>NC_047050.1:14574458-17056958 GCF_011762595.2 Tursiops truncatus | reverse complement strand
GGAAGATCCCACATGCTGTGGAGCAACTAAGCCCGTGCACCACAACTACTGAGCCTGTGCTCTAGAACCCATGAGCCACAACTACTGAACCCGTGCGCCTAGAGCCTATGCTCCGCAACAAGAGAAGCCACCACAGTAAGAAGCCTGTGCACCTCAACGAAGAGTAGCCCCTGCTCGCTGCAACTAGAGAAAGCCCGTGCACAGCAACGAAGACCCAACACAGCCAAAAATAAATGAATTAAATAAGTAAATAAATAAATAGAATCTATGTTAGGAAGATACAAATATAAAAACTTATCAAGTAGATTTAAGTTCCACCCTACATCTGATGAACTGATTTTATGATGATGGTAATACAATAATTCTAAATAAATGTCACTAACATCCAGCTTAAGAAAATCTTTAAAATGTGGGTGAACTTTGAATAGGCAAATTGGTCAACAAATCTAAGATGGCAAAATTAAAGATGGCAAAGAGAAAACATTTTATCCTCAAGATTTTTTAGGGTTGAACAGAAATAATGTGAAATAATCACAATTATTCAAGTTATGACTTTAATATCCATTAAGTATTATTTAATTATAATAAACATACCTGTTTTTTTCTAGGTTGATGTTTTTCAGGAGTTAGACGCTGACTATTTAAAACACGTATTCTCTTGCTTTCAGTGGCTTGCCTACTCTTCTCTTTTTTCTTTCTTCCACCTAAAAGTAGAAATGCTGTCATCAAAAATTGTCTCACATTAAAAGAATTATATAATTTTTTTTTTGGCCACACCGTGCAGCATGTGCGATTTTAGTTCCCTGACCAGGGATGGAACCTATGCCCCCTGCAGTGGAAGCATGGAGTCTTAAGCACTGGACCACCAGGGAAGTCCCAGAAGAATATTTTAAAGATTACCATGAAATTCCTATCTACTGGTTAGCTATTTTTTTAAAAGAAGAACTCTGTGTAGTTATTTTCCTTTGAATCTGGAAGCAGCGTGATATAGTGCAAAGATCAGTCTTTGAAAATCAGGGGTGTGTGTGTTTCCTTTCCAACCTGGACCTGGCAGAACTGCTCCTGCAAAGGGTGTCAAGAAGAAGGGCCATTCTAGGATAGAAAGCCCAGTGATAAACCCACGCACCTATGGTCAACTAATCTATGACAAAGGAGGCAAGGATACACAATGGAGAAAAGACAGTCTCGTCAATAAGTGGTGCAGGGAAAACTGGACAGCTACATGTAAAAGAATGAAATTAGAACACTCCCTAACACCATACACAAAAATAAACTCAAAATGGATTAGAGACCTAAATGTAAGACCGGACACTATAAAACTCTTAGAGAAAAACACAGGAAGAACACTCTTTGACATAAATCACAGCAAGATCTTTTTTGATCCACTTCCTAGAGTAATGGAAATAAAAACAAAAATAAACAAATGGGACCTAATGAAACTTAAAAGCTTTTGCAAAGCAAACTACAAACAAGACAAAAAGACAACCCTCAGAATGGGAGAAAATATTTGCAAACGAATCAACGGACAGAGGATTAATCCCCCAAATATATAAACAGCTCATGCAGCACAATATTAAAAAAACAACCCAATCAAAAAATGGGCAGGGCTTCCCTGGTGGCGCAGTGGTTGAGAGTCCGCCTGCCGATGCAGGGGACACGGGTTCATGCCCCAGTCCGGGAAGATCCCACATGCCGCGGAGCGGCTGGGCCCGTGAGCCATGGCCGCTGAGCCTGCACATCTGGAGCCTGTGCTCCACAATGGGAGAGGCCCCAACAGTGAGAGGCCCGCGTACCGCAGGAAAAAAAAAAAAAAAAAGGGCAGAGAGAATGGACTTGAGGACACGGGGAGGGGAAGGGTAAGCTGGGATGACGTGAGAGAGTGGCATGGACTTATGAATATTACCAAATGTAAAATAGATAGCTACTGGGAAGCAGCCGCATAGCACAGGGAGATCAGCTCGGTGCTTTGTGACCACCACCTAGAGGGGTGGGATAGGGAGGGTGGGAGGAAGACGCAAGAGGGAGGAGATATGGGGATATATGTATAGCTGATTCATTTTGTTATAAAGCAGAAACTAACACAACACACCATTGTGAAGCAATTATACTCCAATAAAGATGTTAAAAAAATTAAATTAATTAACATAAAAAAGATGTACAATATTGTAAACCTTGACAATGTAAAAGTAGGGTATAGAGGACAGCAGTGAGAAGGCAGAAAACGTGGGTAGAAGAAAAGTGAGGTGAAGGAGTGGTAATTTCCTCCTTTCACATTATAGGGAGTCAGGAGGTATTATCTAAAATCAAATAAAATATAGCAGTATATTATTTCGAGTTATAAAGACAACCAATAGTAGATTTAAAACTAATAAAACTCTGGAAGTGAGTATTAAAGTTCCTAGTTTAAGAGCAATTGTTGAAAGAAATGCAAATACAAACATATTATTTAGAATTTATATTAGTACCAACCAGAAGTAAAAAATAAACTTTTAAAACAGTTATATCTGCTATAATAGGGCAACACAAGGTATCCTTGCGGTGATGCAACTACTTTATATCTTGGTTGAATCAATGTCAATACACTACTTGTGATACTGTACTACAGAATTGCAAAGGTGTTGCCCAGTTATATTCTTAATTCTACCAAAGATTCTACCAAGTTAATATATTTACTTTCTTTTTCCCCTTTCCTGAGGTATGAGTGACAAATAAAATTGTAAGATGTTTAAAGTGTAAAAGAAAAAAAAGGGCAGAAGACCCAAACAGACATTTCTCCAAAAAAGACATACAGATGGCCAAGAAGCACATGAAAAGATGCTCAATATCACTAATTCTTAGAGAAATGCAAATCAAAACTACAATGAGGTATCACATCACACCAGTTAGAATGGGCATCATCAGAAGAAAATCTACAAACAGCAAATGCTGGAGAGGGTATGGAGAAAAGGAAACCCTCTTGTACTGTCGGTGGGAATGTAAACTGATACAGCCACTATGGAGAACAGTATGGAGGTTCCTTAAAAAACTAAAAACAGAATTACCATATGACCCAGCAATCCCACTACTGGGCATATATCCAGAGAAAACCGTAATTCAAAAAAACACATGCACCCCAATGTTCACTGCAGCACTATTTACAATAGCCAGGTCATAGAAGCAACTTAAATGCCCATCGACAGACAAATGGATAAAGAAGATGTGGTACATATATACAATGGAATATTACTCAGCCATAAAAAGGAATGAAATATTACTCAGCCATAAAAAGAAACGTCATTTGTAGAGACGTGGATGGATCTAGAGACAGTCATACGGAGTGAAGTAAGTCAGAAAGAGAAAAACAAATAGCGTATATTAACGCATATATGTGGAACCTAGAAAAATGGTACAGATGCCCCAGTTTGCAGGGCAGAAATTGAGACACAGATGTAGAGAACAAACATAGGGACACCAAGGGGGGAGAGTGGGGCAGGGGGTGGTGGGATGAATTGGGAGATAGGGATTGACATATATACACTAATATGTATAAAATAGATAACTAATAAGAAAAAAAATATGTGTTTAACTAAACTGAAGTATAATTCTGACAAACTTTTTGATAGCAGCAGTAATTAGGTTCTGTAATAGGTCAGCTTAAATATAATTCCCAAGATCCTTAGTTAACTTTAAAATCTAGTATAAACGGTAAGTATAATTTTGGATATCTGGGTAATTTCTAAGTAAGACAGGATGCTCAAACATAGGTCATGAGGTATAGTCTGTATCTAGCTTTGCTGCTGCTGCTTTTTTTTTTTTTTTTTTTTTTTCGGTATGCGGGCCTCTCCCGCCGCGGAGCACAGGCTCCGGACGCGCAGGCTCAGCGGCCATGGCTCACGGGCCCAGCCCCTCCGCGGCAATGTGGGATCTTCCCGAACCAGGGCACGAACCCATGTCCCCTGCATCGGCAGGCAGACTCTCAACCACTGCACCACCAGGGAAGCCCTATTGATTCTTTTATGCCTTTAAACGTCATCTCACCTCCTAGTGCCTGCCTTTTCATTATCTGTTTAAAAAAGGAATAATATTTACCTATACAATTGTAATTTCTTAATATAATGTTTAAGGAGCATTTGACACAGTGTAAGAAGTAAACCCTTCCCTCTTTCCCTCTTATTCACAGTTTAGTCAGACAAGAAATAAATGTATATGCAACTCAAAAGAAACAGAATGGTAATTATTGAAAGAAAATTGTGTGTACAGTTGACCCTTGAATAACATGGGTTTGAATTATATGGGCCCACTTATACACGGATTCTTTTTCAATAAACATAGTACCTGTATTTTCATTTTACAGATCTTTAAGTGTGGGGAAGAGTTTGTGTTCGATTAGCGATCACAATATGTGGAATCAAAAGAACTAGGGTTTGAGTTCTGATTCTGCTAACTGTTTTAGCTTCCTGCCCTCAGGTGAATCACTTATCAATTCTTTCGTTTTTGAGGCAGAGATAGCAGGATGCATTGACTGCACAGGAGTCGGTGCCCCGATCCCCATGTTGTTTAAGGGTCAACTGTATAGAAAACCTAAAAGAATATACACATAGAATTAAAAAGGGTTTAGCAAGATGGTTGCATATGAGATCAATAAACAAAACTCAACAGTGTTTCTGTACATTAGCAACAGTTTAAATATTTAACTAAAATAGTCAAAAGATAATATTTACAATAGTAATAAAATATTTAACATTCTTAGGGATAAATCCAGCAAATGCAGTCAAGATCTGTATGTAGTAAATTATAAGCTTTACTATATATATGCGTGTGTGCATGCACATATACAAGTTATAAGAATATATATACGTAAGACAATCTAAATAAAGAAATATGCTTTTTGCTCATGTAGAGGAAGACAATATAACTGTGTCAGCTGTCTCCAAAATTGTCTACTAGGACTTCCCCAGTGGCGCAGTGGTTAAGAATCCGCCTGCCAATGCAGGTGACAGGGGTTTGAGCCCTGGTGCTGCAGAACAACTAAGCCCATGCGCCACAACTACTGAGCCTGCACTCTAGAGCCCACGAGCCACAACTACTGAGCCTGCATGCTGCAACTACTGAAGCCTGCGAACCTAGAGCCCACGCTCCGCAACAAGAGAAGCCACCGCAGTGAGAAGCCTGCGCACCGCAACGAAGAGTAGCCCCTGCTCGCCGCAACCAGAGAAAGCCTGTGCACGACAACGAAGACCCAACACAGCCAAAAATAAAATTAATTAATTTAAAAAAACAAAAAAAGAAAACTGTCTACTATTACAATGTAATTTTAAATCAAAATTTCAACAGGGTTCTTTGTAGAATTTAACAAGGTTATTCTAAAATTATGTATTAGGAGAGTTAGTCCATCATGGGCCCTGAGCATCCCTTCAGTTCTTGCTGAATGTACAAGGCTTACTCATTCCCTGATACTAAACAGTTTCTACAGTTAGTCAGGAACCTAAATAGGTCAAGGGAACCACGGTCTGGCCACCATGTAACTAACTCTCCCCTGGGGAAGGCAACTGGATTATTTGCTACGTTTTGCTTGCTCCTTACTCAAAACGTGCCCTTGGCCCCAGGTTCCTCCTTGCAGTACAACCTACTGCCTGCAGAGCATCTACCTGGGCCCACTGCACTGTCTTTGGGACCTGGCGAGGGGAACCAGCACAACTACGCTGATGCCATATGCTGTTGCTATCTGTTGTGCTGTAATAAACCGTCTTGTTCTGACCCAAGTCTTGTTGTCTACTTTTGGCACCTATGGAGTGGTAGCAGCTTCACTGCTTGCAATCTTCTATAAAGTGGTTTTCTTCCCCCTGACAATATGGAAGACCAAAACACCAAGAATACTCAAGATACTCCTAAAGAATAACAGAAAGATGAAGGAAATTGCCCTATCACACACTGAGTTATTACTAAACTACAGTAATCGAGACAATATGGTATCAGTGCAGGAACAGATCATATGTGTTGGTGAGGTTAATGGAAACCACACCAGTTATTTTGAACAGAGATTTTCATATTGGGAACTGTTCTAACAGGTGCTAGAGGACCAAAAAGGCAAAAATAAATTAACGGAGATTAATAATGAAGAGAAATTCATATATAGGTGGAGATTTCAATACTTCTCTCTCAGTAATTAGTGAACAAGAAGACAAAAAATAAGCATGCATACAGAACACCTGAGAAGCACTATGAATCAATTTGACCTAATCGACATTTTATAACACTCCACTCAACAATAGCAAAATTCACATTCTTCTTAAATGCACATCAACAGTCACCAAGACAGACCATATTCTGGGCCATAAAGCAAATCTTAAATTAAAAAAGAAAAAGAAAGAAATCCTCAAAGCATATTCTCAGGTCGGAACCGAATTAATTGGAAATCATTAACAGACAGGTATCTAGAATATCCTAAAATTTTTGGAAATTGTTTAAACAAAGAGCTGCTTCTTCTTTTTTTAAAAAATAAATTTATTTATTTATTTTTATTTTTGGCTGCGTTGCATCTTTGTTGCCGCACGCGGGCTTTTCTCTAGCTGCGGCGAGAGGGGGCTACTCTTCGTCGCAGTGCACGGGCTTCTCATTAGGTGGCTTCTCTTGTTGCAGAGCACGGGCTCTAGGAGCGCGGGCTTCAGTGGTTGTGGCACTAGGCTCAGTAGTTGTGGCTCGTGGGCTCTAAAGTGCAGGCTCAGTAGTTGTGGCGCACAGGCTTAGTTACTCCGCGGCATGTGGCATCTCCCCAGACCAGGGCTCGAACCTGTGTCCCCTGCATTGGCAGGCGGATTCTTAACTACTGTGCCACCAGGGAAGCCCAAATGAAGAACTTCTTAATAGCCCAGAAGATCAAAGAAAAAAGTCTCAAGGGAAATAAAAAAATATATTTTGATGAAAATGAAAATATAACATATAAAAATTTGTGGGATGCAACTAAGGCAGTAATTAAAGGAAAATTTATAGCATTAAATGCACATATTAGAAAAACTTGGGCAACTATGAAGAAAAAGCAACTCATATACAAAGGGGGAAAAAGTCAGGTTGATGTCAGATTGTCCACAGCAGCGCTCATAAAGTCAGAAAATAATGGAGCAAAATCTGCAAAGGTGTAAGGAAAAGTATTTCCAAAGAATACTACATTTAGCCAAAATTTTTGTGCTAATTTCACCCATTACAGCTGAAATCAATCAGTAGTCTAAAGTTGAAATTTAGTTATAGAGGCAAACTGACCCAACCTATCAAAGCAATTCATATTATTTATTCTTCATTTTGGAGGAATCATATGGCTTACTGATATATTTCTTATGAAACAGCATTTATGTGAAGTTCATTGAATCCTTCAGTTTCACCTTCAAAAAGTTAAATGTAAATATATTTTAAGTACATATGCAACCTCATCACATTTTTATAAATTTTTATTTGCTTTGATTCTATCTATTCTTCCATTGAGGCAGTCTATCTATCTCAGTATTTAAGGACATGGGCTCTGAAGTCAGAAATGTCTGATTTCAAATTCTGTCTCTGGTTCTGTTCATGACCTGTGTGACCAAGGGCTTTTTACACTTAACCTCTTTTTGTCTCAGCTTCCTCATCTGTAAAATGGGAGTGATTAAAAACAAAAAAAGTACTGATCCAGATTGTTTTGAGGATTGAGTTTATAGATAAAAAGCTTTTAACTCAAATATTAATCATTTCACTGAATGCTGGTTAGACTTTTCTGCATAGAAAGCATTTAAGTGATTTTTTTTTCAATTTTTCTGAATTACTTGATTTTTTAAAAGTACATAGCAATTTTACAAAACTGAAAAAAAATTGTTTTTAAAAGATGTCTAAAAAATTTTTTTTAAATGTTTAGCATGAATGAAATAAATATCCTCTATTAGGAAAAAGAGGATACCTAGGTAACATTTAAGCAACTTGGACTTTTTTGGAAGGTGTATGTATATATTACTAACATCTAACAGAAAGTCAAGAAATGTACTAAAACTCACAGGATCTTCTAGGTTCAGTATCCATAGTCACTGTCAAGCCACTCTACAATGTGATTATGGCCTTCATTGGTTCAATTACTGATCAGCTAGAGTGTAAAAAAGTGTATGCTTCCATTTCTTTGAACTTTTTATTATGAAATTAAAAGTCCAGGAAAATCCCCAAATTATTTTACTCTAGAATTATGATTCCTAGTCATTTTGCAGCTAGGAACTCCACCAACATGAAGCAAATATTTCTTTGAGTTTAACTTTACCATCTTTAAAGTGAGGACGATGATAATATCTACAGATGTAAATGTTTTAGAGCTGTAATTTACAAATACTAGCTAACAGTGGCCCTATCATCAGCCATCAGCTAAGAATAAATTTATTCAATTAATATTTACTTCAGGCATACTATGTACCTGGAATCAAGTTGGTACACCTATTATTTTTATACTGATCAGTAAGTATTTAGATTTGGATCAATAAAGTTTAAAAATCCTTGCATTAGAACACAGTACGGGTTCAATAAACATTTTTTGAATGAATATATACCAAGGAGGAACTTACAATTATATTACCATCGAAAATAATTACAGACTGCTTTTAAGATTTTTTTTTTTGGTTATTGTTGCTTGTTTTTTAAATCTAGCAATGCCTTTTATAAGGATAATAAATTCTAAATGCAATGAGGAATAAATTCTAAATGCAATCTGCAATGCCAGAGTCTATACATAGTCAATCCTCATTATATTCATGGATTCTGGTATTTGAAAATTCACCTACCTGCTGAAAGTTGTAACAAAAATCAAAACTTGCAGTGCTTTTGTGGACACCGGTGGACATGCACAGAGTGGCAAAATATTTGAGTTCATGTTCCCAGCTGAGGTTAAACAAGGTGAAGCTCTGCTTTCTTATTTTAGCTTCCAGGCTAGAAATAATTGTTCTTTTTACGGTCTATTTAGTGCCATATTTTTGTGCTGTTTTGGGGGTAATTCTGCTGTTTAAAATTTTCCCCAAGTGTATTGTGGAAGTGCTGTCTAGTGTTCTTGAGTGCAAGAAGGCTATGTATGATGTTCCTTACAGAGAAAAATATGTGGTTAGGTAAGCTTCATTCAGGCGTGAGTTACAGTGCTGTTGGCCTGGGTTCAATGTTAATGAATCAACAATGTATATTAAATAAGGTTTCTTTAAACAGAAACAGGGACTTCCGTGGCGGTCCAGTGGTTAAGACTCCGTGCTTCCACTGTGGGGGGCACGGGTTCCATTCCTGGTCGGGGAACTAAGATCCCGCATGCCACATGGTGCGGCCTAAATAAATAAACAGAAACACATAAAACAAGGTTATGAATTGAATAGTTGACCAAAATGTTGTAACCATAGGCTCAAAAGAACCTAACCCTGTATTCCCCTGTAATCATTCAGTATTCACTAAGTGTTCACAATGACCTTATAAAACACTACCGTAAATAACAGGAACCAACTGTAACTTTCTAAATTAAGCACCACCTCTAATTATCTCTTTGAAGTCATGACATTTAATCCCTTCGTGCTTTAGTTTTCTGATGTGTGTTTGTGTGTTGTGGGGTGTGGTCAAGGGCTGGATAGCTTTCAAGTATCGATTCTCCACTCTGAAAACTGTAATAAATGTACTTACTTTGAAGAGTTTCCGCTCTTTCCTCTTTCTTATCAACATCTTGTTGTCGGTTTCCATGTTTCAACTTAGATAAGAGATTTTTGTGAGACCTAAATGAAACACAAAAGCTTGTGACTTGTTCTGCAAAGACTAGAAAAGCTATAGAAAAAGGTAGATGATTTGTCTCAATCTCTATCCAGGACCTGCTTCTACTTTGGTCTGTTTCCCTTTGGTGCTCTCCTTGCACTAATGCCCCATCTTTTTTTTTTTTTTTTTTTTTTTTTTTTTTTTTTTGCGGTACACGGGCCTCTCACTGCCGTGGCCTCTACCGTCGCGGAGCACAGGCTCCGGACGCGCAGGCCCAGCGGCCATGGCCCAGCCGCTCCGCTGCACATGGGATCCTCCCGGACCGGGGCACGAACCCGCGTTCCCTGCATCGGCAGACGGACTCAACCACTGCGCCACCAGGGAAGCCCTAATGCCCCATCTTAATCTTTAGCCTCTTAAGATTTTTCTTCTTCAGACTTCCCTCTCTCCCATTTATTTTCTCCATCTCATCTACTCAGAAATCAAGATTCTTTTGGCATTCCAGTTAGAGAAATTCCAAAATTCCATTATACATGATGGTAGTTATCACTTATCTTCATAGATTCCAGAAAGGGCTTTCCGGAAAGGTAAGACTGTTTGGAAATACAGGATGTGACAGAATTTTTTGACAACCTGCAATGTTCATATTATTCAAACTTACAAAGGAACAGACTAAAATGGAAAAAAAAAAGTTCAACTGAGCTTAGGCAGCTATTTTATCACCACCTAAAATCTACACTTTGACCCCTGTAAGTGCTCTATGCAACCTACTAATGCTTTCCCGCCGTCCCCAAACTTTCTATTGTGCTCTCTGGAATGCCAGTCTCAACTTCGTCGTCTGTCTAAAGTCTAGCTCTCCCAGGGAACAATATTTCTCTCCTTTGTGGCCTCCTTAAGTAGAGATTAGCTTCATCTTCCACAAACCACAGGCTCCGAGAGGTGGGTCTTTATATTTTCCATTTCCTAATGGATGCCACCTTCAGGATCCTGCTTCCACAGAAATCTTAGCCTTTGAGGATTCATGCCACTGAGGTGTATTGCTATCTACCATGCTCCATAATCTTTCACTATCCTTCCAAGCACCTCCCATGATTCCCAGATCTTTCTCTATCCCCGAGTGCCGCCATCACCATGAATTATTTCCGTGTTTCCATGGATAACCCAGATAACAAACTGGCCCCTCAACTCCTCATCTCCAGTGACCTCCTCCACACCAAGTCAGCCACCCCCGCCCCACGGTTCCACTTAGCATCCCAACTGCTCTACACTATGAAATCATTCATGCGGACGTTCTGCTCTCTGAACACGTTACATTGTCCGTTATAGCGTTTCTAATAGATTAGACAGCTTTTTAAGTAATTGCATAAAATCGCAATTTGGGGCATTCCTCAGAAATGTAAGCTCCATCCCCTTCCTGCCCCAGCATCACACCCTTGTTTCTGACAGAATAAGAGTTTACTAATTATTTGCTTTAAGTTCAGGTACTCCCTCCACGTGCACTCCTTGTAGAAATAATGTGAAACAACCCAGGATCCCAAAACGCAGGTCTCCATAGTTTGGCTTTTCAAGACCCATCAGGGTCTTAAATATCTGTGGAGGTTAAGTAGGACCCTGCGATAATTCTTCAAACCATACCATTTGCGTGGCAGCTATTATAACCTACCTAGGTTTGCATGAATTGTTTCAAAGATTTTAAACACAGAGAAGAAAAATGTCAATTTACTTCACCTCAATAAGGATACTGTATCCCCTGAGGATTCAGTTACCGCAGACTGTTTGTCACTAACACTTTAAAAGAAGAAAACATTTGTAAGAATGTAAACAAGAGAAACTTTTCATCAGGATTGTACTTTCCACATAATCAAGCCATTTTTCAACTTATAAAACGTATCTCTGGAAAGAAACTCTGGTAAAATTAAGACCTTTACAGTCTATTACAACATGGATAATTTTTGCCCAGATGTGCTTACCAGAGACATTAAATCAATGTCTTCCCCAAATATAAGTTCAGCAGAATTGAGCTGTAACTGAGCATTTACAATGTCACTCTTTCAAAAACTCTCTCATGGATCTTTATTTCTATGAATTCAAGTTTAATTTCTTATCCTCCCCAGCAGTCTCCAACCAGCCTTTTTAATAAAATTCCTCCCCTCTGCTACAGTTAAAATTAGCTCCGACAAACACAGCAGGACCATCTACAGCTCGATGCCTTCACTGGAACTCTTCCTCTCTCCTGAAATGACATTTCTTCTTCCATCCACCTGTAAAAACCTTAACCATCCTTCAAGGTCCGGCTCCATGTTCACACTTTCTTGAAGCTGTCCGTCAAACTCCTTCAGCATTTAAGTCTATCTTTAAACTTTAACAACAAATTATGTAATGTCTGCTACTGTTTCTGTTTCAAGTCTGTAATTCTTATTGCCTCAAATAGTTTATAAGCTTTACCAGAACAAAATATTTTATCTAGTATTGACAGCACGAGGGTTTCATCTTTCCCGGCATTTGTCGGACCTTGAAATCACACTTCTGTTTCTATCCTTGCTTCACTTACGTCTTATTCATTCTTGCCTTGAAACTGGTGAATTTGACTCCCAGGATGGTTTTGATATTTGCTTGATTCTTATCTTTACCATGTCTCTACTTTTTGGTTTTTCTCCCTGTGTCTAGTGCACTACAAGATGTAATGCATGCCTGGTAATGAACTAGGCACCAAGGATTCAAAGCTATTTAAGAACCTCCAAAAAACTCTCCATCTAGTGAGATAGACAGGTAAACAGATACGTTATTCTCGAAGATAAGTCCTCCTATAGAGGTATGACTTGGTGCTGTGGGAGCACACAAGTGACAACTCTGCTCAGAGCTCAACAAGACTTCTTATAGGTGAACTTTGAGCTAGAACTTGAATGGCAAATAAGAGCTTACCTTGAAGAGAAAGAAGGAAATCCAAAATTGAAGCAAGAGTCAAGGCATGAAAGAACTTGTAATATTTGAAGATCAAGTTGTATAGCTAGAAAGTGCCACGGATGTGGGCAGGGAGGGGCTAATGCTTAGGGACAAGGTGTATATGAGGGAAAAAAAAAAACACCACCCAGAAAGGGGCTATATACGGCTTTGAAAGCCATGCAATAAAATCTAATTCATCAGGCTTCCCTGGTGGTGCAGTGGTTGAGAGTCCGCCTGCCAATGCAGGGGACACGGGTTCGTGCCCCGGTCCGGGAAGATCCCACAAGCCGCGGAGTGGCTGGGCCCGTGAGCCATGGCCGCTGAGACTGCGCGTCCGGAGCCTGTGCTCCACAACGGGAGAGGCCGCAACAGTGAGAGGCCCGCGTATCGCAAAAAAAAAACCAAAAAAAACACAAAAATCTAATTCATCAAGTAGGAAACAGAAAGCCAACAGAGGTTATTAAGCTGGGAAGTGAGTTAAACAGATTTATTTTTATGGGAAGGTAGCCCTGGAAGTCACATCAAGAATGGATTTGTGTGGCACAAAGCTAAGTAATAATCTAGGATATAAATGGTAAGAATGGATTAGAGAGGCATTTCTGATATGGAATTCGTAACACTTGGGGAGACAACCAACTGGATGTGTGAGGTAAAGGAGGAGAGTTAGGGTAGAGAGACAGATGAGAACATCTAGAGCTCTGTCTTACACACTGAACTGTGTTTGTGTCTAGGAGGGCATTTGAAATAAGTGGGTAGTACTACATTAGGAGAATACATAGGAAACATGTTCATTATATGCAAGAATCACGGTAAGTTCTAATCTTACTTTACTTTAAGGCAGTATTACAGTAGGCAGGAAGGCTGGGCCACAGAATGCATTGGGTCTTGGTACTACTAAACTTTGATTTCCTAAACAAAATGAAATAACTGAGCAATAAAAATGAAATCCCTACTTCTCAAAATGGGTCTTAGGAAAAACCCAGTGAGCAATAAGACTGCAATAGAGCCCTTGGGGAGATGAAGCAGTGAGGAACAGATCATGCTCTGATAGGCAGGGACAAAAAGAACTGTAAGACTGAGCTCAGTCCTGAAGTGTGACCAATGCCATGTCCATCCAACTCAGACTCCAATCCCCACCTCTCAATAAGTAGTTAAGATGGGGACTTACAGCGCTTATGTCATGGTCCCAAGAGAAGAGTAATATTACAAGCACTGCCAAATACATCCATCCAGAGACCAGAAGGATTTGACTATTTGGCCTTGGTTTAAGGGTGGATGAAGAGGAGGAATGGACCATAGGTTCAGTAGAAAAGATCATTATAATGGTAGAGTTTATCTTCTTCAGTAGGGTTAGTTTCTAAAGCAAAAGGTAAAAGCCAATTCTGTAAAAATTACCCTTGAAAATCCCTAAAGAAGAAATAATTTTAGAAACTGAACTCTTGTCTCTCAACTTGTAGGACTGACACAGGCTTGTTTCCCTCCCGCGCTGGAGCAAATCACTGTTTCTGCACTTGCGCACCAGATGAAGCAGTTAGCCTACCCTTAGAGAAGATGAACAATATTTTAACATATTAGAATAACCCTCAGTACAATCACATGAGGGCATGTAGGATTTGAGAACTAAGGGGCACAGATGACTCAGCCTTTCAACCTCAACACTGTTCTAGAGTTCATGTTCCCTGAGAATGATAAATGATGTCACTCACACTAGCTACACAGTGCTATTTTCTCTCTACTTTTGCTTAGCATATGTAACAGAATATGCGTAAGCCCTAACTCTACAGCACTCCCAAACATCCAAACGTTAGCCATCAGTAACGCAATATACCTACTACTCGATAATCATTTTTATTAACAATGGTTCGCTAGCATCACTCTTACATAGATATTACATTCATAAGACAAAAAATATACTAATGAATTTACAAACCTTTCTCCTATATCCAAATTAGCTTCCGTTTCCAATTCAATATCATTACTATTAGGTTTATCTTGAGAAGCTGCTGTTCTTGCTCTTTTACTTTCCACTACTTTTGCTGCTGCCTTAAAAAGGGGGTTGCAGGAGACGAAGGGATGCATTAAGACATTTAAAACAAGTAACATTTAATTAAGCCTTCTTGTTCTTTGACAGTCATAACCCAAGTGTCTTGTCACAGGTCAATAAAGGGCAGTGCGTTGTTATTTTCCTCAGTAACTATAATATCACCATCAGCAACCTGCTTGGTTTATAAGAATTATGGAGAAGGGCTTTCCTTGCAAAGGTACTTGATACAGACAATGCTCTCTAGTCAGTGTTAAGATAAAAGTTTACTTTAAAAAAAATTTTTTTAAAGATTCTATCTATTTTAAAATAAAACTATCTCAAATTAATGCTCTCGTATAACATATTAAGTTAAAACTTTTTGAGGCTAACACAGGATAAAGTGTAAAAAGAAAAATTTTAATGATCCTTATTCAGTCCAATTTGACTTTTCCCAAAAATATGCTAAAAATTTCATTTAAATTTAATTAAACTATTTCTTTTCACTTATTTCTTAATTTGTTTTGATAACTTTCCCCTCAACTTTCTATTTTGAAAAATTTCCCCAACTTTTACTTTGAAAAGTTGTAAAAATACTACAAAGATCACCAATAAACCCTTTAGATCCACTAATTATAACATTTCACCACATTCTTCTACAAAATCACTAAATAAAATTCTGATTAGTTTTGAAGAATTTCTATTTCAAGTATTCTCCTTTATTGTAACAATTACTCTTAAGTCTGTTTAGAATCTCTCTGAAATATGCATACCTTCATTAGAAAGGTTGACGATTTTTCATTTAGCACATAATTCACATAACTCTTAATTTTCTCCATCATGCGGTTGTAGCTGAAGTGTTGAAAAATGGAATGGAATGTATCTTTCTGAGAGATTATCATAAGCAATTTCCTTTTTAAAGGCTAAAGAAAACAGAAGAAACTTACTAGCACATAAAGCACAAATAAAATACTAGAAATTTTGTCATATTATTTAATTGAAAAAAATCACTTTATAAACAAAAACTCAAGAGGTTTTAAAAATGCTCCCGTTTTAAATGCCCACCAATATATTTTTTGACTTAAAAAAATTTAATATTTTACACATATGCAAAAGGATTAAAAAACCTTATGAACCTAAATATCCATTACCAAGTTTAAGAAATAATTATCTGTATAATAGAAGCCTTATTTACTACCATAATCTGATGGCGCCCTCCCCCACCTTGGTCTTCCTCTTCTCAAGGTAACCATTATCCTGAATTTAGAACTTTAGCACATCCACGCATTCCTTTGCACTACATATGTATGCATCCATAAACAATATATATAGCATTGTTTAGCATGGTTTTAACTTTATACCAATGGTGTAAAGCCCTAAATGGTATTTTTGATAAAAGCCCTAAATGGTATTTTTGATCAATGGAATACTGTACAACAGTGAAAGTAACTAGTAATTCTATAAATATCAAATCAACATGGATGTCAGAGAGTTGAGCAAAATATAGAAAGTTTCGGGCTTCCCTTGTGGCGCAGTGGTTGAGAGTTCTCCTGCCGATGCAGGGGACACGGGTTCGTGCCCCGGTCCGGGAAGATCCCACATGCCGCGGAGCGGCTGGGCCCGTGAGCCATGGCCACTGAGCCTGCGCCACCGCAGCCTGTGTTCCGCAACGGGAGAGGCCACAACGGTGAGAGGTCCCCGTACCGCAAAAAAAAAACAAAAACAAAAAAATACATTTAGGGGCTTCCCTGGTGGCACAGGGGTTAAGAATCCGCCTGCCAGTCCAGGGGACACGGGTTCAAACCCTGGTCCGGGAAGATCCCACGTGCCGCGGAGCAACTAAGCCCGTGCGCCACAACTACTGAGCCTGCGCTCCAGAGCCCGCGAGCCACAACAACTGAGCCCGTGTGCCACAACTACTGAAGCCCACACGCCTAGAGCCTGTGATCTGCAACAGGAGAAGCCACCGCAATGAGAAGCCCGCGCACCGTGACAAAGAGGGGCCCCCCCACCGCCGCAACTGGAGAGAGCCTGCGCACAGCAATGAAGACCCAACGCAGTCAAAAATAAATAAATAAATAAATAAAAGTAAATTTTAAAAAATATATACCATTTATTCACCTTTCCCTCCAGCCTGTTGAAAGCATGTAGGCTATTTTCTATTACCACAATGCTATTAAACATTTTCCTACATGTCTTCTTGGGCACAGTACAAGTTTTTCTTAGACAACAGTTCTTTCAATGCTGGTTGCACAATAAAGCTATAAAGCTTTAAAAAAATTCCACTTCTCAAGCTCTATCCCAGAACAATTGTCACAGTGCAGCCTAGTTTTCTTTTTTCAGTTTTTATTTTTTTAATAAAGCTTCATGGTTTTAAAAGTATGCAGTGAAAGTAAAAACAGTTACTCTAGGGCATTTATCTAGAAGTGGAATTGCTGGAATGCATGCTTACTGATTTTGTTAAAATGCTCTCCAAAGCTTAAGTACCAATTTACCCTTCTGAGAGGAAGGTATGGCACTTTTATCATTTCTCCACATTTTGAGCCAACTGTTGGTGTGCTAAGACATTTTTAATCATTGCCAATCAGAAGTATAGGAAATGCTATTTCAATATATTACTTGGTATTAACCTGATCACGAATATTATTGAGGTTAACACTTTCTCTCTTAGGCTTACTGGCCATAAAGTTTCCTCTTCTGTGATGTACAAGTAGAGTGGAATTTTCAGTAGTCTCACAGCACTAAGGCAAAAAAGTAAGGGCAGGGAACCCAATAAACATACCAGGCTTCCAGCTGAAATCTCAGGAGGGTTACACCATAGGAACAGGGGCAAATTAGAATAAGCCTTACTAAAGGCTCAGTCCTTCAGTGAATTAAGGTGATTCCCTCTCCCCTAAACCACCATGTGAAAAGGTACTCAACTTCATTAATCATCAAAGAAACAGAAATTAAAACCCAATGCGATAGCACTACATATTTGCCTGAATGACTATAATGAAAACCACATATAAGGTCTGTGAAGCAACTGGAACTCTCCCACACTACTGCAGGAATTGATAATTACTTTGGAAAATTCTGGCAGTATCTACTAAAACTGAGTATGTGCATATCCTACAACTCACCAATTCTATTCCTAAGTATATACCCAATAGAAACACATATATTTTTTCTACAAAAGACATGTAAAGGAATGTAATGGAAAAAATACGGAAATAACTCATATGTCCATCCACAGTAGAATGGATAAATTGTAGTATATTCCTACAGTGGAGCAATGAGAATGAACAAACGATTGTTATAAGCAACACCATGTATCTCTCTTACAAATATAAACTTGCTATATGATTCTGTTATATAAAGTTCAGAAATAAGAAAGACTAATCTTGGATGTTACAAGTCAGGATAGCGGTTACCCTTGAGAAGGTGGTTGGGATAGTGCCTGGAGGGTGCTGGTGATGTTCTGTTTCTTGATCTAGGAGGTCACCACACAAGTGTGTTCCTTTTGTGAAAATACACCTACTTATACACTTATGATACATGTACTCTACTAAAGGTATGCTATTGTTCAATAAAGAGTTCACTAAAAACTGTATAAAACTACACTTCTTTGAATAAGCTTAATTTGCTCTCATAACTTTGTTTTTAATACTGAAAAATTAACTTCTATTGACCTTAACATTACACATACACACAAAAACTAGTGATAACATAAGAAACCTCCAGAAAAATAAGCAAGTTATAATGTATTTCCCTACACCTGCACTGCTCAGTATGGTAGCCACTAGCCACACAAGGCTACGCAGCCCTTGCAAGGCGTAAGCCTGAATTTAGCCTTAAGTATAAAATACACCCTAGATTTCAAAGACTTACTACAGTTGTACCTCGGTATCCACATGGGATTGGCTCCAGGACTCCCCTCGGGTACCAAAATCCAAGGATGCTCAAGTCGCTTATATAAAATGGTGTAGTATTTGCATATAACCTACACATTTCCTCACATATACTTCAAATCATATCTAGATAACTTATAATACCTAATACAATGTAAGTGCTATGTAAATAGTTGCCAGTGTGTGACAAATTCAAGTTTTGCTTTTGAAACTTTCTGGAATTTTTTCCCCCTAAATATTTTCAATCTGCAGTTGGTTGAATCCCCAGATATGGAACCCAGGATACAGAGGGCTGACTGTACAAAAAAGGGAGTGCAAAATATCTCACCAATACTTTTTACATTGATTGTTAAAAAGAATAATGTTTTTGGATATACTGGGTTAAATAAAGTGTTACTAAAATTAGTTTTACTTGTTTCTTTTTACTTTTTTAATGCGGCTACTAGAAATTTTTTTTTTTTTTTTTTTTTTTTTTTGCGGTACACGGGCCTTTCACTGCTGTGGCCTCTCCCGTTGCGGAGCACAGGCTCTGGACGCGCAGGCTCAGCAGCCATGGCTCACGGACCCAGCCGCTCCGCGGCATGTGGGATCTTCCCGGACCGGGGCACGAACCCGTGTCCCCTGCATCGGCAGGCGGACTCTCAACCACTGCGCCACCAGGGAAGCCAGGCTACTAGAAAGTTTAAAATCACATACGGGACTGGCATTATATTTCTGTTGGACTCTACTGTTTAAAAGAGAAAACGTTTCTTTTCTCCTCCAATGTTCTTTCAATTTTCCTTATTCCATATAAACGGCTCTAAACTTCTGATTCTAATTTAAATAATTACCGTGTAAGAATTTGGGTCACCAAATATTCTTTCAAAGACTTCTTCTGCTTCCTTAAAATTTCCATTTTCCATGCAAACAGCTATAGCCTAAAAGACAGGATGACAAATACAAACCTTAGATTGCTTTTTAAAATATCTAATTGTTGTTTAATATTGAAATAACTCAGGTAAGTCTAAACTACTTCATTTAAAATATTCTTATGTAGCTTAATAATTTTGATTTGATAAATGATATTAAAGGCAGGAATTAATAAATAAATCAGGAGCTACATTATATATATTGAGGACCCACCGAAATAGTCATTTTGAGCAAAACGGAAGAGAGAGAAGGGGTAGATGGATGGTGTTTGTGATGATTAGGATATATAAAAGTTGCTACTTAGGACCCCAGGAAAATCTCTAATAGAAACTCAGGAAGCCAGATGCTTTTGAATAATCATTTTATAAACTGGCCTTTTTTGCTGCTATATGTGGTAAGATATAGGACCACCATTACCATCTGGGTAGGTTTGTAAACTTGGGAAAGCTATTTAACCTCTTGGCGCCTCCGTTTCTTTACACCAATGTAAAATGGTGAAAATAATAGTACCTATTTCACAGGGCAGTTGTGAGGATTAAAGAGTTATATATAAAAGTGCTTAGAACAGTATCTGGCAAACAGTAAACAGTATATTATTACACGTTTGCTATGTATTTTATGTAACCCGTTCAACTTTACTGGTATATTTAGCAAAGGCCTGCTTCCCCTAGAACTCCAAAAGATTGGGACAACATGACAAATCCCTTTGCCCTGGGTTGAAATTCTTAAAAGCAGCAGTCATTTTTCTGCCGAGTCTCCTCAGGTCTTAATTCTAATTGACAGTCACCACACCGTCAATAATTAATTCTTGAGAAGGTGGGACACCACCTGGATTTTCTCCTACCCAACCATGAAAATTTTTTTAAAAACTAGAAAAAGTTTATTTAACTATGAAATTCCTGAGTACATACTTTGCCTGTAAACGAAACATTTTCCCTGCTATTATATCTTTGAACGACTTTCTTTGGTTTTTCACTCTTTAATAGGCTACTCCTACTAAAATTTTCTCTACATAGTTAAAATTTTACATTCTCTTAATCGCAAAAACCCATTCATTTCTTATTATTTGATAATCTTTAGGGACTTCTCTAGTGGTCCAGTGGTTAAGACTCTGCGTGTCCACTGCAGGGGGAGTGGGTTCAATCCCTGGTCAGGGAACTAAGATCCCGCATGCCATGTGGTGTGGGCAAAAAAAATATTAAAAAAAAATAAAAATTAAAAAAAAAATAAATAAATAAAAGGTAATCTTTAAATGGGAGAGCATAAACCACTGGTTTTTGAAAGCTGTTTAGTAATCTTTAAATAGATTTGGCATATTTTCCAACGTGGGGGCAATATGCACTTAGGTAGAAAACATTAAGTCCCAGCTCTTAGTCCTCATGTCAAGACAATAAATCATAGGTCAAATTTCTAAAGAGAATGATTATATTATATTTTACTACAGGTTTACCATCCAACTTCTATTAGTTGGCTCTTAGTTTCTTTAGATGTTGTTTTTATTTTCTAGCAAAATAATAATAATAAACACAAAGTAACACTCATACCTGAATTTTAATTAAATTCTGTATTTCTTCATGAAGCTTGTCATGTTCCTTTTCAATTGATGCCCAAATCATCAGGGCTGATTCCAAGGGTGTAATTTGTTCATCACTTTCAAACTGTGCATCTTTTAAAACCAAAATAAAAATAAGTAACTTAGAAAGCCATGAAGAACTTTACTTTGTTAATTTTTTTATAAACTCATTTCTTTAAACATTGACTGAGTGTATACTATGTGCCAGGCACTGCTCTCGTATATACCAGTTTAGGGAAGATTTTTCAAGTTAATTTCCTCATTAAAATCAACTTAAAAAAAAATAAAAAACAGAAAAGGCTATATATGAGTCCACAAAACATCTGAAGATTTTCTCTACTAAAATACTGATTTTAAAACCTGAAATAAATTATATTTTATAAGGTGTCACAATAAGAGAATTCTTAAATGGTTTGTAAGTCTAACTGCAGTATAACAAACTTCATTGAGATAGAGCATGAAATTAGTTTATTGTGAAATTTGATTTTCGCATATACTACTTTAAATCCTTGTTATATATTTTGTAGATATTTGAAACAGGATCAATCAAGAACTTATCTCTCTACCAACATTATTCCAATCACCAAAGCTTAAAAACCTAAGGAGTGACTTCCCTGGTGGCACAGTGGTTAAGAATCCGCCTGCCAACGCAGGGGACACGGGTTCGAGCCCTGGTCTGGGAAGATCCCACGTGCCGCGGAGCAACTAAGCCTGTGCACCACAACTACTGAGCCTGTGCTCTAGAGCCTGCAAGCCACAACTACTGAGCCCACGCGCCACAACTACTGAGCCTGCGTGCCACACTACTGAAGCCCACGCGCCTAGAGCCCGAGCCCCGCAATGAGAAGCCTACACGCCACAACGAAGAGTAGCCCCCGCTCGCCACAACTGGAGAAAGCCCGCGCACAGCAACGAAGACCCAACGCAGCCAAAATAAATAAATAAATTTATTTAAAAAAAACGTAAGGAGTCACCGTTTTACTCCTTCCTCTTTCTCATCACCATATACCATCTGTTGCAATATTGTATAGTGGTTTTTAAAACTTTGGAGTTTATTCCAGACTCTATCATGTACTACTACCTGTGTGGTGTTGAAAAAGTTATTTTGCCTTTTTAAGCCTCAGCTTTCTCACCTATAAAATGCTGTAAATATGGGCTTCCCTGGTGGCGCAGTGGTTGAGAGTCCGCCTGCCGATGCAGGGGACACGGGTTCGTGCCCCAGTCCGGGAAGATCCCACGTGCCGCAGAGCGGCTGGGCCCGTGAGCCATGGCCACTGAGCCTGCGCATCCGGAGCCTGTGCTCCGCAACGGGAGAGGCCACAGCAATGAGAGGCCCGCATACCGCAAACAAAACAAAACAAACAAAAAAATGCTGTAAATAAATACTATGTGAATATTTAATGAGATAATATTTGTACTACTGTTAAACTTTCTTAAAACAGAATTTATCAGCTTATTCTTATCAAAGACTCACAGTGGCTGGTAACTACTTAGCAAATTACACACAAACATCTCCATTTGAAATTCAGGGTCACGTGTAGTTGAAAATCCAATACATAAACTAAAACTAAGTTTTAAATGCTGCCTCTCTTGAAATATAGTGATTCTTGATCACTGACCCCAGCCTATTATATCTAAGATGCACCCTGGTGAATTTCAAGATTAAACCATGGGGTCACACACAAAACAGGGATTTTTTTTGCACCCGTGTTTTAAGAGAAAAAGTTGTTGGAAGGGAAAATAAGAATATAATGAACAACTGCTATATGTGAAGCCCAGCCAGGCACTTCTAGAACATTCTGTCACATTTAATTTACCAGACGGCTCTGTGAACCATGTTAGCTTATGGTCTACATCGGCCCGTTTTCTTCCTCTGCCACCAGCCCAGCCAGCCTACCTACCTACCGTCTTCCGCACGTCTGCTTTGTCTCTAGCCCTAATCCACTGACTGTCCGGGTCCAACTCACCCCCACAACACAGCACACCACATGGGCCACAGCTGGATGAGTGTGGGCTCCCAGAGCGGTCCTAATAGGGTGGGATTTCCTGCCACCCAGTCTGTTTATAAGTGAACAGTTCCGTGCAATTACGGCCCACCACTGGAGACTGCCAGGAAAGCATTTTGTAAATTGTAAAACCCAATATAAATATGGAATTATTTGCATCAAAAGGTCCTTTACAACCTGGAAGAAATGGACAAATTCTTAGAAATGCACAACCTGCCAATACTGAATCAGGAAGAAATAGAAAATATGAACAGACCAATCACAAGCACTGAAATTGAAACTGTGATTAAAAATCTTCCAACAAACAAAAGCCCAAGACCAGATGGCTTCACAGGCGAATTCTATCAAACATTTAGAGAAGAGCTAACACCTATCCTTCTCAAACACTTCCAAAATATAGCAGGGGGAGGAACACTCCCAAACTCATTCTACGAGGCCACCATCACCCTGATACCAAAACCAGACAAGGACATCACAAAGAAAGAAAACTACAGGCCAATATCACTGATGAACATAGATGCAAAAATCCTCAACAAAATACTAGCAAACAGAATCCAACAGCACATTAAAAGGATCATCACACACCATGATCAAGTGGGGTTTATTCCAGGAATGCAAGGATTCTTCAATATACGCAAATCAATCAACATGATACACCATATTAACAAATTGAAGGAGAAAAACCATACGATCATCTCAACAGATGCAGAGAAAGCTTTAGACAAATTTCAACACCATTTATGATAAAAACCCTGCAGAAAGCAGGCATAGAGGGAACTTTCCTCAACATAATAAAGACCATATATGACAAACCCACAGCCAACATCGTCCTCAATGGTGAAAAACTGAAAGCATCTCCACTAAGATCAGGAACAAGACAAGGTTGCCCACTCTCACCACTCTTATTCAACATAGTTTTGGAAGTTTTAGCTACAGCAATCAGAGAAGAAAAGGAAATAAAAGGAATCCAAATCGGAAAAGAAGAAGTAAAGCTGTCACTGTTTGCAGATGACATGATACTATACATAGAGAATCCTAAAGGTGCTACCAGAAAACTACTAGAGCTAATCAATGAATTTGGTAAAGTAGCAGGATACAAAATTAATGCACAGAAATCTCTGGCATTCCTATACACTAATGATGAAAAATCTGAAAGTGAAATCAAGAAAACACTCCCATTTACCACTGCAGCAAAAAGAATAAAATATCTAGGAATAAACCTACCTAAGGAGACAAAAGACCTGTATGCAGAAAATTATAAGACACTGATGAAAGAAATTAAAGATGATACAAATAGATGGAGACATATACCATGTTCTTGGATTGGAAGAATCAATATTGTGAAAATGACTCTACTACCCAAAGCAATCTACAGATTCAATGCAATCCCTATAAAACTACCACTGGCATTTTTCACAGAACTAGAACAAAAAATTTCACAATTTGTATGGAAAGACAAAAGACCCCGAATAGCCAAAGCAATCTTGAGAACGAAAAACGGAGCTGGAGGAATCAGGCTCCCTGACTTCAGACTATACTACAAAGCTACAGTAATCAAGGCAGTATGGTACTGGCACAAAAACAGAAAGACAGATGAATGGAACAGGATAGAAAGACCAGAGATAAACCCACATACATAAGGTCACCTTATCTTTGATAAAGGAGGCAGGAATGTACAGTGGAGAAAGGACAGCCTCTTCAATAAGTGGTGCTGGGAAAACTGGACAGGTACATGTAAAAGTATGAGATTAGATCACTCCCTAACACCATACACAAAAATAAGCTCAAAATGGATTAAAGACCTAAATGTAAAGCCAGAAACTATCAAACTCTTAGAGGAAAACATAGGCAGAACACTCTATGACATAAATCACAGCAAGATCCTTTTTGACCCACCTCCTAGAGAAATGGAAATAAAAACAAAAATAAACAAATGGGACCTACTGAAACTTCAAAGCTTTTGCACAGCAAAGGAAACCATAAACAAGACCAAAAGACAACCCTCAGAATGGGAGAAAATATTTGCAAATGAAACAACTGACAAAGGATTAATCTCCAAAATTTGTAAGCAACTCATGCAGCTCAATAACAAAAAAACAAACAACCCAATCCAAAAATGGGCAGAAGACCTAAACAGACATTTCTCCAAAGAAGATATACAGACTGCCAACAAACACATGAAAGAATGCTCAACATCATTAATCATTAGAGAAATGCAAATCCAAACTACAATGAGATATCATCTCACACCAGTTAGAATGGCCATCAGCAAAAAATCTAGAAACAATAAATGCTGGAGAGGGTGTGGAGAAAAGGGAACACTCTTGCACTGCTGGTGGGAATGTGAACTGATACAGCCACTATGGAGAACAGTATGGAGGTTCCTTAAAAACTACAAATAGAACTACCATATGACCCGGCAATCCCACTACTGGGCATATACCCTGAGAAAACCATAATTCAAAAAGAGTCATGTACCAAAATGTTCATTGCAGCTCTATTTACAATAGCCCAGAGATGGAAACAACCTAAGTGTCCATCATCGGATGAATGGATAAAGAAGATGTGGCACATATATACAATGGAATATTACTCAGCCATAAAAAGAGACGAAATTGAGCTATTTGTAATGAGGTGGATAGACCTAGAGTCTGTCATACAGAGTGAAGTAAGTCAGAAAGAGAGAGACAAATACCGTATGCTAACACATATATATGGAATTTAAAAAAAAAAAATGTCATGAAAAACCTAGGAGTGAAACAGGAATAAAGACACAGACTTACTAGAGAATGAACTTGAGGCTATGGGGAGGGGGAAGGGTAAACGGTGACAAAGCGATAAAGAGGCATGGACATATATACACTACCAAACGTAAGGTAGATAGCTAGTGGGAAGCAGCCGCATAGCACAGGGAGATCAGCTCGGTGCTTTGTGACCGCCCGGAGGGGTGGGATAGGGAGGGTGGGAGGGAGGGAGATGCAAGCGGGAAGAGATATGGGAATATATGTATATATATAACTGATTCATTTTGTTGTGAAGCTGAAACTAACATACCATTGTAAAGCAATTATACTCTAATAAAGATGTAAAAAAAAAAAAAAAAAAAAGAGTCATGTACCAAAATGTTCATTGCAGCTCTATTTACAATAGCCAGGAGATGGAAACAACCTAAGTGTCCATCATCGGATGAATGGATAAAGAAGATGTAGCACATATATACAGTGGAATATTACTCAGCCATAAAAAGAAATGAAATTGAGCTATTTGTAATGAGGTGGATGGACCTAGAGTCTGTCATACAGAGTGAAGTAAGTCAGAAACAGAAAGACAAATACCGTATGCTAACACATATATATGGAATTTAAGAAAAAAAATGTCATGAAGAACCTAGGGGTAAGACAGGAATAAAGACACAGACCTACTAGAGAATGGACTTGAGGATATGGGGAGGGGGAAGGGTAAGCTGTGACAAAGTAAGAGTGGCATGGACATATATACACTACCAAATGTAAAACAGCTAGCTATTGGGAAGCAGCCATATAGCACAGGGAGATCAGCTCGGTGCTTTGTGACCACCTAGAGGGGTGGGATAGGGAGGGTGGGAGAGAGGGAGACACAAGAGGGAAGAGATATGGGAACATAGGTATATGTACAACTGATTCACTTTGTTATAAAGCAGAAAGTAACACACCATTGTAAAGCAATTATACTCCAATAAGGATGTAAAAAAAAAAAAAGGTCCTTTAAATAACCATGCTGTAAATATTAGCCATTACTGATAAACTGAAACCGGCCTGGCCATTACAACCTAAAATAAACTATAAGGGGCTTCCCTGGTGGCGCAGTGGTCGAGAATCTGCCTGCCAATGCAGGGGACACGGGTTCGAGCCCCCGTCTGGGAAGATCCCACATGCCGCGGAGCAACTAGGCCCGTGAGCCACAATTACCGAGCCTGTGCGTCTGGAGCCTGTGCTCCACAACAAGAGAGAACACGAGAGTGAGAGGCCCACGTACCGCGATGAAGAGTGGCCCCCACTTGCTGCAACTAGAGAAAGCCCTGGCACAGAAATGAAGACCCAACACAGACATAAATAAATAAATAAATTAAATTAAAAAGAAAAAAAAAAAAAGAATGATCCATGCTTTAAAAAATAAAAATAAATAAACTATGAGGACAAGGGAGAGAGAGAATTATAGTTATAAAATCATATTCCCTTATTAAGTGCTAAAATCAAGCTCAAATAAGAGGTTTCAAATATCATTGTTGCCAGTTAGAAAAAGAGTATGCATGATAGTAATAGGAGTCACCACAAAGTTACCATAGCCCCATTTAGTGACGTCTTTAAGACAGAGTAGACATGGGCTTCCCTGGTGGCGCAGTGGTTGAGAGTCCGCCTGCCAATGCAGGGGACACGGGTTCGTGCCCCGGTCCGGGAGGATCCCACATGCCGCGGAGTGGCTGGGCGCGTGAGCCATGCCCGCTGAGCCTGCACGTCTGGAGCCTGTGCTCCGCAACGGGAGAGGCCACAACAGTGAGAGGCCCGCGTACCACAAAAAAAAAAAGACAGAGTACACGGAGCATGGTCCCCCAACAGCAACATCAGAATCACCTGGGAACTTAATAGAAATGTAAACTCCAGGGCCCCTCACTCACCCTACTGAATCAGAAACTCACAATGGAGAAGGGGACTCACCATTCTGTTCCTTAACAAGTTCTCTAATAATTCGGAAGCAAGCTAAAATTTGAGAACCATCACTCTAAGAAGATAGGGATTATATTTCCTTTACTAGCTTTAAATATGTCTGTGTATAGATGTACATGCCAAATACACGTGAGCAAACTCTCAAAAACAAAGGACTACTCCCATCTGTTTCTTCTCATTGTCTCCCCTTTAGACATAGATTGAAATATGTCCAATATAAGATAAAAACATATTTACCAAGGGTTTTTCCAGCTGCAATTCTTGTCAAAAATTGACATATGTATATAGTTCTCAGTTGATAAGCTGTTAGACTGGACAATCCATGAATAATAGCTGAAAGTGAAGAAAGTGAATCTTATTAAAACATTAAAACAAAACTCCAAACTTGACCCATCAGTGCCTCTGCGTGGTTTGCGGAGAAATAAGTTACAAATATCACCCAAAGATTACCATAAATTTAGAGTGTATGCTTTATTTATAGACAATTTTTAGGAAATCAGAACAAAAAAGAATAACAATGAAGACTCTGCCTTCAAAATAAAACTGATGTTTCACAGGTAGAATAATAAATCTTGAAAACTACGTACTTTCACAGGTAGCAGTCTAAACTAAATGAAAAGGGAGATTTAGATCCAAACTGTAAAATGTGTCAAATCATTACCTGGAATCTTCCTTTATACCTTAAAATGCCTAATATTATAGGAAATATATTATTTCTGTCAAGGTTTCAGTTAAGCAAGAGTCTGTTCAGTTTACGAAGCTTTATTTTAAAAACATTTATTAATGTTAATCTCCCCAATATTTGAACACCCACCCAGATGTTATGCTAGGTAGTAAGTATATACAACACTGAGTAAACCATAATCCTGGTTTTCACTGAATTTACCATGTAGCAATAAAAGACAAAGATTAAATTAACCAGCAAACCAAAAAACAGTCCTGCAGCTGCTAAGCAGATGAAACAAATAAATACATTTATTTGTATTTATTTCCTCAATTTTAATATGCCATAACCTTATGCTACACCAGAGATTATCTGGACCAAATATAGTCATAATATAATTAAATAGGATTCAAAAAGAGCACAAAATTTATATAAAATTTAAACACAACTTATTCAACATGGGCTGAACATCTACTGCTGGCCAGTGGTAGGGACTGATGTCTGAATAATAAGATAGCCAGTCCCTGCTCCTCAGAAGGTTTTAGTCTGAGAAGGCAGGAATTAAACAAAAAATTATGCAAGAGACTAATTAAAATTTTAATGTGTCATAAAAGGTAAGTATGGTATAGGAGCAAAACAGAAGGAAGACCTAATCTATTTTAGGGAAGAAAGTCATATCCTTTCTGTCTTCACTTCCCTCCATATTTAGTCTACGTATGCAATAACTACAGATACCCTACACACCACTGCCCTTCTGCTCTTTGTACCTGTTAGGCATAAAACAAAACAAAAACAATGAAAACCTACCCTGGTTGAACCTGGCTATCTGCTTTTTCCACACCTGTAACCAAACACTACATTAGGGAGGATCTAATGACCAGCAACAGTAACAACTATATTTAAGCACTTAACTATAATACCAGGCACTACTCTAAGCACTGAGCAGTGGTTCTCAACTAGGGGTGATTTTGTCCCCTAGGAGGCATTTGGCAATGTCTGGAGACATTTTTTTTTTTTTTTGGCGGTACGTGGGCCTCTCACCGTTGTGGCCTCTCCCGTTGCAGAGCACAGGCTCCGGACGCGCAGGCTCAGCGGCCATGGCTCACGGGCCCAGCCGCTCCGCGGCATGTGGGATCTTCCCGGACCGGGGCACGAACCCGTGTCCCCTGCATTGGCAGGCGGACTCCCAACCACTGCGCCACCAGAGAAGCCCTTGGAGCTATTTTTGATTGTCACGAGTGGGAGGGGTGCTACTGGCACCTAGTGGCTGAGGTCAAGGATCCTACAATGCACGGGAGAACCTCCACCTCATTCCCCCTCTACCCTCAAGCATACACAGAATAAAGAATCATGTGGTGCAAAATGTCAACAGGCTGAGGCTGGGAAACCTTGCTTTATACATATCAGTTCATCTGCTTCTCTCAACAGCCCTTTGAGGTAGATGCCGTTATTACTACCATTTTACAGATGAGGAAATTGTAGTACCACGGGAACTGGTGGTACCAAGTCGTTGCTTCAAGTCTTATGGCTATAAACCAGCAGAGCCCGGAATCAAACTCAGACAATTTACTATGGAGCCCACGCTCTTAATTACAATTCTACACTGCTTCCCACGGTGGAGATAGGTTAGGAATATCAGTCTGGAAAAGGCATTATCTGAGATAAGTGAGGTGGGAGAATAATTCTGAGTTGGAATGAAAGAACTAAGAATTTTCTAGGAAGCATCAGAGTTGTATATGTTTACAATCTTGAAAAGCGTAGTAAATGAAATTCTATAAGAGATAAAAGGGAGTCATTTTAGTCAAAAATGGAATACCGAGACAATATTATGTTCACAGTTTGCATATCTGTTTTAGCAATACAACCTGAAAAAGTTTACTCTTTCTGGGTTTCTGTGCCTTTAACCTTCAAATAATGGAGATGACCTAGATTATTCCTTGGGTCTTGGGCTAGAACCTTACAAGGTCCTTTTTTTTTTTAAATAAACTTTATTTTTTACAATGGTTTTAAATATACATAATGTAGTGAAGAAAGATAGTAAAGAGGTCCCATATACCCTCCACCCAGTTTACCCTGTTATTAGCATCTTGCATTAATTAGTATTCCATGTTACATTAATTAACCAATAGTGATACATTAGTAACTAAAGTCCATGCTTTATTCAGATTTCCTTAGTGTTTACTTAATGTCCTTTTTCTGCTGCAAGATCCCAACCAGGGCACCACATAACATTTAGTCATCATGTCTCTTTGGGCATCTCTTGGCTATAACAGTTTCTCAGACGTTCCCTGGTTTTGATGACCTTGACAATTTTGAGGTATTTTGTACAATGTACCTCTCTATTGGGATTTGTCTGATATTCTTCTCATGATTAGACTAGAGTTATGGGGTTTGGGGAGGAGGGTCACAGAGGTAAAGTTCCATTTTCATCACACTGTATCAAGCGTACATGCTACTAGCTATCACTGCTGATGCTGACCTTGATTACCTAGGTGGGCCAGTGTCCGTCAGCTTTCTCTACTTTCTCCCCCTTTGTATCCTGTGCTCTTCGCAGCCCACACTTAAGGAGTGGGGAGTTACGCTCCACCTCCTTGAGGACGAGTAGCTACACGAATTACCTGGAATTCTTCTGCGTCGGAGATTTGTCTCTTCTTCCATTTGTATATTTATTCCACCATTTATTTACATCAGTATGAACTTTATGGATATTTATTTTGTATGTTGGGTTATAATCCAACACTACAATTGACCTTTGAACAATGCCAGGGTTAGGGGTGCTGACCCTCTGAGCAGTTGAAAATCCCAGTGTCAGCTCTCTGTATTCCCAGTTTAACCAACCACAGATTGCGTAGTACTGTCTTATTTACTACTGAGAAAAAAATTGGCTTGTAAGTGGACAGGTGCAGTTCACACCTGTGTTGTTTAAGGGTCAACTGTATTTTCTTGCTCGAGTTATTTCAGCTTTGGCCATTGGGAGCCCTTGCGGTTGGCTCCCGTGTCCTTTTGTACTACTCCCATAATTGTGGGATTTTTTTTTTTTTGTTTCTTTGGGGGTTTTGTTTTGCTTTGTTTTTAGCACTTTCTTACTTTCTGTTACAAGATGCTCCAGGCTCAACTTGTATATTTCCTGTCCCAGTCCCAGAATCAGGCCATTTCTCTGGAGAATGGTATTGGAAACCAAGACTTGAGTGCTAAGTGTACCCCTTGCTGCTAGGGTTACATTGCTTCTACACCCTTTCATCTGACAGAACAAGGAAATATATGAGTATATCCTAACCTGTGTCTATATATGTATAATATGCATTGATATTTCTATATGTTATAAACAGGAGCTCATACTGATATTTCCAATTCAAATTCATTAACACATAGATAATTTTAGCCTCCTCCCCAAAGAGGCCTTTATAATAATTCGAATTATTAAATGAACTGGCTTCATTCCAGGATTTAACTTCCTAATTAGTGTTAATTAACCATGGCTCTAGTGTTATCTGTGACACGGAGGAAAGTTTCCTGAATTGGAAGATAAGACATGCGTCTGGAACAACCCTTTAACCTATCAATGCTTTAGGTTGTTTTAACTAGTACACTCCTCTATAAACTGAGATTACTTGCCTAACTCACGGGATAACCGTGAAGCTGAAATGTACCAATACGGTTTTCTGAGGTATTTGATTTCCTACTAAATAGTATCTTGGGGTTGCGTTCGGCTGCAATAAGTTGACGGCCAACTCATATAAATACCAGAGCATCTTTCGGTTATCATTCAAAAAGCCAGCTAGCCTTCTCTAGGCGTCAAGGTCTCTGTCCATCGCTTACAGGCTGTCTTGTGTAGGCGGTAGATTTCATTGTCAGTTACTTTTATTCTGAAGCCTATACGGAGCCAGCGGGCTAAACCAGGTTTAGATAGCTCCCGAAGTAACAGAAAACACTGATGCCTAGGTCACAGTGACTTGTTAAATAAATGCCTTTACAGGAGTATCTCTGCCGAAAAAAGCAAGAAACACAAGCGCCACAGGCGACAAAGGGAACTGGACACTGGATTCAGTGCAGTTTTGTTCATTTTAACCCACTTAACCCTCTTTCAACTCTAATGAATCTGAGCAAAACTGAGGAGCTGAGAGGAGGCGGATGCGGGATTGGAACCAACGATCAACTCTGAGCTGGGGGCCCTCCGCTCGGGCGCCGCAGCAGCCCGATCCCCGACCCCCTGGGGGACAGCGCCGCAAACCTGGCCTCGGCAGCCCGCCGCGGTCCCCGCCCCCGGCCCGGGCGCGCCCCGCACTCACCCTCGGCGCTGTCGCGGGTGCGGTGGAAGTCGTCCGACCGGCCGTCACGGAAGGCCCGGCAAAGAGACAGGCAGAGGAAATCGAGCATCCAGCCGGCAGCTACCGCCTCGGCCTCAGCCACCAGGCCCGCGTCCTCCTCCTCCTCAGGGGCCCCCAAGTGCATCTGGCACTCGAGCGGTTCCTGGCACTCAAACTGCCCCTGATCATCTCTCGCCGTTTCCGCCATCCGCTCCTCCAGGGGACCTGCATCCTCCCCATCCGCAAGCCCTCGCGGGCTCGGAGCCGCTGAGGCGGCGCTCTCCGCCATATTACATCTCTCGCACTGCTTCTGTCTTTTCCTGCGCGGAGCGACGATTGGCTCGCGCCGCGCGGGGCGGAGCCTCGGAGGGTCTCTTCCGCCCGCGGGAAACCACCAATCACACACCACCGGGATGGGCGAGCGGCTCGAACCTGGCTTCTGATTGGCCGAAATCTGCTCCCGCCTCTGGATGTTGAATTCCCCGCCACCCAGGGGTGCAGTTTTGTTGGTAAACTAGACAAGTTCTGGCTGGATGCGGAGAGAGAATAGGAGGTCGGGGAGCGGGCGACTGCTTTATTCTCGTGCTAAAATGCAACACTGACTAGAACAACAATACGGTTAGTTAAAATGGAAAAACATTTTACCCTCAGTGTGCTTCAAAAATGAGATAGGTGATTAAAACTTGTCACTATTTTTTGAGCGTAACACTTTAGATCCTGGTATTCACTTAACAGTTACTGTGCGATCACGAACCAAAACTCTTCCAACAGACTTAGATCCGTGCTTCTCCAACCTTAAGGGGCATCAGAATAAGCCCCTAGGCTTATTAAAAACACGAATTGCCGGCCTCCACCCCCAGAGTTTTTGTTCTGTAGATCTGGACTGGGATCCTTGAATTAGCAAGTGATAAGTTCGCAGGTCAGTGATACTGAGGCTGCTTGTCTGGGGACCAAATTTTCCGAATTATCGCTCTAGGAAGAGTATATTATTATGGGAATGAATTTTATTCAGGGCCTGAAATTGACTATAGCATTCAGCTTTACAACAATAAGTGAATACTTATTTTGAACTTTCAAACTTACCTTTAAGCACAAGAGGGCGTTGGGGGAAGGGGGTCTGGTTATGTTCTATTTCTCTATGTGGGTGATAGTTACATCAGTGTGGTCCTTTATGAAAATTCATTGAACACGATATATGCACTTTTCAGTATATGGGTTATAACTGAATAAAAAGTTTCTTTTAAAAACCTTTCTGTGGGCTTCCCTGGTGGCGCAGTGGTTGAGAGTCCGCCTGCCGATGCAGGGGATGCGGGTTCGTGCCCCGGTCCGGGAAGATCCCACATGCCGCGGAGCGGCTGGGCCCGTGAGCCATGACTGCTGAGCCTGCGCGTTGTGTTCCGCAACGGGAGAGGCCACAACAGTGAGAGGCCTGTGTACCGCAAAAAAAAAAAAAAAACCAACAACAACTTTCTGTTTATAACACATCCAACATTATCAAAGCCTTTATGTTTTAATTTTACACATTTATTATTATCTTAAAGCCGGAGTTGAAACGTTGAGTCCTTAAAGCACCATATTATAGCCGTTAAGAATACCTAGGTTGGGGGACTTCCCTGGTGGCACAGTGATTAAGAATCCACAGTGGTTAAGAATCCACAGTGGTTAAAAAAAAAAGTAAGATTCATAAGGGAAGGTATTTTGTATGTCTTTTCTACTACTGTATTCCTAATGCCTAGAAAAGTGCCTGCCACATGGTAGACATTCAATCAATATTTATTGAATGAATGTGTTACACTTTTTAAGACGTGCTTAGAGAAAAATTGATACTCAGAATAACAGGAAACATTTTTTTTTCCAGGCAAGGCTTTATTGGGGCCCCTGCAGCAGCAGGGGGGAGAGATAACAGACAACAGGTTCCCTTGCTTGTGCGTTCCCTGAGGTGGGTGTCAAGCTTGTTCCGTAGATGGGGTGAGGGTAGAGGTGTGTCCAGGGGTCGGGCCACAGGTGTGGCTTAGGTGTTTTGCCCACCCTCGGGTGGTGTTGAGTTCAGGGGCTGTGCTCAGTACCCTGCTTTTGCTCTGGGCTCTTCAAAAGTGGCAGTTGGGTTTTTTGGTCTTTTTGTATCTTCTGTCCAGAATTTGCCCCAACTGGCCATGCACGCAGTTATTTTTAGTCCCTTATAATTTCTGTGTATTTTGTTGTTCAAGGAGAGGTGCACTCAGCAGAGGGTCCCAGGTCCCAGCCTGTCTCATTCCCCCCTGAGAGACTCTACACCCTTATTCTTAAGGGGTAAGGGGTTGAAGGTCTCTTCTCCTGAAGCTTCTTTCCGCTGGACAGGGGCCACAGACCCTAGCCTAGCCTAGAGGTGTAGAAGTCCCTCGCTGACTGTTCTAAGGACCTGTAGGGACCTGGGCCACTTTCTGCTGGAATAGGCTGAATTTCTTGAGCCATCATGAGCCTTACTTCAAACTGTTGGGGCCCACATTCTTACCAGTAAAATTCTTTATAGAATTTGAAAACTTCAGCTATTAAGTACTAAATAGTACTTTAAGATTTGCTGTGGGGCTTCCCTGGTGGCACAGTGGTTGAGAGTCCGCCTGCCAATGCAGGGGACACGGGTTCGTGCCCCGGTCCGGGAAGATCCCACATGCCGCGGAGCGGCTGGGCCCGTGAGCCATGGCCGCTGAGCCTGCGCGTCCGGAGCCTGTGCTCCGCAATGGGAGAGGCCACAACAGTGAGGGGCCCGCGTACCGCAAAAAAAAAAAAAAAAAAAAAAAAAGATTTGCTGTGTTGGGACTTCCCTGGTGGTGCAGTGGTTAAGAAGCCGCCTGCCAACGCAGGGGATATGGGTTCGAGCCCTGGTCCGGGAAGATCCCACATGCCGCGGAGCAACTAAGTCCGTGCACCACAAATACTGAGCCTGTGTGCCACAAGTACTGAAGCCCACGCGCCTAGAGCCCATGCTCTGCAACATGAGAAGCCCGCGCACCGCAACGAAGAGTAGCCCCTGCTCGCCGCAACTAGAGAAAGCCGGTGAGCATCAACGAAGACCTAACACAGCCAAAAATAAATACATAAATTTATTTTTTTTAATGGTTTAAGATTTGCTGTGTTGATTCACAAAAACCAGATACCTCCATTTCTGTCTTTGCCCTCTTTCTCTATAGGTCAGACCAAGTCCCTTTAGCCGGAAACTAATTATGATAATGATCATGATCGTATCAACCACACTTAAAATTTATTGCATGTTTAATGGATGTCAAGAACTTTTCTACGTGCATTATATGAATTATTTCATTTAATCTTCACGGCTATTCTATTAGGTAGATACTATTATGATTCTATAGAGGATGAACCTGCAGCACAGAGAGGACAGTTAACTCACCCAAGACCGGTAAATGAGTTAGCTAGTTAGTAAATTAGGGACCCAGGACCTGAAAGCAGGCACTCTGACTCTATACTATTCCCTCTTCTCCCTAGAAGGCCTCCCCAGGGGAGCAGACACCAGCCAGAGTTCATTTTCTCTGTAGTGGTTCCTGGATCCACAGAAGGTCCCCCTCCCCTTTCTTCTGCTAAAGAATTAACGCCCAATATGCATATCAACTTTTACAAATAAGTGCATAGCCAGCTGTGGGAAGGCAGTGCTGTGGGTCCTCCCATTTAATGACTGAGGTTATCACAGCACATTCAGTTATTCTCCCTCACAGCGAGATTATTTCAAGTGGAAAAGGATGATATATTACCTTGTTTAAGAGAAGGTTAGCACCTTCTTTTTGGGAGGGAAGAGAAAAGCAAGGGTTTTATCATGCAGATATGCCTCTTCTTCCTCAGGGAGATTAGAGAGGGCCCACAGGACAGATTAGTCATTGGGCTGGGCCAGAAAACTGTAGACTGGTTGATGAAGATTACATTTCTGGGGAAGGTCAAAACTGCAAGTCAGGTATTAAGCCTAGATTTGGCATCATGGGCTTTAGCACAAGTGGCATCATTTGAGGCCTGTGATTTTCTTTTTAACAGGCAAGTATGGTCAAATGTTAAGGTTTGACAAGATTGAGTGGCAGGTATTTATTATATTATTTTCTGTATTTCATAAGTTTGAAATATTTCACAAAATCTTTTTAAAAATAAAAATATTCAGAGTACAATTGGGCCTTAATTCTAAATAACAGATTTGACCAGCACTGCCTTTCCCAATCAACCAATTCTTTGACCAAACAGACTGAATTGGCTACTTTTTTTTGTCAGCCCTGGTGATACATTTACTCTTCCCAGTAAAGGTCACTATGGAATGAAATCTTTGATTAAACAATAGAATACATAGTATAATTCCCCTCATTCAATTAAAAAAAAGAAATCTATGAAATTCTTTCTTACTAGCTCGCTTGTAAGCCCAATATGCAAAAAAGCCAAGCACAAGACGGGATGAGGGCCAGAGATCTAAGAAGCTGGTTTGAAAGCTACTGTACAAATACAAGTAACATGCATGAATGTGGCTTAGTGTGTTTGCTCTTTTGGCTTCAGGAATTTCTTCTGATTTCAAATCTAAGATTCTTCTCTCTGCTCTACATAGAGCACCGGTGTGGTACTTGCTGGGACTAAATCCATAAGAACCAGGAAACCGAGGAGCCCCGTGCTGCTCAGTCAGAGGACGGCGTCTCCTCCAGAGCCTGTCTTCATGGCCTCTCTTGAGTAGGAGAGACTGGACTGCTTTCAATGACAGCTGTGCTTTAAAAGGGCAAAATCATGGGAATTCCCTGGTGGTCCAGTGGTTAGGACTCGGCGCTTACACTGTTGTGGACCTGGGTTCAATCCCTGGTCGGGGAACTAAGATCCCACAAGCTGTGCGACCAAAAAAATAAATAAATAAAAATGAAAGAGCAAAAGCAAACGCTTTTAGGTCTCTGAAGGCCCAAGCCCAGACTAGCACAGTGTTACTTCTTCCATGCTCGTTCGGTCAAAGCAAGCCACAAGGCCATCCCAGATTCAGTGGCAAGTAGACTTCACCTCTTGATTGGAGGAGGAAAATGCATGTACAGGGATGAGAGGAACTCACAGTTGAAGGCTATCCTTATGAACTATGTACCAGAGTGTTTGACTGCACGTGGATAAATGAGACACTGGGGTCAAAGGGTTAGTCCAGGCTGGTGGTTGCCCAAACAGGGTTGTATCTAATAGCCAAAATGACTCAATATAATGATCTCAGAGAGGCAGCAGTAAGTGGTGGCATGAAGCGAGATCTTAATTCCCTGCCCAGGAACTGAACCTGGGTAGCCTGGATGAAAACCAGGAATCCTAGCCACCACAAAACCCCTGGCTCTCACCTCCAGTGAAAAATCCATTTCTCAAGGAGGCAAAAACTGTAAAAACAGGTACAAAGTTTATTATTAGAGACACAGCACAAGTGGGAGAGCACACAGAGAAACAGTTTATTTAGTTAAGACAGAGGCAAGGCAGAGATGCACCCGGAGAGAAAGGGTGTGGGCGTCCTCCCTAATGAGGGTGGAGAGCAATAAAGAGATGGTGAAGTCATTCATACAGGGCAGTTCTTCTGGGTCTTTGTTTACCTTTGCACAGTTATCTGGCTTCTTCTTCTACACCTGACCTGCCCTAGGACCCTCCTCAATATGCGTGCGCAACTCTTTTTCCAAGATGGATTCCAGCCCAGAGGCCTATGGGGCGGCCTTAGCATCACATATTATGGGGTGGTGCCCTCTCCTTTTGACCCCCAAGGAGCCTTTCTGCGCATGTGCAATGTTTCCCTTGCTCCAAGGATGGGAAATGTATGACCTCTTGATCTTTTAACAGGGTTTAGCCCCTCTCTGTCCCTGTCGTAAAAGTGTCCCATGTCCGGTTATCTACCCTATTCCTGTTGTTGATTCTTATATCGAAGTGCAGATCTCGAAATACAGACAGGAGTCCCGTCATAAATATGTAGTCGGGAACCCGTTTCTCTCTTGCCTCAGGAAATGTAAACAGGGGGCTGGTGATGAACGTCTGGCCTGGAGCCCATGTTCTTACCCCAGGAAGTGTGACCAGGAGGCCAGCTGGAAATGTGTAGCCTGGAGCCCATCTTTCTCCTGCCCCAGTAAGAGAGGGCAGCTCTACGTGGGGAGAATACAAAGGTTTCTGGCAAGTAGCACATCAAGTAGAAAGAGACAACATAAGGACGGTGGCTGAGAGTACGTAGAACGCTCTGCATATGGCATTTTCCTGTTAGCTGGCTGTGAGATGGTCAGACAGGAACCCCCATGACCTTAGCAGCCAGGGGGAATGTTTAGCTGCTAAACAGAAAGCACCATGGGGAGCCTATGTGTCTCCCCCAAAGGTCTTTTGCCGTGAACAGACTAACGTAGAATTTATCCTCCCACTGAAAGGATGAGATCATAAAATACCCCTTCCATGACCACAACTTGGTCAGAACCCAGAAGCAGATGGCCAGACAATATGGAGACGCTAATTAGGGAGAGAAAAGCTGCAGGGCCACCAAAATAGGACACATTTTCCTCTGGGAGTAACTAAGCAGTTGTAGGCATTTTGCAGAGCGTTTTGGAGGAAAATAAAGGCTTAGTTTTGTCGGAGTGTGCTATACAAGGTCCAGGTGAAATTCCACGGCTCCAAGTGCTCTTTTTTTTTTTTTTTTAAATTCCACAAGGGAGTATTTTTGGTTTTGATTTTTAAAGGCTTTGAACAACTTCTGGTATTCCGAACCCTGGAAGAACTGAAAGTGATAACCATTTCAGTTTTACGCATTTAATGTTCTGTGGTCCATACAGACTCTCTCTCCAACCCCAAGGGCTAGTGTTATTATGACAGCAGCAATGATAAATAATAAGCAACTGATATTTAAGAGAGATGTTTCACCTTTTTTTAAAGGATGTTCACATTTATTATCTTGTTTTATCTCCCTAGTGGGTCTGGGTTTCCCGTGGCTCATGGCACTCTAGATAGTCTGTAAGCATCAGAAACCATGACACAGAAAAGGGTGCCCCTTTTGCATCCATTTCCTTTTAATTATTTGGGCATTTTATTATTTCCTTCTCCAGTTTGTACGTTCACTATCTTTAGTGAAACGCAAAAAAGCATCATATTTGGAAGGCAAAATTTAATTAGAACCTATAAATACTAATTTTGTTCTTCCTCTAATGAGAGTCATTATTTCAGTAGTTCCTGTATGTGTCTCCATTAACACACAAAATGAAAAGTAGCAGTGTTATCGGTTTAATTAGGCTTAACATTTAAAGTTTGTGTTCAGATATTAAGGTTTGTTCAGAACTAATGAGTACAGTGCTCAGCAGTAGGTTGACTTAGAGGGAAGAGGAAAAAGGATGGGTTTGCCCATTCCTAACTACCCCTCCCCCATAGGCCTGGGAGCTGCTGTGGGGTGTGTCTGAAAAGACCCCCCAGCTATCCCCAGATTGAGGAATGTTCCTGTCCCATGAAATAGGCTTGGGGCAGAGCCAGATGGTGTAGGGCCTGAGGCTATTGCTCCTTCAAGGACTTGGAAAGGGCCTTGTAATGAGATGCTCTGAAGGTAGCACCGTACATTTTCATAAGAAGTGGTGGATCCTGCTGGGGCTGGAAGAGCTGTGAGGATTGGGCTCGGATGAGCAAAGAGAGGTGAATAGGAAGAAAGACTAGAGAGGACAGATGGGAGCCAATCTTCCAGGAAGATTGTTTTCCAAAACAAAGATGAATACTTTGTGTTTAATTTTCCAATTTTTAGTCATAGCACACGTCAGACATTTAGAAAACAGCAATGTAGGCAACAATCGTAGGACACATTTCAAGCCTGGACACAAAACTAGAACAAAGTGAACAATGGCCTCTGGGTCTTTCTCTCTCTCTCTCTCTCTCTCTCTCTTTTTTTTTTTTTTAAAGCAGCACAGGGACTTCCCTGGTGGCACAGTGGTTAAGACTCCGCGCTCCCAATGCAGGTGGACTGTATTCAATCCCTGGTCAGGGAACTAGATGCCACATGCATGCCGCAACTAAGAAGCCCACGTGCTGCCACTAAGGAGCCCATGAGCCACAACTAAGGAGCCCTCCTGTCTCAACTAAGATCCAGCGCAACCAAGTAAATAAATAAATATTAAAGAATAAATAAATAAAAAAAATAAAGCAACGCACCAGGATTCTATTTATTTATTTATTTATTTATACATATTTATTTATTTGGCTGCGCTGGGTCTTAGTGGCGGCACGTGGGATCTAATTCCCTGACCAGGGACCGAACCCGGACCCCTGCTTTGGGAGCATGGAGTCTTAACTTCTGGACCACCAGGGAAGTCTCTGGGTCTTTCTGGTACCTGAATTTTTTCTGCATATAATGTTGTTCTTTTTGAAAAAGAAACCGAAATCACAGTGAAATAGTATCAACTGAAATTTGACTCTATTCTGGACATTTTTTGTCTAAATTTAAAGGGAAAGAAATTGCAAACTCTAGATGAGGCAGAGTAAAAAAATACAAAGCAGCACTCAGCCTCGTTGTCTTTTCTCAGCCTGAATCCAGCAGGGAAATTTCAGAAGACTGTCCACAGCAGGAGGCCTCGTGGAAGAGAGTGTGTTTGCTATTCAGGAAAGCAGTGATTCCTCAGGCCGCCATGCTGCATGGGTTACAAGATGGTAGCTGGAGACAATGGTATGAATGGCAACAAGTTCAAACGTCACATCCTTCAGAGACCTTCCCTGACCTTCCCAGGAACTGCTGAGTGCATATCCTCTGAACTCCCTGGTTCATATTTTTCTGAGGCTACTCGAAACACTGCACTACTTATTCTTCCCTATCCCCTGACTAGCTCTTTTAGCCTTTAATGTCATGAGGGATAAGGACTATGCTTTAAGCCCTCCCACCAACCTTCCTTCTCTTTTTTTTAAAATCCCCCAGGCCCTCACTTACTAACCGGCTTATGGTAGACTTTAAACAACTTTATGGGGCTTCCCTGGTGGCGCAGTGGTCGAGAGCCCGCCTTCCGATGCAGGGGACGCGGGTTCGTGCCCCGGTCCAGGAAGATCCCACATGCTGCGGAGTGGCTGGGCCCGTGAGCCACGGCCGCTGAGCCTGCGGGTCCAGACCCTGTGCTCCGCAACGGGAGAGGCCACAACAGTGAGAGGCCCGCAAAAAACTGTATGGAGGAATTATCATTTACATAAAATAAGATGCAATCATTTTAAGGTATAGGTCCATGGATTTTTGATAAAAATGTATGTCTGTGTAACCAATAATTGACTTTTTCTTTCAACACTTTAAATATTTCACTTCGTTTTCTTCTTGCACGTGTGATTTATGATGAGAAGTCCACTCTAATTTTTATCCTTGTTCCTCTATAGGTAAGGTGATTTTATTCTGAGAGGTGATGCTTGCTTAGTAATGGGCAACACCTTTACTAACATAACAGTGTCAGACATTTTCATGTATAAATTCTGTAATGCTCACACAGCTCTATGAGGCAGGCTCTGTTATTAAATCTACAAAAAAAGGCAACAGAGAGGTTATGCAATTTGCTCAAAGTCACACAGCTGTAATGACCAGAAGCAGGGTTTGAACTAGGCACTCTGCATCCAGTCTCTGCCCACTAAATCAATGCACTCCAGTATCTGTTGCTTAGAGATGAACTCTGAAGAACCAGCCCAGATTAAAGGAAGACTTTCCCAGGGTTCACAGAATTGATGGTAACAACCAAATTTTCTGTGTAATCATTGCTATTGTTCTTCAAAATCACAGATGTTTAGAAGATACTTTAGAGATCACCGAAGCCAACCCTTTCATTTTTACAGACAAAGGAACTGAGAGCCAGAAAACCAAACACCCCAGAGTCAAATGTGGTAAAACAACAAGTTTTCTTTTTGGAAATGACTCTTGACTCTCAGAGAAAATGAGTTTTAATTTCTCTTGAAGACTCAAAGTTAAACAAAAGAAGAAATTTCTTCATGTTCAGAGCTGTTAAGCATTGAATGGGGAATTCCCTGGCGGTCCAGTAATTAAGACTCAGTGCTTTCACTGCAGAGGTCCGGGTTCAATCCCTGGTCTGGGAACTAAAATCCTTCACACCAGTGAGGCATGGTCAAAAAAAAAAAAAAAAAAAGAAAAGAAAAAAAGCATTGAATGGATAAAAGAAAAAAATTATGGAATCTCTTCAATTTCCCTAATAATAGGTTTATCCCTAATGACAGGTTAATCACCTAAAATAAAGGCAATTAACCTGGGATGGGTGGTCATTTGTTGTTTTCTTTGTCCAGTTTCCATTCACTCTTCCCTTTGGAATGATATCCTGATTTTTCTCAGGGAAACACACCCTCCCTCCCGCTCTGTCCACGTCCATACTTGGGTAGGGGTGATTTTCCCCATCCTGGCTGACCTAGGCCAGGCCAATCAGAGCTTTGCCTTCCCTTGGGCACCATGGTTGGTTCATGGTTGGGCAGAGCATACAGGCAGCCAGACTCCTCTCTGGGAATATTAAGGAGGCATGCATTCTCATTCAAGTTTCTGAGAGAACATTGCTGATGGGAAGAGGCTGCCTGAGAATGAAGGCAACATAGAGAAGGCAGAGGAGACAAAAGGGCATCATTTGAGCCACTGGATCCAGCCCTGTCTAAATCCAGAAATCCCTGCATTTTTGGATGCTCGAGTCCATGTGATTGTAGTCACAGAGCGCATTTATGGAGTGCTTCTGAAGTGTCAGGCAGTGCTGTAAGCATTACAGGTGACTTATCGCATTTAGTTCTCATAACAACCCTGTTAAACAGTTAATATTACTATTTCTATTATATAGACAGAAAACTGTGGTTTGGAAGTGTTAAATTAGTTGCCTAAGATACAAAGTTAATAAATGGTGGACAGAAATTTGAATTCAGGCCATTGAACTCTTGGATTTGAATTTTTAACCATTTACATTTTCATCAGAGTCTAAAAAACAGCTGTGACTCAAAAAAGATTAAAACCCACTACCATCCACTTCTAATGGAGAGGAAATAATTGCTCCAGATCTTTTTTACTTTTACAACTACAATTTTACATTGTGTTGCTTTTTTTTTTTTTTTTTTTTTTTGGTACGTGGGCCTCTCTCACTGTTGTGGCCTCTCCCGTTGCGGAGCACAGCCTCCGGACGCGCAGGCTTAGCGGCCATGGCTCACGGGCCCAGCCGCTCCGCGGCATGTGGGATCTTCCCAGACCGGGGCAGGAGCCCGTGTCCCCTGCATCGGCAGGCGGACTCTCAACCACTGCGCCACCAGGGAAGCCCCCGGTTTCTTTTATAGAACAGAGAGGGGGATGAGATGAGGAAGTAAAGTAAAAAGGCAGTAAGATTTGCAAATGTCCCCTTGAATGGCCAGCCTCGGGGAGGGGATGTGTTCATTTCTTCTTTCTTGCAGCCATTCACAGGTGGACTGGGTCAGGATGTTTCCTTGAACAAAGGCACTTTGGTTTAACATTCATGCAGAGGAGCAGGGTTCCCTGAGGCCAGCAATTGTGTATAGAATCCTTTTAGCGAACAAAAGCAACAGGATGCAAAGGTTAAAGTAAAAGAAAGCGATCCCACAAGTCAGATTTGGCTCTTCACTGTTAGAAAGGGAAAATGAGCAGGGAAAGGTGAGGTGATGGATTTGGTACCTTCCGGTGCTGACTCTCAATTGGCTGTGCAGACTCCTAGCGCCTTCCTTTTTCCCACTCTGCCTGCTGAGAACTTTCTGCTCCCAGATGTGCCTCCAAAAGCACCTCCTGTGAACATTTTCTGGGACCTTGGATTTTTCTCTTAAACTTACTTGAAATTGCCCTGGGAATTTCCTAGATACTGAAGCACTCAAAGCAATTTCATAAAAACAGGCTAAAAATTCTTCTTTGTGCAAATGGAAAACTTTGCTCTTGCTGAACAAGTAATCAGCCATATTCTCCAAAGAGCCATTTCCTCTTTGTGAGAACAGAAGCCCATTTCAGAGACTTCATAAATGTAACTGTTTTACAAACCAGCCACCATCAGAAGGACCGCTCCACCGTTAAAGATGGAAGCAGCAACCCAGGAAATAAGGGACTGGAAGTAGAGGGAATTCCTTTAACTCTGAGAAGTTTTCTACGCTGCCTTTTAGGCTGTAATATTTTTAAATGGGCCAAGCAATTCCAAAACTCAAAATATTATTAATCATTTAATCATCAACAGAAAAATCAGGCTGATTTAAATTTGTGAGGGAAAAGATTGCTTTAATAAGATCAAAGCACTCTTTTTTCAGATGAACCAGGATACAAAGAGTTAAAATTCAGCCGTCATTTTTGCGAAATATAAAGGCAACACAGGGCTTCCCTGGTGGCGCAGTGGTTGAGAGTCCGCCTGCCGATGCAGGGGACACGGGTTCATGCCCCAATCTGGGAAGATCCCACCTGCCGCGGAGCAGCTGGGCCCGTGAGCCATGGTCGCTGGGCCTGTGCATCCGGAGCCTGCCCTCCGCAACGGGAGAGGCCACAACAGTGAGAGGCCCGCGTACAGCCAAAAGCAAAAAAAAAGATGGTTATTTTGAGATGTTATTCTGCCATCTTCTCGGTCACAGGCTTTCCAAATAAAGTCGTCTTCCTTGCCTAAACACCTCGTCTCCGATTTATTGGCCTGTCGTGCGGCAAGCAGAGCGAACTTGAACTCGGTAACACCTTCTTACTTTGTAAAGAAGCATTATTCCCTGAGCCTTATTCTCCAACCCTGAGACAGTGATAAGGAGCACGGTGGGCTGTGATCAGGATTAAAGAAAAGGGAGGGAAGATGAGCCCAGATGCTGCACTCCTACCTCCATTCCATGCATTTCTTAGTTTAGATTTTCTTTTACTCCCTTGCACTACAGCTGCAGGCTTTCCCGCTTTACTGAAACCTTTTCAACATTTTTTAATTTGAAAAAAAAGTTACAAGCACGTGAAAAAAATCCAAATAGCACAAAAAATTTACAGCAAAAAGTACTACATCTCCTCTCCAATCCAGCTCTCAATCACCCAGCCTCTTTCCCAGAGGCAACTATGGTTACCATTTTCTTTATTCAGTTAGGAACTTGTCTTAAATTTTCTTTCTTTTTTTTTAACAGCTTTATGGAATTCATTCTCTGTGCTGGGATGAGTGTAACCACCTGGGTATTAATGGTGCAGGGGAGGAAAGGCTTTCTCTCTACCCTCCTAGATTTGATAGCTGGGTGTATGAAATAAACTGACAACAAGCATAGGAGAAAATGTCTACACGTTTATTAATTTTTAATATTACATGCACTGGGGCACCACAGGAACAAAGAAAAAGTGAATATCCAAAAAAGCCACGGGATTTGAGTGCTTATATATCATTTTAATAGGGGAAGGGGAAGAGAGATATAGGTCTTTTAGGGGAGAATAAATGATTCTTAGGAACAATGGATGAATGGGCCCTAAGAAGGATAGATGGGAGGTATGACAGTTTGTGACAAAGTTTGTCTGGGTGTGGTGTCAATTTCTAGTCTCCTCCCCTGTGATAAGAGTCAATCTCCCTTGGTTGATGAAGGGGGGAGCAGAGTGGAGGGAAGTGGGGGGAAGAGGGGTCTTACGACAGTTGAGTTCCTTTTGGAGAATCTGTCTTTAGGCAGATAAGGGGAGTTCAGAGAAAGGCTTACCCTGCATTTGCAATTCTTTAAGTGCCTTCAGCTAGAAATAAATGAATACACCAAAACAGCATATTTGGGGTGGCAAGTCCTGAGCTCCTTCAAAGGACATTTAGGTCTCTTCAGTGTTGCTCTTTTAAACTAGGCTGCAGTGAACTTCTTTGTACACATGTATTTTTGCTCATATGGGAACATTTCTTTAAGATAAATTCCTAAAAGGATGCATTGCTAGGGCAAATAAGATGTTCATCTTTTAATAGATATTGCTAAATTTTCTTCCAAAGAATTTATACCAATTAACACTCCCACAGTGTGTAAGAATGCCAGTTTCCTATGTTGACCTGAAACAAGACTGCCAGATATTTCTCCAGCAAAGATGGGTTTATTTGGGATCAGTAGAGAATTGCAGTTTGGGGTCTGCAACCATGGTGAACCACGGGCAAGCCCCCACAGGACAAGGGAAGGGGAAAGTTTTTATAGGGAGAACAAGGAACTTGGGAGGGCTAGAAAAACTAAAAGTCCCTGGCTTTTCATTGGCTGAGTCCTTGCCGGGAAAGGAGGGGAGTCTTTGTTCCTCCTGTTGGCCTCTGCTACCTCCACAGGGCATGAGAGCTCCCTCTGCTGGTCTCCCAACTGTGCTTGAGGTTTCTGTTTATTAATTTTTTAACACCTACATAATGGCCAAATACTTTGTATTGTTATTTAAAACAGGTCTTTCCTATTCTGATAGGAGAAAAAAATGATATCTAATTTTTGTTTTAATTTTGATTCCTTTTGAATGAGGTTGAGTACTTTTTAGGCATCCAAAAACCCTTTGGAGTTCTTTTTGTTGTTGTTAACTGCTTCTTTGGGGTCCCTTGCCCATTCTTCTATTGCACTGTTCTTTTTCTTACTGATTGGGAAGAGCTCTTTAGAAGTTAATTAGCTCTTTCATGGTTACGTGCAAATATATTTTTCCAGTTCTTTGTTTTCGTTCATGGTCTCTTTGCCATTTAAACATTTTTGTTGCCAGATTCATCAGCCTTTTTCTTATAGAGTCTAGATTTTGTGGTCAGGAATCTCTGTTAATCCACAAATCCAATGAGCACTCCTCAGTCCCTATAGAGCATTTGACAGAGTTCACCATCTCTCCTCTTGCAAGTCCCTCCTTCCTCCTTCCTGGGTCTCTTTCTACCTCTTTTACTAATTGCAACTTCTTTTCTGCATCTTTCTGCTCTTTTCTTCTAATTGAGTGTTCTCAGCTGCTCTCTTTGTTGGAAATCCCCACGAGCAGCTGGATCTGATCCTGGACATTTAAGCAAAAGTGCAGAGATGTTAGAAATCTACTTAAATGGGTCATTTCATATGCATGGGAAATAGAATTTGTTAATCTCAACTTTACCATTGTCCAATGACAAGGCTAAAACAGTTTAGTAATAGGTTTGATGTCCTTTATCTAGGGGAAAACAATCCATGGATTGGGGGACACAGTGCCTCACAAGCAGTGGAGCATTCTTCTTGAGGGATTTGGGGCAAGAACTTTATAAATGTTAGAAGAGGCAGGTGGAAACAGGGCATGATTGACTGGGATTTCTTTTCTTATTTTATTTTTTTTTTTTTTGCGGTACGCGGGCCTCTCACTGTTGTGGCCTCTCCCGTTGCGGAGCACAGGCTCCGGACGCGCAGGCTCAGCGGCCATGGCTCACGGGCCCAGCTGCTCCGAGGCATGTGGGATCTTCCCAGACCGGGGCACGAACCCGCGTCCCCTGCATCGGCAGGCGGACTCTCAACCACTGCGCCACCAGGGAAGCCCGGGATTCCCATATTTATTACTTATTTAGTTTATCGATTTATTTAAACCCTACCTGGTTCCAGAAAAGATTTCAGGCAAGAGGACAATTACATACAAATGTTGCTTAGTAAAATGAAACAGAAATACCCAAGAATAACGGGATAGTTAATTATTAATTAACCAGGAACGTAATCTTTATGAATAATGTAGTGTTGGGGAAGAAAAATAATCTTCCCTTTATTCTTTTAGATTCTTAGCCGAGATTCCATTCCCCACCCTTACCCCATAATAAAGACAGATTCACAAGATAAAAACAAATGGAAGTTTAATAACGTATATACTTCCTGTATACATAGCAGATACTAGGAAAGCTAAGCAAAACTCCCCAAAGCAGCCCACGCCACAATTTTGTTTTTTATTTTATTTTTATTTTTATTTTTTTTTTATTTTTATTTTTTTTCGGTACGCGGGCCTCTCACTGTCGTGGCCTCTCCCGTTGCGGAGCACAGGCTCCGGACGCGCAGGCTCAGTGGCCATGGCTCACGGGCCCAGCCGCTCCGCGGCATGTGGGATCTTCCCAGACCAGTGCACGAACCCGCGTCCCCTGCATCGGCAGGCGGACTCTCAACCACTGCGCCACCAGGGAAGCCCGGGATTCCCATATTTATTACTTATTTAGTTTATCGATTTATTTAAACCCTACCTGGTTCCAGAAAAGATTTCAGGCAAGAGGACAATTACATACAAATGTTGCTTAGTAAAATGAAACAGAAATACCCAAGAATAACGGGATAGTTAATTATTAATTAACCAGGAACGTAATCTTTATGAATAATGTAGTGTTGGGGAAGAAAAATAATCTTCCCTTTATTCTTTTAGATTCTTAGCCGAGATTCCATTCCCCACCCTTACCCCATAATAAAGACAGATTCACAAGATAAAAACAAATGGAAGTTTAATAACGTATATACTTCCTGTATACATAGCAGATACTAGGAAAGCTAAGCAAAACTCCCCAAAGCAGCCCACGCCACAATTTTGTTTTTTATTTTATTTTTATTTTTATTTTTTTTTTATTTTTATTTTTTTTCGGTACGCGGGCCTCTCACTGTCGTGGCCTCTCCCGTTGCGGAGCACAGGCTCCGGACGCGCAGGCTCAGTGGCCATGGCTCACGGGCCCAGCCGCTCCGCGGCATGTGGGATCTTCCCAGACCGGGGCACGAACCCGCGTCCCCTGCATCGGCAGGCGGACTCTCAACCACTGCGCCACCAGGGAAGCCCGGGATTCCCATATTTATTACTTATTTAGTTTATCGATTTATTTAAACCCTACCTGGTTCCAGAAAAGATTTCAGGCAAGAGGACAATTACATACAAATGTTGCTTAGTAAAATGAAACAGAAATACCCAAGAATAACGGGATAGTTAATTATTAATTAACCAGGAACGTAATCTTTATGAATAATGTAGTGTTGGGGAAGAAAAATAATCTTCCCTTTATTCTTTTAGATTCTTAGCCGAGATTCCATTCCCCACCCTTACCCCATAATAAAGACAGATTCACAAGATAAAAACAAATGGAAGTTTAATAACGTATATACTTCCTGTATACATAGCAGATACTAGGAAAGCTAAGCAAAACTCCCCAAAGCAGCCCACGCCACAATTTTGTTTTTTATTTTATTTTTATTTTTTATTTTTTTTTATTTTTATTTTTTTTCGGTACGCGGGCCTCTCACTGTCGTGGCCTCTCCCGTTGCGGAGCACAGGCTCCGGACGCGCAGGCTCAGTGGCCATGGCTCACGGGCCCAGCCGCTCCGCGGCATGTGGGATCTTCCCAGACCAGTGCACGAACCCGCGTCCCCTGCATCGGCAGGCGGACTCTCAACCACTGCGCCACCAGGGAAGCCCTGTTTTTTATTTTTAATTAATTAATTTATTTAGTTATGGCTGCACCACATGGCATGCGGGATCTTAGCTCCTTCCATGGCCAGAGATCGAACCCGTGCCCCCTGCAGTGGCTCAGAGTCCTAACCACTGGATTGCCAGGGAATTTCCCCAAGCCACCACTTTATTTACTTATTTTTAAAATTAATTAATTAACTTATTTTTGGCTGCGTTGGGTCTTTGTTGCTGCGTGCGGGCTTTCTCTAGTTGGGTCGAGCGGGGGTTACTCTTTGTTGCGGTGCGCGGGCTTCTTATTGCGGTGGTTTCTCTTGTTGCGGAGCACGGGCTCTAGCTGCGCGGGCTTCAGTAGTTGTGGCATGCGGGCTTCAGTAGTTGTGGCTCGCGGACTCTAGAGCGCAGGCTCAGTAGTTGTGGCGCATGGGCTTAGCTGCTCCGTGGCATGTGGGATCTTCCCGGACCAGGGCTCGAACCCATATCCCCTGCATTGGCAGGCGGATTCTTAACCACTGCGCACCAGGGAAGCCCGTCACCACTTTAAAATACCATCTTCAGCTAAAGACAAAGAAAGACGCTGGGGGATGGGGAGGCCAGTTATGGGAGGTTATCTACAAAAAAGCACAGCAAACAGGGGTAAGGTTGTTATTTTTCGGTTTCTAAGAGCTTCATCTTCTGTATCCCTGGTACAGAGAGGGAGACACCCTTACAAATGGAGATTTTCCTTATAAATATAAACCTCCCTTAAAGAAGGTAACTTCTAGTCGGTTTTCAGAGCTTCTCCTATGTTTGCTCTTTCTTAAAAATAATCAGCTCAAAATGATCTTTATGCTAAAGAGGCTTATTTTGGGGTGGCCTTACTGTCTGCCCTTCAGTAGTTGATTTAACTGATGGTTGATGGAATGTCAAGAAGAAAGCATTTAGTTGTAATCCCTGCCTGCTGAAAATCTTTCTGAAATATGTTAATTCCCTTGGTTAAGAATCTTGGTTAAGATTCTTCATACAGAGTGTTAAAAATAAGAGAACAGGACCAAAATGGAGCTGCTTATGCTAAACCCCCATCACCAAACTGAGACTCTCGGCTCTCCCAGAAATGGAATCTTCAACCAGTCAACCAGGAATCACCTGATTAACACTAGTGAGGTCATCTGCCTGATAGACCTCTGCTGTCTGCCAAAGGAAAGTAACTTGGTAATCACCAACCCACTTTTTTTTTTTTTAACCTAGTATACCTTCCTTGTTCCCACTCCCTTCTGCATATAAAAATCTTTCATTTTGTACAGCTCCTCGGAGCTCCTTTCTGCTAGATTGGATGCTGTCAGATTCGAATGGAGTTTGCTCAGATAAACTCTTAAAATTTTTAACATGTCTTTTTATCTTTTAACAAGAGGAACATTATTTAAACTTTACCAAAGAAAGCAATTCGAGGTATAACAGAGATGCAGTGTCATCATTCAGAAGGGGAGCAGAAAAGGCCACCCCCAAACATGCCATTTTTGTACATGGACTACTTTAAGCTGAAGGTAGTCAAGACCCAGTGAACTCAAGAAACACTTTTATGTCTCTCTTAACTGCCTAAAAGAATTTAGACAGGAGTCCTGGCCCAGAAAGAGAGCTGTTACCAGAGATAACTTCTTATCTGGAATACTTACCTGAATGGCAGGGCAGACATCTAATTACCAAACGTGTTTTTCTTATTGGCCTGTCAATTGCCCTTCTCCCGCTTGAAGCCCCAGGTCCCATCCCACTCCTTAGCTCAGGATGGCATATAAGCCTCAGTTGCCTGACTGTCTTTGAAGTCTCATATTTTTATGGGGCTCCCATATGTACAAAATCATTTTTTTTTCCTCCTGTTAATCTGTCTTATGTCAGTTTAATTATTAGACCAGCCAAAGAAGGGTAGAAGGAAAAATTTTCCTCCCTAATAGTTCTGAATCATACATCTTATGGGTTGTTACTCTAGATAAGTTGTTCTTAACTACCTGGCAACATTTTTCTTTCCTTTTTTTCTGAAGGGAGAATTGGCTTTATTAATTGATTCATGAATCAGGCAGCATCCCATCTAGCAAGTAGAACGACATTCAGAGGCATTGTACAAAACGGTAGGCATTTATAGGTAGGAATTCTGATGGACAGGAAGGCTATTAGCAAAAGAAAAGAAAGGATTGTTTCAGGACAGCTCATCTTCTTTTGGGGGAGAGAGAATGGCAGGAGTTTCATTGTACTGGAATCAGGAAATTCCAGACTGACTGGATTAAAATTGCACTTCTGAGAGAGGATGAACTGCAGTTTGGTTTGGCATTAAGTCTAGGTGGGCCTTACCCACCTGGTGACTCCATTTTGGGTCCGTGTGTTTCTTTTTTAACAATTCTGCCCTTTTGATCAAACTTTCAATCTGAGAGATGTGATGCAGATGTGAGGCATTAGTGCCACCCTCAGCTACTGCTCTGTAGGCTCTGTAGTCTTCTCAGCTCTAGTGGTCTTCAGTGTGGTGTCCATCGGTCCTGGCATTTTTGCTTAATCCTTGTGACAGTCACAGTTTATGGTTCTAGGTTCACAGTCTTTAAGTCAGTCATTCTCTTTGTTCCCTTCTCGATGTTCTAGTTGCAGGGTGATCATTTGGTGGTCAGCGGCTTTGAAGAAGCATTTAAAGCTTTGGAGAGAATACAACACATCAGGGAGATTATTATCATGACTGTAAGCAAGATAACTCCCAAGATTTGAAGTGTACTTCAGAGCCACAGGCCACAAGACCCAAACCAAAGTTAGATAAGTCAGAGAAAGACCTTGTTGAGGCAGTCACCTTTCTAAGCCAAATGGTTTGCTCAGTGATCTTATGTAACTGAGTTCCAGCTTCTCCAGAAGTGTCAGTCCACGTACAGTAGGTGGTGTGGCTACAGCACAGACACCTCCTTGCACGGCTAAAAGATTATCCAGGGCTATCCTCTTATCAAGAACAACTTTGGGGAATTCCCTGGCAGTCCAGTGGTTAGGACTCGGTGCTTTCACTGCCTGTGGCCTGGGTTCAATCCCCGGTCAGGGAACTAAGATCCTACAAGTCTAGTGACCAAAACAGACAAACAAACAAACAAACAAACAAAACTTTGGCCAGAGAGTTTAAGGATCTTGCTGGGCAGCTAATGCAACACAATCTACAATGTCTCCAAGCGTTAAGGAGAGGCTCCTGATTATATGCTCATTTGTAATTACTCCTGACCAGGGAAATGCGGCCCTGCCAAAGGAAAGGATTTCTGAATCATGATTGCCTCTTGGTAGGTCCTTTCTAGAACAATTAGAGGCACAGTTAGATAAGCCAGGAGGCATTGCCCAGATGCGCCATCTGGCAACATTTTTGATTGTTACCACTGGGGAGCGCTACTGGCATCTAGTGGCTGAACCTGGGGATGCTATTAAACGTTCTATAATCACAGGAAGCATCTCCACAGCAAACATGTCAGTGGCCGAGAATGTAAACAGGTTGAGAAACCCTTGTTCACATAGAGAAAAATAGGGCTGAATGGTTCCCAAACCTAGAACAGAAGTGAAAGATGCTTATTTCTGAATTCAGTACATTGTGATTTGCTTCTTTTTCCTCAACGTGTTGGGCAGAAATGCTCCCTTCGTTTGGAGACTCTCATGTGTTCAAAATTAACCTAGGGCATTAGCCTACTGTGGGTCCATGTCTGCTGACGTGCAAACCCTTATTTCCCTCTTTTATAAACAACCAGATTATTATTATTATTTTTGGCCGTGCTGCGCGGTTTGTGGGATCTTGCTTCCCAGACGAGGGATTGAACCCTGGCCCTTGGCAGTGGAAGCGGGGGAGTCCTAACCACTGGACTGCCAGGGAATTCCCAACAACCAGATTATTATCTCTCATTCACGTGAACCTTGCTCTCCTTTCCTGCTTTGGTATCCAGAGCATTTAAGAACTTTAAAGAATGTCTGCTTCCTCTCCATTTAATCTAGTGGGTGGAATAATTTGGAGGGGAAAAAGTGAACACAATAGCTAATTTCCATTTTCACATTGCATCACAAAACCCGCTTCCCCTTCCCTCCTCCAGTGTCTATTAAAATGACCCTGGCCACGGGTTTCCCTGGTAGCGCAGTGATTGAGAGTCCGCCCGCCGATGCAGAGGACACCGGTTCGTGCCCTGGTCCGGGAAGATCCCACATGCCGCGGAGCGGCTGGGCCCATGAGCCATGGCCGCCGAGCCTGCGCGTCCAGAGCCTGTGCACCGCAACGGGAGACACCACAACAGTGAGAGGCCCGCGTAGCCAAAAAAAAAGAAAAAAAAGGACCCTGGCCAAGTCATATCTACTGCTCAACACTTACACCTCAGAAGTGAAATCACTGTTTTGTACATGACCCCACCATGCCTCATCAATTAGATACTGTTATATCTATTTCATTTCAAGATTTTCTTCTATTTTCAATTCCTACATAATGAGAGAGTTGTTTGGGGACCCCTAAGTTTTCTTCTAGCTCTCCAAGTATCATTCTATATCATTTTCAGTATTTAATTATGTTTTGGCTTTTATTAACCTTTTTTCGCGCGCGCGTGTGTGTGTGTGTGTGTGTGTGTGTGTGTGTGTGTGTAGGTGGCATCATTAGATATGCTTAAGCTATGCTAAGAGTACACACTAAAATGTTTGGCTTATGAGCTCATTATTGGCAAGGGCCAAGAATCCCAGCGGCTCTTTTATCACAAAGTTCATGAAACTAAAACCTCAGGGTCCCTCACAGTTGGTATCGGTTCCTTCTTCCAAGGCTCATGTTCTCCTCCAGGGACTTGGGTAGGAAGTAGCAGACCCAGCTACATACAAAAGGCATGGCTTGCTGCTCCAGACTGGGGCTCACTTTCCGTGCTGGACGGGCTGTTTTCAACCACCTCTTCCAAGGTCTACTCTACCAAGAACTGCACTTCCCAGAATCTTCTTCCCTGTGTGGTCCTGGGTTTGAACTTGCCAGTGAGAGGAACTTGTATGAGATTTAGCAGGTGGCGGGAGGAGAGGTCATCCTTTTTTTTTTTTTTTTTTTTTTTTTTTTTTTAGCAGTTGTACGTGGGCCTCTCACTGTTGCGGCCTCTCCCGTTGTGGAGCACAGGCTCCGGATGCGCAGGCTCAGCGGCCATGGCTCACGGGCCCAGCCGCTCTGCGGCAGGTGGGATCTTCGCGGACCGGGGCACGAACCCGCGTCCCCTGCATCGGAAGGCGGACTCTCAACCACTGAGCCACCAGGGAAGCCCTGAGGTCATCCTTCTTGTGAGGTCTTTGTGGATGAGCACTGCTGCTTCTCACTCTTCTCAGGGATATAAATTTCACTGCTGCAGACTGAGAGAGTTGGTGGAAGCTTCCTCAGAGAAACCCAGGGGTTGTCACAGTTTCCTGGTGAAATGTGAGAACTGTTTGCTTTGGTGTCAGGTTGCAATCTTCTTGCCTTTCACTTCTCTTGCTCTTCCCACAGTGTGTGTGCTCTAATACCTCTATTAAATTGTTTGATTCCTGTGATACTTTCCAGTAGCATAATGTTCTTAACCAAACCAAGAGTGGTACATTGGTTGGTATCAGTATTAGGGTGCTGCCTTAACACTCTATGTGGCACTGGCTATGAGGCCATGCTGTGAACAGCAAAGATAGGAGGTTGGAAAAATGGTAACGCATATTATATAGTGGAGAAACATTTGATAAAACTGTTGCATATGATAACGGGAAAGAAAAATGTATCAAATGAACTCATGGCACTGGGTAAGGTGTCAAGATAGAACATTGCTGTCAAGAACTGCTTATAACAGCCACATTTGAGAAGGTGCCACAAGAAAGAGATGAGCTCAGAAAAGAGCTAGCTAGTTTGCAAGCAGAATTGATAGAGATATAGAGAACCCAGAAATTCTGAAATATGCAAAGTTGAAAAATGGAAATTCTTTTAATCTCCAAGGAATAAAAGATAAAATGGAAAAATTCTTTGAATTAGAAAGGCTTACAAGACTCCATGTCAGTGCAATAACCACATTAAAGTGTGGCCACCATACCCTCTGTTAAGATTTTTGAAAAGTCTTTTTGGCGGGACAAAAAATGGTTCTAGAAATAAGACCAAGGGCATGGTCCTGTGAAAGCTAGATATGCCCAAAGTACCTGAAATTATGGAGAGATGCATCTTTCAAAGAATATTCTTAGAGCTGACTGGAATTGAATACACTAAAACACACACACACACACACACACACACACACACACACACACGACAAAATTTAGGGAGAGCTCTGCCGCTATACGTATCATTAGCCTAAAGGAGTCTGTGATTGTTCAAGATGTAAAATGATTCTTGGGGGCTGTTTCTGGGATGACAGTATAAGCAGTTCCACAGACCCATTCAAGGAAAGCTGGTGGAAACTATTTTAAAATAACCACTTAAAGTTTCTGGAAATTGTCCATACAGTCAATGAAGAAACATTTATTCAAGAAAATGTACTGAAACTTGCTAAGAATAAGGGCAGTCTCTGATGTGTCAACCATTACATGTTTCCTCCCTCCCTCCCCTGCCAGTTCAGCTCGAAGCTCCACTCCAGCCAAGAATGTAGGACTCCCTCTCTCCCAAGCTCCCAGTCAAGGGAAACCATATCTCACTAGGAGGGGCATGATACCAGCATTTCTCATCTTCAACTTGAGTCGAAGAGGCTAAATTCTTGGTGAGTATGGCTGAGAAGTCTGGGGTTCCTTCACCTAGCCCCTACCCGTGGGATGGAGTCTCTACCGCAGGTGAGGCAGCCCTCACCCCAGGATACTTGGAAGGGCAGAGATTCCACACCAGGATAGGTAAGCCAAGAAGACCAGAGGCTACCAGCTCACCAGTGCCCAGAGCAGTGGCTCAGAGTTTGCCCCAGGGAGGAGGAAGGCCAAAGGAAAGAGAGATCCAAAATTCTCCCTAAAAAAAACTGATTTTATTTGAAATGTAGAATAACGTTCATGGAAAAGAGGAGACCGGAGAGCTGTAGAGAGGTATTCCCAGGGCGGAAGACCAGAACCTAATCAAATAGTATATCCTATCTCTACGGTACAGAACTTGCAAAAATTGTCCCAAAGGATTTCAAAATGTCTTTGGACCAGCATTTGTTGTATGCCTATCATTCTTCCGCTTTCTGAACGGCAGTGTTTATTGCAGTTATCCTATCCCCGTTCTGCTACTCTACGATGGATGTGCAAGGGCACGTAACTTGCTTTTTAGTTCACAGTCTCCAGATGAAGTAGAGCTGCGGCTGGACCTGCTGAATATCATGAGATTATGGACCTGATGCAATGACTGGATCAGAGTTTGGAGTGTCTTGGTGGAGAGTGAGGATATTTTCCCTGCCGGATAAGAATGAATCATTTGTGCCCAAGAGGGAAGAGTCTGGTAGATGGCGTTTGTGGTTCATGATTCTTCTCTGCCTCCTTGTGTTTGCCATGATTTTTCCTTGGACAGAATATATCTTCTTTCTCAGATGATTTTTGGCTTGGTCATACGACCACCTTCACCGATGATACAACAAATTTAATGTATGGCTTGTCCTACCTGAGGCTCTAAGTGCACTTGCATGGTGTGGCTAGCCCCCTTTCACTTTGCCATCCACCATGAGAATAATGAGCCCTGATTATTCACTCAGCCCCAGAATGAGATAGATGTGGCATCAGTCTAAACCTAGAATCATTGCCTGAGTCATAGCCACCCCAATTCCTCTGTGGCCGCATGAGTGAAAAAACATAAATACTTGTAATTTTAGCCGCTACGATTTTGGGGGTGTTTCATAACATTACTGCAGCACTGGTGGTAGTCATGGGGCTGGTAATAACCACATTCACGCAGGTCATGGTAGAACTTGCTGCACACGCAGACCCTATGACACCAGGAAGAAGTTGCTGACCAAGAGGTTGCTCTACTCTCTGCTTGGGTGTGTGAACCAAAGCTGGGGTGGCCGAGGACAAGCTGCTTCAGTACTGGCCAGTGGAGCCTGTGACTAGCAGGGTCAAAGGACTGTGCTTTCTGTGGGATAGGAAGTGCTACCTACGCAAGAAACTATGGAGGAATTTGCAAAAGGGGCATTTCCAGAAAGAAGTTGTGAAATGGTACGGAAAAAAAAGTCTTTTATAAGCTGGAAATAATAATAATAAATTTAAAAAATTGATCCCAATAGGAGAAGGACTAAATTAATTTCTATATTCTCCACAGAAAATATTACAGGTATTCCCTGGCAGTCCAGTGGTTAGGGCTCCGCACTCTCACTGCTGAGGGCCTGGGTTCAATCCCTGGTTGGGGAACTAAGATCCCATAGACCATGGGTGCAGTCAAAAATTAAAAAAAAGAAAAGAAAATATTACAAAATCATCACATGCAGAGATGTTCAAAGATTATGTAGCCTAAAGTGTAGAAAGAAGATATACTAGGCGTGTATCAGGCAGTTAACCAATAATAAAGTATGCTGCTAATTTTGTAATATTTTGGTATTTGTCAGCTTTTAACATTTGTAGTTTGTTGTGATTTCCTTTTGCAATCAAAACGTATTCTCTTTTGCACGTAATTTTTCTTTTCTTTTCTTTCTTTTTTTTTTTTTTTTTTGCGGTACGCGGGCCTCTCACTGTTGTGGCCTCTGCCGTTGCGGAGCACAGGCTCCAGACGCGCAGGCTCAGCAGCCATGGCTCACGGGCCCAGCCGCTCCGCGGCATGTGGGATCCCCTCGGACCGGGGCACGAACCCGTGTCCCCTGCATTGGCAGGCGGACTCTCAACCACTGCGCCACCAGGGAAGCCCTGCTTTTCTTACTTTTCCTAAAGAGAGTCACAAAGTTATTCAAGGACATGAAGCCTGAAACTGAGGCAGCTCTAATTTAGTGATGAGGGGAGAGCCTAGAGTTGCTAGAGCTTGGTGAGGTGATGAGGGATGAAGCTGTCCCCACCGATGGCAGAGCAGCAGGATGCAGAGCTTCTGGGCTGTGGTCACATGGCCTGAGTCACGGCACAGGCCACACTTGAAGTTATTACTGGCACTGGAGTTTTCAAATTCTGAACCAATCGATTCCTTTTATTCTTTAAGCTAATGTGAACTTTTTTCCTTTTTTGTGATACAAAGTGTCCAAATGGAAACAACAGCACACAATGCATATGAAATGCAATTCTCTAAAGTACCATTTATTCTTTTCATTCCTTTTGAGTCTTGTTGGGTCGTATTTCAGACCCTCATTCCTTATCTAAATTATTAAAATAGTATTCTTGCTTCCAAAGCTCAATTTCTTTCTTTTTTTTTAAATGAAATTTATTTATAATGACTTGGATGAAAACACTCTACAGGCACAATTAAACCAGTAACTGGAAATACCATACCACGACTTGAAACCTCAACTGTGTACCCTTGACCAAGACATATCATTACAATCACCTTTTTTTTTGTTTTTTAAATTATTTTTGGCTGCGTTGGGTCTTTGTTGCTGCGTGTGGGCTTTCTCTAGTTGTGGTGAGCGGGGGCTACTCTTCATTGTGGTGCGTGGGTTTCTCATTGAGGTGGCTTCTCTTGTTGTGGAGCACAGGCTCTAGGTGTGTGGGCTTCAGTAGTTGTGGCGCATGGGCTCAGTAGTTGTTGCTCTCAGGCTCTAGAGCGCAGGCTCAGTAGTTGCAGTGCACGGGCTTAGTTGCTCCGCGGCATGTGGGATCTTCCCGGATCAGGGCTCGAACCTGTGTCCCCTGAATCAGCAGGCAGATTCTTAACCACTGCGCCACCAAGGAAGTCCCCCTGGTGATTTTTCCAAAAGGCCGTGCAAAAGGAAAAAGGAAGAAATAAAGACTGAAAATTCTATCAGTGAAAAGGCAGAAAACTCTATATCTTTTTTCCTGCTGTATTTCTTGATTTGATAATGATCTTGATAATTTGTAAACTGCTTTTCTAGCTTCTTGTCATTCATTGTTATTCATTGATTTTACTAATGTTATTCATTGTTTTTCTTTTTTAAAACATTGGAATTTTGAAATTAGCTGGTTTCTACAATTAGTAAATGTTCACGAAATTACACTTGTCCTAAAATAAGGCATTTTGCCACAAATTAACTTATTCACACATGTTACAGTGATTCCTTTGTGTGAGTTTCCAGGAGTTTACCTTTGCATCATGTCTAGCACTTGCCTTGAGGTTTTTTTTTTAAATAAATTTGTTTATTTTATTTATTTATTTTTGGCTGCATTGGGTCTTCGTTGCTGCGCGTGGGCTTTCTCTGGTTGCTATTCTTCATTGCGGTGCGCGGGCTTCTCGTTGTGGTGGTTTCTCTTGTTGCGGAGCACGTGCTCTAGGAGCGCGGGCTTTGGTAGTTGTGGCACGTGGGCTCTAGAGCGTAGGCTCAGTAGTTGTGGCACACGGGCTTAGTTTCTCCGTGGCATGTGAGATCTTCCCGGACCAGGGCTTGAACCCATGTCCCCTGCATTGGCAGGTGGATTCCCAACCACTGTGCCACCAGGGAAGCCCGCCTTGACGTATTTTTGAGAGTAATTCTCCAAACAAGATTTGTAGATACGTGATTAATAGAAGTTTAAAAATATGTTTTTGCAAATTGCTTGCCTCCCCCTCCCTTTGCCAATTTGTCATCTATGCTAAGTGGATGTGGAGACAATTTAATGAATACAATTTACCACAGACTTTAGCAAAAAAATAAATTTGATTCTGGAGCACCACAAATGATAGAATCTTGGAAATGAAAAGAGCACCGAAAGGTCATCTGGTTTGTCTTTCTTCATTCAGACAGGTTTGCACTTCTCGTTAGAGCCGTGTGAGAATCTATCCTAATTCTGAAGACATCCTGGGAAGCAGATCTCACCAGCTCTCTCGTTATCGCTAATGTGAAACATCGATCACTTGTGGAAAATTCGTCTGAAGGACATCCAATTTCCTCATACTGGAATTTATTCCTATTTCTTTTAAATGAGTCTTCAGTGATGACCACATAAAATTTCTGTTAAGCAACCACTTTAGGGAAATGAAATCGAAGGAGGCAGCGCATAGAAAGTTCTAGAACAGGGCATGGCACACAATAGGCTCTCCAAACATGTTTGCTGCCATGATAACAGTTATCATGATCATCACTGTAGAATGAGACATCAGGGTCTTTGTCTGTCTGGTGATAAAGGAGCATGAGGTAATTTGGGGCTTATGCCTGGTGGTGGTTGACTTGGGTGTTCTATCCTGGCTCACTGGAAAGGAATGCATGATTAATTGTTGACATGGGGGAGGGCAGGGGGTTGGAAGGAATGGCTACATTGGTGCCAGCGGTTTGTCACCCACCCTGATGATGTCTGCAAGCTCTTTGGGGGCAGGGACCCCCTCTTATTAGTCTTGGGTCTCTGGTACTTAGCACAGTGCCTAGTACAGAAAGGCACCATATGTATTGAACACTTGAATATTGACTATGATAAAAATCACTCAACAGAATATTTACGTTATCACGTGGGTGTTATTCCTGTCTTCCAGTGTGGTGGTATAATTAAAAAAAGTTTTTTTTCCTTATACATAGTGCTGTTTCTCAGGTCAGGCCTCTTTCTTTCTTTTTTTTTTTAACTTTTATTTTTTATTGGAGTATAGTTGATTTACAACATTGTATTAGTTTCAGGAGTACAGCAAAGTGATTCAGTTATACATATATCCATTCTTTTTCAGATTCTTCCCCCGTATTTTTTAGCCCTCTTTCATCTCTCCCTTTTTTTTTTTTTTTTACTTTGGCCAGAGTGGTCATGGTGTCTCTGCTCTGAAGGTTATCTGTGAGTTATAGGATCAGAATTAACCCTGTGCCTTGTTACAACCTTGAGCATTGTGATGAGTTCTGATATTTCAAACTTTGTGCCGATGCTTCCTGGCGTCTCGCTGGTTTCATCTGCATGTGAGGCATGACAAAATTCAGAGTCAGGTGAGGTGTCACAGCGTTTCAGCCAATGGCATCAGAGGCTTCCACATACAATTTGGCCCTGATTAGGGTTGTTGCCCACTTTGCAATTCGAGCTCTAAAGTTCTTTCCAGGGAGCTTTATAATCTTAGAAAACTTTCAGAGGAGGCATAAGGGTTGAGAAATGAAAACCCTGGAGCTGGAGTAGGGAACATGCTCAGTTTTGGCCCCAGCGCTGTCTCTGCTATTCCGCAGCCGCCTGAGTCACACTGTTAAACCCATCTGTTTCCATGAGGTTGAACACGGGAAAAGATGGAGAAGGGGGAAAAAAATATTTTTTAGTTGGCTCAGAGTAGATGCCATGCTATTATGCCCCCTCCCACCTCCATCATTTTTGTGGCCCAAATCGTGCACTGCAGGATTTATTTTTCTAAGGCTGAGGGTGGAGCTTGAACAGGGTGCACTGGAGCAGAAAGAAGGGACCATAGCAAAGGGGTGAGAATTTAGCATTCAACGAGGTCAACAAGGGGAAGGAGATGAAGGCTGCTTCTCTTTCGGTTCTTGCGAGATAGATGGAATTCTAGGAATGGGTGGCTCTTCCCCTGACTACTCCTCATTATTTTCTCTCTTAGCCTTGTGTCTCCTGAACTTTCAGAAAAGTAGAGTTTGGGAAGTGGAGTGTGGTGGATGAGATGGAGAAGCTTATGTGGGAGAAGATTTATATTTCCTTCCCTGACTAGATGGCCCTTACCCTGGGGGCTGCCGACCGTCTGGGATGACCAGAGAAGCCTATGGACATTTTGACTGGAAGGACTGCTCCTGGGTGGCACAGGTAAGCCTGGAAGAGTGTGGGTACAGCAGGCTTTGGGGGAGCCTTGTTTCCTTATCCACAGCTTTGGACCTTGAACTTTAGCCCAGAGGGAAGGACTCTGGCAGATTGATTGGTGAACACGTTGCTTCTTGTCTAATTCTCAGAATCCAGCACTGAATTTCTCTATAGGACCAGCCCCAACCTCTTATGTCCATAAAAATGCATCTTTTATGTGCTTCTTCCTCTTTTTTTTTTTTTTTTTTTTTTTTTTTTTTTGGGTACGCGGGTCTCTCACTGCTGTGGTCTTTCCCGTTGCGGAGCACAGGCTCCGGCCGCACAGGCTCCGCGGCCATGACTCACAGGCCCAGCCGCTCCGTGGCATGTGGGATCTTCCCGGACCGGGGCACGAACCCGCGTCCCCTGCATCGGCAGGTGGACTCTCAACCACTGCGCCACCAGGGAAGCCCTTCTTCCTCTTTTAAATGAAATGACAACCAGGATGGGGCCCTCTTGCTTTAGGAAGATGGTGGTGGTATCTGCGTTAGGGAGGGAGCAAATGGAGGAAAGTGTCATCGAGCCCAAGTCCAGCCGGTTCTCCTTGTCATTCCTTTCCCCTCTGTCTTCAGGGCAGGATTTAGGTGTACAGAGACCAGGCACCCTGTAGCCATAGCTGTGTTGGGTCACAAATACGATGGCAACATTTTAATAATTTAACTCAGGCAAGCGTCCTTGGCATTAAGAGCAGGGAAATGTTGTTGTGGAGACTTGCAATTTCTCAGGAGGTATCATCCTTGAAACTTTTAGACTATTAAGGAAAGGTCTTTCAGGTAAGGACTGTAATGCGTGTCCCCCACACTCTATTAACAAACAAAATGAGGAAATTTTCTTCGATGGAGAGGCAGCATTGCAAAACAGGAGCTGGCATTGGCTTAAATGGTCAGGCATCCAAACTCTGCAGCCGAGCTGCCTGGGCTCAAATCCCGGCTTTACTAGCTGTGTGACGGTCGGCAAGCTACTTAACTTCTCTGTGCCTCAATTTCTTCTTCTGTAAAATGGGAATGTTAATAGTACTAGTATTATGAGGATTAAATGAGTAGATATATGTATAGGACTTGGCACGTGGTAAGTGCTATGCAAGAGATAATTAAATAAATAAGCCTCTCTCCTCATTATCTGTTCACCTCTTGCCTTGGAGAGCCTGACTCAACTGGCAGTCTTATCATTTGCCTCCCTGGTCAGGCAGGACTGGCTATATAATTTATGGAGTCTAACGAAAAATGAAAATACTGGATTCCTCATTCAAAAATTATTCAGGATTTCAAGATGGTGACAGCAGGGCAATAGATTAAATGCAGGGTTCTTCTAAGTACCTGCACCTCTGTGTAACTGCATAGGTCACACAGCCATCCATGAAGCTGGCCCTGGGGTCAGGAGTTAAGACTTGATTTATTCGACAAGGACTCTCCTGAATTGGTTTTAGGAATGGCAGTGGGGGACTATCTCAAAATTCTTTGATGATCTCACCCCAGAGTTTTGGTAAGGTGGTGCACATTGAATTTTTTAAAAAATAGAAACCGAGTGATGTATCTGTAGGCTGTCTAAAGGATTCATTTAAAAAGGAGAGTACGCAATGGCAATGGATCCAACTTTTTTTTTTCCCCAGCCTTAGCAGTTTTATCCTACACTTTCTTGTCTCAATAGTCAGTAATGAGATGTCAAGAAACCATAGATTGTTGGGTGGCTTCATGCAGAGAACTGAAATGACACAGATGATTCATTTACACATTTATTTTCTATCTTGCTTACTCTACCAGACTGGAATGGAGAACAATGCCAGCAATTCTATAGACATTTTGACACAAAGTAAACAAGTATTTTGATGTGGAACAATTGTACAGACTACTACATGCATATAAGGATGCTGACTGATGCAGAAATATTGACTTGATCAGCAAAACTACTAATACAAAATCACACTTTCTTTTTATGGAGTTAAAATGCAGCAGACATGGGGACACAGATACAAACACCATTAAATGGGAGAGAAAGGCATTGTATTAATGGTGCCGACGGACCGCTGAACAAACACGAGTATGCTACATCGTACCCTCTTTACAAAACAGAAATCAAAACATTTTGTTTGCAAATAGAATGAAATAAAGTACGTTGAGGCAGATGAATGAGACTAGACAAGACTTACCACCTATGCATACATAAGCTCTGGCTTCTAGTGAGAGTTTATATTAAAAATATTTCAATATAGTATAAGATGAAATGCTAATGCTATTATGTGTGTGGACGGGACAGGATAACCCAACTGAGAAATCTTCAAAAATAAAATACTGATTGTGCTTCTTTTCCCCTGTGGCATTCAGAGCATTCATAGATAGTATGAAAACCCTCTAAAACATTAAAGTTAATAAAAGAGAATGATGCTTCATGCGACAGTCCCTATAAATCTAATACCATATGTAACTTAGAAATATGAAATTGTATTATTTAACGTATACAGCAATTTTAAGAACTATTATTTAGCTTTGAATTTCTGACACTCAATATTCCTTAGGTTTTAAAAATAGTTTTGAGTGTTTTTAATCTGGGAGATTTTAGGGACTTAATAGAAACTATTAAAATCTCTACAACTTGAGAAAAAAAGAATCAAGTTGTTTATCAACCTGTTTTATAGGGAAATCACCCACGACTATTCCCAGCAAGGCTTTTTTTGCGGTACGCGGGCCTCTCACTGTTGTGGCCTCTCCCGTTGTGGAGCACGGGCTCCGGATACGCAGGCTCAACGGCCATGGCTCAGGGGCCCAGCCGCTCCGCGGCACGTGGGATCTTCCCGGACGGGGGTACGAACCCGCCTCCCCTGCATCGGCAGGTGGACTCTTAACCACTGCGCCACCAGGGAAGCCCTCCCAGCAAGGCTTTTTATGTGCATTAATTACTGATAGTTTTATAGTTTCACCATAAGTTTTCATAAAATTACTTTGTGAATATTCACAGAGTTGTCCTGAGTTTAACCAGAAGATAATTCTAACATTAAACATTGAATTAATGAGTTTGGGGAGTTAGACACATTAGTTTTTAATGATATATGACTCTAGTTAACCACAAAACCAGAAGATAGTTCAGGCTTCCCTCCTGATTCCAAACACACTCATGTCCACACGCACACACACATACACACACACACACACACACACACGCTATAACCTTCCCAAAAGCCAATCAACTTTTCAAAACAATGTGCATTATAAACTTCAGTTTCCCCTATTTAACTCATCTGAAGATTTGCCTTTCTCTATTAGGTTTTCTTTTTTTCTTTCCCCTTCTCTCTCCTTTCATCCATCTCCTTACCACCTCTTCCTCCCTCTTAGACCCACTTCCCCCAAAAAACAGTCTTTGAAAGTCTATATGTGTTAATTTTGTAGATATCCAACTTTAGCTTTTGAAGACAAAAATGAAAATAATGTATACTTGACAATCAGACATCACTTCTGAGGAACGGGTATCCTTTGACTAGTGAAAAGAGCTAATGTCAGACAGGTCAGCCTTCACCACACTCTCCTCCTTTTATTTACACAAAATTGTGGTGAAAGAAACCACTTAAGGCAGGTCTACATTGGCAATGGGAAATAACTTAAGCACTTATCTGGAAAAATCAGCAGCTATTTTTCTTTAGTTTATTAACAGACAACACTTTTTAACACTAAATTACTCGACATATTTAGACTATGTAGATATGATGTAGAGATTTTTATTATGAGCCTGGAAAGACAGTTAAAAAACACGACTTCAGTATTTACGGTAAAGAATGCACAGATCGAAACGATTCAAATAGTGAGCTGTTTTAACTAAAGGCGTTATTGCACTGCCTCAGAACTGTTTTTGGGCTAGCTGTTGAGCAAGCAGTATACAGTTACTTTTGTACCATGGTTTACATACGTGATACCGTAACACAGTGTGCTGACATTAAGATGAGACAATCACGCTGGTAGCTTTTAAAAGCATCAGACATGAACAGTCGACACTGAGTTTTTACATAAGCTACGTAGAGACAGGTAATAAATACATTTAGTGAGCTGGTTGGGCAGCATAATGCTTTATCTGAATACCATTTAATAAGCTTGGAACTTTATTTCTTGAGAAAACAGGTAGGAATACAGTATTCATTAAGCTATAACTAAATAGTAATGAGATCTAAACTGTCATGCAATTATGCTTTAGAACAGGAATTCTTTTTTTAAGCATCATAATACATTGACTGAAACTCCAAACTAGGTAATGTGTTATACTAAAGCTTTCATAAAATTACTAGGCAAAAAACCAAAAAGAAAACCAAAAACCAACCAACCAAGCAAACAAAACTTTGTGAAAACCAAAGTCTTATTTTGAGTTTACCAATGATGAATACTGGATACTCTGAAGGTGAAATTTTAGCATATCTTGGAAATTCCTTTGCAGAGTCAGTGGAAGATTTATCCAAAGTAAGTCTGTCTTTAACGTTCGAGTTGGTTGCATCCCCTGGTTACACAGTGACCACCCTGATTTGGTTGGAGTAGTTACATTTAATTAGTGTAAGGACTAGGTGTGCTGCATTATATATAGTCCTTGGTCATCACCCGTAGGAAATAAGGGCTCTAGGTAAATTTTTGTGACTTGGCATTTTAAATAACTTGAAATAGAAAATGACGCTCCTCCTCTGTTACCTTTATTGGTCAATAAGATTTGAACATAAGAAAATAAATAAAACAAATGATGACGGTCCCTACTCCAGATTCCAAAACCAAAATTTAATGAAGAATCTTTTAATACTGAAAGCTTTTGCTCTCATTTTAGAGTTTAATCTGGCAAACAGCCAATTACTGTAAACCTGGAACAAAATTCAGTTATGAATTACTTTGTGAAATATATCCTTAGGTCTACATGTATTTAAAGCAAAAAAAATGGGGCAGTATGTTAATATTGACGTAATGACTAAGTATTTAATTTTGTGCTAATAAGGATGGTGTAAAGGCTCTTCAAATGTATAATATCTCTGAAGTCTTAGTAATTATAGGAAACTGATTTTTCTCTAGAAGAAACTGACGTTTGTCTATTAAACATTAAAAATCTAAGGCTATCAGGTAAAAACAAAATTTGCACTACATCAGTGTTCAAAGCATGTTATTTATGCAAATAATTTGGACGTTATCCAAATAACGTCAATCTGTCTTTAAAGCCACATGGCATATATATATATATAATGTATATATATATATATATATAATTTAGCAAATAAAATGCTGTCTATTTTAAGGTAACAGTGAGTAAAAACCTACATTTACACGCAGACACACATTTAAGATTTTGACGGTTTAGGAAGCCACAGAAGAATTTTAGAAGACTAAATAATTAGCACAGAAATGTGAGTTGAATGCTGCTTTCTTTTGGAATATTTAAATCAAAATCCTCCTATTTGTCTGCAGGTACTGTGCTAGGTGCTTTACTATATACTACCTCATTTAATTTATAATAGTCTTTAAAAAGCTCATCTATAGTAAGGTGAGAAATACTAATTTCAAATCACCATCTAAAGATAGTTTTACATAAAAAACTTTAAAAAATTTTAATCCAAATATGACTTCTCATTGGATGCACAGTAAAGTACTATTTTTCATTATGGCCTTTGGTCCACCCCTAATAATCTTTTGCTAAAATTTTGTTTAAATCACCATTACGGTTTTGGCCAAGAACCATATAAAAACTAACACAGTAATATCAGTTTTCCCTGATCAAAATGTTTGTTACCATTGAAAATGATGAAAAGGGTAATATTGGTATTTTCCTTTTTGTATACTGCCCTGAAAACACACACTAATTGGTTACACACAAAATTTTAGTGGAAGTTTGCATTTAGAATGATATCTTGTGATAACTTAGTGAGTTGGGTACCACTTTCTCATCAACCTAGTTATTTACCTTTGAAGTTCAAGAAATTAATAGAGACTTTAAAAATTATTGTTCTTTTGTTAACAGTAGGAGAAAACATCGTGTCGTTTCTTTGTTGATCAAATCATATTATGACATGGTGCAGAGAGTTCCTTTGTCCTCAGGCTTCTCTAAGGTTTCTGTCTTGACTTTGGGCTCCAAGTGGCTATTGCTAATGGCTCATTTGATCCTGCCCTTGACATGACACTGAAGTCCTGTATATCCAAGCAGATCCTAGGGAAGGACTGCTACTGGGTACTGCAGACAGGAGAGAAATGAAGAATCTGGATGATACCATCTGAGATTTGATCAAAAGAATCTGTTTCCAAACCAGGAGGATGAAACTTGAAAAGAAGGTGGAAGGGAGTGAAAAGATCAAGTCACTTCCACAAATGGTTTCCACTCTGCACCCCAGGGCACAGAACATAATATTAGTAAATTGTCCAATAACTTTCCCCTTTAAGCCCATTCTCCCACTTACCCTCACTTCTTCAAACAAAACAAAGCAAGCGAGGTGGCACACAAGAAACAATATGAAACAGAAAAGCTTTCGGATTGAAAGCAAGGTGCTAAGAGCAGACATAGTCATTATGTAGTTAAATGAAAGGTTATTAAAAATGCTTCAGTGTGCTAATGGTACCTTACATTTGCTTAATAAACCTTTTTTATACATTCACTGTTGAATTTTTAATGGTTTAATATTATACCTCTTTAAAATTGCATAAGTTTGAAACTTGGCTATTGTATGACAAATCCAGTGTTTTGTAAGTTGCAGGTTTTTCTTTCCTTTTTTTGTTTCTTTGGCTTTGAAAAAAATAGGAAAATTTTGCAAATTCTTTAGTGAGATTTTCATAGTATATACATATTTGTTAATTGTGGTGATAACAGTTCGCTGGATAAGTAATTTGGGTAATATTAGAACAGATTACCTTCTGTGTATCTGTTTGTTTGTTTGTTTGTTTTTTACAAAAATCCTCCTAATTTCAATGAAACATTATGATGTGAGTATAATCTGCAGGTTAAAATCATAGCCTGACCCATATGCTGCAAAAGAATGTTAGGAGCATCTTGGTTTAAAGATGACAGAAGTGGCCGTAATAGAATTTCTGGCCAGTACCCACAGATATGGTTTGGAAGTTTAGAAACCACCTGTTTTTCTCACCAGGGTCAATTCAGGGATATTTTAGGTTCTACTTGTGGTCTTCAAGGAGAATGGAGACTGTAGATTTGTCTTCACAGGTTTGTTTTTCTAAAAAAAAGTCAGCACTTTGAGTTCTCTTTATCTCTTCACTACTGGCAGAAAGGTCAAAGTAGCATTTACTACTGTGTATCCAGAGAGCAGCCTAGGACACTGCTAAATATTTAGCTAATCTGGTGATTTTGTTTTGATTTGGAGGCAGCAAGTAGGACTCTTGAAGGTGCTGTGCAGAGGGCAGCAACAATTTTATCAGATTTTGGAATAAGAAAAAGAAAACCAAGAAATGATCACTGAAAAAAAATATCTGTGACATAGTTATGATTTTGACTATATGCACGGGTAATAGAAGGTGGAAAACGGTAGAGAACTTTCTTTCAAATCCTCCTTACCACATCCTTTCTTGGCAAATAGAATTTCACTTTCTCTCAAACTGACCACTAGAGGGCATTCAACATAGAGACTAAAAAAGCAGGATGGCGGGCTCCTGACATCCTTCCAGAATCTGTGTTATTTACCTCTGTTGCCACTATTTTGTGTCTATCTCCCTGAGTCTTGATTTTGAAAGTCTGTATAGTTTGGTATTCAATCTGAAGTCTTTTTAGGTTGAAATGGAGCAAAAATATGTAAAAGAAACGCTATTCAGCTACATCCCTTGCCAGCATTACCCACAGTGGATGGGAGATAAACTATATTGCTCAGATTGGCATTAAGCTTTCCTCACCAGCAGGTAGTGATGGCTTCTCCCACAGCATACAGGCTAGGATTTAAAAAAAAAATCAAACAGAACAGTTACGGGAGTATAAAACAATTATTTTCAACATCATTTTTGCCAGAGTCATATGTCCTTTGGCTGAAGTGGGCAATATCTATATTGAAAGAAATTGTCACTAGCTTTCAGACAGCTACTATAATTTTATGCATGGATGTTTAGAAAGCTTATGCGGTGGTCATTCAGATTCTAGATTAAGGAATGAAAATAAATAACTTGAGTCTGAGAGAAAATAAAAGTGGATAACAGAAATTCTCAGGCAACAAACTCAAACATATTGCCATACTATTTCCAGCTCACCCTGTGGAACTGGATTTCACTTGGGAATATAATCTCTTTAAATATGAAATCTCTGCTAGACTGTAAAACTGAGGGAATGAACTGTGCGTAAGTTAATTTCTGGCATAGGGTAGAAAATACATGTTTGTTGAATGAAATATTTTATCCCAGAAATATGGAAGCATCTGTTAGATAATAAGAAATCATTTCTTCAGGAGAGAGATTAAAGTTGAAAGTATGGTCTCAATTGCAAATTTCATGTTAATAAGTATTTAGTCTAAATTATATACAAGAATATATATATATTCTTTTATGTATATATATATATATATATATATACACATACATGTACCAAATATAAATTTCTCTGCTCAAAAACACGTTTAGTTTACCGACATATTTCTTAGTCTTTCTTCCTTTGTTTTGGTGGTATTTGTATCTTTTGCTGGCCTTGGGTTGTCTTATTACTGAAGATAATCCCTCACCTTCCTTTATTTATATGTATATTTATAGGCTACAACCCTTTCAGACTTAATAAGGAAGAGATTATGCATTAATGGCAATGGTAAATAAGATTTATGAAATTAAATCAGGCTGTTTTAAGACATCAAGTAGAAGAAATGGTAATTGGAACCACTAAAGAATAGCATTATATTCCAATGAGTGGTAACTTCAATAATATAGAATGTTCACCAAGTTGGAATTGAGACCTTTCCTCTTTCTTATTAGGGCATGGGCCTTTGAATGTTTGCATTTTTTTACTTAGATTTTGTAGAGTCTCCTTTTTCTTTTTTTAGTTCTGTTTGGGTGATGACAGTGGCAGTGGAAAAGTACTCAATATATTTTCAAATTCACATGGACCTAAGTGAATAAATTCCTTGAGTCAAGTTAAGCAACTTTTGATTACTGAATTTTATTTATTTACTAAAAAAAATTAAAAAAAATTTTTTTGGCCACACTGCACGGCATGCGGGATCTTAGTTCCCCAACAAGTGTAAGTGCAGAGTCTTAACCACTGGACAGCCAGGGAAGCCCCTAATTACTGAATTTTAAACATCTTTCGTTTAGAAATTCAGAAGACTAAACAGAATAGTGATACATTGCTAACATGTTGCCTATAGTCAACAAGAAGTAAGAAAAAACATTAAAATGTTTTGTTTTTCACCCAATAACCATCAACACACTATTAAAATATAAAATTTGTTAGAGATTTTTTAAAACTGGCATCAAATTTTGCTCTAGTTATTGGTGATAGACTATTATTAGGCTATTTTGAAAAGCAATATATCTAACTAAAAAATTATTTTTCAATTTATCAGATAATAAGGAAAGACAACCCATAACTTTACTCAATCAGATTAACCATTTTTTATCTCAAATGTAAATCTAAACTGTGATTCAAAAATAATTATGTACCAGTCTTCCATTTATATCATCCATCTATTTCTTAGGAAAACAGTTCTTTGGAAAAGCATTTCACTTGTTCCTGTCATATGCTTCCCCGGTTTGATAATTGAACAATTTTTGCGTACTCAGAAGAGACACTTTCCAGTAACCCAAATGATCCTCAGCCTGGTTTTATTTATTTTAAAAATTTTTATTTACTATTAAAAAATTTTTTTTTTCTCAGCCTGGTTTTAAATGGGCAAGGCAGTAATAAGCTCCAGGAGGCTGGGAGCTGTACGCTAACACCAAGCACGATGCCTTCTGTAGAATACAGGGGCGCTCACCTAGTATTTACTGAATGAATGAATAGTGAAATGCCAATCAAAATCTGTTAGACAGTATTTTTGAACTTTGAAGTATTAATAGCTCTGAAGTTCTTTTTTTTTGTAGAAAATCAAGTGGCTTCCTTCAGCCCTCTGCCTAATGTATATTCATGTTACATCATGAGTAATAAATTCTTCTCTTTGACCCAGGAATGTGTACCTTATAACCAGAATCCCGAATGGGCAAACATATGTGCTAAAGATGGTCAGTGTCATTTATCTCAAGTCATTAACATTTGGCATGATCCACTGCTGCTTTAAGAAAACTGCATGACGATAAATGCACCTCTGCTTTTATTTACGTAATTTTAAATATTAATAGAAAAAACCTCCTTAACTAAACATATTTTCCTGTTGTTTATTGGAATGCTGGACTTGAAGCCAGAGGATGTGGACGAGGTCTTGTTCTACTATTCACCAGTGACCAGTGTGAACTTGAACAAGATTCCTAACCTCGCTGGTCTTTTATTGATAAATAATACCTGATTCAGAAGGCTGAGTATTAAGCATGACCAAAAACTCTTAAAATACTCTACATACATAAGGCTTTTTTTTTTCTATTCAAATTCCAAGAGAAAATAGTTGAATTGTTGACTTTCCTCATGTCTACGTGACAGTGAGACTGTTTTGACAAGAAATTAATGGGAACAGATGCTTGGCACTATTCTTGTTACCAAATCTAGTTCATATCAGGATAATGCTTGATCTAAATGCTTGCTTCAAACCTGTTGGCTGTGCCGGAGTGGAGAAATTTCTAGTGAAAATGTTTAGAGACTAATTAGGTGAACACTAGGCATTCAGGGTGTCACTCCTGTATTTGTGACCCAACTCAAGACATATATCCGTGCACCCATTTCTATCCTCTTGTGATCGACCTCAAGCTTTAAGCTAAAACAATCTTGTGGCCATTTACACCCGTTAGGATAGCCAGCAGAACTGAATTAACAGTGCCTGGGACTGTGTTATTTTGAGTTCATTCAAACAGTCTTTCCTTGTCGACATTTGTCCCTGGTCACCGAGCCAGGTGACAATGAGCAAGCTCTCCCAGCAGCAGAAACCTCCAGGGCCCCTCAGGGAAACAGCCTATGTCCCCACCACTTAGGCAGTGCTTCTCAAACTGGGGATGTGTTTTCCAGGGGGTACGAAAGAGGTATTTGAAGTTAAAAGAGTATCCATTTTTCTAGTCAGTAAGTAAGAGAAAACATGATTTCTTTGATATTGAAACATATGTTACGAAGTAAAATGCAGCATTTTCATGACTTTTTTTTTTTGCGGTACGCGGGCCTCTCACTGTTGTGGCTTCTCCCGCTGCGGAGTACAGGCTCCGGACGCGCAGGCCCAGCGGCCATGGCTCACGGGCCCAGCCGCTCCGCGGCATGTGGGATCTTCCCGGACCAGGGCACGAACCCGAGTCCCCTGCATCGGCAGGCGGACTCTCAACCACTGCGCCGCCAGGGAAGCCCCTTTCATGACTTTTTAATGGAAAACATAAGACTTTGCAAGAACTCTGTGCTTGGTCTACTCCCAGACCAGTTCAGGCAAATATGTTCATTCTCTGCATTAGGTGCAGTTCATTGAAAAGGTTAAGGAAGCACTGCACAAGTGCATTTTGGGAACCCTAGGTGCTTCCCTGTGAAACAACAAAGTCAAAGTTTTTTTCTTTTTGTGGTACACGGGCCTCTAACTGTTGTGGCCTCTCCCATTGCGGAGCACAGGCTCCGGACGCACAGGCTCAGCGGCCATGGCTCACGGGCCTAGCCGCTTCGCGGCATGTGGGATCTTCCCGGACCGGGGCACGAACCCGTGTCTCCTGCATCGGCAGGCGGACTCTCAACCACTGGGCCACCAGGGAAGACCCAAAATTTTTTTTAGAGGAGATTTTATTTTATTTTTTTCCTAGCTGAAGACTTTTGGCTCAGAGGGGCTGAGAAGAATTGAAGCTTAAACTTTCCATAGGAGGTTCTTGAAAATTCTTTAAAACTTAAGAAAAATATTAAAGGGGAAAAGCTTTTAGGGAGAAGGCCTTTGGGGAGAATGTCTAGAATTCCTTATCTAGGAAAGACTTCTAACATTAAGCATTCTGGAGCAGGATTGTCAGTGAAAGGCCTAGTGGACATAAGAAAGGTCGGCGTTAGTAAACTACCAGATAACTTTTAAAAACTTCAGATTCATCAGTACAGAGACATTACAAAATAACTGCTTCATGAGACTATGTAAAGAAAATAATTTTCATGACTTATTTGCTATTTGTCTAACAGCAGATATATCTGTTTACTTGAAAAATTATATATAGAAAATTCAGACACTCTAGATTTACAAAAACTGAGCAACATTTAGTTTCAGACACTGAGATAAGTATGAGTGATGTAAATATCAATGATTAATGACCATAAACTCTTAAAGGTTGTGCTCTGAAACAAACATAAAAACCATCAGGAAATTCTAATAAGCACAGTGAAAAAGAAATGTTTAAAATTATTTTTAGCAGTAGGGCTGCTTGGATTTCAGCTAAGGTCAAAACTTGTTTTCTTATCTGAGACATAATGACCAGATTCTGTTAATAAAGACATGTTATTCCTTAAAGTCTTAAGTGAGATTCTAAATATTTGGGTTGTCCTTTTTCTGGTGTTTTTGTTTTTCTTTTAAAAATAGAATAAAATTTAGAATTTTTTTTCCTTAAACAAAAAGTTGTGCTTTAAATTGGGCCCAGAATTTTCTTATTTCTCGGAACTATACACCCACACCCACACACACGTACAAAATGCATTACGTGGAGGCAAACTTGCACATTCCTGAGAGATCAAGGAATCATATTAATTTGCAGTCTTAAGGTACCTTAGAAATAATTTGTCTTGATTTTTATTGGGGTAAAACTGAAACTAAGAGAGGATTTCAAGGCTCATCCAGGATCACCCATCAGGTAGCTGCATATCGAGCTAGAGCCTTGATTTCCTGTGAGGCAAATTTGATCCAAATGACCTGGGTTTTACACAGTCTTCACTAACAGGACAGTCACTAGCCGTATCCTAACGCCTCTGGATTTCACTGTTCTCGGTCGAAAATGCTGGAAGTATTGCTTTCAACTAGGATAATCTTCCACCTCTTGGGAGCGTTGGAAACACGGGGTGTTTCTAGATGCTGCAATCACTGGATGGTGCTACTGGCATTTGTGGCCTTCCCCAGGTGGCAGTGTTTTCTCCCCTCACTGGGAAATAATGGGTGACCCATTATCAGGCCAGGGTTCTTTTTTTTTTTTTTTTTTTGGGCAGACCATGTGGCATGCGGGATCTTAGCTCCCCAACAGGGATGGAACCCTGTGCCCCCTGCAGTGGAAGCGTGGAGTCTTAACCACTGGACTGCCAGGGAAGTCCCAGGCCAGGGTTCTTTATATGTTAACTCATTTCCAAACCCAACTCTATCTATGGGGTACAGGTGGACGGGGTGGCAGTCTTACTTAAACAACGCTGCTTTTAGTTTGCCAAAAGTCACTTTTTGGAATTCCCATTTTGGCATGTCTACATTCTATCTTTAGATCTTTAGACAGAAAAGGTTATGTTGGATTCAAGTGGAAAATACAGTCGTCTTTAGATGGTCAACATACATTTTTTAAAAATTTTATTTATTTTATTGATTTTTGGCTGCGTTGGGTCTTTGTTGCTGCGCGCGGGCTTTCTCTAGTTGCGGGGAGCGGGGTCTACTCTTCGTTGCGGTGCGCGGGCTTCTCGTTGTGGTGGCTTCTCTTCTTGCAGAGCACGGGCTCTAGGCGCCCGGGCTCAGTAGTTGTGGTGCATGGGCTTAGTTGCTCTGCGGCATGTGGGATCTTCTGGGACCTGGGGTTGAACCCATGTTCCCCATATTGGCAGACGGATCCTTAATCACTGTGCCACCAGGGAAGTCCCCTTCTTCTTCTTCTTTTTTTTTTTAAGAACTGCTTTCCAAAAGTGGAGGGACATTAAAAAAAAGTTTAGTTGTATAATATCACCTTTTAAGTATGTTCAGGTTTTTAAAAAATGCATTTCTGTAATAGGTTGTGGCATGATACATACTTTTCCCTATGATATTAGTGATATATAATTGACTGGCAAAATTTCAAACTGCAATTCCAAGTTTTTGGATATCTGGTCATTACATCTTGCCTATTTCCATGATTTATAAATAAAACCATAAATGCCACAACTAAGCAGAAGCAAAAAAGAAAAATGTACCCTATGAGTTATATCACAAGTCAATAAAAATACTGTATTCCTTTAAACAGATGTACTTATAAGAGCTTTATAACCCAAAGCAAGATATGTGGGATGCTTTAAGAAAAGGTTGCAATTTTGCAACAAGAAGTCTGTACAGCTCCTCCAGGCAGTAGCTGTGAAGGAGGTGCCTGTGTCTCAGAAACTTCTTTCCATCTGTTCTTGACACTTTTGCATCCCAAGCCCCGTTATTTACAAAGTTACCCATTTCGCAAGCTCAAAGCACCTTGCCTGGCAATTACGAACTCATGCAATGACATTTCATCCTTTCATGTGCAAATTCTAAAATTCATTGTAACGGAAAAGCTCAAAGTCGAAACTCTGTCTACAATTTGAAATGAAAGGATCAAAAATGTCAGACATTGCAGAATACCGGTTCGTAATAGAGCTCTCTTTATTTGTTCACTGTTCTTCAGTCATTTTTGTTTGTTTGTTACAAAATGCAGTCTTGATGCTTTATTTAAACAGTACTTAAACTAAACTGTTCATGCCATGCAAAAATAACATTTTATGCACTGTTTTGGGGAGAGGGGCTTCCCACTTTTTAGTTCACAGGCATTATTAACCGCATTTTTAAGAAACAAGTTTTTTGTTTGTTTGTTTTTGTTTTTATTATTGCCTTTGTAACTAGTCACATGCTGGTTTCACGTGTGGGACAGTAACCTGTGTCTCCTGGGTTGGAATGAATTTCTGGGGCAAACAAGTGGTTTTCCATCTTGCACCCTTCTTGACTGGTGTCCTTTTTAACTTCCGCCACAGCATGGTAAATGTCTTGCCTACAGTTGTGACTTGTGTCCTGTGGAGAGGAAGCGCCCACAGAGGCCTCTTCTCGTAAAGGGTCTCTTCCGTCACTAGGCTTATCTGCAAAGCAGTTCGGGTTGGAGTCCGCCTGCTTGTCCTGCCTCGTGGTCCCTTGGAGCTCTAAGAAATCATCGTCTTCGCCCGTGTCTATTTCCGTGAAGCTCCTCCTCTCTCTGGATGAGAAAGGAAAGAGTTTCTGCTTGGGAAACCGAGGCGTCAGCCCTTTGGAGGGTCCCTGACAATGTGCCGGAACCTCGGCGCCCAGCAAGGGTCTGTCTCCCTGGGAGGGGGTTTCTTCTAAGAGGATGGTGCTGATGAGCTGCGGGGTGGTGAGTGGGAAGTCCGCCGCGGTGACCGGCAGTGGCCTGGCCGTGCTGGGTGGGGTCTGCGGGGCCCCGCCTCTGTTGTCCTTGAAGTTCACCTTGAGCGATCCGGACTTGAGTGGGTTGCTGCCTTTCAGCGAGCTCCTCGGGCTCTCGGCGGCAGTGTCCGACTGCGAGGGGCCGTGGGGCCCACCCTGGGACCCACTGGAGTCGAGGTTCACAGTTACGTCGATTGGAGCGTATTCTGGGCTGGCGTCTCTGGCCGCGGGCATCTTCTCTCGGGTTAGGGTGAGGAATGGGGGGGCCCTGGCTCTTTGGTGCTCTTCTATCCGGGCGAGGTCGGGTGGGAACTTCATCTGCAGGTGGCAAGCGGAGGGCGGCGGCAGGGGCGACCTCTCGGTCTCCGTGAAGTCGGTGGCGCAGCTCGTGAAGCTGTCGATGCTGGAGGTGCTCTTCATGTCCACGATGCCCTCGGCCTGCGCCACGGCCAGCTGCTCCTGCGGGCAGATCACCTCCTCCATCTCTATCTCTTCTTCGTACGCAGACGGCCTCTCGGGCTGCTGCTGGCGCTCGGGATTCGGGTGGGAGTGAGGCTGCGTCTTGGTGATCTCGTTGTACAGCATCTCCAGTTTCTGGGCGCTCAGATGCTGTGGGCTGGAGGAAGAAGTGTTGTTCAGCTGCTCGTGGGAGTCTTTTTGGCTGACCTCCTGGTACTTATTCTCGTACGACTTGTTGGAGCTTGTCTCCGACAGAGCCTTCCGGGCCCACTTCCACCGGCTTGGAGAGAGGCGATTATCCCCCGTGGAGTCTTTCGTATTGGCCGACTCTCCGGTCTTCTCCACAGCCACGTCTATCAGTTCCATACTGCGAGCAAAGGCATCTTTTAAGTTCATAGAAACGATGCTTCCATTCCTCTTGGCCCGCTCGAGAGCCTCTCTCCTTTTAATGGCCTTCTCCTGGCGTTTCTGCTCCTTGTAAAACTCAGAGAAGTTGTTCACGATGATTGGGATAGGAAGGGCAATCACCAGAACGCCTGCAATACAGCAGAGGCCTCCCACAATCTTTCCTAATAATGTTTTCGGGTAGATATCACCGTAGCCGACGGTGGTCATGGTGATGGTGGCCCACCAAAATGAGGCCGGGATGCTGGTGAACTTGGTAGCATCTTCGTCCTTCTCGGCAAAAAACACCAGGCTGGAGAATATCATTATCCCCATGGCCAAGAACAGTATCAACAAGCCCAGTTCATTGTAACTCCGCCTGAGGGTGAAACCCAGGGACTGCAGGCCCGTCGAGTGTCTGGCGAGTTTCAGGATCCTGAGGATACGCATGATTCGGAAGATCTGGACCACGCGCCTCACGTTCTGGAACTGCAGCACGCTCTTGTTGGACTCCGTGAGGAAAATGGTGACGTAATACGGCAAGATGGCCAGCAAGTCGATAACGTTCAGTGGGCCCTTAAAGAACTTCCATTTATTTGGTGAGGACAGGAACCGTAAAAGGTACTCCATGGTAAACCAGGCGATACACACGGCCTCCACGTGGGCTAACTGGGGGTTGTCATTGGGCTGTCCAAATTCATCCATCTCCTGCAGCTCTGGTAGCGTGTTGAGAGACAGCGCAATGGTGGAGAGTACGATGAACAAGATGGACACGATAGCCAAGATCTGGAAAAGAAAAGAAAGTCAGGTCAGCAAGGCCTCTTAGTTGCTTAGGCAGCTAGGAGACATATGCGTTCACCATTCTTTAAAGGATATGTCTTGCTCAAAGGTATTCCAAGAAGGTGACGAAGGTGACTTTACAACCCCAAATTCTCCAACTAATACAAATACGTCCACTTTTTATGAGTTCATTTCACTTAGAAGCTTAATGTGTATAAAACAGATAACTAATGAGATAACTAATGCTCTGTGGTAACTTAAATGAGAAGGAAATCCAAGAAAGAGAGGATATACATATACGTACAGCTGATTCACTTTGCTGTACAGCAGACGATAACACAACATTGTAAAGCAAATCTACTCTCAGTAAAAATTAACAATAATAAAAAGAAGCCTAATGTAATATACTTTTTAATTCTAGGGTCTAAGCCATTTGAAAAAAATCCATTCTCCCCCCCCCCCCCCTTGCCCATTGTTCTTAGGCACCTTTGGAAGAGTTTTCGGGGAATCGTCATCTCTCCTCTCTTAGTTATTTGTAATTTTTCTCTCTTAACCACCCGGTTTATGTTTCCTTACATGAATTGCCATACATGGTATATTAGCTAGAAAAAATTCATGATTGCCAGAAGTTTTATTCTACAACTAAAAACGCGAATGCAGACCTATGCGTGGAGAGATAATATGGCCTCAGTACAACAATGTTTCCATAGAACACGTGCGATTTGTGTGGTAAGCACTGAAGTGAGGGAGCCCCCACCCTGGGCTATGTGGCCTCTGGCCAGCCTCTGGCGGGAGAGGAGGGTTATGAGCTAACTTCATTCAGTTGAGAAAGGTTTCAGAACAAAGAACTTGAAGATTGTCCACGGTGATCTCGGTTCAGGGATCCCCGTGGGGCAGAGGCAGGGCCGCACCATATCAGATGTGGAAGGAGAGAGGAAGCGCTCAGTAAGAAGTAAAAAGAGGATCAGTGACTGAATTTTGGAGTCAGTCATCCTGACCTCTGAGCTTGGCTTTATCGCTTACTGTGTGACTTTGGGCAAGTTACTTAACCTCTCTATGTCTCAGTTTACAGATCTGTCGAATGAAGACAACCATCGTAGTTATTTCATGGCTGTTGTGAAGATTACCCGACACACAGACATCACCAAATAAATGAAAATTACTCATAGTGTTAGAGGCTGAAATGAACAGGACTTCAGTCTGGAAAGACGAAGACCAAGAACAGGTATGTGGGAAATCTGTAAACCCGTGCAGGGTATAGACAGCTTAAGCAGGGGTTTCCTCACTGTAACCCAGTGCTCTAGATTGATAAGGAAAAGCATGAAGATGAAGGTTTGAGGGCAACAGAATAAAGCACTTCTTTGCTTAGTACAGATTGTGCGTCTGGAACACATGATTCTTGGTGAAGTAGGAAACCTCTCTTACCTAGGTTAGGTCTGGCTTGGTTTCATCTGACCTTTGCCAATGACCTCAAGAGGTATCACTGTTATTATCTGTAGCTCTGAGAAAAGTATCCTGACACTGTTTAAGTTAGAAATTCAGCATTCAGTAGACAATGGTTAAACATCCTGAGGCCACACATCCCAGTAAACATGAGACTGTGAAAAAAATTATCTATAACTGACATCAGGACTTCTGAACTTCTCTCCTCTTTATCCTTCTAAGTTTCTCTACTTCTGGGTTATTCTCTTTACCCTTGCTCTTTTCTCCTCTTATGCCTCATTTATACCTTTCATTGTTTTTTCTTCCTGTTTCTTCCAGCTCCCATCTTTCCTCTTAAATCACTTTAGAGTGAAAACCATAGTTTGTTCCAGAATGCACTGCAGAAATGAAGTAAAGATTTAAGTTTTCTTAACTTAAAGAACGGTACTGAGGGGCTTCCCTGGTGGCGCAGTGGTTGAGGGTCTGCCTGCTAATGCAGGGGACACGGGTTCGAGCCCTGGTCTGTGAGGATCCCACATGCCGCGGAGCAGCTGGGCCCGTGAGCCACAACTGCTGAGCCTGCGTGTCTGGGGCCTGTGCTCCGCAACAAGAGAGGCCGCGATAGTGAGAGGACCGCGCACCGCGATGAAGAGTGGCCCCTGCTTGCCACGGCTGGGGAAGGCCCTCGCACAGAAACGAAGACCCAGCACAGCCAAAAATAAATAAATAAATTAAAAAAAAAAAAAAGAACAGTACTGAATTACTAGTGTTTTATAATTTTTTCTTAAGCAAAACTAAGTACTTTTTACCTGAGTATACTTCAGGAGTTCCTTTAAAAATGTGGATCAATGAATGACAGTAGAATAAAGGTTCTCTTCATCTACTCCAGAGATTGTGAAGGCTAAAGTTAGAAATCGCCTCAAGAAGGTTTAGATAAACCCATGGATAATGGATTCAGAGGGTTTATTAAGGACACGTTGGGAATGCTCACCTCAAAGCTTTCCCCTCAGGGGCCAATGGAAGGGGGACATTTACAATATTCTGTCACTTAAATATTCTTAGGAAGCATTGGTCAGATTCCGTTTACTCTTATGTTCTTACCATAAGGAACTAGGTTCCTCTGTATTTTCTAGACGGTCACACTGTTCCTGATATACCTTTGGGCATTTTAAGTACTGCGATTGCTGCCAGCATTCTTGTGCTGATAATCTATATTCTAGATTTTCCATATCTTCTTATCTGTTCACCTGCCTGTTTTGGATGCATTTTATTTAGGGCAAGAGCAAGAGAAAAGCAGAAATACAAATGAAACCATTCTACTATCTTCCAACCTTTTAGACAAAGAACAAAGCGGATGATCCAAGGTGGACCTTCAGGTTTTCCATGACTCCACAATCTGACCGAGATTGTAGGTCATTTTACTTTCGTATGTAACTTTGGGAAATAATGAACATTGTATAGTTCTGACTTAGTCTATGGTCTGGTTGATGGCAACTTAATAAATATGGCTACTTTTAACACCTGAAACTTTAGCATGGGCACAGCAAGATTTGAAGGACATTCTTGAAGAAAAGGAATTACTCAAGAAAAAATATCCAATCACTCAAGCCCTTAGCAACCCCACATTCATGTTAAACTATAAGGTATTGCAGCGCATTATTTTCTGTCTCATGTTCAATCTGTCAAAACCCATTTGCTATCAATGTAAAGGAATGGTTTATTTTAATTATCTTGTGAAACTTGGAATTCTCCAAGAAAGACAGCACCTTAGACAAATTATTCAATATATACCAAGGGTGATGTGTGATGCAATAAGCCAAATGCAAGGTTATTGTTTTATGGTAGAGTTTTCTTTTTTTTTTAACACAATAAATAGAACAAATGTGAAATTTTGCTCTAAGTTACAGGATACACCTCTAAACATGGATATTTACTTTGGTACAGCAAACCCTTATGGCATTTACGTATTGCTTCATTTGTTATAACCATGCACAAATTAGGTTTTTAATCCTGTCACCCCTAATACCCAGCCTCCAGAGCTGGCTCTTTCGGCTCCAGCAAATAGACTTATGTTTGTATATCGCAAATGAAGTGGAAATTCCAAACAATTACCTGGGTGATATCCGTCAACCCCCTTGGAATTTGGATTACATCATTTCCAAGGTTCCTTTCACCTCTAACATATGGCGAGTCTCTTTCTCAACTAAAACATTGTGCTAATTCCATTCATGTCCGCAAACCAAACCAAGGACAAGTCATAGTTGAGCCCATCGTTTTGGCTGAATTGCCAACATATAATTTTGTTGCTTAAGAAATAAAAGATTCAAATGCGAAGGCTTTGTAAAACATCGTACTCTGTATGTTCCAAGCATTTAGTTACTGGAAATAGACATTCTTTCTGGATAACACTTTTCTTCCCTTTTGCATTGCCTGGATAATGACTTAATTCTTCACTTAGACACAGACTTTCAGAGGATCACACAGAGGTAAGAACAGGGCTCCTGGCACTGGCATTACTGGGTCCCAAAAGTTGGTTGCATCGATTTCTGTTTGTGAGAGAAGTAAGGCAGGTGGAGATTTGCCCCTATTTACCAACTTGTTGATTTTATATCTTTTGAAGATAGTGGGTGTTTTGTGGTGGAAAGAACACAGGACAAGGAATTAAAATACATGGCCTGATGAGACCTTCAAGATGGCGGAGGAGTAAGACGTGGAGATCACCTTCCTCCCCACAAATACATCAGAAATACATCTACACGTGGAACAACTCCTACAGAACAGTTACTGAATGCAGAAGACCTCAGACCTCCCAAAAGGCAAGAAACTCCCCACATACCTGGGTAGGGCAAAAGAAAAAAGAAAAAACAGAGACAAAAGAATAGGGACAGGACCTGCACCTCAAAACAAAAATAAACCAATAAACTGAAAACGTAGGCAGAACACTCTATGACATAAATCACAGCAAGATCCTTTTTGACCCACCTCCTAGAGAAATGGAAATAAAAACAAAAATAAACCAATGGGACCTAATGAAACGTAAAAGCTTTTGCACAGCAAAGGAAAACACAAACAAGACGAAAACAGAACCCTCAGAATGGGAGAAAATATTTGCAAATGAAGTAACCGACAAAGGATTTAATCCCCCAAATTTACAAGCAGCTCATGCAGCTCAATTTCCAAAAAATAAACAACCCAATGCAAAAATGGGCAGATGACCTAAATAGACATTTCTCCAAAGAAGATCTACAGATTGCCAACAAACACATGAAAGGATGCTCAACATCACTAATCATTAGAGAAATGCAAATCAAAACTACAACGAGGTATCACCTCACACTGGTCAGAATGGCCGTCATCAAAAAATCTACAAACAATAAATGCTGGAGAGGGTGTGGAGAAAAGGGAAACTTTTTGCACTGTTGGTGGGAATGTAAATTGATACAGCCACTATGGAGAACAGTATGGTGGTTCCTTAAAAAACTAAAAATAGAACTATCATACGACCCAGCAATCCCACTACTGGGCATATACCCTGAGAATACCATAATTCAAAAAGAGTCATGTACCACAATGTTCACTGCAGCTCTATTTACAATAGCCAGGACATGGAAGCAACCTAAGTGTCCATCGACAGATGAATGGATAAAGAAGATGAGGCACATATATACAGTGGAATATTACTCAGCCATAAAAAGAAATGAAATTGAGTTATTTGTAGTGAGGTGGATGGACCTAGAGTCTGTCATACAGAGTGAAGTAAGTCAGAAAGAGTAAAACAAATACCGTATGCTAACACATATATTTGGAATCTTAAAAAAAAAAAAGGTTCTGAAGAACCTAGGGGCAGGACAGGTATAAAGACGCAGATGTAGAGAATGGATTTGAGGACACAGGGAGGGGAAAGGGTAAGCTGGGACAAAGTGAGAGAGTGGCATGGACATATATACACTACCAAATGTAAAATAGATAGCCAGTGGGAAGTAGCCGCATAGCACAGGGAGATCAGCTCGGTGCTTTGTGACCACCTAGAGGGGTGGGATAGGGAGGGTAGGAGGGAGACGCATGAGGGAGGAGATATGCGGATATATGTATACGTATAGCTGATTCACTTTGTTATACAGCAGAAACTAACCTACCATTGTAAAGCAATTATACTCCAATAAAGATGTTAAAAAATAAATAAAACCCATGGCCCTACCTCCGTGGCCACGCGGACAAGCCAGGTTCCTCTGCAAACATCAGTGCCCTCATCTGCAAAATGAGGTGCCTTCCAGTTGCCTCACCTGCCTGAGAGGCTTGTTAAGGACCAGACTAGGTCAAGCACATGCAGCATCTATAAAATGGAAAGTACTATACGTGCTGGAGTTGCGTCTGGAAAAAGCCTTTGGTCAGCGTTGGGAGGGAATAATGAACACAAACCGCTTCTCACCCATTTAAATACAACTGGAGACCTATTTCGTGTTCATAGTTTAAAGACTTTCAAGCACATTGTTTCCCCTCGCCAGTGGCTTGCATGCCAAACCCAGATAACTGTAGCTTATCTGCCTTAGGACTGAACCATCTAGTTTGCCAATATTTAAGAACTGGACTGAGGCTGGCTGGGTGTGTGGGCGGAATGGGTGAGGTTGGTCAAAGGGTATGAACTTCCAACAATAAAATAAATTGAGTCCCGGGAATGTACAGCAAGGGGTTAATAGAGTAGAAGAGAGTAGATCTTAAAAGTCGCATCACAGGAAAAACATTTTGTTACTATGTGAAGTGATGGATGTTAACTAAACTCATTGTGGTAATCATTTCATAATATAGACAGATATCAAATCATTATGCTGTACACCTAAAATTAAATCAATGTTGTATCTCAATTATATCACAATTAAAAAAGAAAGAGGTAGACTGAGGTCGCTTCGGGTGAATCTGACCTGCCTTGAGTCTTAAAATATGCAGAAAGTTTTCAAGCTTGGGCCTCCTGAGTGATAATCTGTTTTGTATTCACCAACCCTCAGTACTCCCCCAAAACACATGGGAACTTGGGTGCCTTGCACTGAGGTCAGTGCAGATACTTTCTCTCTCTCATCTCCCCCAAACTCTCCTTCCTTCTTTGACAAATCTGTGCTGAGAGGTGAAACTGAGTGAGTTATAAGCTCTTAACTATATAGCACTCCTGTGTTATCTTCTTAGTGGAATAGAGTACATTAAAAAAAACAAAACCTGGTCAGCAATAGGAAACAACATGGGGAAACGTGATTATAAGAATTTTCAGGAGAGAATCAACTTATTTAAGTCGGCAGGAAGAAGGTCTGTGATGAGCATTATTAGAAACATGAAACTTCTTCTATTTTCAGGAAGAGGACAGAGCACAATGACAGTTCTGAGCCTGTAAGCCAAAGACCAAACCATTTGTTGAGGGAAGAAGTGAGAAGTAGGTAAAAATATCATGACTTTCATCTACCTATCTTCTATTTCTAGCTGTTTCCCAGAAGACTACTGGACTCAGCAAACCAGAAAATAAATCCTGTGATTTGCACCAAAGGAAGAATAATCTAGGACTGTTTGCAGTCCTAATATCTCATATTCCTTGAAACCATGATGCTCTCCTCTAAGGCTGGGGGCCCTTGGTTGACGATCAGCCCTTTCTTCTCACAAATATCCGCTTGCCCTCCCAGGACGAATGAGATTCTGTGCTGAAGTTCTCTGATGATTTGCATATACAAGCATGAATCCCTTATGGGCTAGCACCGCATGACTCATGCAAAGAATGAGCATCACTGAAAGGGTCAGTTGATTTTTAATTATTTTGGACCCATGGATAACAGGAGCCCAGAAATTCAATCCCCCACCCCCCCATCTGTGGACTGCTGAATGAGGGGTTTCAAAAGACTTAGTCATCCACACACAAGCAGATGTCAGCTGGAAGCCTGTATGATGCTTTTCATTTGGGATGGGGTGGGATGTGAGAAGCAATCCAGTTCTGCATACTATCGAATTTTTCTTTTGGTTTTTATTCTCAGATCTGAAACCAATTTTTTGAGAGGAGAGTTTTTGGCTGTCTTATGACTAAAGATACTCTTGTCATATTTTCTTGGTATCTCCTGAAATAAGCTGCGTTTCACTATCCATGATACATTTCTTATTTTAAAAGATTAGATTTGGGGAAGCAAGTCATTAGGTAGAAGGCTGGTGAAGGGAACTTTAATCTCATTCATAGTAACTCTGCAAAGAAAGGAGCAACAGTGAGATAGAGACACCTTTAATCTTACGCCCACTCCAGTGATTAGACAACCTCTTTGTAGGTAATTTGTTCTTACAAAGTCTTCAGGAGCCAGAGAGTAAAAATGAAGATGGGCCAAGCTTGGTGAAACACAGACATTACTGCCTCTATTGGCCCCTGAAGGGCAGGAACTATGGCTCTTTTCTTTAGACTGCTCAGCCTAACTCCAAGAACGCACACCATCAATGTTCAGACTCTTCCCTTTAGTGTGTGAATAACAGATTTTGGGGGAAGGACACAAGAAAGAGAATTAGTGGAGTATATCCTTTGAACAGGATTTCATTTAACTTGATACCTAGAATGTAAAAAAAAAAAAATCATAGAACAATCAAGTTAGATGAAATCTGGAAGTATGCCATGTCTTACTTTATAGATAAAGAAACAAAAGATTCAGGGATTCCACTGCACCTGGTGGGTGGAGGGGAGGCAATAGTAAGGGACTTAGAGTTGACAAGTCTGAGTCTGAATCCTGCTTCTGATTATTCTATTAGTTTTGAGGACTTGGGCACCACAATTAGCTTTTTTCTAGGGCTTATTATTCCCATATAGAAAATGTGGAAAATAAAGACTTGTTTTGCTTACCTATAGAGCATTGTTTTGAGGACTGTGCTGGCTAATTTTATGTGCCAACTTGGCTAGGCTGTGGTGCCCAGTTGTTGCATCCAACAGCAGTCTGGAACTTGTGAAGGTATTTTTTAGGTGTGATTAATGTTTAAATCAGTAGACTTTGAGTAAAGCAGATTATCCTCCATCACGTGGGTGGGCCTCGTCCAATCAGTTGAAGGTCTTAAGATGACGACAAGTTTTCCAAAGAAGAAGCAATTCTGCCTCGAGACTGTCACACAGAAACCTTGCCTGAGTTTCCAGTCTGCCTGGCCTGCTCTGTGGAATTTTTTATTTTTTTTTTTTAAGATTTGGGTTTTTTTTTTAAAGCCATTGCTTTTATTTATTTATTTTTAAAATTTTAATTAATTAATTAATTTTTTTGGCTGCATTGGGTCTTCGTTGCTGCACGCGGGCTTTCTCTAGTTGCGGCGAGCGGGGGCTACTCTCCGTCGCGGTGTGCGGGCTTCTCATTGCGGTGGCTTCTCTTGTTGCAGAGCACAGGCTCTAGGTGCGCGAGCTGAGTAGTTGTGGCTCGTGGGCTCTAGAGCACAGGCTCAGTTATTATGGCGCATGGGCTTAGTTGCTCCACAGCATGTGGGATCCACGGATTCAGGGATTGAATCCGTGTCCCCTTCATTGGCAGTCAGATTCTTAACTACTGAGCCACCAGGGAAGTCCTGCTGTGTGGATTTTGAACTCAAGATTGAAACATCAACTCTTAACTTGAATTTTCAGCCTGCTGTCTTGCCCTGTGGATTTCAGACTTGCCAGTCCTCACAATTGTGTGAGGCCAGCTCCTTGATGTCTATCTGTCTGTCTATATATGTATATAAATACACACACACCTATATATGCATTTACATATATAGGGTTGGCCAAAAAGTTTGTTCGGATTTTCTGTAAGATGTTATGGAAAAATCTGAGTATATATATATATTCTATTGGTTCTACTTCTCTGAAGAATTCTAATACGAGAACAAATAAGATAAAATACATGATAGCACTTTGCAAGCTGTAGAGTGCTAAAAAATGTTAATTATTTAAACTTATTTATTCATTTATTTATTTGGCCACGCCACATGGCATGCGGGATCTTAGTTCCCCTACAAGGGCTCGAACCCGTGCCCCCTGCAGTGGGTGCGTAGTGTCTTAACCACTGGACTGCCAGGGAATTCCCCCCAAATGTTAATTGTTATAATTATTCGAGAACTTCCCAAATCATACATCTATTCCTGTTGAGCCGTAAGAAGTTCCTCATTCTTTGTGTGACTCCAATGCCTAGATGGTGGTCCTTTTGACATCCTACAGAGAGAGCGTATTCATGTGCATGGCATAAGTTGGAGGGCCATAAGGAAAGACAGTTTTATTACTTGCCGCAAAATGAATCAAGAAGAATTCCCTAAGTTGGACTTTTCTTAACAGCTGTCAAGCTCCTAAGATGCCGCATCTTCCACTTACCTGAGCTGACTGAACTCAGGGAAGGTGAGCAAGTGGAAAATGAAGGTCAACAAATATTACTCTCGAAAACCACACAGGGGGTTTGTTAATTATGTGCCAGTGGGACTCATCCTCAATGTGGGTGGGGAATCAGTAAGTGATTCAAATTTTGAGACCCTTGTAAAGACCGTTATGCTTTCATGTGTTTTTCAGCCGGTTTCATCTTTCCATTCCTTTTTACTCATGCTTGGTGGTTGAACTGGCTTGAATTCCCCCTTCCAGCCAGGCTGGGACCCTCACTGCTTCCTGGGCATGTCATTCCTTTTCATCCCATCAGGCACTGCCTCCCCCATTGTCCTCTATCTGCCCCAATCCTGCCACTTCTCCAGGAAGCCCTCCCTTGCACTCCAGATGACACTGGCGTCTCTCCTCTGAATGCCTGAAGCCTCTATTTCTTGGGTTACCAAATGCACAGAAGGGGTCACGCACACTTCTTGCATTTACTCACGTGGTCTCCCTTTGCAGCCTTGCCTGCGCTCACAGAGCTGCCTCCTGGCAAGATTGCCAGATTTAGGAAATAAAGATACAGGATGCCCAGTTAAGTCTGAATCAAATTTTTGTATGAGACAACAAAGTATTTGTTGTTTATAAGAAATTCACTAGGCATTCTGTATTTGATCTGGCAACCTTACCTCCTTGGAATGTTGATCCAGGGGGCAATCCCCTTGCTCCAGGCTGGCCCCATTGGCTTCTCTTCCTCTTGCAAACCTGAAGTTTGAACTGAGAGGCTTGGAGATTAGGAGTTGCTTGGATGGAGTCACATTAATAGCAGTGTCCCAGAAGAAGGAGCGACAGACAAAGCCCCTCAATTTCTGCCTTGGAACAGTTCCTTCCAATAAGCTGTCTCTCCCCCGCCCTGTATTAGCTTCAGTTGGCCAGAGTTTTGATCTGTTACACCCATAAAACCTTACAAGCTTCTTAACTAATCATTTGACAGTTTCATAGGAGATAGTTTCGTTTCTCAAACAGGATTTTCGAATTATGGAAGGGAATGACTACCTATTTTCTATAGGTAGAAACAGAGCAGACACTTCGCAAATCTGTTTTAAATAAATGAATAACCATAAAAAGGGACTGGAGGAAAGGAGAATAGACCTTGAAGAAACCAAGTATTTTCTAATTACCCAAGAATAATAAGATAGGTTCCTAGTCATTTTCTCTTGCTTCCACATGGTCCAAAGTCAGCCAAAAAGCTTTAACCAGCAATAGACTTTTTTAACGACAGAAATTCATATTACAAATATCCCATTTTGTGATAACAGACCAACTTTACAACTTCAGCAAAATAATCATTTCCTAGTTTAAGCTCTGTAATTTTAATAATCCTTTCTGGTTTTTTTTTTTCATTATGTTGAGCAGATTGCTTTAAAAATTTTTTTTTACCTTATTCTTTGAGAAGCCTGCTTTTGACTGCATATTAACTTTCAGCTTCACCTTCACAGAAGGGTACATTTTCTTAAAAAAAGTGTTGTATTCATTTTATATCACTTTTCTTTTTGCTGAGTATGACTTGAGCCTCAGTTAATCCAACCAGTGAATAAAGTGATAGTTCCTTGTATAGATATGGGTGGATTCAGGTTTGTGCAATAAATGTTAAGCCCCTGAGAAGAATTAATAGTGTAGGTTAACTATGAAAAAGTACATACATACAACTATACTTCAATAAAAAAGAATATGAAAAAGACACACACACACACACACACACACAATCACTGTTCCATGTAACCAAAAGTAAAGCATCAGAGGAAAGTCACCAAAAAACTTCATAAAAGCGTAAACTTACAAGTGTTGCATTTAATATTTATTTACAAGTATAATTTGTTAAAATACCGTGCCTATGTAAACAAATATCTTACATGTGTGAAGACCTAAAACAAAATAAGAAAATGAAAAGAAGCTTCCCTCTCTCTTCTCCTTCTTACTCTCCTTCAATTTTCTAGTTCTTTGAAAAGATAATTCATGAAAACCTGAGGGAGAAAAAACAGATTTTGAACACAGAGTATTTTGAACAGTGGAGTATTTACAGCTCTATCATCCTTCTTTTTCCTATTGGAAAAATGTTTCCTTGCTCTCAGGACAATTCTAATCATAAATCTTCTTTTTGTGAGGGAGGCCTTAAAGGATGGATAGAAGTTTCCACACAGAAAAGGGGTTAATGGGCACGATAGGCTGACCTCTCAGGATAAGTGAAGCTTCAAAGCCCAGACTATGTGGTTTGCTCAGAAAGTTCCAAGTAATTTTGTTTGACTGGGGTCCTCCATAGGAGTCCCTGGTGAGTTCAGGGCTGCTGCATATAAGGGTATAGGCTGTGCACTGGTCTGCTCCAGAGGGCACCAATAAAGAGATTAGAATGTGAACGATGCCTCTGTCATCTGTGCAGTAAACAACTTTCACAAGCTTGCGACAGCCCTGGTTTCTGGGACCCAAGGAGTCTGGTGTGACTGATGCAGGCGGAGGAACAGAGCTGAGCGGGGGTGGGGCGCTTCTGGGAAGTTAGGCAATGGACCAATCCTGAAGGCTGCTGGATGCATTAATGGACAGTTTGGTGGGTTTTCCTCAAAGTGTGGTCCCTGGACCAGAAGCGTCAACATTATGTAGTAACTTGTGAGAAATGCAAATTCGCAGGCCTCATTCCATATATATCGAATCAGAAGCTCTGGACAGAGGCCCAGCTACCTGTGTTTTCACAAGCCCTCTAGGTCATTCTGATGCTCGCTAAAGCTTGAGGACACTGCTGTCAGGAGGAGAAGCCATAGACATTTTAAACAAGGGAATGACATGTTCAGATGTGCATTTAGAAGAGCACAAACTAGGAGGTGTGGGACAGATAGGGGTAGGGGTGCAAATGAAGACAAGAAGAGAAGTTTCCATTGCAAGGACAGTAGGAAAGGGCAAGAAGGGAAGAGATTATAAAAATGTTCACAGTCGGCCCTCTGTATCCACGGGTCCTGCATCCCCAGATAGGGAGGGCCGGCTGTACTACACCATTTTATATAAGGGACTGGCGCATTCATGGATTTTGGTATCCGTGGGTGTCCTGGAACCAATCCCCCGCAGATGCCGAGGGACCACTCTATAAGCTGGAAGTTCAACCTTACTTGCTGTGCAGTTGGGAACTCTAGGACTCTGCCATGTTTATGACTAAGTTTATCAGGGAGACTGAGTAGCCTTGACAGATCGCCATTATTATCTTACACAGGTAGAAACTCTGAGTGATCCTTGACTTAAATAAATCATAATTTGTCTTTGAAAATGATATTTCCTCATATTAAAGAATTCCAATAAGAACTTTAGGGTTTTTTTTTTTTTTTTTTTTTTGCGGTACGCGGGCCTCTCACTGTTGTGGTGTCTCCCGTTGCGGAGCACAGGCTCCGGACACGCAGGCTCAGCGGCCATGGCTCACGGGCCCAGCCGCTCCGCGGCATGTGGGATCCTCCCGGACCGGGGCACGAACCCGTGTCCCCTGCATCGGCAGGCGGACTCCCAACCACTGCGCCACCAGGGAAGCCCAGAACTTTAGGTTTTGAAATAGAAACAGACAAATTTTTCTCTTAAACACCAGTTTCTTGGTACATGAAAACATTATGAGACACGCACTATATTATTTGCCAGAACTATTTTCTTTTATAAAATTTTACCCTAAGTGTACATTCTGAAATCACACAGGGCAAAAACTAGTTTAAGAACCCATTTACGGGGGCTTTCCTGGTGGCTCAGTGGTTAAGAATCCACCTGCCAATGCAGGGGACACGGGTTCGAGCCCTGGTCTGGGAAGATCCCACATGCCGCGGAGCAACTGAGCCCGTGCGCCACAACTACCGAGCCTGTGCTCTAGAGCCCATGAGCCACAACTACTGAGCCCACGTGCCACAACTACTGAGCCCGCGTGCCTAGAGCCCATGCTCCGCAACAAGAGACGCCACCGCAATGAGAAGCCCTTCCACCACAATGAAGAGTAGCCCCCGCTCGCCGCAACTAGAGAAAGCCCACGCGCAGCAACAAAGACCCAATGCAGCCAAAAATAAAATAAATAAATTTATAAAAAACCATTCACTTTATTAAAAAAAAAAGAAGCATGCTCATTTGTTGAATTATTTCTCACCCACTCCAACTTCCAATTTCTGCAAGGAAGCCTTCTACATTTACAGAATTAACGTGCCATTAAAGACTGGCTGTGTTCCTTGGACACCTAGTCGGCCTCATCAATCACCATTAACAGGGAACTGCAAGGATTTATTTCCACCATTAGCCCCATATCTAAAGACTGTCACAGCAGCTTCAAAGAAAGAAAACAACAAAAGCTGTAATGCCATCATTATTTTTCCTTTTAATGAATCTCTGCAGCAAATCTCTTCTAGAAAGTAGTTTTGGGGTCAACATCATTAAGACGACATTATGGAATGCCAGAAAACAGAAGACTTACGAGGGTCATGCTGAAATGAAGCGGCTCTTCCAAGGGGAAGGTTAGATGGGAGCCAAATCCAGCTGTGACTGCAGAGAACTTGCGGGGTTCACCTGATACCTGCTCCTGGGGGCAGGCTGCTGTGCTGTCCCTGGGCCAGTGGGCAGCAGCAGCTCATGGACGCTTCTGTTGCATGGATGACAGGTGTTCTTCATGGCCTGAAGCCAAGCATCACAAACAAGGGCCTTGAATGGATTTCTGTTTGGCTTGTTTTGACAGCAACCATTGGAGACCCATGATTTAAATGGGCTCAAGCACATCTGTTCTTATTAGGGATTAAGGAGGTGTTTAATTGGGCAGAGAGGTCCTGCTGTTTGTAGCTGTCGGATGTGGACATTTTCTACAATCACATAGACTCATTCTGTTATCTGTATAGAGTCCTTCCTGGGTTCTATCATGACGGCTACTTCAGAGCTTATCAGTCAAAATGTGGTCCACGAATCAGCAGCATCACCTTGGAGATTATTGGAGATGCAGAATCTCAGGCTCCATCCAAAAGGCCCACTGACTCAGAACTTACTTTCCCAAGATTCCCAAGTGATTCATACGCACATTTAAGTTTGAGAAGCTCTGACCTCAGACACAAATCCATACAATTAAATTCAAAAAAAAATCAGCTTAGGAGGCTCTTCTGTAGATTTTTAACCAGTGGATCTCAGTTTTGGAAGCAGGGGTGTGTTGTTAGGCCTTGTGGGGATTTTCAGTGCTGTTCAGAGATTCTAGGGTCGTGGATGTAGTTAGCTAGAAAAAAGCTTCACAGATGATGGGGAAGTGGTCTCTACTCCCACCCAGACCTCTTCACCCAGACTTCCTTGCTCTCCCAGTCACTACTTTAAACACTTTCGCATACTTGGCAGTAGAAAGAATGCTGGGTGAAGAGTCAGATCACGTGACCTTCCTCCTGGGTCTGCATTACAAAAGTAACTGCACGACCTGAGTCAAGACATGGAGCCTTAATTTCTCCAAGTATAGACTGGGGCTAATCATGACAAGTTCATTTACATTACTAGGCTGTAGTGATGAGGAAATTACATAATGCACGTGAAAGTGTTTTGGAAGTTATAGCGTTCTATAGAAATGCCAATATTTTTATGATCTAAGTGCATTTAAAAAAACATGGACTGTAGAGTTTGGGGCAGAATTATTAACTAGTATATAATGTTAGAGGTAGAAGAACTCTATTCTTACAATTTCTTGTTTGAAGTTAGCACATTCCTTCCTATGAAATTGCCATTTAGCCCCTGTCTGTAGATGTTGCTGACTGGTAAGTTTGATAGAGATAAACATCTAGTCCTTTGGAAAAGTCAGCATACCGGGTTGATAGTGTCCCCTGAAAGTTCATGTATACCCAGGACCTCAGAATACGAGCTTATTTGGAAACAGTCTTTGCAAATGTAATTAGTTAAGATGGGGTCATATTCAACTAGGGTGGACCCTCAATCCAATAGCTGGTGTCCTTAGAAGAAATCCAGAGAGACACACACAGAGGGAAGATGGCCATGTGACAACAGAGGCGGAGATTGAGTGGTGCAGCTATAAGGCAATGAATTCCAAGAACTGATAGCAGCCATCAAAAGCTAGGGAGAGGCAAGGAAGGATTCCTCTTTAGCGCCTTCAGACACCTTGATTTCAGACTTCTAGCCTCCAGAACTAGGAGAGAATAAACTTCTGTTGTTTTTGGTCACCCAGTTTGTGGTAGTTTGTTACAGAAGCCCTAGGAAATTAATACAATTTGGTTGTATTATTCAATGAAAGGGTCCGGTCTTTAATGAGAGGCAGAGTTGAGAACACTCAAGGAGCCATAACATAGATTCCCTTCGAAAGTGAATTTAATGTTATTTGCAAAGGAGAGGGACCGTCATAGGGGTTTGGAACCCTAGTCAGCAGGAAAAACAGTTCTTAACTGGGAGAAACAAAGTTGTATTTACTGTTGGAAGTAAACAGCTACAATTTGTTAAGTAGGTAATTGACACCTGTATTCTAAATAGCAGCCCAGTACCAGTTAGAACATGTGGGTCCAGAGCTGTAAAGGTCACTCGCCCCAGAGGGATGTAGGAAAAAGATAAATAAGGACACACTATAGGATACCGTATTAAAATGGTCAAGGTAGCAACAAGAAATTTCTCTGATGTGAGGAAATTAAAAAAACCCAATTTTAGATGGATGGAAACTAGAATTGTGCTGGTGATCATTTTTTTGGCGTATATAGGTGTTGAATTATAATGCTGTACATCTGAAACATATTAAAAAAAAGAATGATAGGGATTATGTAATCGCTAGCCACATTGCTCTTAGCACTAATTTATACTTTTCTTTTATGTAATATATTATGTATGTTTTATGTGTGTGTGTGTATATATATATATATATATATTACATATGTCCCTGCTCCAGTGTTATACGTCTCAAATTCTAGTAAAATATAAAACAATTGGGATTCCTTGGTGGCGCAGTGGTTGAGAGTCCTCCTGCCGATGCAGGGGACATGGGTTCGTGCCCCGGTCCGGGAAGATCCCACATGCCGCGGAGCGGCTGGGCCCGTGAGCCATGGCTGCTGGGCCTGCGCGTCTGCAGCCTGTGCTCTGCAGCAGGAGAGGCCACAACAGTGAGAGGCCTGCGAACCGCGCGCAAAAAAAAAAAATAATATATATATATATATATATATATATATATATATATATAAAACAATTTTTTTGATGGTTTCTGTAGGAGTCATGTACACTAAGACACTTTCCTACTGTGATCATTAGCACCTGTGCTACCCAGGCTATGATAATTTAGAGAAAAAGCAGCCTTCTCAAAAAAACTCTTCAGATGCTGATTAAAATTCAGGGCATAAAAAAAGACAGCATTTGTTGTTAGTTTTTGAAGAACTTTGCTATAAAGGAGGTAAGAGAAATGGACCTGTAGCTATAAATGGAGGTGGAGCAATAGCAAAAAAGCCCATAAATAAATGTTATTAAAAAAATTTTAATTGGAGTATAGTTGCTTTACAATGTTGTGTTACTTTCTGCTGTACAGCACAGTGAATCAGTTATACATATACATATATCCACTCTCTTTTAGATTCTTTTCTCATATAGGTCATTACAGAGTACTGAGTAGAGTTCCCTGTGCAAAAAGCCCAATTTTAAACACTTTCTCTAGTGGTGGTTTATAAGTTAAAAGTGCTGGGGAATTCTCATGCTATTGTTTAGATAAACCACCGGTAAGTGTACTGTATATCCCTGTCTCTCTGTTATTCAAGCCCCTAGTAAGCAGATCCCACCAGATCAGGGTGGCAGCTACCTATGAACAGCTCCCTAGAACAGCATTTTTCAAACTGTGCGTCCCAACTCCTTGATGGGTCAGAAATTCTGACAGTCAGAATCAGCCGTAAAAAAAGTGAAATGGTGGGGACTTCCCTGGTGGTCCAGTGGTTAAGACTCCACGCTTCCACTGCAGGAGGCATGGGTTTGATCCCTGGTCGGGGAACTAAGATCCCTCATGCCGCATGGTGCGGCCACACACACACACACACACACAAAGTGAAATAGAATAGGTGAGGATAGAACAGAAAATATCAGGAAGCGTAAGTAATGTTTTGTAAAATGTTGATTTATGTGTGTGTGTGTGTGTGTGTATACTGGGTCATAATTCCTACCCCCAAGTAATAACAATAATAATAGTTATTATTAAATTATAATTATTATTTTACTCTGATGATCCATATAAAGGTAACATGATCCTAATATTTCCTAGGCTGAGATGTGGATAATTTCTGTCAATGGGAGAGAAGGTAGGTTACCTTTCACAGTCCCCCCAAAAGGATAGACCTTTTAGTCCTTCAACATGCCTTTGACAACTTATACACCTATATATAGCGTCTGTGTTATTTTCATATTGACCCTTTCTTAGTCCTGACATTTAGATTTCTGACCTTTTATTTATTACTTTTTGCACTTCTGTTCCTATTTGGGTTTTGAATGGATTCAAGTGGTTTATTTTATGATATTTCTCAGCAAATATATTTAGCAAATCTTTGTTATAAGGTTTATAAGGTTAGAAATCTTTGTTATAAGGAAATGCCATAGATTGAATTATGCCTGGTCATTACTGCCAGTTTAGGACATTTTTTATTAACCTCTTCATTAAATAATTTGAGATTTAATAGAAGTTAACATTGTTGATAGCCCATTGATTGATATCGGTTTCTAAATATCATGTGGGTTTTTCAATTGTGTGATTTGTCTCAAAGTAAAAGACCCAATTTTTTTTTTTTTTTTTTTTTTTTTGCGGTACGCGGGCCTCTCACTGTTGTGACCTCTCCCGTTGCGGAGCACAGGCTCCAGACGCGCAGGCTCACGGACCCAGCCGCTCCGTGGCATGTGGGATCTTCCTGGACCGGGGCACGAACCCCTGCATCAGCAGACGTACTCTCAACCACTGTGCCACCAGGGAAGCCCAAGACCCAATTTTTGATTAGGTAAATGTTTATTTATCACATGAGAGTTATATATGACTTACATAGTTAATTTTAAAGTAACTGATTCCATCATTTTAAACTACAGCCTTAGCTTATAGGTCACGTTTTGGACTCAAATCCCAGTTATGTCACTCAGCTATGAGGCATCTACTCTTCAGGTAATAGAGCTGATAAGGTCAGGATTAGAGCCTAAATATATTTAGCACCTAGTAGGTACTTATTTAATGGTGGCTAATATTATTACATCTGTTCCACAAATAGTTTTCACAGATGAAGATTTAGGGCTATAGTGATTCCTGGCTAGCAAGGCAAAATTCAACCACCAAGATATTTTGTCTACATATAAAAATACACTGACTATATTTAAATGATAAATGTTCAGATAAGTTTCATATAAAGCCTAAACATTCTCATGATTGAATTTCTTACTTTTTAGGTAGAAGTTTGTCAGTTGTTGACTTACACATGGTCACCCTGTCACAGCCTTGCCTTATAAGGCCATGCCTTATTTCTTGTAGCCTGTAAAACATATACCAGAAGGAAAGAGAGGTGGAAGGTCAGGTCTGAAGGCTACCACACGTCCCTTTCCTTCTAATGGCAGGAAGGAGCGTCTGTTCAGAAGTCTATGCTCTATGTGGTACACAACTATTTTGAATCAGGCCTAGTTTAAAAGCTACATCTTCTAAAACAAAATCTTTCTTCATCTCCATAGTGAAAATCACTGCTTCGGTTTTCAAAATGGGGTTTCTGGAGCCTTGGGGTTCTTTGGGTACACCTTAGGTGGCCCCTCCTGAAAGAAGACCACTTAGTGGACAGGGCTAGGGGAACCCCAACTGGACAACGAGTCAGGTGGAGCTGCTCTCCCGTGTAGTGCTGAAGATGCATAAATATGTGAAGAGGTGAACATTTTTCATAGAAGTACCTTACTTCTATGGTGGAACACATGCATACATACAGATACATGCATTTCTATACATAAACAGCTGTATCTCTCCTTTGGAGACGATGATAAATTTGCTAGCTGTGTTTGAGGATATGGGTGACCGAAAGCCCTTTCCACACTACTTACAAATAAAAGGCTATTTTATTTGTGGCCACAGCTGTTGTTTGCAGAGTTGATTATTGAGCACAGCTTTGTCTTTTAGGCTTCTAGGTCTCCTAATTGTCAGGCCAGGTTTGTATATGCCAAGAAACTAATATTGGACCTCTCAAAACAGGCAGAGCATGACTAAACACATTATACTAAGATAGCACATCCAACTGCAATCTAATGAGCCCTGGCTGTCACCGGCCAGCTGTACTACATTAACTGGCCTCTAGGAGGCTGAAAGGTTTGGGCAGCAGGAGAGGTGGAATCATCAGCTTTCTCATAATATCAGAGTACTGTTTTATGGTTTTGGATCATTTAGATAATATGATAAAATATACAAAATTCATTTTGTCACATTATTTACACATTGGTTTAGAATTCCTTAAAAAGCATTTTCGGAACTTCCCTGGTGGTGCAGTGGTTAAGCACGGGTTCGATCCCTGGTCCAGGAAGATCCCACAGGCCACAGAGTAACTAAGCCCGCGAGCCACAACTACTGAGCCTGCATGCCACAACTACTGAAGCTGGCATGCCTGGAGCCCGTGCTCCGCAACAAGAGAAGCCACTGCAATGAGAAGCCTGCGCACCGCAACGAAGAGTAGCCCCTGTTTGATGCAACTATAGAAAGCCTGCGTGCAGCAACGAAGACCCAAGGCAACCAAAAATAAAAAATATTTAACAAAATAAAAAGCATTTTCTAGGATTCTGTCCAGGTCTATGTAGTCAACCCAAAGAATGCCCACTGAATATGTGTGTCATTCTCATCAAATTTTTATTTACGCAAATACAAATCCAACAAATGCCATCTGTGGCCCTTAGACTTTCTAAGTCTTATTTCCTAAGGCATTAAGCGGAAGAAAACAAATTCTAAGCCTTTTGTATAAATAAAAGAGTTAACACAGTGATCATAATAAGAAAAACTCCATGGTGTCATTCCCACAGCCGCGTCCTCTCATTGCATAAATAGTGTTTGCTTCTGAAAGTCTAGGCAGAAACAAAGCACAGGCAGACGATAACCTAGCACTGTTGCAAGAGGCACAACTTTTACGCTGCTTGGTCTTTTTGCTTTAAAGTTTTCATCCTAATGATATGGTTGGGAGATTGTCAGGTACCACATATTTGGCAGATACACAGAGAACATCAAAATTCACAGTAGAAATAGACTGAAAAGAACTAATTTGCTCTCTGCAAAATCATAACCAGGTAGGTTGAAAATGAAAATGTAATTGCTCAACTGCATAGTGGCATCCAGGCCAGCCTGGGAGACGTTGTGGGCAAGTTATATTTATCCTGGTTACTCTTCAGCCTGCTTCCCCTTCTCCCCTCTGCACCTTTCATGCTGGTGCCTTCCCCTCCCTTTCCTAGCAAGGCCAAGTTCTCAGCCTCTTTGGGGCTGCTCAGGGCTCTCCAACATAGCACATGCTACTGCTGCCCGTTCCTTGCCCTGTCGTTTTCATTCTCCGTGGAAACATCTGTCTACCTGTCTTTACCTCTGACTCCTGTTCTACCAACCTGAAATCACCATGAGAGTCGGATTATATCCTGACCCAAATGAATATATCAGCAGAATCTCAGGCAATGGAGATATTTTTGATTTGTGGAAACTTTTAAATTATACCACAAAACATTCACCTATTATGCCTAATTATAAGGCTGATATTACTGGAGGAATATGTTTTGGTACAAGGAACCATCACTCTTTTAAAAATTTACTGCTTAAATAAACGGTATATAATATCTTTTTTCTCGCCTAATCTCAACCCCATTGGCGGAATAAAAAGTCTTATGAAAAATAATTAATTAATTAATTTTTGGCTGCACTGGGTCTTCGTTGCTGCCTGCAGGCTTTCTCTAGTTGCAGCGAGCGGGGCTACTCTTCGTTGCCGTGTGCGGGCTTCTCATTGCGGTGGCTTCTCTTGTTGCGGAGCACGGGCTCTAGGCACGCGGGCTTCTGTAGCTGTGGTGCATGGGCTTAGTTGCTTCGCAGCATGTGGGATCTTCCCAGACCACGACTCCAACCCGTGTCCCCTGCACTGGCAGGCGGATTCTTAACCACTGTGCCACCAGGGAAGTCCCCAGGATAAAAATTATGCTTGAACTAAAACCCAAATATGTGGCATATCATTGCCAGTTAAGGACATTTTAAATAGATTTGATTTATTGACTAGGTCTCAGACCTTTAACTTTGGAATTTACTCTTTATTTTCAAGAAAATGACCATATGCTCATTTGAGGACAGTATAAATAAATTCCCTCTAATTTATACTGTCTGTTTTATGGCTTTTTTTATTGTGAACATTATAATAAGGGTGATATTTCACGTATTTCACGTTGACTTTTAGCCAACTGATTGTAGTATACACTCCCCCTCATTCCACTGAAAGTATATTTGGTGCTAAATTCAACCCTTTGATTCTTGCTTTCTCTTAGCTGCAGATGGGTGTATTTCATTTTGATTTATTCACTCTCGAAACAGTTAAATCATTCCTCAACTTTAGTACTCATCGAAAAATTCTCACAAGAAAATGTTTTCCCTCTTAACTTAATGATTTACTGTCCTTTATGTCTAGAAACTTCCTTTATAACCAAGAGTCTTTTATATTAAACTAACCTACAAAAGCACACAGGAGTAAAGATGATTTCAAATTAACCCTTAATATTAAACAAATTAGTATAATTTCTTTGTATAGGGTTTCAGGGGGTTCACAGAATCTCATGGACGCTCTCCATGGATCTCCTGATCCAGAAATCATTTCATGAGACCAGTTTCCAACCTCCTAGGCGATATTTCCACCTACATATCCATCGGTCCCTTTAGCCTTACAGATAGTTGGAAAAGGAAACGCAGATGTCACCCTCTGTCCCACCTTCCTGCAGCAAATCCCTCTTGATTTTTCTGTTTCTGTTAGTGCTGCCTTTATTTCATTTTTCTAACCTGGAATTAAAGTACCCTCCCAGCTCTAATATTCTATGTATAGATCTATGTTTATGTATAACTCTTCTCCCCAAAGCTCTACATCCAAGTCCCTAAATTCTATTCATTCATCCTTTAACATCTTTTTTTCCCCATCCATCTCTTCTCTCCCCCAACCCTCTGTTAATTCAACCCTTCAACTTTTTGTTCCTAAACAACTGCATTAACCTTCTAATTGTTTCAATTACCTCCTGTCTTGCCCATCTTCTTTCTGGGGGTGAAATAGATGTGGGGGAAGAGGGAGTTCAAGGAGTGGAGCATGCTTTTGTTGCCATTATCTGTTTCACTCTTCCAGTGGCTTCCCCCTACTGTCTCAGAGATTTGTCATTTGTCTCATCTCTCCTTCTGGATTACAACTCTTCAAGGGTCAGGACAGATCTGACTGAGATCTGTTTTCTTTAGAGCTCCAAACACAACGCTTACACTTTGGTGCTTAATAAATAAAATTTAATTGGTAGTATTCATAAATTTATTTTAATATTCAGTGTTACATCTCAATAGTTGGCTACATTCTCAATGCCAGTGTGCATGTCTCTCCTGAACTTGTTTTAAATTTTCTCATCCAACCCCATAGATGAAGCTATCCTGTTTGGATGACTGCATGCCTTGATCACTTTTGTATCATTCAATTGCACTTTCAGGAAGGCACATTCTCTTACTTTGACTCCACATTCCACATCAAAACTAAAACCAAACAAAAGAAACTATTGCATCCCAACAACCCAACTGAGAATGATTTCTTCTAAAGCCATCAAGACTTTTCAATTATACATGGTTATGGCTAGGAAGTTTAGAAAGTTTAATCAGAATCCTAAGTGTTTTAACTAACGAAACCAAAGCCAAAGGGTGATATTGCCATCTCCCCACAAAGTGTTCTCCTCTCCTAAATGTCATTGTCTATCATCCATTTCCCCCCATTTCTCCTTTCTGAACTCTTTCTCCTAGAAAAAACTTAGAAAAGTCCACTGTTCAATGTACAATTCCAACCTCAACCAACTGACGTGGTATGGGAGAGAATTCAAATGATTACACATTCATGACATTTTTGATGGGAGAATGTCATCTCTGGGGAATCAAAGTAACATCTGAGTGACCCAGAAACGACAAGAATATCTGATCTGATCAGACCAGGTCTGATTCCTGGGAGCTGCAGACTGGATGGAAAGCACCTGTCTAGATGCCTCAAGGCATCTTGGCTCCTGGCTTCTGAGAAGGGAATGCTTTGTGGGAGGAGCCTCTCTCTCACCTCTCCTTGGAATGCAAGTGTTCAGTTAAGGTCTTTTGACTTGAAATGAGAGTAATGAAGGGCCCCGGGGACTTTGCACCCAGACTGGTGTTTGCCTCAGAGCAAGATCCTAAGATATATCAAGAGCTTGGTATTCCTATAAGGGAGAGTGGAGATCCTGTGCTTGAGTTGTTATATAAATAGTTGGAGACATCTGATTTTTTTCCTTTAAAAATATAATATCCTGTCCATATCCAATCTGTTTCAGATAATGGTGAGAATCTGTCATTCTTAGAGTAACTGATAGAAATCTGTGAAGTGAGGCTCGTTCTCACCAGTAGGTGTCTCTATTCCATCATGCTCGCTCCCAAACTCACCTAGCTTTCTCCTGGAAATACAGATGTTACATAAAAAGTATCTTTGCTTTAGAAATCGTATACTTTAAAGAGAAGGAGTTCCACACTTTGGTACTTAAATTAGTTTTGCTGCTAAGCTTTATCTCACTTGAATCAGTGGTGCATTTCTGAGCGAAAGAGCAATAACTAAGTTTCTAGGTACGTGAGACTGCTCAAAAGGTCAGACTCTTTCTCCTAAACATTTATTCCCTTGCCTATAAAATGAAACCTGGGCTTGAGCATCCTCTGGAGTTATCTCAGGTGTTAATTATTGAGAGATGGGCAGCATGACACTTAAGTATGTGGCCTCTGGCTCCAGGCTATCTGGGTCCAACTGCTGGCTGTGCTTCTTATTACTGGATTGATCTTCCTTGAGCTACTTACTCATTTTGTGCTTCAGTTTCCTCACATATAAAAAGGGGGTAATGATAACATTAGCACCACATGACAAAGTTGTTATAAAGAATAAATACCATATCTAAAGTGGGTAGAACACTGCATGGCATGTGATAGGTTGTATAAATATCTTTTACATATACAGGATATATGTATCTTTTATAGATACAGGATATGAAAAATATATAAAAATAAACATATGCAGGATATGAAAAGTGAAAAATAAAAATAAATTTATATGAAAAACGAAAGCTAGTTCCCACTTCGAACTGAGTTAATAAGTAAGGTCACTGTAGGGCATGTGTCCACCTTCTTTGTGACTTGTCTCTCAAAGCCTATGGATGTTGGAGTGATGAAACTCTAAATATAGTGGAGGTTTTCCCTCAATTTAGTTGTTTGGATCACCTCATGTATTTTCATACAAGAGGAGAGCCACAAACCATCTCCCATCCACCACAACCCACGACGATCCTTTCCATGTGAAGTTGGGTTTCATGCCTTGAGTTGTTACAAACACAACATGAAAAGTGGGGAAAGTGAGATAAACTAAGGGACTAAATCAATGGGAAAATGACCCACCATGAAGACGCACAAAAATTCTGATGAACTAGCCCACCAACTATCACTATCCTGATTTTCCAGGCAAGCTTTGATGGGGACATAAATTAAATGGAGGGAGATATTTAAAAGTGACAACTGAGCATTTATATGCATCAGCTCATATCAGTGTCTCAAACATATTTGAAAGTAGGTACAATTATCATCCTTAGTTTACAGAAGGGAAAAGGAAAGACCAAGTGGTTAAGGGCCAAGCACAGTGCTAAACAGTTGACATATGTTAATTCGTGTCGTCCTCCCTACTACACTGCCAGCTGATTCTGTTGTCCTTATTATGCAAAGTGGGAAATGGAGGCACAGAGAGATTAAGTGGATCGCCCATAGCTGGTAAGTGGCAGAAGCAGGATTTGAATCTAGCCAGTCTGGCTCCAGAGACTGTCCTGGTAAAGAAGGCATTAGTGCAGTGGTTTGCAAACTTGAGATTGTACAGTAAGAATCACCTGCTGCAAGTCACGCCACTGAGGTGATGCTGAAAATTGGAGATGACGAAAACCCTGGCTAAGAAGCAGGGCTGGCTAATGAGAAGGGGTCTGGCTCTGGTTCCATCAGTGATGTTTATCTAAAAACGAATCATTTTGTGCCTCAGTTCCCTTGGCTGTTAAATGCTATTTCCAGGTGAAAGGCTTTGAATGGTGTGTGCCTGTGTATGACTGTGTGTGTGTCTGTGAGTGTGTGCTGGTGTGTGTGTACATGTGTTTGGAGGAAATAAAGCTTGTTTGGTTTCAGGCTAAAGGTCCTAATACAGATCCCGTACAATGTCCACACAAGGATAAGCACATCCCGCATCTGTACGTTCTCTCTGTTAGTGTTGCTGGGAAGGCAAGGCCGGTCTTAGAAGACCCTGACGTGGAGCCTAAAGATGCAGGCTCTTGTCAGAGCATCTGCTCAACAGAGACCTCCTAATGCTCTCAATGGGAAAATGAATCCTCCGTGTGAATATGCATGCACTGCAGAAAATTGCTACTGATGCTGCAGAGATTTTAATTCCTTTTCAAAAGAGCCTTGAGAACAGAATAAACACATTATGCTTGGATGGTGTATTCAAGAAGGCTGCTCTATAGGAAAAGGCTTTAGAATGATTCTTTTTCCTTTCCTTTGCCAGTGGCTGTCAGTGCACGATAAAAAGCTAGAATGGGGCGTCCACATCCGGGCCCTGAAGGTCTTTTTGTAACACACAACCAGTGCACTGAGGCAAAAGCATTTCTACAGTCAGAAAACATTTTTAACTTTCTCTTATGCTCCTGTCCTGTGCTGTTTTTTTTTTTTTTTTCTTTTTCAAAAAAGTGTTTGCATAGTGAAGAGTGGTCCATATCTAGCGACTTCTCTCAATCTGCCTTAATCTTGCTTGTCTCCGCCCTTCTCCTGAAACTGCTGTCTCAGGGGTCAGTGATCCTACTTGTCTCAGAATTCCACATCACTTTACAGCCCTTACCTTTCTTGACCCACTGGTAGGATTTTAGTCTACGGACCCTCTTCCTCTGGGTACCTCTTCCCTTGGCTTCCATGATGTTCTGGTGCTCTCTGCATTTTCCTTTTACCCACCTGGCTACTTCCCAATCTCCGCTGTGTATGTCCTTTACATATCCTTTCAATGCTGATGGTCTTTCATACACTCTTCTTTCCCTTCATCATTTCTTCCAGTGGTTCCCAATACCATCTATACACTGGTGGTGTTCCCATCTACATTTCCATCCTGCTACACTACCGCCACCACTAAGGATTTATTGAGGCTAAGCACTATCTCATTTCTTTCTCTGTCCTTTGAAGTAGGTAATATCACGATCCCAGTTTGTGATGAAGAAATAGGTTTAGTAATGCAACGTCCAAGCTCACACAGCTCATAAGTGACTTGAACCAAGGTCTCCTCTGACTCAAAAGCCCAGGTTGCTATGAAATATGCCAACATGGGAACGACGATCAGTCAGAGCAGCACAAAGACTGTGGAAATTTCTGTGCTTAGTTCCAGATCTGTTGACCCAACGAACCACTGAGTACTTCCCCCGGCTTGCCCCATGGGAACTTTTTTACCAACATACCTCAGACCGAATTCCCCATCTCTCCTCTGTCGCCTAAATATTCCTCTTCTGCGCTCTCTGTGCAGTGAAAGGCCCCACTGTCCCACAGTGATGCCAGCATTCTGGACACCTCCTCTCTCCTTCCCTCTTCACCGATCAGTCCCGTAGCCTGACAAATCGACCTCTGAAATATTTCTCACACCTATTCGTCACTCTCCATCCCTTCCGCTGCTCCCCGAGTGCAGGCCACCATCATCTGGCCCAGATGAACGCCTCAGCCTTGGAACCGTCTTTTCTCCCCATGCCCTGCTCCTCCTGAGTGTGTTGGCCACCCTGGAACCAATCAGCTTTCCAAAATGCAAAGCCCATCTCCCATCACCCTCACCATGAAGCTCAATTCCTGATGTGGATCACAAGTCACTGGGTGATCTTGTCCCCGGTTAACTCAACAGGCTCTCTGTCACCTCTTGCCCCTTTTGTCTCCTCGCCCACTTGCCTCCCCATCCCGTGCTCGAGAACCCCTCTCACTGCCTCTCACATGCCATGTTCTGTCTTGTTTATGAGTCTAAGCGCATGCTGGGCCCTTTGCCTGGTATGTTCTTCTACTACTTCTCTACTGATTAACTCTTTTTTTTTAATATAAATTTATTTTTATTTTAGGCTGTGTTGGGTCTTCGTTGTGGTGCGCGGTCTTCTCTTGTTGCTGAGCACAGGCTCTAGGCATGTGGGCTTCAGTAGCTGTGGCACTCGGGGTCAGTAGTTGTGGCACTCGGGGTCAGTAGTTGTGGCACTCGGGGTCAGTAGTTGTGGCTCGCGGGCTCTAGAGTGCAGGCTCAGTAGTTGTGGTGCACGGGCTTAGTTGCTCCGTGGCATGTGGGATCTTCCCGGCCCAGGGCTCGAACCCGTGTCCCCTGCACCGGCAGGCGGATTCTCAACCACTGAGCCACCAGGGAAGCCCTCTACCAATTAACTCTTGGCCTCAGTTGGTTCCCAGCTTAGCTCACATGTCCTCTGGGACCACGTGTCCCTTGGGACCAGGTTGCTGCTCCCTGTGCCTTTCCTATCGGGATGCTTACTGCACTGAGCTGCATGTGCTCATTTGCTGTTTTGCTCATCTGTCCCTAAACTTTGCAAGGGCAGTGGCCGCATTCATGCCCATCTTTCTAATCCTTCTATCCCCACTTCCTGATATACGGCCCACGCTAAATAAATATTGGTTGACTAACTGTCTGACTTAACCTGGAGTTTCAACCTTCCTGAAACTGTCTGAGAAATGGCCAGGAAGAAACGTAGCAAATTGGTGTTCTGCTGATATTGTCATGTGTGTCAAGTCCAAGTTTGGATCAGCCCCTGGCTCAAGGATATTTTTGCTGCGTGGGTCCCCTGAGTCAGAGAGTTTCTACGAGCCAGGCCCTACTCTCTCTATAGGCGGGGAACCATCCTCTGGAGGGTATGCTTTGCAAAGGTTATCGATCTCCTAAGAAAGCAGAGGGATGTCTGGATACTGTGATTCAGCCCTTCCACTTCTACTGTTCTGCGGCTTCTGCCTCTGTGTAAACCTCACCCTCCATGACCCCTCCCTGATCTTCCTGCCTCCCTACTCCCCCTTTCCCATCCTGCCACCTCAGGAAGGCTCCTGAAACACTATCTTAATTGTTTTGACATTTTTGTTGGCTTCTCATTGCCTACAAGATAATGTTGAAACACCTTAGCAAAGCTGTTTATCATTTTGCCCCAAACCTATTTTTCCACACTGAGCTATGCTTACTTCTCTGTAAGAGGCTACGAGCCCTTGGAGGGAAGAAACCACGCTTCATTCATCAGTTCATCTGTTTACCACCTACCAATCAATTCACCAATTAACGGAGCATTGCTGTGTGCCAGGCACTGGGATAAACTGGTGAGCAAAAGCAGACATGGTTCCTGTTTTTAAGTAGGGGAGACAGGCATTGGTAAAATAACCAGTAAATGAGTTTATTTACGAACAAATACATTCTATAAAGGAAAGGCTAAGGTGCTCTACAACAAAGAAGACTGACCTAGACTGTAGGTCAGGGATGCTTTCCTGAGGAAGTGATGGTTCACATAAAGGATATGGAGGAGATAAGTAGGGGTAGAATGAAAAGTTTATATTCCTTCACTGTTCAAAGCTCTCCTTCAGTGCATGGCAGAGGAGAGGCGCTCAATAAATATTTGCTGAATGAATCAGGAATGGTGGGGAAAAACACCTACAGAAAAGTCAACTTAGAGCAGGACATGCCAGAAGAAGAGATTGAACATAGTCTCAATTCAAGTGGAGAAAGACAGTTCTGTAGACAGATGTACTAGCACCAGTGTCTTAGGAGGTTGGGAAAAAATGAATTCTCTACCTCAACTCCAATAGCAAGGAAGAAATGAATTGGAAGTTAAATGTAAGAATTGATTAGTTCCAGATGTAAATCTTATCACAGAACATTCAGTGGATACCAAGGCTAATTTTAAAATTTGTCCATTGGGTTCACAGACAGTAGGGAGGCCACCCTGGGCTACTGCGAATCTAAATTACTAAAACTGGTGGCACATAGGCAGCGAGACACTGATGCTTTCAGGACCCACCTCTGGCATAGTCTGACTTTGAAGCCTTTTAAATACAGCTTTGATTTTCTATTTGCAAACATATTTTTTGTGTGTGATCAGAGAATCCAAATGGGTCGCAGTATTCCTCCAGGTCAAATTTTTCTTTTAAGTTTGCATGAAGCCTCTAGGCAGGGACTTCAAGCAGGGTCTGCTCTGTTGGACATATTTTGTGTCTTGGATTGACTTTATCTACTCAATCCACCTTCCACTTTGCATAACATACAGTTTTCTCTTTTAAAAAATAGAATTTTCAATAGTTTATGAGTACCGTACCTTGGATTTATTTGTTGAGGATACTTCATGGTTGGTTAAATTCTTTGTAAATAAAAGTAGCAAGGAACACGTACTTATCAGCAAGTACCTAATTTTACTTGCAAGCAAACAAACATTGATTTGTTTCTCTGCTATTAATGGAAGCATTCTTATGGTGGCACTGATTGTACCACATCTCGGGGTTAGAATATGAAGAGATACATCTTTGTAATCACAGACGCCCACAGTTAAAATTGCCCAGTGCGTCCTTCAAGGACAGGTAATATGAGGTCAGGACTGGTAGTTCTGGTGCAAAAGTGTGATATTTATAATGGAAAATTTAACATTAATTAGAAAGCAATCAAATGACAAGGCAGTCTTTGCTGTCAGGAAAGATATATTTTAAAAAGTCAAAACATTGTGAGTCACTCACTTACAATGCAATTCTCTATTTTGTCTCCACCTCGTTAATTTGCAAACCAGCTTCTACTCTAAGAGAGGAAATGATTTTTTACATAAAATCACGGAAGCAGCTTTCTTTCATTATGTAGTTTGAATTCTACAGAGTATCTTTTAAACTCTTTCGAAGCTACTGAATATTTTAGTTGTAAAGAAACTGAAACAAATACTTTTTCTAAATTATAAATTATCATGTTTAATTTTACCTAAACTTAGGACTAATGGAGATGATCCAAATCTCTTCCTGGAAATGTTTTATTTTATTCTATTAAAAAATATTTATTTAATTTATTTTTGGCTGCATTGGGTCTTCGCTGCTGTGCGTGGACTTTCTCTACTTGCGGTGAGCGGGGGCTACTCTTCGTTGCGGTGTGTGGGCTTCTCATTGCGGTGGCTTCTCTTGTTGCGAAGCACGGGCTCTAGGCACGTGGGCTTCAGTAGTTGTGGCACGTGGGCTCAGTAGTTGTGGCTCGTGGGCTCTAGAGTGCAGGCTCATTAGTTGTGGTGCCCGGGCTTAGTTGCTCCGTGGCATGTGGGATCTTCCCGGACCAGGGCTCGAACCCATGTCCCCTGTATTGACAGGCAGATTCTTAACCACTGTTCCACTAGGGAAGTCCCTGGAAATGTTTTAGATACTAGCTAGAGTCTTAAGATCTATAGGGGAATAAAAAAGCAAAAGATTCATCGGTTTCTTAAAATAGCAGGCTTAGGGTAAAAACGGTAAAAGACTTAAGAAATTAAGGCATCAGAAATGAATATTCTTTAGTGGAGAAGAAAGAGCAAAAGGCACAATGCCAGGTTCTCATTTTGCTTTGTATTTTTTCTCCCCTAAACCTTCTTTAAATACAGTGAACAATTTTACTTATATGCAGAAATGAAGCCTAACATATTCATATGAAAGTGAAAATGGCAGCTCCAGTACCGCTTGACAACTTGACAGAAGTATCAAGGGGAAGAAGAGAGAAAATTGAATAGTGGCTTGCTTCCAATGATGGATGAGAAAGGTCTCGTTGAGGGTGAATCCTGTGGATTTGACCCTGCATTTTCCCTCCTATGGGCAGTGGCCCTGAGGGATTCTGCACCCTGGATTTTCATCTCAAATAACTTATATGAATTCCCGATGGTCTGGTGGCTTTTGGTGAGTACAGCGTTCTGCACGAGTTCTGGACTGAGTTGAATAATCAGCCTTCCCAAAGTTCTTGGTGGGTTCCGTGTTAAAGTGGGGTGCTGCCACAGACTTTAGGTGTCTGACTGAAGGCCCTTTTGTTAGAAGCAAGCATGTCTCATATGCAGAGCAGTTGAAATGTTCTACTTCCTGGTGACCAATCAGTGGCATTGCAATGCCTGTGCTTTTGGGCAATCAGAGTCACATACTCACAGCGGAGGACTGCGGTCACCTGCCCTTTGCAGAGGTGTCATCACTCTTCTTTTGCTGAGAGTCTTCTTCCTTATAAAAATGCCCCACATCATTAAAATTCACCTAACTTTCTAATCTGCTTATAATTTTAGCACATAAATATTTCCCTAAGGCTCTGAGTTTTATTTCTATTTTCTGCAGTTACGCTTCCAGTGTCTTTCTTTAAATCCCATCTGAATGGCTAAAGCGAAGCAGAGAACTGCAAAATCCTGTTAATTGGGAACCTTCTAGATGGCCAGCCTGGAGGGAGCAAAAGGAGGAGAGAGACCCCTCCATAAGGCTGGAAGAGTGCATTGCATCAGTCTGCAGTGAGTTTTAAAATAGTCCAGGGCTTCCCTGGTGGTGCAGTGGTTGAGAGTCCGCTTGCCGATGCAGGGGACACGGGTTCGTGCCCCGGTCCGAAAAGATCCCACATGCCGCGGAGCGGCTGGGCCCGTGAGCCGTGGCCGCTGGGCCTGCGCGTCCGGAGCCTGTGCTCCGCAGCGGGAGAGGCCACAACAGTGAGAGGCCTGTGTACCGCAAAAAAACAAAAAATATTCCAGTATCTTCATTTTCAGAGGCCAGGCTTAACTTAGGAGAGGTTTTGAGAAACTTTTAGAGACATTGGTTCTTAGGCCATTTAAATAAACCATTTGATAGAACAGGAGTCAGAAACTCATTGAAAGTGAGGTCGATACTTGGCAGGTGGTTTCATGGTTAAAAGACAATCCTGTGTGGTTCTCCAGATCTTGTGGAAGAGTTCAGTTATTGTTGCCTCCTATCCATCCACCCACCCATCCATCCATCCACCCATCACCCATCCAGCCAGCCGTCCAGTGTTTATCTCTGTACAAGGTACAAGGAATACAAAAGTGAATAGGGCAGGTTCCTGTCCCCTAGATGTTCTATTCTGGTGAAAGAGAAGAAGGGAGGAAGGAAAGGATGGAGGAGAGAAGAAGCAGGTAAAGGGTGAGAGGTGAGGGCGGGCATTTGAGCAAAGGATTACCATACAGTGCAATGCATTTTCAAGTACAAGTTCACATAAAGTGCTATGGGAGCACCAATAAAGAAGGTTTTTTTTAAAACACCAAAGCTACTTAGAGGCATCCAGCTAAGCTAATTTAATTTGTATCTCAGTTTCTTTCTCTTGTCTAATTGTGAAAGAACTTTGAAATGTCCAAGATCGAAAAATCGAGAGAGATTAACATTATACAGAAAGTGGACAATCCACTTTGGTTAACTGAATCGCAAAGAGTCTAAAATTCTCTATCGACACTTAAAAATAGCATTGTAGTTGTGCATCTTAGTAATGCTATACTTACCTGTAAGCACAGCATTTGAATAAAAATAATTGGCAATATAGCCAACTTCTGTATACAAAAGCAAATCATTTAGATAAAAATAGACATGAAAATGGAAAAAAGATGGTCTAAAGATAAGAAATGAGAAATGGGAATATTTCAATTACGCTCTACTTCTCAACACCTTTAAAAAATAACCTGGGGATCTATTTTTACTTCTACTACTCTTATGGGATTTGGCCTACTTTGGACTGTGGTTATTTGTTTATATCGCCACACGGTTTTATCTCCCCTATTAGTGTGTAATTATCTCAAGGGCAAAGAGCTGTGTCTCATCCATCCAAGAGCTACAGAAAAGTTAGTTTTTGTTGTATAAAGAAATATGTTTTTCATTCTTAAACCTAAAATAGGTAGAAAGGGAAACCTATATGTTATTGACCTGATCAAGACCGCAAGATCTGACATCTTAGATGTCTAGCTTTCATGGGGAAGATCTTTTCAGAGATAACCTTTGGTTTAAGGTCATGGAATATTTGAGAGGTGTTTCTATCATTTTGAATCTTATTTTGTGTCAAGAAACTGGCATGATTTCCCTTAAGCAGTTTTAAAAGGTCAATTCAAGAGTTTCAATATTTGTCTTCAAAACAATTTGAAACCAAAATAATTTCAGACTAGATGTATGAATACAACTGGAATTTTTACTTTCTGACTTACTTCAACTTCCACAGTCATAGACACCTGAATTTTAGACTTAGAAGTGAATGAAGAGATTACCCAAAACCATTTCTTATGAAGAAAAAGGAGGCTTGCCAAAGGTCACAGATGACTAGCAACAATACTGGGACCTTGCAAAACTCTGAGTTCCCAATTTTTCCTTTATACATCTTTTTTACTATATATTTCTTCACATATAGAGAAAAATAAGACACAAAGAAAGATATATGCCAATTTCCCTTACTAGTCAGCCATCAGAGACAAAATCACAGAAGAAGTCAGTAATACTGTCCCAAATACTGGTGGTAGATATCATTAATATCCCTAAACCATATTATCTCCTAAAAGCTGATACGTCTTTTCTACAGCAGCTGGGTTTTTCATTCTTTTGTTCACTTAACAATTCTTTTATGAACTCTTAGGAAATAGGCTCTATCAGAGTGAAATATCAGTAGATATTTCCTTCAGTAATCAAACAATTTGGTCAACTCTAGCCCTATCCCAGGGGACTCCAATGTCTTTCTAATGCCTTTGCCTCTAAGCTTCTCAACCTTCTGAACTTCAATTCCCTTCCAATTTATCTGTTGACTCCCATGGCCCCCAGGACCTTGCTATCACCTGGCACTGCTCCAAATCTGAAATCTCAAACTCTAAAATTGCACACTCTGATCCAAGCGTCATGTTCATCTGGCTTTCTCATTCCTCTCCTTCTACAACACCCATCTTGACTCTTCATCATGGACTTTGGTCCCTTAACTTCTTCCTCATTAGACCCTTATTAGCTTCATTTCCTTCTTCATCCAGCCTAGAATCCATTCTCTTGACAATACCTTCAGTGCCATGGACGCCCTGTCTATACGACCCCAACCCTGACATAGATTAAGTCAATCACTTGCATTTTTAAAAAATTTATTTTATTTATTTATTTATTTTTGGCTGCGTTGGGTCTTCATTGCTACGCGTGGGCCCCCTTCAGTTGCGGTGAGCAGGGCTACTCTTTGTTGTGGTGAGTGGGCTTCTCATTGCGGTGGCTTCTCCCATTGTGGAGCACAGGCTCTAGGTGCATAGGCTTCAGTAGTTGCGGCACGTGGGCTCAGTAGTTGTGGCTCGTGGGCTTAGTTGCTCCGCAGCATGTGGGATCCTCCTGGACGAGGGCTCGAACCCGTGTCCCCTGCATTGGCAGGCAGATTCCCAACCACTGCACCACCAGGGAAGCCCTTCTACTTGCATTCTTAAAATCCTGTACTTGGTCCATGAACCATTGCTGAAGAAATTTGCTCTACTATGCTGACTGATGCGAGGAGAAACTCAAAGACCAGAGTCTAGGCTGAGCCTTCAAAACTGCTGATTAGTTCTATCCTACCTTGTTTCTCAGCTTCAGCTACTCCAACGCTTCCCCGCTCCTCTTGAGATGCCAACCACACACTTACCTCTGTCTCGATTCACTGATGACCCTGTTTTCAATTTCAACAGAAAACGGAAGCACCGGATTTGAAGTATCTCACATTCCTACCCTGTTTCTCCAACATAACATCATCTACTCTTGATTTTCACTGCTGATGGGAATGCAAAATGACACAGCCTCTATGGAATGGAGTATAGCAGCACCCAGCAAAAGTACATATACCTTGAATCAGCAAACCCACTTCTAGGAATCTATCTGAAAAATAAAATGGCAAAAACACAAAGGGACCTATGCACAAAGCTATTAATTCTAATACTGTAAGAAGAAAAGACTGGAAACGGCCCAAATGTTCTTCAGTACCTTGAGCCAAGGCACATCCACAATGGAGCACAGTGTAGCTGTAAAAGAGAAATGGGGGCTACGATGGTGTGATCTTCAGAATTCACTCAGTGAAAAAAACGAAGTGTAGAAAAAAGTTACTTTCGGTGTAAAAAACGTGGTGAGGAATTGAGAGGTGAATGGATAAAGATGTGGTACGTATATACAATGGAATATGAGTCAGCCATGAAAAAGAATGAAATAATGCCATTTGTGGCAACATGGTTGCAACTAGTGATTATCATACTAAGTGAAGTAAGTCAGAAAGAGAAAGACAAATACATACGATATTACTTATATGTGGAATCTAAAATATGACACAAATGAATCTACCTATGAAACAGGAACAGAACCATGGACATAGAGAACAGACTGGTGATTGCCAAGGGGGAGGGTGTTGGGGGAGGGATGGAGTGGGAGTTTGGGGTTAGCAGATGTAAGCTTTTATATATAGAATGGATAAACAACAAGTTCCTACGGTATAACACAGAGAACTATATTCAATAACCTGGGATAAACCACAATGGAAAAGAAAATAAAATTTTGTAAAAAAAGAGTGCTGAGAATAGGAATCTATGTACATATTTGCTTATATTTTCAGAAAGAACAATGTGTAGCTGTCTGACTCTTATATATTGACTATTGCCTGTATGTCCCCAGGGCTGAGTTCTGCCTCTTGTTTTGAAACCCTGCTACTGTTTCTTGCCAGTCACTTGCTAAAATGCACCTGAGACGGTCATTCTCCTGGGATAGTCTGCTGCATCTTCCTCTCTGCGTCACCAGCGCTATCCTCTGGAGCAGGTGTCTGTGCCTTTCCCACCAGATTCTAGGTCTCTATCCTTGCTTGGCAGGCTGGATTCCCACAACCCTCTCTGGCCTACTGCTTCCAGACTAGCGTGATTCCAAGGGCCAAAACAATGAAATAAATGATGGTTTCAAAAGCAACTTACAGGCATTCAGGACTACTACAGTTACTACTTAAAAATGGAATCTATGCTTCGTCGTTTCTGGTACTTAAGCATAAAGGTCCTCAGCTAAAGCAATTGCCCTTCAGTTGGGCAAATCACTTTTCTGGAGCAAAAAAGATAAAGTAAGCTGACAGGCTTTCACTTGGAGAAGTCCTTAAATTAAAGAAAGTCTAGAATGAACGTATCAGAAGCCAAGCTCATTGCTACATCTGAGAAAAGCCCTTAGAATTCGATTGGCTTGGCGTAGTCCTGAGTCTATAGTAAATATTCAGGAGATAGTTATTGAATATATGTTGAATTTAAACAGTTTTTGTAAAGTTGTCTGAAAAGTGAAGTAAAGTAAAAGTAAAGTTCATGAGCCCACGAAGAAACAACCTTTTAAAATAAATGTCTAGGAAGCTCAGCAAACTTGGAAAGGAATGTGAAAAAGCGAGGGAAAATACTGGCTTGGTTTTGATAAGAGCCCTGGCTTAATTTCAATATATTTGGCAAGTACAGTTTAAGCTAATGTTGCTTTGGCTTCCACAATGCAGTCCAGGAAATAACTATTCCAGAAAAAAAAAAAAGTGGTCAGCTTTTCAATGTCAATGGTGTTTTCTGTCTATAGTTGTAATCTGTCAGATACCTCAGTGGTTTCAAAGAACCCTCCTCAATTCCTTCCAAAGAGGTTCGTTCTTGTTAGACATGCAAATCCTCTTGAATTCCATAGAGAAATAAGTCCCCATTTAAAAAGACAGAATTTGAAGTATGAAACGGAAGACAGATAAGACAGTTCCTAGAGTCCAAAGGCTGCTTTTAGAAAAGCTAAGCAATCCTTAAAAATCTAGAGCTATCAGAGGTGACTGCCTCTGAAGTGCAATATAGGTTTTGTAACTGCCCAGGGCACCTCTATCTTCCCCCCAGGGTCTGTTACAGTCTCCTCCAAGGCACACCAAGTCCTCCAATATCTGAGAATAGGGTGCATCTGAGAAGTCAAAATTATAAATAAAGAACACAGTCTTAGGGTGAGAATTTCTTCTACTTATGGGATTTTATATAGATTTCCCGTATTTTGGATTCATTTAAAACAGCCATCTTTCCTCCCCAAGCAATAATGCTTTCAGGGGTGAGAGCAAGACCGCCCCAATGAGAGGGAGTGCTAGAGACAGGGTTTTGAGTTAATGAATTTGGGACAAGTGGACAATCCATCTGCGTAATGAGGATCAAGCCCCAGCTTTGGTTGTGCATGGCTTGCAGTGGCAGTCAAGGAGCTAATTTTAAATGATTAGCCACCACTGTCTTTTAAATAGGTTCTTAAATAAAACACTTAATCTTGATCTATGATTACACATGCAAAACAAAGACAGAGGATTGGAATAGTCTGTGGCTAATTCAAGCTGAAGATGATTTATACTTCAAAGATCTTGACAGTGGCAAAAGTTGTTTTTCTAAATTTGATATTCAGATAATTTCTTACATTCTCTATTAACCTGCGAAACTGGATAAGTTAGCATCTGGAGGCCTTAATCATCCAGTTTTTTTTTAAAACAGGGCTTGAGCTTTAGCTCAGTTTTTTTCTTTTTATATTAATTAATTAATTTATTTTTGGCTGTGCTGGGTCTTCGTTTCTGTGCGAGGGCTTTCTCTAGTTGCGGCGAGCGGGGGCCACTCTTCATCATGGTGCGCGGGCCTCTCACTGTCGCGGCCTCTCTTGCTGCGGAGCACAAGCTCCAGACGTGCAGGCTCAGTAGTTGTGGTTCATGGGCCTAGTTGCTCCGCGGCATGTGGGATCTTCCCAGACCAGGGCTCGAACCTGTGTCCCCTGCATTGGCAGGCAGATTCTCAACCACCACACCACCAGGGAAGCCCAATCATCCAGTTTTATTATTATTACATCAAACAGTAAAATGAATTAGATAATTTTCTTATTTTCACTTGATTTTGCATTGTTTTATTAGTTTTCCATTATCTACAGAGTGAAATTCAACAAAAATTTTGAAGGCCACTGTACTCTAGGTATAAGGAATTATATAAACTTAATGAGATGTGGTCTCTGTCACAGTATAGGGGCACAGATAGGAAAGACCAAGGCAATTTCCTATATTGTAATGACATAATGAAAAAGTTCAGTCTGGAATTGTCTAGAATTTAGATAATGCACTAATGTTACTTAAATCTATGCATTCGTAGGCACAATCGTAGTCTGTATTTTCCATAAGGCAGTCCAGAACAACAAAACACGATTTAAAAATGCCCATTAGGGATAAATAGATATTAACAACAAAAGGGAAAAGAAATTTTCTGTCTTGAGGTCTGTATCAAGCTGAGTTTCTCTGAGTGGCTCATATCGACTTTTTCTTTCTAGTGACAGAGACTAGATCTAGAAGACCCTCAACTAAGATACTGTGTCCAAATCAGTCATTTTGAAAAAGTACCACAAGAAAGAGAATTTCTGACTCTTTGACACAGTGCTTTCTTCTGAAATATTTTCTGGGTCATTGGCGTTAGTGTATTTGACCTCATAATTTAGTGCTCAGCAATCTGGTATTTGGGGCTGACAACACTGGATGTATTAGGATGACCTTTGTATATTTACAGACACACATATCTGCACAAATGTAGAAATGCAGAAGTTTCATATGCAAGTATGGGGATTCATACATAATTATAAATCTGAAAAGGCTACTTAGCTCACCGTCTGGGCTATAACTAGAGCGCTTCACTTACTTCATTCATGAAATATCATTTAATGTTGGCTTTGTGAAAGATACCGTGCTTGCGGGGGGGGGGGGGGTGGACACAGAGGTGAAAGATACACGTTGCATCTGTCCTAAGGAAGGAGAAAATTTAGAGACAAATGCTGCACACACAGCAATTCCCACAGCAAAGAACTCAGGTGATGGTATCCTTCCCAAACTGGCTTATGTAACAGACAACCAGGGGCAGTGTTGACTTTCTGGAAGAGGGACTGGATGAAACTTGTCATCAGAGTCAAGCTTATTAAATATCAATATCCACTGAAGAGAATTTCCTGAGCTAACTTTCTCTTAGTCTGGAACATTCAGCAAAACAAGTCAGCTGATGCTTCATCATAACTCCTCTCACAGAGCCAAGGAAGTTTACAGAAACTTATTTTGGAAACTTGAAGAAAAATAAAAGCTCAAGGATATTATGCCCTGCTAATTTGATGAGCTATCAATGACAATTAAATGGTTATGAAACATAGACTTTTAAAATTAGGAACAGAATCTATCCCCTAATCAGCAGCTATATTAATTAGCCCAAATATTTAAAAATGTATCCAGAAATCATTCATAAACACTCTGTACCCTGTACTAATTTGGGCAGGCTGCTGTTCATGAGTGTTGGCTCCAAAGATGTTAAAAGCTTTGCTTTGTCTTACCGTCTGCAAAAGGTTTTCTATCATAGGTTTACAGGACCAAGATTCACCTCCTCTATGAACCCCTTAGCCTGTGACTCTGTATTTACCTTTCTCATCTTCACCTCTTGTGCGCCCTAATTTATTCTACAACATGGAGCTTTATTCGACTGTATTAATTTTCTTTTCTTTTTTTAAAAAAATATTTATTTATTTAGTTTTGGCTGCGTTGGGTCTTTGTCGCGCATGCGGGCTTTCTCTAGTTGCGGCGGGAGGGGGCTACTCTTCGTTGTGGTGCACAGGCTTTTCATTGCGGTGGCTTCTCTTGCTGTGGAGCACGGGCTCTAGGTGCGTGGGCTTCAGTTGTTGCAGTGCGCGGGATCAGTAGTTGTGGCTCGCAGGCTCCAGAGTGCAGGCTCAGTTAGTTGTGGCGCACGGGCTTAGTTGCTCCGTGGCATGTGGGATCTTCCTGGACCAGGGCTCGACCCTGTGTCTCCTGCATTGGCAGGCGGATTCCTAACCACTGTGCCACCAGGGAAGTCCCTGTATTAATTTTCTATTGCTGCTGTAACAATTTACCACCAACTTAAAAAACACAAATTGATATCTGACGGTTCTGTAGTTCAGTAATTAGACATGGGTCTGACTGGGCTAAAATCAAAGTGTGTTGACAGGGCTGTGTCCCTTTTAGGAGGGACAATAAGGGACAATCTATTTCCTTGCTCTTTCCAGCTTCTCAAGGCCACTGGCATTCCTTAGGTCCTGATGGATCCCTCCTCCATCCTCAAAACCAGCAGCATTGCATCTCTCTACACCTTTCTTTAACTGTCACATCTTTCTATGACTTTCTTTTGACTTCTTCCACTTTTAAGGACCTTGTGATTACATGGGGCCTGCCTAGATAATTAAGGGTAATCTCCCTATTTTAAGATCAACTGATTAGCAACCTTAATTCCATTTGCAACCGTAATTCCCTTTCCTCACATAATTTAACATGTTGACATATTCTGGGGATTAGGATACAGATGTCTTTGGAGGGCCATTGGTCTGCCTATCACATCATAGAAGGCTAGTCAGTATTATCCTGTTCACTGATCCTTTCATGACTGTTGGTCCATTTTCCCAACCACTTTCTAGGGGCCTGAGGGACAGGGTCCAGTGCATTTTAGGAATATTTATTATCTCAGCCCTTGCAGCTAAAAGATCTAAGGAAACAAAACATGAAAATGCTCCCCTGAATATGTACAGTGCTTCTTAAATGTCCCTCCCTTAACTTTAGGCTCTATCCATACCATTATGCCTGTGTCCCGAGTGTTCAGATGCTCTAAAAGACACAATGCAAACCTGTTGTAAAGTCAAATTAAAATTCTTGAGAAGGAGGCAGGATTTCATGAACTCACAGAAAGTGATGGAGACCTGCGTGAATCACACGTAAGGCTATTGGCAAATGGGGTTTAGATCAGTGAACATCTAAAACAACATGAATTGACAAGGATGCTGCTGCCATGAGAGAGGTCTTTGGAAAGACTGATGAAGGTGTCAAAATATGGCTTCTTTGTGGTCACGCTGCAAGGGGAAAAGTGAAGGGAGGAGGTGACGTGATGTCATGTAATTTGATCTAATCAACAGGCAACTCATTTGTTCTGTATTCTAAGAATTAGTGCATAGTCACTTAAGTGTTTCAAACATTAAAAACGTAAATAAGATCAGACCCTTCCTCTTGACGCCCTCCAATGTCTTCCTCTCTCATTTAGAATAAAATGCAAACTCCTTCCCCTGGCCCGTAAAGACCCGCGGTGACCTTGCCCTTCTTCCTCTCTATGACCTCATCTCCTCGGCTCTCTACCTCAACCACACACCTCTTGCTAAACTCCTTCACCTCTTAGCATCTTTGCTTGTCTCTACACCTGTGATGCTTGCCCTGCAGGTTGTTGCCTCACTGGTTCCTTCTTGTCACTCAGATCTCAGGTGAAATGTTATGTCCATAGGGAGACTTCCATCATCTACCTACCTCCACCTCTAATTTCAATTCCTGGCATAGCACTTATTCTCTGAGATTTATTAATTAGATAATTAGCTCAAGAGAGCAAGCAAAGTGCCACCTGGCTTACTGCTGTCTCCTCTGTGGCCAGAACAGTACCTGGCAGAGGGCAGGGGCTCAATAAGGGAGGGTAGCATGAAAGAATGGACAACTAGACTGATACATGACTTTATTAATGTTAGCACTTGGATCGGCACACCCCTGGGTTCAAAATTGATTTTATAATATCATGGAACTTACTCTGTTCTCTGTGAACATTTCAATGTCCATGGGACAAATCAATTCAATCAAACTATTTGGCATTTTTGAAAAAAAATCTTTTTTAAAAAATTTATTATTTAATTAATTTATTTTATGGCTGCATTGGGTCTTCATTGCTGCGCAGGCTTCTCATTGCGGTGGCTTGTCTCGTTGCGGTGCATGGGCTCTAGGCCCGCGGGCTTCAGTAGTTGCGGCACATGGGCTCAGTAGTTGTGGCTTGTGGGCTCTAGAGTGCAGGTTCTGTAGTTGTGGCGCATAGGCTTAGTTGCTCCGTGGCATGTGGGATCTTCCCGGACCAGGGCTCAAACTCCCCTGCATTGGCAGGTGAGTTCTTAACCACTGCACCACCAGGGAAGTCCCTGAAAAAAATTTAAGGTGTGTTTCTTTTTTTTAAATTGAAATATAGTTTATTTACAATATTATACTAGTTTCAAGTGTACAGAATACTGATTCAGTATTTTTATAGATTATGCTTTATTAGAAGTTATTACAAGATAATGGCTGTAATTCCCTGTGCTGTAGGATATATCCTTGTTGCTTATCTCTTTTGTACATAGTAGTTTGTATCTCTTAATACCATACACCTCACTTGCCCCTCCCCCTTCCCTCTGCCCTCTGGTAACCACTACAAACTATTTGGCTTTTCAGTTTGTATAACAACAGACATCTGGATCAAAAAAAGAAACTGGCTACACATTTTGGTGTTGTGTAGATATCACCTAAACCTTTTTTCCTGTATTATCTGCTAGGTGGCCAAAAAAAAAGGTGAGGTAACGATATGATGACTTGCTAGTTTCAACTAATTTTGATCAGCAATAAACACAAAGATTGAATAAGGTGTTGTATATATAAAACCATTTTGCACAGCTCATTTAGAGCTATTGTTATTTTGTGAAAGGTATTATGATTAAATTTTAGGTCTGAATTGTGTTGACTAATATTGTGGACTTTATATGCTAAAATAGGTAGAAGTCCTACTTCCTGGTGGGTCAGTGGTTAGGAATGCGCCTGCCAATGCAGGGGACGTGGGTTCGAGCCCTGGTCTGGGAAGATCCCACATGCCGCAGAGCAACTAAGCCCGTGCGCCACAACTACTGAGCCTGTGCTCTAGAGCCTGCGAGCCACAACTACTGAGCCCGCATGTCCCAACTACTGAAGCCCGTGTGCCTAGCGTTTGTGCTCCGCAACAAGAGAAGCCACCACAATGAGACGTCCTTGCACCACAACGAAGAGTAGCCGCTGCTCGCTGCAACTACAGAAAGCCTGCCTGCAGCAACGAAGACCCAACGCAGCCAAAAGTAAAATCAATAAAATAAATAAATAAATAAAAATAGGTATAAATCCTAGAAGTGCAAGTAAAGTATCTAAAAGTATGAAATGCATAAAAATCACATGATAATGCAATCAACAGAGTTGGAAAGAACAAAATCAAAGATATATTTTCTGCCCCATGCTGGAATGGAAAATAAACTTAGTGTAATAGGACTTGGGACACAAAATGTATTTATCGTGTCCAGATAGCGAACTGATGAGTATGAATTTTTTTTTAATAAGCAGCATAAATGTCAGGGCAGATTAATCTGTCACAAAAGGAAACAATCTCTTCATAAACAGCAAATCACACTGAGTCACGGCCATCTTGTTTCTTGTCAACTTGCATAAACCTCCTTTCTTTTATCAGTCCTTGGATCAAAATCACCCACATGCATCTTCCTAAGGGCAAACCAAATTTTCTGGCTGTGCAGGAGTGCAAGCCAAAATCATTAAAGATTCCCGAGGGTTGATCAGCTGGCACTGCAAAGCTCAGAGTTTCAGAAGCGAAATGTTATCATGGCCATTTCCTTAAGCATATTGCTGCCTTTAAAGATTATTTTGCATACTTGTTTGAACAGTAATTTAATTTACAACCTAATGGCTTTGTGTCCAGAGCTATCAAATGGTAGACAAATTTTCACAGGCAACAATTTTCATAGGGGATTTAGAAAAAAAATTAAATAAGAATTGAGTGAGATATAGAATTAGGTTACAAGGAGGTGCAGGAGAGGGAAAAGGGCATAGGCTGGGGAGTCTTGTACATGGGTTCACATCCTGCCTCAGCCACTTTGCAGTGACATAAACCTTGGGCAAGCTATGTGACCTTTAGGAACCTCAGTTTCCTCATCTAATAAAACAGGGCTGGGCTTCCCTGGTGGCGCAGTGGTTGAGAGCCCACTTGCTGATGCAGGGGACACGGGTTCGTGCCCCGGTCCGGGAAGATCCCACATGCCGCGGAGCGGCTAGGCCCGTGAGCCATGGCCTCTGAGCCTGCGTGTCCGGAGCCTGTGCTCCGCAACGGGAGAGGCCACAAGAGTGAGAAGCCCGCGTACCGCAAAAAACAAAAAAACAAAAAAACAAAAAACAGGGCTGATCTGCCAACTTTTCAGGCTGTTGGGGGTTCAGTAAGGTGATTTATGTGAAACACGTGACATGTGCCAGGTACCTAGTATGTGACTCCAGATTAACTGAGAAAATCCAGTTTTCCTATGGAAAAAAAAAAAAAAGAAAGGATGAAAGAAAGAGAGAAAGGAAGACGGACAGACGAGGATCAAGTAGGCTTAGACATTTGTGGCAAGGCCTTTTAGTTTGCTGAAGAGGTCATTTTTGACTTTCCATGGGTGGTGACCCTGCTGGAAGCTTCTTACTTTTGCTGCCATTCCCGATGATGGGGGGGCTCTGCCCTGTAGTCATTGCTCCTGGAAGCCCCTTGCATATACTCAGTCAACCTTCTCTTTCCTTTCAGACTAGGGAAGAGCAGTGAGTGTCCTGCATCCCAGGAATCATGTAGTGAGAGCCCAATGGTGGGAAAATATCGATATTGAATAATCCCCAGTGAGAGAGAAGTTTAGGATGGAAACCTAATAAAGCTTAGGGAGCAACTGCAAATTTCCTCTGGTGTTTTCAAGGGGCACTCAGAGTGGAATGGAGCAAAGCTGAGGGTGTGGAAATGATGGTTTTGGCTTTCCCCCCATCTTTTAACCCACCTCCTCTTTCAAGCTGCTCTGGCTTCTTGGACCTGGGACCACACCTTCAGATCCAGCTGCCAGCCTCCCCAGTTCTCTCTTCTCTACTCAGAGCCAATCAAAACTCCCATTGGATCAGTCATTAATGACAAGGGTAACATCTGATTAAATTATTCACACTAAGGAATAATGGTTGATAGTGCATGTGATCTGTTAATCCTGAGTGCTACTGGTTCTTTAAAAGGAAAATATCCCTAGGTGCTTTTGGCCTGAGCATTCCTTCAGATGAGGCTGACGTGTCACCTCCTCTGTCTGGACCATGGCCATCTTTAGTTAAATCTCAGAAAATGTTCCAGAATGCAGGTTTATGAACCATGAATGAATGGTTAATGAAATCATGCATTCAATTGGTCGTTTATTCATCCAAGTGCTTCTCTGCATTTTAGGTGTCATATGGAGGTGCTAAAATGGATTTATAAGAGCCCAGTTTACCTGAATTTTTAGCCTTGCTTTTCTTGATGCACATCTTGGAAAGGAGCTGGGTCGTCTACAGTCTAAGCTGCATAGTTGCCATTTCTTTTCTTAAATATTGATTTATTTGGTTGCACTGGGTCTTAGTTGTGGAAGGTGGGCTCCTTAGTTATGGCATGCGAACTCTTAGTTGCGGCATGCATGTGGGATCTAGTTCCCTGACAAGGGCTCAAACCCAGACCCCCTGCATTGGGAGTGTGGAGGCTTATCCACTGTGCCACCAGGGAAGTCCCGATAGTTGCCATTTCTGGGAATTGCCTCCTATGAACCCTATCCATTAATAATTCTATTAGCATATCCTTTTGCTATTAATCTACCTCCTTTCCAACTCTTGCTACATAAGCATGCATGATAATTTTTAAGACAGCGATGGAACTTTATCCAGGATCTTGACAACTTCCCTGTTCCCATCCTGCACATATATGGTACAACTACCCTGCAAACGTAAACAGTAAACAGTATCATCTCCAGCTCTATTCCTTAAATCCGACATCGCTGCTTCATGGTGACATCTGGTCACAATCTTCACAGTTCCAAGAAAACAAAACTTATTTTATATTAAAAATACATAGGGACTTCCCTGGTGGTGCAGTGGTTAAGAATCTGCCTGCCCATGCAGTGGACACAGGTTTGAGCCCTCGTCCGGGAAGATCCCACACGCCGTGGGGCAATTAAGCCCATGTGCCACAACTACTTAGCCTGCACTCTAGAGCCCGCGAGCCACAACGACTGAGCCTGTGTGCCACAACTACTGAAGTCTGTGCACCTAGAGCCCGTGCTCCGCAACAAGAGAAGCCACCGCAATGAGAAGCCCGCACACCGTGACGAGTAGGCCCCACTCGCCGCAAGTAGGGAAAGCCTGAGCGCAGCCATGAAGACACAACACAGCCAAAATTAAACAAATACATAAATTAATTAAAAAAATACGTAAGCAGCATGGTTTTATAACCACTAAGATTTTTGTATCAATGCAGGAAATTGGTGTCCCATTTCAATAGCATTTATGTAAGATACTTTAGCCTGACATGATCAGAATTAAGGGAGGTGACAATTCTGGTCACTGTTCCTGTTGAACTATGTGCTGTATGGATTCCGTCTCCCCCTGCACAACTGCATTGGCCCTGAGGACAATGGGGTTTGTGCCAAGAGTCTCATGGTAGGAGAGCTATGCTTGGGATTCCTGAGGAGTCTCCAGTGTAATCCAATCCTAAGATGCATGTAATGAGTCGCCATTGTTGAAAGTTAATTTTCTGCCAACAGATTGCAATCTGTACTAAAGAGACTAAACTTACGTACACAGAAACAGGGCTACCTCAGCATGGTTGTTGATAATTATTTATGGGCAAAGCAGTGGAAGCAGTGAAATGTAATGGAAAGAACATGGACTTTGAGGTCAGAGGTGGCTCCTTTGAGTCTTACTATATGATATTGGCCCCATGTAACTTCTCTGGGTCTCAGTGATCTCATCTGGAAAATGCATTAGTGGTCAGGATTAAATAAAATAATGCCCCCTGTACAGAGTAGGTACTCAAAGTTCATACACATCCACTATTACCTGCACAAGTTTGGGGCTGTGATTCCTGTGGTGACTTGTGGAAACAGATGTGGTAGGTGGTTTTCAGGGTGTAATGGAACTGGGGAGGGAACCTGAGGTTCACAGGTATGAAGAGCATTAGATTCGTGGGCTGAGACTTACAGGTTCTGAGTTCTGTCTCTGCCCTGCCACACTTTATACCTTCTTCTGTTAAAGCATGGACATGTCTATTGTGACTGCCAGTGTCTTTGACTCCCCACTAGACTTGAAGCTCCTTCAGTGCCTTGTGTTTTCATCCCTGTGGTCCCAGTGCCTGGCACTGTTGGGAGAATGAATGAAATGACTTAGGTATTTGTATTTAGGCAGATTGGCCACCTGTGGTTACTCTGTTACAGAGAATGTTCTAGAACTGTAGAAGCTGAATCTGACTTTTTGAGAGAAGATTAGAGAACTTGTTTTCCATCCCTCTTTCCCTCTCCTTTCCAAGCCTAATGAAGAATGAAGACGAAAAACAATGGGATTTGTTTAGGTGCTGAGTTTTGCTTTTATCACTTCATTTTATTTATTGCTCATGTGTTTTTATTTATTTCTTTTTGATTAGGGAGATGTCTGTTTTCCTTGAGAGAGGCTGTGGTGAGAATGTACCTTTAAATTTCTTTTTTATCTTCTGTTGTCCTGTGATCCTGTGTTTTTAGGCTCAGTGAGTGTGTCTTTTTAACTGGATAATGAGAATCTCTCCATTAAGGGATGCTGGGAGTAGTCACACCGAAGTGTCGTGAAGGATTTTCAAACATGAACTATGGTACAGTACCTGGTGCTATGGTGCTAACATCCTCCCTCTCCCCTGACAAGAATGTGGTACTACCTGTCAGATGTCAGGGAAGCCTTACAGAGCGTATGTCCCTTATTGTGCTGTGGAGCTTTCAGAAGTAATCCAGAACATTTCCCTCAGGTTACAGATCCTGAGTAGATTTTCTGAGTTCCAGAGTTAGTGTTATACAAACTGCAATTTGTGAATCCCAAATTTCATAAGAGCAGTAGCAGCAGCAGATGGAGAAAATACATTTCTAATTCATTTAAAACCTGCTCCAAGAAATGAGTTCTCCCTGTACTCTTCACACTGTTATTTTTCTATATGTCTCTTCTATGCCTTCTAAATAAAATAATTATGAAGGAGAGAGACCGGCTTATGTTTCCCTCTGTTGAGAGGCAGCAGCAGTTTATGTTCGTGATCTTACTGGGGAATCATAATAGGAGCCTCTATTGCTGAGGAACTAGGAGCTTAATTTTGTTGTTTTGCAAGTCTGAGGCTTAAGAGAGAGCAAGGTGCTAAGTATAATTTACCTTTACATCCGTGGAATTTTTTCTTACATTAATTTTTTCTTACTTTTCTTACTTTTTCTTACATGTATAGCTGTGTTAAAAGCGATAGTCAGTTTGAGTCAAAGCCTTAAGGAATGACTTCAGTCTTGGTTCTCCAGGAATTTTTTTGTATCAAAAGCAAAGTTTCAGTCACTGTTTAAAAAAACACACAACCTTTTATAATCATGACTGTGATTATAGGTAAGTTAAAAAATTAACTGACTGGAAATCAATCAAGAAATCTTTATTAGGAGCCTGTCATGTGGAAAACACCTGATTAAAGTGTAAAGCCTCTTCTCTGAAGGAGCTTAAAATCTGGGGATATGAGATACACAGGTGGGGTGAGGCAGACTCTGTTTGTTGGGTGCATCCTCCAAATAGCTCACTTCCGGGAACCAGGGCACAGGTTGAAGAAGGAGAGAAGAAGTCCAGGGCCCTGGCCTAGGTCTGGGTTTCAGAGCTGGACTTCACTGAGTGAAGGGAGTTGGGGCAGGATTGAGTTGGGTCCTGTCTGTGGGCAGAGGGGAGTAAGATCCCAGAGGGATGATCAGTTAAGTCAGAGAGGAAAGCATTTAGGAAAGTAGAGCTGGAAATATCCCTGGAGCAACAGTTTGCCCTGGAAGGAAGCCTTTTACCAGGAGACTTTAGCTCCGCCTATATGCAGGGGGCAGGGCAAATCCACTCGGTTCAGAGAGTGTCTCTTGATCAGAAGCCCTTTTCCTGTTCTTGGCTAGACATTGGGCCCATCTTCTGATATGCTCAACAAAGGGTGACTGTTTGAAATGGGACCATCCAAGAAAGTCAGGAACCAGGCCAGGCCCTCACCCGTGCAAACACACTAAACTTACGTCATTTGGTAAAGTTTTCTCTACTCAACTTATGATGTCATTTGGTAAAGTTTTCTCCCTCTGTATTTTTCAACAATATTTTCCACTTTTTTTAGATCTTGGAAGGTGGTTCACTAAGTAGTCAAGATCTACCACCACCATGATCAATTTGTGGATATAGAAAACCGTGTAGGATGTGATACTGGATTGTATTTGTATTAGACCAACAGGTCATTCTGGGGAACGAGGTATTTGCTAATGTGGTTTCATTTTAAAATCCACAGTCAGGATCTGCCTCTGTTCCCTTACCTGATGGCTCAGAAAATAGTTATAGAAGATTCTTATGAGGCTGGCTTAGGGCATCCTTAATAATCCCCTTTCACTGATACAGATCGCCCATAAGCAGAACATGTCCTTTGTCCTGGAGAGCTTTGCCTGGAGAAGCAAAATGCTTTTGGCATGGGGCAGATTCTCCCACCTAAGCAGCTCTACCTGGTGGAACGCGTGCCATCCCTGGAAAATGAGGGCCCGGCGTCTGTTTCGTGTGACCTTGGTTAAGCCATGAGATTATTCTTCTGTCTCTCTTCAGTGCCACCGGATAGCTATTGATTAATATTTACCGAATGTTCACAATGTGCCAGCCGCCGCCGTGACGAAAGCTGATTATCTGTTGAAACCTGCTGCCGTTTTGTTCGGCTGACAGAGTTTGGGGCTATTTGAAACTTGCTGAGACAGTTGGGGAACGTCATTGCCAGGGGAAGTGTCAAGGGCAATTACCCTACTGGGGCTGGGGCAGGTCTAGGCTTTGCGGGTACAAGTCAAACGAGCTCAGAGGTGCAGGCAGCTCTGCTCCCTTCCTGAAGGAACCTGCTTTAGGAAAACGATCTCTTTCTGAGCCAAGTAGCTGGTGGGGTTTTATGCTTCCCAGAGAGACATATGTATGCTTTATGTCTAACTCTTGGGGGAGGCACAGAGTCTAGGAAAGAAAGAGGAGAATTTTTGTTTTTGTTTTTGCGGCCATGCCATGTGGCATGCAAGATCTTAGTTCCGTGACCAGGGATTGAACCTGGGCCCGGCAGTGGAAGTGTGGAGTCTTAACCACTGGACCACGAGGGAAGTCCCAAGAGGAGATTTTTTTTTTTTTTTTTTTGCGGTACGCGGGCCTCTCACTGCTGTGGCCTCTCCCGATGCAGAGCACAGGCTCCGGATGTGCAGGCTCAGCGGCCATGGCTCACGGGCCCAGCTGCTCCACGGCATGTGGGATCTTCCCGGACCGGGGCACGAACCCGTGTCCGCTGCGTCGGCAGGCAGACTCTCAACCACTGCGCCACCAGGGAAGCCCGGAGATTTTTTTTAAGTAGAACTTTTGGCCAAGAGCCAGAAGGTTGTCACAGGAACGCTGTGCCCCACTCCCCAACCGCTTTGTTTGATTTACTCTTCTTTGTGGTATCTGGGAAAGAGACAGAGAGACTAAGATAGAACAGCCTTTAGGATAACCGAAAAGTGTCAGAGACTTTGAGGTGCAACAAGTCCCCAGATTCTACGAGGTGACAATGCACAGCGGGCGGAGAGGGGTGAGGCACAGAAGGGCAGGGTATGAAGATTAGAAGGCAAGTGAAGAAGCTCATGGGCTTTCTTTGTAGTTAAGCACAAGAATATATGAACAAATACCTACAAAGGAACACATTTTTCTTTTAATAAGTTTAATCTAAACAATATTTTAAGCTATATGAAATTTAGCAATTAAAATTATTTCTGATATAGAGAAAGATAATTTGTGGGATATGAAGGCAGGGAAGGATAAAAATTTTTTTTTCTTGCAAAACAGCTAGTTTAGAAGCCCTAGGTTTGGGAGATGCGGTTTGATTGTACTCCAAGTTGCAACATTGATGTCCTTAGTCAGAATTAGAAAAATACCAGGGAAAACAGGAGATTAAAATACCAGGAGACAATCTTTCTGGCAGCACATTCTACCTAAAATCATGCATATTTAGAAATAGCCCTACTTACCATCTCAGAATTCAATTATAATTTCAAAATTGTAGCAGAAGAAATTACTATTCAGAGTTGAGCTTTGTGATGACATGTGTAAATGAAAAAGTAAAAAAGGCAGGAGAAAGAAAAGATGGAAGAGACAGAGATAGAGGAGTAGAAATAGTAATAGAAAAATATTGAAATCATAAGGGGGATGTAACTACTGATACTGTAGAAATTAAAAAAATAAAGTAGTATGATGAACATGTTTATGTCAATAATATTGAATACTAAGATACTGGATAATTTCCTAAAAAAACGATGAAATACCAAAATGACTCAAGGAGAAGTTGAGAGTCTGCATACAATAACAACCATTAAAGAGATTGAAATCAGTAAACAGAAGCCTAACTTTGCCCAAAAGACACAAAGCCCGAATAGTTTTATATGTGATGCTTAACAAATCTTCAAGGAACAAATAATCTCTTTATTATACAAACCATTTTAAAGAACAGGAAAAGAGAAAGCTACCCAACTTATTTGGCTAACAAATAAAAGTGAATAGAAAGTACATGAAAATTATAGACTAATCTCACTAATGAGTATGAATGAAAAATTCTTAAATAAAATATTAGCAAATTAGTTCAGCAGTACGTATGACTAAGGAGAATTTATTCAAGGAATGCCAGCATATAAAGACTTAAATGGGGCTTCCCTGGTGGTGGAGTGGTTAAGAATCCACCTGCCAATGCAGGGGACACGGGTTCGAGCGCTGGTCTGGGAAGATCCCACATGCCGCGGAGCAACTAAGTCTGTGCACCACAACTACTGAGGCTGCGCTCTCGAGCCTGCACGCCACAACTACTGAAGCCCGCGTGCCTAGAGCCCATGCTCCGCAACAAGAGAAGCCACTGCAATGAGAAACCTGTGCACTGCAATGAACAGTAGCCCCCACTCACCACAACTAGAGAAAGCCTGTGTGCAGCAACAAAGACCCAACGCAGCCAAAAATAGGTAAATAAAATAAATAAATTAAAGAGAAAAAAAGACTTAAATGTAAGACATGACACCATAAAACGCCTAGAAGAGACCATAGGCAAAACATCCTCTAACATAAATCATACCAATATTTTCTTAGGTCAGTCTCCCAAGACAATGGAAATAAAAACAAAAATAAACGAATGGGACCTAATCAAACTTACAAGCTTTTGCACAGCAAAGGAAACCATAAACAAAATGAAAGGACAACCTACAGAATGGGAGAAAATATTTGCAAACAATGCAACCAACAAGGGTTTAATTTCCAAAATATACAAACAGCTAATACGACTCAACAACAAGAAAACAAATAACCCAGTCGAAAAATGGGCAGAAGACCTAAATAGACATTTCTCCAAAGGCGGCATACAGGTGGCCCATAGGCACATGAAAAGATGCTCAACATTGCTAATTATTAGAGAAATGCAAGTCAAAATTACGGTGAGGTACCACCTCACACTGGTCAGAACGGCCGTCATTAAAAAGTCTAGAAATAACAAATGCTGGAGAGGGTGTGGAGAAAAGGGAACCCTCCTATACTCTTGGTGGGAATGGAAGTTGGTGCCACGACTATGGAGAACAGTATGGAGATTCCTCAGAAAACTAAAAATAGAGTTGCCATATGATCCAGCAACCCCACTCCTGGGCAGAGCATATATCTGGACAAAACTCTAATTCAAAAAGATACATGAAACCCTATGTTCATAGCAGCACTGTTCACAATAGTCAAAACATGGAAACAACCTAAATGTCTATCGACAGTTGAATGGATAAAGAAGATGTGAGACATATATATCTATATACATATACACACAGTGGAATACTCAGCCATAAAAAAAGAACAAAATAATGCCATTTGCAGCAACATGGATGCAATTCGAGATTATCATAGTAAGTGAAGTAAGTCAAAAGACAAATACATATGATATCACTTATATGTGGAATCTAAAATATGACACAAATGAACCTATCTGTGAAACAGAAACAGACTCACAGACATAGCAGAGTTGTGGTTGCCGGGGGTGGGGTGGGGAAGGAATGGACTAGGAATTGGGATTAGTAGATGCAAACTACATATAGATGCAAACTACATAGTAGATGCAAACTACATATCCATTACATATAGAATGGATAAGCAACAAGGTCCTACTGTATAGCACAGGGAAATATGTTCAATATACTGGGATAAGTCATAATGGAAAAGAGTAGAAAAAAGAATGTATGTATATGTAAGGCTGAGTCATTTTGTTGTGCAGTGGAAATTAACACAACATTGTAAATCAACTATACTTCAATTAGAAAAAAGGGACCATGGAACTGATGGGCCCAAAGCTTAAGAAAAAAAGGAATGCAAACATAGTTTAATATTTAAAATCTATTCATGAAATATAATAAACAGATTAAAGAGATTATGTCATAAAACATATGATCCTATCAGTAGACACTGAAAAACATTTGATAGCATTCAACACTCATTTAGGATGAAGAATTCTTACCAAACTATAAATAAAAAGAAACTTCCTTAACCTTATAAAATATCTCTTTAAAACAACATTCCAAATTAATCTAGAGCAATGCAATGCCAATCAAAATCCCAATAGAGAGTCTCATGAAATACCATAAGCTGATCTTAAAATTCTCACAGAAGAGCCAAAGATTAAGAAGAGCTATGCGGGGCTTCCCTGGCGCTGCAGTGGTTAAGAATCCGCCTGCCAATACAGGGGAAACGGGTTCGAGCCCTGGTCCGGGAAGATCCCACATGCCACAGAGCAACTGAGCCTGTGTGCCACAACTACTGAGCCTGTGCTCTGGAGCCTGTGAGCCACAACTGCTGAAGCCTGCAGGCCTAGAGCCTGTGCTCCGCCACAAGAGAAGCCACCACAGTGAGAAGCCCGCATGCAGCGACGAAGACAAATGCAACCAAAAATAAATAAATTAAAAAAAAAAAGAAGAGCTATGGGGATGAAATATGCAGCATAAGAGATATGGTCAACGACATTGTAATAACTTTGTATGGGGACAGATGGTTACTATACTTATAGTGGTGATCATTTTGTAATGTATTTAAAGGTTGAATCACTATCTTATACACCTGAAACTAACATAATATTGTATGTCAACTATTATTTCAAAAAAAGAAAAAGAAGAGCTAAGATAAGTCTGAAATACAAAAAATAGTTGGAGTTGCCAGTGTTATGAAGCCTTTCTTGGTAACTAAGGCATGTAATAGCAATGTGGGACAGATTGAAAAGGACCAATAAAACAGAATAGAGAGCCCAGAAACAGCCCCAAATATATATAAAAATAAATATATGACAGAGATGATATTGCAGATTGGTATGGAAAAAATAAAGTCTTCAATAAAAGTGGAAAATTAATAGATTCCTATTTCCTAATGTACACAAATTCTGGTAGGATCAGTGATTTAAATGTGGAGAGTAAGGACTTCGCTGGTGGCACAGTGGTTAAGAATCCTCTTGCCAATGCAGGGGACATGGGTTCGAGCCCTGGTACGTGAAGATCCCATATGCCGTGGAGCAACTAAGCCTGTGCGCTACTACTATTGAGCCTGTGCTCTAGAGCCCAAGAGCACAACTACTGAGCCTCCTCACCACAACTACTGAAGCCCATGCGCCTAGAGCCCCTACTCCACAAGATAAGCCACCACAATGAGAAGCCCACGTGCCACAACGAAGAGTAGCCCCTGCTCACCACAGCTAGAGAAAGCCCGTGCGCAGCAACAAAGACCTAACGCAGCCAAAGATAAATAAAAGTTAAAAAAAAATGTGGAGGGTAAAACTTTAAAACTTTTAGAAAATAACAGAGGAAAATGTATTTATGATCTCAAGGTAGGAAAAAAAATTTTTTTTTAAACCAAATATGTGTGACCAACTTGATTAATTAATTAATTAATTATTTGGCTGTGTTGGGTCTTATTTGTGGCATGTGGGATCTTCGTTGTGGCACACACGTGCTTCTCTCTAGTTGTGGTGCACAGGCTCCAGAGTGTGCAGGCTCAGTAGTTGCAGCACGTGGTTTTAGTTGCCCCGTGGCATGTGGGATCTTAGCTCCCCAGCCAGGGGTGAAACCTGCGTCCCTTGCATTGGAAGGCAAATTCTTAACCATTGGACCACCAGGGAAGTCCCAGGAAAAAATTTCTTAATTAAGACATAAGAAGCATAAGCCATTAAAGGAAAATATTAACAAACTGGACTACATTAAAATTCAAAACCTCTGACAACTGTTAGATTCTTAATCATGGGAGACAACTCTAGATTCTTATCAGCCCAGAGAAGTAAGAGGAATCTACATAACAAACCTTACTAAAATAACCCTTATCTTCCATTAGTTTCCCCCCATGCACTTACCTTTCCAGTTTCCTGTCCCTAAAAACCTAAACCTCTTTTCCTTTGTCTTGTCATTTCTCTACAAATATACTGTTCTTTGTTAAGACACGGCACAAGCCCCAAGTTCTAACCACACCTTCCAGTTACTCCTCACTGAATTTTTCCCACATGTATGTGCACTGCACATGTTAATAAACTGTTTTTCTCTTACTAAAATAATTCAAAACCTCTGTAAACAAAAGACCCCATATTAGGAAAAAAAGAAAAAAAAGCACTGGGAGGAGACATTTGTGAGGCACAGAACCTTCAAAAATTTGTTACTGGAATTAGAAAAGCAGGCCTACAAGTCAATACAGAGAGGCCAACCTGATAGGAAAAAAAAAAGTGTAAAATCAGTGAACAGACAATTCACAGAATGGGAAATTCCTATGGTCCCTAAACACATGAGAAGATGCTCGATCTCCCTAGTAATCAGAAAAACAAAAGTTTACACAATGACAAGATGTCATTTCATCCTCAGATTGGCCCAAATTAAGAGCCTTGATGATGCCAAGTAGTAGAAAAGTGAAAGGAAAGGAAGCCCTCTTACATGGCTTCTAGAGAGCTAGACAATATTTTGGAGAAGGATTTAGTGAGAAAATAAAGGTAAAGAAGTGCTGCTTTGTGCTTCCAGGCATCTAAAGAGACTTGTACACGTGTGTGTGAAGACAGCTACAGGAACATTCACTGCAGCATTGTTGGTAATAACAAAGAGTTGGGAACAATTTATATGTCCATCAAGAAAAGAAGAGATTGGGCTTCCCTGGTGGCGCAGTGGTTGAGAGTCCGCCTGCCGATGCAGGGGACACGGGTTCGTGCCCCAGTCCGGGAAGATCCCACATGCCGCGGAGCGGCTGGGCCCGTGAGCCATGGCCGCTGAGCCTGCGTGTCCGGAGCCTGTGCTCCGCAACGGGAGAGGCCACAACGGTGAGAGGCCCGTGCACCGCAAAAAAAAAAAAAGAAAAGAAGAGATTAAAATCAATCATACCATATCTTCCAGTGGAACGCTACAAAGCACTTAAAAAGGAACCTGTATCCGATGGTTAAATCTAAACAATGTTATTTTAAATAATGTGAGAGAAAGATAATTTAGGCTGCGGGTAATCTCTGGGAACTGAGAGAAGAGAAAGTGATCACAGTGGGATACCTGTACCATTTTATTCCTTAGGAAAAAACAATCTGGAGCCGGGTAGCAATGTGTAGGTTTCAAAAAAAAGTTGGAAAGCAGGTAGGTTATGCTGTCCTTGGTTCTTTTCTACAGATCTGAAATAATTAATAATAAAAATTAAAACAAAGGAACAGCAACCAATGAGTTGCTTTTAGATAATTAAAGTGGAAGGCAGCAACAGGGGGCAGTGAGTAAACTGAGAGGCTGAGAGCATCCTTGCAACTGGATCCGTGAGGATGTAAAGGGTCTGCCCCCAGATGGTACACAGCACGGACCACAGAAAGTTCCTGAGGGGAGGCTGGAGCCAGGGAGAGGCCCAAAGGAAGACTGACAGCAAGAGGAACCTGCTAGTTAAACTGCCATTAGATGCTAGCTGGCGGCTGGCGCCCCGTTTAATCGCTATGTCGTTTCACCACACAGTGGTTTAATTTTCTTCTCAGTGCATTCGTTCTTTTTTTCTTTCATCTGATGTTCTGAGATAAAGAAACATTTTTAGTGCTTTGTAAACCAAATCAAGTGGACCCTCCCACCAGCCATGTTCTCAGCCATCTGCCTCTCACACACCAGCCCTGCGACTGGGAACCCAGCTTCGCATCAGGCTGTAAAAAGGGGCTGGAAACGGAAATGCCTTCTGGGCGCAGGTGAGTCATAATCAGGAGTGAATCAGGAGTGAGGCCTGGGCAGCGGGAGACTCTGGTGGGGAGCGGAGAGGGTGGGATGCGGCTATATATTTAGCTGATTGCTGCCACAGGGAAACGAGGGTGTCTTCAGATTTTCCAATTCAAAGGAAGCCAGAAATATGGATTTTTTGTTTTTTAAAAGATGGTCACCCAGCGTTGACCCACGTCCTCGTGTCACCTTCTCCCTTTGCTGCAAGTCCCTCCTCAGCCCCTCACTCACGTTCATTCCATGGGTGGCCCCTGAAGGCATCTGAGCTTTTATAACAGCTTAGTGCAAAAGGGGAAACCGAGGACTAGAGACGTAAAGGCAGTGCTGCACGGTTACATGGGAGAAATCGTCCCCACCGTGGAGGGATCTGATGAGAGCGCTGTCGGGCACAGGTGTGCCTGAGTGTCTAAAGGACACCTGAGTGCTTTCCTATGTTTTTTTTTTCTTCCTGCTAAGGAGAGAAGACTGTAACATCAGAAGAAGAAATTTAGAATTGTTGTGGAACTGCTCTCATTTGCAGCTATAAAAAGGAATGTATACTTCCCCAGCTTACTGAAATGATAACTCTGGGTTTTATTTTTGGAAAAAGTACTTTTCCTCTTGTAAAAAATTAATGGCCTTTGAGTGACAGGGAAGTACCAAGTGGTTTTCACTGGCTCTTTTCTGGCGGAAGGAAGAAGTGCGGGCCAGGGCCTGCCCTTGCTCGGAGGGTGGACGGGCATCACAGCAAACATTCCACTCCATGGTCTGGGTGTTTCTACTTAACAAACACAGGCTCTTTTCTCCAGAACCTCTCTGAGCCGGGGGCAGGGCACAGGTAGCCGGAGCTCCGCATAGTATCGCGAGCGTTAACAACTAACTTCTGTGTAGTTGTGCTTTTCAGTCTACAGATGTTTCAGTGTCTTCATTACTTTTTATTCTAAGATTTGGAAGAAGCAGACATTTCCTTCCACTTGAAGCTAATATAAAACAATCACACATCTGATCGTGAACAGAAGACTCGGAGCGGGGCTTGGATTTGACTGTGCGTAGGAATCATCTGGGGATCTTGTTAAAATGCAGATTCCGATTCTCTGTGTGTGTGTGTGTGTGTGTGTGTGTATGTGGGTGAGTCTGAGATGCTGCAGAGCTATGGAGCTCCCAGGTGATGCCGATGGTGCTTGTTCATGGGCTACACGAGGTGCAAGGGAGGGTCAGGGCTAAGCGGGGGTGGATAGGCGGGGGAGGATGCAGCTTCCCTGTTTTCACTTGGAAGATGCGCTTGTCCTCTCCTTGCCCAGGATGGTTATCTGTCATCCGAGCCTTGTTGGGGCAGGTCCCTGGCTGGGCTGTGGCTGATGACACAGCAAGGGCCCAAGGAGGACAGGCGTGTTCCTCTGTGGAGAAAACAGCAGCGCCATCCGTCACTGTTCTCAGAGGGCAGCTCTGGAGCAGGTGAGCTTCAGATCAGAGGGTCTCTGTAGAAGGAAGCTCCGTGGACTCACGAAAGCTGCAACTTATCAGTGGTGTGTTTGCTTGGGGCTTGTGGCAGGTTATGTAAGTGAAAGAGAGGAGGAAAATTCTGCTTATCCGTTCCAAGACATTTCCTCGTTGCAGACTGGATGGACTGAAATGAAGCCCACGTGTGCCAGGCCTTTTGGCCCGAGTCCCCGGCGCACAGATGGTGTCACGGTCGGGTCTGCCCCCTCCTGTTTCTGACATGGAGGTGATGAGGGCCTCTGGGCCCCGAAGGACTGCGACAGATGTTGTTTGTTTCCAGAAGTCGAATAAGAGCCTCGTCCCCAATGTAAACATTTCATCTGCTCAGCTGGTCGTGTCGTGGCTCTGCCTCTGAACAACTTTCTTCCTCTAGGTCTCTGCATCCATGCATTCCATGTTGGAGATGTCAACCTTTGGAAGGGCGGGGGCTGGGTTGCCCTCCCAAAGCTGGCCCTGCCTGCTATTCACGTGCAGTGGGTGGGGAGAAGCGTTAGACACAGACCTGGGTGGAAACTGGACTCTGACAGTGCATCTGGCTGTCCCAGGGGGCAAGTTCTGCTCAGGACCACCTCACGCAGGCTGCGCCTTTGGCACGTCTGTGTGCATCAGTGGCTGGAACAGAATGGAGCCTTCAGCTTCATGTTAAGATATCTTCAACAACTGTGGAATGTCTCCAACTAATCCTGATGACTCTGGGCAAAGCCACATTGCCTAAGATTCTTCCTAAATAATTTTGGGCAGTGGTGAAGATATATATATATATATATATATAATTATTATTATTTTTTTTTGTACTGTACGCGGGCCTGTCACTGTTGTGGCCTCTCCCGTTGCGGAGCACAGGCTCCGGATGCGCAGGCCCAGCGGCCATGGCTCACGGGCCCAGCCGCTCTGCGGCATGTGGCATCTTCCCGGACCGGGGCATGAACCCGTGTCCCCTGCATCGGCAGGCGGACCCCCAACCACTGCGCCACCAGGGAAGCCCTATTTTTTTTTTTTTTAAATGAGAATCACACAAACTACACAAACCAAGGGGAAAAAAGTTAAAGACAATCTCCAACAGAGAAAAGAGCAAATAACCCTAATTTATTTTAAATTGAAGATATGAATGAGCATGAGTAGGACAGTTCCCACTTGCCTATTGATGCTTCTTCTGGAAATAAGGAAAAGGCTACCTCACTAGGTATAGTGCACGGAATACCAAATCTGTCAAAACTAGAAGCAACACGTTATCTGCTATCAGAAAACAGGAGTTTCTGGAAATGCTATTCTAGGGGAGAAGTTTGACTCTGTCGGAGAAGAGGCTCTGGCCTCAGTTGTGTGTTTGCTTGGAGGCTGTGGTGGATTAGGTGAGCGAAGGAGGGGATGTAAGGGAACTCAGCTAAGATGTACCACCTGGGTGGGTACCTCGGACTGCATCCCTAGCACTATCGCCAGAGTGACTTACAGAGGAAGATGTGGATTTCCCTCTGTGCTAAATGGAAAGGCTCTTGTGGGGAGGCACCCCCACTATGTAGTGTAGGATCATGGACCTGTATCACGATCCCCCTCTCTGTGGCTGTCACACAAACACGGAGCCCCCGATTATGCCTTCTTCTCTTTGCCATGCACTCATCACTGATGATCATAGGCTCCTGTTCGATTGTTGGTGGGCTTGACCCTGCCAGAGGCCCTTGGGGAGAGCCAGCAACACTCGCTGAGAAGCTACTCTGCACCAGGCTCTTTCGTGTATCTCACCTAATCCCAGGGGTAGAGCTGGGGGCACTTGAATTTAGTATTCCAATTACGAGAAAACAAAATTGAGCAAGGTTGGTTTTTGTTTTTTTAAATCAAAAGCTGCATGGCCTACGTCAGAGCCAGGTTTCAAAGTCACATTGACTCTAAAACTAGTGCCTTTTTATTGGTTCTGCTACAGAGCGGGGGTGGGGGGGGACGGTCCCTTGCATTCGTGTCTGGCAGTCACGAATAAATGAAGCTGCCTGGTGTCCTGTTCCCCGGTCTGTCGGGGAAGAGGAAACATCTACACGGAAGTGCTGGCCATTTTGATCCCTTTCAAGTGTGGATTTGAACCTATGAGAGTTTTGAAGATAAAAGTCATCCCTGAGACCCCTCTTGGGGTCTGGTGGGACGTGGACGTGGCTGGGGGGCTGTCTAGGAAGAGGGTAGAACTTGACCTTGTGTTGGGCCAAGTGTGGGGTTGCCAATTCAGGGTACACAGCCGAGCCTATGTGACTCACCCAGCCAAAGAACACTTACTGAGCTCCTGCTATGGGCCTGGGGAGGCGCTGGGGATTCAAAAATAATGTGCAGACACAGTCTATATGTGGAGGAGACGTGACCCTTCAAAAAGATGCTCGACAGAGCTGGCCCACACAGAGAAATGTAAAAGTTGTGGTCAGCAGGTAAGTTAACCCCCTTGCATATTTCAGAAGATTCTGTGCCAGGACTTTCTTTCCACCTTAATAGTTGAATTGCTTTATCCTAATGAGATAAGGTTTGGCCCAGGATGAAGACCCCATTTCTACTTTGTGCAATTTTTTTCATGCAAAGGTAAACGTTTCTGTTTTGAAAAGCTGTTCTCTGTCCCAGGTAGAATAGCTTGCTGTCATGAACTATTAGGTACCACTCGAGATAGTTTACAAGTGACCGTCCATCATTTTCAGGACAGACAGGAGTCACAGAAACCTCCCACAAATTATAAATGAAATCGGAAGACTTCCTTTCATTTTTTCCCCCCCAAATGGAAGCTGATTAACATCCAAACACCTACCTAGGGGCAATCCCAGCAACCACACCACATTAGAACTAATGGAGGAAAGGATAAAACTGCAAAAGATGCACATCAAAGAAAGCCAGTGACAGAGATCTACCTTTTAAAGGCTGATGGGGAGGTGTTTGGAACGGGGATTTTCTGACAGAGCTATTGGCTGGAGAAAGATGGTCAGTGCCCTTTCTGCTGAGAACTTCAGTCAATTATCATCACAGCTGCACCACTGAGATGTCAATTTATTCTCAGATGCCGCCAAAAGGAGCAATTTTCACAAAATGCACCACACACTAATTCTCTAAAGACACTCTCTCGTAACAGGCAAGTGGTCCCAGCTTCAAAGATTCAATAGGCTGTGTGATGCTGCCAAGCTGGCGGGAGAGCTCTTTACACTTGAGCACATTGTTTTTGAACACTGAAGGGCCATTCTCCAAAGCTGGGAAAAGAGCATGCAGGACTGGTCCCATCCCTGAGAAACTCCTAGATTTGGTCATGATTCTTCTCCAAGGTACAATGGGCTTGTAGGGTGATTCATCCATCCAAGAATCATGAGTGGAATTCTGAAGTCTGATTGATTAAGATACCATATGAATTTAAACTATTCTATTGTATCTCCCATAATAAAAAAGTATATTTTCTCAAGCATCTGTTGGTTGTATGGTTAGCAACACAAATTTAAAAGAAAATTACAGTGGGAAACATTAATTTATTCAGTCAAGCAATACGTATTCAAAGTCCTTAATTTGAGAGTCTTACACAAATAGCAAAGGAAGAACTTGGGGGAAAGAATGGAATTGAGAATATTTCAGTATGAAGAGAGATTAAGATTGGCTATAAGAGCAAGACCTATTGGGTAAATTCAGTTCAATTCAATTTTCAAGCATTTGCTGAGTGCCTATTTTCTATCAACCCTGGGATGGGAAATGTGGAAGATACAAAAATACAAGTAATGTGTACCTTCCAGAAGCCTGCAATCTTACATGTTGGTGAAAGTTATAGTTAAGGGTTATTAGTTCCAATCTCCTTCTCATATAAAGTATGCGTTATTTTTGTCTTCAGCTGCCTTTGCAATGCCATTAAGTACAGCAGTGGAGATCTTAGTGTTTCGAATGTTGAAATCTTTGTGAGGCATTCATTTAATAAACATCTACTGAATAGTTTTTGTGTGCTAGACACTGGGCACTTCCCTCTACATAATTTTCTACTTCTTTGGTAATAACCTTAATTCCTGTATGTAATGCTTTTAACTCTAATAAACATGCTTCTACATCCATTATCTTATTTGTTCTTTCAGCAATCCTGTGAGCTTGGCAGGGTGGATATTATTACAGATGATGAAACTAAGACTCAGAAAGGTTAAGTGCCTGGCTTAAGGTCACACAGCTAATGTGTTAAAAAAAAAACAAAACTAGAAGCTACCCATTTTGATTCTATTTAACTGCTTTCCTATATATCACACACTTGCTGTCACTATTAATAGCTATCACTTACTTAGTGGTTTAAAACAGGCAGTAGGCAAAGTATGTTGTATATGTGTCCTTTAAATCCTCCTCATAATTACAATTTATGAGGAAGCCAAGACTCAGAAAAATTAATTTGCACAAGGTCATGCAGCTTACAGGAGGAAGAAGTGATACTTGAGCCATTACCCTACACTTTCCCATTCTGTCCCACCTTGTTTCCTTCAGAGAGAATATGGTATGAGGAAGGTTCAAGTTCTCCCTGACTTGGCAACCTTGTCCTTTAGACACAGTGCCCACTGTGCCCAGGAGTATGATACTTCTAGGGACCTACTAAATGTTTTCTTTCTTTCTTTTTTTTTTTGGCCATGCCACCCAGCTTGTAAAATCTTAGTTCCCCAACCAGGGATCGAACCTGGGCCCACAGCAGTGAAAGCACTGAGTCTAACTACTGGACCGCCAGGGAATTCCCAATGTTTTCATTTTAAGTTCACTTAAAATCAGAAGAAGACATGAATATCACAACTAATATATAATAATGATTGAGCCTGGATTATATGTTTTTTTAAATTCAATTTTACTTATTTATTTTGGTCGTGCCATGCAGCGTGTGGGATCTTAGTTCCGGGACCAGGGATCGAACCCATGCCCCCTGCAGTATAAGTGCGGAGTCTTAACCACTGTACCACTAGGGAAGTCCCAAGCTTGGATTATATTCTAATGCAGTCATAACATATAATTTAAAAAATGTTTTTAATGGAGCAAGGGGCCCTCAAAATGCAGCCCTATGACCATGTCCCCTTCCTGATGTAGATTAACCCTCCAGGAGAGTCTGTGAGTTTTCCTGCTGTCTGATTTTCTCCCTCCAAGCCCCCTTGGCGGCTTGGAGGCACAGACCCACTGCTCCCTGCCTCTTAAGGCCGTTTAAACCTGCTGCTGTCATCATGCACGGGGCGGGGTGGGGGGCAACTGAACCACACCCCAGTTCTCACCTCCAGCTGCTTCCTGAGTGGGATGCTTTTCCTCCCAATGGCAGCGATGCTGGCTTGGGCTGGAGGGTCACTTTCTTGGGTGTGCAATTTCTTCTACCCTGTACTACATCCCTCCCAACCCCCCAATTCTTGGCACCTGCTCAGTTCTGACTTTGATAAATGAGGACTTTGGAGGAAGAAAGGCACACTATCGCACTGAAGAGTGGTTTGGTTGGTGACGGGTGGTGTGATATTGGGATATAGGGAAGAACCCCACTTCAATCTTCCAGGGCGTGGATGCAGCCTTCCGGGGACACGCATGTGCACCTTTGGTGCAAACATGCTCTTCTCCTGATACTCCACCAGCTCTATTTTGAGGGCTTTTACTCTTCTCACCAGATCAATTCAACAATGCATTTTACATCTTCCCGTCTGGGCGGTAACTCAGACAACCAAGGTGGTATTTTTTTTAATGTTCCCTTAAAATAGACAGTTAAGCTTCAAAGGGTCTCTTTTCATAACAACGTCCTTATTAGAACTGGAACACATGAATGTGCAATAATTAAACTGAAAACACTAGAATAAATCCCAAACCAAGTAGACTGTAGATTATTATTTCATTGATCAATGACGTGGATATCTGCCATGTTCATGTTATCCATTTCAAAGAACTGGACAGACTTTTTCCTGTGAATCCTTTTGCCATCCTTGTGAGACAAAAGATGCAAAGAAGATAACAGCCAAGTAATGTTGGAATATACCCAGAGCTGATGCCCATTGCTCCTCTGCTGCAGTCTACAAAACAATAGTAGTGATGTCCTCTTCATTTGACACAAAAGAGAAAGAGGCGTTGAAATGGGAATTTTGTCACCGGATGGACGGTTCAGGGCACACCGTGTCTATCGCAGGCTAATAGCTCACTTTAAATGTGAGTGGATTTCTTGGGTTCGCCTTTTTGAAACCCGAACAAGCAGGAGCAAAAAATGTATCCCAGCTCAGTAGTTACATTCATGAGAAATGTGGCCTATTACACCGTGGGCTGCTTTCTATAAAGCTCTCTTTTTAGATCACAGACTCATCTGACTAATTTAAGTTGAAACAAGAGCCATTATTTATTATCAAGAAGAAAATCCGTGGCCAGAAGCTTAAAGAATTGCTCACAAAGTACTTACTGCCCAGAACAAAGGTAAGAATGGTTTCCTATAAACTGAGTAAATAGTCACATCTAGAGTTACCTGACATCTCAGATTAAGCCATCTGCTTCACAATATGGTATTCAGTGATAGATTCATCAGGTATTACTTGTGTAGATAGAATGATTTCTAAAATAGAGGAAAATGAAGAGGCTTATAAGTGCGTGAGCAATTGATTAACAGATCTCCAAGTCACGGACTCATTCATTCATTCGTTCGTTCATTATTAGTTTGTAAGCTCTTACTCTGTGCCAGGCAGGGTGCCGGACATAGTTTGGGATATAGAAATTCCTTGGAATTCAGAGCAGAAAGACAGAGAATTTATCCTCAAGGAGCACATCTTTTGTGAGAGTGTGCAATGCAGGTATATGGAGGAGGTGATGAGAGCACAGAAAAAGGCACCAAGCGTACAGTGGGGGTCAAGAAGATGACCCTTGACCTGAGTCAATTTCAAAGCCTGCAATTGATTTCATTGGGATTCCCACCCTTATAAAAAATAATACTTTCCTGCCTTCTTTAAATCATTAAAAAATAAATGAGATGAGAATTTTGCTTTTCTTTTACAAAATAATTCATAGAGTGGAGGGTGTCATAGAGGCGGTTCTGCTTGCTTGCAGGAAACACACCTACTTCTCTGAATGTCCCTGCAAGTGGATCCTGAGAGGTCCAAGAGTGTCGTCTGGACAAAGGTATATTCCAAAGAGGCTTGTTCTGTGTGAAATGTGCTCTAACAGAGCGACTGTAATGATAAGAACATGATGAGCCTTCCTTTTAAGCTTTTTTTTTTTTTTTTTTTTTGCGGTACTGGGGCCTCTCACTGTTGCGGCCTCTCCCGTTGCGGAGCACAGGCTCCGGACGCGCAGGCTCAGCGGCCATGGCTCACGGGCCCAGCCGCTCCGCGGCATGTGGGATCTTCCCGGACCGGGGCACGAACCCGTGTCCCCTGCATCGGCAGGCGGACTCTCAACCACTGCGCCACCAGGGAAGCCCCTTTTAAGCTTTCTAACTCTCCAAGTCAAGTACCTCTGGCCTGGAGAATGTGATCTGCGTATGGCTATACTGCACTTGATACGCAATGGTGTTCAGTAGAAATTTAAACTGGGTAATTGAAATTGAAGTAGAAATAAATCTGTGCAAACATACTTAAAGGTAAGTTTCCCATCTTTGAAGCTTGGCTTCACTGAGTTTTCTTACAGGAGACTCTACTGAACGTGGAGCCCTTCAATGCTTGGATCAGATGATGGTTGTTTTCCAGTAGAACGCTCTTGGTTGTACCTGGACCTGAGAATGATGGCTTGTCAAGCCATGCATGGGAGAAGCAATGGGAATGTATTCCAGGAGCAACACGGTACAAGTTTCACAATGAGAATTTTGTTTTTTTCTTTAAGGTCATAACGCTCATACTGGCCACTCTTGGCAGTCCTCATTTTCACCATCAGAATGTAAATGTCAATTCTGCAAATTTGGTTTCGGTTGAAATTGACAATTAATTGAATCAATATTTATTGAGTGACCACAATGGGACAGGTTTTGTTCCAGGAGCTGAAGATCTGGTGGTGAATAAAACATCACAGCCCCTGCCTTCATGGACACGATAGTATAGGCTGAGAGGAAGACGGTAACACACAAACTTACAAACAAGTTGAGCACCATAAAGAAACGGGACAAAGTGAAGTTAGCGAAGACAGGAGGGTGGTCACAGATGTTTGTGCTGAGGAGGTGACACTTCAGAGGAGACCAGAGGATAAATCAGAGGCAGTGAGCTGAAGAGCAGGAAGACGAGGATTCCACACAAATGCGTAAAAGAGTTTAGTGTGTTGTTAACTCTGAGTGTCAATAGCTTTTAAAAAGGAGAACCATTTATAATTTGGGGAGTTGCTTATAAATAATGTAAATAGGGATTTCCCTGGCCGTCCAACGGTTAAGAATCCGTGCTTCCACTGCAGGAGGCACGGGTTTGATCCCTGGTCAGGGAACTAAGATGCTACATGCCGTGCACTGCGTGGCCAAAAAAAAAAAAAAAAAAAAAAAAAAATATATATATATATATATATTATATAATGTAAGCAACTTAAAGAGGGGAGAAGACTAAAATTTTTTTTTTCTTTGCGGTACGTGGGCCCCTCACCGCTGCAGCCTCTCCCGCCGTGGAGGACAGGCTCCGGACACGCAGGCCCAGCGGCCACAGCCCACGGGCCCAGCCGCTCCGCGGCACACTGGATCCTCCCGGATCGGGGCACGAACCCGCGTCCCCTGCATTGGCAGGCGGACCCTCAACCACTGTGCCACCAGGGAAGCCCAAGACTAACATTTATTAAGCAATTATTACATGCCAAGGACTATTCTAAGGGATTTAATAATGACAATCATAATAATCATCATGATCATTATTATTAATTAGAACATTTATTACTATTCTAGTAAATAATTATGCTGAATTAATTTAGTGAGTGCTAAGCACTATGCTATAGGCACTCAACATATATTTTCTTACAAAATCTATGCAATAAAATATGCCCTTGAAGTTGAAGGGAGAACGCCAGTCTTGCTGAAGGGTTGAGAAGAATCAGGCAGAGTCGAAAGGGAGCTGAAGCCCTGGCCTGGGAATTGGATGCCTTGGAGCAGAGTATTCCTATAGTGAGCAGAGGCTTATCTGATGCATGGCTAAGGGGATAGAGTCCCTAGCCTCTGGGGGCCAAGCAGTGGGTAACTGTCGGCTGCAGAGATGGGGAACGAGGGCAGGAATGGTGAGGGGCCCTCACAGATTCCTGAGTGGAGGGGACACAAGCTGAGACAGTTGTATGGCTCTAACTCTGCCTATAGCAAGATGAAGTGAGTGGGCCTCAGAGGTCAGCCAGGGGCCGGCTGTCATAATTCTGGGAAGAGACTCTGAAGGCCTTTGCCAGGAGAGTGGCCACGGGTGGAGAAGAGAAGGCAAGGGTGGGCCATGTGGGAGGAGAACTCGGCCAGGTCCGAGGTTTGGGGAGCTGATGAGTTTATTATTAGAGATTTTGATTTGAAAATGTGTCCGAATGTGTCAGCAGGACACACACATTTCCTAAGTATTTAACGCTGGTTCTGATTCCTTCTCACACCCATTTCATTAAACCAAACAGAATCCCTTCTGAGAGACTTAATTAAGCAGGGCTGCTCTAAGAGAGCCTGGCCAGCAGCAATTCCTATTCCTTTACAAATGCTCTTAAAGAAACATCAGATGGGTAATCAAGCTGGGCAATGAGAGAAGAGGAAGTGCTGGGAACGGCTCCACACCACATACTATATATAGAATACTATTACAGTCATCTTCTGTCTTTCGGTTCATTTCCATATCTGTATTGGCAATTACATGTCAGGACACATCTGCATTCACTGAAAGCAACAGAAACCTTCCCTATCTCTATCTTGGATCATTAGCTCGATGCTTACGTTCCTCTGACACTGTGGTAATAGACACTCAGGTTGATCCTAATGGAAGCTCCATAAATTATTTATACCTCCTCGACAGCAGGCAGAAGGGGGCTACTCAAGGAACTCACACAGGGTTTTTTCCTTTTGTTTTTGTTTCTGTTTTTTTTTTTTTTTTAATGAACCAGGAGAGAGAAAGAGAAGATATATTTTCAGAATAAATAGCCCACTTTCAAGATATAAAAGATGGACTTCGCAACAAAATACCAGTTTCGTATTTTCATAGATCTACTTAGCACATGTTTTTCTTGATAAGCAGCATGAGGGGGCAGACATTGGTCCTCTGGGTGGACAGTGGGTAGACACTGTACTCTTCCACCTGATGAAGAGAACCAATCTGTTGAGTGACTTCTGTATTATTTAGGTTCTGATTCCCATAATCTTACCCATCACCTTGCGTTTCTGCACAGGAGCTACAGTTGATTTGAACGAGGATCAGGGATAAGTTGAGGCAACTGGGAGGCAGGATGGAATTGGGTTTTAGAAAACAGTGATGTTTCCTTACTTTTCCACCTGGATTGAGTGTGCAAAAACCGGTTATGTGCTTTTTGCACACTCACCACAGTTGGTCAGACTTTCACAAGTTGAGAGGCTGCCATGTGGGCTCTGTCACCATCTCAGAGGCCAGGGGTCCATGTAGGGGACCTTTACCCCTCCAGTGAATGAAATGTCCTCTGCGTAAAATGCCAACTCTTAGAATACACATTTTTAAATTTTATTGAAGTATAGTTGATTTACGATGTGTTTAATTTCTGCTGTATTGCAAAGTGACTCAGTTATACATATATATATTCTTTTCCATTATAGTTTACCACAGGATACTGAATATAGTTCCCTGTGCTATACAGTAGGACCTTTTTGTTTATCCATCCCATATATAATAGTTTGCATCTGCTAATCCTAGAAGCTTAGAATCCCAGCTCTTAGAATATGGACCACTAATGATGACATGATGGTGAGTGCCCAGGTGGGATGACAGCTTAAAGGATGCTATGCTGATAGGGAAGCTGATACAAAGCCTGACTTATTTTTTTTTTTTGGATGCATTAACTGACTTGGGTTTTTGCATAATAATCTGATATGAATTGTGAAATCCATTAAAATATATAACAACCCGATAAAAATTCCACTAATTCAGAATTTATGATCATTTTGACAGGAACAAGCTGCGTTGGCTTATTTTTGCTTGGTAAAACACTTTCTTAATATTGTAAAACTAATAGTGCAAACCAGACTGCAGAGGGAATGTTTAAAATACTTAAAGGACAAATTGTTTTCAGCACTGACAAGCCCTGCAGGAGTGCTGCTTACATAGAAACAAATGACATGCTGCTCATAAACCATTAGAATTTGTTAATTAAATCATATCTTCCCTACCAGGCAACACTGAATTGGCTTAATTTGAGTTACTGTATGTTCTTTTTTCTTTTTTGAGAGAATAATGCTGCAATAATGCTGAGAATAAATGGTGCAATTTTAAAAAAAGGTACTTGGAAGAGTGCAAAAAACACTATCTTGTGACTCTGGGTGGGTGGCTTAATCTCTCTGAACCTTCGTTCTCTCTTAGGATAAGTGAGGCTTATATACTGACCTTTGTGGGTTATTGGGAAGATACCACAGTTATATGTAAAGCTACTAGAACCCCCATGAGCACATAATAAGAGATCGTTTGTGTGGGTTTCAGAGATAAAAATTTAACTCTACAAAATATAATACAATCTCACAAACTGGAGAGAAAGTAAGCAGGGATGGTGATTTGCCATAAAAAAGAATGAAATTTTGCCATTTGCAAGAACATGGATGGACTTGGAGGGTATTATGCTTAATGGAATAGACAAAGACAAATACTGTATGATATCACCTAAATGTGGAATCTAAAAAATGAAACAAACCAGTGAATATAACAAAAAAGAAACAAACTCACAGATAGAGAGAACAAACCAGTCGTTACCTGTGGGGAGAGGGGAGGCGGCAGGGGTAAGATAGGGGTAGGTGATTAAGAGGTACAAACTACTATGTATAAAACAAATAAGCTACAAGGATATATTGTACAACATAGGGAATATAGCCAACTTTTATAATAACTATAAATGGACTATAACCTTTAAAAATTGTGAATCACTATTCTGTACACTTGAAACTTCTATAATGTTGTAAATCAACTACACCCCACTAAAAAAGAATGGTGATTTGAGTGCTTATAATAATAATAAATATAACATCTTTCACTTACTGAGTACCAGCTATTATGGAATCCCCTTTTTATAGATGAGAAAACTGTGGAAACTGCTGTCTTTTATAACTTTAGTGTTAAATTTAGTGGCCTAGACTTAGAAGAGGAAAAGATTCTCAATAAAAACAGCATCTTAAAAATCATAAAGTCTCTTTAATGTCAATATTTTAGAAAATTTCATGTTTTAAACATTTAACAGCAATTAAAAATTTTAAAGGTCTTCGGTTTCTTGTAAATATATTAAGAAAGAAATTGTACAGTTAAAAGCCACTTTTAACTAATGGCCACAGCTGGCAAAAATACTGGCAAGTTCATGACTTTTATTTCTTTTTAATATCTCTGTTTATACTTGAAAACTAATGATTTGTTTAACTAATTAAAGAAAAACTTCAATTCGGCTTGTCTTTAGACTTGAAGAAATTAAAAATGGTGGCCATTTCACAAAATTTTAGGCTCCGGACGCGCAGGCTCAGCGGCCACGGCTCACGGGCCCAGCCGCTCCGCGGCACGTGGGATCCTCCCGGACCGGGGCACGAACCCGTGTCCCCTGCATCGGCAGGCGGACTCTCAACCACTGCACCACCAGGGAAGCCCCACAAAGCTTTTTGAGTTTCAAATTTCTAGTGTTTCTCAATGAAATAAAATCCCAACCAAGCATTTTAACTTGGTAACAACTCTGATAAAGACAGTCTTTGGCCACAGTAGACATAAACTATCCCCATTTTACAGAGCATTCACGGGACATTAGGACGTCACCTTAATTAACAGAAAGATTTAAGCAGAACATTTATTTTAATAAGACTATGTAATGAACTTTCGAGAATTAGTCTTTGATTTGCTTTGTTTTTCAGGTCAAGCAAATTGGGATTTTCCCTTTGTTAGGGAGCACCCAGTCCAGTCCTGACGTAGGAAGGGTCAGTGTCAAAACCAGACAGAGCGCCCACCCACATTCTGCTATGCAAAGCCAACCTTGGCTCTAAAAGCCAAGTCTCAATGCATTTGCTTGTGAGCTATCGGGCTCGCCTGGAGAGCTTTCATCTCTCAAGACCCATCTCTGGGGAGTGGTGCTGTCACTACCTCTGAAAGGCTGCAAGACGAGCTAGTATGCATTTCTTGGCTTTAAATTGCATGGCTCTGATCAAATTCTTATTTTTACCCAAATTGCATTATAACAATGACATAATGGCTTTGAGGTCAGAAATATACAGAAAAATCACATTTTGTGAATTTGATCATTTTGATTTGTTTCCACTGGGGACATCAGCCAATGCATAGGAGCTCAACATTTATAAACGGCCTCTGCTCAGACAAGACAAGCACTTAAGCTGAAAAGGAAGAAAAGTCACTCTCCTCGTTATGGATCGTACTATTTTGAGAACAAATGAATGCACATAGAGGAAAAACCCTCCTGTGTCTTTCTAGTCTTTTGAGATGAGTTCAATGTGTGGATTCTTCTAAACTGGACAATTCACTTACTAACATACTTATTTGTGAGCAGCTGCAGTATGTATTTGTATGTATCTGTATGTATTTGTGAGGTACTTTCATGTTATTGAAAACTAAGAAGACAGAATCCTTGATTTGGAGTAGTTTATAATATACTATACACACACATACACAAAAGACAACAACCGGGGTGTAATTATAGGCAATATGGATAAGCTAATATCATAGAGTAATAACTATATGTTAGGATACATAAAAATTCTTATATTGGCCATTGGTTACCTTACCTGAGAATGATTAAGCAAATAAAACAAAACAAGCTTACGACCACCAACAAAAAAACAAACAGTAATTACAGTTTGAAAGATGATCAAGCAATTAACACATGCAACAACATGCGCTGAGAACCTACAATAGGCAAGATATATGATGATACAAATAAAAAATTCTGGGGCTTCCCTGGTGGCGCAGTGGTTGAGAGTCTGCCTACCGATGCAGGGAACCTGGGTTCGTGCCCCGGTCCGGGAGGATCCCACATGCCGCAGAGCGTCTGGGCCCGTGAGCCATGGCCGCTGAGCCTGCGCGTCCGGAGCCTGTGCTCCGCAACGGGAGAGGCCACGACAGTGAGAGGCCCGCGTACCGCAAAAAAAAAAAAAAAAAAAAAAAAAAAATTCTCTCAAACTTTTATTAACTGAATGCATAATTTTTTGGTTAGGTGGGAACCAGTTCCAAAGGACTCTCTAGAATGTTCTTAAAGACCACAAATTTTCAAGTATCTTCTAACACATTCAGTATTGTTTTCTATTGTATAAATGTGTTTTAAAATAGTGATAAAAATTTTATCCAAGTACTGGGTGGACTGAGCTCACAATGATATGGGGTGGGGAGAACATTATAATCACAGAAGACTTCTCGGAGAAGGAAGAAATTTTAAACCAAGTTTTAAAAGAAATAAGAGACACCTACTGCTGGATTAAAGCAGGGAAGGCACTTCTGAAAAGAAGGATGGCAAGAACAAAGGCTTTGAGATAACAGCCGGAATTAAGTCGGGAACAAAACCAGTCTGGAGCCCTCCTGAGCTTTTCGGCACATTCCCGTCATAAAGCTGGTAGCAGGGACAGTAAGCTGTTTCCCTGATTTGGTAAAGAAGGGATTTGCTAAGCAACCTCACCCCTCTTATCCTTCCAGAAAGAGAGTATTGGCCTGGACACCGGAATGACAGCAGCCTACAAGGAATTCTATTTGCAGATTTTGTCTGGACTCTGCTGGTACCATTCTAGCCGGTGTGCCTTTGGCCACATGGCTCCAGGGACAACTCTCTCTGGCAGCAGAATTATGCTTGTGCAAGAAAGCAGAGCTTGCATCTGCTCAGTGGACACAATACTGTCTCAGATGTTTGCACAAGCAGATTTTTGTTTTAGTCTTTAAATTTTGGCATTGTAGTAGGTTTTTTTTTAAAGTCAAACATGGACTCCAGCCTCTGTAAACCTCTTTCCATGTAATTAATTATTTCTCCCCTAATAAGACAAATCTAGAGCAGGTTATAGCTGGCTGGCCCTGCATGCCCAGTGAGCTTTGCCTCTGGATTTGTTTGTTTGCGGGGGAATCTTAGTTCCCCAACCAGGGATTGAATCCGGGCCCTCAGCAGTGGAAGCGCAGAGTCCTAACAACTGGACCGCCAGGGAATTCCCTAGGTTTGGTTTTGAAGGGGGCGACATTTGTTTCTGGCCCTCGTTCTTCCTCCTGTCTCTTTCATACTTACCGGTTGATCTGGGCTGCCAGGGACTCTTCACTGCTGTGTCCTCCATTTCCTGCCCCTCCTCTCCAACCTGCTCTGCACGGGCACCCCATATGCTAGACCTGGACACCAGCAATGGCATGACCCCCATCTCCATCAGCCTACCTGTGAAGCCTCCCCAAATAAACATAAAACTAGACTGAAAACTGTTCTTTCTATGCAGAGCTTCAAGAAGTATTCTTGAGGGTCCCATCCTCCCATCAAATGTCCACTCCCAAAGCCATATAGAGAGAAGTTTTAGAGCTGCCAGTGCCCAATAAAGTACCATCGAAAAGGAGCCCCACTAGATTCCTGGAATAAGAAACTGAATCAGTTAATTCATGTCAATAGGCACATAGTAAATGCTCCCTAACCAGCTCTGGAGGCAGTATGGTTCAGTAGTTGATAAGGCAGGCTTTGGAACTAGTCTATCTGGGGTCAAACCCCACCTCTGCTACTCACCAGTGGTGTGATCTTGAACAAGTTAGTAGCCACCTGTGTACCCGCAGGCTGAATGTAGGATGAAGGAGTTAATAGGTGTAAAGCACTCATAGCAAATAGCAATTTGCTCAATTGCTATTTGCAAATACATAGCAAATGCTCAATAAGTGTTTGTTGTTATGTCAATAATAGCTTAATCAAAGTTACAGACGGAGGAAATGAGGTAAATTTCTCACACTTTGGCAGAGAGATGTCTGTGGTATGTGGCCTTTTGGTACCTGAAGGTCCTGCATGTGTGTGGCTACATCCTTCCCTGCCTCTGCTTAAGGGAACTACTTTTTTTTTTTTTTTTGCGGTACGCGGGCCTCTCACTGCTGTGGCCTCTCCCATTGCGGAGCACAGGCTCCGGACGCACAGGCTCAGCGGCCATGGCTCACGGGCCCAGCCGCTCCGCGGCATGTGGGATCTTCCCGGACCGGGGCACGAACCCGTGTCTCCTGCATCGGCAGGCGGACTCTCAACCACTGCGCCACCAGGGAAGCCCTAAGGGAATTAAAAAAAAATTTTTTTTAATTTATTTTTTATTGAAGTAGAGTTGATTTACAATGTTGTGTTAGTTTCAGGTGTACAGAAAAGGGATTCAGTTATATATATATTTTCATATTCTTTTCCATTATGGTTTATTACAAGATATTGAATATAGGTTCCTGTGCTATACAGTAAGACCTTGTTGTTTATTTTATATATAGTAGTTTGTATCTGCAAATCCCAAACTCCTAATTTATCCCTCTCCTCCCCCTTACCCCTTTGGTAGCCATAAGTTTGTTTTCTACGTCTATGAGTCTGTTTCTGTTTTGTAAATAAGTCCATTTGCGTCATACATTAGATTCCACATATAAGTGATATAATATAGTATTTATCTTTAGCTTTCTGACTTCATTTAGGATGATAATCTCTAGTTGCATCTATGTTGCTGCAAATGGCATTATTTCATTCTTTTTTATGACCGAGTAGTATTCCATCTGTATATATATACCACATCTTCTTTATCCATTCATTTGTAGATGGACATTTAGGTTGCTTCCATGTCTTGGCTATTGTGAATAATGCTGCAATGAACATAGGGGTGCATGTACGTATCTTTTCTAATGATAGTTTTTTCCAGATATATGCCCAGGAGTGGGATTGCTGGATCATATGGTAACTCTCTTTTTAGTTTTTTGAAGAGACTCCATACTGTTCTCCACAGTGGCTGTACCAATTTACATTCCCATCAACAGTGCAGGAGGAAATGAACTTTATTTTTACTGTTTAAGCCAGTACACACACACACACACACACACACACACACACACACACACACACTGATTTCATGAGCCCATTTGAGTTGAGACCTGCAGTTTGAGAACCACTGGCTGAGGGGCAGCTCTATACAACTGAATGCATTCAGTCAAGTCAATTTCCTCAAATTTGAGTCATACAGGAAATGGCTTCTCTCTTCCAGGACACTTGATTCTTAGTTCATTTCCACAAACCCAGGTCCTTAATATTTTTTTCCTAATATACATTTAAAATCATTCATAAGGGGTCTTAGAGAAACAGTCTGGTATTATGGAAAATATACTGAATGAGGGTGAGGGGGACCTGACACGTGTGTTCCGGTTCTACCTCCTCCAGTATCATGTATGGATCTGAGTCAGTGCCTCAGTGTCTAAGTCTGTATTTTTCCATTTGTGAAATGAGAAGCTTAGGTCCTTTCCAGGTTTCTAACACTTAAACCTTGTAATTTCACCAACTACTGACATCAAATTTAATGGAGCTATATGTGTTCTTTTTCCTTTTTGGTAATTTCCAAGCCCTAACTTCAAATACTTTCCCATTGATTATTTAAGCTATTTGGATTTGGGCAAAAGTGAATTAATTGTCTTGCTGGTGTGAACTTGACCATTTGCCAGATAATTAGGAAATCTTTCCTTCAAGAATCATATTGGTTTATCACGCTTTTTAGAAAGATACTCATCTGTTCTTGTGACTAAGGCTGGATTAAGCAGAGGGCAAGGAAATGGACTTTGTCTTTTAATTTCCTTAATACCTTCGGGGTAGGAACAATGTCTTCTTTTAAAACATATTTCCTCAGACACCAGTAAAGGGCCTGCTTGCTATGGGACACTGCTTCTCCAGGTACAGGGAACGACAGCTTTATAGAGGCAAATACAAACAAGAGTCAATCCTTTACTTGAAGGACTCTGGTCATTACCTGGCATTCAAGTGGTGTTACTTTTTTTTTTTTTTTTTTTTTTGCGGTACGCGGGCCTCTCACTGTTGTGGCCTCTCCCGTTGCGGAGCACAGGCTCCGGACGCGCAGGTTCAGCAGCCATGGCTCACGGGCCCAGCCGCTCCGCGGCATGTGGGATCTTCCCGGACCGGGGCACGAACCCGTGTCTCCTGCATTGGCAGGCGGACTCCCAACCACTGCGCCACCAGGGAAGCCCTAAGTGGTGATACTTTTAAAACCCGGCCGAGAAATAGATTTAAAAAGAGCATCAATACAAATGGCTAATAAGCACATGAAAAGATGCTCAACCTCATTAGCCATCAGGGAAATGCCAATCAAAACCACAAGATATCACTTCACATCCACCAAGATGGCTAGTATCAAAAAGACAGAAAAGTATCGGTGAGAACGTGGAGAAACTGGAATCCTCACATACTGCGACTGGAAATGTAAAATGGTGCAGCCTCATTGGAAAACAGCCTGACAGTTCCTCGAAAGGTTAAACATGGAGTTATCATATGACCCAGCAATTTCACTTCTAGGTATATACTTCAGAGGAATGAAAACATATGTACAGAAAAACTTGTACATAAATGCTCATTGCAGCATTATTCTCAATAACCAAAAGGTGGAAACAACCCAAATGTCCATTGGCTGATGAATACATGAATACAATGTGGTAGATCCATACAATGGAATAGTATTTGGCAATGAAAAGCAATAAAATACTGATACATGCTACATTATGACTGGATCTTGAAATCGTTATGCTATGTGAAAGAGGCCAGTCTCAAAAGACTATGTATTGTACCCATATGATTTCATTTATATGAAATGCCCAGAATAGGCCAATCTATAGAGATAGAAAGTAGATTAGTGGTTGCCTAGGGCTGGCAAGGGAGATGGAGAGATAGAAGGGTGACGGCTAAGGGATACAGAGTTTCTTTTACGGGTAATGAAAATGTTCTACAATTGATTGTGATTGATGAACGCACAGCTTTGACAATACTAAAAACACTCAACTGTACGTTTTAAATGGGCAAATTGTATGGAATGTGAATTATGTCTCAATAAAGCTGTTATTTTAAAAAGGCATCAGAACATTGAAAACTTATAAGAAAACAGCACTGCATAGTATCCCACACTAGCATTTGCAACTTTGTTTGCTATCCCTTGATCAGTCTCAGATCAGCTCCTTTTGATGTTTCCTCCTCTATAAAATGGCAATAACCATAGCAAACCACTCTACCCTCTTTCTTCTCTATGGAGACCTGGTAAGACCAAGACCAAATGCTTTTGTGTCTTGGATTCACGCTGAGATTTTTCTCTTTCCTTAGGAGACTCATGCTTTAAAAATTGGAGGCATTATCGTGAAAACCAAAGGTTTTAGGGCCCATCTAAGAGGACATTTTGCAGGAACAATTGTTTAGCGTGTGTGTAATCCTATATCTGTGATGGAGGAAAACAAGATTAAAAGTGCCATTCTTGAAGCCAAGAGTAATTTACATGAGATAAAGGGTGCAGAAAACAGAGAACATTATTCCCTTTGGAGAGGTGCATTTATTCAGGGAAAGTTACCAGGGAGAAGAGCAGCTCATACCGGTGTAAGACGATATGCACTCAGGAGGAGGAGAAGCCACAATGAAAGCTAGATTCCCAGGAGGTCCCATTCTGTAGGCACTTTGCAAGGCCACTGGTAATCACAGTAGGTTCCAGTGGGGGAGCCTTAGAGAAATACAGTGACAACTATCTTGAAACCTCATATACTGCCCACCTTGTTTCCAAAGCTTTTCTTGATAAGCTTCATTTTACTAAAGGGCTATGAGCACAGTGTTAAGCTCTGGAGAAAAGCAAATTTGTGCTGCCAGTTTAGCTCTACGAAGTGGGAATATTCCTGTTCACTGTCTGTGCCTTAACACTTTAAAAATGCAGTTATGGAAAATAATCTAACAATTGCAGTAAAAAAATGGCTAATTGCATATCAGAAAGTAAAGAGTTAGACTTCTTGATGATGGTCATTCTGACCGGTGTGAGGTGATACCTCAATGTAGTTTTTTGTGTGTGTGTGGTACGTGGGCCTCTCACTGCTGTGGCCTCTCCCGTTGCGGAGCACAGGCTCCGGACGCGCAGGCTCAGCGGCCATGGCTCATGGGCCCAGCTGCTCCGCGGCGTGTGGGATCTTCCCGGACCGGGGCACGAACCCATGTCCCCTGCATCGGCAGGCGGACTCTCAACCACTGCGCCACCAGGGAAGCCCTAGTGAATCTTTTTAACATATTTTAAAACATGTTCTAATTTTTAAAAATGGGAACTATGTGATTTTGAAATGTAACAATCGACATGTGGACTTATATGTCACCATTCTTTCTGCTAGTTCAAAAGCACTGTATGTATATTATGACTACTTATGCATGTAGAAAGGTAATGAAACTAGTAAAATTCTCAGTTTTAACACTAAGGCCAAACAGATAAGGTTTAACAACTTTTCCAATATAACTTTAAATGTCAGAGACTGAACCACATTTGAACTCTAAAGGTTACTCTTTAAAGATCAGCTAAGATTCTCTTTTTTGATGGGCCTGGTGGAAAGACTGGGCACTGTGGCTTAACAGACCTGAGTTTATATCCCTTGCATACCACTTATTAGCATATAACCTTGGGCAAGTTACAAAACAACTCTGAACTTCAGTTTCTTTATTGCAAAACACACTGTTGGGAGAATTAAATAAGTTTCTATATGCACAGGGCCTGAAAATCCTGTTCCTCAATAAATGAGTCTCCCTTCCAAGGTTACTGCACTTTGATAATTGGGTCAAACCCAGTCTTGTTTTTTCACTGTGATTAATGAAATCCTCTAATTAAAAAAAAAACACCTTCATTCTTCTTTACCCTTTCGTCTATTTACTGCCTGTCATTTTGCCCTGTGTTTTCCATTTCACATACCCACCTCCATCTCCAGGCAGACACCCTGCCATGCCTTCCCTGGTTCCAGTCATGTGAACTGATTGCAACCAACCATCTCTAGCACCTGCCATTTTAACATTTTTGTCTCTTTGTGAGCTGACCCCTGGCCTCCTACTCAAGCCTCATTAACTGTCATTCTAGCCTTTAAGTTCTACCCTCCACTCGTAATGGACTTCTTCCAGTTCCTGGAAAGTCTAGCTTCTGGAAGCCAAGACCACCATACGCTCTCTTAAATTTGAGTCTTCCACAAGCCTGGACTTTGCCTGGACTGTTCTGCCCCCTTCTACTCAACTGGCCAACCCCCACTCTTCCTTCAGGTCTCCTCTAAATAATCTTTCCTCTGGAAGGCCCTCTCTGACCCCCTGGATCAGGTTCCATCCTGTATCTAAAAGCTCTCGCACATTTCACCATGCATATCACAGACTTGTTCAATTTCTGACTTCCCCTGGAGGCTGTATGCTCCTTGAAGGCAATGATTGCAGTCCCAGGGCCCAGCACAAGGTCTGCACATAATAAGTGCTCACTAAGTACTTATTGAACAAATGAGTAAAAAAATGAATGAAAAAAGATTCTATTTCTCAATAAATACATGTCATTCCTTGAACTAGGTGCAACAGATGAATAGGCATATTACAGAGACTCAGAGTCTTTCTATCCATATAGTTTACTTCTGTGTTTCCATACGTTTCTCTGGTGGAGAAGGGGGGCAGGTTCCTTTGTTGAATCTCAGCCCCTCTGTGATATTAATAAGTTGATCAAGTGAGATAAGCTATAACGAGATAAGCTATAACGTTGATTCTGGGAACAAGGGAAGAAATGTGGTTACTAGCAAAATATTCCAGTTGTTGGCTTCCCCTCTCCCCACTGAAGTAGGAATACTATCTTTCAGAATTTAAAAAAATTGTTGCATCGCACAGTGCTTTGTAACTGCACCCAGCTATCTCATATCATCTGTAGTTTTAGAACCAAGAAAAGTGATTTATGAAGCATAGAGGAATTCCTGAGTTTTTTCAAGTGATAACAGCGCTTAAACTATCTCCAGATATTATGTAGCAACTGATGGAAACATTTTGTCCCATCAGCACAGAAAGCCAAATCAGATCATTCAAACCTCTAAATTCTCAGACAGTTGACTCCTTCAAGCTCTTTTCAATGAGGTCTACATCAGCTCTGTTCAACTTGTTCTCAGTGTTCTTGTGGTTGTTGCTGGCCTTACCTGGATGCTGTCTAGATCTGCACCGTCCAATGTGGTGGCCACTAGCCACGTGTGGCTACTGAAGACTTCAAATGTGATGAGTCCAAATTGGGATCTGCTGTGAGTGTAAAGTATACACTAGATTTCAGACACTGAGTATACAAAAAAGATAACAGAAAATATGAATAATTTTTATATTGTTTACACATTGAAATGATAATTTGTTGGATATATTGGGCTAAAGAAAATATATTATTAATGTTAATTTCTCCAGTTTGTTTTTATTTTTTGGTTGTGGCTACTAGAAAATTGAAAATGTGGCTTGCATTATTATATTTCCATTTGACAGTGCTGGTCTAGATTCCTGGACAGTTGATTCAACGGGTCTGGAGAGCAAACTGACCCACTGCCTGCTTAGCTGTGTCCAATAACTACTTATGCTAGTCCCTAGAGATACAGAGACAAAACTGATCATGGATTTGCTTTTGTGGAACTTCTAATCTAATCTAGTGGGGAGCTATGGATAGATAACTGTGTAATTTTAAAATCATGGAAAATTCAACAAAGAATATGGAAAGATGATATGGGGACATGGAAGAGGGGCAGATTACTGGTACAGGATGGGGCAGTGAGAGGCTAGGAAAGGCTTCCTTGGGGAGGGGTTGTCTAAGCTGAGTGCTGATGGAGAGGAAGGGCTAGAAGCCTGAAACATCATGGTGTGTGCCAATTTTGATGACAATTCTGGTGAAACCAAAAGCAGTCTGGAGGTGCTGGAATGTAATGATTCAGGGAGAAATGAGTCATGGAGGTGGAGAGATAGTCCAGTCTTGAAGAGCTCTGTATGCAAAACCAAACTGCAATGCCAGGCATATTACCTAGGTCTTTCTACTCTGCCATCTTCTCTCCCGTCTGCCATATTACCTAGGAAGCTATGGTGGAGAACAGGTTTTAGTCTTAACAAATGTAGCTGTATGATAAGGCTCTAACTGCTTTTAGTTGCCTTGGTGTGGAAGCAGTTCAAGATGGACCAGGGTGACCTCTGCAAGGTACTAGAGGGACCTCTGAAAGGCACTGCTCTTGAGGGACTAGTACGATGGAGTTGAGAGGTATTGGTAAGTCCCTACTGGGAAGGCTTCCTGCACTGAAAGGGGTGGGGGGCATAACCCCTTGCATGTGAGTGGACACAAAATACATTTTCATTGGCTGGAGATGACTCCTAGTTGAGTGACCTTCTTCCTTTTTTTCAATTCTGCTCTTAACCTTTCTGGGTTATTGCTCTTAGACTTAATGCTTGTCATCATCTCAGGCCCTCTAGCCCTACGTATGGACCTTGTTCCCTCCCGCCACAGTGGCTTTGCACATGCTAATCTCTCTGCTTGGAATATTCTTCCTTCCTCTACTTCCTCCTGCTTCTCCTCCAGTGTCAGTTTAATGATCCCTCCTTTGGGAAGCTTCCTCTGAAAACTCCAGTTTGCCCCATGTCCACTCTCTTCACGGCATCTGTCACAGTTACATGGACTCATTCTCTGGTTTAGTTGGTCTCACTGTCTACATTGCAGGCATGAAGAGAGCGGACATTCTTTATGTTTCTGCTCACCAGGTTCTTAGAACAGCGCTTGGCATCTTGCTACATGGGGAGCTAATGAAGCATAGAGGAATTCCTGAGTTTTATCCAGTAAAAACAGTCCTTAAACTATCTCCAGATATTATCACTATCTCACATTCCCATGGGTCAGCTATTACTTTTCATTTTACAGATAAGAGAACTGAGGTTCAGAGGTTAGATGGTATTTTAGCTCAGGTTCCTGAGAGGCAGAGCCTGAGATGGGGATCCTTGTTCACTGATATACTGGAAGAGTGCTGTCAGGAGAAGGCGAGTGAGGAAAGCAGGGTGGAGCAAGGGAAAAACGCTACTTGAGAACTTGGTATCAGCGGGCAACCAGCTGCAGCCCTGACCCCGCAGGGAGCTCTGGAGTATGTTGCATCATAGAACTGGTCCCACCTTAAGGAAGGGAGGTGGCCTTTTCTACCCTGTGCAGGCTGCCCTGGTGGAGATGAGGCAGGATGTGTAACTCTTGGGCAAGGCAGCTCCTCTTGGCCTTTTGTGAACAGGGGGCAGCTCTGCTCTGCCAGCAGCCAACACTCAGAGCAGTTGAGCATGGGTGTACCGACCCAGTAAAGGGGCTTTTGTTGAGGAATAAACAGTGTCTATTATAAGCGGGTTGCCTGAGATAACACAGATAATAAGTATCAACTCTGCTATGTTGGATCCAAACCTACTGATTCCAAATTTAGGGCTCATTTCAATAGAATTGAATAGACACCAATGATTTCACTTTACAAAAGAAAAAAAAAAAAAGCTTATTGCTATATGCAGAGGTGGTGGATGTATTAACCATATGCTAGTGCAAACACTCGCCAAATAGTCAGTCAGTGTTTTGGTGCCATTGACTACATTGTGTTAATGAGAAAGCAATTAAATCATAGACTTATTTTCTGAATTTTATGTATGTGAAACCCAGGAGTAAATGATCCCTATTAACCTAAAAACTGACCTGATAACAACAGAAGTCTTGACTTTATAAATTACAAATGACCAAACTTCTAAAACCATGCGTGACTCAATAATTTGTTAATACTTGCTCACTGTTGTTGGGAATTCATTTATAGAATACTTTTCCATAGAGAAATAAGACTGAGAAATTAGCCATCAAATTCTATTGGAGCATCTCCACCATCCTGTGCTGAGAATGTTTACACTGAACCTATTCAGTGGTAGATTTTCCACTGTAGAAAATGGTTATTGAAAAAAAAATATAGCTATTGATTGTTTTTGCATCCCACATAAATATTTAATAATACGTTTGGCTATAAATCTAAGATTAATGTAATGGAACTGTAGGGTCTGCAATATTTCAACTGTAGTTTGTATCATAGCAGCATGAGTGTAAACAAAGCAAGAAATATAATGGAACATGTAAAATTCTGACAAATAATATAAATCTCTTTTTTGATTAGTAGAAAAGTAGTAGAAATGGTCACGAAAAGCATGGTGTGATAATGAAAAGAGGATTATATTTGTTCTAAAAGTCATATCTGGGAAGAAAATCTCCTTCAAAAGTATTTAAAAAACTGTTTGCTTAAGTTAAATCTATAAGAACTGTCAGCCTTTTTAATTAGTGTAAATCAGTTAATATTTTTGAGTGCCATTCTAGGGAACCGCAGCAGAAACATAAGATATGGTTCCTTCATTCAGTTATTTTGTTTGTTTGTTTTTTTAAAGATTTTTTTTGATGTGGACCATTTTTTTTAAAGTCTATTGAATTTGTTACAATATTGCTTCTGTTTTATGCTTTGGTTTTTTTGGCTGCAAGGCACGTGGGATCTTAGCTCACCGACAAGGAATCGAACCCGCACCCCCTGCGTTGGAAGGCGAAGTCTTAACCACTGGACCGCTAGGGAAGTCCCTTTCATTCCAGAAAGAAACTTGTAGGATTTTAAGATGCATGGTAAGCATTAAGCTTTGCTGGCAGAATTAATACTTTTTCTCATGGTTTTCCTGACAAGATTCCAACAATGCAGAGATTCTGAGAAAGTAAAAATCATCTGGAATAAATTTCATATTAACTTACATTGTCTAAAGCAGCACTGTCCCATTGAAATATAATGTGAGCCACAGGCATAATTTTAAAATTTGTAGTAGTCACGTTAAAAATATTAAAAAGATACAGGTGAAATCAATTTCAATAATATATTTTATTTAACCCAGTATTTCTAAAATATTATCATTTAAACATGTAATCAACATAAAATTTATTAAAGAGATATTTAAAATTCTCTTTTTTTCACTAAATCTTCAAAATCTGGTGTGTATTTTACACTTACAGTACATCTCAGTGCGAATGAGCCACATTTCAAGTGGTCAATATCCGTGCAGGTAGAGAAAGTTCCCTCGCGTGAAGCCATCTGACATTTCAGAGCTGTGGAACCTTAGTACAAAGATGCTCTGTGGGAGCCCTGGGGGGAGCAGACTTTCTGCTCTGGAAGGGTTCGTGCCCTTTACTAGAAAGTGATGGAAGTTCGGTTGAGAGGCACACCAAGTTTAGTTTTTAGAGGAAAGATCTAGCTCTGGTATCCGTGTCCAATTCTTTACAGAGATTTAAGGTTGTTTCAAATTCTCCAACATCAAAATTCATTTGAACCTCAAATTATAAGAATAATGCAAAGTGAATGTGAAAATGTAATAAAGTGCTAAATAGTATAGTGGGGACACTATAATTTATTGTCCTGTCACTAATTTTTCCAGACGGTACATCTTATCTATGTTAACTAGACTCCACTGTAACCCCGTCATGCCCAGGTCTCAGGGTTAAGCACACAGGAGGAGGTCCCTAAGTACAAGAAGATGTAATGCAGTAATGCTGAGAATGTCCTATGTTTAGATGTTAGTAGAAATGAGGAGAGGTGGAATTTTCTGTAGTTCACTTTTGGAGCTGTTCTACCTCATTCCATAGAAAGGATCTGTATGTTCATGTGTTTCATAGGCTTTGCTGCGTTAGTTTTAGCTTCTGGTAAGATAATCAAGTTTGGTGATCATCAACTTTTTACGGGATGTACTTTAGCATCTGTGTCTGAGAGCCATGGGTTTGGTACTGCCAGTCACAGTGGAGAGTTATTCATTGTAGACATATGCTGGAGAACGATGAGAGGAGCTGTATGGGACACAGAATTAGACCCTGCCACAAATCCACACTGCTAGATTCCCAATCAAATGACTGTACAAGATCAAATGACTGTAAAAGAAGGAAACTTTAAGACTGATACTCATACAGAAGTCCTGCTTCATATTTTAATTACACACACACACACACACACACACACACACACACACACAAAATGAGAAGTGATTTGAATAATTAGCCTCTCCCAATTCATGCCATGTGTTAACTTTCTGCATCTCGTTCATACAGGGTTATAAAGCCATTCCATTAAAATTTCTCCTCTGGCACTCACACATTAACTGGAGTTTGAGATTTATAGGACTGTGTGGAGACTACTGTATATCATAAAAGTCTCCATCAAATAATTTCTTTTCTATAAAGCAGAATCTGAGTTTTGCACCAGAAATTACTCAGCTGGCTCCTCTGGGTAAACAGCAATTTTTGCAATTTATTAAATCTAAATGGCAAAAGCAATCTTAATATGTACAGCAAAATTAGGTAGGTACACAACCATATCTGAAAAATTGCTAGCATTGTATTTAACATTTACTTAACAAACGTTTGGTGTCTACTAGGTGTCACAACGGAACTAGATGTTGGGATACAGAGACAGACTATGTATGGTCCCTGTCCTCAAGAGGCACAGGATTCTGTTTGACGAAGTGCTGGATACTGAACACAACTAGAAGTCACTGTACCTCGGTGATTTGATTTGATTTTGGACACACAGAATTGTTGGATGTTAGGCTGCAGATTCCAAGTCTCAGGTTTCTTTTCTTCTTTAAAAACATATTTTTAAAATTGAAGTATATTTGATTTACAATGTTGTGTTCATTTCCGGTGCACAGCAACGTGATTCAGTTATATATATACATATATATGTTCTTTTTCAGATTCTTTTCCATTATAGGTTATTATAAGATATTGAGTAGAGTTCCCTGTGCTATACAGTAGGACCTTGTTGTTTATCAATTTTATATACAGTAGTGTATATCTGTTAATCCCCAATTCCTAATTTGTCCCTACGCCCCTTTCCCTTTTGGTAACCATAAGTTTGTTTTCTATGTCTGTGAGTCTATTTCTGTTTTGTCAATAAGTTCATTTCTATCATTTCTTTAGATTCCACATATAAGTGATATCATATGATATTTGTCTTTCTCTGTCTGACTTACTTCACTTAGTATGATAATCTCTAGGTCCATCCATGTTGCTGCAAATGGCATTATTTCATTCTTTTTTATGGCTGAGTAATATTCCATTGTGTGTGTGTGTGCGCGTGTGTATACACACACGCACACACACACACACATATATATCACCTTCTTCTTTATCCATTCATCTGTTGATGGACATTTAGCATTTAGGTTGTTTCCATGTCTTGGCTACTGTAAATAGTGCTGCTATGAACATAAGGATGCATGTATCTTTTTGAATTATATTAGTTTTGCTGGGATATATGCCCAGGAGTGGGATTGCTGTTATCATGCAGCAGCTCTATTTTTAGTTTGTTAAGGAACCTCCATACTGTTTTCCATAATGGCTGCACCAATTTACATTTCCACCAACAGTGTAGGAGGGTCCCCTTTCTCCATATCCTCTCCAGCCTTTATTATTTGTCACAAAGTCTCAGTTTTTGGAAGACTGCCCCCCATGCCTCATGTTGCACTGTGGTGGTGATAGACAAAGATGTCTTGTGCTACTGAAGAACTATTGAAAAATGGATAATAGTAGAGCTCCTGTTTTTAAAAAGTATTTTTGGGTAGCTCTTCTCCAAAGCAATAAAGAGATTTAACTTTCTCACTCGAAATGTCTAAAAAAATTTTCAATGCAGAGGGGATTTTAAAAAGTAAGCAGAATGCTGGTTTACATAATCTATTTTAAATGATGATTGACACACTGAGTAAGTAAGAGAGCTTGTATTCAGGAAAAATGGATTTTATAGTCATATAATATTCATGCTTAGAATTATAAAGAAGGTTAATAGAATTAATCCCAATGAAACCGAAAGGAATTGTGATTAACATATTACAAAGTAAAGAATTATGAGACTGGTGAGGGAAAATTCTCTTTTTTGAGGCTAAGCAAAAGAATAATTCACAATTATCTGGGCCCTAAAATAAATAATGTGTGTGCATGTGTGTGTGTCATGGATGTACATTAAATAATACCAAAGATGATGAAAATACTGAAAAGTAAAAAAAGAACATTAGGCATAAAAATAAGAAAGGTGCAATGATTTTATAATTTTAGGTTCTTAATCTCAAATTTTTTGGATATTTTGGTGAAAACATTTTCAGCCCTTGGAGGGTAGAAATGGGGTTCTTTTTCAATACCGTATGCTCAGCATTTAACACAGTGGCCAACTCTTCATAAGTTTTCAACAAATAATTGTTGAATGAATAGGTAGATGAATCAACTAACAAATGATCTGAATAACGAACTTTTAGAGAAAGTAAATGAAAGTAGCATCATTTCGACTGATTTTGTGTAATGTCTTGCTTTGTTTTAGGTGCTTTACATAGTAAATCACATATCAGTCCTTTAAGGCAATGCTACTCGAAGTATGGTCCGTGGACCCGTGCCCATCTGCAAATTGTCACTAATCTGTGACAAGATAAGCACAGTACAGAAATTAAGAGTAAGCATTTAGAATTTTTTTACAGCAATTTGACACTGCCACAACAGCCAAGAGCATGATCTTTATCCTAATTTATTTTTAATTAATTATTCATTTATTTTTACAAAAGTATTGGTCCATAACAAATTGGAAACTACAAAGAAAGGAGAGAAGAAAAATATTAGAAACTGGTCCTTCAGCACGGAGTTTGAAAAGCACTGCTCTGAAGTATGTACTGTAATCCCCACTTGACTGATAAGGAAACCGAGGTTGATAAATCAAGTAGCCAGTAAGGGCTGGGATTGTCGGAGCCAAAAGCTCCAATCCCTTTTGTATTTGGAAAACAGATAAACCTCCTAGTTAAGGGCTTGAGTGTATGACCAGTTTTTATTGATAAAACGTCCCCAGCAGCAGCAGCATTTAGGATTCATGCCAGATACAGTGTAATGCAGGAAGAAAGACACACGTGAAATAAATGGAAAGGGGGATGCTTTAAGCAATGGGGCAGTCCTGACTCGTGATATATGATAAGAATGAGTGTTAAGGGAGAGGGAATCTAATTTGCTTTCCACAGGGACCTCTGTTCTACCCTAGCTCTCCTGCTGAAGTAAATATCAGGGAAGGTCAGTCTATTTATAGTGAGTTGGAGAATTGAGAGGACTGGCTGGGCTTCACGGGGAAAACATTCATCCACTGATGCCCTCAACCAACTATTTGTCTGGAATATCCAAGGCTACTGCGGCAAACATGTTGTTTGTTGTTTTGTGCTTTGCCCTATTTGGACGATCACTTTTATTCTGCATTTTCTTCAGTTTGAGCATAGGGAAATCCTAGTGACTTCTGAGAAAACCAGGGACTCCTAGGTTGGTAGCATCAATGATTCTATCAAATGAAATCAAAATGTCATATTTTACATATTTAAAGTGATCTCCCACCCTTCATTGGTTGTATAAATGCAAAAAGAAATACAGAATCTTGATGCAAGAATACTGAGTTTATGAACGTGTTAATATATACCTAAGAAACTAAACAGTTAAAATAGCAATCAAGGGCTGGAAACTGTAAAGCAACTTGTTTGCAGAAGCACCGCACAATCCTAGCCATGAGGCTGAAAGATGCCTGCAAGGTTGGCATCCTGGGAGGTCCCATGTTCAAGCGGAGGCTGAAAGGCCACTTGGGGGCAGTGTTGTAAAGGGCGCAGGGCGGGGGGCGGGGTGAGGGGGAGGAGGCATGGGGAGTGCGTGGCCATCGCAAGAGAACATTGAAGGTTGCTTCTAACTCCAATCTCTTCCTGAGAGAGCTGATTTTCATGTTGTTTCTGGAGGGGAATTCTAATCCAGATCATGAAAACATTTCAAATTTTAATGCTGGAGCCTTTCCAAACTCAGCTCGAGGATCACTTCTTACCTTTCCTAGCCTTCTCTGGACAAAATAATATGAACATTTTATTAAATAGCACCTGTAGGAATTATTGGACATTTTGGGGGTATGTTTTTGCCTTTTCCTTATTAGGTTATAATTTCCTCAAAGGCATAGATGGTGTCTTATTCACTTTTCTAGAGTAATGCCTCACAAATTACATAGCAAGGCACACAGTTGGTGTTCAAAAGATGTTTGTTGAATGGAGGTGGAATCTGAGATTTTCTAAAAAACAGGAGAGACAACTCTTGTAAACCTGTTTTCTGCCATTTAGATGATATTAAATCATTTAATTTAAAAAATGAAATGACTATGTATAAATATGGAAAATATTTAGTATAAATCTAGAGAAGATAGAATAAAAATATTATGTAAATCATGATTCACCTAGGAAATATATAAGTAATAAGAAGAGTACGTGGAATTATGCAAAATGGAAAATAATTGTATCTGGATGATGAGCATTTTATTGTAAAAGGTCATTTTTTACTATTATTATCTAGATAATATTGTTTTATACATATAAATATATAGCATATACACTATATATATATATTTTTTGTGTGTGTGTGTGTGTGTGTGTGTGTGTGTGTGGTACGCGGGCCCCTCTCACTGCTGTGGCCTCTCCCGTTGCGGAGCACAGGCTCCGGATGCGCAGGCTCAGCGGCCATGGCTCACGGGCCCAGCCGCTCCGCGGCATGTGGGATCTTCCCAGACCGGGGCACGAACCCGTGTCCCCTGCATCGGCTGGCAGACTCTCAACCACTGCGCCACCAGGGAAGCCCCAATATATTTTTATATATAAAATTACATCTATAAACATACAAATTATAGTTATATATTTATATTACATTGTTTTATATATTACATAATATATAATAGATTATACATAAATATGTTGTTTTATATATGCGAAAACAGATAAATATATGTAAAAATATTTTGTTTAAATTTGTTGTCTTGAATGGTTTATAATGTTAGGTTACTTTTTTAATAAAAATTAAAAAAATTTTAGGATAATGCTGAAAATAAGTTTGATTACTTAGAAAATTACTTAGAAAATTTTTAAAAAATCACAATGTTTTAAGCAAAAAAAATTTTTTAAAAATCACAATCTTTTAAGCAAAAAAAATAATAAAGTTTGGGGGAGAATTGTCTTGTTTATTCAACATCCCAAATTCATGTTGGCTTCAAAAATTTGGAACTTTCATATGAATCAAGGATTTTTTTCTTTGACTAAAATCTTAGAAAAATGATGAAATTATGAAAAATTATGTATGAAATTTTATTCATTTTATATACTATTATCCACTTTACTGTCTACGTAGACTTATAATATATATTACAATTTAGATCCAGAAATTTTAGGGTGAAATTACCATACTATAAATAGCAATAATACCTACAACATTTACTCTGAAGTAATTAGTTAATACTCATTAACTTGTATTAACTCATATGCTGAAAGAGTATATTTCCTCAAGATAACATTAATACCATAAAACCTACTTAATATAATTTAAAGAGGGAAAACCAGTATGATGTATAAATCAAAACCCATAAATAATTCTAAAGAAATACAGCTGTGTTGTTTAAATGTCAATCCAGACCCAGACTTTGCTAATAAAACATTTTATAGTCTTGGTTGGTTCTTGGTACATTACTTCTTTCATAAATACATTGAAAAAAAAAAAAAAGCTTGCAGAGCAAATGTTTTCAAGTGCCTGAAAGTATTTGTTTCTCAAGGTCTATAACATTTCCCCTTACTGTGGGATTGCTATGGGATTAACTGCTATGGGATTAGTAGATCTTGCTATGCTCTTAATTAGCTCAACAACATTTTATTAACTAGCTAGCGAGATAATACATTTTAAAGTCTTTCATTGTCTAAAAATCATGGTTTTTCCGTCAGTGAGCAGAGGAACAAGAACCCCTAGTGGAAGGAGGTACCTCTGGGGGGGGGCTAGTTGCCAAGAAGCACCAGGTAACATAAAGGATGTGGCTGTTCTGAGAAAGACCCGTACACCTCAGGAGGCTCTTTTGATGGTGAGGAAAGGGCAGCTATAGGGTGGTGTTCTCGAGAGATGCAGCCCGGAGGCCACTTAACAGTAAAGATCTCTCTGGTTCCAAGAGTACCATGTATGTACGATTCTAAATACATCGAACGGATAAAGCTGGGCTCAAACTCCTTTTCATAGAGTTAAAAGCCACCATGTTCCAACCTTGAATGGTAGTGCCTACAGTGGATATTTTATTGAGATCCACCTTGAATATGAAGTACAGAGGGACAGAGTAGTTGATAATGTTTTGGGCAGTGAAAGTAGAAAAAGGTGATAAACAGGCAACAGAGTAGCTTTCAGATTCCTTGGCACAGGGTAGCTATTTGTGAAAAGGACACCCTAGCTTGTAAAATTTCTAGCAAGCAATGAAAATTCCCAGAAGAAAGAGTTAACTTATGTTGACACTACCACTTGCGACAAGCATCTGTCTGTTGCAGGGCCACGGTAACAGGTGTGCCATTGCTCTTGCAAAATACCTCCATTTTTGAATTTTTTTCCTAAGAAACATCCGGCTTTTTCACTGTCATTGTTATTGCACTTATTATAAGTGAAAATGGGCTTGTTTTAAAATAAGTTTACTTTGTAAACTGTAGCCAGTTTTTTTTTAAAAAAGCAAAATTATAATTGCAATGTGACAATTTTGAATAATATCCCTATGGCGAATTTTTCTGAACACTAGTTTCTGTTACCTCTTTCACAGACACTTGGCAAATTCAAGAGAAGACAAACAATGGCAGGAGAATGGAAGTGGAATAGATCTGGTGTTGACGTTTTAACTTAAAATCTAGAGTATTCTTGGAGCAGAATATCGCGATTGAGAATTTTGCTGCTATACTCCAAATTAATAAAGGATATTAAATATGAATTGTTATGAAGAGCCAAAGGAAAAGGCAGCCAGCCCAAGGCTGACATACCCTGGGAAAGCCAAACACGGATCCTTGTACACGGAGCTCTGTTTATGTTTATACTTTGCATACTGTCTTTGGAATATAGTAACTAGATTGCTGAAGGAGTAAATGAGTGTGTGAATAAAGGAATATTTTCTAGAAATGAATTTGCGAAGGTCAGGGCAGGGGGTAGTTCTTCATCTGATTTATCCAGTTTGGCTGACTCTACCAACCTCCTTAATCTGATACTTGTGAAATTTCTACTTGGGCCATGTGTGATTTGTACTTCCTAGTTGTGATCTGTACTTTGTAGCTTGCTTACACCTCCAGGGCCCTTGGAAGTCACACATCTGGGAACTCTTTGCATGGAAAACTTCAGAACAAGTGCAGGTGTTTATTCTGAAGTACTCTAAGTACCATCAAGTCTAGTTCTCATAACTCTCAATGCCAACCGTCAAAGACAGAGGCTATTAGTTTATAGATTATCCTGCCAGAGTTGTAATAAAGAAAAGACGATTCTCAGAACTCTCTGCCGTGGGCACCATTCATCTTTCTTTCAGCATCTTGGAGTTTATGCCTAGCCTTTTCCCATTGCTTTTTTCTATTGCTTTCTCCTTCCTGACAAGGCAAAGCTACCACAACCCATGAAACCATACCTGGGTTTAGTTGAATCTTGAGGATGGTGAGGTGTATTATTTCCTCCTAGAATAAAATATCTTATTTCTCAATTAAAACATTTGAAAACCCCATTGCACTCAGCATTAATGTGAAGTCTTAGTAGCGTGTTTATGATCTGAAATACTTTGAACAAAGTGGCTCTGGTTAGCATTTGCTTGGATAGCCTCTGCCCTGTACGCATACTTCATTCACTTAATCTTTCCCCCCAGTGACGCAGGACCTCTGAGCTACTCTTCAAATGTACAATTGTTCTCGGAACATGAGGGATGAGCCTCACTAGAGGAACAGTCACTTGAAGACTAGCACGACCCGCTCTGTCCTGCCAATTTTCTATTCAGCACTTGCACGATTTGGAGGAATCACTTGCTCTGTCTGCAGGGCTCAATGCAGAGTGACAGAAACAAGAAGGTGATGCTATATATATTTCTGACTCCCTAAATTATATTCAAAGATGGTGATTAATTTTTTTCCACAATAGTCATAGTCATTATTTCCCTGGAATATCCCTGGGGCACCTCACCTCATTGCTTTTATAGTAAGGCCTGACTAGGTTGGGTGCATCCTTCATATCCACCCGTATTCTGGATACCCAGCTCACTCTACTCTTCCTGGCCAAAGAGTGGACTGAAGATGCCTCAGGAAAGTCACAGCTCCTGGGAAGACTGCTCCAGGACTGGCTTGGAGTCCGTGTCTGAGAACTTCCAGCAAAAGGAATTTTGGTTTGATTCCACTCCACGTCGATGTCTTCAAATTATGCTGTGACTTCTCATCAGTTGATAATGAGTCCTTCAGAAAAGTGTCTCCCAGGAGGTCAAGTCGAGGCTGGTCCTCATTTCTCTTTAGGTCTCATCCAAATACGTGCCCTATCTACTTCATCACATGCTGTTTTCCCCTATGAACTGCTTCTCTTTCCAGTAGCAATGTTTTTCCAAACATTTCTCCAATCAAAATTCTAGAGCCATCTCATAGTACGTAATCTGCAGGATGGGATGTCTCTTCTCCCAATATTTCCTTATCATTATCATGAGATATTTTTGCCACTTAGAGATGCAAAGTTTAAAATTTAACATACATGATTCTGGACGGGTTAAAAGATGTCTCACACAGATACACAGATAGATAATTAGAAATAACTAGTTTATATAGAAAATTGAATGCCTCACAAAGCCACAAGTATGTCTTCTCAGTTAAGTATTACTTAAAAAACCCAGTGCACGCACCCCAATGTTCATAGCAGCAGCATTATTTACAATTGCCAAGATATGGGAGCAACCTAAGTGTCCATAAACAGATGAATGGATAAAGAAGATGTGGTATATACATACAATGGAATACTACTCAGCCATAAAAAAGACTGGAAGTTTGCCATTTGAAGCAACATGAATGGACTTGGAGGGCATTCTACTAAGTGAAGTAAGCAGAGAAGGATAAATACTGTATGATATCACTTATATGTTGAATCTAAAAAATACAACAAACTAGTGAATATAATAAATAAGAAGCAGACCCACAGATATAGAGAACAAAATAGTGGTTACCAGAGGGGAGAGGGGAAGGGGGAGGAGCAATATAGGAGTAGAGAAGTAAGAGGTACAAACTATTAGGTATAAAATAAGCTACAAGAATATATTGTACAGCATGAGGAATATAGCCAATTTTTATAATAACTATAAATGGAGTATAACCTTTAAAAATTGTGAACCATTCTATTGTATACCTGTACCTTATATAATATTGTACAGCAACTATACTTCAGTTAAAGAAAAAGAATACCACCCTCCCCCCAATAAAGAACCCCTAAAACGCAACAACAAATAACCCAGTGGGGAGAAAAATGCTTTTGTGTAAAAAAAGTATCTGATCTCTATCAAGTGTATTCTTGAGACCCCTTGGGCAAAACCACATGTGATGTGACAGAATACAAGGGCCAAGTGAAAGTCTAAGAAAAGATACAAACTTCAGGGGCAGGGGAAGAGGCGGTGGATCCCTTTGCTGTCTACACAGTCTTTCACTGCCTTTATTTTAACTCAGTTGATCGATTCTCCTCCTGACTGCACAGTTCCTTAACGTCCTCCCCAGAGGGTTTCATCTGAGCTCCACTTCAACAAGCCACTCCCAAGTCCCCTTTTCATTTAGAATAGCTCCTCTGCCAAAGTTCACACTCTTACTCTGCAACCACAACACTTCCAACCTTCCACATTTCTGTTGGACAGCTCCTTGCCTTCAACAATATTTTTAAATTAATGATAAATTTCCCTCATCTCCCGCCCCTAGGCTGGTCCATCAGCCTCCTTTTAGCTTTATTTTTCTCCTCAGTTCTGAGCCCTACAATCAAACTTGTTAGTAACTGAGAATTCCTCACCCCTAGACCTTCTACTATCTCCCACCCTAAATAGCTTCTACCATTTGCTTCTCCTGTTTCAGCTTTCATAGAGCTGAGGGATACAGGTCAAAGACAGAAACTGTTCTCATCTGCCCCACGAAGGGGTGACACAATCTATTTCTCTGCAGCTGGACCCTCACTACTTCCCTTTATCCATCCTTTGTTGACAGCATGTCACATGCCCCACAGTAGCTGTCTAAAACTTATGAAACTTCCATATCTTCTCCATCTCACCTACCCCTCCTCCCACCTCCAAACCATCCAGGTAGATCTTCACATTTGTCCTCATCTCTTCCTTCCCCCCAAAGAAAACCATATTCTGATCAAAGTTCCTGCAGCTTTCCACCTGTCTTCTTTAATCTTTTACCATAATGTACCTGTTCTTTTTTTTTTTTTGGCCGCGCTGTGAGGCATGTGGGATCTTAGTTCCCTGACCAGGGATTGAACCTGGGCCCTCGGCAGTGAGAGCGCCGAGTCCGAACCACTGGACCGCCAGGGAATTCCCTTAATATACCTATACTTTCCTTGCTCTCTCTTATTCTAGTTAGAAACAATCTCTTCTCCTTTCTAAAACCAACAATTCCTTCAATGCTCTTGGTTCTAGTTCTTCCAACTCCTTCTAGAACTTTACCATTAAGTATTTATCTTTTAAGATCATCAATATTTCTCCTTCTACTAACTTCTCCTCTACCCGCTTTAGGGAAACAATTCTCCAAGGGTCTCTGGAGTTTCTCCACGTCGATAAGCAGAAGCATAATTCCCCTTGTTCTGGACCATTTCCCCAAAGACGCTTGGATAGCAAATAGCCTTGGAAGATAGTACGTCCCTTCAAAGCAAAGGTAAGTTTGCTTACCGTTCATTATTAAAGAGTTTGGATCCTTAAACCTAGGGTTCATCTCCTGTAATGCAATCCGGGTGTCACCTGGCCTTCTCTGTGCCGCTATGAAAGAACTGGGCCTAGGGGAACAAGTACAAGAAAATGCCTTGGCTACTGCTGCTGTTGTGAGTGATAAAGTCCTTTTTGACTCCTGGTGAGTATACAGCTCACGCTGTGGGGATGTAAGGGCAAGACCATACAACAGTGTCTCATAACCCGGGGATCTGACTTGCCATGTACCTCAGTCAGCATGACTACTAAGGGGCTACGGAGCATTCCCAATACGATGAGCTATTAAAGCAGAAGAAGATTAAGCATCTTTTTTAAATTGACGCTTATTTTATGGCATTGATAATATAAGGAGAGCAAAACAGAAACTGCTTGAAATTCAAACCTAAGTGGCTCAAGATTTGAGCTAAAGCTTGGGTAAGCCTAGGGATCTTACTTGAAGTTGCAGAATATCTCAATCTCCACCCCTTTCCAAATGAAGATTAGACTCTCAGGCCCTGAGTCTCATTGCTTTCACTCAAATTTTCATTGCTTTCCTTCACCCAGCATCACAAAGACATTAAAGATGTTGCCTTGGTGAGATTAAAATGGTGTCTGAAGCATGAGCTGGGGGACCAGGTGCTGATTCTCAGCTGCGCTGTGACCCATGGGAGGACAGAGGCATGTGTGCCTACCTGCCAACGGGCCAGATGCTTGCCCGAGTACATAGGACTGAAAAGCAATTCATAACCCATGAAGGATAATAAGCAGATACTAAAATGCAAAGTTACTATGCCCCTGGATTTAGGAGAATAAATGAAACATGGAAGAAGATACACCTGGAATGGGTGGAATGGATAGTAACGAGAATTTAAATAGTTCTTACATGGGCAAGGTGTTGGCCGCCTTGTTCTATTTAGTAGATAATGTCCCAGGGACCCTTTTATTCCACAGTGAATTTGCACTAGGATGGGTTTTGAATGGCCCTGCATAGTTCTCTTTGGATAAATGCATCTTGATGAACACCTGTGGGTGCGCATATTTCCACACATGGGGATACCCTATGTTTTTGGTTACCTTCTGAACAGGAAAATGAGGACTCCTGCCCTTCCTCCTTCCCTTCTTTTTTGGCAAATAGCTATGAAGACATTTTTCAGCTCTAAGAATTTCTACTGTTACAGCAACATGAGGGGGAGTACGTCATATGAAGGCAAGAAGACGACGATGAAGTGGGTGTGTTACACTAAAAGCAGAAGAACTACTGAAGAGCAGAAGAGATACAATCTTGAAGAACACTGGATATTCTCAGTTGACAAGCAGTAGCAATTTCTGGTGACCATTTATGGAATAACTAGTTTTTGTTGTTGTTTTTTGGCAACAGGGTTTTTTTTTCCCCATCTCTCTTTCTTTTCCTACTACCCTTTTTTTTTTTTTTTTTTTTTTTGCGGTATGCGGGCCTCTCACTGTTGTGGCCTCTCCCGTTGCGGAGCACAGGCTCCGGACATGCAGGCTCAGCGGCCATGGCTCACGGGCCCAGCCGCTCCGCGGCATGTGGGATCTTCCCGGACCGGGGCACGAACCCGTGTCCCCTGCATCGGCAGGCGGACTCTCAACCACTGCGCCACCAGGGAAGCCCTCCTACTACCCTTTTATCCCTACAAAGAATAAGAATTCCTGACACGATTTCTCACTTTTTGTCTCTCAGAATTCATATAAGGATGTACACCTACATCAAAGGTTACAAAGGCCAGTCACATAAAAAGAATCATTTGGACATTTAAATTTCAAACAGATACATTATTTTTATTTTCTTTATTTTAAATCATCAAAGCTTGGAAAAAGGTTTACAAAGCCAAAGAGAACAGTATATTAAAAGCTAATATTGGAACTGTACATGGTAGAAAGAATGTGCGATTTAGAAGCACTGAACCTGGGTTGTAGTTCTGACCCATCACTTAGTACTAACGTGACCTGAGGCAAGTCACCTCATTTCCCTAATTCTTACTTTCACCATCTGTGAAGTGGTAAAAACAAGATTTTCCTTATAGAGTTGTGGTGAGAATTTAGGAGAAAACATTTTTCACAAATTTCTTTGAAGAACTGTGCAAATAATAATTCGCTCTCATTATTATTCATTCTGTATACCCTTTACACAGAGGCTGTTTTAACACTGCAGCGCAGAACACAACCCTGGCAATGTTAGTAGATTTCTATTTATTTTGAAGATTTCAACTGGGCCCAGTCTATCCACCGTTTACTAATGAAGTCCTTTCTGTAGTCTAGGCTGGTTTTCCAAAGTAATGTGGAGAGCTGGATAATTACTGACTTTGGTTAAATATTAACGTATTTGGTGAGCATCTCCATGTACATAAATAATGTAAGACTGTCTTCGTAATAATAATTCAGGCCTCCAACATATTTAAAATGTGGGGAATACTTCTGGGCAGTATTATCCAAAATAAATGACTGACTTGACTCTTCACTTTTCAACAGACACAATTTAGTCTTTGGGGGCAGATATGCAGAATTTTTCCTGGGCACAGCCATGACGAAGCAAATGAAATTACAGTGAATCATGGGAGGCCTGGAGGGACCTCAGAGGTTACAGTCAGACAGAAAATTGTAACATCAACCTGGAGATAATGAATGTGTGCACGTACAGCCTCCGTGCATTTATGTTTAATAATATTATAGTGATACGAAAAAGGCAGAAATAAGAAACATAAGGGATATTTTCAAACTATCTAAAATGTTAAGCTTTCTCTCAGTGCTAGAAAAGAAAAGGCACCAGCATTATTGCTAGTTTATGTTTTACTTTGGGACTTTTGCTTAAGTAGTACTAGGGACTTTCTAGGTTTAAAGTATTAAAGAACGGGTGAATATAGCATCGTCATCCTTAGAGGATTTGGAAAATTTATGATCTTAGCTTGGCTTGGAAACTATAGAATAGAATATATTTTTAGCATAATAAATCTTTTCAATCCTTCCAAAAAATAGATCCATAGAAAGAGCAAACAGATGGAAGCCCATGTGCTGTTTTGTAACATGTCCAGGGTTTTAAGATTGGATAAACACTGAAACCCTGCAGGCGCAAATCTGTCCTTTCTCAAACGAAATCCTGAGATGGGGAGACCTGCTCTAATCAACTATGCACGTTAGAAAAAAATCCAGGAACTCTTTCCAACTTCTCTGCTTGGGCCATGTGATAAATGGCCTCCAAGCATGGACAGTAATCCATTTCTTACTGATGAAAATATGCATAAGTACTTCTAGGATACTTATTACTGTAACAACCCGAGCACTCAGGATATTAGACAAAATAGAAAACTGCACTGAAATACCGTAAAAACTAGGTTATTTTCCCACATGTTCACATCGCGTTATTTAACAAGACACTATAATAATTTAAGGTTGTGAACGCGATTTGATTATATTTTTTCAACCATCAGTATTTGAGCTGAGTCCACATGAGAAAATTGGTTAGAAATGAACCTGTGTTTTTTGACCTTGTTCTCCCCTCACATATGTCATACTATACTCCTCATGTCCACCTTTTTCTTTTTCTATGTGGTTGCAATTAAAACGACGTTTTGTTGAAGAAAGAATAATATTCATTGGAATTTGAATGCACAGAACATAAAGTGAACTTTCCTAGGGAAGAAATGAGGCCTTTCTGAGACTTGTACCTCCAGCATTTGGAAACATAACCTATTTATAAATGTCAAGGAGGCATTCACAAATGTTTGCTGAATGATTAAGTGAATGAATAAAAAGTTGGCGGTTAGGATCTCTTTACAACTCTTGGGTGCTGGTGTAGCAACTGAGAGAGGTGTTTTTCTCATTTGTCCTTAATTTACTCATTTCTTTTAAGGTCATGGCTAAGGAAATGTTTGGTTAGAATTTTTCATCATGGCCGAGTATATAGGTTTAAACAATCTTTACGCTGTATTTTCAAGGGTAGATCTGGTTTCCTGAAGTAAAACAAAAATCCGGAACTTCCCTGGTGGTCCAGTGGTTAAGACTCTGTGCTTCCAATGCAGGGGACGCGGGTTCCATTCCTGGTCAGGGAACTAAGATCCCACATGGCACATGGTGTAGCCCAAACCAAAACCAAAACAACCCCCTGGGCCCCACGAATCCAACAGCTATCAGTACTTGTTTAAATGAATTGCTAGTTACTATTGGGATAATAATTTATTCATTTAATCACTGCACACATTTATATGCCAGATGCAAGGGTTTCATGTCACAGCCCTTCCACTGAGCAGCTCAGAGAGAGTGGAGATAATGTTCGGAGTGACACGTACATGGACAGCTACAAGTATAGAGTTCCGTGATGGGGGAAACCCTGGGTACTGTGAAAAAAATGCCACTCAGCCTGGGTTAAGTGTGAGAAGCAGGAAGGCTTGGGAGAGTCTTGAAGGGCACAATCACTACATGTTCAGGCCAGGAATGGCCATCTGAGAAGGCACGAAGGAGATACGTAGTGCAACGTGGCTGGCGTAAAGGACTTACTTCTGGAAAAGAGGGTGGGGCTGAGACAGGGTGGGAAATGGGATGAGATGAGGCCAGACAGGCAAGCAGAGGTTAGAGCCAGAGATGAGCTTCAGGGGAAAAGCCAACTATAACTGCAACATCTGAGAGGTTCACTTTCTGCATTAGTAAGGAAGTAATAATAACTCAGTGGGAAGGTAAACATTCCAAGTGTAACCTAGCTGAAAGTGACTTGAATTCACTAGGAAAAAAAAAAAGAACTGGGATTGCTAATGTTATTAGGTCAGCTCACACACTGATTATTTAATGGATTAACTATGGAAAAAAATCTCATGTCCAGTTGACTTCCCAAGATACATCCAAGTTACTTTTCTCCTCTTCCTTCTCCTCCTGAGCAAAGGATGCAAACTAAATTTACTAACAACCAGCTTCCCTTACCTTCACCTATCATAAGAAGGTCAGGGCCTCCCTGGTGGCGAAGTGGTTGAGAGTCCGCCTGCCGATGCAAGGGACACGGGTTCATGCCCCGGTTCGGGAAGATCCCACGTGCAGCGGAGCGGCTGGGCCCGTGAGCCATGGCCGCTGGGCCTGCGCGTCCGGAGCCTGTGCTCCGCAATGGGAGAGGCCACAACAGTGAGAGGCTCGCGTACGGCAAAAAAAAAAAAAAAAAGGTCAATCTTTCCCTGCTAAGTCAGATGCTATATTCCAAAACCAAACTGATGCTTGAATTATCTGATGTTACAGATATTCGAGCCAGTTTCCTTTCATAACAGTGGCAACCCATAGGTGACCATAATAGCAAAGAAATATTTAATGCTGTTTGATCCTTTCTTTGCAACATTCAAATATAAAACAAATACAGCAGAGAAGGAAAAAGCAAAAGTAACATAAAGATTCCATGTAGCTATTACTGTTGCATACATTTAGCTATCGTAAATGACACAGAAATTGTATAAAGGGAATAGGCAGCAACATATGTGGAAGTTATAGCTGAGAGCACTCTGGCTTTTAATTTAGTGTTCAAAATTACTGACTAGTGAGATAAGAAACTGATTCCTTTCAAAACATGGGTTTTTTCCTGCAATATCATTTCTCAACAGGGAAGAAACTTTGAATCATTTATTTCACCCCCCACCCCAATTAAGTCTTCTATATCCTTTAAAAAGAAAAATCTCTAAAGACAGAGAGATTTACCATCCTTGGTAACCTAGATACACATTCTCAGGATATATCTAAAATAATCCCTCATGCTACAATTTAAACTTATTTCCTTTTATTCTTTCCTCGGTGAAGTAAGGGAACCGCTGTCTGCAACCCTTGTCATATGTTTGAAAACTATTCTTATCACCCCTCAGTCTTCTCTTCTATAAGTGGAATACTCCTCTTGCCTTTCCTTACTGTTCACAGATATCAAAAATTTTACTCCATTTTTGCTTTTGTTAGGGTGGGAAACTCCAACGTGTGGACCTTCTGCTCTAGTTGGATTTGAGCTACATGGAATCCAACTGGGGAAGAGTCGATAATTTGCAGTTTCTACTTCTGCTATTCCTATCATACAGCTGTTAGAATTAGACTCTTCCTGACTCAGCTTTGACTGAAGTACCAGCGTGATAAATACTGGATACAAAGTAAGTGTAAGAAAAATTTGCATATGAGATTTCTAGAGAAAAATCTGTGATGCTAAGACCCACAGCAAATCAGAACCTTGAAAAGGGAGTCAGATACATTACACCATATACAAAAATTACCTCAAAGTAGATCAAGACCTAAAACTATAAAACCAATAGAAGAAAACAGGGGAAAAGCTTTGTGACACTGGATGAATTCTTGGATATGACACCAAAAGCTTTGGCAACAGAAAAAATAGATCAGTTGTACTACCTCAAAATTAAAAACTTTTGTGTATCAAAGGACACCACCAACAGAGTGAAAAGACAGTCCATGGAATGGAAGAAAATATTTTCAAATCATATATCAGATAAGGAATTGATATCCTGAATATATAAAGAACCTCTACAATTCAACAACAACAACAGAAACCTGATTAAAAACGGGTAGAGGATTTGAATAGACATTCCTACAAAAAAGATGTACAAATGGTCCATGCACACGAAAACCTCACTAGTCATTAAGGAAATGCAAATCAAAACCACAATGAGGGCTTCCCTGGTGGCGCAGTGGTTGAGAGTCCGCCTGCCGATGCTAGGGGACGCGGGTTCGTACCCCGGTCTGGGAAGATCCCACATGCCGCAGAGCGGCTGGGCCCGTGAGCCATGGCCGCTGAGCCTGCGCATCCGGAGCCTGTGCTCCGCAACGGGAGAGGCTACAACAGTGAGAGGCCCGTGTACCACACACACACACACACACAGAAACCACAATGAGATACTGCTTTACACTCATAATGGTTGCTATTATAAAAAAACAAAAACAAAACCAGAAAATAACAAGTGTTGGGGAGATTGTGGAGAAATTGAAATGCTGTCCATTGTTGGTGGGAATGTGAAATGATGCGGCCACGGTGGAAAATGGTATGGTGATTCCTTAAAAAATTACAAATAGAATTACCATATGATCCAGCAATTACACTTCTGAGTGTACACCCAAGGAAGTGAAAGCAGGGACTTAGACATTTGTACCCTCATGTTCATAGAAGCATTATTCACAATAGCCAAGAGATGGGAGCAACCCAAAGGTCTACTGATGGATGAATGGGTAAAGAAAATGTGAAATGGAATACTATTCAGCTTTAAAAAAAGGAAATTTGGACACATGCTACAATATGGATAAACCTTGAAGATATTTTGCAAAGTGAAATAAGTCAGTCACAAAAGGACAACTATCGTAGGACTGCGCTCACATGAGGTTCCTAGCACAGTTAAATTCAAAGAGACAGGAAGCAGACGGTGGCTGCCAGGGACTGTGCGGAGGTGGGAATGGGGAGTCAGTGTTTAGCAGGTACAGAGTTTGAGTTGGGGAAGATGAAAAGTTCTGGAGATGGACGGCAGTGATGCTTACACAGCAATGTGAATATACGTAAGGCCATAGACCTGTACACCTAAAAATAGTTAAAATGGCAAATTTCATGTTATGTGTATCTTACGAGAATGAAAAAAAAAAAAAGAAAAGAAAAGAAATCAGAGTGTAGAAGAGAGAGAAAGGGGTCTGTGGGCAGGCCCTTTAGATTCAGGCTTGCCCTGGGTCCCCATCCACTTCCCCCATCCCGGGAGCTGCAGTCTCTTACACTGCCAGTCTAGTGGGGGGCGGACAGCTGTGGGACATGCCACAACCAGGACACCATGAACCAGCATATCCAGAGAAGACTCACTGCTTTGGTCTCAGGACCATAAAACTGCTGCTTTGAGATGAGTACTTGCAGAGTTTGGGGGACAAGGGACATGAGTGAGCCTGTGGTCCAAGCAGGAGAGAGGGCTGCTGGATTTTCTTAGATACCACCCACCAGTCCTGTCTCAGGGGCAGGAGGACCCCAGCAGCGATGGTCTTCAGGCACTACACAGGGTGATGGCTGAGCCTAGGGAGTGACCAGCGGGCCGGGGTGGGAGGGCCAGGGAATAGGGCAGGAGAATCCAGCAGGGGTCCTCCAGAGAGTCACGGACACAGAGGTGCGAGAGAGTCAGCTTTTAAACACCTGCCAGGCCAGGAAGCATGGAGCCGGCTTTCAGGGGCGCTAGTTCAAGTAAGAACTGTCTTATTCCCTTGTCTCTCTCCTTGACCGGTGGGGAGTGGACACAGGAAAGGGGCGGGGCCAAGGTGGCTGAAAGCAAGCTAAGCCCAGAGAGCAGATTCAAGCAACTTCTGAGTGCCAACTAGTACCTTAGACCCTACTCTCTCATGTCTCAATGAAGACAGCCACATGAAGTGGCTACCTCTGAGTGAGCAGAAAAATTATGGGGTCTGTGGAGAAGAGGAATATTACTCACAGTGCATAGAGTTCAAAGGGACAGCAGGAGACAAAAATATAGCTGCCTTTTGATCATCAACCACTGCCAGCTACAAGACGGGGGCTCCTGCACAGTCCTTGAAGGACCCATGCAGGCTTCTTGGAAACCCCCCTAGAGGGGAAAGTGAAGCCAGTGGTCCCCAGGGCAGCATCTGGGTTGAGGTCTGCTCTTATGTGTGTGTTCTCTGTGTCACCTGTGATCATTTACTTAGTTTCTTTGAGGCTCGATTTCTTACTTGGTAAAATGGAACTAATTATAGTATCTGCCACCTTGATGGTTTTTAGAATTAAGTGAGACAATGAAAGCAAGTGCTGAATAAATGTGAGCTATAAGGATTATTATGTGTAGGAAAAAAATGACAGGTGTTGGCCTTTAGAGAATTTAGGTTCCAGCAAAGATTATCATGAAACTTTTATCTGCAAACCTGGAAACTGGCATTTGACAGGGACTTGGAAGCAGAGTGTGTACGATAGGCATCAAAGCCCCAAGTCCATTTAACTCAGATCAGCCTTGACTGGGGCCCTGCCACGAGCAAGTCCTTTGCTGGGCCCGTCTGGGGGATGGTGTCTGTGCACAGACTTCAGGAGCCGTGGAGAACCTGCTTCTCTTTGGCTGGATTTGCTTCATAAAGCCTTTTCCATGGCAACAGGGAAGCACTTGGGAAGTACTGCAGCTGACACTGTGAAAAATGTCACCTCTCCCAAGGTACTCGAAATTGCACAGCATGACTCATGGTGGCTTTCTCTTTCGGGCTATCTGCTGGATCATAAATGTTGAGCAAACAGAGGGTATTAGAGAGGTTCCTAAGTTACAGAGATGCCTTATGAGGGAGAGAGCATGTTCGTGAAAGCGGAGATGAAGGATTTGCAAAATGACTGGCTTCGGATATGAGGGAGTGCTTGGGAAGTGAACAAATATCCCGCACCTGCTTTTAAAATTTTTACTTAATATTGGAGTATAGTTGATTTACAATACTGCGTTAGTTTCAGGTGTACAGCAGTGATGTAGTCATACATATACATATATTTATTCTTTTTCGGATTCTTTTTCCATAGAGGTTATTACAGGGTATTGAGTAGAGTTCCCTATGCTATACAGTAGGTCCTTATTGATTATCTATTTTATATCTAGTAGTGTGTATATGTTAATCCCAACCTCCCCACCTGCATTTTTTTGGGAGCCAGGTACTGGTCTAGGCTCTGGGAGATCAGTGGTGGACTAGATGGATAGGGTACCATACTCCAGTGAGCTGGTGAGGGACACAGTGGGAGACAGACCATTCCACGTAAATAAATATCCCACAGCTTTGGGTGATGTGGTGGTAGCATTTAAACTGAGCTGTGAATGACATGAAGGATCTAGGTCTTGGGAGGATCCTGGCAAAGACCATCCCAGTCACACAGAAGAGCTAGAGGTCAGAGAACGAAGAAGGTGTCTGAATCCAGAGGACCATATACTAAGCTAGGATTTTATTCTAAGTTTGATAGAAAATCATTCAAAAGTTTCAAACATTGAAGTGACATAATTTGATTTATAGTCACTCAAAAATATCACTGTGGCTGTTACTGAAGATTGAACTGGGTAGAAGGTAGACGGTAGGGTAGTAAGAGAGATTGAATTGTCCAAATGATAAATGGTGGTGCTTGGACTAGGATGGTAGAGGTGGAGGGAAGTAAGCAAGACATCTGACCGCACTTGCTTCTTTCCAAACAAGATAAGAAGGCCTCACATAACACTTAAGTACACTGCCGATAGCACAGAATCTGAAGATATTGCCTCAGACTTGTTCTCTACTCTTTCAGCTCTGTGGCTTGTCTTTGCAACTAGATTGTCACATCATTCAACACACAGATACCACGCACTTGGCATGTGTGTGGCACTGGGCCTCCCCACCAAGGAACTTACCAGCAAAGAGGGAACATAAGACAAATGCACAACTAACCAGCAAACAGTACAGGGTATGACAAGTGCCGGCAAGGCCAAAGTATCAGTCTTGTTAACTGAGAAAGGGCAGCAGCTACAGGTACACACTGCTATTCCCTGAAGAATGGCCCTTTACAGTGACCTAGAAGTCACCAGACAGTTTCAAGGAGGATGGTGACATGATCAGATTAGCAAATAGATTGGAGAGGGGCAAAAATGGTGTTGGCAGGCTGGCGGTAGCCTAGGATGAGATGTTGGTGGGGGGAGTGGGACGAAGATGCAGGAAAGGGGGTGAGTGTGAGATATATTTAGGTGGTGAAAACCACCTTAGTCACTGGACTTGGCAATTGATTGGACGGGGGGAGGGGCTAAGGAAGAAGCAAGAGGAAAGGATGACTGCGTGGTTTTCTTTCTCTCTCTCTCTCTCTCTCTCTCTCTCTCTCTCTCTCTCTCTCTCTCTCTCTCGCTTTTTCTTCCTTTCACTTTTGTTGTAAAGAAGGATCAATGACTGCTTATAGAAGGTGAATTTAATGGGACTACATTTTATTAATCGTTGTCTAGTTTTCCCAATTCTGTACACTGTGGGGCTCAGGGTGTGTGTGTGTGTGTGTGTGTGTGTGTGTGTGTGTGTCTGTGTGTGTGTGTGTGTGTGTGTGAACTGAGGAATCAGTTTAGTGGAGTGTAGAAACTTCTTGGGATGAGATCATTAGCTTCAAATTCTTTAATAAATTCTGGTATTTCACTTTCGTGTAAAACGTCAACAGCTGCATTAAATAGTTGCTATTATCTACAGTAGAAACTGAGGTTCAGAGCGGCTTAGTGTCATCCAAGGTCATCTGGCTATAAGGGGTTGGAGCCAGGATTTGAACTTAGGTCTTTGCACCTGAATTTGTTGTCTCCCCACCCCCTCCCAGTGTTGTACGGGTCTTCTTCAGTCCTGTGTTAGAATACGAACAGAGTAGTAACAGGACTAGTCATTAGTCATATTAATAATAACTACTACATATTTATTTAATACTTTTTAAGAGTAGATCAGGAGGCTTCACGGGCAAACGCAACAATCCTGACAACATCCCTCATGAGTACATAGGGGCCAGGATGATGGTTCTTGAGATGAGAATGTGAATAGGAGGGTTCAGTGAATATTCATGGTTAAAGGCAAGTCATAATAGGACAAAGCCACTAACTTCTTTGTTTGGTCTGTTAGAGAAGATTGTCTTTTGAGAGATGAAATTTGAGGAAGAAAATATAATCCTGATTCAGTGGGTAGGGGTATTTAAACCTCTAAGAAAAGAATGCTAGAACATGCTAAGGAATACTATAATAAAACCTTAGTAGGTGACAGTTCTTTTCAAGGATATTAGAAAAAAATATATTTGGCTTGTATGAAAAGGATGAATAAGAATAGAAACATGCCATGGACTTTGTAGCAAGAGCGTCTCAAAGGAAGGAGATCATGTTGAGAAGAAACTAGCAAAACCAATGAACTTTAGCAAAATAGGATGGTTCTGTCTGAATAAGTCAGAATGAGTGAAATGGAAGATTATTATAAACTGATCTGACAGAGGGAATCAAAAGTGGGGTAATAAATTTAGAGAGGATAAGTTGAACAGTTTAGAAAACTTCAAGAGGTAAAGAAAATAGTATTACTTTAATTCAAGGGGGCAGAATTAGAGGTATAAATAATTAGAAATTCACTATGATGCTATTTCACAAAGTAAGAGAACTGAAAAGTTCAAACTACCACAGAGCAAAAAAAGTCATAGCTCAGATACAGGCAAGCATTTCTAGATGCAATTTTGCAACAGAGAGACAGATAAAGGCAATGTAATTATGTGCAAATTATGCCTTTTTTTGAAGTCTGGAATGGAAAATCCCACCTTGAACATGTTTGAGGAGCCTACCCTGGAAATCCCACATATTTAGAGAAATTCACTGTGTAAATTAGTTGGAAAGGAGTTCATGGAATAAATATACTTCTTAGGGAAACGGAAGAGTTGATTTGTGAAGCTGTTTATTCAAAAGATATCATTTACTTATGACAAAAATTATTTGTAATAAAAAGAGAGATATGATCCAGTATTTGCTGAGAGCTTACAAACTGATAGAAATGTATTTGTGAGAAAAGTAACCATACAAAGAAGTATATGATTTTATGCAAGTTGAATGAAATAAACAAGGCTTTGTCTGGATAAGAGGGGGTGAGAGCTTAAGGAGGATACCTTCTGGGGGAGGAGGGCTTTGCAGTAGGATGAAAAAAGATGGGCAGTATTTGGAGAGTTGGAAAGGAAGTCAGAGGGCCATTACAAGATGGGAATCTGTCTTGAGTAGAAGAGCACAGGCCACATGTAAGCGCTGCTTTGGGAACCAGGAGAAAAAACCAGCCAGGTGGAGTAGAAGCTTTTTGGTAGAAGACACAGGTCATTGGTGTCAATATAGCAGGGGTTGGATATGAGACTGAGTTTGGACTTTATTTGATAGCAATGGAGAACCACTGAAAAATTCAAATAACAGTATAAATAGATGACAGTAATTTGAAGCCCCATGCAGGGTGACTTGCGAGGGAAGTGATTGGTGGCAGACCTCAGTGAAACGGGTGCTATGATGATAATGATGATGATGATGATGATGATGATGATGATAAAAAGAAGAGCAGGGCTTCCCTGGTGGCGCAGTGGTTGAGAGTCCGCCTGCCGATGCAGGGAACATGGGTTTGTGTCCCGGTCCGGGAGGATCCCACATGCCGTGGAGCGGCTGGGCCCGTGAGCCATGGCCGCTGAGCCTGCGCGTCTGGAGCCTGTGCTCCGCAACGGGAGAGGCCACAACAGTGAGAGGCCCGCATACCGCAAAAAATAAAAATAAAAAAAGAAAGCAGTAACCATTCAAAAAGAAAGTGGTAAGACATCTGGTGGCTGACCTTGGAAGAATCATTGTTTTGTGTTGACTTCGTCTCTGACTTTGTCTGTTATCGCAGCCTGATTGTTACCAGGGTGAGTTTTACTTTCTCTGTCCTGGGTTTTACTCTCCATTCTATCACTGGGGAATCTGAGACCCATAAGAAGGGTTTCACACTGCTGGTAAGTAGTGGAGCCTGGATTCGAACCTGCAGTTGTTTAGGTGTCAGGTTGGGAGGGTCTACACTAGAAGATAAGATGGAGAGGAGAGGAGCTGTGAATAAAAGGACTGGAAAGATTTGATTAATCAAATGTGATGAATGAGAGCAAAGACACTGAACAAACACAGTGTCTCTTGGTACATGGTAGGTGTACCAAGGAGTGTATCAGGAGGGACAGAAGAGGAAGAATTTTATGTTAGGCTACTGAAGGGAAATGTACAGCCTAAAGATTAGCATCAGATTTAGAAGATAAAGCATTTCTAAAATATCATCATAAAATATATTCACTCAATATCAATTAATTGAAAAACTTACATCATAATTACCTAAAAGATTTTCCCACCCACCTGGCTCAGCACTGTGTCAGTTCCTATTACTTTGTCCTTACAATAGCGATATGTATGAGGTATCATCTCACACCAGTCAGAACGGCCATCATCAAAAAATCTACAAACAACAAATGCTGGAGAGGGTGTGCAGAAAAGGGAACCCTCTTGCACCGTTGATGGGAATGTAAATTGATACAGCCACTATGGAGAACAGTATGGAGGTTCCTTAAAAAAATAAAAACAGAATTACCATATGACCCAGCAATCCCACTACTGGGCATATACCCTGAGAACCCCATAAGGAGTCATGTACCGCAATGTTCATTGCAGCTCTATTTACAATAGCCAGGACATGGAAGCAACCTAAGTGTCCAGTGACAGATGAGTGGATAAAGAAGATGAGGCACATATATACAATGGAATATTACTCAGGCATAAAAAGAAACGAAATTGAGTTATTTGTAGTGAGGTGGATGGACCTAGAGTCTGTCATACAGAGTGAAGTAAGTCAGAAAGAGAGAGACAAATACCATATGCTAACACATATATATGGAATCTAAAAAAAAAAAAAAAATGGTTCTGAAGAACCTAGGGGCAGGACAGGAATAAAGACACAGATGTAGAGAATGGACTTGAGGACACAGGGAGGGGGAAGGGTAAGCTGGGACGAAGTGAGAGAGTGGCATGGACTTATATATACTACCAAATGTAAAATAGATAGCTAGTGGGAAGCAGCCACAGCACAGGGAGATCAGCTCGGTGCTTTGTGACCACCTAGAGGGGTGGGATAGGGAGGGTGGGAGGGAGACGCAAGAGGGAGGAGATATGGGGACATATGTATATGTATAGCTGATTCACTTTGTTATAAAGCTGAAACTAACAGACCATTGTAAAGCAATTATACTCCAATTAAGATGTTAAAAAAAAAAGACCCTGACTCAAATTAGGAAATAGTGAAACTTTAAGGCCTAGATTTAATAGAGGTCCCATAAAAAAAAAAAAAAAAAAAGGCGATGTGTGAAGGAGGTATGACTCTGCATTTCCCAGGTGAGCCCCAGGAAGTTAAACTGACATTTTCAAAGTCACAGAGCAAATCAGGAGTGGAACAAGGATTGCATTGGTTTTATATGCTGTCCGTTGTATAATTTTTCCAAATCAAATTCTCTCCTAAGGTACAAAGAATATTGGACTTGAAATGAGTCTTGATGCATTTTAGTAGGAGTAAGAGATTTAAATTTAGCAAGTTATTTGACTGTCAGAAAAAAAATCCTGGCATTAGTAAAGAAGTTATATAATATTTTTGTTCCATACTACAGTGGTAGGCCATGATATGACTTCTTTTTTTCATTTTTGTTAGAGGATCATACATTTGCTTTGCCTACAAAGAGAATGGCTGCAAGAATTGTTCCCACTTTGAGTTAGAATAGCAGCACATTTTAAGCGTGAAACTCGGAGGTATGAACCTGGCATTAAATTATGGGCCATTAACTCCATTGGGTAAAGCTGTATATCATATCTGTCCTTCCACACATTTGTTCATTTGTAAAATAACAATACTGTTAGTCAATCCATCCTCCCCTACTCAAATTTCCCATTTGATGACAGAGGAGACATCCATGAAGATGTTTATGAAACATTTTATTGGCACAGAATTTGATATAATCTATGAATTCTTTTTTACTAAATTAGATTTAAAAACATGATAGAGAATGTGCATAAAAACATGTCCAGCAGTATTGTGATGAGAAAATGGACATATTTCTATAAGGAGAGAGTTGCAAGGCATTCTAATCATCTTCGCTTTTTATCCATCACCAAGGAATCCCCAATAAAACTGACTGGCTGGACAAGGCTTCAGACCCAGCACAGGCCCCATAGTCGGGGAGTCTGCCCTGCGACAGGACCCTCGCCTGAGTTTGCTGAGGGCCATGGGTGCACCCTGGGCACTGAGGATGATGTGAAGTATGTAGAGTGGACCTGGCTGTCCTCCCCCAACTGCCCTTCTCCACTGCGCTGACCTCGCTACTGAAGAGGTGGTCATGCCTCAGAGAAGGATGTTCTCAAAAACGAATCTTCCTGTTGCCTGGGCAGTGCCTTATCCCCCCAGTTCTTAGACAGCTGTGTCGGGCTGCAGCGGTGTGTGGTGTGGGTCCCAGCCGGCCACTCTAGCTCTGTGGCCGTGGGGAAGTTACCTCTCGTGTCTCGTCTGAAAAAGGAGCGTGATGACACCTACTTGCAGGGACGTTGTGAAGACCAGAGGTACTAACACATGTGCTAGCTCTTAGTAGAATGTGTCTGGGCTACGCTGAATAAAGTTCTTAATGCTAATGTTTTAACAGTTCCACAACATACTGTTGGCCAGACTGACCCCTGAGGTAAAAGCCTACTTAGTCTTTTTGCTAAGAAAGAGTCTTTTTGCTTATTCATAGTAAACATTCAGTGGACGTTTATTGAATGAATGAGTGAATAAAAGCATTTGTTCTCAGCAAAAAAAAAAAACCAACCAAACAAAAAAAAATAACTGGCACTGTTGCTAATAGTCAATCCAGCAAGAAGGCCGACAAGGGGTGGAGAAGGTTTGGTAAGTCACCCATTAGGTCTAAGAGAAATAATTCCTTGGGTTTAAAAAAAATAATAATTAATTAATTAATTTATGGGTTGCGCTGAGTCTTCGTTGCGGTGTGTGGGCTTCTCATTGCGGTGGCTTCTCTTGTTGCCGAGCACGGGTTCTAGGGTGTGTGGGCTTCAGCAGTTGTGGCTTGCGGGCTTCAGTAGTTGTGGCTTGCGGGCTCCAGAGCACAGGCTCAGTAGCTGTGGCCCACGGGCTTAGTTGCTCCGCGGCATGTGGGATCTTCCCGGACCAGGGCTCGAACACGTGTCCCCTGAATTGGCAGGCGATTCTTAACCACTGCACCACCAGGGAAGTCCAATTCCTTGGGTTTTTGTTGGGAAAGTTACTGAAAAGAATGTTAATGCGATAGGTGGAGACTGACTATTGCAGAGTCCAATGAGGAAAGGTGAAAAGCAAGGGACGTAGAAATCTCATCAGACACCACCAAAGAAGTAGAGAAATGATGACATTTCCCTTTTCATAAGAGCAGAAACTCTTCACACCAAAATCCGAGATATTATTGAGTCAAATGCTGGGTTACTCTGCTTCCTCCAAAGGCATTATAGAAAAATCAGTGACTATTTGGGAAGTTCTGTCATGTCTTTTTAAGATGTCAGTTACAGTATGCATCGCTTGTTTTCCAGTGTCTATAGGCTAGGCCTTGAATAAACCTGCTGGATGAGGCGGAAGTGCTGGGAGAGAAGGAGAGAGCAAGGCTATTTTAAGTACCACTTGTCATAGCCCTAACCGAGGTTTTGCTCTATGAATCACAATTTGCTCCTTCAGAAATATAAAACCATTGAGAACTCATCACAGCAGAAACTTTTATTCATTCAAAATCCTTTCAAGTCTTCTCCAGGCACAGCGGTTTTTTTTTCTTCCCCTTGGAAGATTATTTTTCTGCAGGTTGCAACCTCCTTCAGTATCTAACACACTAGGATGTATGACAGTTGGGTTTAAGAATTCTCCAACTTCGCACTCTGGTCAGAATGGCCATCATCAAAAAATCTACAAACAATAAATGCTGGAGAGGATGTGGAGAAAAGGGAACCCTCTTGCACTGCTGGTGGGAATGTAAATTGATACAGCCACTATGGAGAACAGTATGGAGGTTCCTTAAAAAACTAAAAATAGAATTACCATATGATCCAGCAATCCCACTACTGGGCATATATCCGGAGAAAACCATAATTTGAAAAGATACATGCAACCCCAATGTTCACTGTAGCACTATTTACAATAGCCAGGACATGGAAGCAACCTAAATATCCATCGACAGAGGAATGGATAAAGAAGATGTGGTACGTACGTACAATGGAATATTACTCAGCCATAAAAAAGAATGAAATAATGCCATTTGCAGCTACACGGATGGACCTAGAGACTGTCGTACTAAACGAAGTAAGTCAGACACAGAAAGACACATATCATGTGATATCACTTATATGTGGAATCTAAAAAAAGGGTACAAATGAACTTATTTACAAAACAGAAATAGAATCACAGATGCAGAAAGCAAACTGATGGTTCCTGGGTGGAAAGGCTGGGGGGAGGGATAAATTGGGAGATTGGGATTGACATATACACACTACTATACATAAAATAGGTAACTAATAAGGACCTCCCGTATAGCACAGGGAACTCTACTCAATATTCTGTAATGGCCTATATGGGAAAATAATCTAAAAAAGAGTGGATATATGTATATGTATAACTGATTCACTTTGCTGTACACCTGAAACTAACACAACCTTGTAAATCAACTAGACTCCAATTAAAGAAACAAAAAGAATTCTCCAACTTTGGATATTTGCAGAATTCATTGACCTCTTCACTGCAGCCACGGTCAGGGGGGTAGAAAAGCCCTCCTCAGACATACAAAGTCCTGGACCTTCTCTGTGTGAAAGCAAGTCATAGAGGCCCACTATCCATCTGGTTTGTTTTTTCACGTGGAAAGGAGTAAACAATGTATTTAATTTCACTTCCTTTTTAGCAGAGGTTTCAAAAATAAAGGTGCTTCTAGAATCTGTAATGGAAGAACTCCATTAATAAGGGGCAAGAGTTGTGGTTTTAGGGTGAACTTGATAGGGTAGTCCTTAAGGAAAAGACATTATTCATGAATTCAGATCACGAAACTACCAAAATGTTCAGCACATCTATACAATCTGATCGAACTGTTTCAGAGGCACATTTCCATTTAATTCATCTGCTGCCAGGCTACTTGAGAAAAATGCTGTATTTTGTGCACATTTTGGACTAACTGCTTCAAAACCTTGACGATATGTTTAGTTTGCATAAATCAGGCAAAACATATTTTGTTTTGTTCAGCATGCTCTGAACTTTCACAGTTATTTCATTATCTGTTCAGATGGTCCCTCAGCCTTGCTTCAACTGAAAGGGAAATTGTAAATGTTGTTAAAATAAAACCAGGCTGATGCATTGGCAGCTGTGCAATTTGCAAAGGACCCGGGTTCAGGGATCTAGCTTAAATCCAAGGAGCTTATCTTCACTAACTTCTCACGGTAACGAGCATTACTATTCATCACATTCTGCAGAAATCTGTCCAATCTTTCCTCTTTAAGGAAATCTATTTTCATTTTAGAAGGATCCATCTTATCCCAGCTTCCCTTCTTGGTCTCAAGCATGGCTGATTATGTTTTCTTCTCTCTATAAAACATCCTAAAATTTGTCCTACTTACGGTGATCTAACTTTGAGTCATTTAATTGTGACAAATGTATCTTTCTTATTTTCTATTTTCTCTTATTATCTTTTACATTGCATTACATTATCTTTTAAAAAAAGTTTTTTTTATTAAAAAAACTGTATTCAAGTATTTTTTTCTTTTATATTATGTTGGTTTCTCCGTACCTTTGTTTAGTTCTGACAAACTTTTAATATTAACGTATCAATTTTGGGGTTTGCTCTCAGGGTTTTAGGAAATTCTTCATGCCCTCTCCTGACTTCCTTAGGGACAGAGTTGGCCTTCTCATTCTCTCTCCTGCTCTGCGGAATCCTTTGTGCAAAATTTTCCTTTAGGACAAGAAATCTGGGATAACGGAACGAGATCTTAACACCTCCCCCTTTATTTTAAAACATAAGATATGAAAGATAAGATTTGGAGATTAGTCAATAAAAACCAAAGGAAAGTGTTAACCTAGACGGTGTGTTTGTGCATTCATGTGTTCGACCAATATTTACTGAGTAGCTCAGGTGCTGTGATAAGCAATGGAGAACAATGGTCAAAGGTCCCTGCTTTCTCTGAGTGAACAGTCCATGAGGACTAAAGACAAATAAACAAAATGCTGATAAGTGCTACTAAAAAAGAAGTACATATTATTATAGTTAATACTTTACCTTTAAGAATTAATAGAATGGGATAAAACCTAATTTTCCTATCTTTTTAGCCCTCACGTCTGAATGTATTCTGGGGAGAGTTTGCACTAAAAAATTAAAATATTCATTAGAGACCATTTCAGATCATTCCAACTCTTCTGCTTCTGTCTCTTTCATTTCCATTTTCTTCCCTCCCCAGTATAAAAGGAGGATGCGATCAGTATTTGCTTTAATGTCTATAGAGTTGCTTGTCACTCTTACCCGGGGAGATTTTGTTAAACAGCACTGATCCTGGTGGAGTAGACTTTCTACAATTTAAAGTGCACATTTTTTGAAACTCCCTCTTCATGACCTTTAACTTACCAGGAATTCTTCAACCTCAATAAAAAACTCTGTTTCCTTTCTCTGCTCTGCTTAAGTCCTCTTTATTGACTTTCTGATTGACTTCTTTAATTTTTCAGTCATTACTACAGTTCAACCCACTGTTTTCTCTGTAATTCACAAACTATTCTTTGGCTCATTACCTTGCATTATTTATGTGGAACAATTATTATTCCACACCCTGAGAGACGTCATTTATTAGAACTATGGTGTACAGAATAAAGCAGCAACGTTACAATTGGAAAACATTGTTACACCTAAAAAGTGCATCGTGATAATGTTCGAACTTTGCCCAGTATTGACTGAAATGAAAACTGGCCTCAGTAGGATGATGTTTTTCCTCTGAACGAATGAAATCTTTGACTACTTAAAAACTTTCCATTCCTTTTATTGAAAAAAAAACAGTGAGTCCTTTCATCAAAATTAGCCAAAGCTTTACTAAGCACTGAAACTAACTTTCATGTGTGGCTTGCACAGAATGGCTAAAATGATAATGATAGGCATTAGCAGGTATTGATGAAGATACAGAGCAAATGGAACTCTGTACACTGCTGGGGGGATTGTAAATGAGCATGACCACTTTGGAAAACTGGTTGGCGGTACCTATGAAAGACGAACATCTGCCTAGCCTATGACATAGGAATTCCACTCCTAGGTATAGACCCAATAGGAAGATGATTGAAAAATCATGGACAAGAATGCTTATGGCAGTATGAGGATCCATTAGAGCTCCAAACTGAAAACTACCCATGTAAGAACAGATAAATAAATTGTGGTGTATTCATACATGTAATACTGCACTGCAATGAGAACTGAATTAACATATAGGAACATGGCTGAATTTCACAAACATAATATTGAACAAAAGAAACCAAATACATAAAAAAACGCATACATTACATGATTTTATTTACTTCAAGGTAAAAAATAGGAGAGTACTCACTGGAGGGCAGTTGAGGGGGCTGAGGGTTACATGAGTGTGTTTAGTTTGTGAAAATTAATCAAGGTATCCGTTTTCTGGTGTGGGTGTACTTTTCTGTATAATTCTTCTACTAAATTTACAAGGAGAGGGAAAGAATGGGAGGGAGAGAGGTGAGAGTGAGTGAGAGAATGTGAGAGAGAGAGGCAGACAGACACTGGTGAAGAAACAAGCTAATCTCTTCACTGACTGCATTACAGGTAGATACACAGACAAAGGAGTAAAATTGACAAAGTTTACTTGTTGTTTTTTTTAAAAATTAATTTACTTTAGTTTTGGTTGCGTTGGGTCTTTGTTGCTGCGCACGGGCTTTCTCTGGTTGCGGTGAGTGGGGGCTACTCTTCGTTGTGGTGCACAGGCTTCTCATTGCCGTGGCTTCTCTTGGTGCGGAGCACAGGCTGTAGGCAGGTAGGCTTCAGTAGTTGTGGCACGTGGGCTTAGTAGTTGTGGCACATGTGCTCAGCAGTTGTGGCTCGTGGGCTCTAGAGTGCAGGCTCAGTAGTTGTGGCACACCGGCTTAGTTACTCTGCGACATGTGGGATCTTTCTGGACCAGGGCTCGAACCCAGGTCGCCTGCATTGGCAGGCAGATTCTGAACCACTGCACCACCAGGGAAGCCCAAGTTTACTGTTGACAATCCTTTTTTTCCCTTTTGGGACCTCCTCACTGGTCTCACTACCATGAACTTACAATCTTTACTGTTTCTTTTTCTGTACTACAATTACCATCAGGTGGTATTATAGTTTTTTGTTGTTGTTTTGTTTTTGTTTGTTTGTTTGTTTTCTTGGCCACGTGGCATGTGGGATCTTAGTTCCCCAACCAGGGATCAAACCTGGACCCCAGCAGCGAAAGCGCAGAGTCCTAACCACTGGACAGCAGGGAAGTCAAAAGGGTTTGAAAAGGAATAGATACATGTATATGTATAACTGAATCACTTTGCTGTACACCTGAAACTAACACAACGTTGTTAATCAACTCTACTCCAATATAAAATAAAAAAGTTAAAAAAAAATAAAATTACCGTCAGGAACAGATGTCCATCAATCATTTCTTTCTGAGTGTAAACAAAAAGGGTGTTCCACCTCTCCCAGGGGCAGCTGCATTTCAAGACTCACAACGTGAAATAATGTGAAATCAGAAGTCTTCAGTCACCTGCTGAAGGAACTTCAGCAGCTGGAGGCGAGTTTAGGGGGTTAGGGCTCCTGAAATCGCATTGGCTAGGCTTGTGCCTGCCATTCTCATGAGTAACCCCATCATTGACAGAGCATAGTTCACTGTTTTCTTTAACAAATCATTCTTTACACTTTTATTATAGAAACTAATAATCCCGTTTTGTAATATATTACTGACATGCTTATCACATCCCAGTTCCTTGAAGGCTGGGACCATCTCTCATTCATCCCTGTATCTGCAATGACCAAGCACAGCGTTTGATGTGTAGTAGGCAATCCAACAAGCCTGCTGGGAATTTTACCGTATCATTAAAGATCTTCTAGTTCCCATGCAATTTATACTTCTCCAAGACATAGAAAAACAAAGAACCCTCCCCAATTCTTTACGGGATGTGTCTGTACACATGCATACCGAAATCTGGCAAGCACTGCACACAGAAGACAACTAGAAATCGACAGAACTCACGCATATAAATGGAAGAATCCGTTATCAAATAGGAGCAGTGAGGATCTGGTAACACATTAAAACAGTAAAACTTCATGACTCAGGAGAGATTATTCTGCATATACAAAGATTGGTATTAGGGAATGTATTCATATCATTTATCACATTTACAGATTTAAGGAAAACATGATCATCTCTGTAGACACAGAAAAGGTAATTGTCTAGGTCCAGGAACTATTTTTTTTTTTTTTTTTGCGGTATGCGGGCCTCTCACTGTTGTGGCCTCTCCCGTTGAGGAGCACAGGCTCCGGACGCGCAGGCCCAGCGGCCATGGCTCACGGGCCCAGCCGCTCCGCGGCATGTGGGATCTTTTCGGACCGGGGCACGAACCCGTGTCCCCTGCATCGGCAGGCGGACTCTCAACCACTGCGCCACCAGGGAAGCCCAGAAATCAACAGTCTTAGTATATAAATACAAGTTAGAAGACATAATGAAAGAAAAGACCCCATTTAGAATAGTACTCCCAAAGATAAAACTTAACAGGAAATGTGGAAAGTTAGATGAAAACTTTAAGACATTTCTGAAGGACACAAAATAAAACTTAATAGATGGAAAAAAATCTCATGTATTTGGAATCAGAATACGTGGCAACAGAAAGCTGTCATTCCTCCTAATGGAGTTTATGAAGTTAACATAATCCTAATAAAAATATCAATGAGTTTAAAGAAACGAAACTAGCTGATTCTAAAGTCTATATGGAAAAGCAAATAAACAAGGAGAGCCAGGAAAATTCTGAGAAAGAAGAGAGATTAAATGGGACTAACCCTACCAGATGTTACAACACACTATGAGGCCTTCATAATTGAATCAATGGGATATAAGCACATGAATAGATAGATAGACCAATGGAAGAAGATTAAGAAGAATAGACCCCGTCACTTATAGGTCTTTGTATATGATAAACATCACGTTATTGGGGTAAGGGGTCAGCCATATGAAAAAGGAGAGCTGGATCCACTTATGACAGGATAAATTCCAGATGGGCCAAAGATTTAAGTGTTGAAAATAAATGAAACCATAACAGGTCTAGAAGAAAAGGACAAAATACCTTTATAAACTTGGAATGGGGAAAGCCAATTTAAATTCTGACTCAAAATCAGGAAGGTTAAAAAAAACAAAACTAAACTAAACACAGAAAAGAAAACAGATGGAAATCTTTCCTTACCTGTTCCAGATAACTGAAGCTTATTTCGTTACGTAAGATGTTAGTAGAAAAAGAAATGTTTGGCAAGATAGGATAATAGATAACATAAGTATAATTGGGACAGGCCTCTTTTCATGAGATGACGATGCTCACCATTTCTCTTTGCTTTTATGCTCTAGCCTGACAAATACGACAGTTATACAGCAAATTGAGCCATAATTTACATACCACCATTTCCATAGCTGATGCTATGCCTTTCTGACCCATTCTATCACATTTTAAATACTTAAGAATATCCACCCAGAGACAGGCGGGCTTTAGATTGGGATGTTTCTTTTCTTTTCTTTTGCTGTTCGCGGGCCTCTCACTGTTGTGGCCTCTCCCGTTGTGGAGCACAGGCTCCGGATGCACAGGCTCAGCGGCCATGGCCCACGGGCCCAGCCGCTCCACTGCATGTGGGATCCGCCCGGACTGGGGCACGAACCCATGTCCCCCGCACCCGCAGGCGGACCCTTAACCACTGCGCCACCAGGGAAGTCCAAGATTGGGATGTTTAACGGGGCACCCATGCTTTCCCTCTTCCAAGCACCAAAATTGCTTGATGTGAGGTTCCAAATCTTTGAAAAATAATACCAACTTTTTTCCTCCCGTGAAGTATTTTAATTAATTTACTTATTTATTTATTTTTAACATCTTTGTTGGAGTATAATTGCTTTACAATGGTGTGCTTTTTTTTAAAATGCAAGTCCTTCTAATAAATGCAGAAAAAATTGGGAATAATGGTATTGGAGGATAGTCTTCAAAACCTTGGGAATAAAGGATGTAGGTCTGTTCTCCTCTAATAGCCATACTATAAAATTAACACAAAACTGGTCTCATCAGGGATATTCAGGCGTGTCACCTTAAAGACAAGTGATGCAAAGACAAGACTTGACCATGGCTGATTAAAGATACTTCTTTAACTAAGCAAGAGAAGGAACTGACGTGTCCATCAGAGAGGAGTTGGTCAGCCATGGACATATGGACAAAGGAGGACAGAGTGATAAAGTCTCGACCATAGTGGAGTCTGAAGGATTGCTCTAGATTCCTTTCCCTCTGATGGCAACCATGTGTCCTGGCCAGGGACAGTCCAGGTTTACGGCTCCTGTTCTGGTGTAAATATTTAAGTGTCTCCTTTCATTCTCAGAATAAAATGAATGAGAAGTTATATGGGCATCCTGTTCCTAAACCTTCAGCCTTCTCTGTCTCACCTGCTTTCTCACCTCGGTCTCCTTGGTGCTAAACCTTCTCTGCTAAGTTTCTTCAGACTGTTTGATGACCTGTTCTAACTTCTGATTGGCATCTTCCCAATTGGCGTATTCCTCCTCCCCCATAGCATCTCAGGTGCAAATGAGGTACCCACCTCGCATCCACCTAGACTTCAGGCTAGTGGGGAGCTTGGCTCCATGGGTAAAAAGCATCCAAGTAGGAGTCAAGGTGAGAGGGATATTAAGCCAATGGAACTTTAATGTTCTGGTCCCATTGACAATAATTAAAAAGAGTGAGGTAATTGTAGTTAGAATAATGGATACCAAGATAAACCAGACAGTAAAAGATGTATAGAAAAATAATAAGAAGCAAAGGTTAATTACCCTTGGAAAAGTCATTAGGCAATTATTTCTCTCCTGCTTGCTTTTTTTTGTGCGCAAGAAAAAAAAAAAGTTTGGAGCTACCATATGATCCTGCAAACCCACTCCTGGGCATATATCCGGAGAAAACCGTAATTCAAAAAGATACACGCACCCCAGTGTTCACTGCAGCACTATTTACAATAGCCAAGACATGGAATCAAGCTAAACGTCCACCAACAGCTGAATGTATAAAGAAGATGTGGTATATATATATATGAATATTACACAGCCATAAAAAAGAATAAAATAGTGCCATTTGCAGCAACATGGATGGATGTAGAGATTATCATACTAAGTGAAGTAAGCCAGATAAAGACAAATATCATATGATATCATCTATACGTGGTATCTAAAAAAAAGAAAAATAATACAAATGAACTTATGTACGAAACAGAAATAGACGCACAGACATATAGTTACCAAAGGGCAAGTGGGGGGAGGGATAAATTAAGACTTTGGGATTAACATATACACACTACTATATATAAAATATAGATAACCAACGAGGACTTACTGTATAGAACAGAGAACTATATTCAATATTTTGTAATAGCCTATAAGGGAAAAGAAACTGAAAAAAATATATATGTATAACTGATTTACTTTGTTGTACACCTGAAACTAACACAACACTATAAATCAACTATACTTTAATAAAAAATGCTTATTATTGTAGGCCACCAATGTATTGTGCTTATTTATTATGCAGCATCATTGTGGCAACAGATAACTGAAAAAACACTTTCCTAATTCTTATATAATGGTATTCCTTTATTTCTTTAAAAAGAAGAAAGATTACAATTTAAGAATGGCATCTGTTTCTAAATTTTATGGTGGAAGGTCTGATGTCAGCCATCGGTCAGCCCCAAATATACTGGAGAATCTAGAGCATTTGGGATCTTTTAGGCTTCTTCAGGAAGAGACCTTCTTGTATATTGATTGTCCTTGTCAGAGAAGTGATAGAGGACATATTTGGGGGCAAAATTTGTACTATGAATTCATTTTGAAAAAAGTATTTCTCTAATAACATTGACAGGCAAGTCTTCCTCTATCTCAGAGACCAACGTCCCAGAGCTAATCAACCTTCCTTCCTTTCAGTTCCCCAGAGTAATGGTACCTTGCTGCATGGAGCTGCCAGGGAGAGGAGCTGTAACTACCCCAAGTTCAATGTTCTCTTTTTTTTCATTTTAATTTTAATATTATAATTTTTAAGTTCACATATACCTTTGAGTGAAAATAAGATATATAGGAGTAAGGACAACAAATTTTTATATACTGGAGGAGAAATTGGTTAGGGATATTGGTTAAAATGTTTGTCTTAGACCTATGGTTGCCAAGGGGGAGGGGGGTGGGGGAGGGATGAAGTGTGAGTTTGGGATTAGCAGATGCAAACTATTATATATAGAATGGATAAACAACAAGGTCCTACTGAATACCACAGGGAACTATGTTCAACATCCTGTAATAAACCATCATGGAAAAGAAAAAAAACGTCTTGGAAAAGAGAAAGAGTATCTGATGTTTGGACTTTATCTTCACATGGAACAGAGTATCATCCCTAACCGTCATGCATTCAAATTCTGGCTCGTAATTTTCGAGATGTAAAGGCTGCTTTTCTGATTGCTTGAAATGACTAATGGGCCACAAAAGAACCAGACACAAAAAACACTTCATACAATGTTTGTTCAAGAAATATTATTTTTCATGATACTGTCCTCAAGCACCTTATAGTCTAATGTGGAAAATAGGCGTCAATCAAGTAATGAGCCAAACAGATGTAGAATTATAACTGTGTGAACAGTGAAAGAGGCCTCACCTTTGAGATGTTCTGAGTAGGACCCTCAGCAAGGTCAGTATTTTGAGGCCGCCGTACTTGGTGCTGTGAGTGTATAAAAAGAGATTGGGGGGCTTCTCTGGTGGCGCAGTGGTTGGGAGTCCGCCTGCCGATGCAGGGGACGTGGGTTCGTGCCCCGGTCCGGGAAGATCCCACATGCCGCGGAGCGGCTGGGCCCGTGAGCCATGGCCGCTGAGCCTGCGCGTCCGGAGCCTGTGCTCCGCAACGGGAGAGGCCACAACAGTGAGAGGCCCGCGTACCGAAAAAAAAAAGAAAAGAGATCGGATACAGATTTAGCATCCAGAAAGTTCCCTTAGGACATGACTTTGGGCCTGGAGGATAAGTAAGCATTACCGAGTTGAAGAACTGGCTTGAGGGTGTGGTCGAGAAATACGTCAAGTACATGGGATCCCTGTTTATTTTCCCATTAAATGATCTAATCCTCAATGGTATTAAAAATTTTCTTCCAAACACACTAAAAATGTGTTGTGACTAATATTTTCTAACTGCAAACATCCTCCAGAACTTTTTTCCAATTCGCAAGCAAAGCATATGAATTCTGCATCACATTCAAGGTTAGCGTGGGGACGAGGTTATGATGACGCTTCTTAGAGATAAAGACTCTACTTAACAGTTTTCATTCAAGAAACACTGAGTTGCCCACTCCATGCCAGGTACCATACCAGGTGGTTGTTTTCCTCACATTCTCCTGTATACTTTATTTATTTAATTTTTAATTGAAGTATAGTTGATTTACAAAGTTTCAGGTGTACGGGAAAGTGATTCAGATTTTTTTCCATTATAGGTTATTACAAGACGTTGAATACAGTTCCTGTGCTATACAGTAAATCCCTGTTGTTTATCTATTTTATACACAGTAGTGTGTATCTGTTAAACCTAAATTTCCAATTTACTCCCCCCTACCCTTTTGTAACCATCAGTTTGTTTTCTATGTCTGTGAGCCTACTTCTCTTTTGTAAATAAGTTCATTTGTATCATTTTTTTTAGATTCCACATATAAGTGATATCATATGATATTTGTCTTTGTCTGACTTACTTCACTTAGTATGATAATCTGTAGGTCCATCCACGTTGCTGCAAATGGCATTATTTCATTCTTTTTTATGGCTGAGTAATATTCCATTGTGTATATATATATATATATATATATATATATATATACCACATCTTCTTTATACATTCATCTGTTGATGGACATTTAGGTTGTTTCCATGTCTTGCCTAATGTGAATAGTGCTGCTATGAACACTGGGGTGCATGCATCTTTTTGAATTAGTTTTCGTCTTTTCCAGATATATGCCCAGGAATGGGATTGCTGGATCATATGGTAGTTCTATTTTTAGTTTTTTAAGGAACCTCCATAGTGTTCTCCACAGTGGTTGCACCAATTTACATTCCCACCAACAGTGTAGGAGCAAACCAGGTGTCTTTTAAAACTGTGACACGAAATGGATCGTTTAGTAGTTCAAACATTTGTCGTCATCTAAAGATTTTTATTTAGGAACATTATGAAATGTCAAAAAATACTATGAAATAATTATTACACAGATGTAGGTACTTCTGATCAAAGTATATATTCTGAAATATATCAGTGATGTGCAGGGAATTGCAGACAGAATTCATTCGATTACATGGTATTGGAGCTCGTATTAGAAGACTATGTTTCAGAGCAGAAGTGATCCCGGGTGTGTAAGATTTAGTGAGTTCAAATGGAAGGCTGTATTTGGCTAAACCCAGAAGCACTGCCACATGAAGGTGCTTAGCTCTTGTTTAACTTGCATTGAAACTCCTGGCAAGGTTAGTATCAGGAAAATTGCCATGGTAGGATGTATTAGCAAGTTTTCAGTCCTTTTAACAGCATCTCTGCTTTACTAGCTGGGTTTGCCTTTCTGTTTCCTTCTCTCTGGTTTCTTATTTCTCCCCAAGTCCCTTACTAACTCAATAGAAGATTTAGAAAGACACTCACTTTCTTTGGGCTTATTTTGAACCTAGTTTTTTTTTTTTCTTCATTTATTATTTCCTGGAGAAACATGTGACCCAAACTGAAACATACATTTATTCTTGTCTCACATTTGTGTGATAGAGGAGTGGCCGCCCAGATGCCATCGAGACGGTGTTTTCTGATTTGTGATGCTAAGCAGTTTCCCGGGACTCAGTTGGCAAGTCAAACACCAATGTCTGTAGGAGCCATGAAAGGGCAGACCTCACCTTCGTGATGCTGTGACTCCCAAGCAAGGTTAGTCTGATATCTGCAGAGGAAGACGGAAGCAGGAAGAACAGAGCTTGCCCTCAGAACCGAGCCGAACGTCTGGAAGTGGACGGTGCTCGCAGATGCCGTCTGTAACGTCTCTCTTAGCAGGAAGCATAATGGTAACTCACACCTACAGTGTGAGTTTACGAGGGCTTACTCACTGAAGAGTATACCATGTGATTCTCACAACCACCCTGGATTCCAGAAATCAGCCTGCTCGCGTTGGCTCGCACACAGTATATGGGTCGTATGCTTCACTTCAAGAGCTCTTTAGGGAGCGGGCACGTTTTGAGATAGAGGACTTAACGGACACCATCTGCATGCTGCAAAACCATATCTCTGTAGCTGTCACAAACAGCTATAAATCTCCCACTGACTGTTAGTGGGTGCATACTTAGGCCTGGTGGGTTGTGTTAAAAATCTCAAATATCTTTGTTCCTTGGGGGGGTCTTTGCAGTGGGCTGAGTCCTCTCTTGGAAACCTCTTTTCCTTTTCCTTTGTGGCAGACTCTTCATCGTGGGTCATGATTACAAAAGTATCCATGAGACGGCGGGGTGGAGGGGAAGGCTGGGGGGCAGGCGGGGGAGGGGGAAGATCCTTGGCCAGGCGACCACTCTCTCTAGACCCCTGAGCCCCCTTCTGCTATTCGTTCTGTCCTTACTCAGTTATTTTCCTGAGTCCTTCTAACAATCTGAAATTATTTTGCTAATTTCTTTATTGTCTGTCTCCCCCTTTAGAATATACACTCCGTAAGGGGTAGCCCTTGCTACCACCATGCCCCGAGCCCTGTACCTGGTACAGGTCCATACTAAGCTTTCAAGAAATACTTGCTGGATATATGAATGAGGTCATCTTACATTTCACTTCATTATATCTCTCATTAAAACATTCGTCACTTTTCACTCGCTGGGAGCCTGAAAGGGAGTAACACCATAGAGTTCCCATAGTCTACCTCCACTGTTTAACAAATGAAGAAATTGAAGCCCCACAGGTTGTGGGGTTTTTTTCCAAGGTCAGAGCCAGGACTAGAGCCAGGTCACTTTTCCTCATCCAGCCCAGTGCCCTTCCTGCCTCACCCTGACCGCTCATAGAGAAGGACCACGTTTATAAAAGGTTCTAATGATCAGTCCTCTTTTGCACAAAGCTTACCACTGCAGGCTTCATGCATGCGGACTGAAGAGAAAGCATTCTGTGAAATGGTTTGTAAACTCCAGGAACTGATGACGTTGGTAGGGTTCCATACTTTGAAAGAAAGTATGGTTACATTATTGAAAGAACCAGACTGAAAATGGGTTTCAGGTTGAGAGGAGCGTGAAATCAATCTGGTAAATGAGGGGTAACAAGGGCTAATTTAGAACACCACTGGGTCAATAGATTGGGCTAACAATATATATTGTTTTCTATCAATTTCCCAAGATCTTTATTTGCGGCAGGAATAACTCTTAAAAACATAGAGCTGTATGCAGGAAGATTTGTACTCTAAGATAATGTTCTGAAATTCCATCCTATAATTCCCTTAGGAGTCCCACACCCCACCATGTCATCCTTGGAAAGCAAGAACAATAGTCTCTTTCTCATGGTTGTCTGATTTCCGAGATGCTAACCCTCTCGTTAGAACCATGGCCAAAGGGAGAAAGTTCACCTCTGTAGAGAGAGGACAGATATCTGGAGAAGACATCTCTTCCTTAATATATCTGATCTGTTGAACTTTATTTTGCTTTTCCACTTTGCTATTGTAAGTAGCCTGGCTTTTGATCCTAACAATAATAATAAATAACAATGATGGAGCAGCTGCAATGCAGGAAACACTGATCTGAGCACTTCATAGATATTAATCCACATGAACCTCACAGTTACCCTTATGATGTGAGGATCCACATTTACCAGTGAAGAAGCTGAGCTTGTAAGTGGTGGAACTGGGATGTGAGCCCAGGCAGTTTGGCACCAGTGCCCACCAACCTAGTCACTGTCATGTCTCATCTTTAATCTGATTTGAAGTGATATTCTCACTGTAACATTTATTCTAAGGAGCGAAAAGATCCACTACTCCGTGAAGCCTTGGGATCCAGTACTTTCTTTTTCTTTTCCTTTCTTTTTTGGGGGGGATCCAGTACTTTCTTTTCAATACCCGCACTTGATCAGATCCTTAGGTACCCCTCCCATGCCACTGCTCCAGCTCCAAGAAGCAGGGACACTACGTTGCATCTTGGTATTGCCAATGGTTAGCATAGTATCTAACAAATACAGATAACAGATGTTCAGACAGTCTTTGTTCATTGAGTGAATGAACTTTCCAAATCGATTGCCATTCCTTTCGTTTTGTTAATAATATAGCAAAGCCTTACAAGTCATCTGCAAATGTTATTGCTTAATTAGTAGTTAATTTAGCTAAACCTCTGGGGAAGTGGGCCGTGTGGACAGCAAGGAAGTAGAAAAGGAAGCACAATATTGATTAAAACCCTTGATGTAAGTACAATCAAATACTAATATTAATCTTCATCAGCAGAAGAATCAATTTGATTTTATTTTTGCTGTCCCTAGGCACTTACATCTTCCCCATTGCAATCCTATTTCCACGTGACCATCAGCAGTTTCTATAGGCTGGTGATACTTTATAACTAAAAACAGACTTGATTTTCTAGGTTCCGTATTCCATCACAGCAGTGAGTAAAGAGAAGGATATGCAGTCATATTCAGGTTTTGCAAAAAAAAAAGAAGGGAGGAAGACAGGTATACTTGCTCTTGTTAGCAATTGCCCTGGATCACTAAGGAAGCTCCCTAAAACTTGTTTTTCGCCTCCCTATAATCTCTCCACTTCTATATCTATCTATCTATCTATCTATCTATCTATCTATCTATCTATCTATCTATATATACATGCTACAGTTCTGCTAACAGAAACGGGATCACATCACCCTTCCTCTATCTAAAGTCCTCTGAAGGCTCCCCAATGCCTTGGGGATGAGTGAGACTCCATATATGGCCCCAAAGTAGTTATCACAACTAGACTCTACTTCCTTTCCGGACCTGCCCCACACCCTGCTATGTCCACTCATCTCCGCTCACTATGGCCGTATTGAACCACTGTGCGTTTTTTTGTTTTTTTGTTTTCCTCCTGGAACACACCACTCTCACATGCCTTTTTTTTTTTTAACATCTTTATTGGAGTATAATTGCTTTACAATGGTGTGTTAGTTTCTGCTGTATAACAAAGTGAATCAGTTATACGTATACATATATCCCCATATCCCCTCCCTCTTGAGTCTCTCTCCCACCCTCCCTATCCCACCCCTCTAGGTGGTCACAAAGCACCGAGCTGACCTCCCTGTGCTATGCAGCTGCTTCCCACTAGCTAGCTATTTCACATTTGGTAGTCTCACATGCCTTTGCACAGAGTTCTATCTCTCGAAAATGCCTTCCTGCCTGCACACGCATCCTTCTCCTCCCGGGATGGAAAGGTAAAGCTATTGCTAAAGGTCAGGCTTACTCATTGCCTCCTCTGCGCTTTTTCTGCCCCTCTGACCCCATTATCACAGCAGCCTGGTAGGAGCGCAGTTTGTAACTCCTCATTCATGCTTCCTGCTTCTCTCTGCCTTTGCCAGACATGCCCACCAACCCCCAGTACTGGGCTTTCATTCACATTTCTCTCAGCATTGTGTCCACCTGTCCTTACGCCACAACTATCTGGAAGACACTCAATTCCGGTGTCACTGCTTACAGGCATTCAACATTGCTCCTCGTCTGCTAGACCTGTGAGGTCACAGGATTACAGAGAGGAGACAGTATTATTATGTCCCATTTATAGAGCTGTGATGTTAGTGGTCCGGATAGGGTGTTACCTTGGGTACGTAGTTCCTAATTATTTAGAGTGGCTGCCATGCTTCTGGGATTTTTCAGCCATTAGGGAAGTTGGGAAGAATGCTGACGAGATGCTACAGTCATAAAACAAAACATGGGCATCTGATGCAGGTCAGGTGTGAGAGTAGCGGGCAATACAGAAAATGCGATGGGGGCAGACTGTCCATGAAAGACAAACAGAGACAATGGAGCTGGCTGGTTCTCAGCACTCCCAGCCCAGGTCAGTAACCACTGGCTCTGACTACTCTGTGCGGTCCTTGCTTGTCATATGTCCCCTGAAGTGAACAAAAAGGTCTCTGCCTTGTTTATTTCCACAGGTCAAGGCCACTGACACAGAGCTACAGTTGTCAGCAGTGAGCATGCGTATCTTGGCGGTGACCACGTTTTCCCAGGTCCCGTGACTTTGTAAAGATTTGGGTGATAAAACTGAAGGACTTTTGGGTAGAAATCAATCTTAGTGCGCATCAGTTCTCAGAAGATATTTCAGATGTGCTACCCCATTCATCAAAAAAGGAAAGAGAAATGTGAAAAAGAGAAGGGAGCTGCTTACATGTCTACGAATTAGGTCATTATTACTCACCCTGAGGCTGAAAGCTAACCAAAAGTGAAAACCATAATGGAAGGCAGAGATTGCCCGTCTCCATTAGGGGTGTCAAACATGGCTCTTGACAACAGCATTGGCAATAACGTGGGTCCCTAAGAGGACGACCGAATTCACTAACACACTGATGTCAGACTTCAGAATAGCTTTTAGTTGCAGACTTTCAATCTCTGTCATCTCCAGTCGGATATAAACAAACAAGTGATCGAAGGGAGAATGGCTACATAGCACGTTGTTACACACGTAAATGACCTAACCAACTTCCTCTAAGTTGATTAAAAAACAAAATGAACATCTGTTCTTAGTACGTATTAATTAAATACGTATCTGCAGTATGTATTTAATTAAAACCAGTATGATCTTAGCAAGGCAGAAGAAAGATCATTAATACTTAGGAGTGCATGTCAACCCAGAGACAAAACCTATAGAAACAGGGATTTTTCTCTGCATATGTGTCTTTGCAGACCAAAGGTGATGCTCTGTGTTGTTTTAAGAACAGTGACTCTAGAGTGTAACCATTGCTCTCAGTAATTAACGCCACACATCTATGCATTTAGGGATTATGTGTCATCTCAAAGCCCTTGCAAATTGCCTTATTTGCCCCTCTAGGACAGAAATCATTGCATCAGTTGCTGAAAAATATTCAGCTCTGTGGTAGAACGTAACAGCTGTTTGATACCAAATAACAACACGACACAACGATTGAAGAGAAATGTAGTTGAATTCTGAAACCAATTAAAATTACAGGGATAAATTAGGTAGGAGGGATGTAATTATCCAAATTGAGATCTGGGCAGGCTAACAGGACTAATAATAACCTCATCTTTTACAGAGATTTAATAAGGAAATCAGTTGCTTAAGTTTTCCTTTAAATGTTAAGTTTTTCCCTCCGTAGAGCCTGGAGGAAGTGGCTTAAATGATTCTGCATTTCTTTTAGCAAATGTGTACAATGGGAAATGAGGCCATGTTGCTGCTTTTTGGTTCAGTCTCATAGCCCTCAATGGGTCCATCTGGAAAACTTCTACTGCTGCTCCAAGCCTGAATACAAACCACTTTTTCTTTCAAAGTTTAGGTCTAAACCCCAAACTATAGTTGGTACAATATCCATTTTCCCAAGGGGGCTCCCCAAAATAGGGTTCAGGGGAGATCAGTGAATATATTCTATTTTTTTTACAAACTTAGGAAAAAGGGACACTGCTGTCAATAAAGATATCCTAGGTTTTTGGGACAAGCATCTAAAAAAGGGGGTTTGTGATGACCCAATATGCTATATAACACTTCTATTACAGACAAGTAATGGCATCTTTGAAACACAGGACTCTAGCAGGACTTAGCATCAGTGCCATCCTCTCCAGGTCTAACAGGGATTTAGCTTGCACTGTTTTCCCTAAGGGGAAACACAGGATTCAAGTTAGGATTTCCCTTTCGTGTTTTGAGCCACTGGTGAATCATCTCACATAGGAGACAGATGAATGTAATATGAGGAAAACTATACAAAGAGCTTCTTGCACCAACCTCAGTTGGAATAAAAGTTTCCTTCTTTCAGGAAGACTCTGAACTTGCAAGGAAGTTTTAATGCTCAGATGCCATCCTTACTATTGGAAGCCAAACACCAGAACATTAGGGGCCATTTTTATCATCAGTAAAAGCAACATCGCTCTACGAGGTGTCACTTGAGAAGGAGAACCTGAAATTCTATCTTTTATAATAATAAACACAACTGCAGCCAACTGCATCCTTGCCCTTGGGGAGTTGGGGACAAAAAAAATCTATGAAAAGGGAGTAGAGATTGTGTCATTGGCAAAACTTATTTATTTATTTTTTGGTTTGGCCGCACAATACGGCATGAGGGATCTTAGTTCCCCGACCTGGGATCGAACACGGGCCCCCTGCATTGGGAGCATGGAGTCTTAACCACTGGACTGCCAGGAAAGTCCCAAAACTTATTTTTATTGACTCCCAACAGACAAATGAGGTATTAGACCTTTTACGGAATTCTAAGGTAATAACTGTATTTTCTCAAATACGGAGCCTTAGGGAGTTAGGGCCACAGACTCAAGTGGGCTACTGACCTCACTGGGGATACAAACATACATAGGAATAAACAAGCTATCTCAGGAATCTTTGATTCAAACCTATTGAATCTTTGATTCAAACCTAAACATTCATGAATTATAGTTGAATAAAATATAGAAATGTAGCATGTTATATTTTCCACTGAATAAATTGGACTGCTTTCTTTCTTTTCTTTTCAAGAATCACTCTCTTGGGCTTCCCTGGTGGCTCAGTGGTTGAGAGTCCGCCTGCCGATGCAGGGGACACGGGTTCGTGCCCCAGTCCGGGAAGATCCCACATGCCGCGGAGCGGCTGGGCCCGTGAGCCATGGCCGCTGAGCCTGCGCGTCCGGAGCCTGTGCTCCGCAATGGGAGAGGCCACAGCGGTGAGAGGCCCGCGTACCGCAAAAAAAAAAAAAAAAAAAAAAAAAAAGAATCACTCTCTTTATTATTTTTTTAAAATTAATTTATTTTTGGCTGCATTGGGTCTTCGTTGCTGCGTGCAGGCTTTCTGCAGTTGCAGCGAGCGGGGGCTACTTTTCATTGCGGTGTGCAGGCTTCTCATTGCAGTGGCTTCTCTTGTTGCGGAGCAAGGGCTCTAGGCGTGCAGGCTTCAGTAGTTGTGGCACATGGGCTCAGTAGTTGTGGCGCACGGGCTTAGTTGCTCAGCGGCACGTGGGATCACACATTTAGGCTGAGCCTGCAGAATTCCAAGCCTAGGGCTATTTTCTTCAAACTTATAAAGATGCAAAAGATGTAAGTTGTCTCTCAGGATCAAGGTCAAATGCAGAATCGCTGTATGTTTTCCAACCTTGACCCACCATACGACCTCCTGATGAAAATACTTTGAAGGAAAGGGTTCAGTGTACGCATGTTACGAAGGGAAAAGATGGGTGAAGAAGGACAAAGAAAGAATATTGCAGACGACAAAGGGGTCTAAAAAATGGTTTGACACAGATATAAAATTTTGAAAGTTTTGACCATTAGTAACAGTTCAAAAAAACTGGAAGAGAATGAGAGCCTTCTTTTAGCTGTTTGTCCACCTCTTCCTCCCCAACTCCCCAAAAGATATCCATGGGGTACATCCCAGTAGCATTACAGACAAGCCCTTGGGAGCTGTCATGGACCCACTGCAATTGGCATAATCATCATCTAGTTCGTACCATGTTACCGTGAGCGACGCGGGGTAATTGATTTCGCAGAGCTACACTTTGTCAGCAAGAGTTATCCTAGACGGATGAGAACGTGGTCTGAACCTGGCAGATGCTGGATGTAGAATCCCACAAACCTCATCTCACTTTATTGAGCTATTCCCATTTGTAGCACATGTTCTTGGTGATAAAATTAAAAATATTAGTAGAAGAATAAACGGATCAAATTAGAGAAGTTAAAAGCTAAACTCCTTGGTCTAGGCAGGAACCACCAGAGGGGCCTCCTCTGAGCACATAGAGCCTGGAGTGATCTGCTGCTGACACCCCTTTGTAAACGAGGGCACATTTTTCTTGCATTCATAGCTTTGGGGATAATTTATTGTCAGTGTTATGTTTATTAGAAAGGAATGGAACCAGAACTTCTGGTTTCTGAGATGATAAAATAGGAAGATTCATACTACCGTATAGGTACTTTTTCAGAAGTCTTTGTGGAGACTGCATTGATAGAACCTTCAAATATCTTTTAAGACACTTTGAACAATACTCCTTAGAAATTCAGGTAAGCAAGGATTCTCCTTCAGAGATGACAAACGTCATCGCCAGCATCACCTGAATTGTGAAATGAGGAGCATGAAAGGATCTGAAGTTCTTATTATCTCATCATCTCATATATTATATATCGTATCATGCCAACATTATGAACTAGAGAGGTCATTCTGTGCACAATAAATAGAACTATTTGTAGCTTATAGAGACGTTCACATACTTGATCCCAACTGACCACTTCATTCACGTAAAAACAGTTCCAAGAATATCTAGCAAGCTCTCTGCTCAGGAATTGTCAGATTATAACTATCTGGACGCTTGCAAAGTGCAACTGGAATTCTCTATGTAAGTCACATGCACGCAGAAGCATACTTTTCAGGAGGCGGTTGACAAGCATTTGGTGACAAACTAAAGTTCTCATTTAATTACTTCAGCCACAATCAGATCTAAAATATCCCTGTTTGGCTTATTTATTCTGTGCAACAGATCGAAAACTGTTTCCCTGGTATTCATTTCCAGGAGAGTTTAATAGGATATTTGGATTTTGTAAATTTTAGTAAGTTAGAGAAAATCTGATTAGATTGAAAAGGTACATAAATCCCAACCTTATTATCTCAATAAATGCCCTGCATATTTATAAATTCTCCCGTAGCACCAGTGAGAAGCTGAAAACCATCATTACTTCCAACTTTGACATGAATCAGTTTTCTGAAACTGTCCTAAAGTCACAGGAATAGTGACGAAGTAACGAATTTGTTTTCTGTTTCTATGGAAAGTTACCAAATTTCTAGCTGTACAATTAACATCAGCCAGCTGTTTGCCTCAATAAATAGGAGCAAATGCATTTAGCTCTCTATCCTTTTAGACCTAAGATCATCTTTCATTTTGCGATGAAAACCCAGGCATATCTAAGAACTGTTAGCTGAATCTGTAATAGTTCAAACACTGATTATCCCAATGGCTCCAAACAGGTGGTGACCCCACGACAAACAAACCTGAACAAATATCTCCCTCAGTAAATATTTCCTGGTGATATAAAAGATCATGGGTCATAAATGTGGTGCTCAGTGTGAGGCAGGCCAGATGGAGCCTCTTAAAAGGGTGACTATTATGATCTATTTATGACCACAAGGAGGGAGCTTTACTTTTGGGGTATAATTTTTCCTGGGTGTTACACGCTATACTGCGAGTTGAACAACAACTTCTTAGGGCTACATATTCATCTTTCAGTCATTGGGAACAAAAGACTCACCTTTTTCCATACACTTTAAAATTATAGGAGCTAACTTCATTATTATTATTATTATTTTTTTGCGGTACACGGGCCTCTCTCACTGTTGTGGCCTCTCCCGTTGTGGAGCACAGGCTCCGGACGCGCAGGCTCAGCGGCCATGGCTCACGGGCCCAGCCACTCCACGGCATGTGGGATCTTCCCGGACCGGGGCACGAACCCGCGTCCCCTGCATCGGCAGGCAGACTCTCAACCACTGCGCCACCAGGGAAGCCCCTAACTTCATTATTGATGCATCATTATAAGCATCTGTGAGAGAGCCTCTTGCTCACTTACTGTAGGAAGAGGAACAGAAATATGCTGGGTCTTTATTATGAACATGAATAATGGTTGCCCAAATGTTTTTGACTCTACTGGGCATGTGTTTAGAGTCATCTTCAGGGATTCTGTACCCTCTCAATTTTTCATGGTTCGCCTTAATATGGAACACTTTAGGACATCTGAGGCGTGAAATTCTAGTTCTACTTTTTTGGTTTGTTTGCTTTGGGAAATGAAAATCTCTGATAGATAATGTCTAAATTCAAGGTAACAGTAATCTGTGTCTGGTTTTCTGTAGTCATTGAAACAGCTGGTCGTTTGTGGCAACAGAGATCATATCATGCCTTGCACTCTCCTTTAAGCAAATTAAAGCTGCTCTTAAAAGTATCTTAGTGTTCCACTCACATGACACAATTTTCAACGGAAATCTCAGACTAGCGGGAGAAAACTGAAATTCAGATTATTTATCTGAGGGGGATTTTGTGAATCTGCTCCTCTAGTTCCAAAGTAGGTTGTTTAATTGATTGAAATGTCTAGCCTCCCCTGTAACTGTTGCTTCTTACCTATCAACTCTCTTAGGTCCTACTGAATTTTTAAAGGAAGAGGGAAGTAGACAATATGTAAAATTTACTGAGTCACTATTAGTCTACTTTGGAATGTATCCACTTGCTGTACTTTAGAAAGAAATGTGATCCATACGCTGTTGTACCTGTGTTGGTATTAAAACTCTAAATCTTACTTATCTTGTAATGATGCTGCATTACACACACACACACACACACACACACACCTTTAACATCTTCACCTATATATTTTCAGTCTAGATCTATTTTTCAAAAAGTATCTATTAAGTTGTGGCAAGACTCTTGATGTCGTCAACAGTGTTACCTTCACTGACTACACTTCCCAACCCCCAAATCAGGCAAAGATTTTTCCAGTATTACCTCTCTATCAGACCCTCAGCACCATTTAAACCAATTGGCCATTCCTTTCTTCTTGAAACACTTTCTATCAATACTTTGGCTGTTTTCTCTCCGGACACTCCCAAACAGTCTTCATGACTTTAAACAGTTTCCATGTAGGGGGTGCTTAACCTAAAAGTTGAGAGTTATGTTTTATTCGGTGGACTTTCTGAGGACTTCAAGCCCAGGAGACAGGACTGTCAGATCACTCTGAGGAAGTGCTCTGAAGAGGCAAGTGGGGAGCCAGGATATATGGAGTTTTTGCGACAAAAGACCGGGTAGTCAGAACATCAAAAGATTACTGTTAATAAAAGAAAACCAGATAACACAAGTTAAGGAGTTTAGCACTTTTCTATGGGAAGATGCAAGAGTCCAGGCTCACTGAAATCATTCCTTTGATGTGCACCTCAGCTCTCTGGGGCCAGTATCCTGTGTTTTCTCATCCTGAGTCTCCTCAGGGTGCACTGTCGGGGATGGCTGCAGCGGCTGACTGCTAGATGGGCTTGGCAGTGGACAGCCCGTTTGTCTCCATCCTGAGTTCCCTCAGGGCTCACTGTCCGGGCGGCTGTAATGTGATGGCTTGACGGCTGCAACATCCTTTGCTTACTGATACGGAAGGCGATATTTTAGTTCTCATGCCCACCTCTATGTCCATATCTTGATGCTCCAGCTCCAGTGGGCTCCAGTGTACCAAGCCTATTCCTGCCTTGGGGACACGCTCTCTCCCCAGATTCTCATAAGACTGGCTCCTTCTTGTCATTCATAGTCCAATTGTCACCTCCTCAGAGAAGCTTCCCCTAATCACTAACTCACAGGTAACCACCCACTGGTCTCTATCACACTCCCTGTTTTTAAGTCCTAGTCGTTGTTTCTAGTCTGCTTATTCCTTCATTTCTGCTCATCCCTCTAGATTGTAAATTTGATAAAAAGCAGGAACTAACCTCAGTACTTAAAATATGATAGGCTGCCAACAAATACTTGCTAAATGCACAAATCAATGTGGTATCAGTGTAATTACGAGAACATAGGAAAGACTATTTGAAACTGGTACTTTCCTGGAAAATCTGGGGCACTTTAGTTGCTGAGCTAAATTTTAACTGTTTCAAATTGTGTCGGCAGTCTCTGGATGGAAGCATCATTGTTTGGTGTGAGGAAGGGAGAAGGAAGATGTTCTTTTTTCTCAATGTTCTAACTGCTTAAAGTTTAAGATATTTAATCAGGAAGGATCAAACACATCCTGCGACCTATAGTTTTATTGGTAAGTGTTATTGATCCATCACCAGGCTATCTTCCACCATCTGGCTGATGATATACAGAAGATCAAGGCAGAACATTTAACTGAGGATTCCTGTCTGTCTTGTAAACACAAGATTTACCTCCTAGTGTATCACGGGGTCATCACATGGTGGAGCTCAGGGATTTCTAACCTTGGCTGCACGTTAGAACCTTCTGGGGAATTAAAAAAGTATAAATATTCCTGGACTCTGCAAGAGGATAATTGAAATGGAAGTTCTGACTATGGGGCTCTGGCATTTTTAAGCTTTTTTTTTTTCCTGAGGCCTCCCCCAAGTGATTCTGCTGTTAGGAAGGTTTAATAGACACTGACAGTCAAAACAATTTGGCCTGGGGAGAGAGTGAAAACTTATTAAATATGCTAATACAGGTAGAACATATCTCCAACAAGAGAAATCCTTTGCCGACAGTAGGGATGTTTACTTTTTACCTTGAGACACATTGATTTTCACTTCATCATCTTACTTTACAAAGTCACAAGCGCTATTAGTGGTCATAAAAAAAAAAAAAGCGTAGATTTTTTTTTTTGGACGAAAAAATACTTTTAAAGTGCTGATTAAGCCAGAGAAATGTGGAATGTGCAATTTATGAGAGGGACAGAGGGGTTTTGTTAGCTCAAGTTGTTGGCCGCAAGAAGGCAGCCTGGGGCAACACAGAGACCAGGCTTCAGGCAAGAGCTGAATGTGACACTCTGCAATTTACCAGCTCTGTGACCCTGGACTAGTTATTGGGCTTTTCTTAGCCTCATTGACTTTTTTTTTAAATAAATTATTTATTTATTTATTTCTGGCTGCTACAGGTCTTCTTTACTGTGCGCGGGCTTTCTCTAGTTGCGGCGAGCAGGGGCTACTCTTTGTTTTGGTGTGCAGGCTTCTCATTGGGGCGGCTTCTCTTGTCGGAGAGTATGGCCTCTAGGCACGCGGGCTTCAGTAGTTGTGGCTCGCGGGCTCTACAGCGCAGGCTTAGTAGTCGTGGACCACGGGCTTAGCTGCTCCGCGGCATGTGGGATCTTCCCGGACCAGGGATCGAACCCATGTCCCCTGCTTTGGCAGGCGGATTCTTAACCACTGTGCCACCAGGGAAGTTCCAGTCTCATTGACTTTTGCTACAAAAAGGAATGATAACACTTCCTCATTGGACTATTACAGTAAGCATGAGTAAACATGGGTAGTGTATGTGAAGTGCTGGGCACGCCTGGTGATTTTTTCTTTCTCTTTCTTTTCTCTCTCTGAATTGCAGATATACGCATTGGTAGGATGGGGCATGGCACACAGTAAGTGCAAAAGAAGTGTTTGAAACATCTATTGTTATCGATTGAGTTTTGCTAGGACAAATTTCACTTTTAGCCCTAAAAGGTGTTATCTCAATATCTTACTCTAAGTCTTTCCTTGTCCTCACTTTGCAGGGAAGTGTGGATCACCCAGGTACCTCCTGCACAGGTAAACAAGCCAGGAAAATTGGAGGCGAGAGATCCGTGAATGTGTTGGCTGCTCTGAAATGATTATCAGTCAGCATTTCATGAAGAAGAGGGGTGTCCTTTCCCACTGAGGATGGCCTTCCCATCCAGTCCATGGTCTTCCACGAAGGAGTAAGTGAAGCCTGGACCGAGGTGCTCCTTATAGCTCTTCAGCAGCCCACTGAGAGCCAACCTGAGGATGAACATGCTACGCGAAAATATTCATCCCTGTTTCTTAGAACTCCAGACCTCTCCTGTCTGAAACTTAGAAGAAAGGGCCTCTAACTCTTACCAAACCAAACTTGGGCCTGCTTGCCCGTGCACAATAAAGCCAATCTACTGACATGGGGTGGTGATGAAGGGAAGTGTAGGGTTTACTGCAGGGTGCCAAGCAAGGAGTCCAGGGCAGCTCGTGCTCAAAACACCTGAACTCCCTGATGGGTTTCAGCAAAGCATTTTCATTTATTTATTTTTATTATTATTTTTGATTGAAGCATAATGGATTTACGATGTTGTGTTAATTACTGCAGCAAAGCATTTTTAAAGGCAGGGTGAGGGAGGGGAGCCCCAGTATGTGTGCAATTCTGATTGGCTGATGGTGAGGTAAGAGGGTGGTGTCACAGGGTTTAACATTATTAATCCTTAGGCTCCAGTAGGTCTGGGGCCACCTGCTCACGGTCATCAAGTAGTTAATGTCTTCCATTTGGTGGGGGTTTTAGTATCTGTAAAACAACTCAGGAAATGTGCATCAGATCCTGTTATCTAGGTACTTCAGAGAGGGACTGAAGCACAGGATATGGGGAGGGGTCTGTTCTAGGCCCCATAGGGTCCTGTTTGGTTCCATATCGAGTCTCCAGCATCTTGCCTCCTATTAACTACTCTGAACATTTCAGTCAGATTTTGGTGATCTCCGCCTCTCAATGCCCCAAACATGCAAATCTTTGGGAGGAGTCATTTGGTTACTCTCTCTTCCTCTACTTGGTCTTTGTTTATTCATGGAAACGTGCAGTAGGCTGTTTTCTTTATTCTGATCATTAACATATTTGTAAGACATCTGAATTGACATTGACAGGAAAAGCGTAATAAAAGCATGCTAACTTTGATACTCCTTAGGACGGATATTTTTAGGAAGGCTTTTATATCAGCTGGACATACAGTAAGCATAGGAAAATCTTATATATGAATGTCAAGTGCAAACAAATTTTATTTATCACTAGCAAATGAAGCAAAAACTTGCAAAGAATGTCTACATGGAATTTGTAAAAGGTCTTTAAAGTTAAGATTCTGTTTGATCCTTAACAGTTAGGATATGATTGGAAACATTCTATGTAACCAGGAGAACCCACCAGAGCTCCCTTGAACCTGCCTCCCTGCTGGCTACTGTCACCGAACTGTCCTTCCCCCAGTGCCCAAGTTCTTGAAAATATATTCTTTATATTTCCATTTCCTCATCTTCCATTACTCACCACCGTTTTTGGCATTTGTCCTCACATTCCACCGAAGCCACTGCAGCAATGTCACCAGTGACCTCCTAATTATCAACTTCAATGGATATTTAAGAGATCCTCCTTATTTAACCTCTGTGGCATTGACTCCTGTTACCCTCTTGAATTCTACTGGCTTCCAGAATGCTCCTCTCTCCTGGTTCTCCAGCCTTCCTGACCTCCCCAGGGTCTTCATCAACTCTGGGTTCCTCTGGGAGCTGAGCTGGGTGGATTCTCTTTCCTTGAGCTGCTCCCTTGACTTGAACTGTCGCCTACGGATGTGATGATAGCTTCCTAAATCCCCACTTCCAGCCCTGACATCTTCCTAAGAGCTCCAGACTCCATTTCTGTTTGTCTGCAGGTGACATTCACTTAGTTATCCCGCAAGCAACTCAAAGGAAGTCATCCTCAGTGGAACTCCATCATTCCCCCTGATCCCATGCCTCCTCCTGTTTTCCTTCTCTTGCCTCAGAGGACAGATCTGCACCCCATTCTTTGAGCTAGGAACCTGGGAGTCAGTCTTATCACTCGACTCATATCTGATTGACCACAAACTACAGGCAAGTCTATTTCTTAACTATATCTTTCTACATTCCAGTTCTCCTCCTACTTCCTAAGTTTAGATCCATACTACCTCTTGCTTCGACCAGTGTAGTAGTAAACCGGTCTTCTTTTCTCTAAATGCCGCAACTCTCTGCTATACCAGCCCAGCATACATATCTTCATGAGAGTCACCTAACAAAATGGAAAGCATATCTCATTTTGCATTACCTTCCTGCTCAAAAATCTCCAGGGTCCCTTGCTGTCTTTAGGATACAGCATGACTTCCTAGGTCCTTGAGCATTTGTCCTCATAGTGATCTCACAAAGGGCCATTCCCTGATAAATGTCCTGCTCTCCATTCCTGAGTAAGCTGTGTTTCTTCACGTCTCTCACTCAGCCTTCCTACATTTCTTGCTTCCTCCTCCTCCTCCAACTGGACAATTTCTATTTATCCTTCAAGATTCAGCTCAGGACTAACCTCTTCTATTCAGTATTCCCTGGCTCAGAGGGATTTATATCCTCCTTTGTGCTCCCAGAGCAAAGAGGCAGCACAGACTGTGGTTATGGAAATGTCCTCTGGAATTAGACACAGGTGAGTTCTCCCGTGAGCTCTAATACTCCACAACTATGAGCCACTGGACAAGACACCTAATCTCTCTAAACCTATGAAATGTTGACAATAACAGTACTTAACTCAATATTTTTATAAATATTAGATGAGATAATGAATATAAAACACTTGGCATGGAAACTGGAATATCATAGTAAGCACCCAATAAATGATATTTATTGTTATATTTTCATGGCAGTTAATCTTACAACAAAAACTGTGTACTGTGTTTCTGGTTTATTATAATTACTTATTTACATGTCTGTCTTTTCCAAAGGTCTGTGAGCTACTTTAAGTTTATGCTCTAGGAACTATTTGCTCTGAACTCTTAGTGTTTGCACATAGAAGATAATCAATGAAATTTTTTTCCCTCCAGTTTTACTGAAGTATAATTGACATAAAGCACTGTATAAGTTTAAGGTGTATAGCATAATAATTTGACTTACAGATACCATGAAATGATGACCACAATAAGTTTAGTGAACATCGATCATCTCATACTGATACAAAATTCAAGAAATAGACAATTTTTTTTTCCTTGTGATGAGAACACTTAGGATTTACTCTCTTAACTTTCATATATAACATACAGCAATGTAATTATATTTATCATGTTGTACATTATATCCCTAGTACTTACTTATAGCTGGAATTTTGTAATTTTTGACTGCCTTTTTAATGAATGAATGGAAGAACAAATGAATGTAATTTTAAGAAGAACAAGTCTGTTTTTGCTGCTTGATATTTATCTTATCAAGAAATCTCAGACTAGCTATTGAGAGCAATGTCATTAGTCTATTAGTCTAATTAGCATCTATTAGTCTTTAATAGATCCTCTTGAAGCAAGTAGATGAGGGGCTCATTTATAATTCAATCTTATACGTGGATCTAGAGAAAAAAGAAGTGAACAACTGCAGTTTCATACAGTGGATCAGTAGATTTAGGCATGGAACTAAGATGGAACTAAGATTCTCTCCTGAATCTGTATCACTATGGACTGAAACATATTCTCTCTTTGGGGGTTCATCCTACATGATGGGTCATTTCTGCATCCCAAAGCTACTTCTAAGTTCCATTCATTTTAAGTAGGGTACAAATATACCTGGTGTTATAGACTGAATTGTGTGCCCCCAAATTCACATCTTAAATCCCTAACCCCCAGTGTGATAATATTTGGAGACACGGTAGTTAAGGTTAAATGAGGTCATAAGGCTGGGGTCCTAACCCTATATGACTGACGTCCTTATAAGAAGGGGAAGAACATAAGAGCTCTCTCTCTCTACGCACACACAGAGAAAAGGCCGGGTGAGGACACAGTCAGAAGGCACCATCCGTAAGCCGAGGAAAGAGAGGTCTCATCAGAAACCAGCCCTGCTGACACCTTGATCTTGGACTTCCAGCCTCCAGAGAACTCTGAGAAAATAAATTTCTGTTGTTTAGGTTACCCAGTCTGTGGTATTCTGTTATGGGAGCTGAGCTGACTAACACCTTGCTTACAATTTTTGCTATAATAATAAAGATGTATAAATTGGTATTGTTGGTTAAGGGCTTACTGTGCTACTGGACACTAACTCTGCCAAGTCCTTAATATGCATTATCTCCCAAATCCTCCTGACAAACTTAAGAAGTGGATACTATTATTATCATCATTTTACAAACGAGGACAGGGAAGATCAGAATAGTTAAGCAACTTGCCCAAAGACACAGACAACAAGAAGTGTCAGATCTGGAATTCAGGACGTCTGTCTTCAGAGCCTACGTACTCAACCACCATGTTATCTGACACGAGCAAGAATAGTAGTTAGTGGTTAATAAAAAAAATTAAAGTGAGAAAATTAGTAAGAAAATACAATACATAATTTAAAATGCCACTTTAATGTAAAATGTACATTCATTTGCCAATATTTTACTGGGTTGGGAGGAAGACAAAGCAAGGCCCTGATCATTTCTTTGATATGGACTCTTGGAATTCTGCATTATCTTCCTTCCATAGACCATAGTCTGAAATGCGACATTGACAATCTCGTTTTCGTTCTTTCAAAGTGGAGTGAAAGACCCATGCTAAGCAATTTGTGTGAAGATCTGTCTCGATTTTTATATTCCTCCTCTTCCCAATCTTTTAAAGTTGCCATACCCACACCTAATTCAAAAGTTGTTTTTTTTTAAGCCACACACCCTTACTGAATCTCTCTAAATACTCACTTTAGTTTGCATAAAAGCAGCAACCCACCTTTTTAAAAAAATAAATCTATCTATCTATCTATTTATTTACTTTTGGCTGCGTTAGGTCTTTGTTGCTGCATGCGGGCTTTCTCTAGTTGTGGTGAGCGGGGGCTACTCTTCGTTGTGGTGCGCGGGCTTCTCATTGCGGTGGCTTCTCTTTGTTGTGGAGCACAGGCTCTAGGCACGCGGGCAGCAGTAGTTGTGGCACTCGGGCTCAGTAGTTGTGGCACACGGGCTTAGTTGCTCCACGGCATGTGGGATCTTCCCGGACCAGGGCTCAAACCTGGGTCCCCTGCATTGGCAGGCAGATTGTTAACCACTGTGCCACCAGGGAAGTCCCCAGCAACCCATTTTTATTGTCCTTGTATTTTACAGATGTACATACTGTTGAATTAAGTTGCATAAGTACAATAACCTCAAATGGCATAAATAGGTTGGGAAGCAAATACAACAGACTCTTAGTAATGGAACCCAGGGTCTCAAGGGAAGAGGAGGTGAGTGGGCATCCTCTTAGCCCTGAGTTGTCAGTATGCTCTGGGACCAGTCAGGCTATGTTAGAGGAGAATGGAAGGCTTCTAACAGGTGAATTATCTGCCTAGTTATCAAGGTGGTTAACCTGCTACTTGGTTAAATCGAGTAGATGGAGAGCTTCTGCTGGAGTGATATGCATTCCCCCACCCCCCTTGGCATTTTTGAAAAATGGCACTATATTTATTTAAACTTCATATTCTACGTTTTAATCTCAGTGCTTTCGTGGAGTGACTTTCTGTTTTTGGGCAAAGCGCTTATTTCATGGTTTACTTCACAGGTCAGTGAAAGTAAGACTCATTTTCTAACTATGATTAGAGGCAAAAATGATGAGTACTTCATAAATGGAATGGGTTTATTTATCATTAGCAGATGATCAGTGTGGAAAGTACTAGCGTGCAGCAAGAAAATATAAGCTTTAGGCAATGATCTACTATCACTTCCACTTGTGAATTTATATAAAACACTACATCCCTGAGCCCTAGGAGATGTGCTCATAGTGAAAGAAAAATGGGAAAAGAGATGCCTGTTCTGCTTTAAGAGTCTTTTTCTCAAATGGCTGTTATTCTCTCCCATTTTTATTCCAGTTCCTTAAAGATAGTTTTTATTTTAGGATATACATAATCAGTTTAAGATACTCTGAATGAAGCAAATCTAGGCCCTCAGAAGATATCCTGAAGTTATGCTGGCCCTGAGGAAGCCCAACTGAATTGTTTGATTACATAAAACAATCGGCGCAAAGAATCCAACACAGGAAGTGTGGAGAGAGCCACACTTGGTGCTAATTCACAGCTTCTGAGCTGAGCCACAGCTGAGTTGATCTAGTCGTATGGCAAAAGGAGCTATGACCCATGGAAAATCCTGCAGTTCCAGAAAAATCTCATGTTGCAGCCAGTCTGGCCTTACACAGAGCTTTAGGATGGTTGGTTGAACACTGATTACACAGGCAAGGGGGATAAGAGTAAGGTTTGGGGGAGATTCTGAAATGTGCGTATTCTTCCTGAGAGGGTCTCACTCACTGAAGAACCTTTCATAAGCAATGCATTATATCTTAGTCTTCTAAAATTGTATCTAATAATAGATTTGTCATAAAACACCTTAAGGATTACAGGGATTCATGAGCAAAATGATTTTTTTAAACTCTATAGTTCTAACTAAATAATTATTAGTAATGAAATGTATAAGTCATTATTAGTAATCAAATGAATATATATGTGTGTGTGTGTATATATATAAATGGTTTCCATCTGTATAACACACGATTTATTTTGGTAAATGTCATGCCCTGTGTATCATCAGAGATGAGTGTATATATTTCAAACAAAACAGCTATGTCAAATCAGACTATAATAGTATTTTTGTGCTTACCATAGTTGACATGAAAATCTAGTATAAGTTATGATTCTATAAACAGATCAACATAAGCGTGCTAACTGTAAAGGTGTGAATAAAGCCTCCTTGCTCTTTCGTTTGTTTTCAGGTTTTCTTCCCCCCTTCAGAATTAATTACGAACAACTCTATTTTTGCAGAAAACAAGTGACCTTTTTGTGTCTGCCAGCCACATTTCGATATGGAAATACTTATTCATTTAAAAATGGCATTGCCCTTTTCAATATGCTGGTTATGGGGAAAGGTCTCATTAAACATAAACCCCACGATGTTTCTCATCTGGCACTCAATGCCACGGCTGACACACAGTAGGCGCTCAATAGTTACTGAAAGAAGGAATCACATCTTCTACATTAAGTTCCGTGAGCTGTTTAAATCATTGCCAGAGGAAAATAGGTTAAGGAGACAAAGTTACTTTACCTGAGAAGACAATATACCAGAAATTTTGGAAATGCTCCAACAAAACAAATGACTTATTATTCATGGCAGGTACCTCTAATCACGTAAAACAGAATGTCAGAAAAATACCTGATTAAATGCTATTGTCTTCCCTTAGGGCATAAAACTTTTTTCAATTAAGGAACACGGTGAAACCCGAGCCAATTTTCTTTCTGGTTTTATCTGAATTGTTAACCGGATTAATGTTATTTTCTTCCCTGAGAATGGAGAAAAAGGAGCACGGCACATTTTATTATTTCCTCAGTGCCTCTCATTACCCCCAGGACGGACTTGACAGTCCTAGGGAACAGCAAAAAATGACTAACACAAATTTAGGCCGTTCTCAATTATTCAGGAGCTCATTATCCAGCATGTGGGCTGTTTATAATTCCCTTTTTCCCTCCCTTTCTCCCACGTATTTTTGTTAGGAAGAGAAATGTAAGGAAGTTTAAACTCGTATCAATATAGTTCCTCATTGGTTAGCTCCTTTGATGAAATGTTTGGAGTAATTAATTTCTACAGTAAGGTTTGGGGATTATCTGTGCATTTAAATTATCCCTAGCAATCCTCAGATTATTTTGAAAATTATCACTGCAAGCCACATTCCCCTGGTGTTGAAAACAGTTTAAATCGAGTGACCTTGGATTATAGAGGGTTTTTTTTTTTTTAAACTCTGAAGGTCTAACTAAATAATTGTAAGGGATAAAATGTGGACTAAAATATTGATGGCTTCCATCTGCAGAACACACAATGTATTTTGACTATACAGTCAACCACAATCAGAAGTTTAAGGTTCTGGTCTCCTTCAGTAAACCTGAACTGCGCATGTGCTTAATGGCATGCCCTGGGCTGGGAAATTTAAGATGAATTAAATAGTCCCTTCCCTGTAGTAGATCCTGGTCTCCTGGAACTGCCTGGCCACGAAATCAATAATTATAAAATAACGTGCTAAGAACAATGGTAGAGACGACAGGAGTACTTAGCACTGGTTGCATAACCCAGCCTGAGGCGGTAACGGCAGGCTTCCAAAATGGTGGGCAGCTGGACTGGTTTTAAAGGATGCTAGAACTTATGCGTAAGACTGACAACCTTCCAGGGAAAGGACAGCATATAAGCAAGGTCACGGAATCAGAAATATTATGGTATATTCATAGAAACAGGAGTTTGTTCCTACTCATAGTGTGACTGGAAGCAAGTTTTATAAAAATCTTGGACCGTAACTTCTCATTTGACCAAACTGCTCTGTGCATGACTTAACAGCAGTGAACAAGACACAGGTCCCTGCTCTTAGGAGCCTACACCTAAGGAGTGGGAGCAAAGGAGTAACTTCTGGTAGTGATCGATCCTGTAAAGAAAACAAAAAAGACGAATGGGACAGAAAGTTAGGGGATGTGGCATAGGTGGGCATCTTTAGATAGTGGGGCAGCAAGAGCCTCTTTGAGGAGGTAACATTGAACCACAAAGACCAAAGGATTTCCTTGGATAACTTTGAAAGAGACTTCCCAGCAGAGGGCTTTGAGGTAGGAATAAAGTTGACTATTCAAGGACCTGAGAGATGAGCAATTTGTCTGAAGAACAGTGAGAAGAGGAGAGAAGAGGGGTTTGGAGAGGGAGCCCAAGGTCAGTTTTGCAGGGCCCTGCCGTCTAAGGTACAGAGTTGGATTTCATAGGAAGTCACTGTAAAGAGGGGAGTGATTTATGGTCTAAAAAGGTCACAATGGTTGCTGTGTGGGGAATAAATTATGGGGGAAGGGGTGGAAAGCAGAAGCTGGTATCCATTGTAGGAGGATAGAAATAATGGTGACCTGACTATTTTGTAAAGTTGGAACAAACAGATCCCCATAAAACCTTTGAGCTATTGCAGGAAAGAGTTCTGTAAGACATGATGCCGGACATTATCAGTCAGACGTATCTATGTTGTACAGGAGATGCACACATCAGACGGTGCTGCAGAAGGTAAATGTTAAAGTTTCTTACAACTATAATTAGCTCTGAATCCATGACCATTCCTTTTTTTTCGGTACGCAGGCCTCTCACTGTTGTGGCCTCTCCCATTGCGGAGCACAGGCTCCGGACGCGCAGGCTCAGCGGCCATGGCTCACGGGCCCAGCCGCTCCGCGGCATGTGGGATCCTCCCAGACCGGGGCACGAACCCATGTCCCCTGCATCGGCAGGCGGACTCCCAACCACTGCGCCACCAGGGAATCCCCATGACCATTCTTATGCATAGTAAAATCATTCTCTTTCTTGTGTTATGATGATAACAATTGCTTGAAGGATTCTCAAACTAAAACTTGTAGTAAGGTCAAATGTACAGCAGTAAAATAAAAAAGACCCAGAGGGAGAAAAATTTCAGTGAATAGCCAAATACTCTCTTCAAACACTCTGCCATGGTCAGCAGAATATTTTCAATATGAAGCTGACTTCAACTTGAACTTCACCCCCAGCCAGCAAGACAAATATTGAGAAAATTACTTGAGTGAAGTAGGTCTTACTCGGGAGTTATCCAGAAAGAGTGGATGAGAAGAGCCACTTAGGATGGATGACTTACAAGGATGGCCATCTCATAATAGCATGGGGTCATAGCAAAGCCCTCCTGGCTTGGGGTCTTCTCAGAGGTTTAGATAACCAAAATGAAACAACAAGGCATTCCTTGCACACTGTCTCATCTTCAATCAAATCCGAATAATTAAATGGATCGCCCTGGAATTCTTAGTAACACATGATGAGTTGACACATGGAGAGCAAGTACAATCAAAAATTTCTTGACATCTTATACCAACATACTGTTTGGAAAGGGACTTTTCTAATGTGATTTAGACACGATGCTAATCACCAAGAAATTTTAGTCTGATGGGGAATAAAAAGAGAATTTCTTTTTTTTTTAAATTGAAGTGCAGTTAATTTACAATGCTGTGTTAGCTTCAAGTGTACAGCAAAGTGATTCAGTTATACGTATATATATATTCTTTTTCAGATTCTTTTCCACTATAGGTTATTATAAAATATTGAGTAGAGTTCCCTGTGCTATACAGTAGGTCCTTGTTGTTTATCTATTTTATATACAGTAGTGTGTATGTTAATCCCCAACTCCTAATTTAACCCGCCCCACCCCCTGCTATCCCCTTTGGTAACTGTGAGTTTGTTTTCTATGTCTGTGAGTCTGTTTCTGTTTTGTAAATAAGTTCATCTGTATTATTTTTTTAGATCCCACATATATGATATGATATTTGTCTTTATCTGACTTACTTCACTATGATAATCTCTAGGTCCATCCTTGTTGCTACAAATCGTATTATCTCATCCTTTTTTATGGCTGAGTAATATTCCATTATATATATATGTGTGTGTGTATATGTATATTTATCTATATCTATCTATCTATCTATATATCTCACATCTTCTTTATCCATTCATCTGTCGATGGACACTTAGGTTGCTTACATGTCTTGGCTACTGTAAACAGTGTTTCTATGAACATTGGGGTGCATGTATCTTTCTGAATTAGAGTTTTCTCCGGATATATGCCCAGGAGTGGGATTGCAGGATCATACGGTAGTTCTATTTTTAGTTTTTTAAGGACCACACTGTTCTCCATTGTGGCTATACGAGTTTACATTCCCACCAACAATGAAGGAGGGTTCCTTTTTCTCCACACCCTCTCCAGCATTTATTATTTGTAGACTGTTTAATGATGGCCATCTGACTGGTGTGAGGTGATACCTCACTGTAGTTTTGAATTGCAGAGAATTTCTTAATGATTTGAAATTTGAACAAATCAAACATTGAAACAGAATGAAAATCTGGTCCCAAGTTCGGGAAGCTCTTTTTTTTTTTTAAGAGTTATTTTATTTATTTATTTTCCTTATTTTTTTCGGCTGCGTCAGGTCTTAGTTGTGGCACACGGGATTTTATTGAGGCATGCGGGATCTTTTCGTGTTTCTCTCAAGTTGTGGTGTGCGGGTTTTCTCTCTCTAGTTGTGGCTCGTGGGCTCCAGGGCGCTTGGGCTCTGTAGCTTGAGGCATGAGGGCTCTCTCATTGAGGCGCACAAGCTCAGTAGTTGTGATGCACGGGCTTAGTGGCCCCATGGCATGTGGGATCTTAGGCCTCCAACCAGGAATCGAACCTGCATACCCTGCATTGGAAGGCGGATTCTTTACCACTGGACCATCAGGGAAGTCCCGTTTGGGAAGCTCTTTGGTCTTGAATGCTTTAAATCTACAGATCTCTTTCTACTTGAGAATATTAACATTTTTCAGTAGCTAAATGATGTCTGCCGTCATTTTATAAAAGAAATAGAAGAGAAATAATGCAAATTGAGATGGGAAACATACATTAACCCTATAATTTAAAATGAAATGATTTCAGTGTCAGGAGCTTTCAGATATGTTGGTCTTTATTTGTCAAATTTACCTCTTATTTTCAATTCCCTCTGAGGATACAGATGGTCAGGTGCTGCAGCATAAAGTCACCATGTCTGGGCTGACAGGGGAGCACAAAAGATTTGGCTCCTGGCTCTGAGTTGCAACCACGAGATTCCACCTGCAGCTCTGGACACTATTAAATACCATTTCAGACAGAGGGATTCTGATTTATAGTGACACAGCAGCTTTGTCCACAGTAACTGCTCAGAATAAATGGGTGGGTCCATCCTCTCTCCCAAGTATCGTGCACAGTAATTGGAAGAAGGGTGCTAGATAAATCTGAATAACATCCTTAGACTAAACTCGTCATCCCAAAAGCAGTGGAGGATATTGAAACGCTGGGTCGCTGGGAAGCCGCAGTCCGTTTTTATACATCTCTCATAGATTCCATATTGTGCTGAGCTGAGAAGAAGACTATGAGGCTTCAGTTCCCCTCTATATAATTCAGTCAGTGCTGTTTTACATGTCCTGATCTGGCACCTTTTCTTCATTTACCTGTAATTTTATATTCTGAAATTGTCCAGCTGCTTTGAAAAAGAAGAGCTCTATAGCCAGACGGTAAGATTTTCTAAGAGCCATAAAATTCACTGACGACTTTCAAGTCAAATCTGTGAACTGAATTCTGGAAAAGGTACATGAAAATTAATGGGATCAGAACTGGAGCACCACGTCAAATGTATTTCGAAACCTTCTTTTTCTTGTCCTCGTTGGGGAGCTCGGGCATCAGGCAGTTTGCAGCTGGCTCGAGAGACTCCTGCCAGGAGGGAATCTGGTTTTAGTTCAGCCTGAAGTAAAGATGCCAGCTTGCCCGGCTATTCATCCCGAGAAACGGGAACATTCTGTGTTGAAGCTGTCCTGTGTGTGGCCTCTCCCATTGCAGAGCACAGGCTCCGGACGCGCAGGCTCAGCGGCCATGGCTCACGGGCCCAGCCGCCCCGCGGCATGTGGGATCTTCCCGGACCGGGACACGAACTCGTGTCCCCTGCATCAGCAGGTGGACTCTCAACCACTGTGCCACCAGGGAAGCCCTGGAATTTTATCTTTTGTTCCTATGGTCAGCACTAGGGGGAGTTGAAAAGGCTATCTTTTTTTTTCTTTATTCCTTTCTTTATGTTTCGCAAAGACATATGGTGGTTTAGAGCAAAATTACAGCACTGTATAGTAGAGTTTATAGCATATTTAGATGTAACCTATATGACAGTTGTATCAATGGCACAAAGAATGTATGCATAAATGTAACTATACTGTTTAAAAAGAGAGAGAGAGAGAGAGAGATTCTGATTCAAATCCTAGAGCCACAACTTCCCAGCTTTGTGACCTCAGAAACATGATTTTACTTTTTTGAGCAACCATTTTCCTTGTCGATACAGAAGGAATAGTTATACCAACCTACAGGACTCTCAAAAACTCTAAAGCCATTGTATGTATTGTGCCACATCTTCTTTATCCATTCATCTGTCAATGGGCACTTAGGTTGCTTCCATGTCCTGGCTGTTGTAAACAAAGCTGCAATGAACATTGTGGTAAGCTGCATAGCACAGGGAGATCAGCTCGGTGCTTTGTGACCACCTAGAGGGGTGGGATAGGGAGGGTGGGAGGGAGACGCAAGGGGGAGGAGATATGGGGATATATGTATATGTATAGCTGATTCACTTTGCTATACAGCAGAAACTAACACACCATTGTAAAGAAATTATACTCCAATAAAGACGGTAAAAATTAAAAAAACAAAACAAACAAACTCTAAACCCTAGTGATTCCGAACAGAAGAGAGTAAGTGCTCAATGCATTTGAAGTCCTCTTTGAAAAGGGTATCTTTCAAATAGAGACCACTGCCTTCATTTAACGGAGGACTGTGGAATACAGAAGTGATGCAAATGTATTACCCTTTGCTTTGCAGGCTGAGGATAAAGCCCACCTTTCTCTTCCTGAGCCTCCTGAGCCAAAGCCTTGATCAGCTTCCACATGGAAAGCAATAAGTGAGGCTATGACAGAGCCACAAGCCAAGTGGGTGCTGGAGACTTTCCAGCAGATTCTGTGCTCGCTGACTGGGGCAGAGGAAATCACCAGGGAGCTCAGCGATCCAACTACATATAATTGGCTGCTGGGTACTGCCTGGCTCCTAACCATCACCTGCTCTGCGTGTAGCATTGGCAGCTATGTCTAAAAGGGAAGATGACAGCCAAACTCTACACTTGGCTTTCCAAGTGACCCAGTAGGAAATTAGGCTACAAAGTTGGGTTGGGATTTGAATAGCTTACTTTGTTATTTTAAACTATACTGAATCTGAATGATTTCTAGAGAAAGGAGACATGGAATCTAGCTACCACTGAATATCCCCCAAACAAAGAGATGTGCATTCTTACCCTCCTTCAAGTGTGGTGAAGTAACAGCTGAACCTAAAAGACAGGTAGGAAGCCAGAGGCCAATGGAAATTAGTTTCTTTTCATAAATCTTCATTTTCCAGGGCAGTAAAAACAATAATACCTCTGTGTGAAAACTCATTCTTTGTCCCCATAATTAGAAAACTAAGCCATATAACTCTTGGCTAGAAAGGAGACACTAATAATTATAAATATCACACAGAGAGTGATGGTAGAGTTATCATATGGCCCACCCACAGGAGCTATTAACTCTCACAGACGCTATTTTAGACAATACATTTTTAGTCTAATGTTAGTTTATAAGTACAAAGCATGAACCAGTAGCACTTCTGATATCCTGTGCTAAAGAAAAGATAGTGGGGAGGGGGAAAGGCCCACTTTATTTCAGATGTCTCAAATAACAGGATTTTTAGTGTAAGAGAAGACTTCAAAGAAGGTCAGCGTTGGAGTTTTCTTTGGAAGAAGTAACAAATTACATGCTCAATAACAAATCAATAGATATATAAACTCCAAAAACACTGTACAAGCCAACTGTTTGGAAGAGCTGCATGTATAATTTTTTTGTCTTAAAATCAAGCAGAAGGTCATGTATCTCAGGATACTGAATATAGTTCCCCATGCTATACAGCAGGACCTTGTTGTTTATCCATTCTATACGTAATAGCTTACATACATACTAGGTCCTCTTTTTCTACTGTGACTACTGAACCTGAGTATGAAGAATAAAGCAGATATTTTAAGCATGCAAGTGTGCACGTGTGCGTGTGTGTGCACACACACATACACTATTTTTAAGAGTATTTCTAATATAACCATAAGGTATATTCATTTATCACTTTTTAAAAATCTGGGATTCTAGGAATTCTTTAAAAAATGGTGGCAAGAATTACCTGGGACAATACTTTTTTTTTTTTGAACTAGAAACAGTGTTTATTAGAAGCAAAGTACGTGTGGAAGAGCACTTGGGTGAACTCGGGGTGAGCTGCACATGATAGGGGCGGCTTAGGTTGCTTATACGGGGGCAGTTTTCCAGGTTGTCTCTGGCCAATCATCTTGACGTTTCTGGGACAATACTTTTTATAAGACCAATTTTATAAACTGAGAACCAGGGGACACTCAATGTCAGTGCCTTTTCTAAGAAGACACATTGAAGGCATGGGCCGCTGACTTCCCGCTCCAGGGGGGTGTCTTGGATGACTCAGCTCAATTCTCTCATGATCTCCATCATTTCCAATTCCAAAGAGGGTCAAGAAATATTCATCCCCTGCCATACCTCCTCAATCTAAGAGTTTCATCCTCTCATCTGCCAAGTGCCACATGAAACACATTAATAACACGACTTAGTAGCACCTTGCAAATATGCAAGGCTCAAATGACAGCAAATAGGATATTATTCAGCAGTCTGTTGAGCTTAATGTTTACGTAGTGCTATTTCGCCCCTAGGCGCTTGAGTCATTGGTACCACAGTGTACCACAAACAGAGGAAGAGAGAAGATGCTACTTGAATTAACTAACACTGATGCAGTGTAGACTTCATTAAATAAAGGAATTTATCTTCTTGGGTTTAAGATGATTCTACATTTCCTGTGAATTTTCTGGTGTCGATTACATTTAAAGCCCATACAGCATGAGATCAAATGTAACTGAGCAAGACCCTATGGGGCCTTCTTAGGGCAGACCCCTCCCCCATATCTTCTGCTTTAGCTCCTCTCTGAAGTCCCTAGTGAGATGTTAAAACCACCACCAAATGGAAGAAATTAACTACTTGATGACCATGAGCACGTAGACCCCAGACCTACTGGCACCTAAGGATTGATAATGTTAACCCCTGTTACCTCACCATCAACCAGAGAATTGTGCACCAGCTGATCACATGCCCTGAGACCCCCTCCCTCACCTGAGCTTTAAAGATGCTTTGCTGAAACCCATCACGGCATTTAGGTCTTTTGAGCACTAGCTGCCCTGGACTCCTTGCTTGCTGCCCTGCAATAAATGCTGCATTTTCCTTCACCATAACCTGGTGTCAGCGGATTGGCTTTACTGTGCGTGGGTACGCGCACCCAAGTTTGGTTCGGTAACACAAAGAATAACAAATCAGAGAGTCGCGGAATGATAAAGCTGGAAGGAACCTCAGAAGTTATTCAACCCCCTCTCATTTCCCAGCTGAAGATGTAGAGATTAGGTCCAAGGTCACCGAGTGGGGGGCTGGGCAGGTAGCAGACGCCCTCCCTCCCTAATGAGCTTTCCTCTGCAGGTCTTTAACCGATTCCATGACCTGGACCTGATTTACAGAGTTGGACTAATGCATGTTGATTTCTGAACTGTATGTCACGACTATCAGCCCAGTACCCGTCCTTGGCCATGTTATATTCATCTCCCTCAGGCCCAGCCCCCAAGTCTCCTCCCACCCCACCGCAGACGTTTGTAAAGGATCCTGTGAGCGGCAATCAGAGAAACACAAATGAGATGCCGTGAACTAGGAGTCCTACGTTGCAAAAGCCAAATCTGTTCACCAGTGGAGTTGATAACATCCTCCTGAGATCCCAGTGCCCACACAAACCAACCATATGTAGATAAGGACACGAGGATGAATAAAGAGCAATGTGTTTCTGAAAACATAGGAGATAATTAAATGGTTTCTAAAGAAGGGCACAGCCTGGGATGTTGTAGTGTAAAATGAGGCTACCTGGCTGTTTTCACCTGTAGGTCATTTTTTAAAAGCTCATTCATACAGCCACTTACTTTCTGTCCTCCCAACCGAACCCCCCCCCCGCCCCAGATTTATTAATAAAAGGCTGGGGGGAGGGAGGCAGGGAGGCAAAACGGTTTCCTGCTTTTGCTTCAAGGCTGAGGGGCATTGCCGTCGGATTGTTTACTGTGAGTCACGCTGTAAAGTCACGCATCTGGCTTTTTCAAATATCTATTTACTTAAAGGGAGAATAAAGAATATGCGTTTAAAGTACACGCACACGTCTCGTGATTGAAGCGAGAGCAACGTTTCCTGTCAGGTCAAACTGTTCCTGTTCTGAAGGAATCCCTCGAGCCTTCTCAGGGTGGGAAGTTCTAACAGAGGTCAAAAACTGGCAGCCTGGGGCCACAATCTGGCCACAGATGGTTTTGTTCTGTATGTACAGTACTTTTTTTTTTTTGAGTTTAAAATTTTATTTTATTTTATTTTTATACAGCAGGTTCTTATTAGTCATCCATTTTATACACATCAGTGTATACATGTCAATCCCAATTGCCCAATTCATCACACCACCACCACTTCCCCCCGCTCTTTCCCCCCTCGATGTCCATACGTTTGTTCTCCACATCTGTGTCTCAATTTCTGCCCTGCAAACCGGTTCACCTGTACCAGTTTTCTAGGTTCCACATACATGCGTTAATATATTTGTTTTTCTCTTTCTGACTTACTTCACTCTGTATGACAGTCTCTAGGTCCATCCATGTCTCAACAAATGACCCAATTTCGTTCCTTTTAGCCAGGTCATGGATGCACAGTACTTCTAAACATTGGAATTTGAGGGTTTTTCGACATTGCCTACACTCTCCTTCTCTTTGGGGTCCACCACCACCTCCAGATGTTGGCCGGGGCCAGTCCCTGGAGGATTGCGTTTTCAGACACTGTTCCAGGGAGGAAAGGGAGGCTGTGAAAGGCCGGGACCAGGAAGGGGAGGGCTGACTGTCTTCCCTGTCCCCTCTTTGCCCCAGGGGGACAGAGGGCAAGGAAGGCAGGTGAAGAGCCCCTCTGCCCCAGGGAACTTGTAGTCTGGAGCTCAGGGCAGGAAGTGAGGTGTGATCCCTACGCTGGTGACAGCATTAGGGATGAGCTGGCATCTCTGATGTCTTGATTGCTCTCCCACATGGTGAGCTCAGCTGCTTAAATGCTTCCGCTTGGCCAGTTGTTAATGGGCTACTCCCCTTTCTCTTTCCAAGACAAACTGGGTTTGGGTTGCTCTCCGCCTCTAGAGCCCAGCAGAGGGGGGAGGGGATTCCCTGAGTCACAGTCATGAAGGATTTCAACAGGTCTTTATATAGGAGGCACAGGAGTGAATTAATAGTAGACATTGTTATTAATATCTCACGTTATTATATTTGTAGTTTGCTGTTGCCCTCACTGCCAAGTATAACTCAGGGAAATACAGATTTAGAGTAGGATATGAGAATTTTCTCATTTATATGTTCAATATGATTTTTTCATTGAGATATAACTGAAATATAACATGTTAATTTCAGGTGTACAATATAATGATTCTATATTTGTATATATTGTGAATTGAGCGCCATAATAAGTCTAGTTAACATCTGTCAACATACAGAGTTACAATATTTTTTTTTTCTTGTGATGAGAACTTTTAAGATTTACTCACTTAGCAAGTCTCAAACATGCCATACAGTATTACTAGCTTTAGTCCTGATGCTATATACATTAATGATTATTTTATATACATAATTATAATGACAGAAGATGAAAAAAAAGAGTGAAACGAAAGAGTGAAAAGTAAGGCTGCAGAAATAGTTCATCTACAACTCCTTTAGTTCATCTACAAGAAAAATGGACAGAATATAATATATTATAATAAAATAATAAAAACAGTATAATCATGATGAGTGCAGACTTTGTAGTCAGACTGCCTGGGCTAAAATGCTGACTTCACAACCCACTGCACCTGTGACTGACCTTAGGCCAGTTACTTTTCATGCCTTGGTTTCCTTACCTATAAAATGGGGATAATAACAGCAGTAATCTCATAGGGTTATAAAGGATTTCATGAGAAATGCTGTAAAAGCCCTTTGTACACTAGCATATAATAAGCCCTTGGTAATTTTTAAATTATTGTTATCACTAATATTTAGTATAACTAACAACCTGACTTGCATAATACTCCTTTTAAGAATTTCAGAAGCTTTATAATCTACCACTTCAGATTCCTGAATCTCTCACTGATTATTGTATCTCATGTCAGCCACAGCTCAAACCTTGGTATGAATGAGTGACTTGGTTTATACTTCCAATAAATGTTAGCATAAAAAGATATTTTAGCATATAGTTTCATAGTTTTAAAGTTCTTATAAAGGTCTTAGGTACAAAATTAATTACAATTAATGAACAAACTCCAGAAAAACAAATGAGAAAACTGACCAGCTCAAAATCCTTGATAGGTTGAAAGATTTTTACCTAACATCCCAGAAAATACCCTAGTAATAAGACTTAATATTGCCGAGAATGGCCTGGGCAGGTTTAGGCCTTTCTTCCCAATTTCCATCAGTACTCTGAAAGCCATGTGACATCAAAAAACATCTAAGTAACATACACCCCTTCCATGGAGAAGTTCTGGAGCCGCCGTAAAGTAATACATGCTAATAAAAGGAGTGAATAATCAAATGGTAAAATCGGGATCATGTTCTCCTCAGGAGGAACCAACAGCCTCAACAGGGCTTTCTCTGGAATTTCATGAAGATCTCTGACAACCTATTAATTATAGTTGATTAGATTATACTTTCTTCCACCCTAACAAAAACTCAGCCTATTTTCACCACATAGGTGAGCACATAGAAGCAGTTGGCAGGCCTGGGCAATAGGGAGCAGAACATTGAGCAATGGCTGGAGGTATTTTTGATTGTCATGACTGGACGTTAATGACTAGAGGCCAGGGATGTTGCTATACATCCTACAATGCACAGCACAACTCCCGCAACAGAGGAGAACCTGGTCCAAAAGATCAATAGTGCCAAAGCTGAGAAACCCTGACTCTTACCTACAGGTGCAACCTGCCCTAGATCTGGGCTAATGCTGGTCTGGTCAGGGTCCTCTAGCCAGTACCTTAGTGGCTCAAAGCATCGGCCTTGCAACGTAGCGTGCTCAGTCCTTGAACCCCAGTGCCTGGTCTTGCCTCCTCTTCTTAGCCCACGTCCTTGAGTTCCTCCTCTGACTTCCTGACTGATGCTCTGCCTGGTTCAGCAGGAACTGGGGTCTTAGCTTTTGTCCCAGCCCTTCAAGGACTGAAGCCCTGATCCCGCACTCTGCTCCTCTGGGCTGGGACTCTGTGGCCTGCCATGGGATCTTCCTGACGTCAACTACTTACCTGCTTCATTTTCTGCTCCTAGGCCTTCCTGAAGACTGTAACGATTGGATAAACATGCTTACCTCTCAGATATCAGGGCTTAGGCTTTCTCTTTATAATATTCTATCAAATGGTCTGTTCTGCCTGGTTCCTGGAACACCTTGACTTTTGACCATGGCTAGACTGCCCTCAAACCAAATCTTCCAACCACACTCTGCTTGCACTTGCCCTAACCCTAACCCCTAGGTCTTCCTGGTCTCTGTCCCTGCTCTGTCCCTGCCTGTCCTGTCCTAGCACACACTCACTGAGACCTGGCTATCAGAGAACTTAAAATTCCCCATCTCACACTCATACTTCAATAATACAAAAACATTAGGCTGACCTAATTACGGGGACGTAATTCATATTTATCAGGTATTCGTTTATACCTAGAGAATCCAGGGAAAAAATCGGCTCCTTTAAAAATCAACTCATTTAATAAAATACAATTTTGAACGCTGATGTGGTGAAAAGCAGGACTCAACGACAGCAACAACAACAACAAAAAATAAAGAGAGGAAATCGCTTTATCTGCAGGCAGGTGAATTAAATATTTAAGAACACGTCACAGCCAAACTGGATGTTCTTCAAATGAGCAGTTCTGCGAAAAGAGGCTTAGGTAACCACTGATGTTAACTGTTGGAAAGGTTAATTACGTATCCTCTTCCCCCTTTTTATCATCATAACTTTTTGGTAATGCATCCTTTCCTTAATTACACAGCTTCTGTCCATCTCCCGTGTAGTAACTGCAGCCTCAGATGACTTTTCTGGAGAAACCACCGTCTTCAGCTAAAGCTAGTTCTGGTTACATCTCTCAGCCAATGGCTGGGAGCCTTTTTCTTCAACAAGACGCAAATCATCATAAACAAATGTAGCTGAGTTCTTATCACAATGGAATGTTTTAAAAATATCATTTGGACGGATTTAAAAACAGTACAATTTCCTCAGAAGTTAACACATGTTGTTTAAAGAAAATGTGCATCGTTGTGTGGTTTGACCAAGGACTCAGTTCATAAGCTTTTATGCACGCTGAATACACATGATCATTTTCGGTGGACGGCATCTTTATTTTTAATTTTTAAAGTTTAAAATTTTTTTTTACGGCATCTTTATTGATTTCTGAAGTGAAACAAGAAATATCTCTGGCCCTTGTAATAATAACAGAGATCATTTATTGAGCACTTAATTTGCGTTGGCTAGCAAAGCCTTTTAGACAGATTATCCCATGTCATCCCCACAATGGTTTTACGAGGTAGGTGCTACTCTTACCCCAATTTTACAGATGAAAGGGCTGAATTCAAGAAGTAACTTGCCCAAGATCACATAGCTGGTACGTGACAGACACAGGGTTTAAGTTCAGTCGAATGACTCTGTTCCAATACTCAACTGCTCTGCTACCTTCCTTCCCACTAATTTTGAAGATTTTATTTTTTTCTCACGGTGTTTAGGAACACTTTCCTGCTCTGCTTAACAAGTAACAGCACTTAGATTTCCTTCCTTGGAGCTCAGGCTGCGTATTACAGATTGTTCCTTTAAGACACCTTTTCTGTTAAAACATACACACACAAACTCATACAGCCTATGTCTTAATAATAGGAATCATTAAATACCATGAACGTCTTTGAAGACATAGATGGCTTATGGGGTAGAGAGTTACAGGTAGGTGTCTTTGTCCTAACTCCATTAGTATAAGAAAAATATTTTTTACTGTTTTCTGAGTTATCCCAGGACTGCTGATGAAGGGATATTTTTGAGTTGTAGCCGTAAGATTAAGCTGTAGGGTTTCTGGAGCCATGATGCTCCTATAGCTTCAAGGGCTATTCTTATTCTTCCTATTTTTTTTTTTGCGGTACGCGGGCCTCTCACCGTTGTGGCCTCTCCCGTTGCGGCCTCTCCCGTTGCGGAGCACAGGCTCCAGACGCGCAGGCTCAGTGGCCATGGCTCACGGGCCCAGCCGCTCCGCGGCATGTGGGATCTTCCCAGACCAGGGCACGAACCCGTGTCCCCCGCATCGGCAGGCGGACTTTCAACCACTGCACCACCAAGGAAGCCCCAAGGGCTATTCCTTTTATCCTAAGGGTAACTAATAAGGGGATTGACCTTCAAGTTGATGACAGTTGGTTGGCCTCTGATGAGATATGGTTAATATATGGAGAGGTTATTATTTTATCATACTTAAGTTTTCATTTTCATTGGGGCCAGTGCTCTAGTATAAAGAAGGGAGCTTGAGCTGTGATCGGAACCCCCCAGTGGAAAATCTCCTATTTAAAGACAGTGTAAGCATCTGAGGCATGGTTTGGAGAGAATGAAAGGTCTATGATTCTCAGCCAGTGATGCCACACCTGGGACCACCTCTTGCCAAAGCCAGGTTCCCAAAGGAGACTTGGGAGACTCCCAGGATTTCAAGAAACCACCTCTGCTTAAGGCCCTTCAGCAGCTCCCTCTTGTCCACAGAACGGGGCCCAAACTCCACAAGAGGGTATGCAGAGCTCTTCACAATTTGACTGCCTTTCCATCTCATCTCCAACTACTCTCCACCCTCTACACACACTTCAAGCACGCAGTCTAGTGGTATTCCAACTGAACATCGTTTCCCTCCACTCTACATTTCTTTACCTTCTTTCTGGAGTGCCCTTCCTAACTTCAAGGCTAAGCTCAAACTTCACGCCAGGCAGAATTAAGCAACTGGGCTACTATATTTCCATTTTGCCTTGTACGTATCTCTATCGGAGGGTTGGTTAACCGTATTGTTGTAGTTGTTTGCTTACCTGTCTGTCTTCCCAGGTGGATAGAGATATTGGATAGAAATTATGGTCAGCACAACATAAAAATGGAAAGCAGATAATTCCATCTGAAGGCTTCACAAGTTCAGGTACTTTTTCCTGCAGTGAGCACCCAATGGGACCAAACTGTTCATGAACGATCCCGGGTAAGAGTCCCTCCTGATGGCAGAAGCTGGGCTGCCTGTCAGGGACAATAACCAGGGAAGGGTTGAGACCTCATTTCCCACAGTGTAAACAACGTTTGCTGATGACTAGACACACACTGCCCCTCAGTTATACAGAGTTATGCTGAGTCTCTTCCTGCTTTATAGATTCTTGGGATATTCCCTAATTGGGAGCCATTAGGTTTATAAACTTAAAAATGCCAGTTGAGGGGCTTCCCTGGTGGCACAGTGGTTGAGAGTCCGCCTGCCGATGCAGGGGACAAGGGTTCGTGCCCCGGTCCGGGAAGATCCCACATGCCGCAGAGCGGCTGGGCCCGTGAGCCATGGCCGCTGAGCCTGCGCATCCGGAGCCTGTGCTCCGCAACGGGAGAGGCCGCAGCAGTGAGAGGCCCGCGTACCGCAAAAAAAAAAAAAACAAAACTGCCAGTTGAATTGTGCTAAAGGGTAAACGTCTTCCCCTTTAGGGTATTTGCCACAGTTAGTTCTGACTCTGTGCTGGGGGGGTTACCCTGTCATTCCTCGTTGGGGAATATATTCTAGTGTACCTCAGAGATAGATTTCCCCAGAATAGATACTAATTCTGTTCTACTCTTCTGTCCAGCAGGAGAGCACCGAAAACAAACTAGATAGTTAGTGCTCATTTTCTCCTTGATACATTTCAAAACGTACTTTCCTAATATGTGCTGCATAAAGAGCCAACGGGAATTCAGTAGGATTATTCTGTGATTACTACTGCGGATTTTCTCAGCTAAGAGGAAACACAGGCAAATGGAATTTAAGACTATATACAATGGCCCAAACCGGTGGCCTTTCCCTCAACCTAGAGGTGTGCTGCCTGCACTGTCAACAGACAAACAGACAATTTGGGGCTCAGGATAGAACCTCTACTGAGAAGTGGAGGTAAAGTGGACACGATCGCCTCTTTCCAACTGCTGTCCTTCCTGCAGGCCACACTTCTTGGTTGAAACAGATCTCTCCTGATGCTGGTACCAGCTGTCCGCAGTGGCGATATCAGAATATGATTTCCTTCTTTTGGAACAGCGTTTTATTCTAAAATCGATGCCACAACCTTCATAACTGATGGAATTTGTTGGTATGTATTCATCTGCTGCAGAGAAACATCATTGCTTAAATCAGCTTGCTCCAAATAGGACTGACTAAAGCAAACAAGATGATGTTCTTGTCAAAGCCCCCTCATACTCTGCATGACCTACTGTATTCTAGTGCTGACAGCTGAAGGCCAGAGTTTTGGTTAATCCATTTTCCTCTCGTTATGAACAGAATCTCTCTTCCCTTAAGGTTCCAGCGATCACTCTAGCAAGTGTTGGACCTTGACAGAACAATGCTTATCCTTTGGTGGCCACTGTATGTACAAGAAGAGAAAGAGCTGGGTTTGTTTTCCAAATCTCCTTGGGCATTGTTGAAAGAAGTTCATTTGTGAATGCATGTGTTTCAACAAACTCAAGGCAGTATTTCTTTTTTTTCTTTCATGGAAATAGACAGTGAGGGAGAGGCAGCAGGTGTGCAGTTCATCCAAAGCATTACAGACATCTGCTGGGGAATCATTTCACAGTCCTCCAGCGAGGCAGCGCCCAACACAGGGCCTGCAGGACTGGGTGCAGGGGAGAGATCGGGGGTGGGCTGCAGGGGTCAGAACTGTAGATTGATCCCATGTTTCATGGTCCCCAGGCTGAACTGTCAAGGTCACTTGGAAGCTTGTTCTCTAGGCTGCTCTTGTGGAGAGTTCATGACTATTTTTGAGACGCTAAGGTTTTGTAATGGTTGAAAGCATCCCAAGTTACCCAGTGGCCAGTTTGATATTGTCACCAAACACAGTTAGAAAGAAGGGAAGGGGGGGTGGGTGATGGTTCCCATTAAGAACTGGCTTCATGTTGTGCAACGCAATGACTAGAGTTACCAATACTGTATTGTATATTTGCAAGTTGCTAAGAGAGTACCTCTTAAAGGTTCTCAGTACAAGAAAAAACTTTTTTAACAAGGTATGGTGATGATGTTGACTAGTCTTATTGTGGTAATCACTTCACTATACAGACATATATCAAATCATTATGTTGTACAACTTAAGCTTATACAGTGCTAGATGTCAGTGATATTTCAGTAAAACTGGAAAACAACTCCATTCCTGTTTATGGGAAAAAAAAAAAACTGGCTTCAGTGCAACATGATGAGTTCTACATTTGTTTCTCAAACCTGATGAAGATATGTAATGGAATGAATGGTCTGACAGTAGAAAGAATCTGGGGAACCACTGATCTCCCCAAGTCCAGGACTCAGGTACCATCTTGACGCGGACTCTAGCTGAGGCCAACACCGCACAGCTCAAGGCAAAGCGTTGCCAACACCAGGTGAATCTGGGAAGGAAAATATGAGACTGTATCCCATAGAAACTGTTTACCTGGGGGCTGCGAGCTCTCCACCTGCCGTACACTGTGAGCCACGGACATGATTTATCCTAATAGAGTTTTCAAACTTCAGTGTGCAGCAGAATCAGCTGCAAAGCTTGGTAGAACACAGGCTGCTGGGTTTCTGATTTCGAATCATGAGTTTCTGATTCAGTACGTCTGGGATGGGTCCTGAGTTCCCAGGTGATGCTATTGCAGTGACCAAATTTGAGATCCACATCCTGAGACCTTGGGCAAGGGAATGCTTTACTTGCTCTACCTGAAAAGTGGGGATTTCACTACAGGCCTACGTCATCTAAGTTGTTTGAATGTTTGCTCATGAAAGGGAAAGAGAGAAATAGTTATTCAGAAACTCTTGTGTGCTGATGCTTTCATACCTCATTTAATGCTCGCAACAGCCTGACAGATAGGCATCGTCGTCCCCACTTCTTAGTTAGCAGGATGGAGGCAGAGAGGGGTCAGTTCATCTGCTTAAGTCCTGGAAGTTCTTAAGCGCTCAGGCTGAGACTCAACCTTGGTTGGTCTGGCTCCAAACCTGCAGACCTTCCATGGCATCCAGACCTCTCCTTACACCGGCTTGCTTTTATCTTTGTAAAGGGGATCTTATAAAGCCCCAAGAGAAGAAAAAAAGCAAGACGAGGTCAAGGTGTGCATCTGAATCGACCGCGTGGACCATCAATTCATTTGTCTCAGGCAGAGGCTGTCCAAATTGCTGACACGCCCCCCCGGCCATGATGGATTTCTTTGTTTCTGCCTGCCACGTTGGGAACCTTATCTGAATTCTGATGGCTTTGCCCCAGACCTTGACTCTGAGCTGGTCTCATTCAGGTATCCCTCCAGTCATCACCCCTGGTCTTTGAACAACCAGCTTATCCTGAAAAGGCTTCTGGTGAATCCTCTCTGAATATCATTGCCTGATGAGCTACCTGCCTGTGATGATGCCACTTAGAATTGCGGCAAAGCCCCATCGCACTCTCCCTAACTTGACCTCTTCCAAAGACAGGGATGACGATTTGCTCACTCTTAATAAACAACGTGGATCCCCGCTTTCCACATCAGTCATGTTGTAGTTTGGTTAATTAATTCCATACAACTTCAGAAATATACGCTCTGCTCAAAGCCCTGAACACTGTGGTTGCCTAATTTTAGGGAGCTGTGGTAGGAGAAAGCAGCAGAATTGGATCAGAGAAGCAAATTTAAATTATCATGACCCACTATTAATATTTATTGAGTGTCTGCAGGAGGCATGCTCCTTTGCAGGATTCTTCCCAGATTATCCAGGGTTTTTTTTCCCCCCATAAATTCTCATTAATATATTGTACATCTTGATTTCCAATAAAAATACAGGAAGGTGGCATTCTTTATTCCTCAGGGTAAGTTTCATTTCCATGTTTTATAACACAATATAATGTCATAGAATAGATGAGCCAAGAATGAAAACTTTTCTATTAAAACAAAAAAGATTCATATCCTTTCCTCTATCCTGCCATCTCTTCTGAAAACAAGAGGGAAAGCAACCTCCTCCCGTGCTCCCACTCTACCCCCTCCTGGCCCCAACATAATACTTTCCTTATTTGGGACCAAGTTCATTAAACAAATGGGCAAGAGCCCTCAAAGTTCTTCCTGGATGATATGGCCATGGTTTTACCCTCGTTTTCCAGCTGCCCTTTAATGATCCGGCAGCGCTAGGGCCTGTAATAAGATACTCCAGATAAACAGCGCTTGGCATATTTTAAATAAATGTCAACCCAGGTTAGTTTGTGAAGTTCTGCTTTTTTCTCCATTAATGTGCTCCCATGGGGAACACCCATGGGAAATCACCAACGTTCTTCCTTCAAAACATATGGAACTGTGGGCCCTGAGTTTTCAGTGACTGCCAACTCCATCACTCTTGAACCACTGCAAAAGTACCTCTGGAACTGCAGCTGCTGCTCTGTCTACCTGATAACCTACAGCCATGAGAAGAGAGAGCAGAACATCCGCCTTTCGAGAGAAAGGTGGAAACTGAGAGGTTTGCGTAGTGAATACAGAACAAGATGATCTTCCCGAGTGGAAAGAACCAGGAGATTTTACTCTTAGAAAGTAGAGAAGTGCTATCTGAAACCAGGCTTGGGTTAATTTTCATATTTATGAGTCATTCATCAGCCCTATGATTATATGGCTGTATTTAAATCTCTGTTTAGAAACATTGTTTCTGCACTTAGCTGGCTCATGCTTTACCCAGCCTCCTCGACTGCCTGCGCCCTGGACTCCTGCCGCACCTGCCCAGCACGGCTGACCTCACAGCGCTGCTTGTTTGCTACCACACCTGGGGAGTCAAGCACAAATGCAGGCAGTAACTCACCCGCAAGGGCTGACGCTGCTACAGATGTCTAGTCTCTGATGTCAACTGGACCACTCTTTTATTCCTCCTTCATCAGCTTCCTTTTCTACTCTCCTCTGTGGACATTCCAAAACTTTACTGTTTTCTTCCAGCCTCCTGCTTCCTTTTTCCCAACAGACACCGTGAGTCCTGCTTTGTTCGGAGCAGAGACACAGAGCGGTTCTGCTGCGGCCGTCTCCCAGCTTTATGACTGACCCAGGGGACGGCTAAGAAAGCTTCAGCTCCCAGGACGCTCCTCGCTGTGTCTTTGATTGCTCCCTCCATACCACGCGCATCCCACAGGGCACCTGACCTCTCAGCCCCACCCGTACCCTTTGAACCTGAAGACCACTCTCGACTTCCTTGACTTTGAAACTCAGAACCTCTTGGGGTGCAGCTCACACTCACTGCTTGGCTCCCTCTGTCCCCGGCAGCCTCATTTTTCCTCTGCTGTCAGTGTCCCAACATCAGCCTCAGCCCCCATTGCACCAACCCTGGCCTCCTACAAGGAAAAGGTCACATGAAAATGGTTTTATTCCCTACCCTTCCTTAGAGAAATCTTCCTTGTTTCTCTAGGCTCACAAAAATAAAATAAATAAATAAATAAAATAAAATAAAATAAAATAAAATAAAAAACAAAACAAAGGTGTCCCTCTGGCTCAAAGGTCCACCATCTCCAGGTACCATTCCCTCTCTCCTGGTCAGGATCCTTGACGTATTTATTATGCATCTCTTTCTTGGAGTTTCAATCTCTTCCTTGGTACTAATTTCTTCCCTATAGCTTATAAACACACACACACACACACACTCACACACACACACACACACACTCACACACACACACACACACACACACACACGGTTACTTCCCTGAATTCTGCATTCTCCTCCGGTCACCACTGAGTATCTCTCCCCATTCACAGCCAATTTTTCAGAAAAGTCATCTATACTTGTGTCTCTGTTTCCTTACTTCCTTCTTCAACCTCAGTGCAGTCAGTTTCCCCATCCTCACCCCCGCCGCTCTGCTAAAACGGTCTAAGTCACCCTTGACCTCCATATTGCCAAATTCAATAAACACGAGGCTGGATCCGGCATCATCATCTGACATGTGCATTAGTTCTCTTCCTGGAAGTGTCTGCTCCTTTGTCTTTTGTGACACTCTCCTGGCTCTCCTTCTCCCCCTGCAATCCCTTGGTCTGCTTTGCTGGCCCCTTTTCTTCTGCCCTACCTGTGTTTACCAGAGCTCTGCTCTCCCCACTCCACCTGCTCTCTCAAGACAATCTCGCTGACCCCCAAGGCTTTCAGTATCATTTTATGCCAATGATTCCCAAATGCTATCTCTGGCTCACCTCTCTCCTGAGCATCTGACACTGCCACCTGGAGAGCTCCAGAAGCACAGGACATTCAACACGTCCAAAACCAAAACCAGTTTTTTCCTCCTCCTGCCTTCCTTATACTGATTTAATAGAACTTGGGCCTTATCTAGGCTTCTTCCTCTTTTAACTCCCTATCAATTTCCCCAAGCTCTGTTGATTTCCCCTTTCATGACTGCTTGAGGCTACCTCACGTCTCCATCCTGAACTGCTCGGATCCTCTCTTACCTGAGCTACTGCAGTAACTCTCTAACTTAGCCTACTGGAAGGGTCAGACGTCGTAGCTAGGGAAGTGACTGTACTCTGCTTCCCATTCAATCAGTAGCTAGGTAAGTTCCTGTACTCTGCTTCCCATTCAATCAGTGGGTTTTAACTTTGGCCAAACACTGGAATCAAACATTTCAAATCAAAGGAAACTTTGAAAAATACTGACGCTGGGATCTTATCTCCAACAAGTTCTGTTGTAATTTGCTTGGGGAAAGCCTAGGTATTAACTCCCCAGGTGATTCCAATATGCAGCCAAGGTTGAGAGCCATGGCTGTCGACCACTGTCCATGTGACTGTCCTTGTATCAGCTCTGTGATATAAACCCCCAGCTTATACGCAGGTGGGATACTGGTGTAAGAGATCACACACGGTAATACTCAGGGCGGAGGATAACTGGGAATAGGGTAGAGGGTTCCAGAAAGCAGGAAGGCAGCAACGGCAGGAAGTGAGGGGGAGCCATTGACCTTGGCAACTCACTGGCCTGTGCAGTGTCACAGGACACTTGCTTCCTAGAAGGCTGCTGCTGTCAGCTTCTCAGGTGCTCAGGCCATGGCCCTGACTACACAGCCCAGGGAACGCCTCCAGCCCACAATGGGATGAGCCTTTTCCTAGCACAGAAGCTTTAGATTGCCCACTTCTGGGCTGAGTCCACTGTGAGAAGATCCAGAATTTTCTGGCAGTCTGAACTTCTGGACAGGTTTCCTCAGCTGGCCTCTGGGATGGAGATGCTGCCCTTTCCATACTCCTCCCCCACTCTCACGCTGCGGACGTGCAGATATGGTGGTCAGTAAAGAGCTGGGCTTGGCGGATGACAGTTTTCCTTTTCACTGAGCTCTCAAGGATGGAACCTTTCTCTTGGCTCAAGGAAGCCAGAACATTTGCTTTATAAAACAAGCAGCCATCTCTTACTTGTAAGTACAAAATGACAACGAAGACCTCTAACGCATATAACCACGTGTTTTAGGTTGAATCGTGCCCCCTAAAAGAAGTACTTGTTGAAGTCCTAACACCCACTACCTTACAATGTTCCCTTATTTGGAAATAGGGTCTGTAAGGGGGTCACTGAGTTGAAATGAGGTCATTAAGGTGGGTTATAATCCAATGTAACTGGTGTCCTTATAAAAAGAGGAAATCTGGACACAGAGTCAGACCCACGAAGAGGGAAAATGCTGGGAAGACACACAGGGAGAAGGCCATTGGAGGATGGAGGATTGCAGTGATGCCTCTATAGGCCAAGGAATGCCAGAGATTGCTGGCAAACCGTCAGAAGCCAGAGGAGGCAAGGAAGGATTCTTCTACAGGTTTCAAAGGAGCATGGCCCTGTTGACACCTTGATTTTGGTCTCTTAGCTACCAAAACTGTGAAAAAATAAATTTCTGTTGTTTCAGGTCACAGAGTTTACGGTACTTTGTTTCAACTGCCCTAGGAAACTAATACAGCAGGTAATTCTCTCCATCATCAGAGGTACAGGCTCTCTGACATGCATTCTAGCCCAGGAACCTTCTGGAGCTGGGTGTATTGTTTGGTGATCTGAACCTCTCCTGAACCCATTCCTCCCCTGGCTGTTCTCTGCAGACATCAGCTCCCTTCTGACCCCACCTGTGGTCTCCTCTGCACTTTTTTTGGCAGAAGCCTATGGAGAGCAGGTCCAAAGGTTTTACTCCTCTCCCTGCAGATAAGGTTACTGTTAGAAATGATTCTTGCTACCATTTAAAGCCTGGCAAAGATGTACTAGGTCTCGCATATATCATCACCTTTAGCTATCACACTAACTCTGTGCCATAGGTAGTATTTTCTCCACTTTAGGATCCAGAAGCTGAGGTTCAGAAGCATTAACTTTGCCAAGGTAGACAGCTACTAAGGGCCAGGCCTTGGAGTCTAGCCCAAGCCAACCTGGCCTCTGAGAGCCTGCCAGCCTCACCGTGGGCACGGTGACTTCTTCCGGCTCTCGATGGTACAGACCTTGCCTCAGAAATTAGCAGCAGCGACTCTGCGGGCATCTCCCTGCTAACTAATCAGTGACTACAGCCTTTTAAACACAGGCTTTCTGCTCAAGCTGGGGCCTTCCTGCAGCTGTTCTACTTGATGAATGAGCCATGATCCCTCTCTGGGTTATAAAGGGCTTAACAGAGGGTTTAATCATTGACCCAACCAAACTTTCTTAACTGTAGTTACGATGGTAGGCTCGAGGGACCCGAGCTCGCTCAAGTCTACCTCTTCTTAAATTGACTATGTTTATTTACTGTTGAGTTTTAAGAACTTTCTATATATTCTGAATACAAGTCCTTAGCCAGGTTTGATGATGTGCAAATATTTTCTCCCAGGAGAAAGTCTCCATCCTCCATGGGCTTATAATCTCATAGGAGGAGACAGAAATGCCACCCTGAAACCAGCTCTGTTCCTAGCACTGGGGCTGGGGACCCTGACCTGGCCAACCTGGGGCTACCATTCCTATTTTTACTTCATTGAGCCCCTGTGATCATTATGCCTCCAAAGGTATAATGACGAAAATTCCCAAGAGATAACCACAGTTTACTGAGAAAGATCCCCAAATAGACATTTTATTTATTTATTTATTACACAAAATAGAAAACCAAAATAGACATTTTAAGTGTTAATTCCTTGTCCAGAACAGTCTGTAATTAGTCTGGATACGGACGCTGCGGCAGTTCAAAAAATTCAAATCATGTGGATAAGCTTGTTTCACCTTACACTGTAAAGCCATTTTCCCAGGAAACAGTGGCAATGGTCCCCTGTCCATCCTCCCTTTATTTATTTTGCATAATACCTGTACCTGAGTCCACAGGCAGTCACACATTTTCCACACCGACGTTGAACTGAGGTAAGTATTACATACACCCATATGCAGGTGAGGTTGCATTCAAAATGCAGTGCAAACACCCCTGAAAAAGAGCAGGGAGTCTTTTTCATAGAAGCTCAATGGATATAAAGCTTTCAAAAAGTATTAAAACGCCTGGATCAAACTCCTTTGAGAAATAAATTGCTATTTCTTTAGAGACTCTGATTTATTAGCTGAATAAAGACCTTGTGAAAACCATGCTAGCATAAAATTACACACTTTTTAGCTTGAATTTGAATGCTGAGAAATTTCGTTTAGGGATTTCACTGACCACAAAAGGAACGCTCCGCCATGATGTAATTGAAAGCCATAGAGTGGTCTCAGCCTCTTCTGAAAGGACAATGTCCTTGCATCAGGACCACAAACAAACCTTTGCCTTTTGCTCCTTCTGTAATGGAGGTTCAGGCTTTCCTGCTTTCAGATGCGCCATTCTCTATGATAGCCTGCTCTTTCATAGCAATGGGCCGGTTCTCTAGAGTGTCTCTCTTTTTGTTTTAAATTCAGAACTGGAAAACGAGGTTTGTTTTGTGGACAGTTTGATGAGTTTTCACACGTGTATGCAGTCGACCATCTGTATCGAGTTCTGCCTCTGCGGATTCAACCAGCTGTGGGTTGAAAATATTTGGGGAAAAAAAAATTCCAGAAAGTTCCAAAAAGCGAAACTTAAATTTGCTTCACGCTGGCGATGATTTACATAGCATTTCCATTGTATTTACAAATATTTACATAGCATTTCCATTGTATTACACTGCATTTCCATTGTATTACATGGAATTATAAGTAATCTAGAGATGATTTAAAATATGCAGGAGGGTGTGTATAGGTTATATGCAAATACTACACAATTTTATGTAAGGGACTTGAGAATCTGAAGGTTTTGGTGTCTGAGGGGGGTCCTAGAACCAATCCCCCAGAGATGCTGAGGCACGACTATATTCATGTAACTACCACCACAATCCGGATACAGAACAGCTCCATCACCCCCAATGCTATCACTTCGTAGTCACACCATCCCCTAAACCCCTAGCACCAGGCAAAACTGATCTGATCTCCATCACTACAGTTTTGTCTTTTATTGAATGTCATATATAAATAGAATCATACAGCAGCATAACTTCCAACTTGTTTTTCAGACTGGCCGCACCATTTTGCATTTTGCATTTCCACCAGCAGTGTCTAAGAGTTCTAGTTGCTCTGCCTCTTCGTCAGCACTTGGTATTGTCAGGATTGTTTATTTCAGCCATTCCAGTAGGTATCCAGTAGTATTTAATTGTGGTTTTAATGTGTATTTTCCCTAAAGAACAAAGGCGTTAGGCAACTTTTCATGTGCTTATTTGCCATTCCTATGCCCTCTTTGGTGAAGTGTGTACTCAATTTTTTTTGCCTTTTAATGTAATTAAAAAAATAAACTTTACTTTTTAGGACAGTTTAGATTAACAGAAAAATTATGGTGATAGTAGAGTTCCCATACACCGTAACTCAATTTCTCTTATTATTAACATCTTCTATTAGTGTGGGACATTTGCTACAATAAATGAAGCAATGTTGATATATTACTATGAACTAACGTCCATAGTTTATTAGATTTCCTTAGTTTTAACCTAATGTTCTTTTTCTGTTCCAGGATCCCATCAGGATACCACATTACATTTAGGGATACCACATTACATTTAGGCATCATATCTCCTTAGGCTCCTCTTGGCTGTGACAGTTAATCAGACTTTCCTTGCTTTTGATGACCTTGATAGTTTTGAGGAGTGCTGGTCAGGCATTTTGGAGAACATCCCTCAGTTGGAGAGTGTTGAATATTTTTCTTATAATTAGACTGGGGTTATGGTTTTGTGGTAGGAAGGGCACAGAGGAAAAATGCCATTCTCGACAACATCATATCAAGGGTACCTATTAGCGACATGACTTATCACTGTTGACATTGACCTAGATCACCTGGCTGAGGTAGTGTTTGTCAGATTTCTCTACTGTACAATTACTCCTTTTCCCCCTTTCTATACTGCAGGCTTTAGGAGGAAGTCACTGTGTGCAGCCTAGACCTGGGTAGTGGGCTTGAAATTCTTTACAAGATTTTTTTTTTTTCTTTTTTTTGGCCACGGTGCACAGCATGTGGGATCTTAGTTCCCTGACCAGGGATTGAACTCGTGCCTCCTGCATTGGAAGCACTGAGTCTTAACCACTGGACCTCCAGGAAAATCCCTTTACAAGATTTTTAACCCTTTAGTTTCTTCATTTATAACATGGTAAGGAAATGTTAGTATCTATGCATAGGAGTGTTAGACAGATTAAATGAGATAACGTATATTATAGAGTGCTTAGCACAGGGTGGTTCATTTCCTCCACAGGAAAAGAGCTATATGACTAGGGTGAGCTTGGCTCCCAGGGGAACTGGGTGGTGGGTTCATGGGTCTTTAATTTATTATTATTATTTTTTTTAATGTACATATATGTTACCTTTTTGTATGTGCCAAGTATACATGTTAGAAAAATCTTTTAAAGCTATATCATGGTTTTTAGGTCTAAAATGTTATTTCCCTTGTCTGAATAGTTCTAGGAAACAAAATAATAGGTTGCATTCTAAGTATTTATAGTTAAAAACAGTTGTGGAAAAAGAAAAACAAAAAACAGTTGTGGGCTCATTTCCTGGGATGGGGGGAATGATACTACATATAGAGAGTCCATTAAAATACAGTGATCATTTCTTACTATAAAACACACATACTCCCCAGCTAAAAAATCATTTTTTCCACAAAATTACAGAGAAAAATCACAGGTCAGACTAGACTCTATGAATGGATCTGGAAACGGTCCTGAGTGATTGTAGGTTCAGGAGTACTATGTACAGTATACGCAACAGAATAAACCATTATCATAAAACTTCATGTTTCTAAAATAAACCAAAGTAAGTCTGATACACTATAAATTTGGTAGGTTTGGAAAAAATATTTATTTGATTCTTTGTTTACTTAATTTATTTCAGCCTATTCACTCTCCCCCAAGACCCGTTCCCTCAAAGGTCTGTAGATCTTTGAAATAAAAAAATAGCTTGAAATTCACCATGGCATAATGAGATATTATAACCCTAAACAATAACAGTCAGCTCCTCTGGTGGATGTGGTGTGCAATCGTCCAGCACAGGGAAAGGCTGTAAGCATCTGTTGAAGCTTCTCTGAAAGAATAAGGTTGAGGTACTTAAAATCATCTTAGTGGTCACACTTACTTCAGTATCTTTCTTTTTATTTATTTGTTCATTTCATTTATTTATTTTTGGCTGCGTTGGGTCTTCGTTGCTGCGTGTAGGCTTTCTCTAGTTGTGGTAAGTGGGGGCTACTCTTTGTTGTGGTGCACAGGCATCTCATTGCGGTGGCTTCTCTTGTTGCAGAGCACTGGCTCGGTGCGTGGGTTCCAGTAGTTGTGGCACTCGGGCTCAGCAGTTGTGGAGCACAGGCTTAGTGGCTCCATGGCATGTGGAATCTTCCCGGACCAGGGCTCTAACCTGTGTCCCCGGCATTGGCAGGCGGATTCCACTGCACCACCAGGGAAGTCCCCAGTATCTTTCTTAATTCAAAAAAAACCCCACCACTTAACATTTTATAAATTGATGAGACTTAAATGAGTGAGAAAATAAACATCCAGGATGTTAAAAAAAAATTATGACCATACAAATTCAATTCATTTTAAATTGAGACAATCTGTGTGGACTTCTAGTCAGTACTGTTTATTTGTTCTCATATTCTTTTTCACTCCTTCGTTGCCTTTTTTTTGATCTTACTGTCTGTGGGTGCCACCCTGTTCTCTACTTTTCATTGTAATTTCACACTTGACCGAAGAACAGGGGAGCTGAACAAAGCTGCTGATATGTAAATAACAGCTTTGAAGATGGAAGTACCAAATTGTTCCTAAACAGAAGAAAAATTGCAGTTGCTTTAGTTGAATGTCTCAATACAAAATTTCAATTGCTTCCTAGATAAAAAGTATATCATCTAGGTTTGTGCTTTGCACTGAGCATGAGAATATTCTAGTAGGCTGCCAATCATCCTGATCATTCTTTTGCTTTTAGAAATAATCTTTGTATTCTTCTAAAAATAAGTATAGATTTAAAAAAAATTATTATTTATTTGGCTGCGCTGGATCTTAGTTGCGGCATATGGGATCTTCGTTGCAGCACGCAGGATCTTTTGTTGTGGTTTCTCTCTAGTCGTGGCATGCGGGCTTAGTTGACCTGTGGCATGTGGGATCTTAGTTCCCCGACCAGGGATGGAACCCGTGTCCCCTGCATTGGAAGGCAGATTCTTAATCACTGGACCACCAGGGAAGTCCCTGGATTTTTTTTTTTTATTGTGGTTCTAAAGTCTTTGGATTTGCAAATTCAAAGGACTTATAAATCAGAACCTAAGTAATCTTTATCCAGGAAATAAATTAGCTTCTTTGGCAAAACAGGAAGGCAGATATGTTAATAATCAAGTACTGTCCTTTAGAGTATCAATCCATTTACACTGTAGAAATTAAGGTGACTAATTCCATTTCTTTGGTCAGTGGTATTGGTTGCCACTATCTGTAATGGGACACTGAGTCTAGTCAAAAGGTCCCTGATAGAGTTCTGCTATTCAGAGTGTAGTTCAAGGGAGAGTAATACTGGCAAACCCTGTGAGCTGGTTAGAAATGCAGTCTCAGGCCCCTCCCTGACCTACTGAATCAGAATCTGTATTTTAACAAGATTCCCCAGGTGATCAGGGATGCCAGATTTAGCAAATAAAAAGACAGGATGCCAGGTAAACTAGAATTTCAGGTAAACAATGATTTTTTTTTTAGGACAATTATGTCTCAAATATAATATGCGTCATACTTAACTGATATAAAAATTATTTATTGTTTATCTGAAATTAAAATTAACTTGGTATTCTGTATTTTATCTGGTAACTCAACAGGTGATTTGTATAAACATTAAAGTTCGAGAAATAGGATAAGGTCTGTTTTTTCCCCCTAAAGATATTTAAATATTTGGGTTAATTCTAGGACTTTATATAATTATTAATACATGAGTTATATCAAAGCTAAATGAAAGAATTTAAAAAATAATCTTGATGCTAAAGGACCTATGACTAAGAGACCCCTTCCTAACCCCATGTAATAAACCACATTTTCTACTTTCTGTATTTGATGTGTTGACATTAGGGCCCTGCTGACCCTGGAAGAGTGCCCCTCCCAGTATTAGCTCATTCTCAGAGATAGCGAACAAGTCCCCTAGGAGTGCACCTTTCATATGCAAACTACCCAATCCAGAGAGCACACCCTAACCACCTCCATGACCCACATTTACACTCTGGGCCACTATTCTGCTCTAATCCCCCCTGGGCCATATGCCCGACTACTAAGGATAGCCCCCAAACCCAACTGCCTGCTGAAAATATTCAAACTATTCATCTAAGCCTGCTTACCCTGCCTCAACCAGTCCTTCCAGTGGAAATGACAATAAAGACACCTGCCTATATTTCCTCCACTCCCTCTGCCTCCTGACTGACCCTGGTGCTTCCCCAGGTGGCCCTGAATGGTATGTTGTGCCTCCTGTTTCTTGGGGTCTGTAAGGATAAAAAACTTTTTCCTTCATGACAATTATTTTCATGTCTGTGTGTCTTAACCATACCTGATTTAAACAAATTCCAGGTACCCTTTTAAAACATCCCACTAACCCCTTAAGATGACATCACATTTCCCCTGGAATTGTGATCAAATAAACCTTTACTTGGAATGGCCTAGAATGACAGGGAGGGGCATTAAACTGAGGCTTCAAGATAATAAAATTTAGCTAGAAGAAAATTCAGTTTTTTGGATGGTTCATCTACACAATGCTTGGAAACCTTCAGGGGATTCAATGTTGTGACTTTCCATCTAGAAGTCAGCTGTCATGTGGCCGTAATATTCCACGGAGTTCTTCAGGTCAAAGTAGGCCTAGCAAAGTATACCAGAGAAAGATATATTGCAGCTCTTTCACAGAGTGGTGTCATCGTTCAGAGGCTACACCTCACAGCTGTCCCACATGTTGGGAAATGGGGGAGGCAGGGTTTCTGTGCACTGCTCAAGGTCATCTGGAACACTGATACGTAAGGGCACACATCTCCTAACCCATTATGCAATAAGACATGAAGTTCTTTACATCATCTTCCCACTGAGTCACCCAGTTTTTGTTGTCATTCGTTGTTTTTTGGTGCTTTTTTGCTAGTACACAAAAAAAATTTTGAAAAGTCGACATCAGGCTCTGATTCTAAATGTTAAGGACATTGAGGTTCTATTTACGACCGCTTTCAATTGGACAAAAGGATGAGCTAAGGTTGCCTTTCTCTCAGTGTTTTCCATGATATTTTTGTCATCTGCACAATGTAACATTTGCCAGGCATAGGCAAATATCCAACTTGCACTCAGTAGAGGACAGAAGAGAATCATGACCCTTGTCAGCTAGGAAAAGGAAGAGCACAGAAACACTGCTTGGAAAAAAAGAGTGTGAGGCCTAGAGGTGGGCAACGTGAATCTGTAACACCTTTAAAATGATGCTTTTCCATGGCTAAAAAATTCAAGCAATGAGTACTGTGTCTTCCTTACTCAAGCAGCTGTACCAAATTGTACTGAGGACTGTTACACAGAATGGGTGATTAATTACAAGTCTGATTTGAGGGGTTCCACTGTGTAAGAAAAAATCTGAGTGGACTTTGTCCCTGGTTCTTGGGAGGGAGCTTCTAAACCCCGAGGATTTCCAGTGTGATAGGAGTGTCGTTGTTGTTTTTCATCATGGGCCCCTCAGACCATACTTAAGAGTTTATGCTAATGAGGTGACTCAGGATGGGTCATACCAGAAAGACTGACCATGTCCTTAGAGGGTTGAAGCTTTGAGCCACGTGATATCAGATCTAACCCTGGAGAGGATTGGGAGGCTGGAAATTGAGTGCCAACTCCCAGCCAATAATTCGATCAGTCATACCTACTTAATGAAACCTCAATAAAAACTCTGAACACGGAAGCTTGGGTGAGCTTCCCTGGTTGGCAATTCTCTACATATTGTCACACATCAATATGCTAATTGGGTAATTCATCCCTGAGGATAACAGAAGTTTCGTGGTTGGAATCTTGCCAGACTTTGCCCTATGTGTCTCTCCTAATTTGTATTCTTTTGCTATAATAAAACTATAATCGTAAGCACAGTGCTTCCAGTGAATTCTGTGAGTCTTTTTGGTGAATTATCAAATCTGAAGGGGTAGTGGAAAAGCCTGAATTTGTAGCCAGTTGATCAGAAGTGAGGGTGGCCCTGGGGATCCCCAAACTTGTGGCTGGTGTCTGCAGTATCTAGGAATACAGATGCCCTCAAATATTCATATTCATCCTCTCTCTCATTCCCTCCCTTCTAATGAACACTATACATATATTGAGGATAGAAACTCCTCATTATACATTTATTTTTATTAATGCAGTTTTCACGTGTGCTCACTTCTCTCCAATTTTGCCAAGGATTCACTTAGTTTCTTTTTCTGGGTGGGTGGGTAGTTGGCACCAGATCTTTCTGGATGGGGGAGGGGAGGGATCCCAGGATGCATATTTAATTCAGAAGGTGAGAGACGAGCTGTGGTAGCAAAGTGTTGCCTTCTTTTTTTTTTTTCTCGGTACGTGGGCCTCTCACTGTTGTGGCCTCTCCCGTTGCGGAGCACAGGTTCCGGACGCGCAGGCTCAGCGGCCACGGCTCATAGGCCCAGCCGCTCCGCGGCATGTGGGATCTTCCCAGACCAGGGCACGAACCCATGTCCCCTGCATCGGCAGGCGGACTCTCAACCACTGCGCCACCAGGGAAGCCCCAGTGTTGCCTTCTTTTCACCTGTGTTCCAAGTGTCCTCAGACTCTGTCAAACAGGACCAAGCAGCTGGGTGATGCTGGCAGGATTTGCAGCAGTGCAGGGACAAGCTAGTAGGTAGGATCAAGTGAATCAGCCTACAAGACTACTGCAAACAGAATAAAACTCAACCAGCTCTCATGGCCAAAGGGAACTCAGGATCTGGCTTACCTCTAGGACTCCCTGTCACTGTGCTCCAGCCACACTGTCCCCCTTCTTTCCCCTCAACCACTCTGAGTCTGTTCTTGCTTCAGGTCCCTGGCAATTGTTTTCTCTCTGGAATGCTCTTTCCTTGTGACTCATATGGTGGTTCCTTCCCAGCGGGTCCATTTCAGCTCCAATGTCACTTCCTCCCAGAGGTATGGTCTCCTGGCCATACTTGATAAAGCTCACACGGAAGCATGAAATGACAGGGACTTTGCCTATCTTGTTCACACCGAATCCCTGGCTCACAGAGTAGTAGGTAGCGGCTATCAGTGAATTGAGGGCTCAATGAAGAGCGTTCACCAGGTGCTCTCACTGTGGGACGTGGGGTGGGACCTATAGGAGATGTCCAAGATTCACTTCCTCTCTTAAGGGACTGTGGAAACTGAGTCCCATGTACATGTGAAATAGAGAGCTCCAGCCATTTCTGCGGCTGCTCACGCTCTCCAAGAGCTGTTCAAGAGCTTCCCTGGTGGCGCAGTGGTTGAGAGTCCGCCTGCCGATGCAGGGGACGTGGGTTCGGGCCCCGGTCCGGGAAGATCCCGCATGCCGCGGAGCGGCTGGGCCTGTGAGCCATGGCCGCTGAGCCTGCGCGTCCGGAGCCTGTGCTCCACAACGGGTGAGGCCACAACAGTGAGAGGCCTGCGTACTGCAAAAAAAAAAAAAAAAAACTGATAAGGAAATCGAAAAAAAAATGTATGGGAAAATAAGATTCAGGGCTTCAAAATTTACTAATCTTATACCATGAAATATAGGGCCATACTAACTTATGGAAAAAGATTTATATGCGATTATTTTCCTAGATTATTCTTAGGGCACAGCTTTATCAAGATTTAATGGAAGTGATGGATATGTTTTAAAGTATAGTTATATTTGTATAATAATAAGTAAAACTTCAGGGAATTTGATAGTATGTATACAAAATATCATAGCTGAGCTGTAGTGTTAAAGGCAGAATAAATACCAATGGTTAGTTGCCTGTCTCAGAAGAAAAAAATAGAGAAAGCAAAGAACTTAAAATGAATTAAAATTTATCCAATTTAGAATCAAATAAAAATGCCATAGGCCCAGTGCCAAGGAATATTCTTGGATTGGAATTTGTTCAACACCCTAAATTTAACCAGCTGCAATTCCTTTCTAAGTGGTATCCAATACAACTTTTTGAAATAGAGGGTGTGCTTTTAAAGGGAAATTGGTATGGAAAATGGAACAAAACCTCCGTGGAATATTTATTCCTTAACATAAACAGATGCAGTTTTTTTGTTTCTCATTATGTTCAACATATATTACAGAAGATACAGGTCGTAGTTAGGAATGACATAAAAACGAGCAGTCATGTGTTTGCATCCTGGACCATAACTGCCTAGAATACTGCCACACATTTATAACTTGTGTTGTGGACAGGCAACTTTAGTGTCATCTGGTTGCTCCTTGCTGGGAGGGGGAACCAGCCAGCCAGAGAGGCAAAAGGCCAGCTTACTTTTGCCCCTGGTTCTGGAATGTCCTAGGGTAGGGTGGGAAGTGTCATCCATGGTAAGTAAAAATTCCCGGGCTGCACCAACCATGGGTACAAAGTCTTAATTTATTCCTTACAGTGTTAGGAACACTAAGCAAAGATAATCTCTAACCTAGCCCAACTATTTTTCAAGTGTGAGAGCAAAACACATTTTCAGAAAGAGACTGCGAGAATGATTATTACAGACCTGTACTTGAAAGAATGTACATCCAGAAAAGGAAACCTGAACACAGAAGGAAGGAATGGGATTCAAGGATCAATAGTGACCAACTGCTATGTATAAAATAAATAAGCAACAAGGATACATTGTACAGCACGGAGAAATATGACCATCATTTTGTAATAACTTAAAGTGGAATAGATCTACAAAAATATTGAATCACTATGTTGTACACTTGAAACTAATATAATATTGTAAATCAATTATACTTTTCTTTTTTTTTTTTTTTTGCGGTACGCGGGCCTCTCTCACTGTTGTGGCCTCTCCCGTTGCGGAGCACAGGCTCCGGACGTGCAGGCTCAGCGGCCATGGCTCACGGGCCCAGCCGCTCCGCGGCATGTGGGATCTTCCCAGACCGGGGCACGAACCTGTGTCCCCTGCATCGGCAGGCGGACTCTCAACCACTGCGCCACCAGGGAAGCCCCATCAATTATACTTTAATAAAAAAAGGATCAATCGTGAACAAGTATTCTTTTAAACTGTGGCAAAATCTAAAGCAGTCTTAACTGAAGCCATAATCACAACGCAAGGTAAAAACAGGGTAGCAAAAACATGCACAATTTTAAATATAAGCACAGACAACAGCATCACTGGTTCTGTCCATGGAGTTAAGAAAGAGGTGACTTTTGAATTGAGAATCAAAGGATGAGCAGGGATTTAGCAGGCAACAAGAGGAAGAAGAAAATTTTAAAAAGTAAAGCTCCCAAGTATGACGGCATGTGGCATTGTTCTAGAAGTGGCAGAGTAGCTCACAAACCGGGTGTTTGCTGGAAAGTGGCAGAATAAAGGCTGCAAAGGCAAGCGTGAAATCTGGTCTCCTTCCTCTCAAACCAATGTCATCAGAGTCAGCTTGTGCAAAATGCCAGGTTACAACCAGAACTCTTAGGGAGATATAGAAAACATGAAGTTGACACATGGTGTTAGAAATAATAACACCAAATTTCATTATTTGGGAGCTCTATTGCCAAAATTATTTTAAATAGTCATTTTACTATTTTCAAAAAAAGATCTCTGCTCTTTTTCTTTCCTCTAGATCCCATGGGAGTTTATTATCCCTAAGACCCTACTTGAGAGGAAGGAAAGTTCTCATTTATTGAGGTGATTTTTCCATTTCCATAATCAAAATGAAACTGTGAGTATTTCAGCTCACAGTTAGAAAATGGACCTGAAAACTGACCATGTCTTGAGAAGAGAAAAATACATCGATTCAAAGCAGTAAGAGATCTAAGACATCAATTAAAATATCTAGAATAAAGTTATAATATGCAGGATGCAATAGCCCATTGAACAATTTAGAATTCATTTTCCTCTTGCGGCAAATGCTCCCTGTCGAGATTCAAAAACATCTAGTCACATGAATTCCAAAACGCTTTACTTAGTTGGAAGAACTGATGAATATAAGATCTTCTGAGAATTAAGTTAGGTATTTAGGATTTAAAGATTTAAAGATAGTCTGGATAGGACCATCTAAATCCTAAAGATAGGATTTAAAGATAGTCTGAGGGATTTTCTTTAGCTGTAATTTTTATGGAAGCACTCAAAGGAGAATGAGTGGCTGGCCAAGTATATTGTGAGAAAGGTCAAGTTTGTGTTTCTCCGACTGAGCATTGTTCTGCTCTATCCCTTCCTTTTGGCAGCCACTGGTTCGTGGTCCTCTCATATCTCCCTGCCCCGGCCGCGAGAACTTGCTCTTTGAGAAAATTTTTATGAACATTATTTATATTAGGTCTGAATGATTACTAAGGCTTAATCGGGTGTCCTTCCCTGCCATATTTACTTTGTATTAGGGGACAGTGCTCTAAATTTCTTATTAAAGAATTTCAGGCATTAGCTAGTGGGTTGGGAGGTGAATCTTGATCTAGGGCATTCCAAGAGCCTTAGTATTCAACACTTAAGTCCCTGCTTATAGCTCCAAACCTTAAATCTGGTTCTGAACCTGTTTCAGAAAATGATACCCTATAAGCTCTTCTGGGTCAGTGTCAATAAAAATAGTACCTGTTTGGCATGACACAATTTCAAATGCCATACAAATAGGTTGCCTTCAACTTGATCTAAATTAAATCGTCATTTGAATATTATCCAACCTCAAAGAGTATCAAGATCAAACAAATGATGAGAGAAGATGAAAAACACGAGTTCACCGGGAAAGTTGTTTTTTTTTTTTTTGCTTGTTTGTTTGTTTTTTAAACAGGCAGAGTATAAAACCCTCAAAAGATGAGTACTTACAAAAGGATACTCATGAAGTCACTAAGCTGGGCCCAAAGTACAGCTGTCTAGAAGCAGCGTACTGCCCCCATCGATCAATCGATCCATCAGCATTTTCTTGTTGAATGTCTGTTTTGTGTATAGTATTATACATGGCACACTTTGATGCGGTTTCTCTCTTTTGTTTATCTGGAGAGATAAAATTCTCATGAAACCATTGGAGAAAAAATTAAGGGGTGAACTATGTGGTACTGATAGAACTGATGATTGATTATTCTTTCTATTTTTTTCCCAAGGCTCCCTTTTATCTGCAGGACAAAATCCAAATCCCATACCAGTTTTAGGGAACCCGTTTTATTTGGTCCCTGATGATTTTTCCAGCCTCATCTTCTGGCATTTTATTCCCTGAACCCAAAGCCCCAGCCCTACCAAATCATATGCAATTTTCTAGATTTATCATCTTTCTTTTTGCACCTCCAGGCCATTTCCTCTGCATGAAATGCATTCCCACTCTCTTTTGCTTAATTCCTACTCATCCATTTAAAAGTCTGCTCTTGGGGGAACTCTTCTCTCACCCTAAAAAGTTTTGTGCTCCTCCTTTGTTTCCAAGTATCTCTGTCTTTAACCATATGATAGCAATTTCACACTGTACTGAAATCTCTTGTATATTTGTTTAATTCCCTTATTATCCTAGTTTTTAAAGTGAGGATGTGGATCTGAACCTTATTAACATTTGTGTCTCTAGTGCCTAATGTGAAACCTAGGCATACAATAGGTGCTTAATAAATATTTGTTGAATGAATCCCATTGAGAGGGTGGTGGCAGATGGCAGGTAGATCTTCTTCAGGAGAGCTGAAAGGTGTGACTACAAGAAAAAAAATTACAGAGCCCAATAGGGTGGAGTAATTATGGGATGATGTCTATGAAACCATTCGGGAGATAGGTGAGATAAACTTATCTACTAAATATTCCAATATGTCCTAAAGCCAGAACCTATCACTTCATATTTGAAAGGCAAATTTAAAGAAAACAGAAAAATGAATCTTTTAACCTTAATAAGTGGTATAGTTGGAATATGTAAATATTTTTTAAACTATTAAAACTAGAGATGATTATCCATAAAGAATACTTTACAGTTATATCCTTTCTAAATGTGGTATCAAGGTGAAAAGCACGTCCTATGCCATCATGTTCTTAGATGTCCCTATTGAAGAAACACTCTTTGTCGGGTTACAACACTGATGTAATCTAATATGATAAAACTATTTTTAGCTTAATTCTTGGTTCAGTGTGTTGTTCTTTTGCCAGAGAGTCTCAGACTTGACTCTGTTTGCCCTGTTACTGAGTTGCAAAATGATGCCAAAGCAACCAATTAATCTGTATCACCATACGCTGGCTGTGTACAATCACAGCAGGACAGCTAGGGGTGAGCTGGGAGTGGTTTGCGTTTCTCCCAGAGATTGGCGGAGGGCAGGCAGGGCTTCTTGTGAGACCTCACCATAATGCATCCCTGTTTCCAACGGCCAGGGGCTGGCTCTGAAATGGAGAAGTAAGCCCTGGGGAGAGCTGAGAAAGGAGGAAACAGACTTGGGGCTGGCAGGTGCTATATTAGAAGACAACTTAGACAACTGCTCTTTAAGCATCAGGAAGCAATCTTACAAGTCACTTCTGGTAGAATGAGCAATCAAGTGAGGATGTGGTAATCAACTCCCAGAAGGACTCCCTGCCCTGAGTCAGAGCTCAGGGCGAGTTGCACGGGCCGGTACACACTTTTAATAAAAAACAGTAAGATACACGTTTGTAGTTTAGAATCTGTAGGTAGTTATTTCCTCTAAAATGAGGGCTCTTAACCGTTTTTTGAGGGGTCATAAAGCTTCTGGGAAGTTGATGGACATCATGGACTGTATTCTGGGGAAAATGCACGATTCCCCACATACACAACACTGGATATCCTGTTCCCCCTCCTCTGAGAGCCCCTCAAGTTGAGAACTCTTTAAAGAAATCTATTAAGATTGTATTTGTTGAAAGTTTGTCAATTTGAGTAAAGGGAAATAGTTTTGGCATAAATAGTCTGAAAATTCTTGATTCTAAATCCCTGGTGCATGTCTGCAGTGAGTAGAGGGCTGCCATTTTGAAAAACAGGAAAACCCCTCACCTCATTCACTTTTTAGTGGCACCCAATAGAGGTGCTTCTAAATTGCAGTAAAAATGTCATCAAAAGTAAGGAATCTGAAAAACAAATGCTATGAGTTAACAGCTACATAAGAATCAAGTACTAAGATCTGTATATTCTTCTGAGGAGAGGGAATCCAGACTATTGTCTGTTCTTGAACCTACAACAGGACAGTTCTCCACAAATGTCATTCCAAACCCACTTCCATTTCTATGTGCAACTGCTAGTTAGTACTAATTAATTTAGTAATCTTCCCACATCCTCTTGCAGAGGACCTGATTTACGACTCGTAACTAAGGTCACTGTACCTTCCATGCTGTCAGGAAGTTGGTAATTATAATAGTTGAAACTAAACAACTATTGAATCTGGCTATCTACTAGAAAACATCACAGAAAGGATCTACATCCTCTTTAAATATGCTATTGAGAATATGTGTTTTCAACTAATTTGCATTAATGAACACCGGCTAAGTAGGCATGTTTACAAGCTGTGAAGGTGTAACCTTGTCTCACAGTAACTCTGAATTGAAGCCAAGATTTTAAGCAGAATAGGCAATTGATTTTGCCCATAAGGAGCATTCATTACTTAACATAGTTGGCAAAATCCATATATTATCAATCACAACTAATAGTTCTTATTTGGAATGCAAGCACATTGTTGTTTATTTAGCTCAGAAATTACTTGCAAACTCAACTACAACCCAAACTTATGTTAGGAATCAGCTGCAAGTATCATTAGATTCTTGCATAAAATGTCTATGATGCTTAAATATCCCAAGAAAAATACTTTTTACTGATTATAAAGTATATTTTAAATAACTTTGGTTTTTTGTATGTCTAATCACACAAACACAAACAACCACAATAGAAAAGCAAAAGAACAATAACGACTGCATTTCAAATATTGCACAATTGTGAAACTGGCTTACTATGTAAATTATACAAATGTAAGTATATATGAATATTTTATAATACGTATATATGCAGTTGAGGTCTACTGCAGCAGAGTTCTCCCAAAGAAATCTCTGACATTAATCAGAAATAACTAACCATTCGGGACTTCCCTGGTGGCGAAGTGGTTAAGAATACGCCTGCCAGTGCAGGGGACACGGGTTCAAGCCCTGGTCTGGGAAGATCCCACATATTGTGGAGCCACTAAGCCCGTGTGCCACAACTACTGAGCCTGTGCTCTAGAGCCCGCAAGCCACAACTACTGAAGCCCATGTGCCACAACTACTGAAGCCCCCGAGCCCTAGAGCCCACGCTCCGCAACAAGTGAAGCCACCGCAATGAGAAGACTGCGCACCTCAACAAAGAGTAGCCCCTGCTCGCCGCAACTAGAGAAAGCCTGCGCGCAGCAACGAAGACTGAATGCAGCCAAAAACAGAAAAGAAAAGAAATAACCATGTATAGTATGGTAATTTGGCTCATTTGTGCGTTTTATTTTTAATCTTTCTTCTTTTTTTATTGAGATATGATTGACATACATCTCTGTATAAGTTTAAGGTGTACTGCATAATGGTTTGACTAAAATAGATTGTGAAATGATTACCACAAAAAGTTTTGTTAACATCCATCAACTCATGAAAATACAATAAAAAGAAAAGGAAAAAAATTTTTTTCTCCTTGTGATGAGAACTCTTAGGATCTATTCTCTTAACGACTTTCCTATATATCATACAGCAGTGTTAACTATAGTCACCATGTTGTACATTACATCCCTAGTACTTTTAAATCTTATAACTGTAAGTTTGTACCTTTTGACCATCTTCCTCCAATTCTGCCTCCCCTCACCATCACCTCTGGTAAATACAAATCTTATCTCTTTTCCTCTGAGTTTTGTTTTTGTTTGTTTGTTTTTTCAGATTCCACATATAAGTGAGACCATACAGTATTTGTCTTTCTCTGACTTATTTTATTTAGCATAATGTCTTCAAAGTCCATCCATGTTGTCACAAATGGCAGGGTTTTCTCCTTATTTTTATGGCTGAAATATATATCTTTATCTATATATCTCACACCTTCTTTATCCATTCATCTGTTGATGGACATTTAGGATGTTTCCATGTCTTGGCTACTGTAAATGGTGCTGCATTAAACATGGGAGGGCAGATATCTTTTCAAGTTAGTGTTTTTGTTTCCTTTGGATATATTCCCAGAATTGGAATTGCTGGATCATATGGTAGTTCTACTTTTAATTTTTTGAAACTCCTCCACAGTTTTCCTTAGTGGCCGTACCAATTTACAATCCCACCAACAGTGCACATGGGTTCCCTATACTTGCACATGGGTTCCCTATACTCCACAGCCACATCAGCATTTGCTATCTCTTGTCTTCTTGCTGATGGCTTGAAGTTATATCTCACTGTGGTTCTGATTTGCATTTTCCTAATGACTAGTGATGTGAGCATCTTTTCATGTACCTGTTGGCCACGCATATGTCTTCTTTGGAAAAATGTCTACTTGGGTCCTTTGCCCATTTCTTATTTGGATTATTTGGTTTTTTGCTATTGAGTTGTATGTGTTCTTTCCATCTTTTTAGTATTAAAGCCTTATCAGATATATGGTTCAGAAATATTTTTTTCCCATTCTGTAGGTTGTCTTTTCACTTTGTTGATTGTTTCTTTTGTTGTGTAGAAGCTTTCTAGTTTGAGGTCGTCTCATTTGTTTATTTTTTATTTTCTAATTTGTGCTTTAGGTGTTATAGCCAAAAAATCATTGCCAAGACACATGTGAAAGAGCCTTTTTCCTATGTTTTCTTTCAGGAGTTTCATGGTTTCAGGTCTTACATTTAAGTCTTTAATGCATTTCAAGTTAATTTTTGTGAATGATGAAAGACAGGGGTCCAGTTTCCTTCTTTTACATGTGAATATCTAATTTTCCCAGCACCATTTATTGAAGAGGCTGCCTTTTCTCCACTGAGTATTATTGGCTCACTTGTCAAATACTGGTTGACCACATAAGCTTGGGTTTATTTCTGGGATCTTGATTCTGCTCCATTGGTCTGTTTTCTGTTTTTATAATTTGGCTCATTTTTGACCACCATATTTACCTCCATCTCAAACTTCAGTCGTAAACTCTAATTTAGAATGTATTTCCCCATAGTTTGTCGGTTAGACAGTGAAGAAGAGGGGATCAAAAGAGTGGGCTGGAAGGTGAAGGATGGTAGGAAAAGCATCTAAAAACCAAACTCCTTTTTGTTTTTTCCAAGTAGGGGATTTTGTCAGAAAAAATGTAAGGAGATCCATGATTCAGTAGAGAATGAGCATTAACGTTTGTCATGATTCCTTAATAAAAAGAATTAGTCACTTTAAGTTTCAATATGATGATTTTTATCTTGTTGAATTTTATCAATAACAACTCTTGGGACTGAGCCAAGGTAGCAGAAAAATCCTCACCCTCCATCATCAACATTGAATAATATAATACGGGTCCACAAGCTCATATCTGAACATTTTGAGGCCAGATGTGTTCAGAAATTTTTTTCTTAAAAATGGAAAGGTAGGGCTTCCCTGGTGGCGCAGTGGTTGACAGTCCGCCTGCCGACGGAGGGGACATGGGTTCGTGCCCCGGTCCGGGAAGATCCCACATGCCGGGGAGGGGCTGGGCCCGTGAGCCACGACCGCTGAGCCTGCGCGTCCGGAGCCTGTGCTCCGCAACGGGAGAGGCCACAACAGTGAGAGGCCCGCGTACTGCAAAAAAAAAAAAAAAAAAAAGGAAAGGTAAAAGTGTGTATATACTGAATACTGCATAACATTGCCAGGAGGGAATCCAAATCAGTAGCATTTCTGCAGAGAAACGTTTCAATATTCACACTAAATTGTGTAATTATACAATAAGGAAAGGCTATCGATTCAGGCCAAATTTTATTGTCAAGGGAGTTTATGTGCAAACCTTGGGAAATGTTTCAGTCTTTAGTGTTTTTGAGATTTTGGAATTGCAGATTAAGGACTGTGGTCCTGTGTGGACATTTGGAAATTATTTCTCTAGCATCTGTACTCTCTAAGTAGGAGCAATGATCAAACAACTTGTCTACAAACTTGCAGTCTGATTTACTGGGAAGCTGTCATTTCTGTGAAATTTGAACTTTAGTTAGTCCTGTCCAGTTTCTGTAATCTATTTTAATGGCATCCATTAAGAACAATCTCGTTGGCATCTGGGCAAACAAGGAGATTAAGGAATTGGCAATCTAGTTTATTAAACGACTAGTATTTACACCATGCATATTCTATGCATATTCCTGGGAAAACAGTGAGATGACTGCTCCCAGAAGACAGTCCAGGGCTGTTCTTTTCCTTAATAAACTCAAGAAATGAAATGGATTAGTCTAGCGTTCATCAGCCCCTGGGGAGATCATAAAGAATACAAAGGCAAGCCTCGCTGAAGAAGAAATGGGCCTCAGTCTCTGAGTTTTTACCAAGTACCCTGGATGACGCTGATACACAGTAAGGTTTGAGAATCACTGATGTCAACAATCTCTTGTTAAGTCATAGCTTCATCATTTTAGTGTTGGATACCTTTACCCAGGCTGGGAATCAAGGCTGATGTGTAGATTCTTGAGGGAAGTGAGAAATTATTACCATTTTTTTGTAAGATACACAATGACTTTCATGAGTAAAATAATAAGTTTTGCTGGGAAGTGATGTGATTCCAACTGCTTGTAATCAAAGTACTTGTGAGAGCCTCAATACTTAACTATAGCAAAGCACGAGAAAGAATCCAAAAGTCACTTCCTGGTGACCAATTCTTATTTGTAAAAATTCAAAATATTGTGTTAAAAAAACGGAACTGCACTCTTGGATGCTATTTAAAATTGTGACTACTGTCGATTGGGGAGTATGCAATTTAAATAGAGGGGGCAGTAGAAGGCGACTATAATTTGACTGTGAATTATGGTGGTGTTCACAGGAAGATTGTGACAAAAAGACAATGGGGCCCTGCTGTCCATTATAAACCACTGAATTGACTTCAGATAAATGCATTTTGTCTTTTGAGTGGAAGCCACCTATCAAATTTCCCCCGTAGCCTGCTTTGTTCGTAGTAATGAAAATGCACTTTGTACAGTACAAGCTGCCTAATTCATTAGCACAAGCCTGCGTGGACCACCTGCCTGGCTCTAGGCGGGGAGAATAAGGGAGAAAAAAAGTCCATATTTTTCTAAGATGGCTGACTTTTATCTGAAACTACTGAAAGTCTTTCCTTGTTACTGTGAGATGCCGCATGCACCACTCAGCCACGTAACCCCCTAGAGCACACCCCAGCACAGCGGCACTGATTTCCTCTTCAAAGAGGTCATCAGCTCAGTCTGGACGCTTGGTACTGAAGACTCAGAGGCAATGGCAATGAGTCGCATTCAGCTTTCTTCTTCCAGGGACACGCGGATACACACACTGGCATCGCGCTATGGATTCTGTGGCTCAAGTGTTGAAATGGTCATGGTCACATCCAGGCTCTTAAAAATAACTTTTCAGTATAGGAAACAGGTAGGAAATGTTCAGACAATTCTTTAAAAAAATATTTTCAAAGCACCAAATGACACAGACGTCCTACTTTTGCATCAGACAGTTTGTAACTTCATATAAATGCTCTTTGGAAGCAGGGACTCTAGTTGAACCAGTCTGATAACAATGGGAAAATGTTTTGAAATGGTTGAAATCAAGGTTTCGTCACAAGAACAAAGAGGATAGGCCAAGGTGGTGTACTGATGTGAGCTTGTGTTTTCACCAAAGCTGCCCCATACAGACTGAGCCTTTGCTGCCCATCTAAAGCACTTTTGAAATGGTAATGCTGTGTTTGCAGTCCTGGTGGATGAAATACCCTTATGGCTGAATCTCTGCTAGGGTTGATAATGAGACTGCTTTCACATCTTAAAGGAGTAGCTAATTCCTAATCTGAACGTTGTCTATTCCAGATTGCAGATGATAAATACTCCATAAGCAATCTTCCAAATCAGTTCAGCAGCCTGGGGAAGGATGGAGGAAGAGTCGCCTTTAAGCAAAACCAGAGACTATAAAAAGAGCTGGATCAAACAGTAGACTCCCGATCGCACACCCACTGGGGCTGGGCTGACAAAAATAGCCACGTGCACAGATTTAGTTCTCTTCAATGTCAGGCTTCCCCCTCCAACCACCCTGGCTCCCTCCCTCCTCCAGCTCCTTAAATGATTTCTATGGTGTGTTCAGTGCTCCTAGCAGGCGCCTTAGAGTCATCAACACCAAAGGCAGGGCTACATCAGAAGCTGCAGCTGAGAAGCTGCTGGCTCAGAATACTCCTCCCCCTCCTCTCCCTTCTCCCACTTCTCCTCCCCCTCCCCCTCTCCCCCTCCCCTCCCCTCCTCCCCCTTCTCCTCCTCCCCCCTCCTCCTCCCCCTCCTTCCCCTCCTCCTCCCCTCCTTCCCCTCCTCCTCCCCTCCTCCCCCTTCTCCTCCTCCCCTCCTCCTCCCCCTCCCCCTCCTTCCCCTCCTCCTCCCCTCCTCCCCCTTCTCCTCCTCCCCCTCCTTCCCCTCCTCCTCTCCCTCCTCCCCCTCCCCCTCCCCTCCTCCCCCTTCTCTCCTCTCCCTCCTCCCCTCCCCTCCTCCCCCTCCCCCTCCCCCTCTCCCCCTCCTCCTCCCCCCTTCCCCCTTCTTCTCCTCTTCGCTGCTCCAACAACCACCTTCCTGGGAAGGGATGCCTTTTTAGTGCTAACATTTATAACACGCGTACAAGGTGCCAGGCACTGTACCAAATGCTTTAATACACGGCTTCTTGAGTCCTTCCACAGCCCTATGAGGAAATGACGGCTCAAATAAATAACTAGTTCAAGGGCACACACTTAATTAGTGGTAGAGCAGATTCTGATATTGGAACCCTGCTTTCAGCCATTATTCTGTGCTACCTGTTTGGTCAAGAATGGAAAACTCATGACATATCAGGTTAGTGCCCGCTTGGGGAGGTTGCCAACTAGCTCTACATTCCTTCCACACATCTCAAACCAAAACCATTGTTCTTGAGTCTAGCTGATTTGTATTTAAAAAAAAGATAATATAGGTGAAAAGTAAAGAAATAAAGGGATGCAGTTTTACTAAAACTTGGAATATACCCTGAGGACACATGGCTTAAAGGTGATGGAGTTTTAGTTCGTATAACATCTGTCCACGCTAAATAACCATAACCGTAGCATTTGCAGAGCCTCCCTTCTTTCTTGTCTTCCTTTTCCCATCTTTTTCTCTCTATTTCTCCCCCCAGCCAATCTCTCTCTTACAGATTCATTTATTTATTCGTGCATTTATCTGTTCTATTATCTCTTCAGTGCTTTCGACACACCAGGCACAGTGCTGGAGGCTGAAGATACAAAGATAAAATGACTGCCCTCAAAGTGCTTACTTTTTAGCTGGGGAGACAGAGAAGTCACAGGAATAGTGCAGGCTGATACGTCTTATGACAGCACATCACACTGAGTACCATCCTAGCTCCTAGGATGGATGGTCAGTCCAGCCTTAGGCAGGTACAAAATGCTGCTGCATGTCTTATTTTTAACAGCATGCCTATGTTTAATATTAATCTCAAGCACGGTTGAGAAAACAGTTAAAAGAAGGAAGTCAGTCTTCTGCAACCTATTCCTTCCCCCAAGTCCACAGAATCACCACCAGCAGCTTCAACATCATACTCACTGTAAACATGGGCCTGGTGAGAGGTTCTAAGTACTTTGTTAGCCAATCAGTCCCTGTGGTCAAAAATCTTTTGAAAAAAAAATCTCTCTCTCTAGTAGGCCTCTCAGTTCTATAAGTCACAATTTCTTTAATGTCGAAACATCCAAAGGGTAGAGAGTGACCACCACAGTGCTGTCAACTGTTTCCCAGAAGCCTGTGGCTGCCTCCCAGCAGGGGAGTCAGGTCAGAGTCAAGACTGGCTCTATGACCACAGGTTGGGACACAAAGCAAGCTCTGCCTCACCTTCCCTTGGGAAGTCTGGAGTCTGAGTTGATAGACGGAGAAACTGCAGTGTTCTTACAGGGTTCTAGCTAAGAAGTAGCACCTGCCAACTAAAGACCTGACACTTGACACGTAGTAAACTGCCCCAGAAGAGACAACTGTGGGATCATGTGAAGAAGCAACTCCCAACAGAATGAAAGAAAACATCTTCCATGGGAAGTGAACAAAACACCCTATACCACACAGAACCAATTTCGCGAGCGTGGCTGCAGTGACTTCCAGCCAGCGTATCCTCTTGGCATCTGAAGGGGAAGAAGAATCAGCAGGGAACTTAAATCCAACTGTGTGAAAACGTCTTCCATTCTGCAAAGATGGATTAGAGAAACTCACAGGCGCTACCAGATGCCACATGACTTCAGCAACAGCTGTCTTTAGGCAGTTGGTTCCTAGTAACCGAAGTGGCCCCAGACTGACGGATCATCATGGCAGGGATCCAGCTTACTAGGCATGACATTAAAGAGTCAGAGTTTCTAAAATCAATGATCTGTTCAAACACTTTCTATGAGAAGTTCTGCTGATCTTTTATTAAATATCTATTGATTTGTGATGTGTTTTTCTCTCCTCTTCTTAGCTCATTTCTCACAGTTGTGCTGAGAGGATACCTTATCACCCCACGTTGCCTGAGAGACGACAGAAGCTGAGGAAGGTTAAACGATGTGTTCACACCCAAACTGAGCACTGCCCTGCACTTGTGAGGAAACACTGCACTGCCTCACAATATCCATCCTTGAGCAAGTGGCCTTGCTCAAATCAGCTCCTAAACTGGTACCTTTCATAGAAAGTGTCTCTCTTCTTGTTTGTGAAATATTTTTACAAACACAGTAACCCTTGGTTAATGGGCAAACTTTACGTGAAATATTTTTACAAACATAATAACACTTATTATGTTAATGGAAGATCCTTCTATGCTTAACATATAATGATGATTAATGTTCAAAATGAGGATTGTAAGATTCTGAAATGTCTTTTGAATCATTAAAAAGAAAACCAAATTCTGACCAATACGGATTTTTGTCTGCAGTGCATTTCATTGTTTGCTACTCTTAAGTGAACAATTCATCAATGAGATTTTATATATATATATATACACACACGCACATATACACATAATGACTTTTTTTTTGCAAGGGAAACATCTCCTTCTCTGAAAATGTAGGACAATACATATATAATGCAAGATGCTTTCCTCCGACTTTCTCTTTCTTTCCCTCTTATCCACCCTTCCATCCAATCTGTTCTTACAGACCTAGTTTTTATAGTGTGGGCTGCTCACCATTGTACCAGGATCACAAAAAATCCACATCTCACTTTGGGCACTGCTTTCTAGTGGTAATTAGAATGGCACACGACACAAGGGGTCGGGGGTGGCGGGGTAGGTTTCCTGGTCAGGGAATGTGGCTGAGGAAATCTGGCTTCCTGGTCAGGAAAGTTACATCTGGCACCATTGTTTTTGTAAAAGAGAATGAAATGACATTTTGGTATGAAATTTCCAAATCATTTATAGTCCAAAGCCATTTGTTTTGGTGAGAGTTATCTGAATAATTTCTTGATAAGAAGCTTTTAAGAAATTGACTACGTTGGCTGGTCTTTAGAAGTTCAACCTTGAGCCTGGTTATACCTTTGAATTCTGATGTTTTTTTAAAAAAGATATGCTACATTTTTTTCTCTCTACACATATTGCCTTTTACATAGATGATTTAACTCTGCCATTTTATCTTTGGAGATTCAGTGTTGGAAGTAAAAACATCAGATATAAAGCTCACTGCTTTTTTTCTTCAAGTTCATTGGAAGGGAAAAACTGACATTGATTGTGAAGAAACCAGGACAAATGAATTAGTTCGTGAGTTATTGCCTTATTATACACTCAGTAAGACTTTGCTGGATTAAAAAAAGGCCAACTACAAGAAGTAAAATTTAATCAGTCATTAAGATAAGCATTATACATTCTGTTCTTTCTTAATATGATTTTAGTGTTCAATTGACATTTCCCTTGGAATTAATACAAATTAATCTAAATTTCATCAAAGGCTATTTTAGACCTCCAATTTAAGGTGTATTGAAATAAGTTTGGAATGGTAGCGACTGCTTAAAAATAAGGACAGTCAGAAGGAGAAATGTGTCAAAAGCAAATCGATGAGTGTCCTTTGGGGGGTAGCCAGCCCTAAGAAAGCTCAACTCCTCCCCCACCGTCTAGGCGAAACTGAAAATTCTGCTACTAATGTATAGCACAGGGTCTTGGGCTGGAGTAGACAGAACTGGGGGCCTCTCTTACGTGGGATGATGTCTAATGGCATCAAAAAGGAAACTCTAGATTAAACAACGTCAGTAACAACAACAGCAGCTTCGGAACTAGCAAAAATATTTCTCTCTCCTTGGTTACCAAAGACTGAAATGACCATATTAAAAGTTTATTCTTGAAGCCTCATGAAAATCCAAATATTCTTAGGAGTCACTGGACATTATCAGCTATTTTGGTAGGTCATGAACATTTTTCTTTCTGAGAAACTTTCTGAAAAGGGAGGAGGTGTTCGAGAATATCCCGGTATCAAGTAAAACTTCATAGGACTGCAATTCACTGCACCTGCATCTTTCTCAGTGGAAGGAAACACACAGAGTACCCATGGCTGGGCAGGAAAAGGCCCCCTTGTTAGTTTTCATTTGAGTCAGTTTGTTAACCTTCAGGTTCCTCTATGTCTAGAATCCTAGAGCTGACACCCCAAGTACCATTTGCAAATTGAAAACAGAAAATGGACCAATGGAATGGTATTCACCTAAAATTCTTTTGAAGAATAACATCAGGTATAAATAGACAGTTTGCTCTTCTTTCTGCAATGCTGCCCTCTCTGTCTGGCAAACTCCTCATGATACTTCCAGGTGCTGCTTCATGTTACTTTTTTCCTATAACTTCTCTTGTAATATTTCCCCTCCCCTTTACCTCACAGCAAAGAAATAAAAAAAGATTAATGAATGTGTTAACTAAGGTATAATTTTCCCATAGCGCTCTTTTACACCTCCAGGACAGCATGCATCACATTATATATTATATCATAGATATTCATCTACCTCTGCTGTTCCCACCAGACTATGGAGACCTCAAGGGCTGTTGCCCGCTTTGTATTCTAGAGAACAGTGCTTGAAATGCAACGCATGTAGGTGTTCATTGAGGGTTTGTTCAAGCAAGTGTTTGTCTTTCTCTATACTAATCCTGAATGACTGTTCATTCATCCAGCTCTTAAAACACAGCACATTATTAGTATTGCAGGGAATTAGACAAAGGAAACAGGACCAGAAAATATAGCAGTACTGACAGGAACAGGGGCAGTGCCACTTATGACATTTCTCGATCAGCTTCTCTGTGAAGAACAACTGAGTATCACACTACCAGGCTAAATGAAAACATTCTAAATCATATAGATTTTTGACCCAAATATTTAGTCAACAATACATGGAATTAATGTTTACTTCCTCCCTCCAAATCTAAAAAGTGAGCAAAGATATCAGGAGAACAAAATCAGACTGAGAACAGGGTATAGCAAAGACACTTCCAGAAGCTCTGGAATTGCAGGAGAAGAGCTAACCTCCATTCTTTTGCACTGTTTCTCAGCTACAACGTGGTTCAGGTAAAGGGACATGTACAACTGTCCCAAGAAAGAGACTGTTCTGTTTTCTGCAGTTTTGAACTTGTTTTCATGCTTCCCAAATTAGTTTAGTTTCCCTTGCATTTTGGGGTAAATAATCATGGAATTTAAATGAAGTCTAGAAATGGAAAGAAGGTATTGCTAAGATTATTATTTATACGCACTCCATAAGACTATGTTTTAAAATAACTACATAAAGAATCATGTTGATTTCCTTTTTATGTAATGGTCCTAACCCCTCTTCAAAGTTCTGTTGTATGTTTTTCAGTAATGGTTTATGATCTCTTGCCTATTCTTCCTTGTGACTTAGTGTGTTATGGATTTGTGTGCCACCAGTCTTTTCACACATTTTCTTTGTAATTCGGGCACTTCTCCAGGCTTATGGTAACTCCACATAGCTTGTTACAATGTAAGAGGGCAATGATAACTGTCCCATGGAAGGTTTCAACCCCAACCTTGCTAACAAGGTATGACTTTGCCAATATTTCCAGTAAGATGTCAGGATATAAGGGTCTCATCCATGCTAAGGGCTGGAGGTTACCCAACAAACGAAGAGACTGGAAGCTTTTGAATGTAAGTTATAAAAATACTTCCATTTTATGAGAGCAGCACAGTTATACAGATATACTATTATAATGAGCTATATGACAAAAAGAAGACACAGAAGAGAAGCAAAAGTCTTGGTTAATGAGCTGACTGCACAGCCAAAGGAAGATAAGGCACATATGTCTGTTTCTGAGTTTGCAGTGTAATTGCTAAAATATTTGATAGCAAGACAAATTTTCAAATTGTGCACAGATTAAGGAAATGGGTGAGTGCACTAGGGACTTAAAATCAGTCTAAAGCGAGGTGTAGGGTAGCCAAGTCATACCACTGAAACAACTCATTTTCTGTCTGAAACATTTCTCTTCATTTTGTTGCATTTTCTAAAGGTCTCTTTAGCTCATTAAAACATCTTTCTGTTTCTACTTGTTAAAGATTTCCTGGTTCTTTTTAGCTTACTAGTTTTTTCATCCAATGAGCAGAAATAGCAGAAAAATTGGCAAGTGAAAGAGTGATGAGATAAAAAGTATAGAGAGAGGTAACTGAGAGCATTTCATTTAGGTGGGGTTCATGTTGCTACTGGAGCTTTGAACTCTGTCTCTTGGTACAGCAAGAGGCTGCTGGCTATAGCTGGGGACTCTCAGCCATCATGGGGAAAGACTCCCAGGTCTGGGAAACTATCTCCTGGACTGCCTCTTCATTTTCAATGTCACTCCTCAGGGTGGATGTCAGTTCATAAACAAACAAAAAAACAACCAACCAACCTCAAAAACAAACAGAAACTCTAAATTGAGTTTTCTAATTACTGAAGTAAAATGTATTCAAAACCCAGGACTTATAAAATATGGTAAAGCACAAAGAAAAACGAAAGAAAAGTAACCTATAATTCAATCATTCCGAGACAATTATTTATTCACATTTTGGTGCCTGACTTGTATTTTTCAAAAATCTCTACATATTGTGTAATGTGTGTAAGTGTATTGGTTTAAAAAATATAGTACCATACTTAATACTGTTTTTTAGCCTGATTTTTCACTTAAATACAATGAAAATTTTCTCATACAGGTCTTTCAAAGAATGACTATGATGACACAATAATTGATATATGGATTTTGCATCTTTTATTTAACCAATATCCTACTCTTGGATATTGTTTTAGTCTGAGGGGGCTGCCATAACAAAATACAGTCTAGAGTGTGTGGCCTCAGCAACGGAAATTTACTTTCTCACAGTTCTGGGGGTTGGAAGTTTGAGATCAGGGTGCCAGTACGGTAGACTTCTGGTGAGGACTCTCTTTCTGGCTTGTTGACAGGCACCTTCTCATCGCATCCTCGTGGCAGGGAGGGACAGGTAGAAAGCAAGTTCTCTGGTGTCTCTTCTTAAAAGGTCACTAATCCTATCAGGAGGGCCCCACTCTCTTGACCTCATCTAAATCTAATTATCTCCCAAAGGCTCCACCTCCAAATACCATCATATTTGGAGTTAGGGCTTCAACATATAAATTGGGGGAGGCACAATTCAGTCCCTAGCCAATATTTAAGTTGTCTTCAGTTTGTTCTACTATAATAATGTTGTGATAAACATCCTTGGACATATATCTCTGTAAATATAAAAATCTCTTTCTTTGGCATAAATTCATAGAATTGTTGGATGAAAAGATATGTGCTCTTAGAGGTTTTTTTCTTAATTTAGGATAACCAAATTATATCCTCAGTTCATTCAAATTTAGATCAGCTTACAAATAATTACTAAGTGCAAGTTACTGTAAGTACAAAAAAAATTAGATAATTCTTGCTCCCAAGGAGTTGACAGTCTGGACCAAAGGATGAGGGATGGAGATGGGTCAAGTGAACTAACAAGGAGAGTTGAAGCACCCTTATTTTCCCTCTCCCCTCTGCAGAGTCAGTTCATCTCAGCAGAACGCATAGCTTTATAATTTGTTACACATATTGTCAATCTGCCTCCTAGAAAGCTTATGATGTCCTACTGGCAGAAAAGAGAGCCCACTTTCCAACGGGTCCGTTCAGCTTTGAAAATTTACTGGACTGAATTTAACTTTCAACTGCTCCCATCACTGTTCTTCTCTAAAATTGTTAGCAATCAGTTTGCTGGCTCAGTGCCTAGAACTATTCCAAATGACAATAGACATATCCTTCATTAGACGGAGAAAGATGATAAAATACATGCATTCACCACAAATACCCTGTTCAGAGGTACAATGATGAAGTAAAAATTTTAAATATTTAATACTTCTTGCCTACAGTTTAATTTTGGAATAATCTCGTGGGTGGGAAACCACTGATGCAACAAAAGTCTAACTTTCTTATCTAAAATATGGCTTGCTTTAATGGAGAAGGGGAAGGATTGATTTTTCTAGAGATGTTAAGTGAAACTAAATCTTAAACAACTTTGTGGAAGTGATTTTGACATCTCCAGTGTTAAGGAAAAAAAAGTAACATTTCTTTGGTGCTAAAGCTCTCAAATCTAAACCATTTCTCTGAATAATAAAGATTTTTTTTTTCAGAACGATAGCCTGTGACTTCTTAATAAAGGGAAGAGAAAGTAATATACTTACTGCGTGTTGGGTATTATGCTAGATTCTTTCATTTATATTATCTCAGGAGATTGCTTTTCTTTCCTACAACTGCCTTATACAGTAGGGTTATCAAATTTAGCAAAAAAAAAAAAAAAAAAAGGAAGCCTAGTTAATCTGAATTTCAGACACTCAGCAAATAAAATTTTTAGTATAAGTATGTCTCATGCAATATTTGGGACAAACTTATGCTAAAAATCATTATTCATCTGAAATTCAAATTTAATTTGGCATCCTCTATTTTATTTGGCAATCGTAGGTTGGTATGTGATTCACGTTTTACTTTCCATACCATGGAAATGAAATGGCAGGGAAAGAAATCAAATAAAGTTGCCACTGTTTGTCTTAAAAGATCTGGACTCTCACAAATTAAGCCATTAGTTCTCCTCCAACCTTCATTTTCAAAATCTTATGGCATATTTGGTGCTTTCTTTATCTTCACTTTGATTTAAGTTTTTGCAAAATGATACATTCACTGTTTTCCATTTCTAAGCCAAGGCACACATTAAATGGAGAAATAGCTATACAACTGGCGTTGAAATATTAATTCGTTTAAAGATTGATTTTCCTGGCCATAACCACTCACTCATATTTAATTTACGGAACTGCGGGTACACAATAAAAATACAAAAAGGACAGTGATACACAACATCCTCAAGTCAGATTATGAAATACGGCCATTACACTATGATAAGAAGGCAGAGCAAATAAAAGGGCAGGAGGCTAACTCTAACTCTTAAGGGAAAGGTACTTAGAACCTGAATAAAGGAAAGAAGAAACAAGTATTACTTCCCAGGCGCAAGATGTAAAAATCACGATCAGGTAGAGGGTGAGGATTTACTTTTAATCTGCCCAAGTGAACAGATCCGGGGGATAATACCTGCACATGGGGGACCGTCTGACAAGTCACAGGCAAGCCTTTTAGCCTCTTTACATAATTGCCAGGGAGAGAAAGCTGGTTCAGAATGTTCCATGACCAAACGTCCTAGGGTGGGCTTGGGAAACCCTACCATTTCTTGGTTCTCCTCAAGAGCTCTTGTGCAGCTGATTCTGGATTGGAAAACGTGACCATGACCCTGAGCCTTTTGCATTTTGGGTCCCTGGATTGTGAGACTGGGGAAACAATCCCATCTGGTATCTGAGGTTCAGTGTGTGCCAGGGGCCTAACCATTAGGCAGAGGACGGCCTGACACCTGAAAGCAGAGTCGGCTGCCAAAGGGAAGGCAGAGCCCATGGGTTTCCCAGGAGCTGGATTCCAGGGTGTCGTGGAGGCCATGCTGTTGACAACTGCTTCCTGATGATCTGAGCATGACGCCAATTTAACAGGAGACAGATGTCAATTCAATGACCCCCACAAGCTGCAACTCTGACAAGTAAGTACTCCAGAAGAGGGACTCACTGAAAATGAGTAGTTGTTGGCCAAGCAAGAAGGGTAGGAAGAGAATTCCGAGCAGAAGGCAGAGCCGTGGCAAAAGGCCCGGGCTAGGAGGGCCTGGCACGTTCTAGGGGTGGAAGGGAGGCCCCGGGGCTGATGCAGAGAGCACAGCAGGAGAGGGAGACAGACAGCAGGTCCTGCAGGCCGCACGGGGATTTGCCTTAACTGCGTGAAGCTGTCCAAGAAGGGGGCTGGCAGCATCAGATTGACAGGTTGGAAGCTCACTCTGCCTGCAAGGTGGAGAGCAGAGCGGAATTGGGGCCCCACGGATGGAGAAGGCAGGGCTGCTGGGGCGGCAGGCTGTGGGACTAGTTGGGACAGGTGATGGTGATGGGGAAGGGGTCGGAGCTGGGGAGCAGTGAGGGGGCAAATCGACAGATCTGGTGATAGATTCCACAGATTCAGTAAGGGGCGCTTCGAGGGACCTGGGCTTTCCTGCTTGCTCCGCTGTGAGGACCAGGATGTTGATCACTAAGATGGCAAACTCTGGAAATAGAGCAGGCATGCGGATGAGAGTGCATTGGTCTTGGAAAGGCTGCGCTTGGGCAATCCGGAAGGATCTATCCAGGGGGTTGTATATATGGGTTTGGAGCTAAGAAGGACCATAGACGCCACTGGTCAAAGTGTCTATTGCCCGAGGTGTGTCAGAGAGCAAGGTGCCTGTTTGCTGTATGGGACGGGAGCCAGCAGCGCAGAAGGCTTCAAGCCAGAGGACGGGTTCAGGCTCGGCTCTACCTCGTGCAGGCTCAGTGTCTTCATCTGTTAAATAAGAATGATGACGCGGCGGGGGGCGGGGGGTGGTCTGAGTTCCGCGGCTTCATGTATCTGAAGGCACACAGTAAGCTGTAGAGTCCCGCACCAACGCTGAATGGCTTTTGCTGACCATCGCACCAGCGTTGCCCTCCCATTCCTTCCACCTCTGACATTTCCCTATCTGTTACCTTCTTCTCACCTTCTTTTAGGTAGTAGGGGCATAACAATATGGAGGGCCTATTAATTGCCAATCTCATGCTAGATAGTGGGAATATGGCTGGAAGAAAAGATGCTTACCCTCCTGACACTTCTATTTTCAAGGAGAAGAAACAATATCAAACTCCTTTTCACATTATAACTCATCAGAAGAGTTCACCAGCAAAGACAGCAACCCCCAGATGATGAGGCGTAGCCTAGGCTTGAGAGAGACCTATGAAGAAATGCTAAAATAAAGATCACAAAAATAGAAGCACACCAGGAATGGCTAAAAAATGTAAATCTGGAAGATGACTGTCCTCCTCGTTTAGTTATTTCAGTGTATCTCTAACGTAGGCAAAGCCTCACTTGGAGATAATAACAAAGTCCACACTTGGGGTCCTTTGTTTATTTGAGACTGAATGGAACTTCACCTCTCTCTTTCCCTTCTGCAAAAGGTCCCACTCAACTAGTTGTACTCTAGATAGTACAAAACAAGATGTCAAGAATTAACAGAAATAGAAGAAAAATTCTTTAGCAAATTTATAATATAAATATCAGTACTTGAAAAGTTATGAGACATTTATAATACAAAGTATTTAGATCAGCTGATGATGTATGTATAGTGTCTAGGGCAGACCATACACTATTGAGATTAAGTACCTCGGCACAGAGGAGATGCTCTTGTCGAATGTCTCAATCCCACCTTGGTTCATGCACTTATTCAACTAACTTTTATCAAGCAAATGCTCGTCACTGGGCTGGGCCCTGGGGATGCCAAGATGAATGGTCCCATGACTGAGCATGGGAGAGAGAGAGTGCAAATAAGTAAGTCCAATACAGTGTGATGAAGGCTGCATGAGAGGGAAGGATAGAAGGTGACGAGAACACAGCAGGGAAAACCACGAAACATGATCGGGAGAGGCTCTGTGGAGGTGGGAAAAGTTTTGCAAGGAGATGAGCTTGGCCATGACGCATTTCTGGAAGGAAGATTTCAAGATTTGTTTAAAGAAGTTGGGAAAGACTTCTGTGGGGATGTTCTGATGTAAATTAAGAGAAGCAATTGTCAGGTGAAGAATTATAGCAAAATAGCAAGAGCTGACGTCCAGAAAAGTTTTCTCCACAACGGATGAGAGAAAAGAATGTATAACTGTCATCCATCCATGACAACTATCTCCTGATCTCTGACCCCTCCCAGCCCAGTCTCAGTAAACTTGGCAGCAAAGGTGTCTCCTTCCCAGCACCAAGATATTGGTGTACCTTCAAAGAGCAGGACTTACTTGTGTCTGGAGATTCAGGAGCTGAAAGATCATCTCAGTAGAACAAGGTAGCATAAAATATACTTAGAATATGTGGTTTAGGGTCCAGTTTCTCAAGGTCAGACTGTGAAACACGCAAGAAGATGAAATGGGTGAGCCCAGCCTTGATCACTCATTAGTTTGGACTCCATTTTTCTTTAATTCCATTCTTCATTTCTTTTTTTTAATAAATTCGTTTTATTTATTTGGCTGTGTTGGGTCTTCGTTTCTGTGCGAGGGCTTTCTCTGGTTGCGGCGAGCTGGGGCCACTCTTCATCGCGGTGCGCGGGCCTCTCACTGTCGCGGCCTCTCCTGTTGCGGAGCACAGGCTCCAGATGCGCACGTTCAGTAGTTGTGGCTCACAGGCCTAGTTGCTCCGCGGCATGTGGGATCTTCCCAGACCAGGGCTCGAACCTGTGTCCCCTGCATTGGCAGGCAGGTTCTCAACTGCTGCGCCACCCGGGAAGCCCCCATTCTTCATTTTGAATGCTTCAGAGCCTCTGAATGTTGTCTTCAGAATATAGAAGACTGGCCATCTTTTCCACTATTTCCTTTAACCATTTTTTCCTGTTACATTTTCTAACAAATTTAATTTCCCTAGGGTTTTCCTTTTGTCTTTTTGGCTCACTGTTTTGCAGTTAGAATTGATTTTTTTCCTTCTTTGTCTCTCTCGCTCTCTTTCCCTTCTTTCCTTCCTTCTATCCCAACTTCTTCCCTCCCTCCCTCCCTTCCTTCCTCACTAAGATACTACAATTGCCAGCTGCCACCACCTACTCCTGACTTCTCCCCGGTATAATACGACTGAGCAGGGGCAAAGGAGGAGAGTGTTTAACGCTCAGGCCCCAAAGCTTCTTTCTACATTTCAACTACAGTGAAATCTGTGGGAGGACATTTATAATGACTTAGGCAGACAGAAAATTAAGGGGTAATACAGATATTTTCCAAAGAAAATATATTTTGATAGGAAAACCCCAGGCACTCTATAAACCAAACCTGTGTTTAATTGTTAAATAAGTGTACTTAGGAATAAAATACAACAGCATATTTTCAACAGAAGAGATCTGAGATGAGAGGAATGTCATTATCCTCTGTGTTTTAAAAGATGACTAAATTGGATGGTTTTATGACTGGTGTCACCAAGACAATTTCATTGTAGGGAATAGGAGAGCAAGGGCCACGCCTTCCTAGTGCTTCCACTGTTTCCACGAGAGTGTCAGGAATTTCTGGGGGGTGGGTTCTTCTTTATGCATATGGCTGACACCATGGGTTTGCAGCAGATATAATCAAAAGGAGTCCAAAACGGTGATTAGGGAGAATATTCCATCCCTTTCTTAATAATAGGCATTATCACAGGTAAAAGATATGTCAGCCAAGAAACTGGACACCAATGCCTATCATACATTTTGGGTCTCACATTATTATTATTATTATTATTATTATCATTATTATTATTATTTTTGCGGTACGCGGGCCTCTCACTCTTGTGGCCTCTCCCGTTGCGGAGCACAGGCTCCGGACGCGCAGGCTCAGCGGCCATGGCTCACGGGCCCAGCCGCTCCGCAGCATGTGGGATCCTCCTGGACTGGGGCACGAACCCACGTCCCCTGCATCGGCAGGCGGACTCCCAACCACTGCGCCACCAGGGAAGCCCGGGTCTCATATTATTATTATTGCCATAATCCTTCTCCTAACATTTGAGGTTTTCAAATCTACTGAAAGGCCAAAGAAAAAAAAGATCTCAGCTTAAGACCTTGCCAATTTACTCCCATCTCTGAACTTCTCTTTTTTTATTTGTAAAAAAGGAAAAACACCCACAATAATAATACTCACCTTACAGATTTGTTGTCATAATGAATAATTTCCTGAGTGGTTATTAAACTTCCAAATATTAAAGCACAATAAACCCTAATGCGTGTAAAGCTTTGACCACCATCTGTGGCATGTGAGAAGCATTCAATAAGAGATAGCTATTGTTACGTTATTGTTACAGAAGAAACCCATATGATCCAACTTAAGGTCAGCGCAGGTCACAGGACCCGTCCACGGAGGTGTTTGGCCTTCTGAGTTAAGCCACCATGATGATCATTTCCAAAACAAAACGATATTGCGTATTGCAGGATGAAAGAGGGAAAGAAACCTGCCACTGCATCAGTAGGACTCGGTGAGTAGTAAAACACTACGACCTGTTCCACCAGCAAGACCGTGAGTAAGCATCACAGTTGATGTGGCACTTGGCACGTCTTTAAAAAGAACTGCTCTTCTTCTCCTTTTCTCCTTCTTTTTCCCCTTGCCCGCCTTCCCCCTCTCCTAGATTGAACGTGCTTACAGGAGTCTACAGAGTGAACATATATGGGGAATTACTTACTTTTCCTTTTATGGAGAGCAGCCATCATTAAAGCACATTAAAAGCGCAGTTGAGCACACATTTAGAATAATATGAAGTAATACATAAATAACCTATCAGGATAAAAGTCAAGTTAATTAAACGAGCCCCTCAAGCACCCAGTGTTTGGCCTTGGCATAACATGCCGTTCTCTCCTCAGGACCACAGCAGGTCATCCTTCTTTTCCTGGCTAGTGCCAACTTGTCCTTCAGGTTACACCTTCAATACGATCTCCTCTAAAAGGCCTCTTGTGATTCTTTATGAATAATTGAGGCTTCCCCTCCTATACGCTCCTGTGCACTCTTTACCAGAGACCTCGTGAAACGTTCCTGAATTTGCTGGTGTCCGTAGAGGACTCTTCAGTGTGAAGGTACAGACCTCAAGGGGAGGACGTGAGCCTGGACCTCGCTGAGAGCCTGGCACACACAGGCAGAGCCGTTCGCAAATATTCCTGGCTCTCTGCCTCCCGGGCTCATGGTAGGATGGCCCACTCGCAGTTGTGCTGGGCTGTGCAACGTGCTCTGGCCAGCTAGTTGTGAATGGAAGCGACAGGTATCACTTCTGGGCCAGAGCAGACAACAGCCAGCGCAAAATCGTACACAACGCTCTTTCTCTATAGTTCAAAATACACAGAGGCTGCACACTACTAAGGGCACGTTCCCAGTGTCCGTTCGTGATTGGCTCTCGTTATTTGTGTCTTTAGATAAGTCATTTATCATTTCCAAGTACTGCCTTCTAATTTGGGAGTTACGCAACCTGAAAGAAATAAATATAAGAAACAAAGCAGAAGTGCAAAGTATTAGCCACATCCTGGGGCATGTGACTGGACACGCCTATGTGCTGGTGTGTCTGAGAGGCCTTTATGAAATTTAAGTAAGTTATTTGGGGATGAATTAAAATTAATTAATTATTGCCCTAAAATATCTGCCAGCTACTGTGGTCCAGAGAACACTGAGACAGACACAGGATAAAAATGTCTGGAGGGTATGTGCAGGTGCTTTGACAGATTCCCTGGCCAGGTAAGGGCAGACTGAAGGCCACGAACCCTTAGTTGGGTTACTGACAGGCAAGGCATGGCAAAGTCAAAAGCTCCATTTCATGGCTTCATCCAGGGTCAGCGTAGCTGTTTCCCATCGTGGAGCAACCGCTGGACCGTAAGAGGCACCTCTGAGACCATTCTGGGTAAAAAGTAACTTATTGAGCAGTTCTATTGTCGTCAAACAGAGCCATACTTGACAAGACAGCTGAGAGACTGAAAGAATCGAATTCTTTATTTAAGAAGGTTAACCAAATTCCAAACAATTAAAAAAAATAGTTTGGGGGATCTTTTTTGACCTTATTTCATGCCAATAAAAATTAAAACCTTTTTCTGTTTTACAGCTGAAGTGATAGAGACGGACTAGGGAGATCTTTCTTCTTTTCTTTTTTTTTGCTTTCAGTAGGAGAAAAAGAGTATTCACATTTCTGCTCTTGTAGACACGTTTAACCAGAGAGGTTAAACTCAAACCAGTGGCTGCTGGATGAGAATATGTAAAGCAGCAGTAAATAAAGTCAGTACTTGGAGAGGACAGCATTATCAAAAGGTAAATAGAGTGTCACTTTTTTCAGCGCCTGCCATTTTCTATTAGCTGTTCCACAACAACCTGGCGGGGTATATATATCCAAGTTACATGTCAGGCTACTGATGTCCACAAGGTAGAAAGGCGATCCTGGGAGAGAGTCTGAGTTCTAAAATCTCTTATGTCACCAAGCCTGCCAATAAAAATAGGATAGGCATAAGAATAACCACACGCCAGATTCTCATCCTTTAAACTATGTCAGACTTTCGGAAACACTTTGCTTCCATTTTTATGAAACATAGAGGTAGAAAGACATCATTGTGAAGTCCAGAGGTTGGAACCAGAAAGACCCTATGAGCCTACGTCACTGATATAAAACAAGTCTGCATTTGATTCCCCAGAGGGGAGGGAGAAAAGGACAGAGTCAGGAATGTGCTGAAATCAAAGCCTGAGAAGTAATCACTCTTTCCACTCTGAAAGGGTAAAATGTCTGAATAATTAACACTGGTAGAAAAAAGCTTGCAGGGAGATTTGAGGCTTGTTCCAGCCCTTGATAAGAGACGCATTAACTCTAAGATGATGCACCAGGCGATGGCATTCCCCGAAATCAATGGCAACTTCCAGTCGGTACTCGACTATCGATTCTTTATTGTACCAGGATAAGTCATTCTGGATGACCTCGGCAAATCAGAACAAGTCATTCTGGATGACCTCACTTACTCTCCACCTTTCCCCCTGCTGTTCCGGGCCCTGGAGGGCTGACTGAAATGGATCACAGCAACAGGCTCCCAAGCCGTCCTGCTTCCTTTGGGGACTGGCCACCTTTTGGGATGGTGCACGCTGGCAGAAGAATGGCTGCAGTGGGCCATGGAGTCACAGAGGTCTGGTTGCATCCCTCACCCAGGGAGCCAGTTCCCATCAGGGGCTCTCTCTACCGTCCTCTCTGTGTCTGGGTTCTGGTTTCCTCAACACTTCAGGCCCTGGAGTGAGAACAGAGTCCCATTATTCTCACTTTCGGGGGCTCCCCTCACCCTGTTCCACCTAAGAGTCCCTCTGTTACATTCTCCTCCAATCACCCTATCTAGAGTGTGCTGTGTGGTCTGTTTCTTGCTGGCTGACACCCTGACTGATAGTTTATTTGAAAGTGAAAAAGTGTATTTTCCAGGTCACATCTTGATGATTTGGAAAATGGGAGAAAATTCACCCTGAACAGGAAAAATATGAAATCTTATTCACGTCCTATCTTTCTTAGAAGATGTTCTTGAGCCCTAGATAACCTCTCTATGAGGCGTGGAATGTAGGCGGGACCTTTGTGTGTGTGACGACTAATGTACTCGTGCAGCTGTGCTCGCAGGCGTGGCGTCAGGTTTTCTGGAACTCTCTAGCTACTATCACCGACCCACCATGCCTCCTCGTTCTGTGAAACGGAGCTAAAAAACAAAAACCAAGCAACCACGCCAAACAAAAAAAGCAATGCTTGAAGATCAGTGACCAGGTAGCTAAAGAGAAGAGAAATAGAGGGACAGTCAGGAGGCTCATTCAGAATATAAAGGGCATCCACCAACCATCCTTCATCCCTCCTGGGCTTCCAAGAAGAATTTAAATTGCAGCACGAGGAACCCGAATTAGAGATTTTAAAAAAGAGTCGCTTTCTGTCTGTGAAGGTTATTATCTTTTAAAATATGGGAGTCGGATAGTAAAGAAAGCTGTGAAATTACTTTCTCTGAATGTCTTTGAGAATTAGGTTCTTACCTCTCCGGGATGGTTCTGTTCTGATGCTCTTGGAAGGCAACGTTTGAGATTAAATGACCTCTCAAGGTCCTTTCTTAGTCCATAAAGTACTAATCAGAAAGCACCAACATTTGCAAGGTGATGGCAGAAACGGGTGCCAAGTTGGTATCAAACAAAGAAGCCCTAGAGCTGATCATGGGAAGCAGGCGGCACCAGTGGGAGTGTGATCCAACAGCGAACCAGATGAACAATGAACAGCACACACCCTAAACACACACAGATTCATGAACAGAGATTGGAGCCGTGGGCAACGCAATGGCAAAGCAGGACCACTTCTTGAAAAATTTTGGAGAATTATATGATTACGAAGCAACGAGACCCAACTGTTATTTTAACAAACTTGGGGCAACTTTGTTCCCCTTCAAAGGGCGCTTTATATGATGCAGAAACTATAACCCTAGTTTTCATTATGCATGAGACAATGAAAAGCCAGGTCATGCATATTTTTTTAACTCACGGAGTGTTTATCACAGCATGCTGTACAGATGCAAACAACATGATCCAGGGGAGAGTAAAAAAGCAAAAACAGAAATGAAAACAAAAAACACAACTCTGAATCCCTGTGCCTACTTGCGTGAGGAGAAACCTGGCACCATGACACTAACTGCTAATTGATCTCTTTAAGGAATTAAGTAGTAATCCTGATGCCTGATGACTTCACAGTCACCTTAAAGGAAAGGCATTATAGTCAATTTGGGTATCTTGTGGACTATACTTATTTTTTTTCTTTTAAGAAAAATTGTGGTTGGTGGTTTGAAACCAACACAATGAGTCAAAACCCTTGAGGCACTTCCATCTACAGATCCATAACGAAGTATCAATTTGAGCTAGCAGATCAGTGCTACATATTATCTTTAATTGTGGAAACGGGACTTTAGCTGGTAAGAGGAGGGAAGGATCAGAGTCCTTAGAAGGTGCTTAGGCTCATTCTGACCAGACACACACTCATTGCTCAGCTCAAGCTGGATGCCTATGAAAGGTCTCATCAATGCTCTTTTGGATCCTCTAGAAACATCGACACCACTGTGTGACCTATTCTCTAAACAGAAGTTCTCAGACTCACCCTTCTCTTTCCATTTCCAGGAGCCTCAGCATCTAGCTGCCAGTCCCATATCCTCTCATTCCCCTGCCCCCCGACCAGCCCAGTTTTCCCTCAGCTTCCTTTAGGTGAATCTGACCGTCTACCTTTCAGTTTTGCCCCGGCTGTGGGAGGTCCTCCTCTGGGAGTCTCTATCTAATATCCCTCTCTCCCTAGCCACACCTGTTTTTAGCTCTTCCCAACTGGGGACCGGAGTTCTAGGGATGGACTTTCTGCCCCAGTTGTCTAGCCAAATCCCCAAAGTATATCCCAGTCAGGAACTGGATCCCTGTCTTGTCCCTCTGAGTCTGCATCTGCCTGGGTAACCTCAGGTCTTTAAAGACCGAGCCTCTTTGAACTCCCACTTCTCCAACTGAGGCAGCCTGGCTGCCATTATCGGCTGTCAGCAGACCCGGTAGCAAACATCTCATTCCCATGCTCCTTCATACACCAGAAAAAAACAACTCTAATGCCTCTTAAGATCCCTCCTCTACATCTGTCTAGACCTTACATTGTGTACTGACACCCATGGGTGCTCTGGCCTGCTTGGCTTGATTACTTTCCTCCACCCTCAAACAAACTCAGTTTTAGGGGGTTCTCAGTGTCTACTGAGCTACCTACCATCACACCCACTGTTACAGCAGATCAGAGACCCCCATCCGTCATGTCCATCTTTACAGAAACTAGAATGACTTACCAGAAAGATTCATTTCTTTACAGATATGGTGTCTCCAAGGTTCTTAGTCTTTCCTTCCTTGCTGTCCACTAGTAAGACCTAACTTAAATTCCTTCTAACACTGCATTTTACTCTGTCTTTAGATTCTATCAGAGAAACTGGATTGGACCCCATGTGGGAATTCCTTAATGGGATTGGTCAATGGGGGATGGGTACTACCTATAAAATCTAGTGAGGAAAATCAGGTGGGTCTTAGACAATCTTATATGGTTGTGTGCAACAGAAAAGGCCATTTAAAAAAAAAACAGGTTCCAGGGATAATAAGTCTACAGCTGAACCACTTTACTGGCAAACAGCTTGAGTTTCAGTCTCACAGATGATTAGGTAAAGGACAGATTGAGGAATTGAAAAAGTATGTCAAAGGGACTCACTGGGTAGAAAGAAAGAGTCCAGAGCTAACTAAGATTTAAATCACACTTTGACTTGTTACCTCTCACACCTTCAGATCCGGGGTCACTGCTAGATTCCTCATCTTTAGGGAGATCACTTGAAAGAGTAACCCTTGATTTATCTTGAAGCCTACTCCACTTTTTGAGTGCCAGGTCAAAGAATCCTTCTGAAGGCTGAGGTCATCCTATGGACTCCAAGTCCACGATTGCTTAGCTGTTTTACACACACACACACCCGCTTTCTCTGATACTCCCTCTCTGAGAGAGAGCTGTAATTGCTGTGTCATTTCACTAACTCCTTTTGGACTGCAGACTCCTAGCAAACGTTTGGGGGTAATAATAGCACTTAATATCGGTTGCTTGAAATTGGGCGATTTACTTGTTTTCTTTTTTGTTTTGAAAAATTTATTTATTGAGCACTTTCAAGGCAGTCTAAACACAATATCTCAGCCTCACTGTAACACTGCATAGTATTGGATTGAACCACATGAAATTGTTGTCTCTGTAGACTGAACACCTGCAATTGCAAATGAATCAACCCATAAGTAATATTAGCATAACCCTTATGTTACAGAAAAGAACACTGAGAACAAAGAAGTGGAATGTAGCCATTTACTTGTTTTCTGAACTTCACCTTCCTCGTCTATAAAATGGGGACACTAACACAGCTCATTAGGTGAGATAATATTATGCTAAAATATTCTACAGACAATGAAGAAGGAGCCAAATGTCAGTAATCATTATTTGCATTCCACTTTGGTGGTGCCCTACAACCTTTGTATAAAAGGTTATCTGCTCAATAAATGTCATTGACTAAATGACTGATAAAGTAATTTGGACCGGAACTCTCTCAATTAACTCTAGTAGCAGAGGTCTGTTTTTCACGGTCATTGACATTACCCAAGGATAGATTTTTCAAGCTGGATGGTTTACATGTGGGATGCTTATCCTCTGGCAGCTGTACACTGAGAATTCAAATGCAGACATCAGTCTTTGGCCTCATTCTGGAAACTTATCTTCTACATTAAAAATTTTAAGCATAGAATCAAAGGCAATCTACTTCTAAGAGTGACATTAATAGGATGATGTTTGGAAGGATCATCTACTCTCCACGAATAACAAACTGTTCAATCAGTGCTTCCTCCCCGAGTACACTGGCAATATCATGCCTCTTGCCCAAGAACTACCCACATAAACCATTTAACTACCGATTACAGTCAGATTTTAGTTTATTTCTTTTGGCTATTTTTTGTAGTGAATGCTGGAGCATGGCCCAGTTTTCCCCCTCCCCTGACCTCAGGACTGAAGTCCTCAACCTCTAAGAGGCTGGAAGTGTTGGTAGCCAGTAGCTCTTCACTGAGACCTTTTCTAGGGATTGTCCAAGCTGGAAGAGAGTCGTTTTGCCCAAGGTTATGTCTTTTTCTCAAGGACAGCCTATACCCAAGGAGGGATCACACTAGAGATGAAAAGGCCAGTCCTCTCATCCCAACTGTTGACAACCATCAGAGTGAGCTGTGGGATCAGCTGAGGTCGTGGTGGTAACATCACAGTTCTACTTCTTCCTCTGCCCAATCCTGTTCTCCCTGTTCCCCTACAGGTCACTTCCTAATAAGTTAGTGCTTGCAAGTATCCATCTCAGAGGATGCTTCCCAGGAGCTGGACCTTCATGCCCTCATCTCCTTACAGGAGGGAGTGCTTCTAGCATTTCTGCACAAGATGATGGCCAAGCTCTCTCCTTCCAACGGCACTGAACTGAGCTTAGAACTGTGCATAAAATGTGCAGGACAAGAAAAGGCCTTTAATTTCCATGTGCTTCTCTCACTGGCCTTATGATGAAGTGGTTATTGATATTTACATAAGAGCACTCAATTACTGCCCCAGCAAGATGAGAAGCAAACCTAAAAGCTTCCTTGGTAGAACCGGGCCAGGGAAGTGGTGCCTTAATGCTCCCCACTGGCCCAGAGATGAGGTCAGGTGACTGGGAGGAAGGACGGCCCAAACGCAGGGCAGCGTGGCTCTGAGGAACGGATCACTGGAAACCTACAGAGGAACGGATCACTGGAACGGATCACTGGAAACCTACAGACCCACAGGACCCCTCACGCCACCCCCTAAACCTGGTGACCCAAGCCCCTCCCAGCCACTTCCTAAACCTCTTCCAAGGTGTAACGCCAGCTCTGCCTCACCCAGGGCTGGGTCCACCAGGCTGCAGGGACTCCCATAACAGAGCACAACACTGAACAGTTCAGCTCACTATTTTTCTAGCAGATTCTTGGCAGAAGCTTTTAAATTAAATGAATGGCACACCATAGTTCAACTTCTTCACATCATTTCTTTCCCTCCAGGGGTGGTAGCCTGAGACAGTGAGGGCCTGACAAGGTCAGCCCCCCACTCCTCTCTGATGTTCAGGGAGTCTGAGGTTTCTGAACAGCCATCAGCAAAGTGATTGATGGTCTTCCCTATTTTCCAGGCTCTGGGGGAGAAAACACAAAATGAAAATGAAACCAGACTTCTCCCTGAGACAAATCTGCAACCAGGGCACATATGGACCGCGTTCCTAATTTTAGGACACTGACTATAGGAACAGGTAGGGATAAGACTCTGTATTGCTGGCATCATTTGTTTGGTGTTATTTGAGGATGCACATTTCTGTCTGTGTTCAGAAACTCCTATCTGTCTTGGTCCCAATGGGGAGTTCCCTGGAAGATGACAAGCTGAAGGGTGGGCAAGAAATCGAGTTCGTTGGAAAATGACAGCAGCCCTGAATAAGTTCCTCTGCCCTCAAACAGGTATGTTCGTGAAATGTGAATCCAGGGAAGTCAACTGATGTTTTGGTTATGTGTACCCATGGAGGAGATCATGTTTTGATACAGTGCCAGGGTACTGTGATACAACGCCAGGGTGGGCTTTTGACCTCATCACCAATACAAAGATCACAATGAAAGTTTGCCCAATGCTTTGCATTTTGCTAGGTATTTTGTACTCAAGTTAGGATAATTGTAGGAAAAGTAGGAGGAAGTTTCAAAAAACCTACATAAAGGGACAGGTGTAATGTAAAATATCACAGCTCACAATACATCTATACAGTATCAACATGCTGTTGGATGCAGGGCAGTGAGGATGCTGGAGGGTGACGTTACTGATACATAACTTGGTCTCTAAATGACTTCCATTGCTATGAGATATGCTTGCTTTTATGCAGCCGGTTAATCTCTTAAATAACGAATATAAGGAAAATGGTTATAATAACATTTTTAATGTGCAACTAACAGTGCGTATTCTACAATGAAGTTTAGTTTAGTTTTTTTTTTTTTTTAATTTTTAAAAAATATTTATTTAGTTTTGGCTGCGTTAGGTCTTAGTTGCGGCACACGGGCTCTCTGGTTGTGGCAAGTGGGCTTAGTTGCCCCACGGCATGTGGGATCTTAGTTCCCTGGCCAGGGATCGAACACCACATCCCCTGCATTGGAAGGCAGATTCTTAGCCACTGGACCACCAGGGAAGTCCAAAGCTTAGTTTTAATTTGAAATGTGTTAGAGCAGGGGTTCTCAGACTTTAACATGCATCAGAATCACCTGGGGAGCTTGTAAAAAACAAAAAAATTGCTGAGCTCCAACTCCAGAGTTTCAGATACAGTAGTTCGGGTCTGGGCCTGAGCATCTGCAACTGTAACAATTGCCAAGTGATGCTGATGCTGCTGGTGCAAGGATCACACTTTGAAAACTACAGTTTTAGAGGAGCTTATTTAAAGAACCTGCAGGGACTTCCCTGGTGGCTCAGTGGTTAAGAATCCGCCTGCCCATGCAGGGGACACGGGTTCTGATCCCTGGTCCAGGAAGATCCCACATGCCGCGGAGCAACTAAGCCCGTGCGCCACAACTACTGAGCCTGTGCTCTAGAGCCCGCGAGCCACAACTACTGAGCCCACGTGCCACAGCTACTGAAGCCCGTGCTCCTAGAGCCCGTGCGCCGCAACGAGAAGCCACCGCAATGAGAAAACCTGCGCACTGCAACAAGGAGCAGCCTCTGCTCTCTGCAACTTGAGAAAGCCCACGTGCAGCAACGAAGACCCAATGCAGCCAAAAATAAAAATAAATTAATTAATAATAATTAAAAAAAATAAAGAACCTGTAGTACATACTTTTTTTTTAACAGCTTTATTGGAGTATAATTGCTTCACAATGGTGTGTTAGTTTCTGCTTTATAACAAAGTGAATCAGCTATACATATACATATATCCCCATATCTCCTCCCTCTTGCCATACTTTTGTTTTTTTTCGAATGTTACTTCATGTTAAAAAATCACTTTTTATGTTTCTATAGACTGAATGTTTGAGTGCCCCCCAAATTCATATATTGAAACCTGATCCCCAAAGTGATGCTATTTGGAGATGGGGCCTTTGGGAGGTGATTAAGTCATGAGGGTGACGTCCTCATGAATGGGATAAGTGCCCTTATAATAGAAAATTCTGAGAGCTCCTTCATCCCTCCTGCCATGTGGGGACACAGTGAGAAGATGGGTATCTATGAACCAGACACCAACCAGACACCACCAGACACCAACTCTTGATCTTGGACTTCCCAGCCTCCAGAGTTGCAAGAAATAAATTTCTGTTGTTTATAAACTACTGACTCTATGATATTCTGTTATAGCAACCCAATGGACAAAGAGATATGTCACTAATTGCTCCCCAAATTATCTGTTTTGAGAGTTGAGTTTGAATTTTCTGACATTGGATTGACTTTAAGAGTGCCCTATTTCTAGGGGGTGATGACCTCCTGGGTAAAATTTTTGCTGAATAGTATGTGGAAGGTATTTAGCTGGAGAATCAGGTACTGAGAAGACAGAAAATATCTAAGATAAAAGTAAAAATAAATGATGATGATAGCTGACATGTGCTGAGCACTTACTATGATCTCAGCCTTTCACAAGCCCTGTACAAGTATTATCTCACTTAATCTGCTCTGCAGTTGTAGGAGGAGGTGGGTTTATCCCATTGTTTTCTAAAAAGCAGAGACATATTTCACATACTATGGAAAGTGAATTGGTTGGTTAGTTATCTGCTGTACCAGTCTATTTTGAATACACGCCTTGAGACACCCCCAATAATGCCAAAGGAGAGCATAATAAACTGTAACAGTAAGGCAGCAATAATGTTTACATTGATTAAATAATGATTTGCTCAGATCAAGACTTTTTAGTCTTTCATGTGAATGACTGGAATTATTTAAAGTGACATTCAAAGTTTCTTGGGAAGATAATCCCATTTTAGATGTACACAGGAAAAGACGTAAAAAACCCACAAAGCCACTAATTTTACTTGCTTTTCTCAGAGGGACTAATATAGAGGAAAAAAATAAACCCTTCTCAGTAGAAAAAAAAGATACTTGATGAAAAGAAAGGATTTTATCAAAATAAGAAGCTTTTAACATGTCTGTGGCTCATGAAGGTCCCTAAAGTTTAGCAGGGGTGATTCAAACAGAAAACTGCTTCTCAAACAAGAAAGCAGAATCCAAGACCAGAATGCATTGTTTCCTCAATGGCTGTGCTTTTTCAGTTCCCAGTTTCCTCCTGTTACTCTCTCTGTCCAAGGCTCCTTCTGATACATCCTTCCCACCCAAGTCCTACCCCTGTTTGAAGGCTCAAGTCAAATATTCATTCTCTAAGTCAAGGAGTCTTATCTTACAGCCTAGCACTCCCTGCCTCCACCACACGACCCCACATACATATACACATACTACACAATACACACACACACCACATGTACACATATACCACACACATACACACATAATACACACATACGCACATACCACACACACACTACACACACACACCACACGTACACATATACCACATACATACACCACACATACATCACACATACACACAAACCCACACCACATACACACACCACACACATATACACATACCACACACACACACCACACACATACGCAGTACTACACAAATATACACACCACACGTACACATATACCACACACATACACACACCACATACATATACACATACCACACACACACCACACATACATCACATATATATATACACGTATCACACACCACACACATACACATATATCACATACACCACACCACACATCACACATCCACACACATACTTCCAGTGGTTCCAGAAACTCTCTGAAATTATATGCTTAACGGGAAGCATACTTTTCTGAGAAAGGTCTAAAACGTTTCTCAGCCTCCAAGGGATTCATGTTGTCCTTAATTCTCAAAACTGAAATGTCTCCCCTGCGAATTATCCCATCACTTTAGACAACTCTCACGTCACTTAGCATATGGGTTCAGGTGATTCCTGCTTTCTTTCTCCACTAGATTATAAACCCCTTCAGGACAGGATCCATGTCTGATTCGCCCCTGGGTTCTTGCCAAAGCACAGAGAAAGCCCTTAATAAATATTTACTGAAGGATGGGAAGAATAAAGGAAGGAAAGCAGGGAGGGAAACATCAAACACCATCCGATTTATTCCCAGTCCCCTGACAAGGTCACACCACACCGCCTCCGACAGATGACTCTGCAAGTGGCAGCTACTAAATCACTTTAGAAAAATACTTTCTCGGTGTGGTTCACGGGCTACAGCCTAGGACCGCGATTCAGCCAATCTATACTCTTTGTCACTAATTTGATGTGTCACCTTGTACAGCTAATACTTAATTTGCAAGAGGTCTTGGAAAATACAAAACAGACAGAAAGTATTGAGCAATTAGGACAAAGAAATTTGTTGGAATGATTTGGCTGTCTGTGTTACACAATGACCGAAGCTCTGGCAGGGATGCATTCAGGCGTTATGGACCTACGGGTGCGTCAAAAATCAGTTCTAGGAAATATATCAGATGAGTTGAATTACTCAAGAATAGAAAAATTATACCAGAAAAGAAAAGAGTATTTGGTAACGCTCTTGTTTAATTTGTTGGTGGCTCTGCCTCTGTTGCTTAGAGGAACCTTTTCCTCTGAACATAAGATCTTTGCATGGATGAATTAAAGGCGACATCCAATACTGATGAAGACGGCTCTTATTTTTTAAAATGCTCATTGGTTTGATGACTTGATTAACTTTTAAAACGTGTCATCTTTGGAAACACTTACTATAGCCTCATAATCATGTGCAGATGGGAAAATTCATCACTCTCTAAGGAAATACCATACTTACTTGAATAGCTGGTTCCTCTTTTGTGAAGCACATATTTTATTGTATTGAAGTCAACTATTTCTAGTGCTAACAGGGTGAAGTTTCCAGGTCGAAGAGACATCATTAAATATTCTACTTTCATTAAAATCTGAATTTTTATTTCATTTCCTTCTCAGAATTGGAGGAGAGAAATACTGGAGACAGAAGAGAGGCTGGAAGTTCTTTACAGCTAACTAACAGTAACAACTTGCTTATGTTGGGTGCTTACTTTATGCCAAGCGTGGTGTCATTGCCTTAACAGTGTGTATCATTTACTCCTCAGAAGTTCCCTTTAAACAGGGTACATTATTAACCTTATTTTATGGATGAGGAAATATGGGCTCATAAAGTTAACTATTCAGCTTTATATAGTTAAGTTCATGACTCAACTGGGACAAAAATTTTGGTGTCCTTGTTTTCAGGGGAAAAATATCACTTACAAGCCAGAAACACAGAGTTTAGTAAGTTGAACAAATGAAATATTTATTGTGATTAAAAAGCTTGTATTTTATCTTTTTAATGAGAAAAGATGGAAACACAGATGCCATAAAACTTTTTATTAAAAGGAGACACTACTACTAATTTTTGCTTGAGCCAGATTGATAATGTAGGTAACACATTATATTCAGTATTTTTATTTTTTTATACTTAGTGTTTTTAAAGCAATACAAAAAAATAATAATTAAAAAAAACAAACCAAACTAAAAAAGAAATACATTTACCAATGGCTCATACTCATGAGTTAGTATATAATTTTTCATATTTTATTATATCTGACAAGATTTGAAAACACTTTATTTTATTTACTTATTATTTTTTTTTTGCAGTACGCGGGCTTCTCACTGTTGTGGCCTCTCCCGTTGTGGAGCACAGGCTCCGAACGCGCAGGCTCAGCGGCCATGGCTCACGGGCCCAGCCGCTCCGCCGCATGTGGGATCTTCCCGGACCGCGGCACGAACCCGTGTCCCCTGCATCGGCAGGCGGACTCTCAACCACTGCGCCACCAGGGAAGCCCCGAAAACACTTTATTTTTTAATGTCTATGTAGAAGTCTAGAACACTTTGATCTAATTTTTCCATACACATTAAAAAATGTTATTTAAAAACTGCTGTTACATGATGGATTTATTTTTGGTCTTTAGAATGATTGCTTAAGGCAGCTTTCTCTTTAAAACGCAGGAATACATAAATGGAACAAATCCACACAATATATAAATTCTCATATTTCTGAATACTGCAGAGGGCTTATGGTAGGAGGGACAAAAGGAAACACACATATTTATGAGCGAACAGATGTGAATATGTCACGTATGCAAACTCGCTGATTTGACTCTAAAAGCCAGTCTTCTTTCCGGCCACCTTATGCAAAGCAAAGGGCTTTGCATGCCTGCAAGAGGATATTTTAAGAAATGACCTTTGCAGAACAAACAAAAATGAAATTAGGCCTCAAGGGCTTCCATAGCCTTTAATAGTTCATAATTTAGTTACGCTACAATTATACCTCTTCCTCTCCTAAGGACGAGAGATGACACAAAAACGCACACATTAAATACTACATTTCTATTTTCTTTCCCAATGTATCTACTATTTCATCCTCGGGATAAACATTTGATATTATGTTTGGAATAATGGTGAATCTGAATGCAAGTTTTCCTGCTGTTCAACAAAGGGAAAAACAATATTGGACTGTAAACCACAGGAGCATGTCTGGGGGAAATCCAGATTTCTAGGTGAGCAGAATTGATGTTTCCTGTATGCAGGGGTGACACAGACCAGGGACATTCTTGCTCTCTCCCTCCCCTTGTCCTCTGTTTCTCCTTTCTCTCCTCTCTGGGGATATTCAGTCCAAACTGAAACTCTGTGACTACTGGCAGGAGCAGGCTTCCTCCGAGATAAGGTTAAACGGGCTAAATTTTCAGTCAGTCCGAGAATATTTCTGGAATGTTATGAAATGTGTATATATTTCTGAGCCTGGGCCCAATCCGAGGCAGGATGAGTGACATTTTTGTACAGGGAGTTGTTGCTTTTTTTAGAACGTAGAGCTTGCCCTCTCTCTGGCCTGTGGGGTGCACATGCAAGTTGACAGACAGTAGGATTCGTGCTCCTTGTGTGACACGGTCTCTCAACAAGTCCCAGAGAACGTCGTCCAAGGGCACGGGAAGGACAAGGCTTGGCATAAGCAGGTGGGCTCTGAGACACGGCAATAGGTGTTACAGCAGTGCTTCTGTGAAAGGACATCCAGGCACAAGGAGTGGTTTTCACTTTGTGCAGAGAACAGATACCTATCCGGGTAAGAAAAGCGCTGGGAGAAGTGCATCTTTCCCCGCTCCCGCCCACCGTTCCGGTGTACACACAGATCCACACACACACCGTCCACAGCCCTGGCAAGCGATCAGCCAGCCGCCAGTGGTAGGAGGCAGCGCGAAAGCGACTCAGTTGCTCTTCATTTGTTCAAATTAGACAAGGCAGCTAATTATGGTGACCAAAAGAGGGCTGTCAGGGATAATGATATCATAATATTATGATAATCACAGTATTCTATTTTTCCATTATCAGAAGCAAGTTGCATAATTTCACCGTTAGCAAAAAGCCTTCAAAGCAAAATTCATGTGACTCACGTCAGCAGCAGCAGTACGATTTGACTTAAGATTGAGCAAAGACCTAGGCTCGTTCTTAGTTCGCTACTTTTGAACAAAAACAATCCCGAATGAGGAAGGACATCAGTATCTTTTAAAAGCCAGTGAATGATACAATATTAAGTACCAATAAACCCCAAATTAGGAAAAACCCCAGTATTATGGAGTATAGTTTCAGAAGTAAAACAGAAAGCTGTTTTATATAATTTGTGAGATTACGTACGTGGGATGGGATGACATGTATGCATGGGGAGCATTTTGGCGGGTACAAGCCTAGAATTCAAGACCCACATGTATCTTTATCCCAAAATACAATCCTTGGATGTTGGCATGATGTCAGATGGAAGACATTATAAACCACTGGAGATGAAGAACTTTACCACTAACTGTCCCAAATATTAATAATGGCAAATCATATTGTTAGGTGGGAAACATGGGGACCTGTCCATTCTTCCCACAAGCCAGGTGCTGCTAGAATGGGATAATGTTTCTTAAACTACCCGTGGTAAAGAATCTGCCGCCCCGACCCCAGTCCTTCACGGATTGATACTCCTGTCAAATACAATAAAAATCAACGAATAGAAAAATGAACTTAAAAAAAACCAAAGATGTACAAAACACACACCCTCAGTTTTTATCATTAGATTCAGCAGACACGTATAAACTGTTATATATAAATGCTTACCCTCCATTTCTGCATTTATCTCATCACAGACCACTGACAAACAACTCACTCTATGTAGTGCCAAATTAGGAACTTAGAGATCTTTCGTCAACTCATGTGGAAATATTGAAACGACAGAAGGAGAAAAGCCGTGACAGAAATGAGATAGAACCAAGCTTGTAAACATTAATGAGAAGATGATAACATCATGACAATACATGTTGCCATAAAAGTTCCCTGATGATTGGCTTTGAAGAATCTAGAAACTTCCAGGCTCTCCATGAGAATCACTGGGCTTGAGAACTTTGAGGCTATCAAATGAAACCATAATGGAAAAGAATATGAAAAAGAATATATATATATATGTATGTATAACGGGATCACTTTGCTGCACAGCAGAAAGTAACACAATATTGTAAATCAATTATACCTCAATAAAATTAAAAAAAAAGATTCCTGAGCTGCTGTATTTGCACTATGATGTGCCATTAACCTGTGACACCTGCAGAAGTTGAACGTTATTGCAGCAAACAGATTAGCTCCTTAGGCAGGAGTAAAAACTACCAGCTACGTTCACTGGAATAATTACAAGGCTTACTAACTGCTGAGATTTCAACCAATTATCAGCTGGAAGGAGTTTCCCATAGTGCAGTCAAATGGCATTAGTTCAAGTAGGTAAGACTCTTCGTTTTACTGCAACTTCGGCATTGGCTGTTACGAGAGGATTTAAGTCAACTGGTTATTTGTGCAAAGTGATCAAAGGTATCCTCACAGCTAGGAGGCTTCATTTTTATTCTGTGAGAGAGTTAGGTGCTCGGGAAAACACAGTGATGTTTGCTGCCAGAGCTCTCTTTAGAGTCTTACAGGGAGCGACAGGCGCTGGGGAAGACAAAGCCTATTTTCTAAAACGTCAAGTTATATCAACACCTGGTTCAAAAGGGAAACAGATTAAATGTCCCGTCGCCTGGGGGAGCTGAACCAGCCCATCATATGAAAACGGGCACTGAGGAGACTTGACACTCAGCTCTATCGACGTAGCAATTTTGCGGTCTGCCATGGATCTTTCAAATAGGACACACACCTGGCTACCCTCAAGACTCCTTCTATGCATCCAGCTGTTTTTATTTTCAGGAGGATGGAACCAGATGCTTTGGCAAATGTGACCACTCTTCTCTGATTTTAAAACATGAGGGGATTTGTGTGATTCTTCTTGTACCTGCTGCATTAAAAGACACTTAACAGATGGTTCTAGATGCTCCATGGAATCTGAATTAAATAATCATAGTATCCTTTTATAGTCTGAATTTAAGGCAGTAGCTATGCATTTGAAGACACAATGAAATAAAATGTGTCACAGACAATTTCTGTGGTAAATTACTTAAAGTCCTACCAAAATGTGAAATTGGGTGCTTCTAGAAATGACGGCCCTAGCCAAGCAGGACTTGGTTGCTGTCCTCAAGAAGGTTCAAGTCTAATGGGGGTAACAGGCAAACCGAGAATCAGAGAAAGTGCAAAGGGCTACGAGAGATGCAGACACGTGGGGACCATGTAAAAGGCAGAAAGATTTTGTGGGAAATGAGAATGCTTATTTTTGGCTTTATTCCCTTAAAGGAGGGATCTTCAGCTGGTCTACAGACACCGAGATAGTTGATTTAACTGATGACAGTTGGTAATGACAGCGATTTGCTTCTTGGGAGAGAAGAAAACAATAATTAGCAAATCATGTGGTCCCTCTCATTGCACAGCATTTGACAAGTCCACTTTCAACGGATTCAAGATGAAAATCATGTCCATTTCCACACAGCAACTGTTCATAGGAGCAGGTGACTTGAAATAAAATTCTTCCCATGTTTCAAAGCTCAATGAGTGTAGAAAATACGACAGGTTGGCTTCAGACAAATCTCTCTTATACTAACCAACTATGACTACGTAGCTTTAAATTGTTAAGAATTTGAACTTTCTTTTCATGGCTAGAGCAAGCTTTAATGCAGATTTGTTAGTGGAATAAATAATTTCAGAAAAAATAATCGTTTTTAGCGTCAGAAATAAAAGAAGCTGGGTTCCAGCCTCGTCCCCAAATATAAAATAAAGACAGATTTTATAGGCAGCAATGCAAAGTTTAAGCCAGACTCACAATCAGAAGAATTTTTTCTTTAATTCCAAAGTTCATATGACTCCCCAAAAGAGAAACAACCCCAATGTCCATCAACTAGTGAACAGATGAACAAAATGTGGTCTATTCATATAATGGAATGCTATTTGGTAATAAGAAGGACTGAAGTACTGATATAGTCTACACAGCATGCATGGGCCTCAAAAACCTTATGCCAGGTGAAAGAACCCCAAAACAAAAGGTCACAGAGGTATGATTACATTTATGAAAATGTCCCCAAAAGGCAAATCTTCAGAGACAGAAAGTAGATGAATGGTTGCCTAGAGCTGGGTGTGGGAGTGCAAATGGGCACCAGCTTTGTTCTGGGAGTGATGAAAATGCTCTAAAATTAGGACATGGTAATTATTGTACAACCCTGTAAACATACTGAAAATCATTGACAGGTACACTTAAAATGGGTGAATTTTATGGTAGTAAATTTTACCTCAATAACATAGCTGTCATTCAATACATAGTTATTGATGAGCAATTATATGAATAAAATAACTTTTAAAGAACAATCTATCTCTGCTTTATCTATCTATCTATCTACCTATCTATATCCATCTATACATTTATCTTCACTCAAAATGTTAAGGTTATTTATAAACATAATGTACCTCAAATTAATGAATGAGTACATTAAATTCCCTCCTTTTTTCTATGGTAATTATAATCTAAAGTAGTTAATTAATTTATTTATTCAATATTTATTTAAATGTTTATTAAGCACTTTGCCAGGCACTGAAATGCCAAGTACAATGAGCCCTGGTCTCCACCCTCAAGGTGTGTATGGAATAGTGGAGAGAAACGTAATGAACAATTAAGAGTAAAATGTGGTGAATGCTATGGGGAAGGCACGTGTCGGGTACTGTGGGGTGGGGGGATGATGAATTTTCAACCAAGTCAATGCAAGAAGTTACATAAGAATTAGCTGCGTGATAGCTCAAGGAGGATGGACACTTCAGCAGAAGGAACAGCACAGCGCATTTCAGCAGAAGAAATAGCATCATGAACTTGGGGAAGTTTTGTAGGTTCTGGGGGCTAAGGGGATGAGTGCACCCCTGGTACCAAAAGGAAATAAGGCCAGAATGATGGACTAACACCAGTTCAAAAAAGGCCTACTGAGACCAGCTAAAATCTCAAAAAGGGTCTTTGGTTTTTTAACCTGAAAGTTATAGGACCCATGAAGAATTTCAAGCTGGTGACCGAAAATCAGATGGGTATTTTAGAAAGATCATTTTGGTTATCGGTGTGGAGGACAGACGGGATACACTTTTTAGGGGAGCTGCACACACAGTGGTGCTCTCGGCCATCTCCTGGGCCTCTGCCTCCCAGGTTTCCAGACTATGATTCCTCCAGTAATCAGGACTTCAGTCAGCCTCTGGTATTGCCATACTTCCTCTCATGGACTCTGGTCTGCCCCGCCCTCCGCGGTCAAGGCTTCTCCAGCTGCCCTGCACAGGAACGCCCAACTCTTCCCTTGACATTGACAAATCCAGCTCCCAACAACAGCTGCCCGTCAGGCATCCAGGGCAGACCAGCTCTGGGCCTCTGTGATATGGGATTTGGAGGCATCATGCATCTATTTTAAACGACATTCAACTAAAAGAATGTGGACCGATGTCTCCATTAACAAGGCCGTTACATCCTTCTAGAATGTGATATTGTAGAACCATCCCTGCTTGAGGTCAAAATGTAATTACTGAAACAAAATTTTCGTTGAAAAAACCAACGAACTCTTTAGCTACCTGGAACAATACAGTCTGCGACCTTAGCTTTAATGGCACGATACTTGAACACTATGGTTTATTTTTGTATTTTTACTGCTGCAATCTAACTGTTAATGAGTTCCACTGTTGCGCCTCTCCCTCACAGAGAGACTCACATGCTGCAAATGACAAAGAATAAATCTCCTCAGACAGTTTTCTCATCACTCACTGAGGGAGAGAGATGACAGGTCAAACCTGAAAACAGGCTAAGTAGAAGACACACACAAAATAAACTTAAGAGTGAGGAAAAATTTCTCTTATTGTCACATAGGCTGTTGGAAATTTCCACTGGTTGATGACAACAGAGCTGCAAGAAAAAACACTAATACTGTTCCCCCCAAATGCTCACAGAGATATGAGAAAATACCAGAAAAGCACTTATATGTATTAATCAGTTTAAAAAATTGCTTTGTTTTCAAGAACAGATATTTCAATATGTTACCGTCAAAAACGATCAACATCGAAGACTGAATTGAATCAGATTATTTCTTTTCAAAGAGTTATGAAGACATCCTCAGCTTCTCGTCAGTGAGAGAGATGCTTTTTATTATTCTCAGTAGCATTTCCAAGTGACTTCTCACCAAGCTTCCCAGATAACTGATGCTAGGAGGTGAGCATCTGTGGGGATCAGTCCTCTCCAGGGAATTCTATAGGACTCTTGTAGACCTCTCACCCTCATTATTCTATGTCAGCAAACTTGGAAGAAGACCACTGTTCTGGAGAGCAAAGCAATTTTATGATAGCTATTTAGGACACACATTTAATTCTAAGTATTGATCTGGGTAAACATGATATGGGTTTAATCTCTAAGTTCTGGGCCTCAGGGTTCTGTTTCTAAACAAAATCACCCGGGACAGACCTAAAGTCTGTCATACAGAGTGAAGTAAGTCAGAAAGAGAAAGACAAATACCGTATGCTAACACATATATATGGAATTTAAGAAAAAGAAAATGTCATGAAGAACCCAGGGGTAAGAAAGGAATAAAGACACAGACCCAAGGGAGAACGGACTTGAGGATATGGGGAGGGGGAAGGGTAAGCTGTGACAAAGTGAGAGAGTGGCATGGCCATATATACACTACCAAACGTAAGGTAGATAGCTAGTGGGAAGCAGCCGCATAGCACAGGGAGATCAGCTCGGTGCTTTGTGACCGCCTGGAGGGGTGGGATAGGGAGGGTGGGAGGGAGGGAGACGCAAGAGGGAAGAGATATGGAAACATATGTATATGTATAACTGATTCACTTTGTTATAAAGCAGAAACTAACACACCATTGTAAAGCAATTATACTCCAATAGAGATGTAAAAAAAAAAAAAAAAATCACCCAGGATATGTAATTCTACCATGGTGTGAACAGTCATTCTCAGCCTTAGAAAATTACTTATCACCCAGTGACGAGAAACAACTTCTTACAGGTCAGGACAGAACACTCATTGAGGTAATGTGTTTGAGGTCAAGTTTGCTTTCCGATCGCTTACCATGCTGGTAAGATAATTTATTGTCTGCTTTTTTCAGTACCAACTTACTGCCCTGTAGCTTTGCTTCTCATTCTCTTTCAAGTTTCTTAGGTAGAAATCTCCAAAAAAGAGTGATCACACACTGTTCACTTGGAGAAGCCCAGACAGAGCTTGTAAGACTAGTATCAGGACATTTGTGGAAGTGGCTACGCTACGACAGGGCCACACTACAAACTCCGTCTAAGGGACGGGGCATTTTTCTGGGTGAAAGGTCAAGGTCCTGACAAAGCAATAAGTTGAGAAATTTTGTATTTCGAATAGGAAAAATGTAATCTCATAGACAAAATCTCAAACAAAAAGCACTGACATCAGGAGAATTCCCCCTCTTAACATGGTGCCCTTCCAGCATTTTGAACTTCCTCTGTTTCCACAAATGTACCCAGGTCCATGCTCTCTGGCATCTGGACCTTCTCACACTGATGTTCCCTCTGCCATCTCTTTCTGACCCTGCCTCACCCCCTCTGCCACTCACCTGCGGGTCTCAGCTTGAACATCCCTTCTCCTGGGTTACCTTTTTTGACCCCTATATTTAGCTATGTGCTCTTATGGCTTCTGGGACCTCCAATGTCAGAACACCCACCATGCCTCATTTTAAATACCATGTGTCTGTCTTTCCCTATGGCCTGCAAGCCGAGAGGACAGGCGCCATGTTGGTCCTTTCAACATGGTACCTCCATTCCAAGGACAAGACGTGGCAGATAGCAGGCGCTCAAATAAATATTTATCAATGAATTCATTTAAAACTTCCCCAGTTTTTATGAACGTGAATTTTGCACATACTGTTTTTAGAACTTAGAATAAAAAAAGAGATTGTCAGAAACACGGTAAGGAAAAAAAAAGACCACTGTAAGAACATGGGATGCTGATTATAAGAGTGAGGTTTCCCTGACCCCAAGTCATTCTTTTCTGACATCTATACGTATCGGTATGGCCTGTCCCAGTCGGCGTTAGGTCAGAGATTATTTTTCTGATTTCTAAGAACGGCATGTTATGTATTGACTCCACATCTGTGTTTCAGAATAGCAATGGAGACCTGTCATACCTCAGAGAAATGTCTCTTGCTTTTCTGGACCTTAGCGAAATTATCTTTTTTCTTTCATAACCCGGAAACCTCCTAAATTTGTGTTGACATTAAGTTATTTAAAAATGAAGGATTAAGAGTGTAAAGGAGTAAAGATGAGCATGTTTATTCATAGGGTAAAAACACAATAAAGGTGACATTTAAATTCTGTTGTGTGATGGGGCTTCCCTGGTGGCGCAGTGTTTGAGAGTCCGCCTGCCGCTGCAGGGGACACGGGTTCGTGCCCCGGTCCGGGAGGATCCCACGTGCCGCGGAGCGGCTGGGCCCGTGAGCCATGGCCGCTGGGCCTGCGCGTCCAGAGCCTGTGCTCCGCAGCAGGAGGGGCCACAGCAGTGAGAGGCTCGCGTACCACAAAAAAAAAAAAAAAACAATTCTGTTGTGTGCATCTCATAAAGCAAACTTGCGTATACTGGTGTGAATATCTCAGTGTAGAAGTCCACATCTCAGACATGCACTCAGGGACTTTCTAATTCCAACACGCCGAATACACTTCTGCTGGTCCAGTTCTTAAATTCTAAACCTTCTAGTGAGGGTTGGTGTCAGCTGTTGGTCACTGATCAAATATTCTTTTCAGATCTCACATATTCAAGAGCTCCCCATGGTACCAGGATGTACTGTGCTAGGAACATGCTTTTTTTAGAGAAAAGGGATTATTTGAATCTCTACAGATTTATCAAACCTACTTATAGTTTGAGGGTAGGGAAGGGTCAGGCAGGGACAGATGACGCTCCTTCTTTCCTCCGGCCTTCTTCTTCCTTCTGCCTCTTAAATATTGTAAATTCCAAGGATTCTAACCTGCCCCTCATATCCCTTTACACTCTGCCTGGGCAATCTTGCCTGCATCAAGGGCTTCACTATCACCTATACATACTGCTTGCTGGCAAATCCCCTGAGCTCTCAGCTGGTCTCTGAATCCTTTAACACCACTGCTCCTTGGGCTAGTGCCACCTGTAAGTCCCAGGGAAATATCAAGTCAATATATCAAAAGTGCAGCACCTTATTTTTGTATTTCCGTTCTTCGTTGGCTCAAGCCAGAAACCCCAAAGCCACTCAGAATTCTAATTCTCCTTCACGGTCAGCCGGTCAACAAACCCTTTACATTTTAAGCGTGTCTACAATCTGTCCCCTTTTAACTCCACCAATGCTGCTCATAGGCAATGCTGCATTCCTTTTTTTTTTTGCGGTACACGGGCCTCTCACTGCTGTGGCCTCTCCCGTTGCGGAGCACAGGCTCCGGACGCGCAGGCTCAGCGGCCATGGCTCACGGGCCCAGCCGCTCCGCGGCATGTGGGATCTTCCCGGACCGGGGCTCGAACCCGTGTCCCCTGCATCGGCAGGCAGACTCTCAACCACTGAGCCACCAGGGAAGCCCTGCATTTCTCTTAATTGATGACCTCACTCTTCTCTCACCCAATCTGTCCACGGCCTCCCCAGCCAAGGAATATCTCTAAAATAACTTTTTTATGTTAATATCCTTCAATCTCTAGCCATTATTCACAGGGTAAAGTACAAACTCACAAATACACCATAGAAAGCCCTTTATGATCCAGCTCCTCCCAACCTGTCCAACCTCATCTTTTCCTGCTTTCTAATATGTGAATTTCCTCCTTCTCTCAAAGCTCTCCCCCGCTGTACTCCCCCAGCACCCTGTCCATACCTCTAATAATATGGCCTCCCATTGGATGAGAAATGGCTTTCACGGGGCCCCCTCTGCAGCAGGCATCTACTCTTTTTGCCTGTGCAGAGTCTGTTCTCTTCTTTTGGTAGCAGAACTTTGGGAGCTACTTGGGCTCCATCGGAAGGCCTGTCAATCCAGGTGCTCTGCCCTCCCTTCCCAAGGGGTGGGCTCCTGAGCTACGCCAGGCCAATCAGAAGCTCTTCCCAGAATTCCACTGGGCAGAATGACCCCAAATGGACAAGAGGTGGAGCTGATTCCCTTTGGCAGCAGTGCCTTGGTGACACAGTCCATTAACTCTGCTCTCTAGATCCTAGGAGTTATCCTCATTCCAAGCTCCCCTAAAACTTAGTTCATATTTTGATTTTTTAATTTTTTTTTTTTTTTTTTTTTTTTTTGCTGTACGTGGGCCTCTCACTGTTGTGGCCTCTCCCGTTGCGGAGCACAGGCTCCGGACGCGCAGGCCCAGCAGCCATGGCTCACGCGCCCAGCCGCTCCGCGGCATGTGGGATCTTCCCGGACTGGGGCACGCACCCGCGTCCCCTGCATCGGCAGGCGGACTCTCAACCACTGCGCCACCAGGGAAGCCCTAATTTTTTTAAGTTGCTTGCAAACATACCCTCTGCCGTCCCCTTACTGCACCAAACACACGCACACACACACCCCCTAAATGAAAAAGCTCTTGAAAAACAGATATTATTGTTTTATTCTTCTTTCTATACTGGTCTGGCACAGTGCCTAGAAATCAATAAACATTTATGGAATTAATTAATTAATGTTTGCATACATGAATAATGAAAACCCTTGAGAGGGAACAGGGGAAGAAACGTGCCAAAGCAATGGAAAGGTACTGACATTGTTCCATGGTGATAGTAGGGTACTTGAGCTACTGTGTCTCTTTACATCCCTAATATTTACTTCATATTTCCTGACATTATGAAGGAACGAATAAGAACTTTTTCATTACGTCAGGATAAATGCTGCTCACAGGGATCCAATGTATTATTTCATCGGTACTAGACCATGGGATTCTTTTGATTCTCTTTCCACTGAACATGTTATGGATACATAATAAATATGGAAAAAGAATAACTTCTAGTATTTGGATGCACTCTTATCTCAATGATGGTATTTTCTTGAATTTTCCCAGGTGACAATTAGAATTCAGCTTGAGTGCCAATGACTGCTTGGATAGCTGTGTTGAGAAAGATTCTGAGGCTGAGTCAGATGACATGGTTTCTAGTTTCTGGGATTTACTAGAATTGACTTCATTTTATTTTTCATTTTTTATTAGTTTTGGCTGTGTTGGGTCTTCGTTGCTGAGCGCAGGCTTTCTCTAGCTGCAGCGAGCGGGGGCCACTCTTCATTGTGGTGCGTGGGCTTCTCATTGTGGTGGCTTCTCTTGCTGCGGAGCACAGGCTCTAGGCGCGCGGACCACAGTAGTTGCAGCACACGGGCCCTGTAGTTGTGGGGCACAGGCTTAGCTGCTCCACGGCATGTGGGATCTTCCCGGACCAGGGCTCGTAACCCGTGTCCCCTGCATTGGCAGGTGGATTCTTAACCACTGCGCCACCGGGGAAGTCCTAGAATTGACTTTAGAAATTACAGAAATTCTTGTGTGAACAGGATGATATTAATATTGTAAGGCACCTTCTTTATAATTCTAGTCAGCAGTATTCTGAAATTTCAGAGCGTACGGTACAATAATTATATGTATTACTACATAATATAAAATATGTTATGTATATTTTATTATATAAAATTTAGAAAAGTATACGCTACTCTGTCGCCTTGATCTATAACTGCCCAGTAACCAGTAAGTCAGGCTGAGCTTTTCAGGAGACTATGTATGTAAGGTGAGGTAGCCACACTCCAGAGAACATTTATCATGGCCTGAACCCAACACAGTATATTTGAAAAGCTAAGCCTTAGTTATTTTCTAAAAAGGAATTATGTTTCGTATAAAAATCACATAATCAGACAGGTTAATATTAACACGTTATCTGAGGAAAACTAAATATGCACATCTAGAAAGTAGGAAAATTGAAACTTTCTTGTTACAGCCTGTAAAGTCAAATGTCTTAGTTAATTGAGCAGAACTAAAGGTTTTAAAATTCTTTTTTTTAAAAAGATATTTTTGATGTGGACCATTTTTAAAGTCTTTATTGAATTTGTTACAATATTGCTTCTGTTTCATGTTTTGTTTTTTTGGCCCCGAGGCATGTGGTATCTTCCTGGACCAGGGATCGAACCCACACCCTCTGCATTGGAAGGTGAAGTCTTAACCGCTGGACCACCAGGGAAGTCCCCTAAAATTTAATTCTTAATCCCCAGATTCAGACAGTTTTCAAAAGAGCACTAATTGAAAGATCACAGATCTTAAGTCACTACACTCTCATCTCAGTTTCCTCTTCAGTCAACAGGTCACCCTCCTTCGTGGAACAGGAATACTGCTTTCCACTCTGCTGAGCCCTGTTGATGCTTCGGGAAAAGATGCACCTGCAAACATACTCGATGTATACAGGCAAGTAGCTGCCATCCGGGAAAGCCTCCATTCTCAGCAAGCTGATTATCTGACTTTCCAAAGTGCGGGTATGTATGTCCTTTTAGACAGGCTGAGAATGAATGAATAGCAACAGGATAAGTGAGGGCGCAGTAGAATGAGCTGAAGGTAGACTTCACCTCCAGGGGCTGAATTCAGGCGCCCAAGACCCGCAGAAAAAGTGCAGAAAGCACTGGATGCTTTTGGAAAGCAGAGATGAACAGGAGACCTTCTCGACCCCACTGAAGAGAGGGTAACAACCCCAGCAGAAGCAGATCTAAGGCCTGCAACCTGGACTTAACAGCCAAGGGTGCAAGCATTCTATTCAGCAAAGAGGCAGAGCAATGAGAGACCAAAGAACCACGCTTCTACCCACTGGGCAAAGGAGACCGTTGCCCTGGACTTTTTCATCAAGGTTGCGGCAGCACAGGACCTAAACTGCCTGTGCTGTAACCAGAAAGGCAAAGGCTCGCAGAAAACTCAGCCTAATTGATCCGTATCTACATATATTCAGTCAGAGCATAGAGAAATTCATGAACTCCAGGGTACATATCCCTACAAGTAAATAAAAAACCTTTCACTTGGAAAGGGGATCCTCCTACACTGTTGGTGGGAATGTAAACTGGTGCAGCCACTATGGAGAACAGTATGGAGGTTCCTTAAAAATCTAAAAATAGAACTACCATATGACCCAGGATCCCACTCCTGGGCATATATCTGGAAAAGACAAAAACTCTAATTCGAAAAGATACATGCACCCCAAAGTTCATAGCAGCACTATTTACAGTTGCCAAGACATGGAAGAAACCCAAGTGTCCATCGACAGAGGAATGGATAAAGAAGATGTGGTACATATATACAACGGAATATTGCTCAGCCATAAAAAAGGAATGAAATCTTGTCATTTGCAACAACATGGATGGACCTAGAGATTATCACACTAAGTGAAGTAAGTCAGACAGAGAAAGACAAATATCATATGATATCACTTATATGTGGAATCTAAAAAAATGATAGAAATGAACTTATTTACAAAACAGAAACAGACTCACAGACATAGAAAACAAACTTATGGTTGCCAAAGGGGAAAGGGGGGAGGGATAAATTAAGAGTTTGGGTTTAACAGATACACACTACCATATATAAAATAAACAAACAACAAGGACCTACTGTATAACATAGGGAACTATATTCAATATCTTGTAATAACCCATAACGGAAAAGAATCTGAAAAAGAATATATATATATATATATATATATATATATATGTATATGTATAAAACGGAATCACTTTGCTCTACACCTGAAACAACATTGTAAGTCAACTATACTTCAATTAAAAAAAATCCATTTCACTTGGGATTACAGCATGGGAAAAGCAGACCTATCTTTCTGCAGCCATCAGTTCCTTCATCCAGTAATGCTGCAATCCATATGGAAGAGTAAAGTATCACTCGAAGGCACTGCGGTCCTGTCCGGAACTCCTGTTTAAAGGACACAGCCCTCCTTCAGAATCAAAGATGGCATTCTTGATTGGGAACAGAAGTCTCATTTATGATTTATGAAAGCCTGCAGCCTACGTGGGCCTTTCTCCCAACATCTACTGCCCCAGAGTATCCTATGCGAGATGCAGATGACTCTGAGATTATTAGTCAATATCTATACAGCTACCCTGGGGGATAAACAAAACAAAACAAGACAGTTATGAAAGGCAGCAAGATGTCATCCCAAGAACAAGCAAGTAGAGTGTGGGGACAGGGGCCCAATCTGGCTTGTCCACCAAGCAGCTGTATGTCCTCGAGCAAATCAGCTGTCTGGATTGGGTCTCCCTTTACTCAGCCAAAGAATGAGGGGGTTGAATCAGATGATCCCCTCCAGCTAGAAAATTTAGTGAGAAATATTTTTTTTTTCCTTTACAAACAGTCACATGAGAGGGTCTATGAAATTCCATTACCCCTCAGAAAGTACAACTGGCAGCTATGGGTTGAGAGCCCCTTAGTGAAAGTATTAATAACATCCTACTTCAGTATTTGATAAACAAAGAGTGAAAATATATTATGCTGCCCCAATAATAAGTTCATCACTGGAACTTGGCATTGGCGTAACAGAAAAGCTCTTCTAGTATTTCTCGTGGAAAGTTACTTGCAAGTTCAACATCACCCACGATATCTCATCCTCCCCAAACCAAACTCGCTCCATTTCCTGATTTCTCATTCTCTTTCATTTAACCATTTTGAGGGCTGACTTATTTTTTGCATCACCCTTAATCTAAAACCAGTTATCAGTTCTTCTCCAACTTTGCCACATCTGCTCCTTTATTCCTTTTGGCTCCCAATCTGGAGGCTGTTCCAGGAGAGCAGAGGGGGTACAAGAACGAGCAGAAATGGGTGCTTAGTATATTTAATCTTCACAATCTGCCTTCTTTTTTAAAAAATATATATATTTTATTCAAGTATAGCTGATTTACAATGTTGTGTTAATTTCTGCTGTACAGCAAAGTGATTCAGTTATACACACACACATATATACACACACATACATACATTCTCTTTCATATTCTTTTCCATTATGGTTGATCCCAGGATATTGACTATAGTTCCCTGTGCTCTACAGTAGGACCTTGTTGTTCACAAACTGTCTTTTGAGGCAAGCTCCATAATGTGGAGGGAGTGAGGCTCCACCCCCAAGCTACCCCATTCCATCCAGCACACAGCAGCTAAGCCAGAGTTCAAACCCGGGCAGTAGGCTCCACCCCCAAGCTACCCCATTCTGCCTCTAGCACTTCTGAGGGCCCGGCATGACACTCTGCTAAACGTTGTATTTATCTCATTAGTCATCAGTAATGATCTTGTGAGCTTGGTCACGTCCTCACTTTTTTTTTTTTTTTGCGGTAGGCGAGCCTCTCACTGCTGTGGCCTCTCCCGTTGCGGAGCACAGGCTCCGGACGCGCAGGCTCAGCGGCCATGGCTCACGGGCCGCTCCGTGGCACTTGGGATCTTCCCGGACCGGGGCACGAACCCGTGTCCCCTGCATCGGCAGGCGGACTCTCAACCACTGCGCCACCAGGGAAGCCCACGTCCTCACCTTATACATGAGGTCTCACAGCTAGGAAGCAGCTCCAAAATCCACACCCTCTTCTACCCCGTAATGCCTCCGTGCCTCACACCTGGACTGTGGGAGAGCCTTAGTCCTGCTCCACTGGCTGTTCCACTCCACAGTATCCAGGACAGCATAACCAAGTTCACTTTCATGTCACTTCCTGGATCAAGAGCTTCCAAAAGCCCCCGCCGCCCCACCGTCTTGGCTACATAATTACCTTTACCGAATAAATTCCAATTTCCATGGCTCTGGCATTCAAGGCCGCGTGAGAGGGTAAGATGTGGCCCTCCTCCGTTGTCTGACCTCTCTCATCTTTCTGACTTCACCTTCCATGGCCCCGTTACCCTGAGGTTCTCCCCCCACAACCCATCCTGTTTATTCCTCCACACCTTTCCTCATGCCACAGCCCTCTGTCTGTAAGCTCTTCTAGGTGTCCTGTAAGGCTTCATTCCCTGGAATACAGTCCAGGGTAAACCGCTAAATGTCTTAGAGCTGAAACTGTGTTATAGCGCTCTGGAAATTCAGGTAATGAAAACCTTATTAAGCATTCGATATTATTAAACTAAGTTTTGCGCTAAGAAAGGAGTGATACCATAGTGAAACTTGGGTATAATTTGAGCTTTCAGGATGTTAGTTGCATTATTGATCTTGACTTAATAGAACAGGACGAATAAAACGGGACCCATTACACAGTGATGCATCATTCCATTAGAGATGAGGATTGGATCAGACAGGAAGTTATCAGCTACCCAAAGCAGCCACACGATCAGAGAGCAGCCTTCCTAGGCAGTCGGGTTGGCTCAATAGCTTCCAAAGTCACGTCTCACAAGGATGGTCAATTCCGCTGTTCACCAGAGATGGTGTAGTAAGTGCCAGGTCAGGGATTTCAACTGATGTCAGGTCCCAGGGAATACTCAAAGCCACAGGATAAACATGGTTCATCTTTGATTTACTTTTCAGGATTTGGAGAAAAATGTAAATAACTGAACTGAAAATACTTCATAATATTTTATGTCAAAACAAAAACTCTGTGGGCTTATTATAGAGTAGAATGGAAAATTCCATACTTTTTAAATAATAAAACATGAACTACTTCTGAGTTTGCTGCTGACTCCTTTGGCTTACACAGACAGACTCCTGGGAGTGTATGTTGCTATCCTCTGATATTAGAAGTATTTCAATGGAAAAGCTTGAGAAATACTGATGTCATGTGCTACGTATTGTGGACCAAGACCAGTGAAATCTAGTTATCATGTGATGAAAGGCTCTTGCCAGACATGCAGGGCATGTCCTATTAAAAGAAAAATATTTAGAACTTTTTTTTTTTTTTTTTTTGCGGTACACGGGCCTCTCACTGTTGTGGCCTCTCCCGTTGCGAAGCACGGGCTCCGGACGCGCAGGCTCAGCGGCCATGGCTCACGGGCCCAGCTGCTCCGCGGCACGTGGGATCCTCCCGGACCGGGGCACGAACCCGTGTCCCCTGCATCGGCAGGCGGACTCTCAACCACTGCGCCACCAGGGAAGCCCTACAACTGTTTTTATGTGAGTCTGTGTACCAATAGGAACACTATCTCTGCTGTTCCATAAAAGTTGGATGTTGCTTTTATTGTTTTAGCTTATTTAACTGAGGTTTCACAATGTACCTTGGATCTTCTAGAACATGATTTAGTTATCATATTTTGGAAGATATGCTATCTAAATCCCTTTAAAACAAATCTGTCATAGAACGAGATTATAGCAGAATCAATTTGGGTCAGGATTATAGCTCAGGATTAAAAATCTAAAGCCAAAAAACTAACTATACACTTAGTCATTCAAAACCATTTATCATGTGATGGGCACTCATCTAGACATCAAGAAAATATAGATAAAGAGAGAAACATTCCTCAAAGGGTATCACCATCTAGAATCCACACAGGGACACATGGCAGGATCCTAGGTGGATATATCAGAGCACTGAGTGAAGTACAGCAATACCAGGCTATACTCGGCAGTGTAACCTTATCAGGCTAACCCTGGACCATTCAGTAATTCATTCAATATACATTTGTGTGTCAGGATCTGTTAAATGGTCCACGATACAAAATCAAGTCCTTGACTTCACGAAGCTTTTAGTGTTCTTTTAAAAATAAAGTAAGATGGATAGAGTGATGACAAGGGTTTGGTCAGGGAAGATCTCCAGTTAGATGACATTTTTGCACTTGAAGGGAATGAGGAAGAAAGCCATGAGACCAGCTAGCAGAGCCATCAAAGGCAGAGGGAAGTGTAAGGGCTTCAGGCAGGATCATGCTTGGCATGCTTGGGAAAAAAAAAAAAAAAAGAAAGAAAAGAAAAGAAAAAGCAAGGCTGGAGAAGCTGGAACAGAGTAAGTGAAGAGCAAATCACATTCTATAGGTCATGATCGGGACTTTGCATGGAACTAAGATGGAGACCACTGGAGACGGTGACATGACCTAGGTTTCGCTTTGAAAGGATCATCCAGACAACTATAGGAGGGTGGATTACAGGGCAGTTATTAACATTGTATGTCTTCAATTAGAAGACCTGCAATGAATGAGGTGAGAGATGACGGTGGCTTGCACGGGCAGTGGAGATGGTGAAAAGTGGTTGAATTCTGGCTGTTACAAAGGTAGAGCCAACAGGATCTTCTGGTATCATGGATATGGGGGCTAAGAAGAAAGAGGAGTTACGGATGCTTCCAAAATGTTTAGTTCACACATCGGGAAGAACGGAGCTGTTGTTTGTAAGATTGGAGAAGAACAGCTTTGAAGGAGGCAGGTTTACTTTGAGATGCTTATTAGAGATGCCTCCTAGTCACTGGGTGCACAGTCCTTGAGTTCAGGAGGGAGGTCCAAGCTGGAGACAAACTTAGAAGGCTCAGCATAGCGATATTTTATTTAAAGACAGGGGTTCCAAATGAGATCGTCTAAGAAGGAATGTAGATTCAGAGCATCTTAATAGGTCTGGGGACTGAGATCTGAAGTACTCTCCTGTTTGTCTGTTTTTACGACAGCTTTACTTAGATATAATTGCAACACAAATGTTTAAGGGCAGCAAAACTGGATGAAGCAGCAAGAAAGACTGAGAAAGGGTGGCCAGTGAATTTGGAGAAGAAGAAAAAGAGATTGGTGACCTGGAGGTCAAGTGAATGCTGCCGATGGATGAGGTAAATTATATACTAAGATACATGCACTGAACTTGGCAAGGCAGCAGTCAAGAGCAGTTTTGAGAAAAGCCTGAATGGAGTTAGTTTCAAGGAGAATGGAGGAGGAGAGGGAGAGAAAGGGAGTATAAACAATTTCTTCAATGATTTTTCTGTAAGAGGTTGCAAAGAAACAGGGCCATAGCTGGAGGGGGCTTACGGTATGTTTGTGTGTTGATGGGAATGGTCCACACAGAGGGGAAGATTTCCTAGTGCTGGGGAGAACAGTGTCTTGGTAAGAAGAGGGCCGGGATCTGTATCAGCTTCCTGGGGCTGCCAAATAGTAACACAAACTGGGTGGTTTAAACAACGGACATTTATTATCTCATGGTTCCCAAGGCGAGAAGTCCAGGATTAAGATGTTGGCAAGAGCGTGCAGCCTCTGCTCGCTAGGGAGGGTCTGTTCCAGGCCTCTCTTCTAGCCTTTGCTAGTTCCTTGGCTGATGGCAGCTAAGTCCAATCTTCACAGTACGTTCTGCCTGTGTGTCTATGTCCAGATTTTCCCTTTTTATCAGGACACCACTCATATTAGATTAAGGGACTATCCTTATCCAGCATGGCCTCATCTCAACTAATTACATCCGCAACGACGGACCCTATTTCCAAATGAGGGCACATTCTGAATACTAGGGTTAGGATTTCAACGTATCAATTTTGGAAGGACACAAGTCAGCCCATAAGAGGACCCAATGCAAAGTGGAAAGGCTGGTGTTTGTTAGAGGAAAAAAAAGCAGAGAATGTATGTGGATTCAGATACAGATGGAGGATTAGCTGTGGTGGTGAAGTCTGTGGAAGTTCTCTTCTGTTTGATTCTAGTTTCGCAGTGAAATAAAAGGCAACGTCAACATCTTAAGGTTCAGCCCTGCTTGCCCAACTAACCTAAACCTCTGCTGAATACTGCCCAATCCAATTATGAGTTCTACTACATTTAAATATGAGTTCCATTATCCAAAAAAACCCCCCAAACCCCCCAAAAAACTACACAATTCAACAAAGCTCTAACTGGAATAATGATTTTAGGAATTAAGCAATTATGATCTAGTGTAAATATGAAAAGGTTTAGAATACTACCTATAATGGACGTGTAAACATTAGATAACAGAGCAATTATACAGGAAGCAGAAAAAACAGATCAGAAACAGAAACCCTTCTCAAGCCTTGAAAAAATATGGTGGAGTCTCCCCAGGATGTGAGGGGAGAGAAGGAATATTAATGTGGATTTTAAAAATCCTGGAACAGAGGTACAATAATTTTATTATCCATGGGATTTGAGGTGAGTGCTCATTGCTCACTGGCCTCAATACGTTTATGATTTAAATGAACCATTTTCAAGTCTTTTATGCTTAGCAATTACTGCACTTAATTTTGCAGTAGAGACTTTGGCAAAAGAAATTCTGTCATTTCCTCACAATTTTCACCGCTAAATCTAAAGACTTTCCACGCATATGTGAAAACTAGGTTGGGGAGGTGGAGGACATAGACAATGAGAACAGCAGTGCAATCGGGCTTCCCTGGTGGCGCAGTGGTTGAGAGTCCGCCTGCCGATGCAGGGGACACGGGTTCGTGTCCCGGTCCGGGAAGATCCCACATGCCAGGGAGAGGCTGGGCCCATGAGCCATGGCCACTGAGCCTGCGCGTCCGGAGCCTGTGCTCCACAACGGGAGGGGCCACAACAGTGAGAGGTCCACGCACCGCCAAACAAAACAAAACAAACAAAAACAACAACAACAAAAAAACAGCGCAACCAGTTTGGAATGTTTATTGTTGTGTTATTGAAAACACCCCTGTTCTAAATGAATGTTTCCAATGTTACACTTTTCCGAGGCTTAATTCTTTTCCAATGCACTCACATAACTGCTACTAGAATTTTTGTCTGTTTTGAGTGTGTAATGAGGGACAATGGACTTCTTATACCAGACAGAATGATCTCATTCCATAAATAAAAATAAGACTGCAGATTGCCTTATTTCTGCAATGAGGCTCCCATCAATGTCAGTGAAAATAGTGGGAGTGGACCAACGGTAATATATGGCCTGCAACTACCTAGAACTCTAGACAAAGCAAAATGGAAAACATCTATTACACTGCCAGCCTGTTCAGACCCAGGGGAATGGCACAGCATTGTTTTTTCTTGTTGCATATTTTGTTCAGTTTTCCTCAATACTGCTTTGAAACAAGTTGAGCAAAGATTGTGCTCATTGCTTCCATCAGAAAACCCATAAACATAAAAGCTTTGATTAAAAAAATTCTTGGCAAGGATACTTACATACTTTTTATTAAGTTTTTCCCCAATGTTCCTACAGATACTACCTTGCTTTGTGATAAAAACAATCCTTTTTATTACATATTGTTCTCTTCCAAAATCCGCTGACCAGTATTACAGCCTCATTAGTCATTTCTACATTTAGTTGTATGTAAGCAAAGGGAATGACTACAAGAACAAATAGTAGTCAACACCTCTAGCAAAGTGAAACCACAGCAGTTACTTTTGGGTTGTTTTAGGAGCATGTTTGATTTCTCACACCCATATAATACCATCCTTTCCTTTTACAAAAGGGAAAAATCCTTTCTTATTTGATGTGACTTTATCCAACACTCTACAATAGCAACAAATAAACTTTTCTAACAATTCTTTCAACTATTCAATCTGATAGCCTTTGTGCACCAGCACGGTTTCATAGTTACATCCTTGTAGTTTTCAACCTACAAATATCCTTCTCTATGAGTCAGAAGTTAGTTTTAAAAAATTTCCATTCAAAACATGAATTGAATACTTAATATGTGCCAAACGCTAGGGCTAAAAGGCAAATGGCGTATCTTCTATCACCAGTAATTGAAGCAAATGACTTCACATTGACTTTATTAATAAAGAGAATTACAATCTTTACCACGATGGTATTTGTAAAGCTTCTTTTCATTTACACTGAACTCTTCTTTGATAAGTTAATGGGGCTGATGAATGAAAAGTACTATATTTGTAAAGTATTATTGTACGTTACCTCCTCAAGAGAGTAAAGTTGCAAATGGGAAATAATTAGATTCAAAATGCCATTATACCCTGCCAAAACCTAAGTAGAACTTGATATGTCCTTGACCTTTGATGAAACCTAGAACTTAAAATGTTGTTTACGTAAGTGGTGTTTAGGAAGCCAACTGAAGGAAAATCAGAAGGCTTAGTAAAAAACAATGACACTTTTGCTCTCTAAGATGTTTAATTCTTTAAGACAACCCATCGAGGTAGATATTATCATCACCATTTACAGAAAAAATATTAAAGGTAAAAAAAGGTTAATTAACTTGCCCCACAGCTATATGAGATGTGCTTGGGATCTGGACTCATGCATCTGACTTTACAGCCTATGACCTTATCATTATGCAATCACATCATGCTAGTTCTTTCTGTGGAGATGGGTAATCAAGAGGCTGAGGGAAAATGTCCACAGAATGACCAGGGAATGATGCACTTAGGCTACTAGTAATAGTTTTTTTTCCTCTTTCATATTTTTATTGTGATGGAACATACCCAACATATAATTTATACTATTTTAACCATTTTTAGGTGTACGGTTCTGTGGCATTAAGTACATTCCGTTTGTTGTGCAACCATCACCACCATCTACCTCCAGAACTTTTTCATCATCCCAAACTGCAACTCTGTACCCATTAAAGAGTAACTCCTCATTCTTCCCTCCCTCACGTCTCTGGTAACCACTACTCTATTTTTTTGGTCTATCTGAATTTGACTATTCTAAGTACCTCATCTGAGTGGAATCATGCAATATCTGTCCTTCTGTGTCTGGCTTCTTTCACTTTGCATAATGTTTTCAAAGTTCACCCATGTTGTAGCACGCATCAGAATTTCATGACTTTTTAAAGGTGAATAATATTCTATTATATGTATATACCACCTTTTGTTTATCCATTCGTCAATGGACATTTGGATTATTTTCGCCAAAAGGACATGAATAACGCTACTGCGAACAGTGCTGCTATGAACATTGGCATACAAATATACGTTTGAGTCCCTGCTTTCAATTCTTCTGCGTATAGACCCAGAGGTAGAATTGCTGGGTCATATGGTAGTTCTATGTTTAACTTCTGGGGGAACTGCCATACTGTTTCCCCCAGAAGCTGTACCTCTGTGGTGTCTACATTCCCACCAACAGTGTACATGTCTCCATGTCTTCATCGTCAACGCTTGTTATTTTCCATATTGTTTTCACTTTTAAATGAATTACTTTATTACAGACATGCTAATAAAATAACAGGAAGCCAAAGCAAACACTGCTCACAATCCCACCCTGAAATCAAATCAATAAAAATATGCATGATATCCATCGATTATAAAATTCACGGATGTTACTAAGTAACATGATGTTACTGAGAAAACCAAGCACGTACATGGACATGGACTGGCAGTGACACTGACTAATCAAAGAGGGTCTCAGGCTCAGGCTCAACCATTCTAACTTCCACCAAGTTTTCAGTGACTTTTCAAGATGATTTGGCTTAGAGATTATAGAGGAGGGAGACCTAAAGCTCAGCCACACCCCACCTGTTCTCATTCTTCTCCTCTCGGGTGCCAGACGATCCCTATGAAACATCTGCAGGTCTCTGTGGCAGGCAGATCTTCTGATACACTGTGAGACGGCCCCTTGAGGTTGATGGCAGGGAATGAATCCAGTCTGTGCATTTGCCACTGAACAAACGGTGATTCGTCTGTGGTTGTCCGTACATGTGTATGCTTCTGCCTTGCAATGATTTCTTCCTCCCCTAACCAACCTGCTAAAATGCAACATTTAAACCAGCCTCGCATGCATTATTGCCAGGCTGGGGCCTAATCGTGTCAAATGAAGGCTGCCAGCTTCCCTTGCCAGAAGAAGAGGCACTGGGAAAACCGGAAATGGGACAAGAGTCTGGTACACTCTCTACTCGGTCATGGATGGCCTTCAGCAGTAAACCAGTCAACGGACTCAAAAGAACATGGCTTCCCGTTAACACAGAGCAATACCAAATCCCGCAGACATGATTGATTCATGCCCTGTGCCAGTCCCTGTCAAACACAGTATTTGTTTTTCTGCTAATGCTACTAATGTTTAAATTGGAATGTATGTATGAGAAGAGTTATAAGAATGTGAAGCATTTTTTTTTAATGGAAAAGATTTTAATGTATTGGTAAATAATATTAAAACATAGGTAGAAGCCTTAAATCACAAACCAAAGACATGCTGGATTTAAAACAAAAAAGCAGCCAATGAAAAGTCTGCGTTATCCTGCAGATGCTGGGGACAAATGCCCAAGAGTTCCACTGCTGGATTGTATAGTAACTGCACATTTAGTTATGTAAGAAACTGCCGACTGGCTTTCCAAAGGGGCTGAAATGCGTGAGGGATCTGGTTTTTCCACTGCCTCATCAGGATTTGGTGTTTTTAGCTTCAGCCATTCCACATAGGTGTGTAGCGATAGCTCACTGTGGTTTTACTTTGCATCTGCCTAACGGCTAGTGATGCTGAACCTCTTTTCATGTGCTTATTTGCCATCCTTATATCCTTTTAGGTGAGATTTCTGTTCACGTCTTTGTCCATTTTCTAATTGGGTTGTTTGTTATTTTACTGTTGAGTTTCTAAAATTCTTTTTATATTCGAGAGACTATTCCTTTGTGGATATATGGTTTGCAAATACGTTCTCCCTGTCTATAGCTTGTCTTCTCATCCTTTTAACACGGTCTTTCGCAGAGCAAGATTTTTAATTTTGTGTGGCCCAATTTATCAGTGTTTCCCTTTACGGATCTTGCTTTTGGTGCCAAGTTTAAGAACTCTTTGTCTAGTCCTAAACCCTGAAAATTTTCTATAAATGTTTTATTTTCTTTTCACATTTTTTTTTTTACATCTTTATTGCAGTATAATTGCTTTACAATGGTGTGTTAGTTTCTGCTTTATAACAAAGTGAATCAGTCTATAAACGTTTTATAATTCTACATTTAAGTATGTGATCCATCTTGAATTAATTTTGCTTAAGGTGTGAGGTTTAAGTCGAGGTTCTTTTTTTTTTTTTGGCCTATGGTTGCCCAATTGCTCCAGCATCATTTGTTAAAAAGGCTCTCCTTCTTCCATTGAATTGTTTTTGCATCTTTGTCAAAAGTCAGCGGAACATACTTATGTGGGTCTACTTGTGGGTTCTATTCTGTTCCACAGATCTGTGTGTCTATCCCTGTACCAATGCCACACGGTATTGATTATTGTAATAATATAATAAGCCTAAGGATGTGAAGAATTCTTAATGGTCATGAGATCCCCACTGTAACCCAGAGCCAGGAGATTTGCACTTGACATTGAGATTTACACTCCTAAAGTACCTGTGCATTGAGCCAGAAACCTTTTCAATAAACAGAAGACTCTGGAGACCTTGGAAACAATTGTCATTAAATAAATTTAAAAAAAAAGAACAAACGACAACATAAACCGATCTTCCACTAGGACAAAAAATAAAACTATCTTATGCGATCACAACTGCCCAAAGCCTTATGATACCCATAAAATTGTCTCTCAAGGAGCAATGTGCCATTGTCAAATTGTATTCAACCACCCATGATTCAGGATGTGTTTGCATGTTTATAATTGCTGGTGTGGAGAAAGAGTCTATGTTAATTTGCTGCCACTGTAGTGGAAATGGCTATGCTAATGAGTTTGAAGAAAATGAGTTAGTTGAGTATTATCTCTTTTATGGTTCTAAACAGAGAGATTCCATTATTTTTCTAAATCATTTAACTCAACTAAAAGCAATAATTTTGCAGCAAAATAAACTTTCCCGAATACCTTTGAGTTTTCAATGATCCAGCTGCTCTTAGATATGTAAGCAAACAGGAAACCACTAGTGAACCACTTGTCACTTTCTTACTAGTGCTTGTATAAGACTGAGGACTACCCTTGCTTTCACTGTATCAGTTATCTATTGCCCCACTAAAGCTACAGAACAACAACTGAGCCTCAGTGGAATGGAAAAACTATTTATTTAGCCAGTGAGTCTGCAGGGACTGGTTCTGGCCAGGGCTTAGCTGATGGGAACTGGGCTTCCTGACATGTCTAGATATCAGCTGATTGTTGGCTCATCCTGGACAGCCACACTCAAGAGACTTGGGGAACATGGCCCTGTCTGATCCTCCAGCAAGCTAGTCCAGGTGTATTCTTGTGATCATGGCAACAAAGTAAGAGAGGAGACAGAGACAAGCCAGTGTGTTTTCAAGCTTCTGCCTGTGATACAACTGTTAACATGACATTGGCTAAGGCAAGTCCACGTGGCTAAATTCAGAATCAAGAGGCAGTGAAATGTACTCTACCTTTCGGAGATAGGAACTGCAAGGTGATATTGACAAAGAATCTGTACACAGAGAAGAATGAAAGACGGTGCCATTAATGCTAACAGTCTACCAGACTCATCTTCATATACTTAGGCCATGATGGAATTTTTCTTATTACAGTTTCTGGGACAGGACCCCCTTTTTCTTTTGGCCCAATCGCAAGTCTCACAACAAGTATCTTGCCAATCTGTAAGTACTCCAGAACAGTAAGAACCCAATCCAGTGCCCAACGCAAGTAGCTGTTCACTAATCCTGGATGAATGAATTAATGAAGAATGAAAGATTCTGCAGGCTGTAGTGTTCAACGTATTAGCTTGTAACAGTATCAATTAGCATAAGAAGAGTCTTTTGTGATTTTCTACATCTGTACTTATTTTTCTCCATTGAGATGACTGCATCCAATGTGTCCAACAAATATGAAATGTGCATCTCTTATGTGCAAAATTCTACCATAAGAACACAGGAATGTGAGTGATACCACTCTAGTGAAAAATCAATGGGCGAGATGAAAAATCAGTCTCCGTCCCTGCTTAGAATTCTGCAGGCTGCATAAAATATCTTTCAAATAAGAATGATCTATAAGATTTCATTCAGCTCTGAAATTCCACAGTTTTATTATTTTAGATAAAAGTAATGGAAGGCAGAATGTAAGTACCCAGAATAACAGACGAATTTAAGAGAAAGAGAGGTCACACACATGTGTGGTTGCAGGATAAAGTCTTCATGGGAAAAGTAACATTTAAGGGCTTGCAGGACTTTAAAAATCAATGGGGACAGTGAAGGAGCACAGTTAGGTGAGGCTGGGCGTACTTAGGGCCAGGGAGTGATTCCATTTTTCTGGAACAAAGGGTTAACATGGACAATTGGTAGGAGGTAAACCCAGAAAGACAGGTTAGAGCTATACTGTTCATGGCCTTGAATAGCAAGCTGACGAGTTTGTACTTACTTCTGCAGATTTGATCTTTCTAAAGCATCTCTCCACGCTTTAGAAAGACTAGTCTGCATAGCCCTATACAGAACTGCTTTATGTAGGGAGAGGGGGTGGGCAGATAAGTCTGTAGGTTATTTAAAGTGTCTAGGTGAGAAACTGTGAGTATCTAAATAGGAAGGTTGAAGAGTGAAGATGCTCTGAGAGAGGGCTGTGGGTACCAGAGGAAAAGCCCAGCATCTTGCCCATTACATCTCTCTCTCTTTTTTTATAACAGGAAGCCAGTCAAATTGTATGCCAAGTTTATATATTCTACAGTAAATGCTAGTCTTCAAAATTTCCCCCAAACTTTCTATTGAAATGAATTTACTCCAAATCCAGGCTTTAGCAAAGACAGAGATCCTTGTCGTCGTAATTAGCCTTGACAGTATCACTACAGTCATGAGAAGCTCAAATTGACTTATCACTAAGAGCAGTGACCACCCATTAGAAGCACTTCACTGGTCATTCACCTTTCAGCAGGCTGAACTGTCTTCCCAGCTGGTTGAGCACAATCTAATCTCTTGATAACTGAATGAAGTCTTCTAGACCATCAGCAAAGGAAGATAGAATCTAGGCTTTCAGTGCTGTAAGCAATTTAGAGATCATCGTGTTCACTCTTATCTTATGAATGAGGAAACCAGGTCAAGTGGTCCAGCTAATCAGTGGTGGGACGGAGCCCAGCTCTCCTCATCGTGCTCAGCTGATGCTCTTTGTATGATACTGTTAGCAAGCAGGCACATTCATGTCTGTTCACATGTTTAAGTCAATATTCTCAACCATACGATCTTCAATCAGACTATATCTGAGACACAGAACAGCAGGTAGTATGGTAAGGCTAGTATGGGGTAGATCTAGGTGATCAGAAGAGGAAGCTGTAAACATTGGCTGGTCCCTAATTCTCCAGGACCCAGAATGACAAGCCATGGGATCTGACATCCTTTGAAACAGAAAATGTGAAATCATGAGATAATGGAAGGTTTTTTACAGCTGTGGTTTATTTTAAAGTACTATATTATCTTAAATTCTATTCAAAATTGGGAGGAAGTACATGTCACATAACTAGGAAAGACTAAATTTTCTGAAAACTGCCACAGATTTTTTTCAAAACTTCAAAACTGAGAGAAGTTTCTGTTTATTATAGTGACATTTCCAAAATTATACACATCGCTGTGAATCAGTCTTTTGGATATATTTATCTCTTTCCTCTCTGTGTCAGATTTCCTTGAACTGAGAAAGTTATCTTTTTATTCAGTTATTTCTGTAACCATTATTAGTTAAATATTTTAGTGAGATTCAAAAGAAAATGTTATACATACTAAGCTATGACACATTAATTCTACCAAAATCTCTGAATAGTACTGATTCAGTTAAAATGTAAATGTCATACACGTGCAATTCCCAACGCAAACGGAGGTGTGATCTAAGGGCTGTAATGGATCTTGAGCTGTGTCGTGGTTCCAAGAAGAAGTTATAAAGAATAAGTTGCTTTCCCTCAAGTCCTGCCTCTCTCCCTCATTCACAACGCAGGTGCTTCACAAAGACACACATGAAGGGCCTGCAGAAAAGTGGAAATTGCCTCACCAGCCAGGTCAGCCTAGCCAACCCGAGAGGTTACAGATATGGCAGCCGGAATATCCACACATCTGACTCACAGAGTAGATAATGAAGACATTCATTAAAATTACAAATAAAAACCAAGGAGACAAATATACAAAAATAACAGCTCCCATCGTTCAAAAAATGCCTTTTGAGTAACGATCACATCTCAGACAATGCGCTGGGCACCAGACAATCACAGTCCCCATCCTTATGGATCTTCAGATCTAGTTGAGGAGATAGGCAATAATATAAGCACACATACACAAACATAATCATCATTTGACATAAATATTACAAAGGATTTGATGATGGTTCTGTGATGGAGAGTAATAAAAGAATGGACTTACTTAGGTATGGTGTTCAGGAAAGATCTCTCTGAGAGATGACATTTAAAATAAGACCTGGGGGGCTTCCCTGGTGGCGCAGTGGTTGAGAGTCCGCCTGCCGATGCAGGGGACATGGGTTCGTGCCCCGGTCTGGGAGGATCCCACATGCCGCGGAGCGGCTGGGCCTGTGGGCCATGGCCGCTGAGCCTGCGCGTCCGGAGCCTGTGCTCCGCAACGGGAGAGGCCACAGCAGTGAGAGGCCCGCGTACCGCAAAAAAAATTTTTTTAATAATAAAACAATAAAAAAAATAAAATAGGACCTGAAGGATGAAGAGGAAGTACCAACTACAAAGGCCCAAGGAGGAAAAGGGCTTGGCCTGTTTTAGAAACTTCATATGATCAATGTCTAATAAAGGATTAACTCAGCAAGCCTGGGTTGTCCAAACTCGTCACAGTACAAAGAAAAGTTTGCCCTTTGACCAGCTCCTGGCTTTAACCTCTAAGCCCTTGGAACTACCTGCCTAATAAGAGTGTCACTGTTTAGCTGGGGTTGTGGTCCCCAGATAGTCTATGTCAACAATGTGATTGATGGTGGGGTCCTTGGGCCATGTGGTATCAGTCTTACCTCTAAAGAGGCTGGAGGCTGAGTAACTAACATCTGCCACATGGTACTCCATGCCTATGCGACTGACTTCCAATAAAAACCCTGGACACCAAAGCTAACCTGAGCTTCCCTGGTTGGCAATATTCCACATGTGTTGTCACACACGTACACCATTGCTAGGAGAATTAAGTGCTATTCGAATGACTCCACGGGGAGAGAACAACTGGAAATTCATGACTGGGTTCTCCTAGACTCCAACCTACATACCTTTTTCCTTTGCTAATTTTAATAACATTTCCCAAAGATCTCCATGGCTGCTGCTTGGAGAAAGGATTAGAGCGGGTAAGGGTGGAGGTAGGAAAATCAAGCAGCTGTCGACCATGGGGACTTAGACTGGGCTGGGGTGGGAAAGGTTGACGAAGCTGGAGAGAAATGACAGATTTGAGATATATACTAGATAAGGAGGAAGCAGAATTTGGTGTTGGGTTGTATTTCAAGAGGGTTGGAGAAGACAAACCACAGATAATTATTAGGTTTCTGTCTTAAATAACTGCATATATGATGGTGTCACTGAAATGGAGAAGACTGGAGAAAGAAAAGGCCCAGAGTTCAGGTTTAGACAGGTTAAGTGTGAGATGCCTGTGAGACATCTAAGTTGGGAGGACCAAAGATATAAATTAGAGAGGTGAAAGCAGATAGACAGACAGATAATATTTAAAGCCACAATAATGGATACAATCTCTTAGAGAGAATGTATGCAAAACAAAAGAGAAAGGGCTCAGAACCAATCCTGGACGACCCACAACGCTCAGAGATCAGGAAGAGGATGAAGAGAAGCTTATTATGTATCAGGCTCAGCACTACATGCTTTCCATGAACTAACTTAGCCAGTCCTCACAAAGACTCTAAGAGGTAATTATTACTACACGCCCCGTTTTTTGGAAATTATTAACCTAAACCTAATTCTTTTTTGAAATGATAAATTATTCAATTTATTTAAAGTAAAACATAAAAATTAAAAAAAAAAACAAAATGAATTCACCCATTTCTCCCAACCTCCCCATCCCCTGACTCTGGCAACCACCAATCTGTTTTCTGTGTCCATAAGCTTGTCTTTTTGTTTTAGATTTCACATATAAAAGAAATGTTATAATGTTAATCTTTCCCTGTCTGACTTATTTCACTTAGAATAATGCCCTGACGGGCTTCCCCAGTGGCACAGTGGTTAAGAATCCACCTGCCAATGCAAGGGACACGGGTTTGAGCCCTGGTCCGGGAAGATCCCACATGCCGTGGAGCAACTAAGCCAGTGTGCCACAACTACTGAGCCTGCGCTCTGGAGCCCGCGAGCCACAACTACTGAGGTCGCGTGCCACAATTACTGAAGCCCACGCGCCTAGAGCCCGTGCTCTGCAACAAGAGAAGCCACCGCAATAAGAAGCCCGCGCACCACAACAAAGAGTAGCCCCTGCTCACCGCAACAAGGGAAAGCCCGCGCACAGCAATGTAAACCCAATGCAGCCAAAAATGAATAAATAAATAAATAAATTTTTAAAAAAGAATAATGCCCCTGAGGCCCATCCATGCTATTGCAAATGGCAAGATTTCATTCTTTTTAACGGCTGAGTAATATTGCATATTGTAAACTATTATATGGCACAATTTCTTTACCCATTCACCTGTCAGTAGGCACTTAAGTCGTTTCCATATCTTGGATGTTGTAATTAATGCTGCAATGCACATGGGGTTGCACATATCTTTTCAAGTTAGTGTTTGCATATTCTTTGAATAAATAGCTAGAAGTGGAATTGCTAGTAGTTCTACTTTTAATATTTTTAGGATCCTCTATACTGCTTTCTATAGTGGCTGCACCAATTTACATTCCCACCAACAGTGCACAAGGTTTCCCTTTTCTCCACATCCTCACCAACATTTTTCATTTCTTGACTTTTTGATAATCACCATTGTAACAGGTATGAACGGACATCTCATTGTGATTTTGACTTGTATTTCTGTGATGATTAACAGTCTTGAGCATTTTTTCAGGTACCTGTTGGCCATCTGTATGTCTTCTTTGGAAAAATTTCTATTCAGATCTTCTGCCTATTTTTCAAATCAGATTGTTTTTGTTTTGTTTTGTTTTGTTTATGCTATTGAGTTGTATGAGTTCTTTATATATTTTGGATATTTGCCCCTTATCAGACATATGATTTGCAAATATAATATTTTCTCCCATTCAGGGGTTATCTTTTCATTTTGTCAATGTTTCCTTTGCTCTGCAGAAGTTATTTAGTTTGATATAGTCCCACTTGTTTATTTTTCCTTTTGGTGTTAGATTGAAAAACAATCATTGCCAAGACCTATGCCAAGGAGCTTATCATATATGTTTTCTTCTCAGAGTTTTATGGTTTCAGGTTATACATTTTTTTTTTTGCGGTACATGGGCCTCTCACTGTTGTGGCCTCTCCCGTTGCGGAGCACAGGCTCCGGACGCGCAGGCTCAGCGGCCATGGCTCACGGGCCCAGCTGCTCCGTGGTATGTGGGATCTTCCCGGACCGGGGCACGAACCCGTGTCCCCTGCATCGGCAGGCAGACTCTCAACCACTGCGCCACGAGGGAAACCCTGAGCCTTCTTTAATTTCTTTCATCAATGTCTTATAGCTTTCAGGTCTTTCACCTCCTTTCGCTTCTTCTATTTTATTCCTTGTGATGCAAGTATCAAAAGGATTGTTTTCTTAATTTCTTTTTCTGATAATTTGTTATTAATGTATAGAAATGTAACAAATTTTTATGTATTGATTCGTATCCTGAAAATTTACTGAATTTTTTATTAGTTCTACCAGTTTTTGATGGAGTCTTTAGGATTTTCTATATATCATTTCATCTGCAAATTGTGATCATTTTACTACTTCCTTTCTGATTTGGATACCTTTTATTTCTTTTTCTTGCCTAGTTATTGTGGTTAGGACTTCCAATACTATGTTGAACAAAAGTGGCAAGGGTGGACATCCTCATCTTGCTCCTATCTTAAAGGAAAAGTTGAAAGGTTTTTACAATTGAAGATGATGTTAGCTGTGGAATTGTCATATACGGCCTTTATTATGTTGAGGTATGTTCCTATACCCACTTTGTTGAGGGTTTTATGATAAACAGATGTTGAATTTTATCAAATGCTTTCTCTGCATCCACTGAGATGATCATATGATTTTTATTCTTCATTTTGTTAAGTAGTGTATCACACTGATTTGCAGATGTTGAACCATTCCTGCATTCCTGGGACAATTCCCTTTTGAACATGGTGTATGATCCTTTTAATGTATTGTTGAATTCAGTTTGATAGTATTTTGTTGAGGATTTTTGCACCTATGTTCATCAGGCATATTGCCTTAATTTTCTTTTCTCATAGCGTCTTTGTCTGGTTTCGGTATCAGGGTAAGCTGGCCTTGTAAAATGAGTTTGGAAGAGTTAACTTCTGTTCTATTTCTTGGAGCAGTTTGAGAAGGATTAGTATTAATTCTTCTTTGAATGTCTCATAAAACTCACCAGTAAGGGGACTTACCTGGTGGCACAGTGGTTAAGAATCTGCCTGCCAATGCAGGGGACACAGGTTCGGTCCCTGGACAGGGGAAGATCGCACATGCCACAGAGCAACTAAGCCCATGTGCCACAACTACTGAAGCCCATGCACCCTAGAGCCCGCATGCCACAGCTACTGAGCCCAAGCAACACAACTACTGAAGCCTGCATGCTCTAGGGCCTGCGTGACACAACTACTGAGCCTGCGTGCTGCAACTACTGAAGCCTGCATGCCTAGAGCCCATGCTCCACAACAAGAGAACCCACTGCAGAGAGAAGCCTGTGCACTGCAACAAAGGGTAGCCCCCGCTCGCTGCAACTAGAGAAAGCCCGCGCACAACACAAAAATGCAACACAGCCAAAAAAAAAAAAATTCACCAGTGAGGCTATCTGGTCCTGGACTTTTGTTTCCTGGGAGGTTTTTGATTATTGATCTTACTAGCAATTGGTCTGTTCAGATTTTCTATTTCATCATGATTCAGTCTTGATAGGTTGTACGTTTCTAGGAATTTATCCATTTCTTCTAGGGTGTCCAACTGTTGGTGTATAATCATTCATAGTAGTCTCTTATGATCCTCTGTATTTCTGTGGTATCAGCTGCAATGATAACAACTCTTTGTGATTTTATTTAAGTCTTCTCTATCTTTTTTCTTGGTGACCCTAGCTAAAAGTTTGTCAATTTTGTTTATCTTTTCAAAGAGCCAGCTCTTAATTTCATTGATATTTTCTAATTTAGTTTTTGTTTGTTTGTTTGTTTGTTTTGCGGTACGCAGGCCTCTCACTGCCATGGCCTCTCCCGTTGGGGAGCACAGGCTCCGGACGTACAGGCTCAGCGGCCATGGCTCATGGGCCCAGTCACTCTGTGGCATGTGGGATCCTCCTGGACTGGGGCACGAACCCGTGTCCCCTGCATCGGCAGGTGGACGCTCAACCACTGCACCACCAGGGAAGCCCCTCTAATTTAGTTTTGATTTAATTTATTTCTGCTCTAATCTTTGTTATTTCCTTCCTTCTACAGGCATACCTCAGAAATATTGTGGGTTTGGTTCCAGACCACTATAGTAAACTGAATCACGTGAATTTTTTGTTTTCCCAGTAAACATAAAAGTTATGTTTACACTATCCTGTAGTCCAAGTGTGCAATAGCATTATTTCTTAAAAAACAATGTATATACTTTAGTTAAAAAATATTTTATTGCTAAAAAAATGCTAACCATCATCTGTCAATGCAGGGTGGCCACAAACCTTCAACTTGTAAAAAATGCAGTACCTGCAAAGTGCAACAAAGTAAAGTGCAACAAAATGAGGTATGCCTGTACTAACTTTGAGCTTCCTTTCTTTTTCTGGTTCCCCGAGGTGTAAAGTTAGGTTGTTTATTTGAGACTTTTCTTGTTTCTTGAAACAGGCATTTATTGCTACAAACTTCCCTCTTAGAACTGCTTTTGCAGCATCCCATAAATTTTGGTATGTTACATTTCCACTTTCGTTTGTCTCAAGGTAATTTTTTATTTCCCTTTTGATTTCTTCTTTTATCCACTGGTTGTTCAGATAGTCCCATTTTTTAGAGGAGCAAATCGAGACTTATTAGAGAATTCAGATAACTTGCCTTAGGTATCTCAGTTTCTCTCTCTGTCTGTCTCTTTCTGTCTCTCTCTCTCACACACAACACACACACACACACACACACACACACACACACACACAATTATGTGGAAGAACCAGAATCCAAACATCTGGCTTCAACACCTATGTTCTTTTTGATTCTACTTCAATGTCATAGAAAGAAAGGAAAACAAAACCATAAAACAACAAAATAAACAACAAAACAGGCAAGGACTGAAAAAACTTTCTAGTAGTTATAATTTCCAGGATCAGGAAAAATACATATAAAAAAAGTTATCAGTGAAGTAAAAAGTTTTCCCACTTGTGATTTGAAAGTCACAAAAGAAAAGATAAAATTGCACACAGAGAGGGCAGACAGCAGAAGCAAGAAGAACTACAGTCCTGCAGCCTGTGGAAGAAAAACCACTTTCACAGAAAGATAGACAAGATGAAAAGGCAGAGGGCTATGTACCAGATGAAGAAACAAGATAAAACCCCAGAAAAACAATTAAATGAAGTGGAGATAGGAAACCTTCCAGAAAAAGAATTCAGAATAATGATAGTGAGGATGATCCAGCGCCTTGGAAAAAGACTGTAGGCAAAGATCTAGAAGATGCAAGAAATGTTTAACAAAGACCTAGAAGAATTAAAGAACAAACACCTGAAAGAATTAAAGAACAAACAAACAGAAATGAACAACACAATAACTGAAATGAAAAATACACTAGAAGGAATCAATAGCAGAATAACTGAGGCAGAAGAACGGATAAGTGACCTGGAAGACAGAATGGTGGAATTCACTGCCACGGAGCAGAACAAAGAAAAAAGAATGAAAAGAAATGAAGACAGACTAAGAGACCTCTGGGACAACAATAAACGCAAGAACACAAGCATTATAGGGGTCCCAGAAGGAGAAGAGAGAGAGAAAGGACGCGAGAAAATATTTGAAGAGATTATACTCGAAAACTTCCCTAACATGGGAAAGGAAATAGCCACCCAAGTCCAGGAAGCGCAGAGGGTCCCAGGCAGGATAAACCCAAGGAGAAATAGCTGAGACACATAGTAATCAAATTGACAAAAATTAAAGACAAAAAAAAATTATTGAAAGCAGCAAGGGAAAAATGACAACACACAAGGGAACTCCCATAAGGTTAAGAGCTGATTTCTCAGCAGAAACTCTGCAAGCCAGAAGCCAATGGCATGATATATTTAAAGTGATATATATATATATATTTAAAGTGAAAGGGAAGAACCTACAACCAAGATTACTCTATCCAGCAAGGATCTCATTCAGATTCGATGGAGAAATCAAAAGCTTTAAAGACAAGCAAAAGCTAAGAGAATTCACCACCACCAAACCAGCTCTACAACAAATGCTAAAGGAACTTCTCTAAGTGGGAAATACGAGAGAAGAAAAGGACCTACAACAACAAACCCAAAACAATTAAGAAAATGGTAATAGGAACATACATATGGATAATTACCTTAAATGTGAATGGATTAAATGCTCCAACCAAAAGATGCAGACTTGCTGAACGGATACAAAAACAAGACCCATATATATGCTGTCTACAAGAGACCCACTTCAGACCTAGGGACACATACAGACTGAAAGTGAGGGGATGGAAAAAGATATTCCATGCAAATAGAAATCAAAAGAAAGCTGGAGTAGCAATACTCATATCAGATAAAATAGACTTTAAAATAAAGAATGTTGCAAGAGACAAGGAAGGACACTACATAATGATCAAAGGATCAATTGAAGAAGAAGATTTAACACTTATAAATATATATGCACCCAGCATAGGAGCACCTCAGTACATAAGGCAACTGCTAACAGCTATAAAAGAGGAAATCGACAGTAACACAGTAATAGTGGGGGACTTTTAACACCTCACACCAATGGACAGATCATCCAAACAGAAAATTAATAAGGAAACAGAAGCTTTAAATGACACAATAGACCAGATAGATTTAATTGATATTTATAGGACATTCCACCCAGAAAGAGCAGATTACACTCTCTTCTCAAGTGTGCATGGAGCATTCTCCAGGATAGATCACATGTTGGGTCACAAGTCAAGCCTCAGTAAATTTAAGAAAACTGAAATCATATCAAGCATCTTTTCTGACCACACGCTATGAGATTAGAAATCAATTACAGGGAAAAAACCCGTAAAAAACACAAACACACGGAGGCTAAACAATACGTTACTAAATAACCAAGAGATCACTGAAGAAATCAAAGAGGAAATCGAAAAATACCTAGAGACCAATTACAATGAAAACACGATGATCCAAAACCTTTGGGATGCAGCAAAAGCAGTTCTAAGAGGGAAGTTTATAGCTATACAAGCTTACCTCAAGAAACAGGAAAAATCTCAAATAAACAATCTAACCTTACACCTAAAGGAACTAGAGAAAGAAGAACGAACAGAACCAAAAGTTAGTAGAAGGAAAGAAATCATAAAGATCAGAGCACAGATAAATGAAATAGAAACAAAGAAAACAACAGCAAAGATCAATAAAACTAAAAGCTGGCTCTTTGAGAAGATAAACAAAATTGACAAACCATTAGCCAGACTCATCAAGAAAAAGAGGGAGAGGACTCAAATCGATAAAATTAGAAATGAAAGAGGAGAAGTTACAACAGACACCGCAGAAATACGAAGCATCCTAAGAGACTACTACAAGCAACTCTATGCCAATAAAATGGACAACCTGGAAGAAATGGACAAATTCTTAGAAAGGTGTAACCTTCCAAGACTGAACCAGGAAGAAATAGAAAATATGAACAAACCAATCACAAGTAATGAAATTGAAACCGTGATTAAAAATCTTCCAACAAACAAAAGTACAGGAACAGGTGGCTGCACAGGTGAATTCTATCAAACATTTAGAGAAGAGCTAACACCCATCTTTCTCAAACTCTTCCAAAAAATTGCGGAGGAAGGAACACTCCTAAACTCATTCTATGAGGCCACCATCACCCTGATAGCAAAACCAGACAAAGATACTACAAAAAAAGAAAATTAGAGACCAATATCACTGTTGAATATATGCAAAAATCCTCAACAAAATACTAGCAAACAGAATCCAACAGCACATTAAAAGGATCATACACCATGATCAAGTGGGATTTATCCCAGGGATGCAAGGATTCTTCAGTATACACAAATCAATCAATGTGACACACCATATTAACAAATTTAAGAATAAAAACCATATGATCATCTCAATACATGCAGAAAAAGCTTTTGCCAAAATTCAATACCTATTTATGATAAAAACTCTCCAGAAAGTGGGCATAGAGGGAACCGACCTGAACATAATAAAGGCCATATATGACAAACCCACAGCAAACATCATTCTCAATGGTGAAAAACTGAAAGCATTTCCTCTAAGATCAGGAACAAGACAAGGATGTCCACTCTCACCACTATTGTTTAACATAGTTTTGGAAGTCCTAGCCACAGTAATCAGAAAAGAAAAAGAAATAAAAGGAATACAAATTGGAAAAGAAGTAAAACTGTCACTGTTTGTAGATGACATGATACTATACATAGAGAATGCTAAAGATGCCACCAGAAAACTACTAGAGCTAATCAATGAATCTGGTAAAGTAGCAGGATACAAAACTAATGCACAGAAATCTCTTGCATTCCTATACATTAATGAGGAAAAATCTGAAAGAGAAATTAAGGAAGCACTCCCATTTACCACTGCAACAAAAAGAATAAAATACCTAGGAATAAACCTACCTAGGGAGACAAAAGACCTGTATGCAGAAAAGTATAAGACACTGATGAAAAAAATTAAAGATGATACAGACAGATGGAGAGACATACCATGTTCTTGGATTGGAAGAAGCAATATTGTGAAAATGACTATACTACCCAAAGCAATCTACAGATTCAATGCAATCGCTATCAAATTACCAATGGCATTTTTTACAGAACTAGAACAAAAAATCTTAAAATTTGTATGGAAACACAAAAGACCCCGAATAGCTAAAGTAGTCTTGAGGGAAAGAAACAGAGCTGGAGGAATCAGACTCCCTGACTTCAGACTATACTACAAAGCTACAGTAATCAAGACAATATGGTACTGGCACAAAACCAGACATATAGGTCAATGGAGCAGGATAGAAAGCCCAGATATAAACCCACACACCTATGGTCAACTAATCTATGACAAAGGAGGCAAGGTTATACAATGGAGAAAAGACAGTCTCTTCAATAAGTGGTGCTGGGAAAATTGGACAGCTACATGTAAAAGAATGAAATTAGAACACTCCCTAACACCATACACAAAAATAAACTCAAAATGGATTAGAGACCTAAATGTAAGACCAGACACTATAAAACTCTTAGAGGAAAACATAGGAAGAACACTCTTTGACATAAATCACAGCAAGATCTTTTTTGATTCACCTCCTAATGAAAATAAAAACAAACATAAACAAATGGGACCTAATGAAACTTAAAAGCTTTTGCACAGCAAAGGAAACCATAAAGAAGATGAAAAGAGAACCCTCAGAATGGGAGAAAGTATTTGCAAATGAATCAACAAAGGATTAATCTCCAAAATATATAAACAGCTCATGCAGCTCAATATTAACAAAACAAAAAACCCAATCAAAAAATGGGCAGAAGACCTAAATGGACATTTCTCCAAAGAAGACATACAGATGTCCAAGAAGCACATGAAAAGCTGCTCAACATCATGAATTATTAGAGAAATGCACACGAAAACTACAATGAGGTATCACCTCACACCAGTTAGAATGGGCATCATCAGAAAATCTACAAACAACAAATGCTGGAGAGGGTGTGGAGAAAAGAGAACCCTCTTTCACTCTTGGTGGAAATGTAAATTGATACAGCCACTATGGAGAACAGTATGGAGGTCCCTTAAAAAAACAAAAATAGAACTATCATATGACCCAGCAATCCCACTACTGGGCATGTACCCTGAGAAAACCATAATTCAAAAAGATACATGCACCCCAGTGTTCACTGCAGCACTATTTACAATAGCCAGGTCATGGAAGCAAGCTAAATGCCCATCGACAGACAAATGGATAAAGAAGATGTGGTACATATATACAATGGAATATTACTCAGACATAAAAAGGAACGAAACTGGGTCATTTGTAGAGACGTGGGTGGATCTAGAGACTGTCATACGGAGTGAAGTAAGTCAGAAAGAGAAAAACAAATATCGTATATTAACGCATATGTGTGGAACCTAGAAAAATGGTACAGATGAACCGGTTTGCAAGGCAGAAATAGAGACACAGATGTAGAGAACAAACGTATGGACACCAAGCGGGGAAAGCGGCAGGAGGTGGTGGTGGTGGTGTGATGAATTGGGAGATTGGGATTGACATGTATATAGTAATATGTATAAAATGGATAACTAATAAGAACCTGCTGTATAAAAAAATAAATAAATAAAATTGCACACATTTCTGACAACTCACTGAATAAAACATAACACCATAAAATATTGCCCTCCTGACATTTCACGCAGAATTCAATCCAAGCTTTATTTTTCATCCAGAAAATCAAGGTAGTAGTATGAAAATTACACTTGATAATGAACTCAAAAGTGCTTTGCAAAGTGTTATAGATATTGGCCATTATTATTTTCTTAAAATCTTTAGACAATGGGCAAAATCACATTTTCTTTAGGTGGATGATATACGGAATAAAACAGGAGGGCCTTTTCCCCTTACTTTAAGCAGCAGAAAGAGGTATGAAGAAGGGATCCAAAATGTGATTTTCTAGCATGGGGGGATGGTATTAGGTGTGCGTTACTGAAGAGAGCACACAGTCTGTATCTGCGTAATGGCTTTTCTTTGTCTTAAATGTATTATTATCATTTCTCTTTGTAGAGAAAAGAAAGTTGAAGGTGTCTATCTTCAAGAAGATGTCTAGGGGGCTTCCCTGGTGGCGCAGTGGTTGGGAGTCCGCCTGCCGATGCAGGGGACACGGGTTCGTGCCCTGGTCCGGGAAGATCCCACATGCCGCGGAGCGGCTGGGCCAGTGAGCCATGGCCGCTGAGTCTGCGCATCCGGAGCCTGTGCTCCGCAACGGGAGAGGCCACAGCAGTGAGAGGCCCGTGTACCGCAAGAAAAAAAAAAAAAAGATGTCTAAAAAAGATGACGACGTCTAAAAAATAATCTGGAAAAGGAACACATCTTTCTGACTTTACGTAAAAAATAAATAGAGAGAGCAGTCCTGGTAGCGAAGCTGTGGCAAAATAGGAAAGGAGGAGGGATGCTAAACTCTCTCCACCTGGACACAGTGAGCCACTTCCCTTCTCTCCAAGCACACGCAACTCCACCCTCCTTACTCACCGTGGTAACCAGTTTCTTTTCACAGTTCGGCAGCTGGTTAGGAGGGGAAAGTTTTACTGTGTTTAATGATTAGCTTGATGGGAGGCAACTAGTCTGTTCTGACTGGGGCCATGGTTGCTTTTTTTAGTTGCATAAAACATAATCATCTGGATGGAACTAAGTCTCGGCCTAGGACAAACTCAGTCTTACGATCTGTAAATACCCACAAAGCCAGGAATGATTTCAGAACAAATTTACCTATGTTAGTTTCCACAGTGGTAAATCTAATTGACTTTAGTGAATATCCGTTGAGTACTTTCTCTGTGCCAGGACATCTTAGGTTCTGAAGATATAACAGTGAATAACGTATCTCCCCCCTAATAATCTGATGATTTTCCTCTATAATGTTATTTACAACGTTGATTGTTTTAAAAATTTCTATTTGGGAATACCATAGATATGTTTTTCATAAATATGTTTGATACATTTACTTTAACTTTTTAATGGTAATACGAAGGACAAGCAATAGGTATTTTACAGGTTTTCTCTTCTTTCCTCCAACCTGCTCCCCCTGCCGTTTCCCCATCTCAGTTCATGACAACTTCATCCTCCCCGTTGTTGCAGTTAAAAGCCTGGAGACGTCCTCGTCAAGCCCGCACCAGCATCTATCCACATCTTACTATCTCTCCTGCAACTACTCTGGGTTCCTCTCGTTTGGATGCTCACAGCTGCCACATCATGGACCTCCCTGATCCTTCCTATCCCCCTCCATCCAACTCTCAGCACAGCAACTCAAGTATCACATGCAAAAGTGGGTCAGATCACGGCAACACATCCCTTTGTCAGTACCCTCCGGTCGTGTCCCAGCTCGTGTGGCGTGAATGTCAGTCCTACAAGGTTCTTCCAGACTTGTTCCCCTGTGTCGTCCCCCCGCTTCTTCATTTGCCCTTTTCCTCTGTTCTTGGCACTTCCACCTCCCTGGCCCCTGTGATGCCTACTGAATGCTGAAGGCGCTGCCTTGGGCTTTTGTCTTTGCCGTTTCCTCTGCCCGTGTTCACTGGTTTGTGTCCACAGCCTTTCCTGATCACCCTGCTTAAACTTGGCAATCCCCCAACACGTCCACAACTGTCTCCCTGCGTTATTTTTTCCATAGCAGTTATCGTTTTCTAACATACTGTGCTTTTCTTATTTATTTTGTCTATTTCTCTCCACTGAAAAGCAGTATCAGGTGGGTAGGAATTTTTGTTTTGCTTATTGCCGTATTCCCAGGACCCAAAACAGTGACTGCCACGTCGTAGGTATGCAATAAAGACTTGTTACATGAATGAGTGTCATAATGAGAGATGCTTTTTCTGTTACAAGTCAGAAAAGGTAGTCTAGGCTTTGAAATAACAGATTCTCCAGAAGTGCTGTCTGTGCTATAAAAGGTTATGTGATGCAGGGGGCATCTGGCGTTGTCCCTCGGCAATGAGGCCATTAATCAAACCAAAGATGACGGAAAGGGTTAGACTTATGGATGGGAGAAGTGACAGGTGTCTGTAGATGCCATCCCTGGGAGTGATAATGGCACTCGATCCTCAAGCACAGAAACAAATGAAGCCTGTCTGACCTCGAACCCACCCTAGCACGAAATGTGGGAGGGCTTTTCCTCAGACGCCAATCACTTTACCTGTACCTGATCCCTGGGCCGGCCCTGCAGAGGCCCCTGGGCAGATTTCATCTGGGAGGAAGCTGCAGAGTAGCAGAGTCAGGAGGCAAAGCTGACACAGGGTGGGACAGGCGGCCGCTGGAAAGAGGGAGGCTGACACACCTCATCCTTATCTCCTGGGAACTTACAGCTTGGAAAGCCCAGGTGAGTCACATAATGCCTGCAGTGAAAATCAATTCCCCTTTTAACCTAAATCACAAAACTGGATCTCATCAAAAGGCTAAAAGGACCCAACTTCTGCATTCAAAGAGAATTTCATTGAAAGCGGGGCCCCACTGGAAGCACCACGGAGGAGGTCCATTTATTTATGGAAAGAAAATCATAAGGAGGCAATGACGTTGCACTGACAAACTGACACACTGCAGTTGCTTTCTGGAAGTCATACGTTAAGATGTCTAAGGTTTTTGTTTATAAAATTAATAAAAATGCAGAAATATGAAAGCTGTTAATTTGCCAGTGTGAAAATCATCCTTTCCAGTTGCCCTACCTTCCATCTTTCTCTACTACAATCCATCTTCTATGACTATTTTAACCTTAACCACAGTTCACCCCATATCATGTTACTCCCTTTCAAATACCTCCAGTGACTTTTCGTTGTTTAAAACACTGGTTAAAATGTTATGTTTAAGCAATAGAATTCTTTCTTAAAAAGAGTGTCATACTAAAATATAAAACAGATCCGAGCGGAAATTAAGTAGGGTGGGGTGGAAAAAGCCTAGAATCCAACTGATTCACTCTTACACCCATACCCCAGCCCCCAGTTCAACACGGCACACACATATTTGCAAGCATTACGGCTCAGTGGAGCTGTTTGCAAAACCCTGGCCTGAAAAATTAAGTAACTTTTTTTTTCACTCTGCTACTCAAGATCTTCCACAAATGATGACCACTCCCAAATCACCTTCCCATTATTCTCTGATTCTACATCCAGTATCCCATGTTAAACCAAAGCAATCTCTCACTGTTGCATTCCCCACATTCACTATGCCATGTCTGGCACCATTAAACATTGGATTGGAATCAAGTGTCTTTTAGTCGTGAGCCTTGGGCAGGTTACAGGACCTCTAAAAGCCTTTGTTAATCCATCTACATCTGCAGGAGCTGAAAGCACAAGCCCCTAACTCGTAACAGTGTTACGAGCTAACCCATGAGAAGCAATGAGCACCCCACCTGGACTGCAGAAGTGTCCCATAAATGTTGGCTCTTATCCTACGTCCAGGGTCAGCCTCCACAGGGGGGAGGCGCTCAGGTGGCCCAGCACTCCTGCCACTTTAGGGGAGACCTCTAGTACCCTCCAGATCATCTCTCTGAATATCCGTGCCCTGAAGAATAGCACACCAGACATTTCACCTTGGGCAGAAAGAGTCTGAAAATCGGACCTTCCTTGCTCACAGTTGGGCTCGTATTCTTAAACTGCGTCAACTATGAAAATCCCACTTACTTCTTCCTTAGTTATTAAAGGTGAAATTTGGGAAGAAAGCAGAAACCCTCCAGGGGCCCTCCTGCAGCCCTCCCTGCACTGTGCAAAGCAGGACAGACACGGACCGAGGAGGGGCCACAAGCACAGTTCTCTGTGACTCCTGGCGACAGGATGAGGTCTCCAGGGGTGCAGAATAAAATGTTTATTCAGGAGCACAAGGGGCACTGGCCGGGCTCAGGGGCCTGCAAATCCTCCACAGCAAAGCTGTCCAACCGGGGACACTGCATGGGTTCTAGGGTGACATTGATCCCCTTAGTTCTTGGGCAATCAGGTAGGGCCTGGGGGGCCTGGAGCCCTGGGCCATCATCCCCATCCTTCAGCAGCCTCGGTTCACATCCTCCAATGTTATACAAAATGATCACTATCTATGTATTTTGTGGAGCAAGGATGTTGGGAGCTGTCCGTCTTCTCTCCCTCCTCCGCTGAGGTCTGTGCTGGTTGCCCTGCACTGGTTTCGGTCTTGGGGGAATGCTCTCCAGTGTTCTGTGTAGTCTGCTGTGGCCATGAGGGCCCTGGAAGCTGAGCCAAGTCAGCAGTGGCCTCAGGGGCCTTGGAGGACCCACAGTGGGTCATGATGCTCTGAGCTGGCCCGGAGATGCTGGGCTGGGCAGTAGCAGTGCTGCCAGGGCCCTTAGACCAGGCCCAGAGCCCCACGGATTGCCATGGAAGTGGTGGTATTAATAGTCAGGGTAGGGTTTTTAATCATTAGAAGTCTACTCTATGCAAAACAAAGAACTGGTTACTGGAGTTTCTGCCCTACAGAAAGAAGGACATCAAATTCTTGAGAGGCTTAGCATCATTGAAAAAGAAAAGGAAGAGCTGGAGAAGTCCAGCTCTTTACTTGGGTTTACAATAGAGACTTTTAGGAAAGGTCTTCGAGAAGAGGAATTTAAATATTTAGAAAAGCTGAACTGATGCCTGACATGATGAGAAAGATTCAGTGTTTAGAAGATGCATCAACACACATCCAATTTCAAGTAGCTGTCACTAAAACAGCCTTCAAAACACATCAGAAAAATGAAGAACTTCATACAGCACTAAAAGATGCTTTGGTTGAAAATGCTACTCCTCAAGGAAGTATAAGTTGCTTCATAACAGATTGAGGTTGGAAGGAAGCATGAACAAATTTGTTAAACAGAACAAAATAGGAGAACACTGTAAAGTGCCCACAGGACAAGTTAAAATGACCAGAATTAAGCCTCTGGATGACCTCCTGCTAAAGAGGAGAGACTGGGTCCTCTTCATGAAGAGCACGAATAGTGGGAACTTGTAATTGGATATAACGAAAGCATCAGAAAATGGAGACCTCATAGAACAGGGATCGAAAGCAATTTTGAGGAAACCAATTGATATGTCTGAGTCAAATACATATAGATAGAAGAAAAAAGAAACCAGACGTACACCCAATTAACTGAAGGAAGTAAAATAACCAATGAACTTAAAGATTATGTTAGAACTCTCCATACAGAGAAAGCTTTCCTGCAGTTAGAAAAAACACAGTTAGAGAGGAAATGCAAAAAGTCTAGCAGAAACATTAGATCCTTTCTGATCCGCATTTAAAAAAAATGGAATGAATGAATTTTCATCAAATATCCAATTTAGAACTAATTTAACTCATAAAAATACAGATGAATCTTTCCAAAATTGATACAAGACCATCCGTGCGTGTGAAGAGCTGGACATCTATAAAATACAAGCCAAAATTCTTTTAGAAAAGTTCTAATGAATCACTATCTCTTATCAAAGCCAGTTTATTTCTCATGAAAGAAAAGCTCATGGTAATAGATTGAGAGCCCCACTGGTTGAGAGAAATCTCAATAACTTAAGAAGAGGTGTACATTGGACAAAATTTATTGCAGAAGTTAAACATTTTGAAAAGTATACTTACGTCCTTGATACTGGAAATGGGGCATTTGGCAGAAGCTTGCAAAGATCATCAAGGAATCCTCTGGATGGCCAGATCACCAAGAAAGAATGGGCATCTAATGATGATGGCACAGGAATTCAGGTCCAGCAGCCTGGGTGGACCAGATGTCCCAATGGGGCCGGAACCCTAGGGAGAGAAGCCCTCCATGAGGCCACCTCCATCCTGATACAGTAAGTCCTCAATGAGGCCAGAACTCCTCCTGGGGCTCCTTGTGCCGGCCCTTGGTACCTTCTTTTGAGTCAACCTTCCCACCTGAACGGGAGCCACAGGCTGGAGTGCTGGTTCTCCATTTTGTGGTCCCATCAGTGGTCAGATGCTCCCCAGGGTTCCCAGGACATAGCTTCTCAAAAAAGAATCCCCTCTTCTTCCTCTGTTCTTAAAAGTGAGGACAAATCTCCCCAGGAATTGTCTAGGAATTCTCTCTCCACCGAGGGACTTCCCTGGCCTGAAAACATCCTCTACTGGCATCAAGAAATGTCCCTGCACCAAGCTCTGGATTTGGAGTTCCCTTCACACAACCTGAAAACAGAAGTGAGCCACCTTCCAAGTGGATCCCACCTCAATAAGCCTCCTTCTGAAGGTCCAGAACCTCAGCAAGATGCTTTCTCCCCCCGAGACTAAAATAATTTTGATGTTCTTGCAAATTTGTATTGCAATCATTGTATTAAATGATTATGGCTCAAATGGAAGCTTGATGGGATTATAATCCTTCGAATAATGTTTTATCATTGTAGATTATCCAAGTGTGACTCTTCTAAGCTACGTCTATGTAATTCCATCTGTAAGTAGTACAATTACAGCATTTTTATTGTCGTTAACAAGTCCATTAAAATCATCCAGAAACACAACAAGATTTTAAAATTTCTCTTAATATAATTTTGAATTTTTTCTCTTTTGGTTTTATTGCTATTATGTAATATTATACAATAGTTCAAATGGAAACTTGACACGATTCTCATTCTTAGGAGAATGTCTTATAAATATACATTATATAAATGTGAATCTTATTAATAAATGGTTTTTACCTTATTTGATTTTTAGATAGTCTAATATTTTCATTAAAATCACTTAGTAAGTCTCTTCTATTGACACAGAAACTTTTTTTTCTTCCAAAGTAATTTTGAACTTCCTTTCATTTAGTTTCACTACTGTAGTTTAGTAATTATACAATTGCTCAATGAAAGAGAATTCTTAGAATATTTTATAAATGTAGTTTAAAAGTGAATTTCATGAGTAAATGTTTCTTTTCCTTTTTCTTCTAAATAATTTAGGATAAAAGTGCCAATTGTTGCTGATTAACAAGTCCTCCATAACATGAACTATAGTAAGAGCTTTACGTGAACAATCTTGCAGATGGAGACATTTGAAACTCAATTTATTTCTGTATAACTGGGGCTGAATTGACTCAAATTACTGTATTTAACTAAATAAATTTTGGTTTAGAAAGTCCTGTTCGTCTTTAAAATCCTATCTTTAGTGGTTTCCTTTCTGGGAATTTATTTTTGATCTTTCCCTGTAATTTCTCCCTATGAACCCTCAAAGTACTTTGCACTTCTTTAATTGTACACTGTCATGCTAAATCTTTGTCTAATGGGTCACTATCCCTATAGATTATAATTTAATTGTCTGCAGGTAGGGAATATGTTTCAGTCTACGTATTTTATACAGCACCTAGTATATGTTTTGAACACAGGAATATCAGAGGTGGTCAATAAGTATCTATTAAATTGAATTAAAATCACTTTACTTTTACTTAAGTGAATTTGATTACATACTGAACAGTTTTCTACCATAATAAAATAGAGCCTGATGCCAGTTGATCACACACAGGATGGGGGTTCTATCCCACATGTGTGCTTACAGAAATGGACCATCAGCTTTTCTGTCTCAGGCAATGTGACTCCCCTTGGGCATCCTCAGAATGTCAAGGTGAGCTGTTGATCCTAAGTTGGTTGCAGTGAGAAAGTACCCAGGTAATCAAGGAAATCTATGACCTCTACCGGAAAACAGCTTTCACAGCACATGTGCTCCTGCCTGCACAGGGGACAATTACTTACAAATACCAAGGACCGTCTGCTTTTATTCCTTAATATGAAACTTCCTGCTAATACAATGTGAAGGCTTTAAGCCATAATGCTCAGAAAAGGCCCAAATTGTGAAACTCTAAGGTTCTCATTAGAATGGCAACTTGACTGTATTGCACATTTTTCATATATTTAAACAACCCCGGAAAGTTTATCCAGACTTGAAAGACAATATATGAGCACAATTTGGATGAGTTAACATTATAATGAAAGCCTCCACTTTTGCATTTCCAAGTTTTTGTGTGCCGTTATTATTATTTATGATTTGAATACTGACAGCCAATTCAGCATTGCATAAGCCATAGAGTAAGCAGGGTTTCTGCCTTGGGGCTTATTGAATGAATAACACAGGCAAAATATTTCATATTAAAACTCTCCTGCAGTAGCTGACTCTCAAGGGTGCAAGGAGCTTTGTCATTGAGACACCTGTCCCTTTTCTTTCTTTATCCTTTTTGACCTTTTACCTTAATTTGTGCACTTCTTCGTTTGGAGAAGATCATTGAAACAATGTATGAAGATATTAATTTTCCTAAAAAAAAGTTCGTCTGGTGTTTCAGTGTTGCACAACTGAAAACAAAGGGTTGAAGAAGTGAAAAAAAGACCAAGACGATGGGAATTAAATTAAAACTTGTTTGCCTCTGTACTGTGGCACACGCAGGTACTTCTGCTTATAATGCCCCTTCCTCCCTGACTTCCAGCTCAAAAGTCTCCTCCACTGAGAAGCATTCCTTGATCACTCATGGGCCACACCTACTGAAACTGTTTGTCTCCCACCTGACTGTGTACTCCCTGAGCGCGGGGAGCGTACCTTATTCGGCCGTGTGTCACCAGCATCTAGCACTGAGTGCTTGGCAACTTGTATAAATAAAAAACAAGAAAGGACTGAGTCCGAGGTAGATATATAGAGCCTGTCTTTTAAAGTGATATGACTAATGACGTTTCTACCCTTCTATTCAAAGTCTTAATCATGATTATGAATACTTTCTAACCCCTTAAATAATCTTGCAGGTAGCCTACCAACCAGTATAATGCCTAAACGTTATCAGGGTCAAACTATGTTTGTCGTTTGAGTAACTTTCCTTTTTGGGCGACCTATTATTGGTTTATAGGTACTCTACTTACTTTAGAAATTTCCTAGGAAATAGCTCTGCCTCTTCTTCATTCACTAATCTTGTCACATTCCCTGAATCTTTTCTAATTCAATACTCAAGACTTTGCTTGATACGGTAACAGTTTGTTCTCTGTCTCCTTTGTTTTTCTCCTCTGGAACTCCTATTATATAGACATTGAATTTTTCATCCTGTCCTCCATATCTTTTATCTTTTCTGTCATAGTTTTGCCTGTTTTATCTCTCTGCTCCATGTTCTAGGAGAGTTTTTCAGGTTAGTATTGTTATTCACTAATTGTTCTTTTTCATATCCATTCTGATGTTTACTGCCTCTTCATTTAATATTTATTAAAGCAAATGGTTGAAGAACCTGATAAATCAGTTAATGACACAAAGAGTCTAATTATTAACCATTTAGTGTACCCATATACCTATTACCTTATCCTCCATCCTGTGGATGACCATTTGAGATTTCAAGAAAATATTTTAAGTCAATTTGGCCATGAAACAGCACTTCTTTTTATTTTGTATTGGGTACTGAATCCAATTACATTTACTAAAGTATCGATTACTTACTTTAGTTTCTATCTTGCACTCTTCCAGATGTTGTGGGAATACAAAAAATATATAGCATTATTTATGAGGTAGTTGATAATCTTTCATCTTTAAATTTTACGCTAAAATGTAAGATAATACTTAGGATTTGGGCAGCCTAAGATATGCTTCATGACGGATACATGTCCATAGAGACCGCTGGAAGCAAATGAATCTGCTGTCTTTTTAGGATGATGACATTTGCAGTGGAACAGAAGCAAAGGGAAACAATCTGAACCTAAAGTTAGAGCCCAGCTGGAGTGCTGCCTTTGCCTCTTACTGGCTGGGTGGCCTCATTTTACCTGCTTATGAAACAGAGAGCATAATGCTGACCTAATTGGGTACTTTTGAAAATTAAACAAGATGGTACACCCTTCAAAGTAATTTGTGATCTAATAAGTACATTCTGTAATCTTATCTTAATAGAATTCCCCCTTCCTCTCTTTTTTTTTTTTTTTTTTTTTTTGGTGGTACGCGGGCCTCTCACTGTTGTGGAGCACAGGCTCCGAACGCGCAGGCTCAGCGGCCGTGGCTCACGGGCCCAGCCGCTCCGCGGCATGTGGGATCTTCCCAGACCAGGGCACGAACCCGTGTCCCCTGCATCGGCAGGCGGCCTCTCAACCACTGCGCCACCAGGGAAGCCCCCCCCCCCACTTCCTCTTTTAACCACCTAAATTAGCATTTACGAATTATTCTAAGTTTGAAACAGAAAAAAAAGAACCCAGATATTTTCTTCTTCAGAGTGTCAACCCGAAGACCAAATTAAACTTCTCTGCTTGGAAATAACTCTTTACAATATAAATCAACAAACATATACTATAAGCTGGACACGTCTGCCAGGCACTTGTAGTTTTCTTTAAAGGGCCAGATGGTGCAGAGTTTAGGTTTTGTGGGCCATGCAGTCTCTGTCAGGACTATTCACCTTTGCTGTTATAGCACGAAAGTGGTCACAGATGATATATAAACATATGGGTTTGACTGTGCTCAAATAAAACTTTATTTACAAAAATAGGTGGTAGGGCAGATGTGGTTGGTGGGACATAGCTTGCGGACTCCTAAGTAATACTGAGATGAAGAAGACAAAGTCTGTGACCTCATGAAGCTTATATTCTAATGGGGACAATCATCAATCAACAAATAAACAAAAATACACCATGAAATGGCAGATGGTATTAAAGAGCCACAAAGAACAAGAAAAGCAGAACAAGACAATCAAGAGTAATGGTCGGGCTTCGCTGGTGGCGCAGAGGTTGAGAGTCCGCCTGCCGATGCCGGGGACACGGGTTCGTGCCCCGGTCCGGGAAGATCCCACATGCCGCGGAGCGGCTGGGCCCGTGAGCCATGGCCGCTGAGTCTGCGAGTCCGGAGCCTGTACTACGCAGCGGGAGGGGCCACAACAGTGAGAGGCCCGCGTACCGCAAAAAAAAAAAAAAAAAAAAAAAAGAAGAGTAATGGTTGTGGGCGGGGGCAGGGTGTTACTATTTTAGATAGGGCAGTCAGAGGAAGTTTCTGAAAAATTACTACTTGAGAAGAAACAGATAAAGTGAAGGAGCAATGCCGTGTCTACAAGGTGAAAAAAGATTCAAGGAAAAAACTGCAGATGTAAAAGCTGTTATGTAGTACAGTGGTTTGAATAGTGGCTCTCCAAATGGTATGTCCACCAGGAACCTTGGAATATGATCTTACTTGGAATAAGAGTCTTTGCAGATGAAAGTAAGCAAGGGAACTTGAGATTATCCTGGGTTAGGGTGGGTCCTAGATCTGATGACAAGTCCTTAAAGAGAAGAAAAGGGGAAACAGACACAGAGAGAGAGTGGAAAAGGCCAAGAGAAGACAGAGACTGCAGTTATGCAGCTGTAAGCCGAGGGATGCCAGGATTGCCAACATTCACCAGGAGCTGGGAGAGAGGCATGCAATGAATTCTCCCTCATCACCTCCCGAAGGCACAACTCTGCCGACATCTTGATTTCAGATTTCTTGCCTCCACAACTGTGAGAGAACAAACTTCTGTTATTTTAAGCCACCCATTTTGTGGTAATTTGTTAAGGCAGCCCTAGGAAACTGATGCAGATGGAAATACTCCTGGTATGTTCCAGGAACAGCAAAACCAGTGTGGCTAGAGCCAAGTGGGCAGAGACAAAAGAGGTGATCAGGGTAGATATTCAAAATATTTAATGGCTGACCTGACAAAGGCACCCACCAATCAGAACAGACGCCAGTTAATAAGCCCTGCCAGTACCTACTGATAATATTTTCAGGCTGAAAAGTTGGAGGAAAGATTGAAGAAAGGATTTGTAGTCCATGGAAGGGAGTTGGAATTTTATCTTGAGTGTAAGTGGAAGCTACTGGAAGGTTCTGAGCAGGGGAGGGACATGATTTGATGTCTGATTTTAAAAAGATCATTCTAGATGCTCTGTGAAAAAATGCCTGTAGTAGGAGGGCCAGAGAGGAAGTAGGATAGTTAGACAGCTCTTGCAGTAGCCTAGACATCAGATGACGGTTGCCTGACTCAGGGCTGCCCAACCCCATGGGTGCCATTCACAGTGCAAACATCATGGACCTATATTTGCTATAGTAGCTTTCCGGCAGACAGGGGAAGATGTTTCTTGTTTGGAGAAAAAAAGCTACTGAACAGCGATATTCCAACAGATGGTTGTGTCTTGAGAAAGGGATGCCTTTTAAAAATTTGCACAAGGGCTAATGATGCTGGGTCCTTGGGCTAGTGGTGAGAAGGTACCGAGAAGAGGTCAAAGTCGATTATGGAGGTAGAACTGATGGACGTGCTGCCGCTGGGGGTGAGAGAGAGAAGAATCAAGGATGACACGTTACTTTTTTGATTTGAATCACCAGGTGATATCATTGACCAAGATGGGGCCAAAGGGGTAATGCCCATCTGGTGTGTTTGTGTGGGGGTAGCCCTGGACTCAAGGGTTACTTCTTTCCTGTTGCCTTTGGGATGTCTGTTACACATCCAAGTAGAGAGCTTGAGCAGCAAGTTGTCTATACTAAATTAGGCGTTAATTTCTGATCAACTCTTCTCTAGCATTATTATATCTTAAGATAATGTAATAAATAATTATTACATTTCCCTCTAATAGCGTAAGGCTGATTGGGTGGACTCGATGTGGATCCAGCGCCTAAATTAAAAATAAAAGCATTTTTCAAAAGGTGCTTGGAATTGACTATGATTATCTAGTAAAATTTATAGTGGATGAACCACATCTGGGCCTAGAGCCAAGTCACTGCTGAGCCTTTTATCACTGGTTTGTGTGGCTCAGGGCTGCTTTCATTGACTTTGGGGGTTAGAAAGTCTCTGTGGATGTTAATGTCAAGTAATCTTTAACAGTAGGGGTTTAATGAGTTGTTTTAGTGTTGGATGGTAAGTACTTCAAATCCATAATTCCACTTCACACTGCCTTTGTTATCCAACACCATCTTCATTGAAATGTATCTTTTGAAAGAATTTCCAAGAGAAAATTCTTTACTATTCCTTTGCCCAAATAGCCTCCCTGAGAAATTATTTATTTATGGAAATAATGACTTTAATCAACTGTAGGTCAAATTGGATATTAATAGAAACTTTTTAATATAATTATTTTTATAAGGCTTGTAGAAAATGAAACGATGCATAGCTGTCTCATGGGTAAAATCTGAACCTGTTTCTACTGAAAGAAAAGCATGAGGTTCATGCTTTGTCTTTTCCTCATTCCCTAGACTCTCATAGCCGGAGTTTTCTCAATGAATGCTGCAGAGCCCAGGAAAAGGCATTTTTCCAATGCTTCCCACAGGTTTGTGACACAGTAATTCTAGGGTTTGGAAAATTAATGTCAGTTTTGACACCAATGCTCTCTTGAAGTTCCCAAATGTATCAGTCTATTAAATAGGCTTTGGTTGCCATAGAATAAACATAAAAGTGCCTCTGGGGAGATGGAGTCATTTTTACTGGTGGGGAGGTGGTGGATCCTTACATCTATATCTTTATTTCTATGTTTTCATCAGAGATTAGAGACATTGACAGGTAAATTCTTTAGAAAGTATGATAAATGTTGGCTTTCCCTTTAAACATAAGCAGCAAAAAATACCCTATAAATCCTGAAACTGCTCTTTTTAAGCAGACTGTCACAGATACACTCACTCAGTGAGTTGACTAAATTGGTGACAAGATCTTGGGATGCAGGATGCCAGGCGGCATCAGAGGGAGCTGGCTGGTGGAGATCCCAGGCTCAACAAAGATTGTCAACATGAGTTTGAGCAAGTTACATAACCTCGCTGAACCTCAGTTTCCTCATCAGTCAAATGGAGACTGTTGTAAAGATTAAATGAGAGAATGTAGTGAAAGTGCCTAACTCAAAGGCAGAGCTCTTCCAGCGTCATTTCCTGTCTCTTTCTGTTCTAAGTAAGAGCAAATGGGCAGGAAGAGAGCTATTAGAAAAAGGCGGCCACCAAGTGGGAGCTAGAGAATAATACTGAGACATCCAGCAGATTAAAATCCCAGGTTTGGATTTTAGAAAAGCGTCTAAGGTAACCAAGAAACCTGGAATCACTGGTTGAATGGACTTGTGAAAATAAAAGCAGGCTATATACAAAAGTGATTTATAGGCAGAGGTTATAAAATAGCTACAGGATATCACCTATCTATTCCTCCTCCCCCACGAAAAATACATTTTGTTTAAGGAATTAAATATGTATGTGACTGAGGCAGGAGATAGATGGGCCCCAGGCTGAACAGTTTCTTCCCTGTGGACAGAAACTCCATAACAGCAGGAACTCCATAAAAGCAGGATGATGGAGGAGGCTGGACCCAGCCCAGATAAGAGATAAAAGACCACACATTCCTCATTCTAGAAGTCAAGGAGACTTCCCGGACTACACATGCGCAGAAAGCCTCCTTGGAGGTCAAAAGGGAGGGGGCACCACCTCATAGTAAGTGATGCCACTACCCATAGGCCTCTTCACTAGAATCCATCTTGGCTAAGAGGTGCGCACGCACACAGAGGAGGACCCTGAGATATACCAAATACAGACGCAGAACCAGGCAAAGATTGGTCAAAGGAAACCCGGAAGAAATGTCCCATGAAAGTGATTCAAACTGCCATGAGCGCGCGACTCTCTCTCTGAGCCCGCCGGGTGTCTATCCACACGTACTGTACTCTTTTTCCTCCTAATAAACACTTCAGCTTGCTCCACTACTTTCCATCTCTACGTGGAAATTCATTTCTTCATAGCTGACAGGCCACAGCCTTGTCACTGGCCACTGGTCCCTGGCGGTCTGGTGGTTAGGATTAGCGCTCTCACTGCTGCTGGCTGACCTCAGTCTCCGGCCAGGAAGCAAAATCCTGCTTCAAGCTGCTGCAGGCTGAAGCCACCGAAGAGCAGTGACTGCTTTGGTTTAAGGATTTCTAGGTATTGTTTTTCCTTTTAATTACTCCTCACTAATTTATGATCCACAGCAACATGAAATGGGTTAGCACCCTGGACCGCTCACCTAGTCTCTGCTTCTAGGTTCACTGCCTTCTCATTGTCAACTGATCAAGAACAGACTCACCACTATGGGAGGAACCCCCTGTGGAGTGAGATGCAGATGTCATTCCTTCAGCTGCAATGGAATGTTCTGCCCCACTGGAGGCATTCCAGGTGGCTCTATGAACCACTTTATTTGATGTCATATTTGGAATTGTTCAGAATTCCCACAAGGAAGAAAAGATCACTGTGCTTTGAGGTTTGCTGAGATTCTAATGGGATCTAGTCCACGGCAGAGGCTTGGGAAGATTTTCATAGCAGTATGCTGCTGCGTGACCCATCTGACCTCACATCTCCATCACTGAAGCGTCTCTTCTCATTGATGATTAGTGGGAAATACGGCTTTTAAAGGGCCCATGACTCATCTTCCAGTCTCCCTGTTGCAAAGTGAATGATATCAAATCCTTTAAGTGAACAGAGGTGGTGTTCCAGTGTCTCCCTCAGAAAAGTTTAGAACAAGACAAGCAACAGACTCTCAGTGATGAATAACGTAAAAACAGAAATCCACACCCGTAAATCCAGCATGGTATAGCTCTGGAAACTATGAGTGGGAAGATGTCAAAATAAGCACAATTTGTTCCATTCTGTAAAATACAGAGGAATAATAGGAAAAATATATTCGTAGGCTATTAGATATAATGAAAATCCCTTCTTTTAAAAGTAGACAAGAAAAATGTCTTTAAGAGAAAAACACAGCAGACATAGTTTTGTATTATGCACATTTCTGTAAAGACAAGAAAAGTATACAGAGAAAGAAAAAAATAAATTTAAAACACTTTGCACAATGTAAAATTCCATAGGAGAGACAATGTCAAGTTAATTTAGTAGCAAACATATTTCTTATGAAGTGAATGCCGATTATAAAGACATTTTCTATCGGTTCTTAGGTATTACTACGTGGTCTGGGGAGTAATACAGTCCTCTATCTGCTTATAAAAGCTACTTAGACAGGTGTCATTTCTGAATCAGCAATTTCTCTCTCCTTTTCTGATGTGCATTATTCCATTCACATTTCTCTAGACTAAAAAATCTTATGTCCTACTTAACCAGGAGAATTCTGGCTTGTGAACTAAAAGTAGGTGGAAACTGAATATATTAACGAACACCCACTCATTAATATTAATCTATTAATATTTTACTCAAACTCTGATGTTCTATTATCTGAAAAAATATTTACAAAACATGCATCATGCAGCAGGAATCTATTGAAATTTCTAACACATCTGATGCAAAAATACTACTGTGCAGTTTAAAAGTTGAACCTTATTCCTTTTATCCGAAAGTAAACCACTGATATCTTCTCCCAAACACAAGCAACCATCAGCAAAGGGTTTACCAAAGGACAGGTCAACCTTACTCATGATTCTCATATCTTATGTGACACTGAAGTACTAAAGTGGAGCTTAAAATCAGGCTTTTTGTTGCTGCCTCCGAACCAGATACTATATTCTTTTCTATGGAGATATGACATCTTTTCTGCAGAGACATAGCATCATGAGTGCTGTGAACTACAAAGCCCTTGGACAGGAACACTCCATTCAAACTCCTGCACTAAGACACCTGGCCAAACTGGAGTGTGGCTTCTCCTAGTGTGGCTCAAGATGGTGTCCCTGGATGACCCAGATCCCTTGTAACTTCCTGCCTGGTAAAGCTCACGGCTATCAAAAGGATTTACTGTTTCTTCTAGCAACAACCTGAAGATAAGCCCCTGACCTCCCTTTCTCAGAGCATTTATTAAAAAGGACTTACAGCTGTGAATGCTTCCTCGGTTCCTTTGAGATGCAGATGTACCTTCTACAACTCAAGAGCATCTTTCTCTCCAGGACCTGGATTCCTTTAAAATGTAATCATTAGGAGGGCTGGGACCTTGGTCTCCCGTGGGAGAACAGAATCCTGACTCTGACTTTCCTGGAGCCCCAGCTTGTTCCCTCATTCTCCCTTTAAAATGCCCAGTTACCTCAATGCATTTCGCAATTCGAAATGGAGCTCGGCTTTTTCCCCTACGGCCAGCAGTTAGTAAGTAAGATCTGTTTTCACCATTGTAACCCTTGTCCAGCTTTGCTTGACAGCACCAAGCCCTTGCTTTTTCACTGAAATATATAATTTCATTGAAATGTCATTGAAGATATCGTTGGGTGAGTAGCCAAAGGAACTGTAAAAAATGTGTGTGCTTTTTAAAGCAAATTGAAGACTAGTGTGTTTGTTGATACTGAATTGATTTTTAAAATTCTCTTAATTTCCTCGGCACTGAAGAAGTTCTCACAAACTCGAGGAGGGATGCAATTTTTAAAAAAGAGGAAAAGCAGGGCTTCCCTGGTGGCGTAGTGGTTGAGAGTCCGCGTACCGCAAAAAAAAAAAAAAAGAGGAAAAGCAGAGTTACAAAGGACCCAAACAATTAAGAATCCAAATAGGAGGAATTCATCCAGAAATGGCAACATGGCTAGTAGAGGGAAAGCTGTTTCCTCACGTTCCTCTCCACCAGTAGATAATGCTGGGTCAGGAGGCAGAGTCGGCATTCGTAACAGAGTTTGCTTTGTCATCATAGGTTTTTATTTTAAGACATGGAAGATTCTCTTCATGCTGCCAGCCCCTCACGTATCCTGCCAACCCCCCTGCTGCAGAGAAGGACAAGGCGAGCACGTTTATTCAGATGCAGGGCGAGTGGGGGACTCCTGGGATCCATTCTTAGCTCTTCCTGGTATTTACTGAGTGATCTTGAGGTTATTCAACCTCCTTTTATTTTGGAACGTCAGCGAAGAAAATAGAATCATTATAACTCTTCCTAGAAGATTTCAAACGCTTTCTTATAAAAATGTATTGTTATTTTTGTGGCTCTGCGATCTTTCTCAGAATCGCAAAATCTCTATCAGGAATTGCTGAGAGCTGTGCTAAATAGAAGAAGATGCCGTTTTCCCAACTCTTGGACTAATTTTAAAAAGCTAGGAAAGGTATGTCCCCCAAACCATAGATTATTAAATGGGTGCTTGGTCCCCGCCTTAAATTTTCTCCCTCTCTCTGCAATTCCCTCAGGACTTGGAGAATCACACTGTCAAGTTACAGGGAAACCACATCAGAATGACTTAAAAAAAAAATTGTGGTGAAATGGAAGTAACATAAAATTTACAACCTTAACCATTTTTTTTTTTTCTTTTTTCGGTACGCAGGCCTCTCACTGTTGTGGCCTCTCCCGTCGCGGAGCACAGGCTCAGCAGCCATGGCTCACGGGCCCAGCCGCTCTGCGGCATGTGGGATCTTCACAGACCGGGGCACGAACCCGCGTCCCCTGCATCAGCACCATTTTTAAGTGTACAATTCAGTGGCATTAAGCACATTCACATTGTTGTACAACCATCACCACTAGCCATCTCTGGTACGTTGGCACTGTCTCAGCCTGAAACTCCATCCCCATTCAACACTAACTCCCATTTCCCTCTCCCGCCAGCCCTTGGTAATACAAGGGAGCAAAATTTGCCCCCTCAAAATGTGTCTTTTTATCAGGAGTATTAATTTAGGCTGATTAGTTTTAAGAAACAGAAGACTCAGGAAGTTTTAGGCAGACTATTCCCAGAACAGAGCTGCCACCAGAGATATCTGCAAGAATATGGGCTAGGTGTGGTGAAGGACACTCCAGGTAACACCTACCTAGAAATCAGAGTTCACTCTGTTTCCCACTGCTCTGCAGGCCCAGCAAACATTTATTTACCAAACATTTGCTTTTCCATCTTCATGTGAATTGCCTTCCCCCGCTTTGAAGTCCCAAACCACTACCCTCAACATCCTCTTTTGTTGGTATTCAAGGTAAGAGTTGCAGCCATTCTGGGGAGTTACTCAGTTTTCCTGGGTCTCTTCACGTGTACATGTCATTAAACTTTTGTTTGATTTCCTTCTGTTAACCTGTCTCATGTCAGTTTAATTCTTAGACCAGCCAGAAGAACTTAGAAGGGTTGAGGGAAATTTCTTCCCACCCCCCCGACGGTAACCACCTTCTACTTTCTGTCTTTATGAATTTGCCTACTCAAGGTACCTCATCTCAGTGGAATGAAATCACACGATATTTGTCTTTTTGTTGTGTGGCTTATTTCTCACTCAGCATAACGTCCTCGAGGTCCATCTATGTTGTAGCATGTGTCAGAATTTCTTCCTTTTAAGGCTGATACAGAATTACTTTTTTTTTTTAAGGCAGAAGTTTCAGTTAAGTTTATTAATGACGGTCTTTATTAAAACTACTCTCAAGGGACTTCCCTGGTGGCACAGTGGTTGGGAATCCGCCTGCCAATGCACGGGACACGGGTTCGAGCCCTGGTCCGGGAGGATCCCACATGCTACGGAGCAACTAAGCCCCTGTGCCACAACTACTGAGCCCACGTGCCACAACTACTGAAGCCCGCATGCCTAGAGCCCATGCTCCACAACAAGAGAAGACACCGCAGTGAGAAGCCTGCACGCCACAATGAAGGGTAGACCCTGCTCGCTGCGACTAGAGAAAGCCTGCCTGCAGCAACGAAGAACCAACGCAGACAAAAAATATAAAAATAAATAAAACTACTCTCGAGTGTTAAAAATAAAGGGTGACTAATTATAATTTAGTCTAATTATAATTTAGTTTATAACTTGAACTACCTGTTTGGACTTTCTAATTAGTTTAGTCTAATTATAATTTAGTTTATAACTTGAACTTCCTGTTTGGACTTTCACTGGAAGTGCCAAAGGGTGGGAAGCTTGCCTGATTCTGAATCACCTGGATAGATGGAGTTCACTGGAGAATGAGTAATAGACAAGACAGAGTGCCAATTGGACAGCTGAAAGATTACTTTTTTGATCTAATTTTTTGGAAGTAGAACCTCTGTCTAAATATTAGCTTTCTGACTCACCATCCAAACAAAGAGATGCAAGAAGATTTATGAACCAATTCTTCACTTTCTTGAAAGAATTCAGTTCTGAGGGACTGTCACGGTATTCCCCCATGAGAAATAAGGACTTTAGGAAAAATATATATCTCTTAATTAGACTTCCCACAATCTATGGATTATAAAACATTAAGCACTAAGTATCAACCAAAAAATGCAAATGCAAGACAATATGTAATTCAAGCAGCAATATTAATGTATATATAATATATTTAACATATATATTTGAATATATTGTGCTATTTGAATATACAAATATTTCTGACATATCTATATCAGATTATCTTCAATTTATATACACCTAGAAAAATAGTAAAAATACAATTGATTCACACCTCAAGAATACTCCCTAACTCAACCTGGTAGGTCTTTCATCTGTTTTAAAATGAAGGTGAAAAATTCTGCTGTCAACATGAATGAAAAAGCTAAAGAAGAGAAAAAGGTAACAGTAACTGACATTTCAGTGGCTGGCGGCCTAACATACCAATTCGTAATCTGTGAGACAGGATACGTATCGAATACCAATGACAATAGTTGGAAACACTCATCAATGCTCTCTGTCATCTACTAATCAAGGTGACATTGTTGATGCATCAGTATCTAAAATTGATAAAGGCAGGAGAATTGTTGATATTTCCATTTGGAGTTTTATCTTCAAGTAGGTGTGGTTCAATTCATGAGTACTTAAGGCTGGCAACTGGAAGCATCGGAACATAATCTGTTTCCATTTAGAGATCACCAGGCAGTTTAGCTGACAGAATGTAGAGCAGTCCCGTGTCCCATCTGAAGCTCCAGATGGACATGATACCCATAAGTTACTCTGAAAATAGGAGCCCAGAAGCTCTGATATCACTAAGAGCTGAGCCAAGTGAATCAAAGTGAACTATATATAATACTTTCCCTGGGGATGCCTTCAGCAGTAGAGGAAGATGGCAGCTTTGTTACTAGGCTTCGCTAAGACAGAATTGATGTGATACATATATACATAGAAAACCATGCACTTGCGAGCATAAGATGCACTGCTGCCATCTTGCAGCGCTGCTCATATGAAGAGTCCAGAAGCAGCTTGCAACTCCTTCAGATGGGACGTATTCCAACCATGGGATACAAACCCTACGACAAAGTGCCTATAAAGTGGCACGGGGCAGAGATCTGGCATACATACCCAGCACATGAAATGCCAAGCGCTGGGGGTGAATCCCTGCCTCCGTGAGACGTGGCTCTTAGGTAGGAGATGGGCTCTAGGATTTTGCATCACTGCGCATTAGACGCGGTCAGTACAGGTGTGGTACTGATTAGGCTCTACGGATCCCAACTTGGTGCTGTGACTCAATTATATTTCACAGAGATCACATATAGAATTTTTCTAATTTCTAAGAAGGTGAGTAGATAGGAAATCCTGGCACTGTCCGCCTTTCTCTACTGCAGTCTGGGACATTGCTGTCTCAATACCTTCAGCTCGCCTAATGAGACAGGCCAACAAGTCTATTACTGAACTTGGGGTCAGCTGGTCTGGATTTGAGTCTTCACTTTCACTTCTTTTGGTCAAGCCAGTTAACTCCTCTAGGTATCAGTTTCTTTATTTGTAAAGCAAGAGGAATAAGCTCACAGGTTTCTGCGAGGACCCCATGAGATCATGTAAGTGAACAGTTCAGTGAGTTCCTGGCATGTGGAAAATACTCAACAAATTTTGATTGGCTTGTAAGCCAACACAGAGACCCAAGCAAACGCTTGACACATTTACATGACATTTAATAGATCGTGGTGACCATCTACTTACTAGAGTAGTGCTAGTAAGATTCTAGTCAAAGGCTATGTTTATGTTGTACAGACAAATGTATGCAGTTTCTAATATGGCAGTTCCAATTTGGCAAAGCTTGTCCTAGGACTTCCCTGGTGGCGCAGTGGTTGAGAGTCCGCCTGCCGATGCAGGGGACACAGGTTCGTGCCCCGGTCCGGGAAGATCCCACATGCCGCCGAGCGGCTGGGCCCGTGAGCCATGGCCGCTGAGTCTGCGCGTCCGGAGCCTGTGCTCCGCAACGGGAGAGGCCACAGCAGTGAGAGGCCCGCATACCGCAAAAAAAAAAAAAAAAGCTTGTCCTAATGCTGCAGGAGCAATGGTATTATGATGTTTGGGGTCTGGTACGTGGTGTCACCATATTACATTGCAAGATGAATAAATTTTTCATCCCTTGTTTCTTTCCCTTTTGTTGAAAAGATTTCAACCTGTACCATCAGGATTGGACAAACGATGACTAAACGGTATAGGATAGAAATCTGGTAGGTAACCAGTTAATGTCATCAAGCTGTATAATTCACAGCAAGACAAAATAAAACAAAAAACACCACTTCAATTCCAGAGAGCACGCATCTGAAGAGAAGGGGGTGTGGGTTTTAAAAAAACCAGGGTTTTATGTGGTTGGCATAGTTACGGTGCACATGGGTAATTAAATTTCTGGTATGAATTACTGTTTACAGGGTACGGAAACAATTGGTTCACGTACAGCACAAAATCCACTTTCAAAGAACACAGCATTTTACACACAAATTTAGGTGGCCGATCATAATGGCACCATTATATTCACTACAGACACATTTCAATGAATGAAGGGCCATTCTTTCCCCAGATGTTCAAACCAACAGAACCTACTGAAAAACGAAGGTTATTTCCTTTGAGTTGTCCCAATTCAGCCAATTTCAAATTGCTGGAAACATGAGAGAAAAGTTTATTCAAACTTCCTTTCTGCATGTTTTTGCAGGGTTATTCTTTTCTTTGAGTACGGTTGTTCTCCTAACAAGTTTTCTCGATAGGCCTCTGCTCAGAGCAAAGAGAAATTTGTCCATCAGACGTAGTTTCCTTTGCTCATGCAGAAGTCCACTGGTCTTCAAAAATCAGTTCCGGATAGGAAGTGTCTAGCATCTTTATGTTTTCCCATTAGGGATTCATGGCATTAAAGAGTATTTTCTAGAAAGGAAAAACCTAGCAGTGATCAAAAGTGATACAAATTCGGAAGGAAACGATGAGTAAGCGTCAAAAACGTGCACTGCATTCTCATCAAAAGGCAGACATCTCAGCAGAGTGAACGGCCACCATCCACACTGCGAAGGGATCTTCCTCCCCGTGGAAGATGTGAGTCAGACATGCAGGATGGGCAGAAAAAAGGCTCAGGATAAAGACTAAATGGTCTCAGTCTAGATTAGGGATTGATGCAGGATCTAAGGTGTGCCATACTGTCACGTTTGTCCTGGGATGACCAGGGAGCTGCTTGTTTCATGCCTTGAATTACATTCCAGAGAGTTCTAGCTCATCACACTCCTCAATTAAACATGACGATGCCTGGCACATAGAAGACCCTCCATAAAGATTCTGTCCTTCTTTCTATCCTTATTTCCATCCTTCCCTTTCTTTACTTCCAAAACTGAAGGGTCAACATACTTTTTGTTTATTGGCTCTGTGTGGAAAGGGTACCTGAATGGTACTGGAAACACAATGAAAGCATGCTCTTGAACTAGAAGACAGAAAAGCCTCTTCAAATCTGGCATATAGAAAAAGGAAAATAAAGTTCTGGTAGGTTGGTTGAAATTTTTTGTTTCCTTTTCTTGGCAGGCTCAAAAGCCTTTCCCAGCTATGGGAAAGTCAAAATAGCTATTTCTTGACAAGGCTAAAAGCTTTAAAATGTGCCTTTTTTCTTCTGGTTTCAAGTTCTCTATATTCAGGCTTCTTTCACATCTTATATTTTTTCAACAAAGTACTCCAAAATATGTCTCAACTCTATTGGCAAAAGTACTACACAAACCCAGGCAAAAAAAAAAAAAATGTTCTCTGCACAGAGAGGCTCTGAAGATTGCAGTGACAGCAGGCTCTTTTACCTCCATTTTGCTATTCTGATATCTGATTTTATGGAAGACAAAGGGGTGCTGTTAAGTTCTCAAAACTGGTTAGGAAAATTCCTCTGCTGCTTAGGTAGGTTTCCAGGTGGTGACGGCCATTGTTTTAAGGCCCTCTCCCCACACCCACTGAATAAAAGATGCAGGTGACCTCAAAGCCCCCAGGTATTAGGAACCAGGACATGTAAGGTATCATGGGCTCCTTTCTCATGTGTATCAATACCGTCTCCTTTACCAGACTAAAAGTTCTTTGAGTCACTGCCTACTCCACTGTTTCCTTTTTTTTTTTTTTGCGGTACGCGGGCCTCTCACTGTTGTGGCCTCTCACTGCTGTGGCCTCTCCCGTTGCGGAGCACAGGCTCCGGACACGCAGGCTCAGCGGCCATGGCTCATGGGCCCAGCCGCTCCGCGGCATGTGGGATCTTCCCCGACTGGGGCAAGAACCCGTGTCCCCTGCATCGGCAGGCGGACTCTCAACCACTGCGCCACCAGGGAAGCCCTCACTGTTTCCTTTTTAATGATGGGCTGTACCATCCAGAAGTGTTGTCTACTAGAAAAGAATGTGAACCATATATGTAATTTATAGGGTTCTCATTGTCATATTTTTAAAGGTATAAAGAAATAGGTGAAATTAATTATAATAAATTTCACTTAACACAATACATCCAAAATATTATCAGTTCAATATATTGATATAATCAATATAAACGAATGAGACTACACTTTCCTTTTTTGCATAAAGTTTCTAAGATCAGGCATGTCTTACATTTCTAGCACAGCTCAATTCAGACTAGCCACACTTCAAGTACTCCATAGCTCCCTGTATCTAGAGGCTGTATCTAGAGGCTATGACACTGGACAGTACAGATTACTCTTCCGCTTTACTTACTTAGGTAAATCCTACTTAATTACACTTCAATGTTCATTCAAATCCTGGGCTTTAATGTAGTCCTGTGTTCAGAGTATATGATGGATAAGCAGTGGACAATTCACTGAGTGTTCCTGGCTTATGGAGGTACATGTCATAGCTTCATATGAAATAGCTGGCCTTACATTTAGTACTTAATACCAATCCAGCTCTTCACCTGTCCCAGGCACTTGTGTTAAGTGCTTTACAAGACATTGTTTTATCAACCTTCATGACTAACCCGTGAGGTCTGATTGTGCTCATTTTACAGATGAGGAAACTGAGTCTTAGTTAAGTAGCCTGCCCAGAGTCCTACTGCTAGTGAGAAGCAGTGTCAAGCCTCAAGTCCAGGCAGCCTGACCACCAAGTTCCAGTGCATGCTAGCCATCAGCTGTCTTGGTGTTCAGATGGCTCAAGGAGAACCCCAAATACCCAATTTCATTGGTTTCTAATTTAACATGATAGAAAAACAAAGGTTAAAAGGACTGAAAGCATTAGTAAAGACAGTAGCTAAGCAAAGAAAGAAGGTATAGCCCAGGACATCTATAATGTCCATTCTTTTCCTGACACAGAAAGATATAATCCATATCTCTTGAGCAGACAGTGAAGAATTAATTACGTGGGCTTGATTTAACCCACCTGGGTAGTTACAGGAAAGTAAGTACATTGGAAGGTGCTTTAGAAATGGGGCTTTACGGGATGTGAAAAAATGAATGTGTTTACCAGTAGGGAGCAATTAAGTCTATTATCACCAGCAGAACCATTACCATCAAAATAATCATCCCCAAATTAAACCATACCATGGTACCTTGACGGATCAAAATTTTAATTAAATAAGAACATTTTGTTAGACTGTAAATGGGAATTCAGGCAGTTTCATCAATGGCATAATGATACAAGGTAGCTGTTGCCTGATCTCCTGAACCTTGGCTTTCATTTTTTAAATTCTTGTAATTTTCATTGTCCCTTTACCAATCTGCCCCCAACCCTGCCTCCCCACCCATCACACACACCTCCTTTTCCAATACAGGAACATGTATAGACTAAACAACCACTGTGTAAGTTTCCAAGATTATGGCTGGGGAGGGCACTTAAGACCAACTTCTTTTGCTTTTATACCTTTTCTTAAGACTGGCTTTGCACCATCTGTAATATAAAATTGAATTAACTGACTCGCTTATAGCAGTATCATTTAAAAGACCTTGGATTTGGAAGATGAATTTTTTCACCGAAATCATAAAGTCCATTGGTCCGTATTTAAGTCAATGATGATGTAACACCAACAGTTTATACACTCTAATTAAATCCTTGCTCCTAATACATTTTTATCACGAGTTGTTTTATGGGCTTTCTTCTATTTTTTCATCTAGCATCTGATTTCACAGAGCTTAAAAGTGGAATTTTTCATGACTTTTTTTTTAATTGATGGCCCTCAGCATTAGTGTTCCTAGCCCCCTGGACTGAGTGCCCCTACAGATACCCACTGAAAGCAGCACTTTCTGAAAGGTCAGGGTATTATTTTCTAAAGGACTTCACTCTGATAAGGCATGACTCGGGTTCTTCATTTCCATGGTATGTCCTGACACCGTGTCATTGACAACCACAGTACAAACCCAGCAACATGGAGGATTGGCCCAGTGGTACAATTTTGCTGCTCATTTACTCATTCTTCCCTGACTCGTTTGTTCCACAAGCACATCTTTCGCTCCTGCTAGGTGTCTGGCACTGGAGACAGACATGTTTCCATTGTTGGAGAAGTCGCTGTGTTGTAGGAAACTGATGTACAAAAAAAAGTCAGTATCACACCAGCAAGGAAATCCTAGAATCAGAGTTGATGACCGCCATTCATTGGACAAAGCACACCCTACTCTATTTCTCCACGTCTTGCCTAATAGGAGCTCCTTTATCATGGGTCAGGGCGTGAAGCTGCAGCTCTAGACACACGCAAGGATACATTTGATCACCTGCTCTTGAAAAATCAGTGCAAAAAAAAAAATCCATGACATACTCATGCACGTCCAGTCCTGCCATCAGCTCTCTTTCACCTGACATTGTGCCATCTGCCTAACCTGTTAGGAGCTCCATTCCTTATTTCTATGTTTAGTTTAATTGCTATAGGAAAACGCTAAGTGAGTAGTTCTGAACCCTGGCTGCACACTAGATAAACCTGGGGAGCGTAAAAGTAGACCCATGCCAGGACCTCTCCCTGAAATTATGCTTCAAGTGGTCCACGGTGTGGTCTCGGCACCTGCATTTGCCTTTTCTTTCCGTTTTATTGAGATATAATTGACACACAGCACCGTGAAAGTTTAAGGTATACAGTGTCATGACTTGACTTACATATATTGTGAAATGCTTACCACGGTAAGTTCAGTTTCTGATGCTCCCTCGGTGACTCTAGAAAACAGCCAGGGTTCTAAGACACACTGCTCTACTCAGAGATCGTGAAGCCTGAGGAGCCAGACTTGGATGAAATCACACACTTCCCTTGGCATCTCTGCACAACCTTGTGTTGGAAAGAGTTAGCGAGCAGAATATCTGGGGGAGAGGCAGAGGAGAGGCTAGGGGAAAGAGGCTCTGTTTGTCAAATACTAACATAAGGCGACCCTCACAGTGCGGGGGAGAGAAACCTCAAACCAAAGAAAGAAAACGTGGACTATTAAGAAGTTTTAAAACAAATGACTGCATGAGAGCTGGGAATGGTTTTCTGCCCGAAGGTTAAGGGGCAGGTCAGCAGTAACCTAACTGGTGGAGGTCTAATCAGTAGATTTGGGGCCTGCTTGTTATATTTCTGTGCTTCCACCGTGGGCCATAGGACAAGTTGATAAACAGTCATCCTGAGTCAGAATCTGGAGTTGTGCGGCCCAAGTTTCTTCTGCAACAAAGACCAAGCTGGGGAAGGTCACATTCATCAACCTCAAAGAAAATTCTGGCTTCCTGTACATCATGATGAATTTGTTAACTATGAAATTATCTAAAATTTTAAAGACCAATTCCTATCTCCCCTCTGGGGGGGTCACTGGAGGTAGAAAGAAGGAGCTGCAGTGAATTCCCTGGTGGTCCTGTGGTTAGAACTCTGAGCTTCCACTGCAAGGGGCACAGGTTCGATCCCTGGTCAGGGAACTAAGATCCCGCAAGCCTCAAGGTGTAAAAAAAAAAAAGAAGGAAAGAAGGAGCTGTCTAGGTGAACATTTGTGCACACCAGGCATGCCTGGAGCCAATAATGAGAATTCAAAGAAGACACGATGATCTACATAAGTTGGGTGATGAATTTAGTACCGTATAAAGTAGGCCTTGGAAGCACTTCCTTCCGACATTTATCCTCTAAAGGCATGAAGGGTGTTTTGATTTGGAGTTTTTCCATTTGGGGGTGGGAAATGATGCCATGTAGTAGGAAAAGTTCCAGGCTCTTTCAGAATAACCATGTGTCCAGACAGGTCATCCAACCTCTCCAATACAATTCCTTCAACCAGAAGATGGAGAAAATGGCATCAAAGGGCTTCGGAGTTCCTTCCAGCTATAAAAGACTAAGAATTGACTGAAATTGGATTTTGCAGGAGTTTGGGGGCACTGCTGGCTCCTGTGTGTGTGTGCGCGTGTGTGTGTGTGTGTGTGTGTGTGGTGTTTTTACTTAATAGGCAGAAATTCGACAGCAGTTAAGATTTTAAGGCTGACTTGAAAATATACATGTTTGCCTTATACAAGCAAACTGCATCATTAGAAATAGTCATTAAAAGAAGAACTCAGCTTCTCCAAGAGGACTTTCTGGGGCTGTGAAGGAGATTGTGGCATGGTTATTTTGGAGAGAGGCCAAAGAATTAGCAACACTTGTGAAGCCTGGTGGCCTGTGCCCTTCATGGGATTTAATTCTAGGGATTAGAGAGCAAAAAGGTATAATTTCACAGCAGTTTACCAATATTTTGCAAGTTTCCATACACCTACAGGGGAAAACTTTGGGGTGTTTACTCTAGTTTTAGTGTAATGTGAAAGATAAAAACAGAAGGAAAAAAAAGACGAGATGACAGAAGAATAGGTTTTGACCCATTTCAAAGCCATAGCATCTTAAATGATCCCTCACAGAATCTCTAATTACTTCTGTGGGGAAAAGAGTGATAATTCTAACAATAACGAACAAATGTAAGTGTTAATCTATGCTAATTGCTTTCCATCATTTCCTCACTCAATCCTCACAACTATATGAGATTGGCATCATTATCATCCCATTTTACAGATGAGAACACAAAGGCCCAAGTCTCAGGGTTGGTAAGAGGAGAAACAAGGAAACACCTACCCATGGGCCTTCAAGTTTTTGACCTCTATTTACTCCTCATTCCATAGCTTGTTCACTTCCTCTGTTTCTTCTTTTTAAAATATCCCCCCCCCCCACAATTATCTTCAAATCTGGTCCCTATCTGGCTCTGCAGCACCTAATCTACTTTGGCTCCTCACTGTTCTCACATGAGGTTGATGGCAAGTCTTTGGTGACCTGTAGGCTTACCAATCTTTTAGTCAAATGCTTATCAGTGCAATTCAACTGTTAAATGGAATTTACATGTTAAGGAGATGAGAGAAGAGGGATTTGGAGAGGTCTTCCAAGACTTCCGAGGTCTAGCTACTTAAAAAGAAAAGTAAGACAATGGATAAACAACAAGATCCTATTGTATCGATACAGCACAGGGAGCTATATTCTATATCCTATAAGACCATGATAGAAAAGGAAATGAAAAAGAATATATATATATATATATATATATATATATATATATGTATCTCAAACTGAATCACTTTTTTGCATACCAGAGACTAACACAACATTGTACATCAACTATACTTCAATTAAAAAAAAAAAAAGGGAGAGAGAAGTTAAGAGAAAGGGAGGGAGAGAGACAGAGAAAGAAGGAGAGAATGACTCGAACTCAGCCACAGCACTGGGGCACACCTCTGCTACGTGAGCAGCTCTAGCTACGCTGCACACATTTCCTGCTTCTATAGCCTTCTCTGCTTCCTCCGGTCTCCCAGCCCATGACCAGCTAATAGGGATCATCTGGTAGAAAAGAGTGATGTGACTGCATCCCTCTGGATGGATTGATAGCTCTAACTTCCCTAAAAACAGATCTCTTCAGAAGGAGGAAGAAAAATGTTGTTTACAAAAGCAATGAACTAAGCTGTGAAATCCCTTACTACATCTTGCCAAGCAAAACCAGATTAACTCTCCCGATACAGGCCACTATAAAATACAGAGTTTATTTAGAGTAGGGCTATTCTTTGCAGCCTGGTTTAATCCAGTAATGCCACTAAACACGGGGTTACCCCAGGCCACACTGCAGAGTAGACCACTGCATCCTCACCTACCTTTGGTTACTGTTAGCAGAGACCGAGTCAAAGGCCTGGCATTTCCACCACCTAGTGACAGTGGCAGGAAGGCTTTAGTTCCAGAATCACTGCCAACCACATCAACCACCGCAACATGCGTAACACCTTCATACAAACCACGTGCTTGCTTAGCAAGTATGTCTTCCAGGCAAGGGCACCAACCCCACTTCCCCTTCCAACCCAATATTGCCCATAAGGCCCTCCTATAAGTGAAATGATTGCGGAAGCAGATATTTCAAGCCTGGAAGACAGTGATTCAGCCTTATGGCATGTCAGCGTTTGTCAGTGGCAGAAATGGGTCAGTACTTGACTTTTACGGATCCTTACTCTTTCTTCTCCTTTGACTTCTTTCCCTACTTTGAACTAAAATGAAGATCTGATGTTCTCTAATTTGAACCGTCATGACAAAGATTGCTCTTGAGGGATCAAGAGATTTGACTTGACTTATAGAAGGGAGAACATCGTAGTTGTAAAGGGCACTGTCTTCGGAGACAAAGAAAACTAGGTTATAGCGTTGCCTCTGCCTCTTGGTAGCTGTGTGACCTCAGGCAAGTTACTGAACCTCTCTGGGCTGCAGATTTCCGATACACAGTATAACAGGGATCAAAAGGTTCCCTATCATAACATTGCCTGGCTGTGGTGAAGACTGGTGAGATAAAGTACATAAAGCAATCAATAAATGTTATCATGATTATAACCTAATTGAATCAAAATGAAAGGATGAGAGCAAACGAGAGGAAAACTGCATCCCTTCCACGGTTCATAATGGATGTTTGTCTGCAAATAGCTTGCTAATTTCAGTAAAAACCTAGTTTGCTTGCTCTCAGTTAATTCGATACCTTTTAGGAGTCCGTATTTCCATAATGAGTTGGACTTCAACCACCTCTTCTAGAGTAACAATGCCAGACTCTTCATAAATTGTCCTTTTACCTTAACTAACCATCAGAGATAGATACTATGTTCCCTGTTTTACAGAGAAGGCATTTCAGAGATGCTGTGGGATAGGCCCAAATTTGAGCCAAGAGTCAGGATTTGAACGCAGGTCTTCTCATCTCACCACCGTTGCCTCAGGTTCTCTGAACATCAGAAAACTCACGACAGTGAGAGCTAGCCTTCACTGAGCCGTGTATATGCCAGACACTGTTCTAATCAATCAGATCTGTAAACTTATAATCCTCATAAAACCCCTATGGATTTCTACCATTCCCATTTTATAGATGAGAAAACCAAGGCAACAAGGAAATTAAGGAACTTGCCCAAAGTGACACAACTAGTAGGCAGAAAGCTGTCAGAAACCAAACCGTTTCTCTCTGAGGAAACGGACGCCATAGAGAAGACACAGATTATGATACTTTCTGTCAGAAGGGAGGCAGCCGGGAGCTGCTCTACTCTGAATGCTTTGTTCACACAGACTTCTAACTTTTCTCCTTTGTATTTCATACCCCAAATGAAGTTTTAGCCCCTTTCTGCATAGTTAAATACGGCAGTGTGTGTAGCAGCCTTTGCAGTGGACCTCCATCCTATAAAAGTAGCAAGAGGCAAACCTGACCATACTAGAGGTGAGGAAATAAAACCGAAGACCAGAAGCCTTCCCCACCATCACTCAGTGAGATCTCGGCGGCAGTGATGGGGCACTCTTCATTCAATTCTGGGCTCCATATTCCCCAGAAGGACCACATGGAGTCCCTCTGGGGCCTTTTCTGTCCGTCAGGCAAACTCAGCTCCAGAGTGACAGGCTGAAAAGTCACTGGGAAGATAATTCCTTCATTTTGATGGTAACCACACCTACTTGTGATGACCCAGAATCTCACATAAGTTGAATTATATTGCTTTAGAAGCACTCCCAAATCCTTCGATCATGAAAGGTGACAGATACCTGCCTCTTGGATGTTTGCGTCTGCCTACCTTCAATCAGGATTTGCAGCTTACTGCCAAAGGGGAGAGGAAGCCTTTTTGAGTCCAGTCTTGCCAACAGACACAGACAAGCGGTCACCTCCCCAGGAACGCCCAGCCTCACATCGAGCTTGGGGCATCACAAAGCAATCTGAAGGGATTAGGCTTCATCCGTAGGCTTGAGTGTGGAGCCTGTGCTATCCATCCAGACCAGACTTGGGGTCACTGACACAAAAGTTAAGATTTCAGATTCACACTGCCTGGATCAGCTCCCCAGTACAACAAAAGCTAGCATGTTTCTGGGCTTCCCTAAGAACTCCAGGTGGCTTGAAAGATGTAGAGGAGGGAGAGACGGAAGGTAATATTTTAGCCCAACCCCAAATCAACACAAATCATTAAAACGCATTGTCTCATTCTCCAATTGTACCTAAATATTTTGAAAAAAATGACCTTCCTTATGTTAATCCTGTCATCAGGACCTACTTGGATCCAAATTTTAAATTGATGTATTTTCTCCTAAACTTATTGTTCTCTTTAATTAGATTTGAGTTGATCAGAACTAATAGCATTCTTCATAGTTGTTCTTCCCCTGCTGAGGGAATAGAGCATCATTAAAATTATACTGACACCCCAATGCCAAGAAAGAAAAGTGGAACTGAGTTACCTGCCTTTCCCAGTAATACAAATATATCCAGTCTAAAAATCACAATTAGTTAGTATGGGAAAGAAACTAACTCTATAGAAAGAAATCCATCCATTTTGTTCATAATCTAAACTCCTGCCACGAAAAGTGTGGCCTATGGACTTGCAGGGGTTACATCACTTGGGAGGTGGTTAGAAATGTGGAGTCTTAGGTCCCAATGGAGGTGATGTTTAACAAAATACTGCTGTAGTGGGGGGAGCCTTGGGGGGGGGGTGGTAATGAACATACCTTTGATCTCTACCAGTTAATTTTGTCAATGGAACATTAAGCATGCCCATTAACTGCGTGGATTCAGTTTTCTAGTTAAATGCTTACTAATTAACTGCATGCTTCTTCTCATAGTAACAGGTTAGGCCAAATCATGACGTTATCACTGATGAATGAAAACATCCTCTCACAGCACGAGATACTTGTTATCTGCCTCGGTGTTGGGCTGTGTCATCCAGGATTGGCAGCAAAGGACTGTAAGTGGAGCGTAGTTCACAGAATTCGCATCCTGAAGCAGGGGTCAGCAAAGTTCCCTGTAAGTGGCATATAGTAAATACTTTAAGCTTTGTGGACCAAATGGTCTCTTTTCCAACTCCTCAGCTCTGCCAGTGGAGTGCGGAAGCAGCCACAGACAAAATGCAAATTAATGAGAGTGGACATGCTCCGATAAAACTTTATTGGCACTGAAATTTGAATTTCATATCATTTTCACGTCATGGAATATTCTTTTTCTTTTGAGATCTCTTTCCAACGCTTTAAGAATGTGAAAATCATTCTAGGTTTGGAGGTCGTACAGAATTAGGCAGTGGGTTGGCTGACCCCATACTAAAATTGAGGCTATACGCGCACAAGGTTGAGGGACCAGGATGGATCGACAGCTCCTTCAGGCCATTCTGAATAACATGGAAAGCAACTCAGTAGGAATATCTGTTTTTCAAAAGGAATGAAATATTTGTTAGAACTCTAGCCTGACAAAGAACATGTGTTCATGTATTGATATTAATGTCTGATGATTTAACAATTTAATTACAATGCTGCTATGGGTTGAATTATGTCCCCCCCCCCCCCCCCCCCCCGTCAAAAGATATGTTGGAGTCCTAACCCCCGGGACCTCAGAATGTGACCTTGTTTGGAAGTACGGTCTTTACAGATGTAATCAAGTTAAGATGAGGTCATTAGGGTTGGTCCTAATTCACTATGACTGGTGTCCTTATAAAAAGGGGAAAGTTGAATACGGACACGCGCACGGGAAGAACGCCACGTGAAGATGAAGACAGAAAGTGGGGTGATGTGGCAGAAGCCAAAGACGGCCAGCAAACCATCAGAAACCAGGAGTGAGGGCTCCCCTAATGGTGCAGTGGTTGGGAGTCCGCCTGCCGATGCAGGGGACATGGGTTCGTGCCCTGGTCCGGGGGGATCCCACATGCCGCGGAGCGGCTGGGCCCGTGAGCCATGGCCGCTGAGCCTGCGCTCCGCAACGGGAGAGGCCACAACAGTGAGAGGCCCGCGTACCACAAAAAAAAAAAAAGAAAAGAAACCAGGAGTGAGACGTGGAACAGATTTCCCCCCCAACCTCATAAGGAACCAACCCTGCTGCCATCTTGATCTAGAACTTCTAGCCTCCAGAACTGTGACACAATACTGTTCTGTTGTTTAAGACACCCCGTTTGTAATACTTTGTTAAGGCAGCCCTAGGAAACTGACACAAATGTCTTTATTCCTTTTAGACTCAGGATATAAGGGGGTCTCTGTATGTATCTTCTCTCCCCTCATTTGCCAAAATAACTGCCGCTGGTAGAAAGGACAATGCTAACAAATGTTGCTACCGGTTTGCTCTGTTAGGGAGAGCATATCTAAAGTCTGGCTTTTTTATTTGTTATGTTAAAAAAAACAACATCAGTGAGGTCACGTCAGTAGCTGAAAAGGCACACATGCTACCTACAGATGCCTTGACAATAGAGAGTGGCAGCTTGATCAACACACGCTAAATGTAAAAATGAAATATAAATTGTGCCAAATGTATAAAACTGAAGACTTCTGGATTTGGGGTGAACTGGAAGAAAAAAAGAACAAAAATTCTGTGGTTAATTAACTTCCGGCCCTGTCATATGTCTCCGTCTGTATTAATAATTATGTGAATCTTATTAAATGCGGTGGACAAGAAAAGAAGTCACTTGAAGATTAAACTCCTATAACCATGAAAACTAGCAGTTGTGGTAAATGTTTAACAACCAGCTCTTGGGGGAGGCAGGGGGTGAGCCTGATTTGCTGGGTTTGCCAATTTCTATGGTGTAACTATCCCCACCATGGCTGATTTCAAGCTACTAGCAGTATTTCACTGAACACTTAGTAGGGAAGAGATGTCCACATCACTTACCACCAGCTGGTGTGAGCCAGCTCCTGCATATATCTGGTTATAGCAATAATAACTTCCACCAACTCCCAACATCAGCTAGATCTAAGAATGAAACTGTGGATGCAAAGGTGAGACTCTCACTGCCTCAAAGCTGTCTCCCAACAACCTAGAGAATCAATGCACATAGATCTGGGGGAGCTAGCCTTTAGAAGCTCTCCTAAAAAGTACTATTTTGATGCCTGGTTAGCTCTTCTTTCCTGGGAAAAGCCTGCTAGCCTGCTAAACCACTGGGAAAAGAAGTGCTTCAAATGTCAGCCACCCCTCCAGCACACGCACCCTAACAGAGACACAATCCACATGATAAAGGACAAGAGAGTTCGTTCTGCTATAAAGTTTCTAAAAATCATTGCGCAATGTAAAATTGTGCAGTAAAAACCACGGGGCTGGTGAGAAAAACGGAAGCTCAAAAATTCAGCAGTGAAACATTTTAAGAAGTCACCTAATAAAAACGGTAGCAAAGTTTTACACATGTTAAACGATGCAGAAATACCGAAATACTACAATAAATAGAACACTTTATCTTGAAACTGCCTGGAGTTTGCTTGTGGAAGTGAGCTTTGAAGGGCTGAAGCTTGTGAGTTATTGTGAAGTGGTGGAACGATGGTTAGCTGAAACTGGAGAGAAAGTTGGAAGCCCAGATGTGGGTGGCGTCACTCAGAACACGTGGGGAACTGAGGTAGCTGGCAGAGGTCTGAGGTGTGTGCATGTCTGTGATTTGGGCGTTCCTACACAGCTCCTTTCAGTTGGGTACGGTTTTCCTTATTCATCTAGTGCTTACCACGGACAAAATCATGCATAAGAAAACAAGAAATGCTCACATTTTCCCCTAATGTATCAACTGTATTCAGAAATTTTAGTCATTGATTTCTGCTTTCTTATTTTTTAATTTTATCTTTTATTTTTTGGCCATACCATGATGCATGCAGGATCTTAATCCCCAACCAGGGGTCGGACCCTGTGCCCCGTGCATGGGGAGCAAGGAGTTTTAACCTCTGGACTGCCAGAAAAGACCATACTTTGTTTTTTGACCCTCTACAGGTCCTTCCTACTGTTTCCACTCTACAACTTTCTACTAGGATAGAAAATACAATGAGATGTACAGAAAAATACAAATTTAGAAGCTCTAGGAAGTGTTTTTCATATCGGTTAGTCATTAGGCTCTATCTCTTCTGCCCTTTTTCTTCATTCCTTAGTGACCTCCTGCTCTAGACTTAGCACCTGGGATCCTTACATTTTTGTATTCTCTTCTGCATAAAACTCTGCTTTCATGAAAGAGTGAGCTAAACTGATTCTTACTAAAGTTAAAGGACTAGGCACAATTTCACAGAGATCAAAGCTTCAAGGTAAAAGAATCTGGCAGGTATTTTTGGATATTGGGCATTATCAAATAGATGGGGGAGCCACTGGACGTAAAGTGTTCTTCTAAACACTTCATAAACAGTCCCCAGTGGTCCCATTTATTCTGGCTGTGTGAGGAGGAGAGGCACGTCTGCATCTCAGCTTCTCCTCAACCTGGTTGTTTGGAAGAGGCATTCAACGCCCACTCCATCGCCCCCAGACATCCTTCACAAGGTTGTTACGAGGAACAAATGCAAGAACATGGTTTCTGGCCTCATGTTTATCATGTGAAAGGGAAGCAGCACACATGACGACTAAGGGTGCCAGCTCTACATCAAACTGCCTGGTGCAAATGTGGACCCCACCACTTCCTCTCTGCTGGAACTTGGGTATGTCCCTTAGGCTCTCTGAGGTTCAGTTTCTTCAGCCATACAATGGAGATAACGATGGGAACTCTGCTCAATATTATGGAACAACCTAATTGGGAAAAAAATTTGAAAAAGAATAGATACACGTATATGGATAACTGAATCACTTTGCTGTAAACCCGAAACTCACACAACACTGTTAATCTACTATACTCCAATATAAAATAAAAAGTTAAAAGAAGAAAAGAAAATGAAATACATATCGAAATGTTCAGCACAATGTCTAGACAGAGCCAGTGTTCAATATATGTTATTAATAACAAGAAATTCAATATGAGCTAGCTCTATGGACACCCTCTGGACACATAATACAAATGTTAGCCGTTTAACTGCATGCGACACATTATACCTATAAGCTGCCCAAGTATGTGCTGAATGCGACGGTTTACTTATTTTAAAAGATACTTAGGGCTTCCCTGGTGGCGCAGTGGTTGAGAGTCCGCCTGCCGATGCAGGGGACGCGGGTTCGTGCCCCGGTCTGGGAAGATCCCACATGCCGCGGAGCGGCTGGGCCTGTGAGCCATGGCCGCTGAGCCTGCGCCTCCGGAGCCTGTGCTCCGCAACGGGAGAAGCCACAACAGTGAGAGGCCCACGTACCACACACACAAAAAAGGCACTTAAATCTATTCCATAGAATGTGGCCTTAGCTTTGTGGTTTGCTGGATAAAGCACAGGCTCCTGGTTCCCAAGAGCCTAGCAGTACAGAACTGCCAGATGGATGACCCACGTTGGGATACGGCTTGTGCGCTGGGCAGAACTGAGCTGCACATAAAGCCAGGTTACTTGTGTCGAGATTCAAGCCAAGACCTTGCCCTCCTCAGCTCTCCAGCCCAGACACCAGAACTAATTTACGTGCCAGGTGAATAAATGTGACTTCAATCTTCCGAAGGTGCAGAATGATTCTACGTTTTCCTTTAGACAGTAGTCTTTCTATAGACATAGAATTGCTCGGCTCATTTTGAAATTGCTTTTCTATTCTGGTGACTTTTGGCGGTTTGGTCTTTAAGCTTTTAAGTATTTTGCTTTAGAAATGGCTACATGTACAGTGTGACCAAATGATGAGGCACTGCACAAGTCTGAACCTGAAGCTGGAGTCTAGACAATTCCTTCTCGCTCCACAGCTGACCAATCCATCCTCATGGTCTTTCCTCGAACAGTGTCACCTGGTAATGCAATGCTAGCATTTGTTCAGAATAATTTTTTTTCTCCTTTGGACTAAAACCAAAATCTTCAAATGTAAAATATCTACCGCCTCAGAAATAAAGATTTTAAACAAATTTGGATTTTCTTTCTCATTTAGCTGAGGCTACTGAGCTTTGTACTCGGAAATAATTCGAGTGATTTAAAGGTTCTAACATGTATGTGTTCTCCAATTATTTGAATGCAACCTCCTTGGGGCAGAGACTGTTTTGTCCATTCCTCCATTTCCAACACGTAAAACAGTGTCTAGAACCCTGTAGGTGCTTCTGTTAGTTTCCTATTTCTATGCAACGAATTACCGCAAACTTAGTGACTCCAAACAACAAACACTTAGCATCTCCCAGTTTCTGTGGGTCAAGAGTCCAGATATAGCTTGACCAGGTCCTCTGCTTGGCTCCCGCAAGGCTACAATAAAGGTGTCAGTCAGTGCTGAGGTCTCACCTAAGGCTCTAATAGAAAAGGATCTGATTTTGTTGACAGAATTCAGATTCTTACGGCTGTGATACTGGAAGCTGTGGTTTCTTACCAGCTGTTGGCTGGAAGCTTCCTTGGGTCTAGGAGGCTGCCCTCGGCCCCTTGCCATGTTGGCTCCCATAGAGGCAGCCCAGTTCTTCAAAGGCAGCAAGGAGAGAGAGAGAGACTCCAGCAAGATGGTTGCTGCGATGTTACGAAATCACATACGTGTCATCTTGTACATCTTTCACCCCATTAGAAGCAAGTCACAGCCCAACCACACTCCAGGGGCGAGTATGACACAGTGTGTGAACACCAGGCGATGGGAGTCGTGGGGACACCCTGAGAGTCTGTCTGTCACAATTCTTTTTTTTGGTCACATAGTTTTCAGGATCTTAGTCCCCCAACCAGCGATCAAATCCGCACCTTCGGCAGTGAAAGCACAGGGTCCTAATCACTGTACTGCCAGGGAATTCCCTGTCCGTCACAATTCTTAATACGTTGATCCAATAAATGAATGCAGAGCCACTGTCTCTAGTGAGCACCTAGCTAGGATGATCATATGAGATAAGTTTACATTTTGAGTCCTTTATTCTATAAACCGTAGATTTTCAATTCCTTCTTTAGTTAAAACACACATCTCTGAGCAGAGATAATTTGTTAAAAGCCATCTCAGGCTTATTAGAAAACGTTTGGGGAGAGATCGTAAATGTAGCACAGAACCATATCGTTTTCGGTGAAGAAAGCGCTTCCACAAGCTCAAAGGGATGAAGTGCCGCGGCCGTAGAGGAAAAGGCACTGAATGGGTGTTTCCTCTTTCAGGCTGTCCTCCCAGATTTTCTGAGCACACAGATAATTGGAGAAGTTCTCCCTCAGAGGTATCCAGCTCCACATGCTTTGACGGAGAGACCAGTACAGAAAGCAAAGCATGCATTGGGCAGAATAAAGATACTTGGGAAATGAGTATGCATTTGTAAAATAGTTCATGTTGAAATATTTTACAAACATCAAAGAAACTGGATTGATTATATACATTAAAGTGGAGTGGGCAGAAAAAGGAGGAGGCATGGTTTTTAGTTCTGTATCTACTAAGTGATTTATAGGATAAGCTCCCGACCAGCTTAACTACTCTCTCTAATGAACGTAGTCTTATGAACTGACGAAAAATCCCTGAAGCATTTGGCCAGCTGTGAAAGGAAGGGGTGATCGTGAGGGGACCAAGGGAGCAGTGGTTAGAGAGGACACATTATGCAAATGGTAGCGTGTCTCTGGGGCCAGCCTGAGTGGGTGTGACCCTTCACACCTGAGGCTCTGGGTTCCTGACTTCTCATCTATCAAACAGGGAGAGAAACAGACCTACCTCTGGTGGTGGCTGTGAGAATTAGTTACACGTAATGCATTTAGAATATAGCCAGGAAGAGAAACGCTAGCTCTAAGATTTAGTGTTATTTGTTAGAAAAACAGATTTAAACTTATCCAACTAATAATATGCATACTCTTTTATAGAAACATGAAACACAGGAAAAAAACTGGAAATTCATTCTGAAATCCTTAGAAGAAACCATCATTACGAAGAGCCATTTTCCTTTATTCTTCCTTTTATTTTTTTTTCCAAACCAACAATGAAATGCAGGCGCCATGTTGTGAAATGTTACGAATGGGTAATCTCTGTCATCTGGTCCAAGCTTCCTGAATGCTGGAAGCCTCACTCCTTGTCACTTGTTCACAAGGTCATGACACGCCTCTTTCCCCTAACAACTTATCAACCTACCTTCCATTTGTAAAACTTTTTTTGGTTTTTCATTGTCCCCTGAGATGTGTCCAAATGGCATGCGTTCTAAAGTCCTCTATCAGGACACACCAGTAACTGTACTTCCCAGCCTTCACTTTCCTGCCTCTTCCGTCTCCACCCTCCCTGTTTCAGTAAAATGATGGCTCAGTTCTCCTCCCCAACCCTTCCTCGGTGTCTGCTTCCTAAGGCCCACAGACGGCTTCCACCGCTCACGTCCTGTCCTCCTCAAAGCTGGAGGTGAGTCTGTGAGCACTCCTGGAGCCATGTCAACTTCAGAGGGTAAAGGACAAGAAACGCCCCTGAACTGTGATGGGTATCTCTATGATCTAAGTCGGTAGAAGGAATGTATTTCTTTCCTCCAGCTTTGGGGATAACTGTTTATCCCCAAATAGATAGGGGTCCGAGATGCACCCCCTCAGATCAGATTCTGCTGCATGCAAATTACATGTGACTTAACGTTCCGATATGGAACAGAACAATTAAACATTAGGGTTCTCTTATCAGATTCTTATAGAGTCCTTGTGGCATTAACTGTAGACCAACTTCTAAAGAAAACTGCATATCCTACTGTACAGCACAGGGAACTATATTCAATACCCTGTGATAAACCACAGTGGAAAAGAATATGAAAAGGAATATATATATATACATACATCTGTATATATATAACCGAATCACTTTGCTGTACGGCAGAAATTAACACATTATAAATCAACTATAGTTCAATAAAATTAAAAAAATAAAGAAAACTACACACTAGGATTTAATCATCTAGATTATTCATGTCCCTCTTCATTAGATTCCTATGTATTTTTTAAAAATTTGCCTGCGTATTCTGTTTAATAAATTTATCATTTTTCGAGGCTTGACACGAGGAAATGACTTTCATCCCCATTTCACTTTGCCTGTGTGGGAAGATGTTTATTCAATCGCTTGTCATCAAGGTAATATTTACTCTTAGACTTTCTAGCAGGTCATGATTACTCTCACATTGCTTCAACTGTTATGTATGATGGTAGGTTATGTTAGTAACATGTCTGAATGTCTCCTAATACTGGAAGGTCAAGAAGTTCTCCAACTGGCCTCTATATTCTTGGATAATAATGAAAGACTGTCTGGATATGATGCATAAGACTAGTTACAGAGGTGGTGGGGTTTTCTCCTTTTGAAATCATTTATAAAGCATTTGAAAAAGGTTTATAATCTGTTGAAGCCAGGCAAACATTTTTATTCCTGTTTTGCAGAACAGAACAAAACCCTAAGAGAAGTCTAAATCGTGTTTTCATTCCTTTGTGCATCGTCCCACGAAGATCAGAAGGATATCCTATTCATCAGTTTATTCTTAACACTCACATAGGGCTTGGCACATTGTGGACATTCATTAACTATGCACTAATAGAGAAAATAATTTATTCAAAGAGATTAGAGATAATACAAATTAATGTCTTAAAAGACAGACTTGGGCTTCCCTGGTGGCGCAGTGGTTGAGAGTCCGCCTGCCGATGCCGGGGACGCGGGTTCGTGCCCCGGTCCGGGAAGATCCCACATGCCACGGAGCGGCTGGGCCCGTAAGCCATGGCCGCTGAGCCTGCGCGTCCGGAGCCTGTGCTCCGCAACGGGAGAGGCCGCAACGGTGAGAGGCCCGCGTACCGCAAAACAAAACAAAACAAAACAAAGCAAAACAAGACAGACTTACCTGGAAGTAATCAAACATAGCAAATGAAACAACAAAAAAGCAGGAAACACTGCCTGCGTATATGCCTGGATTTACACGAACACTCTCATCAGATGTATGAATACAGTCTCCAACATTGAACCAACTTTTCAACAAACTTGCAAAGTGAATTTCAAAAAGTGGTTAGAGTAAGCTACAGATTTCAATAGATCTTTATTTGATTTTGTACTTAATTGAAGATTTTAGTCTAAATTTTATCAAAACTGTGGTATTTCTATTTTATTTTTTTTAAAAACTCTAATTTAAATGAGTGAAGGAAAATATCTGAGTCAAGTAATGTTGTTATTATGGTATAACAAGACAAAAAAGAAAAAAAAAACTTTCTGGGAAATGACAGGAAGAGCCATTAGCTGAACTGATGATCCACCAAACCATCTTTCTAGTTTTTAGAATAGAAAGAGCTGGAGGCTGGGACGTGGACTGCATGATGTGATCATGCTGGGGATCTCGACTGGCCATGTCCTCCAGGTACACCAGCAGATGGCAGAAGCTCCTTGGTATGCATGAGAGGTTGTTACTGACAGGCTGGGTTTAAATCATTTGGAGCAAATAAAAAACTCAGATCAGAAAGAGTTAAGAGATGTAATTTCACTGGGATTCTTTTGAAAAATACATCTACATAAATTTGCAGTCTTATATCTCACATCAATATAAAAGGGAGACCCATATGTACAGAATCACTCATATTCATCGTAATAACCTTTTTTATTCTAGAATATTCACCAGTGAGATGGTTAGATTTTTCAGAAAAACAAAAGCCTCAGACAGACTCAAGTCCAGATACCATGGGAATAGGGAGGAATGGGGAGTTGTTGTGTAATGGGTATAGAGTTTCAGTTTTGCAAGACCAAAGAGAGCTCTGGAGAGTGGGTGTATAATTGGAACGTACTAAACATTACTGCAATATATACACTTAAAAACAGTTAAAACAACAAGGTCCTACTGTACAGGGAACTGCATTCAGTATCTTGTAATAACCTATAATGGAAAAGAATCTGAAAAAGAATACATATATTTATGTAGAGCTGTGTCACTTTGCTGTACACCTGAAACTAACCCAACGTTGTAAATCAACTATACTTCAATTAAAAAAAATGGTTAAGATAGTAAATTTTATGTTATGTGTATTTTACCACAATTAAAATGAAAAAATCCGGATATTCACTTCTGCATCTAAGGGCCTAACACATAATGCACTGAATTAATATATCTAAAACATAATATTGGAGGGCCTGACAACCTCGGACAGCAGTTGCTTCCAAAAGAAACGCTTTGGTTAGAAAAGGATACTGGGATTTATCACAGACCAGTTCAAGAGGGCGCTGAAGTGCCTGTTGCTACTGCAATTGTTAGTTCATGAGAGACCCTTTCTTTCCAGAAAGTTTAAGATCCACTAACTCCTTCTACTTAGCACTAATTGATATTGTTGATATCGCAGAAGAGGGACTCAGGATGGAATCAGCACAGAAAACAAACCTGCCTGTTTCTTTCCAGATGGGCCTTCCCAGTTTCTGCTGGAGAGGCACTGGTCAGCTCTGTGGGCGGAACATCTAAGCTACTTGTTAGATCTCCTCTTCCGTGGCAACGTTGTACTGAACTCTTTTCCCAGTAGAGTAACCAGAAAACTTTAGTTATCTAAAGCAGCACAGGCCAATAGAAATACATGTAATTCAAGATGTCTGTGCCACGTTTAAGAATATAAGCAAGTGACATTAATTTTATTATATTTTATTTTTAATTTATTTTTTCCATAGTTTTTTTTATTGGAGTATAATTGCTTTACAATGTTGTGTTACTTTCTGCTGTACAACGAAGTGAATCAGCTCTATGTATACATATATCCCCTCCCTCTTGGACCTCCCTCCCACCCACCCCCATCCCAGCCATCTAGGTCATCACAGAGCACCGAGCTGCACTCCCTGTGCTATACAGCAGGTTCCCACCAGCTGTCTATTTTACGCATGGTAGTGTATATATATCAGTCCTAATCTCCCAATTCGTCCCACCCTCCCCTTCCCCCGCTGTGTCCACATGTCCATTCTCTACATCTGCGTCTCTATTCCTGCCCTGGAAATAGGTTCATCTGTATCATTTTTCTAGATTCCACATACATGCATTAATATACGATATTTGTTTTTCCCTTTCTGACTTACTTCACTATTTATGACAGACTCTAGGTCCATCCACCCAACTACATTGTTTTTTATGGCTGAGTAATATTCCATTGTATATATGTACCACATCTTCTTTATCCATTCATCTGTCGTTGGACATTTAGGTTGTTTCCATGTCCTGGCTATTGTTAACAGTGCTGCAATGAACACTGGGGTACATGTGTCATTCTGAATTATGGTTTTCTCAGGGTATATGCCCAGTAGTGGGATTGCTGGGTCATATGGTAGTTCTATTTGTAGTTTTGTAAGGAACCTCCATACTGTTCTCCATAGTGGCTGTATCAATTTACATTCCCACCAACAGTGCAAGAGGGTTCCCGTTTCTCTACATCCTCTCCAGCATTTATTGTTTGTAGATTTTTGATGATGGCCATTCTGACTGGTGTGAGGTGATACCTCATTGTAGTTTTGATTTGCATTTCTCTAGCAATTAGTGATGTTGAGCATCTTTTCATGTGCCTCTTGGACATCTGGATGTCTTCTTGGAAGAAATGTCTATTTAGGTCTTCTGCCCATTTTTGGATTGGGTTGTTTGTTTTTTTGATATTGAGCTGCATGAGCTGTTTGTATATTTTGGAGATTAATCCTTTGTCCACTGCTTCGTTTGCAAATACTTTCTCCCATTCTGAGGGTTCTCTTTTCGTCTTGTTTATGGTTTCCTTTGCTGTGCAAAAGCTTTTAAGTTTAACTAGGTCCCATTTTTTAATTTTTGTTTTTTATTTTCATTACTCTAGCAGGTGGGTCAAAAAAGGTCTTGCTGTGGTTTATGTCAAAGAGTGTTTTTCCTATGTTTTCCTCTAAGAATTTTATAGTGTCCCATCTTACATTTAGGTCTTTAACCCATTTTGAGTTAATTTTTGTGTATGGTGTTAGGGAGTGTTCTGATTTCATTCTTTTACATGTAGCTGTCCCGTTTTCCCAGCACCACTTATTGAAGAGGCTGTCTTTTCTCCAGTGCATATTCTTGCCTCCTTTGTCATATATTAGGGGACCATAGGTGTGTGGGTTTACCTCTGGGCTTTCTATCCTGTACCATTGATCTATATTTCTGTTTTTGTGCCAGTACCATACTGCCTTGATTACTGTAGCTTTGTAGTATAGTATGAAGTGACATCAATTTTAATAGTAATTTCATTTAACACAATATACTGAAAATATGCAATCAATATACAAATTTTCATACAAGGTAATATTTCACTTTTTTTTGGTACCAAGTCTTCAAAGTCTGGTGTGTACTTTCCACTTGTAGCACATCTTCAGTTCAGACCAGCTATATTTGAAGTGTTCAGTAATTACCGTATTGGACCACACAACTGTAAGTATTAACACATCCCATGAATGAATATGCAAATCCTTTAATACATCACTCAACTGAATGGTTCTGAATTTTGTTTAAATCTCACTTTTATTGTTGCAGTTTTGAAGATTATTTTCATTGTTGCCTAAAACTGATGTTGTCTATATACCATGAAAATGTGGAACAAATCTTCTTTTTTTGAAGGATAAGATTTAGATGAAATAAAATTTGATGATAATAAAGTAATGTTTTGAAGTGAAAATGGGTCAGTCCTTTCACTACTACTTGTCTCAATATCAACAGCAAAACCACAAAAATGTATTTTTATTAAAATAATCTTACATTAAAATCTAGTTTTATCATGAGATGGATGCATGACAACACAGTAACATTTCTATACTCAAGTTAATATTTAGGGTGAATTCATTGACAAGAGAAAAAAAGGAGAGCTTCTCCGATTCTAAGGGTACGAGACCTCAAAATTCACTGGGGGCACTATTTGTTGTGATCTTGGACCAACGCCCCTGTTTTGAGGTCCTCCAGAAACTTGAATCATTTGGGATGTTAGTGCTTTGGGATCATTTTCTTACACACGGTGTGCAGCTTGCAAGGCTGGAGAGATAACTTCAGTCTCCACTGCCATCTTGGCAGGTATTTTTAGCTTCCCCGTCACACAGATGCAGCAACACAAGAGGCTGCAGAGAAACAGCTGTGTGTGGAGGAACCACGGCGTGGGAGGCTGCAGAGCAGCTGCAGGATGCAAGTCTCCCAGTGTCACTGCTGATGTTCTAGACTGTGAGCCCCAAAGTCATGCTCCCACATATGCCTTGCTGAGGAGCCTGAAAAGCTTAGATCGTATCATGGTGCATGTTTTCTAAAAAAAGGCCGTAGACAGCACTTGCCAAAAATCACTCTATTTTTAATCGGTTGTTTATTTTATTTTATTTTTTTTTTTGAGGGATGTGAGGGAATTCAGTGTTTGGGAAAACCACTAGATGGAGAGTTTAGAAGTGAGAGGAAGGCATGAAACCCACACGACTGAGACCAACAGGGTCAGCTCTGGGAACATCTGTGAGTTCCAGAAATTGGTCTGTGTCCTCTCCCTTCCTCCCCTTTCCTCCAGGTTTCTCAGCTCGAAAAAGTCCTCATGTCACCTTCTGCCTGCCACCTGGGTACCCTATTTTGGACTGATTCTGTAGACATCATTTTGCTTCCCCAACTTTTCTGCCTAATCAAACCTTATCATAAATGTCCACCCACTGCCAGACAAACTAACAGGTAACCTCATGATCGACCTTTGTTCTAACCCTCCAGCCTTTCCTAGATGATAGTTTCTGCTATTTGAACAGGATTTCAAAAGAAAACACCCTTATCTCCGATTCCAAAAACAAAGCTGTACGTTCATTGATGTATGTTTCAGATGGAAGAGGGAAATAGCCACGGCTGTTATATCATTTTAGGAAGGCAGGGCTTTTGTGCCCAAATCAAGTTGTACATATTCTTCCATCCAACCCTGGAGAGATTCCAAGGACTCTCATCTTTGAGCAGCAGGTTCAGCTCCCATGCCCCGACGTTTCCATTTGGTGCTCACTTTGCTTCCAACGTGAAGCAGAAACGGGTGCATCTGATGGATATAGAGTAGTAGAATGGCAACACAAAAATGGACAATAAACCATGGCGCCTGTTGATTAGCTGGCATTTTTTACAACAGACCCTTAATTATTCAGTCACTGTTTCACTGGTTACTTGGAATTAGTCTGCATAAATCACATCAGAGCTGAAACCTGGTGCAGGGTGTGCAGACATAGAACTCTGAAAGAGGAAGGAATTCTGGAAGCTCACAAAGGATGCCTGGGAGCTAACAGATTCATTTAAGCCCCTCCAAGTCTCCTCCAGCATTGCAGTGTGAGGCGAAGTGCAGGATAGTTTTCTGTGTGACTTAAATTATCTTGTGTCCACTGACTTTATAAACTTATTAAAGCAAATTATGATACTTGAAGCTCTGAGCTGAAGGACTCTCGTGAGGATGGATCTGCTTGTCTTATCTTTCCTCCTTTATTTGTTCATTTTATTCATTTACCTTTTAAAAAGCGGTATGCTTCATGTGGGCAAAGAAAATCGATTTATAGGTTAGGGAATCTTTTTTTTAAATCTTAGTCAATTTCTTGTAAACTTTCCAAAATTTAGTGTCTAAAATTAGAGTTCCCAGTCTATAATACATACCTCTTCTCTACTTTACTATTTCTCATGAATCCCCCAAACATACCCAACCCCCAATGGTCCAGTCTCTTATGGGGCAGAACAGCATTTTTCAAAAAGTGGCCAAGGACCAGCTCTATCCAAACCATCCCCTGCATGTTTGTTAAAATGCAGATTCCAGGCTCTACCATGGGCCAAGTAAGTTAGAAATTCGTAGACTGGGGTCCTGAAATCTGTAATAAACCAGCATCCTAGGTAATTCTCATGCAATTGAAAATCCAAACTCCAGAGCATAGGTGAGTTCTGTGCTCCATCTTGAGCCTGGCATGCCCCTCAGTTTATGGTTTCAGAGCCAGGTAAAGCCAGGTCAAAAAACAAAAACACAGGACCACAGATTACTAAGTTCTTTCACATACAACATCTTATTTGATTCTCACAACCACCCTTCAAAGGAGGCAGCAGATCTTAAGATTTTCATTAAAAGATAAGGAAACTGAGGTTCAGAGAAAAAAATGACGTTCTCACTGCATATAATTAGTAAGAGGTAGACCTGGGGCTAGATTTCAGGTCTTCTAAGGAGTTCCATGCTCCTGTTTCCTGGATTGGCCATACATTCTCCAGGCACTCCAAACATGGAGCCCCAGGGACAGCTCATAGCTTGTGCTATGTGGAAAGAGGTTATATTCATGGTGGTGAACTGCTGCTTCAGTGGTAGGAGCTAAAACCTTCAGTGGTAGGAGCTAAAATAAAGAAATCACCTGGTCATGGGGGCCTCTCAGTGGCAATACGTAGTCCCTGCTATGGACTGAACTGTGTCCCTCCAAAATTCATATGTTAAAAGCTCTAACCTCCAATGTGATGGTATTTGGAGATGAAGTCTTTGGGAGGTAATCGGGTTTAGATGAGGTCATGAGGGTGGGGTCCTCGTGATGGGATTGGTGCCCTTGTAAGAGGAGATACCGAAGAGCTGGCTTTCTCTTCCTCTCTACCATATGAGGACTCAGTGAGAAGGTGACATTTGTAAGCCAGGAAGAGGGCTCTCACTAGAACTCAACCATGCTGGCACTCTGATCTCCTATTTCCAGCCTCCAGAACTGTAAGGAAATAAGTTTCTGTTGTTTGAGCCACATAGTCTATGATGTTTTGTTACGGTACCCCTAGCTGACTAAGTCCCTGTTTCTCTGATATTTTTGGTACCTTAAAAGCATTTCGGCATTCAATCACCTAGGTCATATGTGCCGCATATGTGCCACCAGATGTGGTCCTAAGTAATTATGACATCTCTCCGGGTCTCCATGGAAACAGTGTCTCCCCTGAACTTTTCTGTCAGGATGCAGTAGGGACAAGAAATTATTCAAGATATGAAATAACTTACTTCAGAAAGGACAGAACCTGCAGAAGACAGACTCTGGGTATCTAGTCACAGGTGGCAGATTTAAAGTACCCTGAAGCAGTTCTCCTTGGAAAAGCCATACAAGAGCACACACCCTTATAAATACCCTTTCTCCAGAATAAAAAGCAAAGGCAAATATCAAATAACTGCAATAATCATGTACCAGTATCTACCCCATGCCCGATCCTGTATTTTATTGTGTGATCTCATTTCATCGTAAGAACAATAAGGTCAGATGGGGAGTATTCATTTAACGACAAAAGGATTCAAGTGTCAAAGTTACGAACCTTGCCTACATTCCCAGAGTATTAGGGCAGAGCTTGAATTGAACCCAAACCTTCTCTGATGCTACATTTAACACCATGTGTTGACCCATCAGAACTACAACAAAAATCCTTCAGTGGTAGGAGCTAAAATAAAGAAATACATTAGAAATAAATTAGAAGGTGCTTCCTTCCTATTTGGCGTTTAATCGGTATCTAATAAGACTATGTTTATGCAATCAACAGCACTGGGAGAAGAGGCTGTGATGTTATGAGAAAGAAGAGATGCTTAATGTGGACTGTACGTTACACACTTAAAAGAAAAAAACCAGTTTGCATCAATGGTGCGACTCGGTACGTTTCCCCGTCTGTCCTAGCAGGAAGACAGGCAGCATTTCTACAAGAGAATTCACGCCACCCAACTAAAATTAGATCGTCCACATTTATGCTTTGAGTTGGTGTCATTATCTCAGTGGCGGTGTGGGAGTTTAAACCCGTAATCGCTGCGTATTTAGAACGGATAAACCTGATTTGCATAACTGCAAGAGCTCAAGAAACCACTCTACTGCATTACTTCATTCCGGTGATGAATTTTCAATGTGGAACGTTCAGAATTTACCAGTAGAGGAAAGCACCTCCACTAATTAAACTGCTGATATGCCAACTGATAGCAACTAACAAGTCCAGTGTTTAACAACATCAGGGTTACAGTGTGACTCTATCAGATGTGTGAATATGGGTATCAGACATCCCAGAATGGCTGGGACAGGCCAAAGTGGGATGAAGTTTACTTCTAGCAGCACAGCTGACACTGAGGCATGATGTCTCACCAGTTGGGCAAACTCCACAGATGGCCAGATCTTAATACAGAACAAAACACTGATTCGACGTAAGAGGGATTTTACTTTTACATTTTTTTCTTCTAAGTCAAATGCTGCAGAAACATGGGGCTAATTAGAAATATTTTTTATAGCAAAGCACCGTAAACACAAAGCATCATGGTCTGTCAGTGATTCAACGTGTACTGGATAACAGCGTGAAAGGTATTTAAAGCTTTTTTTTTGAGGAATATAAATTCGTACTCGTCATACGCATAGTAGCAGATTTCCTAGGAATTTGCAGAGGCCAAATGTGATAGCCCATTTTTTGCTTGTTATGACTGAATTCATCTGGAAGATAACTGCCTATTCATAATCCACTATTTTTACTTTTATTTTCAGCTTATCTTTCTAAATCCAGATTCACTGTGTCTGGTCATAGTGTTGAAAACACTTTAATGATACAGTGGGACAGAAACAAATGAGTCCATATGTAACCATGGAGCAGCTCTTGATACAGTTATCTAGCTGCCTTTTATTCTATAACTGTGTGTGTGTGTAGGGGGGGTTGTGTGAATAAAATGACATTCACTTCACAGATGTTATTTCAACAGGGGATCATATCTCCTAACAATACCATCATGTTTAATTTTCCGAAAAATTTTTAAAACTCAGAGAATCTAACTCTGAAATCTACTGAAAAAGAACATGCCAGTTTTTCTCACGCTGCACTTTATTAAAAAATAATTCTTTGTAAGTTAAAACTTGAAAATGCCTAGGAGTTCTAAGGACTAAAATAATCCTTGCCTTGGGAAAAATCAGTGATTGCACGCAGCAGCATTCAGACATCCATTCTACCTCCACAAAGCCCAAGGCAACCGCTTCCACTTATCTTGTTCGAGACTTTGACCCTGATGTATGGCTGCCTGGCACTGTCTGCTTCAATGTGTTGAGTTTTACTAAGAAGACCTGAATTAGAACCAGATTTTCATGGGCACATGTTTCTAACTCCTATACTATATTCCATGAAATCATTTGCTTAAAAGAGATGGAAAACGTCAGGGAGGAAGAAATCGGGGCAAAAATTTCATCAGCTTGAAATGACAAAGAACTGGAAGCGATAGCTTATTCTAAAAATTCACTAGCAAGTCTTCAACAAAATTTTATTTCCTTGTGTTTTCCAGATGATGTTGTTCATATTTACATTTGTAATACCAAAAGGTCAGCAGAGCGAATCGTGAGCTACCTGTGGGCGGGTTAAGTATCACTCTTCACCCAGAACCCAGCACTGCTGAATTCTTCAATCTCAGAACAGTAAGTAAACTTATGTCTGTCAGTAAATTAAGTTGGGATAGGCAAACAGTCAGGCTTTCTATGTTAATACCGAGCGTTGTTGGAACAGTTATGAATTGAGAAAAGTCACAGAATATATTGATGATCAGTGTTAAGTAAACTACGAGGCTGATAATGACTTTGCTGGGGATTTAGTATTTGAGAGTACCTGACATTTGTACAGTGTTTTTAGGGTTTATATGCCCTATTTCATTTGAATTCAACAATAGGTGAGCTGGCTTTTTTTTTTTTTGCGGTACGCGGGCCTCTCACTGTTGTGGCCTCTCCCGTTGCGGAGCACAGGCTCCGGACGCGCAGGCTCAGCGGCCATGGCTCACGGGCCCAGCCGCTCCGCGGCATGTGGGATCTCCCCGGACCGGGGCACGAACCCGTGTCCCCTGCATCGGCAGGCGGACTCTCAACCACTGCGCCACCAGGGAAGCCCAGAGCTGGCATTATTTTTTCTACTTTAAATTATAGTTAACATTTAGTGAGTTTTAAACATGTTTCAGGCACATATAATAATTAGCTAGCTAATTAATTAATATCATTTAATCCTTATCACAATCCAATTGCCCCCAAAATGAGGAAAGTGAGGATCTGAAAAAATAAATGGATTTCTCAAACTTGGGCAGCAAGTGGGCCACCTAGGATATTAAGTCCAATTGGAGTGAGCTAAGGCCTGATATTTTCTATTCCCATGTGTGACAAATATAAAGCAAAAAGTTGAAACTGAGAGAACGATACTATGGTCTTCATGTGTTGCAAGGTGGAAGGTTCATTACCATAGAAGGTGTCCCTTCCTCAGTCCACTGTAAAGAGCCAGTGTTCTACAGGGCAAAGCAAAATCTACACAACCCTCAATACCTCCCTCCATGTTGCCAAAAGAGTCATGCGTAATTTACAAGCAAGGGAGCCCTTCTTATAACAGGAAGTCTAGATCATTCAAAGATCATATACTGCACAATATAAACATTATCTGTGACTAAAATAACCTGCGAGATGTTGACAGATTCAGATATGGGACTTCAATCTGCCAGGGTCCCCAAAACCCAAGAGTTGTAAGCTTGAAAGTGGTGACTCCAACTCTAATCCCACGGTAACATTTGGAAACAGAGTAACCCCCCATCCATATTTAAGAGGTATCTTTAGGTTTGCTACCTTTGTAAATGTTTTGGCAAAATTAACATAGCTATCTATTTTGGAATAGCAATCAACTCTGAAAATGATGTTTTAAGATCCAGCAGCAGGGGGCTCCCCTGGTGGCGCAGTGGTTGAGAGTCCGCCTGCCGATGAGGGGGACGCGGGTTCGTACCCCGATCCAGGAGGATCCCGCATGCTGTGGAGTGGCTGGGCCCGTGAGCCATGGCCGCTGAGCCTGCGCGTCCGGAGCCTGTGCTCCACAATGGGAGAGGCCACAACAGTGAGAGGCCCGTGTACCGCAAAAAAAAAAAAAAAAAAAAAAAAAAAGATCCAGCAAATGCATAATTGTCAGGAATTTATAAGAAAATACAACATTCTGAGAACTGAAATATGGTCTCCTTTTTAAGATTTAGAGCACATAATTTTTTCTGTTTATTCAGTGCTCCGTGCTCCCTATAAAACGACAGATACATGAATTTATAGTAATCTCAACATACACACCTTGATTCTTTGAGCAAATCTACCATTAATCAGTACCAGTGAAGAAAGCAGTGTTCTAAAGGTGATTTCTTAAACCCAAGGTCAGCCTGTCATTACTGATTTGAGACAAAATTATTTTCCCTACAAATCTGATCTCACTGGATTTGGCCTAAGTCACCCTGTTATCCCCTCATGACCCAAGCTGCCAGTCTTATTCTGGCATGTTTTAAATTACAAAAATCCTGTGTTATGTAAACCATGTGTCTTCTGAATCGACCCAATCTAAATGTTGATTTTATTTTCCTTTGGAATGATTTCATTTTTAATTTAATGATGTCTTAATCCTTCACCCTTATTTTATTTATTTTTAACATCTTTATTGGAGTATAATTGCTTTACAATGGTGTGTTAGTCTCTGCTGTATAACAAAGTGAATCAGCTATACATATACATATATCCCCATATCTCCTCCCTCTTGTGTCTCCCTCCCACCCTCCCTATCCCACCCTTCTAGGTGGTCACAAAGCACCGAGCTGATCTCCCTGTGCTATGCGGCTGCTTCCCACTAGCTAGCTATTTTACATTTGGTAGTGTATATATGTCCATGCCAGTCTCTCACTTTGTCCCAGCTTACCCTTGCCCCTCCCCGTGTCAAGTCCATTCTCTACATGTGCGTCTTTATTCCTGTCCTGCCCTTAGTTTCTTTATAACCTTTTTTTTTTTTAGATTCCATATATATGTGTTAGCATATGGTATTTGTTTTTCTCTTTCTGACTTACTTCACTCTGTATGACAGACTCTAGACCCACCCACCTCACTACAAATAGTTCAATTTAGTTTCTTTTTATGGCTGAGTAATATTCCACTGTATATATGTGCCACATCTTCTTTACCCATTCATCTGTCGATGGACAATTAGGTTGCTTCCATGTCCTAGCTATGGTAAATAGAGCTGCAATGAACATTGTGGTACATGACTCTTTTTGAATTATGGTTTTCTCAGGGTATATGCCCAGTAGTGGGATTGCTGGGTCATATGGTAGTTCTATTTTTAGTTTTTTAAGGAACCTCCATAATGTTCTCCATAGTGGCTTTATAAATTTACATTCCCATCAACAGTGCAAGAGGGTTCCCTTTTCTCCACACCCTTTCCAGCATTTACTGTTTGTAGATTTTTTGATGATGGCCATTCTGACTGGTGTGAGGTGATACCTCACTGCAGTTTTGATTTGCGTTTCTCTCATGATTAGCGATGTTGAGCATCCTTTCATGTGTTTGTTGGCAATCTGTATATCTTCTTTGGAGAAATGTCTTTTTAGGTCTTCTGCCCATTTTTGGATTGGGTTGTTTGTTTTTTGATATTGAGCTGCATGAGCTGCTTGTAAATTCTGGAGATTAATCCTTTGTCAGTTGCTTCATCTGCAAATATTTTCTCCCATTCTGAGGGTTCTCTTTTTGTCTTGTTTATGGTTTCCTTTGCTGTGCAAAAGCTTTTAAGTTTCAGTAGGTCCCATTTGTTTATTTTGGTTTTTATTTCCATTTCTCTAGGAGGTGGGTCAAAAAGGATCTTGCTGTGATTTCTGTCATAGAGTGTTCAGCCTATGTTTTCCTCTAAGAGTTTTATAGTGTCTGTCCTTACATTTAGGTCTTTAATCCATTTTGAGTTTATTTTTGTGTATGGTGTTAGGGAGTGTTCTAATTTCACTCTTACACGTAGCTGTTCAGTTTTCCCAGCACCACTTACTGAAGAGGCTGTCTTTTCTCCATTGTATATTCTTGCCTTCTTTATCAAATATAAGGTGACCATATGCATGTGGGTTTATCTCTGGGCTTTCTATCCTGTTCCATTGATCTATATTTCTGTTTTTGTGCCAGTACCATACTGTCTTGATTACTGTAGTTTGTAGTATAGTCTGAAGTCAGGGAGTTGGATTCCTCCAGCCCCGTTTTTCTTTCTCAATATTGCTTTGGCTATTCGGGGGTCTTTTGTGTTTCCAAACAAATTGTGAAATTTTTTGTTCTAATCCTGTGAAAAATGCCATTGTTAGTTTGACAGGGATTGCATTGACTCAGTAGATTGCTTTGGGTAGTAGAGTCATTTTCACAATGTTGATTCTTCCAGTCTAAGAACATGGTATATCTCTCCATCTGTTTGTATCATCTTTAATTTCGTTCATCAGTGTCTTATAGTTTTCCGCATACAGGTCTTTTGTTTCCTTAGGTAGGTTTATTCCTAGGTATTTTACTCTTTTTGTAGCAATGGTAAACGGGAGTGTTTCCTAATTTCTCTTTCAGACATTTCATCATTAGTGTATAGGAATGCAAGAGATTTCTGTGCATTAATTTTGTACCCTGCTACTTTACCAATTCATTGATTGGCTCTAGTAGTTTTCTGGTAGAGTCTTTAGGATTCTCTATGTATAGTATCATGTCATCTGCAAACAGTGACAGCTTTACTTCTTCTTTCCCATTTGGATTACTTTTATTTCTTTTTCTTCTCTGATTGCTGTGGCTAAAACTTCCAAAACTATGTTGAATAATAGTGGTGAGAGTTGGAAACCTTGTCTTGCTCCTGATCTTAGTGGAAATGGTTTCAGTTTTTCAGCATTGAGAACGATGTTGCCTGTTGGTTTGTCATATATGGCCTTTATTAAGTTGAGGTAAGTTCCCTCTTTGCCCACTTTCTGGATGGTTTTTATCGTAAATGGGTGTTGAATTTTGTTGAAAGCTTTTTCTGCATCTATTGAGATGATCATACGGTTTTTATTCTTCAATTTGTTAATCTGGTGTATCACATTGATTGACTGGCATATATTGTAGAATCCTTGCATTCCTCAGATAAACCTCACTTGATCATGGTGTATAATCCTTTTAATGTGCTATTGGATTCTGTTTGCTAGTATTCTGTTGAGGATTTTTGCACTTATGTTCATCAGTGATATTGGCCTGTAGTTTTCTTTCTTTGTGACATCTTTGTCTGGTTCTGGTATCAGGGTGATGGTGGTCTTGTAGAATGAGTGTGGAAGTGTTCCTCCCGCTGTATATTTTGGAACAGTTTGAGAAGGATAGGTGTTAGCTCTTCTCTAAATGTTTGCTAGAACTCGCCTGTGAAGCCATCTGGTCCTGGACTTTTGTTTGTTGGAAGATTATTAATCACAGTCTCAATTTCAGTGCTTGTTATTGGTCTATTTATATTTTCTATTTCTTCCTGGTTCAGTCTCGGAACGTTGTGCTTTTCCAAGAATTTGTCCATTTCTTCCAGGTTGTCCACTTTATTGGCATAGAGTTGCTTGTAGTAATCTCTCATGATCCTTTGTGTTTCTGCAGTGTCAGTTGTTACTCCTCCTTTTTCATTTCTAATTCTATTGATTTGAGTCTTCTCCCTTTTTTTCTTGATGAGTCTGGATAATGTTTTATCAATTTTGTTTATCTTCTCAAAGAACCAGCTTTTAGTTTTATTGATCTTTGCTACTGTTTCCTTCATTTCTTTTTCATTTATTTCTGATCTGATTTTTATGATTTCTTTCCTTCTGCTAACTTTGGCGTTCTTTTGTTCTTCTTTCTCTAATTGCTTTAGGTGTAAGGTTAGGTTGTTTGAGATGTTTCTTGTTTCTTGAGATGGGATTGTATTGCTGTAAACTTCCCTCTTAGAACTGCTTTTGCTGCATCCCATAGGTTTTGTGTTTTCATTGTCATTTGTTTCTAGGTATTTTTTGATTTCCTCTTTGATTTCTTCAGTGATTACTTTGTTATTAAATAGTGTATTGTTTAGCCTCCATGTGTTTGCATTTTTTACAGATTTTTTCCTGTAATTGATATCTAGTCTCATAGCATTGTGGTTGGAAAAGATACCTGATACGATTTCAGTTTTCTTAAATTTACCAAGGCTTGCTTTGTGACCCAAGATATGATCTATCCTGGAGAATGTTCCATGAGCACTTGAGAAGAAAGTGTATTCTGTTGTTGTTGGATGGAATGTCCTATAAATATCAATGAAGTCCATCTTGTTTAATGTATCGTTTAAAGCTTGTGTTTCCTTATTGATTTTCATTTTGGATGATCTGTCCATTGGTGAAAGTGGGGCGTTAAAGTCCCCACTTTAACACATAGCAACACTGTGATTGTGTTACTGTCGATTTCTCCTTTTATGGCTGTTAGCAGTTGCCTTATGTATTGAGGTGCTCCTATGTTGGGTGCATAAATATTTAAAATTGTTATATCTTCTTCTTGGATGGATCCCTTGGTCATTATGTAGTGTCTTTCTTTGTCTCTTGTAACAGTCTTTATTTTAAAGTCTATTTTGCCTGATATGGGAATTGCTATTCCAGCTTTCTTTTGATTTCCATTTGCATGGAATATCTTTTTCCATCCCCTCACTTTCAGTCTGTATGTGTCCCTAGGTCTGAAGTGGGTCTCTTATAGACAGCATATATTCGGGTCTTGTTTTTGTATCCATTCAGCCAGTCTATGTCTTTTGGATGGAGCATTTAATCCATTTACATTTAAGGTAATTATTGATATGTATGTTCCTATTACCATTTTCTTAATTGTTTTGGGTTTGTTGTTGTAGGTCTTTTCCTTCTCTTGTGTTTCCTGCCTAGAGAAGTTCCTTTAGCATTTGTTGTATTGCTGGTTTGGTGGTGCTGAATTCTCTTAGCTTTTGCTTGTCTGTAAAGGTTTTAATTTCTCCATCAAATCTGAATGAGATCCTTGCTGGGTAGAATAATCTTGGTTGTAGGTTTTTCCCTTTCATCACTTTAACTATGTCTTGCCACTCCCTTATGGCTTGCAGAATTTCTGCTGAAAGATCAGCTGTTAACCTTATGGGGATTCCCTTGTATGTTATTTGTTGTTTTTCCCTTCCTGCTTTTAATGTTTTTTCTTTGTGTTTATTTTTTGATAATTTGACTTGGCGTGTGTCTTGGAGTGTTTCTCCTTGGATTTATCCTGTATGGGACTCTTTGTGCTTCTTGGCCTTGATTAACTATTTCCTTTCCCATATTAGGGAAGTTTTCAACTGTAATCTCTTCAAATATTTTCTCAGTCCCTTTCTTTTTCTCTTCTTCTTCTGGGACCCCTATGATTTGAATGTTGGTGCATTTAATGTTGTTCCAGAGGTCTCTGAGACTGTCGTCAATTCTTTTCATTCTTTTTTCTTTATTCTGCTCTGCAGTAGTTATTTCCACTATTTTATCTTCCAGGTCACTTATCCGTTCTTCTGCCTCAGTTATTCTGCTATTGATTCCTTCTAGCGAATTTTAAATTTCATTTATTGTGTTGTTCATCATTTTTTGTTTGCTGTTTAGTTCTTCTAGGTTCCTGTTAAACATTTCTTGTATTTTCTCTATTCTATTTCCAGGATTTTGGATCATCTTTACTATCATTACTCTGAATTCTTTTTCAGGTAGACTGCCTATTTCCTCTTCATTTGTTTGGTCTGGTGGGTTTTTACCTTCCTCCTTCATCTGCTGTGTGTTTCTCTGTCTTCTCATTTTGCTTAACTTACTGTGTTTGGGGTCTCCTTTTCTCAGGCTGCAGGTCCGTAGTTCCCGTTGTTTCTGGTGTCTGCCCCAAGTGGCTAAGGTTGGTTCAGAGGGTTGTGTAGGCTTCCTGGTGGAGGGGACGAGCACCTGTGCTCTGGTGGATGAGGCTGGATCTTGTCTTTCTGGTGGGCAGGACCACGTCTGGTGGTGTGATTTGGGGTGTCTGTGACCTTATTATGATTTTAGGCAGCCTCTCGGCTAATGGGTGGGGTTGTGTTCCTGTCTTGCTAGTTGATTGGCATAGGGTGTCCAGCAGTGTAGCTTGCTGATTGTTGAGTGGAGCTGGGTCTTAGCATTGAGATGGAGGTCTCTGGGAGAGCTTTCACTGATATTACGTGGTGCCAGGAGGTCTCTGGTGGACCAGTGTCCTGAACTCGGCTCTCCCACCTCAGAGGCACAGACCTGACACCTGGCTGGAGCACCAAGACCCTGTCAGCCACATGGCAACTGCCTTCGTAAGTATAAATGCCAGTTATTCCTCACCCTCATTTTAAAATGAGCTAATAATAGACTTTTCATCATATGGTTGGTTGTGAGGATTAATGAGTTAATATACTTGTAAAGTGCTTACAACGGTGCCTTTCATATAGGAAGTGCTGTATAGTTTCTGGTTATTATTAGTGTTATTATTACTGAATATGCAATAAGAGATCACATCTCTATTCTTTTGCTAGGCATGATTTGTTTTGAAACTTTCAGTAAGAGACAAATCAATTGCATTTCTAGGCTTTTAAAAATAATGCTTGGTAAACACAAGAAAAAAATATGCAATAAATTTTCATAGCATCATAAATTAAACTGGTGAAAGTCTAGATTTTGTTTCAAACTTTGTTCCTGGTTTGGAGTCCAGTTTGTCAGCATATCAGTTGGAAGACAAGATCCCACTGATTTAAGCAGGAAGACTGGGCTATTATAAACACCTGAAGCTGAGGGGATTATATTTCAGTACAGCATCTACTTTTCAAGAGATGTGATTTGAAATGCCTTAAGAGTCGTCAGCTTTTCTCTTCCCTCCAACAATTCCCTGCTCTGATCTTTTCCAGTTCACTGATGTGTAGATTTTTCCCTGTGTCTTATCATAACACTATGGTTAGAGAGGTCACCAAATTCTTTTCAGGTATTATTAATTTATTGTACTTTAACAGGGGCAAGAAAAAACTATTTTAGGTTTTCAGGCTCCTTTACGTAAGGAAGAAGAAGATATCCAGGGCCATATCTTGTGGATATACTCCATATAAATTGCAGCCCCTGGATAACAGAGTTCTAAGTGAATGGTACCCTGAATGCAATGTGACGACACTGAAGATGTCTAGATGATAAAGCTTCATTCCACTGCAGACTGTATTGAAAAATGATGGAGGAAAATGCTCATTTGTGCATAATGCTCGATGGTCTAACATATTTTACAGATTTTCCAAGAACTGCAAATAAAATTATACTAAACTGAGCCTAATAGGCATTGCAGCATAAAATATTAAATATTTGTTTCTTGCTCTTTTTGCCTGATACCAGATTCTGTAGTACATTACAAATCTGATTTTATCTGTGTCTACTCTAGTTTATGTTCAAGCACAAATAAAAAGGCAGAAGAAAATACTAATAATATTTATTGTAGGGAAAATCTTGTACCTAATGGGAAAAAAGAATAAGATTACAAACCCTCATGACGAGATCTATTATGCTAGCATTTTTTTAAATTGAAGTATAGTTGATTTACAACGTTGTGTTAGTTTCACTTTGTAAAGCAAAGTGATTCAGTTATATGTATATGTACGTGTGTGTGTATATATATATATATGTATACACATATATATTCTTTTTCAGATTCTTTTCCCATATAGGTTATTACAAAATATTGAGTACAGCTCCCTGTGCTATATAGTAGGTCCTTGGTGGTTAACCATTTTATATACAGTAGTATGTATATGTTAATCTCAGACTCCTATGCTACATTTTTGAATCAGAAGGAATTAAGGCTTTTTTAGAGGGCAAAACGTAACATGGTTTATAAAGAAACTTCTTGGAAAAGTGTTAACTGAAATTTTATAAATCAAATAAACTTTTAAAAATGCTCCCGGAGAGCTTGTTATTTTTTGGCATTACTCTTTTAAATCACCTTTAAAAGCAAATAACTATCACCTAATACCATGTGATCATATGTGTATGCACTTGTGAGCATATGTGAGAGGGAGAGAGAGAGACAGAGACAGAGAGACAGAGAGACAGAGAGAGAGAGAGAGAGAGAGAGAGAGTGTGTGTGTGTATGTGTGTAGGACCTATTTGGCCTAAGAAACATGGACCCAGGTTATAGCTTTGGCTCTTCCACCAACTAGCCATGTGACCTTACACAAGTTCTCTTAAACGCTCTGGGACTCAAGTTTCCTCATCTGTAACATGAAAGGGGTTTTGGACCATAACCTCTGCGATTTCTTTTCATTCTAATACTCCATGAAACAATTCACCTCCTTCCCACCATGTTTTTCTTGCTAAAAGTTATACCTCCATTACAGAAAATTACTTGTTATATATAATTTTACGAATTTATGAATGTTAAGGAAAATCACTTGTTTGTACACCTTGCTCCTCCTCCTTATAGCCATCCTCTGACAATCTTTTTTTTTTTTCTTTTTTTTTTGCGGTACGCGGGCCTCTCACTGTTGCGGCCTCTCCCGTTGCGGAGCACAGGCTCCGGACGCGCAGGCTCAGCGGCCATGGCTCGCGGGCCCAGCCGCTCCGCGGCATGTGGGATCTTCCTGGACCGGGGCACGAACCCGTGTCCCCTGCATCGGCAGGCTGACTCTCAACCACTGCGCCACCAGGGAAGCCCTCTCTGACAATCTTTAGATGGCTGGCATCTATATGATGACTGGAAGTTAGACGGGCCAGGTCGTGAAGCTCAGAGCAGGCTCCTGGCTTTGAGCTAATCTATCTGCACAGTGGCATCTTACCTTTGGCCCCTGGACTTACGTGTCATCCTTTCCTTTTTGAAACACTTTTCTCTCTCATCTTCTGAGAAACAACACTCAAATTGTCATTTTCTATTAGTCTCCTTTGCTGTCTTCTCTCGTCCGCTCAACCTCTCAATGTTAGTCGTGCCCTCCGGGTATTTCCTGGGCTCCCTTCCTTCTGTTGACACCGACAGGCATCTCTAACTTACATCCTCTACTTCTCTGTCTCCAGCTCCACTACCCTCATCCAAGGCATGAGCACCGCTCACTTACCTATTCCACAGCCTCCCAACATCCTCCCTTCTTCTCCTCGTGCATTCCTACAGTCCACTTTCCACCAGCAGCCAGAGTGATTTATTAAAAATACGAATCAGATTTCATCACATCCCCACTTTAACACTGTCTAATGTCTGCCCACTGCAGTCAAAACCAAGTCCAGCCAAGTCCTTGGGTGACTGCTCTGTGTTACCGGGCCTCTTCCCACCTCTCTGATCACTCTTACCTCCCCATCCCAGGCACCCATGTCTCTACCACCAATGGCCACCCCATCCTGCTGCAAATATGCACATGGCAGGCTCCTTCTCCCAGGGGCTTGCTTCGACTACATGACTTAGAGTAGCTGCCCAGAAGTCTCTACCACATCATTCTCCTCTAAAACCCCTGAGTAGCTCATCACTATCTGAAAATACTTTCAGGTTTATGTCTCTCAGCCCCATGAGAACATAAGCTCCATTAGAGTAGGAGCTTGTCTGCTTGGTTTATACCAAAACACTAGCTCTTTGAACAGTGCCTGACACACAGTAGATGCTCAATTAATGCTTGTTTAATATGGATGAATGAAGGAATAAATGAACATTAAATTCCTGCCTTTTCATTTACTGACCCAGTCTAAATGTCACTTTTATTTCATAATCATAAGTTTAATTTTATAAATAAATACGTGATCTTCAAAATATAATGGAAAAATTAAATTTTATTTATAGTATTTTCTGTTTTTATTCAAGCTTGTTTTTTCATTCCTACAGGAAGAGCATCTACGGATCTTCTCCTAAGACCTAAGTGCATCTTAGGTCTTTTCCTAAGACCAATTATCCAATGTGGAAGTGACAGTCTTCAGAAGGAAGCTGAATTTTCTATAGCTATCTCTAAGGATTTCAAAAAATTGATCATTTTCTAAATATATTGTAAAATATAAATCACAAAAATCATACTTTATTGCTCATATTAATCATATATAATCATATTATATTACTGTTAGACACAGAAACTTAAGTGTTTTATCCTCATCATTCTTACATATCAATATTTTTGCCAGGACACACCAGTCTGGGAATGCAGTAATGAAGAACAAGTGACTGTAACAGCAACACAATTAAATTCTCTAGCTCAGTCTCCAATAAATACATCAGGCAGATTCCAGCCCTCCATCTCTCTCCCCAAATCGCTGCATTTGGAAACAAGGGGCCCTTGGAGTGCCTTGCAACATTCTTGAGAAGGACGGTCCTTTCGACTTCATGAAGCCCACTTTCCTTCCTTCTGCTTCTCATGTGCCTCTGCACTGTCATCTCAGATACACTTTTCCACCTCAACTTTTGCTCCACCTTAGGGAGAGTTACTTCATCACCTGAGGTTGCAGCAGGTACGTGGTGGATATTCGCTTCTATTCGTTGGCCTCTCTTCTTCATGGGGAGCATCCCTGATGGTCTATTCATGACCTCCCCGTGGCTTATCAGACCTTCATGCCAACTGACCAACCCGCAGCCTCATAAAGGGCCAAAGCCACAGGGGCCATGGAGCTGAGGACCTCTCTCTAGATGCCCCCAGGCTAAAAAATTAATGTTAAGGTTCACATGGTTTTTTATTGTAAAATAATAATTAACGAGTAGCATGATAAATATTAATAATGAAATAATAAATTGCCATTATCCTGCCATCCACAAGGAACCGGAACATTCGGATGCATTTTCCTACCTTTTAAAATATTATAAATTTTATGCTATGGTAATAGTATTTCATCTACAATTCCGCAGTTTCTTTTAGTTGGATTATGAGCTTCTTCGTGTTATCACTAAATAGTCATCAACAGTCCATAAGAATCCATGGATTTGTCACTACTATCTAGTAATTCCTCTATAATTATTTTTAGTTTTTTTCCAATTTATAATTCTGTGAAAGAAGTATTTATACTTAATACTGAGTGAATTTCTTATTATTCCTTAGGACCAATTTCTAGAAATAAAACTACAGGGTCAATGGATATGAACATTCTGACAAATGGTTTTCCAGAAAATTATAACAATTTTAACCCATTCCAGGGGGCCCGTCTTGCTGCATACCCACCAGCACTGAATCCTCTTCTTTTAAAAAACTCTTTTGTAATTGTACAACTTGAAAAGTAGATTATTTCAATTTATATTTCTTTGGTACTCTTTGATTCACTTGAAAATCTTCTTCAAGTTGTCTTTTTTTCAGTTATTACTTTAGTGTTCCTCTTGTTATTCTGAAATACTAGGGATATGACATCTTTGTAGTTTCTGTGGAAAAGCTAGTCTTAAAACTTATGATTTTTATACTCCTATAAAATTAAATTCCATTTAATTACCACTTTACCTATAATTTTATACTCACCTGCCATCATTAGCAACTTTATTGAGACACACATCTTGACAGAGACAAATCGAAATTGGAAAAAAGATTCATTTGGAGTACTTTTTTCCCCATGAAATTGGTCTGCAAGTAAATTAGTTTGTGTGACATAAAAGGCTTTCCCACAGTCTTTTTGAAGCAGTTTCCAAAGAATTAAAAAATAACTCCACTTAATACATCTCTCTTAACGTATGTATATAACATCTAACTGGTGAAAGACATTTCTTTCCTCAGTAATAACTTAGAAAGCTGTTCTAATAGGACCACATGGCTCGCTTGAAATAATTGTTCCCTTCTTCTCCTAAGAAAATTCTTTAAGGCCATGTGATGGTTTTCCCCATAGTTAAAAGTCTTCATGTTTCAGATTTGTAATAGTGACACAAATGGGCCCAAAGAACAAAACCAAAAGCTGCCACCACCACAAAAGCCCTAATGATGTCTTGTGTGGAGCTCCAGTGTAGCTGAGACACCAGCCAGCTGCCTAGAAGGGAGATGACCCTGTGGGCACTACTCCTGCCATGTCCCAGCTGTGCTGTGTCAGGCTTGCTAACGAGCATGGCGGCCATGCGATGGGGCGCTGCGTTTCTTTCTGACATTTCCCCCATGCGACTTTTTACAGCCTCCTTCTTAACTTCATCTCCCAGCCTTGTGCTGTGAATGCTTTCTTATTGCAAATTTGAGTGGCACACACCATGGTGAACCTCACTTAGGCTGATTGGCTGTCTCAAAAGTGACAGCACAACAGGAACCAAATGAAATATTCTAAGCAAGACTGCTGATAAAGTCATGAGAACAAGAGAAAACCAACTTGGCATCAAGATGCCGTCACAGAAAGCTTCTCAAGAACGTTAAAACCATTTTCTCCTCCTTCGCAGAACACAGGAAAAGGTGTGACCGATGGCTAGTTCATAAAATCATGAAAGATACATTTTTTAAAAATCACGTGCTTTTCTCAGCACTCTAATCTCTGATGGGGATGACCTTTGGAGTTTAAGTGAAAGGACATAAAATTCCAAACCACAAAAATAGGGACTTCCCTGGCAGCACAGTGGTTAAGAATCCGCCTGCCAATGCAGGGGACACGGGTTCAGCCCCTGGTTCGGGAAGATCCCACATGCCGCGGAGCAACTAAACCCGTGCACCACAACTACCGAGCCTGTGCTCTAAAGTCCGCGAGCCACAACTACTGAGCCTGGGTGCTGCAACTACTGAAGCCTGCGTGCCTAGAGCCTGTGCTCCGCAACAAGAGAAGCCACCGCAATGAGAAGCCCGAACACTGCAAGGAAGAGTAGCCCCCGCTGCTGCAACTAGAGAAAGCCTGTGCGCAGCAACAAAGACCCAACGCAGCCAAAAATAAATAAATAAAATAAACAAATTTTTTAAAAAGAGTAGTTTAACCAAATTACTATTTAAAAATCAATACTCTGAGGAAAAATACAGAATTAATTGCCAAAAATGTTCACTTAAACAGGTACCGAGGGATTAATTAATACATCCAATTGAAAGGCATTTCTAAGCAATTAAAATGCTCATGGTTCTTTGCTGGGTGATTTTGGGGAAAGTATATAGGTCTCTCGTTATTTGAGGACCTAATATATGTAAGATATATAGTATTTTTTTTTTTTTTTTGCGGTACGTGGGCCTCTCACTGTTGTGGCCTCTCCCGTTGTGGAGCACAGGCTCCGGACGCGCAGGCTCAGCGGCCATGGCTCACGGGCCCAGCCGCTCCGAGGTATATGGGATCTTCCCGGACCAGGGCACGAACCCGTGTCCCCTGCATCGGCAGGCGGACTCCCAACCACTGCGCCACCAGGGAAGCCCTATATAGTAATTTTTATTCCCATAACAAAAATCGTAGCAAACAAAAATGGTACCAGCAAAATCAGTACCATTTGTCCCATTTTACAGATGAGGAGACTGAGGCTCAAAATCCCATGTTGGCTCTTAAACACCACATCGTTAAGCTGAATTCAGGGTTTTTGTTTTTCTTGGCATTGACTCTTTCTGCCATGTCACAATTTCTTCTCAAAATAAGGTATAAAAACCAAATAGAACATGCTCTCCATCCTAGTGGCAGATACACACAAACACATTAAAAATAGATTGGAGAATGAAGCACTTACTGGATGCAGGTGGTGTCTTAAGCAGTTATTACCTCTTGACTCATTTACTTCACACATAAACTCTATTAAAATTCATTATTAAGACCATTTTAAAGATGAGGAAACTGAGGTATGCAGAGAGGATACATAACTTGCTCAAGGTCATATCCTAGGGCGGCTGTAACAAAGTGTCGCAAACCAGGTGGCTTAAGACAACGAATACTTATTCTCCTCCCCCGTTCTGGAGGCCGGAAGTCTGAAATCAAGGTGCCAGTGGGACCGAGTTCTAGGGGAAAATCTATGTCTTTCTCCTAGCTTTGGTGCCGCTACAATCCTTGGTGTTCCTTGTCTTGTAGATACATTACTCCAATCTTGGCCTCCGTGGTCACGTGGGGCTCTCCCTATGTCTCTTCATCTTGTCTTCCCTTGCATGTCTATCTCTGTGTCTCCTCTTCTTATAAGGACACCAGTCATATTGGATGAAGGGTCCACCTTACCCCAGTATGAACTCAACTAATTACATCTGCAATGACCCTATGTCTAAACAAGGTCGCATTCTGAGGTTCTAAAAGGATGTGGATTTTGAGAGGACACTGTTCAGCCTAGTACAGCTAATAAGTTGTGAAACTGGGAGTCCCTCTGGCTCAGAGTCTATGCTTGTAACCACGGTGCTCTGGCACTTCTCCAACTCACAAGAAATGACCATCAGCGAAAGCATGATCCACTCCTGCATTGGTGACACAAGTACCACGTTACGGGAGTGCAGGGCAGGCGACATTTGAACAGAACCTTGAAAGATGAATAGGCCGTCCACTTTCAGCAGGGGGGTATGGAGGTAATGGGTAATATTCAAGGAGGAGAGGACTGCTAAATAAGGTACACGGTCAAGCAGGGGCATGTTGTGTTTGGGAAACAGCATGGCCAGAGCACACTGGGACACGGTGAGCGGTGCAGGGATGGGGTAGAGTTGGGAAGGGAAGGGCCGATGCTATGGTTAAAAAGAAGAATGAGAACAAATAATGGAGGACCTTGTGCGTCAGGCTAAGGCGTGTGGATTGCGCCTTACAGGCCACTTGGAGCCATTAATGAGAAGCGACACATAACACACGTGCTTTCGTACAATCATTTGGGAATACTAGTTAGGAGACTATGCAAGAGATGCCCAGAGGTTAAATTCCAGAGGTAACACTCAAGAAGATAATTTGATTGACTGAAGGGAGTAAGAGAAGGATGGGACATACATCAGGTTATAGGAGATATGGCCTGATGGTCGATGACTAGCAGGCTGGCTTTGTTTGGTGTGCTTTTAACCACAGAGGAAATGAAATTGACTAACCCATCTATGGTGGATTAAAGATGCCCATGAATTCTTTGACACTCCTTCCATCTAGAGAAAGGCAATGTTCATGCCAGCTTTCCTTGATTTGGGGTGGGCTCCATGATGTTCTGGGGCTAAGTCATTAGAAGCTTTGCAGCTCCTACCTGGGCTTCTCGGAAGGCTCACTCGGGGAAACTGGAATTGCATATGAGAAGTCTGACAATCCTACTGGAGAGATGATGTGGAAAGACCCCACAAGACTACATGGAAAAGGAAGGGAGCCTGTGTGAGCCCAGCCTTCCAGCTGCTCCCACGAAGGTGCCAGGCTTGTGAACAAAGACCAGCCAGCTGCCAGCTGAATTCTACCAGCTGACCTCCGTTGATGTTGCCTGACACGACGAAGAACTGCCAAGCCATGCCCTGCCTGCATTACCAAACCACGAAGTTGTGAGTCAGAGTAAAATGGTTGTTTGTGAAGCCACTGCTGTTTAGGATAGTTTGGCAAAGATAACTGGAACCCACCCATGGAATGAGATGGCATGATTCATGTAATCTCTCACACAGATGTTATGTAAAGCTAAGTGAACAAATATTGAGAAGGGTGACAGAAATTAAAATGATTTGAAATGTACATTCATCCTTTGATTAAAATTCAGTAGAGCAGCAAATACTCTAGTAGTAATTCAGTAGTGGATACCAGTGGAAAAAATTCTACTTACTGTGTTATGCAACTCAAAGGAAGGAAAGGAATGAAAACAAAATTGAGGCCACTTCCCCAAATTTAGTTGGGTACAATCACGACAGACCACTCAGTTACCGAGACTTAAATGCCAAGGTTCATTTCCTCTTAAATCATTTTGAAAGTGGCTGGAGCTGCCTAATATCAGTTATTAGTGCAAAGAATAGAGCTTCTAAGCTAAATAGAACATTTTGCATTTCAGGAATGATAAAAAAGCTTTTCCAGGGCTTCTGCCCACACACACAGAGTGAACAAAAATAGAGCATGTCTGGAAAAGTACAAGCCTTCATCTACTGGATTGTTGACCAAACTTGAGTTGCAATTCTGAGGACCTAAGCTAGTTAAAGTACATCCACAAATTTGTGCACGTCTGCGGGGCTTCAGTTCACGACTTCTTGTCCTCATTAGTTGCCTGCCAACACCATTTAGGGTTGTTGAAGTACTGCTTTGCTGATATTCTCAACAAGTTGTTTTTGTGTTAGCGCATCCTGTGCTGACCTGGCATTTGAAACCGTCCAGGTCAAGAAACTACCTCAGCATCTATTTCAGGAGTTAAGATTTGCCTTGCTAGGATAACAGTCATATTTTCTGTATTCGGTAGCATGCCTGAGTATTTGCCCTTAAACACGTATCAGTGGAAGTTAAGTCATCAGTCAAGTTATAATGAGTCAAATCACTATACAGCAGTCAGTGAAGGGTTGAATCTTCAACTCCACACATAAGTGGTTAGATTTTCAACCTAGAGAAGCTTAATTTGTCATCTAGATATCTAAGAAGCTAAGAATGTTTATAGCCAGCGCTTCCTACATTACTGTTGGTTGAAAGGTCCACGCCTCTAATTCTGCCTCCTTTTCCAAACCCACATGGCTCACAGTTCTCCCCTTTTGCTAATCAACAGAGGTCTAATCATCGTATTTTTCATACTGTCCACTAGAATATAGGTTAACAACTTAACTATCAATGTTTTATCTTTAGAATCATTTCCTGAAAAAAAGTGCGATTAAAGAGAATCCATTGCTGGCAAATATAAGGCCAATGTCATTGACACAAATGGTGAAGTTCAAGTACATCAACTCCTACTGAGAGATTAAATTATGATTAAGAGAATGTTTAATGAAATGCTCTTAATTGTCAACTGAAGCCTAGAAAGGAAAATTAACGAATATGCTGATACTCTTTCTTTATAGGTAGTAATACAATATTAAGACCAAAACACAGGATTTGTTGTAACTAGAACATATTATCTTTATTTCTTTTTCAGTGTTTAGGAGTTGGGGCCTACTGGCTGGCAAAGTTAGGGGTGAATTCTAGAACCCTGGTTTCATGACCTTAATATACTCATCACATGAGGCCAGAACAATCTTAACCATATCATTAGAGCTGATCTGTCCAATAAAGTTTTTCTAACAATGATCTGATGAAGAAAACAGTCTAACTCTCTACAGGGCTTAACTTTCAAGAAGCTGGGATAGATTTGAAGACTGCAAAGCCAATTTCTACATGGCATGGGTGAGGATATTTTCATTAAGTATTAGATTTTTGTCTTTAAAAAATGTTTATGGGGCTTCCCTGGTGGCGCAGTGGTTGAGAGTCCGATGCAGGGGACACAGGTTCATGCCCCGGTCCGGGAAGATCCCACATGCCGTGGAGCGGCTGGGCCCGTGAGCCATGGCCACTGAGCCTGCGCGTCCGGAGCCTGTGCTCCGCAACGGGAGAGGCCACAGCAGTGAGAGGCCCGCGTATCACAGAAAAAAAAAAAAATGTTTATGAAACTTTCTTACTTTGCCCTGATAACATGCGGATGCTTTAGCTAAAACCAGACACCAAAAACCAAACCAACCGAACAACCGCAAAACTGTAAATAGATTCTAGACTTCCGTGTTTTTTATGTAGTAGCTTGATATGGTCATTTGTAAAAAGAAAACATGCCAGCTTCAGGCAATGTGAAAATGGGAACAAGTTGGCTGCATCGCAGTGCTCCTGCAATGTCGGGGCCGGGAGCACAGGCAATAGCTGCGGCAGAAAGTCCTTACGCGGTAAACCACACTCTGATCCAAGCATCACATTTTGCTACCGTGTATATGATATTTGGAAAATTCCAAAAAGTAGGCACAGTTAATGCCAACGGCAACAGCAGATGATTTCTTTAGCTCAACAAAGAAAATAGGATATAATAAGCTATATCACGAACCACTTTCTTACCTTTGTAGAATATACAGAACTCAAGGCAAAATACCGCTGCAAATCCTCTTTGAAATTAGGTAAACGTAAGTTACAAATAGAATGGAATTTCTTGAAAATTCTGACCTATTAGCAATGATTTTGACGCACCTTTCTGTAATAACCAAGATTAACATGTCTTGAACGCTTCCTATGTGCCAAGCACCTCAAAGCAACTGATGCATAATATCTCATTTAAACTTCGCAACATTCAAATGAGATGCTAAAATCAACTCATTTATTAGCTGCAGAGACAAAGGCCAGGGAGGTTAAAGAACTTGTTACAGTTGTGGAAAATTAGGCCCAGAGCAATTCAGTGACTTCTGGTCATGGAAGTTTGAAATGGTGGAGCCTGGATTGAAATCGGGCACTCCAGTGCCAGACCCTGTTCCTAACCACCACGGTGTACTAGACAGTCCCTGCGTATTAAGACAGAGCACCTCACTGCAAGGGAAGTCTGAGTCAGTCTCCAGGTAACCATTTTTACTTGCTTTGTATCATTTACAGAAATCATTTATAAACCCTTAACTCCAGTGTCTCAACTGCAAATTGGGTATAATAACCCCTACTTATCACGTCGCTCTGAGGGTTACAGGAGCATACTTGTAAAGTACCCAGGACAGCATGGAGCACATAAAAGATGTCGAATAGTTATCTTCATTTTTCCTTGGCCACTTTCCTCGTATTTATGTTTAACTCATTCCTTCAAAATGTTAGGAACATCTACGTTGTGCAAACAATGTGCCAAGTATTAGAGATTCAGTGGTGAAGAAGGTAGACAGGTTGCTCGTTCTTGAGACTAAGAGTCAGCAAACTTTTTCTATAAAAGCCCAGATAGTTAATTTTTTTTCTTTTGTGTATCTGTCTCCACTACTCAGTTGTGCCGTAATAGTGTGAAAGGAGCCACAGTAATAAGCATGGCTCAGTTCCAATAACATTTTGTTTACAGAAATAGGCAGGAGCTGAAATTGGTCCATGCGCCACAGTTGGCCAAGCCCTGCTCAAGACCATTAAACAAACCATTACCTTAGAATGTAGAGTGAGATACAGGAAATACAGGATGTGATGGGAACCCAACACGGCAGGGCCACTTAACTCACTCTAAGAGGATCAGCGACTTGAGAATTAAAGCATGAGTAGAAAGTCGCAAGAAGGATTTCAGGAAGAAGAAACCAGAAGACCCAGAGATAATGATCCATTTGAGGACGATCATGTGAAAAAGTTCAAGGGCTGGAGCAGAGCGGGTGGAAGCAATGGTGGGCAGCGCAGGCCAGGGCCAGCACACGAAGGGCTCTGTGAGGGAGTGCAGAGCTGATGTTAATGGGAAGAGGTTGATGTTTTCACCCAGGACAGAGAGAGGATGACTGCATTACTGTCTGTAAAACGGCAGCACCCTCAGGGGCTGTTGAACTATGAACGACTCCCCTCCACTAAGTGGTCCCAGGTTGCTGAGTCTGTGGTCCTTGTATCAGTTTTCCACAATTTTTCTCCTCTGTTGCCCAGGTTTTCGTCAACCGTCACTTCTGACTATTGTGAGTACACTGAGGAAAATATTCTAACCTCACTTGCTGCTCCTAGTCTGCTATCATATTCATAACTATTTCTTCAAATGCTTTCACTTTTTAAATTTTTTTTAAAAAGAGTAAGTAAATTGGCTGAGTGAATTTTCCTAAGTAATCTGCAGGGCAGGGAAGGAGGTCTTCTGGACTCTGTTACTACCTGTGTTTCCTTAGTTAGAATTGCTGAGTCCCCAGGTAAAGAAAAGTACCACCATATTGAGAGCATCTAGCTCTCTGCAACGTGTATAGCTTTTCTACTGACAGATGCGTCTAGAAATTTTGATCATTAACCAAAAGAAAAGTCTAGGCTACAGCCACAAAAATCAAATACTCTGCTTCCTTATTTCCATAACCATTAGAATCTACCGAAGATGTCACTTCGGATATCTCCAGCTATATCTCCAAGACTATTCATCACAGGCCAGAGCAGTTTAAAATATTTTCTGCCGGATTATATTTGGTGATCTGAACCCGAGAACGTGGTGGACACACGTTTGAATGATGGTGGTAGCAGGGATAAGGGGGACTCAATTGCTTTGCTTCTTGTGGTAGAGTTAGATTATTAACTTTTTTTCAAATTGAAAACATCTTAAATTTTTAATAATAAGGAACCTGTTTTATCTTCTTATTTCCACTTCCAAATTCTTTGAAGGCTCCCATAAATATCAATGGAGCTGAGTCATAAGCAATATCAAGATGAGGCATATAACTAGATTATAATTTCCTGCTAGATTCTAAATTCCTTGAAATTGAGGCTAATTTTATTCATCTTTCTATCGCCTACGGTATCTAGTATAATATCTTGTTCCATTAATTACTGTTGAGTAGAGATAAGTAAAACAACCTTCACTGAGACCTAGTAATTAACACAGAGGTTTTCTTTTCCCTTCAATCTGAAAAAAATAAAACAAAATAAAAAAGAACAAGTTCCCATTTGCTTCCTGTGAGTCCAATAAACACAGCAAAGCCATTTGGCAGACTATGGCTCATTCAATATTTATGAAATTAACCATACCCTAGCAGATTCAATCATTTTAGATGCCCTAATAATGGTCTTCACAATTGATCGCCACATAATCAATTCAACCATGCCAACAGATTATGGCTCCAGATCAGGAAGGGATTCATGGAAATTCACTGAGACCCTTAAGTGATCCCTAACCCCCGTGGTTCCACATCTCACACCACTGAGATGAGAAAGTTGTCACAGTATAATCCCAACTTCACATCTGTTCTCAACTCTTTCCCTGGCGTTGCCCAGAATTCAAACAAAAATAAAAGAGCAAAGGAGTTACCCTGGTTTTCCCAATACCCACCTCAGAAGTGACAAATTCTTTACCTATCTTTTCTCCCACTGAATTGAATTTTTAACATCTTTCCCTTTAGTCACTAAAGAGCTCAGAGCCACTTTCTTTGGCCTTTTCCTTAGCCAAAAAGCAGATCTAATACATCTTTACTCCCCCAAACCAAAACCAGTTTACACTGAGAACACAATTACAGAATTTAGTGAAACTCTTTCCATATGTCAAAGTACTTCTCTCTACACAGATATTTAGGGCTCAGCATATCTTTCTAAGTATAAATACTATACAAACTTTTCCAAGATGTCTACAAACAACCATGAATTCTAAATATAGTAGTTGTTATTTTCTAATTTAAATTATAACCACCAACTAACAAGCATGGCAAATACTCAATGGAATCAAAGAAAACTTTTTACATGTTGTCTTCTCTTCTGACTTTACAAAAGAAGCCTAAAATAAAAGTCTATACATTTCAAAGTAGCTCAGATTTTAAAAACCTTTATTTTTATTCTCTCAGATTCTCTTACAAATGCTCATACCAGCTACTTGCACTTTCTTTCAGGGGTGCAAAACAAAAATAACCTGGATGGGTATTTTAGCCTTAGTATGTTAGGTTATGCTAGGTTATGCTGCTATAACAAAAACAAACCAAAACAAAAACACCAAAATCTCGGATGTTGAATACACAAAAGTCATTCTCATTGCATAGGACTAACAAGGACCTTGTGGGTGTTCTACTCAAGAGTCACTGAGAGACCCTGCACGATGCAAGACCCATCTCAATACACACTTCCAGATTCACCAAGACAGGATAAAGGAAGAAACGTGCAAAATGCACACTGAAGCTCTGTCTGTCCAGAAGTGACACCCACTTCAATGTTCATATTTCAATGGCCAATGCAAGTCATATAGCCATGGATCACTTGAAAGAAATATTTGTAAACAGCCCTAATGATTACCACAGTTTTAGGTATACCGTGCATCTAGAAATGAACCACTAACCCTCTCTCTCTCTCTCTCTCTGTCTCTCTCTCTCTCTCTATATATATATACATTTTGCAATATTAGCGTTAGAAAAAGAAAAGTAATTCTCAAATTAAGCATCAACACAAGTATTCACTCTACTATTAACTCCATTTTCTCTCCTTTAGAGTGAAGAAGGAAATCACAAAGTTATTCTCAAGTATGTATTTCATGATTTCCTTATCATGAAACAAAGAGAGAAGATGAGTTTTGGGTAAAATTTACAAATCAGAAGGTTTCTATGTATCAGAGCATGAGGCAGATGAATAATCCATTGAATCTTTCCTTTTGGCTCACTAGAGCCTAAATATATCTAGTACTTGAGCAGATGGACATAGCATAATTCAATAATAATGTGAATCTCTAAAGCAAAAATGAAAATTTCTTATGCTTTAAGTTTTGGATGTATAATTTGATGTAGCTAAATATTCATTTTAAGAGATTATCTAGTTCTTAGTTACATAAGCTTATGTAAGATTATTCTCAGTGAAACTATTCTTATAATTCAAAAGGCTAACATTATAACAGGAAAATCTTTACATATAATAATAACCCAAATAATTTTATTTCACCAAGTATCTACTGAGTGTCTACTAAAGCCCCATGCTACCTGCAAGGAATCCCAAGTTGAATGAAATATGACTCTGATCTTCAGTACACTGATAGTCTGGTCTGATTGCCCTTCAGTGAATTTTTTCTACTGTGTATAAGAATCTTATCTTCCTTGCATCTTCTCCTTAAAATCTTATGAACTCAAATCTATGCAAACAGAAAAATTTTAAGGAGGAGGAGGAGGAACTGGATTGAGAAATAGAAATATAACTCCTGATTTTTCACTGCTAACTAAACATGACAGGATTCTATGGTTTTGCCATTAGGATTACTAGAATAAATAATTTCCACTTCCATGGTAGGTAACATATTTAATAACTATTACATTTCTGAGTAAGCTTTGAAAGTAGCTTACTCTACATGCCCATCAATTTCCAGCTATCAATCTATTATAGGTTGATTTATATACTTGTAAAGAAAACTTTTGGCTTCAAAACCACTAATATCCCATTGGATGCCCTAAAGGAAACAGATCAGTATCTGGCTGTAGAAATCGTGCTTATGTGATTCATTGTATCTGAAGCTACCCAGAGCCTTCAGGGGCCTGCTAAGTTTCTGAATGCCTACAGGACTAGATGAACTAGATATAAAGTGCCCTAGCATTAGGAAAGTAGACTTCGGAAGTACTATGGTTAGAAGAGATTTTCAAAGATGTTCATTGCAAAGAGCTCACTGAACAAAAGGTGCTTCCAAGAGAAAAGGGCAAAAGGATATTTAAAAGTTGAGTGAATGAAATATTTTCATTTTTACCCATTTGCATATTTAGAAAAGGTTTCCCTCTTCCTTTGCTTTATTTGTCCTTTGTCAAACATCATACATTGAAATCAAAACCAGAGGTTTTAGCTACCATAATTTAAAAAAAATAGGAGAAAATACTTGCAAAACAAGCACCTGTCAAAGGATTAATCTCCAAAATATAAAAGCAGTTCATACAGCTCAATATCAAAAAAAAAAAACCCAATCCAAAAATGGGCGGAAGACCTAAACAGACATTTCTCCAAAGAAGACATACAGATGGCCAACAAACACATGAAAAGATGCTCACATCAACATCACTAATTATTAGAGAAATGCAAACCAAAACTACTATGAGGTATCACTTCACACCGGTCAGAATGGCCATCATCAAAAAATCTACAAACAATAAATGCTGGAGAGGGTGTGGAGAAAAGGGAACCCTCATACACTGTTGGTGGGAATGTAAATTGATACAGCCACTATGAAAAACAGTATGGAGGTTCCTAAAAAAACTAAAAATAGAACTACCATATGACCCAGCAATCCCATTACTGGGCATACACCCAGATAAAACCATAATTCAAAAAAACACATGCACCCCAATGTTCACAGCAGCACTATTTACAATAGCCAGGACATGGAAGCAAATGTCCATCGACAGATGAATGGATAAAGAAGATGCGGTACATATACACAGTGGAATATTACTCAGCCATAAAAAGGAATGAAATTGGGTCATTTGTAGAGACGTGGATGGACCTAGAGAGTGTCATACATAGTGAAATAAGTCAAGAAGAGAAAAGCAAATATGGTATAATAATGCATATATGTGGAATCTAGAAAAATGGTATAGATGATCTTATTCGCAAAGCAGAAATACAGACACAGACGTAGAGGACAAATGTATGGATACCAAGGGGGAAAGGGGTGGGGTGGGAGGAACTGGGAGACTGGGATTGACACATATACATTACTATGTATAAAATAGACAACTGATGGGAACATACTGTATAGCACAGGGAACTCTACCTAATACACTGTGGTGACCTAAATGGGAGGCAAGTCCAAAAGGAAGGGGATATCTGTATGTGTATGGCTGATTCATTTTGTTGTGCAGCGGAGGCTAACACAACATTGTAAAGCCACCACACTCCAATGAAAATTAATTAAAAAACAAAACAAAAAAATGAGCAGTGGTTATGGGCACACTAAGCTCAGCTGTGACTTTTAAGTTTTGTTTTTGTTTTCATTTGAGTACATAGGCAGCTACAAATACACAGCCTGAGAAATAGAAGGAAGACGAAATCTCAGGGATTTTTCTCAGTCCCTACCCACAAAGGAAATGGAAATATGCCATTTCTAGGACTTGGTAGAACGCATTTGCCTTGTGTTCATAGCATACAGTTTACTTTCATTAAGCATTTTTAAAAAATGAAATGCTAGTGTTACCTCTTGCAAAGTGAAAGAAAAATGTTACAAGGTATCAAAGGACTCATTTGACCCAAATCAACCCGAAGTGTCACCTCATTCCAGTCCTTACTACACGATCATGAAAGCTCATTATGTGCTGGTAGAAACGTATTTCTGAAAGGGTTCATATTTCATGGGCCACGTGGTATGTGTGTCATATGATAGTCTGGTTACCATGGAGAAAAGTGAGCTTTTCTTTTAAAAGAAGTAACTTTGCCCTTTTGCTCACTGGCATTAGCTTCGTTCTGATTCCAGTGTTCTTTCAGAGAAGAGAAAAAAGGAAAAATAAAAGCAGCTGAAAATGAGGAATAAGGGGAACCATCTCAGGAAGATACCTCCATTCTTGTACTGCTTTTGAACTTAGTGAAACAAACAAATTACAAAGCAGGAAGAGGGTGTATATATATGTTAATAATACCACATGGTACTTAAAAAGGAGACAGTTCTGAGGTGATTAAATTACCTACGGTTAAAATGGCTATAAAATTTTGAAGAAGAAAATGAATGAGTCTGGGTGTTTATGGCTCCAAATGGAATTTAACTCAGGGATTCTCAATTCTATCACTCCCAACACCTCCTCTGAGAAACATCATTTTCTGTGGCCTCATTTACTGTATTGAAATGGAATCCATGAATAATTTAATTTACCTGCACATTCATTCTTTTTAAAAAATCATTATAAGAACAAAACTGTAGTATAAAAGAGATAAAAGGAAACTAATTTATAATAACATAATCTGTGTTTCCATAACGTAAATACTCAGGCTGGACAACTACAATGAAATAGTAGCACGCCTGCACTTAGTTGTATGATCACCATGAACGCAGTATCTGCAAGTATGTGTTATTAGTGACTCAGATACCATGAGCAGTGCTGCTACTGATGATGAGATCAGCAGAGACAGTGAACATCTCCTGTAAAGTTCAGAGGAAAAGAAAGTACAATCATCTTTAGATTTATACTTCGGTTGCACTTCTGAAAAATTCTCTGTTCATTAAAACTGGGATTAAAAATATGTCCACAGTTAGGTCCTAGGTTCAGGTAATTTCTAACTCTATCAGTTCTTCCTTATGAGGGATGGCTGTGTGCCTGGCAGAGGGCTGAAGATTCAGCCCCTACCTACTAAGTGTCAACAGTGCCACATCATTGAGACAACCTTTCCAAACACACACATTATCTCCTTAGGGGTGAAGTGTCATCCCCCCGCCCCAATTGAGAACCACTGTTCTAACTTACAGATTAAACTGAAAAGAAAGCACTATGTTGAAAAGTTGAATGTATATATTTTAGAAGTGTCTTCATACCACAGACTTTTTTTTTAAGTTTAGATATAATTGATACATAACATTATATTCAGGGTGTACAGCATAATGATTTGATATCTGTATATATTGTGAAACGATCACCACAATAAGACTAGTTATAACATCTATCACCATGCATTGTCACAATTGTTTTTCTTATGATGAAAATGTTAAAGATCTAATCTCTTAGCAACTTTCAAATATACAATTCTACAGTATTATTAACTACAGTTCCCATGCGGTAAGTCACATCACCCTTACTTATCATACCCCACGCTTTTGTAACGGAGCAATCTTCCCAGGACAGACCACCCCTACCCCATATCCTCCACGTCTGCCTTTTATCTGTAGAAGAACTTTAGCCAAAGAAAGAATTTAATCAGAGAAATGAGAAAATGCAGAAGCAATGGAAAGCAGTCAGACAAGACAGAATAATCGTTGTTTAGCCATTAAGCAAAGTCAAGGACTTCTGGTTCCTCCTCATGGGCTATAGATAATATTCTGCCCCATACCTGTCGAGATGTTTTGCAGATTATGAAACTCCCACCAGATGGAAGGAGTTAACCGCATAATGACCCGACTGTAGACATGACATCAGCTGCTCCCTCTTACACAATTCTGAGAACTGAACTCAAGGAAACAGGAACAAACTGACCCTGGAACTGAAGATTAACTGTACAGAAAACAATCAAGATGGTGCTGATCAGACCAATTTCAAGATGATTGTCAGACCTGACTCTGCTGGTCTGTACACAGTCCCCTCCCAATGAATGTGCACCCCTGAAACTCCCCTTTAAAAGCTCTTGCCCCCTGACTGGCAAGGGGGAGTTGGTTCTTTGGGACACAAGTCCACCTTCTCCCCAGGATTGCCAGCTTCCTCAATAATGTTATCTTTCCTTTTACCCAACACTTGTCTCTCAGTATTGGATTTTTTTTTTTAAAGCTCGTATTTTAATGTTTACTGTAGACAGGGTTCCACTTTATTTATTTATTTATTTATGGCTGTGTTGGGTCTTCGTTTCTGTGCAATGGCTTTTTCTAGTTGCGGTGAGCGGGGGCCACTCTTCATCGTGGTGCGTGGGCCTCTCACTATCACGGCCTCTCTTGTTGCGGAGCACAGGCTCCAGACGTGCAGGCTCAGCGGCCATGGCTCACGGGCCCAGCCGCTCCACGGCACGTGGGATCTTCCCAGACCAGGGCCCGAACCCGTGTCCCCTGCATCGGCAGGCGGACTCTCAACCACTGTGCCACCAGGGAAGCCCACGTATTGGATTCTTGAGCAAAGAGCAGCCAAACCTGAGTTTGGTAACACTTTGATTGAAAGCAGACGACAGACAGTCTCACAGACCAAAATTACAAATAAATACTTCTAAGTGGATCAAAGGGATTTATTTGCCATCATCCATGCCATACAGTCTGAGGAAGTATCAAGCTACACTCATGCATTCAGAGGTCACCTAATACAGCTGCAGCCTGTAAGTAAGAAACAGTGGGTGCTGGCCCTGGTTGACTGCTCAGTTTAGCTGCCCCCCGCTTTCCAGCATTGAGTGTCCTCCTTGATGCTATGCGTTCTTCATTTTTTCTGCACTGCCCCTGAGTAGAGCAGTGTGCGTAGTGAGTCAGTCCACACAATCTGGAATCAGAGCCCAGCTTGGTCACTTATCAGCTATGTGACTTGGGACATGTTTCTTAATCTGGCTGTGCCTCAGTTCCCTCACCTATTAAAATGCTGTGAAAAATATACCAATCTCTTAGGCTTGTTGTGAAGAAGAAGTGACATAATCCGTTCAGTGCTTAGAACGGTGCCTAGGGGAGACTAGTACTCATTAAGTGTTGGCTGTTATCATTGGTCCCAGGGTTCAAGTTAAAACATGAATGATATTCAAGAGTCTTTTAAGGTGAAGAATCCCAGAGAATCTCGGAAACCTCGGACTGGAAGAAAACTTAGAAATTTAAAATCGTGAACTCTAAAGTGGGTTGTTAAGAAAATTTACGAGAAAGATAGAACTTTCAGGTTTGGAAGATGTGACCGAGTTTCACAGTGCCCGTTTAGTTCTAATCCAACGACCAGGAACATGGCTTTTCTGTAAACATGTTCCACAAAAACAGTGCACATGGAGCATAACATTAACCATTTTCTTGAATGTGGATGGATGTTCAAATCCATTCTCTTTCCAGTTTTAAATGAATCATACTGACAAAGTTAACTCTGGCTCTAGCTCATATACAGATGCTCAATACAAAGTAATCTTTAGCCCTATTTTCCTAAGGTAATTAAGGCATTGTAATAATTTTAACAAATATGAAGTGACTTAATAAAGTTTCAGCCTGTTTTGAAGTTTACATTTTCAGTATTTATATTAAATGCTACAAAATTATAGTTAGATGTAACAAATTCATTCTTTCCTTCCCTGAGCCACCATTTACACACAACCTACTATGTTCTTGTAACTGAAGTGGGAACTGGAAACAATAAACTAAAAGATATAATCCCTGTCTTCAAAAAGCTCTCAATCTCTTGAGGCAGACAGGCTGATACACACAGACTGGCACTCGATGTGAAAAATGATGTGAATCTAGCAAGCGTAGTGCTAGAGCTGGGCTGATGAGCTGTTTTCAAGGTTACAAAGTCAAGATTTGTTATTTCTTCATTGCCCAGCCTGTACATACTGAGCACATTCCAGGGAAAAAAGAACTATTTCTTTTCTTGACAGCCATGCACTGTAGTACTTGATCAAACAGAAAATTTAAGATTTTATCTTTGCTTTCATAGGTCATATTTGAATAAAGAACTCAGGGATGCTGACCTCAGGATTGAGGGCACCTGGCAATTTGAGAAGATAATTTATGTTACCTGTCTTTAGAATATAAGGGTGGTATTTCCTGATGGCTAGAAAATTAAATAAATGACCTCTGCAAGTGACCCCAGTCCTAGAAATCCAGGAGGCTTTTCATAAACGTGGTGTGGTTGGGTTGTTGACTGTAGTTTTCCTTCTTTATTCAAGGATTATTTATGCTGTCTTGACAGCCCAGGTGATGGAGTCACTCAAAGCAGGACTCGAAGTGTGGAAATGCCCTGGTTTTGTTTGTTAACCTCTCTCAGCTTTAGTTTTTCATGCTCAAAAGTAAGTATAAGAGCACCCAACTCGTAGGACTGTGTGGCTAAAATCAGATAACGTGGAAAGTATCATGGTGGACAATAATAATGTTTGTCTCTTTCCTAGATATCAGATATCCCATCTTTCTGCATGATCATGTCATCAGGGTCTTCACTTAATTCTTTACTTAATTCTTTTCTACGAAGATTTTTTTAAACTAAGTGCAGACATTACAGAACGCTCAACACATTTGTTTCAAAACCTGTATCAATTGATGCATTTTATTATCTTTTTGAGGACCTAGTTAAATTACCTTAGAGCTTATGTACAAGAAGAGAAATCCTAATGTAAGTACCACCTGGAGATCCATCTTTAATCTCAACAATAAAAGAGCAGCTACAAATGGAAACTGCAATTGTCATTTCTCAGAGATAGTCTTTCCAAGTAGAATAGAACTACAGGAGTGGGTTCTGCGTTGGTAAACCAGTCTGATGTATTTCTAAGCAGTTAATTTCATAAAAGTTTTTCTCTTCTACAGTAAGGAGGTAGGGGCCGAAAATGTAAGAGTTCATTCTGCTAAGCCTGAGGCATCTGGCAGTGTGGACAGTTCTGCTCCACATGGAGAAACCTCAGTATGTCACTATTCTGGAATGCTGGCGGGTTAATAAAAGTCTGCTCAGAGTGAGACAGAACACAAGAATTTGCCATTAATTTTTGGAAGAGATCTGACTAGATAGAAATGCCATACCCTTTAAAATGTTTCAAACTACTGCCTTTCCAAACTGTCAGTTTCCTTTCTTTTCTGAAAATATGGATTTGAAAAATATCAAATGACAAATTCAAACAAATGTCCCCTGCCATTATTTGGCATAAATAAGGAGTTTTCCAAACCTGCTCAGAAAAACCCAGTCGATGGCAGGTACAGGAAATCATATTCTATCAAAATCGTTTACATAGAAAATCTTAATTTTTTCCAGTTTTTCACTGTTGATATGACTTGTTTTTAAAGAAAACATTCAAAAACTAAGCATTTACTGATCATATGCTTAATGCTTTGACACTGGAACACTAATTAGAGTATTAGAGAGAGAAAGAAAGAAATAAGGAACGGAACTTGCAGCCCTCATACAGTTTAAGATCTAACTGGGAATATGAACACACATCCGCAGAAAATTCAATTAAGAAGAAACAGATAACTCAATGCATGGTGATTTCTAAAAAGAAAACTTTATTGATTTAAATATGGTGAGCAATTCCCAGGGAATTACTTGCAACTTTTCTCCCTGTTCCTTGAGAGCTGTTTACAAAGCTAGATGGCATCTTTTGCCTACGCTCTGGTACTAATGACAACAATAGCAACAAATCCCCTTATTTAGTGCTGACTGTTTGCCAGGGAGTCTACAAAGCCATGTGACGTGTTTTAAGCCAATCAATCCTCAGCAAGACCTGTGAGCCAGGACTGTGACCCCCTCACGTTCCAGATGAGGACCATTTAAGGCATGAGGTGCTTCCGTGCCTGAAGGACCAGCCTGTCCTCCAGTCCCAGAGCCATGACTTGCAAGGCCTCTCTTCACCACCACACGCTCCTTCTGCTAATCCAGAATAGGGGAGCCAAGAGAGCTGGGCTCAGAGAAAGGGGCAAACCCTTCTGTATCTTCAACAGCTTCAACCCGGGGTTCCCAATGGTCATTTATTGTCAATAGCAAGTAACCACAAAGCGAACACTGACGTGTGTTCCAGGACGTTAAATGCTTTAAATGTGTAAGACCATGCCTTTTGTTTTGTTTTGTTTTTGTTTTTTTGTTGGTGCCAGGGCCCCTCACTGTTGTGGCCTCTCCCGCTGCGGAGCACAGGCTCCGGACGCGCAGGCTCAGCGGCCATGGCTCACGGGCCCAGCCGCTCCGCGGCATGTGGGATCTTCCCGGACCGGGGCACAAACCCGCGTCCCCTGCATCGGCAGGCGGACTCCCAACCACTGCGCCACCAGGGAAGCCCAAGACCATGCCTTTTTCATACAGCAGGAACAGCAATGTGTTACTTGCTCAGTGAATCAAGATTACATAGATATTTGCTGTGGATTTCCCGAGAGACAGTCCATGTTCCCCAGGAGGTGGGGAGTGGCTTATAATACTGTCAGTAGGTGGAGCCTCATATGATAGTCTCAATCTGGTCTAAATTTAAAAGATAGACATATACATATTTATTTTTTTATTTACTATTATTTTTCATTTTTTTAACTTTTTATTTTATATTGGAGTATAGTTGATTAACAATGCTAGTTTCAGGTGTACAGCAATGTGATTCAGTTATACATACATATGTGTATACATACATGTATAATCGAATCACTTTGCTGTACACCTGAAATTAGCACAACATTGTTAATCAACTACACTCCAATATAAATTAAAAGTTAAAAAATAATAAAAGCAAATAAATATATTTTTTCACATCTTATAAATCATTACTGCTAGTTATAATTAATGAAATATTTAAAAAATACATATTTATATACATGAACATAAATATATATTATATTTATTTATAGTAAAGGTAAGGGGAAAAAAAGCATCTTCCATTTGAATCGAATGAGTCCTGGGGAGCTGAGGTGGGAGAAGGCCCTCAGGAATGTCAGCTCTGAGCCTCATTCCAGGCACTGAAGCCAAATAAGGTCCAGGGCACTTCCTTGACTTGGGACTTCCCTGCTTTTGTGGAGGTCCTCATGTTTATCTGTGTCTAGATTTGTCTTTTTTTTTTTTTTTAAACCTGCATTTGTCTATCTTCTCTGATTGATTTTTTTTTTTTTTTTTTTAAGCAAGGCTCCTTAGATGCCCCTAAAAAAGGTATCTGGATTCATCCGTGCCTGGTTTTATTTTTTCCCAAATGTTCCTTTATTTATTTATTTATTTATTTTGGCGGTATGTGGGCCTCTCACTGTTGTGGCCTCTCCCGTTGCGGAGTACAGGCTCTGGACACGCAGGCTCAGCGGCCATGGCTCACGGGCCCAGCCGCTCCATGGCATGTGGGATCTTCCCGGACCGGGGCAGGAACCCGTGTCCCCTGCATCGGCAGGCGGATTCTCAACCACTGCGCCACCAGGGAAGCCCCAAATGTTCCTTTTTTCAGACAGCACCAAAGAAGTTAATTAATTATAAGGATGGCTGAGGACAAATCTACCTTTACTAGCATCCTTACACTGATTTATGCATGAAAGCAGTTTTTATTCCCCCCTGAGGTATTCTATTATCTGCTGAAACCTAGATTTTGATAGCAATTTTTCTCCATAGTTTAAAAAAAATGGGTGGCTAGGATAATGTACTCATAAACCTCAGTTTTAAGATGAAAGACACAAAATGTAAATATTCTGGAGGCTATTTTGTTGAATAAATAACATACTCATTCATAGTTTTGTCATTGAATATGATTTGGTCTCTCTAGAGAATTATTATAAGAGTCTCCAGCTTCATCCTTCCCCCTTGTAAATTTCAGCACAGGAGCTGGGGGGGCCCATGACACTGTGAGTCAGATCACCACTGCTCGGAACTTGCCCCTGGTTCCCCTTCTCCCTCAGGGACAAGCTGAAAGTCCTGGGACGATCTGACAAAGCCCTCCAGCACCTGGACGCCCTTTCTGTCTCTGACCCCATCTCCTCCAAGGCTCTCCCAGGCTCACTGCGCTGCATCCCCCTTGCAGTAGTCCAGGTTTCTCAACCTTGGCACTACTGACACTTTGGACCAGATGGTTCTTTGTCACGGGGGCTGTCCTATGCACTGTAGGATACTTAGCAGTATCCCTGTCCTCCGCCACTAGATGAGAGCAGCACCCCTCCCCCAAAAGTAGAAAACCACAAACTCCTTCTAACATTGCCAAATGGTTCCTGAAGGATAAAATCACCCCATGCTGAGGACCACTTCTGCCAGTCATGCTTCCACTGCTGCCTGTAGCCCTCTCCCCCAGACATCCACAGGCATCCTTCATTTCTTCAGAACTTTGCTCAGAAATAACCTTTACAGTGAAGCCTTCCTTGAAAAGCCAATTTGAAATGAAACCACCAGACAGACCCCAGTCACTCCTTAACCTTGTTTCTTGTTTTATTTCCCCCCATATCACTGACCACTTTTTAATGTTGTACAGTTATTCCTTTATTTTGTTTATTATCTGTCCCCTCCCTCTAGAATGTAAATATCATAGTGGTGGCAGTAGGTTGTATCCATTCTGTTTGAGGTTTGCTCCCCAGCACCTAGAACAGAGCCTGGTGGTTGCTCCGTAAATATTTGTGCAATAAAATAATGGTCATCAGAACAGCTGACCATACACACCTCCTCCCTTTCCTGCCTGTAAAGTCCAGATTTTACATAATTTTGTTCTTTTTATGTGTTTTCCTGTTTGCTTTAGCATTAAGAATGCTCAAAGCCTGTTGCCCTCCCCCACCAATTGTAATAGGCACCTGTGTCATAAATATTTCATAGGCTAGTCACCCCAGTTTCCTCTTTATTTTTCTACCCATATTTCCTTTTTCTCTTTTCTCTATCCATCTAGCATCTGTCTAGTCTCCTTCTATTTATCTATTCTATCTTTCTATTTAGTCTAACTTTCCATCTAGTTGACTGATCAATCGATCTATCTACCTACAATCCATTCAGTCATTTATTATCCCGTTGTGTTATATATCTCCGTAAGATACACTGAATAATTTAGGGAAAATGAGGCCTCGTGGTAAATGTTCTTAATCCAGAAGACGATTTTTTAACTGCTAATCTCAATTGTAAAATCTGATGTTTTGATTTTGAAAGAATTTTTATTATTTTATTTTCAATGTACACATCAAGGAGCAAATGCTGTTCCAAATACTTGTCTCAATCATATGCGCAGAAAATGTCGCCCTTCGTGAAAAACTAGTAATTAAAAACCGTTTATTTCCCATGAGTGACAGTGTTCGTCTAACCTCTCCCAAGTTATAACGTTTCTGACAAACTTGGGAGTTTTTGAGGTTCAGCTTTAAAAATCTGATGGCTGAGACAACATTTACTTTGAGTCCAATTCTTCCTGAACCAAATAATTATTTTCCATCAAATATATTCCTGGTAATGCATCATAATGACAGGCCTTTAGGAGGTCAATGATCTGTGTTCAATTTCATACCCTACTAACAGATACTTAGATAAGAGATGGGAGTCAGTGAGCCCAACCAGAAAGCACAAAGTGGTAGTCGGATCATTTCCCTCTCCCAAAGCACAGGCACTGTCTCGGAACAAGAACAGAGCTATTTACAGCTGCTCAACTTCCGGGCAGTTATATTAATGTTGGTGATAAACACGAAGGCAACCATCGGGGGAAGAGAGATGAACACAGAGGCTGTGCTGTTATCAAACTTGGGAATGGTCAGTTCATTCTTTGATTTTCATCGTTTCCATTAATAGGACCCATTTCCCCAAAACAGGCTTTTTAAGATTTAAATTTTAATTTGCATTCCAGGTTCCATTTATCTCATGTATCACGATCACGAAATTTGGATAAATCAATAAACATTCATTTAATTTGCTGCTTTTCAAGGGTTAGTTGATAAAAATGAGATGAAAATAGTTTATTCCCTATACATGGATGCTGTCTTCACAGTCTAATAAAATTACTTGAAGTGCAACAGAAGAATACCCAAAATTTATGGGGGGAAAAAATTCCTCTTGGTGATAGTTCAAAATGAATTCTTTTGAGTAATAATGGTAATAATCATGATAACACTCACATGTAATCTGTTCTAGGTGGGCTTGTGGACCAGGGATTCAGCTAACTAGCCCATTTAATCTTCACAATAACTGTATTAGGTACAGATTGGTATCCTTGTCACTATTCTGCTGAGAATCTGAGGCTCAGGGAGGTCAGCAAGTCGGCTAAGTGGCAGAGTCAGCCCTCCATCCCAAGTTCATGTTACTCCTGAGCCTGTGCTTCTCATCACTGGGTCACCCCACCTACCCTGCAGCTTCCCACCAGCCACTGACAGGTACAGGCCCAAACATCACCCACCTATGACCTTCTGTCGGGGTGCGGACTCTCAGGTGGGCACTCAAGCCAGAGCAGTACACGGCCCTGCCTGACCCTTCCGACCCCAATTCCTACTTCTGACAGCTTTCCTGATGTCCCACGCCTGCATCAGGCACCTTAATCCCTTTCTTTTTTGCCTTGGTTCATGCTTTCTCCCTCTTCTCCAAATATTTTTCTATCCTTCCTACTTAATTCTCTCTCATTTACAAAGCTTTCCCTACCTGTTAAAAACTGACAAAATTCGATCCTTCCTCTGAAATGCCAAATGCCTGGTGATAAAAAACATTCTCTGATCATTTTATATCTATCAAGTTTGTCTCCCATATAATCTCACGATCTCTTCAAAAATGCCTTTTCCCCTGGTCAGTGCACAAATAACAGCAGAACTGGAAAAATACTTGAACTTGACGGTTTCTTTTTGCAGTGGAACTGCAGAATTAAATTATAATACAATGCTACTAAAAGCTCTTAAAAACTGAGATGTGATAAAGTCAAAGGAGTTAACAAATGAAAACAAATTTACTTTTAGCAGCTATCTCATTAAAATTCTTAGAAGACATATATAAGGCTTAAAAGTTTCTTATGTACAAGGTAGCTCTTCAACCAATCGTTTTATGAATTACTAAATTAAAACATGTCAAAACTACTTCCTAAGAGACTAGGGAATTTAAAAAGCCTCTTTCTAAAAAATCAAATTAGAAAATCCCATCAGTACGGTGAAATATCAGAATAATATCTGAACATGCCTGATGACCAAGTGGCATGCTGATAGCACGCAATTTTGAGACAAAAAAGAATGCCTCATTTCTATTTTTAAAAACCCTCAAACTAGAAGTTTCCAGGAAATATCTTTTTGGATTACAAATAAAAGTAAGTTCTCCCCTAAGTTGACACCATTATGATTCTTTTAGCTGTTGTAGTAAAAACAAAGATGCCTGATCTCCCTTTTTTACGTTATGCCATTAAGAATTTATTTTTTCAGACTCTCTTCATAGTCCTACAAAAAGACATCCTATTGGAGATCTGTCTTAACTCAAATCTTGGAATTATCCACATTCGTGACTTTCCTGAGTAATGGGATAACACAACTTGGGCCCAAGGTCCTCCAAAGGGAGGCTGATTGAATGCAATGAAAGGATCCATCCACCTTCTAGAGGGCACGGAAGGACTGCCCGTCCCTTGGCGGCCAGATCCAGCCCTCCTCCCCTGGTTCACACACAGGCTAAGAGTTTCCAGAACCTGCAGTTCAGATCAAATGAGCAACCCTAGCAAAGCAAAGCCTCTGAAAGCGTGCCTTGCAGCAGCACCTGATGCCTCCCTTTGCATAAACTCGGTGGCGTACAGAGCAGCCTACATGCTACTCTAGATGGAGAATTTATACAAAGTAAAAATGGAAAAACCACATCTATGGCTGTCAGCCTATTTCAAAAACATAAAGTCATTTAAAATGGGTAATAGAGCCAGCTTCCTTGAACTGCCTAAAACAAACAGCGTTATCCAGGTCTAATCCCTGGGATGAGATCCTCAACCTCTACCTACGTTGTTTAATCTTCATAAAGAAATAGAAATACTATGAAACATCTGGTCTTGCCGTCATGTCTGCCCTTCAGTGCCATTTGCTGGCAGGTACGGAGTGGCCAGGAACAGTGCTAGGTGTCAGGAACTGAAGATGAAGGTTTGTAGTCTGATCCCTCAAGTGTGACAACCTAGCTGAGGAGGTGACAGGCAGAGATAGAATCTCTAGATTTCAAGTATAAAGAAAGAGCTAGGGGAAAACACAGGGGAGAATCAGATGGACATCACAGCAGAGGGTCATCTGAGCTGAGACACAAAGAAGGACAGAGAAGGGGCAAAGGGCATTCCAGATGAGGAAAGCAGTGGTGGCCACAGGAGCATGCCAAGTGTGTGCAGGTGTAGCTGTAGCCAGTTTGCAAGGCACCCTGTGCAAATGAGAAAAAACGTATCCCCCCTGGATGGATGGATTGCAGTAAATACCTGTCTTAGACTAGAGCCCTGTCTTCAGGAATGGTTGCCAGGAGCACAAGGTATGGTAAGGCATGTGGCTGGAAAGGAAGGTTGGATAGGAAGAGTCTTAAATGCAATGCTAAGGAGTGCAGGCAATGAGAAATCATTGAGGTTTAGAGTTCAGAACTGACCCAATCAGAGGCATGTTTTTTAAAGGTAATTCTGTTGGCTACATGAAGAATAGGTGAGAACAGGGAGGAAAATGAAGTGAGAAAGTCCAGTTAGTGACATAGCCACAATCCAAGTAAGAGATGTTCAAGGCCTGGACCAGGGCAGTGGATCCAGTGGTCCCGATGGAATAGGAAAAAATAAAATAAAAGTAAAATAAAATAATAAAATAAAAATTTTTTAAAAAAGAAAAAGAATGGGATAAGTAAAGCTGAAAGAGCTTGCAGTAGGGACCAAGTATACATTTAGTGGGAAAAGGAAGCCTCCATGGTTGTAATCAGGATTCAAGATTCCAAAGGTAGTTTCCTCCCTGTGCTAAGTGAGCTCAAGATGGGGAAAATTTAAGCTGGAACTGAATGATGGGTAGTTGTCCTGCATGACACCCAAGGGGTACAGTAGGAAGATGATTTTTGGTCATAAACCAAAGACTTCAATGACTCTTGGGCAGTGACAAGAACACTGGGCAATGATGAGAAAGGAATGATAAATCCAACTGGACAGGAAGAAGAGCTATGGGAAAGCCAGGTTTCCTACGGAATGGATACAGATCCCAGTGTGCCACTTAGTGAGGGACAAGAGACACAAATTTGATATTTCTGGGTTTCAGCCCTCTTAACTGTATAATGGGATTATGATGTCTTTTCACGGCGTTGATATAAAGTAGCGGTAGGCAAACCATGGCCCATGGGCCAAACCCAGCCCACTGTCAAGTTTTACTGGAACCCAGATACACCAATTTCTTTACGTGTTGTCTGGCTGCTTTCACACTAGAAAGAGTTGAGTAGTTGTGACAGAGACTGTATGGCCTCCCAAGCTGAAAAGATTTACTATCTGGCCCTTTACAGAAAACGTTTGCCGACCTCTGCTGTAAGCGGTCAACGTGAAAAATCCCCAAGTTCAGTGTATGACACACAACAGACACCCAATATAAACTCTTTCCCTCCTGCCCTTTCAGGAAGGTCATCCTAATTACTGAAGGGACAAGAAAATGTGGTCTCCACGTCATGACTCTGGACTTCAGGGAATGAGGTTCATTTTTTCCAGGTTGTGAAGGTAGCAATATTGTTAGAAAAAAAAATGGCTCAGGATAAGAGACAGAGTAAAAGGGTGGCAGGAACACTGATGATATTAGGAAGTTATAGCTAGACCTCACAGAGGACTTTGAAAACAGAAGGTAATATAGCCTTGTGAAAAGCATCTGTGACTGTAGCAGGTACCAATTAACCACACTCTCTTTCCCCAGAGTTAAATTTCTACTCGAAACAGAAAGCTCTGCAGATAGTGACAACTATTATGAGGGAGTGGAAAGAAAAAACAGCTTCATTTGCACAGGCAGAGCTCATGGATTAAGAGAGGGCATAGGGTGGGTGAAGAATCAGATTCTCTCAAACAAAGAAAAAGTACTCTTTAGACACTGCTTTTAAAGAGTCAAGAAGAAAAAAGTCTACCTACTCTCAGGCTCTGATGCTTTAGGATAAAGGAACACAAATGCCTGTTTATAAATTAAAGACAAAATGAAGTCTGGATTTTTTAGGTTGCTCTACCTTCTCTCATCTGGACTCTTCACTACATCCAATTTCACTGAAATCTCGTAGACATCACCTCATGAGAAGATGTAGAGCCAGACTAAAGACAAACGTGAAATCCAGACGGAGACAAGGAAATTAAATGGAAACCAAGAGTTGCTCAATAAGGTGTCACCCAAACAGGCCTTGATGAGCAGGACTCTGGAGGGGACCTGCAGGGCTGTACGTGGAGTGGGCAGGGGGACAGGGTTTCTTCTGCATTCGTGTGGAAGTGCTGACCCAGGTAAAGGGGCTGAGAAGCAGGTAGGTAGCAAAGAGGAAGAGAGGAAGGTGAGCCTCCTGAGACAGAGAGGAAATAAGAGCTGGAAGGAAGTAATAACGGCATTTCTTCATGTGGGCTGAGCTGCAATAAGAAAGGCATTTGGATATTTTCAAAGTACCCACTGGTGGCAACATGGCACCTCGGAGAATGTTTCTCTGAACTAAAATTACACCGCGGCCACCCCATCACAGCCAGGTCAGAGTGTCTGATAAATGGCAGAGACTGTCATCTGATCTTCAGACTCAGTTTCAAATGTATGCCTCGAAGGGCAACAGGGTAGAAAAGTTCATCAACACTTTGGCATTTGCCGGATAACTTAACAAAGACAGCGAAACACAGAACCCAAAGCAATTTTTGCAGAACCCTAAGTAATATACCATTTCTTTTTTTTTGAGAACGTAAACATACCCGATATAATGTTAAAATATGCCTATCAGGCTTCCCTGGTGGCGCAGTGGTTGAGAGTCCGCCTGCCGATGCAGGGGACACGGGTTCGTGCCCCGGTCTGGGAAGGTCCCACGTGCCGCGGAGCGGCTGTGCCCCTGAGCCATGGCCGCTGAGCCTGCGCGTCCGGAGCCTGTTGCTCCGCAACGGGAGAGGCCACAACAGTGAGAGGTTCGCGTACCGCAAACAAACAAACAAAAAATATGCCTATCAAAACAGTTTGCTCCCCTTTAAGCTATCTCATTCATAATCTACACACAAAACTTTGAAAAAAGAAGTGTAGGTGATTAGCACTTTGTAAACACGCCATGCAATTGAAAATATTTATAATGGCTCATGAGCAACAGTTTGAAAAATAAATACCAGTGCTTAAAACAGATCTTTGCTTTGAATTTTAATATTACGCATAATGCAATTACTTGACTTATACAATAATTTTCACACCTGCGGAATTCATTTAAGAAATATAATAAAATGTGCTAGCTTTTTTACATAGCAAATACGTAAGAGCAAATTCACGTTATCCTAGATTCTAGCTTACTGTTTCATATTTTCTTTCATTGCCTAGGTAGTTCATTCCATCTACAGCAGAGCAAATTATCACCTTTTGAAAAACAAGACTGTCTATCAATATTTTTCTGCCTTTAAACTAAAAACTGCACTGAAGTAGAACAGGATGCTTACCTTAAAGATATTATGCAGGTCTCTGCTAGTTTCCCAAAGTGAAATTTTCCATTGGATTAATGAAATACATTTAATTTATCATAGCACAAATCTGTTACTACACTTCATAGATAGTGGCATTGATTTATTTTCCAATTCAACCAAAGTCTGTTTGGATACCAATGTATAAGTTAGATAGTCCTTTACAAAATGTTGCCAGAGTCTTAGTGGTAACTCTAAGATATAAACTAAAATATGAATGTTTAAAAAAAAAACTAATTTGAGGAACACGTTTGCCTGTGGATTTAATTTAGATGACAACAGACAAGAAAACTGCACATCAATATCCAAAACCACACTCTAGGTTTTATATTAATTCAAAATAAAACAATGACCAGAAGGTCGGAAGATCTTCCATTCATATGCAAATATCCTGAGGTTGGCCTGCAGTGAAGGATGCTCCAATCAAGCAACCCCATTCAGCGCTGCGCTGGGATTACTTGGCTGTCCTTGGCACTGCTGTGGCGCAGGCTTGAGGAGCTATTTAAAGCAGCATTCAACACTTGTTGTGTTGAGAGTGACTCAACAAGACATAAGTAAAAGCATGAAATCCAGGGTGGCAATGACCTCTAGCAGCCTGAAACAAAATCCTGGGGCAGTGATGGAAATACTTCTTCCTGCTATTCTGGGACCATTAGGACACTTTCCATGGACTTCATGCCCAATCAGGTTATCATAAAACTTTATATTCTGAATGAGCTGTCTTATTTGGATGACCAGTTACACCTACCCTAAGTTACCAAATACAGGTTGAAGTTCATTGCATTTTTGTGCAGGTGGTTTTTTATTATATAGTATGCTCTAATGGAGAGGTGGCAGTGTATATGAGTAACTTTCTCTCTCTCTCTCTCTCTCTCTCTCTCACACACACACACACACACACACACACACACACTCTCTCTCTCTCTCTCTCAAGAACAGACCTAGTTCAGGTACCACTAGGTAAAGGCTGCTACCACCTGGTTTGCCCACCCTAGACACAGAAACTTGACCACAAGCATCAGCTGGATCTATCTACTTCAGGTACCAGTCCTTAGTAATATCCAGAGTTGTTTCATTTAAAGTTTTATAGGGACTTCCCTGGTGGCGCAGTGGTTTAGAATCCGCCTGCCAATGCAGGAGACACAGGTTCAATCCCTGGTCCGGGAAGATCCCACATGCTGCGGAACAACTAAACCCGCGAGCCACAATTCCTGAGCCCACACGCTTAGAGCCCATGCTCCGCAACAAGAAAAGCCACCGCAATGAGAAGCCCGCGCACCGCAACGAAGAGTAGCCCCCACTTGCCGCAACTGGAGAAAGCCTGCGCACAACAACAAAGACCCAACGCAGTCAAAAATAAATTATAAATAAATTAATTAAAAAGAAGTTTTATAAAGACATTAAAGGGGATGATTTAAGAGGGAAAAAATCCATTAATTTTCTGCACTAGCTAAGGAGTTAACTTAAACATAGATGCGTACACAGCTGCAAATAAATAATACACAGGTGCAGAGTCTGATAGAGTTCTGATGTTAGCTTTCAGTGCCTCCTGGAAAAGTTTTAGAGGGATGAGAGCAAACATCTTCCTCTCCCACTTTTCCACTGCCTGTCACTATAGTTCTCTGTTCCCAGCTGATCTATGTCTAGCTGCTTTATTCTAGATTGGTTATTTCTGTGTATCAAAGCTGATAGAGCAACTGCAGAGAAGTCTCCATCTCCTGAAGTTCTTCAAAGTTCTGATTGTAAACTATAAAGGTATCATCAACTACAGTGTTACAGATACAGGAAGTACAGTTTGTCTCCAATGGCCACATGCTCCGTGGAACATGCTGGCGACCATGACCTGGGAACTCCTTTATCCTTCTCAGCTCCACTGCAGAGGCAGGAAGGGTTTTAATGACCACCCAGGCTATCGGTGGGCAAGAATAATTTCCAGGCTGACTGCTGCCTTAAAGGCTCATATCATTCTTAGAATATTTAAATAGGATATTTTAAATGAAGGAGGTGTCCTGTATGAATCTCTGCAATACCATATGATCTTCTCTACAAAATATGGGAACTTAATAGGAGTTAGTATATATGACAATCAGAGGAAAAAAAAGACTGGGAGAGATTAACAATGCCAAGTGGCCAGCTAAGCTCACTATCAAAGTCACTAGTTGCCTCAGACCAACCTTACATTATACAGAATTCAGACTTATGCCTCGGCACATTAAAGATTATCGAATGTCATGGAACTCTAGGGTTAGTTTCAAAAAGAATAAAACCACCAATGCTAAATCAATGCCCAAATCAAAAAAATCTATTGTAATCTATGGTTAATTCATGAATTGTACATTAGCAGTTGGGTTTATTTTTCCCTATGTAATCATATTTTGATCAAAAGGGAATTTTTATTCCAGTAATTGATCTAGAATCAACTTTATTATTTTGAAAATATCTTTCTTATCAGTCAGAATGGTCAATTCACACGAGTATACAGAGTCTCAGTGTTAAGCATGGGTCTTACCTTGAGTCACTAAACAAAGTTCTCTAAGAACAGACAGGCAAATTTTTCTAATCATGAACACAAATTTTGTTTATGAATTTCAACTCTATCATTAAATTTTAAGACTGTCATTTTTTAATTAAAATTATGCAAAACATTTTGCAGAAGATGAAGCATTCCCTAGTGTTACTAGGACAATTTAAAACATATTTCTTCTAGTTCTATTTTTTGCTTTTAATTCTTTTTTTGTTATTTTATTTGAATTCTTAGCATATGTACTTCTAGTGAGCTTCCTCTTTTGTGGAACAAGATGGGAGTGTAGAGGAGTTAAAAATAAATGGATGTTTTTTCTTTTCGATGATCCGATTTATGCAATATTTAATATTCAATAAATGTTCAATATTTTATATGCAATACTTAATATTCAATAAAAATTGGCTAATTTGACATTCCATAATAAACAACCTTATATTAACAAGTTCTTTCGAAAGAGATTATTTCTTTTCATTCTATACGACAAATATTTTTGTCAAATATAACAATGCTAGTAAAAGGGGAAAGATCAACGACATTCAAAGTAGCATCTTCCCATGTTCAGTTCCAATGCAACGAACTGCTCTATCTGTACCATATCACAGCACTAATTGCTAGCTACCCTGAATACCCTAACATGCTGGGGGAAAAGTTAAATAGTAACAATATAAATCCATACGGATGAGGCAGAGACTACCCATCTCCTTGAGTAATCAAAGCAGTTACAGACTACTTTCATACACTTATTAGATGAAACTTCCAGGGCCAAGTTCCACTAGACAGCGTAAATGCTTAAAAGTTAAAGTACGGGCAAGCTCTCTGAGGTCAAGGCATAAGGCACCATGGGAACTTTCTTATAAACTCTTCACATTTGGAAAGTATTTGTTTTGCTTCTTTTTTTAAAATGGGAGATAAAGCTCAGACATGAACACTTAATCTAAAACATTATCCAAACCCTTCTAGAGCCTTCCAAAGCAGAGAGTGTTAAACATTCATAATACTTATGCTTCCCTAAAATAGTACATCCGTCACTTTATAAAGTCTCTCACTTGAAAGAAAACAAATCTGTTAATAACCAAAGCGGGGTACATGGATTTTCAAAACCAGAATATTTAAATACTGCCAATGTACTCTGTTTTGTGATAACATTAGATAATGTAGAAAGAAGTCCCTAGTTTTTTTTTTTCTTTGAAAATGATAATTACTTACTGAGGTTTAAAAATCAAGCTTGAAAGAAATCTGAATGTCTTTTTTTAATATTAATAGAAACCAATGATCTTTCAGAAGAGATGCAAAAATTGCTTGAAGATTAAGACTGGCCCTCTTCAGATGTAACCAACAAGCAAAGAGGAAATGAAAAGTACATGATTCGTGGATAATTTCTTTTTTCAAAATATTCACATGCAAGGTGATCATATAGTTTATTGTCCAAACTGGGGCACTTTTTAAGAGTGAAAGGAGATGTTATAAATAATTAGACGAGGACAAAAGTCTAATAACTTTAACTGGGGTATTTTCAGCAAAACCACGACTTCTGGCACTCTGTATAAGGACATGGGACGTAAACGTTTTATCAATTTCTTCCTCTTTTCTCGCCCTTCTCTTCCTGATCAAATGAGGCCAAAAGGGCAGAGAGTGGTACATGTTCAAGGCAGTTCTTTGGGGAAAGCAAAGAAGCACGGATCTAGAAATAGGACCACTGGAACCAAACAATGGAATAGTTGAGACATTTTCATCAAAACCCAATGTTATTTTCTATCTTATCTGTCTTATTTTCTTATACCTAATTTCTTCAAGGCTTTCAACCTGTTCATCTGCAGGTTTCCTATTTGAAAAAGGAAAAATATATCTCCAAGTGAATCCTCCACAGACTGGCCAAGTTCTGTTAAGTTACCTCCTGTGAGCTCCTCTGAACCCTTGTCCCCTGTTATCGGAAAAGCACAAAAACCTAATCTGTGCAGTGGGGATACAGAAAGGAAAGGCCAAGAAGGGAAAACAGTAAGCATTCAACACAGAAGCAGCAGGAGTGGCACACTGATTAGGCCACTGGCAAGCCAAGGTAAGGAATGGAGTACAGCTCAGTCCCCACAGGGGCCCCAACGTAGGGAGATTTCTGAGTGCACTCACACTGCATTGTTTACTTTGCGGGGGGCCCGTTCATGGTTTTGATGGCTACTGTTATCGTTAATCACTAAGAAAGTCATCAGAAAGCTAAACTGAGGGTTTTGTATGGACGGAGTTGTTCCACTTGACTATATATATATAGACATATATATACTACATACATGTGTGTATATATGTCTCTCTCTATATATACTACGTGTGTGTGTATATATTTACACACAACATGTGAAAATTCTGTTCTTGGACTGAAAGTAAATCATTTATGGCTCTGTTCTCATACCTTCCTTTTTTTCATTCAAAGCATGAGAATAACTTATCCACGTACTAGAAACAGAATCAGAATGTTAAGCATTCTTTTCCTCTTGAAGAGTACACAGGAGTTTTGTCTTATTTGGATTTATTTTCTTTCTACTGTTTCCATGACTTGAAAGGCCCACACTCTAATTCCGTCAGAAGAGAGAGTACGGTTCTCAAGGCTACCATCGAAGGCCAATGAATAGGCACCATCCCCTAGGAAACTCATGACTTCGGTCTCTGGCTCCTCAGAGACCTGGAGCTCCAGGGACAGACGTCCACCCTCACCAGCTTCCTTCTTGATCCAAGGAGGACTGAGGTCTTGGGACCCTTCCCATGCCTGCTCTAAGGGCTGTGCTGCACCTTGCCAGTGATGGTGGCCATGTGGATGCCTTGGAGCCCATGAGCCGATGCAGGAAACACGGTCACCCTCTTCCCTCCATGCTATGCGTTTTCAGTGTCATTGCCAAGAGGAGAAAATTGGTTCTTGTGGGGAGGGGGTGAAAAAAATCTTAGGTATTTCAATAGTGTGTAGCCCTCCAAGATCCACCCTACCTGACAAAACTCGTATTCCTTCATATGCAGTTTCTTTCTTTAGGGAGAATTTAAATTTAGCTTAATTTTTCTCCTTAGTGGGTCATTACTGAAAAAAGTTAATAATTCTCTCATCAGTCATCCTTTCCATTTTCCTGAGGATGAGAGACGGAGAGAGAAAAGGGGGGTGGGGAAAGAGAGGAGAAGAAGAGAATGGGAAAAAAATGTACCCCTTAAATGAGTGACAGCTGTGGATAAATGGGGAAGTTGGAGAGGGAAGCAGATAATCAGTAGTGGCCCCCATCGACCCTGGACCCTGCCCAACAGGGCCGCTGGGTGGCGCTCTGTACCTGTAGCTGTACTGGCTCAGATGATCAGGAAGGTCCTTCTGCAGATTTCGCCTTATACTGTCCTTTTCAAATAAGGGCTGCTTACAGTCTGGTTTCCTGACCAGACCCCTGGGGTTGGCCTGTTGGCCAGCACTGTCCTGCACACCACGTCCACTTACTTTCCGGACTGAGGTTTGCCTCCTGGGCTCAGCCATTCCTAACTGGGTTTGCCTGAAGACCCGCTGACTTTGCTCTTGACCTTCCTCAGATATCCTAGTGAGGGCGCTGTAGGGTACTGAGTCTAGTTCCATTCAGCTCTCAGGTTGGCTGTGCTTCTTCCTGGTCATTTTTCATCCAAGAGGCTGATAAGCCCTCCTGCCGTAGAACACGTTTCCCTTACATAAACACTTTCAAACACCTCTTAGACCCGAGTCGCTGTACGCAGTATCTAAAGGGGAATAGCTACTGCAATTCCTTTGGGAAAAGGCTAAAGAAAAGAGGAAAATGTTTCCAATTCAGAGGCTGACTAAATTGTCCTGGGCTGGAAGAGGTACCGGATCAAGTCTAATTCCAAATAACTGCGCAGGAAACTGGCAGCCAGTTAAGCCCATGCATGTTCTCCTCCCCTTGCATGTTCCTATGTCAGGCATCCCAGAGCCTGCAATTCCATGTCACGGCAAACTAGAGATTTGTCCCAGCCGTTCCCCAGGCCCATTTAGCTGGGCCCACATTCACAAACAGCCTCTAATGTACACTTTGTACATTATCTCCAGGTGAGGGAAAATACACAGTCACTAGATACAGAGGACTGAAAAACAAAGTCCATCCCACAAACATAAACTCGGGTCCCATTACTAGATCACACCACACCTCAGAAAACTACCAGTGTCTCTTAGTCCTGTTACCATTTTGTGAAAAGTACAATTGTATTGCATGGTAATCTGTGAATGTATAAAAATGTTAATTTGTTAAACAGAGACATTTTAAATATATCACACTTTTAAACTCTATTTGGCATTTTTCAGTTATTAATATACTAGAAAGTTCAATTAATAGAAATGACACCAAGGAGCATGTTCTATAAGAGCTGAATTGCTATTGTCCGGGTCATACCCAAAGATGGTATGACAGATCAGCTGGCCTTGCAATAACTTCATATAGCACAGTGGATACACCTAGCATGGGCTGAACAATTACTACTTAATAGATTACTGAGCATTTAGTCCATGTCACTGAATAGATATTTTAATATACTGTGGAATATTTGATAGAAAAGGTCAAAGTTTTCTGCTATGCTAGGGATTTGGCAAGTAATCTCACAACATTTATATTTTATTACAGAACTATTATAAATTATAAAATACAGAAAAACCAAAAGAGAAAAAAATCAAGTATTTTCAAATATATGAAATCCCTGTTTAAGCTAAGAGAGCATTTTTTAAATTCTGGAGAGAAGGGAGTATGTTTCTACACGTCTAGTCTAATGTGTATAGCACACAAAGAACAATCTATATACATTCAACTGAATTACCAATTATTACTGAATAAGCGATAACTGAAAAGGCAAGGTAAACAGATACTTTCCTCCAAAGATACCTTACCTCACAAGCAAGTGAGAAAAAACACATAGATTCCAAGCATTCCTACACAAGAGTTTCACAGCACAAGCAGGATCCTGACGTACCCACAATATAGTGAGGGCTAGAGTACCACCCAACTGAAGCTTTGACAAAATGAACTTTTCCTAAGTTGTAAAAATACTATTCACACATTTTCACACACACATAGCATTAGCACTCCCCACACCAATAATTATCCTCGAAAAATAACAAGTTACATGACTTGCGAAGAGTACAGGAAAGGTAGTGGTTTACATAAGGCATCACACAGAGCTATTTTTAAAAGGCTCCAAACCTCAGGCAAATGAACAATGCTTTCACTTAACTACCATGTAATCAAATGTAAAGAATTTGCATAATATTTCCCTATTCAAACAGAGAGGGAAATGTAGACATTTAAAGAAACAAACACAAATCCTTTATGGAAATTTAGTAGAGAATCTGCCTAGGTTAGCAGAGATTCCCGTAGCTTGATTAATAATTCGGAACCAACGGAACCAAATTTATTATTTATAACTACGTAAAAGTTTCCAAAACCAAGGTCCTTGGCTGGTGGGTATAGTTTGTAGGTAGATATCTTATCTGTACATACATAGTTTGCAAACATAATTTGAAGCAAGTTTAAATACTCTGTCTGATGTACAGGGGTATATAGTGGTGTATTACAGACAATAGGCCATTATCAACATCATCTTCTTAGAGATAAAGACATGGCTCTGCATTGCAGCACTATTTCCAATAGCCAGGACATGGAAGCAACCTAAGTGTCCACTGACAGATGAGTGGAGAAAGAAGATGTGGCACATATATACAATGGAGTATTACTCAGCCATACAAAGAAACAAAATTGAGCTATTTGTAGTGAGGTGGATGGACCTAGAGTCTGTCATACAGAGTGAAGTAAGTCAGAAAGAGAAAAACAAATACCGTATGCTAACGCATATACATGGAATCTAAAAAAAAAAAAATTGTTCTGATGAACTAGGGGCAGGACAGGAATAAAGATGCAGACGTAGAGAATGGACTTGAGGATGTGGGGAGGGGGAAGGGTAAGCCGGGACGAACTGAGAGACTGGCATTGACATATATATGCTACCAAGTGTAAAACAGATAGCTAGTGGGAAGCAGCCGCATAGCACAGGGAGATCAGCTCGATGCTTTCTGACCACCTAGAGGGGTGGGATAGGGAGGGTGAGAGGGAGATGCAAGAGGGAGGAGATATGGGGATGTATGTACACGTATAGCTGATTCACTTTGTTAAACAGCAGAAACTAACACACCATTGTAAAGCAATTATACTCCAATAGAGGTGTTAAAAAAAAAAAAAAAGACATGGCCCTGTGTCTAAAATTTAGAGATTAAATTAACTCCCTCATCTGGGAAATGAGATTACTGACCTTTTCCCATCCTTAGCAGAAATTCTTCAGAAAAAAATATGTATATGTTTGAATTTTTTTTCTATAACAATACTTAATTTTAGGTATGTGTTAGTAATGTTATCAGCAAATAAATCACATGAACCTTTCAAATTTTCTTGGATTTAGCTGTTATTTTTACATACTTGGTTACCTCCCTCTGGAACATCTCGTGGTACAATGATTTATTCCTCAGTTGCCTAAAAGCTCTTAAGAGTTCATCTGACACCCAAAACACTCCCTTAAATCCAGGGTTTATCTCATTCTGCTTCAAAATTCACACCATATTTTTAGTAGTAACTCAAATGTGTAACTTAAACACTTGACATTGGAAAGAACAGTAACCTTTCTCAACCAAATCCCACATCTCTCTCTTTCCTACAGATGAAACAAAAGTAAACAAATTATTCATAACTACAAAAAGACCTAATTGAAGTATTTCATTTGCCACAAAATGTGCATTTCCTCATTTCATACAGCAGAAATAACATTTTATTCCATTTAGTTCCACATCCCGGCAAGAAAGTAAAATGACTTTAGGAGTCAAAAGATGCAAAACTAGAACTATCAATCGGGGCAAGAAGACAGCTTTATGATCGTCTACATTCAGCCAGTTATTTACAATATTTAGATGGTGTAGACTATCACGGAGAATTTTAATTTCCAGTCAAAAAGCACAGAGAAGCAATTATACTTCTGTCATCTTTACTGTTTATAAGAAAAGACAATTGAAAACAACAGTAATCCAAAGACTTTATAGGCTAACACACTCTTTTCTCTTCTCTGCTGCATATTCCATTTTCATCTAATCTGCATGAAGTATCAATACTGCGCTTCTACGGTTACAGATGACTCTTTTGGCTTTTTTCTTACAATTCATACTGAAATAAAGAACTAAATATATGAGATGAAAATCAGTTTGCACTAACCCTCAAAGCTCTAAATCGAAGTAGATAAACAGAGTCACGCCGTTGAATTAAATACTGAAATTGGTGGCCAAAAATTTTACTCTGAGATTTAGATGTATGCAGGCCCAATGGAAAAATATGAATTGACCTTCGTGTTCAGCAAACACTCTGTGAACTCTGAGATATGGGAATACCTCCGTTGTGGACACATTTATATACCAACAGACAGAAACATCACTGTCAGAGTAGACCTCACAAGGGGAGGTCAACGGATTCACGCTGACATTGATTCATCCCTACGCTGCTTCGTAAGCAGCTCCTTCCTCATATGGGAGCCCCAAGCTCACTGTGCTACACGGGGCCACGCTCTCCAGTCTCCCCAGCACCTCCAGAGAACCAGACCAGGAGGCACCTCCTCCACCTTCAACGACAGCACCTGGCTTCTCTTTGGGATGGAGCCCAGGCCTTTCTGCAAGACTCCACGCCTGATGGATCTGAGCTGTGCTCTCTCCTCAACCTCCAAGTCACCAACCCCAGGCAGCGCCAGGGTGACCCGAACTCTTCATCGCCCCGCTGCCTTAGTCTATGCCTACATAATAACAACAGTTAGGAAAGAGTAATGCCATCGTATGCCTTAACAGAAAGAATAACAACTCGACTTGACTCCATAAGATCTTGGAAAGGATGTCTCCCTGCACAGCCATCCTGGGTTCTCTTACCCAAACATCTTAAACGAAGAAAACCACGCTCTCCAGAATACAGGTACCACCTTTTCGGACGGCGCACAGGAAAGCGAGCAACGCTCTGCTTTTCGTACCTTTGCAGCCACGGAGGAGTTGGGCTTCTCCAGCAGGTCCCACAGTTTCTTCCTCTTTTCAGGGCAGCACGTGTTATCAAACTCTTCACCCTCCCGCTCGCGCATGGTCTCCGCCTCCCGCCGCAGCTCTTCGTTCATCTGCTCCTTCTTTTGATGATACCTGGCTTGGCAACAGGATTCTAAGTAGATCTCATCGATCCCCCAGTAATCAAGCTCTTGGCCGAAAGAGAGAGCGCACATTTCTTCCATCATGTGGAGTTTCCCTGTCCGGTAGAAATTTAAAATGGAAGTGAAGGCTCCAGGGTGCCGATCGAAGAAATACTCGTTCTCGTTCAGGTTGTAGTCATCGCACACCTCCAGGAGGCTCTCGTGCGTGTTACAGTCCCGGAGCTTCCCCAAGCGGGTCCTGGGCAGCCGGTCCAACGTTCTCCACAGGACCTCGTGGTTGAGGCCCCCCACGTTGATTTTCACTCTACGGGAGCACGTTTTGCTCCTAATGATGTCCACCGGTTCCGGTGGAAGAGAAAGTGTCGACCTTGATGTCTTCCTGTTTAAGCCAGGGGGCGCCTTCTCTGCCATTTTGGACTGAACAAAGGGTCCTCAAAAGAATGGGCCGCGGGAAGGTCAACTCAAGCAATATCCCTGCGCCGCAGGCATTTCCACGGATGCACCTGGAAGAAAGCAACCACAAACCCTTTGGTTACTTGCATTTTTCCTAAAGCATCTCCTATTCTATGGGCTCACTCTGTTGTTCGTGCATAACCTGGAGGTATAATATTAATTACCGTCTCTCGATGGAGATGTACATCTTTGCTTTCAGGTATAAGGAGGAAAAGACAACACAACGTACTATGCAGAAGCAGCTGTGTAGTCAATTTCATACACCTATAGGTTGACAGCTCCCAAATTTGTCACCAGAGACCTCTTTCTCAAACTCTAGCCTAAACTACCCCTGTGCTAATCAGCTCTTCCCAGATAAAACACAGACACCTTCAATTAAATTGACCACACCTCCACACACAAGCTAAAACTCTGAGAAATCCTGATCTATCTGTCCACATGCAAATAAGCACCAGGTCTTAACCAACTGTACCTCCTAAACATTGCTGAAGCCCTCCACCCCCATTACCCAGTCCTGGGTACCACCGAACCATGATGCTGATTCAAACCCTCAGCATCTCTTGCCTACGTTTCTACAATAGCACCTGAAACTGGATCCTGAGCTCTGGTTTTATCTACACAAAAACCGTTCTCCACACAGCTACTAGAATGATCTAAGAAACACATTTGACCTTACCATGCCCTACTAGATCTGACCTATCTCTCCACCTTCACCTCTCATTCCTCCCTCATCACCATATTCCAGCAGCCCCAGACCATACACACTGTTTTGTTTCAAGCTCCTGGCCTTCGTTCATGCTGTGTCCTGGAAGGGCCTCCACCTTTCCCATCTCCCTTTGACTAACTGTGGCTTGCTCTCCAAGACTCAGCTCAGATAACACTTCCTCTAAAAAGCCCTCCATAATACATCTCCTCTATGATCATGTACTTCTGTGAACGTCTCTTCTATTTCATCATGCCACTGCAATAACACCTTTCCCAAGGATGCTGGGAGCCCTTGAAGACAAAGACAATCTTCTCTGTTATATCTTTATCACTGAGCACAGTGCTTATATATTGTGAGGGTCCGATAAATGTTAAATAGTCAGTTCTTTAATTGTTTTCCACGAGACAGCTGACAAGAGAGCTCGTGGGGATAATGTATATGGCCAGAAAAATGCATAAATGGAGTCATTTGGATCACCTGACTAAAATGCATCTATGTTTACGTTATGTGTATATATGTTTGTGTGTACATAAGATATGTCAGAATGTGTGTGTGTGTTTATATTCTTTGACCCACAGCTCTTTTCTCCTGTGTACTAATTCTTTAAAACATGACTGCTCTACTGTTCCCTCTTATTGATCTATTCTTCTGATCTGCAGCAGTAAGCATCTTCTTATTTGATCTTCCCCTATAATGTTTTTGCAGAAAACCATGGTGCTTCAAGCAATTCATCCCAAATACCGCTTTCAATGTAAAACACCATGTTTCACACAGTCAATGGCTTATACCAAAGGGAAAAGCTTTTAGATTTAAGAGGTCCTTATAATTAGAATTCTCTTTTAAGATACACACCAATTTTGGCATGTCTTTGGTTTCTCCGCTCCTGTAAGTTAAATTTATTTCTCCACCTGGAAGCCAAGTATTCTCTCAAATGAAAATAAGTCAAATTTATGAAAAAAATGTAGCTGGACTATGTAAGAAGTATTTCAAATACGGCTAAGAAATATACTTGAAATGGGAGTTTTTTCAACTACATAGTTACAGAGATATTTAAAGCGTATATATACACACTCTCATTGCAGATGATAAAAATGACTATTTTTACAATAAAGGAGAAATACAATAATTTGGGCAAGTATCAAATTTTCTAAGCCCCAATTTCTTAATCTACAAAATGAGGATAATAGTATCTACTTTATAGGCAGTGTTATGACAATTAAATGAGATAGTTTATGTGAAGGGCTCAGTACAGGGAGGTATATCTGAATAGAATAAGAAAACTCACATTCCTCCTTTAAGTGTAGCTTCCAATCGACTGCACAACAGCTATGATTAAAAGCTATACTGATGTCTAGTCAATAAATGCTAGCATTTAAATTCTTTTCCCTTATACATACGTTCAGTCCCCTCTAATGGATTTTAAGCCTATAAGGCCAGGAATCATTGGTCCCAGTTTTTCTCTACCGAGCACTGTACTTACATATAGTGGGTAATAGCATGTAACCTTGATGCCACTGATGCCCACGTCGAAATTTTGTATTCAGATGGCAATGGACCACACACACACACACACACGTATACACACACCCCACATACAGCATGCAAGAGAGGGCACAGTAATACTATTAGGATCGGGCAAAAAAACTGAAAATATTAGAGATGGGCAATTCGAGTGGTGAATCTGAGTGTCTGTTCTCCAGCAAATTACTTGGTTTCGGGTGCAATGATATCTCAGCCATCCATATAGATTATGTGAACGGCCCATATGAATAATAAGCAGGAAGTTAACCCATTTGTAATTTGGCCACACATAAACATACAATGAATTCACTCTTTGTAGAATATCATGACTTACTAACGTGAAGAAGCGAGATGGTCTTTGAGCTCATTATGGTATCATATAAGAGGCTTTCCAGAAAGACTGAGAGCAAACTCCAGAGCAGTACAAACATCTCATGTTTACGGTCAAGGGCTTACTGTGACTTCCTTTCTTGTAAAAGCCATTACTAAAAGCATAAATGCTCTGTCATAGTTACCAGTAGGTCACCATTTATTTCAAATAATTTCACACTCATGATCTGCAGTGAATTCCCCTTTTTGTAGAATATGTGTCTCAAGTGAAGAGAGGTCATAAGACTTAAATTTCAAAGTATCTTCTTCACTAATCAAGAACTTTCTATTATAAGAAATTCAGTGTTGATTACAAACCTCACAATAAAAGACAGCCTGAAATTCAACGCCCTCTCTTCAAAGCAGGGGTAGAGAAATTTAGCATGAGTGAACGTAACCTGTTGATTTTATTTTCTTAAAGACTTAAAGATGATCTGCTCTGATTATTGTTACTGAGATTAAAAATTTTTTATTCTCCCTGGGCAGAATATTCTGCTTGTGACCTGGTGAAGAGTAGAGACTCAAAGGTGTAAGTTCTCGAGCAGTTGAAGAGCTGTAACTAGTGTTCAGAGTTAATCAGCCTTTCAGAATAGTCAGAGTACACAAGTGGTCACAATTGTAAGCCTGTAATTCAGGTCAAGCCCTGCTCAGCAGTGCCTTAGAAACGCGCTGAGCCTTTCTGTCTACCTGCCCACCCGTCCGCCCACCCTTCTTCCTGCTCTCTCTTCCTCTGTATTTTTTCTCTCTCATTTTCCCATCTCTATTTCTCCACCCCCAACTTATCTCTCTTCGGTTTCTCTCCCTCTCTTCCTACCCCGTTCCCTAGATCTTTCTATCCTCATGGCCTCTTAACCAACCACAAAACCAAACTCTATCTTTTCAAACTTGTACATACTTTGTGAGGTTTTCTACATCCTTAATAAGAAAACCTCCTGAGCTGAAAATACCATGTTTCTCTCCAGAAGAAGCAAAAAACATCTAAACCAAGTTGCTTTTCACGGGAGGTTGTATGAGATTGCAAAAGGGGTTCTGCTGGGCTTCCCTGGTGGCGCAACGGTTGAGAGTCCGCCTGCCAATGCAGGAGATGTGGGTTCGTGCCCCGGTCCGGGAAGATCCCACATGCCGCGGAGCGGCTGGGCCCGTGAGCCATGGCCGCTGAGCCTGCGCTCCGCAACGGGAGAGGCCACAACAGTGAGAGGCCCACGTACCGCAAAAAAAAAAAAAAAAAGGGGGTTCTGCTCTCAGGCTCACGACCCCTGGGTCTAGTTGGGCTGCCCTCCTGCAACCCCCTCACCTTTCTGGTTGGACTTTCAGTTTCTTCATGCATCAAACCATGGCATTTCCATGCCTACAATTCTTTCATTTCCTATGACACTTGGTTAATTTTTTCCCTCTCGCTATGATTCTGTGGCCATTGCCACCCTTCCTCTCCAATCACCATCCTAACTCTAGATAGAAATAAACATAACATAGTGCCTCAGATCCATGAAGACATTTTTTCATGTCTAGTTTCTTAAGAAAAGGTGGTTTTCATATTTCATTTCAAGAGTCCTTTAATATTTATGAGGGCTTGAAACAGACTGCATTCAGAACATCATAAAAGTTTCATTCATTTTATTTAGTGTTTTTAACTTTCCATTTTTAATCTGTTCTTTTCTGCCATGTTAATTTTATTTCTAGCAATGAATCTGTCCGTTCACTGTGTCTTGCCACTCTTGAGAGCTTGCAAAATTTTTGTTTTTAATTTTACTAATTAAAGTGGATATGATGCTGTTTTCTCACGTTTAGTTTTATAAGTGAAATGCTGTCTACCATAATAATTTTATCCCATGAGAATCAATCATGTAATTCAATTTAGTGTATAAGTTTAATATAAAATGTAATAATTCCATGTTTAAACTGTGGAGATGTTATACAACTGTGTAGAATTTATATACACAAAGAGATATAAGCTGAACACACATTTTTATGTCAAGGTCAGAATCTCAGTGAATTTTTTCTTTGGGCTGTTTGCTGGTTTATTTCCCCTTGTTCAATCAATTCGAAGTCAAGCTTGCAACAATCAGTCGACCAGTTGCAAATGTACTAAACATCCCTTCATCAGTCTGTTAGAGAAAAAAGCGACTCTTGAAACAATAAACAACATTCTCATTTTGCACAGCTGCACCAGGCTCCACCAGCAGCATGGAATTATGCTGCCACCCGTTCAGGGCTCAACCTGACAAAACACAACTTTCTGATCATGGCATCATTATTACTGCTTGAGACTCCAGGTCTGAGGCAGGGGAGTTGTGGGGGGGAGGGATTTTTTTTTTTTTTTTACTGTAGTCTCAAAAATACTACCATTATGTCATATACTTGATACTTCCTTAGTGTAGCAAGGCAGGATAAGTCCCATGTGTGATTCTGTGAAGATGAAAAGCAAATCTTTCTAAAGACCTAAGTGATGTTTACCATTTCCTTTCTGTGTTGCTGGTACGAGCTGAGCACACACTTGCAAACAAGCAGCTCCTAGACCTTTAAGTGTAAATCACTCTATGTATAGCTCTAAGGCATTTTCTTATATTTTTATGTATGGTATTAAGTAGTAAATGCATGTTTTTGGAACAGCTACGTCTGTTTCAGAGAGTCGCAAAGATTATTTGCAGTAGCTATCTGCAGAGAAAGGCGCCAGAATGGTTAGCTGAAATGTAATCAGTGCTTAAAAAAAATCACTACTCACTCAATTTTAAAAAGCACCTCCAGAATTTACTAAAGAAAAAGAATAAATTTATAACTAGTGAAAAACAAATCAGATTTATTTTAAAGTAAGGTCCTGGAAATCTTCAGCTATCCTAAGAAATTCAACAAACCTACTGAAGTACTTTAGAACTTGGGCAGAAATACTAATGAATTTATACTGTTGATTGTTTTTTAATATGTCAAGTTCTAGTAATAACCGAAACACTATCCTTGTCCTCAGAAAAGTGGAAGTAGCATTTCTTTCCTTCAGTGAAAGGCTGCTAATATCAATAGGTTCCTCAATTTTAGCATAACTATTTACTCCTTAGTTTAAAAAAAAATCCAGGACTTTTATCCTTGGTATACCCGATGCTTTTTTTAGATACACTCAAACAAAATCCTAAAAGCTTTGCTTTCAGTGGTCAAAGGAAGCACTGTGTTGCAGTATGAAGGAGAAAAGACAAGTAATAAGTAGAATATGTAATATGAGCATCTTTCCATATCATCAATGTCTCCAACTGACCAAATTTATAAACTATTTTATTTAGACACATAATATGAATTTTCTTCACCAGAAGACAGAATTATTTAAAGAATTAGCTCCTATATATACATTTGCTATAATTAGAGAGTAAAACACTAGGTTTGCCTTTAGAAAAATGGCCTTTTATAAGACACAGCTCATGAAAAATCCTTCTCTATGCTGAAAAATATAATACTAATGTTATAGTGCATCTTAGACCTTTTATAAACTACAAGGTATAGTTGTGGCTTGAAATTTTCAGTCTGTTTCAAAACCCACCAAAAAAGGCTCAGACTTCATATGAGCATTCAGCCATTCAGCTGGTGGAAGATTTTCTATTATGACAGTAAAAGTGCCCTTTATGTTGGGGCCCAAGACATGTTCTTTTAAATGTCTCCTTTTGCAGAAGTCTTCCCAGAGTCACAGTGGAGTGCAGGGGATAAATAAAGATGAAAGGCGATGAGAAAAATAAAAAAGGCAACAAACAGAGAAACTATTGGCGCCACTGAAAGGAATGGGAAATGAGGCTGGGCCACCCTGTAATATCCTGATAAAAGAAATCACAAACTTCAGTCGCTACCTGGGGTTCTCTGTGAATGATACAACCTTCTATTTGGGTGACTGACTTCAATTTCATATTCCATCTCGGTGTGTGGCATAAGTTAGATTTAGCCTCTATGAAACCAAGTAAAAAAAAATGTTCATGAAGCTTGGATAGGATTTGAACTTTTTTTTTAAGGTTTCTTCCAATAAAATTAAATTTTAGATCATGCAATGGTTGGTCTGGAATGTTTAGCAGTAAGGTTCTTGCCAAGGGATGTTTCTCAATGGGGCTCTGTTTCATAGTAAAAATACACTTTTCAACTACATTCCGGTCCCTTACTTCTCCACAACCAAACACACTGTAGGCAACGGAGCTTTTATTAAAAGCTCCAATACTGAGTCAGATTTGAGGTTAGTTTCTATGACTTAAACGTATACCGTGCTTTAGATAACCCCATGTTTGGAGACAGGAATCACAGTATGTGGCAGAAGAGAGCTTGGATGTGATCTGGTCCAGTTTCCCTATTTACAGCTTTCAAAACTGAGATCCAACAAGGCCACGTGACTTGGCTGACCTCTCTCTGGTAGTTGCTGAACTTGGACCAGAACCCAGATCTGCAGATGCCTACGTAAGTCTCTTTCCATTACACCCCAGCTCATTATTCTTTGCTTTTCACCTTCTAGTGGAAGTTTTAAAAAGCTTTTGTTTCTTTGTCTACACCCATGTCAAAACACTGGACTCAAACGACACTAAGTTGAGGCATGTTATCTCCTATACACAGCTTGTTTCTTTAGAGGGTAATGACTGCAGTCAGGCAACTAGACTGTTCTCTTCTGAAGACAGATGCGCTTCACAGAATCGTTCTTCCCTTGGCTTTGCCTCCCTAGGGCCGGTGTTTAGGATAACTACCTCCTTCGGCTCTGGACCCCTGCAGTCGGTTCTGCACGCTGCAGCCCAAACAGTGGTAGATCCGGGCCATCTCTAGTAGAACACGCTTCCACGCTTCTAGTCTCAGGATAGACACAGAACAATACAAAGGCTGCAAGGTCTGTCCTCTACTTATCTCTGCGGTTCAGTACCTTCCTCCCTCTCCCTGTGTCTCTGTTCTAACTTTTGCTTTCATTTCTTTACACGTGCCATTCGCCTTCTGCGACAGGGAATTTGCACATCTTCTATTTTCTCCCCCCGTCCCCTTCAGATATTAACTCAAGGATCACATCTTAGTCAATACCACCTGACTTCCTTGAATATACAGTCATCCTCCTATTTTAAGAACTTATATATAATCAGATACCTTTACCTGGACCACTGGTCACAACAGGAGTTTTAAGTTTGCTGGGATGAGTATTTTGATTATGTGATTAATATCTATCCTCTCCACTAAACCAAGTTCCTTGTGGGCAGGATCAAGTCGGATTTGATTTATCATTGTATCCCAGGTGCCTGGCATACAGCAGACACATAATAAATATCACGTGAATGAAAAAGTCAATAATCATTTTATTTAACATTTATTTAACAATCATTTTCCTCTCCTTCCAGCTACCTCACATTACCTGCCACTCCCCAAACCCAACATGACTTTCATGTACGAAAAGCTCTTTTCCAAATTCTCCATCTGATAAACTCTTACTCGTTATTCAAGGTCAAGAACAAATATCTTGTTCAGGGAGAATTCATCTCTTCTGCCACGCTGGGTTAAAAGTTTGCTCTGTTTTAATGCTTTTCTCATTATATCGCAACTATTCACTTAGAATTCTTTCTTATTCATTCATTTAGCAAATATTTATGAGCCTTTACTCTGCTTGAGGTGACACCATGGAACTTATATTCTAGTGGAGGTAGGTAAACATGCTACAGACAAACATACACAAGCAGCTAACTACAAAGCTGATAAAAGCTGCGAGAGAGAAGAAGGTGGTACCATGTGAGCTTTAAGTGAAAATACCTTCTTGGCTGTGAGCTCTTAGAAGTGATGAACATCTCTCGTCCACGTCTGTATCTCTGGGATGCAAGTGCTTACCAAATGTTTGTGGACTACCCGAAAGAATAGTCTTTTTGAGTGACTTTGATAGTCTTTGAATGAGTGACTAATGAATTTCAAAGCACTACTATCCTTTTTCTTGGCCACATGTTCTGGCTAACATCATCCAACGTCAGTTAATTATGGTGATTTCCAATTTGTTTAGACGTTCTGCCGGCCCTTATTTGCTTATTTTAATAAGGCCTGGGCTCAAAATAAGAGCTAGATTTTCTGGAGCTACGTAAGGAACAAGTGATAAACAAGTTAAGACTCTCTAATAATCGCTGCTGCCCCAGAGTGGAATTTGCTTCCTCCAGGCACTCCTGGGCCTGGTAATATTCAGGCAGACACCAGGTGACCGCCTGCTCTACTGAGAAATGGACAAGACTGTCTCCAAGGCACCTTCTATCTCTGAAATTTCCTGGTTCTATGAGATTTCTGTGTGACCTCAGCTCATCTACATATTCCACCGGATAGATAAAGAACAAGAAAAAAGTTCACTCTGGTCAATTTCTTAAGTTTAAAAGTTGACAAAAGTGAATTTTCAATTCCTCAGCGTATACTCACTCCTAGGTAAAGTATTCGAGCCAGAAAAGCCATTATGATAGAACTGCTACTAATAAAAGGACAAAGAAAAGAAAAGAAAGTATCAAAGTTAGAGTCTAAACTTTTTTCAAAAGATGAGCTTATACCCTTCAATGATGAGCTTTTCTCTTTCTAAGTGATATAAAATATTGTCATGTGAAGACTGTAAGAAGGGGGCAAAGGTTAATCAAAGGAATGAGCCTACAGTAATGGAGATACAAGCAGAGCAGTATTTGGATTGGGAAAATAACTTAAGGTGAAAGGCAGAAACGTTCCCGATGTATTCAAACCACAATGTATAGGTGACCTTATCTTTAGACTCAGAGCAGACGACTGCGCAAACTCACCTTAGGACCCTCAGTGTAGCCACATCCATCGGTACCCTTCCCTCTTTTCCTGACTGTGCATATTCAAAATGATGTGTTCTAGATTCCAGCATGAAAAAAAAACCCAATTTCTAACAAATCAATGGTATCCTTCATTAATGGATCTGATTTAAAAAACGAGAACGTGTCGCAAGTAATTTGCTTGATTTCTTTTCCCCCTGTGCATTAAGTAGAAAAGGGAAGAGGTTCACTGAACTATAAACATCCATCTCCATATCCCTTATGAATAATGTTTTCCATCTGCCCTTGTCATCAGTGAGGATCACTAAACAGCATTTATTAAGCGTCCATCTGTGTGTGGCACTTTATAAATATTCCTCCCCATGCCCCTGCCCACTTTCCCAATCTACCATGTGTCTCTGTTGTAGGAAATGCTAGGGAGCTACAAGGATAATAAATAATTAATGGTAAGAATGTTAAGGCAGATGGACGAGATGACCTACTAGCATCTGTGAATCTTACGATGTTAAATTTACTGCTAATAATATAATTTAGCACAAATTGATAAGAAAATATCAAAGCATTTGATGACAAAAAAAATCAGCGCATCATATTCCGCCAACGATTTCTAAAATAAAAATGTGAAAATTAGGGACTACAGATGGACTGACTGAAGCCCTGAGTTCATGTGACTTGTACCAGATGATACAGTCTTGAAATAAATAATGTGAAAAACAGTGTGGAAAAATCATAAAAATTATGGTTGCAACAGTATAATAGGGAAAGGGACCTGAGCCAAGGGTGAATATATTCAGAAATAAGGGCAAGCCATTGTTTTCACTGAAAGCAGCAGTGTGGTTAACGATGGTGAAATTATGGATTTCCCCCCCTTTTTCAGTTCTTCTTTAATGTTATTCTATTCTTTTTTTCTTAAAGAAAAAAAACGAATTATATTGGTTTTAGTGATGGTGATATTCAAAACATTCTTTTGCACCTTTGCAAGCATCATGTAGTCAGGATTATAATAAAAGAGAAAGTCAGTGTAAAATAGCAATAGCTATGGGTTTCAGATTTGCCATTTGGATTTTGTTTTAGCTTAAGATCAAAATGTCCATAAGTAGAAATTGTATTTCCTAGAAGGTAGGGATATTCTTGGACTTGTAGCTGAAGGACAGCCAAAGTTATGATCTCATTTGCTTTGTGACTTTGGTTAATAATTATCATTTTTATCACTTTCCACATATTGAGTGATTATTCTATGCAGCCACTGTACTTATTCCGCTTAATTCTCATAATGAGAATTCTCATTAACTGTCAATCACCTTGGGGTGGGTATTATCATCTTTGATTTACAGATAAAGAAATGGAGGTTCAGAAAGGTAAGTGCCTTGCTCAAGATGACATAACCAGTACGTGCTCATTCCAGGATACCAGTCCAGCAATATCTTAACTCAAAGCCCATGTTCTTAACCTTCTAAGACCCTGGGGATTTTCCTTGAATGGCATGATTCTGGATGCCTTAGAACGATAAATAAATAGAAATATGAGACCAATATTGAGCAATCTTTTTAGCATGACAGAGAAGGAAAGAATGAAATAACTTTTCAAATAATTCCTGTAACACTATGTCTATCCCTTGGCCTAGACAGGTGGCATGTATACAAGATATTAAATGGAATAATTTTCTTTTGGATAGAGATGGCAACTGTTTCTGCAGTTCTAAATTTTCAAAACTAAACATAAATTTTAGTGTGTGGCTTTCAAAAGTAATGCTATTAGTCGTAGTATTTGAGATCTACAGTCAAGATAGATGCTTTTAAAATATTTTTTAAATGTTAAACATATAAAATTCAGTCTTTGGAAGGGCAACACTGGTAGGTTTTAATGATCTTCCCAGGGCCCATCTGCATCAGGATGAGAAGCCAAGTCTCTTGTTCCTGAATCCATATTCTTTCCACTAGACCTTGCTACCTCAGGGCTTCAGAAATAAATATAAAATTAGAATGATGGAAGAGAAAAAATGTGAAGCAGGAGCCATCTAGCTATTTCACACCCAGTTAAACCTATAAATACTGATGAGTTGAACCTAATTATTAATGATTCCTGACTACAACATAAATCTATAATTTCTACTATGCCAATAATGGTCGGAATGGAAAGAGATCGTAAGCTGTAAATAACACATACTGACTAAGATCCATGATTCCTTTCTCATTACCTTCCTTCCTTCCAAAACAATGTGTTACTTGGCTATTAGTATAGATTGAGTGCAGGGGGTACAAAACTGGGTAAAGGCACCCTCGCTCTCAAGGAACCCATAGGATTACTGCAACGAATATTACAGAAAATTTTGGATTTGTGCTTTTAGCATGTGTTGTGTAGGCTCAGGTAGTACTGTGTACTTAAATATTTATTTGACACCTAATTAAAACTTCCTACCTGATTTAAACATACTGAGGTAAAGGGAGAGAGAGGTAATGATGAAGATGTCTGAATTCATGGGGCTTTGTGGAATACAATCTTCATTTATGGTATGGGAGCTATAGCCTTAGCCACCATTTGGAATATTGAAGGCTCTTTGAGGTCTTAAATAAATTCATGAATTTGATGAATTATTTAATTAATTCATTATTTACTTCATTCATTCATTCAACAATATTTACTGAGCATCTATTACATCTGTTCCAAATGCCATAAAATGCCCCAAACCCTTACTCTAATGTTCTACTTTAGCTTCATATATATATATGATTACAAACTATGTTTATTATGCTGGAAACCAAGTATTTTGCTGGGCCTGAATGAAACCAAAAGTCAAGTTAAAGAAGTAGCCTTTTAGGAGCTTCTAAGCTTTCTATGTGCACTCTTTCTATAAAGCCTAATGAAAATGCTCTCCTTAGAATGAAAAAAGACTAGGATTCCAAATTTAAAATGACATTTATCTCAAAAGTAAATTAATATTTAATGACAGTCTGATTAATAATTGTGATTTTATGAACTGGAGACATTTAGCATGAAAGCCCCTAGACACATTTGTTCTATGCAGACTAGGGAAAAGGGCTAAAGATGGACCATCTCTTTTCAAATGTTACTTTACTGTTATGTTTCAGAATTTTTCCTTCTACACACCACTTTCTCATCCTGGTATTAGCTTACTGGAAAGCTTTTCTTTTGTGGAAAGCAGAATAAGAATTCAAGAGCTCCAGTCCCATGAGGACTTTCAAAGGATTAAGAGCAACTATAATGTTATCTAGGTGATAGCTGTGAAAAGCAAATATACAGTACAATGCTTCACCTTACTTTTTTTACATATTAAATACTGAAATTATTATATCTGATAAATCTCCAAAATTGTATTAATTGGCCTGTCAAGAGCTATCATCATTTCAGATTTTTTTTTTCCCACGAACTGAACTGTTCTTTGGCTGGTTTTTGTTAATGATCTGAACTGATAAAACGGCTTTTGTAAATAGGCACAAAAGTAAAGAAATCAATATGTGAAATAAAAGGAACTTGCTAAAAGACACAGTGCCGTGTCTGTCATTTTAGAAAGAAAATAAGAACAGAGGAAGGAGAAACAGAGAAAAGGGGAGGGAACAAAAACAGAAAAACAAATCCGAGATGGGAAAAGTGGGTGTGAGAAAGCATTTAAGGTCACATTACACTGATACTTACAAAGATAAAGTTCTACCTTTGTATAACATTTTACATTTTGTACAGTTCACACGGAGAAAGAAATGCCTTCGTTAAAGAACAATTCCTATGGCTAGAAACAAGACACAGGACATTTCAAATCTCTTTGCTAGGAGGTACAGGGAGATCCTCATCCCAGTCAAAATAGGCACTGGACTCCAGACATGTTAATATATGGTTAACTGGAGGCCAACACTGGTTGTAAATGGATATTTCTAGAATTTAAACCATACTGCTTTTGAAACTTAGAGTTCCCTAACTTAGAGTTCCCAGGCCTGCACTGTCTCATATGGTAGCCACCAGCCAGAGACGGCTATTTAAATTTAAATTTAGAATATAATTTCTCAGTCTTACAAGTCAATTTCAAGGGTTCAATAGCTTATGTGGCTAGTGCCTACCATATTGGAGAGTACAGATATAGAACATTTCCATCCCTGCATCAAGTTCTATTGGAAATCACTGGTCTAGCCAGCCTTCTCGTGAAGTCATGAGGCTGAGTATGTACTGAAATAGGGATGAGAGACAAATTCTACTGGAAGCACCATGTTCTGCCTTGTGTGGATCTCATTCCACCGTCTCCATTCTTAGCCGTGGTAGCCCCTGGACCTCCACTTACAAACTCTTCTCCATCCCAGATTCTAGGACCATCTGGCTCTCGTCAAGAAGAATGTGAAGCCTGTGTAAGTGCAAAATAGTGCAGGGCCGTGGCTTGGCAGTCCCATTACCAGGCAGACTTGCTCTGTTCCTCCTCTGCTCAACCCTGGCCAGCAGGTCTTGGTTAATTGTGCTCTTGGTGCTGTTCTGTGACCTAGAACCTGACACAGGTCCTGGCTCCATCCATCATTTGTTGATCCATCATTGGATCAACAAAGAAACAATGATTATCAGCCATGTGCCTGGAGTTGCAGAGATGTGATGGATAAAGCAGTGAAGGAGAAGGACAGTCCCTGCCTTTACTGAGTTGACATCATTCTCACACAGGAAAATGACACCTGGCAAGTAATTACCCACAATTTAAAATGAGAATTGGGGTAAGTGCTTCAAAGGAGAAAACAGTGCTAGGAAAGGGAAGAATGAAGAGACCTGTCCCATTCTGGGAGCCCGAGAAGACTTCTTAGAGCAAGTGACTTCTGACCTGAGATGAGAGACACAGGTAAGAGTTAAGAAAGTGGGAGAGAGCGTCCCTAACAACTACGTGTGCAGGCCTCACGGCAGGTAATCCCAGGCACCTAAGGCGAACTAAAAGAAACCCAGAAATTGTAGCAGCAAACGAGGGGCGAGTGGGCCTGAGATGACGCTGGCGGGCAGGGGCCAGGCTGACCAGAGCCTGTTATGGACAACAGCTTCACACTAGTGATGCTCTGGAAAATGAAGGAGGAATATGGTAACCCCCAAATTAAAGATTTAGGCCTTTATCCTAAGAAAAGTGGGAAATCGTTTAAGGGTTTTAGGTAGATCAGTGATGTGATCAGATTTGCCTTTTATCAAAAAAGCAAAGGGCGGGAGTTCCCTGGTGGCGCAGTAGTTAAGAATTCGCCTGCCAGTGCAGGGGACACGGGTTCGAGCCCTGGTCCAGGAAGATCCTACATGCCGCGGAGCAACTAAGCCCATGCACCACAACGACTGAGCCTGCGCACTAGAGCCCATGAGCCACAACTACTGAGCCCACGTGCCACAACTACTGAAGCCCACATGCCTAGAGCCCATGCTCTGCAATAAGAGAAGCCACCGCAATGAGAAGCCCACGCACTGAAAGGAAGAGTAGCCCCTTCTCGCCCCACGCAGCAATGAAGACCCAACGCAGCCAAAAAAAAATAAAAAGTAAAAATTTTAAAAAATCACTAAAAAAAAAAAAATAGCAAAGGGCAAATGGATTAAGAGGACAGAAGAGAAGCTAAGAGTCTGCGTAGTAAGCTTTAGTGGAAGTTGAGACAGAGGTGTTGGTAGTTTGATGATGGTAGAGGAAAGGGCCCGGTCCACTGTGCCTGAATCCCTGAGTTGATAATGTGACCATCACGTGGCTTTCCTAACACACACCTAGGCCTAAACTGGTCTGAACCCCGCTAGTTACTTAACATAGACCTCTTCCTCAACTCTAAGTCCCCCCAAACTGCCCCACCTGCCCCTGCCTGTCTAAATCTCCAAATACGCCCTGTTCTCAGACTAGCATCCCCCTATTTGGCCAGGACTTGCCCCCGTGCTCCTTCAATCTAACCTCCTGCCTACCTGGACTGCCATCTGCCATCTGTCTCCACTCACTCTAGATGCCACATGTGCCTACCTAGTTGATCTCCTTTTAGGACCAGCCTATCCTGACATTACTAAGTGCTCACTGCTAGAAGATAAAAGGAGAGTGGGAAAAGAACCAAATAGCTCAAGTCCTGGAGTCTGCAAGAAATAAACTAGGTGATCAGAAGCAGAGCATAAAAGTATCTCGGGCAACAATGGCGACATAATGGCCCAACTGCCCTAGTTCAGCAAAACCACAGCCTACATGCTGTTCCTCACTCCAGAAGCGCCACCCTCACCCTTTTGTTTTCAGGAGGCTCGCCTCTGCCGATCACCTTTCTTTTCCAAATAGCTCATAAGGAAACACTGATCGTTTGAGCCAGGGCAGACTCACTGTACTTGGCCACTAGAGAGGAAACTGGGGGTTCCTATGGTTGCCTTCAGATAGACTGTAAGCCCAGCAAGGGTAAAGACCAATTTTGTTTAACCTGGTGACCCAGAAGAGTGCTTTACATATGAAAAGTGCTTAATAAATATTTGCTGGGGCTTCCCTGGTGGCGCAGTGGTTGAGAGTCCACCTGCCGATGTAGGGGACGCGGGTTTGTGCCCTGGTCTGGGAGGATCCCCCATGCCGTGGAGCAGCCGGGCCCGTGAGCCATGGCCGCTGAGCCTGCGCGTCCGGAGCCTGTGCTCTGCAATGGGAGAGGCCACAACAGTGAGAGGCCCACGTACAGCAAAAAAAAAAAAAAAAAAAATTTGCTAAGTGCATATCTTTTAAAACACTGGCTACAACTTCGAGCCAACTGGACTGTGAGAAAGCAACAAGCCCTCTTAGTGAAAGAACTGCTGCTTTGTCTCAGAAAAGAACATCATGGACTTTTTGGCTCTTCCAGGCAAATCCCCTTGTGGACTTACACACCAAGTCCACTGGCACCTTGGGAAAGGATACAGGGAAAATTTTAGATGAAGAGATGTGAGGAAGAGTCTAGAGCAAGAGGAAGGCCTAGCAAATGGCTAGTATCTGGGCCCCAGAGAGAACCAGGCCGGTGAGCAAACCCCCGTGGTAAGAAGTGGTAAATACATTTCTAAGAGCAGTGACATCTAACATTCAATTAGAATTAGTTTCTTGTCTACGGTATAATTACCATCCTTTATCCCAAAGCACTCAGCCAGAGTCTGTAAGCTACAAGAGCCTTATACCAGGGATGATTTAGAGAACGAAGGAAAATGTGTGGCAGTCCCAGAAGCCTGGGTCAAAAGCCAAAGACAGGACAGGACTGAGATGGGGGAGATGCCATCAATAGTGTGGATGAACTAGCGAGTGAATGCAGTTCAAACCCTTTCCCCCTAGTTTATTCTGGAGGAAGATGACGGTAGCAGGGAACAGGTAATTGTCTACCTAAACTTAGGTTTCAATTTTGTAAGAAAGAGTTGTCACTGAGACGTTCTGGGGATGCTGGGATGACATTTCCCAGCGCCCCCTGCACCCAGGTGAGCCATCTGACTAGCTGTCATCAGTAGACTATAAGCAGAAGTGTTGTCACATATGAGCCAGGAGGTTTAAGAAGTCGATGTCTTTTCAATGCTCACTGTTGCTCTCTCTCCATTTGACTGTTATGCGGGTGAGAAATAAACATTTATTATGTTTAGCCACTAATAGTTTAGTTCATTACAGCAGCTAGCATCAACCTAACTTATTCTGAAATTGACACCTTGAAGTGGGTGCTGCCTTAACAAAAATCTGATTATGTGCTGTTGGCCATTGCCGAGGAAAAAACGACCAGAGACCTGGAATCCTGTTATGCCCTGGCAAAACTGGGATAACTTAGAGGGCAGGTCTACAGCTCTAGAGGAAATGGTTGGAAAGAGCCAGAATGCTAGTATGTGATGGTTGCCCCTCACCGCCTATATCAAGGTATCCCAAGATAATGGATGAATTCATGAAAGAACTGGCTAGTTTGAGAACAGAAATAAGGGCAAACAGCCAAACTCTAGAAATATAAGACTACAAAGCTGGAACAAGCCCCTGCTTCAGGGACTCTAATGGTGAGGAATGACACTGAAAAAGGCTCTGAATAACAAATGTCCATTAAGACTCCCCAGTTAGAAAAGGGACTCAGCCTTGCAGCAAAGATCTGATTAATGAAGTCACCTAACCACCCAAGCCTATCATTTCAGATGACCCCAAAATAACCACATGAGACACAGGTGGTTGAGACATGAGCAAAGAAATGAGGGAGGTTCAAGAATTATCAATAGGAAAGAACTTACATGGTAGGCAGTGGTGTAACTGACAGCAAATAGATAAGAAACCTATGAAGATTTTGAGGGAATTGTATTGTCAAAGAAACTAGGAGCCTAATTTCTAGCAAGTATAAAACAACCTCGGGGCTTCCCTGGTGGTACAGTGGTTGAGAACCCGCCTGCCAATGCAGGGGACACAGGTTCAAGCCCTGGTCGGGGAAGATCCCACATGCCTCGGAGCAACTAAGCCTGTATGCCACAACTACTGAGCCTGCACTCTAGAGCCCGCAAGCCACAACTACTGAAGCCCGTGTGCCTAGAGGCTGTGCTCCGCAGCAAGAGAAGCCACCTCAGTGAGAAGCCTGCACACCACAACTAAGAGTAGCCCTCGCTCACCACAACTAGAGAAAGCCCGTGTGCAGCAATGAAGACCCAACACAGCCAAAAATAAACAAACAAACAACCCCAAGGCATCCAGTCTTATACCAGCAAGAAGCTGGCTGGGAAAGTAACATCACTCCCAAGAAGGATATACTTCTCAACACCCATTTTGAATGTGGCCATGGAGAGTAATGGACAAGGAAGAACCTTCCAGAAGGTGACCAGGGCTACAGAGAACAATGAACAAAGGAGTTCTTCCAAGACAGCAAAACCAGAGTCTAATAGAGGAATTCCCCCTACTGCCAGAGGAGGACGTCTTTAGCAATGTGTAATGGGATTTCTTTCAAAATACGTGCCAATGACTGCTTTACGCCTCCCATTTTTTTTTTTTTTTTTTTTTTTTTTTTGCGGTACGCGGGCCTCTCACTGTTGTGGCCTCTCCCGTTGCGGAGCACAGGCCCCGGACGCGCAGGCTCAGCGGCCATGGCTCACGGGCCCAGCCGCTCCGCGGCACGTGGGATCCTCCCGGACCGGGGCACGAACCCGCGTCCCCTGCATTGGCAGGCGGACTCTCAACCACTGCGCCACCAGGGAAGCCCGATGCTTCCCATTCTTCCCTCTTCCAAATGGGAATTCTGAATGCAATTATTCTAAACCCGATCCACCATTGCAGAACAGGAGGCCAGTAACCTGCCTTTTAAGTATAAAGGTTTCTGGACAAGGAGGGGCCATATACAGATTTAATTGGGGAGGAGGGGTTTAGCGTTATTACCCACAGAACCTGGACGTTGAAATGGATGCAGCGACCAAGAAGGATTCAGGTAGTCTCCCGGGGCTGAGGTTTTCCTACATGTAGCCACAGAGGCAGAATACGATACAAATAGCTGTTTAGCAAAATCTGTGCTTCCCCTTTCATGGTATAGGAATGTTGCTAGGGAGTTGCTGCCCAGCCAGGGGTTACATATTCCCCTCTATGTATTTAGATAGAGTGATGTGATCATCTCACTGAGAGAATGTGAATGGCAGCAAGGTGTGTCGCCTCTTGGATGTGCCTTCTCTGTGCTCATTCTCTTCCACAGCTGCCAGCTAGATGCAAAGAACTCCAAGTCCCTAGTGTAGATGGAAAGAATCTGGGTCCCCAAATCACCACATGGAACACACACAATGGACTCTCATATGAGCCAAAAATAATCTTCTACTCTATCAATTACTGCAAAATGGAGGTTTACTACAGAAGCTCAAGTTACCTTAACTAATGCAATGGCCTTTGAAGAAGAAAGAGGCTTCAAGTGTGCCGTGATGGGAGCTGGATGATTGCGAGACACTTTATTTACAACTGTTTGCTACAGGGTATCCAAGCCCTTCTCCACTTCTTCACCGTTCCTCTTAAAGTTAAGTCCTGCGCCCTATCCTACCTGTATTCCTCAGCAGTCTCCCAGCTCGTCTCCCAGCCATCAATCTTCTTTCCTCTTATAGTCCCTCTTCCTCATGCTAGCTCAGAGACTGTCCCCCAGTAAAAGTGGACCACATCACTCTATTTAAAACTGCAGTTGACCTCCGCTGCCTGTCCTACAGGATAAAATCCAAGGGGCTTTGCAAGGCATACAACACCTTTCCCATTTCATCCCCAAGTTCTTCAGTCTTATCTGTCATCACTTCCCTACAACTGCCAACGTTGAGCCCCAATGAACAGCCAGGCCCTTTTTACAACACTGCTTTGCAAATGCTGTTCCCTCTGCCTAGAATGTTATCCATCTGCCTCCTTTGTAGCCTGGAGGCCGCTGACTCATCTCTTAAAAATTAGCTTAGCTGTCACTTCCACTGTGAAGTCTTGTCTGACACTCCCACGTAGAACATAAAACGCTGACAGTTATGATCAGAGCAGTCAGCTTCGCATATGGTACGTACTATTACTTTGTTTCTAGTGCTTAGAAATCTAAGGGGTTGAATTTTGTTGCTGCTTGTTTTGTTTATTATTTAGTCAGCCTCTAAACTTCCCTTCTGACTAAAAACTTAAGAGAAGTCTGATTTTTCAAAATAGCCCAATTATGCATTAGAATTACAGTGGCTTCCTTCTGTAGGAGAATATAGCCATAATCAGTGCTGCTGAATGGGATTAATCCAGTCCTCCTGACAGAGGCTTCTAAAATCGTTAAGTATTTGGAAGGCGAGGCCCAGGAATGCAAGAAACCCTACAACGTGGGTAGAAATTCTGTGTCCTCCATTATTTTTACACTTTCATCAGACACATAAGTAAATGAAAAACTTGCTTATTATTATCTGTGACTAGATTCTAACCTTGTTGTACACAAAATATTTTTACATAGGAATGTTCCAGGAATGTAACTGCCATACTGGGAACTTCACCAGGATTTGCTCACCATTTTGGAAAGTCACATCACCCACTGTAACACTGCTCATGTTAACTGACTCACTAATACAACACACCCACATCTGTTTGCAACTGTAGCTGTCACACTCAATGAACATATTTACTTTGTTCTTATTTCAAAATGCCAAATATACAAAAGTGTCATTGATATTCAGTTGAATATTTTCTCTTAAGTCCAAATTCATGCATTTCAAGTAGCAAGCACCTGACTGCTTTAGGACATCTTTTACTGTAGTATACCTGAGCGTACACATACTGATACACTTGCAATTTTCATAAGCTGCTTTCCTTTTATTTCTTCTTTCTATTACAGATAGGGAATTTATATTGATTTTTGAAATATTACATGTGTAGACAGGTTACACTATCTGTAATATCATTTCAGGAAAGTAAAAGGGATATTACAAAACACTGCTTGAGAAAAAGGGGGCATTGGGTCTGACTGAGTAGAGAATCACAGCTACATGCATCTAGGAATTCAAAGAAATCCTATTTTTTTTTACTCTTGGGATGCTTTTGTTAGGCAAGTACTCAGCTGAACTGCCATCCTGCTCCACTGATAGCTTTTAAGGCATTTTGTTATGGTTTATGTGTCTACATGTGTAGGCTGTGAATGTATGATGTCTTATTCGTATTTGTGTCCCCAACACCTCGCTTAGGGCTTGACACAGAGAAGCAGCTCAGTAGATACCTTAAGGATGAAATAACAAATGAGAATCCTGAGAGGTATGCAGTCCCTGGCTCTCTCCATAGAACTCTGAATCAATTATTCAACATTTTGCCTGTACCAATATTATAAAGCTTTCTTCATTCTGCCTGATGTCAGAGTCAGTTACGTACAAACTCAATTTTCTCTCCTCCTTGTTGGGCCAGGCAGTAATGTGTTCACCTCTGTATCCTGAAAGAACCCTGCATAGAAGCAGCTGTAAATAAGTAATATTTAAGTCAAATTATTCCCCAGGAATATTGCTATACATAATGGCTGTGTTTTTAGTACTAACCGTACTGTACTTCAGGTATATTATCGATTCACAGGGTATTTGTGGATTGGTCTGGACACCGAAGCATCATCTAAAGTACTGTTTCTATAAATGTATTACAAGTTTCAAAAAACCCAAACTTTTAAAATCAACCTTTATACTCCAAGCCAGTTGTAGGTTGAGAGTTGTCTATAATACAATGCAACTGGGCCTATGAGACCTAACATCTGTGAGAGAAATTAAAATGTCAATCAATCATGAGGCTGTATCTGAAGATTGGATTGGATGGCATCCTGCAGGCAATACTTGGCCAGTTTATCTTCCAAATTTAATGATGGTATTTTTTCATATCAACAAAAGCAGTTGATATTTTGAAAGAACTTTACTTTAAATCTTATAAAAACTTTTCTTGATGAAAAACTCAGCTTATGATTTGATTTATGCTTTCATGGTTTTATTATAGTTATTTATCACTTAGTAAAATAAATGCACTCTAGACAATATACTAGAAAGTAAACCTGTTGGGCTTCCCTGGTGGCACAGTGGTTAAGAATCCGCCTGCCAATGCAGGGGACATGGGTTCAAGCCCTGATCCGGGAAGATGCCACATGCCTGGAAGCAACTAAGCCCGTGCGCCACAACTAATGAGCCTGCGCTCTAGAGCCCGCGAGACACAACTGCTGAGCCCACGTTCCGCAACTACTGAAGCCCGCACGCCGAGAGCCCGTGCTCCACAACAAGAGAAGCCACCACAATGAGAAGCCCGTGCACCATAACAAAGAGTAGCCCACGCTCGCCACAACTAGAGAAAGCCCAAAAATAAATAAATAAATAAATTAATTAATTTTAAAAAAATTATAAATAAATAAAATAAATAAATAAATTTTAAAAAATTTAAACAAATAAAGTAAACCTGTTAAGTGACTATATTCCAATTTCCAATATATTGGGGGTACATTTTACAGAAGAAAAAGTGGGGACAGGGGTAAAAGAAAATTATATTGCAAAACGAATAACTTCCTCTCAATATATGAATATTTAATTCTAAAAAATAAATTTAAAATATTTATAATACTATACTTTATTCAAAATAATTCACATTTTTTAAAAAAAAACTGAAACTGAATATAAAATAAACTACCATTAGAAATTGTCCAGTCAGATCATGTGCCTTGCCCAGTGTTAGTCTCTGGTCACTGTAAAGGCAGTACTTCCTAATGTTCTAGCATTCTGATAAAATTCCACCCATCTTTTAAAAATCAGCCTCTAAACTACCTTCTTATTTCAAATTCATAATGAAAGTTTGGGGGGTTTCTCCTATTTAAAATGAAGTCCCTATTTTTGGTCTTTTCCAAGCATTCTCTGTCATAATAACTATGGTAACCCTTAATGGGAGGATATAGCTCCAAATAAATCTAGGAGCTGAAAACATCATTTCTCATTCTGCTGGAGATCATACTTCTTAATGTTTAATATCATAGTGGTTAAGTGAAGCCAGAATGCCTGGGTTCAAGCTTGAATGTATCACTTACTTCCTATGTGACTTTAGACAAGAAAAGTCTCTGTAATTTAACTTTTATGTCTATATAACAGAGTATTAGTGATAGCTGCCTCATAGGGTGGTTGTCAGAATGAAAATATTTAGCATTTTTAAAACACTAAAAAGTGGCTGGCTCAACTATGTGTTACAATAATAATAATGAAAATAAATTTATTTTATTGACATAAATAAAATAATATAAATGTTATAATAATAAAGCTTTAATTTAATTTAAATTTTAAAAAATTTTAGTAAAGGTTATTATTATTATTGTTGTCTTCTAATAATTCCCCAATGCCTAGACTGTGACAAATTTTCATGAATCTGCCTTAATTAATTAATTTATTTATTAAGTATGAAATTGTGAAATGCACACATGTATGCAAGAGATCCCTGATTTTGAACCATATACACAATTCTTCAATTAGTTATTCAAGTTTTACTCTCTATACTGTAAAAATCCTTGGGGGGCAAGGACTATGTCTTCTATCTCTTTTGTGTTTGCTACATTCTAATCAAGCACTCCTCTTCTTATACATAATGAGTATTAAATGAATTAATGAATAAGTTAGTGAGTGGATACATGGCATTCAATCAGCACAGATAGGTACAATTCAACCTACAGGAACAGGCACTTTTCCCTTAAAGATAATACAGTAGGATTTGGCTTACACAGGCCAAGGAGCACCAAGCCTTACACACTTGACCTTCTGCCAGACAACCTGGAGTTTTGGTGAAGAGTTGGTGGGAATACATATTTTAGAAGCTCAGGGAGGAAATAAGCAATGAACAAGAATGGACTACAGATCCAAAGTACAAAGATACTTGTAGTATATGACTAAAAATCTGAAGGCTGTGCTGCTTTATAAGGTTTATTTTATCACTTCGGGAGTAACAAGGCTATAAACTCTTACCTTAAAAAATATCACCTAAGTAAAGCTGTCACTGTTTGCAGATGACATGATCCTATACATAGAGAACCCTAAAGATGCTACCAGAAAACTACTAGAGCTAATCAATGAATTTGGTAAAGTGGCAGGATACAAAATTAATGCACAGAAATCTCTGGCATTCCTATATACTAATGATGAAAAATCTGAAAGTGAAATCAAGAAAACACTCCCATTTACCACTGCAACAAAAAGAATAAAATATCTAGGAATAAACCTACCTAAGGAGACAAAAGATCTGTATGCAGAAAATTATAAGACACTCATGAAAGAAATTAAAGATGATACAAATAGATGGAGAGATATACCATGTTCTTGGATTGGAAGAATCAACATTGTGAAAATGACTCTACTACCCAAAGCAATCTATAGATTCAATGCAATCCCTATCAAACTACCGCTGGCATTTTTCACAGAACTAGAACAAAAAATTTTGCAATTTGTATGGAAACACAAAAGACCCCGAATAGCCAAAGCAATCTTGAGAACGAAAGAAGGAACTGGAGGAATCAGGCTCCCTGACTTCAGACTATACTACAAAGCTACAGTTATCAAGACGGTATGGTACTGGCACAAAAACAGAAAGATAGATCAATGGAACAGGATAGAAAGCCCAGAGATAAACCCACACACATATGGTCACCTTATCTTTGACAAAGGAGGCAGAAATGTACAGTGGAGAAAGGACAGCCTATTCAATATGTGGTGCTGGGAAAACTGGACAGCTACATGTAAAAGTATGAGATTAGATCACTCCCTAACACCATACACAAAAATAAGCTCAAAATGGATTAAAGACCTAAATGTAAGGCCAGAAACTATCAAACTCTTAGAGGAAAACATAGGCAGAACACTCTATGACATAAATCACAGCAAGGTCCTTTTTGACCCACCTCCCAGAGAAATGGAAATAAAAACAAAAGTAAACAAATGGGACCTAATGAAACTTAAAAGCTTTTGCGCAGCAAAGGAAACCATAAAGAAGACCAAAAGACAACCCTCAGAATGGGAGAAAATATTTGCAAATGAAGCAACTGACAAAGGATTAATCTCCAAAATTTATAAGCAGCTCATGCAGCTTAATAACAAAAAAACAAACAACCCAATCCAAAAATGGGCAGAAGACCTAAATAGACATTTCTCCAAAGAAGATATACAGAGTGCCAACAAACACATGAAAGAATGCTCAACATCACTAATCATTAGAGAAATGCAAATCAAAACTACAATGAGATATCATCTCACACCAGTCAGAATGGCCATCATCAAAAAATCTAGAAACAATAAATGCTGGAGAGGGTGTGGAGAAAAGGGAACCCTCTTACACTGTTGGTGGGAATGCAAATTGATACAGCCACTGTGGAGAACAGTATGGAGGTTCCTTAAAAAGCTACAAATAGAACTACCATATGACCCAGCAATCCCACTACTGGGCATATACCCTGAGAAAACCATAATTCAAAAAGAGTCATGTACCATAATGTTCATTGCAGCTCTATTTACAATAGCCCAGAGATGGAAACAACCTAAGTGTCCATCATCGGATGAATGGATAAAGAAGATGTGGCACATATATACAATGGAATATTACTCAGCCATAAAAAGAGACGAAATTGAGCTATTTGTAATGAGGTGGATAGACCTAGAGTCTGTCATACAGAGTGAAGTAAGTCAGAAAGAGAGAGACAAATACCGTATGCTAACACATATATATGGAATTAAAAAAAAAAATGACATGAAAAACCTAGGGGTGAAACAGGAATTAAGACACAGACTTACTAGAGAATGGACTTGAGGCTATGGGGAGGGGGAAGGGTAAATGGTGACAAAGCGATAAAGAGGCATGGACATATATACACTACCAAACGTAAGGTAGATAGCTAGTGGGAAGCAGCCGCATAGCACAGGGAGATCAGCTCGGTGCTTTGTGACCGCCTGGAGGGGTGGGATAGGGAGGGTGGGAGGGAGGGAGACGCAAGTGGGAAGAGATATGGGAATATATGTATATATATAACTGATTCATTTTGTTGTGAAGCTGAAACTAACATACCATTGTAAAGCAATTATACTCCAATAAAGATGTTAAAAAAAAAAAAAAAGTGGATCAGTACTCTAGTACTAAATCTTGATGCTTGTTTGCTGTTCGGTGAGGAAAGGATACTTTCATATTATTGAGCTGGTAATCAGGGCTGCATTTAAAAAAATATATATATATATCACCTATAATGCATGTGCACTCTCCACTCTTCTGAAGCCCTTATGAAAATAATAGGCATCAGAGTTTTTTGTAAAATCCACTTGACAAATATAAGCAAACTTCAAGTAATATCACATTCTGAAGTAAATGGAAAGTCTTAACCTTATATATTTACCTTAAAATGTTCATGAGGAGATGTCCTATCAACTTTAATGATGCTTCTTATGGTGCTTCTTAGGAATTAGTCTCTCTAAGGGATAGCAAATTTCAAGGAACTAATTACTTCCTTATAATTTATCAAGAAAAAATACATTAGATCGGAATGAAATTATCTTGTAGATTTCCGATTTTTACCAGAAATTTGGTTTACTTTCATAACACACACATATATGTATACATACACATATGTATATATGTGTATGTTTATAATAATAATGCTTTAATTTTTAAACATTTTAATAAAAGTTATTATTATTATTACTGTCTTCTAATAATTCCTCAATGCCTAGACTGTGACAAATTTTCATGATCCTCTTCCTGAATCTGCCTTAATTATGTGTCTATATATACTTAATATGTACATACATACACATACACCAGTCTCTCTTTGAACACCATTTCAAAAGGCCAGATATAAATTCAAGAAAAAAAATGTTCAATGCGTAAAGAATAGCTTCCACAGACACGCAGGTAGGTATGCAAGAAACCTGGACAGATATGCTTTTAAAGTTGCCAAGAATGTGACTGAAAGCCTACCCTGTCATTTTGTTTCGCTAGCAGTCTCACTTTTGCTACCATACTGGAAATTAGAAGGGCGAGTTCATGTTCACAGTTGCTCCAAGGCATCAACAAGGAAACTTTAAAAGCCAAACGGAAAAGACTGGCTAAGGTAATAATTTTCACTAATCTCATCTGAATATTCAGCAAGCACGTATGCCTGGAAAACTGAACTGTGGGATGTGGAGACAAGTGAGACTGGAAACAGTTTCGACAGATGCACAGATTGAGTCTACTTAGAAAAACACAGGAGCAAAAGAAAAGAGAGAAACTAGCATTCTCAAAGTGGCAGGCAATGGAGTTATTTTCTGGAAGCTGTGTGTATATTTGTATATGAGGGAGATTTGGGAACACTAACACGAGAGGGCAAGGTGCAGGTTAAAAGGAGGAAGAATGCAAAGAGAACTGCCAAGTGATTCACTCCTTTCTCCAAGAGTCTGAGTTGTGCCAGAAAAAAAAAAAGGGAGTACATTAGACACAATTCTATTTGTGATAAACAACTGGTCTGAATCTGACAGCATGAGGGAGAGGAGTACAGTATTTGCTTGGTGGAGGCATATTAACTCTTTTAGGTGAGGAAGTTACTTTTCATTCAGTGGGGGAAAAGGTGTTTATACATTGGGTCCTCCAAATTCTCAGAACTGTAGCCAAACAAGTAAGTAATCACGTAGTTATGCCTTACGTTAAAGACGCCACCTCTAGAAGCAATTAAATGCACAGACACATGTACAGTGCACCCAATTACTGAACTGTTTAAGTTCTGATTAATTTAAGAACCAAGAACTCTCTAGTACAGATGTCCGCAGAGCTTATTCATGTATGACAAGTAAGCTTTGTACAACTTTATATTTATTCACACACACACACACACACACACACACACACACACCTCTAAAGAGTGAAATAAAGTAAAACTTTATTTTATACCTACATAATTTTTTTAATGATACCCTTTTTCAAAATCTTTCCTGTAAGTTATTCAGTACCGACAAGTTAGACTTCAGATTTCTGACTGGAATTTATCTTCCTCTTGTTCTATGAAATGTGATTATCTCGACTGATGATTTTGGTAAATAAACCAAGAGACCTCTGTCCCACACAATACTACATATTTAAAAACAATAACAAATCCTGACGTTTCCTTTGAGCTGAGCTTAAAAAATCAGATTTCCAACAAAATTCCAAAACCCATCAATGCAAAAACAGAAATGTGAAATACTATTTAAAATACTGACATTATTGCATAACTTGATAACTTAGAAGGAATGCTGAACCTGCATGAAATGAACCCAGTGTATATCTGTGCATCTTAAATTTTTCAGTGTAATCTATTATTATAACACTTGTGCGGTCATAAATGATGTATACATGGCATGTCTTTGCATACTGCACACTGAAAATTTTTATGAATGAATACACAAAAATGCTCATAATTCGAGAAAATGGATGGTAGCATACTATTTTGAAAATGGTCATTAAGCACTGGAAGCAAACGACGAGGCAAATGGTCGGTGTCTTTTGGTGCCATTCAGGGCAGTTGTATTCCCAGGTCCCCTAAGCAGAGTGTGTTGGAAACAGCCATGAAGCTCTTTGCTTAGAGACTCATTCTCTCTCTCAGGAACCCTGTGCTACACAGAACGGAGACCGTGCGCCGCTCGGAGAACAGAATGCATGCACGTCTCTGTGTTCTGAGGACTGTTCATACATCAGAGACATCACACTCCCCGAATCCGGTCCCACAAGTGTGTGCATGTGAGTGTGGCATTTACCAACAAATGAACAGAAGGCAACAAGAGCTCATCTCCTAGAAATAACATCTCCCATCCCTTCCCAGGCAGACTGCTCAGAAGCTTTTCAGGGGCTAACACTTGAGCGCCTTCCCCACGGGGATGGAGTCTTGCATTAATAACCCTCTCAGGGCTAAGTCAGCTTTGTGTGTAAGTCCACTCGGTGCCATATGGCAGTTTGCAATTCCTTTAGCAACTCAAGTCTGGCTAGGCTGCCCGCGATGATTCATTCTTAAAGGAAGACCCCTTCGGGGAGCAGCAATGCCCCCGCCACTTACCTAGCTCCCACCGACCCCGCTCTGCAGGCGGCACGGGCTCGGGCACCACAAAGGGCTGTGGGATTCCCCGCTCCCTCCGGGGCTCCTCTCCCCGCGACGGTGCCCTTCGCCAATGATCTGTCGCTGGAAATCCCCCTCCCCTCCACGGAGAGGAGGGTCTCCCCGGCTGGCTGGAGCTCCTGGCGTTTTTGGTTTTTTTTTTTTTTTTTTTTTGGTTTTTTTTTTTTTCACCCCTCTCTTTACATCCCTGACTCTGGTTCACGGTCTGTAGTAGGAAGGCTCAAAGGAGAGGCGGCGGGAGGAAGCTAAGGCATCCTTAAAAAGAACAATAATCTTCATCGATCTTCACCCCCTTCCCCTCGCGGGCCCCCATCCCCCTGCCGCCGCCGCCGCCGCCGCCGCCCAGACAAGAGAGGGCTGGGATAGAAAAGGAAAAATCGAGCGAGGCTGAGCTCGCAGCGCGGAAGGAGCCGGGAAGGCGAGCCGCGCCAGCCGGGGAGTTGCCGCTCGCTCGGGTTGCCCGCGGCGCGGCGGCGGCGGCGGCCGGCGGGGGCGGAGGGCGGTGGGTGCTTGGTGGGTGTGTGTCTGTGGCGGAGCCGGGGAGAGGCTGGGCGCGGGAGGCGAGGCGGGGCGCTCGGGGGCGCCGGCTTGGGCGCGCACACCGGCCCGCGGCCACCCCGCCTCGCGCTCCGCCTCCTCCCGCGCTCCGCGCACCCGCGGGTTGGAGCGACGGCCGCCGCCGCCTCCTTCTCTTCCTCTTCCTGGGCGCTAGCAGCTCTAGAGGTGGGCGGCGGCCGGGGTGGCGGGGCTGCGCGGCCGGCCGGGCACCGCCGGGGACGCCCGGGCTCGGCCTGGCGGCGCGGGAGCTGTACGCTCGAGCTGGGAGAGCGCCCCGGAGACCGGGGCGCGGGCGAGAGGGCGCCGCCCACACCTTGGCGGGCGCTTCCCACTCCTCCCGCGCGCCCGCCGCTCCCAGCTGCCCGGGCCCGGCTGCACACCCACCTGCTTCCCTCGGCGGCTGCCGCTCTGCGGAGCGGGAGGGTCCGCGGCCCCGCGGGCGCCGCGGACAGAGCGACGGGGAAAGCCCGGGGCGCCCCACCGGGATGCGCTCGGGCGGCTTCGCGGGATTCCCTGGGCCCTTCTGCTCTCGGTTGCTAGGTTCTCCCCCCGCCCGCCCCACACGCCCCTGACCCTGGCCCGCAGCTCGACCCGGGGAACTGGGGCGAGGAGAGACAGCTCCTGAGTGATGGGGCCCGGAGTATCATCCCGGGGAAACAGCGCGGGGATAACTAGGAGAGCAGAGAGGATCTGACTTTCTTCCGAGCACCTCCAGCTCCGCTTGGGGGCCGTCGTCAGCCCCCAAACCCCGCTGTCCTGGGTTTGAAGGAAAAGCCTCGTCGGTGGCAGCCGTAACTCTAACTTCCCACGGGGGCGCTATTCCTACTCTGGCTTCCTTTCTTTGGCCTGCTCTCCCTGTCATCTAGAGAACTGTGCCGAACTGTGCCAAGTTCCTCCTCGGGGAGGCCACCGAATGGGCATCCAGAACTCTCCCTACCTTCATGTCGAGGTAAAGACGGGATGAACTTGAATAATAACATCACTGGGCTCTCTGGGTTGCCGACCCATGGGCTCCTCAACAGGCACGAGATAGAGACAGCCTGCGCAGTTACAGTTAACAAAGTAGCTTGAAACACCCTTTTAAAAAGAATGCAGGCCGTCACAGTGTATTTAGAGTTGGGACTCCCTTCTGAGTTTCTTTAGGCCAAGAAAGATGGCTACTGAAGAAGGTCCAACACACTCAGGTTTAAACGTATCTCACTTAATCCTTGCTTCTCTTTTAGCCCTGATGTACACCGGGACGCTCCATCACCTAGGGTTCTCTACACTTTGACTTCCCACATCGCCACGGGCCTTACCTTGTGCTGGGTGGTTTTTTCGAGGTGCCAGATACTGGGCAGGATGTTTAGTATCGATGTTGGCCCTTCCGACGCCATCGCCCTCCGCCCAGGACCTATCCCGGCCCTTTGCTGTTTTCCAGGCTTCTCAAGTACGAACACTAGGAAAAGGAAGAGGACTCCCAGATCCTCAGACCTTTAGCCCCAACCCTGACCTGTTCCCAAGCTTCCGCTCCAAATTTCCAAGGACCTGCCGGGTGTCCATTATTACGCTTCCAGTCTTTCCAGCCTCTATACAGACTTCGGCAGATAACTCTTCCCCAGCTACAACCCTGACGTTATCATTCCCTGGTCACAAATGTTCTCTGGCTTCCCCATTCCCTGCCAAACAGTGTCTGAACACTTCTATGCCATTGCATGCCGCTGGAGTCTCTTCCGGGGCGCTCCTCTCCCAGTTTCGGATCCAGATCATTCCAGTATTTCACGGCCCATGTTAAACTCCGCCTCCTCCGTGACCCCTCCCTTTTGACGTCCATAGCGCTCGGTCTGAGCTCTGTCTTTAAAGACATATGACCTTCAGCTTCCTACAGAATGTATGTGCTTCCCATGTAAAAGTCTTACCATCTTAAATGTTTCTCCAGGGTAGATTCCCTATAACTTTGTTTGCGTTCTTTACATATAACCCAAAGCTACACATACAAAAAATACCTATTCATCCAACAAATATTTATTTTGCAACTTTTCTCAGGAACTCGATATTTGTTAAATGAATGGGATTTACAAAATATTTTGTCTAGAAAGACTACTTAAGATTCGTTTTAGGGGTGGTATGACCTTGCATAAATTTATGGGTGTGAAAAACCCCCTTACTTTACAAACCCTACATCGGTATCACTGATCACCTTCAATAAGAATTTAATTATTTTACAAGTGTTTTGTTTTTTTGCTTTTTTGCGGTACGCGGGCCTCTCACTGTTGTGACCTCTCCTGCTGCGGAGCACAGGCTCCGGACGCGCAAGCTCAGCGGCCATGGCTCACGGGCCCAGCCGCTCCGCGGCATGTGGGATCTTCCCGGAGCGGGGCACGAACCCGTGTTCGCTGGATCGGCAGGCGGACTCTCAACCACTCTCAACCACTGCACCACCATTTAACATTTTAAATGTTAACATTTAAAAAATGTAAACATTTTTTTTTACCTTAAGTTTCCATTATAGTTCAGAGATCTGAATACATTTTCCTACTAAGTGGTCATTGATCAAGAGAGCAGATTATCTATTGAGTAAAACACACTGCTGCTATCTCCATCATGGGAAGGGGGGTGCTAGGAGTAATTATCCATCATGCCTGAGTCCTGTCTGTACGCCTGCAATGATATGGAAAAACAATCTTTGGAAGTAAAATCTAATTCCACTTACAAAATTACTCATAGCTCAAATGGGCTATAGAGAATAACCCTTGGTGTACAAACTTTTTGGAATAGCTCAGTTCTCCATGTGCACAGCTTGAATTCTGGAATGCTGCAAAAACTCTTTTGTGTTGATTATCACCATGTGGTTTTTACTGCCTTAGTGTATATAATTTTGTCTTTTTTTAGTTATTCTCCGAAGAAAAGATTAAAATGATCTAACTAAAAAGTCAGACGTTTTCACATTGCTCCTTAAGCCATCTTTTGTTTTTAACCTTTATTGATATTTATGGAAATGTTCCTCTTGCTTGTATTTCAATTTTTCAGATTTATCATGAGATTTGATGAAATTATATTAAAAGTAAAGGAGAGAAATATCTGTTTAAAATGTCAGAATGCTTTCCTCATAATACGTGGTAAAGAAAATCACTTTAATATAAGTTTAACCTGAAATACTCTTATAAGTGTGTCATTAGATCGATTTAGATGAAGCATGTGTTTCCTCATACATCATAATGCTGGTGTATTGGTATATTTATGTACATACACATGATGTCAAGCAAAATAGGTTTTTGGTATTTTTTGTTGAATAAAGTGTTTGAAAAATATTTACTATAATCTGAATAACATCGTCACTGACTACACTTTAACCTATCAAATTGGAATTTTCATTGGCAAGTTGACTTACAGAAAGAGCCTATATAAGTAAGAATAAAGTAGTAAAGACTGGAGAAAGAATATATTTTAAAATGTTAAAAGCAGAAAGGTAAGAATTTACAAGTTTTTTGAAGGCTAAATAGAATTTGATTTAAATTTAAAAAGTTAAATGGAAAGAAGTTTATGACACATGAGTAAAATCAAACAAAAACAAAATTTAGTTTAAAAGAGGAGTCTTTAAGAATGATGGGAACCCCATTAAAGGAAAAAAATACACAAATATAAATGTAAATATGTGTGTGTGTGTGTGTCTTCTGGAAGGATAAACATTAACCAGCTAAAGGAGTTACTTTAACAGTTGAAAGGCAGGCTTACTTTTATTTGGTATAACTTGGTTTTACCAAAAGATGGGTGAATATTTATCTTCTTTAAACATGAGCACCATTATAAAGCAAATATACACATAGATTAGGACTACACTTTTTTTTTTTAATGGAGAAAATACTGCTGTGGTGCTCACCATCACACAAGAAAGCAGGCACTGAAGGGTGATTAGAATTTACCACATTCTTACACCTAAACTGCCTTCTTTTTCCCTTCTAAATAAAAAGGGAGGAAAACTGGGCAATTTAGAGCAACCCACAGAGTCCTAGCAGCCACTGAAATCCTTCACTCGCACATTGCAGCGAAAGTTTGAAAAATAAATGAGCCCTTGTGTGTTCATCGTTGAGGAGATAAGTACTATTTCACTGATTCTTTTGAATTTAGTTGAGACAGATTTGGCTGTCCTTTGAAGATTTAAAGTAAGAGATAAACTCCAGAATGACTGTACTTGTATCTTTTTTAACAGGTCTTGTAGGGAGCATGAACTTTTTGGAAAATGTCAAACGCTTAAGCACAACATTTTTTTGCTATGTAGTAGCAGGAATATAAGTACAGTGTTTGAATCAATCTTTGGAGCTACTTCCCAACGTCATTAGTATCTAAGCAACCTAGTTAGTTCTTAGGAATCCATGAAGTTGGGGGTAAAGAATTTCTGGGACCAGTTAACTGGAAATTCCAAAAATATGCTACACAAAAAATATTTAATCATGTTTTTCCAGGACATGGTAGAACAAGGATTGGATTCCTAGTCAGATCTGAGCCCCATCTCTGTTATGTATTTATGCTGTGTAAGAACAGGTAAATTTTACAGAGACATTACAACATGTCAGGGACTGAATGGGCTACATTCTTTACAGGTATTGGCTAATTTAATCCTTATAATGGCTCTTTGAGGTAGATACTATCATTATTATTCCAGTTAATAAAGAAAGTAACTGAACCAGAGAAAATTTAAATTATTTGCCCAAGATCACGCTGTCAGAATCGGAATTTGACCTAAGATAGTGTGACCTTAAAATTTTAGGCTATTTCCCTCTATCTCACCCCACTCTGATAACATCTTTCTTCCTGTTTCAGAAGTTGTTTCAAGTTCATGTGGGAAATAGTGTATAAAGTATTATTTTCAATTTTTAGGGTGGAAATCTGGTTAAGATGAATGTAGGAGTCGCCAAAGACAATCTACAAAAAGGAGGGCTTCCCTGGTGGCGCAGTGGTTGAGAGTCCGCCTGCCGATGCAGGGGACACGGGTTCGCGCCCCGGTCCGGGAAGATCCCACGTGCCGCGGGGCGCTTGGGCCCGTGAGCCATGGCCGCTGAGCCTGCGCGTCCGGAGCCTGTGCTCCGCAACGGGAGAGGCCACAACAGTGAGAGGCCCGCGTACCGCAAAAAAAAAAAAAAAAAAAAAAAGGAAAAAGGAGATAAAAGAAAAAGAAAGAATTTGTTGCTGGTCCTTAAAGTGCATGGAGGTAGGACAGGCATCTTTTGTTTTTCTAGCAGGTAGCTTGACGCTGATCACCCACACCACTCACTAGTTGTCTCCATAACATCTGTCTGAGATTTGATGTGTCAAGATTGGGTACATTTGGGATGAGGCACGTTGCCATGCACTAGGATGAAGGCTTTCAGGCTTACATAGGGAGGTATCTGTGTGGATCACAATCCACGCCGAAGGGCAAAACACTTCCAGATTGTGAACATACCACCAGCACAGTGGATCAGAAAGCTTCTGAGGCTCTTAGAATAATCTGGGCTTTGGATAAGTAGCAAATGGATAATCTCCAACAGTAGAGGAAATACAACCAGTTACAAGTGAAAGAGCCCTCTTTGCAAATGCAAGGACATCTTTCTCAGCCCCAGACTTTACATTATTATAAGCAAAAAGTGGATATAATGATATAACATGTCCTTCCTGGCTTTGCAAGGACTTTGTCTCTCAGAAGCCAAGGTACAGCCACGGCAAGCAAAATTAAATTAGTTACCCATGGTCTTTTCGGAGAAATTGCCGAGTGGACCTAGCAGTTGGGTTTAAATTGTGGCAGATACTCTGACAGTGCCTTTGTTCCCTTCTGAGAATGAAGCCTGAGCTGATAGTACGTTCAACAGAGACATCCTCCCCAAAGGGCCACTAATTCTCAGAATGCTGAAAAAGTAATGCTGCCATAGTTCTTGGTGTTTCCTGTTGTTAGCACTCTTGCACCTTTAAAACCTTGCAGCGTCAAGTAGAAATACTGATCATTACTGGGATCCGTAGCCTGACAATTATTTCTCCCTAGTAATTAAAGTCGTGCTGTAATGTTTTGTTCTAAATAAAATATATTATGGTAATAAATATAAAATCAAAGCTTTTTTAAAGCATGCTAGCACTGTATATTCAGGAAAATTATATCAAGCGTTTAACACAGTAATTATTGAAAAGCATTTAGTATTAAAGATGACTAGACGTGCATAACTAGTCAAAACTGCAAAACACATATCAGAAGGCACACAGATTGAAAAATACAGAAATAAAACAATTATTTTCACTAATGCCAACCTTTGTTTAATTACTACTAACAAAGTGTCAGTTTATAGAATTACATTTATATGCTAACTATGACAGTCAATATTTTACTTCATATAATATATTATTATTTTATATATTATGTACATTATTTGAAGTTAAATACTGTCAATGTGCATGTTAGGTGGTTGGTTCTTTTTATTAGTCTAATCCTTTTCAATTGAAAACATGAAGACTTCTTTCAACAAATACAGGTATGTATTTCAGAAAACAAGAGCAAGTGATTTTGACTGGAATTTAAAACACAGAGATGAAAATTTTGAAAAGACTATTTTTTTCTCATCCCCCCACCATCACTTGTACTCTATGCAGAGCTAAACTAGGCCCAACCAGATTTTAGAATCTGTCATAGTTAATATTTGATTTAGTTAATTGCATTGCTCATAGAGATAATCAGATATGGGAATGGAGAATCAAACATGGAAATTCAGCCTGTTAAATGAATCTAATTAGCATGAAAGCTATCTAATTGCACTTTCTCCTCCAGCTATCATGGAAGTCCCCATACTGCCCCAGCAATGGATCAGTTCACATGGCACTGTGTTGAGAGATATTAGTAACACTAAAGAGATGTTAGTAACACAAATCATCCTGAGCTCTAAGTCGGCCATGACTCATCCTATCATTTCCTTCCCAGCACATAAGAAAGTGAGTTCAATAGAAAACTAACCTCTCCTGAGAACAGCAACAAAAATTAGAACCACATCCAGTGGTTCATGCTAATTTGAGTAGGGGGATGAAATCTCACCTGCAGAAATTAGAGAATTTCTCTTCTTCCCTCTTTCACGACATATATTTACCTCCAAAACTAGCCCCTGATATTAGCTGGGGGTGTCCATCACTGGTACCAGGTAGGGTTAGCTAATGATAGTACACACAAAAAGAAGCATGTCATTCTCTTACACTGCTTTGAAATTCCTAAGTGTAATGTTATGACAACTGCGTTTGATAACAATTGAAACAAGAGAAATCTAGTGTAAGCCTCATCATCTTTTCTACTATGAATTGCATTAATTTAAAACATTTCTGGGAATCCCCTGGCAGTCTAGTGGTTAGAACTCCCTGCTTCCACTACAGGGGGCACGGGTTCGATCCCTGGTCAGGGAGCTAAGATCCCGCAAGCCGTGGCACAGCCAAAGACAAAAAAACAAAACAAAACAAAAAAACATTTCTAATACTTATATTCCAATGAGAAACCTTTAAAGTTCAGCATTTTGCACAACGTTTATTTGAAAATTTGAAGGGCACCGTATAGGATGTCATGAAATTGTTGTTTGGAGGAGAATGTGTTTCTATATATACATAAAATGAAATTTACCTATTAAGAACTACAAGCTCAAGAGAGTTCCCAGGAACGAGAATTTCAATACAGTGCCAGGTTATCGGCTTATGTAATTTTCTATATCACCTATGGCAATTACCAATAGTTGTAGAACTGGAAACTAATGCAAAAGAAAAGTTACACAGAAAAAGCCGAGTGGATAAATTGAATTAGTTAAATAGTGAATGCTGAGGAAGGAACACTTTCCTATTTCTTTACAGACACTCCAATTTATTTCCCGAAGCATGAGATTTGAGTGCCTATAGACAGTATTATTGTTTGGTTTGCAGAGCTATATAAACTACTCCTGGGATCCCCACTTGAAAAATGTGACTGTTGACATTTAGATGACTGTTACAATTTGACCTGGAAAATTACAGTCGAATCTGTACATTTTATTACGAGAAGAACGTGGCCAGATTAGAGAGAATTTGGAAAAGATTAACGTAAATGATTAAAAAAGAAAACAGGAAGAGGAACATTACAATTGTACTACCAGAGTGACTGATGAGGAAACAGAGATTTACAAATCCTATGTCTGAGGAATGAATGGAAGTAACTTTGAGATTACTTTAGTGTCACAAAATAAATACAACAGAAGAGTGAGGTTAAGATAACCAAAACCTCTATTTTTGAAACATCCCTTTTGTAAGATATGAAAAGTTATTATAAAATATTGTCTTCTCAAAGTATCAAGTACTTATAGTAAGCCCCTCTTGAAAACAAAACAGAGCAAAGCAAAACAAAATGACACTTAAAGAGTGTAACTTGCTTACGATAAAGAGCTACTTTTCTTATTCTCTCAAGAAAAAAAAATGTGCTTTAGAACATTTTATCCTAATAATACTTGCTAATGTAAAGAGCACCTAAGAAATGTGATACTTTGATCATTTAAATAATAAGGCACATTATGTAATATATCTTTGGGCCTCATTGTATATTGAAAATATATAGTTATATCACATAATAAACATTAACATTATTAAATACTTGGACTACTTATTGCTTTATCCATAATTATGATTTAGAGAATTAAGATTCAACATGTCTTATGTCTAAATGAAAAGCTACTTGACAATGTCAGAGTAAATAATTTCTATACAATTTCTATTTTTTCTATATAATTTCTACACAATTTCTGGTTTTTTCCCTTAAGAAATATATAGATTTAGCCAAGTTTTTGGTGTTCCTATTTGATATTCCTTCCCTATTTCCTTCTTGTCACACTTTATGAACAATTTTATATCTATCACAGCTAGAGTGACAGTTTTAGTAGCTAAAAGATATATAATAATTTCTACCACAAGTTGGGTTATCCCTTAGAAAGTCACACGGAAATGATAAAATTAGGAAAGTTAGAATCAGTGCTGACCACAGCCTCTCTCTGATGTCCCTGCCTTTTTCTCTCTTGGTGGCCATCACTGTCTCTAGAACCTTCCTCGAGATCCAGATGACTCCCAAAGCCATATTTTCTAACCCTTGATAATTGCAATTAGTGTTACATTTCTGGCTGTCTCTTGGAGACTTCCACTTGGATATTCTGCCATCGCCTCAAATAAATTCATCTGAAATAGTTCTTCCCCTCAATCTCCAGGCCTGCTAAGTTACCTCTGTTCTTTCCATCGTCCTGCTGGAAAGCTTTGGCAGGCATCTTAACTCATTGCTTGCTGCTTCCCACATTCAGTTACTTACCAAGCCTCTTTGACTTTTCTTTCATAAAGTCTCCTAACCCAGTCTTGCGGGCATGTGCGCGCACACACACACACACACACACACACACACACACACACACAAAACTTCTTCATACTTTACCTCATTCCCATAATTCCCTCCAGTATGAATTCTTTCCCCACTATCACCTTCCCCAAACACTCCTATCATCCCATCTCAGCTGGACTTAAAAATGATACCCTTCTGGAATTCCCTGGTGGTCCAGTGGTTAGTACTCTGCGCTTGCCCTGCAAGGGGCCTGGGTTTGATCCCCGGTCAGGGAACTAAGATCCCGCAGGCCATGTGGTGACGCCAAAAAAATAATAAAGAAAAAAAGATTCCCTTCTACCTATAGAATAAATCCCCAACCCCTTAGCCTGAGGTTCAGACTTTTCCATGATTGACTCCAGCCCATGTTTCCACCCTCACCATCCACACTAGTCACTATCCCTCAAAGAGACTCGACTTTTCCCAGTTCTATACTTTCAACCACACCACATTCTTATCTTGCAATACTCTTTCCTTCCTTCTCCATCAATCGGAATTCTAAAAAGTCCCACCTAAGTAATAATCATAGTCTCACTTACTCCCTGAAGCCTTCCTTGACTACTTTAGGCAGAAGAGGTTTTGTTCTCTCTTAAGCTATAACACATTATCTGCTACTCATTTATCTTAGAAAATGGTAGCATTTCACATTTAGAACAGACATGCTTTTTTCTACAGTACATTATATTGGATGTCTAGTATCTGTATTAATGCTATATCTCACCATTGCTTTTTATAGAGCACTGCAAAGGTCATCTGTTTCTCTAATTAGATGATCAGCGACTTGAGAGAAATTTGGTAAAGACAAAATGTAAAACCATGAGCTTTGAAATTACAATCGTCTATGAAGTTCAAAACAAACTCAAGAAATTGCCGTGAGAGTGGGCAAGTTACTTAGCTTCTCTAAGCCTCGGGTACCTTTTTTGTAAAAAGGAAAAGGATATACTTTTATATGGTTTGAAAACTTGCTTTAAAGGCTAATTAAACTAATATACATAGAGATATCAACCACGGAAGGCACTCAGAAAATGTGGGTTCTTCTTTTCCCTGTGTGTCCTCGGAGTAGCTTACTCACAGTGGGGACTTTGTCAAAATTAATTGATAACAGAAATTTTTGTAACAATTTAAATGTTTAACATTTCTTAGAAAAGAAGTTCCTTGGTCTCACTAGAGCAAAAGTGCACATGAGAGATTAGAGAATAATGGGTTGGCAATGTCGGTTGGTACAAGACGGAGGAAAACCTGGATTGTCAGGCCATGGACGATTTTCCTCACTTAATCTGAAATAAGACATGCTGAAATACATTGACCTGAGAGTCATGTGAACTGTTGCTCTCTTTTGAATTTGCCCCCGTTGTGATAGGTGGGAAAGAACCAGAGGGACATTGAATAGGTGCTAGATATTTGTAAAAGTGTAGACTTCGTTTCAGAAGGCTGGGCTAGTGTCCTGGCCTTGATAATGAATAGCTGTGTGGCCCTAGGGAAATCCCTTTACCTCTCTGAGCCCCTGTTTTCTCATCTGTAAAATAGGATTAATAATCCCCTTCTCACAGTATTTCTTGGAGGATTAAATGAGATTAAATATATAATACATAATTCCTAAGATGTGATGTACCACATGAATGTAAAATATAAAAAATGACATATATGTTCTGTTTCATAGATGATAGTATTATTAGAGTTAGATTTGGTGAGATATACCATATGGCTTGTAACTCCACAGACACAAAAATTAAGATGCAGGTCTACGTTTATGGTGAAATGGGAGATAACAGTAAGGTAATGATGGAGTTGACTCGCATTTTAGAGGAGGGCTACAGCTACAAAGAAAGTAACAGTACCAAAGGCAGTGATCCCCGTAAGATGGGCTCGGTCAACTGTTCTTTGTCCTTTTCTTCTTTTTCTGGTCTCAGTGCTGCCAGATTTCAAAAGGAGGCTGAAATTCCATAAAAGAAAATAACGTAATTTGACTGTTTACTAAATATATAAGACAACATCGACTACTGGAAAAAAGTAATAGCATTACATCAAGTTAAATTAAATCCAGTAGGAAGAAAATTCAATAGAATGTTGCAAAACAAAGGCATGCATTTTGCTTTGAGCACTAAGGAGCAGCAAGGGAATGGTAGCGCAGAAGTCCCCGTGTAGAAATGTTTCCTTGTGTTTCTATATTCAGGTGTGGGAACAGTTGACAGTGGTACCCTGGTTGGCTATGCTGCTGGGATGCTGGATGCAAAGGCAATTAGGCCTCAAATCTTTACGGCTTTAAGGGGCATAGATAATTCAGTACGAATTCAGAAATCAGCCATCTGAAATTACCTACAAATTGTAAACAGAATTAAGAAACAAGTAAAAATCAGTAATATTGTTTATGTTTCTTGATATCACTTAGGGGGCACTCATCATTGATTTTCTGGTTGCAGAAAAGATTATGTTTCTTTGGTAACATTAAGGAACACAGAAGTGGAATTGTAGAAAGAAATAAGCTTATGAATGTTTGGATCGTAATGGCAATTATGTACATAGAATATTTAGCAGACAACTCAACTAAGGTAGTATCACTAGCTTTCTTTTCACCTAAAATGAACTCAGAGCATAAGCACATGAAAAAAGTTTATTTAAAAGTCTTGCTTTTTTATATATTTTAATTATTTCTGGTTTTGCATTTAATCCTTCAGGCTTGGCAATCTTCCCATGGAAGGTAAGGAAATGAAAAATTGGAACACATAACACTTTTAATTAAAATTCTAGTATCAAAAGATATTGAGCAGTCTCCCTTAATAAAATCAGCCCCAATGGTGCTTCTGTCTTCACAGTTAATCATTAGTTTCATGCTATTTTTTATATTAGGATCAACAGTACTTGATTAGGGGGTAGGACTTCACTATTTTCAAGTTATAACATGGCATAAAAAGAAACAAGTGCTCACATAAGATTCAAACTCCTTATTAGAATAGGTATGGAAGACCCCAGCCTGATCATTTGATTGGCGTGGCCAATTATTTGCAGAACTCTAAAGGTTGTAAGAATGAATTATTTTTACATACCATAACTAATCCTTAGATTTCTTAACAGATCAGGTGTCTATAATTCAAGTTTGAAGCTTTGTCTGTAGTTGAAAATATAAGGGAAAAGGCCATTTGGAACTTCTTCGGTCCTCAATAGGTATGTTTTATTTTAAGAACACATGCTAAATTCCTAAGAGCTTTCAAGGAGCAGCTGTCATCAGACTTTTCACTGGCAAAGAGTCTTCAGATTTCTAAGTAAAAATGATTTTCAACCTACAATTCTATACTTGGCTAAACTATCAGTAAAATGTGAGGGAAATTAAAGAGATTTTTAGACTCCAAGGGCTCAAAATATTTTCTTTCTATTCACCATTTAAAAAATATTCTAAGTAAGTTACTTTATTTTTTCAACATTATTGTAATTTTTTCAGCTTCAATCGTATTTGATTGAATAGGTTTTTTTTAACATCTTTATTGGAGTATAATTGCTTTACAAGGGTGTGTTAGTTTCTGCTTTATAACAAAGTGAATCAGCTATACATATACATATATCCCCATATCTCCTCCCTCTTGTGTCTGCCTCCCACCCTCCCTATCCCACCCCTCTAGGTGGTCACAAAGCACAGAGCTGATCTCCCTGTGCTATGCAGCTGCTTCCCACTAGCTATCTATTTTACATTTGGTAGTATATACTACCAAAGTCCATGCCACTCTCTCACTTCATCCAGGCTTACCCTTCCCCCTCCCAGTGTCCTCAAGTCCATTCTCTACGTCTGCATCTTTATTCCTGTCCTGCCCCTAGGTTCTTCAGAACCTTTTTTTTTTTTAGATTCCATATATATGTGTTAGATGTTCATCAATTCTTAAATAGTTGCTTAGACATGTTCCAACTAAACAAAAAAAAAAAAAAAAAAAAAAGGACAAGGTAAGCTTTAGGAGACCCAAGTGCCAAACCAGAAGAACAATAGTATATAATCCCCAAATGGTAGTTTGACACCTAAAGAGTAACCAGTTCAGATTTCAGCAAGGGGTCCGAGATTTCCCGATTCAGGTCTTAGGGTTAGAAGGAGATTCAATTGATTAGATAGAATGAGTTTTGAGAAGCTTGAGAATATAGTAGAGACATATGGTAGAGCAGAGAAAGGAGGACCTACTTGAACTTAACTGTAGAGATGTTTCCTTTGACTGGCACAGCAGTAGTGACATGGGATCTACAGAAGAAGGAATGTAATCCAATCCCACAACTTGACTCTGCAGTAAACAGAATTTACATATTCATAATACTGTAAACTTTGAGTTGTGAAACCATACCCCCATATCCATTTGCCTTGATTAAAATAAGGCAAAAGATGATTAATTAAGACCTTTGAGCTTAGCTGCAGAACAGCAGGAAAATCACAGATGAAGAAGCAGCTTGTTGGCAACCTCCTTGCACTGAACATTGCACAGGATCATTGAGGGACTAGATGACCAATCAGCGAACTTTAGATGTCATGGGCCAAAAATCCACCACATGTAACACACGGAACCCCCCCAAATTTGCATAAATTTGCACAGACATGAAGACAGTCGTGCCTGTGCAGAGGACCCTTGAAACCTCGCTTTACTTTCCCCAATCTTTTCTCAAGTCCAACACCCTCCCAGTCCCCATTCCTGTGATAAATATCACACTCAAAACCCAGTGGAGGGCTTCCCTGGTGGCGCAGTGGTTGAGAGTCCGCCTGCCGATGAAGGGGACATGGGTTCGTGCCCCGGTCCGGGAAGATCCCACGTGCCGCGGAGCGGCTGGGCCAGTGACCCATGGCCGCTGAGCCTGCGCGTCCGGAGCCTGTGCTCCGCAGCGGGAGAGGCCACAACAGTGAGAGGCCCCGCGTACCACAAAAAAAATAAAAAGCCAGTGGAGGAGACAGCTGAGCTTTGCCTCCTGTCTCCTTGCTTGGCTGCCCTGCAAAAAATCCTTTTCTCTCTGGTCTTTCCCTTAAGCAGAGGACCCACTTGCTCAGTTACAGCTGTGAAATTTCGATTTAAAAATTAACCCATAAACAATTGTATACACACTACTGTATATAAAATAGATAACTAATAAGGACCTACTATACAGCACAGGGAACGCTACTCAATATTCTGTAATGACCTATATGGGAAGAGAATCTAAAAAAAGAGTGGATATACGTATACATATATGTATAACTGATTCACCTTGCTGTACAGCAAAAACTAACACAACATTGTAAATCAGCTATAGTCCAATAGAAATTAAAAAAAATAACTCATAAACAAATCAGAGACTTAATTGTATTCTAAGAAAGAATGTAAAGGTTATCCACCTCAATAATATAAAAAGTAAGAATTTAGGAGATGGGTTGGAGTTGAAGAGGTGTAGGGAAAGCCAGTGTTATCAATGTCTTGATCATTATTGGGGGATCAAGAGATATTGGCTATGGTTGTTGGGATAGCAACTGGAGGTTTAACAAGCTGTTTAACACTGCAGAGGTATCTAATAGAAAAAGTGTAAACAGTGGTAAAACATGGGGACGTGAAGTAGGAGATACAGATGAGATTAACCTTCATCTATCAGTAGGAAGTCAGAAGACACTGTCTAAAAAAGCTGTAAAACCACAAACACTAATGAGCAATTTAAAAGATTGTTGAGACATCCCAAAGGGACTCAAAACAAACATTTTTAAAGAATTGCCTCTAAAGAGCAAACTAGTGTGTTGGAAAGACGGAGCAGCAAACTCTTCATGATCAGCTCTTCTGTTTGATTTTCTAACCACGTGCATATCTTGCTTTGATAGTATAAAGTAAAATACAAAAGGCAATGCCAAATGAAAAGAAAATAGGAGATCAGGTTAGAATTCCTAAATCAGAATAATTTGGAGTACTGATTTGATTACAAAATATTACTTAATTTACTAAGGATTGAGTGATGGGCATATTTAAACAGTGAGGGTGCTATCTGCATTTCACTGTTAGCCCTGACCTGCTTGATGAAGATGGTCTTCAAGCTGAAGTGATAGAAGTAGGGCTATGAAAGATTCATCTTAAAGTGTGTCTGAAATTAAAATGTAAATCATTTGGTTAAATGAGTTTCTTTAAAAATTCAATTCATAAATAGCTTATTTGTAAAGGGAAGGCAGTTAAAGATGCTGAGATTATGTCTCAGTCTATTAACATAGCAAAGTTTCATTGAGCCAGAACCCAAGTATCTGACCCCTTAATCTATTCTGGAAAACACACCAGAATAAGGGCATAAACCACAAACTTCTTAAAAGACAAAACCTCCGTATGTCTCAGTATTTTACCAAGACAGCTCCTCATCCACCTCTAGTTAGATACATTCATAGATACTGATATTAATATATCCCCACAATCCTAAATTTGGGGGGAGGTTAGCCAATCTCTATGTACAGAACTTCTTAAAAACGTAGTGGGGATACATGTATACGTATAGCTGATTCACTTTGTTATGAAGCAGAAACTAACACACCACTGTAAAGCAATTATACTCCAATAAAGATGTTAAAACAAAAGAAAAGTAGGCAGAAAATGGAGTATAATAGGTGATACTTGACACCATCAAGAATGACTAGTAAAAACAAAGGAAGATACATTAAAAAAAAAAACCAATAAAGCAGACATAAGAGCTTTAAACAATAGCAGTTGGAGGCCATTTAGTTTGCTGACAAATCATCCTTCACACCAGAAACCCCAGAGAGCTGGTATAGCTTCACCAGCTCTATAACTGGTGTAACTAATGTCGTTGCTGTAACTAATGACAAATCGCTACCGGTATGTTGATGACTCTCAAATCTAGATTTCTAATTCGGACCAGCCTTCTGCGCTCCAGACATATTTATTCAACTATTCACTGAATGTCTTCAGCCAGATATGTCACAGGCACTTGGAATTCCTCGTCCTCATTCTCTTCCTGAAGCTGCAACTCCTGATTTCCTATCTCAGTGTCACAACTCTTAAGCACTCATCTGCGAGGTTTAATACACCGTTTCTTCTCTCTCACACAGATTCCCAGCTGTGGGAAATGCCTGGCAAATACTCATTCATTTTCAAGACACAGCAGCAGAAGCATCACATTCTGAAGTAAACTTTCCAATCCTTCCTGGGTCTCCAAAGTGTCTCCCTTGTACTCTGTTTGGACTGACATTCCTTGCAGTGCATGTAACACTTTATCACTCGAATCCCTCTACTAGACTACAAGTTCCTTGAAGGTACCATCTGTATCTTAATTGCCATTGTCAGGCCCTCACTGTCTGCTCCATGAATGTTTACTGAGCAAATGAGCAAGTTATATAGAAGATACCAAATTATTTTTAACAAGAGCAAAAAATATTAACAGGCAATTCCAGTGGAGAAAACACAAGTGTCCAGTAAACATAGGAAAGACGCTCAAGTTTACAAGTTGTTAAGAAAATGAAATAAACTAACAAACAAAAACCCACCCAGTAATTTAGAATGCCAAAGATTGAAAAGATCGATAACTTCTAATGCTGGCCAGGAGACATGGAACTGGCATTACTGTACACGATTGGTGGGACTGAAAAATTATAACTGTTATTGCAAGCAATTTAGTGATAGTTATTAAAATGTAAAATGTATATATTTTTTGATCCAGAAATCTCATTTCTGGGAATTTATCTGACAGAAATAAAAGTGCAGCAATTCATTACAGAATCATTTTAGTAGCAAATTTTAGTTGTTCTCCCCAAACAAACAAAAAAACATTCCTGGAAATCTAATCAATATGGGAATCAGTGGAGAAAATTATGATAAATTCGTACTGTGAAAAAATACAAAGAAATCTTTGTGTATTTACTTGGAAGAAATTGTCTACAATATACTGAGTCAAATATTAAGTTCCAGAATAATATGTAAACTATGATACAATTTTTAAAAGTATATGTATATATTCTTGCACAAGCAACAGAAAAATATGGGAAGATAAAATTGTCAGAGGAGAGGAATAGAAGACTGATTTTGCTTTATATACCTCTGAGTTATTTGAATAGTTTTTTAAATTTCACAATGAATAACTTTAATATATGAAAAACTACAGAAACTGTAGCAGACACCTGTCTACCCATCACTTAGATATATCAAATGTCAATATTTTTTAGATTCCACATATAGGTGATATCAGATGCTATTTGTCTTTCTCTGTCTGACTTACTTCACTTAATATATCTTCTTTTGTGCATGTGCCAGAGTCTCTCTAGGATATGCAGCTAGTAGTGGAATTGTAAGATCATAGAGTCTTTCTGTTGGATTGATCAACTTTTCTTTATTCCTCTCCTTTTTTATCTCTCGACTGGTTTAGTGTTATAGATTCTTTTCTTATTTATTTAGTAATTGTCCTTAAATTTTTAACATGCATGTTTGATTCTAAAAAGCTAATAAAAATCAACAGGTCTGACGTTATCTTGAACAATCGAAACATCTTAGAACACGTGGGCTTGAATTACTGTGCTTCCTGTCTTCCTGTCATAGTTGTGAAATATTTTAGTTTCACCTTCTTTTTAAATCCTTTAACTCCAAATTAGTCTTTGCTCTTGTTTTTACAGTTAATGTTTATTTAGATTTATCCAGATGTTTTCTAATGCCTTTGTTCTTCTCTGCTTCATATATATCCTACTCCTATCATGATCAATATACTTATTCCTAAAGTACATCCATTAGTATTTTTAAAAACATTTACCTAAAAATGTATTTTTTAATCTAATTCTTAAATGAGAGTTTAAATACTTTTAAAATTTAAGGATGACAGCTCTTTTGTTTCAGTAGTTTGAAAATACCCTCTTGTTTTTAGCCTCTATTATGGTCATTGAGAAGATAGCTATCAGCATACATTTTGTTGTTGTTGTTGACAATCTAGCTTTCATCTCTGAGTGATTTTTATTGTTTTTGATGTTTTATATTTTAGCTATGATTTTTCCAGCTGTGAATTTATTTTTATTCATCCTAACTAAACTAGGTATTTTGAAGTTTCACACTTTGATTATTTTTGATCATTCACACTTTACTATGATTTCTCCAGGTGTGAATTATTTTTGTTCATCCTAACTAGGTGAGATGTTTTTTCTTTAATCTAAGGATTTCTGTCAAATTCTGAAAATGTTTCAGTCGTTATCTCTCAGTATTGCCGTTCTTTATACACTCTCCTTCTTGATCCTTTCCTCCTTGTCTCTTGACAGCTGTTTCATATATTAATCTATTTTTCTTATTGTGTTGCACTGAAATAACTTTTCTTGGATGTGACTTTGGTGCCCCAGATGTTACCCCATATCAGGACTCATTGATAACATTAATTTTTTTGTTGTGGTGCTTCCCTTATCATGCCTTTGGTAAGAATCACTGGTACATGGCTCAGACTTTTAAATTTCCTTCTTCACCCACAGCTTCTTATCACTTCCCTGGGCAGAGGTATTGGCAGAGAAAGTTTTTCAAGTTCACCTTTTTGTGAGGAGGCAGCCTTCCTAGAGGTCAGTTGTCTGCAGGTATCTCAGTTCTACATACCCCGAACATATGGGGCCCCAAAGTCACATCTGCCCTAGCACAGAGATGAAAACCCCAGCTCCTGGACCCTCCAATTTATCACTGATTCTATATCCGTCCAGGATGCCACAGCTCCAGCTTGTGAGTTCACAGCTCTGCTCTTAATCTTCCCTTTTGTTTTAGCACCGGGGACTTTCCTTCTCTTTCTTTCTAGCTTGGTCATGTATTTTTTCAAAATTGTTTGTATTTCTTCCCTTATTTCTATGAATTTATAATAATGAAGTTTTCTTTATTAGTTTGGTCTACCATAGTGCCAAAATGCGTCTCCCCCTTGCAGTTTGAAATGTTACAAGGAACAGTTGTTAGAGTTGTAACTCAAAGGATAAATAAAAAATAGGGATATTTCATTTAGAATAATATCCCTTCAAAATTGATATAATTTAAAAAGTTTTGAACCTTAAAGTGCTGCCCCCTAGCTCTCTGGAAAATTCAGTTATTCACAATAGTGTACTCCTTCAGGATTGTGGTTTCTCTAGCATTTACTATCCATCTATTTCAGAAATTTACATACAACACTCTTATGATATAATATGTGTGTTGTCTAGGTCTAAATAGATGTAGAGACTTATTTTATGATACAGATAACGTCTTAACCCAGTGAGGAAAGGATGGTCTATTCAGTACTGGTAATGGTATAATGTTACTTTCTTGCAGCAAAAAGATAAAGTCACACCTTTGCGAAAACAAAATTCAGATAGATTGAAGAACTAAATGTGAAAAAAATTTTTTTAACTTAAAAATTATCACAGTGCATCTCTTTGACAGCAGATTAGAGAAAGTTTTGCAAAGCAAGAAGTATTAACATATATAAAGAATACATCCAAATCAATAAGAAAAATCACAAAAAATTAGAAAAATAGCCAAAGGATATGAACAGACATTTCAGAGAACTGAAAACCAAATGGCCAGTAGCTATATTAAAAATGATTCCTACCTTTCGACATGTAAAATTGTTAAGTGAAAGAATTGGTTCTCATTGCCACCTGGTAAAAGTAGAAGTTTTTTCCTGCCAATAGCATACTATTATAAACATACTCATATAAATGTACAATGTATAACTACAATTACAAAGGTACTACACATTTTTAGGAGATTTGGACAAAATAGAATTCATGAGAATTTCTGTATTTGCACAGCACAAACCCGTAGCATTACAACAAACAACTGGGGTGTCTGTATGTGAAGTCACATGTTTTATGTGTCTCACTGTTAATAAGAAAAACAATTTGCAATCAATGTTCAGAGGAAAGAATTTATTATCTTTCCATTTTCTCTATAGAAGATGGTTTATGAAAAGTAATTGTCAAAAGTAATGTAGACAAAAGTAATGTAGACAAAAAATATTGTAGAAGTGGGTAGGGTAATTAATTAATAATTTTTTCTGGATTTTGTAATGCTTTTGGTATTTGTCAGATTTAAAATTTGGGGATTTTTTGTGAACTCACACTCTGTTCCACGGGTCCAGTCAGAGCCTGGGGTCCTCGCTCTGATGACTAGGCCCCAGCATGGTGCTGTCTGGGGCTGAAGACTCCAGAGGTTTTGCCATGACTCGCCTTTGGTCTCAGGTTGGGCAGGTCGTCCTGTGGACTTCCATGTGGACTCCCCGTCCCCATGCTGCAAACCCTCTGGCCAGGTAGGCTCCACGCTTGAGGGGTGTACGTGCACTCCTAGCCCGCTTCTACCCACACACGGTTTGAGTGTGGTCAGGAGTGTCCCCCAAACTCCCTCCATGCTGCCACTTTACTGTGTCAGCCAATTAGGTGGATTCCGTCCCTCAGCTTTTGGTTTCCCTCTACCTAAAATGCTTTCAACTCTGCGACTTTGACCCAGAAAGGTAGGGCAGAGATACACGTGTCTCACAGACCAGCTTCTCCTACCTCAGCCCCCATTCTCCTTTCCAAGATTCCCAGATTGGTGTGGGAGCTTCCTCTCTCTGCAGCTGTCAGGCTCTTCCTGAGGTGGCCTCTGTCACCCCTGTCCCTGAGGCAAACACAGAATGGTTGTCAGGGAAAATGTTTACATGAAGAAAAATGAAAAGCACCTTTCAATTATTGTACGCTATTATCTTAGTTACATTTTATTTCAATAAACAAATTCCACGCCGTTGCTACTGAGGGAAATAACTAGTATGTTGGGGACATAAAAACTGTTTCTAAATATTTTAAAAGTCGTCACTTTGAAGAGAGATTAAATTTACTTTGAATGGTCCTGAAGGGTCCAATTGGGACCCAAGGGCAGACTTCACTGAGAAGTTACTGTAATTCAAAGGTTAAAAACTAATATTTTTGTAAGCATTTTATTTATAGGGGAAAAGTTTATCCTTGAACAGATTTTACAATAAACTAATTCAGAAAACTATTTCCACGTATGTGACTACATTTTTTTTAAACATAGGTTATCAAGTCACATGGTAGAGACACTGTTAATGAAAAGATGACTGACTTTAAGAGCCTGGCCACGTGTAGAGGCTGCGATTCTTCCCTTCTCTGTGTCTCCCCACTCCTTCCCCCATTCCGTCATCCATTCTCATTCCAGGTGCCTTTCCTACTTAAGTCTCACAAAGCTATTGTGTTCTCCACAGACTTGATAGAGGTTGGGAGTATATAGTTGACAAAGAAGTCAGTTGTCCACTCCAGAGGCCATTTCAGATGGTGGCAGAATTGGGATGATCACCCTTACCCCAGCTTTCTGTGATGGGGCTACTGTGTGGTGGCCCAGGTTTCATCTTAGGGTGTCAATGAAACATGAGCAGCAGGTAGTTTCCACTGGCTGGTGCATTAAATAAGGACCAAATGTTCACATACATGTACGAATTAGGCTTTCTGGCAGTAACAGCCAGAGCTGGAGAGATTGCTCCTCTGCACCGCCCCCCTCCCCACTATTCATAATATATTTTCACCTTGTAGAGCTCCTTTCTCCTTTTAGGTTACTCTTGGTATTAAATGTCTCCAGTATAGCTCTGTTGTCAGGGGACACATTCCAAGTTATTCTAAGTTCTAAAGCTTCTATATACATGGTCCTGGGCCCAAGGCTACCTTTTCCACAGAAAAAAAATTTGACAGTAGTACTTACCTCCCCTTTCGGATCATCAAAAAGCTACCCTTTCTTTCTACTTGCCTGGGCACTCCTGCCATTAACTTATTCCTCTGTGATAAGCCACAAATTTGAGCCATTATTTCTAGTTAAAATATTACACAGTATGTTTTCCCTCTTTGGAATGAAGGTCGAGAGGGGGCTTTCTCTAGGACAGAGTAGAGATCCAATCCCAAGGAATGAGATACTGACAAGATAATTCCAGAATGAAGGAAGAAGTAAACACTCAGAAACTAAAGGGGGGAGTCTTGGTGGTGAGGGAGGAGTAGGGTTTGGAATACTATTTAGAAGCGACAGAAAGGGGATGTGTGAGAGAAAAGGATGGTAAATTTAGGGAAGGAAGCACTCAGGGGATGCTCTGATATTCAGGATTCCATAGAAGAGTCAGGAATTTCTCTTCCTTCCTCGAGATCGGGGAGACCCAGTTGGAAACTTCTGAAATGTTTCTGCCCTTCCCACTCATGAAGCAGAGGTGAACTATTTAAAACTTGAAAAAAGCACTTAATTTGTACATAGATGCTTGGATTTTTAGAAAAGAATTCTAGAAAATATTTCTTCCTGAAAAGTTAAACAAAAAGTACACCAGACCCTAAACTCTCTTCACCTAAGAGCAGGAAACATTTTTTACAATACAGAAATAGACTCACAGACATAGAAAACAAACTTATGGTTACCAAAGGGGGGGTGGGGAGGGATAAATTAGGAGTTTGGGATTAACATATACACACTACTACATATAAAACAGATAACCAATCCTTATTTCCCTACTGTATAGCACAGGGAAATATACTCAATATTTGATAACCTATAATGGGAAATAATCTAAAAAAGAATAGATATAGATATATATGTATAATTGAATCACTTTGCTGTATACCTGAAACTAACACAACATTGTAAATCAACTATATTTCAAAACAAATTAAAAAAAATAAAAAAATGCAACCCTCACTGACTTTGCCATTTTGCCTCGATTTTTCTTTAGCAAGGTAATTCTTTTTTTCCCCTTTCTTTCTTCCTTTCTTTCTTTCTTTCTCCCTTTCTTCCTTTCTTTCTTTCTTTTTCTCTCTTTCTTCTCTTTCATTCTCTTTCTTTCTTCCTTTCTTCCTTCTTTCCTTTCTTTCATTTTTAAAAAAATTTTTATTGGAGTATAGTTGCTTTACTGTGTTGTGTTAGTTTCTACTGTACAATAAAGTGAATCAGCTATATGTATACATATATCCCCTCTTTTTTGGATTTCCTTCACATTTAGGTCACCACAGAGCACTGAGGAGATTCTCTGTGCTATACGGTGGGTTCTCATTAGTTATCTATTTTATATAGTATCAGTAGTGTATATATATCAATCCCAATCTCCCAATTCATCCCAGTCCCCTTCCCCCTTGGCATCCATACATTTGTTCTAGCAGAGTAATTCTCTTCCTAGGCTTCTCCCCTGTCCTCAGGTAGAAGCACAGAATGAATTGTTTTTCTAAGCGTCTCAATTTTCTCAAGATCAAGTGTGGTCATACTTCCCAACTGAACACCATTCATCTTTCAAGTGCAGCTGAATCGAACTTCTTTGGGGACGCCTTCCTTGCTGTGGGATGCAGTTACCGTGCACCGACTTGCCTGGTTCAGCTGTCTGTACCTCTCAGTAGATGGGGAGGGAGCCGCGTGTGGTCAGGGGTTGAGGAAAGCAATGTGCCCAGCCTCCCTGTGAAATATGTGAATGAACACATGGTCACTTGTCACGGGGATGTCAAGAGAAGTTATCAGAAGCTACACTTGGTGAGAGTTTCTAAGTACAGTGATTTAGTGTTGTGTGTCTTTATCTCTCAATTTTACGAAACTGCAGAAGCCAATAGCCCTATAGTTGCGTCACCACTTTGCCTAATGAAATTTTTATACTCTGTGGAAATGAGAGAGGGTGAATGAAAACAAAGGGCTCCAGTTCTGAAAAGAAGGTCAAACTAATAAGCTGGAACTGTATATAATTGCCTATCTACTCTTACTTACAGTATTTATATCTATATATAGACATCTATGGGTATAAATATTTATGTTTATATGATTAGGGTCCCTTTGTGTGTTTGGGTAAGGAGCATAAATGTAAGCAAGGACCATCTCCACACTCATTTACCTAATACACATAAAATGTTCACCATACTGCAGTCTACAGCCTACACTCTGGTTGGGCTCTTTACACTATATACTGATAGGTTTTGGGGTTTTTTTAATTATCCAAAGTCCACAATTTATTCAGGTTTCCTTAGTTTTTACCTGATGTCCCTTTTGTGCTCCAGGATTCCATCCAATATCCTACATTCCTTTCAGATGTCAGGTTCCTCTGGGCTGGGACATTTTCTCAGACTTTCCTTATTTTCGATGATCTCGAAAATGTTGAGGCATACTGATCAGGAATTTAGTAGCATTTACCTCTATTGGAATTGTTCTGGTGTTTTTCTCATTAGTAGTCTGGGGTTATGAGTCTGGGGGAAGAAGACAGCAAAAGAGATAAAAGAAGGTCCACCGACAAAAATCACCATTCTCCTCACATACCATCGATGTGACTCATCACTGTCACTGTTAACCTCAAACAGGTTAACATCCTTGACTGAGGGAGTGTTTGTCAAGTTTCTCCACTGCAGAGCTACTCTTTCCTCGTCTTTCCCTACTGCACTCTTTGGAAGGCAGTCCCTGTGCACAGCCCACACTTAAGGACTGAGGATCTATGCTCCACCTTCTGGAGGGTGGAGTAGCTATAAAAATTATTGGTTCTTCTTCAGAGAAGGTCTGTCGCTTCTCCCTATTTGTTTGTTTGTCTATCATTTATATCAGTATGGACTCATAGATATCTATTTTACACTTTAGGTTATAATCCAATACTACTTTATTTTGTTGCTTAAATTGTTGCAGCCTTGGCCATTGCAGAGCTGTTCCAGTTGACTCCTGTGCCTTTGACATCCCCCTCATTGTTGGTTTTTTAGCACTTTCTTACTTTCTGGCACTGTAAGATACTCCAGGCTCATCCTGTACATTTCCTGCTCCAGTTCTATAATCAACCATTTCTCCAAGGATTCCTGGTTCCTTTTATTGAAGAATGGTATAGAAATCAAGATCTGAGCACTAGGTGTGCTTGTTGCTGCTGAAGCGTTTATTTCTAGACCTTCTCAGTTAACAGAGCCAGGAAATACATATGTGCATAATAACTTACCCTGTATATTTATTTGCATCTACAAGTCTATCTATATATACATCTGTATTTATAGTAAGCTAAACAGGAGTTCATACTGATATCTCCAATTCTAATCTATTATCAGTGGATCATTCTAGCCTCCCCTTGCTTGTCTGTTCCACTCCAACAGGGAGAAACCTGGCTCCCACCTTCTGCCATCCATTTACTTAATTGTCTAATTCCAGAATCCATGTATAGTGGTTTCAGTTTATAGGATTTTATTGAAGAAAGTTGAAGCCAATTACTCATTCCTAAGTGCCATTATGGACTAGCCATAGTAACAGCAATAGGCATCTATCTGCTATTATTAGTGCCATTTAGACAGTGTTAGGAAAATTAAAATGATCATCAAATATTTGTCTTATATGTAAATGGATTCTATTCGATTGTACAAACATTTGCAAAGAGGCATCCATATTGACAGCTACTGGTGAAGGCATGGGTGGAGTGAAGGGACCCTTCAGAAAAAAAACAACACGTTTTGTAAGCATTTTGAGTGCCTACTGTGTGTCAAGCTATCGGGGAAACAAAAATGAGCAGGATTGAATTTAAAAGTTTAAATGTCATATAGTAGACAGTCAAGAAGCAGGCACAGAACTAAAGAGAGATGCATAGTCAGAGCCTGGTAAGTATTAAAATACTTGTATAGCAAAAAGGAAGGAGAGAAAACTTTATACCAGGGAAGACAGAGAAACTTTACAGAGCTAATATTTGATCTAGGTCTTGAATACAAGCAGAAATCCAAGAAGTTCAAGAAAGGCGGGGGGGGAGATAAAGGGGATCCTGGGCCAAGGGAACAACACACACGAAGGCACAGAGGAGTGAAAGTGCACATTGTTCTTAACAAATTCTCAGTATCCCATTTACCTTATCCTAATAATATCCTATTGCCACCTAGTGACATTATTTCCTGGTAAACCATAAATATAAATGATTAATGGAGGTTTATGCTTTGGAAACACAGTGACATTTATAACACCTGCACTATTTCCAGTGTGGGACAAACAGTGCAGAAGTGAGTTACTAATAGCATCCTCTGAGAATTCGCTTTTTAAAACAACAGACATGGAGATTATGCCTGAGGAAATGATGGAATAATTAGGTTTTGTGAACTCTTGGTCTAATGCAACAAATCACTTCATTTTTTTTTTTACTGGAGATTAGCCCAATGACTAAACCATACTTTAAAAAACATCATAATATTATCCCACCCTTTCTGAGTATATGACCCTAAACACTGTATAATCTCCTCCAAAGTTATATGAAAAGGGAGAATTCTTATCTTTTTCGGCGTTAAGAGAGCAGTCACTAAAATTTTATTCACTTTTGTCTGTTTGGGTCTATCATACTTAATAACTTGTCCTATTTTTATAAAAGTAACTGCATCCCTGTATAATGATATTATGCCCACATGTTCCTTCTGTTCATGTTTATCATCACCAGAAATAGTTTTCCCATTTTCCCAGGTATCCATCAGCATTCTAAAACCAGAGTCATATACTGTCAATATTGAGAATTCTTTACGACATCAACTATAAACAAAAGTGATCCTCAAGAAACTACCATCAATCATTTCAACTTCATTCCAAAATATTGGGTCTAAACCTAGAAAATACAAAAGCATGGGGCCTAAAAGTTTTAAATAATAACAAGTTACTATTAAAATGTCATCTGTTAAATTAGAATAAAGAGAACTAACTCCAAAGCATAAAGGGAATGAATTTAGAACATAGAAAAAAAAATGTTTTATGTACCTGAGCCTCAAGATAGAAGGGGCCCGCGTGGATATACCAATTCATTGACATTTGGGGATAATTTATTAAAGCAGCAAGTACTGCCCTAACTAATCTACCAATTCTACAGGAAAGGATTAGGGAATGCTTCAAAGCTGACTCCTTAATCATATATGAGGTTTTTCAGGGGTACATATAGGAGAGATGGGAGTGGGAAGGGGTGCAGCAATTAAAGACAAATATCATATGATATCACATGGAATCTAAAAAAAAAAAAGGGTACAAATGAACCTATCTACAAAACAGAAATAGAATTACAGATGTAGAAAACAAACTTATGGTTACCAGAGGATAAGAGAGGGGGAGGGATAAATTGGAAGACTGAGATTGACATATACACACTACTATAGATAAAATAGATAACTAATAAGGACCTACTGTATAGCACAGGGAACTCTACTCAGTATTCTGTAATGACCTATATGGGAAAAGAATCTAAAAGAGTTGACGTATGTATATGTATAACTGATTGACTTTGCTGTACACCTGAAACTAACACATTGTAAATCAACTATACTACAATAAAAAAAATTTTTAAAAAATAGCATGAGCAAAAGCATAAGAGTCTGAAAACATGTTTATATAAAATGTTTTCAGTCATTGAATATGTCTGTCACATTAGGTATGAGGAGGACAGAGGTATGGAATAGGTTGGAGAAGTAACTATACAAGACCATAGTATGAAGAATCTTTTATTTCCAGGCATAAACTTAGGACTTTATGCTGGTCATTTCTAATACACATTTCACAGAGCCATAGGGTTACCTTAATCATTGTGACTGCCATTTTCTCGAGGAAACAAGAGAAAGAAAGGAAATTGAGGTTGATTACGGGGACTGAAGGAAATATTGACCATTCATAATAGCCAGTGAGGAAAACAGTAAAGCGTGTGACCAATAACTAGGACAAGTATTGTATTTATTATTTTTAATGTGAAAAGATTTTATTTTTTTTAATTTTAACTGAGATATAATTGACATAATATTATATCACTTTCAGACGTACAACATAATGATTTGATATTTGTATACATGGTGAAATGATCACCACAGTAAGTCTAGTTAACATCTGTCACCAGACATAGTTACATACATAGTAGTGTTTTTTAATATAAGAGAAAGGAATGGAAAAGTAAATGTTATTCAGAGAGAATAAATAAATTGTGGTCTAGTCATATAATGAAATACTACCTAGCTGTTAAAACTCCATGAGCAATGCATTCACTTTTGACAATAAGGATAGATTTTAAAAGTAGGTTGAATGAAGAAAACTGAGTTGAAGAGAACTTTACTACAGTACGGTAGCATTTATGGAAAAAAGTTAAAAACACAGAATAACACAAATATGTATATAACAAAAAAATAAAATATTAACTTGAAGGATATATGACATTTTTGAAAGCAGCTGGCTCTGGGGAGAGAAGAAAATGGACCTGGAGAGGGAGAATTTAAAGTACTTCCATTTTATTTATAACATTTTCTTTATAATATGCAAAAACCCACAAAAATGAGTTGGACAGAGGTATACTAAAATGTTAATAGGCAGTGACTGTGGAAGGTAACATTTTGGGCAATATTTTTCCTACGCTTCATACTTTTCTCCATTTTTCAAATTTTCTAAAATGACCAAGTAGTACTTTTGTAGTTATCTCCCCATTTTCAAAAACCATGCATGTTACAGGCACAATCGTGGCAGCCTCCGTTTTAGAAGACAGCACGGGACATGAGGAAAGTATTGTCACCTATACCTGATGTTCCTTCCTAGTCAGGTGAAGGTCAGTGGGCTTGAGGAAAGATGGTAATTTAAGATGTTCTGACTTCAGCAATGCTTATGATTCTCTCCTTATTCTGCACTCAGTGCATTGAGAAAAGAGCATCTGGAGTCATGATTTTCATTAGAATTTTCCCTGAGTCACATCCAGGTTAATAAGATATGTGGGTGAATCCCCATTGATCATGTATATATTTAATGTGCGTGGTCTGTTTTAACCATGTTCAAAAATAAAGCTTTTTGGTACTGTTTCTAAATGTATTATGCCCTATGTTTTTTTTCCCCTTCTCAAAATCTTCTCACTCTCCCACACTTAGATCTCTTAAACCAATTTCTCTGGCTCTACATGCCTTCCTTCTTATTCATAAGTTTTTACACCAATCAAGCCAAAAGGCAGCATATCACAATGTGAGGAATATGGACTTTGAAACTAAAAACCATGGGTTTGAGTGCAGGCTCTGCTTGTAATTATTTTCATGACTGAGCAAATGACTATCTTTCTGAGCTTCAGTTTATCTCTCAATCGGAGACTATACTGCCTGGACCTCAGGTGAATGGCCTCACCAGAATAACCAGATCACAGGCGTCAGTGTGATTTGTAAGCTAAAAAAATGCTGAGGTAGGGCTTCCCTGGTGGCGCAGTGGTTGAGAGTCCGCCTGCCGATGCAGGGGACACGGGTTCGTGCCCCGGTCCGGGAAGATCCCACATGCCGCGGAGTGGCTGGGCCCGTGAGCCATGGCCGCTGGGCCTGCGTGTCCAGAGCCTGTGCTCTGCAACGGGAGAGGCCACAACGGTGAGAGGCCCGTGTACCGCAAAAAAAAAAAAAAAAAAAATAGGAAAAAAAATGCTGAGGTAAAGGTTTACCAGCCTTCTTGAACTAAGTGGGTGGCTCCAGGATATCTAAGGGGGAGGAAGGGTCTAGCCATGTCCTGGACAATCAATGAGGCGAGTGATTTGTAGCTAGGTGTCCCTTGAAGCAAATTACTAATTAATCTGTGAGCATGTACATAGGACACGCTGCTGCTCAGGTGACCCGTGACCATCCAAATCCATGGAGCAGGTCAGTGGCACTGATACTTACTGTTTGTAGCTTTACATTCGTCTGTTCTTAGACCTCTTGACCCATGTCCCATGGATTTAATTGCCACCATCCAAACCTATTGGAAATATGGCAATATTAGTGAATTCATTCATTCAACTTTAAATTGAATTTTAAAAAGCATTTTCCTATGCTCCTGGCACTTGTCCTTGTGCAAAGAAACAGGCAATAAACCCAACCAATCAGGGAACTATATAAATTGTTAGAAGTGATCTGTGCTATGTGATGTGAGTGTAATAAGGCAGGGGGAAGGCTAGGGAGCAAAGGGTTGGACTGCCTTTCAATAGGACGGTGTGGAGGCCTGGAGAAGGTTCCTCAGGCCTCCAGCTATAGGAAGTGTGTATTTGTTTTCTTTTGCCGCTATAATGAGTTACCCCAAACCCTGCAGCTCAAAACAGCACGTACTTACTGTCTCACGGTTTCTGTAGGTCAGAAGCCTTGGGTTGCCTTGGCTGGTTCCTTTGGTCTGGGTCTCACAGGGCTGAAATCGAGGTATAGGCAGACCTGGATTCTCATCTGTGGGCTCTGGAGGAGAATCTGCCTCCCAGCTCACTCAGGTCTTTGGCAGAGTTGGTTCCCTGTGGTTGTAAGACTGAAGTCCTCATTTCCTTGCTGGCTATCAGCTGGAGTTCTTTAACCTCCTAAAGGCCGCCTGCATTCCTGCAACAGCACACTGAGTCCTTCTCATGCTTTGAATTTCTCTGACAACCTTCTGCTACAGTTCTTCTGCCTTTAGTGGGAGAAAATTCTTTAAGGGTCCATGTGGTTAGATTGGTTTCTTATCCAGGATAATCTCCCTACCTTATGGTCTCTATCCTTAATTACATTGGCAAAACCCCCTTTTTGATATTCAATGGAACATTTACAGGGTCTAGGGACAAGGATATGGACATCTTTGCGAGGACATTATACCCACCACAGAGTTCAAGGTCTCCAGCTGCTGCACAAAGGAAGGCCCATTCCTGGGACACATGGGATCCTCTGACAGCTGACTTTGGCTTGAGGACCCTCTGAGGGCTTTTCAGAACCTTCCTTAGAGTGCATGACTTTCTAGGATGCTCTCACCCAACTTTCTTTTCCTTTCCCTTTCTCTTGGGTCAGACTTGAATCACAGGAATTTCTCCTAATACAATCCATGAACATTGAATCCCATCTTAGTGCCTGCCTCTTGGAACACCTGGACTTTGTGGTACCATCAGTGGAGACAGACAAGTGGTAGGATGGGCATCTGGGCTTGGCTCACCCCACCACCCAGCAGCAGATGGAGAGGATGCTGTACTGGTTGGTAAGAGGGACACCGATAGTCCTTGATACATGATATCACCTCCATTCCTAAAGATTTCACTGGGGGTGATTTGAAGCCATGTCCTGATGGGAATGAGAATGCTGTGGCAGGTGTAATATATAGGCATTTGTAAAAAAAAATCCAGGGAGCAGTGCCTGTAAAGACATTAGAATTAGTCAGTTACTGCTAAGTTGTATTCACACTTTACAGAAGAAAATAAACGGGGCTGTCAACAAGTGCGACAGTCTTATGGCTTATAAAGAGGTTTTTATGTCCTGTAGTAGCAGGGCAGACACAGGCTGAAGATCTGTTAGAGTTGCAGGGATGTTTGAATGCTCAGCCAATGCAGGTCTGCTCTGCAAAGTCAGGGGATCCTGAAACATGGGATGGGGACATCTTTACGGATGTGCCCGAGGATGTTGACTTTATCACCCCTCTCTTCCCAGACCCTGTGGGCTTGCACAGGTAGCCCACTGTTTTCTAGTAAAATCTAGCCCTTCAGTTTTGCTGGAAGATGCTGCAAAATCCTCAACCCCGCAGACGGTATAGTCTCGGACACCTCCACCCCAACTTCCATCTCTTCTTTTTCTGGGATCAGACTTGCATCGCAATCTGTTGATTTTCATAGCCTTCCCAAGATGTCTACCGGAAGTTCCCTGAGAGGGGTTTCCCCTAATAAAATCTTTGCACATCTAACCCCTTCTTGGTGTCTGCTTCTTGAAGGACCCAGATAAACAGAGGTGGTTGAGCAAGGTCTCAGTGAGAAGGTGTCATCTGAGCCAAGACATGCAGGAGGTGGAGACAGCTAGCCATGTGGGAACTGGGGGGGAAGAACTTTCCACGTGAGAGAACAACAGTAGCAAAAGCCTTGGGAGGAGCCTTCCCTGCTGTGGTCAGGGAGGTAGGTAATTGGGTGCTTTTTACTCTGAGTGACCAGGAAAGGAATCGCAGGGTGTTGAACCAAGGAATGACATGATATAACTTAAGTTTTTTTAACCTTGTAAAACTTGAAGTATAGTTAATTTACAATGTTGTGTTAGTTTCAGGTGTACAGCAAAGTGATTCAGTTATACATATATATATATATATATATATATATATATATATATTCTTTTTCAGATTCTTTTCCATTATAGGTTATTACAAGATATTGAATATAGTTCCCTGTGCTATACAGTAAGACACTGTTATTGGTTTATTTTATATATAGTATTGTGAATATGTTAATCCCAAACTCCTTATTATTATTCCAAACTCCCCCACCCCCCGCTATTCCCTTTGGTAACCATTGGTTTGTTTTCTATGTCCTTGAGTCTATTTATGTTTTGTAAATAAGTTCATTTATGTCATTTTTTTTTAGATTCCACATGTAAGTGATATCATATGATATTTGTCTTTCTCTGTCTGACTTAATATGATAATCTCTAGGTCCATCCATGTTGCTGCAAATGGCATTATTTCATTCTTTTTTATGGCTAAGTAGTATTCCATTGTGTATGTGTGTATGTGTATATATATATATATATACACACACACCACATCTTCTTTATCCATTCAACTGTCAATGGACACTTGGGTTGCTTGCATATCTTGACTATTGTAAATAGTGCTGCAATGAACATTGGGGTGCATGTATCCTTTCGAATTACGGTTTTCCCCGGATATATTCCCAGGAGTGAGATTGCTGGATCATATGGTAGTTCTATTTTTAGTTTTTTAAGGAACCTCCATACTGTTCTCCATAGTGGCTGCACCAGTTTACATTCCCACCAACAGTGTAGGAGGGTTCCTTAACTTCAGATTTAAAAGGCTCTTTCCTGCAGCTATCTGAGGAACAGATTGCAGGAGGCCAAAGGCAGAGCCGAAGTATCAGTTAGGAGACTATTGCAAGATCCATGTCAGGATGATGGAACTGACCAAGGGCGGAAGCAGTGGAAATGACCAGAATCTGGATGTATTGTGAAGGGAGAGACAACCAAATTTCTTGAAGGATTGGGTGTGGATTCGAGAGGAAAGATGGTGACTAGAATGTGGATGCTACTAATGGAAATGGAGAAGGGAGCAGTTGCTTAAGGAAGAGATCAGGAGTTTGGGACATGCTAAGTTTGAGACGTTTATACAGCATATACGAGGGAATGTCAAGTGGCAGCTGGATGTATGAGTCTGGTGTCCAGGGGAAAAGTCTGGGCTGGAGGCATACGTTTGGGAGTTGTTGTCAGTAAGATGATATTTAAAGCCAGGAAACTAAATGAGCTCCCCAAGGAGTGACTGTGGATAGCAAAAATATGTAGTTTTTGCTACACATACAAGCAAGTGAATTTGTATGACTCACACCTGAATATCTATGCTCAAAAAGCACCGGAACATCTGGATGATTTTCTCTAGAGTTGTATTCCTATGATGCAAATTCTCAACTTGTTCACCGTACATCTCTATTTAAGAACCAGTAGAATAATTTTATACCTCCAGCTTTCCTAACTGATTAACAAAATTGAGAACCAAAGACATTAGTGAGTAAAAAAGATTTTTTTCACAAATTATTCTACCTGTAGAACTGAAACCTAATGTTAGACCTGGAGGCTCATTTGCTTATTAGGTTCGTTTCTGTCTATATTTTATGCTTGAATTACATTCATCAGGATTCTCCATTTTCTTCTATTTCTGCTGCACTGAGACTAAAATCTATTTTCTTTATTCTATGTATTTAAAAATTGTGTTAACTATTTTGAATCAAATAGTTTTCACTGAATTCTCCCAGGGCAATTTTCCACATATAATTCACAAAACAATGCAAAGGAAACTTTCTTATTTGTGTTTCTGGAGAAAAGACTTCCCCAGTGAGTATCCTCAGCCTGTGCTGCAGGGGAGCCTCTGCGCATCATGGCTAAGGGGGCACTTCAGAATTCCAGCTTGCTCGAGTTCTCTTACTTCCTTCAAAATACAGTAGATGACATCTTCATGCAAGATCTTTATAGACGCATGAATATGTGGGGCTAGAAGGAATCACTGTGATCACTGCCTCTCCCTCATTTTATAAATCGGTGTATCAAAGATTAAGCTACTTTCAAGTATTGGCAGTTCTTGCTTTCTGTCTTCTTTCTCCCTACCTTAGGTTCCTAGGGCTGCTGGAATAAATTCCCACAAGCTTGGTGGCTTCACACCACAAGAATTCCTTTTCTCACTGTTCCAGAGGTTAGCAGTCTGAAATCAAGGGGTTCACAGGGCCACACTCCCTCCGAAGTCTCTAGAGCACAATCCTTCTCTGCCTCTTCCAGCTTCGGGTGACCCCAGGTGTTCCTTGGCTTGTGACAGTGTAACTCCAGCCTCTTCTGTCTTCACGTCGCCTCTTCCCTCAGTGTCTCTGTGTCTCAAGTCTCCCTCTCTTTTCTCTTATAAAGAAAGACACCGGTCATTGAATTTAGGGTGGACTTAAGTCTGGATCCTGAGATTATTAACTTACTTAATTACATCTGCAAAGAACCTATTTCCAAATAAGGTCATATTCACAGGTACCAGGGGTTGGAATTTGGACATGTCTTTTGGGGGCATACTGTTCAATCCATTACACTTTCCTTCCTTCTTTCCTTTCCTTCTTTCTTCTGCTTGATTCAGTCCTCACACCAGGTAGTTCCTTTTATCCTTTCATGCATCACTTCAATTCCAAGCTATCACTGACTCTTCAAGGAGATCATAATCCTTCTTTTAAAAAAAAGGGCTTAGGGCTTCCCTGGTGGCGCAGTGGTTGAGAGTCCGCCTGCCGATACAGGGGACACGGGTTTGTGTCCCGGTCCGGGAGGATCCCACATGCCGCGAAGCGGCTGGGCCCGTGAGCCATGGCCGCTGGGTCTGCGCGTCCGGAGCCTGTGCTCCGCAACGGGAGAGGCCACAACAGTGAAAGGCCCAAGTACCGCAAAAAAATAATAATAATAAAAAATAAAGAAAGGGCTTAGAACACAAGGGTTAGCTGGAAAAACTACAGTCCCACCTTTCGAGGTTGACCCAAAGTAGCCATGGTTATATTCCATTATCTCCTTTTTCTATCACCCACCCTGTAACTTCTTCATTTTTCACTCCATCGGCCATCTGGTCTAGTTCACTCACCTGGTGGAAGAACACAGACCTTAATCCCTGAGGACTCTGAGCCTTTGGTTATCTTGTCTTTACCAGCTGCGGTTGTGGGAGTTGCCTGGTTACTGTTACAATGCATATAGAAGCACCTGGGGATGTTCTGGTGAATCTGGCACGTTTCGGGTATACTCCTCCCTGGCTCCACTCCATGGTCTACCAGCATGAGAATCTCAAAGTGGATGGTTGTAATCCAGCTTTACGTTCAGGGGAACTGTCACTTGTGTCCCCTGATGGAAGTGTGCCCCACCTCCCTTGGAACTAGGGCCTCAGCGTCAGTCAGCTATTTTTTAAAAATTAATTAATTAATTTATTTTTGGCTGTGTTGGGTCTTTGTTGCTGCCCACGGGCTTTCTCTAGTTGTTAAGAGCGGGGGCTACTCTTCGTTGCCGTGCGCGGGCTTCTCATTGTGGTGGCTTCTCTTGTTGTGGAGCACGGGCTCTAGGCGTGCAGGCTCAGTAGTTGTGGCGCGTGGGGTCTAGAGCGCAGGCTCAGTAGTTGTGGCGCACGGGCTTAGTTGCTCCGCGGCATGTGGGATCTTCCCGGACCAGGGCTCAAACCCGTGTCCCATGCATTGGCAGGCGGATTCTTAACCACTGCGCCACCAGGGAAGCCCCAGTCAGCTATTATTGTAGAAGACATCACTTCAAACCTCAGTAGTCTCCAATCATAAACAAGTATTATATGCACGGATCTATTGGAAAAGCTCTGCTTTAAGCTGCAGGTCTGCTGGTTGGCTGGATTGGTTCTGCTCTGTGTGTGTCTTCTTCTGGGAACTGCAGGCCAGCTGGGTATGTTCTTCTCATGGTGATGGCAGAAGCACAAGAAGACAAAGCCAAGTGCACTAGCACATATCAAGCCATTGCATGTGCCATCCTACCAGCTAAACAGAGTCCTTTGATCCTAAAGTCAAAGTGTGCGAGATATAGTCTAAGGGGCCAAGCATATTACACTGCCAAGTCCAACAACAATACAGCAGAGAAGTGTACCCTTCCCATGGACTGTCGGGGGACTGGAAGCAGTGACTGTTTACTGAACAATACTCTAATTTATACAACCTTCAGTGGAAATGAGAAACCCAGCTTTCGGAAGTGGGACACTGGGAATGATGGCGAGATGCACCAATCCTACTTCCACATGATACATCATCCTTTGCTTCAGTGCATCCTCCTGGAAAACTGCACACCAACCCTACAGGTTGTGATCCTAGGTTGGTGCATTAGCTGAGCCTTTCATAGGCCATCCCAGGGATCTGTCAGATTGAGTGCTTCTGAATGGTGATATGGTGAATGGGAGAAACAGTGGATCTCAGGGTCACGTGCCATTCAGCGTACCCCTTTCCACATAAAATGGGTTCTTTGGTCTGAGCCTGTGTTGTGAGAGATCCTGTATCAGGAACCAAGCTTTCTTAGAGCCGTCATTATACTGCAGGCAGAAGCACTGTGGCCAGAAAGCAAACTGCTCTCTGGACTAGGTATGAATTATATATGTAAACTCTAGGATCATAGAGACCTGCAGCAATTAACTTGCCATCAGGTGTTCTCCTGGAGATACGGTACCATACGAAGGGCTAAGACTTGGTCTCTGCTGCGGATAGGTCAGGCTTCAACAGCAGTATTGGTGGTGAGAGAGCTCACGCTTTGGGTCCATGAATAGCTTTCGACTCTAACATCAGGGGTGCTCTGTTCACAGGCCTCTTGTACACTGGGGTGGCCAAAGATGACCACAGACTTAGTGGCTTAAAGCAATACAAACTTACTATCTTAGAGTTTTGTAGGTTAGGAGTCCAACAGAGGTCTCACTGGGCTAAAATCAAGGTGTCAGCAGGGCTGCATTCCTTTCTGCAGGGATGCTCTAGGGGAGAACCTGTTTCCTTGCCTTTTCCAGCTGCTAGAGGCTGCCTGTATTCCTTGGACCATGGATCCTTCCTCCATATTCAAAGCCAACAACATTGCATCTCTATGACTGTTCTTCTATAGTCACCTGTCTCTCTGAGCATAGTTAGGAAAGATTATCTGCATATAAAGCCTGTGATTAGGACTTCCCTGGTGGCTCAGTGGTTAAGAATCCACCTGCCAATGCAGGGGACACAGGTTCAAGCCCTAGTCCAGGAAGATCCCACATGCCACGGAGCAACCAAGCCTGTGCGCCACAACTACTGAGCCCGCGTGCCACAACTACTGAAGCCCGCGCGCCTAGAGCCTGTGCTCCGCAACAAGAGACACCACTGCAATGAGAAGCCCGCGCACTGCAACAAAGAGTAACCCCCACTCAACGCAACTGGAGAAAGCCCACATGCAACAACGAAGATCCAACACAACCAAAAATAAATAAATAAAATTAATTTATTAAAAAAATTAAAAAAAAAAAAGCCTGTGTTTAGGCACACCTGGAATATCCAGGATAATCTCCCTATCTCAAGGTCCTTAACCTCAATTACATTGGCAAGGTGTCTTTTGCCATATAGGGCAATATATTAATGTGATCTGGGGATTAGTATGTGGACATCTTCTGCCTACCACAGAGAGAAAGTCCAATCAATGAAAGGCCAATCAATGGTGCCTTGATGAGTGTATTAACCTTGTGGAATGCAGTCTTGCTGGTGGTCCTCTGAGGAGCTGTGCAGAATACATCTCAGAATCGTTGCACTTCAGGACAGAAAGACTGAGGCATTCCACCACCTCCTGTCCCCCGTGGGTTAAGGGTTGAGATTGGAGACATTAACACCTCCCCATTTTGGGGTGGTCCCTGTGCATCATAGGCGAGTGATCTCCACAGCTTATAAATAGTGAAGTAGAGAGATATGGCAGAGTGCATACAACTAAGTGTTCAACAATCCTTGGCTAAAATCAGGTGGTCAAGGATGGGACGTGGTACCTCACAAGTGTGCCTCTATCTGTTTAACGTGCTTGACTACGGCCCTTTATTAGAAGACACGTTAATTAAGAAACTTAGAGCTGTGCATTACGGAACTGATTGTATTATATATAAACAAAGTAAATATCTAAAGGGAGGTGCTAGGAATAAGGTCAAAAAAAATAGGAAGACAGACTTTATCTCTACTTGGAAATGGCAATCCTTGGATTTTTACATAACACCACAGAAAAGAATGAATATTTTGCTTGAATTCCTTTCCCTCATTTCCTGGTCTGTGTCCTTCAAGACTCAGCTAAGACATCACCTCTCCTGGGTGGTTTTGTGGGTGTGGCCAGAGAGAAACAACATCTCTGTGCCGTAGTAGGACCCTGGGAGCTTTCTATTTTAGCATTACCATAGTGTTTTGTAACTGCTTGTCTAAACCTGACAAGTCTTTGAGGACAAGAATTTTGTTCTAGTCATTTTTTTTGTTTGTTTCCAGGGCTTGGAATATGTGTGAGTGTATATTATATTATATTATATTATATTTTAAGGTTTACTTTATCTTTGTAGATTTTTAATTCATGCGTCCTCTATCTTTTTTTTTCCCAATGAGGTATTGGTATTTTTCTTGTTGATTTGTGAGAGCTCTTTATATATGGGGATATTAAATCCCTTGCAGCAACCCCTCTCTTTAGGCATGACTAAAATGAAGGGTAGAGGATAAGCATCTCTCCTAGGAGAGCCAGTGAGAGTGAGAAGGGTTTCCTCTGCTGACATAACTCTCACTGTCACCAAAGAGGCTTAACTGACCCTCCGATCTCACTGTATACATACTTCCTAGTTTAGCCTCAAGATGATCTTTTGATATCATTGAAGATGGGTGTGAGGAGGGGATAATGAATAAAACTAACAAACAATTTGGATTTATATAACTGGTATTATAGCTCTCCTTAATTAGATTACCGAATCTTATCTTATCTTACTGAATATATCTTTTATCTCAGTACCTCCAGTGCTACCACATTGTTGGGTATATAACAAGAACTAGTTCAATGTTATTTAACATCAATTAATTAGTAGTCAGAATTTTGAAAAAGAAAGGGACTTCAGAAACTACCCCATGAAGAGTTTCCCAAATTGTCTTCTGTCTTCTGCCAACAGTAATATCCGGAAAGAGTCATTCCAGATTCAAAAAATTTGGGAAATCCAGCATACACATTTTTCTAAAGAGTCATCATATTCATTAGTGTACTAAAGACCCTGAAAAGTTCTGCAGTTAAGAAACATGTTTCTCTGATGAATCTGGTGTGAAACACTCTTTCTCTCTCTTTTTCTTACTTAACAGAATGTTAACGTTGTGCTCAAGACTATTTGGGAAGAGCAATTCTGTTCTAATCACTGAATGCAACAGAATACTTAGTGAGCTAGTTCAACTTCTCCCAGCTGGTTGATAGCACAGCTGGGGCTAAAACAAAGTATCTTGACTTTTATTCCTGTGGTGTTTTTTTTTTTCTTTTCCACTATAAGAGGCAGCAATTGTCACTTAATGATAATTATTGGTGACAGGAGTTGGAATGCCTCTGCTGTTAAGGGAAGGAGATTAAAGAGAAAAAACACTTTATGGAAAACTTTTTTTTTGGCTGTGCCATGAGCCATGCAGGATCTTAGTTCCCCGACCAGGGATCAAACCCGTGCTCCCTGCATTGGGAGCACAGAGTCCTTTTTTTTTCCCCTCGCAGAGTCTTAACCACTGGACCACCAGGGAAGTCCTTGAAAAACTTTTTAAAGAGATCATTCATATAGCATATAAAAGAATCTAGGAATAAAGAAAAATATTTTTATTTGTAAGTTTAATATTAATTAAAATGCATGTTATTTGAAGTAGTGTCAATTGATGGTATATTAGAAAATCTGTGCTATATGGTGCATTGTGTCTGCTTATGTCCATTTCATGGGACTTTAATAAGTTATCATAAGGGTGACTTTAATGACTTATTTGAAGAAAAGAAAGAAAAGTTGAGGGAAATTTGGGTGATGGGAGTCTAAACCAAACATAAAACCAGGATTAGAGGTCTGTTGGAAAGAAAATTTCTATTCCCTGTGAGCTATAGACACAAACAAAACGGAACCAAAGACCCAAATGAAGTCTTCCTGCTGCTTAGAAAACTGAACCTTTACCTATCTGAAGAAAATTAGAGGAGAAAGTTACCATTCATTGAGCATACATTTTTATCAGATATCATAAGGTGTTTTTTTACCTAATCCTTATAATACTTGTGAATGAGAAACAATATTGTCACCCCCTTTCTACAGACAGGAAATTGAGGCATAGAGAGGTCAAGTAACTTTCTCTAGGAAGTATAATTAGGAAAAATATGAGAGCCATTGGATCTCAAAGTTCAGGTTCTCTCGTCATTCCATATTACATAAAAGTCTTAACTCCCAAAGAAAAGTGTTGAAACAAAGACCTTACTTCTAAGCAGTTAGAGAACGTACAGGACATGTGGTCTAAGGACATCGGTCCAAAGATCTCATTCTGGGTCTTCAGTGGAGGTGTCTGATGGTGCCCAGGAGGCTGCAAAGTCTACACCTTGAGGGTGAAGCTGTAGCTCCTCTGGAATCCAAAGGCTCAGCCTGGATAACAACCTGCAGGGAAGTAAACAGAAACAAACACAAATGCACAACAACAACAAAAAAAGAACTAGTCAGCAGAAGAGAGAAAACAATGAAAACTAGAGACAGAGCTGTTTAATCTTTTCATCTCAATCTTTCTTGGTAAGCAGAGCAGAAAGCTGTCAGAAAACATCAGTTATTGAAAAGGAAATTTTAAAAAATGAGTATTGTTACTTGTGTACAAGATAATCAAATGGCCTTCTCAGCAAACCCATAAGTTTTCCTTCAGGAATGGCTCAGCAAGCCAGTGTGAATGGTGACTACACTCTGAAACAGACTAAGGCAGACACCTTAATAAATATGCACTGTATCTCTTTGTGTTTTCAAAAAAATAAGAGATGATTAGCGTTATGCTGAATGCTTTCATTAAATGCAATTTTAATCTCTGCGTGTGGAATATTTGGATAACAATGAAGGAATATTCTATTTTCTGAAACGGTCTTCCTCCTTCCATCCATACAGATGACAGGCTAGCACGTGGTGCTCAGTACTTCGTCCCCATCCTCCACTGTCCTTCAGTGACCTCCATGCTTCACGCTCACTCAGCCATCTTAGTTGCATCTTAGCCTTTGCCCTTTGATCCATTTCTTACACATCAGACTCTGAATCATCACTTCTGGTCCATCCTGTCTCCCACTTCTTTGTCCCTATTGTATCTACTCAACCTTTCCTAATTATTGCAGACTGTCACTCCATTCTAGATTCACTTGCCTCCCTCCTCAACCAATTTCATGGTTAGATGGAGCTGAACTGCACTCACTACCACCCTAGATCCTTCAAACTTTAACTTTCCCTCTTCCTCCAGCCTTTCCTTCTTCCCTCTCTTAGATGCTCGGCCTGCCTGCCCCCACAGCAGCCTGTGTAACTCCCATTGCCTGCTTTCTTTTCTGTTCTTTAGGCTTCTAATTTCTGCAGAACAGAGACCATAAAACCATACTGATTAGGTACCCTGTTTGATGTTACCTAGGCAGCACTGATTTTTATATAATTTTATAGTTATATAAAATTATTACTTAATTAAATGTATAATCTCTCTCCCTGAGATGGTTTTCCTAAGAAACCATTCATGTACATCCCCTCGTTGTGCTGACTACTCTCCTGTGCACTCAGACGGTGAAAACTAGCATTGCAGACCAAACTCTACACCCTCAACCAGTGAGTCTCAGTTCTTCACCCTGTAAACTCTCTCAACTGATGTGTGCTGTCTGCACAACCCTCAGCTGAGTGTATTTATATAAAATGTACTAGGTACTCCAGCTTGGCCTCCCTTTCAGCCATTATTTGTTGCTTCATTGAACCATTTACATATGATGGCTGACAAAGGGTGTACCATCGATAGTGGAACTCCTACAAATGAGCAAAGAGGAAGGATCTTGCAGTTTTTTTAAAGAGTAAGTTTTAGGTTTTTTGAGGTACAAGAAAATTGTATAAGTAGATTATCTTTGATTTCAAATAACAGAAAATTCTCACTCCAAGTGGTTTAAGTAATAAAGGAAAACATATTACCTCAGCTAATTGGAGGATAGTTTCCAGGGTTGATACAGTGGCTCAATATCATAAAGGACCTCTTTTTTCATCTTTTTCTCTGCCTCCTCTGTACGTTAGCTTTGCTCTCAGGCTGTCTTGCCTCGTGACTATAAGATGGCAGCAGTGGTTGCAGAGATAATCAAGAGACAACAATGCTCAGGGACAGAAAGGGACCGTCTTTCTCAGGGCCTCCTAGCAGTGATCAAAGCTTTCCCTAGAACCCCCAGTGGAATCACCATCACTTGACGTGGCTACCATGACTGGCTATCAATTACAATTTACCTTTGGAGTTGGAGATGAGGAAAAGGTTGGACACCTAAGCAACTCCAAGGGTAAATCTTAATTGGCTCTAAGCAATTTGCCCATGAGAGTCATGATCTATTATTTCTGGTTCCAGTGTGTCAGGGTCCTAGTTCTAGTGACTCTTCTTGCTACTTCTGTGCCCTTCATCGGTGCACAGGAATCAATTTTGCTGCCACAAGACTCATGAGGCCTGAAAATACATTATGTGGCTTTCTGAGATCCTATCTGCCTGCAGCTCTCAGACCCACAGTGCCATCATCCTAGTTTTGCTCTATCCTGGGTGGCCCTGTCTGCTGAGATACACCATATGGCCATTTCTCTCCCATTGTTCTACTCCTTTCCCGAGGGAGATGCTCTGATCTTCTCTACTCTCAGATCCTACAAATCTATCTGGACATTGTGTTATCACTTCCCACCCCACACCCTTTCCTCTTCTCTCCCAGAGCCCAGTCCAAATGGCAGAGGTTAACCAGTAGCTAAACTCCTTTTCCTCTGATTTCCTTCCTGCTCCCACCCCTCCTACTTTGGGAATCTGTACAATCTTATTGGTGAGAAAGCATATGCTCTGATTTACCATGATTTTATTTGCACCGAATTCTTTCTGCACCTAGTCTTATGAAACTCAAAGAGCACATGCGTGTATAGGAGAGGAAGCACTTAAGGCTGACTGGCAGAATCTTAGAAAGCTTTATGGAGAAAGTTTTTGAAAGGAGAGTTAAGGATGAGTAGGAATTTTCAGGGATATTGAGGTAGGAAGTCAGGGTATGGAGATAGTATGTCCAGGGAGAGGGTCCTTCATGGGTGGGCATAGAGCTGCATGAGAACATGAGGTGTTCTGCAACTAGCACTGGTGGGAGATGATGCCAAGCAGATAGGCAGAGGATTTGGCAGCGAGACATTGGTAAGGCATCTTCATCTCATCTTTTGGTGTGATAAGGAGCCACTGAAACACTTAGAACTAGGGCCATGACATGGTGCAAACTGTATACTATAAAAAGTTCTCTGGCAGCAAATTGAAGGGATGACTAGGGGTGGGTAAAATTTGAAGCAGAAAGACCATAGGGCAGTTCTTGTTGTTCTCCTATAAGGGAAAACTGACGAGGGCCCACAGTATGTTAGTAGTAGGAAAATGGTGGTAGTGGAGTTGATATAAAAGGAAGAACTGATAGAAATTGATGGTTCATTCAATAGTGAAGGGAAAAGACAAATTTAGGGTAACTCCCAAGTCTCTGGCTTCAGGAAATGGATGATGGTGGTACCATTACATGAGATAATGAATGTAAGTCATAGGTATGCTTCTGGGGAAGATAAATCCCTTATTGTACATGTTGAGTTGGAGAGCATTCCCAGTGGAGAAAACATTGACATTGGACATATGGATCTGAGACAGGCAAGTCATTTGAGTCAGCTATTAATTTGGAAGTCATAAACAGCAAGGTTATAATTAAAGGCATGAGCATGCATAAGATTGTCCAGGGAGAACATATAGGGTGAGGAAAGGAGGGGAGAAGTGAGGAAGTAGGAGAAGAGAGGGGGCCTTGAGAATACTTACACGAAGGATGAGAAGCCTACAGAGGGAGGATACTAGTGGCAACCAAGGAGATGACCCGGAGAGAAAGTCTACATGAAAAGTGAGTATAGAACCAGATTTGTATGGGTTCAGAAGTGAATTATTGCTATGTGTTCAAGTTCACCAATCTTTCCTTCTGAAATGTCTAATTTTCTTTTTAGCCCATCCAGTGTATTTTTTAAAAAATCTCTACATCGTATTGCTTCATCCCTAAGAATCTAATTTGTATGTTTTGTATTAGAAAAAGAGGGCTCACCTTGAGTAAAAGAAGAAAATCTCCAGGGACCCTAAATTTATATGTCTATATTTGCCATCTCATTATTATTTCCTTTCTGATGAGACTAAAGTGCTAATTTGGCAGGGAAAATTATTTTCTCAACTTTGTTATCAAACAACTTTGTGAATCTGAATTCCGTCATTTTCAACGTGTTTCAGAAATGGAAAAATCTCTTATGAGTTTTGAAAACTATTTTCAGATATAGAAGAAAACTTGAAATAACTTTCATTGCTCATTTACATATCAGGTAATCCTTAATGAATCACTTGATTATAATTAGATTTTAGCAATAAAGTAAGTTAAAGTGAGAAATACAGTGTACTTTCACTTTGATTTTACTTTTTTTTAAAATTAAATTTAATTTAATTAAATTTGCCTCGTGGCATGTGAGATCCTAGTTTCCCAACCAGGGATTGAACCTGCACCCTCTGCAGTGGAAGCACAGAGTCTTAACTGCTGGACTGCAAGGGAAGTCCCTGATTTCACTTTCTTAAAAATAAAATACTCACAATAACATGTTCTATCTTTCCTGTTCTGCCAGGCAAAACAGAAATAAAATCATGCTGTCTGTGTATAAGGTAAAAAATTAACTGTTGTGACACTTCCGTTTATTTGTATTCCTCTCATATTTTCTACATTTTCTAAAACTCAAGAATACTAATTGAAGTTACTATACACTTGGGGAACTAAAAAGAGGAAGAGATCCTTCAATATAAATATTTGATCTAAAAGAATGAGAACAAGCTAGGATAGTATAGCACATGGCTCAAGTAAGTTTTATAATGAAGAAAAGAAATCGAACTAACGAGCCATAGGGTAGTTGTAACATTTAAAAATGTACAAAATATGAATAATAAGCAGAGAACCATAAAACGTTTGAATGTTTTAAAGATAATTTCTTTAGTGATAGCTATATGATTTGTAGTGTTCTCTATGATGTGGACACAATCACTATTAATGTAGACAACGATGTGTTTTTAAAATCTCAAAGTAATTACCCTCAAAAACCTGCATTCTATAAATATTCCTGCCTCATGCATTTTGTCATACTGTGTAGCACTGAAATAATAGAGAGAAGTGACATTTACTATAAAAAAAGAAGCATATCTCTATGTGTGTTACAACATATATGCCTATCATAAAGTTCCAAGCACAGACAGAAACATCTCTGTGACATGTACCTATTTATTTCAGAAAAGGCCATTTGGGAATTTTTAATTAACCTAAGAACTTACCTAAATGTGTCAAGATTATTACAGGCTGCATGGAAGATGATTATACTGCAGATAATTTGCACTATAAATATTTGCATTCAATCTACTAACAAATTTACCAACCCTTGAAATATTCATGAAAGGACACTAGTCTGTAATTGGGCATCATTTTTTATACAGAGAGAATAGAGGTGAAATTAGTGCTTCTCATCACATGTAGGATGTCTTTCAAGTGTTTTTAGAAAATGAGGTTAAAAATTCAGTGTGTTGAGAAACAAAAATAATATCAAAAGAATCAACATAATAAAAAGTTTATTTGAAAATAAAATAGATAAACCTATAGTGATATGAAGGAAGGCAAGTAACATTAGAAATGACAAAGCATACGTAGCTATGGATCTAGCAGAGTTTTAAAAAACCACTGAACAACATTAAAAACAATGTTATTCCAATAATTTTGAAAAGCTAAATGAAATTTATATATTTCTAGAAAAATGTGACTTACCTAAAGAACTTCAAGAAGAAATAGAATCTGAAAATACACACAACCACCAAAGAAACTGAATTAATAGTTAAAATTCCTCTAACAAAGGAAACACGAGGTTCAGATGCTTTTAAGGATAAGCACCACCATACATTCAAGAAAAAGATCATTTCAATAGTTTATAAGGTTTTCTAAAACACAGGAAAAAGGAAACACTCCCTGTGGTAGATTGTAGTATTGTTCCTCACCTTCCCTTCTCTCCCTAGAATAAGATAATACATCCCCATTCTCTTCATGTGGCTTTCCCATTGACTTTGGGCTTGTCTGTGTGAAGATTATTCCCAGGGAGTGCCTGCTCTTTAACCTGGGTCCTGGAATGAGAAAACATGTAGAATCCAGCTGGGCACAGCCTAGCCCAGTATTGCTGAAGCTGATCTGCAGACCAGTGAACAAGAAGTAAAATTTGACATTTAAGCCATTTGAATTTAGGGCTTATTTGTTACCAAAACATAAACTGACTAATATACTTTCCTACTCATTCTATGGGCTAGTGTAACACAAACCTGGGAAGAACAGTAGAATAAAAAAAATATATAGTAAAATTTCATTCATGAGTATAGATGCAAAAATCCTAAGTAAAAAAATAGAAAAATCCAGTGATGTTTAAAAATGATTGTACAACATAACTAAATTAGTTTATGTACAACATAACTAAATTAGTTTATGTACAACATAACTAAATTTATGTACTAAGTTTATGTACAACATAACTAAGTTAGTTTATTCCAGGAAATCAAGAGTGGCTTAATATTAGACAATCTACAAATACCACTCATTTTATTAACAGACTAAAGGAGAAAGATGATATGAGACCTCAATATATGCAGAACAAACATTTAATAAAATTTTATAACATTATTTAAATGTATTTTAAAAAAGACTTTAATAAATGGCATGTTAGGTTGTGTTCACGGATATGAAGATTCTAAATCATAAAGGTCCTCCCAAATCTATAGGCCCAACATAATGAAAATCCAAACAGGGATTCTTTGGGGAAATTTTCAAGAAGATTCTAAATTTTATACAGAAGAGCCAAGACTGCTTAAGAAAAAGTACGAGATGGGAGGTCTTGCTTTACCAGTTATCAAGACTTAATACAAAGTTACAGTGATTAAGAAACTGTCTAGTGTCGAGTAGAAAAAGAATGTTTGATCAACAGAACAAAATAGAGATATATAGGAGCATATATTTAAACTCGATTTATAAGATAAGAGACATTGTAGACCTGTGGCAAAAGAGTACGTCATTTGATAAACTATGCTGGGACAATAGAACATAAGTGAATCAAATCCCTACTTCATACCATACACAAAAATCAATCACTGATGTATTTAAACGTGAAAATGTGAAACAGAAAGTTTTAAATTTCTAGAAGAAAATATGTTTGATATCAAGTTAGGAAAGGATTTCTTAAGCAAGAGAAATAGGCATAAATCGTAAAGGAAAAGATAAATCAGTTTCATCAGAATTAATAATTTCTGTTTATCAAAAGATACCATCAAGAACTGGAAAGGTCAAGTCACAAACTTTAAAAAGGTATTTGAACCATGTATAATTACCTAAGGACTAATATCCAGTAATTTAATAGGAAAAAGACAACTCAAAAAGAAAATGGGCAAAGACATAGATAGGTACTTCACAGAAGTGGCCCATAAACATATCAAAATATGCTTAACTTTGTTGGTAATCAGAAGAACATACATTAAAATTACAAAGACAAACCATTTCCTACCACCAGAGTCACAAAGTTGTCTGGTATGCCAGATATTGATGAAGGTATTAGTCTATTAGGGCTGCCATAACAAGATACCACCGATTGAGTGGCTTAAACAACAAACATTTATTATCTCACAGTTCTGTAGTCTGGAAAGTCCAAGATCAGGCTGCCAACAGGGCTGATTTCCGGTGAGGCCTCTCTTCCTGGCTTTCAGGCTGTCACCTTCTCACTGTGTTCTCACTTGGCCTTTCTTCTGTATGGAGAGAAAAAGGGCTCTGATGTCTTTTCCTCTTCTTTTAAGGACGTCAATCTTATTGGACTAGGGTCCCACCCTTATGACCTCATTTAACCATAACTACTTTCTTAAAGGAGCTATCTCTATACACAGTTACATTGGTTGTTAGGGCTCTAACATATGAATTTGGGGGGACATGATTCATTCCATAACTGTGAGGATATAAAGCCATGGGAACTCATAATCTCCTGGTGGTGGTGTGTGTGGCCAATTGTTTCAGCTATTTTAGAAAACATTTGACAACACCCCAAAGATTCAACTTGTGGCCTAGCAATTCCACTCCTAAGAATAAGAATTCCATAGGATTGCAAGATTAAGCAAATAAAAGTACAGGACACCTAGTTAAATTTAATTCCAGAGATAGGACAAATCTCAGTATTAGTAAATCCCAATTTTGTATGGGGCATGATTATGTTAAAAAATTATTCATTTTTTCTCTAAAATTCAAATTGAATTGGAAGTCCTGTTTTATATTTGCCAATTCTAGAAACATATGTGTTATGTGTACACATATGTGAAACATATGCATATGTGTGCCAGGAAGTATGTACAAGATTTTTTTTAGGACCATTGTTTGTAATAAAAAAAAACAAGCTGGAAATAACCCATCAATTTATAAACAAATTGTGAGGTATCAAACACTAAATGTGGATGAGCTCCTTTTATATGTATCCTCTTGGGTGAATATCAGAAGCTCAATACTGAGATGAAAAAAGCAAGTCACAGAAAAAAATGTACACAAAATGATTCCATGGATATAACTTCAACATGATGCAAAAGGAAACAATATACTTTTAAAGATTCATATAAATGTGGGAAAACAATGCAGCAACGTAAGGGAAAGAAGAACACAAAATTCAGGGCAGTGATTACTTCTGAGGAGAAAGAAAGAAGATGAGATGGCAAGGAGCACACAGGGCGCTTCCGAGGTGTCACATATATCGTTTCTTAAGCTCATTGCCGAGTACATGAGTTTATGGTTTGCTAGTGTAATTCTTTAAACATCTGTGCATGTGTGTGTGTGTGTGTGTGTATTCTTTTGAATATTTGAAACTATATAATAAAAATAAAATAGTTCCTGTTTCATAAAGGTTTTAATAAATGATTCACATTATATATTTTTTCATTCATTCATTTTTTTAACTAGGTTCCAGATTCTATGCTAGGGCTCATCACATTTAATCAGGATAGCAATCCTTTAATTTGGTATTACTATTGTATCCTTACCTCGGGTTGTTTTGTTTTGCTTTTTTGGTGTAGATTAGTACGATGCCTGCTATGGAGAAAATGTTAATAAATCATAGCTCGTAGAATTACCATATGTCCTCATGGAGAAGGTATTGCCTTAAGCAGAATAATTAGTAAGCTGTGAATCCAGCGTTGATTTCAAAGTCCAGAACTTTTTCCGGCATATTTTCCTGCATAAAACCTTGAGTTCAAAGGAAGCAAATGTCCTCAGAGCATTCCTCATTACTTAAGTTAAACTTTTATACTCATGATCATGAAATGTACTATGTTGGGAAGAGATCATAAAAATGGTAGCAGGATTGAAAATATCAGAGTACAGTATATGTAACGAGGGTGACTGCTGTTTTGTGGATTTTTTTGTTTCCATTTTCTGTACATGCGCATAACAATGTAAAATATAATTCTTTCTGTGGGTTGTAACAAAAAATTTGAAAGCCTCTGAAATAGAGAAATCATTTTCCCCCAAACTGGACTTTTAACAAGATTAAGAAATGTGAAGCCAGCGCAAAAAGGATGGCTGTCTCTTTAGTTCTCCTACCGATAATTCAAATTTTTAAAATCTCCTGAGCCGGTTCCGTGAACTCTTCCAATGTTTCCAGGCTTGTTGACTGTCACCACCAATCCACACGTTCAGCTTGTATTCTATTTCCCTCCAATGTCTTGGCCACTATTTAGACCACAACCATCATCGACCCTCTTCAAGGAAAGCCTGTCAATAGAGGCCCCTCAGCCTCTAGTTTCTGCTTTTGTTTTTGTTTTTTTTTAAATCATTTAAAACCCCTCCACTTTTTTACAGAGAAGCAAACTTTCTAAAGGGCACATTTGATAGTGTTACCCTTCTGCTTACAACCGTTAATGGTTTGTCTTATGTTCAAATAGTGTTCAAACTCCTTTGTACAGTGCACAGAATGCTACCTCTCAAGCCTATGTGCTCCTGCACGGTTACATTTCCTTCACTCCCTCCCCCAGCGACCGCCCATCACAGTGAACAGCTTGCGATTTCCCTGTGACCCCAGACTCACCATCCCCTCAACTACCTGCCATCACTAGTCTCCTCTGGCAAACCAAACTTGGATTAAGGTACTCGGTAAGTACTTCCCTCTTTCATGCCATGGCACTGATTTACATTCTCCTATTTACTCATCCCATCCTTGCCACTGGCCTGCAAGCTCCTTTAGAGGGGGCAGAGTCTTATTCACCATATCATCTCAACACCTAGCCCACTGCCTGATACATAGTCAACTTTGGGGTTTATTTAAAAAGTTCACAGGGAAATAAATTCAAAATTAATTATAAAAAATTAATTCTGAAAGCTTTTGGATTAGGTCATCTGTAACTAGTCCTTCAAAACTAATCTCTAATTAGGCACTTTCTCTTAATATGTACCCTTCAGTGATAACAGTAGTTCTGAAAACGTTCTCAGAGGCATATAAATAAACACTTAAATTAACCATGGTGGCTTGTTTCATCTTTTCTAGAATCATACCAATCCTATCAGTGGATGGAGGACTTTCTCCGTGGCAACATTTCCTTGAATGCAAAAGCTCTGTGAACTATGAAAGCAATCACTCAGGGATGCTATTCCTGACAAATCCAAATCTCTCTCTTTTTTTTTTTTTTTTTTTTTTGCGGTACGCGGGCCTCTCACTGTTGTGGCCTCTCCCGTTGCAGAGCACAGGCTCCGGACGCGCAGGTTCAGCGGCCATGGCTCACGGGCCCAGCCGCTCCATGGCATGTGGGATCTTCCCAGACTGGGGCACGAACCCGTGTCCCCTGCATCGGCAGGTGGACTCTCAACCACTGTGCCACCAGGGAAGCCCTCTTTTTTTTTTTAATACTATTTTTTTAGAATTTTATTTTATTTATTTTTTTATACAGCAGGTTCTTATTAGTTATCTATTTTATACATATTAGTGTATATATGTCTTGATTTGTTAGAACCTTGAACCAAAAAGAGTGCCCATAGAAATAGGTGATACTTTGTGTTCTGTGTCTTGGAAAGAAGACACAAAATGTGACCTGTGGATCTTTGCATTTTAATTATTTCCATAAAAGACTGGTACATAATACTACCTTCTCTAAGCAAGGAACCAAAAATGACAAATATGTTCTTTATTTTTGTATAATGGAACAATAGGAGAGCGATTGACTCTGTTGTCCCTTCATCCTTCTCAAGGATTCTAAGCCTCCAACTTGCAGAAGAGTTTACAATTTATAAGGGTAAATATTGAGTAAGTCTCTAACACTCTTTGAAACATTTGGCATTACGGAGACATGCAAGCACTGATATGACTACAGATAAACAAAAAGAGAGGGAGTGCCCATAGTAAGCTGTATGCTGCAGCTTTAATGCTATAGCATTAAAAAGGTAGAGAACGTGGTTTGAGGTACTGCAGAGTCTAACTAGTAATAAAGGTGATTACAAGGTCCAAGACACTGATAGACTTAAGTATCTGATTTTAGACATGTTCAATTTAGATTCTCTGTTTTGGAGAAGTTTGGGTGCAAACCAGGAGCAAAGGTTACTGTGAAACAGTAAGGAAGAGGATTGTCCTGTGTAGAATTTCTCAAATCCATGATCGTATTCTGGAAATGGTTGGAAGGATTTGCTGCTTTGAAACCATGAAATGTGTTACTTCTTGAGGAGGAGAGCTGTTTTAAGGTTTAATTGCGTTTCTGTCAACTTGATAAACTCTGAAAATGAAATAAATTGAATTCATTCATTCATTTAGCAAATATTTATTGTGTGTCTACTCTGTGTAAGGCAAAAATATTTTAGACTCTATACAGTACTCAAAACAAATTTCTCAACCTTTGTGAAACGTATATTCTGAGGAGGAGGCAAGACAGATAATAAACAGTAAACATAAGAAATGAGGATAAGTGATATAGTATAAATTAGAAGGTGATGATACTGTGGAAAAAAAAGAGGAGGAGAATGGGGTAATATGCTTTTATTTTGAATAAACGGGTCAGGTCCAGCAAGTGGCACAGAAAACAAGAGTTAGGCAAAGAATGGTCGGAGGTGAGGGAGATTGCTGCCCAGATGCCTGAAAAAGAGCATTCTAAGCAGAGTGACAGCCAGTGTATGCTTATTTTGTTCAGGGAACAGGAAGGAGGCCAGAATGACCAGCGTGGTAATTAGTTTATTGGTTAAGCTAATGCAATGAAATCTTAATGGTTTATCAGAACAGAAATTTATTTTGTTCACTTAAGTCTGCTTCACTCAGGAGCCCAGGCTAATGACGGCTCTGTCATCTTCAACAGGTGACTTTCAAGGTCACCCTGGACATTGATATCCAGCAGGTGGTAGAAGACAGTATGAAAAATCACAAGAGGGTTTGCAGGCCACGGGTAGGGTGATTAACACTCCCTGCTCGCCTGGGAATGATTGGCTTCCCAGTGTATGGGACTTTCAGTGTTAAAACTGGGATGGTTGGGAACTGTCGGCCAGACCTAGAAATCGCGGTGGTGCATTGTCGTGGGCACATGCCACAGCCAGAAGTCAGCTGCGTATTATGCAAAAGGGTTTAGAAAATGCCTTCTAGCCGAGTGCTGGAATGGAGGAAATGATGTCAGACAAAAAAGAGTCACACACAGGGAGATAAGGTCGGTGCTTTGCGACCGCCTGGAGGGGTGGGATAGGGAGGGTGGGAGGGAGGGAGACGCAAGAGGGAAGAGATATGGGAACATATGTATATGTATAACTGATTCCCTTTGTTATAAAGCAGAAACTAGCACACCATTGTAAAGCAATTATACTCCAATAAAGATGTAAAAAAAAAGCAATAAATAACATTGACCACATAAAAAAAAAGAAAGGATCACACAGACAGATCACATAGGACACACCCCTTGGAGAGACTTTGAGTTTTACTCTGAGTGAAATGAGAAGAATTAGAAGGTTTTCAGGAGAGGAGCAATATTTTACTTCATGTACTTGTTAATTTAATAAAGACATATCATTTTTTAAATACCAGGCACTCTTGAAAGCATTTACAAATATATATATATATATGTGTGTGTGTATATATGTGTGTATATATATATATATACACACATATATACACACACACACACACATATATATATATAATTTTCATGGCAACCTCACAAAATAATCACACCTCTAATTCTCATTTTACAGGGGAGGAAACTGAGGCACAGAGAGATTTGGTAACTTGCCCAGAGTCATTCAGCTGTAAGCGATGAAGCTGGCATTTGAGTCCAGTCAGTCTAGCCAAAGCCTCCATGCTTCTGACAGCTATAACAGTCACCACTAAGATAATTTCCAGGATTTACAGAATCTCAGGGAAAAAGCAACAGATATGGTTCGTCTGTTATTGGCCCTCTCATGTCCCAGGGCAGCCTTTCTCCCTTCTGCACGTAGACACATGGTCCTATCACTCCGGCCCTACCAATACCTGTCTTCCAGAAGAATGATGGACAAAAGCAATAACTATAATGTGTGCCTTTAAAAAACTTTTTTAATTGAAGTATAATTGACTTACGATATGTTAGTTTCAGGTGTACAGCATAGTGATTTGATATTTTTAAACACTACGAAATGATCACCATGATAAGTCTAGTTACCATCTGTCACCATACAAAATTATTACAATGTTATTGACTATATTCTCTATGGTGTACATGGCATCCCCGTGATTCATTTATTTTATATAATGTATGTTTTTGCGGTGAGTGGAAAAACAGGGATAAAAAAGGAAAGGAATACTTTAATAACAACCTCAAAGACCTCTGCCCCCTACAGACTCCCCAGTGTGTTCTTCCTTTTCCCTTTTACTTCATAATGTCTACTTATGGAACAGTTGAAAGTGTGCTTTAAGTCAGTATAAATATTGCTTTATTATCATTGACTAAAGTATAATTTCTTAATTTAAGTTCATGCTTTTGTGAATTTTTTCAATAGTGGGATCTAACTGTTGGAAAAATCCTGCCATCTGCTAACATCGACTAGTGGTTTGAAAACAAAGTGAAGTAAGCCCTGTGAATATGTTTAAGCCAAATTCCATAATAGAAGATTGAGTAGACATTAATTATCTCTCGGTATCATGGAACACTAAAGATATCAAGAAATAAGTATGATACATTGTTCATTTCCTTAATAACCTTTTAAAAGTGAGATGCTATAGAAAATATCATACTGATGCCAGTGTTAAATTCCAACTGACAGAAAAAAATTTTTAAACAAAGGCGACTAAGACAAAGCAGTCAGAAAAACCCAACATGAGGGCTTCCCTGGTGGCACAGTGGTTGAGAGTCCGCCTGCCGATGCAGGGGGCACGGGTTCATGCCCCGGTCCGGGAAGAACCCACATGCCGCAGAGCGGCTGGGCCCGTGAGCCATGGCCGCTGAGCCTGCGCGTCCAGAGCCTGTGCTCCGCAAACGGGAGAGGCCACAACAGTGACAGGCCCACCTACTGCAAAAAAAAACAAACAAAAAAACGAATATGAGCAATAAAAGAAAAGACAGTAGTATGTAATTTTGAGATTAGGGACAGGGTAGGAACAAGGTCTTCCTAAAAGCTGGATATAATGATTAGTGAGGTCAAATTATACTTCCCATCAACTCTCCATCAGATTAAGTTTATGTTTTAGATCTGATCTCTACCAAAAAGCTTAATTAGCAGTTTTCACCACTGGGTAAAGCAAGATGTGTTTATATAGAGAGAACAATTCATATTCATTGCTCACATATTTTTTTATTCATAAAAACATGGGAAATCACCTCTTGAAAACTCCAGTATTAGTGATTATTTCTAGTATGTGTCTGGAATTGCTAAAACTTCCTTCTGAGGCCTGAACCAAGTATTTAATTATTTGCATACATTGGCAGCATTGCAAGGATATAATTAGTGTACTTTCATTTCATTCATAAATTAAGAGGAGAATGGCTTTCCAAACCTGATTAGTGGGCTATGGCCTTGGTTTCAGGGTAGACAGCAAATCTAATGACTATAAGACTATACTTCCTTTTACCAGCATATTATTACCAGCGAATAAAGGAATTAGGCTGTATCACGGAGCTTATAACATTAATGAACTTCACGTAAAATGAAATTTATTGGTGGCCTTTAGTAACCAGACACAAATTTTAAACAGGACTTAAACAGAGCAACCTCAGTTTCCGTATTTCAGACTTGAATGATGTAAAAATGAACACCTGGAGTGAGGGATATCATTTAACTGGTAACAACTAAAGAAGGGATTTGCATTGCATTTCCTGTCAATTTCTCAGCCTGTTACAAGACCCTCACAGCAGGGGCCATTGACTGTACTTTGAGAATCACTGGCCTTCAGACATGGTAAATCTTTAGACTCTGCTGGCTATGGGGCCTTGGTAGCCTCATTCACAGAAGCGATGATGATGTTTGAGGCTTTCTGTCCTATCTGCTCTTGTTTTTTGTCTTCTGTGATTATATTTTCATCTTTCTTTTATCTTCGGCTCTTTGCATTTGCACACTGCTGAGAGGGAGACAGTACCCTCTATTTTGGAAAAGTAAGTCTCTACTTTTTATCTTTAATAAACTGTGCTTGGGCTGAAATCCCACATGCTCCTCTAACTCCTGAATTGCACTTACTGAACTTCTGTTTAGTGATACTCTTTTGGTTTCACAGAAGTCTCAGGCCTCCTGGTCTTTGGGGGATCGACCAAGACCAGTACAGCTGCAGAAGCATGACATCAGTGGCAGCACTTTCCTCCTGTCTTTGTCAGCCAGTGTGGTCATCCCTACTGTTCTGGTCTCAAAGCCCATTTCCAGTTTGTTCTAAGCAAGGCTCTCAGGTTTTTACGCAGAGTAGAGAATTATAATTTTATTTAATTTATTTATTTATAAAATAAATTTAGTTTTTTACTTTATTATTTTTGGCTGCATTGGGTCTTCGTTGCTGCATGCAGGCTTTCTCTAGTTGTGGCAAGCAGGGGCTACTCTTCGTTGTGGTGCTGGGCTTCTCATTGCAGTGGCTTCTCTTGTTGCGGAGCACAGGCTCTAGGCACGCGGGCTTCAGTAGTTGTAGCTCACGGGCTTCAGTAGTTGTGGCACGCGGGCTTCAGTAGTTGTGGCTCACATGCTCTAGAGCGCGAGCTCAGGAGATGTGGTGCACGGGCTTAGTTGCTCTGCGTCATGTGAGATCTTCCTGGACCAGGGCTTGAACCCGTGTCCCCTGCATCGGCAGGCAGATTCTTAACCACTGTGCCACCAGGGAAGCCCCGAGAATTATCATTTTAGAATATAAATTTGCAAAGGATTCTAGTTTAACAGCTTTAGTTATTATGTGTAGTAATAACAGCTAGTATTTATGCCAGACTTACTATTTACTAAAATTTTTGTGTGTTATCTCATTTAAATTCTCACGAGTAATCTCATGAGGTAGAAATGATTATCCTTGGCATTTTACAGAGTTTTAACTATTTTTTTAAACAGTACTTAGGTTGAATTTATTTGCATTATATGGGGGGAGAGGATTCTCATTTACAAGTCTCATTTTTATGACAGTAACTCTTTTTTTTTTTTTTTTTGCGGTACGCGGGCCTCTCACTGTTGTGGCCTCTCCCGTTGCGGAGCATAGGCTCCGGACGCGCAGGCTCAGCGGCCATGGCTCACGGGCCCAGCTGCTCCCCGGCACGTGGGATCTTCCCGGACCGGGACACGAACCCGTGTCCCCTGCATCGGCAGGCGGACTCTCAACCACTGCACCACCAGGGAAGGCCTCAAGTCTCACTTTTATGAATTACATAGACCGCTACTTCAATTCTCTTCTATATTTTGATATTCTGAGCTACATCTCCATTTCAAAAGGCAAAGTATACTAGGTTTAAACAAATAAGTACAGTCAGCCCCTCCACATCCATGGGTTCCACATCCTTGGAATCAACCAATTATCAATCAAAAATATGTTTTTAAAAATTAAATTTGAATTTGCCATACACCAGCAACTATTTACATAGCATTTACTCTACATTTAGAACTATTCACAAAACATTTACATTGAATTAAGTATTATAAGTAATCTAGAGATGCGTTAAAGTATAAGGGAGGATGTGCATAGGTTATATGCAATTACTATACCATTTTATATAGGGGACTTGAGCATCTGTGGATCTGGGGATCCACCGTGGGGCGTGGTTGCTGGAGCCCATCCTTGCTACACACTGAGGGACAACGGTATGTGAACTGTGCCCAGACTGGATCCTGGAACAGAAAAAGGACATTAGTGGAAAACCTGGTGAAATCAAAATAGTTTGGAGTTTAGTTAAAAATCTGAACCAACATTGGTTTCTCAGTTCTGACAGAGGCACCATGGTCATGTAAAATCTACCATTAGGGGAAACGGAGTGAAGGGTAGAAGGAAACTGTCTCTATTACCTTTGCAATTTTTCTGTAAAACTATTCCAAAATAAATTTATTATAAAAAAGCAAAGTAGAGAATTGAGACATTCTTCTCTGTCCAATACACATTGCCCTTTAGCAACGTGATAAGGTCTTCAGTTGCTGATACCTTGCGGGGGTGGGGGGGGCCCACTTCAACTCAACATTTTTAGAATTCCTATCATATTCAGAAAATGCTATGCCCTCTCCTTCTGTTTTTTTTTTTTTTTTTAACATCTTTATTGGGGTATAATTGCTTTACAATGGTGTGTTAGTTTCTGCTTTATAACAAAGTGAATCAGTCATACATAAACATATGTTCCCATATGTCTTCCCTGTTGCGTCTCCCTCCCTCCCACCCTCCCCATCCCACCCCTCCAGGCTGTCACAAAGCACCGAGCCAATATCCCTGTGCCATGCGGCTGCTTCCCACTAGCTATCTACCTTACTGCGTTTGTTACTATGTATATGCCCATGACTCTCTCTCGCCCTGTCACAGCTCACCCTTCCCCCTCCCCATAACCTCAAGTCCGTTCTCTAAGAGGTCTGCGTCTTTATTCCTGCTTTACCCCTAGGTTCTTCATGACATTTTTTTCTTAAATTCCATATATATGTGTTAGCATACGGTATTTGTCTCTCTCTTTCTGACTTACTTCACTCTGTATGACAGACTCTAGGTCTATCCACCTCATTACAAATAGCTCAATTTCGTTTCTTTTTATGGCTGAGTAATATTCCATTGTATATATGTGCCACATCTTCTTTATCCATTCATCCGATGACGGGCACTTAGGTTGTTTCCATCTCTGGGCTATTGTAAATAGAGCTGCAATGAACATTTTGGTACATGACTCTTTTTGAATTTTGGTTTTCTCAGGGTCTCCTTCTGTTTTAATGCATAGCTTTTCTTTTCTTTTTTTTTGGCTTTAACAGAGGCTCTCAAGTAGGGGGAGAAAAGGTGGTGGAGAAAGGAACTCTCCCCGTTTTTTAACCTTCTGAATTTTCAGTGATGGTACATCCTGGTATTTAGTGGCTGTCAGTGAGGAGAAATATTTGCAGGCCTGTCCTCCATGAAGCTCCCACAGGACACGTTTGCAGTTGTTACGGTAGCAAAGGGGAATTTGGAGGTCCCTTCCTTCCAGAGGGCTCCAGCACATCACTCATTCAGAGCTCTCTGAGAACCTGGGCTGGAGCAGCGGCTGAGTCTCATGGACCAGGGGAAGCCTCTCTCCCTTGCCAAGGCCAAGCTCACATCTTACCCCAGGTGCAGCAAATTGAAGTGATGAGACCACTCAAGTGTGTGATATTTGTGTATTTATATTTGTACCTGAAGCATCCCACGTTTACCAATGAGTTCAGGTCAAACAAATCCTCACTTCGGGTAGTGGGTGGGTACCTGGAAGGGTCTGGCAAGAGTTACGCAGCATCTTGGTTATGCAGAACCTTCTGATCTAAGTCTCTTGGGGAAGATAAGGCTCTGCGGGTCTTGGGAAAGTTGACTCTCCAACCACTTTAGTGTGAGTTTAAAAAAGAGATGTTGGAACCTGATGAATATTTTCCCTTTGCCTATCCCAAATCTAAACGCTGTGTTTCTACCTAACTCCTCCATGTCGAGGTGTTGGCTCACATGCTGACAGTGACATTTCCATGCCTTTATTAATTAGCAATTAATGCCAAAAGTGAGAAGTAGCATTTGCAAAGAGGCCAATTAAAGACTACATATTGTCAAAATGCCTAAAAGCCCAAAACCCAGTAGGTAGGAGGGTCGTGGCCAGCAATGCCCCACTGAGTGATTATTCTTGTTCAGATCCTCCAAGTATGAAAACTTGTCAAGCTGCCTTGAAAATACTTGTTCCTGGGTTGATACTGGTGGGGTTAATACAATCTTAGTGGAGTTCGTGAGGAAAAATGCTTTAAGGAGCAAGCATTTAATATATACATCTGTATGTCAGTTTCAAACAATACCGAGAAAGGTTCTCTCTCATAATTAAAAACAAAACTAGGGGCTTCCCTGGTGGCGCAGTGGTTGAGAGTCTGCCTGCCGATGCAGGGGACGCTGGTTCGTGCACCGGTCCAGGAAGATTCCACACGCCGCGGAGCGGCTGGGCCCGTGAGCCATGGCCGCTGAGCCATGGCCGCTGAGCCTGCGCGTCCGGAGCCTGTGCTCCGCAATGGGAGAGGCCACAACAGCGAGAGGCCCACGTACCGCAAAACAAAAACAAAAAACTAATTAGATCCTTAGAATAATCCAGATAAATTAGATACTTATAAATAGATATAGTCTACCATTCCATGACATAGCCTATTTACAAAGAATGACACAAGTTTGACTGAACATATTGGGGTCAATTAAAGTTACATTCCCAGTCTGTTACTTAAGAGTTTTTAATAGTATTAAATAGTCATGTGACCTGGGTAATCACTTGGATTTCAGTTTTCCTGTTTATAAAATTCACATGGTAACAGATGGCTCACTGCACGGTTCTGCTGATTTGATGGAAGGCTGGATGTTAGGAGATGCTAACTTTTCCTCCTTGCATGCTTCCTTGCCGTTTCTTCCTCATTCCTTCTGCCAGTTCCCATGAGTGGCTGGCTCCTCTGACTGCTGGGCAGCTGTGGGGAAAGGAATAAATTATTGATAGAAGTAGCCTGCGACTCTATCTGGATTTCCTTTTTCCAAATCTCACAGAGAGCTTGAGGGTTTTACAAAGGGAAGAAGAAAGGAGTGTGTGAATGAGGAAAGGATGCGGAAAAACTTGGAGGAAGGAGGATTTCTCTCAGCTCACACGAATACCCTGTGACTGTGAGAGAAGCAGAGACAGGTCTATGGCTTCTGAAACCAGGCAACGTTCATGCTGCTTCCTGGCAGCGCCTCCTGAGGCAGCAAAACCCGAGAGAAGAATGGCTACTTGCTAGGTGCAGGCTGATGAGACCTCAGGAAACCTCACAACCATTCCTTGTGACCCAAAAGCAGCCGCGAAGCAGCTGCGCATGCCCAGAGCTGAGAAGCCACGTGAGCGGGGAAGATGCACGTTTCAGTGGGAACCTATGAAAATACATGATCCATGAGCAAAAATGCCTCCTCTCTGTGTCCTTGGTTCTTTGTATGGTGTCAGAACAGTATGATAATTCTGGGTTTGGTAGGAGAGAAAGCCAGAGAATGACTGACATTGAGTTCCCTGCCAGCCAGAGGGATGGGCATTAAAATAAAACTTAAGTTGATTTATTTAAAATAAAGTTATGAACTATTTCTTGCATACTTGAACATATGGAATGAGACTCATACTCACTCATCTATAAAACATTCAGTGTTACCTCAGGTATGTGGACGATGCTCAATTAATATTAGCTGTCATTATTTATCAACTGACATTGACAACTATAAAAAGGATAATGTAAAAAAAATGTAACTTCCTTGTATCTTCTTAACCTCCAGTATGAGACTGTATTCTGTGAGAGACAAGTTTGGATATACTGAGACTATTTTCTCTGAACCTGAACTTGGAACTCATTTCCCATTACAATACTTAACTGATTACCAGAATGATTGAGATAAGCTTTAATGCACTGGAGGAGGGGAGAAGAGGGATTGGTAGCCAACTAAGACTGCAGTCTGCATTCAGAATTTTATCCTATTTACTGGAGAAGGATGGAATCTTATTCCACGATACTACATATACATCCAAGGGTTTTTGGACTGTTTTTGTTTTGCTTTTGGTGCTTAATTTAACTTCTAGTGGTGGGAATCTCAGAGTATATATTTTGAGGTAAACAATAACTTGGATGGGTTTGGTGAAAAAGTAATGAATTGAGATTTAATGGGACTTGGGTCTTGGCTATGAACTTTCTGCTCTATGACCTAGGGTGAGCACGCAGGTCGGGGAGAGGGCACCAGAGATGCCGTTAAGTGTCGAGCAAGTGACACCTGTTGCCTATCTCTAGGAGCAGCAGGTGCTGTCAACCCACTGCATGGTTTGCAGATGTCGGGGTCTCCAAGAAAGACATGACTCACCCAGGCACTGGATGGAACAATGCTTGACACATAGAGCAGAGACAGAGCAGAATCAGCTTCAAGGGTGAGTGTCCGTCCTCCACGGCCAGTGGGTCTCACCCTGCAGTCGGCACAGGGAGATGGTCTGTGCTGCAGGTAAAGGACCTCGCTCCCTTCCTGCTGGGAACAGCAGTGGGGTTGGCCAGGTGCCATCCGATGCACACGCTTAAGCAGGACAAAGAAATACATGTTAAGTCTGGAACAGGGAAAGCCATTTCCAAAGAGGTATGCCCAGCACAGGCTGTGAGAGTTCTTTATCTCTTTGTAAGGACAAGTTCTAGACCAGGACACATTCTTAAGCGACCTTGCAGAGGTCAAAAGCCCATGTACACATGACTGCCTATCCCAACATTGTGTTTCCAACAATGGCTGGTTTGTTTTTAACCCATTTTCAAATAGCTTCTTGCCTGGTATTATCCTTTACCGTCGCAATCTTTAGAATTCTTAGACTTGGAGGCAGAGAAGAAATTACAGTTTTTCTATTTGAATTCTTCCAATATTTGCCTGGTTCTAATAGCCTGGGCTAGGAATTCTTCCTTGTGCGCTGAGCAAAAAAAATCTGGGCAAAACGTCGAGGAAGTAGAAGCCACCTTCGGCTTTCTCCAGAGTATACCCCTGTGCTCCGTCCTAATCTCCAGGGGTCCATGGTCCTCAGGGTGCCTTCAGTTGCTTTGGGTCCTGTTAATACAGAGCTTCCCTGTATGCCCAAGGTGACCATACATCTTGTTTACCTGGGACAGCTTTAACCTGCTTGTCAAATTTTTCCTATTCACCTTCCAAATGTCAATGTCTCTTTTGTTCTTCAAGGTGGCAATGAACTAATCTGCTTAGCTGCTCATAATAAACACTTGTCTTGCAGATTCTAAGCATACTGCCTTTATGATCACAGATGAATTTGCCCCACATTTTTGGCTGTCTCAGTGAGGGGAGGTGTGAATCCAGGGTTTCCATATGCCCCACTAATAGTGCCACATCGAGAATATTGGAACCTCTAAATCCGAAACTGTAACTCTGAGAAGAAAACCTCAGCAATGCAGAATGGGGATGGGATTGATAGACAAGTCAGAAGGTAAGGTAAGGTGGAGCCTCCTGGAAAGGCCAAGGAACTGCTCTCATCATCCTTCAACGACCCTGAAGTTTCAGCCCAAACCTAGGAAAGTAAAAGTCAAATTCTTACCTCTAAGTCACAGACATGAAGGGAGGAATGGCTTTCTCTTGGTCTCTCTCAGTCTATCAAAATCTCAGCTTTTTGAGGTTGATCTGTTAGGCTGAGTTGAGTGAAACCAACAAGGACACTGACAACTTTTAAAGGTTTTCTCAACACCACGTGGTGTGACCTTCGTCAATTTACTTAAGTCTCTGGACTTACTTTCTCACCTATAGAACAGCTGGTGAACAAGACAAATCGTGTCTTTGGATTATTTTAAAAACAGTTTTGAACTTGCAGACTGCCTGAGGGTATCTTCGAGATTCCCAGAAGTCCCTGACCACACTGAGAACTGCTGACCTAAACTATAAGACTGTGGAAAGGATTAAATGAGGTAATATACAATGAGGACTTGTCACCATGCCTAGTGCATAATAAAATCCTAAATAATGTTAACCCTTGTTCATTTTAGTTACTGTTAGTCACAGAAACTCTTATTACACTGAAGTGAAATTATACCCTAATGATACTAGACATGATTATGTTGTAGCTCAGAAGTTGTCAGGTCAATGCATTTTCTACTATATTTCCTGCTCTAAAGTGTCCTTCAAACTATGCGGATGTTGGATTTCCAAGATTACCATTTCATTTCTTTAGTATTATTTATATATTTATCTTATAGAATAAAATTTATTTTTAATCTTAAACATAATTTGTAGCTCATGGTGGGAAATTTAGAAATTAGAGATGCAAGAAATAATACCACATTCAAGCTCAACTATTGAAAGAAACCACAGTGAACATTTTGATGGATTTTCTGCTGGTCTTTTGTTTCTATGCAAGCATATGTAGTTTAGGGCTGTTTACAACATACAAAATAATTTTGTTTCCATGGTTAATTCGTGTCTGAATTAGTAAACTTTTAAAACTAAAAATTAGTTTGGTTTTACCACAGTCTCAACCATTATTCCAATTTCTGATTTCAGAACTTGTCAAGATGTCTTGGGTTTATGTTTTAATTCAGCATAAAGATGGAGAACCTTTCTCACAGTACCATGTGTGGACACAAGTCACTTCTATGGACTCATCATGTAAGTAGCAACCAGTGAATGGCAGGTGTGTAGCTGCCTCCAATGAAACCTGACATATAGGACAGGTTAATAATAATCATAATAATAGATTAATTATAGACTTTTTTTTTGGCCATGCCACGCGTCATGCAGGATCTTAGTTCCCTGACCAGGGATCAAACCCATGCCCCTTGCAGTGGAAGTGTGGAGTCTTAACCACTGGACTGCCAGGGAATTCCCCAGTATAGACATCTTGATAAAAACTTTTGTTTAAATTTCTATATATTTAACAATATTCTCCTAAATACTTAACAATTATTTATTTTTAAAACTTTTTAATTTATATGCTTTTCTAGAAAGCTACTTATTGCTGTTACTATTTACTAAAGATATATTAAACAATGATTTATTAAGTGTCCACTGGGTGCTAAGAACTGCTAGGTCCTGGAGACACAGTGGTGAAGAAGGGAGTCATGGTGCTTTCAGGGAGCTTACAGCCCAATGGGAGAGACAAAAACCAAACAAGTAAACACAGAAATAAACCAAATTAAAATTGTATTATTCCCAAAGATAAAAGAATAAAGATGAATACAAGGGTCACACAGAGGAAACTACTTTAAGTAGATGGGTTAGGGAAGCCTGTCGATAGAGATGACATTAAACTGAGAACAAGATAATAAGTGGTATTTTGCCCAGTAAACACTGGGGAAAGACCCTTCCAAGGAGAGGACAGCAGTCTGCCTGAGGATGCTGAGGTAATTAGAAGACAGGTATCCTGGCCCAAACCAGAGAGGGCCGTGCACTAGAAGGATGAGTGAGGCAGGGCATGATGGAACTCGGGTCTGGAGGGAACTGGTCAGGCACCAGATCACTGTAGCGCTTTTCAGGGTGGTGGTTTTAAGGAAGAGAGTGACAGACTCTGGTATTTTAGCAAACACTCTTGAGTAGAGCTGTGTAAGGGAGAGTTGACCTAGCTCAAGGGGTGAAGCCCGCAGATACAGAAAGAAGTGGCCGGAGCTGAGCTGTGCTTCAGAGACAGAGTGGACTAGACTTAGTGATGGATGAGTGGTGGTTGTGTGAAGGTGTGAAAGAGGCAAGAATAGGACTTGAGTTTCCATTTTATGTAACTGATGAAGGCGCCATTTATAGGATGGGAAACACTGAAGGAGGAAGGTGACTGCAGGGAAAGACCGAGTTCATTTTTGGACACGCAGTTCTCACACTCCTGATTCAAGACCATTCCAGCTCTTCACAGAGGTGGCCCTGCACAGGGTCCATGCCTCCACTAGGGTGGTTGGAAAACATGTTGCCAGGTAGCTGAATGCTGAATGAACCTGTGGTGAAGTATTTATGGCTGGTGGCCAGTAAAGTGGTAGGAGACATTTATTGTACTAGGATTCTTTCTGTTCTGAGTGGCAGAAAACCAATTTAAACTCAATCAGTAAAGGGAATTTATTGCCTCATGTATCTGAAAAGTTCAGAAATGCCCCCAGCACAGCTGGTATGGTTCTCACCAGATTCTCTTTGCCTCTCTGTTTTTCTCTCTGTCGTCTCTATCTTGCTCTCTTTCTCTCTTTCTTTTGTGTTGCTTCATTCTCAGGCTCTCTCTCTCTGATGGGAAAGATGACTTTTAACTTCAGGTTCACACAGTCCTCATACTTCACAATGTCAAAGGAAATATACGAGCATCTGCCCTAGGAGGGCTCACATATCATGTGCTCATGACTTCTGATTACCACAGGAATTGAGTTCTCTGGACAGTCTGGGTCCATTCAAACCACAACAAGTAGGTTCTGCAAAGAAGAAAGTAATGTGTTCCCAGAAGAAGAAGAAATTCTGGGCAGGCTAGAAACTGGTCAAGAAACAATGACTGTTTTCAGAATTATTATCTGCTGTTCTTCTCTTGGCAGAATTTGCATTGCCAGACCAGTTGTCTATTAAAGCTAGATCATGATAAATCCTTGACCTCTGTACCTACAGAAATGCCTACATTTCTATCTGCAAGAGTAGAAGTCGTGTATCCACTCCATCCAGAGATGATATCAAGTAGTCAAGCTAAAAATGAAACAGAGTGGTGGAAAAAGAACTCTGAACGAAATAATAATAGTCTAGGGATGTAGGGAGTAGGCTGAGGAATTTGGTGAAATAAGAAGGTAGAAAGTTGATCATTGTTGGAGCTGGAAAATAAGTACATGAGGGTTTTATTATACTATCCCATTGTGCCTGTATATGTTTGAATTTTTCCTTCGTAATAGGTAAATTTTTTTTAAATGGTGGAGATTGGCAGTGAGGGATGGCAGAACGCATCATTTTTAAATGACAACTGGAAGTTATTGTTTTATGTTTCAAGATGTCATTCTTCTCAGACTCCTGAAATAGCATTACACTATGGGCTTGGTATGGAAATCAGAGGAGAATTTATACTAAATCCATCCATCATACCCCATAATTAACCCATTGCCTGAGTCAAAGGCTAAGGTGAAAAAATGGAAATAACCTTATAATATTCTCAGTAGATTTCCTTAAAAGACAATAATATATGTTAGTTGTCATAATGGAAATGCCATGCATTAGACCTGTCTGCTCCTTGGCAGAATTTTGACCTAAGGATTCCAGGATTGCAATCTATTAAAAAGGAGACACAAATTTCAGGTGGAATGCATTACACTATTGAATTTAATATCTTGAGAACACCAGATATTTCCTTTTTTAAAAAAATGGGATCATCTGTACTTTGAGTTCTACCCACAGGGTTGAAAAGAGACAGAAAAAAGAAAAACAAAAAACCAGGGACTAACACCCACTCTTCCATAGCAGTCCCTGTGTAGTTCTGGAGATGAATCTTCTCAATGCACTTTCTTTAGCTTAAGGTTTTTATTCCACTCCAGCATATGAGTGAGAAATAGCCACATCCAGCAAAAAAATTCTATAAAATTCATGGCTCTTGACCTTGGTTTATAGATTTGGGTAAATTAAATGTGTGTCTAAGGTGTCAACCCAGAATAATCTAAGCTTCTATCTGGCTTTACTCACCAACTTTATACCTTACATGTCCACATTTTTTTTCCTTTTTTTTTTTTTTACTATATCCAGTGGTCAAACGTGGGCCTCCTAAGATGAGTTTGTTATCTTTGTTATACTGAAAAGGATTTAGGACATAAGAGGTTTAACATAATATTTCAGTTTTACTAAGCTTAGAAGTAGTTTCTTTCAGTTTTTACTTTGCATGTCATCTCACTAACTTGGCTATGGTATATAAGTGTGTGTGTATCTGTGTGTGGTTGGTTGGTGTGTGTTTATAGTCTAAAAAGAGAAACATGCACACGCCCATACAGTAAAATCGTGCTCAAGATGTTATAAACATTTTGCCTCTTTTATTTGAACCATTTTTCCTCTCAATGAATGTTTCTGTTAATCTGTGTGATTTGCCTTACCTGCCCCACTGCTTGTATGACCCCAAGGAGAGAAGAAAATCAGGAAATGTCCTTTGAAGCCAGAGTCTTGGCCAGATGGCTGACCTCCGTGTTCATCTTTAGTTCTGACATATTGATTGGAAGCAGCACCTTAGTGGAAGAGGATCTGGGTCTTTTGTCATTTGCTCTCTTATTTCTTTTGTATTTTGTTCAAGCGCTTGGTAATTGATATGGTTGGTATACCCAGACGTTTTGAGCACTGGGCACAGATTTTCACATCCAAAAATAAACAAATAAAGAGGTTCCAGCCAATTCCACTGAGTGGGGATGCTCAGTACAGTCAAGTGGGATGTAGCCACACAACAAGCATGTGTTAAGTTGATACATGTGTTCCTGCATTGATGCATTTGCTTCTATGTTACATTTGGCAGCAAATACAAACACTTCCCAACTTAGCAATTTCAATTCCTTCCATTAAACCCTCCATGTTCATCTCTTTTGTTATTCTGACCATCTGTGTTCAGTCTTCTACCATAAAATTCATAAATATTTTTGCTAAACTAAACACATCAGTTTTTTCCATAAATCAAAAAAAAAGAAACCCTTTTCAAATCCCCCAAATCTTGTAGAACACGGGTAGAATTCTTAGTTTCTGTCTCTCTTTGGACTTAGATTAACAGATGAATCAAGGTCACACGTTTTTGGAACATCATTGTTTCTTACCAGTTTTATAGACATACAGCTCCTCCTTGAGTTCTTTAAAACATATTGAAGAAATTATGGCTTATTTTGTTGCTTAAAGGATTTGAGGTTCACAATTGCACCAACTAGCCAGTAGCCTAAGTCCCTAATGCAAAATATAACACATTGTAGACATTCAAAAACAATTTGATACAAATTAATAAATGAACATTGTATATTTCATTGAATTACAGCTATTAAAAAATGCCTAACACAGGCCTAGAATATAGTAGGCATCCAATAGATTCAAGGTAAAATTCACATGCATATGTGAATAGCTGGATAAAATAGATATAATAAATCAATGACTTTATTCATAAATGTACTGATTCAACAACTCTTTTTCGAGAATCCACTCTTTCCCAAGAACAGGGCTAATACTGGGTAAAATAGAGATGTAGTCCCTGATCTTGCAGAGTTTTCATGATGTGGGGGGTAGTAAACATTAACCGAATATTTGCATTTCGGATTGTGTGATTGGGGAAAGCACTTTGAGAAAGAAACCATGTTGTATGAGAGAGTATAACAAAGAGAAATTCTGATGTGAAAGCTGGACAAAGGCTCGGGAAAGACTTTCCTGCAGAAGCAATGTTTAATCTGAGTCCTAATGGATAAGCAATAAAAGATAGCTGGGAATAAGTTATCACTGATGTACTATTCTTGACAAAATGTTTAACCCAAATCTAATCGTGAGGAAAAAATCAATTAAATCCATATCTTGTGAAGTTCTTCAAAATAGAATGTTGATAGGGGAAATTGTGAGCAACTGACGTCTAAGATAAAATGGAGTTTCACATTATAACCCGTTGTATTAGGTATCTATTGCTGTGTAAAGATCTACCCCAAACCTAGCAGCTTAAAACAATAATAAATATTTATTATCCCATACGGTTATGATAGTCAGGAATTCACGACAAGCCTAAGTGTGTGGTTCTGGCTTCAGTCTCTTTTTCTATGAGTTCATTTGTTTGTTTTTGAAGTATAATTGACCTATAACACTATGTTAGTTGCTGTTACACAACATAGTGATTTGTTATTTCTATACATTTCAAAATGATCACCATGATAAGTCTAGTTACAATCTGTCATCACACAGATATTATATAATTATTGACTATATTCCCTACACTGTACATTTCGTACCCATGGCTCATTTATTTTGCAACTGGAAGCTTGTACCTCTTTATCTCCCTCACCTATTCCCCCCCATCTCCCCCCTCCTCTGGAAACCACCTGATTGTTCTCTGTATCTACCACTCTGTTTCTCTTTGTTAATTTGTTTTGTTTTTTCAGATTCCACATATAAGCGAAATCATACAGTATTTTTCTTTCTCTGTCTGACATTTCACTCACCATAACCCCCTCTAAGTCCATTACAATTGTATCAGAAAGAATAAAATACCTAGGAATAAATCTAACTAAGGAGGTAAAAGACCTGTACTCAGAAAACTATAAGACACTGATGAAAGATGACACAAACAAATAGAAAGATATACCATGCTCATTGATTGGAAGAGTTAATATTGTTGAAATGACCATATCTCCAAAGGCAATCTACATATTCAACACAATCTCTCTCAAAATACCAATGGCATTTTCCACAGAACCAGAAATAATAATTCTAAAACTTGTATGGAAACACAAAAGGCCCCAAATAGCCAAAACAATCTTGAGAAAGAAGAACATACCTGGAGATATCATGCTCCCTCATTTCAAATTATACTACAAAGCCACAGTAATCAAAACAGTGTGGCACTGACACAAAAACAGATGCATAGATCAATGGAACAGAATAAAGAGCCCAGAAATGAACGTACACTTACATGGGCAATTAATCTATGCCAAAGGAGGCAAGAATATACAGTGGGGAAGAGATAGCCTCTTCAATAAGTAGTGTTGGGAAAACTGGACTACTTTCTCACACATATACAAAAATAAACTCAAAATGGATTAAAGACTTGAATGTAAGACCCCAAAACCATAAAACTTCTAGAAGAAAACATAGGTAGTACATTCTTTGACATCAGGCTTAGAAATATTTTTTTGAACGTGTCTCTTCAGGCAAGGGAAACAAAAGCAAAAATAAACAAATGGGACTACATCAAACTGAAAAGCTTTTGCATGGGGAAGGAAGCTATCAACAAAACAAAAAGGGACCTACTAGATGGGAGAACATATTTGCAAATGATACATTCAATAGGGGTTAATATCTAAAACATGCAAAGTGCTAATAAAACTCAACATCAAAAAACCAAGCAACCTGATTAAAAAATGAGCAGATCTGAATAGACATTTTTCCAAGGAAGACGCACAGATAATCAATAGACATATGAAAAGATCTCAATCACAAATCATGAGGGAAGAGCAAATCAAAACCACAATGAGATATCATCTCACACCTGTCAGAATGACTATTATCAAAAAGAAAACAAATAACAAGTGTTGGTGAGGGTGTGGAGAAAAGGGAACACTTGTGAACTTTTGGTAGGAATATAAACTTGTGTAGACACTATGGAAAACAATATGGAGAGTCCTCAAAAAATTAAAAATAGAGCTACCATACGATCCAGAAATTCCACTCCTGAAATGTCTTTAAAAAACCTGAAAACACTAATTCAAAAAGATATATGCACCTCTACGTTCACTAAAGCATTATTTACAATAGCCAAGAGATGGAAGCCTCATAAGTGCCCACTGATAGATGAGTAGATAAAGAAGACATGGTGTGTACACACACACGGAATATTACTCAGCCATAAAAAATGAAATTTGCCATTTGTGACAACTTGGATGGTATTCCTATTTAAAAATTATGGGGCTTCAAGGACTCCAAAGCAAGTAAGCCAATACTAACTCCATTAATATGGGTTTTTCACATCAATAGTAGAGGTTGAACTTAAAGCAGTCGGGATTCAATTACCTTTAGAAAACACAGATATGATTTTGTTAGCACTAGGCACAAATGATAGGGACAGAGTAAAGGGACAAAGTAGGTAATTAAATAGTTAATCCCACTAGGGGACTGTAAGTAAATAAAAAGAAGTATGAAAGACCCCTGTAGGTTAATGATCACTCAAGAAAGTAGGTTTACTTAACCACAAATCCAAGCAGGCTTGCTTAGCAACAAAACCATGCCAACAGAAGCATGAGAAATGACTCAGAACAATAAAACATGAGATGTTTTATGGTGGCATGAGACCCACATTCTGCCCAATGAGCTCATTAAGTTAATGACCCCTAGGACATGCTCCCTGCGCACATAAAAAGCAGTAATTTATGGAAAGGTGACATGTCAAAGTGAAAGACCCTCATTGTACTGAGACCTGAAATAATTTTTCCATGCTGCCATGACAGTCCCAGCTTGACCATGTAGGGACAAGAGAACTACCATGTCCAACCTGGAGGAGGAGCTGATGATGGAAGCATGATGTCTACTCAAGACTGAGGAAGAAGGTGGTCTTTTCCCCCTCCCCACTTTTCCTTTGATTATAAAACTGTAACCCATTAAGTACTCAGGGGAGCGCAATGCTCGCCTGCCCACTTGTAAGCCTCGCAAGCGTCCTGGTCTAATAAATCACTTCTTGTCTATCACTTTGCCTCTCGTTGAATTCTTTCTGCACTGAGACATAAAGGACCGAAGCTCCTCCCAGCTCCCTGAAATGCCACCTAGTGGTTTCACAAACACAAAATTATATTTCTCCTGCATCAGGGACTTTAACTATAATATTGAAATAATAGTGTTGAAGTATCGTGTAAAAAATACTTTTGAAATCGTCAGTTCTTATGTAGTTGAACAATGACCATCATCATAGAAAGGGCATCTTGATAGTTAGGGCTCTACTGATTATTTTCACCATGTTTAAAAATGACTGGCTCCAAAGGGTAGTAAAGCCAGTCATTTGTCACACGCATATTACAGGGGAACAAATTTTGCCATCCCAAAATGTGTCTCTTTGTCATGTGGATTATTTCAAGCAGAAAGCAATCAAGGCCCAAAAGACTCTGGAAGAACTTTTGATCTTCCTATACCTGCCTAAAAGAATTTAGATAGAGGGCCTATTCCTGAAATAGAGCTATTGCCAGAGATACCTGCGAAGAATATGGGCTAAGTGTGGTGTCGGAAACTAGCAGGGCCTGGAGATCAAAGTCCTCTCGGGGTCCCATTGTCTCTTCTGGCCCAGCAAACATTTGTTTACCAAACCTTTGCTCTTTCATCTCCATGTGAATTGCCTTCCTCCCCTCTGATCCCAAACCCCTACCCCCAACATCCTCTTTGTCTTTAACCAAACACAGTATTCAAGGTGAAGGCTTTGGCTTTTTTGATCAGTTGCTCAGTTTTCCAGGGTCTCTCCCATGCAACCATGGTATTATATTTTTGTTTGATTTCCTCTTGTTAATCTGTCTCATGTCAATTTAATTCTCAGACCAGCCAGAAGAACCTAGAAGGTTAGAGGAAAATTTCTTCCTCCTTGAAAATATCAAGTACTTTAATGAGTTCTAGGGGGAAAAAAGCCACATTAGAATTGGATGTTCAAGGTTTCCATAATTCTTACAAGAGGAAACATTTCTCCTTGAGAAAGTTGGCAATTACTTTCTAAAATTCTTTTAAAAATAATCCAAAGATCTCTTCTTATAAGATCCTCACACTGCTAAAAGCACTAGTTCTAAGGTCCTTGGAGGAAACAAGGAAGCATCCCTTTGACATAAGTTGTTACATTTCAGTCACAGTTTGCTATTATGACATTCAAAATTCAAAATATTTCTCAAAGGCAAAGATCACTGGAGTGACAAGATAAAACTAAGCCCAGTTAAAATATATGTCATAAATTAGAACCAGGTACATTTTCGTCTCAAAATAATGAGCAACACTGCACTTTTGGATTGCACTTTTTGTAACTTCGTTTTCTCAGAAACCACTAATCAAACGGTAACACTGTCCCAGTTCCCTGCTCTCAAACATCCTGGTGCTAGAAGAAATTAATAATTGACTGAATACTACTGGGATGGAAGATCATTTCAAATAAAAGAAGTGAAATATAAAAGCAGGAGAGAGTTTTGCCTCCAACAATTTCCCCTTCACCTTGATGATTTTGTCTATCTGCAAAGCTGTTAAAATGACTAGAACCCAATTTTGTAGACATCTTTCAGATACTGAAGCTGAGACTGGTTGAAATCTTATGCGATGGCTGAACAACTGAGTGTTTTCAGAAGAATTTGTGACCCTTGGTTTGCCTTCTTTGGGGTTTCTACTGCAACTTGAAGTCCAGAAGTGATTAGTAGAAAGCTTGAAGGAGAATTTCTGCTTTCCTAATATTTCTAGCAGTGGAAGCATTGGGTGATTTTAGGTTTTTGTAAAATTTCTTCTCCTTTTGGAATGCTTCTGTCTAATATCACATAGTTTTGAATACAAATGCCCATTCCTAAGGATAGTTTCAATATCAAAGCTTGGATAAGGTCCAAGGGGGAAAAGCCCATCACTGGGATATGTTAAGGCTAAATGAAGGACCGGAGGCTCTAAACTTTGCTCACAGCATCACAAATGCCTTCATGATAAAGTGCTGTGATGTCATAAACAATGGTGTGTGACACCACTGTTCATATAACCAGAAAAGTGGTTGGACTAAAAGGGAGAATGTTTTGATTTATATAAAAATACTCTGGTGGTTATCACAAAGAATGGCAAATGAAATATAGAAAAAAAAGAAGGGTGTAGTTTCTGTAAAACCTTTTTTAAAGCTCTTTTGAATTTATGGTAGTGCTCCCTGAAAACTGCAAGAAATGATAAATGAGGATCTTTTTAAAAAAATTTATTGAAGCGTAGCGGATTTACAATATTGTGTTAGTTTCAGGTGTACGGCAAAGTGATTCAGGTATATATATACATTTTTTCAGATCATTTTCCATTAAAAGTTATTATAAGATATTGAATATAGTTCTCTGTGCTGTACAGTAAATCCTTGCTGCTTATCTGTTTTATGTATAGTGGTTTGTATCTGTTTATCCCATACTCCTAACTAATCCCTCCTCTATCTTCCTTTCAGCCATAAAAAAGAATGAAATAATGCCATTTGCAGCAACATGGATGGACCTAGAGATTACCACCCTAAGTGAAATAAGTCAGACAAAGAAAGACAAATATATGATACCACCTATACGTGGAATCTAAAAAATAATACAAATGAATATATATACAAAACAGACACAGATTCACAGACATTGAAAACCACCTTGTGGTTAAATGGAGATCTTAATAAAGTTAAATTGTAGCCAGTTTCAAATGACAATGCCACATATTTTTTGTAGATTTTGTAGATTTTTTGTCTTTTTTGTAGATTGCAACTCTATACAGAATAAAAAAGGGAAAATGTGCCTCACAGAGAACTGGAACACTATAACTCATCTAGTTATAACTTCTTAAGATTGAACATTAGAAACTTATGAAGGATTTGTAGCTATGCTTGGGAAACAGTGAATTTAAAAAAATATATGCATATATATATATATATATATATATTCACCTTTGAATTATCCATGAAAATATTCAAAGGGAACAACCTGATGCCACTTTGTCATTTCAGCATTATAATAAAAGAAATTTCAAGTTCAATCAAAACAGTGAATAATAAAACAAATTTTAAAAAATAGCTATGCCACACTCCGATGAGTGTATTCTAAACATCACAACTAATGCCCTGTTTTCAATGGCACTGTTCCACTCATTTATTTATTCGTATAGTCAGTCAGTCAGTCTTCCTGGAATATTTTAAGCCTCTACTATATGCCAGGCTCTATGCTGTTCACAGATAATACAGTACAATAGTGGACAAGCTGGACATGGTTTCTGTATGCACAAAGTTTACATCCACGGCGAAAACACACACAGAAAAAAATGTGCAGTAATAAGTGGTCTGAATGAACTGATCAATAGTTTGAGAAAGAAACTAAGACAGGGTAACTTATTTTTGACAGGGTGATCAGGGATGGCGTAAGAGACATGTAAGGTGAAACTGGAAGTGGAGGAGTATGGTGGGGAAGAGAGAAGAAATGGCAGGTAGGGATAAGGAGAGCCCGGGTACGGACACCTCTTTCAAACACATTTGGTTGTGAAAGGAAGCAGGAAATGTGGTGGTTGCTGGAGGGGGGATGTGCGGTCAACAGAGATTTGTTGGTTTGCTTTTAGAAGGGAGCTATTAGAGTCTATACGTATGCTGATAAGAATGATCTAATAGAGAGGAATTGACTGATGACCCAAGAGCGAGAGAGTTTCACTGAGGCGGCAAAGCCCTTCAGATGGTGAGGATGGATGGGGTCCTGAGTAGCTGTGGGGGGGACAGGACTTGATGGGAGAAGAACATCCACTGGGGAGGATGCAGAATGTGAGTTGCGAGGCTCTGGCGGAAGCAAGGGGAGGGGTCCATGCTCAGTGAAGTACGACGAGAGGACATTCAGCTGTGAGAGAGTGTTGTGGGCTGTGTAAAAGAAATAAGAAGTGTGAAGTCACAGGGAGCCTCCCAGACAAACAACTGGCACTTTTGATGTGATCATTGTTTGTTGTGGTGTTTAGCAGAATCCTTGACCTCTACCAGCTACATGCCAGCAACAGCTCCATTGAGTCATGAAAATCAAAAATGTCTCCAGACATTTTTCCCTCCATATATTCCCTGGAGGGAAAAATTGCCCCTATTTGAGAATCATTGTCCTAAATCTACCACCAAAAAAGAAAGTATAACTAATCAGCCAGAGTGAAAATGAAATGGCATAAGAAATAGTTCAAAAGAAGGCAGGAAACAAAGGGAAAAAGGAACAAAGAATAGATGAGACAAACAGAAAACGACTGTGAAGAGGATGGATTTAAATCCAATCATATTCATCATTACAGTAAATTTAGGTGGTCTAAACATCCTGATTAAAATATAAAGATTATCAAATTGAATCAAAATGCAAGCCTCAATGATAGGTGAGCTACAGGGAAATCCGATTTAAATAGATACATGTAGATCTATTTGAAAAGAAGAAAGATAGAAAATATACATAGCAAGGAAAAACCAATCACGAAAAAGCTGAAGTAAATCTATTACTATGAGACAAACTAGACTTCAGAACACAGGCTATAGGCAGGATGAAAAGAGACATTACGCTATATCAATTCATCAAGAAGACATAACCAGCTTAATGTGTTTGTACTTCGTAACAGAACTTCGAAAGGCATAAAGCAAAAACTCAGAGTGAAAAGAGAAACAGGTAAACCAACAATTCGCTTGCTGACTTCACAGCTCTCAGCAAATGACAGAAAAAGAGTTTAAAAAAAATCAGCAAATATATGGAAAATCTAAACATCACTCTCAATCAATCTCATTTATAGACTACTTCACCACTCAACAAACATGTTCTTTTAAAATGTACATGGAACATTTACCAAATTTCTGGATCATGAAACAAACTTCAGCAAATTAAAATGATTGAAATCATAAAATATTTGTTTTCTGACCGTAATGAAATTAAATTAGAACAGAAAGCTACCTGGAAAAAATTCCAAAGTATTTGAAATTAAACACACTTCTAATAACCCAAGGATCAAAGAAGAAACCCAAAGATACTTAGAAATTAGTTGGAATTTAATGAAAATGAAAAAAAAATAGTATCAAATTTGAGATGCTGCTAAAGCAGTGCTTAGAGGGAAATGAATGGCATCAAAAGTTTATACTAGAAAATAAGAAACGCGTTAAATGAATGAATAAGCATTCACCTTCAAAACTAGAAGATAAACTTAAACAAAACAAGAAGGAAGAAAATTAAAATGTTAGAGCAAAGATCAGTGAAATAAAAAAGCAGTAAAACGATAAATAAAAAGCAATGAAGTCAAAAGCTGGTTATTTTTAGGGCTTCCCTGGTGGCGCAGTGGTTGAGAGTTCGCCTGCCGATGCAGGGGACACGGGTTTGTGCCCCGGTCCAGGAAGATCCCACATGCCGCGGAGCGGCTGGGCCCGTGAGCCATGGCCGCTGAGCCTGCGCGTCCGGAGCCTGTGCTCCGCAACGGGAGAGGCCACAACAGTGAGAGGCTCGCATACCACACACACACACAAAAAAAATCTGGTTATTTTTAAAAGAGCAACTCATTTGATAAACATCTAGTCAGACTGATTAAGAAGAGGGAGAAGACCAAATCACTAGATTAGGAACAAAGAGGGACCATCACTAGAGATTCTGTATACATCAAAGGATAGCAAATATCCCAATACATTTGATACATGAAATGCACAAATTCCTGGAAAGACACAACCTTCCAAAGCTCACTCAAGCAGTAACAGATAACCTGAATAGCATTATATCTACTGAAATATTGAATTTGTAGTTAAAAACCTTCCTATAATGAAAATTTCAGGCCCAGATGGCTTCACTGGTGAATTCTACCAAATGCTTAAGGAAGAAATAATACATATGCTACACAAACTCTTCCAGAAAATAGAACACAGATGGAAAAAAAAAAAAAGCCTTAACAAAATGCTAGCAGACTGAATCCTGCTAGCTATAAAAAGGACAGTGCCAGGCTTCCCTGGTGGCGCAGTGGTTGAAAACCTGCCTGCCGATGCAGGGGACACGGGTTCGAGCCCTGGTCTGGGAAGATCCCACATGCCGCGGAGCAACTAGGCCTGTGAGCCACAACTACTGAGCCTGCGCGACTGGAACCTGTGCTCCGCAACAAGAGAGGCCGCGATAGTGAGAGGCCCGTGCGCTGCAATGAAGAGTGGCCCCCACATGCCGCAACTAGAGAAAGCCCTCGCACAGAAACGAAGACCCAACACAGCCAAAAATAAATAAATAAAAAAGAAAAAGAACGAAAGGAAGGCCTGGCCTCAGCCTCTAAAAAAAAGGATAGTGCCTCATTAACCGGGGTTGATCCAAGGATTGTGAGGTTGTTTCAACATCCCCAGGTCTCTATAATTCACCTTTTAACTGACTATAAAAGCCAAACTATGGGCTCAGCTCCAGAGACACAGAAAAATAATTTGACAAGATTCAACAGTCATTCATCATAAAAGTTCTCACTAAACCAGAAATAGTAGGAAACTTCTGGAAGCTAATAAAGCTCATCTGTGAAAACTGACAGCTAACATCAGACTTAATGGTGGAAGTCTGAATGCTTCTCCTCTCAGACAAGGAACAAGGCAAGGGTGTCTATTCTCATAACTTCTATTCATATTGCTTTGGAGGTCCTAGTCAGTGAAGTAAAGCAAGAGGAAATAAATGAAAGGATACACACTAGAAATAAAGAAACATGTCTTCATTTGCACATGATATGATCATCTATATAAACAATCCAAAGCATCTACAAAAGTGCCTCTAGAATTAATAAATGAGTTTAACAAATTCACAGAAGATAAATATTAAAATCAATGGTTTGCCTATATAGTAGCAACAAGCAATTAAAAATTAAAATTAAAAATCTATACCATTTATAGTAGCATAAAGCCAGGAAATGGCTTAATTTCTATTTAGGGAGAAACTTACCAATGTTAAGTGTGTAATACATAAAATATTAATAAAACAAATGTTCCTAAGTAAAACCAAAGAAGTTCTAAATAATTGGAGAAACATGCCATTTCACATGCCAGAAAACTTAAATTTGTTTACATGTCAATTCTCATACGGTAGTTCTATTTTTAGTTTTTTACCACAGTGTTCATCGCAGCACTATTTACAATAGCCAGGACATGAAAGCAACCTAAGTGTCCAGTGACAGATGAATGGATAAAGAAGATGTGGCACATATATACAATGGAATATTACTCAGCCATAAAAAGAAATGAGATTGAGTTATTTGTAGTGAGGTGGATGGACCTAGAGCCTGTCATACAGAGTGAAGGAAGTCAGAAAGAGAAAAACAAATACTGTATGCTAACGCATATATATGGAATCTAAAATGGTACTGATGAACCTAGTGGCAGGGCAGGAATGGAGACATGGATATAGAGAATGGATTTGAGGACATGGCGGGGAGGCGGAAGCTGGGGCATCGACATGTATACATTACCAAATGTAGAATGTTTAGCTGGTGGGGGGCAGCTGCATGGCACGGGGAGGACGGCTCAGTGCTTTGCGATGGCCTGGGGGGGAGGTCGGGAGGGTGGGAGGGAGGCTCGGGAGGGAGGGGATATGGGGATGTATGTGGCTGACATACTTTGTTGTGCGACAGGGGCTGGTGCAGTATTGTGAAGCAGTTATACTCCAATAAAGATCTATTTAAAAAAAAAAGTCAATTCTCCCCTAATTGATCTATAGATTTATATATGTCATTACAATCCCAATCAAAACACCAGCATGTTCTTTTCTAAAAATTGACAAGCTCTTTATAAGATTTACATGGAAAATCAAAAGACCTACAGTAGCCAAATTTGGGGGAAAAGATAAAGTTGAGGACCCTCCCACGACCTGACTTTGAAACTTATGTTAAAGCTATATAGTATTAATTAAGACAGACTGGAAAAACATATAAATCCATGAAACTGAATAGAGGTCAGAAATCAACTGACACGTGTACAGACAATTAACTTCCAACAAAGGTACAGAGGTAATTCAATAGGGGAAAGATAGTCTAACTAAAGAAATGACGCTTAAATGATTTGACATCCGTATGCAAAATAATAAATTTTAACCCATGTCTCATGCCTATAAAAATATAGCTCAAAATTGATCACAATCATGGATGTATACCATAAAGCCATAACCTTCTAGAAGAAAACATAGAAGAAAATCTTTGTGACCTAGAGTTAAAAGACGTAAGGTACAAAAAGCACAAACTATCAACATTTAAAATTGCTGCTCTTTGAAAGACATTCTGAAGAGAGGGTAAGATTAGCTACAGACTGGGAGAAAATATTTGCAAATGATTTATTTGATAACGGACTTGTAAATTTATACATTAAAATAGTACTAGCCGTAAAAAGAAAGAACTGCAGATAACACTCCACGACCTCAAAAGCATTCTGCTAAGTGAAAAAAGTCAGAACGAGATAATCCACACTGTATGATTCCATTTATATAACACTTGGTAAAAGGAAAAACTAAAAAGGGGAAGGAAATCAGATCGGTAGTTCCTGGGGCTGAGATTGCGGAGAGAGTACTGATTTGCAGAAAAACAAGAGGGAACTTTTTGGGGTGGTAGAAGTAGGTGACAAAGTGTTCCAAAGTGGTGAGTGTCTAAACTCAGCAATCATTTAAAGGGTGAAATTTACTGTACGTAATTTATCCTGCAATAAACCTGACTATCCCATCTCGCAGAGAGAGAGACAGAGGAGAGAAATAAAAGAAATGCCATGTTTCTGTACTACTCTTTACCATGCAAAGGGTAAGACATTTAAAAAAAAGAAGTTTCACGGTAACAATTTCAATAGAAAAAAGGAAGCAGTAGCAGAAGCTAGTGCTTACTGGGGGCTTTCAACGTGTCAGTTACTGTGTTAAGCATTTTCCAAGTATTGTTTTCAATTAATTCCCACAACAGTATAATAAACGAGGCAATACTATAAAACAGGGATAGTAATAGTACTTACAGGTTTGTTACGAAGATTAAATCTAGCAATATTTGTAATGCACTTAGGAAGTTCCTGGCATATAGTAAGTGGTATTAATATATAACTGCCTGTTAAATAAACTAAAATAATTGCATTACTGAGCACGCTGTACAGGTGAGAACATCGTGGCTTTGCGAGGTTGAGGGTCCTGCGGAAGCTTACGCAGGTGCCAGGTGAAGGAGCTGTGACTCCACACTGGCAGTCCGACTCCAGAGGCCAAATTCACTTAACTCCTTCCGTAAGTATCCCAGCTTCTGAACCACAAATACAGTAAGTGAGCCTGCTGGTGCCGTAAGTATGATCCTCAGGAAGACCTCCTGTGGCTGACTCTCTTCTCCTTCACCCCATATTGATGTTTTAGTTCATCCTCTTTCTTAAACTACTATACCCATTAACCGGCTTCCAGTGTGTTGTACACAATCAACTGGGTTATTTTCCTAGATAAGCAATATTGAGCATGTCACTTAACTGCCTACATTTCTCTGTTGGCTTGTAATTATCGATACAATACAAATCCAAATCCAAACATAGAGCATTCAGGGACTTTACCTTCTTGCCTCATTTCCTGCTGTGTCTCGATCTCTTTTCTCTTCCTTCTACGATCCACCATTCTAAGCTGCTGACCTATCTGTAGGCAAAGTAGACCCTCTGCACAGACACTGCTCTGTTTGAAAGACATCCCCACTTCTGCTTCGTGTCAGGAACAGCTTTCAGCTGTTAAGTAACAGAAAACTTGACCACAGTGGTTTCAACAAATCAGGGTGTATTTTTCTCCCTCAGCAAGACTAAAGACAGGGCGTTCCAGGCTGCTCTGCTGATTCAACCACAGGATCAGGGACATGGGCTCCTTCTATCTCCCTGCTCCCTCCTCTGAGGCCCACTGGCCTTCTCCTCTGCTGCATCTCCTTCCAAGCATTGCATCTATGTGCCAAGGAGATGGAGGAAGGGAAAAGCAAACAGTGGTCTTCTGATTTTAAGGCTTTGTCTCCTTAACTTAGAAAGGGTTGCCTTTCCATGCATCTAATTTGACAGACTGAACCATCTGATGGCTAAAAGGACAGAGAGTACTAGGGCCGGTTTAAACCAATCCCGACATAGCCCACAGGACCAGGGTAGAGACCTATTTGCCTTAAGATCAGGGGTCTCTGTGAGGTTCTTGAAAAAATAAGTTTCTCTCTTTAGAGAAGAGAGGGTGTCATAAATGTGAGTCTGCCCATAACTATCTAACTCATATTCATCCTTCATGGCCCAGCTGAGATGGCAGCTTTTCCATTAAACAGTCTTCATCTGGCCTTAAGTAGGATTGGCTATTTTGCCATCTATACTCCTGGAGCACTTGAATGTTTAGTTCAGCAGCAATATTTATCATAATCTTATGGTGATATCTGTCCTCTGGCTTATTTGTCCTTCCTGTACCTCATGCTCTTCAATTCAGTCTAGACTGCATTTGCATCTTCAAGACCTAGACTCCTGGCTAGTACAGAGAGTGTCCGGTACACATGTTGAATAGAAAGTTGGACTCATGATCCTAGGAATCAGAAAGGCTAGATAATTTTCAACTATGTAATAATAGTAACTCACACACATGTAGCACTTTCTATGTGCCAAACGCTCTCCTAAGGGCTTTAAAACCTGGAACAGTCCCATAAGGTAGGAACTTCTATTATCCCCAATTGATGAATGAGAAACCTGGCACTCAGAGACTTTAGGGGACTTGTCCATGGTCACACACTTAACAAGCCATGGAGCTAGTCCAGCCCCAGAGCTGATGAACCATGATGGTGTGATCTGCAGAAAACTATTGAACTTTTCGGAGATTTATTCTCACTGTGGGGAAGCAGGATGAAATCCGTCAGGATCATCTAGCCTGCACAGAAATCCTTATCTGAAGAAATATGGGCTATCATAAAACCACAGACTTTTATAGTCATGTAATCTAACTTCCTAACTCATGCAATCAATCACCCAACCAACTAACCAATATAGATTTATTGAACGCTTACCAGGTAGGTACTGGACACGGAGATGGTGGTGAGCAAAGCTAGCTTAGTGGAATAAATGAATGTTAAAGAAAATTATTTGACAAATATATTACTGAACATGATAAAAATAGTATGAAGGAAATATTCATAATGCATTAAGAGTATAATGGGAGTTACTAATTTAGATGGGTTTGTATTTTGAGCCACTCGGACAGTCATGAGGAAATACATGTAACAGCACATGACTGAAAGCAAGTCTTGAACAATTATTTACTGATTATCTCAAATGACACTGCTACCTGCAAAATCAAAACGGTAAATGCACTGAGGCATGATGAGTTTTACTTACGAAGCCGTTTGCACTGAGGCTTTGGGATAGCATAAATCTTCTCTTTTAAGATAGCTTGTGCACCTGCCCTAGTGATCCTTTCCCCTCTCTAGACCCAGCTTGTGGCTGACACTTCTCAGCAGTCTCGATGGTTATGGAACCACGAATGGACATATTCAAGATTTCCGGGAACACCAGTTCCTTGCTGGTCTACCTTAATAAAGTTTTCACTTACATTCAGCTTATCTCCTGGTGCTACTCTTACTCTCTCAACTATATGGGACCAGCACTAATTAATGGCTCGAGGCCTCCAGGAGACTGAAGTTTAAGGGAGGTACCCTACCAGGAGGAGTCACAGGATGGCCTGACTTTGGTGAATTTCCTGTAAGATGAATACGCTTTTGGTCTTCCAGAGCCAGATTATCTTGGTGGAGTCCTAGAGTTTATCAGACTTGGGAATCTGGATTCAAATTTACTAAATAAGCACCCAAGAATCTGAAGTGTCTATCTAGAAATATAACTTATTAACAAGGAATAAGAAATGTAGTTGTCTAAATATAACAGTCAGCTGGGCAAGGGTCATTTCTCCCAGAAAGAAAAATATCTAGGAAGCCAAATTTTAACATGATGATGGGGAGCGTGACGACAAAGCAAGAGGAGTGACCTGGCTGATTCCAATAATTCCAATTGATTCTGCCCCCTACATATGTTTTGAATCCATCTACTTTTTTTTTTTTTTTTTTGCAGTACGCAGGCCTCTCACCGCTGTGGCCTCTCCCGTTGCGGAGCACAGGCTCCAGACGCACAGGCTCAGCGGCCATGGCTCACGGGCCCAGCCGCTCTGCGGCATGTGGGATCTTCCCAGACCGGGGCACGAACCCGTGTCCCCTGCATTGGCAGGCGGACTCTCAACCACTGCGCCACCAGGGAAGCCCGAATCCATCTACTCTTCATCTTCCCTGCCCTCACTACACTTCTGGATACATCATTTCTTCTCTAGACTCTACTGTGATGGTCCACTGACTACCATATTAATTGGAGTGAACTCACTGAGACACAAATCCGATCATATAATGTTTCTGCCTGAAATTCTTTGATTGGCATCCCATTCTTTTTATAACAAGGCCCCAGGCCCTTTACAGGAGTGAAGCCCCAGAGTGATCCAGACCCTGCCAGCCATCCAGCCTTCTCTCTTCATCATCCCTCACTGACACTGAACCTGTCTAATTTCCCCTAAGGCACAGCTTCTGTCTCAGTTTCGAATGTGCCATTCATTGTCCCTGGACCATTCTCCATCACAGGGTCCCCATCCTCCTCTTGTCCTGGATCACGCCTATGGAGCCTCTGAAAATGGGCTTAGTCTTTATTTCCTCTAAGAAGACTTCCTTGCCTCTTTCTTACTCTAGTTGAGTTGATTCTGCTGTTTTCCCATAGCAACCTTTTTTTTTCTAGTTAATTAATGTCTTTTTACTGGATTACACGGCTGAGGAAGGCTAGGGTCATATTAGCCTCTGAAGGGTATGGAAAAGCAGAATCTAACTCCTTCACCTGCTACTTTGTAGAATGCGTGAGATTCAGTAGATGCTAAATAACATTTTGTTGAATAAATACATACATTCCAATATTCATTAGCATCAACTCGTGATGAAATGATTGTACATTTTTATGCTTGCCAAGGAACGCGTGGTCCACTTCTCATTGTCTTTTCCAGATCCAATACCAAATTATGACTCTCAGGTTGTCCTTCATGAAAGGACATCTCTTTATTTCCCCTGAGATAAAAATCTCCCGTACACAATTTTAGATATGTAATTGGCAATAGTGAGTTTACTGATAGATTCTTATTCTCATTGCTGGAACAAGAAAAATACTGTCTCCAATGAACATTTTGAATATTATTTGCTGCTATTTATTAGGGGCCCGTTCTGTACTTTAAATATTAGGGGTCTTTACTGTCACGCCTGCCAACAGGCAGAGCCGCTACACTCATTGCTAGCATAGCAGTGGCAGAGCTGGTTCCTATTATTCTGAAACAGTTAGGAGAACATTAATTGGAAAGAATAAGATCAAGCTAGGAAGGGAAAGATTGCACTTTAGAAGGATATGTACTGTGCCTGAAACTGGATCTTCATTATTCGTTCCTGTTTCTCTGTCCCCAATGGCTTTCCCCTTTGTTTTCAACAAGAAAAATAAAAAGTGCACTAAGTTTAAGAGTGAAAAAAAAAAAGTTATTGAATTTAACTGAAAATTTTTTTTTAATCCTCAGGACAAGTCATGATAATTTCCCATGGTACCCAGACACGATCCTCCATCTTGTTGGAAAATAACAATTTTCATTCCCTCCAGGGCGGTTCTTAGGGTTCAGGCAGAGGCACTTGTTTATATTTGAAATGTTGAAAATCATTAAATGTTTACTAAGAAATTTCTGAAAATACAGTGTTCGACAAAATAAATACACAGTTTCTGTATTAATCAGCCTTTGCTGAAGAATCAAACAATTCCAAAGCTTCAGCTACTCACAGTTATACCATTTCCCTAACACATTGTAGGGGGTCTGTGGGGTGACCTGTTCATTTTGAGATGCAGGCTGAGGGAACAGTCTCTATTCCAGACGTGCCGTTCTCATGGCAGAGGGTGAAGGGCAAAAAGCTGACTCCAATTGTGCAGTTGCACTAAAGCTTCTCGTGGGACAGAGAGTGTGCACGTCTATTCACACTTCACTGGCCAAAGCAAGTCACGTAACTAAGCCCAGAACCAGGGGCCTGGGGAGGTATAACCCTCTTACAATTATGAAGAAAGTGAATTATTAAGAACAATAATATTACCACAATTGCTATATCCAAGCACCACTTCTGCTAAAACTTTCCTTCAGGAGTATTTTTAGTTAGGGCTAATTTACCACATAGTTTTAATTTTAGTATATCTATGCTTTAGATTTCAAATATTTGCTCAATAGAATACTTTTCATGAAAAACATCTCTCATGGCTGTATAATATTTCATGAAGATGAGGAACCAAAATTTCTCTGTAATTTGGCTATTTAAGTTTCTTCCAATCTTTTGCTCATAATGATCACTAATGGTGTTATGAAAATCTTTGTCTGTAAATTTTTTCTGGACATAGAATCTTTTCTTTTGACTCGGTGCCCAGAAAAATAATAACGGGATCATCAAAGAGTATGAATTTAGAATTCATGCATTAGAGTTCTTAAAATAATTTGTCAAATTTCTGCCCCCAAAGGTGGTAACAATCTAGACAACCCAAGGCCTAAAAGGGAGGATGTGCTAAGTCAGAATAATATCTGGACCTCCTGACAGGTCCAGGTATTTCTCAAGGTAAATTAATAAATGAGCATTCTGGTCTGGAAAAAAGAGTGGTAACAATTTCGACTCCTATTTGCAGTGTATAAGAAGGCCTGTTTGCACCAAATCCTTATCAGCAGTGGTACTATTAATAATGTGAAATATTTCCAAGACTATTTCCTACATCGTTTTTATTTCACCACTCCTTCTATTTTTCTCATCTCTTTTTGGTGTTTGAGCCTTTCTCTCTCCATGGGGCTGAAGTGTTACCAAGGGCAGAACTCTGGTGTCTAATCACTAATCCTCACCACCTTGCCTGTTCTTGTTGACTAAAGACTGGTTGAGTGAATCACGTACTGAATAAGTAAATAACTAAAGGAGTGGAAATGGTATCTCAATTTTTTTAATGTTCATTGATGACTACAAGGTAGAACATTTTTCTATAGTTTTATCAACCGGTTGTGTTTTCTCTTTGTTAGTTAAGGGTATTCTCATCTTTTGCTCACTTTCCTATCAGATCTTACTTTTTTTTTTTTAATCAAAATATGTTAACCCCTCGGGCTTCCCTGGTGGCACAGTGGTTGAGAGTCCGCCTGCCGATGCAGGGGACACGGGTTCGTGCCCTGGTCCGGGAAGATCCCACATGCCACGGAGCAGCTGGGCCCGTGAGCCATGGCCGCTGAGCCTGTGCGTCTGGAGCCTGTGCTCCGCAACGGGAGAGGCCACAACGGTGAGAGGCCCGCGAACCGCAAAAAAAAAAAAAAAAAAAAAATGTTAACCCTTTAGATGAAAAAATTAATCATCCTTTCTGGTATAACAAATGCTTTCTTCTAATGTGCTGTTTGACTCTGCATTTCTATTATATTTTTAAATTAGAGGTATTTAAATGTTTTATGTAGATATAAGTCTTTCAATCTTTTCTTTTGTAATACCTCCTGTTGTGTCCACAAGCAGACACATTTCTTCTCCTAAACGCTTGATGAATATTTGCTTCCATTTTTCCATGTTCTTAAATTTTATGTTTAGCTCTTCAATCTATTTAGAATTTGCTCTGTTGCGGGGAGTGAGATGAGATTCTAAACCATTGTTCTCCTCAATGGTTGATGAATTTGTTCCTTTTAAGACTCACAGGCTCTCTTGTGACTCTCTTGTCAGAATCCATGGGGTTCTGAATGGAGTTGCCTTGGAGTTCTAATGAGCAAAATTAAATGAACATTGTGTATTTAATATTTTAAACAACTTAAATTCTTTAGATTTCTTATACGATTAAGGGTTAAATCAAAAGATTGATTTACCTTTATGACTTTGGATCATCACTGACTATACTCCTGACCCAAGTCCACGGTCTCATTTTTCTAGATAAGCACAAAAAGAACTGGACAGATCAGCACAAATCTATCATTCCAAGTAGAAAAATAACCCTTAGAAAGTTCCCTGATCTCAAAGTGTCAGGACAGCCAACTTCATGTCTGAAGGAACTATGTAGCCCAGACTGATGTAATCCAAGTTTGCTGTAATTTGTATTGTGAGGGTCATGGCCAGATTGCACATAGCACTGGGGATGGAATTTAACATGAAGTAATGGCTGTTGTTGATTAAACATTGTTCCCAAGAGCCACTCTGGAGTCAGGGCGACCTCGACCCGTCAAGAATGACTTCAACCAGAGAGGAGAGATAGAAGGGCCTGCGGACCATGCTGCTCCAGAAACCCTGCAATGAGCACCTCGTGGTTCATGGCTCAATTTATGGACTCTGGAAGAAGAAAAGCATCACTCTTTGAGACACCACTACCAAATCTGCAATAGGCAGAATATTGTGCCTATAGTTAGCAATATTGTCTTGTACATTTAAAAATATGGTAAGGGGGTAGGTCTCATATTAAGTGTCTTATCACAATAAAAACAAATAAAAAACAACCAGAAAAAAACCAAAGGGACAGGAGAAGACTTTGGAGGTGATGGGTATGTTTATTACCCAATCAAGTGTGTACACACATGTCAAAACTCATCGTATGATATGCCTTAAACAACGGATATGCAGTGTTTTGTATTTCAGTTATAACCTCAGTAAAGCTGTTAAAAAACCTCTCTCTGTCTTGGAGGCAAGCTGTTGGATGCTTTCAGAAGAAAGGACTTTGAAATCAGGGCTTTGGATGCTGGTCAGGAAATTGAGCCACCAGACGCCAAGATAAACCCCACCTTAACAAGTCTGCAGGTCCCCAGGACTAATGTGGAACAGCATATGCTGACCAAGGGAGTGAGTGGGAGGTAGAACATGGGCTTGGTGGGCTTAGGAGAGCCTTTAAACCATATGGTTTGGAAACCCTGCTGCAAGCTGACTGTGGAAGCTTTTGGGTTTCATTACCAGTAAAACCATTTCAATTTTATGAGTGTGGAAAGGTCAGACTGTCTGGTAGGATTTATTGAAATTTGTCAGTAAATGCTCATTTAGAGCCTGTTATGGATGCTAGGTGCAGGGGATACAGCTGTGAACAAAAGAGACATAGTCCCCTGCACCCCATACCATGTTGTTTACACTCTAAGGGAGAAACAGACATTAAACAAGAAAGTATAAATAAGGAACTAAACCATCACAGGTAAGCAAAGCGATCTTTATCCTAGGGTGTAAAGTTAATGCTGGTATATCAGGGTAGACAGTGAACGCACGCCAAAGCTGCTGCAGGTGGTGTGTGCTTTTTTTAGCTTCTTGAAAATGAAAATATTCCCAGCCTTATTCCTTTTTTTCTCACTTTGAGAAAATGATTAAGCCTTCAATTTCACTAATTAAAAACAAGTCACTCTACACAAGTTTCCTCAGTTTCCTGTCTGTGGTAGGCAGAATAATGATCTCCCAAAGATGTCCATGTCTGTGAATAAGTTACTTTACACGGCAAGAGGAAGTTAAGGTTGAAGATGGAGTTAAGGTTGCGAATAATGACTTTAGGAAAATTATTCTGGATTTATCAGGTGAGGTCCAGGTAATAACAAGGGTCCTTAAATATGGAAGAAGGAGGCAGAAAAAGGTCAGAGTGATGTGATGTGAGAACAACTCAACTGGTTGCGGTGGCTTTGAAAATGGAGGGAGGGGGCCATGAGCCAAAGAATGTGGGCACTTCTAGAAGGTGGAAAAGGCAAGGAGACATATTTTCTCCTAAAGCCTTCAGGAAGAAATGCAGCCCCGCCAACATCTTGCTGTTAGCCCAGTGACACCTGGATCAGACTTCTCAGCTACATAACTATAAGGGAATAAATCTGTGTTGTTTTAAGCCGTTAAGTTTGTGGTCATTTTTCACAGCATGCAGAGAAAACTAAAACACCACTCTAACACTTCCATATATCCAAAGCTCCCTTTTTCCTTTCCTAATTCAGAAGAACATGATTTCTTTCTCACCTTCAAGGTGATCTCTCCAACTGTAGACCTTATTTTATCAACCATCTTCTCTTTTCTTCAAAAGTCATTTGTATAATATTCCCCCTCCTCAGCCTATATGGGGAACTGTATTTCCTTCTCTTTCAAAAGCTCCTACTAGATCTTTATGAATTTCACTTTTCCACTTTTTAACAAATTTTCGGGGAAACATTCCCATTGTCGTCTAAATCATGCAAGAGAGGGCTAAGGAGCTTATGCAGCACAAAATGAACAGAAAGACTGGTCCATTTTCTGAGTGGAGGAATTATTAGTCATTTTTGTGCTGTTACTAAGCTCAGAACTGACACAATGCAAAGGTCAAAAGGTCATATGCTAATGAAAGGAATTGGAATTGGAATGGTGACACTGGGGAGAACCATGGAGGCCCGACACCTGATTCTTGGCAAGACCTTTTGGCAAGGTCTTCACTGTATCCCAGTGGCTCAGAAGGAGAAACATGGACTTTAGATGATGGTACAAGACTTGTCCTTGTCTGAACTCCGCCCTAAGGATGCTGATTAATGACTCAAGTCAACCTGGAGAGAAATCTCCGGCTGGGATAGATTTGTGCAGAAGTTCCCCAGCACCTCCCCACCATTCCAGTTCATCGTTCGGTCATTTTCATGATCAGAAGCCTGCCAAGTAGTTGCAATGGAATCAAGAGAAGCTAACTGCCCAGTGAGGGCACTGAACCCACAGCAATGCGACACAGGGTGACAGTGCTTTGTGCTCTTACCATAGTCCTCTGCACTGCAAGGTCATTCAACTCCTGGCTCCGTCCAAGAGCGGAGAGCTGTTAGAACACCACAGGGTAGTCACCTCAGGAAAGGCCCCACACTCTGGACTTGTGAGCAGAATTAGTGGAGGCTACCAAGATTTTTTTGCTTTCCTACCTGGATGTGGACTACAACCTAGGTTATCTACTAAATATTTTGGTCTTTCCTTTAGAAACTATATATCTCAGTAAGACTAAACACTTTTTTCCCCTCATCTAAAGCTGGTTTACCTTTTCCCTTGCCCCTGTAAAGGAAATAAAAAGTCTTTTGTGTTTTAAGATTGTGTGAAACTAATGAAGATTCATTTTGAAAAGCAATTTGTGCCCCATCCCACTTATTCTTCAAAATGTTCTCATGTCAGCTCCTTCCAACTAGTGTTATCCTACTTACATCACCAAACTAGCAAACAGCTCTTGTCAGGTCCTAAAGGTGGAGAAAGCCACGGGGCTGGACACATTCCCCTATCTGTAGCTCCAGAGGGTAGAGTGGGGATGGATAGATGGATGCTACAGCAGGGCAAGTTGCAGTTGAATGCATAAGGGATGTTTTCTCAACACAACTGCACAGACATAGAGAATGCTCCCTCATGAGTCTCCAAGATCCCCCTTCCAGGAATTTTTCCAAAGAGGGTGGTGCAGGAGAGACCATCAGGGAAAGGAAGATTGGATTACATTACTTCTAAAGGCCTTTCAACTCTGTGCCATTATGAACCTATGTTACTCTCCTCTTCAAGTTTCCTGGGGCATCGCCAATGCATTAGGGTCACGTGCAACTGAAGACCCTCAATATTATGCATCCCTAGAAGCTCAGAAGATATAATCCTCTAAAAAAATCTAATACAGATCAGTACAAATGCCTGACAAGTTACCGCAGAGATAAACCATTTGATGGAAAAAGATTTTGCTGATGAGTTAAAAGTAGCTCCTAGGGCTTCCCTGGTGGCGCAGTGGTTGAGAGTCCGCCTGCCGATGCAGGGGACGCAGGTTCGCACCCCGGTCCGGGAAGATCCCACATGCCACGGAGCGGCTGGGCCCATAAGCCATGGCTGCTGAGCCTGTGCGTCCGGAGCCTGTGCTCCGCAACGGGAGAGGCCACAACAGTGAGAGGCCCGCGTACCGCAAAAAAAAAAAAAAAGTAGCTCCTAAATATCATCAAAGAAGAGATCAGTGAATTCATATAAAATGAGTGTAAACAAATTAAACCTAATTATTTCAAAAATCTGAATTGTTTTCCTCATTTACTGAAATAGTGCATGTTCATTGTCAAAGAAAATCATGTTTTACAAAAATATATCAAATTAGCAAGTAAATGTTTCATGTTCTCTTAGAGATAACCTGTTAACAACTTGGTGTATATTTATGCAGATTTTTTTCTATGCTCATACCAACATATCAAACTAATTAATTTCGAAATATTCCCATGACAGAAATGTATTATATTACATGACGTCTTAAAAAAGGAAGTCTGAGGGCTTCCCTGGTGGCGCAGTGGTTGAGAGTCTGCCTGCCGATGCAGGGGACACGGGTTCGTGCCCTGGTCTGGGAAGATCCCACATGCCGCGGAGCAGCTGGGCCCGTGAGCCATGGCTGCTGGGCCTGTGCGTCCGGAGCCTGTGCTCCGCAACGGGAGAGGCCACAACAGTGAGAGGGCCGCGTACCACAAAAAAAAAAAAAAAAAAAAAAAAAGGAAATCTGAGGAGTAAGATTGTTTTTCTGAGGTACTCACTCTTTGTGGAGCAAAGGCGAGGCAGAGTCTAAAGACCATTGCCAATTCTGCATTCAGGAGTAGTATGGAGTAGAATAAATTAGCAAGGAAGCATGATCCTTGGAAATGTTCCTGAGGTCATTCATTTCTTTAATATTTGTTGGGCATCTGTTCATATATAAGGGCTTGAGCAGGGCCACTGCAGATACAATTCAGGTAAGACACCTTGGGAATACAACAATGAATAAGACATTGTCCTTGATGTCGAGGAGTTAATAGTCTAATAAGGAAGAGACACAATTCATGCAGCTATATGTCTTATTCTCATTCATTTTCATGACTTTCATTAATAAAGTATCTAAAGTGGATCCTGTTAAATGAGCCTGAATTGAGGAAAGAGCAGTCTGAGCCTGGGGCATTTATGATCTGTAACAGTCAGGAAGAACCTCGTTGATGGGCCATGATGGGCTGTTGTACAGTGAAAGGATTATATAGCATTCTAGCAGTTGTGTCTTTCTTTTCTTAAACTCTGTTTTGTTTTCTTTCATGTACTTGTCTTTTTCTTTTGACTATTGACCTCAACAGTTAGTCTGTTCCACGGCTTAGAGCTTTAACTTTTGGTGGGTTTGTGAATTTAGTCCATGACCACCTCACAGGTTGTGGTGTCCTTGGTAGAAAAAAATCTCCCTTTGCTCCTGTTCAATCAGGAAAAAGGAGAAAAAAATGACATTTGGTGATTATGGACTATGTCTTTATAAATACCATCTTATAACGCAGCAGGGTGTGTACTATAACCCTCAATTATACAAGGGAAGAACCCAAGGCTGGAGAAGAAGCCCTGCACATGGTTAGGGTCATGGTTCACGGAGCTGAATGCCTGGGTTCAGAATGTCAGCTCTGCCACCTCCCACCTCTGCTCTTTTTTTTAACAGCTTTATTAGAGTATAATTGCTGTATAATGGTGTGTTAGTTTCTGCTTTATAACAAAGTGAATCAGCTATACATATACTTATGTCCCCATATCTCCTCCCTCTTGCGTCTCCCTCCCATCCTCCCTATCCCACCCCTCTAGGTGGTCGCAAAGCACCGAGCTGATCTCCCTGTGCTATGCGGCTGCTTCCCACTAGCTATCTATTTTACATTTCCACCTCTGCTTTTGAGAAAGTAACTTAACTTCTTTGCAACTCAATTTTCCACACGTGTAAAATAGTATCTATCACATAAGTGGGTGCTTAGAACTGTTATTTCTTTTTATAATTAGCAGAAACAGGAACTTGGAATAGGACATAAAGTTACTATGTGACTAAATTCATAATTTGAACTAAAAGCCTCTGAGCTGTTCACTACAGGTTGCTGTTCCCCAGTAAGTTAATGCAGTCTCGTGCTTGCTGGTGTCTAGCTTTGTAACTGAGTCAATTTCCTCTTTGGTCCTTGTTTTCTTCATCTGTGAAATAAAAGCCTTGGAACCAGCGTGGTTCTAAAATGTTTTCTACCTTTTACATTATAAGACTTTGCAATTCTAGGTGGAATTTAAGGTTAAATACACATAAAAGGCAGTGGGAGGAGGAAAAGGGGAACAAGGTTTTGGAGTTAGAAGTGGTTAGACTCCTGCCTTCCTACCTACCAGCTGTTGGATTTCGGATAAATGACTTTACCACTCTGAGGGCTGGTTTCCCCAATTCTAACATGATGGTAATAGTGCTTGATCTAAAATGTTGTCATTAGGATCATCTGAGATGGTATATGTGATAGTGCTTTGTAAACAATAAATTTGTTTACCAATTACAATTTAAAAAAGAACTTACATATCCCAGGAAGCACTGTTTTTCTGTGGTAGCAACTTTCTGGCATTGTATTACGTGAGTGTGAAGAAAGTTTTCTCTGTGATCTTCCCAAAATGGTAAGGCTTAATCTTTCTCCAGTGAAAGTCCCCTGTGATAGGATCCTACCTGGAATAAAAGCTCCAGCCCTTCCTGGTCTGTGATTTTAAGATGCATGGTCACTTTGAGGACTGCTACTGCTGTTGGCCTCTCAAACAAAAGTGGCTGGGGACACTAGGCTGGGGACGAAGACAGCTGGACCATCTTTGGTGGACCAGTGACTTGGTAAATCAAGTGCCCTACTCAATACCTTGAGTCCACTTATCCACACAGCAGGCAAGATAGTTCAAGAACATCTATTTATCTGTCATGGAAATGAATACCAAGGGGGGTTGAAAGCAGGGACTTTGGCCCCTGATAGATGTGGTCAAATTGTCACTATGAGATCTTGGCCCATTTTCTTAAATTATCTGACCCTTGCTTCCCAACATTAGACTAATTACAATATATATTAGTTAACATTTACTGAGCATTTGTTACGTGCCAAACACTGAGCTAAGACCATTGTCTGATTTATTTTATTTAATCTTTTTAGCAATTCTATGACACAGACATTAATACAATATTTGGCCACTTACAGATACAGACACTGAAGCTCAGGGTGATTAACTGTCCAACCTCACATGGTTAATAACAGGAGTGTGCTGGAATCTGAACCCAAGCAGTCTAATTCCAGAAGCTTTGTGCTTAACTATTATGCTACGTCCCTTCCTAGGCTCATATTAAAATTAAATAAGGAAATGCACAGGAAGCACTCTCTGGAACACAGTGAGAGTTCAATAAATAACAGCTGTTTCTGTGCTTTGTAATAGCTCATTAAGTATCATAATCATTGAGAGCTCTTCTAATTATGACCAGTTGTGAGCATCTGAGAATTTGGAGACAAAGGCCCCAGCAGCAGATTTTGGTAATGGAATCTTTCATGTCTAGAGAATAAAAAAGGACCCCTCATCCTAAACCACCCTCCCTTCAACGTTTTTCTTAGAATTCATCTGGGCATCTAATTCGGGACCATGGGCATGATGTCAGATTACTGCACATCTTACGCAGCATGCAGACCCACACAGCATGAAACACTGCAAAAGGCAAGCAGTAGCTCCCACACCAATAGCTGGTTTGTGAATCTCCAGTTATGTGTCTATTTGAAAAACCTGCATGTTGACTGCTCTGCTAAACCACTACTAGCTTCCGAGAGCAATAAAGTTTGAAACGCGTGCGCCTGTCTTGAGTGTTCAACGTAGGTTTACCTGCCAGCGTGATCCCTCCCTCACCAGGGACAGACTGCTGCACATCCCTAGCTGGCTAGAGTGCCAGGCGGAGGGCAAGCATTCACTGGTGTGAGCGATGCAAGAGGCAAGGCCAGAAGGGCTCCGCTTGCCTGTATTTAGGGAACTGATTCACAATGAAAGACCTTGGAAGGCTATGAATCCAAAGGCTTCCTACGTAATGCACGTTATCGCTGCCATGATAGACGTCATAGCTAAGGTTTACCGAGGAAAGCAAGCCAGTCGAAACAGCCATGTCCACCAATTTCCAACACAAAGTCAATTTTCTTTCCTAAACACAGGCTCTTGTTTTTGTGACCAGATTTATGACAATCTCAGGGACTTGACTGCCAGCAATGCTGAAAGGAAATTGAAGCTAAAGGGCAAGGTTGACTAAACCTTGGCTCTGTTTTCAGACCTGAGCATCACAAATTGATGTCTTATCTGGAACTCATCTCCATGCTGAAGTGGTACATGATAAAAGAGTCACAGAATCCAGGCGTGCTGGTGCTAGGCAGTGAAACCAACTACCTGAGTGCATTATTTCAGAGGCCTATTGACAGAGGATGTGTCCTTTGCATAGGAATGTGACAATACTCACCATCTGAGTAATGTGGCCTCACAAGGTAAAGTTACCTTCTCTGTTATAAAATGGAGATTCCACTTGTTCTTTCTAGTGGTCTCGCTACTTATGGACAAGAACTTTTCCCATTTGGAACTTCCAACCACCTTCATATTTGCCTGTCTTTTAATCACCCCTTCTTGAAACTTTTAAATGTTTCAAGCCATTCTGCATCTGTGGTTATGAAAACTAAATGTCCATCGACAGGTGAATGGATAAAGATGTGGTACATATATACAATGGACTACTACTCAGCCATAAAAGAGGACAAAATAATGCCATTTGCAGTAGCATGGCTGCAACTAGAGATTATAATACCAAGTGAAGTAAGTCAGGCAGAGAAAAATATCATATGATATCACTTACATGTAGAATCTAAAATATGACACAAGTGAACCTATCTACAAAGCAGAAACAGACTCACAGACACAGAGAACAGACTTGTGGTTGCCAAGGGGGAGGAGGGATGGGGGAAGGATGGAGTGGGAGTTTGGGGTTAGTAGATGCAAACTATTACGTGTAGAATGGATGGACAACAAGATCCTACTGTGTAGCACAGCTATATTCAATGTCCTGGGATAAACCATAATGGAAAAGAATATAGAAAAGAATGCATACATATGCATAAATGAGTCACTTTGCTGTGCAGCAGCAATTAACACAACATTGTAAATCAACTATACTTCAAGAAAAAAGGCCACAGCAGGTGACTATAGTCCAGCTTTGTTATTACTCTAGGTCAAAGGTCACAAACTGTGTCCATATTTAGACACATTTGTCCAACACATGGTTTGTTTTTTTTTAATTGAGACAATGTTTAAAAACTAGGAACTCTAGGAGGCTTCCGGGAAGATGGCGGAAGAGTAAGACGCGGAGATCACCTTCCTCCCCACAGATACACCAGAAATACATCTACACGTGGAACAACTCCTTCAGAACACCTACTGAAGGCTGGCAGAAGACCTCAGACCTCCCAAAAGGCAAGAAACCCCCCCACGTACCTGCGTAGGGAGAAAGAAAAAGGAATAAACAGAGACAAAAGAATAGGGACTGGACCTGCACCAGTGGGAGGGAGCTGTGAAGGAGGCAAGATTTCCACACACTAGGAAGCCCCTTCGCGGGCGGAGACTGCGGGTGGCGGAGGGGGGAGCTTCGGCACCGCGGAGGAGAGCGCAGCCACAGGGATGCGGAGGGCAAAGCGGAGAGATTCCCGCACAGAGGATCAGGGCCGACCGGCACTCACCAGCCCGAGAGGCTTGTCAGCTCACCCGCCGGGACAGGCGGGGCTGGGAGCTGAGGCTCGGGCTTCGGTCGGAGCGCAGGGAGAGGACTGGGGTTGGCGGCGTGAACACAGCCTGCAGGGGGTTAGTGCACCACGGTTAGCCGGGAGGGAGTCCGGGGAAAAGTCTGGAGCTGCCGAAGAGGCAAGAGACTTTTTCTTACCTCTTTGTTTCCTGCTGCGCGAGGAGAGGGGATTAAGAGCGCTGCTTAAAGGAGCTCCAGAGACAGGCGCGAGCCGCGGCTAAAAGCGCGGACCCCAGAGACGGGCATGAGACGCTAAGGCTGCTGCTGCCGCCACCAAGAAGCCTGTGTGCGAGCACAGGTCACTATCCACACCCCCCTTCCGGGGAGCCTGTGCAGCCCGCCACTGCCAGGGTCTCGGGATCCAGGGACAACTCCCCCGGAAGAACGCACGGCGCGCCTCAGGCTGGTGCAACGTCACGCCGGCCTGTGCCGCCGCAGGCCCGCCCCGCACTCCGTGCCCCGCCCTCCCGCTGGCTTGAGTGAGCCAGAGCCCCCGAATCAGCTGCTCCTTTAACCCCGTCCTGTCTGTGCAACGAACAGACGCCCTCCAGCGACCTACACGCAGAGGCGGGGCCAAATCCAAAGCTGAGCCCCTGGGAGCTGTGAGAACAAAGACGAGAAAGGGAAATCTCTCCCAGCAGCCTCAGAAGCAGCGGATTAAAGCTCCACAATCAACTTGATGTACCTGCATCTGTGGAATACATGAATAGACAACGAATCATCCCAAATTGAGGAGGTGGGCTTTGAGAGCAAGATTTATGATTTTTTTCCCCTTTTCCTCTTTTTGTGTATGTGTATGCTTCTGTGTGAGGATTTTGTCTGTACAGGTTTGCTTCCACCATTTGTCGTAGGGTTCTATCCGTCCGTTTTTTTGGTTTGTTTTTAAAAATTTTTTTCTTTTCTCTTAATAATTATTTTTTATTTTATTAACTTTATTATATTTTATCTTACTTTATTTTATTTTTATCTCCTTTCTTTTTTTCCTTCCGTCCCTCCTTCCCTCCTTCCTCCCTCCCTCCCTCCCTCCTTTCTTTCTTTCTTTCTCTCTTTCTACTTCTACTAATTCTTTCCTTCTACTTTTTCTCCCTTTTATTCTGAGCCGTGTGGATGAAAGGCTCTTGGTGCAGCAGCCAGGAATCAGTTCTGTGCTTCTGAGGAGGGAGAGCCAGCTTCAGGACACTGGTCCACAAGAGACGTCCCGGCTCCACATAATATCAAACGGCGAAAATCTCCCAGAGATCTCCATCTCAACCCCAGCACCCAGCTTCACTCAATGACCAACAAGCTACAGTGCTGGACATCCTATGCCAAACAACTAGCAAGACAGGAACACAACCCCACCCATTAGCAGAGAGGCTGTCTAAAATCATAGTAAGTCCACAACACCCCAAAACACACCACCAGACGTGGACCTGCCCACCAGAAAGACAAGGTCCAACCTCATCCACCAGAACACAGGCACTAGTCCCCTCCACCAGGAAGCCTACACAACCCACTGAACCAACCTTAGCCACTGGGGACAGACACCAAAAACAATGGGAACTACAAACCTGCAGCCTGCAAAAAGGAGACCCAAAACACAGTAAGATAAGCAGAATGAGAAGACAGAAAAACACACAGCAGATAAAGGAGCAAGATAAAAACCGACCAGACCTAACAAATGAAGAGGAAATAGGCAGCCTACCGGAAAAAGAATTCAGAATAATGATAGTAAAGATGATCCAAAATCTTGGAAATAGAATAGACAAAATGCAAGAAACATCTAACAAGGACCTAGAAGAACTAAAGATGAAACAAACAATGATGAACAACACAATAAATGAAATTAAAAATACTCTAGATGGGATCAATAGCAGAATAACTGAGGCAGAAGAACGGATAAGTGACCTGGAAGATAAAATAGTGGAAATAACTACTGCAGAGCAGAATAAAGAAAAAAGAATGAAAAGAACTGAGGACAGTCTCAGAGACCTCTGGGACAACATCAAACACACCAACATTCAAATTATAGGGGTTCCAGAAGAAGAGAAAAAGAAAGGGACTGAGAAAATATTTGAAGAGATTATAGTTGAAAACTTCCCTAATATGGGAAAGGAAATAGTTAATCAAGTCCAGGAAGCACAGAGAGTCCCATACAGGATAAATCCAAGGAGAAACACACCAAGACACATATTAATCAAACTGTCAAAAATTAAATACAAAGAAAACATATTAAAAGCAGCAAGGGAAAAACAACAAATAACACACAAGGGAATCCCCATAAGGTTAACAGCTGATCTTTCAGCAGAAACTCTGCAAGCCAGAAAGGACTGGCAGGACATAAGGTGATGAAGGAGAAAAACCTGCAACCAAGATTACTCTACCCAGCAAGGATCTCATTCAGATTTGATGGAGAAATTAAAACCTTTACAGACAAGCAAAACCTGAGAGAGTTCAGCACCACCAAACCAGCTTTACAACAACTGCTAAAGGAACTTCTCTAGGCAAGAAACACAAGAGAAGGAAAAGACCTACAGTAACGAACCCAAAACAATTAAGAAAATGGGAATAGGAACATACATATCGATAATTACCTTAAATGTAAATGGACTAAATGCTCCCACCAAAAGACACAGATTGGCTGAATGGATACCAAAACAAGACCCATATATTTGCTGTCTACAAGAGACCCACTTCAGACCTAGAGACACATACAGACTGAAAGTGAGGGGATGGAAAAAGATATTTCATGCAAATGGAAACCAAAAGAAAGCTGGAGTAGCAATTCTCATATCAGACAAAATAGACTTTAAAATAAAGACTATTAGAAGAGAAAAAGAAGGACACTACATAATGATCAAGGGATCGATCCAAGAAGAAGATATAACAATTGTAAATATTTATGCACCCAACATAGGAGCACCTCAATACATAAGGCAAATACTAACAGCCATAAAAGGGGAAATCAACAGTAACACATTCATAGTAGGGGACTTTAACACCCCACTTTCACCAATGGACAGATCATACAAAATGAAAATAAATAAGGAGACACAAGCTTTAAATGATACATGAAACAAGATGGACTTAATTGATATTTATAGGACATTCCATCCAAAAACAACAGAATACACATTTTTCTCAAGTGCTCATGGAACATTCTCCAGGATAGATCATATCTTGGGTCACAAATCAAGCCTTGGTAAATTTAAGAAAATTGAAATTGTATCAAGTATCTTTTCCGACCACAACGCTATGAGACTAGATATCAATTACAGGAAAAGATCTGTAAAAAATACAAACACATGGAGGCTAAACAATACACTACTTAATAACAAAGTAATCACTGAAGAAATCAAAGAGGAAATTAAAAAATACCTAGAAACAAATGACAATGGAGACATGACAACCCCAAATCTATGGGATGCAGCAAAAGCAGTTCTAAGAGGGACGTTTATAACAATACAATCCTACCTTACGAAACAGGAAACATCTCGAATAAACAACCTAACCTTGCACCTAAAGCAATTAGAGAAAGAAGAACAAAAAAACCCCAAAGTTAGCAGAAGGAAAGAAATCATAATAATCAGATCAGAAATAAAAGAAATGAAGGAAACGATAGCAAAGATCAATAAAACTAAAAGCTGGTTCTTTGAGAAGATAAACAAAATTGATAAACCATTAGCCAGACTCATCAAGATAAAAAGGGAGAAGACTCAAATCAATGGATTTAGAAATGAAAAAGGAGAAGTAACAACTGACACTGCAGAAATACAAAAGATCATGAGAGCTTACTACAAGCAACTCTATGCCAATAAAATGGACAACCTGGAAGAAATGGACAAATTCTTAGAAATGCACAACCTGCCAAGACTGAATCACGAAGAAATAGAAAATACGAACAGACCAATCACAAGTACTGAAATTGAAACTGTGATTAAAAATCTTCCAACAAACAAAAGCCCAGGACCAGATGGCTTCACAGGCGAATTCTATCAAACATTTAAAGAGCTAACACCTATCCTTCTCAAACTCTTCCAAAATATAGCAGAGGGAGGAACACTCCCAAACTCATTCTACGAGGCCACCATCACCCTGATACCAAAACTAAACAAGGCTGTCACAAAGAAAGAAAACTACAGGCCAATATCACTGATGAACATAGATGCAAAAATCCTCAACAAAATACTAGCAAACAGAATCCAACAGCACACTAAACGGATCATACACCATGATCAAGTGGGGTTTATTCCAGGAATGCAAGGATTCTTCAATATATGCAAATCGAAAGAAACGAAATTGAGCTATTTGTAATGAGGTGGATAGACCTAGAGACTGTCATACAGAGTGACATAAGTCAGAAAGAGAAAGACAAATACCGTATGCTAACACATATATATGGAATTTAAGGGGAAAAAATGTCATGAAGAATCTAGGGGTAAGACAAGAATAAAGACACAGACCTATTAGAGAATGGACTTGAGGATATGGGGAGGGGGAAGGGTAAGCTGTGACAAAGCGAGAGAGAGGCATGGACATATATACACTACCAAACGTAAAATAGACAGCTAGTGGGAAGCAGCCGCATAGCACAGGGAGATCAGCTCGGTGCTTTGTGACCGAGGGGTGGGATAGGGAGGGTGGGAGGGAGGGAGACGCAAGAGGGAAGAGATATGGGAACATATGTATAACTGATTCACTTTGTTATAAAGCAGAAACTAACACACCATTGTAAAGCAATTATACCCCAAAAAAGATGTAAAAAAAAAAAACAAAAAACAAAACTAGGAGTTCTATATTTCTGTTTTCTTTCAAAAAGATTTTGAATCCCAGAACTCTAAGCTATCTTCATGGGTAGTAATTGCTGGGGCTGAGGAGTGGTCAGTTCCAGTAAGACGTGGGCTTTCCAGACAGCTTCAGCTTACATCCTAATCTGCTCCACCCTTGTACCTGCCTGGTCCCTTCAGCCATTTGAGATCCTGCCTCCAATCTTCTTCCAATGCCCTTGTATCCACCTTCTTTTTGGCTTCCTACCTTGACTTCCTCTTGATTGATAGTTTGGAAGAATTTACTCTCAGTCTGACCTGACATTCACTGAGGACTCAATTCCCGATCATCACTCCCCAGGTACACATGTCAAAACGGAAGAGACTTCCTCTCAACCACACCCTGTTCTAAGGCCGGACAGACAACACCCAACTAGTCGGCAATGCCTGGTGGCCCCAGGCTTTCGGGAGACAGAGAGTGGGACCCAGAGTTCCTAACTGCTAGGCAGGATGTAAGAAGCAGGCAATGTTTGGGAATTCTACTTTCATAACATAAATTGTAAGCACATATAAAATTGTTCTGATATGATGACAGTTCATTAAAGAGAATTTTCTGGATAATTAGATATATTATCAGAGATACACTCTGCAAAATGAGAACCTTCAGACATTGCTGCAAGAAATGTAATTTAGTACAATCTTTCTGGAAAACAATTTAGCAATGCACATCAAGTGTTAGTAAGTTTTGTACCCCCATATTTTCCACTATTGACCCCATTTTATGGGAGTAAACCAATATGAAGGCAAACACCTTCCAGTAAAATGTCTATTCCAGTATTGTTTAGGATAACAGGAAATTGGGAAAAATGTAAACATTTATTCTCCAACTAAGACATGGTACAACTAAGTTGTGGTATATCCATTAGAAGGGATATTAAACAGCCACTGAAGATGATGTCTTGTGAGCAATTTTAGTCATGTAAGAGAGAGTCCATGTTAGAATGATTGGGAGTTTTTTTAAAGGCAGGTTATACAACTTCATGTTCAGGATGATCTCAGTGACACTTGCCTGTTTTTGTAGGTATGTTTTATGTCGCAGTAGTAGCAGTAGGGGTGGTAGTATAGTAGTAAACTTTGGGGGCATAGTCCAGGGGACAGTGGTTCTCTTTCACTGACAAATGATCCTCTACCCACATACATGGGCCCTCAGCAGCCATGTTGTCTTATGTGAGCGCTCCCTTCCCACAGTTGATTGGACAAAGAATGGACTCTTGGCACAAGCTTGGGGAAAGTAACTGACTCTTCTAGGAACCCAGGCTTGTTTTTAATAAATGGTAGAAAGAATAAGGTGTAGAGTTGGGACCTACAGGGGACCATATTTGACTGTCTGTACACCAAAGCCAAGAAGGCCAGGCCTTCTTGAGAAGGATAGAGCCTCTACTTTCTAGATACCCACTTGCTTCTCACTTTCCAGTGTTTGTTCCCATATGGTTCTGCTGACTTGTAGTTCCCTGGATTAAGCCCAGTGTACTTTACATAAATTCTCACTTTTGTTTAAATCCATTTGAAATGGGCTCTGTCATTAACACCCAATAACATATGGGATAAACAAATATGCATAGAAAACAGAGTAGCAAGAGATTCTCAGAATTTAATGGTGGTGAGAAATTGCACATATCTTTTATTTTCTTCTTTATGCTTTTCTGTATTTACAGTTCTCTAAAGAGAGTAATATCGTTTCCATAATAAAAAACAATAAAGTGCATTGTAAGAGAAGTTTTTTCTTAAAATGGAGAGAGCTTCACTGCAAAATATGCTACTCAAATATTCTCAAATATAATTATTGCCAGCAGTGAAAAAACAGCCCAGTATTAGATGGTTGGTAGGGTGCTCATACCGGCCCAATGGGTCCTCAAGTTAACCAAACCCCAGATTCAGAGATGAGCCTTCTGGTCTAGAGAGAGGGAAGATCATCTCTTGTGCCTATGATTGGTTCATAACTGGACATATGACCCAATATGGGCCAGTGAGATTCAAGAAGAGGTTTATAGGAATGGTGGGTTTTTTTGGTACTGTTCTTCAAGAACTTTAAGAAATGACCCTCTGACCCTTTATGGGGGAAGCTGTGTACGCAGAAGACCCAGAGCGGCTGCTACCATCTTATTCCCAGCCTGAGGATGAATCTGACATCTAGAAGAGAGGAAAAGAAAACGGCAGCCAAGTGAACCTGAAGTTGCTTAGTTACTTTATCTTGAAGCCCAATTTACCTTTGGACCTCCAGTTGAGTAAGCCAATAACCACTGTGTTTTAGCCAGTTTGGATTGAGCCTTCTGTGTTTCAGAACCAAAGCCTTCTAACTGACATATCTATGAATTGAGAGATAGTACCATATCATCTCACTCAGTTAAGATCTAATCTAGCATTTTTATTCTCTCCATTTATCTCTACCCCATACTTTCTGTCTCTAAGTCAGTCTCCCTTATTTTCAGCATATTTCAATATGGCTTAGCTTGTAAATAGCACATATGTGGAACCCACTCAAAGATATTTGTAAAGTCCAAATCTGTTATTTCTTCTAGTTCTCTTTGACCACACATCTATATTCTGCTCACCCTTCACCGCCTTTCCCTCCCACCCACCTTCCCCCAACCCATCCCCCGCTGGCATCAAGAAGCAGTTATGTTTTTCTCTTATAGAAGACACTGCCACTCTTCTAAGAAATTACGTTGCCTACTCTTTATCTAGTGCCTCCAGCTTTCCTCTTTGGGAACTGAGCCCTGGGATGTGTCACTTAGTACCTTGAGTTGACCTTTTGAAGTCAATTGGAAAGAAAAGTGGATATATTCTGCAGTTATTTATTCTATCTTGGTCTGTGTTGGTTTACTCTAAATAGCTTATAAGGAAACAGGTAGATTTAAAATAAAATTAAACCAAAATTTTCATGCGCTACAGATTCCAGGGTGAAGTGGTATAATCAACATTAATGATGATGTTTCTGAAGAAAATTTAGCTGTGAGAGCCCTTAGGAGGTATGATTTTACTAAGTCCTAGTAAATCAGTCCCACTTATGTAAGAAATATTTATTCAAGGGACTTATATCAGTTCACCTGCTTATCAGTTGAAAGAAGAATGTAAATGGTAAAGAATGATTAAAATGCAGAGGCCACAGGAATACACCACAGAAGCAAATGAGGAAAAGCTGTATCTTAGACCTCAACTCCCCTCGCACACCCCAGTACCATGCAAAGAAGAGAGCTTTGCACAATAGCAATTTGTGTGATTTCTAGAGTTCCAATAACCTTAATATATGATGTTTTAATGATACATGTAAATAATTTGAGCTCACTATAATAAGATTCTACTTTATCTGTCCAAGTATTTCTAGCTTTTAAATAATGGAGGTACAGGTGTCTAGTATAGTACCTGGTATACCATAGCCATCAAGTAAAAATGAGTCAGTGACTATGGGGTTGGTTGTGGTAATCACTGAATTAAAGCAGCAGATTAGAGCGAGTTTCTAGCAATCGAGAAATGCTACAAAAATAAAGCTAATTTTTCAAAGCCGATTTGATTGGACTACAATCAGAGTCAGTCACATGTGATAGAACAATTGAATTGATTAAGGAATACAAAAAACAGAACCTGGTACCCAAATGTCACATAGAAAGCTCTCAGCATTCACTGGTTACTACTGAGGGGGCAGAGGAATCAGTGTTCTGAGTAGGCCCAGAAGGAAGCAGCTGTAATTTACACTCAGACTTGAAAAGGATCCTCCGGAGGGTAGAAAATGTCATTTCCTATTGCTTTGCAGGAGAATTTCACAATCTCTTTCTTTTTCTTCTTTAATACCAGCTATGACATGTTTATATAAGTTGCATTGTATAATTATGGACAAGGTTGGTCCTAAGCAGTTGCTTTTCAGTTTTATCTTAGCTCTCAGTTAAATATTTTATTCTCCACCCAGTGACTTTTTAAAAAAGCAAAATATAACCACAGCAACAACAACAAGAAAAAGACTTGCATCTTTTGGGGAAATAGTACAGATGACAAGGGGCAAGAAATTTATATATCTTTTCATCCAACAATCCATTCATCCATCTACCTATTTATTAATTTATTCGTGTAACACACATTTGTTAGTAACCACCTGTTATGGAAGAACCTAGGATTCAAGGATAGGATGAGAAGGTTAGGTCCCTATACCTGCCATGATTCACACTATAATACAGAGAGCCTGACATATGATACAAATGAAATGCTGCAATGCAATACACTATTACAGAATGTTAATTAATTAACATTTAATTAATTAAATGTCAAAAGCACCTTTCTTCTTAAAACTCCTTAATAGTTACCCCAGCATTATTCATGTACTGTGGCTGACTTTCTCCACAGGGTTCCATGAGCTGTGACTGAAGAGGTCCAAATGGAGCACAACAGGACAGCAGGAAAGTGAGGGAGAGGACACTCTTCCTGAGTGGGGAGTATAAGAAGATTTATGGAGAGGATGCAATGATAGTTTGATATTCACAAATCAATCAATGTGATACACCACATTAACAAAAGGAAGGATAAAAATCACATGATTATCTCATAGATGCAGAAAATGCCTTTGACAAAATTAAACATCCATTCATGATAAAAACCCTCACCAAAGTGCGTATAGAGGGAACATATCTCAACATAATAAAGGCCATTTATGACAAATCCACAGCTAACAACATACTCAATGGTGAAAATCTGAAAGTCTTTCCTCTAAAATCAGGAACAAGACAAGGATGCCCACTCTCACCGCTTCTATTTAACACAGTATTGGATGTCCTAGACACAACAATAAGACAAGAAAAATAAACAAAAGGCAAATTGGAAGGGAAGAATTAAACCTGTCACTCTTTGCAGATGACATGATACTTTATATAGAGAACCCTGACGTCTCCCCCAAAACGATTAGCACTAGTAAATTAATTCAGTAAAGTTGTAGGATACAAGATTAAAATACAGACGTCTGTCGCTTTTCTATACACTAATAATAAACTATTAGAAAGAGAGAGCAGGAAAATAATCCTGTTTAAAATTGCATCAAAATGATTAAAATACCTAGGAATAAACTTAATCAAGGAGGTGAAAGACCTATTCTCTGAAAATGATAAAACTTTGATGAAGGAAATTGAAGATGATACAAAGAAATTGAAAGATATCCTGTGTTCTTGGATTAGAAGAATGAATATTGTTTAAATGTCCAGAGTACCCAAAGCAATCTACAGATTTAATGCAATGCCTATCAAAATACCAATGACATTTTTCACAGAACTAGAACAAATAATCCTAAAATCTACATGGAACCACAAAAGATCCCAAATTGCCAAAGCAATCTTGAGAAACAAGAACAAAGCTGGAGGTATCATGCTCCCTGACTTCAGACAATACTACAAAGCTACAGTGATCAAAACAGCATAATACAGGCACAAAAATAGACACATAGATCAATGGAACAGAAGAGAGAGCCCAGAAATAAACCTACACACTTATGGTCAGTTAATATGACAAGGAGGCAAGAATAAGCAGTGGGGAAAAGAAAGTCTCTTCAATAAGTGGGGCTGGGAAAACCGGACAGCTATATGTAAAAGAATGAAATTAGAACATTTCCTCACACTATATACAAAAATAAACTCAAAATGGATCAAAGACCTAAATGTAAGATCTGAAACCATAAAAATCCTAGAAGAGAACATAGAACACTCTTTGACATAAATCATAGCAATATTTTTTTGATCTGTCTTCTAAGGCAAAAGAGACAAAAGCAAAAATAAACAAATGGGACCTAATTAAACTCAAAAGCTTTTGCACAACAAAGGAAACCATTGACGAAATGAAAAGACAACCTACTGAAAGGGAGAAAATATTTGCAAGTGATATGACCAATAAGCGATTAATATCCAAAATATATAAACAGTTCATACAACTCTATCAATAAAACAAACGACTCAATCAAAAAACTGCACAGAAGCCCTGAATAGACATTTTTCCAAGGAAGACACGCAGATGGCCAACAGGCTCAAAGATACATGCACCTCAACGTCCATAGCTGCTTTATTTACAATAACCAATATATGGAAGCAACCTAAGTGTCCATCTACAGATGAATGGATAAAGAAGATATGGTAAATATATACAGTGGAATACTACTCAGCCATAAAAAGGATGAAATTCTGCCATTTGCAACAACACGGATGGACCTAGAGAGTATTATGCTTAGTGAAATAAGTCAGACAGAGAAAGACAAATACTCTATGTTATTATTTACATGTGGAATCTAAAAAAAAAAAAAAGACTGTATATAATGAAACAGAGAAAGGCTCACAAGTATAGAGAACAAACAGGTGGTTACCAGTGGAGAGAGGGAAGGGGGGATGGGCAAGATATGGGGAGGGGAGATACAAATTACTATGTATAAAATAGATAAGCAGCAAGGACATATTGTACAGCACAGGGAAATATAGCCATTATTTTGTAGTGACTGTAAATGGAGTATAATCTATAAAACTATTGAATCACTAGGTTGTACACCTGAAACTAATACAATATTGTAAATCAGCTATACTGCAAAAAAGAAAAAACAGATTTACAGAGAAGCAACCCTGCTAAACCTGACAAGGTGAGTGAGAGTGCACTGTGTCTGGGGTGGGGCGGCAGAGAGATAGTTCAGGCAGGAGGGGCAGCATTTGCAAGGGCCTGGAGGAAGATGGCCTTTGCACTGCCCTGCATCAACAACCCTGGAGGGGCCCCGCCTTGGTCACAGAATTTCCTCTGCACAATAGGAAATACCTGGAGTGAGATGTAAATTCTTGAGTTTGGCCTCATTAGCAGGCTTAAACCGTCTGAGCTACCCAATTTATAAAACAAGCACAAACAGCAAATATCTCTCATTTCTAGTGTGGTTTATAGGTAGAACCGCCATTTGGTGTGATACATGTTTGTTGTGTAATCCGAGTATTACCCGCCTCGGAATCCCCAGATGCTTTAGCATTATGGGTTAACTTAATTTTTCAGTTTTTAAATTTCAGTGTTTCAGGTTCCATTCCACATGTAATGAGAAATATTCTACTACCTTCTAAAACACTCCTGAATGCACACGTGCGCACACTTACAGATGCACCCAGGGATATCAACCCTGGGAAATCTCGGGATCACCTTTCTCCTGTCAATTCTTGCTTTAATTTTCTTTTTCCATTGAAATCTGAGTTTCTCTTCAAGTAGCTGGTCCCTTCTCTGGCCCAAGATGACCTTAACGTGCATTATGGATCCTTTTACCTCGTGTTCCCTATACAACCTCAAATACAAAGTTGCTTTATGTAGCAGAGTGTTATTGAAAGCTTGTGGGTTTCTGCAGCAGTTACAGCATAGCCCAAAACTACAAAGTGCATATTAATGGCATCTTTGTTCTTTAAAATCCTTTATCGAACCCACCACTGTTCATTTCCCGAGGCTGTCTTTCTGTCCAGGCCTTCTGCCTACCACTGGCTTGTTTTCTTTCCCCTCTACTCTCCTTTTACATCAGTCTCACAAACTTTCCTCCAAGGAGCATTAGGAATTTCAAGTCTCTACTTGATTATGCGAAGAAATGCACACCTATGTGCTGACTATATACATCTAAAGATGATATGAGTAAATCAAGAAGATCCCCTAAGCAAATTTACATGGGGTCCCATCCTTGCCAAGATGTGAAATTTCGCCCCTTCCATCTCCCCTAGCAGTCTCTGTAAGTAAAATGGAGAAGTACAAGAATTTATTTTCCTGGTGATATAAGTAATACTCCCCCCAACAGAGAGAAGAAGGGATGTTAGTCAGTCTGGGTTTAAGTAGCACCTTGGCCCCGGTCTGGTCGGCTAATACCAATGCACCATGCTCATGGCAAGGAGAACTAGAATTAGCTCATTACTCTGCAGTTTTAGGATTTGACCTTTTTGCCATTCAATAACAGGGAAAGGCATTCATGAGTATAATTGTTGAGCACTTAAAAATGAGGCAGACAGAAACAAACCTACATTCTGAGTAAATAAGTATAAATACAAATTTTAAAATATATAGCCAGTCAGGAAGAGGAAGACAAAAATCTGTTGTGATTCAGAAGAAACAGAGATGCAACGTTGATTAAAACTTGGTTATTAAGAATAAAAAGTCTACAAATAATAAATGCTGGAGAGGGTGGGGAGAAAAGGGAACCCTCCTACACTGTTGGTGGGACTAAATTGGTGCAGCCACTATGGAAAACCGTATGGAGTTCCCTTAAAAAACTAAAAATAGAACTACCATATGATCCCTGGGCATATATCCAGAGAAAAACATAATTCAAAAAGATACATGCACCCCAATGTTCATTGCAGCACTGTTTACAGTAGCCAAGACATGGAAGCAACCTAAATATCCATTGACAGATGAATGGATAAAGAAGATGTGGTACATATATACAATGGAATATTACTCAGCCATAAAAAAGAATGAAATAATGCCATTTGAAGCAACAAGGATGGACCTAGAGATTACCACACTAAGTGAAGTCAGGCAGAGAAAGACAAATATTATGATATCACTTATATGTGGAATTTAAAAAATACTACAAATGAACTTATTTACAAAACAGAAACAGAATCATAGACATAGAAAAGAAACTTATGGTTACAAAAGGAGAAAGGAGAGGAGAGGGATAGATTGGAAGTATGGGATTAACAGGTACACACTACTATGTAAAATGTGGATAAACAACAAGGTCCTACTGTATAGCACAGGGAACTATATTCAAGATCTTATAATAAACTATAATGGAAAATAATGGAAAAAAGAATATATACATATGTATATATATATGTATAGCTGAATCACTTTGCTGTACGCTGAAACTAGCACATATTGTAAATCAACTATATTTTAATAAAAAAGAAATTTAAAAAATAGCAAAGCACATTTGTAAAGTGCTATTTTTTAAAGTATGGCTAGGCTAATGAAGTAGCCCACTACCCTGTATATCATGATTTGATGCTTTTTTAGAGTCGTAACTATTAGATTTTTAACTTTTCTGTTATCGAGATAACCCTGGTATGGCTGTATGCATTGTATATTTGCTAAACAATTTTGCACGCAATAGTGTGGCAGTTTCTACTTCTGATTTGCTTGTGGATGCAGAAGAAATGATCTGGTTTAAAACAATCCTACAAGGCACAGTGTCTTGTGTAACCATCTCTATCACTGTGGTTATCACGTTAGAGTGTAACTACCTATTCAGGTAATTCTTTGGTAATGAGACAGTGAGTGCTGGCAGGGTGGGAACTGGACCGAATTCGTCTTTCTCCCTGATGCCTAGAGCAGTTTCTAACACATAGAAGTTCAATAAAATGTTTGTTAAATGAATAAATGATCAGCGTTTAAAAGATATCAACATGAGCCTAATGGAAATTTAGTGGAGTCGGCCTAGTAAAAAATCAGACAGCATTCAGAAAGAAACTATGCAGTTAATCACTTTAGGGGATGGGTTTGTACTGGTTTTAGGCTAATTGTTAGGTTAGTCCTATCCAACCTAATTTCATTACGTGAAATGAGGGAAACCTGCCTTTCTTATTATTGATATATTTCGATAAATGCAGAATGCCTATATCACAATTGATGGAAAAGCCCCCAGAAACATGGTTCCATGTAACATTTTTGACCTCTTAAAAATAAGAGTATTGTTTTCCTCTGTTCTCTAAAGAGAAACAGTGAAAAGTATTGCCTAGCTCTTTGAGGTCCACAGAAGCTTAAATCCTAAGCTATGACATTCTGGTCTGGTTCAGAGCGTGGAGACATTTCTGGAGTGTAGCTAAAGTGAGCTTACGGGCATGTGGGTTGCTTTCCTAGATGCCCGTCTCTTCACACGAACATACCTGCATGCTGAACCTAAAATTATAGTATGGTCTCTTCGCACCGTCTCATTCCAGAAAATGTTTTAACCAATGAAGACACGTTAACCATATTTTAGAATAAGAAGGTTCTTATGAAAACATCCATCTTTTAACCTATCATGCTGGTATGCCAGGCTCAGCCTCCAGGATTTGGGTTGATGGTGGCCAGTCTGGAGAGCCAGTGAGGGGTGTGTGTGAAGACAGAGCACTTACAGCAGACATGGGGCTGGGTCAGGGTGGCCTCACTAATTGCAATGCTGTGGAAATGTTGCATCAGCTCCATGCGGGACAGCAGTCCTGGTCAATACCAGGCCCAGAACAGAACATCAGTCAAAGGCACTTTAAGAAACAAGCATCTTTCTTCAGGGGTGAGGCAAAGGAGTTCAGAAAGTATTTTACTCTAAATGTTATCTAAGATAATCAAACTTATTCTCATTAATGGAGGAAGGAAAATATATGTTGTGATGGTTAGGACATTGACTGTGCTCTTAGACTTTCCAGATTCACAGTGTGGCTCAGCCTCCTGTCAACCTGGGGCAACTTAGTGGACCTCTCTGGGCCTCAGTTTTTCCATCTGTAAAATGAGACACCTTGATTGCTGTGTTTGGGACAGGATAAAAATGAGATAATATTTGCATAGCTCTTAACATCATGCCTGGCACAATAAATACTCAGTAAATGTAAACATATATATATGGCTAGAAAGATAGATGGATGCATATAGATAAAAATATTTAGTTAAAATTTGATATGAGGCCTCTCAAACTACCAATATGAAATTTTAAAATTTCTTCAATATTAAAATAACCACATTTGGTGCTACGTGTGATATTTCTCCATGTAATACAGCTAAACTAAGAAGCATCTCCAATGGAATGTAAAGAAAGGCTGTAATTAAGACCTGCCCCCCTCCCATTTACTAGTTTTGTAAGAATTTGAGCAAACCACTTAAATCTTCTGATTTTCATTTTCTTTACCAATTAAATGAGGATGATAATGCCCATCTCACAATGTTGTTGGTGAGGTTTAACTGAATGAAATGATAAATCTGTAACTGCTAAGCACCTGTGAAGGTTATTATAAATATGTACTTGATGAATGCGCTTTGCATTGAATGCAAAAGAGGCAGATAAAAATATCACACACTTCCTTTTGCTTTCAAATTAATTTGTTGCAGCTTAGCAGACACACCCTGATGAGATTTCCAAAGAAGAATATATTTACCTGGCACAGAGAGGCAGTTTCTGATTTCTCATTCATAAATCTTCGAAGAGTTCACCAGGGTTTTTCTGTTAGCTAATTCCGTTAATTCATCCTGCAAATATCTCTTGGCTCCTATATTCCAGGCCTGGTTCTAGGAGCTGGAGATACACTAATGAATACGACTTTCATGGAAACCACACTCTATCCAGGGGGAGAGGCAACATCCTGTAAATAGAAGGAAACAGTCAATTACATCATCTTTAGAAGGTAGTAGATATTTGTGGGGAAAGAAGAAAAAGGAGAGCACAAAAAGGGGATAAGAAGGTGGGACGAAGTTTGCAATTTTAAGTCGTCAGGGAGAAATTGGGATGTTAACAAAAACTTAAAGGAGGGCTTCCCTGGTGGCGCAGTGGTTGAGAGTCTGCCTGCCGATGCAGGGGACACAAGTTCGTTCCCCGGTCTGGGAAGATCCCACATGCCGCGGAGCGGCTGGGCCCGTGAGCCATGGCCGCTGAGCCTGCGCGTCCGGAGCCTGTGCTCCGCAATGGGAGAGGCCACAATGGTGAAAGGCCCGCGTACCGCAAAAAAACCCCAAAAAAACAAACAAAAAAAAACTTAAAGTAAGAGAGGGGGATGTCTGGGACAGGAGTGTCCCAGGCAGGGGCAAGAGCTAGAGCAAAGGCCCGCGGCGGCGGCGGCGGCGGCGGGGGAGGGGGGGGGCGGGGAGGGCTCCTAGGAGTTCCAAGAAAAGTCAAGAGGTTTAGAGAAGAGAAAGAGAGAAGAGAGAGAGAGAGAGAGAGAGAGAGAGAGAGAGGATTATAGACATAATAGAGAGCCAGAGTCCCCAGGTACCTTGCAACTTTTCTCCTGGTGAAGTGAGGTCCATTGCAGGGTTTGGAGCTCAGGGCTGGGCTGATCTAACCTGGCGGTCCAGTGGTTAAGACTCCTCCGCGCTTCCACTGCAGGGGGGCAGGTTCCATCCATGGCGGGGGAACTAAGATCCCGCATGCCTTGCTGCGCGCCAAAATCAATCCATCAATGGATCACTCTGAAAGCTGTGCTGAGAATAGTTTATAGGTCGATAAGGGGCGGAAGCAAGGAACTACTTAGGAGCAATTGCAGGCACCCAGGTGGAGACCCTGATGGCTTGGACAGGCTGGGGGCAGTGGAGGTGGAGTTTGCGAGCAGGGCCAAAAACCCTCTCTTCTCTAGAGTCGATGCCTCAGCTGTGCTGGCTTCTTTCTCTTCTTTTGTATCCAAATGCATTGCTCCAGCAATTCTCTTACTTTGCAACATTAAATGCATACTCTCTACTGGATCGTTCTCATGCGCATACAAATACATTGTTATTCTTTCAACTTAAAAAAAATCTCCCCTTGGCCAGGCTTCTCGCCCAGCTGCTACCACATGTCTTCGCTGCTCTCGGCAGTAAAACTTCTCAAAATCTTTTCAACGGATCTCTTAGGAACCGAGGCTAGAGAAATCTCTTGTTCCCGTTCTGCCACCAAATTAGCTCTTGCCGTGGTCACCATTGCTTTATCTGATGATTCGTTTTCAGTCTTTCTCTAGCTTGACTATTGTTTCTTGCTGGAGTGTTCTATTGTTAACTCGGTTAAGCTGGGAGCTTCCTTTCCTAAATTCCCTTCTCTGTTTGGTTCAGGTTAGTTAACTGAACGAGGAAGACTGTGGCTACTCTCCTCAGAGAGTCGTTGCTCTGAGGTGTGGTGATAGATCAGGGCAGCTTGCTTTTCCTCTCCTCTACACTGCGTCTAGCCCGTCTTCCTGACTGTGGCCCTGCTGTCCAACAGAGACCCCAGACTCACCACCAGCTATTGGCTGTGGACCCTACAGAGGGGACGACTACACAGGGGCCATAGCTTCTCGTAGATCTCTCCAGAACCTCCTCTTCCCTGGTCTTATTTTGGCTCCTGGGCCCACTTGAGGTCCATGGTCATGAATTAAAGGGAGAATTTTCCCCCATAATAACAAGACGAGATTGGAAGCATCATCTTTTCTCTGGGATATGTCGACTGACAAAAATGCACAAAGTGAGAGTTGCGAGTTAAGTTTTATTGGCTGCAAAATGAGGACTATAGCCAGGGAGACAGCATTTCAGAGAGCTCTGAGGTACTGGCTCCAAAGAGGCAGGGAGGAAGGTCAGTGTTATATATGATTTTAGTGAATGGGGGGCACGTGCAGTCAAGCACACATGTTGGCAGAGCTGGCTGCTAGTCACGACGAATAGATGTCACCGCTAATGATTTTAGTGCATTTCTAGATATGAGGAGATGCAAGAATTCGGGCTCATAAAATCTCCTCCTGAAAAAAATCTATCTGAAGGCCCGATCTGCCAGTTTTTCCCAGAGCACAGAGTGCCTTATTCCTGATCTCCAGCCTGAACTCCTTTCAGGGGGTGTTGAAGGTGAGCGGCGGCAGTAGCTAGTGACTTAATTCTTGTAGAGGCAGATGGCAAGTACCAATTTTCAGTTGGCAGATACTAGGAGACCCTGAGATGAGTATGGGCTTTGGGGGAGGCTTTGCACCAATTCTTATGATTATCTATTTTAGGAAAACTACCCAGTATCCCTGTTGCAGATTTTGAAATCTTTGAACCATTCCAGATCTTGTGACCACTCAAATGCTGTGATCTGAATTGGAGAGCTGTTTGGAGGTGGGGAACTCAGAGCAAATAATGGCCCCTATGCTGGGTTAGTTCCCAGTCTGGAAGATTCTCCTGCGTGACTGCGGGGGATGTTCCAGCCACTTCCCTTCCCCTAGGGGTGCAAGCTGCTCGTGGAGGAGTCACTGGGTCCTTCAGTGGATTCTCAGAACCTCCTTCAGACCTTGGAGCTGATTCAGCGAGGAGCTTGTCAATAGTGGAGCAGGTCCCCCAGGGTGAGCAGAGTGGCAGCAAATGCTGTACCACCAGCCCCTTAGTCACGGATGGTTTTCCCCATAAAGCAAGTCTCTAAACACCAGAAAGACTCCTGAAACACCACACCTGCTAACTGCCTTTCCCAATTTGAAGTAATGAGTTACCAAAAAAGCACTTTGAAAGTATCCAAGAGAACAACGCCTCATCCATAAATTGAGGGAGCATGAAAACGAAAGGTTTAAAATTCCATTAAGAATCCCCTGAGTCACCCACCTTCCTCCCTTCTTGTAGCCTGCACTGTGCAACTTCAGCTCAGTGGGTTTTCTAAATTGTTCTGTTAATTTTAGCTGTTTCAAGACAGATAGACATATTCTAGGTGAATCATGAGGAAAATTGAGGATAAGAGCAAATAGCACACTGCTCTACTGTGAACCACTTAATCAGCTTTTTCAAGAAAAGACAGGCAGGGTACCTCTTCATTACATACATGGGTGTTTCTGGATAATACAGAATATATGTGTGTACACACACACACACACACACACACACGTAGTGTATGTGTGTCGTGATTGATGGAAAAAAACAGTAACCTTGCTTTGTTCATACTTAGCTTTTCTGTGTCCCTATATTTTCTTAGTCAAATGCAGTCAAACAACACCCATATTTGACTGTTCAGTTAGGGATTTATTACACAATTCTGATGTTATTTTCTCTCCTTGATTTGACTCATCGCCATTTTGGTGCAAATGAGGAAGATCTGTCTATTGTCAAAGAGTAAACGTGATGAACGGCAGACAAGAAAGGATTACTGGTTTGATCTATCCCAAGGTAAGCAATGTGAATAAATATTGCCTTATTAGTTCATGATCTGAGGTATCAGCTTGCCCCTGTTCAGAAGATTTTATCGTTTTAGATTAAGAAATCAATTTTGTAACCTGTTATTAAGCCCAACATTTCCCTCACATTATGATTACAAAGGGTCATATTTTCCTGTCCTTCTTATCCCCACGCAGTTCTGCCTTTAATGCAATTTGAACAATAGAACTGCATTTTTATCTTCCAGAGAATTCAGAACCAGACTTCTACTGTGCAAAATGGCATTCACCTCAAGGTAGACAGAATCGGAGTGATGAACAGAGTGCACAAAAGATGTCCTGGTATCATCACCAAAAGGAATGTTTTAATTGGTCACTCATCCTTTTTGGAAAGCCGAGTAATTCTCCAGTTAAATGTAAGGTAGGTTCTTGCACTCAGATATAAATAAAAGACCAGATATCCTATTTTATAGGATATCTTTGTATGCCCCACAGTATCTTAACTATGGTTTTTAGAGGGGTGTAAATAAACGATGGTTGGATAAACCAGTGGGCTTAAACTTTTTAAAGTGAGGTATGGAGACAGAGGAAAAATAACATGTGAAGGGAACAGTCTATAATAAAACTGAGAGCAGGGTTTCTCAACCTCAGCAGTACTGATAATTTGCGGAGGAAAATTTTTTGGTTTCTCTTTTGTGGGGAGGGGAGCGTTTGCTACACTGTGCACTGTAGGATGTTTAGTTGCACCCCTGACCCGTATGCATCAGATTCCGGTAGTGACACCCAAATATATCTCCAGTCACTGCCAAATGTCCTTGGGTGGCACAGAAGAGAGAGAAGAGGGGGGCACAGAGTAGGGTAAAATCACCCCTGGCTGGGAACCACTGAGCCAGAGATTCAATTTCCTTTTAACCAGAGAAGCTGGGAATAATCAGAGTTCTTTTAATATACATGAGGCAGGATATGCATGTAGAATCATGTTGCAAATAATAACATTATTATTAAGAAATTTTCATTCCGAAAAGTATTTAACGTATGTCAAATTACAGAATCCAGATTGTATGAAAGTATATCATTATCAAGTTCAGTGTGCTTCTTAGAACTTTTCTTCTAACTGAAGTCATGTAAATAAGATGTACTGTAACAAACTTGGAATAGACCAACAACAGATCATTATGCAGGCATTTGTATGGGTGTTTAGAACGTTCTCCCTCTCCATAGTGGCAATATGGTTAGAATAGAATGTGAATTCAGTGAGCCTGCCTAGTCAGTTAACTGAATCCTAAATAATATAAATAAATTTGTTTATTTATTAAAAATTATAATGCAATTTACAAGCAACCCTTCTGCAAGAATTTAAATCGAAAGAAATAAGGTTAGAAATATACATGTTACACTGTTCCTGATAAATTACTAGGTTGTGATATATGAAATTGTTGGTTTTTGTAGGTCAAAATGGCTAAATATAGCAACTTCATATGGTTCAACCTAACAGATAAAGAAATCACATGTACATGGGGAAAAAGAAGAAAAATTACCTTCAAAGGATAGATCAGATAACAGCAAATGTCAGCAGAGAAGGGAGTTAAGGCCAAGTGTTCTGGGAAGACTTTCCGAGCATTACTTGTGAACTTTCCTCCAGAGAAGATCTTTACTGCATCTAAGGACGCCTAGATTTAAAATACATATTGAGGTAGATCTGCTTTCATTTTTTACCCACTCTTTTCCCCCAATTTATACACTATTCATTTTCTATTCACATTGTTCATGGACTAACAACTAGAAGTACTGGAGAGCAAGGTCACTGTATAATTCAGTAATGAGATACTTTTTATTCCTTATACTACACCTAAAATGATGTTTCTCTGACACATTTTGGTTTGGTTTGGTTTTCATCTTTGGGCTTTGGTAAAACCATAGGCATTTGTCTGTCTTCAAAGAGAATGCCTTACAAAGCATGTTTTTGCCTCTGGAAAGAATGCTTTTAGAAGTTCCAGGTACTAGTAAAATTAATTCTTTGGGTACGTATTTGATACAGAATTACTTTATATTGAAATTGATTATTTTTCTATATGGGATTTATCCATTTTCTAAGTATCACGGATTTACTTTCTACTTACAGTCATATGTGTGGACCTAAAAAAAATCGACTACCAGACATTTCTTCAGTAAAGATGGGTTTATTTGGGATCAGCAGAGAATTGCAATTCTGGGTCTGCAACCATGGTGAGCCATGTGCAAGTTTCCCCCTCACCAAGGGAAGGGGAACGCTTTTATAGAGGGGAAAAGAAGTTGGGAGGGCTGAAGAGTCCATGGTTTTTCATTGGCTGAGTCCTTGCCAGGAAAGAAGAGGAGTCTTTCTTCTGCCTGGTGGGCTCTGCTCTCTTCGTAGGGCATAAGAGCTCCCCTTTCTGCTCTCCTAACTCTATTTAATTGAGGTTTCTGTTATTAATTTTGCATATGAATACTTAAACAGTGTATTTATTTATAAAGCAACAGCCAAACACATCAAAAGAAAACAGAGTAACTACCAAGTAAGAAAGGTGATTAACATCACTTTTTGATTAACATAAAAAGACCACAAATTACTTGATTTTAAAAACGTGCAGAGGACCTGAATAGACATTTTTCTAAACAAGACATACAGATGGCCAACAGGCACATGAAAAGATGCTCAACATCACTAATCATCAGGAAAATGCAAATCAAAACCACAATGAGATATCACCTCACACGTGTCAGAATGGCTATTATCAAAAAGGCAACAAATAAGTGTTAATGAGAGTGTGGAGAAAAGGGAACCCTCATGTACTATCAGCGGGAATGTAAATTGGTGCAGCCACTATGAAAAACAGTAAGGAGTTTCCTCAAAAAAATTAAAAATAGAACTACCATATGATCCAGCAATTCCACTTGTGGATAGCCATCTTGGAGGCAAGCTACCACACACCCGCATAAGGTTCACCTGCTATCAGTATTCCCTGGGTCAGGTCAGGAACTCTACATTTTGAACAAGTACCCCTAAAAATTCTTAAGTGCACTACCTTTTGAGACCCAATCTAGTTAATGTTTGGTAGTGGTTGGATCTCTCCTCTTAAATTTTTGACCATAAATTTAAAGAAAAGAAGAAGAGATTCCACTTATGTGTTTGGATCCAAAAGGCTGGTTCAACAAGTCATATAGATGAACATTACTGAAGAGAAAGCGTAACCACTCTCTATTAAAATGATTGACTTCTGGGGCTGTTTACCATAAACTCACACTGATTAGAGATCTGAAAGAGGCCTCAAATTCTCTGTTAGCAAAGTATAGAAAGTATAAGAGAGAAAGGGGCATATTTTCAGGAAATAGCAGAGTCTCACAGGGAGCTTGTTCTCAGATGTGGGGATAGAAGACGTTGTGAGGTGGGGAGTCCATCTGTGGCTCCAAGGTTGGGACAGGCTGGTCTTGCACCTCCAGTCAGATTGCTTCCAGAAGAGGTCCTGAGTCCTGACGGACGACCAAACTTGCTCTTCTCCTACAGGGAGGGGCCAAAGCACACAGCTCATGTAGAACTTAACAAACTACACTCTCTAAGGGGCAACCCATAAAAAGGCACAGGAATCTAGAGACAGCCTTTACATTAAGCCAATAGGAAGTACGGAAGCTCAATCAAAGGAGTAACCAGGCATCAGTGTTCCAGAGATTTATTCCATGCCCATGATTGAACTAGGTTCTGCTCTGTTCTTCCTGAACCCTGCAAAGAGTATTACAGCCATCTCTCCTTGACGACTGGGAGAATGGAATGCCAGCTAGATTTACCATTCCTCAGTGTCCTGGGCCCCAGGTCCTTGAAAGAGAAATCTGACAATAATACATTTGTATAAATTAGCCAATAAAATAAGTTAACACATAAAATTAATCTCAGAGTTTCAATACGATAAAGCAACTGTGTTCACCCAGCCAGGGCACAGAATGGAGGAGCAGAGAAGAAACCACTCATATAACAAAATAACAAAAGAACTTGGCTTATAGCTTCCATTATCTGGGCAGGATCTTGATAGCCCGATCTATATACTCTTGAAGGTAAACGATTTAAAGACATTTAAATGAGAATGTCAAATGAATTGTAACGACCCACCCTCCTCTCCAAATGATTTAATATCCACAAAATTCAACCATAGGAGATACCTCGGCTACTATAAACATAGAGTCTGTCTATGACTTTAGGAGCTGTAATATATTATGACAAGATCATGATGAATTCTGGTGGTTCTTCCTCTAAGAAATACTGTGGAAGTAAGTAGTGTGAATATGCAACGCATGAAAGCAGGAACGTTGTTCTACCCTGCTATTATCGTTAATACAGTGACTGAAATGTGAATAACTTGAAATCAGCAAAAGATATATCAATCCTACCTTGCAAGGTGACTTTCTATTGCTCCAAATATAATGAGCAGTCTGGTTTCTTTTGTAAGAAGAATCCCTTGAGAATGGTGTGTGGCTGGAGAGTAAAGTAAATTAATCAAGACCTGAACTTTCCTCTCTGGTCAAGAAGGGTCATTCTTTTTTAACCTTTACATTTATCCTTATAATTCTCAACTGTTTTTCAGTGCAACCTTACTTAATCTTCAGGAAATCCCTGTAAGGTAAGTCAACATTATTAAACTGAGATACTGAAACATTAAATGATTTGCCCCACTTTTTGACACAGGAAACCAATGTCAAAGGGCAGAATTAAAAAAAACCAATGTCAAAGGGCAGAATTAAAATGTAAAAGGTTCGTCTAATGGACCATTTTCTCTCTTTGGACACAGGTGTCTTTGTTTTTTGTAATAGACTACCAAGAATTTTGGAAATTGATAATGACATTTCGAAAGTCTCCTTGCCATCTAAAAGGATAAAGTAATGAAAGATTGATATAAGACTTCATGTGGAAGCCATTCTTTTTTCAAAGAAGGGAAATGACCAGAAAGGGTTGTGTTATGGCCTAGAATAAATGTAATGCAGTCAGAGACAAGGGCACACGATGGCATCCTTCTCCCTTGTTGATGATCTGAAGGGATCCAGGGAAGAATTGAGTAAACAGCAAGGGGATGAACTGCAACATAGTCAGAAAGGTGTGTTGCTGTCATCTGAGCCCCGTGAGATCTGAAGATGAGGGGAAAATGGAATGCACAGCGAAGTGATTTCTAAGGCTGTGTTAGTTTCCTAGGGCTGCTGCAACAAAGTACCATAAACCAGGTGGCTTAAAAACAACAGAAATTCATTATTTCACAGTTCTACAGGCTAGAAATCCCACATCAAGGTGTCAGCAGGGTTGGTTCCTTCCAAGTACCCTGAGGGAGAATCTGTTCCACATCTCCTCATGGCTTCTGGTGATTGCCTGCAATCTCTGGTGTTCCTTGGCTTGCAATCTCTGACTCCATCTTCACGTAGCATCTTCCCTCTCTGTGTCTTTTCACATAGTGCTCTTTTTATAAGAACACCAGTTGTATTGGATTAAGCCCCACCCTAATGACCTCACCTTAATTAAATATGCAAAGGCCATATTTCAAAATAATGTCACATTCACAGGTACTATGGCTTTAGGACTTCAACATACCTTCTTGAGGGACACAATACAATTGATAACAAAAATAAAGGGAGTGGAACAGAGTCCCTGGTGAATCTTTCATTGAAAGCCTACAATTTAAACTGGTCTCATCATAACTGTCGATTTTAGATGTAATAAGATAAAGAAAACAGGGCTTCCCTGGTGGCGCAGTGGTTGAGAGTCCGCCTGCCGATGCAGGGGACACGGGTTTGTGCCCCAGTCCGGGAGGATCCCACATGCCATGGAGCGGCTGGGCCCGTGAGCCATGGCCGCTGAGCCTGCGCGTCCGGAGCCTGTGCTCCGCAACGGGAGAGGCCACAACAGTGAGAGGCCCGCGTACCGCAAAAAAAAAAAAAAAAAAAAAAAGATAAAGAAAACAAAGTCATGGGCTATAGGCTAGTCTTTTTTTAAAAATAAATTTATTTATTTTTGGCTGCATTGGGTCTTCGTTGCTACGCTCGGGCTTCCTCTAGTTGTGGCGAGCAGGGGCTACTCTTCGATGTGGTGCATTGGCTTCTCGTTGCAGTGGCTTCTCTTGTTGTGGAGCATGGGCTCTAGGCGCGTGGGCTTTAGTAGTTGTAGCACGCGGGCTTCAGTAGTTGTGGCTCACAGGCTCTAGAGCGCAGGCTCAGTAGTTGTGGTGCAGGGGCTTAGTTGTTCTGCAGCATGTGGGGTCTTCCTGGACCAGGGCTCGAACCCATGTCCCCTGCCTTGGCAGGTGGATTCTTAACCACTGTGCCACCAGGGAAGCCCCCATATATACTTCTTAATGAGCCAAAAAAATATTGTGAGGACAACTTATTTCCAAAGGCTGGAAACCCCTATCTGTGAAAAAGCATTGTTTTTACACAAATTATGCTGCATTTCTCATGCAAATCCCATTATTAGCTTCATAGTACTCTTTCCATTTAGGCAATGAACTCCTGATAGAAAAACTGTAATTGTGATCATAGACTTTCCAGGGTTTCTGACTTTTCAAGAATAGGGGATCATTGATTTAACATATAAGTTTATTTTAAAATATAAACATCGACTCTTTCTTTTTTCAGTCCACTGTGAAAAATATTCTATGCCTTCCCTAGGCACTTGCATGCTTCTGACTGCCAATGGAAGGGGTACCTTTTAAGGAAGTACAGAAAAAGAAAAAAGATTAATATTTCAAGGTATTATCTTGCAATGTTTATAAACAAATGGGAATACATTGCGATATATTTTATAGTTCACATTTTAAGAAGGACATCACTTTTATTTCCTATCTTTTCTTTTGCATTAGCTGTGCAATATACGCCAGATTCATATATGTTGCACTAAAATCATTGAAACAATCTCATGCTACCCATGGTCTACCTTGCTTGTCGATATTTTGATCATTTAATTGTAACTTTCAGATACCTAGACATATAAAAGCAAATGTAAAACAAAAAACTTTCTGGGGTTGCTCGTTGTCTACCCCATGGCTTTGCACAATAAAGTCAAAACAATCATCTATATATGTTTTTCTTCATTATCCAGAAGGATAACACCACAACTTTAATACCGAAAAACATTAGTATAGACCAGTAAATAGTTAACTTACTTCTAGGAAGTATACCTTTTAAAATGAACATAAATTTTTGAGTGTCATGAAAATGATTATTGGTTAGAGAAATATCCTTATCATTGTGTCTATTTTGGGTATAAATAAAGAGGAGAAAGATGGTTGGAATTATTGGATGTAGAAAGGATTTAAGAAGAAGAATTGAGTAGGTTTGCAATGGTGTTTTTCTCTTTAATCTTGATGTATAACATGACTTACAATAGAAGTGAAAATTATATTATTCTTGAATTAAGAGAATTGCTTACTTCAGATATATGCTCTGCTCTTTGCCTGGACGTGTCAGGGTTATAGTGAAAAGGATTCACATCATTAAAAGCTTTTTTGTGGGGGGGGGGGGGCGTGGATAGAAGTGAGGGTAGGAACAGGACTAACTACCCAGATGAAGAAATAATAACATTAATGTCAAGGAAAATCATTACTTGGGATTTCTTTCACTGGTCTCTTGCTGGGAACTTATTCGATTGCTGAAAAAAGATTAGACATGTTTAATTTGCTTTAGGTCAAAATCTTCATTAAAATGAGAATTTATTGTTTACTTGCCTTGAGAACTGTGAAATTTTCTATTCCATAAGAAATAGTGATGGTGATGATCTTACTTAAAATACATTGTGATCCGTCCTAGAAAGTATAAATAAGATTTTTAAAAGAGTAAACAAGCAATTTGGGAAAAGAACAAAATGTAACAGAACCAGGAACAGTACTAATGGTGCTATTCTCACAGTTTTACAGTCTTTCATTTAAGCATCTAACAAATCAGTTACAAGACACAACTTGTTCTGGGGAATCAGCACTATGTAGTGGAGATATTACAGAGCTGCATTTAGCGCCCGGCAACTTTTGGCTTAAGCTTTGGCCACCTCATTTGTCTCCCTCCCTATTGTCATCATGTCATTACCATCTCCATCATCATCCTTATCATCACCTCTGTAGAGAACTCTTCTCTGAACTAACTCTCTTTCTTTGTCATTGGAGTTTATCTTCCCATATTTTTTTAACCCCTTTACCCTATCTTAAGTTTTTTCAGGATATATTTAAACATCAAAAATTATATTTTCTGTTCATTTGTTCAGTCTAGCTACATGAGAAGAGAATGGGTGAACCTGGATGTTCATAGAGCAAATTAGATGTCTGAAAAAGAAATGTATTGTAATTCAAATATATGAAGACTAGAAGCCCATAGTCAGTAGGACATATGGATTGACTAGATTTTCTAGGAGCATCTATGCCAATGTATGGAGTCAGCCATATTTTTTGTCTCCTCCTAAAAGTCGTCTCTTGGCTGGGATAGGAGAATAGGAGTTGGCTTTCCTCTATGAGCCTATATACCTTCTATCTGGAACACTTATGACAGGACATTGCAGTTGCCTGTTTCATTCTCTGACTGATCTGTGAGGTTTTTAAGGTCAGCAACTATTTCTTGTTTAATACTGTGTCTAAAACAAAGGTCAATGCCTGACACCAAGATGTGGAGCTCAATTTTGTTCTCTCATTGAATTAATGAGTGAGTATTACCTTAAACATGTACGTACCATAGTCAAGGTGTTTGTATGTGGTGTGTGTGTGTGTGTGTGTGTGTGTGTGCGTGTGTGTGATCTTGAGTTCGGTGTTGGTCTTTGTAGTTCCATGTTATATCGGATGGTTCTAATTCATCCAAATAAATTAATTGTGAGAATTATATTACAGCAAATGTTGCTTCCTGAGAAAAGTAGAATCAAGCTGTCAAAACTGATTGGAAATTTCAAATAATCACTCCAGCCTTTAATTTTGTGTGTGTACCATTAAAGTAGTTTGAATGAGGCTTGTGATATAAAATGTAAATTTGGCTTGTGGTATAAAAATAGCACATGTATCCATGACATATTTCATGATTATCAGTGATGGTTTAATTTCAAAAGAGCAGATATTAAATTAAAATACACTGCCCAATTTCAGTTAAATTGAATTGCAAAATTCAAGTTTTATATGAACAGAAAAGACCACAGGAAAGGCCAATATAATTAAAATTCAATTAATATAGTACATTTTTTTTGAGCCTACAACAAACCATCCATTGTATTTTGGCAATGAGTAATTCCCATTTGTCATGAAATTAGCCGTTTACTCTCTTCTCCAGTTTCAAAATCGAGTAGCAGTCTGATTACATTCATTTCTTTCTTGAACTCATACACATGTTTTTCATTCATAGTTCTTGTGAGATTCTCTGATTAATATTTATTTACTAAGCCTTTTGAAATATGAACATTTATAGGTCAATTCCATTAGAGAATTAATTGGGTTCTTTGCCAACATCAGAATGTAATAAGTGATGGTAAATCAGCCTTTTGAACAAGTAGAAAATTAAGATAAAGTGTCTATTATGGAAAAGGGGGTTGCATTTGTTTTCATATTTCCCTCCCAGCAAGAAAAAAATTTCCAAGATTTGCTTTCAGTTCCTTTTGGGTCTTGAAATGGCCTTGGGCATCGATTTGGTTTTACAATGATTTAGGTTAGCATGACAACATTTGGATTAATAATTATTTTTTGAGTAAATTGAGCAATAAAACACATTTATAATAAGTAAATGCAATATATATATTGTTTACTCTGTTCTAATCACATATGTGGTCTCATTTAGTACTTATAATCCATCCGTGAGAGATATATTATTGTTCCAGTTTTTCAGATAAAGAAACTAAGGCTCAGAAAAGTTAAGTAACTTGTCTAAGTTCAGAAGAGTATTCTGCCGCCCAGCAATATACATAAGAGCTATTGAATGCTATTTTCATTCAATAGCTTTGTTCTATGCACAATTGTTCAAATTGTGCGAGACTGGAGAATCCTAACAAAACTTTGAAATCTAATAACGCAGTTGCTAACTCAATGTTGTCAGCTCAATTGTTTTAACACTAAACATTTATCCAATTATGCCTTGCGTTTCTTAGTAGTAATTTCAAATTTTAATTGTACTATCAAATTGACTAAAATTTTGGTTATTTTCCCCTAAAATAAACAGTGTAAACCTGTGGACTTTGGGTGGAATATCTCCTTGGGGCCATGGCTGTCCGTCAGATGGTCTTGCAAAGAATGGCCTGTTTGCTATAACTGAATTAATCAAAGTCTCTCAGATCATTCAGAAGTCTATAAATGCCATCTTGTATCTATGTTACATAAATTAGACTGAGATTTTTGAAAACTGGAAGTGAAATTCCTAACCTCCAACCTCAAGGCATCATCAGGAACTGTCCAGCAATCCTTCTGCGCTTCCCTAGTCTGTGTGCTTCATCGTTCTCCACTGTGACTATTTGAAAATTTCCCCTCTCTTCCTAAACTTCTGGTCATAGCGACTCCTGCTTACTCTCAGCCTCCTAATTTGCAGAGAAAATAAGAACATTAGATGGTGTGGCTGGCAGACCATGTTATGATGGGCCCCAATGATCACCACGTCCTGCTGTTCACACACCATTGTGACTTGCATCTTGCTGGCAGTCTGTATTGCTTTCTTGGCTCCCACACTTTAATGAATCAAACTGCCTGTGGTGGCAGAATTTCTAAACTGGGCCCCCAAAGACGTTGAGTTCTAATCCCCAGAACCTATGAATATAATATGATATGACTCTCATGATTATGTTATGTTACATAGCACACCTGACCTCAAGATATGGTGATGATCTGGGTGGGTCTAATCACATCAGTCCTTAAAAACAACGAGCTTTCTCTGGCTAGTGGTAAAAGAGGAAGTAAGAGAGACCTGAAACATGAGATGGATTCACCATGCCATTGCTGGCTTTGTAGATGGAGGGGACCACATGATGAAGAATCCAGGCAGCTTCTAGGAATGAAGACCAGCCTCCAAGTGATGGCCAGCAAGGGAACACAGACCTCAGTCCTGCAACCACGAAGTCCTTCCAACAGCCTGAATAATCTTGGAAGTGAATTTTCCCCCAGATCTGCCCCTGTGGCAAGAAACTGATGGCATCCTCTTGTCAATAGCCAACTAGGAACTGGGCCCTTTTGTCCAACAGTTCTGGGGGAACTAAATCCTACCAATGACTACATGTACCTGGGAAGAGTTTCTTCCCAGTCAAGCATTCAGATGAGATTCCACTCTTGGCTGACACCTTGATTACTGCCTTCTAAGAAGCCCTAAAGCAGAGAACCAATCCGGGACTATGGATACTGTCAAATAATTAATGTGCGCTGTTTTAAGTGGCTACGTTTTTGGGGTAATTTGCTATGTAGCAATAAATAAAATAAATAACACATACAGATTAAAAATGTCCTCCCTTGCTCTCTATCAAAACTATAATTGATCACCATGAAAATGCAACCTGCTATAGCCTGGCTTGTTCCCTCACCAGCAAAGGTGCCAATGAGCTTTATACTAAATCCAGTGGGGCTTCCCTGGTGGCGCAGTGGTTAAGAATACACTTGCCAATGTAGGGGATAGGGGTTTGAGCCCCGGTCTGGGAAGATCCCACATGCCGCGGAGCAACTGAGCCCGTGCGCCACAACTACTGAGCCTGTGCTCTAAAACTACTGAGCCCGCGTGCCACAGTTACTGAAGCCTGTGTGCATAGAGCCCGTGCTCTGCAACAAGAGAAGCCATAGCAATGAGAAGCCCGTGCACCACAACAAAGAGTAGCCTCCGCTCGCCGCAACTAGAGAAAGCCCGTGTGCAGCAATGAAGACCCAATGCAGCCAAAAATAAATGAATAAAATTTTAAAAATAAATAAATCCAATGGTCACTCAATATCTTAGAAATGTTTGCTGTTGCTTCCCACTCTCTTCCTTTGGCTTCCACCACATCCCACTCGCCTTGCTTCTTCATAGCTCTATGGTTTAAAACTACCCAATCACCTTTGAGAGGTCTCAAGCCTGCCGTCCTCCTGTGAGTTTTGATCATTGTGGGAAACGCACATCTCATCCTTGCTCTTAGTGGAGAAGTCGCTCCCTCTTATTGTTTTAATCTCCCCTTGCTCTGCCTTCAGAATGGTTGGCCAGTAGCTTCCTCTTAAACCTTCTCAGGTGTCCATCTGGCACCAGTCTCCATCTCCTCCAAATACTGATAAGCATATGCCAAGCTCCCTGAGTCGTACTCCTGCAGCTCCTCTCACATAGCATAAGCTCCCCTCTCTACTCCCTCATAGCAAGGGAAGGGAACACACATGCACTGATAAACCTCATCAAAGATATCTACTGTTGCCTTCAATTTCTTTCTTAATGTTATGGAGGTGGATGATCTACTAATGCTGGTGAAATCAGTATCACAATCTCTTAGCATGTCTGCAGAACCAGACTGATCCCTGTGAATTTTTTTCAGCCCCTGGACCTCCGCTACAACTAGGCAACAGTAGAAAGCATCACTTATCCGCCTACATTTTTAAGGCTGCATGTTTGTCCTAAAAGGATGAAGTAGATAATACAATTCATTCACATTTTAGTCTTGGATACATTTCTTGGCATTATATGAGAGAGCTCCAGCATGTGGTAGGACCTATAAATACAACAGGAACATTGCATTAAACATACTTTACAGTTTTGCAACCAATAGTAACATTAGACTATATAAAATATTTCTCTGTTTTCAATAGACTCTAGCGTCAAGACACTAAGCCCACAACCAACTAGTACAGTAACATCACCATTATCTATAATGTTTGGAAAAAATTCTCTGCACATGAATATTGTAGTTGATTCTCCAACATTCATTCTACCCATGTAACTGGCCTAAGCCAGTCATGGCAGGTCCATACCTCTTGCCAGTGAGTGGATCCAGAATGGGCAAACGACCAATGAGACATGAGGAGAGGTCTGCAGGGGCTTCCAGGGAATACTTTCCTGGCTCCAAAGAGAGAGCTTCAAGGAAAGGATAGTCTCCTCTTTTCTAGATATTGTACCAGAATGAGAAAACTAGAATCACTGCAGCTATATTGCTACCAGCCTAAAGATGGAACCAAACCAGAGAATGGCAGAGAAGAGATGGATAGCACCTGGATCCTTGATGATATCACCATTGGAATCCAGGTGTTTATTACTTGCAGCAAAAACTATTTTACTGATAACATATTTTGAGCACCGATGACATATAGAGGTCAAAAGGGACTTTTGTAGTTAAATTTATGCAGGCTTCCCTAGGACGAAAATCAGAGGAGTTTAACACAAATATAAGAGCAAATTTAAAATGAAGAACAGTGCCTGCTTTTAGGCTGGGTCTTATGGAAGGACTAAACTGGTACCAAAATTAAGATATCAGACGAGCCATGACAGGAGCAGAGAGTTGAGAAATACAAATGGAGTCAGAACTTGGAGGTGAGGGTTACTTTCTTGCATCTCAAAGAGTCACCTTAAGCCACAACAACGTCCTCACCAAGTGAGACAGAGACCCTAAAGCCCCAAGACTAACTCAGAGAAGTTGTTGAGCCAGGAAAGGCCTGGAATGTTCTGCCCTCCTACATGAAAAACAAAGGCCATTGTCCATCTTCTTGATTGGCAGGTAACTTAAAAGATAAGAGAAGGCAATAATATCAACCTATAGGGTCTTGGGAAGGAGCTCTAATCTCCTGACCAAGAATATAGTTGGAACACCAGGAAGACCCAAACACACACCCAAAACCAAGGACATTCTATTACTTCACTGTTAAGCCATTTTACATTAAAGTGGTTTTGTTTCAATATATTCAAAGAGAGTAAAGAAGATATGGTGTACAGGCTAGATATTATAATCTAAATACCAAGTCATTCTCTTTGTTGCTATTGAATTGTGAGTCTCACCTGCACCCAAACATAACCACATGTACGAATAAACCATATTTAATTATTAATGTGATGTTGGATGTACATGATCTTGTACGTTGTAGAAAATGATCTCATTACTCCAATCCTTTCCTCCAAAACCAGGGCTAGAGGAAGAGAGTCTACTCTTCCATACGTGTGTCAAGAACAGGTTAAATCTCACAAATCTGGAAGTAGTCATTTAAAATAAGATCAACCATGGCTCAAATCCCAGCATTGACACGTTTCTGGCTGAGTGATCTTTGAAATGTTATTTAATCCCTTGAATCTATTTTCTCCTAGGGGAAATAGAGATAATAATGTCTCCCTAAGAGGACCGTTATTGGGCCTGAAGGAGGGAATGTGTAGAAATTGCTTATCAGACAACCATAACCTAACAGAGACCAAACTAGGTCAGTTCTCTTCTTACTTTTCCTAATAAGGACTTTCATTGGAGAGGGGAAAATCACTGAGGGGCTGAGCGATTTTATTGGATCAATCTCCCTAAGGGATGTTTATCATCCCATGTTTATGGAGCCCCAAGGAGTCAGAATATTTTTGCTTGGATGAGAATTCTAACTTACAGATATTAAAACATAGCATTATTTTTAGCTGAAGTGTACTTAAGTATGTGAAAAATAATTGCCTGGGCCTTATTTTTGGATTCTTAGAATAAAGGAAGACAGATTCTGTGTAAATGTCAGTATTTGTTGAAATGCCTATGAGTCCCTCTTACTTTTAGCTCCTAGTAGCTGACGGTTCTAGTTCTGGGGGATGACTATGAGAGTGTTTCCTGTATTTACTAAATAGAACTAAATAAACAAAATAAATATCTGACAGGAAATTGTACTCACAAAAGTCAAGCCACTGAAATCTGCTGTGTGAGAAAATGGAAATGAATTTGAGGAGAAGTGAAGACCACAGAACTCTCCCTACCATTCAATTCTACGTAAACCACGTCAAAGGGAGTTTAGAGGCATCTCCTGGCTGCTGGCACAAGTCATGAGGGGATGCTGATCTGCAAGGGCTCTTCAGTAGAAGCCTGGGTGCAGGAGGGGAACGGAGGAGGGGTTAGAAGCAGAGGGACCCCAAGAAGGAGCACCTTCCACAAGGGCTCTGTGGGGCTCTTCCTAATGACGCTTTGCGGATGGGGAGCCCCTATTCCTGCAGTTTTTGACCAAGATTCAGAGGGACATGGAGAGGCAAAATAACATTCTGTATCTGGCCCAAACCTGTCCTATTTTCTAAATAAGTTGATAGATAATGTCCTTCATACACTTAGAATCTCTGCTTTGTTTTTCTTTTGTTTTTTAATTGAACTATAGCTGTTTTACAATGCTGTGTTAATTTCTGCTTTACAGCAAAGTGACTCAGTTATATATATATATATATATATTCTTTTCCATTATGGTTTATCTTAGGATATTGAGTACAGTTTCCTGTGCTATACAGTAGGACCTTGTGGCTTATCCATTCTATATATAATAGTTTGCATCTGCTAACCTCAACCTGCTACTCCATCCCCCACCACCACCCCCTCTCCCTTGGCAACCACAAGTCTGTTCTCCAGGTCTGTGAGACTGTGTTTCACAGATAGGTTGATTGGTGTCATATTTTAGATTCCACATATAAGTGATACCATATGGTATTTGTTTTTCTCTTTCTGACTTACCTTCACTTAGTATGCTCATCTCTAGTTGCATCCATGTTGCTGCAAATGGCATTATTTCGTTCTTTTTTATGGCTGAGTAGTATTTCATTGCATATATATATATATATATACATGTACCACATTTTCTTTATCTATAGAATTTCTTCTTTGAATCTCCCTTATATTAGCCTGAATTTTAACAGGAGCTACAAGACTTATAATTCTACATTTTCTCTGGAAGGTACCATGGTTCTGATATTTTATGCTGCTGACCCGTGACAGATTTATATATTTTGATGGTTAGGTGAACAGCTTGCAAAAAACCTCAATGTTTCTTCTTTTTGAAGACTTTTAAGACCCATCTGTTATTAGAAAGTATTGCTCCTTTCTCTCTTCTCGCACAGCAGTTTGTATATGTGTGTATCTATAAGTATTTCCAGAGGCTTCTAAAATTGTTTGTTTACAAGTATTTACTCCATAAGAGTATTAATTTCCTGAGGGCAAGAACCTGGTGTTATTTATATTTAAACGCTCAGCACCTAACAAGTGACTGATATATGGTAAGTCCTCAATACTTCTGTAGAGTGAATAAATAAACGCTGACATTCCTTTACAACATTTGCAAAGATGGAAAGCCAGGGATGGTTGGAAGGGAATTTTACATCATTTGCATATCCATATAAAATTGGATATATCTTCAGTTTGTTTCTGTTCAATAAATTTTTTTTGAATATCTATAGGTACCAGCCAATGTTTTGGGTGTAGGGGACACTGAGATAGTTATGATATTATTCCTACTTGAAAATAATTCAAAATAAATTATTAATTTTAAAATTTGTTCTGGATAAGAGAAGTGCCTTGACGTTTCTTTGGAGCTTACTTGTGTGTCTGACGGAAGTTAATCTATTTGTAAGTATGATGCCATTTGAACTGGTTTTCTTATTCTAACGTAAGAAACCATAATCAGTATTGCCAATAAAACGTTAGACAAAAGCCCATACCGTTTTTTAAAAATTGCTCATTTCTCTGCACTATAGTTTCATGAAATTATATTCTTTGTGTCATGAGTAACTGAACTAGATGATTGCAGTTTAGTAGTTATCTGTTCTTATGTTTGGTTTGTACTTATCCTTTAAGTGGGACTTTCAACACTGCAAGGTGCTCGGTTCAAAACTCCTCGGGTTTTTGAGCCATTGCTGCCATCCAGTGGGAGAATATCATATTTCATTAAATAAAAGGAAGACCATTCCCCCAAATAACTAATATTATAATCATAATCAAATTTTTATAATCCAACACCAAAAATTAAATCCTCTATGATACTGAATTATAATAAAAACTAGGAAAAACTAAGTCCTTTAAAACATTAACCATTCCAACAAATCTTGATCAATATATACAGATATTATAATCGTTTGGCATGTTTTATCCTTGCATTGCTGTGCTCATGGTTATACAAGATATCTCTTTTCTATCCTTCCACATTTATTACAGTTAGATGATTACTCTTACCTGGCAATTCTAGATGATTAGTTTCACTCTTCCTATTTCCAATTTTTCTTGTTTATCAGGGTTCTCTAGAGAAGACGCAGAGAAGTTCATGCAGTTCATTTTGGTCTTGCTGCTCATTGGATAGCTCTTTTAATACATCATTAGTCTTTATTCTATGTTTTCCCATAATTCTAACCTGAGGTTCAACCATTTTTATGGTTCTTAAAACTGTTTAGATATATAAATGCTTGGATGCATATGCAATTCTTGTTAATATCTTTATTTATTTATTTATCTTTTCTGCACTGCTTTAGTTTGAACTAGTGGATGTACTATAGAAATACGAGCTTGATTTTTTTTTTTTTTTTACGAGCTTGATTTTTAAAGGATTAGGTCAATAAGCACTCAGAAATGCATATGATTTCTATACACAGTCTCCAACTACCTGGCACCTGACAGGGTCAAGAAATATAAATGAGCAAAAATAATGTTTATCTAATCATTGCATGCTTGAGAGTGCGTTGACTGGCATGATTAGGAACATACCTTTGAGTTTGATAGAGAGAGTCTTTGCTCTAATCTCTTGTCAGAGGGATGGTGTCAGCATCCCTTCTATCTTCAAAGTCCTTTGCACTTTAGATGGTTCTTGCCAGCAGATCACACATCCAACTCTACTTCCAAATCTCTGCCTTCCTTGTGGATGAGATGGGAGAGAGAACCCTTCACATGACTGGACCAGAGGAAGTAAAATTTACTAAACGGTCTGTAGCGCCATTCCTTTTGGGGTGAGTTTATTCTTCTTGTGACATGCTTGACTTGTTTTGAAAGAACATCTTTAACTGCCTTTTGGGGGAAATTTTGAAATGCCATTAAAACCTGTCTCATAGAAAGCACTTTGTGATTTCAGGAATTCTTTTTGTATTGCATAACATCTGATCACTTTCCTGTCCATATTAAACTTGTTAGCAATGAAATTTCTGGTTCTGTCCTTGGGAGACTAGAGCCTGAAATTTAAAATACTGAAGTGGATATTTCGTCTGAATGATTTAACATCTGACTGGTCTAAGTTAGCCAGGTGACTTTTAAATATTTTGGCATTGTCCTCAGCATGACTTTCCTGCTACTGGTAACAATTGTGTTAGTATCTTCTTTACATTGGTTCTCTCTGTGATTTTTTTTTTTTCTGTGAGTTTCATATCTTTCTTTAATCAACAGCTTCCTGTCTCAAATATTTTTGTTCCTTGATCTTTAATTGGTTACAGTACCTAGCAAAAGACTCTCTTGACATTAATCAGAAATTTTACAATGATAAATGTTATCTTTCACATTTAATTATTCAACCTAATAGATCTTTCTATTCCTTTATAATATGTTTCCTCTCTAAATTGTGAAAGCAGAAGACACCCACCTGCTTGAACTGATGGTTCCACTGAATCAACTTTAGGGAGGAGCCCTGCCTGCCACTGGTGCCCACACTCACGTAATGAAGCTTAGACAGAAACAGGACACGTGACAGGCCTGTCTTTGAGAGCCTGGAGATTGTATGTTATATGGAATACCAATTCAAGCCTAATGGAAGTAGTTAAGAAAATTTTAAAATGAGGAGATAAAGATAAGTTTGTCTCAAAAACCTTTAGAAAACGATCTACCATATCTTTTTCTGCAGGGGAGTCACAAGGATGAGCCCACACACTGACAAATAAACTCCCAATGAGATAAAAATATTAGTGTAAAAATACAAGTATCTAACTAAGAGAGGGAGGACAGTGTGCCTTTTTGACAAACACACAAACAAAAGCCATCAAAATCTCCAGGCACAAAGCAAGGAGAATTACTCAAAAGAGTATAAATTTTGGCAGAAGTCAAACCCATACCAGTGTTTGATTGATTACCTTTGTATAAGGCATTGACGTGTAATTCTACTATCACTTAAGTAAAAAGTAATGTGATCATCAAAAATCATTATTTAGCACTTACTTTGTGCCAGCAGACACTGACGATGTAAAAAGGGCTGAGATTAGTCTCTATTATCCAAAGAAAATAGGTACAGAGAGATGCCAAAGAAGACTGGCAAAGGCAGAACAAAAAGAACTTTTAATTGACGTACAACTTTGTTGGGTTTCTCTCTTTCTGTCTCTGAAATTCTGACTTACGATCAATAAAACTGTATAAATAAAATACAGTGCAACTGGAGGAGACTGAGTTATAATTTATTCTCTTATATTCCAATAAACATCTAATTAGCACAGAGAAAAAGATACATATTTTAGACTCCTCTTAGGTATAAGAAAACAAAACAAAATCCCACAAAATTGATTCCTGTATTTCAAGTGTCAGTTTCTCAATATCCTACAAATGAAATTCCTTTAAATATCATCAAAAATGTTTTGGAATTTAAAATGTACGCACTGCCTGGAAATCTCTGAGCGGGAGAAAAAAAAAACTTGATTTAAGTAATTTCAAACGTTAGAGAGAAATTTATTCATTATTGAAACCAACTCATCAAAGCAAATGAACGCATTGTTAGAAAACACAGTTCAAAGATGGGGTGACACACACTGTAATCACAACAGGAAGGTGTGTGAGGAAAGGGACCCTTAGTGTTGACAGGCTTTGCACTGAGACAGTCTCTATCAAATGGGGATGCAGGTCAGAAGGTACTTGGTTTGCAAAGTACTACTGAAATGCTATTCCATTTAACTTGAGGGTGTTGATCTCTGTTTGCACCTTTGAATGAACTTAGTGAGCCAAGATCTGTAGGATCCTTGAGGTCTGCCTGTGTCTAACAGCAGTGGTAACTAGAATGAAACCATCTGTAATCATCCTCCTGAGGAAATTGACCAATGGAATTCGCTTGTGAGATAGTCTGACATGCATAATGTTTATCTCTGCGTCATTTACAGGAAAAATTGACAACCTCTGTGTATTAGTCAGGGTTTTCCAGAGAAACAGAATCAGTAGAATATGTCTGGGGTTTTGTTTGCTTATATATATGTGTATATATACATATAATACATGTATATATGTATTGTAAGAATTGCCTCACACGATGATCACGGGTCTGCAGTTAGCAAGCTGGGGACCCAGGTGAGCCAAAAGTGAAGTTCCAGTCAAAGGCTGGCAGGCTTAGGACCCAAGAAGACCTGATGTTTAAGTGCAAGTCCGAAGGCAGGAAGAAAAATGTCTCCAGCTGAAAAGCGGTCAGGCAGGAAGAACTCTCTCTTGTTTGGGAGAGGGTCAGCCGTTTTGTTCTATGTCAAACCTAAAAACTGCAGAGATTAAAATATGGAAGACATAAAAAGGAAAAGATATGAACCAGTGCATTGATTTAAGAAATGTTTTCTGAGACTCACTAAGCGCTGAGCACTCACTGTTCTTGGCATGAGATAGAAGGCAGTAAACAAAGACAGATACCTTGGCCTCGTGGAGTTTACACCCAGTGACACAAAGATGGTAAAAAAAATAAGAGTATATAGACAGAATATGATTTCAGGGAGAGATAAGGGCTAGGAGGAAAAGTAAAGCAGGCCCAGTGGCTGAAGAGCGATGAGGTGGGTAGATAACCTGAGACAGGGTGGGTGAGCAAAGTCTGAAAAGTTACATTTATAACTTCAGTTTACATTTATAATTTCCTTTTCCCATTATCTTTGCATCCAATTAGCACTTTAGCTGGTTAGGATATTTTACCTAAATACCCCAAACTTTCATTCCTAAAGGATCCACGTTCTCAGCAATGCTACCTTAATTGAGTTGCCACTGTCTTCTTTAATTGACATGGAAATATCAGGGGGTATCCCATAGAATCCTCTAGGCTCCAGGCACACCCCTCCCTTTCTGTCCCTACATAGTGGCAACGAAATTTCATCTTGCTATTTGGGATCAATAACATTAGCTAGCACCGTGATCTCCTTCTTTGTTTATTTGTTCTATAAAATGATGACACTCAAATGACCAAGTGGCCATCCTAGTTTCCAGTTGGGAAATAATTGTTACTTCCTGTGGGAATGTACCAGAGTTCAAAGGTATGATGATGGGAAGTAAAAATTTTGTGAATAAGCTATTAGGTATAATAGATAAGCCCTTCCTATTTTCGTGCTTGATCCTGGACTCACATATTCTGACTGTGGGAGAAACAGAATCAAATGGTTGTTGCTGATTTTATGCACACACCACATCCTGTTGGACACTGCAGAGAAACTTTACAGAGAATTAGCTCTATAGCTGAGGTTTCAATAGGCCAATTCTATCTAGGTAGATGGTAAGAACAATAAACTATTTGGCTGTGGTATGATCGCTTCTCTTCTCTTTCCATAAAATGAGTTTCTTTGTTCGAAGCCACGCTATATGGGAGAACGGGAAGGTAAATAAGGTACCACACGTGAAGGTGTTAGGACAAGTGTAGTAGGCAAAAAGGCAAACCTATATCCGGAATAAGCATCTACTCTAGTGAGGGCATGTAATTTTTCCCTGTAAGGTAGAAGGGGTCTATGGTAATCAGCCGTCAGGTGACATTGGTATTGGTCTCTGCTACTAGCAAGCTGGGCAGTCAACAGTGGTGGGGGAACCAGCTCTGGTGCGGGGGACCCGTGTTCTCGAGCCTCTGCATATCCTCCATCTCTGCCCCATAAGTGTTTGTAAGTTGGACCATTAAGCAAACACCGGGGTGGCTTGGGAAGACTTTAGCTGACATCCAAAGAATGAATAAGTTGCTTATTGATAGCCTTTCTTAAAGCTAGTGCCTTTGCTGACTGTTCCTATGGGACCTTAATATCCTCATACAGTGGTGTCAGTTCAAGAGACTATTTGCCCGTCCTATTGTTTTTATTCATCTCTAGGTCCTGTTACCTAAAAGTATATAATTTTGTTCCAATTTTATCCTACATCTACACATACATATCCTTCCTACCATGATGTATAAAAAGAACTCAATTTTAGGTTTGAAGATTTGATCATTACAAGTATGTATGTGAAATCTTAGTTTCTACTCAAGTAGGGTTAAAAATGTAAACTGACCTTTTCGATGGCTTCCCTGGTGGCGCAGTGGTTGAGAGTCCGCCTGCCGATGCAGGGGACACGGGTTCGTGCCCCGGTCCGGGAAGATCCCACGTGCCGCGGAGCGGCTGGGCCCGTGAGCCATGGCCGCTGAGCCTGCGCGTCCGGAGCCTATGCTCCGCAACGGGAGAGGCCCGCGTACCGGAAAAAAAAAAAAAAAAAAACCCTCACCCTCCACTTCCTACACACTTACTATGATGAGAGAACCAGTTCTTACAATGGGATCATGAGTTTCATTTAAAAGTTGGATAAAAATTTTGACCATCTACTGGGTGCAATCATTGGATAAGATAAAATCCTTGCTTTCAAGTAGCTGAGTGAGAAAACCAACCACTATAATTGCAAAAATAAGACATGCAAAAAGCCTGAGTAGGGTGATGTTGTCCAGCCTGGGAATTGAAAGAAGGCTTCTTAGAGGAAAGGCTGTCTGAGTTGCGCCTGAATAGGGAGAAAATAGCCAGGAAATGGGGCATGTGTCTTGGGATGGGGACGGCAGACAAAAGTTCCAAGGGTGGGAGCCGAATGAATAAACCCTTAGAGGTTCGAAAAGAAAGAAAAGAAATGCACTGAGGTTTCCAGGGAGTTACAAGCAGTTGCAATCATGGCAGGACAAAGCATGAGGCCAGACGGCTAAGGGTCAGGGCTGGTTAGTTGGTGGAGCAGGTCATGGAAACACTGCAAGACACAGTGCAAGAGGCTTGGACTTGATCCTTAGGCGACTCAGGAGCCATCGGAGGGTGTTAAATGGAGAAGCTGTCTTTAAAAAGACATGGCTGTGTGGAGAAAGGATTTGAGGCAGACAAAGTAAGGAAACCATTGAGAAGGCTGCTGCCCTGGGAGAGAGATGATGAAAGATTGAACAGGGCAGTAATCACAAAGATGGAGAAAAAGGAGATGGATTTGAGAGTTATCAGGAGCTAAAATTAATAGAATGTGGTGATGGATTACACGGGAGGCAGTGAAGGAGCTCCGTACCTGCCGTGGAAACTAATTGGCTGTAATATAGCTTGTTCAAAGAGCCCACTTAGAAGAACACAAAGTCAGTTTTGAGTATTTTGTTGGAGGCCCCCAAGTGGAGATATCCACTAGGCAGCTGGATATGTGCTAAGGGCCATAGCCAGGTCAGGGCTGCTGCTACAGATTAAAAAATCAACAGCAGACAAATGGGAATTAAAGCCATGAGGTGAATGGGATAATTCGGGGAGAATGTGTAGAACACAGAGGTCAATGGGCAAAAGCAGCAAATGGATGGGACGACAAAAGAGCAACAAAAGCAACAAAGAATCATAGTATAAAGAGGTAGGAAGGCATGGGTTGGGGGTGCCAGTGGTGAGCTTTAGAAAGACCCAGAGGGATTCCTGGGCATATATCTGGAGACAACTCTAATTTGAAAAGGTACATGCACCCCAGTGTTCATTGCAGCACTATTTACAATAGCCAAGCCATGGAAGCAACCTAAATATCCACAGATGAATGGATAAAGAAGATGTGGTACATGTTTACAATGAAATATTACTCAGACATAAAAAAGAATGAAATAATGCCATTTGCAGCAACACGGATGGACCTAGAGATGATCATACTAAGTGAAGTGAGTCAGACAGAGAAAGATAAATACCATATGATAACGCTTATATGTGGAGTCTAAAAAAATGATACAAATGAATTATTTACAAAACAGAAATAGACTCGCAGACATAGAAAACAAACTTATGGTTACCAAAGGGGAAGCAGGGGGGAGGGATAAATTAGGAATTTGGGATTAATATATATACACTGCTATATATAGAACAGATAACTAACAAGGACCTACTGTATAGCACAGGGAACTATACTCAATATTTTGTAAGAACCTATAGAATTTGTAATAACCTAAAGAATCTGAAAAAGAATATCTCTGTATAACTGAATCACTGTGCTATACCCCTGAAACTAACACAACATTGTGAATCAACTATACTTGGATTAAAAAAAATATGGCAACAAAAAAGGTTTAATTCTGAGACAACATTTTCTGAGTAAATGCACTTAAAATAGCTGAGCAAGCTTTAACCTACAAAGTAACATTGATCAGTTGGATGTTAGGAGAAAAATTTTGACCCATTGACCAAGTTATTTGTATCATCTAGAACTAGAACTGTATTCTCCAGTATGGTAACTACTACCACAACTGGCTCTCTATGTTTAAATTAATTCAAAGTAAATCAAATTAAAAATGGAGTTCCTGGGCTTCCCTGGTGGCACAGTGGTTGAGAGTCCGCCTGCCGATGCAGGGGACACGGGTTCGTGCCCTAGTCCGGGAGGATCCCACGTGCCGCGGAGCGGCTGGGCCCGTGAGCCATGGCCGCTGAGCCTGCGCGTCCGGAGCCTGTGCTCCGCAACGGGAGAGGCCACAACAGTGAGAGGCCCGCGTACCGCAAAAAAACAAAAACAAACAAACAAAAAAAAATGGAGTACCTCAGCAGCACTACCACACTTAGTAGTAGTGCTACATGCTAGTAGCTCTAATTGCACTAGGACATTGAAGGGCTCATTAACCACATGTGGCTAGCGGCTACTGTTTTGGACAGCATATATAACATTACCGCCATGGTAGAAAGTTCTACTGGATGGTACTGATCTAGAAATGACTACTTGGTCTCTTAATGCCCAAGGAAGGAGCCATGTGCTAATCAAAATGCCATTTACTAGTAGGAAAATTGCAGATGCGGTTACGGTGATTATGTAGTCCTTTGTTCACAATATAAAACATTATAGTATTAGGATTACAAACCTTTGAAGACTAAAATTACATGGAGCTAAGTTTAGAAAAGTAGTATTTAGCAGTACTGAACAAGTGGAGGTGAATTCTTTTCCCTTTTGTGTTCCAATTCAATAAAATTTGGATATGCTGCCATCATTTGGGTGATTAGGAAAACTGAACCAAGTCTAAGCAGTTGAAGTTGGCATTTCCATTCTCAAAATCTACTAAATGACATAAAACAGTAAATGCCTTTTGTGTATCAAGGCTACTTTGCTTTTAGAAAAAAAAAAATCTTTCACTATCTCTAATTCAAACCAATGACCTAACTGTTTAAATATTTAAAAATTATAAAGTGAGAGGTCAGAGAGCCCCCAAATACTATTCCACTGGGGGTGGGGGAAGTAGGTTAAAAATTAAAAATATCTTCTTCAATTTGTGTTTCTTTATAAATTATCCTCTGTATTGGAGAGTAGTAATGCTAGCTTCTGAGAAGCAAACATTAGTAATAACAATTCAAATGAAATTAATATCTATTATGGTAATGGCTTAGAGGATGAAGTTAGGAATTCACTAAATAGCTTCTTTGCTACGGCATTGATACTTCTTTTAATAATCAAACCATTACCCAGGAGATGTTGCCCAAGTTGAGGATGCTGGCTGGTCTGGATGACCCAAGCATGCGGCTGTGTGGTGCACTGCCCGTAGATAGTTACTGCCTGATTAACAAACAGGGAACTATAAATGTCTAATTGTATTTTTGTGAGTGTGCGCGTGTGAATAATGGGTCTTGCTGCTCAAGAAGTACAGAAGGAAAACAAGCGGAAGAGCGCTGAAAAGCTGTTGTTCTGAAGGCGTCCAGCAGGTGGCAGCAGTGCTGCAGCTAAAGCGAGCATGCTCTTTATGACTCCAATTGAAACAGACTCATTTGTGATCAGCCTTAACTAACCATTTCTCTTTATGACACCAAGCCAGAAGCACAATCTAAATATCTATGGCTTCAGAAGAAATCTGCTTTCATCGTGGGAGTGACTGATTTTAAACATAACATACAGAAAGCTTACATACAGCACCAGCTTCAAAGGCTTGAGCACAGGGTAGGGGCACGGATGAATAAGCACCGTAGAAACAGGAGATAAGTGGATGGACCACTTTCCACTCTAGAAGAGGCCATCTGGGAAGAGCAACTCTTTCTTTTCTAACTCCCCTTTTCCATCAGTTCCTTCTCCTCAGCATGTAAGAAGAGAAATATATTTCCATTCCTAAAAAACAAAATCCTCCAAACCTTTTTTGACCTTTGCTCCCACCAGCCACCATCCAATTTGCTTCTCTCCTTATAATCCCCAAACTTCTTGAAGCCACGATCAATACTTTCTAATCTCTAGAACCTGCTGTGTAGCACAGGGATCTCTACTCAGTACTCTGTAATGGCCTATATGGGAAAAGAACCTAATAAAAATAAAAGAGTAGATATATGTATAACTGATTCACTTTGCTGTACACAACATTGTAAATCAACTATACCCCAATACAAATTTTTAAAAAAATTCTAATCTCTACTTTCTCATCTCTCAATCACTCTTCCACTCTACCTCATCTGTTTCCCATTCTCTTGTCTCTCAAATACATCCTCCATACAGCCCGAAGGGAAATTTGCCCAACTTCAAATCTCCTTTGTGGTTAAACCTTTGTCACTTAGGATAGAGTTCAACTCCTGAGCAGGGCATCGGAGGGCTTCCTCTCTGCCTGACCTTATCTCTCACTAGCAGGCCCCAATGGCAGGCAATGGTTCCCAGCACACACAATGCCTTTTCTCATTTCTATGCTTTTGTTCCTTTTCTCTTCTCTCCCTGGAATGCCTTAACCCTTCCCCTTTCCCAGCTTTGCTTGAATTTCCTACGCATTCTTTAGCACCAAGCTCAAATATCACTTTCCTCCAAGAGTGTTTCCCTGACTCCCCCAGTCCTAGATGGATAACTGAACTCAGATCTGAGTTTCTGTAATCCCCTCTGTATCTCTCTGGAACATACTTATTAGCGAATATGCTAATTATCTGTTATCTGTGTCTGTGTTATAGTTTTTTGTTTGTATGTCTCTCTTCCCTTTCAGACTGAGAATTGCTTTATAGTAAAGAGGAGGTTTGAGAGTTTAATGATTCATTAGAGACTCCAAACAGAAACAATATTACATAAAATACTGTGTCTTATACACATTATAGAAAACTTTCTTTAAACATCTGCTACTTATATAAATACAGACATTTATAGTTATTTCAGAAGAAGTACTGTAATGGAAAATTATGGGATTAATTAATCTAGGAGCCGAATACTTAGAAAATAATGAAATATGGTTCTTTGGGAGAAAGAGTAAACAAACTTTGGAAAATCTAACTAGAGGCGAAACAAATGGTAAAACAAAGAGAACATGATAAATACATAAAGAAAGTTACTACTATTACAAAGTACCAGGCCCAATGGTATGCAATACCAAATTGCTTCAGTATGAAGTATTTAATATGAGTGGACTAATCGCCAAGGATCAAATTTAAACACTTATCAAATAGTCTACATACAATACTTTAGATTTTTACAAGTGAATTATTTAAATATTTCAAAGAAAATTTATGTACCATTAAATTGTTTCAGAACATAGCAAGCGGTATGGTTCACAGTTCAGCTTAACAAAGCAAACATAATACTTGAACCAAAAACCTATTCTTAGCCCCCAAACTAAAACCAAAACGAAAGACATATTTCAATTAAGAATGTACATATGGAAATCCCACATAGAATATTGGCTAATAAATGCAACCATATATTTTAAATAATATGCCTTGATCATAAATGACTTATTTGAAGAAAACAGGGAAGATTCAATATCTGGAAAGTCATTAATATGCAGTATCTCAAACTTGAAGGAAAAAATTATACACATTTTTCAATTTTATAATAATGACGTTTGATTAAATTAAATGACCATTTGTAAGACATTTTCTTTTAATAGAATAATGGCCCTTAAATATAATAAAAAGCTTCAAGTATGGACTTTGATAAATTTATCATTTTTTTCCATTTTTAGCGAAAGAGCCAATGGTTTCAACTTTGTATCCTGAAAAGAGAATGTGGTAAAATGTTTTGAAATCCAAGTTGTCTACAGTTATGTAGTAAAGACCCCATATTGTGGCTTGCAGGATATTTATGCAAACAATTATTTTGCCAGGTTGTGGTTCTTCCACAATAGGGTCTAGATGAGATCAAACTTTGTAATTCTTTTCCTGTAACCTATGTCTGTATGATTCTGGAACTAAGCAATATTTCTATAAAGGCATCCTTCTAAAATCTGGCAAATATTTTCCAGAACAGAAAAAAAAAAAGAAATTATATAAACACTGATGGAACAGAGTTTACTTAAAAATGAAGAAAGAATTTCAAATACGAATTTTCTTTTTGTCAGTTATCTCCCAGAAGTAATCCAAGAGCAGTTATGTTATCTTTGCTGCATGATATCATTCATAAAAGTTGAACTACTAAAATATCTTAGCAAAACCTGATGGGCAAGTCCTCATCCTCCTACTGACCTTTATTCTTGGGGTTTGAGGGAGATAAATAAGCATTCCTGTATATGTGCCAGCCCCCCTGCCCCAAATCAAAGCCAACTGAGAAACAAAATAGTGGAGATGAAAAACAGCAGTTTACATATTGATAAAGCTAGATGGGAAATACAAGGCTGTATTAGGCCGCTGAATAATTTCCTCACAAGGTTGACTTTCCCTCAGTGACTATAATGTTCTGCTGCTATGGGCGGAGCCAACCACTGACCACTGGAGGAGCTGGGAGCAGCCTCTCCTGAAAAAGAGACCAGTGAATGCTGTGTTCTTTCCCTAAACTCACCAGTAAGATCAGCTGTTTTCTTACCAAGGGAAAGAGTGCGTGAGGTAGACCTCTCAATACTAGAGAAAAAAGGTATAAATTCCCAATTTGTAGAGTACAGTTGCTTTTACCAAATATAATATTTTCAGTACGTTCTTTTTTTTTTTTTTCGCGGTACGCGGGCCTCTCACTGTGTGGCCTCTCCCGTTGCGGAGCCCAGGCTCCGGATGCGCAGGCCCAGCGGCCATGGTTCACGGGCCCAGCCGCTCTGCGGCATGTGGGATCTTCCCGGACCGGGGCACGAACCCATGTCCCCTGCATCGGCAGGCGGACTCTCAACCACTGCACCACCAGGGAAGCCCTCAGTAAATTCTTTTTTAAAAAATATTTTAATTTTACTGGATTACAGTTGATTTACAATGTTGAGTTAGTTTCAAGTGTACAGCAAAGTGCTTCAGTTATACATATACATATATTCACTCTTTTTTAGATTCTTTTTTCATATAGGTTATCACAGAATATTAGGTGGAGTTCCCTGCGCTATATACAGTAGGTCCTTGTTGATTATCTATCTTATATATAGTAGTGTGTGTGTGTTCATCCCAAGCTCCTGATTTATCCCTCCCCGCTACGATACCCCTTTGGTGACCATAAGTTTGTTTCCTATGTTTCGTAAATAAGTTCATTTGTGTCATATTTTAAATTCCACATATAAGTGATATAGTATGTTATTTGTCTTTCTCTTTCTGACTTACTTTATTTAGCATGATAATCTCTAGGTCCATCCATGTGGCTGCAAATGGCATTATTTCATTTTTTATGGCTGAGTAATATTCCATTGTATATATGTAGCACATCTTTTTTATCCATTCACATCTCAATGGACATTTAGGTGGCTTCCATGTCTTGGCTATTGTAAAGAGTGCTGCAAGGAACATTGGGGTGCCCGTATCCTTTCAGATTATGGTTGGCTCTGGATATATGCCCAGGAGTGGGAGTGCTGGATCATATGGTAGTTCTATTTTTAGTTTTTTAAGGAAGCTCCACACTGTTCTGTATAGTGGCTGTACCAGTTAACATTCCCACCAACAGTGCAGGAGGGTTCCCTTTTCTCCACACCCTCTCCAGCATTTATTGTTTGTAGACTTTTTGACGATGGCCATTCTGACCAGTGTGAGATGATACCTCATTGCAGTTTTGATTTGCATTTCTCTGATAATTAGTGATATTGAGCATCTTTTCATGTGCTTTTTGGCCATTGCCATAATCTTCTTTGGAGAAATGTCTATTTAGATCTTCTGCCCATTTTATGATTGGGTTGTTTGGTTTTTTGACATAGAGCTGCATGAGCTGTTTGTATATTTTGGAGATTAATCCCTTGTTGGCCGCATTGTTTGCAAATATTTTCTCCCATTCTGAGGGTTGTCTTTTCATTTTGTTGATGGTTTCCTTTGCTGTACAGAGTAAGCTCTTAAAGATACCATTGATTATTAAATTATTGCATGATTTAGGATTACATTTAATCCATATGATTAAACAAACGAACAATGGCTTGAGCAAGAAGAAAGTCAATTTTTCTTTTATGAAAAAGAAATTCAGACATCTGTAGCACAGCTGCTTTAGTAGCTACATAATCATCCAAGGTCCAGCCTTCTTTCTGTTATTTGCTCTACCAATCCTCATCCTCATGGCACACGATGGATTCTCGAGCTCTGGCCATCATATAAAATCCACATTCAATACAGAAGGAAGGAAGAAGAGAAGTGAAGAAGAGTATGACCTGTCTTATTAAAGAAATTTCCTCAAAATGGCACATGACACTTCTGTATTTAATTCCTTTGCCAAAACTTAGTACCATGGCCGTCCCTTGCTGCCAGGGAGGCATGGAATGTGTCATTTATCTGCGCCAAGTTAATACTGGGGTCTAATTACAAAGCAGGAGGGGGAGGATGTATTTGAGAGGCAACTAGCAGAATCTGTCACACTGATCAAGCAACGTGTGAAAGAATAATGGCAGCTAATCCCCTCCACTGAAAAGTTTTTCAACTATCAAATCCTTTTAAATTAAGTGCTTACTCTTACCTCTTTTCAATAGCATATAGTTAGGTGATGGTTTCAAGTTGAAATCAAGCTCTTCGTAGGACCAAAAGTAATCATTTTATTCGCATGCTATTTGTGTCAATTTCTCAAGTCCAAGAGAAAGGGAACATGAAAGAACAGTTTATATTTCAGTAATGAAAAAGCAACCAGAATTGCATAAGTGTGGCAGCGTTTTCTTTTATACTTAGAGAAAAGTATATGTAAACTGTATATGTCAGGTCAAGATCGAACCCTTGAGACTGTGCCAGGGTTAAAATTTAGATTCCGTCCAGCCCTAGGAACCCAGTTCTAGTTAACCACCCTATGGACTGGAAGAGAAGGATCTTGGAGGTTGATATGACAAAATCCCTGAGTTCCTCCTACTTCCAGGGTGACTTAGAGCTTCATATTCTTATTTAGATTGGACACACGCTGAGCTCAGCAGACATCTCATACAGTGTTGCCCGGCATGTAAAACGGTGCAACCACTTTTGAAAACAGTTTGGAGGTTTCATACAAAGCTAAATACATGCTTACCATATGACTCAGCAACTAAGTATTTTACCAAGAGAAATGAAAATATGTGTCCACAAGAAGATGTGTATGAAAAAGTTCATAGCTGCATTATTTACGATAGGGAAAAACTAGAAATCTGGGATCGGTTGGATCCAGGGATGCTGAATGCGTGGATGTGGAGGGCTGTGAATTCATACAACAGCAACAAAAAGGAAGAAACTATTAATACACACTCCAACATGGATTATTCTCAAAGTGCATTATGCTAAGCAAAGGAAGCCAGATACCAAAGACTATACAGGCTATGACTCCATGTATCTTAAATTTCTAGAAAAGGCCAAACAATAAAGACAGAAAACAGATCAAAGGTTGTTTAGGGCGGAGGGTGGGAGAGAAGACTGACTGCTTTTAGGGCACATGGAAATATTCTGAATTGATGGAAGTAGTATAAAACCGGATTGTGGAAATAGTTGTAAAAGTGTATAAATGGACTAAAAATCATCAAGCTGTACGCTTAGCATGAGTGAATTTTATGAAAAGTTTTTAAAAAGATGCAAGACAACTTTTCTGTTCCTTAGTGGGTTTGTTGGACCCCTTTTCATTATATTATTGAGTTAAGGCACTTAAGGTAAGGTAACCAAACAGTTTTACCTTCAGTTATAGGTTCTACAAATAATATATTTGGATTAATGATGTTTTTTAAAAAATAAATATTTTTGTAATTAATTTGTGAACAAATAAACAGAAACAATTTTTAAATGTAAGAAAAAATGCCTAAAGGTAATTTTTGATCATCGAGATTGTTTTGTAAAAAGTTACTGAGATGATATATGTATACAACTATATTTTCCCCTGAGAATTTAAATAAAAATCCTCTTTATTATCATTTTTCATTTTCTTAAAGTCCTGTGTAACATCAAAATGTAATTTGATAATAAAAATTACCTTCTGGAAATTTCTACAAAAGTTTATTTTTTCTACTGATCATCCCTATTTTGAAATTAAAATTGGTGTAAAAATATTGCATTTCATTACCAAACAGCAGTAATTAAACTTCAAAGGGAACGAGATCTTAATTGTAAATGGCTAGATACCATCTTGTTCCTGTCTACATTATGCATTTTAAAACCACGATTTGTAGAATCTTTAAAAAGGAAGCCCTGCCTGAGAAAACGATACTACTGTTGGGTAGGAAATAATTTAACTATTATTAAGAAACCCTGATGGGAATGAGAGGTCTTGAGAGGACACTGCCTAAAAAGTGTCTGAAATGGACAAGTCCGGCCAAAGATAAAAGGAAAAATTAAATAATATTACAATCTCTTTGTTTTCACAAGCAGAAAGCCGGGGGAAAAAAAGCAGATCTTTACCACCAGCCATCGTTATTTTTCAGTGTTTAAACACTAAAGGACAAATTAAAAGAATTTGTCCTCTATGATGGGGGCCATGATTTGGGGGATAAAAATGGGGCACAGACGCAAGAATGCAGAGATGCTGAGCTGGCAGCTAAAGCCAGTGACTTTTTGTTGTTGTTGTTGTTAATACGGAGCTCAAATACCTCTGGAATCCCATTTTATTTTCCTGTATGGTTGCCTGGGGCGATTTCAGCGTCCCTTTCAACCCAAGGTCAGAATGGACCTGGATGTCGCAGGTGAGGTGGAGGTTTTAACAGAAAAGGTGTTCCCTGGAGTTCAGAGGACTGGATCTCGCCCTGGCTCTGCCTCCTCCAGCTGTGTGGCCCTGGACAAGTGCTGTCACCTTTCTGAGTTACTCTGTACGGGCTCTAAGCTCCCCGCTTGCTCTAGCTTCCTGCTTTCAGTCTAAAGCCGCTGGTGGCCATTGGCTCAGCTCGGTGGCTGGGACGTGGATGAAGTCTTCAGACAATGCACACTGAGCTGACTCCAGTCTCCCATGCAGCTCCGGAACCCCACCTCTGCTCCCACACCCCCAGGGTTTGAACCCCTGCTTTTTGCTCTGAATGCTGGCGTGGCTTCCTCTCCAGGTCTCAGTACTCCAGGCAGCTCTGTTCCTGAGAGGATCCAGCTCCTGTTCCCAGCTCCGTGGGAGCCAGAATCTCCCCTGGGATGTCTCCAGGTCCCTCTTGCACTGCATTGCCACTCAAGTCCCCAGTGTCCAACATTTCGATGTGTTTCTCAGTAGAAGAGGGACTCCTCTTCTCCCGGGTCTCTCTCAAGAGCCAGGGTTCAGGACCAACATTAAGGCCATAATCCAGGAAGGTCTTCTAGGTGCTGGAGTAGGGAATCTGCGGGCACTGGGCTTCCAAACAGACAGCAAGAGCTGAGAGCTGGGCACAGGGTTAAGGATGGAGAGCGGGCAGGTGGAGTAAGGGCCAGGCTACTATAGTTTTTCCCCTGGCATCAGAGGGGTCTGTCCCAGAAGCTGGAAGAGCTTAAAAGAGCACACAGACTGTCACAGCTAAATTCCAGCCTATGCAGAGTAATCAGCTTCTGAATGTTTTTTTTAAATTTAATTTTATTTATTTTTTTATACAGCAGGTTCTTATTAGTCATCCATTTTATACGCATCAGAATGAAGTTTTTTAAGCTTTCTAACCTTGTGGCAGAAACATAGTGGCAACACAGAGGCTCTATTATCTCTAGGTAGATGTGGAACTAGCCACTCTCAGAGAGAGACGCCTCTCAGCGAGAAGACGCCTTCCACTCCACAATTACACTAATGCTGTTGATTAATAAACTCAGCACTGGCCCATGAAGACAAGCCTTTCAAACAGAGCCGAGGGTAAACAAGCAGACGCCAGTCACGACTCTTTGTTTAACCTAACAGTCATTTCGTTAGCCCTGCTGAAACACCAATCCCAGGGGATTAGTTATGCACAGGAAACGGGACCAGAGGTTCAAAGGGACTTCATCTAATCTCTCGACCCGCTGCTAAGATTTAATCACTCCCCTTTTCTTTTGGAAAGATAAGTTTTTCTAAAAACCTTATCTCCAAATCCAAGAGCCTTCTACAATGATGCGGACACGGGAAACTGAGGCCCAGTGGCTTTTAGCTGGAAAAAAATTTTTCTTTAATAAAAATCTTTCCAGCGTACCCATTCTCTCCCTCGTTCCCGTGGCCGGCGCCTTTCTTTCTCTCTGACTGCGCGACAGGACGGGGGCTCTTAGGGTTTTTATCATAAAAGATTCCATATTCGCGCGACCCATCCTGACCTGACCCCTAGACTCAGGGGACTCAAGGGTGCGCTCCGCAGCTGCAGTCTGGACGGGCAAGTCGCGCTGTCCGCCCAAAGCTGCGAGTCCCAGGACACAGGTGGCGCAGCCGCCCGGTGGCCGCGCGTGGACACGATGTCCGCGTCCCCACCCCTCCCTGCACCGCTCCTGCTTCCCGCCCTACAAGCAGCCTGAGCCGGACGACGCCTGCCAGAAGTTCTCTCGGCCTCACGCAAAGAAAACCTCTTTGCTCCCGGGGACCGCCGGGCACAGAAGAGCTCAGAGCTCGGGCGCTTACCCGGGTCGGGACCCGTACTCGGACCCGGCGGCGCGCGCGCCCGCGCGCGACCCCACGGCCGCCTCCGCGCCCGGCGCCCGCTCACCGCTCCCGCGCTTTCTCGCCCCAGGTGCCCGCGCCCGTGGGGAGCAGCTGCCGCAGGGGGCGTCCGGGGTGTGGTCAGTGAGGCGCAGCCTGAGGAAGATACTGCGCCCAGGTGCGAAGAAGGAGCCCCGGGGCGTCGTCTACCTGGGCGTGGAGGACCACATGGACGACTCCAAGGACTTTAAGGTACCCGGGCCGTCGGCGGTCGGGACGCGAAGTCCGGGCGGGGGTCGGCTCTTCGTAACTTTGCCCTCCTCGACTCGAAGTTTCCTAGCCCGCAGCCCCGGGATGGGAGGACCGGGCGAGGTAAGGGCTGCCTGCTTCGGGGTGTGCGTGCCTTTCAAGACAGGACCTTCTCAGGAAGGGGGCGGGGGGTGGGGTGATGGACCGAGTTATTAAAAGGCGCCCGCCCGGTGCCTGCTTTGTCCTTTCTGTTTGCTTGTTCACCCTGCTCTTAATCGTGATGGGCAGCTGCAGTCTGGGGAGACCTAGCCCCAAAGTATCCTTAGCATTCGGCAGAATCAGGCAATTGCCTAAAATCAGGACAATTTTTGAGCGTGTGCTGTTCCGCTTGACCTTTTTATGGATTTTATTTAGAACCAAACAGCTAGATGGCTGTATTTGGCAGTTGGAGAGCTAGCTATTCACGAGGTGTTTGGGGGTTCAGAAGCATATGCTTGTCTCGTGGAGTGAAACAGAGAAACCAGCACTTACCAGTGAAGTGCTGCAGGGAATGGCAGGGCCCGCGGGCTCCTCCAGGGGTGGGGCAGTCGGAAGGGGCTTTGGGGGAGGAGACACTTCGAAACTGGGTAGGTGGTCTTTCGGAGGTCCCAAGGGCTAAGATGGGGCTTCTGTTTCTTTTGCGATTCCCGGGCGCTCTGCCCAAAAGGCGGCACCAGCGTCCCCTGCCGCCTGATGGCGCGATCCGAGGGCGGAGGCTGTGGACACTCAGAACGCTCGGCCCTGGATTTCCTCACGTTGTCAGCAGGAGGAAGAATCTCTTTTTAAACGTTAAAATAGAATTAAAATTTCTCTCTAACCCCCAGCACAAATCTCTCTACACGGTGGAACCATGTTAACATTTCCTTACGTACTTTCCAGGAGGGAAAAATGGCTCATACAGATACACACACGTTGATATATCTTTTTTTATTTACAAAGTATGAAGCCACAGAAATTTGCACTTTGATTTACTCATGAAATATATTTTGGAATACTTTTAAAATCAGCACCTGGAGATGTACCTCACGCTTTACAGCAGCTTTATAATATTCCCTTGTATGAATGTGTCATGATTCATTTTACCAGTCCTGCACGTGTATACTTAGGTGGTGTTCGTTTTGTTTCGCTATTATACATGTGGTTGAGCGTCAGTGAGTGTAGAAGTGGCTTCCTCTGTCTGTCGACAGTACCTTAGTGAGTATGTTAAAGTCCTAGTAAGATCAAGAGTTATGTACAGCTTTAATTTTGGTAGAAATCGCCACATTGCCCTCTAAATAGGTTACATGAATTGACAGTGTTTTTAATCATGTGCGAGCAAGGCATGTGTAGTAAATCCCATAAAGCAACAAACACAGGCCTCCCAAGGTGAGTCTATTTGCACGTCCAGATTAAACACTGTCCTCCGCCTTAATGTTAGTCTATTAACTATGGTTAATAGACTATTAACTAATGTTAGTCTATTAACTATTAACTATGGTCTTTTGGTTTAATAAAAAGAACTGAGGAGGCTTCCCTGGTGGCGCAGTGGTTGAGAGTCCGGGTCATGGGTTTGTGCCCCGGTCCGGGAAGATCCCACATGCCGCGGAGCGGCTGGGCCCGTGAGCCATGGCCGCTGAGCCTGCGCGTCCGGAGCCTGTGCTCCGCAACGGGAGAGGCCACAGCAGTGAAAGGCCCGCGTACCGCAAAAAAAAAAAAAAAAAAAGAACTGAGGTTACAAATGAATATCAAAAGCTAGGAGAGTGTCTTTGGAATTAATATTAAGGGACAGGAAGAAATTTTTAAGTTTTCAAAATCATGCTGGAAATACTTTCTTTGCTTACCGATGTGGGTTTTGTTTTCTGGAGATATTAGTGAAGGAATTCTGCAACACAAAGTCTCAAACTTATTTTTCATCATGTTTTTGTTTGTCTTTATTTAGTTTTCTTGCCTAAGTCCAGTCGAGACATTTATGTTATTTAAGGCTTTTAGAAACCACAGTCGAGCTTGTAGATTGAGGGATTTATATATATTATTTTATTACTTAACTCCAGATCATCCTGTAGAAATCTCAGCTGTGAGACTAGTTACAAATCAATACATATAACACTCTGAAGAGTTCTGAACTCTAAGGATTTCCTCATTAAGAAGGAATTATCATATTTTCCCCAGCACACACACTATCTCAGGAATACTGACAAAATCGAAGGATGGCAGAAACCTGACAGGATTAGAAATGTGGAAAATGAGCCATCTGACTGATGCCTATAAGCTTTTCCAATGACTTTCTTTCAAGGGAGTTAACACTTTAGCATTTGGTCTTTCACTTGTTATAATTTCTCATACTTATAATCTCTCATTTGTCAAAATCTCTCATTGTAATATATAGTTTCCCTCCTTTTTGCCCTGTTACCCATCATACGTATTTCATTAAAGCAACCTAAAACAGATGTATTTGATATCTCCAATTTAAAGGGCTCAGAATTAGCTTCTGTAAACGTGATCTAGTCTGTTATGTTCTGTATCTAGTCATATAGTTCAGAATCCGAAAGAATCTGAAGTGACCTCATGACAGTAGAAAACTATATTGACTGGATAGATAACCTGTCTATGTGACATCCTTGAATTACTTTTAGAACTTTCTTTAAAGAAATCTCTTCAAAGCCTAGCTTAACATATCACGAGGGCTTCCCTGCTGGCGTGGTGGTTAAGAATCCGCCTGCCAATGCAGGAAACACAGGTTCGAGCCATGGTCCAGGAAGATCCCACATGCCGCGGAGCAGCTAAGCCCGTGCACCACAACTACTGAGCCTGCGCTCTAGAGCCCGCGAGCCACAACTACTGAGCCCGCGTGCCACAACTACTGAGCCCGCACGCCTAGAGCCCGTGCTCCTCAACAAGAGAAGCCACCGCAATGAGAAGCCCACGCACCGCAACGAAGAGTAGCCCCCACTCACCGCAACTAGAGAAAGCCCGCACGCAGCAACAAAGACCCAGTGCGGCAAAAAATAAAATAAATAAAAAATTTTTTAAAGTCATGAACTGAATTCAGACTGCTTAGCACACCTGATGAGCTTGTATAAAATATTTAGATGCTCTGTTGTCATTATGAACTCAGCAGCGCCTTGTGAGCCTCTGAACCCAGTCTTTGCTGTCAAGAGTGTATAATTGGGTTTGTGTTGACGGCACATCACTGAGCAGACACATAAATTGCTCTTTCTGGCACTGTCGGGTAGACGATAGAACCCCTTTATTGTCACTGGAAGAACATGTCAAATTCAAGTGCTCCAATACTTCCAAATGGATTTAGGTAAACACTTCCTTTGATAGGGTGAGACATTGAGAAAGAGCCTCTTTCTGTGAGAAGCTCATTTTAAATCTATTACTGACTATGCGTAAATTTGGAAATGGTTGGAAACACACTGTTAAAACCTGTATTAGCTAAAGCTGTATATAGGTTATACAGAATTTTGTGGTTGAAAAGTGACACATCTCTATTTAAGGGACTATCACTGAAGAGTGATTTCTTAGGTACTATTCTGTGATAACAGAGCAAAATCCAATGTTCAGAATTGTAGGAGAGTTTGTTTTATTTCAACCTGATATTTACTGAATGAATTCTAATATGATCAATTTTTTATTAGTTATTTGAAAATACATTAAGTACTTTAAGACTTCATTTTATTTCATGATAGCTTTTAATTTTAATAGAAACATTCCGGTTATCTTTAAAATAACAAATTAGGGTTTTGGACACATATATTATCATGTATCAAATGTGACCAGTCCCAGTCAAGGGCAGAATTAAAGCAAGAACTTGGATCATTTGTTTGGGGGAGGTTTTCACATTTTCAGAAAGTAGTCATTTTCCAGTGGGTTCTATGAAAAGCTACTGTCTTGTAGAACATTTTGCTTTTGGTCCATGTGATGAGCTATTTGCTTAAGAAATAGCTTTGGAAAAAATTCACACAAATGTATTATTTGGTCACATATTTGTAAAGCTGAAAGGAATATTGAGAAATAATTTTAGTGTGAATATTAATGAAATTCCCTTATTTTTTCCCATTGATTTTTAAATAAGTAGTTCAGGGAAGTTCTAGTGTGTAGTCCATATCGCCTCAACTACTGCTCTGTGAATTTTTTCTTTCTTTCTTTTTTTTTTTGCGGTACGCGGGCCTCTCACTGCTGCGGCCTCTCCCGTTGCGGAGCACAGGCTCCGGACGCGCAGGCTCAGCAGCCATGGCTCACGGGCCCAGCCGCTCCGCAGCATGTGGGATCCTCCCGGACCGGGGCGTGAACCCGTGTCCCCTGCATTGGCAGGCGGACTCTCAACCACTGCGCCACCAGGGAAGCCCAAGCACAGTGTTTTGAGGCCACTGCTGGTGAACATCATACCCACTCCCTGACTGTAGCCAGAGAGACCACCAGTGTATTTTGAGATGAGCCCTTAAACCAAGAGTGATCCACTGCCGTGTTGTCCTTCGTATTGGTTTGGCAGTTGGTGACATTGCTGAGGTCCGGAAGCCTGCATTGTTGAAGAGGACTGCCATGCAGGTAGGCGTTATATTTAATTAGAACTTGCTGAAATTAGCACCACCCTCATTATTCAAATGTATAACTGCTGGTTTCTGAGAACACAGTTATTGAATATGGGTACTGTCTCAGTCCTGAGAAGCACCACACCGTGCAGGTCATGCACGTTCTGTGATGTCCCTGCTGTGGTCAGAGAATCAACCGTCGTGAAGAAGATTTCCCACAGCAATCTCAGCAGAGAAATTGGGAAATTTCTCTGAGCCTCTTTTTATGTCAGCATGTGGCCAACCAGGTAGTTAGGGGCCAGACCAAGAGCATCACAGGTGTGAAGCATTCTGTCTCCTCACAGCCAAACTGTTCAAAGGAGCGCTTAATATTCTGGGCACAGAATTACACGGTCCTCCCAGCGTGTGCTATATTGAAGTGTTAACTGCATGCGTGAGATTTTGCTCCCTAGAAATCGTCTTTTTAGACAATTTGATGTAAAATTCCCTAGAGTCAAGGTTCCTGGATAGATCCTTGGCTACTGGATCTTGGGAGGTAGTTTCCTGTTACAGGACAGAAAGCTATTTCTGTGCTCTTATTGCATTGCCTTTCAATTTCAGATCTGAATGGGAATATTTGATGTTTCAGAACTATCTGACGACCAGTTGAATATATATATTTAGGAACTTAGGCCAGTTCAAAAGGAAAAAAAAAATCATGCTAAGATATAACTTTCTCCTCACTCTTCACTTTTCTTGGTCACACTGCTCTCTTCTGTTACTTATTCAGCTATATGTTAGTAAATATTTATCTTAAAAAATTACTCCAGTACATGGGATGTACAAAGCACAGTACAACTTAGCATGAGAACCCAGAGGAATTAAAGGGATGTGATCTTTGACTTTACTAAGCAAAACAATCTAATCAGCACACGAACTAAACATTCAGAGTATAAAATTATCAAAGTCAACTTAGAACCATCCTTCAACTCTAAACTCTGTGACTAAGCTGTATATCATGCAGAGAGCTTGGAACATTAAAGAACATGAATTAAATGGTTAGAGTGTCAGGTACAGAAAATCAGTGTAAAAATAACTAAGGAAATGCTGCATGGAAGAATCGGGATGTGAGCTGGGCATTGAAAGATGATGGGATTTAGAAGGCCTGCGAGGCCGGTCCAGAAAGGGGGCACCCAGCAGGAGCAAAGGGCCGAAGGCAAAACAGGGGAAATGGCTAAGGAGGTGTGATGGGGCCTCCTGGCTTGGAGGGATGGCTCCTTAGAGGATGATAAGGCTGCTCCAGATGACAGAGGGCTTTACTCAAAAACAGCAAACAAAGAAAAACCTTAGCTTGGAAAGAAAGGGCAGTAAATGATGAAGTGCTTCAAGTTATTTTGTTAGTGACTAGAGAGTTATTATCAGCCCTTCCAAAGAATGGGAACAAAATGAAAGTGGCATTTAAGAGGATCTGTTCCTCTCTTGGTTTAGTGGGGAAAGACTGGAGGAAGGAAGAGCTACTGACCGGTTATTTCCATAACAAAGAGGGAGTGTAGGACTCCAGGTAGGTGGACAGGAGAGGAGAAGGGATGTTTAAGCTCTCGGCTGGCATGTCAGCTGTATTTCATAACTGATGACTCCTGAAAATACCAGGGGAAATAAATAAAAAGAACAGTATGAACAAGGGCACTAGGCAAACTGCCTGGAGGAGGCATGCTAAGGTACAGCGTCAGTGCCGTTGATCTGGAAGGCACCGTGCCATATGAGATTTGATATGCTCCCCGAAAGCAAACAGCGCAGAGACCGCCAAGGAAGGAAGCAGAGCAAGTACCCCCATGTTATCTGTTTCTTGTTTTGGGTCAATAATAGTATTGACTAGAAAACCAGGAAGCCGTTCTCCTTTCTTCCCCGAGTTGTTTTTTAAGCAACTCTCTATCCATGTACAACTCTCTACATCAGACTTAACAACCGAACTTTGAGCCCACATCAGAACCGGTGGCAAAAGAGGATGGGCAGCAGTGCAGTTCCTACGGGGATATTTAGTCTTCCCACAAAATCATCTCAAACACAAGCGAGGCCAGAAAGGTCACTGAGACAGTGCTGCTGGGAGACGCACGCACGAAGTGAAGTGTCAGTTCCTCAAGTACAGGAGTTGTGAGTATCTTGAGGGGCTTGGAGCTGTTTGGTTAGTTTTTAACACTAGTTTCCCCATTTCCCAGAGCAGGCTGGGAGCCGTAGACATCCACAAACATTTAAATACATGCTGCATATTACAAAAGGAAACCCACGGAGTGCTACTTACCCTTCAACATGGAAGACCCACCGGTTAGTAGAGGTGAAGATGCTCCCTTGGCCAGAGGAGCTATGCTGGGTGCGTCCCCCTGGACCCACCAAGATTAGACTTCGGGCTCTGCCTTCCAGCCTCGCTAGGACCGTATTTGAGAGAGGTAGTCTGGCAGCTCCTACACAGAGAACGAACAAGGTTAAGACACACCACGTGCTTTATCTGTTGGCAAACACGAGGGTTGAATAAATCCTTCTCAGTCGAGCTGGAGTAAGTGCATGTGACCTCTGAAAATGGGTATGGCAAGGGGAAGGAATATTGCCCTAAAGACCCAGGGGAAGAGGAATCCCTGAAAATTATGTATTATATTACTCAAAACATCTAATTGGAATTGTTAAAAAGATATACGAAAATATAGCTTTTCTTGAAACTGGAACTAACATAAAGTATGTTAAGTGGCGATAGTGCTATAAAAATACCAGGGAAGCAAGTTAGGGAGTGTGTTATGTGGGAGGGGGGCTGCAGTTTTATACAGTGTGGTCAGGACAGTTCTTACCATCACACCATTTAGGAATATCAACCACTTAGATGCCCATATATTAAAAAAGCATATGGTCTTAGAAAGAAAAATCTCACTTATACGGTCATTATATTAAATGTAGCTAAACAACGGACACAAAGGGCTCTAAGAAGAGAATCAAAGATAAATTTGGCAAATGCAAACAAAAAGAAAAGTGGAAAATATGAGAATTAAATTCAGTAATAAGTCAAGGTGAAAACATTAAACAAAAATTTGTATCTCTGAAACCAGACATCATCCTCAAGGTACTTCATGGATAAACCATTTGGTACCTGATAGCACAGCGTGAAAGGTTTATCAGGTCCTCTTGGATGTGCTTAGATTCTCATTCTTTCCCTGCTGACCTTTGTATCCCTCCATTTCAGCACTCCTCCCTCTGCCCTGTCGTAGGTGCACATCCGTACCACCCACACCTCACGGTTGTGCACGTTGTGGAGTGTGACGCCCCGAGAGTATGGCTTAAGTCTTCTTCTTCTTGATATGCCCAGTGTTGGTCACGGTCCCTGAACAGTAAACGTCTGCTGACTTAAATGGAATCCCTTCTTTAAACAGCTGGCCCCGATGGCAGACGGCTGCCCCTGTCTTGTCAGTGAATGAAGTGAGAGGTAGGGGCGGGTAGCAGCGAGCTCGAACTCAGGGTGGAGGAAACTGGGCCAGCCCGGCTGCCTGTGCACAGGCCAGGGCACGGGAGTCAGTCTCCAGGGCACTGTGCTAACGACTGCTTCCCCGCAGTGTACGGATTCCAGGTGCTTGTCAAGGACTCCTTTCAATAAATCCCCAATGCACTTTAGGTGGAACTTCATACCAGCCTGGAAAAGAAGCTGCCGCTCTGGTTCCTACACAAAGTCGATCAGAAATCCACCGTCGTGTATCCCAACAGACCCAGATATGGTGAAGGGCTGTTAGTAAGTACATGTGACAAAGATCGACATAAATAATGATAGAGCTTGACATTCATTCATCGTGTTATCCCCAAGGGCGCCTGGTAATGATCAATGGGGAGGAGACATGTAGTCCTGTCTTCCAAGTGGCTCGTCCACAGTCTCTGTGTTAAATATATACCACACCACTGTGAGAGCAGATCGGGGGGTGGGCCAGCCATACCCTTAAGGATCTTTTCTTACAGTGTAGGTATACTTCACTTGTGTTTCCTAGTCACATGTCACTGACATATGTGTGCAGGTGTGTATGTGTCTAGAACACACATGTACATATACACAGGTACATATATACACACACAAGGAGAGTGTACATTATAGAGAACATACAAACTGTCAAAGACTAAGCAAGGTCATTGCATTATAATGGAAAAGGGAGGATACTAAGAGTTGAGAGTACTGGATGCTGATTCTTTCTGAGTTCTTCATAGGTTAATTTTCCATTGTGTAGTCATAAAATGATAAAGTCGATCTCAGTATGAACCTAGGCTTGCTTCTACTCTAAACTGTTTCCCTATTTGATTTCACTCGTACCCACCGTTGCAGTCCCTACTGAAACACAGAAAACTCAGCAGTTGATTCTCCTGCCTAGAGCTCCTTGAGTTTCAGGCCCCTGTATCCAACTGTCTACTTGACATCTTCCCTGGTATGTCTTCAGTGTACCTCAGATTCCACATGTTCAAAACACACTCATGCAAAACACACTCATGAGCTCCGCTCCTCCTGTTTCACTTCCTCCCGACATCCCCTACAGGGGGAGAGTGAAACAGCGCCATCCTTCTCCAGACTGTCTTATTTCATTGAAGCCAGCCCCATTCATCTGCCCGTGCAAGACGTCCTCCTCGTCGTCTCCTTTCCCTTTTCTCACCCCTCACACCCAGTCAGTCCCACATTTGGTCCACTTGGCTTACCAGGTGGCCTGTGCAAGTGGCCATCTTCTCTTGCCTGGATGGCTGGAATTTTCTCATTCCTGGTCATTTCACACCTGCCCTTGACCCTCTCCAGTCCACTCACTGATGGTTTAAAAGACACTAAATTTTAAAAAATATATTGAAACTGCATTTCAGAGATGTCCCCATGTGAAATTCAGTTGTGTTGGATAATGGTGCAGAGCAGTTTTAGAGAACTAACAACTAATCCTGTGTGGAATACCACCACTCATGATGGACGTTTTTCATGAGAAAATATAAAATGGTTGTTACACCTTTTCCTAAACAATCCCCCATTCCAGTTTACTCCCCTATATTATTTCTATGTCTTGCACTTTTCTCTATTATAACATATATGACTTCATTTTATAGCTCTTTGCATTTGTCTGTTTCTATGAAGAGACTGTGAGCTCCTTGAGGGCCATGGCTGTGTCTGAGTATTTGTGCTAGCATGCTGGCCTCAGTAGCTGAATCGTGGCACATGTTCAAGAAATAGCTCCTGAACTGAGTTCTACCTGCGTAACTATTAATCTTTTATCCCATGGCGTGGTGTATTTCATTATTTCTTTTGCACCCAAGAAGTGAGACAAGAAATACCAAATGTTGATACATCTTTAGAAACAGAAATAATGAAGCAAAAGTACCGGTATGTATGGTTCCTTTCATCTGTATTTGAAAAATTTAAAACTCTTAACAATGATGCGTAGTATAAGTTTATATTGTATATTTGTGTTTATTTATCTATATTGTCAGGCTTTAATTGACTGATGTGGCTAGTATATTGAGAATCTTGAGACTTTTTTTTAGACCCAATAACTGATTTGCTGCTACTGACAAATCAGTTTGCCAATCAGTATCGTAAACTGCATTCTTCATCAGCCGTCTGAATTCTTACATCAAAACTCTAGAAGCTTTGAAGATCCCTGGAGAAGCTATGTAGTGTACAGTGGTCAAGCCTGAGGGCTTTAGGGTTAATTTACCTGCATTCAAAGACCTACTCAACTGTTTACTAACTGTATGGCCCTGGGCAAGCTGCTGAACCTTTCTGTGCAACAGTGTTTCACTCTTTAAAATGGGAACAAAAGTTAACTAGCCATGAATGAATAGTGTAAGCTTGGGAAAATCACTTAAACTTTAAAGATATGTATTTCTTAGGATTATGACTACCAGGGGGCTCCAACCTGGGCACAGTTAATCCGATATAGAACACCTGAGTACACAGGCCTTTCTGCACTCAAGGGCTGAAAGGGTAACAAAAGAAACTCATGAAATGTATGTCCTTTTAGGCTGAAGGATCTCATTTCTCTTCTGGAGAAACAGCATGAGCTTATTAAACTCATCATTCAGAAGATGGAAATCACCTCTGAGACAGAGGATGAAGATTACCACAGTTCTTTTCAAGACAGGTTTAAGAAACAGCAGTTAGAACAAAGGAATAGCAAATGGAATTCTGTACTGAGAGCAGTAAAGGCAAAAACACACAGCCCTTAGCATTAGTTATCCCAGCCTGCACCAGGGTTTCCGACGGGGGATGGGGGGTTACGTGACTTACTGTGTCTAAATTCCAATTTGGCAAGAGTGAGGAAAAAGCAGAAATATGATTCTGATTCCGCTATACGTGAAGTCACGGTTCCTGTATTCTATATGAAAGGTAGACTCTCTTTTTCTGTCTCTCTTCATATTTTTTTACCAGTCACTATGTACAGGGAATATCCTTGCTAATAAGTTTAGGTTGGACTTCACCTCACATTATTTGAATGGGTAGAAAACTAATTTGCTAGAACACACATTTGTAATGATAAGGAGTAATACATGTAACTATTAAGCTAGAATACAAATATCAATACTGGATTCCTGTTTAATAATTAGACAGTAGGGAAATGCATTAGACAATGAAGTATCGTATTAGGTCCTACCACTTGGTGTATTTTATGTGTTGGAAGACTCTGTGGGTGGAACCCTGTGTGCTCTGTTCCCACCAGAATAAATCCCCCCACCTTCCTGCTGCTCCTAACACACCTGATGTCACTTTGAGATGAGGCCCAAATGAATAGACCTTATGCATGAATTTTACTATATGTAGCGTCTGTTTTTTCTGTTTTTTTGTTTGTCGATGATGGTAATAAGTGTAAAATCGATATAGTCACCCCAGTGATTATCGTGTGAGCGTTTTATTGCATTTATTTTTGAGATTTGCAAAAATGCTTCCATCATGTAGGCCCTTTCTTCTTTTGATGTCCAGTACAACGTGTCAATCAATTAAATGCCTCATCATGGATCTTTCCAAGGTCCCTCTCCTGTTTTATTTTCCTCTTCACCCCAAGTCTCATGTTATTACCCCCAGGAAGCACCCTGTCTAATGAATGTCTTTGGCCATGGATGTATTTTTGTGTTTTGTTGAACAGTGTTGTTTGGGTATGTTTTTATTTACATAGGTGTGTGTGTTGCTATGCTATGGCTCTTGTTCTCTTTCTTACGTCTTTCCACTGAACGTTATGTCTGCAGGGTACAACTGCGGTGTCCCCTGTCCAGTTAGTAAGAACTTCTGATGGCTTCTCACTGTCACTGTGTGCACCTGCACATTGGACTCATCCCTACTCCAAAGATGGACACATCGGTGGCCTCCCCTCCCGCTGTCACACATTCTCAAACACACTCACTCAGGCAGACTGCTGAGTGACAATATGTAATATGAAAAAAACAGACATTTTTACATCCGTGGTCCAACAGAACCGATGGCCTAGAAGCTATGTTGTATGTGCCTTAATCTTTGATATGAAAACGAAGAGCTTTGGCCTTTGTTTTCCCAAAAAAGAGAGACTGGAAGTTCACAGTACAGGAGCAATAACCAGGGATGTCCTGATCATGAAAACAAATGGTCCTTTCACAGTCTTCACACTTCGCAAACTTTGTGTAGCTTGAGCAATACACATCTTCATTCAGCGTTTATTGAACTCCAACGTGTGACACACTGTACCACACCCGTTGTGGGAAATATTGAAATAAACAGGTTATTGCACTTGCTCTTAAAAGGTTTACAATTTAATGAGTATCCTTTACTTTCCAAAATTCTCTCTTTTGAGCCCCAAACACTGCATTCTCCTGCCTCTTCCATTATTTTTCTGACCGCTTCTCCTCTGCTTCTCCTCTTACTGGCGTCTCTCTCCTGCCTGCTAACTAGATGTTTACACCCCCGAGGTCTGTCCTTGATTCTCTTCCCTCACACACTCCTTTGCAATCACCATAGCACAACTTCACTTAGGTCTGTATCTGACAAATTGATATATCTTCTGCCCCTTCTCCCAAAGTCCAGTTCTGTATTTCCATAGTTCTTTAAATTAAATACATATAAATATGAATGGAGGACGGTAAACCAGTTCCTCCTGATTTCAAATTTTCTGTCTGTGGTACCACCATTCTCTCACGCTCCTAGACTTGAAACTAATATACTATGTTGGTTAATCTTCCTAAAGTACAGCTCTAAGCCTTTATATCCATGCTAAAAAGCTTTAGAGACTTTCCTTTTCCTTCATAAGCAACCTAATCTATTAACCTATCTCCTCAATCTAGTTTTGTCTTCCAGTATTCCACACTTGATCCAAATCGAAAGATCGCTATTCCATCCAAACACTTCACGGTTTCCCATCTCCATGCCTCTTCCTCTCCCCCGCCCACAACGTCCTCTCTCCAACTCTTTTCATGCTCAGTTTCAATGGCACCTCCACCCTGGAGTCTTTCCTAATTTCCAGAGGTGTCGCTCCCTGCTCCCTCCGCACTGCAGCCTGTGCATTTCTCCTTTGCCACTTCTGACGGCTATGCTGATAATAGATGTTCAATGCAAATACATAAATCAAATAATTAAAAAATCAGGGAAAATAATGCATACTGTAAGCCTGAAAGATATTGCCAGAAAACTGGTCCAGCCTGCCTCAGAAAAGTGGTTGAGTATCCCTATTCTGTTGACCCTTGTCTCAGAGAAGTTGAATGATTTTCCTCTAACTGGTGGAAGAGACACTGAAACACCACTTTTCTGCCTTTTTTCACTGCTTCAATATGTTTGCTTGTTTCATGGTTTTTAACTATGGTGAGCATGGGCAGTAGAACGTGTGCTTAGCAATAAGACAACTTGAACGTTAATACTGATCCTAACTCTTCTGGGCTGAGTGACTGGATGTTTCCACATCTCTTAAAATGGTGATAAGAACATATATCCCTGTGGTGTTCAAGGGATGGACGATATCATGCATACAGAATACCTACTTCAATAAATGCTATTGCAGTGAGTGTAAGAGACCTGATGTACCTGAGGTAAAGGGGTCATAAAACACTGCAGTTTTCATACTGTACCGATTTCATATCATGGCATTTACTCAGAAGTTACTCATTGGCAACCTGATACAAGCTGAAGCCCCCAGGAACTTCTGGATCTCATTAGCCAAACAAATCCTGAAAGGTATGAACTACAATAAAAACCTCACATTTAGAGAAAAGTGATTAACTGTTATAGCACTTTTACTTATCTTTATTTTTGCCTCAGATTCAAATCACTTAACATCAAGAGAGCCCCAACTCTCTGCTAGTTAGAATAAATCACTGTTGGACGGACCTAGAGATTATCATACCAAGTGAAGGAAGTCAGAAAGACAAAGACAGCTACATATGATATCACTTATATGCGGAATCTTAAAAACTGATACAAATGAACTTATTTACAAGACAGAAGTAGACTCACAAGACATAGAAAACAAATTTACGGTTACCAAAGGGGAAAGGAGTGGGGGAGGGAGAAATTAGGAGTTTGGGATTAACAGGTACATACTACTATATATAAAATAGCTAAACAACAAGGACCTACTGCATGGCACAGGGAACTGTATGCAATATCTTGTAATAACCTGTAATGGAAAAGGATCCGAAAAAGAATATATATGTGTGTGTGTATATATATACACACATATAACTGAATCAGTTTGCTGTACACCTGAAACTAACACAACATTGTAAATCAACTAGACTTCAATTAAAAAAAAATCACTGTCATTGTGTATTTTAAAACCATTGTAGACATTTTGGTAAGAATAGATAAAATAAAGAAAAAGGCTTATAAAGTATTTCTCTGTTTCAGTCACTGCTCCAAGTATTATCTTACTTGATTCTCAAAACAACCATATGTGGTAGGTACTGTTATCACCATCCTTGTTTTATGAAAGAAATCATGACACTTCTAGATGGAGTAACTTGTTTAAAGACACACTGCTGACATATATACAATGGAATATTACTCAGCCATAAAAAGAAACGAAATTGAGCTATTTGTAATGAGGTGGATGGACCTAGAGTCTGTCATACAGAGTGAGGTAAGTCAGAAAGAGAAAGACAAATACCGTATGCTAACACATATATAGGGAATATAAGAAAAGAAAAATGTCATGAAGAACCTGGGGGTAAGACGGGAATAAAGACACAGACCTACTAGAGAATGGACTTGAGGATATGGGGAGGGGGGAAGGGTGAGCTGTGACAAAGTGAGAGAGTGGCATGGACATATATACACTACCAAACGTAAGGTAGATAGCTAGTGGGAAGCAGCCGCATAGCACAAGGAGATCAGCTCGGTGCTTTGTGACCACCTAGGGGGGTGGGATAGGGAGGGTGGGAGGGAGGGAGACGCAAGAGGGAAGAGATATGGGAACATATGTATATGTATAACTGATTCACTTTGTTATAAAGCAGAAACTAACACACCATTGTAAAAAAAAAAAAAAGCTTTAGGAGCAAAAATTCTATCATGACATTAGAGGTTTATCTAAATAAAAATGTAAACCCTAAAAACAAAACAAAACAAAACACACTGCTGAGATGTGAACTCAGTGTCTGCTTTCTGATCCTGTATTCTTATCATGACGCTATATTGTCTCAAATAAAAATCAGAGAAAAGATAATTTTTTCCTCAGGGGCTTTATACCTGAAAGATTACTGAGTGGATATTTGCAATGTTAACAGTCACAGGCAAGTGCATTTAAAGGTTGGGAGACAGAGGACACCAGAGACACCATGAAAATAAAAGTGTGAAGGCTGAGCATTAAGGCTGCTTGAGGCATTTCCGAGTCAACCTATTGATACTTCCTAGCTGTGTGATCCTGAATAAGACACATACTTAAACTCACTGTTAAAGGGGGATATTAAGAGCACATACCTCAGAGATTGTGCTGAGGATTAAATGAGTTAATGCAAGTAAAATGCTTGGAATGGAGAACTGGCAATATTCTCAGTATAAGCACTCAAGATACTAGCCACTATGGGAAGAGTCAGTCATTTACAAAGATCTGGCAGGACAACCTTTTATTTAGAGCATTTCTTCCTTTATATCCAAACTGAGCAATGTAAGAACTATATATGCACTGTCTTAAAAATTCAGCTATTATATCATATTTCAGATTTTTTCCCCAGTTTGTTTCCAAAGTTTCTCAAATACAATTTAATTCATGTGCTTGATACGACTTCACTATCTTACCAGATCACAAGTGATATTCTATACGTTGTAAAAACCCAAATGCGCAAATTGATTCTTTTAATGTGACTAAACTAGACAATGGATACCTAAATAGTCCTTTCACTAGTCTGGAGTCTATTTCAAGGGATGATGACTTATAAGAAGATGGTGAAAATAAAAATGTATCACTTGAAAACTAGATATAAATATCAGTACATATTAGAATTTTCCAGGCTCTTTTTCTATCTGCTAAATATGTTTAGGCTTCAGATTTATTTTAAAGGCTGATTTTTGAAGGGTGCTGAGATTTAAAATGCAGCCTGGAAATAAGTTGCATCCTTCCAAAACAAATATCATTGAATATAGTAGGAACTTTTTTTAAAACCTGTCAAAATATAGTTGATCCTTGAACAACGCAGGTTTGAACTGCAAGGGTCCATTTATATGTGGATCCTTTTCAATAGTAAATACTATAGTACTGCACCATCCGAGACTGATAGAATCCAAGAATGCAGAACCACAGTTGTGGAGGAACCGCTGCACATAGAGGGCCAACTATGCATTATACCGGGATTTTGGACTGCAGGTCCCTAATCCCGCCCCCTCCCCATGTTGCGCAAAGGTGAACTGTACATCTAAGAGACGTTTAGCTTTAAACATCACTTAGCTTAGATGTGGAATCTAAAAAATAAAACAAACGAATGAATATAAACAGAAAAAGACTCACAGGGATAGAGAACAAACTAGTGGTTACGAGTTGGGAGAGGGAAGGGGGAAGGGGCACGATAGGGGTAGGGGACTCAGAGATACAAACTATTAATATTTATAAAATAAATAAGCAACAAAGATATATTTACAGCACAGTGAAATATAGTCATATTTCAAAGGAGAATAATCTATAAAAATGTTGAGTCACTATGTTGTACACTTGAAACTAATATAATATTGTAAATTAGCTATATCTCAATTAAAAATAAATCCCTTAGCCAGTATATGCAGGATATGCGGGCCAGGTCTGAGAGAGGGGCCAGTAACCCAGGATCCCAGGTGTCAAGCCAGCTGCCTACTTGGCTGCAAGATGCAGAGTACCATTAAGGGGAAATTGCAGGAATTGGGAGCTGGGAAACCTCCTGATGACCTTATGGAAATAGTGCCTAAAAAGCAATCAGAGCCAACTGACAGAGGATCTGCCTCTGATTCTAGGGATTGTCACAGTTCCTTTTACTGTGTGGCTTCCTGATGGGCTAAACTTGGTCTGAAGTCTCTGCCACCAACATCTTTGGTACTAACATGCCTTCAAACAACAGCAGTTTCAGAGGGGAGACGAGGGAAGACAGGAAGCTGCGGTCTGCCCCTCGCAATTTCCAACTGTACACTCCCCCCAAAAAGGGCATTCGAGCATTTCCACAAGTTCTCAAGAGTGCAAAAGGAGACTTAAGCTGAACTGCAACTCCACGAAGTCAACAATGAAACTAGCGCTCTCTAGAGGTGAGATGGATGCTAAGCCAGAACAGAAGACTTCATTGATGGAGACCCCCATTTCGTGCAGGAGGATGCATTAGCTCAGGAGAATCTACGGTGTCTCTTCTGCTCATTCTTTATTGAAATTTATTGGTCACTTGCAAGGGCAAAGGTAGTTGGTGGTATTAGTGTAAAGCAGTCTCAGCTGCAATTGCAACATTGCAGTAGCTAGACTTCTGATAAATAGATACGCAGAGCAACCAGGTGTATAAAATGGTACTTTCAAGTGAATCAAAAGTACTTAGCAGCTTAAAGGACATATAATCCCCTCTGTAGAACCAAAATTGGAAAAAAATGAGTAATGAGGAAGAAAACTCTCAGAAGAGAACGTTCAGTGGTAACTTCAGTTGTTGTTCAGTTGTTTTTAAAAATTGATGGAGAAGGGAAGGAGGAGGGGGGTGATTATGGCTCCTGGACAGGAAGGACAGTATGTCAGTACCAGCAAAACCTGAAGGGAGGGTCTCACTAGCACCTTCTAAACAAGCTGGCAAAAATCTCATTTTGAAGCAATACTGAAGCTCAGGAATCTGTGAGAATAACAACCAACTCTTCTATAGCCCCACAGACGCAGTTGTTCCCGGAACTCAAATTCCTCATCTTCCTGCTGCAGACGTGGTCCAGGTGCAAAGCAGGATCCTCAGTTTAATCCCCACTTAAGGACTTAGAACAAAAAGTGGAAAATGTGGCGGGGGGGGGGGGGGGGGGGGGGGCGGGGGCGGGGGCGGGGCGGGAATCAAGTGGCTCAAAGGCAGTTGTTTTCCTGCCTACAAATCGACTCAGTAAAGGCAAAAAACCCTGAGGCTCAGGCAAGAACCACGTTCTGTGCAGACAGGGTGTTGATTCTGAAGAGGCTGAAGTTGTCTGAGGAAACCGTAGTGGAAACAAACCCGGAGCTGGGGCTGAAGAGTGCAGACATCTTTACTTTCAGAGCAACTTGGGCGGACACAAAAGCTTTTACAACCAGATAGACCTGCAAATCCCAAATTTACTGTGATGCTGAGTGGTGTCCCCAACCACTGAGATACAGCTTAGGTCCTGTGAAGGAAGGAAACCAGTAAGCCAACGGCAGTCGTCAGCTAGGGACTCAAAGTCTCTTCCACCCCAGCAGAGACAGTTGGTCCTCAGCCTTTCAAAGGCTGAGTGTACCACAGAAACCAGGGAAGTCCCGAGAACTACAACACTGAACTGCCTGTAAACATGTGTGCAATTCCCACCATGCAGTGTCACTTTGAAAACTTTACGAAATATAAATTTGCTAAAAGAATGTGTATTCTTCCAAATTTAAATAAGATGGGAAATGTGTTCATCCAAATTGTCCCTCTACTCACATGAGTAGAAGCCCAGTCCTGCTGCAGTTAGAGCACTGCCTGGCATCTAGTAGTCAACGCTGCCCTTCCTTCTCAGTTCTCGAGGAATGAAGGGCCCCTTTTCATCCAAATCACTGTAGTCTTACCACTCAGTACACATTCCCTGTTTGCACATTTTACCTTCCTGCGATGGCTGTGCTGCCGCAGCACGCTTTGAAATGGATTTGACCGAAGCTGGTGAGCGACACTGCCGAAAACATGGCAGAAGAACGGGGGTGTTGAAAGTTTCCATAAACTGGTGAATGACAGTCCACAGAACTCTGAAATGTGGAATATGTTAATTTCATAACATGATGTGTAGAAGTGTACTGCCTATGTGGCAGGTCGAATTTTTCAAAACGCTAAGTTTTTTAAGCAGTTTCAATTTAAGTAGTTTTTAAGGCAGTATTTTTTTTTAATCTGAAGAAAAGCCAGTGAGAGAAAAAGCTCCTTAATTCTGTGAAAGTATTTTGACGTATCTTTGATACTGCCATTTTAAGTCCTAGCATTTATAATAAGAAACATCAAAATGCGGCAACTTCCTTGTTATGAAGATAATACCCAGGGCTTAGAAAAACAAATATTGTATATTAACGCATACGTGTGGAATCTAGAAAAATGTTACAGATGAACCGGTTTGCAAGGCAGAAATAGAGACACAGATGTAGAGAACAAACGTATGGACACCAAGGGGGGAAAGGGGGTGGGGGGGGGTGGGATGAAGTGGGGGATTGGGATTGACATGTATATACTAATATGTATAAAATAGATAACTAATGAGAACCTGCTCTATAGCACGGGGAACTCCACTTTGCTGTACAGTAGAAATTAACACAACATTGTAAAACAACTATACCCCAATAAAAATAAATAAATAAATTTTAAAAAATAAAAAAAATAATAATACCCAGGGCTTCATTGATGTTCTTTGCATATGGAGATTCAGCAAGAGAAATATCTGTGAAAAGCTGAATTGCTGCTTCTGGTTTTCCCCAAGATTGGTACACAGCTATCAAAACCCACTTTGAAACGGAATAAAATAAGGCCAAAAAAGCACTGAGTTGCATAAAGGGACATTCTGTTCTATTTTTAGTTTTTAAGGTTGTTTGTAATTTGAAAAGTATGTAGCTAGAGCAAAAGACATGGGGAAGGCCTTTCTGGTTGGGCACAGCTCTGCTGTTTGAGTAAAATGCTTCCTAAGATTCAGTTCCTTACCTGCTGGGAAAGGATGAGTAGGAAAAGGGGGGAAAAAGTCAGTGTGGGTGTTTTGATTAAACCATCTATTTAGAATAGCAGTTGCAAAAATATGTACAATTTTAAATGTTTTTGTTTATTGTTGACATTTTCTTTTCAATAAATATTTTAAGAAATTATTGTCCTAGAAAAATATTACATGTATATACACACAGAGTATCAGAGAAAGTAACTGCCTGCAGAATTCAAGCTCACATGGAAATATACACATATCTGCATATTTTGAAAAATGACATTCTAATAAGAACCATTCACAAGTGAACATATTGAGTTCCTACTGAAGATAATTTTTGAAATGTAAGATCAGATTTAAACAGTACATTTCAAATGATACAGATCAAATGGGTAAACAGCAAATTAGGACTCTACGTTGGGGCTCTTTTGTTAATATGTAAAATTTTATGTGTGTAACAAAACTTTTTATTAAGAGGAGAAGTATCAGATGCTTTTGAATTAAACAAAGAATGTATCACTGATAACAAAATAGCTATTTAGTCATTTAGCAGCTAGCATAACCTTCAAAGAAGATTTAAGGCACCACAAACGAAAATACACTTCCAGCTTAACCTTACCATGTAAATATTCTAGAGTCAGCCCCAGACAGGGGCTTCAACTCCGCACAGCTAATGACACTTGTGACCCACAGAATTCCCAGCTGGATTTAGCCTGTCTGCACTGCACTTTAAAAACAAGTCAGAAAGAGGCAAACTCTCTGTTCTTCTGATTCCGTCTGTATATATTTTGGCTATTTCAGGATATAAGGTAATGGAAAACAAGCACCTTTTGTTTCATTTTTCAAGGTAATGAGGACATTTGACATGTGTGACAATTTCACTAGATAAGACAGGAACAGTAAAACACAGGACTGAAACAAGAAAGAATGCTTCCTAAGCTCCTACTGGGCACTGGATAGTTATTTTATGACGTTTTAAAGCTCTTTGTTTTTTGTTTTTTTTTTTTGCGGTACGCGGGCCTCTCACTGCTGTGGCCTCTCCCGCTGCGGAGCACAGGCTCCGGACGCGCAGGCTCAGCGGCCATGGCTCACGGGCCCATCCGCTCCGCGGCATGTGGGATCTTCCCGGACCGGGGCACGAACCCGTGTTCCCTGCATCGGCAGGCGGACTCTCAACCACTGCGCCACCAGGGAAGCCCTAAAGCTCATTTTTAACTGACCATGCCTGAGTCCAAACTCTGGAACAAGGGACAGCTATGAACTCTCACTAATCAACAAATGCTCCAAGAGATCAGGAACACCACGGCACGGATGTATATGACACGGGACACAGATGTTTACGGGAGGAAAATAAACAAAACAAACAATATAAGAAAAGCTTTATAAAAAAAGGAAAACATCAAGACCCACAAAAATACAAAATCATAAACGAGAAAAAAAATAAAACCTATCAATTCTGACAACAAATATAAACATCAGTAAAAGGCAAAAGAACTCTCCATTTGGGTTAAGAAATTTAATTACTAGAGAATTATCTAAACTAGCATTCTAGAAAGAGGAGCAAAGGTAGGTGTAAAAATGTAAACAACAGGAGTGACAAAATGAACTTAGCACAAAGAACTCAAGGGAAAAATTGTAAAATGAGAAAAAAATATATTGCTTTACACTGATAAAGGTTTTGATCTATTAGGAAGTCATGAGTTATAAACCTTTTCGTTTCAAGGAAGTTGTCAAAATGTGTCAGACTGTAACTGGTAGTAATGAACCATTGGCAGAAATTTTGTGGGAGAATCTTATCACAAATCCATTAGGCTAATCCCAGCTCTACATTTATGAATTGTGTGACCCACAGAGGTTATGACAACACAGTTGCCAAGGAAGCAGTAGAAAACAGTCTGCTAGACCACAGCAGAGAGTAGCAGCTCCTGCGGTACCACAGGTGCCAAAATTAGGTTCCCAGACTAGAACAGGACCTGCTCAGAAAGATGGGTCTTTGGAGACAGGAGGCTTTAGGAAGCCTTTAAGTATCTGATTATATTTTTAGTATCACCTGCCTACCTGACCCAAGGTTAACCTCTTTTGATCCCAGCCTACTTTTTCCTCCTCCAATTGTTGACATTAAAATCCCATTTTTAATAACAAAGAGTTTAAACAAATTCATAACCCACGGAACTTGAAGTTGAGAAAAATTATAGAGACAGAAAATAATAGCTAAATCTGATCCATTATTGGGTCTGGCTTTCTTCCCCTCTTACCTGATTTTTATTGACAAAAATGAAGCTGTTTTAGTCCATATGCCAATTGAGAGGGTATTAAGCCCTCCCTGTGTCCCTTCCCCAATTAATTTACCACCTAAACTTTAGCCGAATGAGACCTGCCCTACTTATGCTACTTAAATTTAGTCTTGCCCTCTGCTCCCTCCAAAACATGCTCTTTATATGGGTTTGTCCCATATTCCCTCATCCCCTCTAAATAGGACACTTGTTTGAACAGTTGGTTCTCATGGTGAATAGGATATGCTTCAGGGGTGTCATCTACCCTTTCACTGAGATGCCAAATGACTCTTTATATATATATATATCTTTATTGGAGTATAATTGCTTCACAATGTTGTGTTACTTTCTGCTGTACAACAAAGTGAATCTGCTATGTGTATACATATATCCCCTTATCCCCTCCCTCTTGAGCCTCTCTCCCACCCTTCCTATCCCACCCCTCTAGGTCGTTACAAAGTATCAAGCTTATCGCCCTGTGCTGTGCAGCTGCTTCCCACTAGCCATCCATTTTACATTTGGAAGTGTATATATGTCGATGACACTCTCTCATTTCGTCCCAGCTTTCCCTTCACCCCCTGTGTCAAGTCCGTTCTCTATGTCTGCATCTTCATTCCTGCCCTGACACTAGGTTCATCAGTACCGTTTTCTTAGATTCCATATATATGCGTTAGCATACAGTATCTGTTTTTCTCTTTCTGACTTAGTTCACTCTGTATGACAGACTCTATGTCCATCCACCTCACTACAAATAACTCAATTTCGTTTCTTTTTATGGCTGAGTAATATTCCATTGTATATATGTGCCTCATCTTCTTTATCCATTCATCTGTTGATGGACACTTAGGTTGCTTCCATGTCCTGGCTATTGTAAATAGTGCTGCAATGAACATTGTGGTACATGTATCTTTCTGAATTATGGTTTTCTCAGGGTATATGCCCAGTAGTCGGATTGCTAGGTCATATGGTACTTCTATTTTTAGTTTTTTAAGGAACCTCCATACTGTTCTCCATAGTGGCTGTATCAATTTACATTCCCACCAACAGCGCAGGAGGTTTCCCTTTTCTCCACACCCTCTCCAGCATTTATTGTTTCTAGATTTTTTGATTTTGGCCATTCTGACTGGTGTGAGGTGATACTCATTGTGGTTTTGATTTGCATTTCTCTAATGATGAATGATGTTGAGCATCCTTTCATGTGTTTGTTGGCAATCTGTACATCTTCTTGGGAGAAATGTCTATTTAGGTCTTCCGCCCATTTTTGGATTGGGTTGTTTGTTTTTTTGATATTGAGCTGCATGAGCTGCTTGTGTATTTGGGAGATTAATCCTTTGTCAGTTGCTTCATCTGCAAATCCAAATGACTCTTGATTCTGGCATGTTCTAGTACCTTGCTGTTAAAAGTGTGGCCTGCGGACCAGCAGCATGGGCATCCCCTGGGAGCTTGTTAGAAATGCAGAATCTCAGATACCACCTTAGACCCTCTGAATCACAGTCTGCATTTTAACAAGGTCCCTGATGATTCAGATTACTGAGACGCACTGCTCTCGTGATTGTTTCACACTAATATCACTGGATACATGATTTAAAAAACCTAAGTCAAATATGGGAAATGGTCATATTTTAACCGACCCCCCCCCCCCGCCCCCTGCCCCAGGTTCACAATGCATACTGACTTAATAAAGGCTCTGATAAAACCTGTAGTGAATAAACCAATATATTTTGTTTTTACTCCATAATACGTTTGAAACTTACTACCCATGGGTCCCCTGTCACATGATAACTATTAAACATCCTTAAGAATTCACCATCTATAGGACATACTTTGGGAGATGCTGAGCTAATGGACATAACGTGATGAAAGAAAGCAAATCACCAATTAGGTACTTCTTTGGATTTCGGTTTTCTCACCTATGCAATGGAGATAAATCTTGACTTATTCATGGCCAAGAAAAAGATGAAATAGATATGACAGCCCTTTGAAATTTAATCAATTGATTCATTTAACAAATATTTATGAGTGCCTTCTCTGTTAGTAGGTGTGGAGGCTACAGCAATGAGAAAAGCAGACATAGTTCCTACTTTCATGGAGCCAAAAATCAGTTTCAGGTGAGTTGAGGACTAAGCTCTGTAAACCACAAATGTATGCAGTGATTCCCCTGAGGTAATCAACTGCTAAAGGAATCCCATAAGTGTTAGTTTAACTCAAAATTATTTATTTAATTAGCAGAATGCCTTCTCAAACCCACAAGGGAGTAGGAGTACCTACTGGGTAATAATAAAGATATTAACATTTATAAAGAACTTTCAAATACGTACTTTTTAATCAGTGGCATGCTGGCAAGCCAGCCCCCGATGTATAGTATTTGCCAGTTTCCATGGTGTAAATACTCTCACCAAGGCCAGTTAATTGCAAGCTACTAATAGGACATCACTGAATATGGGGATGGGAAGATTTTCAGATTCAGAAAAGTTGCACACTATCAGTCCTTGTGAGCCAGTACAAACCAGCTGCAGCACATCATGGCATGGACCGTTCTAAGTAGTTCACATAAAATAAATCATAACCACTCTGTAGGAAAATATTCTGTTCTCCCATTTTACAGATGTGAAAACTGAGGCACAGAATGATTGCATAACTTTTCCAAGATCATGCAACTAGTAAACGGAAGAGCTGGGATTTGAATCCAGGGACATATGATTCCAGATGCCTTAGCTTTAGACAATATAGCCAGTGCTTAGTGGAAAGTTCTGATGTAACTCCTTCGGTTAGTGTCAGTCAACTCCACCTCATTCATTCATGTATTCATTCTACCAGGAGTAGTCAGTGATGGGGAATATACTTTGGCTGAGATGCTGATAGTTGCTCCACTGGAATGAAAGTATTCTATGTGAGGACTAAAATAAACCACCATTTGAGTGTGGCTAACACTCCTGGTGATAGAGTTGTACTTTCATGGGACAGCCACCAGCTTCCCTTGGTTTGGCATTCCAGATAAACTGAGATTTGGCCCAAACTGTTCTTCAGTAACTGTGCTAAGAGATAATGATAGAAGTTCAGGTGGGCACGCAGATAGTATAGTTCTTGTTATCTGAATGGTAGACTATTGTCCTGGATTAAGCTAAGGTTATTCTATCCAGACTTTAATTGGTTAGGATAGTGTATTAGATTGCTAGGGCTGCCATAACAAAGTACCACATAGTGGGTGGCTTCAACAGGAGAAAGTTATTCTCTCAGAGCTCTGGAGGCTAGAAGTCCAAGATCAAGGTGTCGGCAGCATCTGTTCTCTGAGGGCTGTGAGAGAGGATCTGTTACTTGCCTTTCGCCTAGCTTCTGGTGATCGGCATTCTTTGGCTTGTAGAAGCATCACCCTGATCTGTGTCTTCATTTCCACATGGCATTCTCCCTGTGTACATGTCTGTGTCCAAATTCCCCCCCCTCTTTTTTTTTTTAAAGAAGATGTTGGGGTTTTTTTTTTTTAAAGAAGATGTAGGAGTTTATTCATTTATTTTATTTATTTTTGCTGTGTTGGGTCTTCGTTTCTGTGCGAGGGCTTTCTCTAGTTGTGGCGAGCGGGGGCCGCTCTTCATTGCAGTGCGCGGGCCCCTCACTATCGCGGCCTCTCTTGTTGCAGAGCACAGGCTCCAGATGCGCAGGCTCAGTAGTTGTGGCTCATGGGCCTAGTTGCTCTGCGGCATGTGGGATCTTCCCAGACCAGGGCTCGAACCCGTGTCCCCTGCATTAGCAGGCAGATTCTCATCCACTGCGCCACCAGGGAAGCCCCCCAATTTCCCCTTTTTATAAGGACATCTGTCATATTGAATTAGAGCCCACCTTAATGACCTCATCTTGACTAATTACAACTGAATGACCCTATTTCCAAATAAGGTCACATTTGGAGGTACTGGTGGTTAGTACTTCAACATATGAATTTCAGAGGGGATACAATTCAGCCCATAACAGACAGATCTGTTTACAAAAGCAAAACTCAAAATAACATGCCTATAAATGAAAAGTTTAAAGTTAAATGATATAAACTAAAAGTTATTTCTCTGTGACATCGTAAAGGCTAGAGGCGAGGAGTACAGGACAATACGGCAACCCTGCTCCACAGAATCCTTTGCTCACCATCCAAGCATGCGCCCTTATATTCAAGGTCCAAAATGTTGGCATCCAAGGTCCTAGGCTGTGGATTAAAGGAAGGGACAGAGGGCTTCCCTGGTGGCGCAGTGGTTGGGAGTCCGCCTGCCGATGCAGGGGACGCGGGTTCGTGCCCCGGTCCGGGGGGATCCCGCATGCCGCGGAGCGGCTGGGCCCGTGGGCCATGGCCGCTGGGCCTGCGCGTCCGGGGCCTGTGCTCCGCGGCGGGAGAGGCCGCGGCGGTGAGAGGCCCGCGTACCGCAAAAAAAAAAAAAAGAAAGGGACAGGAAAAAGGACTGCACCAATTGCTTCTTGAAGAAGGTTCCTAAGATCTGTACATATTACTTTGCATATATGCTATTATATCTGTATTTAGTAAAATGACTACATTTTGCTTTAAGAGAGGTTGAGAAATATAGTTCTTATTCCATGCAGCTGTGTGCTCAGTGAAACTTGCTATTATTTGAAAGAGTGGACCAATAGATGTCAGCAGTCAACCAGCAATCTCTACCGCAGATTATAAGAGAAAATAACTAAAATTCCACCACCTGTTGGGAGGGGACAGGCTCTTAAGGTGTTGAACCATTTCTAATGCCAGTTACCTCTCGTGGGGAAGACATGAATCTTAGAACACAAGCATTCTCTGGGAGGCTGAGTCTTAGCTAAAAGGCAGAGAGGACTCAATCAGGCCTTTGAAGTGGCACAAGGGTGTGCAAAAGGTTAGGTGTTAAACAGAAAAGCAGTCTTAAGGATGTACATTAGAAACTAGTTAATATCACATTCCAGGAAAGGCCTTCTTTTTCTTTCTGGAAGTCTATGGGAGATGCGGTACTGGCTGAAAGCCCCTGGTGAGCAGCACTTATTTTGCAAGCCAAATTTATTTAGTTTTATGACACTCTCTGTGTTTATTTCTCTTTTTTACTCAAGAATTTACTATATTTTTGATCATTTCTTTCCTGTTTCAGCTGTGAGCCAGTTATTGAGTCAAGGGATTCTGCTCACACTTTAGATCAGAATGTTGAAATGATGGAGTGGAGCCCACCTAGGGCCCTATGGTAGAGGTAGTAGCAATTTCTCTGATTGCAGATGTGATACCGGCGTGGTCCATCACCCCGTCCTTTCCTACTAGCAGAACTTTCTCTAGAGCAGACTTTGGAAGTTTGGAGTGTGTGTTTCATTAAAGAAGGCTACTTTACCTCACTCCAAGTTAACATCTTCCACAGTCCAGTGCATCCACTCCCAGAGCTCTCTCTTCTTTTCTCCCCTAAGCTAACATGGGGTTACTTAGACCACTGATTCTCTGCTCATTCCCTGAGTTCAGTACCTGCTGGTCCATGGCCACCAATATGCTGAACCAAAAGAGGACTAGTTAGTAACTTTCTTCCTGCTCTGATAACCTCAGGAATCAACAGCAAGGAAAAAAAAAAAAAGAGAGAGAGAGATATTTGTAAAATTCCTGAAAATTTGACCCTGGGTTCTCACGCTGGTACGGAAAGGTCTAATAAATCACTGACTCTTGAACTAACGGATGACATGACAAAAAAGAGTTACTCCAGATTTGAGAAGTTGCATCAAAATCCGTGTCAAGGGGCTACAACCAAAACAGCTTTATGAATATCAGAAGAATGAAGAATGGCTTAAGGGAGCCACAAAAGAGAGTTCTGATGAAAATCTCCATCTTCAGGAAAGCATAAATCTGCTTTACCGAAAGGAAACTTAAACAGGGAAGAAGAGAGTAAATAAACTAAGTGAACAGAACAAGGGGTTTTCCTGTTCCAACACATCTTCCGTTCACAATATGAGATGTTTCCACCAAATGCTGAGTTTGTTTTCCTATCCCTACAACCTCAGCACAGAAGTTAATTCAACCTTCAGATAAGCTTACTTCTGAAGATTCAGGAACAGAGCAATAATTTTTATCTCTTATAAAATGTGATTTTGAATTTTCTATACTTTAGTTTTATTACTATTTAGGGATTATGCAAATTACTCAAAAAGAAGCTTGATAGAATTATAATTCTTAAGATAGTGTTTTATAAATACAGATGATTTAAATTTGAATATTATGAGTGAATTATTTTCTTTTTACTCTATCTCTAAATAATCAAAGTATAGTATTTTGTCGATTTTGTTGTTTAAATGAGTTCACTAAAAAAACTATAATAGAAATTTTATTTGAACAATTGGAGATAATTTGAAATAAACTGGGGGCATTTGAACAAAGTAATTGAAGACAGTTGAAAAAAAGGCCATTTCTGTTTATGCCCAGAGATGTATTTACTATAGTTATAAGGCAAACATGAGAGCAACTTGATGTTTACTTAAATAACTTTTAGTCCGTTTTTAGAAAACATTTCAGAGCCTTTGGAACTCAAATATTTAATAAAGTTAAGAGGCTTCTCTTGACTTGGAGTTTTATTAAAGTGAAAGTTTAAACTCACTTGCAAAAATGGAGTACTTTTCTTAGTCACCTTCCCAATTTATTTGTGAGTTACAGACTCTGTCTTTCTGCTAGAAATGTTCTGCCCAGCAATTAATGCATCTAGTCCAATGAAATTATGGCGTCTGAAGGAAAAGTCCATGGAAAGAGGCTGGAACCAATGATGGAGGTCCTGGGAAGATGAACAGAAAATAAGCTGAGCCTCTGAGCCACAGGGAATGCCTGGTAGGGGCAGGGGGGAAACACAGGGGTTTTTAGGACACAGACATCACAGCATAAGACTAGATGTTCAGGAGAGATGGTTTGCACACTCCACTTGAATCTGAATACTTAGTTAGGGCTGGGAAAGGAATTTAAGAAAAAGAATATGGAAAAAATTTCATTCATCTGGTTAACACTAGATGGCAGTGAATGATAGTACTTATCAAAAAATAGGAATCGGGTGTCATTAATAATGGTATTATGAACATATTTGGACTGTCTTGAGTCTTGACATAGAACAACAATAACAACAACGAAAATCACCTGATCACTCCTGCCTTGTTTCCTGTTCTAGCTATAATCCAAATGATCCATAAAAGACGTTATTTTTCTCCCTCGTCCAAGGGCAACTACAGTTTTGTCTCAATCTTCTGTATTACACTGGGTTTCTCTAGTCTTCATTTTTGTGCTGCCTTGTGTTGTGATCTTTTACATTTATACACCTTAATGTAAATATCCTTTTTTTTTTCTTTCAAAAAAGAGCTTCTGTATAAAAAGAACTCTTTGGAAACAGGGGCACAGTTCATCCTTTGATTGTTATTGTCCTCCGTTCCTAGTCAAATGCTTTAAATGCTTTGCACTTGGAGTGCTCTTAATAAATACTGAATCTTTTAAATATACAATATATTTTATTAGTTTTTGTTTTGCCATATGTGAAACAAGCCTGTGGCAATTCTTTTCCACTTGTTACTCTTGTCCCCTGAAAGTGTATAATATTCCTAAAGGAAGAGATTGTGTTATATTTTCACATCCTCAGGAAGTAGAATATTAGCATCTTGGACCATCAGAGCTGAAAAGGACCTTAATAGTCACATGGTCCAACTCCATCCGTTTCCAGAAGAAGTAACTAAGGTTCAGAGCCCGTTAGTAACTTGCCTGGGGTCACTGAGCAGCCCTTTAGAGAGGCGTTAGAAACAGAACCAAGGTATCTTGGCCAGTAGAGTGTCTTCATTAGTACTTTTTAAGTTCCCAGGTCGAGGTGCTGAACGAAAGTAGGTTCTCTCCAGGCTGGGGTCCCGGGCTGGGGGAAACGTCCGGTCCACGGTCACTTCTCTCAGCCGGCTTCCGAGGCTTTGAAGTTCTGGGAGATGGCACAGGAGTCCCGCGCACGCTCTGCACGACGGGCAGACTGATGGGATACGAGGCCAGTTGTCCTTTAGGCCACTGAATCAATCCTCCTCGGTCCCCAAAGGGCGACTGCAGGTGTCTGAAGCTCTCTGCCTCCAAGAGGAAAGAAATGTCCCCAATCCTAAACTTAAAGGGGAAGAGAAATTTGGGACTCGGTCGGTGAAGCTTCGCACACCCCAGCCTGTCACCACCCACGTCCAGGGGCGACTATGGCAGCGCAGGTGGCCTCGCAGGTGGCCCGGGTGACAGCGCTTGGGGCCAAGCGTCCCGCGCCCACGCCCTCCGCCCGCCTGCGCTGCGCTGCGCCCGGGCCGCGCGCCACCTCCGGGTCCCCGCCTGATGCCGGTCCAGCGCTCCCTCCGGAGCAGGATGCATGCCCAGCTGCCCCGACTCCGCGCTGGTAGCGCAGGCAGGAATGTTCCCAACTGTCAGCGGGGCAGGGCCGCCAATCCGGACTCCCCTGACGCTCGGAGACAACTTGTAAGAGTGGAGGGCTCACAGGACAATACGCAGGAGGGTCGGCTGGGTGGCTTGGGGCTGCGCTTACTGGCGAGAGCGCTGGGCCGCGGAAGACCGGAGCCCTTGAACCAGGGGAGACTTGACTTGCTTCGCCCTGATTCTACGTCCTTCCAGCCCCAGCTAATCTCGGGCTTACAGGAATATACACTCGCTCTCTGAAACTGTGGAGCCACTCTTGTCTGTTGCCCAAAGAAAAAGAATTTTTTGAAAAGTTAAAAAACAAAAACAAAACTTTCCTGAGCTTAAGAAATCTGCCAACTTTTACCCAATTCGAGATCTCTTCAGGTGTTTTCCTGACAGACAGCCATCAATCACCGGCACAGGTGAAATCTTAGATGGTCCACAGCTTACCTCACACTTGCTTCCTCTAACCCCTGCCCTAGCTAGCCTTCTTGGTTAGCATATAACTTTTCCTTTTTAATTTTATAAATTGAAAGATGAGTAGTGTGGGTTCTATTTTTCCATTCTTTCCCCTTCTCTTTATACACAGCTCATTTCCCCCAGTATTTTTAAATGAAATATTCTATCTAGACCAGTCCACACCCTGGTTGTCTTCCTATGGCTATAGTCTCACTTATTACTGTGTCCTTTAAAAGGTCTGGATGCAGCAGGAGCTCTGTGGCCGTTCCCTCACTGCATCTAGAGAAGAGAGTGGCCAGTGATACATTTTATCACTGTAGGATGCAAGAGGAAGACATTCATGAAAATGTGAGAAGCAAGAACTTAATACCCAGGAAGGTCAACTGTTTACAGGAGAGGAGGCCAAGAGAGGCTGAACCTGACACAGCCTGCAGGTCTTCCATGAACAGGAGCCAGTATTTTTCTTCTTTGGGGCATTTTACCTTCCTGTTGAATGTCTGTGCCATTTCAAGATTGGAAACTTAAATGCAGAATGTGTGTTGCTTTCATTTAGTTTGAAGACATCAAAGATGGGAATATGCCTGTTACAGTCTTGAGTACTTGGTAAATAATGGGCTGAAAAGCAATTTGAAGTCTGATCAACTCTTCACCTATTGGTGAAAAACTTCCAGTCACTTTTAGGTAATGAAAAATTCAGTCTGAAAGCAAAAGGTTATCACCGAATTTCACATGCTTCCTCTGTCCTAGCCTGGCTTGCCTTAGAAGCCTGCAGTGTGGAGAGGTTGTGTCATATTGGCCCCTCTTCTCTTTCCTCATTGGTCCCTCCTTCCACATTCAGTATGCTGCCTCCGTCTCTTACAGGAAGGGGAAAAGGAGGAGAAGTCTTCATTGATCAGTGCAGCTCTAATCTAACATTGAACCCCTTGGGTACGGCAGGCATCCAAAGTGAACTCGTAAGATGCTACTGCGAGTTCTTAAGAGTCTTTTGCTGGGGACCTCTAACTGCAGCTCCCTGGTGTGGGTTCTGTCGCTCTGTTAGTCCCTTTTGCCGTCTCACTCTTTACCTTTTATATTTGATGTCACATATCCAGCCTTTTTTGGCTTAGGTTCTTCATCCCTGGCTGGAAGCCCTCTAGGGAAGGGTCCTTTACGAGATGGCTAGTGGCTGACTCCTTTCTATAGGGTCTGTATGTGGCCCATAGGAAGTACATACCTTTACCCACTTCATGGAGTTGCAGCCTGCTGTGACTTTAGAAGTATAGGATTACAGCAGTGGTACTCAAAGGGGGCAGAGAATGGGAGACAGGGACATTTTGGTTGTCACAATTGGGGTGGGGGAATGCTACTTGCATCTAATAAGTATGTCCCTGAATGTCCTACAATGTACAGGAAAGCTCCCACAACAAAGAATTAGACCCAAAATTCCATAGCTCAAGGTTGGCAAACACTGGATTAGAGGAGCAACTTCTGGACACTATAAAAGTCTATAATACCCTGCAAGAGTTAAAACTGAAACAGAACAGAGACAGAAACTGAGAAGAGTCATCACTTAACTGTTCTTTAGAATTTCCAGAAGATTTGGCCTATTTATGCCCTGTCACTGTGCATGGGCTCATGTGTAGGTCTAGTTATAAGACAATAAAATACTCTCAAAATGTGTTCTAGCTACCCACGTGGAGGTCCCTCGATGCTGGATCAATTTCTCATTAAGAGACCTTTGCTAATTCTTAAACTACCTCCTTACTTTGCATTTCTGTAAATCCACTCAGCACCACATCTGAAAATAGTAAGATTAGTCAGCATTGCATCTGAAAATAGGAAGACTTGTCAGAAACCAAAAATGAGCTTTTCTGAGGTACTTGCTTTGAAGGCTTAATCACTATCACAGTTGCATTCTGAAAGGCATTATAGCAAGAAGAAGGGCAGCATTGCAGGGGCCCCTAACTGGCAGATAATGACAAAGGCACTAAGGACAAGCAAAGCTCAGCCTCACTGGACAAGCTGCTCACCCTTCAGCTGGGGAGACCGAGTTTTCTTTCCATTTAACTAAACTTAGGTACGATGGAAGGAATAGCATTTCATGAAGCTGGGGCTACAGAGAACCGCCCTGTTTATTTTAGAAATCGAATCACTGTCAACTTCATGTTTATTTCAGATGTTACTAGGTAATCAACAGGCAACAAACAGCAGGAGAATAGATCTGGCAGTGCCATAAGGTAGCAGTTGCCGCATGTGACATAGGAGGAAAAGGTGTTACATTATAGTGGAGAGAAATCACAATGTGTGCGGCTGCTATCACAGGGTTTTGGAAGAAATATGTAAATAGAGCAATGGAGCATAAACATAACAAGGAAATGGGCAGGTCTAAACCCTGTAGAACTTAAACACAGCTTGTTTAGAACACAGAGATGGTCCTCGTAACTGCAGCTCTCAGAGGTGCAAACGGCTTATGTCTGATTCCAGTCTGTGGTAGCAAGACCCCTCTTTACCTTGAATAAACAGGAAATTACAACCAAAGAACCCACGGTAAGACAGAGTAATGCGATCTGTATCTCTCAGCACACTAGATTGCCCTGCTCCTGGATTTATATATAAACACTGCCGAGCTTTCCATGGTAAAAGGCTAGATCTGTTTATCTCCACATTGTGTACTTGGGAATTAAGAGAAAATCAAGGAAAAAACCTACTGTAACAGTAAAAGTCCCTAGTGTAATGTTTAGAGTATAAAATTCCTTTCCTTAGAAAATGTGGTGAACTATGTTGCAGGAACTTTTAAAATAGCTCATAGAACAGAATGTTCTTCCACAGATGAAAAATTAAGTGCACCCTGTCCTTCCCCATACCTATCTATGGCTTGGTAATGTGTCAAGCAAGCCAATTGAAAGTGAGGGGGAGAAGCTTCTCTAAGGCTCTCCATGCCCGGATTTTATCAGAGATTCACTTTTTGTCCCTCATGAGGAATTTGCCTTGATGCAGAAGTGGGCTCATCAAACGCCTGCCCTGCACCGCACCTCTGTGCCGAGCCTTTGTTCTGGAAGCTGTAGACCTCCTCATTAGAGAACGCCTGGGGCACTGTCCTTCAGAGGCAAAAGCTAGAAGTGATGTCAAAGAGGTCCTGAGATTGGCTCAGGGCTGAGCAGACAGGAAGTGACCAGGGCAGCACAAGCACCCTGGGCTTCTGATTCTAGGTCAATGTTGTGTCTGTTCCTCCTGAAAATGCTCGTGGTCCCAGATGTCTGTACAGCCGGGCTCACAGACCCTCATCAGTCTGCTGGGTTCTCTCCAGTCAATTGAAACCTATCTGCATGTGGAAACCAAGCCTAAGGATAGTTGACCTAAAGGAAAGAATGAAAGACACTCCACATGCACTCATTTTTCTGGAAGCCTCAGAGAGCTGGCCCAAGTTCTCCCAAATGTACCCTTCAAAGCAGCTGAATCTCACTTTAGCATATAGTATTTGAATACCTTGTACAAAGAAAATATGTTGCTTGTTATAGAAGCACAAACAGCACTAAGACCAACTAAAGTATATTTTTAAAAAACCCAAAGTCGTCCTATGTTTGCATTTAGCTTTTCCATTGACTATCAGTGTAACTTCAGGCTGTTGTTTCACCTTTATGTGACTCAGTTACTTCTTCTGTGAGCGGGATAAAAATAGCCCCTTCCTTACTGGAATGCTGAGTCCCACCCTTTGGGGTTCCAGCAGTTGGGGATGTGGCCCAGGAACTTGCATTTTTAGAAAAGCTCCTTACGTGACTCTGATGAACAGCTAGACATAGGAACCACTGGTTGCAATAATTCCAAGAAAATAAAACTACTGTCTCAGGAAAATAAAAGACATTTATTTATTTTTTGGCCGCACTGTGAGACATGTGGGATTATTAGTTCCCCGACCAGGGATCGAACCTGTGCCCCCCTGCAGTGGAAGCATGGAGTCTTAACCACTGGACTACCAGGGAAGTCCAAAAGACATTTATATTTGATGTGAACCTAAACCAGGCATTAACCTGGGAGAATGCTATTCTAGTTCACGAAATATTTAAATTCACCAAGTATAATTTTATAGACAAATTAAGAGGGGAAAGAAGAGCAGCCAGCTCTTTGGTTGCTGGCAGGATTTTCTCAGCGAATTTGTATAGAGTACGTAGAACAGTGCTGGGTATATAGTAAATGCTCAAAAGATGTTAGCAATTATTTTCGGTATTGAGTAGAAATGTTACTGTTTAGTTTAGAAAAATTGTAAGTAATCTTTAAAGAGATGAGTAACCAGCTCTTTAAGTGAGCAAAGTGTCTTTTAGAAATGACATATAAATATCCATGCACGTTAAAACTTTATCTAACACGTTAACTTCTTACATTTTCCCACCAAGCAGTTTTGGATAGCTCTCTTCTTACTCTCACTTCACGTTTTCCGTTTTAAAACTGATATTGATAATCTTTTTAGCCTTCTGAAAAACACATACCAAAAATTACCTGGAAAAGGCATAATGTTCTCATTCAAAGAAACTGGAGCTGGAAACATTCTTTAGTTCATCACTGGGACAAATGTTAAAGAGTATTTTGAAATGCATACCAACTAAACATATACATCTATAATAAAATTCCAGAAACTTTTCCTGCCTTGTATGTGTTTATAGTACAAGATGTATCTGAAACAGACGTGACGGTTTGAAGGTGTAAGATGCTTGGGTTTGGTCGATTCATTTCCATGAGTTTCTGAAGTTCCTTATCCTTCCTTCATGAGCCTCTTGCACCTTGCAGACATCAGCCCACTTGTTCCTTGTTCTTGGGACAGGGTGACACTTCTTAGCAGACACAAAATGACTAAGTAACTTTTAGTAACGTCAATTGTGTGCTGGGTCATTAATGCAAGACCACTTTGTGACCCTGCTCAATTCTTTTAACCCTTTCTTCTCTCCAAGGTGTCCCTTCGCTAGAGCACCAGCCACTATTAAAACATGATCATAAATCATGGTTATTTGTCCACTAACCCTTCTTACGATACCAAAGGAAAAAAAAAAGAAAAGAAAAGAAAAAAAAGAAGCTCAGGCTCACTTAGACAGCGTCTCTGCTCTTGATGAATCTTTATGGAACCTTATCTTATATTTTTAACAGCAAAGCTCGGGCTCTGTTTTACTGAAGCTGTTTATATATCTAATCAGAGTGGATCAGGAAATGTGGTTGACAGCACAGGGCTGCCTGAGAAACCTACTTGCTGGCCAGCATTAAGGCCACTTTTCAGCTTGAAGGCGTGATCAATGGAGTGTGTCTGAGGCTCTGTTTAGATTAAGGGAAATAACGCACTGGTGGCCACATTCATCCCAAGCAAATCATTTTCCCTCACGCGGGCTGCAGTGAAAAGCTTTCCAATAAAGCGCTGGCAGGATTAAACACAACCAGCACCTCACGCGCCCCTCCTGTGGTGGTTGGCTGCAGGCTGGGAGGAGCCCGGGCTCTAGCCTGACTGGGAGGATGGCGTTGCAAGAGAGAGCAGATCGCACTCTGCCCTACCGCTACCTAGCTGGGTGTCTGTCCTACGGCCAAAGATTGGATCTGTCTGAGGCTTTGTTTCATCACCTGCGAAATGGAGATGTATGAGTCAGGGTTCTCCAGACAACTCTCTCGCTCTATCTAGATCTACAAATATATCATATACATATATATGTATATACATACATACATACATGTATATATACCCCTGACTGGGGCGAGGGAGGAGGTACAGACTAGCTGAGGCACAGAACGACACCTCATCTTCAGCCTTCCTTCGCCTAGAGTCCTGGGTCAAGGTAAAACTGGAAGAGAGCAGTTCTCCAGAGGCTTGCCCACTGGCTCCAGCGGGAAACTGAGTCGGGGGCAAAAGCTTCTGACCCTGGGGCTACAGGTGAGCAATGGAACTGAAGAAGAGGGGGAAAAAAACTACAATCCCCAAAAGACCATAAAGCGTCCACCTTACGCATGCGTAGACCCCGCCCCAATTCGGCGGTTGCCCGGCAGCTCTTTTCGCGCATGCGCTCTCCGACCAGTCTTCTTCCAACCCCTTGTGTTCCCCAGCCGGGGTTGGTACCCGGACCTCCTGTGACCTTCATCTCGGGTTGCGATGTTGCCCTTCTCTTTGCTCTGGGCGACTTGGCCTCAGCAGAGATGTGGTCACCTGGTCAGCATGGCCATAAGGTGCCAGCACAGCGAGGCGGCCCAGACCCAGACTGGAAAAGCAACCAAGGGCTGGTCAGGCCAGGAGAGTCTATCAGACAGTGACCCTGAGATACGGGAGCTGCTACGGAGAGAGAAGGACAGGCAGTGTCGCGGCCTGGAAGCTCACTGCTCCAGGGAACTTCTGCAGCCGAGCTGCGCCGGAGGCCCTGGGGTCCTGTCTGAGCAGCAAGTACTCGGAGGGTTATCCTGGCAAGAGGTACTATGGAGCAGCAGAGGCAGTGGATGAAATCGAGCTGCTGTGTCAGCGCCGGGCCTTGGAGGCCTTTGACCTGGATCCTGCTCAGTGGGGAGTCAATGTCCAGCCCTACTCGGGGTCCCCAGCCAACCTGGCTGCCTACACAGCCCTTCTGCAGCCTCATGACCAAATCATGGGGGGACCCCGTGCCCGATGGGGGCCATCTCACCCATGGCTACATGTCTGATGTCAAGCGGATCTCAGCCACATCCATCTTCTTCAAGTCTACGTCCTATAAGCTGCAACCCAAAACCAGCCTCACTGACTATGACCAGCCGGCACTTGCTGCTCGGCTCTTCCGACCTTGACTCATCAGAGCTGGTACCGGTGCCTATGCTCGCCTCATCGACTACGCCCGCATGAGAGAGGTGTGTGACGAGGTCAAGGCGCACCTGCTGGCAGACGTGGCCCACATCAGTGGCCTGGTGGCTGCCAAGGTGATCCCCTCACCTTTCAAGCATGTGGATGTTGTCGCCACTACCACTCACAAGACCCTTCGAGGGGCCAGGTCAGGACTCCTCTTCTGCCGGAAGGGGGTGCGGGCTGTGGACCCCAAGACTGGCCAGGATATCCTTCCACGTTTGAGGACCGAATCAACTTTGCTGTGTTCCCATCCCTGCAGGGGGGCCCCCAGAACCATGCCATTGCTGCAGTGTCTGTGGCCCTAAAGCAGGCCTGCAGCCGTTCCGGGAGTACTCCCTGCAGGTTCTGAAGAACGCTTGGGCCATGGCTGATGCCCTGCCTGCTAGAGCGAGGCTACTCGCTGGTGTCTGGTGGCACTGACAACCACCTAGTGCTGGTAGCCCTGCGGCCCAAGGGCCTGGATGGAGCTCGAGCTGAACGCATGTTGGAACTCGTATCCATCACGGCCAGCACGAACACCTGTCCTGGAGATCGAAGTGCCTGGGGGCCTGCGGCTGGTGCCCCAGCCTTGACTTCTCGATAGTTCCGTGAAGAGGACTTCCGGAAAGTTGTGGGCTTTACAGATGAAGGCGTCAAATCGGCTTGGAGGTAAAGAGCAAGACCGCCAAACTCCAGGATTTCAAATCCTTTCCGCTCAAAGGCCCAGAAACAAGTCACTGGCTGGCTGGCCTCAGACAATGGGTGGAGCAGTTTGCCAGGGCCTTCCCCATGCCTGTGCACTGAAGGCACCTAAGAAATGAAGCCCACAGACTGACGTTTATTCCTCTTCCCCCTACCTGGACAAGTTGGGTGTTGGGGGTAACTGCCTATCTTCCAATTTTTTGCTGGGGGAGGGGAAGGCCGCCCACTTAGGGGCAAAGGCAGGTGTAGTTCCCCTTCCCAGAATTTGTAGCTGAGAAAGTTGCTTATTGTCACAAGACTTAGAAGGAAGAGGCTTGGGGCTTTCTGCCCTAATCTCTCTCATTGTCTCAGTGTTATAGACTCCCTGCCCTCTCTTGGGGAGGGGGGAGTTCCCCTTGTGAGCCAGAGGAAGGAGTGGGTAGGCACCCTTCTTTCATTTTTATCTAATAAAATGCTAACCTGCAAAAAAAAAACTAAAAAACAAACAAAAAATGTATATACATATACACATACATATATATGTATATAATATATTTGTAGATCTAGATAGATACATACATATATACACACATACATATAATGTAATAGATACACATGTAATATCTACCCACTTATTTATATGGAGATTTATTTTAAGGAATTGGTGCATTTGGTTTGGGGGCTGGTGAGTGTGACGTCTGCAGGGCAGCCCTGGGGGCTGGAGACCCAGGCAAGGGTGCTGCAGCTTGAATCTAAAAGCAGTCTGGAGGCAGAATTCCCTCTTCCTCAAGGGAATCCAGTTGTATTTTCTTAAGGCCTTCAGCTGATTAGAAGAGCTCACTCACATTATAGAAGGTAAACTGTGTTACTCAAAGTCTTTGGATATAAATGTTAATCTCATCTAAAACATACCTTCGCAGCAGCATCTAGACTGGTGTTTGGCCAAAAACTGGGTGTCATGGGTACCACGGTCAAGCTGGTTGACACATAAAATTAACCATCACGGGGGATCGTAATAATACTTCGTTCAGAGGGGCTTGGGGAAAGTTAAGTGTTAATGCCTAAACAGCACTTTGCAATGGACTCTGCGTCACAAAATTTTAAGGCAAATTTGACTTATGCTTTAAGACTAAGTTTTAAAACATTCAAGAAATGTGTGTTACCTTCGGGTAGAACTCAGCATGACCACGTGACAGCGTCTGCTTCAGACTCCTTTTCAGCCACATGGATGAGCCGCCGGCAATAAGCTTTCAGAGTCCCTGGAAATTGAGAGGTGACACATTTGTAGCAAAGACATGTTTATAGGCTCATCGAATTTTTAAAATCTTACCTTCTGCTCTTGAAAAACAATAAAGAACCTTTGTGGTACAGTCAGTCAGCTTTTCGTGGGTGTCTTTATACCTTGTGGCCCCAATAATTTGGAACGTGGAGTAGTAAGTTAAGGGTTCATTTAACACTGTCTTACCCAGTGCTTGCCCCAGAGTTGGAAAAGGGTACTTATAAGAATGTGGCTTCCATGTACATCTTCCTCTCTGTGGTACGAAATATGGCCTCAAAGAAAACATCGTTGTTTCCATTTCAAGGTCTTTTTGGGAGCGGAGAAACTGGGCAGTTACTGGTGGAATGCTACCTTTCCAAGATTTATGAGGAGTCGTGGAGGGCTCAGTAAACTCGCAAGGTAGCTTTTGTATCTTGCGGCACTCAAGACTGATTTAATTTCATGTCAGTCCTGGAACGGCAACCACTATATGAACTGCAGGTTTATAAATTGCTTCTTGGAGCAGCTGACCTTGCAGGTGCCGGGAGTCAAATGGAGTGGAAAAGTAGAGGAAGCTGGCAGATTGAGAATCTTGGTACACCGAGTGAGCATCCGTTTCACCCAAACTGGAGTTCTCATCTGCCCCCCATTTTCACCCCCAAACCCCTTCTTTCCCTTGAGTTTGTCTCCTGCCTAAAATACTCATTTTTTTTCCCCCGTAAGATGTCAGATGGGCTAGTGAGGGAGAAACTGGATTATGCGACCATGGTAAACAGGGTCTTCTGAATTTTCAAAGATCATTTCATGAAAATTCTGCTCCTGAGCTACTCAGAATAAGTAATATAAAGCCTAATTTACATCTCCTGTCACAGTAGAATCCCTGACAGGGATGTTAAAACAAACTGATGTCACTAAGTAAAGCTAATATTCAGAAGCACTGGATTCTTACAGGAGCTAAAAATACGGTTTGGGGTCATGGCATTGATTAAGTCAGGCCTTAAAATCAGCAAGCAACACACAATGCTATTTGAAGAAAAGCACACATATCAGGATAAATCTCCCAACAATTTTTAGTCCCACTGCAGTGGAGCGTTGTTTGTGTGGGCGGTGGCAGCCTCTTTGCCCTTTTGTCACTTGGAATTATGCTGGACCGAGCATTTGTGGACTGTGGGGGGGCAGCCTCACCTTGGCGAGTAGTAGTTTGTGAGGTATTTCCATGCTCTCAGAATGCATATCTGCAGTTAATTCTAAAAGAAAAAAAAAAATTAAAAGAATACATTTCTTATAGCAGACATGTAATCTAAAATGCAGCTGTGTCAGTGACCCAGACAAGAAGTCATCCCTGCTCTCAGGAAGCTTAGTTTAGTGGGTGGGAGGCTGTAGTTAAAAATAAGTTATACAGGGCTTCCCTGGTGGTGCAGTGGTTAAGAATCCACCTGCCAGTGCAGGGGACACGGGTTCAAGCCCTGGTCCGGGAAGATCCCACATGCCGCAGAGCAACTAAGCCCGTGTGCCACAACTACTGAAGCCTGCGCACCTAGAGCCCATGCTCTGCAACAAGAGAAGCCACTGCAATGAGAAACCCACGCACCGCAACGAAGAGAAGCCCCCGCTCGCCGCAACTAGAGAAAGCTGAAGCACAGCAATGAAGACCCAACGCATCCAAAAATAAATAAATAAAATAAATTTATTAAAAAAAAAACTGTTGGGCTTCCCTGGTGGCGCAGTGGTTGAGAGTCCGCCTGCCGATGCAGGAGACACGGGTTCGTGCCCCGGTCTGGGAAGATCCCACATGCCGCGGAGCGGCTGGGCCCGTGAGCCATGGCCGCTGAGCCTGCGCGTTCGGAGCCTGTGCTCCGCAACGGGAGAGAGCACAACAGTGAGAGGCCCGCGTACCGCAAAAAAAACAACAAAACTGTTGTACTACAATATACTATGTGCTGTAAAAGGTATGCTGTTGTAGCCCAGAAGAGTCAGTCGGGGAAGGCTTCAAGGAGGTGGTGGCATTTGAGACGAATATTGACCGGTGAGTAGTTTCTGTTTTTTGGCTTTTTGTTTTTTCGGCTAAGCAGAGTTAGAGCCAGGGACTTCCCTGGCGGTCCAGTGGTTAAGAGTCCACGCTTCCACTGCCGGGAGCACGGGATTGATCCCTAGTAGGGGAACTAAGATCCCCCATGTCGTGCCGCGTGGCCAAATAAAATAAAATAAAATAGAGCCAGGAGGAAAAAGTCACAGAGTAGTGAAAGGGCCAGAAATGTTCCAGGAAAGGTGAGAACTTAATGTGTCTGAAGCAAAAAACATGTGATCAGTGACTCAGGAGATGAAAGGGAGAGAGCTTAGGAACAGCCTTGTAACAGCCTAAAAGTGGAAATGTGGTCCTCGGAGAGTTGAGGAAACAGCTGTAAGAAGGAGAAGGACAGAATATGAGGGGCATTTGTGATCAGTGGAGTGTGGAGGCTGTGTGTGTGAGAGAGGGCTAAGGATACACAAATTTCTAGCTAGGAAGTCTAGTCGGGAGGTCACCCTGCCGAACTAAGTCATTGCTAAAGTAATGGGAAAGATCTGCAAGAGCAGACGCCAGTTGCTGTGGCAACTTTAATGGGAGACAGATGGGCGGTGGGAGGGTGGAAAGCTTTCCCTGAGACCGTTTAAAATCTCCTTTCAAATTAACGACAAGTGTGCCAGTTCAAGAAGTCACTCCAACAACATGGAAAACAATGTGTCAAACTCCACAAGCTGAGTTAATTTTGAAAGAGACCCTTGATAATAGTTACACACTATTTTCCATATTCAATTACATAATTTGCATTTAAATTACACAATACGTTTCAATCTTTGACCCAAAGTAAGCTCATCTTCAAATAAACTTTAAAATATGCAATTTCATTTTAGTCTGACGAAGACTTATTTTATCTGACAAGGACCTAAGAAAAGACTAATCTGTTCAAAGTTAAAAATAGCACAGAACATTCATCTAAGAAATTCTTTACAGGAGGTACTACAATTTTTTTTCTGGAATACTTTCCCTTTATCAGAGCTAATGGATCATATATGCAGTAAATTACTTCTTTCAAAGTGAAATTCCATCTAGATCAAGTTACACTCATTCTGTGTGTGCACGTGTCTACCTGTGCAAACACCCAGCCATTTCCAGAGCCATTACCTGATATATCGTCAGCATCATAAACCTTACTGTCACTAATTTTACACAGCAAGAGGCAAATTTCATACAAAGTAACTTTCATCTGGCTTTTCTTTTTTGTTATATTTTAGTAATATTTCTATTGTAAGAATCTCATTTTCAAAGTGGGGAGAAAAGCAATAGTACTACATAGAACCACAAATGAACCAAATCTAACTTAATGTGGTTGATATGAACTAACTTAAATGCCTTTATTTGTGTGAACTATACAACAAATAATCCCATTTAAGGATAGTATTTAGAAAAATATACTAGTGAAAATAACCAAATGAAAATACTTGCATGTATTGGCACTTAAAAAATCAACCTGAACATTATAAAAATTAGGAAATTCCTTATAATAATACTGAGAAAAAGAAATCTCTCCTATTGTAAATGCAATTGTAAGTTTAAGACATTTAATCATACTGTATTTTAAGTAGTCATTAATAAAATTAATGTTGCTAAGGTGGTTCCTAAATAGTAAGGATAGGATCAATATTTAAGTATAACCTGCTAAGTTAAAGTCAGAACATTTGGACAGTTGAAAACAGATTTGAAATATTCCCCAATTTCCAGTTATACATTGTTCTTACCTATGCATAATATATTGAAAGGGAAAGTATAACACTGGCAAAATTCCAGTCTAACAAATGAAGTAGGTTGGAAACTCAGTTTTGATGTTTTAGGAAGTCAGTATGTCTAAACAAAAGTTAAATTTCATTATTTTAGGTGTTACTTAGGTGACCTTCTTGTAAATGAAAAGGAAGAAGAATAGAGTGCCTGGTGTAGAATGCAAATCAAATAGAAAATTTTCATACACCCATCAGATGTTTTGGAATTCTACTCACAGAATCTAGGGTTAAATACAGAAAATAAGACAGAATAATAATTCCAGAAAATATATTTGGAAAGGATCTGAATCATTTTGCATCGAAGCCTTCCAGAAAAAGAGCTTTCATAGTTTTTTGGTAACAAGTTAGACATTAACGTTCTTGCAATCATGTTTTTTGGATTTATTGAACAATTTCTGATAATATACTTTCCCCAAAATATGTTATTTTTAAGGTCTGAAGGTTAACTTTGAAAATATATTAATGTACTAATACAGAATAAAAACTTATCTTAATTTATTTCTGTAAATATCATAACAAATCACTAATCAAATATTTTTAAAGTGTCACTTTTTTTTTATTCAAACAGAAAATCACAAAAACTGTAATCATCCTCATCAGTTCACTCAGTCCCATGTAATTAATTTTTTTTTATCTTGATCTTTTGCTAGCACTTTTACGAATTCATCAGTTTTCCACTAGAGTTCTGAAAATACTTATTCATTCAGTTCAGCAGTATAGTCAGTTACCAGAAACCTGTACTCGTCAGAGTCTTTTCCATGAATTACTTGAAGATGAAACCCTTTTATAGGAACATTTTTGCAAAAGCATCAGAGTACACCCAGAACTGTCTGTAAATGACAAAAGACTTAAAAATGACCATGGTTAGGGCTTCCCTGGTGGCGCAGTGGTTGAGAGTCTGCCTGCCGATGCAGGGAACACGGGTTCATGCCCCGGTCCGGGAAGATCCCACATGCCGCAGAGCGGCTGGGCCCATGAGCCATGGCCGCTGAGCCTGCGCGTCCGGAGGCTGTGCTCCGTAACGGGAGAGGCCACAACAGTGAGAGGCCCGCGTACCCCAAAAAAAAAAAAAAAAAAAAAAAAATGACCATGGTTAAAGATTTGATGAAAGGTCATAATAACTCAATTGACAAGGAAATTTAGTTATTTCTGAGATATACATTTTAAAGTAATAACTAGAATTATGACTTATAACATTATACCAGAACATATAAGATTTTTAGAAATTTCATGTAATGTCTGAAACGTTTATATTTTATATAATAAGAACATATTATGTTGTTTATTGTATAAAAGTTGGAAGCTTATATCAGGTGCTATCCAATACCAGATACCTACTAAAAGTTGTTACAGTAATATATAAATTCAATGTGTGTGTAGATAAGTTTTAAAAATTCTATGAGCATTTATTGAGTTTTCCTTATATGCCTACTGAGATAGAGGGAAAGAAAAACTACCTTTAATTAAGCTTCCTTTATATTCCATACTCTGTGTTAGAACTTTATGTCTATTTTCTCATTTAAAGATGAAAAAAGATATGAGGTAGCTATTTTTACTCTCTCAATCATGTAGCTGTTAAGTCGAGATATTATCTTTAAAAATAAGATCTGCTAAACATTTAAAGAAGAATTAATGCCAAGCTTTCTCTAACTCTTCTCAAAAATTGAAGAGGAAAGGACATTTCAAACTCTTGAGGCTAGCATTACTGTGATACCAAAACCAGACAAAAGCACCAGAAGAAGAGAAAACTACTACAGACCAATATGCTTGATGAATGTAGATGCAAAAATCCTTAAGAAAATGCTAGCAAACTGAATTCAACAGCACATTAAAAGAATTATACACCATGACCAAGTGGGATTTATCCCTGGGATGCAAGGATGATTCAGCAGACAAAAATCAATTAATGAGATACACGATATTAATAAAATAAAAGTCACATGATCATCTCAATATACACAGAAAAAGCATTCATCAAACTTCTAAACCCTTTAATGATAAAAAACTAGAATAGAAGGAAGAACTCAACAAAATAAAGGTATTTATGAAAAGCCCAGAGCTAACTTCATACTCAGTGGTGAAAAACTGAAAGCTTCCCTCTAAAACCAGGAACAAGGCAAGGACACACACTCTTGTTACTTGTATTCAAGATAGTACTGGAAGCCCTAAGCAGAGCAATTAGGCAAGAAAAAGAAATAGAAGGCATCCAAATTGGAAAGGAAGAAGTAAAACTGTCCCTGCTTGAGATGACATGCTCTTACATACCAAGAATCCTAAAGACGTCATGAAAAACTGTTATAACTAATTTTAAAAATTCAATAAAGCTTTAGGATACAAAATTAACATGCAAAAATCAGTTGCATTTCTATATACTAACAAGAAATTATTTGAAAAAGAAATTAGGAAAGGAATCCCATTTATAATAGCACCAAAAAGAATAAAAAAACTTTTGAATAAACTTAACTAAAGAGATGAAAGACTCGTACACTGGAAACTATAAAACATTACTGAAAGAAATCAGAGAAGATAAAAACAAATGGAAAGAAAGCCATGTTAATAGATTGGAAGACTTAATATTTTCAAACTGTCGTACTACTCAAAGTAATCTACAAACGTAATGCAATCCATATCAAAATCCCAATGCGTGTTTTACAGAAATAGAAAAAACAATTCTAAAATCCATATGGAACCACAAAAGAATATTAATAGTCAAATCAATCATGAGAAAGAACAAGAAAGGTGGAGGCATCACACTTACTAATTTTCGAGTCTATTACAAAGCTACAGTAATTAAAAGAGTATGATAATACTGACATAAAGACAGACATATAGAGCAATGGAACAGAATCAAGAGCCTAGAAATAAATCCATGCATATTCAGACAATTGATTTTTGACAAGTGTGCTAAGAATGCACAATGGAGAAAGCATATTCTCTTCAACAAATGATGCTGAGAAAACTGATATCCACATGCAAATAATGAAGTTGGACCCTTATCGTATGCCATACGCAAAAATCAACTCAGAATGGATAGAAGATTTAAATGTAAGACTTGAAACTGTAAAATTTCTAGAAGAAAATGTAGAGGAAAATCTTCATGACATTGGTTTTGGCAGTGTTTTTATGGATTTGACATGAAAGCACAGGCATCCAAAGCAAAAACAGACATGTGGGACCACATGAAACTAAAAAGCTTCTGCACAGCAAAGGAAACAATCGACAGACAAAAAGGGAACCTACAGAATGGGAGAAAATATTTGCAAACCACATATCTGATAAGGGGTAATTTCTAAAATATGTAAGGAAATCCTATAACTTAACAGTAAAAAAAACCTAATAACCCAATTTTTAAAATGGGCTGCAGAACTGAATAGACATTTCTCCAAAGAAGACATGCAAATGAACAACAGGTATATGTAAAGATGCTCAATGTCACTAATTATTGGGGGAATACAAATCAAAAACACAACGGGGTATTACCTCACACCTGTTGGGATTGCAATTATTAAAAACAAAACAAAAGAATAACAAAAAAACAAAAAACAAGAAAACATAATGTGTTGGTGAGGACGTGGAGAAATTGGAATCCTTGTACACTGTTGGTAGGAGTGTAAAATGGTACAGCCACTAAAGAAAACTGAACGGAGGTTAGAATGGAATGGTTGTGGCCAGGGGCTGCAGAGGGAGGGAAATGGGGGGTGATAAACCAAAGTTCTAGAGATCTGCTCTACAACATTTTACTTATCATACAATACACCATTGTACCCTTAAAAATTGTTAAGAGGGTAGGTCTCATTTCTCCAAAGAAGACATACAGATGGCCAATAGACACATGAAAAGATGCTCGTCATCACTGATAACTGGAAAAATGCAAATCAAAACTACAACGAGGTACCACCTCACACCAATCAGAATGGCCATCCTTAAAAAGTCCACAAACAATAAATGCTGGAGAGGATGTGGAGAAAAGGAACCCTCCTACACTGTTGGTGGGAATGTAAATTGGTGCAGCTACTATGGAGAACAGTATGGAGGTTCCTCAAAAAACTAAAAATAGAGTTGCCATATGATCCAGCAATCCCACACCTGAGCAGAGCATATATCCAGACAAAACTATAATTCAAAAAGATACACGCACCCCAACGTTCAGAGCAGCACTATTTACAATAGCCAAGACGTGGAAACAAACTAAATGTCTATCAACAGATGAATGGATAAAGAGGATGTGGTAGATATATACAATGGAATACTACTTAACCATATAAAAGAATGAAATAATGCCGTTTGCAGCAACATGGATGGACCTAGAGCTTATCATACTAAGTGGAGTCAGTCAGAAAGAGAAAGACAAATATCATATGGTATCACCTATATGTGGAATCTAAAATATGGCACAAATGAACTTATTTACAAGTCAGAAACAGACTCACGGACATAGCGAACAGACTTGTGTTGCCAAGGGGGAGGGGAGTGGGGGAGAGATGGATTGGGAGTTTGGGGTTAACAGATGCAAAGTATTATATACAGCATGGATAAAAAACAAGGTCCTACTGTATAGCACAGGGAACTATATTCAATATCCTGTGAGAAACCAAAATGGAAAAGAATATGAAAAAGAACTTTAAAAACTGAAAAAAAAAGAGGGTAGGTCTCATGCTGTGTTCTTGTCACAATAAAATAAAATTAAATTTAAAAATAAATTAAAAAAAAGAAAGGAAGAAGGAAAGAGAGAAAGAAAGAAAAAGAAAGGAAGGAAAAAAAGGAGGAAAACCCACAAACAAAAAACTCCTTAAGGTCAGTTTGACTCTAAAGCACATGATTTGCCTTTTTGTTTCCTTAATTGTTTTAAGCATTCAGAAAAGTATATAAAATAATATAATGGACCCTGTTTTATTACCATCCCCCATTAGCAAATATTAACATGTAATCATACTGGCTTTACATTCTTTAGAGAAATCAAACATAAAAAAAAATAGTCAAATCCCTACCTAGTCCACACTGTTCCTTTCTCTCGGTACCCAGGGACACTGGCCTGTGGTGGATGTCAGTCCTTCCCTTGTATGTTGCTATACTTTTATTACCTATATTTTCAAAACTGCTGTCACAATTGGGACTTTATTTTCCTCAGCTTTAGAGATTCATCACTCTTTACAAATGCAGTGTTTTGCTCATCTATTTAGCTGCTCTATTGTATTCCATTGTATGAATATTATCCTCTTTTGAGATACATTAAAATTGTTCTCAGTATTTTGCTGAAGAACAATACTATAATGAACATCCTCACATATGTTTTTGTGTTCACATGTGTGACCGTTTCTCTGGGACATATGTATAGAAATAATTTGCTAGTTCACAGGATATTAACTTTCTTGCCAGAGTGATGGCTTTAATCATTGAGACTGTGCTTGATTTATAGAAGGTAGATCACAGGGTGCTCATAAAACCAATGATGAAGAGAAAATTGAGGAGTCAGTTTGCTTCTTTGGTGTGCATGTAAGGCAATTCAGTGAAGTTATCTTCCAAAAGAGTGAGATGATACTCATTGGGCCTAGGGGCTGACCTCAGGAAAGGCCAGGAGGATAAGGTTGTGAGTTAGGCAGTGATCTTACAGGCTACTTTGTCCAAAAGGGCCTGGAGGCTCTAAGGGCTGAGGGAACCATAGGACAAGTGAGATTGAGGGTGTCCTGAGTGGGGCAGAGGTATTGTACTAGCACCAACAGCAGTGCAGGGCAGCAGGTAGACTCAGCAGATGGGATATTTCTAGAATCTGTATTATCTTCTCTTCTCAATTCCTAGCACCATCCCCTAGTTCAGCTTTTTAGAGTCTATTCCTGGACTAACGCAATGTTTCCTTACTGGTCACTGACCTCTCCAAATTATTTTCCACATATTGGCAAGACAGTCTTAAAGAATAGCTTTACTTCATTGTTCAAACCATCCAGTAACTTACCATTACTACCTGAATCAATTACAAATAGAGTTTGGTTTAATATTCAGGGGCTTTTAAAGTTTGGCTTCAGCCTACATTCCCAGGCATTGTTCCTTGTTATTCTTTTTATTTTAAATTAATATTTAAAATTTTATTCAATTGTATTTTTTCATGGTTTTGAGAATCAAGTCGCTCCATAAGATTTGCTACAAAAATAACAGTCCCTCGTCTCCCAGGTATGTGCTTCCTCAATTTTAGTGGATATTCCTAAGTTGCTCTGCAAAGTGATTGTACTAATTTATATTCCCACAAGCAGTATACGAGCTCCCATTTCCCACTTCCTCACCAACACTTAGTATTACCAGAATACCTGCTAACTGGTAGGTGTGGAATTTTATCATGTTGCTAGTTCATGGTGAGCCTATTTTAACATGTTTATAGGTCACTAAACAACAATCCATTGACCATCTTCCAACTGGGTTGGGGGACTTTTACAATACATTCTTTATATGAATTCCTTTTTGCTAATTACGTTGCATATCCTCTCCCAGTTTGTAACTTGTGTATGTTTGTTTGTTTATAGGGAATATTTTCATTTAATCAGTTTTCTAAAAATAATAATTTAATAAATTTTATTAATCTGTTCTTTTATTTTTGTTCATTTAATGTTGTGTTCAAGAAATCTTTCTTTATCCTAATGTCATAAATAAATTGAACTAGATTTTCTTTCAGAAGTCTTCAAGTTTACTTTTCAAGTTGAATCTCTGAAACCATTTGGAGTTTATTTTTGTGTGTAGTGTGAATTTGGGACCTCATTTTATTTTTTCCATATCATAAACAATTCCCCCCAAGTTTTATCTTAATAGGTCACCGTTTTTTCTCTTAATTTATAATGTAATATCCCAATTAATTGTTAATGTGCTAACTTACTTTAATAGAGTTTCTAATGGTAACTCATTTTTGCATTCTTAGGCTAAATAATAATTGGTTCTGATATATTTTTCTAGCATATTGGTGGGTTCAATATGTAAATATTTTATTTGGAATTTCTTCTATATTCAAAACTAAGATTTCAATTATGATTTTTTTTATTGACTCATGAATTACAAGGTCTTTAATAGTCCAGAAGTATGTAGAGGATATCTTTTGATTAATTATTGCTAATTTACCTGCATTCTACTCAGAGGATAGTCTCTCTCGTGTACAAAAATTCTTTGATACTTGTTGAGATTCACTTTGTGCTTTAGTATGTGAAATATTTTAGTTAATGGTGCATTTGCCCCAACACAACATTCTACTAAAAGAGATCTGTATGGATACGTACATATTTGTGCAAGTGTAAATAACGTATACATATGTTTTTATGCGGTCTCAAGCCTTGGGCATCATCCCTAACCTCAGGCTCTGTAATACTAATTGTTGAAAAACAGATTGCAAAAAGATACTACTTCTGTCTAGATGCTCAGGTCCCAATGTTGAGAGTGCAGTGCATTAAGAAAATGGCACAACTTGAAGAAAACACAATTACCTAAGAGAGAAAAATGACTGGCACAAATACTGCACCTAATATTGACCTGAGACCTAACATATGGTGTAGGTCTGTTGGAAACTTCTGTCTGGCTCTAGGGGTTTATGATATCTCTGTTTTTCTTACTCAAAATATCATGCAACAGCATCTGAAACATATTTTCTGTTATTTTGATTTTATTAGTCAGAAAACAGCTGCTCACTACTTTTTAATAATAATACTAGCATATCAAAATTCTGTTGTTAGGTCCTCTAAATAACATTTTATCAGTAAGCTATTTTCTTATTTCCTTTAGAAAATGCCTTTGAATGAATGGACATTAGAAATCAGTCAAAATCAAATCTAAACTACTACTGAAGAAGAAATATTGATACAAATGTCCAGCAAAGTGATAGTTTTCATTCATCAGCAAGACAAAGGTAACAAAGGCCAATAATATTCAGCATCAGCTAGTGTGTGGAGAAATGGTTGTGCTTCCCCTCTGCTGTCGAGAGAGGATACTGTAAATCCTCTGATGAAGGACTTTTGCTTATGTTTGGCCGTTGGGCGTCCGCTCTGCTCTTTTATCTCAAACTGCCTCTGAGAGGAGCTCCTCGTGTGTGTAGGTTTGGCAGCAGCTCCTGGGAGGCTGTCTGGTGGAGTGGTCAAAGGCATGCGGACCACCCTGCGTTTGGCCCTTGACTTTGCCATTTACTCTACCATCTTAGGAAAGATGCGTAACTTCCCTGAAACTCAGTATTAGCAGTTATTGATATCAATGCGTGAATCCTTGTTACATTTGTTCCAACGGGACAGCTACCTGAGGTCAGTTTTGAACTGAAACTTGGAAAAGCAAGCAGAAGAATGGGTCTGATATGTAGGAAACTGATATTTAGTGCATCCCTCCCGTGTGCAGGTACTCTCAGGTACTTCACAAACATCATCTCATTTTAACCCCCATGACCATTGCATAAGTGAGCGGCTTGCGGGATCTTACTTCGCCGACAAGGGATTGAACCCTAGGCCCATGGCAGTGAAAGTGCTAAGTCCTAACCAATAGACCACCAGGAAATTCCCAAGGATGCCCCTTTTATAGATGAAGAAAGAATCATTCCCAATGTTACATAATATTTACCTAGCAGAGCCAAGATTTAAACTGAGATCTGTCTGAAACTCGAATCCATGCTTTTAGCCACTACTTAACTCTGCTTCTCAGGGCTCCAGAAAGAGTGAGGGGAAGCCATAAGAACATGAGATAACTCAGGGAATCCAGAGACCTGTGTCGGGGGAGAAGGCTGAAAGTCCAGTTGATCCTGATGGCTGGATAACTGGCCCAGCCACCTAGTTCACCACAGAACCACGATTCCAGACAGCAGATCAGGAGTGGTGGAGGAATCATTTCCAGGTGCTTCTGAGAATAAATAAAATCAGTAATAAAAAAAATCCTTACCAGAAAGTAATGGGATTATCTAAAGTGGCCTGCTTTCTTTCTAAGAAAGAATCAGAGGGATATGTCACTTAAAAATGCCATCTAATCTCAGAAGGAATAGTTGGTCATTTGGAAATAATATTAATCTCAAAAGAGACTGAGATCATTGGTTACATGCAAAATATTTGGAATCAAACTTAGAATGATTTGCTATACTTGAAACAGATGAAGCAGAAACTATTCACAATTTGAATCCAGTCAATATTTAGAATCCCCCTCCCAGGTCAGCTTTCTATTTGAGAACAAGGATGAACACCCTGAGGGCAAAAACAAGGTTTCAGGGCTTGCCTGGTGGCGCAGTGGTTGAGAGTCCGCCTGCCGATGCAGGGGACACGGGTTCGTGCCCCGGTCCGGGAAGATCCCACATGCCGCGGAGCGGATGGGCCCGTGAGCCATGGCCGCTGAGCCTGCGCGTCCGGAGCCTGTGCTCCGCAACGGGAGAGGCCGCAGCAGTGAGAGGCCCGCGTACCGCAAAAAAAACAAAACAAAACAAAACAAAACAAAATATGGTTTAATCATTACATCAATACCACACATTCTAACAAGAACATATTTTTTAACAACTTCAACTTTCATTCACCAAGGAAAGGACTAGACTGATATATCAGGTGAACATATTAAAGATCCGGAAGTCTTAAAACATCTCTCACTTTATAGGAATTCTCGTGATGTCTTCATTGTCACCTGGGCATTCTAGTTTTGCTGCTACCAGTTACTGGAACGGTGTGATACATAGTGCAAACAACGATCTGAAATATATAACCCAGCAGATTCAGCTACAAGGAAACAACTGATAACTCTGGATACCAATAATCTACAAATAAAAGAAACAAGACTTTATAACGACAAAAAAATTCAGTAACTATTAAAAAAAGGACTCATTCACTGGAACAAATTAATCAAATTCATAATAAACCTGATGTCTTAGTCAGTGTTAAAGAGAAAACCACAGGTCCAAAATGGCATCACTTGTGCTAAAGCCCATGATATCAAACCTAGACTTAATAACTGACTTAATTGCAGCTGTGACCTTCCCCAGAAATGTAATCTTAATCAATGAGTCTGGAATTTTCTGGTCACCAGTAAGGTAATCTGTCAGATAGGCTGTCTTCATCCCCCTCAGGAAGATGCATCTGCATGAAAAAACCCTTGCAGTTCCCTTCCCCCCAGAAAGAAGGTGTCCTGGCCTAAAAATAATCCTTTCTTTGCTTTTGTTAATAGCTCCCTTACCCACCCTTCTTCCTGTAAAAGCCTTCCATTTTGTGCAACTCCTTGGAGCACCTTTCCAGTTGCTAGATGGGATGCTGCCTGATTCACAAATCTAAGGACAATTAGATCTTTCTATTCTTTCTATTGGCTGAATTTTGTTTTGTTCTGTTTTTTACATATTTGGTAGCAGTGATGGGATTGAAGTGAGTTTCCAGTGGCACTTGGGGGCAACCAGATACACAGGCATGGTGCCCAGAGAACCTTTTTGAGTTCACTCTTTTTCCCACCATTTCCTAGGGCCATGTTAAGTTCCTCTTGGTTGAGCTCCACTCTTTTTTTTTTTTAACTTTTAATTTTTTAAAAATTTTTATTTATTTTTGGCTGCTTTGGGTCTTCATTGCTGCATGCGGGCTTTTCTCTAGTTGCGGTGAGCGGGGGCTACTCTTTGTTGCGGTGCGCGGGCTTCTCATTGTGGTGGCTTCTCTTGCTGTGGAACACAGGATCCAGGCACGCAGGCTTCAGGAGTTGTGGCACACAGGCTCAGCAGTTGTGGCTCACAGGCTCTAGAGCGCAGGCTCAGTAGTTGTGGTGCACGGGCTTAGTTGCTCCACGGCATGTGGGATCTTCCCGAACAAGGGCTCGAACCCGTGTCCCCTGCATTGGCAGGCAGATTCCTAACCACTGCACCACCAGGGAAGTCCCGAGCTCCACTCTTTTTGTATTCAAGCTCCCAACCTAATTGGCTTTCCTTTACACGGCAGGTCAGCTTAATCTAGCAGTGGATTCTGTCTGGAGCTCAGCTGAGCTGGCAGCCAGCTCTGCCCAGAGCCAAGTCCCTAGCCTTTCAGACCACAATTCCCAGGATTCAGTAATATCTTTTGGTTATTGCCAGTAGTGGAAAACCCCAGCCCTTGATTCTGTTCCCAGATTCCATGATGGGAACTGCTGATGGTTTAGGCTGCAATTCCCCATTTGTTTGGAATCCTTCCCCAAATTCCACGTCGGGAACTGTCAAAAGACAGGATGCAGTAACATCTCTAGGTTACTGCTGACATATTAAGGTGCACATGTTTGCCTTATTTTGTGTAGAAGCTTGTTTTATGTCCTGAGAGCTTGGTTTTGTAGCCATCATGTTGGGGGCTCCAATATATGATCAAATAGAAATGTGATTTGCACCCCATTTGCAGCTAGACATGGCTGCAATATGGGCTAAACTCTATTGGTGGCCAAGAACCTACCAAACTGCTACCAGCACTCAGGGGAATTACAATGGTCCTATGGGGAACATTCCAAACCGATAAGATCATTTAAAAAGCACACTTTAAAGCCAAGGCTATGCAAAAGCCTACAAAAGATTTCAAAATTCCAAAATATCAATAGCTTCATTGAAAGATTCTGTGCAAAAAGCTGATACAAAATTAAAGATACAAGAGGTACCAGTACCAAACGTAAAATAGATAGCTAGTGGGAAGCAGCCGCATAGCACAGGGAGATCAGCTTGGTGCTTTGTGACCACCTAGAGGGGTGGGATAGGGAGGGTGGGAGGGAGACGCAAGAGGGAGGAGATATGGGGATATATGTATACGTATAGCTGATTCACTTTGTTATACAGCAGAAACTAACACACCATTGTAAAGCAATTATACTCCAATAAAAATGTTAAAAATTAATGAATTAATTAATTTTTAAAAAAACAAAAAAAACTCCTCATCAAATCCTCCCAGCTTGGGACACATAGTTTTCGAGGGCAGGAGCCTGCTGTGTCCCCCTTTGCCTGGCAAAGTGATAAAGCCATTCTTTTCTACGTCACCTAAAACTCTGTCTCCGAGTTTTGATTCGGCACCGATGCACAGAGGCCAAGCTTTCGGCATCAGTAGGACCTGGGAAAGCCCAAAATTAGATGCAGGAAGCAAGAGGGCAAAACCCCAAGGATGATATTCCAGATCCACAACGATAAAGGGCTCACAAAATAGCAACTGATCTTTCACAAGCCATTATAAAAAGGCAGAGTATAAGATGGGGTGCCACAAGCCTGACTGAAGTTGTGACTATAGCTGAGCATTTTCTTTTTTTTTTTTTTTTTGCGGTATGTGGGCCTCTCACTGTTGTGGCCTCTCCCGTTGCAGAGCACAGGCTCCAGACGCGCAGGATCAGCGGCCATAGCTCACGGGCCCAGCCGCTCCACGGCACGTGGGATCTTCCCGGACCGGGGCATGAACCCATGTCGCCTGCATCGGCAGGCGGACTCTCAACCACTGCGCCACCAGGGAAGCCCGAGCTGCGCATTTTGAAAGGATCCTGGAGCAGGATCACAAACAGAAATCTGCCAAGTTAATAGCTTTACAGCTACAACAGCTCCAGAGCCAGAGACCCAAAACCACACCTAGGCCTCCCCCACTACACACTCGAGAGGTCCATTATCAAAACACTGGCTCAGAAATTGATGTCTCAATTATAATCAGCCGGGGCACTGGAAAAGAGATTATCCTCAAAGGTCCCGTGCAAGTTCTTCAATATCAACTTAAGTGTCCCTGTCTGGGCCCCTTCCAAAGTTTACAGGATTCTGAGGGATTTCCTGGTAAACTGCTATGTTATTCCCTCAAACGGCCAAGGGGAAACTAAAATTAAAATTGATGGGGTCATTCAATATTGCTACAAATATTTATTGTTTGTTCTGGCTAAAACCTGACAAGATATTTGAAAGGATTTAATAAATTTATGATCCGAAAATTGGCCAGATTGGAAGCTGACATTCAGAGCCTGATTTTTTAGGCCTTCTCCCCTAAGCTAAATGTACTCAGAAGGAAAGAAACATTCCAACACTAGGTGGATGGGTGTGTCAGTCCTTAGGTATCATTTAAGTGGCAACCCAATTCTTTGAGGTATTAAAAACAGCTGTTCTTGTTTTACAAATCTAGTCTTTATAGGACCAGAGATGTGGCTTCAGAAACAATTCTAAGTCCACCAATCTCTTCTGCCAGTCCTCAAACCTCCCCTGTTTATCTCAAAAGCTTGTCCCTGTGCCTTTGATATATAAATGTGAACTCCTATCTAGGTAATCTCATTAAAGTGCAAACTGCAGGGAGATAATTATTATCAGAAGGAAAACAAAAAGTGGGAAAAAGATCATTTGAAATTTAGGGAATTAAACTGTCTTCTAAGATCACCTGTTTGCATCTGTGTGTTTCCAAATATATGTGTTGTAGAATTATGGTATTTTTCTACCTCTGGATGGTATTGACAAAATTAATTTGTAAAAAAGCTCTATGTAGTTGGTTTGAAGACAAGCGTGTAAGGATTGGGCATTGCAAAGTTCTCAAAAATATAACAGAAACTAACCCTAAAGTTTTCAAGTTCACAAGATCTAAGATAATTAGTATATAAAAGCTAGTTTCAATTTGTTGGTTTAATTAAAACAGACATGTGTTTAGAATTATCAGCATTAAATATAATACTTTTATTCTACCTAGGCTTACAAGTTTGTTAGCAAGAAAAATAACGTGGTATCATAAAATTTTCATAAGTAATCTAAACATAATTGTGAAGAGCAAGTAAATTAAGTAAATAGAAGTAGGATAAAAAATTTTAGGTGAACTTTTCAAATAAGTTTCCCAAATCTTTTCAGTAACCTAAAATCTTAAAGTTTTGCTAAGACTAAGTTAACTGATAAAAATTCATTGACTATTTAGGTCATTCTCAAATAAGAAAAAAGTACTGAAACAATTACTGAACATAGGTTTATCGATTTTGGGCTTATTACAGAGAAACTAAAGATAAATTTGGATCTATTAGTAAACATGTTTGATGCCACACTGAGAAACTGTCTATGAAAAAGATGTTTCTAGAAATTATAAAAAGTATTTATAAAGCCACAGAATGCTAATATAAAAGACCATTTATAATTGTTTACTTCTTAGTTTTCACTAGAAATTAAACTTTCTAAAGGTGAAGAATTCTAATTAATATATGCAATGAAAACTACTGGAAATAATAAGAGAAGCAACTCTGTGTGATGTGTTTTTTGGTTAAGAAAAGGTATAAGGAATGAAGATGCATTTTTGTTAAGGGAAATGAGAGTAATGTTGTCTAAAATGGAACTTCTGGTAATGAAGGACAAACTAAAGGTATTCAAAAGGCTGAAGAGAGAAAGAGGATTTTACCCTGTGTAATCAAGCTGGCTAAAATTGAATTATTGTTATGAGGTTTTTGAAAATTAACCTTTAGGGCTTCCCTGGTGGCGCAGTGGTTGAGGGTCCGCCTGCCGGTGCAGGGGACACGGGTTCGTGCCCCGGTCCGGGAGGATCCCACATGCCGCGGAGCGGCTGGGCCCGTGAGCCATGGCCGCTGATCCTGCGCGTCCGGAGCCTGTGCTCCGCAACGGGAGAGGCCACAACAGTGAGAGGCCCGCGTACCGCAAAAAAAAAAAAAAAGAGAAGAAAATTAACCTTTAATATCAACACTGTACTTATGTAAAACTAGAACTTAATTTTCTTTCATCTGCTAAACAATTAAGTATTGTTTCATATTGTTCTGTGATCCTAGTTAGTTAAGTGTCCAAAACTTTGACATTTTGGACAAACTTCCCAAAATTAAATTATAAAAATGAAGTCTTTTTGACCTGGGAGAAACTTTGAGATTTTTCCAGAGGGTCTCTGGAATATTCCAAAAGATTTTTAAAACTAATTAGGTTTACTTGATGTGTTAAATTACCTGGGAAACACTGTCAAATAAGAAGTAACATTAAGCCTTCTTTATGTTGTTTCTGCATAGGTGGATTTTATAAGTGTTCCAGAAATTATGTAAAATTCCTAGAAGTCTGATATGCCCTGGTATAAAATGTTGTCTGTAATCAAAACTGAGGCTCACATTATAAGGTCTGAACCTGAGTATCAGAGGAACGCCCTGCCTGACTTTCGTGCAAGGGCAGCAGCAATAGAATCTATAAAGATTGTGGCACGTGTGGATGAAGTCTACTCCGCTTCTGCAAAAAATGACCCCTCATGGCCGGGCTTTCGCCATCTCGATGTCTTTGAAACATGACAACAGTCTGCTCCTGAGTCAGAGAAATTAAGATGGGTAAACAATGGCTGTTGAGAAACCTAAGATGGCCTCTTGGTTCTTCCTGGCTCCCTGGCAAACCCTATTTTTCTTTTTCTGTTTGAATTCCTTTAGTTACCTAGCTCATTTAAAAACAAAAAACAATTTTTGTCCCTAGAGAGAGGCCTCAGACCTCCTCCCTCTGGACACTTGAACACCTGCAGCTGGACTTTATTCAACTGCCACTTAGCGTGGGCTCTCAGTATGCTCCTGGTATTTTAAGTATGTTTTCCAGATGAGCTGAAGCATTCCCTTGCTGCGAGGCTGATGCCCTTACAGTGGCAAAGAAACTGTTAGAGAATGTGTTCCTCATATGGAGAATACCTTCCACAATCTCCAGTGATCGAGCCACCCACTTCACTGGGAAAACCATATGAGCCTTAACAAAAACCTTGCAAACTTCTGGGAATTCTCACTGTCCCTATCACCCTCGATCATAAAGCAAGGCTGAGAGAAATAATGGACAAACTGGATTCAAGCAGAACAAGAATTCATAACATGAGACTAAATGAACTAACGAGGGTGATTATAATTTTTATGACTGTGTTTAAAATATTGCTCGTTCTTAAAATGTTTTTTCCAGATGTAAAGAAATCTTTTCTTTTAAGCTATTGACAATTTGGTAAGATATACCTTTGTGAGCAACGATGAAACATTTACTTTTTCTCCCTACCTGATCTTTCCAGAATTCAGAAACTCTCAGTGAGCATTCTTATTTTCGTACTTACTATTGAACAAATTAATTTTACTGTGATTTCCCTTGGTTAAAAAAAAAAAAGTGGGAGTATTTTAAAGAGAAAAATTATGTTTGCACTTTTGTAGAAATTAGATTCTAGTCCTACTAATTATCTTTGCGGTCTTGTTATATCAGTGAACTGGACTGGATCCTGAATTCTTCTAGTTTCCTCAAATATTTGGCCATGACTCTCCAACTAACATTTCCAATTTTCTCCCACCCTTTGGATTTGGAATCACTTAGAACAAAGACTGCCCTTAAGTCTCCCTGGAAGGGACTGTACCAGGTCCTCCTCACTGTGCAGACAGCAATCAAACTTCAGAGATTTGAGTCTTGGGTACACATGTCACAGCTGACCAAGACACCACCTGACACTTGGTCCTGTACAAATGCTGGAGATCTCCTAATCAAACTGACAAAGAGAAGTAGCTGACATCAACGCAGAATATTTCCACCCAAGACAATGGCTCAAGACTTCATTCTTTAACTAAGAATACTTTCTATTTTTTCCTTCACTCTGGCATTGACCTGGAAAGATAACACAAGTATCCGTATCTCTCAGGCCCCTGCCAAGGCCAGCGTATCTCTCAGGCCCCTGCCAAGGCCAGGGGTGGACAGGGGGTTACCTCTAGAATTTAGGATGACTCTATTTCAGGCTAGGAGAAAATCTATAACTGGCTTAAATGAATAAACATGAATAAAATAAAATGAATAAACACAGCAATCCCTGTGAATAAATTCATTCCCTGATTAGGAATAGATACAAATGGGAATATGATCAGAAACCCCTCCTTATTTCTTGAAGACATTGCAGATTCTGTTGTTAAGGTATTAGTTGCCCAGCAAAGATCCTTAGACTCTCTGGCCAAGGTTGTTCTTGATAATAGGATAGACCTTAATTATGTTTTAGATGAGGACTTGCATGATAAACCCTTGGTGTCTCTCCCTGCCTCCCCAAAAGAAGATATCCTGGTCTAAAAATAATCCTTTCTTTCCTTTTGCTAATAGCTCCCTCTGTTCTTTCTATAAAAACTTTCCATTTTGTACAACCCCTCATGCTGCTCGATTCATGAATTGTTGAACAAAGCCAATTAGATCTTCAAATTTACTTGGTTGAATTTTATATTTTTTATACCCTCATGACATCATCTAAACATAATTACCTTCTGAAGGCCCCACTTCCAAACACCATCCCATTGGGGGTTAGGGCTTCAACCCATGAATTTTGTGGGGACACAAACATCGTCCATAACACCTGCCAACTATTAGCTCCACAGGTCTTAACCTTCAAAAACCTAGCAAGATCGGTTTCTGATTTCAACAAACTCTCTGCTTGTTGGTTGCTGAACATTTAAGGTTCCTACTTGCACTAAATTTTTTCTTAATTCTTGCTCCCTTTTCTAATTTATAAGTTTACTCCTTCTTAATTAACTGCCTTATTGTGGTCTCTTCATCCATGAGAACTGTCATTTATCGCAACCATCTACTACCGCTGGCATGCAAAGTTAAGAACCATTCTCTTTTAACAAATGAAAACCCATTATTGGGCTATACTTACACTTCCTGTATGTATGGAAATGTAACACAAAACATCATTTTAAGACAAATTACAACATATTTAACAAAACGTGGATTTCTCAACATAAGCCCATCAGAGTAGAACTGCCCTCTTAAGGTTTCAAGTGCTGCCCAGGAGGAGTCCTCAACCTTTTCTTGGTGATGAAGTGCTCCCAACTGATCCACTGTCTTGTGGATCAGAGTAGTGGAGGAGGCTGTGGAGGTGTGACAGGCCAGGGGTGGTGGGTGCAGAGTCTTGCCTGCCAACTTGAAAGTCTCTCAGGTAAAGCTTGGGGACTGCTGCCTGTTTATTGGGGTCCCACAGCTATAGATTGAATGTCTGTGTTCCCCTCAAGTTCATATGCTGAACTCCTAGTCCCCAATGTGATGGTATTTGGAGGTGGGACCTTTTGAGAGGTGATTAGGTTGTGAGGGTGGAGCCTTCAGAAATGGGATTAGTGCCCTTATAAAAGAGACCCCAGAGATCACATGTGAGGACACAGTGAGAAGCTAGACCTCTGTGAACAGGAAGAGGGCTCACCACAGACATCACATCTGCCAGGTGCTTTGATCTTGGACTTTCCAGCCTCCAAAACCACGAGAAATAATGTTTATTGTTTATGACTCACCAGTTTATGGTAATTTTTTTTTTTTTTTTTTTTGCGGTACACAGGCCTCTCACTGTTGTGGCCTCTCCCGTTGTGGAGCACAGGCTCCGGACGCACAGGCTCAGTGGCCATGGCTCATGGGCCCAGCCGTTCCGCGGCATGCGGGATCCTCCCGGACTGGGGCACGAACCCGTGTCCCCTGCATCGGCAGGCGGACTCTCAACCACTGCGCCACCAGGGCAGCCCCAGTTTATGGTATTTTGTTATAGCAGCCTGAATGGACTAAGACATGAAATTGGTACTGGGATGTGGAGGTGCTGATGTAACAAATACCTACAAATGTGGAACCGGCTTTAGACCTGGGTAATGAGTAGAGGCTGGAAGCATTTTGAGGTGCATGCTAGAAAAAGCCTACGTTGCCATGAATGAACCACTGAGGGCAATTCTGGTGAAAGCTCAGAAAGAAAAGAGGAGAGGTGTAGAGAAAGCCTCAATTTTCTTAGCACAAACCCAGTCCTGAACAGATTTTTGATAGGCATATGGACAGTGAAGGCCACTGTGATGAGGTCCAGGTGGAAATGAGGGTCATGTTACTGGACAATGGAGGGAAGGCCATCCTTGTTCTAAAGTGGCAAAGAACTTGGCTGGATTATGTTTGTGTTCTCGTGTTTTGGAGAAGCTAGAACTTGTGAGCGATGAAATTGGACATCTGGCTGAGGAAATTTCCAGGCGCAGTGTGAAGGTGTGGCTTGGCTTCTCGTGACTGTTTTCAGTAAAATGAGAGAAAAGAGAAGTGACTTAAAGATGGAATTGTTTAATGGAAAGGGAAGCAGACTTAAAAAATTTGAAAAATTCTCAGTCTGTCCAGGTCTTAAAAATGAGAAAGCCTATTCAGGAGAGAATATGAAATGTGTGGTCACATTTGCCAGGGGGAGTAGAAGGACAGGCTAGTTCAGAAGTCCAGCGCTGCTCACCAAGAGAATGAGGAGGCCAGTCAGTCACATAAACAAAAGGCAGGACCTATTAAGGCAATGGGAGAATGACACCGAGGGCATTTCAGAGGCCGTCAGGCCACTGCTCCCATCCAAGGCCAGAGTGCCAGGGCCTGTGAAGCAGAACAGTTTCAAAGGAGCCACTGCTGCCCAGTGTGCCTCACAGCCTCACACTGTGGTCTCTGCTCCCCACATGTCCCTGTGCTCCTAGGCAGCCCCAGATGCATGTGGTGGGCCCCCACGCAGCACACATATACCCCCAAAGCTGTGAGGATGTGGCTCTCTCAACCTAGATTTCCAAGGATGGACCTTCCGAGCCACCAAGACCCAGGCAGAGGGTGACTTGGGGGTGGGACCTAGTGGACCTAGGCAGGCGGAGCTGCCCCCAAAACTCCAGACTGGCAGAGCCATCAGCTTGCTGCTCCAGCCCTGGAGAGCCGCAGCGTGGACTGTGCCCAGCAAAGCCAAGGGGGCCTAACGCCTTCCAGTGTGTCTGGAAAGTGGGAACTCAGTCCCAGGGCCTTGGAGGGAAGAGATTATTCTTGAGCCTTAAGGTTCTGGACTTGCTGGGGACCTGTTACTCTTTACTTCTTTCCTGTTTTTCCCTTTTTGGGTGGGCTGTCTATCCTACGCCTGTCACACCATTGTATTTTGGAAGCCCATAACTTATTTGATTTCACAGGTTCACACAGCTGGAGGGGAATCTGCCTCAGGATGAATCATACCTGGAGCCTCACCCATATCTGATTCAGATGATATTTAGATGGGATTTTGGACTTAGATGTTTGAGTTGACATGTGAGAAGAACATGAATTTTGGGGAGCCAGGGGTGGAATACTATATATATATATTTATTTATTTATTTATTTTGCGGTTTGCAGGCCTCTCACTATTGTGGCCTCTCCCGTTGCGGAGCACAGGCTCCAGACGCGCAGGCTCAGCGGCCATGGCTCACAGGCCCAGCCGCTCCGCGGCATGTGGGATCTTCCCGGACCGGGGCACGAACCCGTGTCCCCTGCATCGGCAGGCGGACTCTCAACCACTGCGCCACCAGGGAAGCCCTGGAATACTATAGATTGAATGTTTCTGTCCCCCATCCTCAATTCATATGTTGAAATCCTAATCCCCCATGTGACAGTATTAGGAGATGGGGCCTTTGGGAGACAATTAAGTCATAAGGGGGAAGCCCTCATGAGTGGGATTAGTGCCTTTATAAAAGAAACCCCAGAAAGATCCCTTTTGCCTCTTCCATCTTGTATCGTTACAACAAGAAGGTCCTGTATGAGGAAATGGGTTCACACCAGCCAGAATCTTCTGGCACCGTGATCTTGGACTTCGAGCCTCCAAACTGTGAGAAACAAATAAATGTCTGCTGTTGATAAGCCACCCAGTCTATGGTAGTTCGTTGTGGCAGCCTGAAGAGACTAAGACAGCACCTGATAAACACGCTAGGCTTTTATGTATTTTCAGGATTCCAAGAGAAAAATCCACAGCATTTGTCCACAGAATAATTAAGTATAGGAGGGGAACGAAAAAGTGTGTTATGTAGGGGAAACCTAAAACGATTCAACCCTGATCTCTTCAGTAATTTTGAATTTTTCCACTCTTTCTTATGCATTAACAGTCTCATACTCTTTAAGGACACATCTGTTTTTCATGTGAAGTTCAATTCACATGTACAAAAAGACATTTGTGTATACAGATGAGATAAGGGCCACGAAATCTCCAACATCCACATGTACCCAGGTGTCAAGGTTTTAATGGAGAGTCACTGAAGAGCACACTTAAAATGTCACATTTCATAAAACTTGCCCCTATCCAAAGACATAAAAACTTGGCTGGATTTATTGGTAAAACTGAATTACTCTCAAAGAGACTTAGCTCACTTTCCCATGGCAACCACAACAAATTTGGAATTTAAAGGATATGAAACTGCAGATCGCCTTTAAAAAATATCCTATTAACGCTGAAGGAGGGATCAGAAACCAGGACATTCTCATAAATGTCAGTTTTGCCGAAGATGCCTCCAAATTCAGTTTGGTATCAAACCCTTCTGAATGTGGGCTCAGAGCAGAAGGAGTTTTTCATGCAGCTACTAGCAATGCCTCTTTCCCACCAAGCGGGAAAAGCTGTCAGGAGTCCCACGGCAGGGTATTTCATATCCAATGTTTACTATAAATCAGGTAGTAGAGAGAGGGTGAGGGACCTTATTCAGAGGATTTGCTTCTCCTAGACCCTCACTCACAAGACAATACCATCATCCTTGTCACATCTCATTTGGAAAATCTCTTCACAGAGACGGGTAAGTTCACAATCGCCTATGAAACAAAAGCGTCGTATAGTAACTCCGCCAATGCCCTTCATACGTCAGTGCGGCTGCTCAGACGTCATTAACACAACCAAATCCGTGCCCACACCTTAGGTCGTTTCTTGGGTTTCCCTGCTAATGCATTCCTGCAGTGTCTGCCTTTCATGTTGACTTTGCTCAGAATAAAAATGACGGGGTGTCCCCACTCTGTATATTCTGAGATGAAAAAGAATCAATTAGACCAACCATATTTCCTTCAGGGGGGCTACTGCTGTTCCCCAAACAGCCTAAGCTGTCTTCTCATAGTTTATGATGTCAGCAGGATCTCCCGACTGAAATACAGCCTTGAAATCTCACCCCGCCCCCTCTCTGGCCCTCTGTCTGCAGTATATATTATTCTTGTAGTTTTCAGAGACAGCTGTGTGAATTAATGAACTGATGTGAGAATCAGAGTTGGCTCGGAGCCCCATTTAAAAGTCATGTCGATGACCTCATAAAAACAGCAAAGAATGCTTCCAGCTTGCTTGTAAAATAAATCCATTTCTTAATAACTTGGAATGCCCACCTAATTCAGCACATATTTTAACCCCAAATGATTATTTCATAAGAGAATGAAAATTTCCCATGAAAAAGACATTTAGCCAACCCAGGCAACTATAAACTTTAATTGATATTTCACAGTATGTACTGGTTTGCCCTCCAGGGAGTGTAGAATATCATTCTTGCACCTGCATTTTAACGCCAGAGTTATAGTGTTTCAACCATTAAACATTTTTCATTAAAGCACTTCATATAGAATTAGTCCAATCTGATTTTAACAAAAGTATTCTATATTTAGTTTTTCACACTGCATTAGTCCAAATCGTTAGAAGTAGAAAGGCTAGGCTTTTGTTCACTGGCGGAAGCAAAAGGGTGGTCTGCACCCACTCACTTCAAAGATGGCCCTTTCCATGTCTGCTGTCCTTTGAAACAAACACAGCATTTCTCAACTGAGTCACTCCCGGGCCAATTGTAGGCCCGAGAAATCGAGACACAGGGTCTCAGAACATAACTGGTCTGCGGGATCTTCTCCTTTCCCTGGCAACAGTCATAAAACCCCACCGAGCCGCTCCTGAGAAGCAGGGAAGGATGCAGAATATTTTTGCTAGGCACATTTGCATCTTACGGTTTGAGTTTTATAGCTGTTATCCTGCTGGCAATCTTGGGCAAACAGCTGCAGGATTTTAGGATGTGTGACTTCAACAAGGAAAGGGGCCTTTCTAAATGCTGCAAGTTAGAATCGGAGAGAAGCAGCATAGGGGGTCGCTTGGAATCAGAGGCTAAGCAACGTTTCAAGAGAATTAGCTACTCCAGAGAACTTTTTTTTCCCCCCTGAAAGGCTAAACTCTATTCTCTCTCACTCAGAACATGAATTTCTCAGGATTGAGAACTCCTGAAGTAAACAGGAGTAGCTCTTTTTGAACAATGGTTCTACTTTTTTTCAAATGACGAGTCCATGAGTGTTTTTCTGACTTAGTTTCTCTGGGTTTGCTTCATATTATTTCTTTTACTGATGTTTCAGTGTGACACGCAGTCACATTTAACATGATGTATGATCGTTTATAGGTAACTGCCAGACAGACACTGACGTGCTTGAGCAGAAAACGGCACAAGTGTGTTAAAACGAACGTGGGCTACAGCCACGTGCTCGTCTCATAAAAGGAAGCTTGAAGTGATAAAAAATATTCTCATGAGCTTTATTCAGACAGTGTATCTTCTGACTCAGTTCTGGTAAAATGTACATACAACATACAACCCCCAGGACACTCTCCTCGGTTTGGTAGGTGTGAGGTACGGGGTTAAGGCATATGCAGACGTGCCCCTATTTGACCTACGAACATGGCGAGCTCACACTGTCCAGTCTAGCACAGCACAGGCCGGAGGAGCCCAGGGAGGAGGTGGGATGGGACTCCTCCCTCTTCCCTCCATCTTCTCCTTTGCAGCTGAGTGGGGAGGAGGGAGAAGGTGGACCAAATTGTGTCAGCCTGCTCCAAGACCCCTGAATGCTGTCTTTTTCTGTCCTCTGTCATGGCTTCTCTGCGCCGCCCTGAGTGGCTCCTGGTTCCATCTGTGAATCAAGTGTCTGAATACTGACTAGCTCAGGGCCTGGAGGTACATAGCTGCTTCCTCAGCATCGCCGATGATCCAGGGCCAGTCCTAACACCCTGGGTTTCCGAGAGAAGTTGCCTGAGTTCTGCGTACTCCACCTCCACTAAAACTCCACTCGCCTTGGCATAAGGCAAGTGGACTGGTGACTGAACTGGTTGCCCTCAGCCTGGCTGGTCGATGTAGTCAAATGTCTGCAAAGACACTGGAGTCTCCATAAACCAGTGGATGGATGGCACATGAGATCAACACCTCTGGGGAAAAATATAGTGAAAAAGTCCTGTACTAAATTGAGTTGTTCCAGAGGCATGGTCCTTAAAAAGAACCCTCTAGAATTGCTGCCCTGTGTTGTTTCACCACTGTAATAAAGAAAACCATAGAGGGAGGGAAGAAGGGATGAACAGAGAGAGAGAGAAAGAAGGGGTGGGTGGGTGGGGGAAACTGGATCATGGAAAATTGAAAAATAATACAGTGACTTCTTTGACAAGGAATATATTATTGATAAATTTCCTCACTAATGACTAAAAGGAAAAGCAAAGGAAAAAATCCAAGGAAAAGCATATCAATGAGTTGAGTCAACCCAGCAGAGTCCTTGTAATCTCTATACATCTGGACTTCAAAGAGTTTAAGATCTTGTTGTCTAAGAAGACAATGTAAAAGAGTGGGGAGGACACCCTGAGAATGAACACGATTGCACTTGTTTTGCAGGGAGGAGACATTTCTTACATCCTGGGTCTCTCTTTTCTACTCCACAATTACTTTGGACACTACTTGTTAGATTCACACATATAGCTTTTTCCTTGTAGTAACAGTGAATTGGATAGCTATTGCTACAGGGATGCTGCGTAACAATCAAACCCCAAAAATCTCAGCCGCAGACAAAGACATGCAGCAGGGCAGGGGTCAGTGGGGCTCCATGTGTGCTTCATTGTCCTCCTGGGACCAGCAGGCTAGCTGAGGCCAGCCTTCCCGTGGAGATAGCAGAGGCGCAAGAGGGCAAACAAAACCACCATTCAGGCCTTCCCTCCTGGCCTGCTTGTTAACATTCTGTTGACCAGAGCAAGTCACAGGTGAATCCAAATATAAAGGGTGGTGAAAAAATGCCTTTTTATTAGGAGAGCTACAAAATCACATGGTGAAGTGCAAGAATATAGACACGGGTGAATAATTAAGGACGTTAATGCAATCTGGCAAAAATAGTAGATGAAATTTTGAAAAAGACAGATGAGGGTAAATAGGAAATTAAAATGTATCCCCTATTCTAGCATCCACAAATAACTACAATTAAGAATAGTGTTATGGTTCTAGGATTTTTTTCCAGGGGTATAAAAAATTTTTTAAATTTTTTTCAAACTTGAGATCAAACTAAAAACAGTTATGAAGGTAAAAAAATCTCATCAAGATATATTAGGAGCATTTTTCTATATCAACAAATATTCTTAGACAATTTGTTTTTACCATCCATATGTTAGGACAGCATAGAGATAAGCTGTATTTTATTAACTATTTCACCTTGTTGGACATTTAGTTTGTGGATACTATTTTCTTAACAAGCAGTAGGGTAAAATAAAAATGAAAAAAATGACACTTCCCTAGCCCTAGAAGCATGTGGGAACATGCCACATGGGCAGGTTGTACAGCAGATAGGGAACAAAAATCCAGGTCTGAAAAAAAAAATTGTAATATACTTCTCTAGATGTACTCTCAGGAAGTCTGTTTCTTCTTCGTAAGAGGAATTAGTCATCTTTCAGCTTTTAGTAAGCTTTAGTTTGGATATAAAGCAACAACAAAAAATTGTGGTGTTGCATAAGAAAAAACACATAGTATCACATAATGCCAACATATGTCAACCTAATTTTGTAGCATTTTGCTTTACATGTACTGCCCTCCTAAGCAATAGAAAACTACTAAAGGTCACTAATTTTAATGTCTGGGTGATGTTTCCAAGTGGTTTTCTAATGGCCACACCATCCAATCAAGGGAAATTTCATGCTATTAATGGTTGGTCAGTTAAATGATTGAGGAGTTTTTCTTTCTCTAAAATAGCTACAGACTTATGAACCCACAAAATTCCTCTTTTAAAAAACTGAGATATAATCGACATATAACATTATATTGGTTTCAAGTGTACAACATAATGACTTGATATATATATGTGTATGTATATACATACATGTATATATATAGTGACATTATCACCACAATAATCTAGGTGACATCCAAGATCCCTCTATTGTTAGTAGAATGCTGTCTTTCAAAATTTGAATACATCCTAGGGGGAGAACAGTTTAGGTCAATTATCAGTCATTTACAACTTAATGTGATTATCAGGTCATTTCGAAACCTAGCCAATATTGAAAAGGGAAAAGTGCATTAAAAAACCTAAGAATTTACTGAGAGGAGATGAAGGTAGGGCTTGAAACTAATTACTGACAAATTATTCTTCATCTTCATTTGATAATAACACTGAGGCTGGCTAAAGAGTGAGCGCATGGCAGCCAGTTCCTGTATCTGGTGCTTTAATGGGTTCTGCTTTTTATTCTTACGGATTGTGTGCACGCAGTTACGCACTCTGGTCACTAGATGGTGCTTTTGTGCACAATAGCTCTTAGCTTTGCAACCTTTGCTCCTCCCCTCCCAAGAAGTGGTTTATTAGAAATTCAAGATACACCTCCACCTTAACTAATTAGCCTTTCATTAACAAACATTTTAACTTTAATTACGTATGAAAAACATGATAAAATACTTTTGTATCAAATATGTCAAAACAATCAGAAAAAAAATTCAAATACGCAGTCTGCCCAGACCTTCTCTGTAATAATATAGGATGAAAATTCTTTCCAAATAAAAGGTAATTTGCATTCACCTTCTGCTTCTCTAAACCAACAAATCTGCTAAAAACGGTGCAATCTGTCTGGAAGAACAACTTAGGAAGAGTCTTGGCTGAAATTAACTAAAGTATCAAAAGTTTAGTTCTTTATATGTAAATAAAGAGTTGTAGGTTACAACCTCACAACATAACTTCTTAACTGAAAATTTGACTGATTTACTTTTCCTTTTTGCACCCAAGTTTTTGGGTCCAATTCTTTTAAGAAAATTTGGGCTAGTGTTAAACATCCCCTAAACGAGGATCTTGCTGCTCTCATAAACTCCACCTCCCCTAAGCCTTCTTTTCAAGAACACCAACACACAATGCTTTAATTGGAAACTGAAACCACCGCTGTTAGGCAGTCAGTAGAATGAATGGGAAGCACAGTCATTTCCTAGCAGTGTTAATATTCAACTGTAATAGTATCATGAGCACCCATGTAGGTTTCTTCACATGGGAGCTTTCCAAGAATATATAAGTTAGATGATCTTAGTGACAAAAATGACACGCCAAACACCTTGAAGCTCTGTAAAATTTTTGATCATTCACTAGTTAATTAATAAAACACCTCTTCAGTAGAAAGATAACTGAAATAGTAACTCAAATTAGCAAAAATCCATAGGACAAAGAGACAGGGCTAGCTCTGTGGGTCTCCTAAAAACCCCTGCTTCTATCCTTTGCCTCTGTGCTGAAAAATAGATCTCTGTGGTATCTCTGTTGAGTTTATCCTCAAGTTGTTAGATTTTTCAATCTGATTCCAGTCATGCATTGTCATGATGTCTGTTAATTCATGATGGTTCTTTTTACTCAGAGACCCATGAAACAGGAAAAACTATATAACACCAACACCAATCAGAAGAAATTCGTTGAGAATGGAAGGGTTTGGTGAGTGAAAGTCGAAAGTAATCATCGGTAATATGATACAGTTAATCAGATTTAGCACAAATAAGCCACAAGGTGAATGAATTCTTGATTATTTAAAAAGCTTTATTAAGTGTAAGTATAGCTGATCGGTCGGAGTGTGCAGAGGTTGGGCAAGGTCTGACACCACGTCTACCTGCAGACATCAGATCCCCAGGAGCAAAGCTTTATCACTAACCTTGCTCCAATACAACCAGGATTTACACTCCCTCTTCCATCAGCAAAGAGCAGAGTAAAACCAGTGGCCACGTCCCTACTTGTGATCCAGTCAATAAGGGGAAAATAAGGAAATTTTAGAAAGACTTCCTGATTCCCCAATGGCGTAATCTCTATACATCTTTATAGCAACATATACGTCCACAAACAAGTAACTGTTGTGTATGAGTATAAAACTAGTTGTGCTCTACCTTGGGTATTGGGTATTTGTGTGTCTTACTGGATTTCTGGGGGCTTTTCTGCCTTATTGGACTGGAAGCTCCTGGTCAGTAAAGGAGGTGACCCTTTCCTATATAACTTTGCATGTATTTGATAAACACATGCTCAGTCACTATTGACTGAATGAATTAAAAAAATGTTCACTGCTGTTCTTAGCGTATTCATCAGTGGGCGGTCAGTCATACATGGCTGCCTCGCCTAGAGAAGGAAGAAAACGTTGCTGGCTCCTTATTCTCTCACTGGGGTCCTTACGTCCCTCCAGGTTTTCATTCCAATCCTATGGATGGAAGCTGAAATAGATGAGTAGAAGCCATCTAATATTTCTTCCAATCCTTGAATTCTATGATCTATGAAAATTAAGTTATTATAAGAGGTACTGATATTAGGAGCTCCATTAGTATTCTTTTTTTTTTTTTTTTTTTTTTTTTTTGCGGTACGCAGGCCTCTCACAGTTGTGGCCCCTCCCATTGCGGAGCACAGGCTCCGGACGCGCAGGCTCAGTGGCCATAGCTCACGGGCCTAGCCGCTCCGCGGCATGTGGGATCTTCCCGGACCGGGGCACGAACCCATGTCCCCTGCATTGGCAGGTGGACTCTCAACCACTGTGCCACCAGGGAAGCCCCTCCATTAGTATTCTTGAATGAATAAAATCAATAGGCAGCATTTTACAGGTATGTTTGCATTATTTAAGAGGAAGGTGTCGTGAACAAAATGCTAAAATATCCATCAATCCAGTTAATTAGGTGAAATACAAGATTAATTCAGCAGGGTAGGGATGGGAGAGGGGGGCACAGATCATTTAAGGGTTTTGCCACAATCTAATCATTCTTTGAAGTATTTCATGTGCTTAGGACAGGGCAGAACATATTACTTTGATGTAATTTCCTACATGATCTATCAGTGTAAAGTAAACCTAACCTCCATGCTCTAAGGGCATATGCTTCATTTAAAACCATATCTCTATCTACATTACTTGGTAATTTGTTTTTCTTTCGAATATTCATTGTACCTGCAGAAACCAAAATTGATCTCATTGCCAGAAGGATAATATTTTTACTACTTTTGGTCATTTTTTATAATGATAAGAAAAATAGTTGCACAGTTATCTATGTACATGAAAGTACATATTTTAAAATACTTATTCTATGTAAGTGGCAATATTCAGTAAAGGCAGAACTGGAATATGCATTTTGATTTTAAAAATTGAAGCTGTTCATTGGAACTTCCTCAAAATCATTCCATCTCTCTCTCCCAAAAACCCAGAGTTTCTGCTTACTCCCCTCAACTTCCACTCCCTAGGGAGGGCCCCAGCTTCTCGCCATAGAGGCTATTCCTTCCTTCTTTCTCCCGACCCTAGATCAGCTATCTCCTCTCTCAGATGTATCTTTAACCTCTTCCCTTTCATTATATTTTACCTATTTCAGATAAACAATATTAAGGTTTTCTACTCACAGAAATAACCACCATCTTCCTTAAACCTATATCCCTCTCCAGGTTCTAGTCCATCTATTTCCTCCCTTTAATGGTCAAAAGTTCTGAAAACAGATGGAATTCGCAGTCACATCTTCATCTTCAACTCATTCTCTCCATCAGCTGCCCTAGGCTTCCACTCACATCACTGTGCTGAAATCATCCGCATCAAGGTCACCAACGATCTGCTAAATCACAAATTAATTCAACTCTTTTCAGTTCTCATCTTGACCTTGTTGACAATTCTTCAACTTTCATATCCCTTGGTTTCACATTCATCAGACTCTCTGGTACTCAGACTTCTCAGGCCACTGCTCACAAAGACACACACACACATATACTTTTTTTTTTTTTTTTCTTGCGGTACGCGGGCCTCTCACTGTTGTGGCCTCTCCCGTTGCGGAGCACAGGCTCCGGACGTGCAGGCTCAGCGGCCATGGCTCACGGGCCCAGCCGCGGAGCTTCCCGGACCGGGGCACAAACCCGTGTCCCCTGCATCAGCAAGCGGACTCTCAACCACTGCACCACGAGGGAAGCCCCTACTTTTTTACTTAAAAGGAGAGAATTGTTTTTTCAAGTATAGAACAATGTAAAGTATAATTTAACAAACTCACATCCCAGAATTAATACCTATTAACATTGTGTGATATTTGCTATCAGACTCCTTTTTCCCCCCTAATTATACCCTTAGGAAAATTATTGATATAAAAGTAATAATCATCCTATATTATCATTCAAAAACAAAAAGGAAATATTGCATTTCAGGTAAAGCTAAAGCTTCTTTAATTTACCACCCTTATTCGGCCATATTTCCTTCCCTGCCCTTCTCCTCAACCAATATTGTGAGATCAGTGTATAGCCTTCACGTTCATTTTAAAATTTTTACTTACACACCCATGTCATATGTTATTTGGTTCTATGTGTGCTTTCTAAATTTACAGAAAGGATACCATGCTAAATTTTTCACGTTTATTGCTTTTTTGGGGGTTCAACATTATTAGTTTAAGGTCAGTCTGTGTTGCTACATAAAAATCAAATTCATATAATTTAATTATGTTAATACATTTATTCATGTGACTCTACATCATTTGATATATTCAATCCCTTAAAAATGAGTTGATTGTTTCTGATTCTTTGCTATTGCAAAGAAGGCTGTAATGAATCTCTGCGTGTGTCTCTTACCCACACATGAGGCATTTTCTCAGGTATATGTACCTGGAAGTAGCATTCACTCTTGGGTCTTCCCAAGTCTTGCTTCAATTAGATGCATGCTCCACTCTTCTTCCAAAGTTATCTTTGTATAAGAAAAACCTAAGAATGTGACTTTCCTGCTTAAAATTTTCAACTGGCTCCTCCTTTACTACAAAATAAACTGCACAGTCCCCGGGGACTTATACAAGGTCCTTCCTTATGTGGCTTCTGCCCGCGTCTCCAGGTTCATCTCCCACCCCCTTACCCCACCCTCAAGTCCTACTGAACTACTTTCAGTGTTTCAGAATTTCAGAACGACTTTTCTCAGTGGGACACCTTGGTCTCTCATTTCTCTGCATTTGCACGTGCTGTATCCTATGTTTAGAATACCTGTCCCCCCATCACCTTTGCCTGCTAACTCCTCCTCATGCTTCAAAGTCCAACTCAGATGCCATCCCCTTTAGCAAGCCCACTGTTTCTCTCCTTTTAAGATGATTTGGATATTCAAAACAAAACTTGCATCTTCTAAAAATTAACTGCCAAGATTACCAGTCAACATTGCCTTCCTGTGTCCACAGATTAAAGAACTTACAAAGTTTTCTGCCCATGACAGGTAGCATATCAGGCCTGAATGCCCTGGAATAAACCCTATGGTCATCATCCCTCTTTCACTGAGAACACTGGGATTGGAAGCAAATTGCATACAACTGCTATTCAAGGCCAATTTGAAGAGGGGAAGATGCAACCCACTATTTCAAGAGAACAGTTTTACCTTCTTCTCTGTGAAGTGACTGTTCTCTGTTCTGCCCTCTCTTTTTTCTCAGATATACAAGAATGATTTTTCAAGATCATCTCCATGAGCAAAGGACCCCAAACACTCACTTGGGCTAAAATGATTTCACAGCTTATGGACCTCATTGTATCTTCCTTAGGAAAGTGTTTCCTCCTGCAGATGTGAGCTGCAGTCATACCAATTGATTCCTCCACAGACAAGCGCATTTCACACATAATCCAGAAAAATTATCATTTGAAATATGGGAATAGGAGTAGAGCCTTGATCCTCTGTGAAGGTAATCAAGGATTTCCAAAGTCTACAGTGAGGGGGTTCTGACATGGGGGGGAAGGGAAGAAAGGAAAAAAGTTTGGTTAATAATCACAGGGAGAGAAACTTACATGTTATGTGAGAAAATAAGCTTCCCTTTTTCTTACTTGTTGCTGCTCTCAATAAGAAACTTCAGTGCGTGCTGAGTACGTGCTGAGCACTGTTCTAGGCACAATCCAGACAGAAAGCAGGGCCTGGGAGGAGGACAGGGGATCACAGCCCAGGGGAGGAGGCAAGTAATCAAACAGATAATTAAATCAAGTGTGATACATGCTGGGATACTGGCACTCAAACGCTAGGAAGCTAGAAAGTATAACGAAAAGCTTCCAAACTGAGACTCGAGGGCCTGAGGCACAGGCAGCAAAGGGAGGAAAATGCACCAGTTAATGTACAAGGTGGCACAGGGGACACCGAACAGCCTGATAAAGTAGATTTGTCCTCAGTAGCTGGCTTGCGTATGCAGGTGCCTGTGAGAGACAGAGTGACCTGGGCGGGGGTGGGGGGAGGGCTTTGGAACCAGTGCCCACCCTCGTCCGCCAGTCCCCCGAGGGACGCATCTTCTTGGCCAGAGAGCACAGCACTGCACAACACGCTGTCCTGGTGGCAGCTGCTGCCAGTGCCCATCTGGGGTCAGAGTGCAGAGCAGCATCTTCAGTGAACAGAGCTGCTTCTGGGTCTGAGTGCGCTGGCAGCTCAGGCCTTGGGGCGCCTTCGTGACTCCCTGAAGCTCAGCAGCCACTTTCACAGGCCGGTTGAGTGTAACCTTCCAGAGGCACAGCCGCAATCGGATACCCCCTGACCCCGGGCCTTACGGGGACAGATTTGCTAGTTTGCAGCAATGAGAGGCTCCTGAACATGCAGGCGCCCTTCCCGAAGCACCTCCTGCTGGCCCTTCCAGCTTCATCTCCTCCCCACTCTGCAGCTCGCTGTGCCCCCCGGCTCCCACCCCGAATCCCACTGCCCCCTGGAGCTCACCCTGCTTTTCTGATGCCACACTTGAGCATTTTGTTCCCTATGCCTGTAACGGCCTTTCCTTTCCTTTGCAACTGGAGAAAATCTCTGTGTCCTTCAAAGTCCAGCTGACTTATCTGGCCATCTTCAAGCAGAAAGGATCACCTCTTCTCTGTGTGTTCCTAACTCTCAATATATCACGTGTTGCACTGTCCAATGTTACTAGCATTGCGTGCTGAGCCCCACCCCACGCTGAAAGCTCCCTCGCCACCCCAAACCCAGTATCATCTCCTAGTCCTTGTTGCTGCAGTCAACACCTCCACGGGCCCAAGGCGACGTGAGACCGTCCCCTTTACCTGACCGCCAATGCATTACCAAACATAATCAATTGTATCTCCTAAATATCTCTTAGAGTTTCTCTGTATTTGTCTTATTATCACTGGCCTAGATTATTATTCTTTTTCCTATAATGTTGCTTTTGCTTTAGCTTTTTGAGGCGGCGCTGTAGCCCAGTGGTTAAACACACAGACTCCCCTGCCTGCTGACCTTGGTTCAGGTTTCAGCTTTGCTACTTACTGTTTACGTGACTTAATAAACAAAGAAACGCTACTACCCACCGCTAGGCTGCTGTAAAGATGAAATGTGGTGCCATACGTACAGTGCCTACCATAGATCCTGCCACGAAATAAGGACTCCTCAAGTGTCAGTACTTATCACTGTTACTCTTCCAGCATCAGTGACACTTTTGGAATTATTTTCAAGTCTGCTTTTTTCTAAGTCTGATAACAACCCTTCTCTGGAAAGAAAGCTTCTGAGACTGTCTATGGTCTTTGGAATTTAGTGGGGTTTGTAAGACCCTCCATGATCTGCTTCCGACTCCCCTTCCAGCCTTCTCTCTTCTACTTCCACAAACATCCTGTGCTTCAGACAAGGACTCCTCACCCACCCCTAGCCTTGCAGCATTCTCCTCAGCTTCCCTTCCTGGTGAGTTGGTTCACTAGAGGGCACTTCCCCTTCATCCATCTGGCCACTTCCAACTTATTCTTCAAAATCAGTTCACAGGCCAAGTTCACTATCCGAGGAGCCCAAGAAAACAAACAAAAATAAACAAAACAGTTTGCAAACATGCTAACAAACACTTTATGTTTGTATTTATAATTATATATAGCATTATATATAGGTTATATTATGTGATAGGTATTTAGGACTTTTTATTCCCCATTGTTGTCAATGTCCTGTTCAGGGTTCTTTTGAACTGACCACCAAATAGCTACATGACCTTTGCATTCCCCAACTAAAAATGTCTTTTGGCTTTGAGTATTTAGAATAAGATCTTTGTTGAATGATAGATATCCAAAGCCATTCACTAAGATTATTCATATTTCAAAAGCATTTTATAATTTCAGTAGATTTGCAGTAAGAAAGGATTGGAGAAATTTGGGGCTGTGAGACTTTCAACAATTAATCTTAATTCAACACACATTTAACACCCCTTCTGTCGTATCCCTGAGAGCATACAAATGTACTAGAGAAAAAAATCTCTGTCCTTAAATTGCCCAGGCTGATGAAGAAACAGGCACATTAATCAACAGATTCAAAGGAATGATAAATACTTCAATAGAAGTATTGAATGATACTTCAATATTGAATGATAGTTCAGAAGTATTAGTGAATGGTAATACTTCAATAGAATCCAGGGTAATATGGGAAGAAAGACAGTGAAGAATTTAGCTCCGACTAGAAGTGAAGGTGAAACCAAGGTAGGCTGAGGAAGGATACATGGGACTTTCCATGTGCGTCTGTTGAAGGGAAGACTCAAGTGCAGAGCGTAGGAGTGAGGCATGGAAACCATGGGCCTCACAGCACAAGAGGATGGAAATGCTTGGAGGTGGGAATTGACATGGGAGAGAGACATTTTGGAAAAGCATGTGGAAGCCAGAGAGTGAAGGGTTTTGCATGCCATGTTCAAAAATCTGAACTTTATCCTATAGACAATCATATTCCATTGAAGAGTTTTAAGATATGCAAACATGGCTGTATTTACATTTTTAAAGAAACAAATTGATGCTGATAGGGTTAGGTGCTCCAAGTGTCATTGTTTGAAGGCAAGGGTATAAGCAGGTATTGTTATAGTCCAAGCAGGAAGGGAGTTGATGAGGCTACCACACATTAGAATGATCTTAATAAGGAGTAATCCAGTAATTTCACAATAGGAAAGACTTCTCTCTTTGTAGAATGGTGTATGACCACATCTGTAGATCTAAGGGAAATGGTACTATGACATCTAATGTGTATTTCTAGAATGTTCTAGTATTTTTAGTATGTTCTATGTATTTCTACAATTACTTATTTCTGGGGTATATTAATTCTGAAATTAGATTGAAATATTAGGTATCCTTATTTTCTGCTTTGATGTTGTGTTACAAGTATAGCGCTCAGGTTTTTGGATCAGACACAGATAGGTCACTGGAATAAATGGACAACCTCAAATTCTAAGGTTCTGGTAATGGAAGAGAAATTCTAGAGAGGCAGCTAGCTTCTTTGGCATTTGCTTGCAGTAGCTGGAGGCAAAGTAGTGGCATGAGAAGGGAAGGACTCTGAAATGCTTTCTTGGGTGGAATAGACCAGGGAGGAGTTATGACTGTTGCACTGGAACTCGGGCATGACTATGGGCTTACCAGGAGGTTCTTTGAATCTGTTAGGTTGAGTTGATCTTTAACTGAAAGGCAATGCCAAGCTGAAGGAAGACATTTTGCCTTCTCTTAAGAACTGACCTTGCTCCCCATATTTTCAGGTGATGTCAACCAAGAGGCTGCCTCTGGCCTAACAAAATATTGCTGCTTCCTGGACAACTCCCATCACCCTGTGGCAGCCCAGACAGGACAGACATTAGCTGTGCCCTCCTGAAGGCTCTAGATTGGCTTACTGACTTCCTGGGGGCCAACACTACCTTCATGTTAGTTCATATTAGCCATACACCCATCTAATCCCAATGTACTCCTGCTAAATGCACCACTGGGCCCACTACTGAGGGTTATGACTGCCAAACAGAAAGGCAAAAACTAATCAGAATCTAGATTAATTTAAGATCATATAAATTAACACGAAAGGGGGAAAGTGTTAGGTTGTACTGGGTGTTTATTTCTTTAAAAGCTCAAAATGTTAATCTGCTTTATGATTCCAGAACTGTTTTGATTTAGACAAATCTATGGTTGGTGAACTCGATCAGAACAGCAGTTTATAACCATTGATAAATCACAATCATTTATGAGTTGTGTTGCAAATGATTTATTGGTAATAACACTGTTCTGGAGTTTAGAAATTGCATTTTGTAATTAATTTGAGGAGCTTCAAGTTGATTTCTACAATAAGATCCTTTCCCTTGGACTCTGAAATGCTTATTTGGATGGAATAGAAAGGGGAGGAGTTATAATGATGGCATTAGAGCTTGTGCATGGTGTGGACAGGCTGAATGTGAAAGTCAGCGTTACACACGGCACAAGGGAAAATGCTGAGGACTGACAGTTTGGAACATGCTGGCAGAGGAGCTCCACTGGTTGTGATGCTTTGGTGAATGCCACTGGAGCAACAACAAAGATTCACCTACTATGAACTTCCTTTCATGTAGGCAAACATCAAGAGTGTTAATTATCATGATGCTGTGGCGGATACCATGAATCAATTATTAGGAGAAACTGTTACTTGAAAATTCTACCACCATGTGTAAGAAGAGCCCAAAAGTAGTCACAATATTCCTATCATGGTACTCCCTGCAAAAGCTTTATTAAATACTATTCTTTGTTTACTATCAAATTCCATTTGAGATCTCTGGAGCATACCTTCCCAATTTTGTCACAGAATAGTTCTTTCCAACTCTAAAACAGTTAGCTCATTGATTTTAAGCATCAGCTACAGTTTATTTTGTAATGTGTCAAACCGTGTGTGCATAATCTCATTTAATCTTCACAAAGCTCTATGACCTAAACACTTACATTGTGCCCATTACGAAGACGAGAAAACTGAGACTTAGAGAGGTTAAGTAACTTGTTGAGGGTTATTCTGCTGGTAAGTGATGGTGAAACTAAACACTGAAACAGTTCTGTCTGATTCTAAAGCCTGAACCTGTAACCAGGGCACTTAAGCACCTTCCCTACGGCCCTACGACTTCCGGTGATGGTGGGAGTACTTTGCCTGCAGAAGCTGCTCTCCTCCTGGGAGGAAGGGCTCACCCTTACGCCAGCTCCAACTCAACCTGGTAACTCTGCATGCACTGTGACAATTTCCTGGGAGGAAGAACATTTGCCAGCGTGACGACTCTTGCTTGCTTAAAGGGGTGCTGAATGACTGTAGCAGTCCGGGCATTACTTCATAGGAGCCCCCATGGGGCCAAACATTTCTTAGATGGAGATTATTTTGGTGGCTACACTGCAACCCCTAAGAAAATCGGGGTGCACCAGAAACCTGTCACTCAATCACACATCTATTTGCTTATTGTCTGTCTCCCTCACTAGAACGAGACCTCCATGAACACAGAGGTTTTGATTCGTTCACTGCTGCACCCCAGACACTGAGAACAGTGTTTTCCAATGAGTAAGACGCTCAGTCAATATTTTCAAAATGTGAATTCCTGGCTTCACCTGAGGGAAGGGGAACTTGATTCAAGTTAAAATTAAAGAGTCCTCAGCCACTGGAAAGTTACACCACCCAGGGGAGAGTGGGCGATGGATACTAGTAGGAGTGTGAGTGAAAGCCAGGAGAGGGGATGGGACGGAGCAGTGGCAACACGCAGCAGAGCCCAGGTGACAGTCAGAGCCGGGCTGGGCAGGCGGGGCAGGGGGGAGACCTGAGGTCTCAGAAGGCCCAACACCCATGATAGTGCCACGTTCTGAGCACTGGAGGAAAAGAAATGTTCGCAGATTCCCTTCGGAGTTCACCTCATTCCCTGGGTATGAACAGAAGGACTGAGGTTATCAGAGGACTCAGTAATATAATGGAATATAATATAACATAGCATAACATAGTACGATGGTTAATATGTACAGGTAGTACATGTCAGCCACTGCTCCCAAGCACTTCACACGGGTTGACTAATTTAATCCTCACCTCAACAATTGATTTAGAGAGAGGCTGTCATCAAGGTTAGCCAGGGAGAAGCAGAGCTCAGATGTGAACCTGGGCCACCTGGCCCCCCGGCTGCTGCTTGTCGTGACAAAGTCTCAGGATGGTGATGGCAGCTCTCCACAGAGTCCTAGGAGGGTGCCTGAATCCGCTAAGATGTTGATGGTAATTTAGATCGACGCGGCCTCAACAATGGGTGGTGGTTGAGAAAAGAAGGATTTTACACACACGATCAAGATAAAATTTCCCTAAAGTTCTCAAACAAAGTCTCAGGGCTGTGACTGCCCTTGTACGATTTTTGTCCGTTTTGGAACAAGACACACAGAAGCAATGACATCTGGTGTTTGGGACGCCTGCCTGGGTTATGGGCGTGCCTTCGTTGAATACATGAGCACCCATAGTGCAACAGGTGCAGGGGACACCCAGGTGAATAAGATGGCCCAGCCCTCAAGGTGCTTTCGGGCCAGTGGTCTACAGTCCTGTGTCCTCCGCACATTGACTCAGGGCAACAGAAAAGCAGCACATTCACAAAGACATCACCTCATTCCTAGGATTTTCCTATAGCAGAAAAAATAGGAAAAAAGTTAAATCAGAAACAAAAGAGTCTAGCAAAACCTGCCTGAAGGGCTTTCTTTTACCTCAAATATACAGGAGACCACACACACACACACACACACACACACACACACACACACCACCTACATGCACAAAAACCACTTCGCCTGAAATCCATTTTTTCCTGAGAAAAAAGTAGATTTATAAATCAGGTTACCTAGTGACAAATACAAAGATTTTTCTTTTTCTGGAAAAAAACAAAGTTAAACTTTAAACCCTCTAATATCAACTCAAAGTCAAAACCTCTTAGAGCCACTATTTTTACTATAAGCCACTGCTCAGAATCCCCCACCAGCTGGCTGGGGTGTGCGTGTGTGAAAACCCATAGTATTTCGGGAGTTGTCGTTGCACCAGACATTTCTCTCAGCATTGCGGTCTGCTCACCCCACGCGGCCCGGGCACCTGCAGGATCACTCAGTTTGCATAAGCAGCTTCCCAAGCAAATGACGTAGCTCCGCTTCTGTTATTCTTAAAGGCCAATATCTGTCCGAGATCAGCATGTGCATCCGCGTATTAAAGCGCTCAGTGTTCTAAGGCCCTGCACTTAATTTTCCCCTGGGTAAACAGAGCCAATAATGGATAAATACTGAAGGATCAAATATCCTTAAACTATTGGAGAGAGCTGGGAGTGCAGACTTTCATCCACATCAGAAGTGAGAAAAAACAGAGAGCAGAAAAAATATGACAGAGGCTCTCCAAATCAGGAGTGTGGAGCCTGGAATGGAGTTCAGGCTACTGGCCATGGAATGTCTGGGGAAACATCTTGATGAATGGTTGCGGGGGGAGGGCGTTTAGGAGTTCTAGGGTTAAGTGTCGTTAAACGTGAAATATGGCACGATCCAAGCAAAAAAGAGATCTTTGCTGTCCTCAGAAAAGAACAGCAGAGGGTCTTCTGGCTGCCATCCTCCAGGCTGAGTGGAGCCTACACTCCCTGTAACTGTACACTGAAAAGATGTCTACAAATGTCCTACTAATTGCATTTTGAGGCCAGTCCCTGTAGGAAGGTGAACTTTGGACAGGCTGACACTCTTGGCCTTTGAGCTCCTCAGGGAAAACACACAGCTCAAGTGTATCTTTCAAGTATAAACTTCTAAGGAGGAACATTTCAGCCCCTCAGGAATTCTTGTCTAATACAGGGGCATGATATATTTCATAATTTCTACACAATCCCTTCTGTTAAGGAAAATGCTCTAACCTTTGAAATGTTTGCTGCAAAAGATTATCCTATCCAAACTTTATCACCAGATGCGGCCACACTATTATTTTCTGATTTGCTTTCAAAAAAAAAAGCCTTCAACATTTCAGTTTAGAGAGTTCCTTTTTGTTACTTCGAAACATTAGGGATGTTTTCTTGTTACTTAAAAAAAAAAAGTGTATAAATCAATCTTGCCACAGACTGACACTCATCATAGCCCTATTTATCTACCTTACCTAAACCATTGTTACTACTACTTTTGAATTATCCATATTCAGAAACCTCAAAAGATGTTAAATTTAAAAAGAGAAAATTTTAAAAAAAGGAGATTAAATATATGGTTGATGGCTATGGTGGTAAGTTGTCAAAAGAAAGCAGAAAGAGACATTCCTAGTGAAATGCTCCTTGGAAACCAGGCTGATGCTACCCACAGAAGAGCTACCCACAGTTCTCCACTGGATCTTTCTCTGCTTCCCAAACTGCTGCCGTATATAATAGGCAGTCCCCCGCCCCAGCCCGTGCCCTTTGCAGTAGGAGCTGAGGTCTCTGCTCTGATTCACCCTGGCCGGAAAAGCACCTGGATAACCCTCAAAGTGGGAAAAGCTAAATATCACCTGTATTTGAGTAACAGAAGTAGGGCAGCAATCAAAGGTTTCAGCCTAACACAGACTTGGGTTCCCAGCTAGCTCCTCTCTAAGAGTGAGGTGTCAGTACAGTCCAAAAGAAAATGGGAGACACGGAGAGCAGCACCTAAGAACTACATCCTATTTATCTTCCAATGGTTTAAAGAATGTTTAAGCCGTGAGAAATCAGTGAGGGAATAACAACACATAGATCCTATACATGATAAATGAGCTGGATATATAATCAACGGAGTTAAAACCGCATTAATAAAATTACCAATAACTGAGAAGGCAGAGACAGCAAAAAACAAATAAAATCTCTGTCACTCGTAAAAGTTCTTTATACTTATTGCTTGTGTTTCCGCAAATGGGTCCTTTCCATTGATGTAGTGAAGAAAAACAAACAGACGAGCGTGCATGTTTAAGAGGCAGTAGTAATCTGACTGCCATGTTTAAAGCTCACTTGACAGAATTCCTCCTTCTTTAATTGCATGGCTCCAGGTATTTTCTGATTTCCTTCCTGGAAATTTTTTTTCTGTGCTTCCATCTTCTTCAGAACCAGAGATCTTCTAATCTAGTTTTGTAAATATTATCTCATGTAATATTCACAATCAGTCTACAAGTTGAGTATTATTTTAGAATGAGCAAAGCTCATTAGCAGGGCAAGGAAAAATGTCCGTGGACGGTGCGTAAAGAGCTAGACTTCTAACCTAGAGGTGTCTGAACACTAAATTTAGTTTCTTAACACATCTTGCTTTCCCTTCTAAAGAAATGGACTCCTGCCTTTTCACCACCAAGGACCTCTTTTTTTTATTTCCCTCCCCTTGGACCCAAGTTTTGATAGAATTTTCACCAGCAAACTAATTATAAAAATTAAATAACAGCTAATTCTCCATTTGTAGTCATAAGAGACATTTATTAAAATAAGAGCATCTGACCAACGTGAAATAATACTAAGCTGATATAATTTCAATCAAAACGATTTCAAAAAGATAGTCTTACTTGTCTATTCAACTCTTTGCTTTTAAATGTTTAATCTCTATTATTAGGGTTTTTGAAATATTTAAAAGAGCCATCCTGTGGGCCTCTGGGACTCCGGGGACCACTGGTCTCTACCCTGCTTTAGAAGACACAAGATTCTGTGCGCTTTTAAATAACAGAAGCAGGAGATGTGATTGTGCTGTTCGTGAGAAAGCATTACCTTGAGCCCGAAATCCTTTCATAGACCAATCTAAATCCCTCCTGCTCCGGTGTAAACCCATTTCCTCTCCAGCCTCAGGAGAGATGGGAACAGCTGCTGGTTGTCTTTTAACTCTCCCTTTGTGACCAGGGCTGGTCCGTCTTTATTGTCCGTGTACCACATTGTGAACCACGTTGGACAAATTCCTGACAAACTGCTGGTTTGTACCCCAGCTCTCACTTCCCACCACATTTTCCAGGTTCTCTTTCCGTTATGCAAGTAGGGATTTAGATTCTGGGGATTCGGACGCAAAAGCTCCGGGCCTGAGAAGTATCTCATAGGATGGCCTGTATTCTTCCTGTAGCACCAGGCTGGAGGAGAACGAAAAATCTGATAACATGATAACTGAGACTAATATCTGTTGCTGCTATTCCAATTGCATTTAGTACTTCTGGAAATTCTTGCCTCGGGTCACAGTCCTGTTACCAGCTGGGGTCAAAACACACCAGATGAAGGATTCATATTTCCATTTAATTCATTACACTGATGGCTTTTATGAAGCATCTGGAATTGGGCATGTTAGGGGGATTCATAGAGAATTCATTTGGAAGGGTGACAAAACTATTTTCTGTTGATCATTCAAATCCTGCCCAATCATCAAATGACATTTTCTGTTCTCATCAATTCCATTTTTAATGTCCCACTAACAAATAAAAAATATATATATATATTAAAATGACATTTAATCTAACTCTTACACAATACTAGGGATTTGATCCATTTCCCCAATAACCCCAAATCCATGTTTTCCAGACAAAATATCTCACTGTGTGACTCTGGATCTCCAAGTCTGAGGCATCAAATAATGGCTACAACAATACTGAGAATAAATTTCAACCTTTTATCCAGTTGCGTAACGGAATCAACTTCACAACCCTATTTGCTATGTCACTAAGGAAAGCAGAAGAGAACAAAACAAGTACACCCAAAATGCCTAGATTCTAATTTCAGAGGCATTATCTTTAGGCAGCCCAGTTTCTCTTAAATTCAAGTTTTCAGTAAGAGCTGTGTGCATGCAAGGGCAGCTGATAAGTCAGTTGTTCTTTAAAAAGCTTTTATAACAAAGCTGCCCTTCCTCTGCAACCTTACATTTCTGACATTTTTCAAATCCTTTTTTTTTTGCCACTTATTATTTCCCTTTGGCTTCTGAGCACCACCCCCCCAGAAAGCCTTCAATTACTAGAATATTGACCGGAAAAGAGCTACTGAACACAGAAGCTAAAAGTTGGCTTTCCTACTGAAAAAAATGTCTTCCTAAGGACCAGGATTCAGAATGAAAATCCAGTGAATTCAACTTGCTGAATTTTCTAAACCACCTACAAACTTCCGCAGACATTTTAAGGGGACAAATCACAAGTCTATTTACATTTCTAATTCCACCTACTCACAAAAGTAAAGTTTATGTTGTCAGTGTTTTTACTGAAAATTAACCACCTCATTTCTGCTGCCAAGTGAAATAAAACAAGGATACTACCTTGGTGCATATATAATTTTAAGATGCTACCATGAGATAAGTCTCAGGGACTGGTGTTCTTGAAGTAGGAAATCTTTCTCCTTTCATGGCTGTAGTGGACTGAATGGTGGCCTCCCGAAGATATATCTACGTCACATCCCTGGAACCCGTGAATGTTAACTTATTTGTAAAAAGTGTCTTTGCAGATGTAATTAAGTTAAGAGGAAGTCATCCTGCATTATCTGGGTAGGTCCTAAATTCAATGACAGGTATCCTTATAGGAGACACACAAAGGAAAGACACACACATGGACAGAAGAGGAGGAGGGTGTGTGAAGACAGAGGCAGAGGCTGGAGTCACGCGGCCACAAGCCAAGAAGCACTTGGAGCTGCCAGAAGTTGGCGGGAGGAGACAAGAAACCGAATCTCCCCAGAGCCTTTAGAGGAAACTCATCCCTGCTAACATTTGATTTTGGACTTCTGGCCTCCAGAACTGTGAGGGAATACATTTCTGTTGTTTTAAGTCACCCAGTTTGTGGTAGCCACAGGATACTAATAAAATGATTTTTAAGAATTGACCATCCTAATAACCAAATTTCACCGGGCAGACAAATCTACACAAATCTATTGTCCGTAAATCAATAATGAGAATAGCTGAAAATGAAAGATTCAACTGAGTTCAGGCGTTCATCAAACAAGTATTTACTCAACTCCTATGTGCCAGGTTCAGGGATAAAGTTGTGAGTGAAAATAGACATAGTCTCTGCCCTCAAGGACTTTACAGGCCAGTGGGGAGACAGACATCGAGTAAGTAATCACGTAATCAGACTGGAGAGTATTTCTAAGGAAACACCCCATTGTTGGCTTTGTCATTACTGTGCTGCTTATTACCTCCTTGTTGGGTGACTACATGCCCTTCACTACCATTTGTGCACCATTTCAGCTGGTAAGTGTCTTTACCAGTTTTGAGCAACTGTCTTACATGTAGTAAGTGCTCAAGTTTCCTGAAAACATAGTCTCCACCCACTGTCTCCAAACTGTCCCCACCATCCTGCAGGCTGCTGCCAGCACTACTGTCTCTGTCACTCTGCAGAAACTGCTCTGGGGTGACGTGAAAGGCACTTGTCCAGAGACAACACAATGTCATGAAGGGAGTGCAAGCTTTGATTTGGGCTCACACCCAAGCTCCACCAATGACAAAATTCTTCGTGATACTGGGCATAGCGCTTAACTTCATGGATCTGTTTTGTCCTCAGTGATCTTTTTTCAGGTTGTGTGAATTTAGGGATATCACACATACAAGGTACGGTTCCCAACCCTTAGCAGTAACATAGTGAATAGTAATGCTTATCTCACTTGACACATCTGTACCAACGGTACAGACCAAAGTGGATCTCTCTTTCCTTCAAGGCTCAAGGGAACCCTTCCCTTGGCCTCCTCTACTCTTTTCCGGCTGCCTCCTGCTCAGTCTTTCTCAGTCACTTTTAGGGGAATCTTTTTCTTCTCCCCACACTTCCAACATTCGGTTCTCCGGGACTGCAGTCATGTGCTCACCTTTTCCTCCTTTATACATTCCCCTAGATTATTCGATCAATTCTGTGGTTTTAAATATGTTAAATATGTGATAGTTTGTATATACATACATACATACATTTATAGATATGCATATACACACACATACATATGCTTATATATATTATACATTGATGATATGCAATATATGAGCCACATAAATATAAATACTGCATAACATAAATGAAAATGAATATACACATATACCCCACATCTCTATCCTGAATGTGAATCCATATATATCCCTTTGTCTCCTAGATATTTCCATTGAGATAGCTCACTAGCAGTTCAAACCCAACATGTCCAAAAGCTAAACTCTTGGCCTTCTCCAAAACCTGCTTCTCCTTTTCTTGCCTATGTAAGGGAATGTGTCACCTTCAGCCTTCCATCTAGTCACTCAAGCCAGAAGCCCGAGGACCATTCTATTCTTTCTTTCTTCACATCACATCTAGTCACCAAGTCCTATTCCTTCTACTTCTAAGTTTTTCTGAAATGCATCTTACCTCCTTCTCCCTGCCCCGTCTTTGTTCAAACTCCCATTATTTTCTCCCATGGATCCCTGGAATGGCCTCCTAAGGCACCTCCCTGCTCCCAGCCTCTCCCTATAATCCCCACCTCAAATCTATCACCCTTCCAGTCATCTCCAATACGGCCAACCAGAGTAATCTTTCACAAATGCAAATATAATCACATTATTCACCCTCTCCCTCAGCTGAAATTCTCCTGGGGTTACTTGTAACCTTCATCACAAAAGCTAACCCTTTTATCGAAGCGTACCAGGCACTTGTCACCTTCTTCTTCTCATCTCTCAATGTTCCTCTAATGTCTCCGTGCTCTTCAGCTCTACCGAACTGATTTCAGCTCCTGGATATGCCTGTTTTCCCAGGCATCCATGTCTCTACTCACACCATTGCCTTCTGCTAGGATTCCCTTCTCCCTCCCCTTCTCTCCCAGGTCAGCCCTTCTCTCCCACCAAGGTCCACACCCCCATCTCATGCCTGACCTTTTCCGAGCAGTCTCCATATTCTCTCTGCCCCTCCTTTGGTCAAGTCTGAATTACATTTCCCTCCTTTGTCTTCCGCAGCTTCCTGTGCTGTACTTATCTTCTGGCTTTCCTACCACATAGAAAATACCATGAGGTCAACAACTGGCTGGATATCAGCCCAGCAGCCAGAGGAGCAGGTGAGGCAGACTCCTGAGGGGTACCTGTGGTCTCTGAGGAGTGGCCTCCTCAGTATCTTCCAGCCTGGGGAGAGCTAGCTTGTTTCAGGCCACCGCCACCAACTCTGCAATTTCAGAGTGGTTCAGCGAAGCCAAAATCCTCAGGGGCAACCACCTAGATGTCCCCAAACCAGGTACCAGGTTTTCTTAACCAAAGCTCCCTGCTCAGTAGAGCATTCAAACAGCTCTGGTTCTCCGTGACTCTATCAGATCATCATCATTCTGCTGCTCGGCGGCCTCTGCTCTTCAAGTACAGGAAAGAAGGACCTTTATGTAAGGCTAAAATTGCTTGTCAACAGTCCATAATTTCTCATCCTCCCTCTGTGGGACACCTATACAACTCAGCAGTAACTAGCCAACTCTGCTATCTTTGTAGATGTTCTCCTAAACACCCAAGCATCACACCTGTAAACACTCTATTTCATCGGGACATCTGTCCAGCTCTCCATCTGTGAAATCCGAGGCAAGGGACAATCTGTACCCTACATACATACCACTCATGATGGCATTCTCTTCACCTGCCACGTGGCGACGGACCCAAATCTCCATGTGACCCTTGTTTTTCTGGACCACTCTCAGGATGACTTGTGTTAGTTTTGGACCTCTGAGAAGCAGATGCCAAGATGCGATTAGATGTGCAAGAGATTTATTGAGGGAAACATCTGCAAGGAAAGAGCTAGGGGAGGTGGGGAAAGCCTTTGGACGACAATGCGGGTGTGGCCCCTGTGAAGGAGAGAGGGAAGGAAGGAGGCTTGGATGGCAAGAGCCACAGACTTGCAGGGCAGTTCTAAAAAGGTTCAGCTAGGCCAATGGGGAGTCCTTGACCAAAGTCGTCCATCTGGACTGGACGTTTTTATCTGAGCAGCTCATGGGAAGCACAGCACCGGTGGGAACGCCGTGGTAGGTTCAGAGCTTAGCACTTGGAGCCATCCATCAAGCACTTCCCCTAGCAGAGATGTGAGTGGCATATTTTTATGGTTACCACACTCACCCAGTTGTCAAATGACTGGCTTTATTATAAAACACAGACAGGCAGTCCTCACGGTGCACTGTTCCAAAATGCGTGAATTTCAGTTACCATGATTTAACTAATTGAAAACAGTCCTCCAACAATATAGCTCAAACTTCAGTTACCATGTTATATTAACTGTGAGTAAATTGCATACAGTACAAACTTTGCTGCTAGCTCTTTAGTCCACAAACTACTACTTAAGTAAGAGATGCACAGTGATCACTGTTCAATCACGTCACTTCCTTCAAAGTCTTTTGGTGATCTGTCTCTGTGCATCCGTTATAAAGTTCATGCACAGATAGCAAAGCATGCATTTGTATTGTCTCCTTGTCTCCTAGTGACAATCCCATATGACACTACAGAAATGGATAATCAGAAGAGGGAACTGGCTAACAAATATGAAAGTGAAACAAACAAACAAAAAATCAAGAAGTGACAAAGCTAGAAGTGAAGTTTGCACTGAATATGAACAGAGTCAGAGAAGAAATAGCTGATCATGGGAATGGTGATACTGTCACTGTTTGCTACTCTAGACATGCAGCCAGAAGAACATAGTGAAGACGGAGGTACTGACATAAATGAGGAAAGTTGTGATGAAAAGGATAAAGATATTCCAGGAGAACTGATGCCATTAAAAACCTTCACATTAAATGGACTCCCAGAGATATTTCACAACACTGAAAGTGCAAAGATAAAATGCTGGAAGATGATCCAGATGTAGAAAGGAGTGTGATGGTTCACCAAAGCACAGGGAAAGTGCTTACTCAATATTGTAAGTTAATACATGACAAGAAGGAGGCAAGCATTGTTCAAAACACTATTGACAAGTATTTGCAAAGATACAACTTTCTCCGTGTTTCTAATCCTTTAAATTATAGTATGCTAAAGACATTTTAGTTTTACTCTATTTTTATTTCCCTACATATTTATAACTAACTATGATTTATAACTGAAAGAGAGTTTTTAATGTTTGACAAAAAAGTTTAAAGGTCACAGAAAAAGCATAATTTCTTCCCACTGATTGTTAACACTGCTTTGTATAGTTTCAGACCACACAGTCATTTTTACAGTCTTGGACAAGGCAGGGATTGCTTAGATTACATCAGCGATTTGAGCATGCTTGCTTTTTCTTGCTAATTAAGTAATAGTCACAAATGATTTGAATAATTAGGCAACACAAAATGTGTAGTAATATAGAAAATTAATATAATTTTCAACAGTCTAATCACATGCTATTTATCCAAATGTCAAATTACAGCATATGAAAAATTTCCTAACATTTTTAAATGTTAGAAAACCAAGATTATTATCTAGCTACTGTGGAATTCTGAAGGTTCAATAAGAACACTGAGGGCATTCCTAATATTTTTCTCAGCAACTAAATGTAAAGATACTTTCTCAATGAGAAAATAAGATCAGGCAGCACGTAAGAAGAGACCTTCCTCAGAAGTACAAGTTAGAAATCCTTTCACATCTTCTTGTTACTGTCAAGATGGTAAAGACACTGCTAGCTCCCTCCCAAAATCAAACCTGGAGAAATTACATCAGCTAAAGAGAAACATGGATTCTAGGACTAGAAATAACAGAAACAACCGCAAGAAAAGACCATGGTAACCTCCTGCTGAAACTGCAGGCTGTCTTAAGCCGATGTGTGTGGGAGCCTGCAACGGCAGCCTAGGGCAGAAGGGAGCTTGAAGTGGCGGCAGTAAACGTTCAAGCTGGAGGAAAGCATTTCATTTGCTCATTCTTCATCCCCTATTGGCTTGGTACAATCATTGCCATCCATCCCCTAGAAATGGGCAACACAGCCTAAAGCTTACCAGTACTGGCGTCCTTTGATACCAGGTTAGTTGAAAAGCCCTGTGTGTGCAAACTGTTAATGAAGGTGGTAGTGGCTGCTGATTGAGGAGCTGCCCTTGGACACTCAGTTATCCAACTCCTTTCTATCCAAATTTGCATGGCTCTCAGAAACTAATAGATCAAGTGAACAAAAATTAAGCAGAGATACCAAAGATATGAACATTATACTTAAGAAACTCAAGCTGTTAGACATGTATAAAACAATACCAAATGGGGAATGCACATGGAATTTTACAAAAGCAAACCATGTATTAGCTGCAAAATGAACTCTAAATTTAGGCCTAAATAAATCCTAAATGATAAGTAATATAATTTTCTTTCTTTCTTTCTTATAATATAATAAAATTATATCAGGAATAAAATAATAGGTTAAAATGTTTTTAATTTAGAAAACAAACATATTTCTAAATAACCATTGCAACAAAATGGAAATCACGTAGGAAATTAAGACTACAAAGAGAGAGGACTCCATCACTATTGATTATCTTTTTACATAATCTAAGACTTATAAAAATGGGGAATAAGTTCCAAAGCTGACCCCAGATGAATTCCTAATTCCTTGGATATATCAGTCCCCTAAATATTTTACGGAATGGGTTAAAAATGCTAAAGACCATGGCAACAGTCTCCTTTTAGTATGGATGGTGCCTGAAGGTTGCATCCTCCTACCAACCTACTTTGAAAAAGGTCAGACCATTTTGTAAATAAATACACTGTAATCTGGGTTCCCACAAGAACTTTTAGGGCCTTTCCCTTTCTTTGGGATTTTTCACAGAAATTCCTAGTTCTTGATGGTTCAATATAATATTACAAATAAGATATAGTCCTGCCTTTTTTTTTTTTTTTTTTTTTGCGGTACACGGGCCTCTCACTGCTGTGGCCTCTCCCGTTGCAGAGCACAGGCTCCGGACGCGCAGGCTCAGCGGCCATGGCTCACGGGCCCAGTAGCTCCGCGGCATGTGGGATCTTCCCGGACCGGGGCACGAACCCGCGTCCCCTGCATCGGCAGGCGGACTCTCAACCACTGCGACCCCAGGGAAGCCCCTGCCATTTTTATATTAAACTAATAGCATGTGAAAACCAATTTTATAAAAATCTACAACAAAAATGCATGCAATACTTAAGAATTTGGTCACGTGAAATTCATGAGGACAGTTTTACTCTTTGTATAGAGAATGAAGAAGACAGAAAAAGTATGAAAAGAACATTTAGAAAGAAAGTCATAAAAGGAGAATAAAATGAAGAAGAAAGTGAGGGATGGAAGATGAGCTACAGAAAGAATTAATACCTTGAATATGGAAGAAGCCGTAAGACAAGAAGTACTAAAACGATAGCATGTAGAGCATACTAGGTAAGGAATATCGTGGAATTCCTAAATATTACTTTTTAAACAAATGCTAAAAGAAACCCTAAATAGCACAACCCCCCCCCAATAAAACCCATGTTTATTCACTTGTCCTTCTTACCTTCCTTCGTTCTTAACTTCCTCTCCCTACCTCTTTCACTCCCTCTCTTTGGACATAGGTTTATCAGGGACATTTACAGCTTCTTATGGGGGAGATTTAGCTTCAAGATCTAGTTTAAAACTATGCACTTGCCTCTGCTGCAAATCCAAAAATAGGGAGTTCACTGTGTCTTTAGTTTTCATTTGAGATTCTGGCCTCCTGAAACTGAGCCTGTGGTACAGCTTACAGGTTACCAAACCAAGAAAATAAAAGGTCTTAGTTCCACTCATATCATTAAAAGCAAAGCAAAGGCTGGTGTTACACATGTGTAATTTCTTGAAAGGTAGTCAGTAAGCTAATTTTGTGAGAGTCACATACAAGTACGAACTAGTACCTACTGTGATTTCCTTCTCCAATAAATACCTGCTGAGAACCATAACTCACCCACATTTGGCTGAGTATGTATATTTTTACCAAAGGCTGATAGGAGTAGCAGAAACAGCTCAACTGGTTTCTGAAATGAGCAAATTAAACCCAGTGTTTATCTTCTTAATGTATCGTAGTCTGTACATTGGACCCAAATATCACTAGAAGTTATGAGCTTTATTAGACCCACTTCTGTTTCCAAATCGTGGAGCCTCTGTGTCTTTAGCTATCGGCGCCATACCATGACTATGACACCTTCCTGGTGGCTTGGAAGAGTGGAATTTTTGTAACACTTCACAACCAGGAAGTGATTTCAGGACAGAACTGCGAGAAAGAAGTGATTTAATGATATTTTAAAATACATTTAGATAAGTGATTTCTACCATCCCCATCCAACCCATCCAAAAGAGCACTTGGGTAACAGCTATCTACTCCTCCAGGGTTATTTGAACCCTTTAAAAGTGATGCGAGAGAAAAGTCTTTCCCAGGTTAATAGAATTACCTGTTGATGATAGTTATTCAAATTCCAAATGCAAACAACCACTCTCTCCTTTTTGGGAGAGAGAAAGTATATTTCCCCCCACCTGCCCCCCTTTCCTAAAGAAAGCTGACAGAGGGGCAGGTAGATTAGGGATGTGCGTTTAGGATTTTAGTAACCTAAGGCAAGGCAGGAGGTCTGCTATGCCTTGAGTTACTTCTCAAAAGACCAAGCCAGTTGGGTCTCTCTCAAACACATCCACCCTGAACACAGGGGAACTGGGATATGGAACCACTCCTTGTCCTGATGGAAAACAGGGAGCACAGCTAGGCAGAGCCTCTCTTGGTTCTGCCTCATCCACTAGGGCAGCCACATAAACCAGTACCCCAGAACAGTCCACAGTGGGGGAGAACTCTGTCCACCTTCCTCTCTGGATGCTACAGTGTAAGTAAAATGAACACACCTAGGAGTCGGTTCTTCTTGCTACCATAAATTACATACCGCCTGCTCAATGTAGAAGAGCTATTCTCAGAATGTGTTGCAGGCTACTTTCAGCTGAGAAATTTTACTGCCCTTTAAAAGAGACTCAGAAGAACATACAAATCCACCCTAGCTAGAGGATACTGAAGGTCCCAGATTACTGTACAAGCCAAGTGCATTTCCTCCCCACATGCATCAGGATGTGGTCAGTCTAACATCGATAGTTGTATAACCAGTGATTGTGAAAACAGTCTTTACATTTTTTCATGGGGGCCCATGGGAGGTCACGTCCTCCTCTAAGTACACAGGATACAATTCTCCGTCTCATTAATTCAACTTTTTTGACGTAATTTAGAAGACACAGGTGAAATTTATGGTGCACCCCTCCATACTACTGTTATACTACGGTTCACTTTCAGAATTTTATTCATTCTGCCATGACTTGCCTTAAACTTCTTTCAGTCTACCTTTCTCTGACTCCCTCTTTACGCTGGAGTCATAAGTTGCCTTCCCCTTATGATAGTTTATTACTTGTTCCCCATTTTCTCAAACCATTAAAACTGTGTTAATTTCTTAATCGCTCACCAAAGCACTTGAACCTGAAGTCTTCACATCTATTTGGCACGTAAGAAAACCCTTACCGAAACACCCCTGGAACAAGTTGTGGTGGAGTCTGGTGAAGTTTTATATTCTCAGTTTCCAGCACTGCCCCGTGATTTGAAAAGGAAGTCTATAACACAAAGTTCTCAAAGCGAGGTCTTACATGATCAATTACAGGAAAGGCTGTATCAAGGCATTTCTCACCAAGGCCTAATCCAGGAAGAACGGAAGGCTGCTCTAGCTTTGGAAAACCACGGGCAAGTTTGGTAGGAGAAGCCACACCAATTGAGGCAAGCTCCTCCTCCAAGCACAGATCAGGTCCTTTCACTGAAACACAGGAAAGGACAAAGGTTGTAAGCTGAAAATTTTTAATTAAAAAATATTAGCCGAATACTTTAATTGCTCAACACGTCTGTAAACTGACTATGAGAACTGTCTCATTTAAATTCCTTCCGTAGAACAAGACAATCTAAAACAGGCTTCTGAATTTAAGGAGCTCGAATTCTCATGAACAAAAGACACGCAGGCAAAAGAATTTAGGGTTCTTAGCTTTGGGATTTGAAGCCAGCCACTTGCCTTGCTCTATGCACCGTAGTGAAGATGGGGCTAATTTAATGGAACCAGTGAACAGGTTCCGTTCGTGTGGTGTAAAGGGGATGGGTTTTCAGATAAAGTTGCTCACAGTGGAAATCCGTGGAAGGAACACCTGGCCCGACTCCCAGCGTGCATTAGTTAGAAACTGGAGAAAGAACCACTTTTAGAACCACTAATGAGCCCCAGGTGAAAACACTGTTAACTAGAAAGCTCCTTTTTTTTCAAAATTTCCAGTGTTTTGATTGATGAGCAAGTTGTTTAGGATTCCTAGTTTTCCATTACATTAAAACAGAACCTTTGTTTTTCCTCCCGACTAAAACACTTTTGTCTCTGGCTACCACATATGCCTATGTTATAGGAAAGGCCAGCTTCCAGTTTTGGAATCACTTGGGGAGATAGACCTTCTTATGAGTTTGCAGAGTATTTATGATTCAAAAAAGTAAAATGAGGAACACTTGGGGGTTGAAAGTGGCGAATTAATAAGCACCTACTCTTGCATTTTCTTACATTTGGAACACACTGTTATATTTGACAAGATTTAGAATCTTCCAATATTTCCACAGAAGTTGCCTGTTTGCATTTTTAATTAAAATGTGCCAATGTGCCGTTAAGTCTCAGGTGCTGAGAACCACTGGCTCTAAGGAAGAAGAATCAAAGTGAAGTTTACAGTATCATTCATTCAGCAAATATTTATCATGCTTACTGTGATATGATCTACCAAGAAGAAATAAAAGCATATGTGGGAATTCAGTCACACTCCACGTTTTTATTAAGACCAAAGTTTTGTAGATATATGGCAACATTTTAATACATGTTTTTAGTTTGACCATTATCTATTCAAAACAATTATTTATTGTACACCTATCATGTACACTGGGCAACATGGCAATGAATAAGACAAATATGGTTAGTGCATTCATGGATTCATAGTCTAGTGATGTTGATAAACACTAAACAAAGAAAAATAGAGATAGAAAATACTATAATTATGACTGAATAAGCCATAAAGGAAATGGCTAGGGTACAGTGAAGTAGTGGATATAACAGAGGGACCTAATATTGACCAGAAAAACAGGGAGGACCTCCTTGAGGAAGTAACAGTAAGTTAAAACCTGAAAGATAAACAGAAATTAGCCAGGTGAAGAGAGAGGCAAAAAGAACCTTACACAGAGCAGAAAAGGACCTGAGAGGAAGGAAACTCCTGGATTAGAGAAAAAGACAGGGATCTCTGTAATGGTTTGCATTTCCTTACCTTTGTAACTAAATGTGCTGAATATGGTATAAACTTTTTTGGCTTCTTCAAGTCATCATTTTAATCATCAATGATTAGTTAGACTGTGCTAAGAAATGGTTTCTTTAGGAGTTATAGAGATGTGGGGAGTTGCTGCCCCTGAAATAAACGGTCCCATATAATTGTGCTTCAGGCCTTGTATTTGATGTATCTGTTTTTCTGCATCCTTATTTATTAATTTATTTTTGCCAACAACCATCCTTTCTGACTTACAATGGTGTTTTTAGTAATACTGTTCCTATTGTCAATTTTTACCTTATAATCTTCTATGGAAATCTAGATAATATAAATAATGTTGTGATTATGTCTAAAAAAATAAATGTTAAACCCAATATTATCAGGCTCTGAGTAAGAGCATGAGTCATAAATAAAATAGAGAATCCTTAAGTCATGAACTATATGATATCTATCCTGATGTTTTAGAGACCTTTCTATGTCTAGATCTGTGTGGGTTCTTAAGTCACGCCCGTCCTGTCAAGTCTAAGCTTCTCATAAGAGAAACACTGGAGGACATGCCCCATGTCTGTAAACTGAGTCCTAGAGCCATCTAACATCACTGAGTCTGTACCTCATTCTCCCCTATTCTTTCCACTCCCTTGGCTACTGAACCTAATGGCACTTACCATTACAGCAGGAATAACAACATTAAAGACAACCTGGGCCGGGAAGGTAAAATAATCCTGGAGGACAGATACCCTTCTAAAGGGTAATCATCGCTCCAGCCAATGGCTCCCAAGTTACCAGGGGCTCAGTATGACCACCCAGTGTACAGCCAGTCTGTTTTACTTTTCTAAGAAGGCTGGATATCTGACTTTTTACATGTAGTTCTCCCATTTAGAAGTGCTGCTGATTAATACAAATTATTTTTTAAATGTGGAAGGCAAACACAATACATCTGTGAGCGGGAATGCCTTCATTTCGAAATCTCTGCTCAAATCTCTGCTTCATTTATCATCTCTGCCGTCCTCATTTCCTCTTCCCTGCCTGCCCCAGGAACCAGAGTCTCTCAGACCCAGGCTTCCCTCCAAGCAGTGGTGTGCTGGTAAAGGTTTAACAATCAGCTCTCTCTGGTGTAAATCCCTGGACAATTTCAAGCTACCAAAGTGACATCTTTGAACTTGGAGTTAGTAAGAGACATGCAGTAGTAGCACATCAGACAGATACGATACATGTCAACAACTACAGGAGCACAGAGAAGAGTGAAACAACTGGGGACTGAGGACTTTTCAGTTTGTTACCTTTGTTTTTAATATAGTTTATTTACTTGGAAGTTTATATAATTTAATTTTTAATAATGGCTGTGTTTAACAATTGACTTGCAAAACTCCTGAAACTCTCAGCTCTCCTGAGCTTCTACAAGCCATCTCCTGCACGCAAGTGCTACCAAAGCATGCTCTAGTTTATGCCCACTGGCCATCTCTGGCCTCAGACCTCTCCTTCCAATGGCTAACTGTGGGCAGGCAGCCGCATCATCCCTTCAGCCCTCTCTATGACTTGCCCTTGGGATCTCACTTGGGCATCATTCAATTAAAAGTGAAAATGACTGATCTCTAGAAAAGAAGATTCTAGTAAAGTTAAAATGTAATATTTCAAACTCCTTTAAGTCATTTTTATGCATACACTTGGGTGGGTATTCACAGTGGTGTGCTAAAGAGATGCAAAACCACAGACTAACTATAGCACTTCCACCTGGAACGTTGGTGTTACTAAGTAGTTTTTTTTTTTTTTAATTTCACAGTTTTTGTCATATATATATGAAAACAAAATTAGGAGAAACTTGCTTTTTCACATCTGCCGACCTTGAGTATTTAGGGGATGGAGGAGTGAAACTGAGTGAGACAAATCAGGAGAGCTTTCATTTCTATGCAAGCTTGTGCCTTAAAACTGATAATTTTGAGCAAAAGACTGGTAAAGCCAAGACCAATATCAGATCTTTGATGCAGATAGAAAAACATAGGAAGGTAAAAATATACCAAGCTCATTATACAGCGAAGATTAAATGAATTAGGATTTGTAAGGCAGTTAGAACAGTACCTGGCATAGACTCAGCATGCTTGTTACTTCTAGTAGTTTCACGTACTTCACCTCTTTCCCATTCTCCCCCTTATTAATTTGGTGGGAAAAAAACCCAACCTCCTAAAAGGGTCAGTCTAGTAAAGGCTGCAAGGAAGGGAAAGGAAAGGTGGGAAGGAAGGGAAAGGAAACACAGTAGTCAGAGGCTCCTGTAGGAGGCAAAGGTCAAAGATTGGTGATGCTCTTAAGTCTGTGTGTAGGTACCAGACTGCCCATGTTATCAGTGCTCCAGCTGTGTCACGGTGCACACTGCACGGGATCACAGGAGGGACCAAGGATCCCACTCAGCGCTGTAGCTGAATTAAAGAGCGCACCGCACACGTTCACAAGTGGTACCAAGGAGCCTGCTATTTCAGTGCCGCTGCTGTGACACAAGAGCCAATCTGAATTGACAGGATGGAATGTGGATACCACAGTCTGATGGGGTTTACTAAAAAACAAAATCACTTCTCTATGGATCAGTAGTTTAATTTTGTTTCTTTTTGATTTTACACAAAATTGGCTTTTTCCACATCAATTCAGCTTATTGCTACAAGTGTATCTGATGGACTATTCATAAACATCTGGGTTTGGGATTTCAGGGTTACTCTTATTTGATCTATTTAGACACATCATTTTAAAATTACATTTTCATTGGCTAACATGGATTGATGTTTAAAAAGAATGAAGTGTTAACTTCAAAAAACACAATAAGGGGAATTTAAGACATTTACTTATCTTTCTGACTTTTATGGTGTTGTTTCTAAGACTCAATATAACTATCTTGACAGTGAGGAAAATTATAACATCATAAACATAATCAGTGAATCAGAGTCAGGCATAAGCTCTCTTACAAACATTGAGTGTACATAGAATTTTAAAATATGGATTTTATTTTGTAGATATGCAATGAACCTAAGCCTTGGTATTTCTTTTGGGGGGGGAAAAAAACCCTGAGCAATAACTTCACAATACTACAATGCATTCCCTGCCATTTAAAAAACTGTCACAACAATTTGAAAGGATAGTCAGGAGCATCATATTAAATACAGCAGAAAGGATTTTTTAGCTAGGAGAATGACAAGGAAAAGCACGATTAAAATTAAAGCAAATTAGAAAAATGAATGAGGATGCCACGATGGTATAACTGGGATAATACTTCTCCTCCCACTGTAAACAACAATCTTTTAAAAAAAATGGACAAAATATCTGAGACAAATGATTTTAAAATCTGATAAGAGCACAAGACTGTCATTTCTGAAAGAAAATAAATAAATGAAGTAATCTCTACTGTTACTCAAGCATTCAGTCTGAGATATGTTTTGGTCCACTCTGCAGGGAGGAGGACTCCCAAGTGATACAGACGAGTCTCAATGAGATTATGAGATAGAGGTTAGAGTTCCTGAGCATCAGAGTTTGGGAGAAAAGGATGCTTCCTAGAAAAAGCTCTAGAATTCTCTGTATCATTCATCTAGCATCACTGGCTGACTACCAACGTACACATGTGTAGGGTGAAATTCCATGAAACCGGATAAAGAACAACAAGAAGCCACAAACTGAACAATTCCCAAAGCTCACACAGGGCTCAGAGATGTTCAGATTTCTTACTTGTCAGACTGAAGAATGCTTGATGAACATTCAGAACACTTAATAAAGACTCCAGAAGGGCCATGTCCCAGAGTAAAGGCTACTCTTAACTCTCCCTAATAAAGATTAAAAACAAGCCTCGTAAGAATCGGGTGGATCCATGTAACTTAACTGAATGCCAAAAGGAAGTCCATACCTCTTTGAGGAAAGACAACAAAATTCAGCATGCAACAATGTACAATAATTATCTACAATGTCTGTATTCTGCTTAAAGACAGCTAGATATGCAAAGGGGCAGAAAAAAAGTTAACCATACCCAAAATTAAAATTAGCCAATGGAGACAGACAGGAATGAAAGAAATGATATATTTTGCAACAGGGACTTAACAATAGCTACTATAAATATGCTAAGGGATTTAAAATACAACATGAATATAATAATGATTAAAATTAAATATATAAAAAGAACCAAATGGAATGTCTAGAGATAATATATAGAACAAAAAACTAAATCACTGGGTAGGAGGAAGAGCTTATTTAACTCTACAAAGAAAAATTTAGTGAGCTTGAAGACAAGTAATCAAAAATTTTCAAAAGTAGGCACAGAGAAACAAAAAATACTGAAAAGTTTAACAAAACCTCAGAGGTGTGTGGTCTACCATATTATTATTATTATTTTTTTGACGGTACGCGGGCCTCTCACTGTTGTAGCCTCTCCCGTTGTGGAGCAGGCTCCGGATGCGCAGGCTCAGTGGCCATGGCTCACTGGCCCAGCCGCTCCGCGGCACGTGGGATCTTCCCAGACCGGGACACAAACCCGTGTCCCCTGCGTTGGCAGGCAGACTCTCAACCACTGCGCCACCAGGAAAGAAGTGAGAAGAGGATACAGAAAAATAACATTTATAGAAATAATAACTAAAAAATTCCAAATTTGATGAAAAATATAAACCTACAAATTCAAGAAAGTCAATGAATCTGAAGGAAGATAAATACAAAGAAAATCACACCAAGGCAGTTAGTTCATAATCAAATTTCTGAAGACTAGTGTAAAAGTTATAAAAGAAAAGTTACAGAACATTATGAAAGCAGATATATAAAGAACAAACATTACACAGAAAAGAATAAAGACAAGACTGCTGACTCCTCGTGAAAAAAATCCTCCAACTCACGCCCCCAACCAAATGCAAGTCAGAAGACAAGAAAATTACATCTTTAAATACTGGGAAAAGTCCACCATAGACGTAGAGTAATGGAAAAAGCTTCACTCCTGCACTAACCACAGAAAAATCTGAATAATCTCCAAAATCCTAACTTTTCTTGGACCCATCAGAACTGAAGACACAGAGAAACCAATTACTCGGACATCTAAGAAAAGGCAAGTACCTCCACACACAGGCTTGAAGAAGGCAGGGCTACAAACAAGGTGGTAAAATTTCAGCTGAAATATCTGACATATTACTAAAGGCCAAGTAAGGGCTAGTGTGAAAGTATACATGCTCTGAGAATCACAGATATAATAGGAGTTTACATCCATTCACAGACCCTTTACTGGTTTCACTGGATGCTCACAAAAATTACTGAGGCAGGATAGGTGACCTAAGAAAGACCCGCCTGTGTGAAGGCTCCTAACAAGAACTTAAACTCTAACACTGAAGACCTAGCAAAAGAAGAGCTGTGTTCATTTTCAGGCACAAATACTAATTATCTCAGTCTCTACTATCCTACACATGATGCCTGAGTTTCAGTAAATTATTATGAGATGCAAACTAAGAAAGAAAAAAAAGAAAGCCTGACTGCCCTGGCAATCCCACATCTAAGTATTATCCAGAGGAATTAAAAAGTTATCTTCACACAAAAGTCTGTACACAATATTTATAGTAGCTTTATTCATAACTGTTGAAAACTGGAACCCTAGATGTTCTTCAAATGATGAACAGACAAACAAAATATGGTACATCATATACTAGAATATGACTCAGTAGTAAAAAGGAATGAACTATTGAATCACATAACATGGATGAAACCTCAACATATTTTTCTAAGTGAAATAAGCCAGCTCCCAAATGCTACATATTGTATTATTCCATTTATATGATAACATTAAAAAGGGAAAATTATCAGGATGAAAAACGATTGGTGGTTACCATGGGTACACACTGATTAAAAACACAACAAATAAATAAATAAATAAATGAAGGAGAAGGAACAATTCATCCTTACAGAATAATTCCAATCATTTAATGTAGACAGAATGAAGGAATGGAAAACGGCCATTAGAACACTATAGTATCAACTGCTACAGGAAAATTCTATCACTGAATGCTAAAATTAGTGGACAAAAGTTTAAAGAGAAACACGATATTTACACAGCCTCAAGGTGTCTCCTCCCCAACTATTTATTAATTATAAAGAGGTAAATAGTAATTTTACACCAGAGAAGTCTGACAGCTACCACCTAAACCAAGCCACCAAAATGAACACCATCATTAATAAGTTATATTGATATTATGAGTCCCTGATATAATAAACTGAGGAAAGCCCACCATCTCTGTGATATTCTTCCCCAAAATCAATAATCTCAATCTACTCATGAGAAAAGCACCACAGAAAACAAATTGAGGGACATTCTTCAAAAACCTGAGCAGCACTCTTGACACTGCTGATGTTAAGGTCATAAAAAAAAGAGGAGAGATTGAGAAACTGTTATTAAGTTGGAGAAGACTGACAAGATATGATAACCAAATGCACTGTGGGCCCTGTATGGGATCCTGGAACAGAATAACAACACTAATGGAATAGCTGGTGAAATTCAAATAAAATCTGCAGTTCGGTTAATAGTATTGTGCCAATGTTAATTTCTTAATTTCAATAGTTATACCGTGGTTATGTAAGATGTTAACATTAGGAGAAGCTAGGTTAATCATCTACAGGAACTCTCTACTATCTTTGCAGCTCCTCTCTATGTCTAAAATTATTTCAAAAGAAAAAGTTAAAAATAACTATAATTAATATGTTAAAAGTTCTAGTCAATAGGATAAGCAACATTCATAAACAGACTGGGACTTTTCAGCAGATAGTGGAAACTACAAGAAACAACCAAACAGAATTGTACCAGATATAAAGATTGCATTTGAGGGGTCCACAACTAGACTTGACACAGCTGAAGTAAGAATCAGTGATCTTAAGACAGATCAGTAGAAATTACCCAAAGGGAAACACAAAGAAAAATATAGTGACAAAAAAAGCATAATAGAGCACCCAAGAGCTCTGAGACAAAGTCAAATAATCTAATATACTGTAACTGGAATTCCAGAAGGAGAAGAGGGAATAAGGCAGCAGAAATATTTTAAGGTAGACTGGATTAAAAGATTTCTAAAAATGATTAAAGATACCACATCACAGATCCCAAAAGATAAAGAGAACAACAAGAAAGAGAAAAATTGAAACGCTGGAGAAAAACAATAAAGACCAACACCATAGCATTCTATATCCAGGAAAAATGTCCTTGAAAAATGAACATCAATTTGTTTTCAAATAAACAAAAGCTGAAAGAACTTGTTGATGGCAAAACTTCATCACAAAAAAATATCTAAAGTTCTTCAGTTGGAGGGAAAATGATATCAAGTGTTAACTTGGGTCTATCTAAATTAATAAAAAGCAACAGAATTGGTAAATACGTGGATAAATGTAAAAGCCTTTTTTCCCTCATTTTTAAACTTCTGAGGTAAGAAAATAATTGCTTAAAACAAAAGTAATTACAATGTTTTGTGGGTTTATGTCATATGTAGAGATAAATGCATGAGAATAATAGCAGAAAGTATAGAGGTGAACTAAAATAACTGTGGTAAGGTTTTTCTATTATAAGTGAAATGGTATAAAATTATTTAAAGATAGACTAGCAACATTAACTAAAAACTTTAAACACATATAGCAAGTAATAGTGGGGAAAATGAAGTACAAAAATATTTAATCAATGCAAAAGAAGGCAAGAACAAGGAAAGAAGAAAACAAAATGGGAAAACTAGAAAACATTTAAACTCAATCACATAGGTAATTATCTTAACGTAAATGGTGCAAACACACCAATTAAAAGTCAGAAATTATCAAATTAGGTTTTAAAAACCCCAACTATATGTTGTTTATCAGTAAAAAACATTAACTATAAAGACACAGACAAGTTAAAAGGATTAAAAATGATATGCCATGCAAACGCTAAACGTTAAGAGAGCTCAAATAGCAATTTTTACATAAAACAAATCAGACTATGAAACAAAAAAATATTATAAGGGGTATATGGATACCTCATAATGTTACATCAAAAAGACAGAACAATACCGATTTAATGAATTCCTATTAAAGTCCCAGGAATTTTTATTGTAGATATAGACAAGATTATTCTAAAGTTTATATGGAAAGGTAAAGGAACTAGAATAGCTAAAATAATTTTGAAAAAGAAAATTAAATGGGAGGAATTAGTCTACTCAAATTCAAGACTTATTACATAGCTACAGTAATCAAGAGAGTGTGGTACCAGTGGAGGGATGGATATACAGATGGTTGGAACAGAACAAGGAGTTCAGAAGTACATGCACACAAATATATCCATTTATTTATTTTTTATCATGGTTAAAAATATGTATATATGAAACATAAAATTTATTATTTTAAGCATTTTTAAGTGTGCAATTCAGTGTCATTAATTATATTCACAATGCTATGCAGCCATCACCACTATCTATTTCTAAAACTTTTCCATCACTACAAATAGAAAATCTAACCATTAAGCAATAACACCCCATTTACCTTCCCCTGATGACCTCTAATCTATTTTTTGTCTCTATGAATTTTCCCATTCTAGATCATTCATATACATGCAATCGCAATATTTATCCTTTTGTGTATGGCTTATTTCATGTAGCACAATGTTTTCAAGATTCGTCCACGTTGTAGCATGTATCAGCGCTTCATTCCTTTCTATGGCTGAATAATATTTCATTGTATGTATATACAGTTGATCCTTGAACAAAGCAGAGGTTAGGGTTGCCCACGCCCCATACAGTAAAAAAATCCCCCTATAATTTATAGTCAGCCTTCCTTATATACCTGGTTCCTCCATATTCGTGGTTCTGTATCTGAGGTTGGATTCAACCAACCTCAGATCATACAGTACTGCAGTATTTACTGCTGAAAAAAATCCACTGATTTGTGAACCCTCACATTCAAACCTGAGTTGTTCAAGGGTCAACTGTACTACATTTTGTTTATCAATTCATCTGTTGATGGACACTTGAGTTGCTTCTACTTTTTATCCATCATTAGTAATGCTGTAAGGAACATTTGCATATGCATATCTGTTTCAGTCCTTGTTTTCAAATATGTACATACTTGTAAAGTTGTTTTTAAGGTTTAAGTTTACAAAAAAGAAAACTGGTTCAAATACATAAGAATAGCGGCAAATAACCCAACAGAGAACTAGGCAAAGGGGAAAAAATTACACACTTCTTTTCACAAAAGAATACAAATAAATATGGCAAAAGGGCTTAGCATTATTAGTAATCAGAGAAATGAAAAACAAGAAAATAAGAAGACACACACCCACATCTGCACATGCTTTCTTCTACTTGGAAGGGTCATTGTGTCACCTACACACAGACATACACTTCTGACTGGCTACATCTTTTTCCTTATTCCCCTCTGTTCTCTGAAATGACCTAAATGCAATGACACTGTGGTAGCAATGAACACTTCTAGCACAAAGATCTTGTTTTCTAAATCCCATTCTCTACTAAAAGGAACCAGAAATTCTTGGGAAAATGGCTGATTCTAGGGCTGGGGAAGGAAAAGTACAAGATGAGCCTAGCACATCTTGTGCAAAAAATAAGTAAGGAAGTGTTCAAAGAATGATGGGACATGTCAGTGAGTCACAAGAGACAACTTAAGGGCCTCCTCATGGTCAATCTGTGACAATTTGAGCATCAAAATGAATAATAAAAATAATGGATTATTACTGACTTGAACAACAAAAAAGAATCAATGAGTCTATATTGGGGTGTGTGTGTGTGTGTGTGTGTGTGTGTGAAAGAACAAAGAGAGGAAGGAAGAGAGTAAGAAGAAAAGCACATCCTCAGAAAATTCCCTACATGTGTTTTATATGCTAATTAACAAGATTTTTCTGTATTCTGCCCCCCTCTGGATAGCATGTCTTTTCCTTTTTCTAGGTAAGCAATTATAGAGCAATAGGCATGCTCTGGGGAGCTCCCTGACATTCCGTGTGTTTTAGTGTTTCCAGTAAAGAAAATCAAAGGTTCACAAGATGAGCACATGTAGTACCCCACAGTTACAACAGTACCTTACCTTTATGCAGGACCTTACAATTTTCAAGGCTATCTTGATTTTTGTAATGAATTTAAGACAGATGCAGGGTGAGTGATTACTCCTATTTTGCAAGCCGTTAACAAAGAGGCTCACAGAGTCAAGTAAATTGCAAAGATGGAATTACAGATGAAGTTTTCAGATGCTTAGTCCATTGTTTCAAGAAATACGTTCCACGGAGCTGTTATCCTTAGGGAAGGTGCACTAACAATAGTCAGGCATGCTTGGTTCATCTTCACCCCACAGCAGCAATAGCAAAGCCAAGTATGTGGCAATCTGGCCTCATGGACCTGAGTAAGTTTAAAATTCAAAGGCCATGTTCCATTTCTGCCACTGATTTACTCTGTGGCCAACTAATAATGTAGTGATATTAGTTTTCTCACCTCTTACACTCAACAGGATAAAACATGCAGGTCCATAATATAGACAGTTAAAAAGAAATAAAGTTAAATCAGAATCTAAGTGCAGCGAGAGAATTCTTTTGCTTTTGATTTCACTAACACTTCCAGACTTTTTAAACTAGGATTTGCGTTTGGCTGTTTGAATCCTGAGTTGGGGTTATTTGCAATATATGAAACACTGTGAGTGAGTAGTGAAGTTTACATTTGCAATGAGACCTTCCTCTGAAAGGACTGAGGCTGAACTACTCTTTAGCTTTCCATGTTTGGAAAAGGAACTGAAATAAGCACTTAAATCCCTGTCCCCCCACTTTTGTAATATGAGTCAGACTTCAGGAAAGCTCTCCTCTTTCCCCACACAAAGAAAATTTTTATGTTCCTATCTAGTGTAGAGCTATCTAATGACCAAAGAAAATCCCAAGATCTTTTTTCCTGGAAAAGCCCCTCGTTTTAATAGAACAGTCAGCCTGTCAGGGAGAACACAGCAAACGTAATTGGCAGCCTTGGAGCAAACTTAATTGGCAGTTCCAGGAGTCTGTTCATGCACCTGATATGGCTAAAACAGTTACTGAAAGGACAGCATGTGGTTTTCAAATTGCAGGGAACTGAATATTATGGGAACTCCACCCGTATAACTTGGGATGTCATTTAGCATTTCACAAACTCTTATTTCTCAGATTATTCTGTGAATAAAGACATCCTAGAGAGGAACTGAAGCCATTCTTTATGATATCTGTTCTGGACTCTCAGTTTCTCAATAAATTCTCAAGTGACTCCCAACGTTAAAAAGTTAGGACTTCCCTAGTTTGTGCTGTTCAACGTCAATATTCAAAAAGTATAATGCTTTGTGTCCAGCCAAGTGCTTTCATATTTATTATTCATTCATTTACTCATTTAACAAATACTGTGCATCTCCAAAACATAAGACATGGTGGGGAATCCAAAATTATTGACCTAATCTCTTCCCTTATAGAGCTTAAAATCCAGAATAGGGGTAATAGCACCATTTAATTTATTAGTAAAATACATACTGGTGTAAAAAGTGACAGAAGAGAAGTTCTCAGTGCCCTGGGGATGCAAAGGAGGGAGAGATGCCCTAGGTTTGGAGCAACTGTTGAAAGCTTCACGGGGGAGAGGGCGCTTGCCCTGAGTTTTGAAGGATGGGAAGGATTTCATAGGTGAAGGTGTAGGATGGCGAGATGGCAACAGCATAAGCAACGATATGCAGACAGAAGCATGTGTGACAAGTACACTGACAGTCAATCTAATCAAAATGGTAATGTCGATGACCATAGTAATCTATTGCTGCTCAAATTACATTAGATTATTTGGATCCTAGCACGCCAATAAATTTTAATCATTAATGGTTTCACGCCATTCCTATTAGAATCCCTCCAAATGAATAAAACAACGAATGATATAATACTGTACATCAACATTTGATGAATACAAACAACTTTATTTGGAATGTAATAAAAATATGAAAATATTTTTTGTTAAATCTTTTATAGAGTCAAAGTTCAAACAGATAAATGTTGCTTTGATAGAATGTTCCACGACATTAGGACTTCTGTATTTTGAACTGATGGCCACTAAATTTTCCAGCTTTTGTTTCCTAATCTGCAAAGCAGGGATCACTTGATCGGAATAGCTCCTTCCAACCGTATGATTCTCTAAACACACCTTAACTCAATAGCACACAGCTATAGATTATCAGTTGCCATCTAGATATTGTTCAAATGCAATAACTTCTCAAACATCAGTGCCTGACTCTACCACAAAATCTAATAATTTTACAAAAACAGTATTTTTTAAGTTAGGAGACAAGAAGGTGGTACCCAGACACAGAAGTGTCGAAAAAGTAGCCATCTTGGAGACCGTACTGAGAAAACCCATCAGAACACTTGAGCTCCGGCCTGAGGGACAGAAGTGTAAAGGAGTAGAGGAAGCAGATGTGGTGGAGAGGGAAGTGCTCTGACTGGGAAGAGGAAATGTGCTCTGTTCTCAGCTCTGCCATGGACAAGCTGTGTGACTCTGGATAAATCCTCTCAGCTCTCTGGGCCCCAGTCTCCCTGGTTATAAATAAATTGATCCAAGAAACACCTTTGATTCAATTAAGTGCTGTGAAAATCTATGATTCTAAGGGAGACATATGATTCAACGTCTTGGTGCTAAACGATAGCTATAATGCTCAGATTCATCAGAAGAATGTATATCATTATTTTACGCCGGCACTTTTTACTATTCAGGAAGGCTTTCCTACCACCCCTTCTGTTCCAGCCCAGTTTTCCGCTTTTATTTCTGGGTCTTCTGATTAAAACCAGTTGTTCCCAGTCGTGTAAACGTTCCCGTTTATCTCCTAAGCCCTTCCAAGAGTGTTTCTGAGGCTTGTGGGTGACCTGCTTCCGCTGTTCCACTCAGTTATGTGGGAAACAAGACTTTCCTGATGCTTTCCATTGCTAAAAACGGAAGGCGTTCAGCCCAGACCTCCAAGTTACTAGCCCGGAAGATAAGCAGAAAAATAACTGAAACTCAGAACAGCTGCAGTCCCTGCTAGGTCCTTAAATTCTGAGTAATCAAGCACTAAGGGGAACTTAGCAAATGTGAGTTTTTCATTTGTTTGCAAAGGTCATGAAACGAGCACAAAAAAATGAGGGTTACGACAGTTTATAGAACACATATATTTATGAAACAATTATTAGTAGAAAGATGCTCTACTTGGCATTACGGTAACTTTTATTCCTACTTTACATGAATTATATCCCTGGGTAAAAAGAAAAGGAATCCAAGATGAAATTCCTGTTTGTCAAGAAAGTTTAGCTTCATTTTTAGTTAAAAAAGCTACACAACGAAATTCATGCACTTCAGCATATGGACATTATTTTTGGCTCAGCAGTCTTTGCATATATATTTTTGCTTCTTATTCATTCATTCGTTCATTGATCTAAGGTACCTGGCTTCAGGAGTGCCTGGCTTATGTCTGGTTCAGAGCCTCAGGTGAGAGTATATTCACTAAATAGACACAGTAATAGACACTGAAGGTAAATGACAGTCGTCGTCTACCTGTAAATATACTCGCTAATGATCTAAGATATTCTAATGATCATCCCCTCTTATCTTGCCCCCCCCCCGCAAACGTGCTCTTTAAAAGAATTTTACACGTTTTTATTATCCTATCAATTTCTTGTGTGAAACAATTAAACAACTTATATATTCTTTCCCACTTCATTTATTAGTTGCTTAAAATGGCGATACGACACACTCTGGAATGAATTCTAAGGCAAAGAAAGATATGTAATCTGGTGAATATGTAATAGTTTCAGGGCTAAAGAAGAATCAGAACATAAAAAGCCTGTGAAACGAATAGAAAGGAAGGCATAAGGAATGTTCCAGAAGTGCTCTGGATTGGGCAGAGGGTGGTGGAACGCTGGGCCCAGGCTTTTAAAGGTTAAGGAGAAAGACAATTGCATGACTCCGCGGTAAAGACTGTAGTCAGAGCAGTTAGTTAGCACGTGGAGAGTTCATGCTAGCAGCCAGTGGCATTTCAAAGTCATCCTGGAGAGAAACGGGGACACCGGACACCGAGGTGGGTGGGCGTGAGCGCGGAGGGCAGGCAGAGGTTTGTGGGTCGGCGCCACACGGTAAGAGGAGCCGAGGAGCTGGCATTCCCCGAGCCTTATCCTGCATTAAATCCCGACTGCAATTCTGGGAAGCAGCTACAATGACTGGATTTCTAATCAATAAAAATATCTTAAAACGGAAGCTTATGCAATTAAGTAACTTTCCCAACGTCTCAAAGCTAGTGGACTTGAGGATACGGGGAGGGGGAAGGGTAAGCTGTGACAAAGTGAGAGAGGCATGGACATATATACACTACCAAACGTAGGGTGGATAGCTAGTGGGAAGCAGCCGCATAGCACAGGGAGGTCAGCTCGGTGCTTTGTGACCACCTAGAGGGGTGGGATAGGGAGGGTGGGAGGGAGGGAGACGCAAGAGGGAAGAGATATGGGGATATATGTATATGTATAACTGATTCACTTTGTTGTAAAGCAGAAACTAACACACCACCGTAAAGCAATTATACTCCAATAAAGATGTTAAAAAAAAAAAAAAAGCTAGTGGTGCCTGACCCAGTGCTCACGTTCAGACCTCCTCCAGTTCCAGAGCAGGGACACGGAGATGCTTCCTCTCTGGTGCACCCTCTCGTACTCTGTTCTTCTGATGCCCTGATTCTACTGGAAACTTCGCACACGAATGGGAATTCTTTGTCACCCATGCACCTCTCCCACAGAGTGCTGTAATCTCCTCCAGGAACTTCACGGCTGATTGAATCATTGCTCAATGCACGTGATAACATAAAGGTCTTTGGTGTCCTGAGAATGCCCCATCTTCCTATTCAGCTTACACTTGCCCTAGATTTTGCCAATGTGGCAGTTAAGTCTTTTCCCTACAGACTGCATTTCAATGTCTAAAGAGAAGGTGCAAGATTTGAATTTAGTTTACGTTCTTTCTTTCCTTCCCCTGCCTTTTCCCTCTCACCCTCTCTCCTTTTTTTCTCCCTCCCTCCCTCCTTTTTCCTTTCTTTCCTCCTTCCTTCCTCGCTCCCTCCCTCCCTCTCCCTTCCTCCCTCCCTCCGCCCCCCCCCCTTTCTTTCTTTCCTTTTCTAAATGGTTCTATCCCCAGCACTAGCACCTGGAAATAAAATGGCATCTAATCTAAGGAATATAAATATTGTGTGTGTGTGTGTGTGTGAGAGAGAGAGAGAGAGAGAGAGGTGTGAATTAGTATGATGTGAACTTTAAACTTTTTAATTTATTATAAATTATTCCAGATGTATAAACCTGTATGAATAATAATGCAACAAATGCCCATATACTCATTTCTCATCTTAGGAAATAAAATCTTTCAAATACAGTGAATTCCTCTAAAGTTCCAGGCCTAAATAAATACTTTGTGATGAATTAAATAGAAGGTATAGTACCTGCTTCCATTTCATTTTCAAATTAACATTTTAAATTAATTTTGAAAAATTTACTTTCATTAGTAATGAATGATTCTGTCATCTTCTGTGACCCAATTCTTTGTGTACTTGGATGTCTTTCTGTCACTTCACATTCAAATCACCAAAACCAGAAATGACCAACTTCCCCACCAAACTGTCTTCCCCTCTGGGTTTCCCCATTCTGCAAGAAGCCTCACAATTCTCGCAGGTCACCCAGGTTTGATGTGTGGATCACGTAAGATTCTATCCTTCGCAGCACCCCCTAAGCCTGATCAGTCAGTCTCCAGATGCTACTGTTTCATTTCTCTGTGTTGGTTCTGTGTTTCTCATCTCCTTGGCCACACTCTAGCCCGGTGGCCCTCAAACTGTCATCCAGGGACCCGTGGGAGTCCCCAAGACTCTTTCAGGGTGTCAGGGGGTCGAACGATTTTCATGATAAATTTAGGGTGTTACTGGCCTTTTTCACTTTCTCTCACAAGCAGAGAGTGGATTTTTCCAGAGCCCACATGTCTTGTGACGTTACAACAAACTGAATGCCTGACAACTGAATATATGACAATTCAGCTGGATTCTATTAAACCAGACAGGAAAGGAATTTGCAAAAGTATAAAATAAGGTCATTTTTCTGTTTTTTTTCAAAAACATAGTTATTTTTTCATGAAAATGCTTGTATGCTTTTACATAATGGGTTTATTGTTATTTTTAAATAATTTAATACATATTTTAAAATTTTATCTGTATTAATTTCAAATCTGATAAACATTGATAGATAAAACCCACATAAACAAAAGCACTTTGTTGGGGCCTGCCATCATTTTTACGTATATCAATGATCCCAAGACCACAACTTTGAGAACTGCTACTGCGCTAGTCCATGTACTCATTGCCTCAGCTCTGTCACTTGTAAAATATCTTCTCAGTGACTTCCCAGCCTCTGGTCCTTCTCTCTTCTGTTCGTCTACGCATGACTGCTGATTTCACCTTCTTAAGAAAATAATATTTTCCATAATATTATTCCCTTGCTCAGAATCCACTGATGGAGTAATCTTTAATTCCTAAAACATTTTCAACTCTATCAATTCTCCAGTTTTATCAACCACAACTTCTCCTCCAAAACCATCCACTTAAGCCATCTACTGGTCAGGCTAGTTGCACCGACTCCAGAAAATACTTTCATTCACCTCCCAACCTTTTTTCAGATTGTTCTGTCTCCCATCCCGTCCCTGGACTCGGCACCTCTCCTCGGCCCAGACTGAGGCAGCATAGCGAAGTGCAGAGTCAAGAGCCTGTGCTTTAGAGTCCGGTTTGAACTCCAGTCACCTCTCAACTATGTGATATAGGCAATTTACCTTCTGGAATTGTAAAATAGAAAATAAAGCCCAGTAGCACCTACTTCAAATGGCTGTTGTAAAGATCATATGAGGTCATGTTTAATAAATTAGGAATTCAGTGTTAGGCAATATTGTTATCCAACTCCTGCCTAAGATTTCAAATTTTCCATGAAGCCTTCTCAATCTTTTTCATCCAACACTGTTCTCTCCCTCTTCTACTCCACTTACTGGACTGGAAAGTTTTGGCCCACACATCCCAAGTGAGATAAGAAGTGACCATGTGACCTCTCTCTCTCTCTCTTTCTGTCCTCTCCTCCCTGACCTTCTTTCATTCTCTCCCCTCTTTTCTTCTCCCTTTCTCTCTCCACATATGTATCTGTTTTCTTAGAACCTACCCAGTGCTGTTACACCTGATTCAATAAATTCAATGTGTGTGTCACTGCTCCTCTGCTTTCCATAAAATGATACACATAAACCAATTCTCAGCTGACAGGGCCACATAAAATGCATTTGATCTATAACCTTTCGTTCATCCTGCCCTTCTCAGAACAGCTAGGCCAAGTCTTCCTCTAGGATAATAAATCCATTCACTTGAAAAAGGAAACTCAAACAGGAAACATTTTATATAGAGAGGAGATCTGATGATAGAATCATCCAAACTACACAAAAATGAGGCCAAAGGCTGGTTGATTCTGGCTGAAAATCAGTCCTACTGTGAAATGACTTTTAGCCATCCCCAACTTCTTAGAAGTGTGCTGGGAATTTACAGGGCTTGAAATCTTCAGTCAGGGCTCTGTCAGTAAGGGATGGATGTGGATTGTGACAGGGTATAGAAAAGCCTCCAACTTAGAGTTCAGACTTGCCCTGATGTGCTCTGAGGTCATGGATGGCTGCTTCATAACTGTGAGTTGGTCCTTTGACCTCTGGAGATCAGCTTTATGGTCTGCTAAATGGACCACAGTTGTTAAGGGATCAAATTATATATATATATAAATATATTTTGTAAATTGGTGTGTAATGCTGAAATCCACCTAACATTTCATACCTCAGAAGTTAAAATTCTGAGAGATTTGTATGTCAGTCTTTAGAGACTCCAATATATTTTTGTACTAGTTTTACTTATTTATTTTTTTTCCTATTTTTTTATTGGAGCATAACTGCTTTACAATGCTGTGTTAGTTTCTGCTGTACAATGAAGTGAATCATCTATATGTATACCTATATCCCCTCCCTCTTGGACCTCTCCCACCCCACCCCCATCCCACCCATCTAGGATATACTTTTTAAAAGCCATATTCATAAATGACCTAAAAACATAAAGAGATTTGTCTTAAAAGCATAACTCTGGAATGTAACTACTCATTATGTCTCAAGGGCATTATAATGTTGTAGAAGGCAGGCACCAGAGCTCCTGTAACATACAGGATATTAACAATTAAGAAAAATAGCATTTTCCTACAAGTTCTTTCTTAGAGATCTCCACAAAGACCTTTACTCAAAGAGGAAACAAAGTCCATATCCAGAAAACACTTTGACACAATATTTTGGATCATATCAATCTTTTTGTTACTTTAGAGAGGCTGGCTATGTGACAGAGTAGCCAATAGTGTGAACTCTAGTTTGCCTCACTTTGGTGGGGCTGCTTGCAGATGCATCTAGTTCACAAAGGCAGTGATACCAACAGTTCCAACAGCTGTAGCCCATACCTAGGACTGGTGATTAGCTATCTGTTGCTGTGTAACAAATTACCCCCAAATGTGATGGCTTCAAACAACAAACATTTCTTTCTCTCACAGTGCTGTGGGTCAGGAATTCAGAGCAGCACAGCTGAGTAGCCATGGCTCAGAGTCCCTCAGGGGTTTGCACTCAAGACAGTAGGTGGGGCTGCAATCATCTGAAGGTGTGACTGGGGATGGAGGGCCTGCTTCCAAGGTGGCTCACTCATGTAGCTGGTAATTGGGAATGCAGTTCCTCTCCACAGGGCTCCTTGTGTATCCTCAGCCCATAGCATCTGGTTTCCCCTCGAGTGTACAGTCTTAGAGACCAAGGGGAAGCTTCAATGTCCTCTATAACCCAGCCTCATGAGTCAAACACTGTCATCTCTGCCAAACTCTACTGGTCACACAGAGCAGCCCTAACTTCATGTGAAAGGAAATAGCACAGGACATGAATGCCAGGATGGGAGACTCACTGGTACCATCTTGGAGACTGGCTATCGAGGGCAGGCTACGGCATCTGTATCCCGGGGCAGTTCCAAAACATGTTTGAAGGCATCTTGCATGACTGAAATGTTTCCACTGCTGGTTCTCTGACTCTCTGAGAGACTGAGTGGTTATTAAATATCTTTTTATCAAATTTATTTTCTGCTAAATTAATCAGGATTGGTTACAACTGCTTGCAATTAAAAACTGTCTGATATATTTTGAGGAAAAGACTTAGAAATGCATTTTTACCTGATTATCCTGGAAAGCAACTTAGTACCATTTGTAACATGGAAAGTTTCTTTATGTAAAATTAGACTATGCAGTCTCTTTCTAAGCTGGATTACTGCCTTGTTTCATAGTGATTCACCTTTCACTGCAGAACTTCCAGCCTGGAATTTAGGTGGAGTTGTTGGTATCATTATGAACATATGTTTTCACGAGTTATGATTTCGGTCACAAAAAAGTTTCCTCAAAATAACGATATTAGCAAAACTACCTTTTTTTCAGATTATTTTTTCAGTTTAAAAATCTCTCATGACAAATGAGACTGGGGAAAAGCATTACAGTTTAACATAGACATGCATAAAAAGAAAGCACATAGAATCACTTTGCAAACAGTTTGCCATTGCCTACTATAAATGAACATATACATACTCTATGACCCACCAACTCTACAGTTTGGTTTATACCTAAAGGAAATACATGTATGTATTCACCAAAAGATGTGTACAACCATTTTCCCATCAGCTCTACTCACTATCCAGAAACAAAAAGTACTTACTGAATAATTCCATTTACACAAGGTACAAAAAAAAAAAGGCAAAAGAAGTTTATGGTGTCAGAAGTTAGAGTAATGATTACCCTAAAGAATAGGAAATGATATCGACCAGCAGAGAACAAGAGAAGAGCTCGTGGGATAATGCTCTGGTGATAATCTAGTTCTTGATTTGAGCACTGGTTACAATGGTATATTCAGTTTGTAAAAAATCTTCAAGCTGCACACTTATGAACTGTGTATTTTTATATGTATATTTTCCTTCAGAGAAAGGTTTATTTAAAAAGCATAATGGGGGGACCTTCAAGATGGTGGAGGAGTACGACTTGGAGATCACCTTCCTCCCCACAAATACATCAAAAATGCATCTACATGTGGAACAACTCCTAGAGAACACCTACTGAACGCTGGCAGAAGACCTCAGACCTCCCAAAAGGCAAGAAACTCCCTACGTACCTGGGTAGGGCAAGAGAAAAAAGAAAAAACAGAGACAAAAGAATAGGGATGGGAGCTGCCCCTCTGGGGGGGGAGCTGTGAAGGAGGAAAAGTTTCCACACACTAGGAAACCCCTTCACTGGTAGAGACAGGGTCAGGGGGGTGGGGGGGGGGAACCTTCGGAGCCACGGAGGAGAGCGCAGCAACAGGGGTGCAGAGGGCAAAGTGGAGAGATTCCCACACAGAGGATCGGTGCTGACCAGCACTCACCAGCCCAAGAGGCTTGTCTGCTCACCTGCCGGGGCGGGTGGGGGCTGGGAGCTGAGGCTCCGGCTTTGGTCGGATCGCAAGGAGAGGACTGGGGTTGGCGGCGTGAACACAGCCTGCAGGGGGTTAGTGCACCACGGCTAGCCGGGAGGGAGTCTGGGAAAAAGTCTGGAGCTGCCGAAGAGGCAAGAGACCATTGTTTCGTGGTGTGAAAGGGAGGGGATTCAGAGCACTGCCTAAACGAGCTCCAGAGACAGGAACGAGCCAACATTGTTCTCAATGGTGAAAAACTGAAACCATTTCCACTAAAATCAGGAAAAAGACAAGGTTGCCCACTCTCACCACTATTACTCAACAAAGCTTTGGAAGTTTTAGCCACAGCAATCAGAGAAGAAAAAGAAATAAAAGGAATCCAAATCAGAAAAGAAGAAGTAAAACTGTCACTGTTTGCAGATGACATGATACTATACATAGAGAATCCTAAAGATGCTACCAGAGAAGTACTAGAGCTAATCAATGAATTTGGTGAAGTAGCAGTATACAAAATTAATGCACAGAAGTCTCTTGCATTCCTGTACACCAATGATGAAAATTCTGAAAGAGAAATTAAGGAAACACTCCCATTTACAATTGCAACAAAAAGAATAAAATACCTATGTATAAACCTACCTAAGGAGACAAAAGACCTGGAGACAAAAAAACTATAAGACACTGATGAAAGAAATTAAAGATGGACAGAGATAAACAAACATATGGAGAGAGATACCATGTTCTTGGATCGGAAGAATCAACATTGTGAGAGTGACTCTACTACCCAAAGCAATCTACAGATTCAATGCAATCCCTATCAAACTACCAATGGCATTTTCCACAGAACTAGAACAAAAAAATTCACAATTCGTATGGAAACACAGAAGACCCCAAATAGCCAAAGCCATCTTGAGAAAGAAAAACAGAGCTGGAGGAATCAGGCTTCCTGACTTCAGACTATACTACATAGCTTCAGTAATTAAGACAGTATGGTACTGACACAAAAACAGAAATGTAGATCAATGGAACAAGATAGAAGGCCAGAGATAAACCCACACACATATGGTCACCTTATCTTTGATAAAGGAGGCAAGAATATACAATGGAGAAAAGACAGCCCCTTCAATAAGTGGTGCTGGTAAAACTGGACAGCTATATGTAAAAGAATGAAATTAGAACACTACCTAACACCATACACAAAAATAAACTCAAAATGGATTAAAGACCTACATGTAAGGCCCAACACTATAAAACTCTTAGAGGAAAACATAGGCAGAACACTCTATGACATAAATCACAACAAGATCCTTTCTGACCCACCTCCTAGAGAAATGGAAATAAAAACAAAAATAAACAAATGGGACCTGATGAAACTTAAAAGCTTTTGCACAGCAAAGAAAACCATAAACTAGATGAAACGACAGCCCTCAGAATGGGAGAAAATATTTGCAAACGAAGCAACCGATAAAGGATTAATCTCCAAAATTTACAAGCAGCTCATGCAGCTCAATATTAAAAAAAACAAACAACCCAATCCAAAAATGGGCAGAAGACCTAAATAGACATTTCTCCAAAGAAGATATATAGATTGCCAACAAACACATGAAAAGATGCTCAACATCACTAATCATTAGAGAAATGCAAATCAAAACTACAATGAGGTGTCACCTCACACAAGTCAGAATGGCCATCATCAAAATATCTACAAAGAATAAATGCTGGAGAGGGTGTGGAGAAAAGGGAACCCTCTTGCACTGTTGGTGGGAATGTAAATTGATACAGCCACTCTGGAGAACAGTATGGAGGTTCCTTAAAAAATTAAAATAGAACTACCATACGACCCAGCAATCCCACTACTGGACATATACCCGGAGAAAACCATAATTCTATAAGAGTCATGTACCACAATGTTCATTGCAGCTCTATTTACAATAGCCAGGACATGGATGCAATCTAAGTGTCCATCGACAGGTGAATGGATAAAGAAGATGTGGCACATATATACAATGGAATATTACCCAGCCATAAAAAGAAATGAAATTGAGTTACTTGTAGTCAGGTGGACGGACCTAGAGAGTGTCATGCACAGTGAAGTAAGTCAGAAAGAGAAAAACAAAAACCGTATGCTAACACATATATATGGAATCTAAAAAAAACACAAAATGGTTCTGAAGAACCTAGGGGCAGGACAGGAATAAAGATGCAGACATAGAGAATGGACTTGAGGACACAGGAAGGGGGAAGGGTAAGCTGGGACGAAGTGAGAGAGTGTCATGGACTTATATATACTACTAAATGTACAATAGATAGCTAGTGGGAAGCAGCTGCATAGCACAGGGAGATCACCCCCCCCCCTACAGGGGTGGGATAGGGAGGGAGGGAGGGAGATGCAACAGGGAGGAGATATAAGGATATATGTATATGTGTAGCTGATTCACTTTGTTATACAGCAGAAACTAACACACCACTGTAAAGCAATTATACTCCAATAAACATGTTAAAAAATTATTTAGAATCCAAAAAATTTGAAAAAAGATAATAAAAAAATAAAAAGTATTATAGGTACATTAATTTTCTATTTCTTATCTTTGTACCTTCCATGGCTTTTAAAAACCATAAAGTAAATATGCCATTATTTTCTTATAACTTTTTAATTTATAAAAATTTCATCTACCAAGATAAACGAATTTATTGTTTTCACTGTTGCATTAACTAAATGCACTTATTTACAAACGTATTTGTATGTGAAAAGCTTCCTTTTCAGGGGAGGGATGGGAAAACTTTTTCCATTTTTCAAAAATGGAGAGGTTGATTTTTCTCTTATAATATTGAATCCATTACTTTTTTAAACTTGGCAAAGACACAGTCCAAGAGGAATTTTCTGGGACAACCCGAGCAAGTGATGATGGAGTTGGAGTGAATGTTTGGACTTCCAGTCCTATATATAACCATGACCAATGTGTTTAAACCAACCTCAGCAGCACTGAGCGACACCTGCGATGCGTGTCCCTTTGGATGAAAGTTGTGGCTAACTTGTTTATTCGACTGAATTTCCTGATCTGTATTTTAACATGAGCCTTGAAGGGAAAAAATGTTCCTTGCAAAAACATTTTATTGGAAATCCTGGAAAAAATTCTAAAGGCTGGTTTGACTCTTTCATGACACTATAACTAGCTTTTAGCACTGAAACTTAGCGCTTCCTCAAAAATCTATGAAGAAACCCAGAGACATACACTTATCACAAGTAAAATCTTTTGTGACAAAATAGATCTTTGACTTTGGGAAGAATTCAGATGGTAAGAACTTCCTGTCCGTGATTCTATATTTTTATTTTGAGACCATGTGGAAAGCATGCACGGACCTTTCCAAAACAATAGCTACCTATCGTTAGCCGTCAAGACTGCATAACGAGCCATGTTACAATCACACTCTGGGAATCATGGGAGCTAAAACGAATATGACTTTCAAAGCTGTCATACCCCATTGCCTGCTTTTTAGGCTTTGGGCTGGGTATGTCTGATCCAGGATCCTTCTTAGATGGGTGATGAGAAATAGCTCAAGACAATAGCTCTTGGGCTAGCCTGGGTGAAAGGGATCTGGTGTAAAGAAATGCCTCTCTCCTTGTTCTCTTAGCCCTCAGATGTTTTATTTTTTATTTAAAAAAATTTTAATGTACATCTAGTTTTATTTTGAATTAAATGCACAATTTTGAGTGCACATTTGATAAGTTTTGACAAATGTGTGTATTTGTGTAATGCAAACCTCTATCAAGAGACAGAATACCGTCACCACACAGAAAACTCTCTCACGCTCCCAATCAGTTACTATCCACTCCCCCCACTCCCAGGTAACAGTGTTCAGATTTATTTTCTCCACAGAATAGTTTAGATTGTTCTAAAACTTTCCCAAGTGTTTTATATCAAGTGATACAGAAGTCCAGAATTCGACATCTGAAATGATATGTTCTCATTTAATCAGTAATTCACTGATCTACAAAAATGTTCTGCACAAAAGCATTTTTCTTTGGCATCTTGGGAACAATTCAAGAGGTCCACTCAGTCATTTTCTAGGTTACTTGTGCATACCTCTGACACAATATTGATCTGACACGATTGTTTTTGTTTTTTCTATCTCTAGAATCCCACCAATTTCCCAGCAAATAATAGGTTCTTAGTAAATGTTTGATGAGCACAGGCACAAATGAATAACATACAATCCTCAGTGGTAAGAGGGGTTAGAGTACTTGACAGAGTTAGAAGCTGATAATATCGACTAGAGTGGACCTGCTGAAGAAGACAAACCCAGTTCTCAGGAGGGAGCTACTCCACGGCATCACGTGGACTGCGAAGCTCCAACTGTGCAGAGCATCCTCCCGGCCAACTTGATTCCAGTTTCCAAGGCGTCAGAACCACTCCCGAAAACCAGCTCTGAACTCAGCCGGACCAGCCTGAAGGCTGCGGAGCACCCCGGCCGGCTCCACGGCCTACTCTGAAGCTTTACGGCTTTGGGCAACTCGTCTTTACTCACTCTGAGTTTTAAAATATTTACTAAATGTCTAATATTAAATGTGTAGTAAGTGCCAGGTATTGAGTTTGCAACATAAATTAATTACTTGATTCATTTATGTCCATAAAGCAAAGATTAAAATATCATGAAAGATTATTATAAAGTTAAATGAATTACAGTATGTAAATCCCCTAACATTTTATCTGGTGTACAGAAGTTCAGAAAATGATAGCTATTAATATTGAATATAATGAAATGGAATTTCATCTTAGTCAAAAACAAAACATGATTTGGGAACATTACAGTAGTTAAAAGCCAAACACTGAATTTTTTTAAATTTGCAGTTTGAATATTTTCTGATCCTCTCTTTATAATAATGTCCATTATAAAGATAATGGACTTTGTATTTGACCCAACTTCATACTTGCATAATCACATTGACAATTTGATTTCTATGGTATTCTGTGTTTTATAGACTGAATATATATCTAGAGACTGTTTATCATCGTTTTTCCTGCAAATGTAACATCAATGAGCTGATAAGGACTTGTTAGATTAGAAATAACTATATCTTCAAATTGCAGATAGTTTATTAACTCATAGAAGATCAATAGAAGTGAGAACCCTAAAATTAGCTACCACACCTTCCTCCTCTCAAAGTCCTGACTTTAGGGTAGGCCACTGGTGTGTCCCTGGGCAGTTCTGAGCCCCATCAAAGGTAGCATGAGCAGTCTCTACATGGTCATGACCCCTGGCCTACATGACACAGGTCAAGAAACCTGAAAAACAGTAAAACCGAGCACCTAAGGATCTAGCTCTTTACCTTCCTCCTGGCCACCCCTGATTCTAAAACCATCCCCTCTGAGCCAAATGCCAAACAGTCCTCAGAGAAGGCAAAATAAGAGTCCATCTTTAGGATAACAGAGGTGAGAGTCACTGGCTTTTGGTGGAACTACTCTCCCACCCTGCTCTCCGCAACACACAATCCCCCCTCTGCCTTACTCTCAGCCAGCTTTGGGGAGCTAAGTTCGGTACACTCAGTGAGTCTCTTACACAGGGTGTCAGTGACAGGTCAAAATCCCTAGCAAATAGAATATTTTCCAGTTTTCTAGGTAAGGAAGCCAAGATTAGTTCTTCCCTTCTACACCTAGCTGGAATTGGAGCAATGTTTCTGGAAAGGGTATTGTATGTGAGTATATCATCTTCCAGGCATGTTGCCTAATCCAAGATCTACACACAAAAAGGTCTGTATCGACTCTAAATTAGGAAGTAGCTAAATTTAAAAATGAGATATTACTGGAGGACATACCTTGAAGTGGCAAGATAGCTACGAAGCTGTGGTGGGGGTATTTTTGTTTGTTTTTTTTTTAACTAGGATATGTTTAAACTCTTTAAAAACAAAGTACAGAACGATTCAGCCATTGGCCACATGTCACCATTGCAAGAGCTCACAGAGGTGGCCTCTGATAAACCTTCGCCAGTTTTCTTAAGTACCAAACCAGGGTAACAATAGGAGCTCCCCCTCAGAGTTCTCAGGAGACATAACTAATAACATCCCTGGGAAGCACTGTACAGACATAAAAGCCACATGCATGGAGCAAGGATACTAGAGAGCTTCAGAAAATCACTTCACGGACGTGAAAAAATATTATGTTTGAAATGTGAAGAGTTCGGATTTATTTGACTTTCAGGGAAAAAGACCAGAAATAATACAGTTTTAGAAGACACTTCCAGTCAGCTTTAACTTTCAAACCTTCATGCTCAGCCCCTGCATCGCTGCCCTTCACAATACCCCACAGAAGGGAGAACTCAATTGCTAAGCCACTACCAAATGTGACACAGGAGAGAACCATTACAGTTAAGCTGAACTGAAAAACCTTTGCGGATTTCAGGCCTTCATGTGAAGGGCACCTGTCTCATTTCGTTTTCATCACACTTAGTAAAATGTAAATTCAATGGATACCGCCCCTTTTCTAAAGGTTCAGATCATCCAACTTTATCCTCCACACTTATGCTTGAAAATAGACCCACAAAGCCCATAAGATTAGACATACTTTAGAATGTTTCTTATACTTTTTGAATAAGGGCAGGGGTGGGATGCAAGACAGGAGACGCACATTTCGGAAGAAAAGTTTCCCTTGGGGTAATTAAATTTTGGGCTTTGACCCTAAAATAAACCAAGAATAACAGAGATGCAATTGTTGTTTTGAAATTAATAATGCTATCTCATTTAAAACATTCCAGAAATATTAAGAGAACACACAATAAATAGAGCATATTCTTTGACCCCTGTTCCAACCATCCCACAACTTTTTCTCTCTCATTCATACGGACTTTGTTCTCTATGTTCTTCTCTAAACCACTGACCTCATCTTAAAGGACCTGCCAGCTTCAGTAGTACCAGGGGCACAGACTGTACCCAAATGGAAATAACCTTATAGTGGATGAATTATTATCAAATAACAATTCAAATTTTTGATATTATTTGATAATAATTTATCAAATTATTGGAAAAATAATCCAGAAAAAATTGACAGTGAGCAAGTAAGTTCACTACTGGAGAATGTGCCATTACATTTGTAGCTCATCCATGCAAGTGATGTCTTATTAGTTCTTCCAGGTGGTGTCACAGAATGTTGTCAAGAAGCTCTGCTGCCTTCCCTAGCTGACCCAGAAATCTCTGCAACACAGGACTACAACATTTACTGCATAGTTATACGAGAGGTTTTAACTGAGAGAAAACTCAGATGATATACATGCCATATAGTAAGGAACATTTCGATAAGCAAGTTTATCAAAAAAGTTTTACCATGGCCTCAACACACAGGGGTTGATTTCTCTCATATCACAAGAATTCTGCAGGCAGGCAAGTGCTGGTATTAGTTCAGCAGCTCAACAGCGTCAGAGACTGTGATTCTGAAATCCTTTCTCTCCTTGATAAGATAGTTGCCCCCAGCTTCTGGCAACATATCCCCACTTAAAGACAGAAAGAATGGAAGAAAGGGGAAGGAGCAAAGAAGCCACACCTGTCTTTTTTATTAGGAAAGCAGAAGTTTTTCCAGAATCCCACTCCCCACTCCCCACCACATTCCCCACCCCGACTCCTTACCCCACAGCAGTTTTCTGCTTCTGCCTCACGTCTGCCCCAGGCTGCAGGGGAGACTGTGAAAATAAGCATTTAGCTCTCCCAGATGCTAGAGCAGAAGAAGGCAATTTGGAATGGACGTTGGGTTAACCAACTCGTGGTCTGTCCATGTATGAACTTTAAGTGAGAAGACAATTGTGGTCTGCATTACCCTTTCACCCTGGCTGTCCTCAGTGGGGCTTATTACTGTTCCCCACTAGGCAGGTGAGATCTTGAGGGCACTGGGTCCTGTGTTCAGCTCTCCCAGTTGCTAAGACCTCACTCTGTGCACTGAATCTTGAGAGCAAACAAGAATTCTTGGAATTCCTTGCATCCTCAGCATCTGACACCAAGTCCTTGGTTGGTCACTTCCCATCTTCTCTCGAGATGCACACCCCTAAGCAGCTAAAACTTATTTAGTCTTTTCTTAACTGGAGGCACATGTGCCGTTAAAACTTCTCTAGAGGGATATGACTGCCATTACTTGTTTTGTCACGGCCAACTTTTCCCTCTTTTCCCTCCTTGCTTTGCCAGAGTATCTCGCCCATTAGGACCACCAGGGGCATAGAGGGGGAAAGACTTGGCAACTGTTTCCATGCCGTCTATGAAGTTAGGCAAAATATTATCAAACATGTGCAAGTGGAGGAAAGGCAAAGGCAAAAGCTCGTTAGTCTCCACAATAGGCTCCGGGACTCATGGAGCAGAATTACTCAGTGCTCATCATTAGCTGATCGATTTGCCTGTGGGTTATTTTCTTAGCTTTTCGGGACTCGGGCATAGCCTCCAGCTGTTCTGGATGCCTCCTGAGTAGATTTAAGAATCACTCCTCCCCATAATTATTTTAAAATGTCTCCAACTTGTTATCTCTTTGGGAAATTTTTTACTCAATGTAGCAGCTAAAAGAGCCACAAAAATATCAGAAGTCTTAGAGTGATTGCAAAGGGAAAAATAACACTAAGGAAGAAGTTTGGTCGATACAAAAATTATCACCTGGATTTTCCCGGCCTGGGGGATAGGTAATCAGCAAAAACGTTCCCTCCACCTAGGTTTCATCACGTGAAGCTCCGCCGTGAGAAAGTTCTGCGAGCTCTTCCTCCTGGCTGTGCTATGGCATTCAGGTGGGTATTCTGGGAGGGGTGGCATCGTAAATCACTAGAGCTCTGTGTCTTTATCTCAACCTTGTCATTCAAAGCATAGGGCCTGGCTCAGTGTAGGATGATGGGAGGAGGGCTAAATTGTGGCAAAGGTCCCAATGCCTTCAGACACGTGCTTTGCCTGCCTAGCGACACCCCAGAGCAGACCCTCAGGCTTCAGTCTGGTTCAGCAGGCCTCCAGCAGCCAGGGAACATCATGACTCCTGATCTGAGGGGACCCACTAAGACTCAGGGTTCTGCTGGACTTTTGTGAAATGATGCGTAAGAGAACTTTGCAAAATATAAAGCCCTGGATATTTAATTAAAAATAAAATCATTGATGATGACAAAAAAGAAAAAAAATATATAAAGCCCTTTGTAAATGTCAGATATGTGTCTGGCATGGTGCTTGGTGAATGAATAAATGAATGAATGATAAATGAATGTTATTACTTAAATATTAATCTATATTAGACCTGAGAATGTCTATAAACTAAAATGTATTGGGGGTTTTTTCAGCCTTTGACTCACATTTAAATAAAGCTATTTCTTTAAAACATAAATATGAATACCCAAATAATATTTTAAAAACCATACGTTTTAAGAACTCAAATTCAACTGATGGAGAATACTCTGCATGGAGGATCCTCCTATTAGGGATCAGCAGTTGTTAAAATAAGGGATTATAATCGGGGAGTTAAATGGCCAAAGGTGCTGTAAATTGCATTTAATCTGTGAATAGAGATGGAACTTTATGGATCTAAAAACTTCTTGACAAGTTCTAAATGGAAATTGTTTTTCCTTTCTTCAATCACCAAACTGCTAACAGAGTCAGGACCAACAGTTGCCTGTCTTAACTCCTACCAGCCTCACTCCCCCTTTCCTGGATCTTAGGTACTGTTTTGCAAAATGGAATATTGTTACTGAAATGCTATAACATATCATTTTCCAGGCAACAGAAAGGCCCACCTGGCATTAGAATACATCTCTCTTTTTAAGCGGGATTAGGAAATCTTCCCCCAAACAGCCCTTCTCAAACTCCTGTAGAGGCCGTACCCTTCGGAGGCCCTGGTGATGCTATGGCTCAGGGTCCAGCTTCACCATCTTCCTTTCTCTGCCTCCCCTCCCCAACTAGTTTTGTTTGTGAACATTTTTGATGTTGGCAAGTGGCCAAAGAATTTGCCATAAATAAATTTGCTGTCCGTCTACAAGCGGATAACGGACTGCTTGGTCTCGCTAATTTGCTTCAGCATTGGGAATGGCTGAGGCCTGGGGATGCTGCAAACCTCAGAAGGACTGTCTGCATGGAAATTTAGAAATCCTACTCTCCTGAGCCTTCCACATGCCAGCTAGAGGCACAAGTCATGGAGGACAAGTTCCTGTGCCCCCCAAGCCCCAAATTTACCACTAGTTCACCAGAAATGTATCTCAAGGATCTAGAAGTAAAGTGAAAGAAGCAGAGTATTCTAATCTCTTCCTAACATTCTTCATTGAAGACAGTGGAAAAATCAAGGGATTACAGTTTTGTCCAAGTTTAAGTAGAAACAGCAGAAACACAACACAAGGAATCCCTTTAATGTGCTGTAACCTTGAGCTCTGAAAGCCCCAAACCCACACATCCCATTTGCTTGCGGGTATTACTAAAATTTCTGTTGACTCAGATTAAAATCCAAAGTAGATTTTTTTACCACTCCAGGTTTGTACTTTTCATAGTTGGCTGTTGATCTGGACAATCTGAGTCCCCCAGAGAGTCAATTAGGAATCTGATTTCAGTTCACGTTTTAGTGTATACAGTTAGCATACAGCAGGTGTTTTGTTTTTTTTACTAAAAGAACTCATATATGAAAATGCCCAGAAATGGAAACTTCTGATTTCTTCTGAAGGTGTCATGTTTATTGACAGACTGAATAGATTCACTTTAATTTGGATTACCTGTGGGGGCTTTACCATTGGGTTCCTGTTCAATTTTCTTTTATTAAAACCACGGGATACAATAAACCAGAAAACGTAAAAATCTGACAGTACCCAATGTTAACAAGCTGAAGAGCGAAAGGAACACACAGGCTGCCGCTGTTGAGAGAGTAACAGTACAGATGAATGGAAACCAATTTGACGCTAATGACGCCGAGAGCGTGCATATTTGCCACCCAGCAGTTCCATCCCTGGTGCGAGTGCAATACTTTAAAAGCTGCTGGTTGATTGATTATGAACCGTTAGTAGCTCAAGAAATCAATACAGGGGACCATAGGCAGAATTTTTTTAAATAAAATGAAATGGAGTGGAATGGAATGGAACAGAAAATATCAAAAGGCATCCCTTGTAATCAAAGTATTGTTCTGTGAAAGATATAAATTGCAAAACCAATTTATATCCTCTGTAGGTCATGGTCAGAAAAGCTTATAAAATACTATTCTAGAGAAACTCTTGTGTCTGAGCTCAGATTTATAATAGAAAACAGTCTTTATATAAATTATTTCATATTCTATGTGCTTACATCCACTAAGAGTAGGCCCTGAAATATATGTTCATTGCAATTAGAATGGATAAAAATATCTGTGGGACATTAATACAAATGAACACCATAGAGCAGTAAACATGAATAATTTCAGCTCAGGCATCAACATGATGAAATCTTAAACCTAACACTGAGATAAAAAGGAACACACACAGTAGATTTCATTTATATGAAATGAAACGAAATGGAGCATTTATATACTTCAGCAGTGTGAAAAATTTCAAGTATTTATTGTGTATGGATACATACATATGTAATAAAATCATCATGAAAGACAGGAGAATGATGAATGCAAACTTCAGGCTCACGACCACCTCCAGGAGGGAGGCAGAGTAAGGGGCTCTAGGGGGAGGACGGAGATTGTAAAGACATTAGAAACATTCTGTTTCTTAAACTGAGTGCCAGGAATATGGCTATTTACTTTACTATTCTCTGAAGTGTGTATATATAGTTATTTATACTCTTTTATAGAGATTATATATGTCATAATAAAAAAATATGGGTTGTGATATGTTTCCAGGATTTATCATCTTGTTTTGGGATTCACGTTGCTCATCTCAACAATGTCACAAATCAATTCCTTGATATAAGTTAGAATAATACTTTTATCTATTAACTATACCTCAAATGTTACTTTCACCTCTCATATAACTTATGACTTGAGAATGTGAGAAGATTTCATTGCTTCTAGAGCTAAGTGAAATACAATATTCAGTGAGGTCATAACATTCCACGTAGGAATCCATTCTCTGGCTTCAGTAGTTATAATAAACACGCTAAACTACGTCTGTAACACATGACGAAGCTCTTTACAAGGTTACTTTATGCTCCTTTCATTGATATTGCTCCTTACCACCTGTAAGCATGACATAGGTGGGTAGGTCCCCTTGCAATTCCTGCCAGCCTAATTAAATGTATACTTTAAAACCTCATATCTCCATCTTGTTTTGCAACTGGATAAAACTCAGTATGTTTTTAGGAAAAACTAAAAATAACAATCATCATCATCATCATAAGAGCAAAACAAGACAAAAATCTGAGCGCTGCCTTGTAAAGAAAGAACCTGGTACTGATATATCAGGTTGCACCCTCTTCCCCAGTCCTGATCATTTAGTTCCACCACAATCGCCATCACTCTTTCAGGGCAGACAGGGATACACTTACACCAATCTAAGGTAATCAGACTGCGTTAGAGCACAGGATCTATTTTCTACCTATTTAGAATGGGTGAATATATAAGTAGTGAAAATGCAGAAAAGGTATTCAGTGGATGTTATGTGGCCTATCTGGATGAATATAAAGTCAAAATTTGGCAAATGGCTGTTCAATTTGGATTATAATTTGTCCAAATGCTATTTGCTTTTTAAGACCTAACTCAAATTCTGTATCCTCCATGAACCTCTTCCTGGTTTCCTCTCCCTGTCTCCACTCAGGTAAATATAATAGTTCTCCCTCTCAACCTACATGATTTTTCTTAGCACTATTCCACATTATGTAATGGTTCTATGTGTTTATATCACTAAGAATAGACACTGAAATATACGTTAAATATTCTATGAATAATCAGTGAAAATTATTTACATTTTTAAAAAGCAAATGATTATCAGCCAGGATTCTAAATTGTAAGTAACAGATATCTGGCTAAAGGAAGCAAAGGTTAATCTGTGAAAAACATATTGAAGGTCTCTTGGAAAGATATTTGGAGAAACAAGCTTGGGAATAAAGAGCAACCATGGGTCCTGGAAAGGAGGAGCCATAGCAGGAGAGTGGTCAGCAGCCCACTCTACAATAAAAGACCCCTGCTTTTCCCTCCTGAAAATGCCCTCGCAGAAGACTGCACACAGTGAGATAGGGGTAATTCTCAAGATGAAGAAAAGAAAGGAAGGTCAGAGGGAAGAAGGGAAAGAGAGAGGGAGAGAGTGAGTGAAATATCAGAACGGCCAAAATAAAAAAATAATGGAAATACTGAACGCTGACTGGGATTCAGGGAAATTGAACCACTCATGCATTATTGATGGGAATGCAAGATGGTACAGCCACTCTGGAAAACAACTTGGCAAACAATTCTTATAAAACTAAACATGCAACTACCATATGACCCAGCATTTGCACTCTTGGTTATTTACCCCAGAGAAATTGAAATTTATGGTCACCTAAAAATCTGAACAGGAATGTTCATAGCAGCTTTATTCATAATAGCCCCAAAATGGAATCAGCCCAGATGTCCTTCATCAGGTGAATGGTTAAAGAAAGCATGGCGCAGACATGCTGTGGAACACTACCAAGCAGTAAAGGAATGAACTCTTAATATATGCAATAACTTGGATGAATCTTCAGGGACTTATGCTGAGTTAAAATAGCCAGTCCCAAAAGATTACGTACTGCATGATTCCATTTATGTAACATTTTTAAAATGACAATTTTTAGAAATGGAGGACAGATAAATCGTTGCCAGAAGTTAAGGACGTGGTGGGAAATGGGCAAAGGATGGAAGGACATGGATGTGGTTATAAGAGGGCACAGGAGGGATCCCTGTGGTATTGGACCTGTTTGGTATTTTGACTGTGGTGGTGGATCCACAAACATACATGCGTGATCAATTTTAATGTAATCTTCATACACACACAAATGAGTCTAGGGAAATTCTAAATAAACTCAGTGAATTGTATCACTATCAGTATCCTGGTTATGATGTTATACTATAGTTTTACGAAACGTTAGTGTTGGAGGAAAATGCGCAACACACACAAGGGGTCTCTCCATTATTTCTTTCAACTGCATGTGAATGAAAATTCCCTTAATAGAAATTTCAACTCAATGCGCACACACACACACACACACACACACACACACACACACACACACACACACCGTTATTAAACACCAAGTAGGTGGCGAAAATTCATCTCCCTGCTAGCAGCTGAAGGATAATAGTGTAACAGTATAGTATAAATAATATAGTAATAATATAGTAAATAATATAGTATAGTAAAAGGGACAGGTGAATTACTAATTTCCAAAGAGTATGAAAAGTGCTATAGTTACAAGTTTGTGCCACAGGCTGTGGAAGATGGAGGGCCTGCAACAAGCGAGGAAGGATTCACAGAGGGTTTGACATCTTTGCCAGACTGCAAAACCAAAGCTGAAGCTAACTAGATGGTTGGAAAAAGAACAGGGCTGAAGGACTAGTGCGTGGAAAGGCAGGAAGCCTGGAAGATACGGAATGTTTAAGGAATGGCTTTGAGAGTGCTGAAGCTTCAGGTGGAGTCACAGGAGTCCCAACCATGAACAGGATTGTACTCTGTCCTGAGAAGTTGTCATTGGGTCCCTGGGCAACCTATGAGCCAACCAAGAGAGTGAACTGGTTGTGTCACCTCAGCTGAGTGTCACGACCTGAGGGAAATCTCATTTAAGTCTTGATGCACATCAGTAAAATAGGGATAACACTATTGTGAAGATTAAGTAGACATAATTAACTATGTTACTAATTATTAATTAAGTGGACATACATCTAAAGAGTTTAACATTGTATTCAATAAATAGGAACTCATAGTAGGAAGAGGAGGAGTAATAGTAGTTACCGTGCTGAGACCTGCAGGAACCTGAAGGACCACAGGTGAGGTAGTGATGCTGGAGTGAATGGAAGGTTGCATAACAGACACGTGAGGACACAGTGTAGCACCTCTGAGAGGCAGAAGGAGCGAGGGGAATTATCCTGTGGAGAGAAGCATAAGGTGTCACCAAGGAAGGAAAACTAGAATATATTAAGTGCCTACCATGTACTTTATGATATTAGCTCATTTATTCTTCACAACAGCTCTATTAAGACAGGTATTATTATTCCCACCATGTAGTAGAGGAAACTGAGACTCAAAGGTAAACTTGCCAAAGATTATATAGGTAGTAAGTGAAAGAACTGAGATTCAAAACCGGGTCTTTGTGTACAATGTCCCTGCTCTTCCCACTACACCAGTTAAATCATTTCCAAGTCTTAGTAAATGGCCCATAAAAAAAGTTCACCATCAGTAATAAGTAATTCTATACAACAACTAATTCTCTATGACTAATAGGGTTTTTATGCCTCTCAGCTCCCCATTCCCCCAAATCACTCTGTTAGAAAAAGAATAGGAAAAAAGTCAACAGGAAAGGAACACGTAATTGATTATGATTATAGTTGGCATTCTAGATGTAGAAAAGATAAATGATTATCCAAGTTGAAGCTGAATGTTTGATAGCACCTTATACTGTCATCCAGTAACAATTACCCCTCAGCTCTTACCTTTCTCCAGTTAAAATCCCTTAATGGTTTAAACATAATCTCCCAAGCTACACACCAAATTAAAACACAAATATCCAGGAATTTGAAGGAGGAAATTCATAGGGAGGGAGGAAATAATGGCGGTCAGCTCCTTGGCTTTTACCCTAGCTGGGTTCAAACCTTTCATTCCATGTTAATTTACCATTTAGAGCCCAGGTAACAAATCTACTTAATCTCTAGGTAGTATATAGACCAGGAAAAAAAAATCCTAGCAATGATTCTCTTTAACTACTTTCTACTACAACAAACACTAAAATCTGTGATTTGCGATTTATCTATTTTGCTTTCTCTGAACTGCAGAGATATATGTTTAAGATATCTTATTCTCCTTGGTATTTTATATAAAATACTTATATCTGGACATCCCTTCCCTCCTCTGGCTCATCCACCCGCCTTAAAGTGATTCTGATTTAATTGTCTGGAGTGGAGATCAGAAATTAAACTTTGTTTAAAGTTCTCTCCATGTGATTCTAATGTGCATGCAGGCTGAAAACCACTGCACTAGACTAGAATCTCCAAAAACTATGTCAGCTTTATTTATCACACATCTCCAGTACTGTTCAGACAAGTGATAAAAACTCAGTAAGGGGACTTCCTTGGTGGCGCAGTGGTTAAGAATCCACCTGCTGATGCAGGGGACATGGTTCAAGCCCTGGTCTGGAAGATCCCACATGCCGCGGATCAACTAAGCCTGTGCGCCACAACTACTGAGCCCGTGAGCCACAGCTACTGAAGCATGCACACCTAGAGCCCGTGCTCTGCAACAAGAGAAGCCACTTCAATGAGAAGCCCATGCACTGCAACAAAGGGTAGCTTCTGCTCGCCACAACTAGAGATAGTCCGCGTGCAGCAACGAAGACCCAACACAGCCAAAAATAAATTAATTAATTAATTAAAAAAAAAAAACTCAGTAAGACAAATTGTTGCTCTCAAGGCGCTTATCATCTAGAGCTTGGTCGTCTAATATGACAGTCACCAGCCACATGTGGCTACTTAAATTTATATTTAAATTAAAGTTAAATTAATTAAATTTCACCTCCTCAGTCATACTAGCCACATTTCAAGTGTTTAATAGCCACATATGGCTAGTGGCTACCATATTGCACAGTACAGATACAGAACAGTTCCATCACTGTAAAAAGTTTTATTGGGTAGTGTAACCCTAGAGATTGTATTATTAGAAGAAATTAAAAAAAAATAGATCTTAATTACATAGCTGTGGGATGTATAGAGCTACTGGTATATATAGCATACAGTACACTGCACCAAAATTATTTTACTATCTTTTATGTTATATTTTATATAAAGATAGTATCTTTACACACTACTGCACAAGAATTATTTTATCACGCTATTATCTTTATATAAATTTCTATGGCTATGCCAATCTATGTTTCTTTGCATAGATCAAAGAACTGTCAAGTTGCCTCACTTATCAAATCCTTTTACTACATGCCTTTAAAAATATTTTTTAATAATTTAAGGCTTATAGAAGAATTGCACAGATAATACAGAATGTTCCTGAATACTCTTTACCCATCTTTCTCTCAGGCTAATGTCTACATAACTATAGCTTATCAAAACATTTCACCCGTTTCTCCACTAAAGTCCCTTTTCTCTCCCAGGATCCAATGCAGTGTACCAGGCTGCATTTATTCATCATTTCTCCTAGTCTCCCCCAATCTGGGACTGTTTCCGTTTTTACTTTTTAATTTATTTATTTTTTGTTTTGTTTTATTTTCATGACATTGACACTTTGGAAGAGTGCTGGTCAGGTATTTTTGTAGGCTGACCTCAGTCTGTGTTTGCTGTTTTCTCATGATTAGATAGGGAATATGGACTGGGAGAAAGAATATCAGAGTCAAGTACCCTTCTCATGTATCGTATCATTATATCAGCCTGACTTACTACTGGTTAATAAGGTTAGTGCAGTTAACTTGATCACTTAGTTTTTTGTTCACTGCATGTTTTTCCTTTGTAAAATTCACTATTTTCCCCCTTTCCATACTTTATTCATTAGAAGCAAGTTACTAAATCTATGCCTGACCCAAGAGGAGGGAGATTGAACTCCACCTCCTGGAAAGGCGAGTATCAGGAAATTGTGGAAATGCGTTAAAACCACAATAGTGATTAATAAATATCATAGGAAAGATACACCGAGGCTGTGTAAATACCGTTTCTCTGTAAAGTTCTGCCCACTAATGTTAACATTCATCTGTGGATCACGCCTGTAACCATTATTACTAAGCTGTTCTAATGGTCATTTTCTATTTCCCTCATCCTTTCTATATTTATTATTTGGAATTATTCTCTAAGGAAGATAAGTCCCTTTTTCTCCTTTTGTTTATTTATTCAATAATTTAATTGTATCAGTATGAACTCAGAGATATTGATTTTAGTTCTTAGGTTATAATCCAATATCATGTATTTTGTTGCTCAAATTTGTTCCAGGTTTAGCCATTGGAAGCTCTTACAGATTAACTTCTGTGTTTTATTAACATACCTTTATCTGTCTTGTGGGTTGTTTTTCGCACTTCCTTGCTTTCTGGTGCTACAAGATGCCACAGATTCCTCTTGCATTTTCCTGATATAGCCCTAGAGTTAACTGTTTCTCCAATTTTTTTTTTGGCAGGTTGGTATTTAGAAACTAAGATCTGGGCGTTAGGTGTGCTCATGACTACTAGAGTGTCACTGCTTCTAGGCCCTCTCAGTGAAGTTAGGCTCCCCACCACTGCTTATTTTTAATTTCTTTCTCTGACAGGGAGAAACATGGTTCCCATCATCTACAATTAATTTAAGTATTTGCTCAACCCTCCTACACATGTAAAGTAGTTTCAGAATTGCTAACCAAATGAGAAACTAAATTTACTGACTAGAATACAATTTCTATGTACAGTTCTTTTTTGTCTTTAGCCTGAGAGTATCCAATCAAACACTCTTCCAAAGTAATTTAGGTCTGTTTCCTTTTCCCTACTCCCTCCAGAGAAGTTATGTCATACATTTGTAATACAGTTATAATACAGTTTATCTCAGTCTTCTTCCTGTCCTAGAATCTTCCAATATCCTGATTAATTTTCTAAAAAATTGCACTTTGTAGCCAACCCCTACTCCCTCTACAACATATAACCACCACTCATCTGTTTTCAATTCCAATAGTTTTACCTTTTCCAGAATGCCATGTATTTGTAATCATGATATACGTAACCTTTTGGGTCTGGCCTTTTTCACTTAGTAAAATGCAAGTAAGAGTCACCCATGTTGTTGTGTGAATCAACAGTTGAACAGTTGAATTAACAATTTCCTCCTTTTTTGCTGCTAGGTAGTATTCCATTTTATGTACACAGATTATTTATCTCTTTATGTGTGTTTCCAGTTTTTTTTGTGATTTATGAATAAAGCTGTTAAAAATATTCATATACAAATTTCTGTGTGAATGTACGTTTTCTATTTACCTGGGTAGATTTCAAGGAGTACAATTGCTGGGTAGTATGAAAAATAGACATATAACAATAAAAAACTGACAAACAATTTTCCAAAGTGACTGTATTATTTTGCATCATTTCTCACCAGCAATGAATGAGAATTCCTGGTGCTCCTTGCTAGCATTTGTTATTGTCAGGTTTTTGTGTTCTTGTTGTTTTAACCAATCTGTTAAGTGTGCAGTGGCATTTCATTTTTTTAATTTGTATTTCCCCAATGACTAGTAATGTTAAGGTTTTTGCTGTCCATTTATCTTTGGAGAATATCTGCTCAGATCATACAGAATTTCTTCTATGTTTTCTTCTGGAATTTTTATATTTCTACATTTTACATTCACATCTATGATCTATTTTGAGTTAATTTTTGTGAAAATGTGAGGTTCATGTGTCCAGGTTCATTTTTTGCATATGGATGTCCAATTGTTCCAACACCATTTGTTGAAAAAACTATTCTTTCTCCAGTGAATTGTCTTTGCATCGTTTTCAAAAAATCAGTTGACTACATTTATGTGGGTCTAATTTTGCATTTTCTATTCTGTTCCATTGATCTGTATCTATCCTTTCACTATACTACACTGTCTTGATATTTGTAGTTTTATATTGATTGAGATCAGGTAGTATAGTCTTCCAACTCTGTTCTTCTTTTGTTCAAAATTGTTTTGTCTATTCTACTACTTAGCCTTTTCACATGAATTTTAGAATCAGTTTGTTGGCATCTATAGAATATTTGCTGGAATCTTTATTGAGACTGTGTTGGCTTGATACACTGGGGATGAACCTGGTATATATCCCCATTTATTTAGATCTTCTTTGATTTCTTTCATCACTATTTCATAGATTTTCATCATACAGATCCTGCACATATTTCTTCTAGCTTTACGCATAAGTACTTCCTTTAGGGGAGGAGGTGCCATTGTAAATGCTATTCTAATTGTTCATTGCTAGTAAATAAGAATACAATCGACTGACCTTATATTTTGATACCATACTAACTTCTGTAATTAGTTCCAGGAAAGTTAGTGTAGATTCTTGGGTTTTCTACATCAACAGTCATGATGTCTATGAAATGAAACAGTTTTATTTCTTCTTTTCTCATTTGTATCCCTGTTTTTATCTTTCCTGCCTTATTGCACTGGTTAGGATTTCCAAATAGTGTTGAATAGGACTGAGGAAAGAAAACATACTTGCCTCATTCTTGATCTTGGAAGAAAAATGTCATCTCTCACCATTCAACATAATATAGGCAGTAGGTTTGTTTCTGTTTTGGGGTTTTTTTTTGGGGGGGGGCGGTGTTTATCTTTTGGTTTTTTGGTAGATGCCCTTTACTAGGTTAAGGAAATTCCTTTATTCCACTAGTTTACTAAGTGTTTTTATTATGAAAGAATGTAGACATTTATTAAATGCTTTTACAGCATCTATTGAGATGATCATTTGGTGTTTCTCTTATAGCCTGTGAATGCATCAAATTATATTAATTGGTTATGAAATGTGAAACCAGCCTTGTATGTCTGGGATGAAATTCACTTGGTCATGATAGATTATAATTTTTATCCATTGCTGAATGCAATTTGCTCATATTTTATTGGGAAATTTTGGTCTATAGTCATAAGATATTGCTCTGTAGTCTTCTTTCTTTGGTTTTGGTATTAGAGTAATGTTGGCTTGTAGAATGAATTATTAAGTGTGCCCCTTCTGTTCTCTGGAAGAAAATTTGAGGAACTGGCATTATTTCCTCCTTGAATATTTGGTAGAACTTGTCAGGGAAACTATCTGGGTCAAAAGTTTTCTTTTTTGAAAGGTTTTTCACTATAACTTCAATTTTGTTCATTGATATGGGCTTTTTCAGGTTATTTGTGCTTCTTTGGTGAGTTTTAATAGTTTGTGTCTATCAAGGAATTGATTCATTTCATCTAAACTGTTAAATTGATGAAATTAAAGTTGTCCACGTACAACATCTATCCTTTAATGTCTGTGAAACCAGTAGTGATATCTCCCATTTTCTTCCTGATATTACTCCTCTTCTCTTCTTGATCAGCCTGACTAGAAGTCTTTCAATTTTATGATGTCTTCAAAGAATCAGCTTTAGATTCCTTTGATTTTTCTCTATCTTTTTCTGTTTCCAATTCATTGATTTCTCCTCTAATCTTTATTATTTCCTTAGTTTTGGGCTTAATTTAATCTTCTTTTTCTAGTTTCTTAAGCCAGAAACTCAGACTGTTGATTGGAGATATTAAGTATTTAATGCTATAAATTTCGCTCTAAGCACTGCTTTAGGGGCATCTCACAACTTTCGATACCTTGTATTTTCATTATCATTCAGTTCCAGATACATTTTAAAAAATAAACTTTTAATTTTACAATTTCAGGTTCACAGAAAATTATGAAAATAATACAAACAGTTCTCATATACCCCACACCCAATTTCCCTTATTATTAACATCTTATATTAATGGTACATTTGTTTGGGGCAACTATGAATAAAGCTGCTACAAACATTCATGTGCAAGCTTTTGTGTGAACACGTTTTAAAATCAACTGGATAAATACCTAGGAGTTTGATCTCGAGGTTGTATAATAAGACTATGTTTAGCTTCGTAAGAAATTGCCAAACTGTCTCTCGAAGTAGCTGTATCATCTTGCATTCCAACAAATAATGAGAGTTCTTGTTGTTACTCATCCTTGCCTGCAATTGGTATTGTCAGGGTTTTAAAAAAAAATTTAACCATTTGAATAGGCATGTAATGGTATCTTGTTTTAATGTGAAATTCCCGAATGACAAATGATGTTGAGCATCTTTTCATATGCCTATTTGCATCTGTATATTTTCTTTGGTGAGGTTTCTGTTAAGATCATTTGCCCTGTTTTAATTGGCTTATTTATTTTCCTATTATTGAGAGTTCAAAATATTTTAAAATTTCCCTTGAGACTTCCTTTTGGATTCATGGTTTATTTAGAAATGTATTGTTTAATTTCCAAATATTTGGAAATATTCCACCTATCTTTTATCTTTTATATTGATTTCTAATATAATTCCATAATGATCTGAGAACATACTTGGTATCATGTCTGTTCTTTTAAATTTGTTAAAGTTCACTTTGTGACCCAGAATATGGTTCATGTTAGTGAATGTTCCATGTGCACCTAAGAAGAATGTGTATTCTGAAGTTCTTTGGTGGAGTGATAATGTTAACTATGTCAAATTGGTTGACATAGTTGGTAGAACAAATCAGGTCATTTATATCCCTATTTTTTTTGCCTAACTGTTCTATCAATAACTATAAAGGAGGGTTGGAGTTACCAATGATAATTATAGATTTGTCTATTTGTCCTCTCAGATTCATCAGTTTTTGCCTCATGTATTTTGAAGCTATGCTCTTAGGTGTGTATACCTTTAGGACTGTTAGGTCCATTTGCAGAACTTACCACTTTATCATTATGTAATGTTCTATTTTATTTCTGATAATATTCTTTTTCTGAAGTCTATTTTGACTGAATTTAATGAAAACCCAGTTTTGGCTTTTTTGGGGGGAGACAGGCCACAGTGTTTGACTGGTACAGGTATCCTCCCGTTTATACAACTTCCCTTTTATGAAAGCCCTACATTAGTACCTGTTTTTGCTGATTAAGAAATCTGAAGAGGATTTTTGCTCTTCTGAAAAAAGGCAAAAGTCAAAAGGGGAGAGGGAAGAGATAAGGGGCAAGATAGGGGTAAGGGATTAAGATACACAAACTACTATGTATAAAATAAATAAGCAACAAGGATATATTGTAGAGCACAGGGAAATACAGCCATTATTTTGTAATAACTTTAAATGGAGTACTGTCTATAAAAATATTGAATAACTACGTTGTACACCCAAAACTAATGTAATATTGCAAACCAACTATACTTTAATAAAAAAATAAATAGCGTTCAGCATTATTTTGCAGCATACAGGCAGTGCACCCCCAGCAGAGAGAGTGGCACTACCAAGCTCCTTCCCGAAGAACTACACTGAGCATCTCAGGCTCAAGCCACCATAGCTTTGAACTGTGTGACCATCTGTGCTTTATCTCGATTTATTTTTTGCATCTGTTAGCAAGATGTGTCCTAAGGTAATTACTTCTTTGCTTTAAGCCATTTTGGCTTAGGAAAGGTTTCATAGGAACACTCTACTTTTGGATAGCCGGGGGTGGGGGGTGCCTGTATATGCTTTTACTTTTAACCTATCTATGTCTTTATATTTAAAGTGAGTCTCCTATGGACAACATATAAGTGAGTCTTCTTTCTAAATTCAGTCTAGCAACCTGCCTTTTTACTGATGTATTTAGACATTTAAAGTGATTATTGTTATGGTTGGCTTAAAATCTACTATCTTGCTGGCTGTTTTCTATTTGTTCCATTTGGCCTTTCTTGCTTTTTTGTTCACTTTCTGCCTTTTCTGAATGACTAAGCATTTTACGATCTATTTTATCTCCTACAATTACTTATTATTTATACCTCTTTTAAAAATGATTAATAATCAATTTATTAAAATAGTTGATTTAAGCAATTGCAACGATGACCTCAATCTCTAATCCTGGCTCAATGATAGAAGTAATCTGCTTAACACTCTCAGGAGGATTGTCCAAGTCAATGAGTCACTGTGAATCCTCACCTGGAAATGCTCCCAAGTCTTAGAACCTTCACCACAAAGAGTTTATCTCACAGTGATTCTCAGTCCTGGTAGACATCCGAAACAGTCCTTTCACTTTAAGGTCCTTTTCCTTTGAGCCTGTGATCAAATCAGCACACACCTTCCCCAGGGATTTTACATGGCGGACAGTTAGGGTAATTCTTACTCAGTGAACCACCCCTTCTGGGTCCACTGGTGTAGTTCCAGTAGCTTTAAAAGCCATGGCTGCCACATGGCAGGAGCATAACTTTGTGACTGACTTCTTCCTCAGCAAGAAGGAACTGTGGTGAGTCAGGAGCAGTGGCCACAGTATCTTCCTTACAGAGGCTTGATACATTTTTTAACACTTAACTTTTTAATGGTTAATGAGTTTTCCTTCAAATAGTATTATGTCATTTCATATACAATGTAACAGGACATTCTCAAGTCCTCCCATTCCTTGTGTCACTGTGGTCATACATTTCACTTTTATTTATGGAATAAACACATTATTACAAATTTTGCTTTAAATAGTTAGCTTTTACAACAACGAAAAATTAAAAATATATTCCATTTTAGCTTCATTCTTCATTCTTTGTATAAATCCAAGTATCTGGTATCGTATTTCTTCTACCTGAAAAACTTCCTTTAACATTTCTTGCAGAGTAGATCTGTGCTAACGAGTTACCTCAAGTTTTTTTTGTCTGGGAAAGGCTTTGTTTCTGCCTCACCTTTGAAAGATATTTTTCACTGGATATAAGTCAGGTTATTTTCCCTTTCAGAACTTTATAGACATCATTCCATTGCCTTCTTATTTACATGGTTTCTAGTGACAAGTCTGCTGTAATTCTCTTCCTTGTTCATTAATGTAACATTAATTTTTCCTCTGGCTGCCTTCAAGGTTTTCTCTCCATCTTTGGCTTTTGGGAGTTAGAATATGATGTTCATAGGTGCTGAGTTTTTAAAGAATTCTTACTCATCTTCAAATATTTTTTCTGCCCTTTTCTCTTTTTGTTCCCCTGGAGTTCCATTTATGCATGTTAGGTCATTTGGTATTGGCCTTTAGCCCTTGGATGCTCTCTTTTTTATCATTCTTTTTTTTTCTCTTTGTGTTTCACTTTGTGTAGTTTCTGTTGATCTATCTCCATTTTCAAGCTCATTGGCTCTTCACCTACCTCAAATCTACTGGTAAAATCTTTGAAAGCATTCTTCATCTCTGTTACTGAATTATTCTTTTCTAGGATTTTCATTTTTATAGTTTCCATGTCTCTGCTAAAAGTATCTACTCAACCATGCATGTTGTCTACCTTTTCCATTAGAGCCTTTAACATATTAACCATAACTACTTTAAATTCCCCATTGGATAGGTCCAACATCTAAGTCATATCTGAGTCTGGCTCTGCTGACTCCTTTGTCATTTTAAACTGTGGTGTTTTTTCCCCTCTTTGTATGCCAAAAGTTTTTTGTTTAAAGTTGGATGTACTGTACAAGACAATAGATACTGAGATAAATAATTGTTATACTTGGAGATGGGCACACCTTTCCTTCTGTTGGGCTGTTAATATAGGGGTTCATGCCCATCAAGTCAGGAGTTGGGCTGGGTTTGAAGCTTGCTTCCTGCTTGGCTCTGGGTCTCCCACTTGGTTTAGGTTTTTTTCCTTTGTGCAACAGAGATTCTCTCTCTTGCAGCTCTCCCAGCTGAATTCCACTCTTAATTTTATTTGACAATGATAGGGTAATGAAGGTGGAGGAGTGGGGGAAGGAGGTACTGTCTGATGTTCTTACTAAGCCTCAGATTTAGGCAGGCATTGCGAACCTGGGTCTTGGGTCTGTGACATTCTCAAGTACTCCTGTTCCTTCTCCAGGGGTAGTACTGGGTCTATAGAGTCCCAGCCATCCCCCAGAGGTCTTAGTCTATACATTTCTTGCCTTTCCCTGCATATCCAGCCTTTTGTTCCTCCGAGGTGATACAGAAGATGAATCTGGCAGTGTTTTGGCAGTGGCTTCTGTTCTCTCCCCTGCTCCAGCCAGTATCACAGGGGAAGTTTTCTTAAGCCTCTCCCCACTCTGCCCTGTGAGTTCCTAGAGGAAAATCATTCATGAGATTGTGACCCCCCCCTACACACACATATGTCTGCAGCCCCAGGGACTTCACACTCCCACCCAACCTTTAGAAATTCATTAAAAATTTCTAGCTGAATCTTCTCTTTGGCTTACATGGATTTGGCAACATCTTTCTTTGCAAGTACTTGTCTCTCCCCATATTTCAGGGTAGTTGTTTGCCTTGCAAACTCAGTTCTCTCATGGGTTCAAACGTCATTAATTTCCAGCTTGTCAGCTTTTTCTCTTGTTGTTTGTGTAGAAGTGATAGTCTTTTCAGCACTCTTAATTTCCAAATTGAAATAAGAAGTCTTATTCTACAAAGAGGCAATTTGACCCATCCCACATATCGCTAATAAAACAGGTAAAGGGCCTACAAGTTTTTAAAAGGAAAAAAAACCTAGTCTCCGGTTCCTGCCATGTAACTAATTAACCAGGAGTGTGACTCCAAGCAAGAAAAATGGACTGGTAAGACTTAATTAGACCCATCACTCCAAAAGGATCAAATGGTGTAACTATGTGAAAGTGATCTAAAAAGTATTAAAAAAAAAAGATATGGGATGAATGCAAAGTATGAACTTCTATTTTATTCTTTAGTTGAAGACTGTATGATAAAAATAAAATAGGTGTTTTACGTCTGGCCACATAAAGATTCAGATCAGTTCAGCAACATTTAATGAGTACCTACTATATGTTAAACTCTGTCCTAGTCATTTCTCCACCTGGGGAATGAAAAGGACACAGTCTGTGCCCTTAAAGAGTTTTTAGCCCAGCAGAGAAGACAAATTATGTTTAATTTGACTCAACCATTTAATTATAAATATCTGAAACTAACATCTGTCCACTTCATTTTTAGAAGAAAACTGAGTAACACAATATACACATATGAAAATAAATTTTTAAAATTAAATTAGTCCACATTAGGATCCTATTTTAAATTACAAAAAAATGACAACTAATTTTCTCTCAAAATATTACCCTGATTAAAAATTCATTAAACATGAGAATTCTTCTTAAAACTAAAGGAATATTTTACTCTTTAAGCAATTAATTTCTATCTCAGATATTGTAGTAGCATGCATTAAAGAGTTAAAATCTGTCATCACCAGGGAAATTACATTAATAATACTTAGTTTTAAACAAAAACAACATTTTTTTGTATTACTTAGGTAGTTCCTTAAATGATTTACTCTTTTTTTCCATTAGGTCATTTATAATTGAGGGGTTCCTAAGCCGAACAGTTAGATGCAAAAACATGTGTTCAAAGTTGAGACAGAAATGGCAAATGGCCACATTCTTAAGATCATGTAATTGAATGAAATAGGGAATTCAATACCTCAGCAGATGACAAGTTCAAGGATGACCCTGTTTTAGCAAAAGCTAAGTTGGAACACATGAAACCATCAGATTTTGAGTTTTCATGTGAATCATTTTGGAGCACAAGGATTTAATGAATGTATGAGAATGTGTCCTTGGATTAGAATGCATTCCTACAGAATGAGAATAAGAAATATGAGAAATATTAAACAGAAACAAATGCAGCATTGTTAATTTCTTACGATGTGACTAAAAGACTTGAAGTGAAGGATTCCTGTGACTTCAGAGGTGGGTTACTTTCCCACAATGCACCTGCATGTAAAAGACAACTGTAAACAGTATATGATTCTGTTCAGAGTCTGTTCACAAGCCACCATCAAACTTGGCTCAGTCCTCTTTACACAGTGCTAGGTTTGTCTTCTGGAACTAATTACATTAAAAATTCAAACCTGCTTATGCTTTGTGCTCAACAGTAGAATTACCTAAAAACAGATACCTATATCTACACATATATGGATATATAAAAATTATGAATTTGAGGACACAATTTGAGAGCATTTTTGATACTCAAAAATGTTTGAAATTAAATCAACTGTAATTTAAAACTCAGTTGGTAAATGGAAATATTCTATCTTCAGTTCATGTGAGTTATTTCATCAAACATAACAATAGATGATGAGTTAAATAGTTAACATAATTAATTCAGACCTTGCTCTGTTTATAACAAAGGCAAGTCAAACGCCTGCAAGAACTGTGAACTTTTCTATGGTTCAGGGTCAATCTGAACAAGGGTACCAGCTGTTCCATTAGATAATGTCTTGGATAAAGTCACTCTTGAATGAAAATTTTCACTTTGTAATAAGGCCTCACAACTGAAATGACAAAAAAAAAAAAAAAGATGATGACAAATATCTGAGATAATCCAGAAATGAATTCTTTTCCATGACCAAATTTATCTTCTAAGCCAAGAAAGAAATAATTAGCATTTTGCCAGACTCTACACTTTTGCAGTGGTTTAGAAATAATACAGTATTAGTACAATGAGAACATTATATTCAAAGTGAGAAAGCAGTTTACTGTGATCTTACTTCCCACCCTCAAGAGAAATAAAAATGAACAGCTACTTTTAATTTTCAGACCTATTTGACAACTCGAAAAATTAGGACATTCAATGCAAAAATCATACTGGAATTGTTTCTTGTTCCTTCTAAAAGTGTCATTCTTTCATCTTCCAAACACCTATCCATTGGTTATGAGAGGAAAGGAAAAATATACTTGTCCATAATAGAAACACAGGTGGGAATGTTAATAAACTTATTCTTTTATTTATTTATTTAATTTTTTATTTTTTGGCCGCACCGCGCAGCTTGCGGAATCTTAGTTCCCCAACTAGGGATCAAACGTGGGCCTGGCAGTGAAAGTGCCGAGTCCTGATGACTGGGCCGCCAGCGAATTCCCTTGACAGATGTATTCTGATAGCAGCTGCTCTTGAGGCGGTAATGAGATTTAAAGAATATACTTTACTTGTACAGCCAAAACTTGCTAACCACTTGAAATGGTTAGCTATATAAATGAGAGGTTATTTTTAGATTTCTTTTTATATTGCAGGTTTTCTTTTTTAGATGGCAGAAAATCACACAATAGTTTGCTAAATTTCCTTCACCCGAGTCGTAACGATTGCTGGGAATTGAGTAGCAGTGTTGGAGATTTGCTAATAGTAAATCATGTTCTTTATTGCAACTGTGGCTTTACAATGATTTGAATTATGCTGGGATTCTGTTCTAGACAATCTGAAATCAAACAGGAGAATGTTAATTTCTTGCAACCAAGACATCTCATACCACAATATGATACGCATGGCTGCTATACAGTAATAGCCAAGCAACATTTTTTAAGCAGAGAGCAGTTAGTGTTCTTTTTCAAGGCAGATGTTTCCCAGATTTGCTATTGCCACTCATTAAGAAAGTAAGAAGTCTGTGAGTTATGATACTGTGAGGTATGATATTGTACATGAAATCACATCCATTAAACACCACGGATTTTCTCTAATTCTTCCTTTGCTTGCTTTAATTGGTTCAGTGTGACTGTTCTTCTGTTAGTGTAGAAATACTTATGTTGTCTGTGTGATAAAATGTAACCACACAGAGAAAATAGGTAGGTGGTGGGACTTCTGTTAAAGGAAGTAGGAAGGAGGGTACATATTTTAGTTAATAGGACTCATATCTTCTAAAAGTGTGTTGTTTTAAAGTAATTATGAAGAAAAATTATTTGGGGTATTTTATGAGACTTAGCACATATTGAATTTGGGGAACAATGTGCATACTTTGGAGGAATTCAAAGCACTGTACAAATACTATCCAATGAACGTTTTCATGTAATAGAACAGAGGAGGTCTTACTGTGGCCATAGTTTACTGGAGCAAACACAGTTCAAACAGCTTGATAGTGACTACGAAGCACTTAATGAGGCAGAACAATGAGTAGAGCAAAGCCTGGAATTTTTTACCTCCTAGAGACTTAGTTTAATGCCTAAATTATCAGGAAAATAATATGTTGATCTACCAAGGAGTGACTGTAATTTTCAACCTAAAGTATAACTCCTTAAAGCTATCTCCTTGCCTAAAGTGATCTCAAAATTCGAAATTGGATAGATGAGATATGTAATACCTTGGTTAATAATCTACTGTTGACCTGATTGACATTACCATCCATTTAAAAAGTTATGATAATTTATCATCCTTTTTCTCTTTCATTTCTTCTAAATGTTTGAGTAGAAATATCTTCATTTTAAAAGTTGAGATTTTTAATAGCTGCTATTAAAAATATGTATCTTTTTAGGGACTTCCCTGGTGGTGCAGTGGTTAAGAATCCGCCTGCCAATGCAGGGGACACGGTTCAAGCCCTGGTCCAGGAAGATCCCACGTGCCACGGAGCAACTAAGCCCGTGAGCCACAACTGCTGAGCCTTCGTGCCACAACTACTGAAGCCCACGCGCCTAGAGTCCGTTCTCTGCAAAGAAGAGAAGCCACCGCAATGAGAAGCCTGCGCACTGCAATGAAGAGTAGACCCCGCTCGCCTCAACTAGAGAAAGCCCATGCGCAGCAATGAAGACCCAGTGCAGCCAAAAATAAATTAATTAATTAATTAAAAAAATATATATATATACATCTTTTTTAAAAATTGATTGACTCTATAGGGGTCATTAGTGGTGAGAGAGGTTTCTATTTTCCCACAGCAGTGGCTCATGGTATCTGTGCAGGGCTACCAGCTGGCCTGCTGCTCAGGACAGAATTTGCAAACCCACATTTCAGATTGCCTCAATGTTGCAATGTGAGATGCCTTACAGAAATAAAAACACAATAGCTTAAGAGACAATCAGTGGAAATACAAGGATGACTCTTTTACAAAACTTTAAATGAGAGGCCTTTAAAAGGTACTATTTTTCTCAAACAAGTGAAGAATGATGGCAAGACCCACATACTACTCATGATGCTTGCACAATTTAATGCAAAGCACTGAACAAAATATTAAGCCTTCTAGTACAGAAGACTCATAATTCAGTAACAACACCTCCTGCACATAACTTTCAGAAGTAGCACTTAGGAATTCATATACCAAATGCAAACCCACAGACTCAGCTATCGGTATAACAATAATGGCTCCAAGTTTAGTAATTCCAAGTGTGAGTATTATGCATGTTTCTTCTTTTTTCCCATTATACTAGAACCATAAAATTTATTTCCATCCAGGCAGCCATAATGTAGAGCCAATTTATTATGATTATAATGACACAAAGAAGGGGGGCCTATGGGTCAAGAGGAAGGGACTTCACAAATATAGAATCACCTCTTTGCACTGATGTCAACACCAAGGGGATTCTGAGGCTGACTGGGGATCCCAGATGTCGTGGATGAGATTTCTATACAGATGAACTGCTGAGCTCTTGACTGGATTTTCTAATGCCTTCAATGACACTCCACAGCTAAATTCTACTCAGCTCTGATCTGAGTCGAGTTTGCGGCAAGGGCAATGGTGAACTGAGAAACCCCATGCTGAAAGGGAACTGCAGTCTGCAGAAAGATGCTGGACGTATTACCTTTTGATGACACTGTTCCTCTACAAAATAAGTGATTCTGGCACCAGGTAGATTGATATTATCGGTAACAACCTGTAATTAGGTAAGCTCTGGAACCAAGAAGAGGCAGCTAGAGTTCATGAATTAGCTTCTGACCACCCAGAACGCCTCCACACAGTGAGAGGTAACAGATGGAGACAAAATCTCAGCACATTTAACAATCTGTCACAATTGAGAGAGACTGTACTCTTGGCCAAAAGAGAACTTCTATCAGCAAAAGATAAATCTCTTTAAAGCAATCCAACTACAACTCACTGAGTGACTACTATGTACCGGGCATTATCCTAGGGTACTTCAAACAAATTATTTCACTTGATTCTCAGAAGTCTCTGAGAGAGATTATATTAACCCCTATTTTACAAACTGAGGTAAGTAATTACAGCTAGGAAGTGATGAAGCCCTCTTAGACAAGTTTGTCCTAGCCCAAAGCTCAAGCTCTTCCCACCGATATCCCACCCTGTGGTAGATTAAAGGTGGTGGCAAATACCTTGCTACTCTTCTAATTGAAGGATGGAGTCTAATTGTCTTTCCCCCTTGAATCTGGGTTGGCCTTAGGAACTTGCTTGACCATTAGAATCAGGTAAGGCTTTAATAAGTCTTGCAGCTTACACCTGAGACCTCTTGAACGATCACTCATGAAGTCCCGAGCTGCCATGAGAGAACACGTAAAGAGGCCCCAAGACTAAATAGGAAGGGGCCCCAGCTGAACCCAGCCTTCCAGCCATCCCCATCAAGATGCCAGGCATAAGCCATCCTGGACCAGCCAGACCAGGCCAGCCATCAGTTTAACATCTCCAAGTGGCCTCAGCTGATGCCATATGGAGAAGAAAAATCATCCACTGATCTCTAGCTAAATTCCTGACAGACAACATCATAAGATGATAAAATGACTGCTGCTGTAAGCACAAAGTTTTGGGGTAAATATAATAAATAAATATTTATTTAGCAATAAATAACTGCAAAAAATTTTCTTCTGTGATATTACTATACTGTGAATCTAAAGTCAGCCTAGGGAAAAAAATAGCTTAATATTGCTGAAAAATAGAACATTCTCCTAACATTTGATAAATGAGATATGATTTTTTTGTTTTATTATTCAAGTTAGGATATACTTTGGTGAATAAAGAGGAGAAAGGAAGATGAGGAGAAAAAAAAATGCTACTCACAGGTAACATGTTTGAAAGGTGCCAAAGAGAAAGAGAAAGTGTATTAGTCAGGATTCTTTTGACTTTGTGATGGAAACCATAATTAAACTGCTTTAAAAAAAATAAAGGGAAGTATGGAGGGTATTGGTCCATGTAACTGAAAATTGTATTGAGATGCTGACCTTGGACATGCCTGATTAAGCTGTTCAAAAATATCATTAAAAATATGTTTCTCTCCATCTTTCAGTTTCATTTTCCTCTGGGCTGGCTTTATTCTCAAGCCAACTTCCTCCTCCTGGTGACAAGATGCTTTATATTTAGGTTATACCATACCATCTCAGCGGCAGACCCTCCAGCAAAGGGAATTTTCAATTCCAAGAGGTCCGGGAAAGGGTGTCATTTGCCTGGATTGGGGCACATGCCCTTCCCTGAACCAGTTTCTGTGGTCAGGGAAATAAAATGTTCCTAGTGGCCAGGTCTGAGTCAGCAGACCACCCATTAGCCTTGGGAGTAGGTCAGCCCCATCTTGCCCATGTGGTGGGGAGTGGTAGTGCCCAAAGGAACCTCGTGTATTTTTTTCATCATAAGGACTTGGAGGATAAATCCTACAGAGGGGAAAATGTACCTTCGAAGGGGAGTGAGAAGAAAATACCTATTCCTTCTTTACATAATTAAACTCACTTCATCTTGATTATCTAAATCATAGCTATGATTTAATATTTGAAGAAACCTGCTTTAAACAAAACTGTGATCTTCATCTCCTCCACATCCATTTTGCTCTCTCCTCTCCTATTTGAGAACACACTCCCCTGCTCCCTTACTGGTCTCTCTGGTAGCCCAGGGCCCCCCACTAAAGTCCTACCCTCCCTGGTGAGCGTCCTGTTCTCTGGACCTAGTCTTTCTGAGAACTAGACAACTGACATCAACTCGTTGAGCCAGTCACCCACTTGCCCTTGGCCCCTTCTCCCTGTAAAACAAGGGGCCTGTTTAAATAATCTCTAATGTACCTTAATGAACAACTTCCTCAGACTTTTCACTGAGGCAAACTCTATAAAGGCAAATCCTGATCCCTTTGGAGGCCTCACTGCCACGGCTGAGCGACAGGAGGGGACTCTTGCCCTCCCTCACAAATCCATAGAGAGGCAGACTGCCAGTCTCCTCCTCCCTCTGGAGAGTGATGAAGTCAACACTCCCTGTCTCCTTCCTCCTTTCCTTGTTCCTCCCCTCAGGATGGAGGGCTGCTAATATGTTTGGTGGGAGCCTGGCTTCCACGAGAGCCTGTTTCTCTGCTTGATGAGATGACAGGTCACTCCTCGCCTGTGGCAGGGCGGCTAGTTCTCTTTGACCACCCGGGCTCAGGCAAGGACAGCCCCCTCCTCCTCCTGTCTCTGAGCACTGACCTCTTCGGAAGGGCCTGCTCCACCCGCAGGGATACTTGCCATTCTCTCTGTGTTCCAGCTCCTCCCGCCCTGCAGAAGCAGCCCTGGAACTGGCACTGAGTGGACTGGAGGCTGCCCAGCAGATTCGGCTCTCTTTGCAAATACAAAGGTTTTTATTTGGCTTGGGAGGCAGGGGACACAATTTTGGCCTCAGGTCTAAGCCACGTTCTCCAGTGTAGATCTCCCAGAGCCCTGAATTTTGTTCTCTACATCTCTGCCTAACAGGATGATGCTCTGAACCCCCATCTGGCTAGTGAGTCTTCCCTCTATAGGTGAGAACCTGGCAGGGAGGAGAGGTAATCCTGAGCTCTTATCTGCCTCTAACAGCCATTTCCAAACTACTTTCACATGCATTCTTATCATTTCATTCTCAAAACCACCTTGTGAGACTGCCAGGCAGGGATTATTCCTTTCAATTTACAGCCAAGAAAATGGAGATTTAGAAAAGTTAAGTGACTCATCCATGGTCTAGTGAGTTAGTGGTGGAATGGCACTAAGTCCAGGTCATCAGACGATGAGACTAGACTCTTCTAATCAGAGGCACACCAACATTCTACAGCTTCAGAATTCTGCACGAACATTCTACCAGAAGAACAACTCATCCAGCAGTTACTACCTGTCCCGCAGATCACAAAAATAACACACTGAAGATGTTTTATCCATGTAGACTTGAGTGAACATTATGCAACTGGATGCCCTGGTGAAACTGTGTTACTGGGTTGTTTCAGTTGTTTTGAAGGACCCTATCGGCCAGGATATTGGATATCACTAGAGAGAATGCAAGCCTTAAAGCCTGTCAGATGGAGGCAGGCTGTGCACCTGCATCCAGCCGTCCACCACCACAGCCGTGCTGGCAGCTGCCGATGTTCCCACCCTCCTCCACACGACTGGGAGCATCAAGCCCCATGCGGACTATGCCTGCTTACGTACAAAGAGGAAACAAGGTGACACACAGGAAATTGGAAAATCTTGGCAATCTCATTAACTCCAAGACTGAACCAGCAAATTCTGAACTCTACTCTACACAGTAAACTGATGAAATATTTTAAAAAATGATACCTTGCATGTGTTGAATGTAGAGGTGGAAACTTTCAAGAGGAGAATTTCCCCCACAACCTCACAATCTCAAATCAGTATCTGAACATATCTCTGGATATTGCGCAAGACCAGTGGAGAAAAAACTAACTGATGACCATACTTTAGTATGCCTTGTCTCATACGAAGAAGTGGTGTGAGCTTAAAACATTATTTGCCCTTAACATTCATTGGTTTCATAGGTGGTTTTTCTATTTCACTTTGTGTGTGTAAGTGTGTGTGTGTGTGTGTGTGTGTGTGTGTGTGTGTGTGTGTGTAAGAGAGAGAGAGAAAGAAAGAGAGAGAGAGAGAGAAAGAAACAACACTGAATATTTTGTGTGACATCTAGATCATTTGGTTCTGTGTTTATGGATACAGCAAGAGGAAGTAAAGAAGTCAATCTCATAGTCCATAGTTTACAGCCAGGATATGGAAGGAATAGGAGAATGCTGGAAGAATAAGAGCAACAGATTTAATCACATGCCTAGTCCATAGTAGGTGCTCACCATGTCCTTGCTGAAAGAGTGAACTTAAATTAACTGGGTTCATTACAGAATTTATTGACTGAATATCTGCTGAAATGACTATTGCTACTTGTTAGTAACAGAAGACTTGTGTTTATATGTGAAAGTATTAGGGAAATAAGAATAAAAGAAAGAAACTAAATACATTTTGTTTATTTTTATTAACCTAGGAACTGTTTTACAAAAGTATTAAATAATATTAACTTGACATCATCATAGATACAAATAGTTAAGAGCACCCCTTCTTCTAAGTAGCTTTCCCTCTTGGGTATAGAGGGAAAGTCTTTAGAACACAGTGGCTAGCACACCGGACTCTCTCAAGGGAATGAGTCAGTCCTTGCCGTGGAAAGTCTTAACCACAGAAACGTTATTAAGGAAGATGGAGAGGCAAAAACACAAATGCACAAATGCACAGGAGTGTGGTTTACATGGGACAGTGTGGTAGACAAGCAATGTGAGAACAGTCTTGCTGAACCCCAGTGGCTAGCTGCTTCTTGATTCCCCCGATTCTTGCACCAAGGGGAGTTGAAAGAAGACTGAAAGTAAATTCCTCAACACACGTGAGGCCTCTCAACATTCTCCTTCCTACACATGCAAAGCATAACTGGCACTTCATTTATTGCCTTTCTAACTGGATCTCATGATATATATAATATACATCACAATTCAGTGGGAAAGGGGATGGTGTCAGCAGAAATGGCAGATTAAGGACCTCCAAAAATTCTCTCCTCCATATCCTCCATTAAAGCAATAAGAAAACTCCCAAAAAATTGTCAGGATCAATATTGTATGAATGCTAGAAATTAACCAAAAGATCCTGGCAATCTGGGTAGTGGCTTTTCAAGAAAAACAGCTTAATCTTGGTAAGAACAGTGTGGTCTGAGGCATTTTAATTTGCCCTGTGCCCATTCCTCCTCTCCAGCTCCACAGTAGCCTTGAAAACTGACAATCACAGTGAAAATCAGCAGACTGGCAGCCACTGAAGGGAGCAGCATGAGGTGGAGCTCTGTCATTACGTGACCTGTTAGTTCCCTGGAAGACCCCACTTGAAGTGATATCTTTATTTAACCTGACTCAGAACTCACTCAGTGCAAAAAGTCTTTTCTCCAGGTGAATTTATCAAAAATTACAGTCAACTACTTAACTTTGAAGCTGCCTAAGATTTTAAATAATGTTTTGGGAAAATAATAGGCTAACCAAAAATGTTAAAAGGAAAAGCTTGGGAATGAGAATTCTACACAGGCTTTGAAAAGCTCTGACATGCTTCTGGGAATGGAGAAAGCCACAAACACAAGTAGGTCTGTGCACATTCTCAGAGCTGTGTACATGCTTAAGAAAGACCTAAAAGGCCCTAAACTCTCGCTTCTGGATAATCTTGAGGCTCTGTGCAAGCAGGAAGGGAAGGTGAAGGCAGAACTGTAAACTGTCTGCTAAGTGTTGAAGCTGTGCCCCAACACAGACAGAGAGCCACTCAGCAAAGACTGGATTTATTGGTTCCAGGCATTTAAGGAAATCTCTGTCGAATCATCAGCAGACCCCTAAGCTAACCAAGTAGAAAAACAAACAAGAATACAGTAATTAGTGCAGAAAAGTCACTAAACAAACAAAAACAACAACAAACAACAGCAAACCCAGGGGAGGAGGAAGTTCTAATTTCCAGAGTTGCCACATTACATTATTTTAAATGTCTGGTTATCTATAAAAATTATGAGGCATGCGAAGAAACAATAAAGCATGGCCCATACACGAGGGGAAAAAGCCACCAATAGAAAACTATATCTAAGGAAGCCGAGACATTGGACTTAACCAGACAAATTTTTTAAGTTATATATTCTAAATATCAACATATTCAAAGAACTTTTAAAAGAAAATCACATCTAAAGACTAAAGGTAAGTCTGAGAATGATTTCTCACTGAATAAAGACTATCAACAGAGACAGAAATTATAAAAAGAAATCAAATAGAAATTCTGGAAATTGAAAGTACATAAATTTAAACGAAAAATTCACCAGAGAGGTTTCAATAGATTTCAGCAGCCAGAAGAAAGAACTAGTGAACTAGAAGAAAGCTGAATTGAAAATATCGTCTAAGAAACAGAAATAAAAATGAATAAAAAATATAGAAGAGACTAGAGACCTGTAGAACACAACATACTATATGAATTATGGGAGTCCCAAAGGAAAGGAGAGAGAGAAAAAAGCATAAAAAAATATTTGTGAAATAATGGCTGAAATTTTCACACATTTGATGACAAGCATGAATCTACACATTCCAGAAACTCAACAAATCATGACAGGATAAATTCAGATATCCACAGTGAGACACATCAAAATCAAACTGTGAAAAAAACAAAGACAAAGAGGGAGTCCTGAAACAGCAAGAGAGAAGTGACTCATCACATAAAAGAGATCCCCAATAAGATTAATAGCTGATTTCTTCTCAGAAACCATGGAAACTACATGGCAATGGAATGACAAACTCAAATTGCTGACAGAAAATATTCAATATCCAGCAAAGCTATTTTTCAAAAATTAAAGCAAATTAAGACATTCTCAGATTTAAAAAAACAAACTGAGAAAATGTGTCACTATCTAACTTGCCCTGTAAGATATAGTAAAGGGAGCTCTGCAGTCTGAAAAGAAAGAATACTAGATAGTAACTCAAATTCTTGAATATAGATAAAGAAAAACAGAGCACTGGTAAAGATAACCATGTAGGTACATATAAAAAGGTAAATATAAAAGACAATATAAATGTTTTCTGTTGTTGGTAACTCCTCAATTTGATTTCAAAGACAGCTGCATAGGCAATAGTTATAAATCTGTGGTGATGGACTTTCAATGCACAAAGATGTAATTTGTATGACAATAACAGAAAAAAGAAGGGGAAGAGAACAGAGCTCTATGGGAGCAAAGTTTTTGAATGGTACTGAAATTAAGTTGGTATTAATCTAAAATTGATTGTTATAAATTAAGATATTAATTGTAAACCTCAGGGCAACCAAAAAGAAAATAATTCCAAAAATATATGGTAAAAGAAATGACAAAAGAATTAAAATCATACACCATAAAATATCTATTTAACACACAAAATAGGCAGTAATGGAAGAACAGAGAAGTAAAAAAGACATAAGATATACAAAAAACAAACAGTAAGATGGTAGGCATAAACCCCACCTCACTAGTTATTGCAATATATATAAATGAATTAAACTCTCCAATTAAAAAGCAGAAATTGGCTGAATGGATTAAAAAAACATGGTCTAACCATATGCTATTTGCAAAAGATATTCTCTAGCTTCTAAGACACAAATAGGTTGAAAGTAAAAGGATGGAAAAGATATACCTTGCAAATAGTCACCAAAAGAGCTACAGTGGCCATGCCAATATCAGGCAAAATGGACTTTAATATATTTTATGAGATTATATAATAATAATAATAAAAGGGTCAATTCACCAAGAAAATACAACAATTATAAACGTATATGCAGAGCTCCAAAATACATAAAGCAAAAACTGTCAGAATTAAAGGAATAATTACAAAAAATCAAAAATAATAGTTGGATCTTCAATATCCCATTTTCAATAATTGGTAGAACTAGAAAGATCAACAAAGAAACAATAGTTGAACAATACTATCAAACATGCAGCCCTCACAGACATCTATAGAACTCTCCACACAACAACAGTAGAATACAAATTCTTCTCAAATGCACATGGAACTTTCTCCGTGATAGGCCACATGCTACATCATAAAACAAGTCTCAGTAAATTAAAAGCCTGAAGTAATACAAAGTATTTCTCCAATTATAGAAGGATATTTGTGAATTCACAAATATGTAGAAATTAAACAACACACTCCTTAAAAAGCCAATGGGTCAAAGAAGAAATCACAAAGGAAATTAAAAAATACTTTGATGGAAGAAAATGAAGACACAACAAACCAAAACTTAAGAAATATAACTAAAGCACTGCCTCAGGGAAATTTATATCTTTTATATTAGGGTTCTCCAGAGAAACAAAACCAATAGGATACATGTAAGAGGAGATTTATTACAGGAACTGGCTCACAGGATCATGGAGGCTGAGAAGTCCCACAATTTGCCATCTGCGAGCTGGAGAAGCAGGAAAGTTTGTAGTGTAATTCAGTCTGTCTGAAGGCCCAAGAACCAGGACAGCTGATGTCCATAGGCAGGAGAAGATGGATATCTCAGCTCAAGCAGAGAGTGAACTTTCCCTTCCTCCACCTTTTTTTTTTTTTTTTTTTGCCATACGTGGGCCTCTCACTGTTGTGGCCTCTCCCGTTGCGGAACACAGGCTCCGGACGCGCAGGCTCAGCGGCCATGGCTCACGGGCCCAGCCGATCCGCGGCATGTGGGATCTTCCCGGACCGGGGCACGAACCCACGTCCCCTGCATTGGTAGGCGGACTCTCAACCACTGTGCCACCAGGGAAGCCCCCTTCCACCTTTTTGTTCTATTCAGAACCTTCAGCGGATTGGATAAAGCCCATCCACATTGGTGAGGGTGATCATTTTTATGCAGTCTACTGATTCAAATGTCAATCTCTGCTGGAGACACCCACACAGATGCATCCAGAAACAAGGTTTTCCCAGATATCTGGGCATCCCTTAGCCCAAGCTGACACATAAAATTATCCATCACACCTGTAAATGCCTATATTAAAAAAGAAAAGACTTCAAACCAATAACCTAACCTTCTACCTTAAGAAACCAGAAGAAGAAGAGTAAAGTAACCCAAATGCAAGCAGAAGGAAGAAGACACTGCTTACTATGGAAATAAAACAGAGAACATAAAAATAAAAAATAATCAACAAAATCAAAAGTTTGTTTTTTGAAAAGATCAACAAAATCAAACCTTCAGTTAGACTGACCAAAAAGAAGAGACTGGACTCAAGTTACCAAAATCAAGAATTAAAGACGGAACATTCCTACTGACTTTACAAAAAATAAAAAGGATTTTAGGAGATATTATGAACAAGGAGATGTTATGAACAATTGTATGCCAACAAATTAGATAATCTAGATTAAATGTACAAATTCAGACAAAGACACAAACTACCAAAACTGATTCAAGAAGAAATAAAATTTCTGAATAGACATGTGACAAGAGATTAAATGAGTAATCACAAAATTTCCCGGAGAAAAGCCTACAAATGCACTGGTGAATCCTTCTAAACATTTAAAGAACAATTAACACCAATCCTTCGCAAATTCTTTCAAAAAGCAGACGTGGAGAGAACACTTCCTAACTCGTTCTATGATGCCAGTATTACCCTGATACCAAAAACAGAAAAAGATATAACAAGAAAAGAAAATCAATATCTCTTATAAATATAGACATAAATATCCTTGATAAAATATTAGCAAACCAAACCCAGTAACATATAAAAAGGGTTACACATCAGGACCAAGTGGGATTTATTCCAGGAACACAAAGTTGGTTTAACACCCAAAAGCCAATTAATTCAACATATCAATTGAATAAAGTACAAAAAAAAATCACATGATTATCTCAATAGATGTAGAGAAAGCATTTTAAAAAATCCAAACCCCTTCATGATAAAACAAACTGGGAATAGAATGATACTTCCTCAATATCACAAAGTACATCTATAAAAAATCTCCAGCTAACATCATACCTATTGGTCAAAGAATGAATGCTTTCCCCTGAGATCAGGAATAAGAGAAGGATTTACACTCTTCCTCTTCTTTTCAACATTCTAGCTAAGACAATTAAACCAAAAAGTAAAAGCAAGAAAGCAAGAGACAGGGAGGGAGGGAGGAAGGAAGGGAGGGAAGAAGAGAGAGAGAGAGAGAGACTGAGGGAGAAAGAGAGAGGGGGAGGAAAGAAGAAAGGAAGAGGCATCCAAATTGGAAAGAAAGAAGTAAAACTACATTTGAAGATGACATAACCTTATATATAGAAAATCCTAAGGAATCTACTAAAAACCATTGGAACTAATAAAAGAGTACAAAAAGGTTGCAGGGTGCAAGAATAATATGCAAAGAATTAATTGTATTTATATTCACTAGCAATGAACAATCCAAAACCGAAATTAAGAAAACAATTCCGGGCTTCCCCGTTGGCGCAGTGGTTGAGAGTCCGCCTGCCGATTCAGGGGACGCAGGTTCGTGCCCCGGTCCAGGAAGATCCCCCATGCCGCGGAGCGGCTGGGCCCGTGAGCCATGGCCGCTGAGCCTGCACGTCCGGAGCCTGTGCTCCGCAATGGGAGAGGCCACAACAGTGAGAAGCCCGCGTACCGCAAAAAAATTAAAATAAAATAAAATAATATTTAGGACTAAATCTAACAAATGAAGTGTAAAAGCTATACCCTGAAAACTACAAAGCATGTTGAAAGACAGTAACAAACATATAAATGAATCACGATCCCATGTTAATCGATCAGAAGATTTAATATTAAGATGGCAATACTCTCCCCAGTTAATCTACAGATTCAATGCCATTCCTATCAAAATTCTAGCTGGCTGAGAAATTGACAAGCTTATCATAAAACTCACATGGAGGGACTTCCCTGGTGGCGCAGTGGTTGGGAGTCCGCCTGCCGATGCAGGGGACGCGGGCTCGTGCCCCGGTCTGGGGGGGTCCCGCGTGCCGCGGGGCGGCTGGGCGCGTGGGCCATGGCCGCTGGGCCTGCGCGTCCGGAGCCTGTGCTCCGCAATGGAAGAGGCCGCAGCACTGAGAGGCCAGCGTACCTCAGAAAAAAAAAAAAAAACTCACATGGAAATTCAAGGGATGCAGAATAACCAGAACAATCTTGAAAAAGATCCCCAATTTGAAAACTTATTAGAAAGCTACAGTAATTAAGACTTTATGTTATTGGTATAAGAACAGACATATAGATCAGTGGAATAGAATCGAGAGTCCATAAATAGTCCCTTATATTTATGGTCAACTCATTTTGGTCAATATCAAGACAATTCAATGCAGGAAAGAACAACATTTTCAACAAATGGTGCTGGGACAAGTGGATATCCACATGCAAAAAAAAAGAAGGATTTGGATCTCTACCTCATACCATACAGAAAAGTTAACTAAAAATCAACCACAGAGCTAGACAAAATGACACTATAAAACTCTTATAAGAAAACAGAAGTAAATCTTTGTGACCATGGATTATATAATGGTTTCTTAGACATGACACCCAAAACCTAAGCAATCAAAGAAAAAAAATAGACTTTGTCAAAATTAAAAATCTTGTGCTTTTTTTTAAACATCTTTATTGGAGTGTAATTGCTTTACAGTGGTGTGCTAGTTTCTGCTGTATAACAAAGTGAATCAGCTATACATATACACACATCCCATATCTCTTCCCTCTTGCGTCTCCCTCCCACCCTCCCTAACCCACCCCTCTAGGTGGACACAAAGCAACAAACTGATCTCCCTGTGCTATGTGGCTGTTTCCCACTAGCTATCTATTTTACGTTTGGTAGTGTATATATGTCCATGCCACTCTCTCACTTTGTCACAGCTTACCCTTCCCCCCTCCGTGTCCTCAAGTACATTCTCTGTGTCTGCGTCTTTATTCCTGTCCTGCCCCTAGGTTCTTCAGAACCTTTTTTTTTTTTTTAGATTCCATATATATGTTAGCATACAGTATTTGTTTTTCTCTTTCTGCCTTACTTCACTCTGCATGACAGTGCCTAGGCCCATCCACCTCACTACAAATAACTCAATTTCATTTCTTTTTATGGCTGAGTAATATTCCATTGTATATTGTGCCTCATCTTCTTTATCCATTCATCTGTCGATGGACACTTAAGTTGCTTCCATGTCCTGGCTATTGTAATTAGAGCTGCAATGAACATGTGGCACATGACTCTTCTTGAATTATGGTTTTCTCAGGGTATATGCCAAGTAGTGGGATTGCTGGGTTGTATGGTATTTCTATAAAAATTTTGTGCTTTAAAGGACACTATCAAGTGAAAACACGACCCACAGAATGGGAGAACATATTTGCAAATCATATATTTGATTAAGGTATAGTATTAAGAATAAATAAAGAATCCTTACAATTCAACAACAAAAAGACAAACAATCCAATTTAAAAATGGACAAAAGACTTGAATAGACTTTTCTTTAAAGAAGATATACAAACAGTCAACAAGCACGTAAAAAGATGCCGAACATCATTAGTCATTAGGGAAATGCAAATCAAAACCACAATGAGACATCACATGACACCCACTGGGATGCCTACAATCAGAGCAAAGTACAATAAAGAGTGTTGGTGAGGATGTAGAGAAATTGGAACCTTTCTACGTTGCTTCTGGAAATATAAAATGGTACAGCCACTTTGGAAAACCATCTGATAGATTCTCAAAAAGTTAAACATAGCTACCATATAACTCAGCATTTCCACCCAAGAGACTTGAAACATATGTTCACACAAACCTTGTATAAAAATATTCATAACATCATTATTTATAATAGCCAAAGAGTGGAAACAACCTAAATGCCCATCAATTGATGAATGGATAAACAAAATTTGGTATATACACACAATGGAATATTATCCATCCATGTAAAAATGAAGTACTAATATATGCTAAAATATGGATAAACCTTGTAAAAACATTATGCTTAGTGAAATAAAATAAGGCACAAAGGTCTGTAGCTTACCATATGGCTGGCTTATAAATGGAATTAGATGATTCCATTTATGTAATAATGTCCAGAATAGACAAAGACACAGAGACAGAAAGATTAGTGGTTTCCAGAAACTGCAGAAGAGATCCCAGGAGGTGAGGAGTTAACTGCTAATCATTATGGGGTTTTATTCTGGGATTATAAAAATGTTTGGAAAATACATAATGGTATTGGTTGTACAACCTTGTGAATATACTAAAAAACAATGAATTGCATATTTGTAAAGGGTGAAGTTTATGGTATGAGAATTATATTTCTATTAAAGGAAAAGATTCAGTGGTTATATCCATCCAAACAATGATTGTAAAGAAAAATTTTTAATTAAGGTCAGTATTTTTCAACCAAGTAGCACAGTAATATCAAAAAAATATGAAAAGTCAATGTGTTGATACTTTATAGTTACTTGGGGCATTTTCCTCCCTGGCTAGACTAATTTTTCCATGACTTCTAAAATGAGGACTAAATATCAAGGACTGTGAGATTCACTATCCCTTTATAATTTAAACACTCTCAATTTAGAAATGCCTGATATTATACATGATCCTGATTACAAATTCTCTAGGATTTAACAGTCTTTGTTTAAAAACATTATCTGAAGGGTAGGCCAGCAGGCTGGACACAGAAGAAAGAGATGGAGTTCAAGTCTGAAGGTGGTCTCCTGGCAGAATCTCCTCTTTTTCTTCTAGGGAGGTCAGTCTTTTTCTATTAAGACAGTCAACTGATCAGATAAGGCCTACTCACATTAAGGAGGATAATCTGTTTCACTCTAAGTCTACTGTTTTAAATGTGAATCTGATCCAAAAAAAAAAAAAAGAGAGAGAGAAAAGAAAAGAAATACCTCCACAAAAACATCTAGAACAACGTCTGACCAAATATCTGGGAACTGTGGCCTATACCAAACCAACACACAAAATTAACCATCATGGGCATGATATGGTAACCAGAGTGCTAGACCCCTAGTCTGGAAATCTGTGTTCCCCCTTCAACTATCTCTCAGCAAGGGACTTCACCTCTCTTAACTTTGGTACCTTTACTGTAAAATGTGGGTAAATATCGAAATTTAGTGTGAAGAGTGAGAAGATAAGGGCAGTTGGGGACTAACCTGACCTACTCTACCTTTTTTCCCCATTAAACTGTATATCGCATGCCAGTGAGTGCCCTATGGCTAATATTAAGAAATCAGGGGGCCTAGCATTGATTTAAAATACCCAATATTTGCTGTGTTCTAAATTGCTGTGGGATATATTGAAAGAAATCTGCTAGTATCTCCAGGTAGCCTAAATTTTGAAGTATAGTTCGTGTGTCTGTATGCATGTATGCATGCATTTATGTATTTTGGATGTAAGGTCAAGGCACAACTGAAAAATATAAGAAATAATAAAAATAAATAATATATAAATAATAATTAAATATATGGATTCTTCCACTTTGTATTCTTCCACATTGTATTCTATGTCAATGTCTATGTCAAAACTTACACAACACAGTGGTACTGTGTCTGCAAATCCTTTCCACTAACCCCAAAAGAAAAAAAAAATATGCCTTCATTTTTGCTTCCTCCTTCATACCATGGGTCTCCAACTACTGAAGCCTCATCTAAATCTCTAAGAGTATCTCCCCTAAACTCCATTTTCCTAAACTGCCACTCGACCTCGTCAAAACCTGATGAACCCATTAGTGGCTTATCCTTGCAAGTTCTTGTTACCAGAGATGTAAACAGGGAATCTTATCATCAAGATTCAACTATTTCTAACTAATAACCATTACATATCAACCACTGTGCTAGAAAACTTCACATCTGTTAATGTGTCAAAGTTATCAGGGCCCTTAACACTGCTTTGAAAGACTTTTCCTTACCTACCCGGTCGCTTCTTCCATCCCCAAAATGGCTGCTCCTCACATTTCCCACTTCTGTTAACCTGGATACCTCAGGCCTATTCACCTATCCTACACTGATAACCTTGAGGTATACTCCACTGAGCAAACAAAGCCCATCGGGGCTAACCTCTTCCCATAAGAAACCTCTCCTGATCTACGGTGGCATCCTACATTATTGATTTTTGACTCATTTCAGGCAAAGGGGTGTATCTTTTGCTCGTCAAAGCTACCCCCCCATCTCCTTCCACCTCCCGTGGGAACTTGGCCCATCACTATTCCCTTCTGTTTCTCACATTTTTAATATCTTTAATTTCTTCCTCAAAATATAAGCATCCTTAAGCAACTCTAACCCTTAAAAACAAAACAAAAAAAAACTAGTTTCCTACTAAGGTGTAATTCCAAAGACTTCCACTTGTGGCCGAAATTGACTTCCAGAGATAAGACTCACCTCTCTGCCTCAAACAACCACACAACAGGCAAAATGTATGTACGAAACAATGGTTCTCCAAACACGGGGCATGAGGCAGTAAAAGGCAGTGGACCCTAAGAGATGGGAAACAAACAAGAAAAGCCCTGTCATTGCTACAGCTGCCCCAGCTGTTGCCACCGAAGAAGTTTCCAGGCTGAGGAGCAGAAAGGGAGAATCCAGGCAGGCCCCCTGAGTGGAGACGACAGAGCTGAGAGAGCAGAGAGAACGAGGCAGCTAGAATTCACAGAACAGAGGACCAGAGAGAAGGGAGCTGCACAGAGAGAGAACTCCAGAGATCTGCAGAGGGTCCGTCCGGAGTTTTCAGCTGATCAGCACAAGCATAGAGGAAACTACCTGAGGCTGAAGGAATTCCCACCAAAAAAGATTAAAGTCAGGTGTGAGTCAGGTACTCACACAGGGCCAGGAATAATACCTGCTCCAGCCAGACTGGAAAATCTCATGATTCACAGGGCTTTAGGTTGAGTGCTCAGAAGAGTCTTGCCTCAGTAGAGGGAAAAATTAGCCTCAGAAGGAGCACGGCTGATTCCTTCTACTGATCTTAAAAGCAAGACTGGAAAGGATTACATTATTTCCAAGTAACTTAACTTCATCCCAGAACAAAGATCGATAATATTTATGAGGAAACACAGATATCCAGCACCCAACAGGCAAAATTCACGATGTCTGGCCTCCAAACAAAAGTCACCAGGCATGCAAAGAAGTGGGAAACGGTGACCCACAATTAAGAGAAAAAACAATTGAAAGTGATCCGGTCACAGAGCCAATAGCTGACTGGGCTTGCTTTCTTTTGTTTCCCCAGTGGCTGCATTCACTAAGGTGTAGCCCTGCTCCAGAATCCTAATTTAGGCAGTGACACAGGCCAGTCTCCCTCCTCGCATGGGCCAGTTATGTCCCCACTTTCTGCAAAGGAACTCAACTCCTGGACTCTCCTGCCTGGAGGATCCCCCAGGGATTTGCCAGGAGCTTCGACCCCACTCAACCTTCGGTTTCTGTTCTACTCCTAGTCCACAGAGGTATTTTTGTTGCTTCTGAACATGGTTATGTCTTTTTAGTTTCCTACTGTTACACTTTAACTCTTATTGCCATGTGTTTAGAGTACAAGAGAAGCTTCAAAATGTGACCTTACCATACCACTTCAACTGGAAGTCCCCACCCATTATTTCCGGAAACCCCTCCCTTGCTCTCAAAAACACTACTCTTGGTTTCGTCTCACCTCTCTGATGACTGTCTTTCTTTCTCTGAATCCCCCCTCTCTACTCACCCATTAAATGGGTGGGCCTTTTAGGGCTCCATTCTCCCCTTACTCTATGATAAAGGTTTAATCGGAGGCTCTGTAGATCTGTGATCCCCTGAAATTGCATCAAAGTTCTGATTTTCTTCCAATCAGGAAGAGCAGTTACAGTTTTTAAAGCCAGGTTTCATTTTTATAAGAACTCTTATTGCTGGGATGTTTACATTACACGTAATTCTTCAGTTATTTAGGATGAACTCTGGAGTTGTGGCAAGTATAGTGTAAGTACATAGACATCTCTTACATTATGATATAGATCATAGCTATATATCATCCATTCAGTTAATGAGAAATGGAACTGGATCTCTGTAAGGGCTGATAGTGGGGTAGAGCACATTGGACTGAGTTGGTTAAATGAAGGGCAAATAATGGTTTCAGTGTGTGTCTCCCGTTAATTATGGGTGAATACTAGATTGTGCTCACGTGTTTGCAAATGATTTTCGTCACCGAATATTTAGGTAGTACCTTTCACAGGTAGTGCTAGGCATCTGGGAATACCCAGCTGAACAAGGCACAGTCTCCGCCTTTATTGAGTTGACCGTTTAGTCTTTTCGTTTTCTTACTGTTTATTTTAATTCCTCGACTGTCTTGCCGAAAGGAAGTTGCCTGAATGTGGCAATCTAAGGAGTAGTGGCAGGGTGATGAAACCGGCATGAGGATATCTTATGCAATTCTGTTTCCAACATCCTCAAGGAGTTCTCTTGGAGACCGAAACCTACAGCGAAAACTTAGCAGCCTCCTCTGCAAGCTAATTGCCTCATTATCCTTGCTAATTGGGCAAAGCAGCACAAATAATCCAAAGGAAAAAAAAAAATCAAGAAAAAGTGCGCACATTGCCCCCAACACCTCCCTGTTCTCTGATGTTATGAGAGCTCACTTCAGAATTGGAGCTTAAAAGGGCTTGGGGCTAGGGAAGCAAAACTTGTATGTAAATAAGCCAGGCCCGCTTTTACAGAAGATTTTAAGGGACCGGTTGACAAAGTGCACAGAATCCCTTCTCTCTGACACCACAAAGTATCTATTACAAGAGAACTTCCTTCTGGCGCCAGGCGGCATTTTGTTTTCACTTGATGTTCTATAGGGGATGAGGCACTGCGGGGAAAGGGGTAGAGGGTGGAGGGCTACTAAAACGAGAGTGACACTGCGCAGGTCCGACTACTGGGTGAGGGGGTAGGAGAAGAATGAGCCCCTAGGAGAGAGAATGAGGACAATAATGTAATAACTGACCTTGTACCATGTTCTATACTTTCCAGGAGAGCCTGCGCGCTGCCGGGCAATCTTGTTGACCCTCGTCACCACTTGAGAGGTGGGCTACAAACAGAGAAACAGCTCCAAGAAGGCCAGCAAGTGGCCCAAGGCCACGGAGCTGATAGGCAGAGATCTCCTAATGTCCACAGCAGAGGGGCTTTTTTCCAGTACGTGCCACATGGCAGAATGTCATTCTCTCCCAGGTTAACTCCACAATTAAATCCAAGGCTTGGAACCACATACTGGAAACCAGAGCTGTGTGCTACATTTCAAGGGCTGTTTTGGTAATGGCGTATTTTCACACTTCCAAAGTACTGCCGATAAAAATCAACAGTAAAAGAAAAAACTTCTAAGACAGAGTTTCTTAGCTTTTGCCTAAGAATGAAAGGCTGTCTCGAGGGATTTTTAAAAATAAGATTGCTATCAGACCCATGAGCCACAGCCCAGCCCAGCTCGCCCTTCAGGATCCTCCAAACGAGTGAAGTCCAGGGATTCTGCAGACAAGCCTCTGGAAGCTGTGCCACGGGGCTTTTCTTCTTGAGGGTGGAGCTACTTATCTCTGTTAATGGAGCATTCAAAGTCATTTGCAGAAGCCCCGCAGCTTTCTATTCCTTATCTGGGGTTTGCAGAACAGTTACGCCTTGGCATTGGCTCCCACACAAATTGCTTTAAAAAAACAAAAATCTTTTTCAAAGTCACCTGCGTTTTAGTTGACGAGACGATCAATGATGATTTTTTTCCTTCTGTCCTAAATGGCAGAGAAAATGAGGTCTCTGAGTCTTATCACCTTTCCTCTCTCCTTCTTCATTTTTTAAAAATTCTAATTTTAGGGCTTCCCTGGTGGCGCAGTGGTTGAGAGTCCGCCTGCCGATGCAGGGGACACTGGTTCGTGCCCCGGTCCTGGAAGATCCCACATGCCGCGGAGCGGCTGGGCCCGTGAGCCATGGCCGCTGGGCCTGCGTGTCCGGAGCCTGTGCTCCACGGCGGGAGAGGCCACAACAGTGAGAGGCCCGCGTACCGCAAAAAAAAAAAAAAAAAATTTAATTTTATATTAAAGTATAGTTGATTAACAATGTTGTGTGCTCCTTTTTCATTCTTAACTCGGGCCTTTCTACCTTCAGCCTCTGCACACCTGATGTGTCCAGGCCCTGGCCTGTCTAAACGCTAAGGCCTCACGGGGCTCCAAGGCGGCAAAAATCTGGTCGCAAATCTTAGATAAACGAGCGGGGGAGGGCCGCCTGTGTCCTGGGTGACAGAGACCTCCTCCCGCGAGCTTCACTGTTCCCTCAGATACCTGACCACGTGGATGGCGGGAAGACAGGAGCCAGGAGTTCCTTTCCTTCCAGGTCAGGCAGCCTGGGGACAACCCCGGAACACAAGCCAGCTCCGGCTTCGCGAGACAAAGAAACGTGGCGGGCCTAAACCTACGCCCCCCACGTGACCCCTCCCCGTCCCCGTGAGACGGCGTATCACGTGATCCGTATACCACGTGACGTGCGCACCGCTTAACCCGGAACTTGCAGCTTCCGGGCCTGGGCGTAGTACTCGGTACCCAGGGTTGCTCTGAGCACTGGAGCCCTGGTCGGTGTCCGCGGGGTGGCCATCCTGCCTGGGGAATGGACGCCTCATTGTAAATTTTCCCAGTGCAACGAGCTGCGGAAATCCAAACCAACTGGAAGCGTTTCTCAGCGTGTTCTAGGGTTGGAGGGATTAGACGGGGTCGGGTACACGTGGAGAGATGCAGCCGAGATGACAGGGATTAGTGAGAGCAGACGTGCTGTAATGTGTGCTTCCCGCATTATGGTGCTTTTTCCCACGAGAATGTGCCTTCCGAGTGGGCGGGAGACTGGCTCACCAACACCTGCCACAGCAAACACTAGACACTCAGTGCACAATTGCCTCGTTAATCCCTGAATTATCCAATAGAAATATAATGCGAGCCACATCTGTAATTCCCAATTTCTAGTAGCCACATAGTAAAAATACAAAGCAACGGTCATTTTTAAAATTTTTAACGGTAAAAATTTATAATTTATTTTTAATGGTAAAATATACTTCCTTTAACCCAGTATATCAAAACTATCATCATCGTTTGACATATTTTAAAAAAAATTAGTGAGATATTTTACATTCTTTTCTTCATATTGTCTTCAATATCCGGTGTGTATTTTACAATACTGTACATGACTAGCCACATTCCAAGTGCTCAATCACCTCATGTGGCTGGTGACATCCATATTGGACAGTGCTGGTCTAGACTCTTTGTTTTTCTAGGTCAAAGGTGTGGGCAATTTCTTCAGCCAACTGGACAAACCCAGAACATCAGGAGGCTCTGGGGAGACACCACCAGGAAAGACATATGGGAAATGCATTCCAACAACAAACATTTCTTAAGCACCTACTTACCACATGCTTTGACTTGGTATCCACCTCCCACCCGCAAACAAACTCTAAACCCACTTGACCTGACCAACTTTACACTTCCTTACGCAGTATTTACTTCGGAGGAAGGGGAAGGTGGCATTAAATGGCCTTCTTTTCTATGGTCTGTAATTATAATCCACCTCATTCTCCCTTTTTAAAAACCAAAGTCTACATTTTTTTTTTATTTTAGCAAATTAAGCACCTTTTCTCTGTTACACTTAGTGTGCTGCTTCTCCACAATCTCATTTAATCCTTTTCAGTTACTGATTTAGGAGTTTTATCCCAGTTTTCAAATAGGGGAAGTGAGGCTTGGAGAAGTGCTGTGACTTTATGGTGAGAAAACTTGGAGAAAGAAAGTTTCTGATGCAGTCCCATCCATTTTCCCTCCGTGATGTCTCTTATGAGGCCTGTGGAAATTGTCCGGCAAGGGGACCATGCACTTCACACCCTAGAAGCCTGCAGTTAAAGCAAAGAAACATCTTGTGCTGTCTGAAATCCACATCAAGCCGTGGTGTACAAAACCTGGGTCAGTTCTGGGCCCTGACACTTTATTAGGTGTGTGATGTTGGGCAAGGCAGTTCATAGTAATAAAAATAACTAGGATTTATTGATTTTCTCCAGTGCATCAGGCTGTGGCCTGGGCAATTGCTCATATACTCCCCCTTCCTCACAACAAGTTAGATATTTCATATTATACTGATCAGTAATCTAAGCCTCAGAAAAAGTAAATTGCCAAAGGTCATACAGCTAATAAGCAGGAGAGCCAGGATTATTAATTTATTAATTATTATTAAATGTATTAATGTTTGAGACTGTAACTTTAACCCCACCTCCCACTGCATACTTAAAGAGAACATCTTAAAGAATTTCAAAATCATCAATATATACCATAGACAACTGTATATTTGTGTTACAAATATAAAAGGTTGTAAAGCATGGGCAGATAGGAATTGCTTTCAACGTGCTTTTTTAAAATACAAAAGTACTAACCTTCCAACACAAACTCCAACATCTGTATTTGCTTCCTGCTAAGTAGGGGACATCCCCACCAGACAACTCCCCACCACTTCTTTATTTAGTAGTTGGAAGGTTAGTAATATGATTTCTGTGTGCTGTAAAACCACAGGGGTGGTAGGGACGTCAACAGTTTTGGCATGACTTCAAGATGTCAAATCATCAATTACAGACTATCAAGGTTGATTATTACAATGGGATCCTGGAACAGAAAAAGGGCATCAGGTAAAAAAGGAAATAGGAGTAAAGTGTGGAATGTCATTAATCATAATGTAGCAATATTGGTTCATTAATTGTGACAAATATACCTTACTAATGTAAGATATTAATTATAGGGGAAACTGGGTGTGAAATATATGAGAACTCTCTGTACTACTATCTTTATGACTTTTCTGTAAATATAGAACTTTTCAAAAATACGAGTTTATTTTATAAAACTTTGAGAAAAAATACAAAAGTAAAGATTTCATTATTCATTTGCAATGTTCGTTTGCAATATTCACTTGGGAAGTTGCCAAAACAATTAAAACGACAGGTTTTTCAAAAGAGATAGTTATACTTGCACTGTTCAGCTCACGGGGTTTTTGTAATCACTGAGAGAGAAGGAAAAGTAAAAGCATTTTGAAAGTCTAAAGAGGTGACGAATGTCAGATGTCATTACAAACCTGTTAAAGCAAACTGTAGTTATATACTAACATGAAATGTAGATGAAGATACATTTCTTAATCTTCATTAGGAGTCTGCAACTTGAAAAAAAGAGTGAAAGAATAAAAATGTAACTAGAAAGAAATGGAGTGAAAGGGGAAATGAAAACAAGATAAAAGAAAATAGAGAAAATAGCTGTCTTTCTTGAAAGAGATCAGAGGGAGAAAGGGAAGAAGAGAGGGGAGGGAGGGAGGAAGGAAGGAAGGAAGGGAGGGAGGAAAGGAAAAGAAAAAAGAAGGAAAAAGGAAAGAGCTATATATAAAAAAAAAAAGAATCCTTGGGGTCAGGCAGTTCCTTCAAGGAAAAGAAACTGGCCATGACCCACTTCGCGTTGAGGCTGGGTACAGTTTTTGCGACTGTTTAGAGAAAATCTAGCGCTCTCCCTGCCATTAATCTTTTCTAAAGAAAAGACTTTGTTCTGCACCTGTATAAACAATCTCGATTTTTAAAACCTATATGCCTGCCTCTAATGTGTGAGACTCTGTATTTATGCTGATAGCTTCAAGTCATCAATAGGCGATGCAAAAAGCTGCCTGAGATCTCCTCTTTATATTTATTTGCTCCCCCTTCTCTCTCTCTCTCTCTTTTTTTTTTTTTTTTTTTTTGCTTTTCTCCTTCACCTGGCGCACCTAGAGTCAAGTTCAAGTTCAAGCGTTTCAGGAACGATGTCTACGCTCTGTCAAGTATACCCTGCGTTTTCCCAGACCAGAGAGAACTGAGAGCGAGCGATCTTTTTACTCAACTGATCCCAAAGGAGCCCCTCCCCCTACTCTCCACCCCCGCCTCCCAACCAAATGACAAAATATACCGGGAGAAAACCTCTGCAAACGGCGGCGAGCGGGAAGGGTTTGGCGAAACACCCCCACGGGGGAGGCCTGGCCTGGGAGACGAAGGTGGAACGATGATGCCTGAGTGATGAAGTCAGCCCGGGCCAGCCACCTGTTGCGGCCCTTCAGGCATGGAGCCGGGCGCATTTGTTCTGCTGGAGGAGCCGCGGCTTCTGCCCGCTCCGTCCCCAGCTAACTGCCCATCAGTCTCTCCTTAAGCTTCGCTCAGCTTGGGAAGCTGTGGGCTTGTAGGGAAAGGACAGTAAACACCTAATTCGGGTGTGAAGATTCAGTTTCCTCAGAACGGAGTAACTAACGCCAACCCAACCTCATAGGGTTTGAATTATTTTGTTGTTGTTTTAGTTTTGTGTGTTTGTTTCAATTACTCAGTGGGCAGGCACAGGGCGCCTAATGCAGTGCCTGGCACACAGCACGCATTCAATAGCTGGCCATTGGTGTCCACTTCCAAAATGAAGTACACATCCCCAGACCACGTATTGCAAAGGCCCTTCGAGTGAGAAAACGATAAGACCGCAGTTATGGTTTGTCTCCTTTGAGGGGCATACTTCTAGGTGCCGTTTTGTCGGGGGTTTTTTGTTTTTGTATTTTACTTTGGACGATTGTGTTGACTTACATCCTGCATCCAGGAGCGTGCTCTTCAACATACCATCTAAAATAGTCATCGAGTCCCTAGACTATAACTCAACCGCTGGGCAGGATCCTCTATCTTACGCACGGTGGTGTTAAAAACAAAATTAACACATGGAACTCTCAAGACAGCAAAAAATAGCAAATATAAGCATCTGTGCTGTGCGGCGGGGAGGCGTGTAGCGACTGGAATACCGAGGGGCCAGGGATTCTACTCACGGATTTTGAGTCCATATTCTACTTACCAGCCTGTTGATTTGGGGTCCTTTATTTAATATCTCTGCGGCTTAGCTTCAAGTTCTGCAAAGTGGAGATAATAACATTTAAGTCACACATGTCTGAAAATGAAAGGAACCAATGTAGATGAAAGCGCTCTGGAAATCATACAGCGAAGTTAAAGGAAAGGAGGGGAGAGAGATGAGAGGTAACTCGCGGACTGTTTGGTGTTGCCTGCTTGTTTTGCTTTTACTATTTTGTCGGGCCAGGCTTGAATAGGCAGTCAGACGTTATGAGTGATGAACTTGGAAAATACTGTTCTGCTGAAAAGACTCGGGAAAGAAGCAGAGGTCGCGATCCTGGGGTTTCCACGTGTCTGGAAACCTTCGCCATCGCTAAGATCAGTCGCGGGGTGGAAATGGGTTGGGTACATGGGTACGAACAAGGTCCCCTCCTTCACTCACCCTGCGCACAGTCATCTCGCACTTGATGGGTCCGTCGGGGACAGGGGCCCAAATCCCGGCTCAACAGAGACGTCCCTTCCCCGCCTCCACCAGCAGATCCTCTGCACTCTGAAAATGGTCCCCACCCCTTCCACGCCCCCGCCCCACCTCTTGCCCCCCTTTCCAACCCCCTCTTCTTTGCCCTGGGTGGTTTCTTCCGAGGAGTACAGATAAATAGTCCTGTCAAAAGGCGCTGCGCGCCGTGGTGCGCGCCGAGCCTGGGCCCGGGCGACGACTTCTCGGCCACGCTCTCCCGGGTCAGCGGCGGGGCTCGTTCTCTGGGCTCCGCGCTTCCCGACCCGGGTCTCTGGTCCTCACCGGAGTTCAGCCTGGCCCCCGCCTCCGCGAGGGAGCGGAAGGCGGAGGCCGCGAGACTGGCCTGGGGGCGGAAGGCGGGGGCGTGGGGGACACGGCGATGTCCACCAGCTCGGGGAGCGACCCCGAGGAGATGGAGCTGCGGGAGCTGCAGCGCGGGTACCCGGTCCCCGTCTCCAAGAGGCCGCCCCTCCGCGGCGCCGAGCGCAGCTACATCTCACCCAGTGACAACTCGTCCGCGGAGGAGGAAGACCCCGACGGCGAGGAGGAGCGCTGTACGCTGGGAGCGGCCGGCGGCGCCGGAGGCTGCAAGAGGAAACGGCCCGGGGTGGCGGGGGGCGGCGGTGGCAAGAAGCCCCTCCCGCCCAAGGGCTCGGCGGCCGAGTGCAAGCAGTCGCAGAGGAACGCGGCCAACGCCCGCGAGCGCGCCCGGATGCGCGTGCTGAGCAAAGCCTTCTCCAGGCTCAAGACCAGCCTGCCCTGGGTGCCCCCCGACACCAAGCTTTCCAAGCTGGACACGCTCCGGCTGGCTTCCAGTTACATCGCGCACCTGCGGCAGCTGCTGCAGGAGGACCGCTACGAGAACGGCTACGTGCACCCGGTGAACCTGGTAGGGGCCCGGCGCGCGAGGCCCGGGGCGGGCGGCCGAGAGATGCCCGGCGCGCTCCCGGGTGCCGGGCAGAGTCTGACCGCTGGGGAAAACCGGGGGTAGGGGGTTTCCGGTATGGGTGGTGAGGAGGCCAGTTTAGTTTCTCCCAGATCACCGGAGGGGCCAGCCATTTTCCTGGAGGAGAACCATCCACCCTTCTGTGTTTGCATCACCCAGTGACAGCTATTGTCTAATATCCTGCTTCCGGGCTAAATCTAAGTTCCATCTGAGTCCTCTGTCCCGTTGTAGATTGATTGGCAAATCTCCCTTCCTAGCTTTTTCCAGCTAAGCGTCAGACAGGTTTGAATCAACAAGCCTTACTTTCTGAAAGGAAGGAGGGAAGGCCGATCTCTTTTCGAAAGCCTTTGGGTTTTTCAATTCTTGAAGAACAGCAGAGGTTTCCCCAAACGGGATTTGTCTGGAAAGTCCCTTTCCGACCTGCCAATTCTCCAGGCTTGAGAAAGATCATATCCCGGTTCCTATTTGGAGCGAATGGCTGATTGGGGTGTGTGTGTGTGTGTGTGTGTGTGTGTGTGTGTGTGTGTGTTGGGGGAAGGGAACTAAGCAACAGAATTCCAAATTCATGCAAATTTCGCGGAATCATCGTGAGGACAGCATGGACGGACACCTCCCGTCTCACGTGATCAAAATACAGTAAAGTTAAAGTCTTAGTTTAGAGAGAAGACACGCAGATTCCCAGAATACTGATAAAATCTGAGCTACTCAAAGCCGGGGATATTCCAGGGTTCCGTTTGGAGAGCGGTTTCGGTTTGAAACGGTCGTTTCTCCTCCAGTATCTGATGCTCTTTTTGATTTTACAGACATGGCCATTTGTGGTCTCGGGACGACCCGACTCTGACACCAAGGAAGTTTCCGCAGCCAACAGATTATGTGGAACCACTGCTTAGATCGAACTCGAACTCACTTGAAGGGATTATTGGTTAAGCGAGTGTGTTTGGGAGTCAGGGAGAGAAGGGAGAGAGCGTGAGAACTCCCAAGAATGGGAGGACAGTTCCATTGGATTCTCCTAGACTTCCACCCCGGGACTGTGAACTCGACAGGTGGCGGGCGTTGGGTGCAGAGCCCCAGGGTTCCGCGGCGCGGCCGTCATCGCAGGTGCGGACGGCTAGGCTGCCGCGGGTTTGGGCGACGACACTTTACACGCGGACCCAGCTCCAACCTCGGGCTTTAGCAGTGTAGACTAACGCCGGCGCTGCAGTCTGAGCCCAGCGCGCAGCCGCCTGGGCGTTCGTTCCCAGGCTGAGCCAGATGTACGTGGGTGATGGCACGAGTCCGCGCAGCCCAGGCCTTTCGCGGTTAGGTAATTGTTAGAGCGCGCTCTCGACAATCGGCTTCAAAGACGTAGGTCTTCACGTGAGACCTACCTGGGGCGCGTCTTTAAGTTGCAAAGAGAGTGTGGCACACCTGGGGCAGGTTTGTATCCCACGGGGCAGCGCCCTCCTGGCGGGCACACGATGCAGTCTCCGCTCGGGGAGAGGTGGAGGCGCGCTTTCTGAGACCAACTCAGCTGGGTTTGCCAGGAGTGGCCCTGGCGGTTCGGCTTTCAGGTGCGGTCACGCCTCTCACTCCCCCCAGGCGCCCATCTCTCCGTAACCTGGCTTCCGTCTCCCCCCTCCCCTTCTAGGCTTGAGCCTCCGATCCGGCTCTCCCCACTGAAGCCGGCTCGGGTCTCCTTCCGCGCCTCCCTCTGCTCCCTCCTCCCACAGCTACTTGCAGCCCCCCTCCCCCCCACTCCTGACTGTCCCCAGCTGGCCTCCCCGCTTGGGGTGGCCCCCGCCTCCAACACTGCCTCTCGGCGTCCACGTTCTTCCTCCGGCGGGGCGGGCCGCCGAGGCTGTTCCGTACCTAGTGACCCTGCTCCGGGGGAACGCGCCGCTGCGCCAGGCCGCACTACCGCAGTAATTAGCAAATGTAAATAAATTTATTTTTGTATGAATAATAAAACGCGTTGTGAAAACCGAGTGCCCCTGGGGCGTCAGAATGTGGTCTTTGTTGCCCTTGACTGAGTTTGGTCTGGGAATTAATTTAAAGGTGCCCTCTTGGCTCTGGACGGGGATTAGGTCATTTTCGGCCGAGGGGGTTGATCATATGTAGATCACTGCAACTTCAAGCGTAACTCTCTTTCTATGATTCATCTTCTCAAGGCAAGGGTTACTGGAAGGCAGGAACTGGAGGCTTGTTAGGCCCTAAGAACCTTTTGGGGCCTGAGCCACGTTGAAAGGTATACACTCTTCAAAGTAATATATGTGCCCTTTTTTTTTTTACACACACACACACACACACACACACACACACACACACTACGATTTCTCCAGCCTAAACCAGTGCTAACAATTGCAAGTAGTTCAAGAACCCCTTACAGGCCCACATACCGGAAGTGAAGGATGGGTCTCAGGTCTAACTAGCAGAATAAAACCACAATACAAGGCGCCAATTTGTACTTCAGTTGAGCGTTTCTTTTTTTCAAATATTGTTTATATAGACTTTTTGACGTAACTACCTGCAGTTTACGCAGGAAGTAATAACTTGGGAAACCCATCACATGGTTTTCTAAACACAGGTCTTTTTTAAAGGAGCATTCTCTTTGTAGAAACTTTAGAAACTTTAGAAAAGTGTGAAGGCTAGAACTACCTAAACAACTGCCTGATTTGGGGTGTGTCCATTATTTTATGAAATTGAAAGGCAGTTTTCTTGCCCAGACAGAGAAATTACAGCTGGAGTTTAGGAGGTGAGAGTGAGGTGAGGGAACATGGTTTCCTGTGTTGAACTAAACCGAACCCAAGCTCCGGAGAACTGCTTTCTGGCACCATTTTCTTGGGCCTTTGTTCATACCCGGTGGGGATCCAGTCTTCAGTGGCAGAAGTCAGCAGGGGGTTTCAGCAGGGCGCTCTGGTTAAAGGAGAACTTGGGAGTAACTAGTTACAGAAAACCTCATCACGGTGGTTAAAGGCACTCAGGCCTTTTGTAAGCACTGGAAGCCAGGCTTCTTGGGGGTGGGGCGTCTGCTCGAAGCCAGCTCCTAGTCAAGATCTTTTCCAAAGCTTCCAGGAAATGAGGTCCTTTTCGAGAAAAGGAGGCATTGTTGTATCTTGTTAAGGTGAACCTGAAGGTCTGCAGAACCAAGCCTGGAATCCAAGCTCTGCCACCCCCCAGACTAGTGACACTGTGCAACCCCACTCCGCCTCAGTTTCCCTGTCTACAAAATGGGGTAATAACAGTGGCCACCTTGGAAGATTGCCGTCAGTTACGAATGTGATAATATTTAAGCAACCCTTCTAAGGCAGTGAGCAACGCCCCTAAAGGCTGACTGATAACTAAAGGAAAAGGGAGGGGAGGCTTCGGCAAATGAGGACACTTGAAACAGGTGGGACATTTCAGGAATCCGGTCTTTAAAACTAGGTCCTGTTTTGAAATGCCTGGATTAAAACAGTGAGAGAGAAGTGCCCCACCAGAGCAGAAACAGAAACAGAAAGAAAAGAAAAAAAAAAGAGAGACTATATTTGTGGTGAATACAGATAAGAAAAAGCATTTGAATAAACAAGGAAATATTAGGGCACATTTTCATAAATAAAAAATATTTTGTTACTATAATTATATTCTTTCAGGACACTTCAGGGTCAAACCCACAGATTTTCTGCCCCTACTCTGCTCCCATCCCAAATAAGGGGGTGCTTTCACTGACTCACATACTCAGAATGTTGTTCTCTGCAAACTCATTTTTTATTGCACTTGATAATCTGATAATTTATAGAGAAGAAAAAATACTTTCTCGAGAATTTTTTGCTCCATGATTTCTGTAAAAAGTCCAATGTCAAGAATTATGTTATGAAAAAAAGAAGAAAGGGGCCAGTTTCTAGTAAGTCCCAATGAATCAGTTCAAATTGCTCAAGCTTCTGGGCAAGGGTTGCTGTTGGGAGAGGCCTGAAGCACCTTGAACCAGTCCTTTCTTGATCTACTGTGACTATCGTGAGCTCTAAGTGGTAGAAAGGCATCCCAAAACCATCCTTATTTTTTCCCTTCATCATTTTCCTTTAGGGATTTGGGTTGGAGAAATAGGAGTTGGGGGCTGGGGTAATCAGCGAATTAAAAACAGAGAGAGAAGTAAGTTTGTCCTTAGGGTTATTTCAATTTGATTATACTGCTGTGAGAGAAAAGTTGAAGGAAAAAAAAGTTTAAGAAATGTAAAAAGTACTGAATAAACAAATCAAATGAGTAAATTGAAAAATACTCTTCGGGGGCTTTTTGAGGGACCAAAGCTTTATTATTAGTGAGAGTGACTCAATCAAAGAGAACAAAAATCCCCTTTCACAGGCTCTTCCTAAGATGAATATTTTAAAAGAAATGCTTTCGGCACTGTAATTTTGAAACATTTAGGCGTTCCTCTTGGTTGTGGATGTAAAATTGATTGGGGGCATAGTCTTTTGCACTGAGCTTCAAGTTACAACTTTATTTTAATAGTCTGATGGCTCCTTCAGCAGACAGTTGACAATGACCGTTACTTTCCAGAGGAGATTTTTTTTTTTTTTTTACAGGCACAGCTCTTCCCCTGGTAATAAAAGCTTCATAAGTCAAAAATAAATAAGAAAGACATCCCCCTCCTCTATAAAAAGAACTAAATGGAACACATCCTATTTTAGTAGATAACAGGTAGGTAGTTTGGCTGATACTTTTGAAGTAAGTTAAAATGATAACCAAGAAATTCATTTTAGTAATGTCTGGAAGGGCAAAAAACAGGTAAGTTCATAATTGACTTCTCACTGCCCAGCATCTAACTTCCGGGAGAATTCACTAGGAGGCGAGGATTGGTCGCCTTTGTAACTGGTCACCTGGCCACTCTCTTTTCCCTGGGCACTTCTGTTTATCCACCTGAGGACTGTCAGAGTGCTTGCATCTTTGCACTCACCATTCATCTCCTTTTCTATGCTGTTTGCCCTTTGTATTCTCTTTTCTTCTCTCTCCCACAACAGTGAAAAACGATCCAGAAAATTCCCTGGAATCCATGACTCTGAGAAGTTCTAGGAAGTAGCCAGAACCTGAAATCTACATGTAATGTTGTAAACATAATTAGCACTAAAGTACTAGTGCCTTGAATTTTCTCAGCCCTTGTGGCTCTGCTATCACCAACATGGGTTACGAATCAACTTTGGTGTCTTTCATTGCTTGTGGTAAAGAAGCTTGTGGAACAGTTAAGAGCAGGGGCTTTCAGTTTGGTGAAAATATGGTATTTGTATTGACTATTACTCTCATCAGTAGAAATGGGGAGGAGTGGGGAGCAAAGAGCAAGAGGTTTTATCTTTTACTTTTCTTTGTTAAAAATTTTATATATTATTTTTGGGATTTTTAAAACTCATATTTCTTAAAAGATTGCACTGTGCTGTGTCCGATGTAGCTGGTTTCAGTCTAGTCCCACCATTTCACAGCTCTGCATCCTCACGCACTTTCCCTCTTCCCTGTGAGACAAGAATAATACATCCTACATCACAGACAGTATTGAAAATGGATTAAATAAGATAATTCTATTAAGCACCTGGGCAATGTTCCATAAATGCTAATTTAAAAAAAAAATATGAAGTCTTGGGGGCTTCCCTGGTGGCGCAGAGGTTGGGGGTCCGCCTGCCGATGCAGGGCGCGCAGGTTCATACCCCGGTCCGGGAAGATCCCACATGCCGCGGAACGGCTGGGCCCGTGAGCCATGGCCGCTGGGCCTTCGCGTCTGGAGCCTGTGCTCCGCGTCAGGAGAGGCCGCGGCGGTGAGAGGCCCGCGTACCGAAAACACACACACAAAAACAAAGAAAAGAAAACAAAAAATATGAAGTCTTGATTTCTTTCCTTTCCTCTAACAGTAGTTCAGATGTCCTTAGTTCTCCTGCAAATTTCTCCCATCATTCCCCATTACCACTTTTATCACCTTGCTCTTTTATGCCACCTCTAGTTTTCCTGCACTGACCTTTTTGTTGCCACTAAGTAGAAACTTTCATTTGGTTTTCTCTTAAAAAAATAAAGATCATAATGCTCAATATCAAAAATTATCCACGGGACAAAAAATCCAAATTCATTTAGGAGCATAAGATAGACCAATGGTTTCTGATGTAACAACACAAAAAGTTCGTTGATATGATTTCAGATTTCACATTGCAGCCAACCTTTCAGAAATTATACTTGTGGAGTCTTGGTGTAGTATCAAAAAATAGCCACAATTACCTGAAGTAGTCAGGAAAATACTTCTTCTCTTTACAACTACATATCTGTAAAGTAGTTGTAAGTAAACTACATATCTGTAAAGTAGTTGTAAAGGCTGGATTTTCTTCACATGTCGATCAAAATAACGTATCACAACAGATTGATGTAGAAAACAGAAATGAAAATCCAGCTACATTCTACAAAGTCAGATATTAAAGAGATGTGCATAAATATAAAACTGTGCCACTTTTCCTATTAAAATGTTTTGGAAAACAGAGTTATTTTTATTGAAAATATGTTATTTGCTTTCACATGTAATTAGTTCATGATGAATTAGCAGATGTTTTCTCTCAGTTTTGACTATTCGAATCCAGTAAATATCAACAGATAGAAGCCACATAAACAAAAGCTTTTCAGGGTCTTTAAGATCTTTTAAAAGTGTAAAAAGAAAATCAGAGGCAAAAAAAAGTTTAGGAACCACGGGCCTAGATCATTCCTAAGGCCCTTTTCATTGGTAAGATTCATGTTTTCTTGATTTTGTGGCCATCTCAGTAGGTCAGGAGCCTATAGATCAGTCTAGATTGGATATAGGAGCAAACACTTGATCAGAAAGATTCTCTAGAGAGGTTGGGATGACAGCTGAGATGGGAAGGGCTTTCTCCGTGTGATGCCACTTTAGTCTAGCAGGAAAGTCAGCAGGATCAACGTGTGCACTGGTTCCATAAAGGCTGCTCTCAGAGGAATCTCTGTATGGCTTCCTGCTCTTTCTGCCTCATACCCATCTCTCCTGTCTCCTACAGGCTCTTAATTTTGAGCCTTTGTAGCTTCAGGGCTGGACCTGATTTTCAGATGAAAGGGAAAGTGATGCCCAAAGTTCAGGACTGCAAAATCCCATTTCTTTTGTCCATATATTAATATTATCCAAGGGCTTTATTAGAATCATAGTCATTATATCATACTAATGAAGAAATTTATTTAAGGAAGCATAGGAATCATTTTCAGTATTCCTCAATAAAGAGTTTTTTTTATCTGTAGGCTTGCCAAGTAAGGGAAAATATGTTTATTCATGATAATATTGATTAACTTATACTGGGCACATTACTAAAGTAACTAAATGCCTTGACATGCATAATTTGAGTAGAAAAGAAATAAAAACAAACAACAACAAAACCCCAGAGAATCCTCAAATGCCTTGGAAGCAATCGTCTTCAAATGCAAAGAAAGGATCCCACAAAACACAGAGCTCAGCGACGTGAGTCTAAGAGACTCGAATGATCCTTAAAGAAACTGTTCCAAGAGCCAGGCAGTGGGAGGGAGTATCATCTGTGCAAAAGTAATAGCAGAAACTCCTCAGGCTAAATCCAACTAAGGAGCATCAAAATTGCATAGGGCAGGGCTTCCCTGGTGGCGCAGTGGTTGAGAGTCCGCCTGCCGATGCAGGGGACGTGGGTTCGTGCCCCGGTCCGGGAAGATCCCACATGCCGCGGAGCGGCTGGGCCCGTGAGCCATGGCCGCTGAGCCTGCGCGTCCGGAGCCTGTCCTCCACGGCGGGAGAGGCCACAGCAGTGAGAGGCCCGCGTACCGCAAAAAAAAAAAAAAAAAAAAATTGCATAGGGTAGTGCTTGAAGGGGTGGAAACCAAGGCCTCAGGAGCCTGAGGGGACAAGATGGGTAAACCGAATGTACACAGAGAAAAGGAGGGAACTGTAATGGGTGGAAAGACCATGGTTCTAACGCTATCTCAGACCTCTGCCTTGCTGGATATAGGCTATAGGTTATGTTCTAAACAGAACATCTTAAGTGTTTCTCACCAGGCCCTGTTCTACTGGCTGTTCACATGCACAGAGCTCTCTGGCAATCCCTAACTTTTATGGGCTTTAATTATAGGTTTTCCCTCAAATAGTGGTGATGGAATAGGCCAAGCTATCCACCTTCTCTGTCTTGGTCCTCCTCTGACTGACACCATTTCTTTGGAGACTTGGGCTGGGATGGGTTTGGTTCTACTAATGATGGGGTATCTAATCACCAAAGATGGTCCCTGATGAACCAGGCGCCCCATTGCCCGCGCCCTTGTGTAGGGCTGGCCCAGGGACCTGCTCTAACCAATAGAAGGTGGTGGAGGCGACTCTCTGACAGTTCCAGGCCTGAGCCTTAAGGATCAGCCATTTCTGCTTGTACTTATTTGAGATCCTTGAGCTTCCATGTGAGAATTCCAACCACATTTCTGATGGGACCACATGGAGAGGCCACACAAGAGAGACAGAAACCCTGAGTCCACACCCGAGAATGGAGGACCCAGCTGACGGCAAGATCAGTGAGATGGAAGATCCCAGCGGGGCCAACTGGGGAGCATCTCATGGAAAATGAAGGGGCCATGGAGGACAGATGGCAGAGGTGAGCCATCTCTACTGGGCCCTGTCCTAATTCCTGATCCACAGAATTGTGGGAGATAATAATAATAGAGTTGCTTTAAGCTACTAAATTGGGGGTGGTTTATGACTCAGCGATAGATAACAAACATATTGTCAATTTCCACATTAGCCAGTTATTCAAGAAACACTTATGGATCATCAGCTATGAGCCAGGACAGCGTTGGATGAATGAAATGAATGACATACTTGCCTCACCTCAAAGAGCTGCAAAGGAACAGAGAAGTGGACGAATGGACTGATCCTTGAAGCATGGGGTGCTGTGTGCTATGAGGGGACATGGCCCTCCAGGAGGAAGGGTACAACACCCAACCTTGGATCTCCATGGAGGGCTTCCCAGAGAGCTGACAGGTGAGGCCAGGGGACAAGGCAGGGGAAGGGCTTCCCAGAAAGAACTGTAAGTCATGGAGGCCTTCCAATACTGGTCTAGTGACTGACGTTAAGGCCTAGTATGGTGGTGAACAGCATGGACTCTTACCGGTGACTTAAAATCACTGAATCTCAGTTTCCTCGCTTGTAGAATGAAGATATAATAGAACCTACCTGATGGGGTTGTTTGTGAAGGTTCAAAGCAACAGTGAATGTCAAACACTTAGTGCCTGGCATCGTAGGTCATCAACAAATGTTCATCTGTTAAGTATCAGTGTCAGCATCACCGTCATCTCCACTTTGAGATGACCATTTGGGAAGAGTCATCTTCCTAGCATGTAGGAGAAAGTGCAAAGGGTCCCTGACCATTCAGAGCCCCTTATTTTTCCTTAAATCTGACAATTCTAAGCCTTTAACTGTGATTCTGTTTCAGCTCTCCTCTAAAGGGATTGGCCTTTTAGAATTTTGAAATCTTCAAGGTATTGATTTGCACAACAAGCAACACATCTAGCTCACTTTGGGATGCGAGAAGAGATTGTTAAAATATATCTGTAGGGTCAGGTCAGCTGGATAGAACAATGCATAGATTGATGATATGGCCATTATAACATACTGAGGTTATAAACAGCACCAACAATCTGCACAGATTCAGATGCACCCACAGGATGCACTCATGCTTTCCAGCTCCCCTCTGATGTGACCCAGAACCTCTGCTCTGGAGGGAAATTTAAGACCCTGTGACCAGAACTGTCCAGGATTAGAATTCACAGACTCTGAGGTTCCCATTGGCATGCAGCCCTCCTGATCTGAAGGACACCAGCAGATAAGAATTTGGCACCATGACAGCTATTTTCTGCAGCTGCTTTCGATGTACCCCAGCCAAGCACATGGGGAGTCTGCCTAGGGTGACAATTGGGGCCATCTGAGAAACTGACTAGTTGGGTGGCCTGGGGCCATCGCTCCCTTTTCCAACTATGGCTTCTCATTGAAAACGAGGGGCCTGGGCTAGATGAAGCCTCCAGTCTCTGTCAGTTCTAAAATGCTCTATTTCTTACAGGTCTTCTGAATGGCATCAGTGATACAGTTCATTGGTACCTTACAAACAGGGAGGCTGAACCCCTGAGCAGAAGGACAAAATCCACCTTAAATGTTTTAGATGAGCTCAAACCCCTCAGGTGTCTTCTGACTTCTACAGAACAACTGTGCTGTTCCCTTGTCACTTTATTGTCAAGTAGAAACTTCACTGCAGACTCTTCCTTTCCATTATAAATGCTCAGTCTTACAAAGGTACTAAAGGCTTCTTCAGTGTGGTATAAAAATCAAGTAAGTGCAGCAATTGTGGTACTTAAAGCTATTTCCTTCTAAAGGCAGATTCTCATTAGTTTTAAAAAATGATAAGACAAGGAGATTGGTCAGCCCTTTGAACAAGCGTCTGAAAATTATATTTGATTTACCTCACACTAACAATTATAGTGGAAAAACACTGATCTAAATAAAATAAACTTCAGGAAAAAAAAAAAAAGATGGCTTTCTTTAAACTCCTAGAGGCCTAGGAAATGTTCAAATCTGGTCTATTTTTCCAAGAATCTGGTGAATTTTTTCCCTCTTTAGGTAGGATATTTTCCCATCGCTTTCCTTTAGTACTTTTCACCTTTGTGATTTCTCAAAATCTTGATTGGTGCTTTAGCATTTTACACCTGTGAAGTTGTTGCACATCTAGAGATGAGATGTGATTCACCTGAGCCGGGGCTCTTGGAACGCTCCCTGGCTTGCGGCGCGCAGGATGGGCTGACGGACATGTGAACTGGGCAGACAAGGCAAGAGAAACTGAGCCCTTAGGCTGAGGGTGGCGGTGGGAACACAAGGGGTGGATTCAAGAGACATTTTGCTGCTAGAATTGAACTGACTGGCTTGTGAACTGGACGTGGGTCGAAAGACAGGGAGAAATTAATGATGACTACAAAGTTTCTAACTTGGGCCAGACAGTGAACAGTGCATCATGAGTCATCATTTACCACTAAAAGTTAAAAGGGTAAGTTTAAAAGAGTACAGAATTTAGAAACTCTTCCGTTCATTTAGGAACTCTACCACCCACTTGCCTAACAAGATTTTTATTCAATTTAGTCTTGTTCTAGGGGTTCTGATTCGAAGGGCGTACTCTAACAACTAGAAGCTGAAAGAGAGACAAGGACTCCTCCGTTCAGAAACACAAATCTTGGAAACAATGACCTTGCCCTGGTTTTGCACGAGCTTGACTTGCTTCTGTCCTTAAATTGTAAATGTCTTCAGATCAGGGATCATGGTTTTTCATTTTGTGTTTTTATGAAATCATAACCCTGGAACAAAGCAAGTGCTCAATAACTATTTAATGAATTAGTCCTAAAAGAGAACAGTTACTGCTACTCTTTGGTTTAAGTTATTTTTCTGTTGTGAAATGATGGTGATTTGGGAAAGTCCATTCTTTAGAGACACCTGAGATACATAATCATCACAGGCAACCAGGACACTGGCTTGACAAGCTACACTAGTTCCTGCCACACGTGCAGTGCATCAGCTCTGCACAGAATCTGATGGTTCTCGGGATCCCTCAGACAGAAAGGAAACTCATTGCATGAGTATAATATAGGACAAAAGCTTTAAAATAGGAAGAGACACTAACATTGTCAACAGGCTAAGTCTCATGCTATGCACTTTACAGACAGTATCTCATTTAAATCTCTCCTTAGACCATTAGGAAGTCTCTGATATTCTTCATTTACAGGTAGGAACACTGAGGGCCACAGAGCTTCAGTGACTTGCCGAGGGCCACACGGGGGATAGGTGATAGACTCAGAGTTTAAATTTGGTTCTCTTTAGCTCAGAATCTAAACCCTTAACCAGCCCCATCGCATTGCCTCCCCAAGGATGTCTCCCAGGTAGAAAGGAAGCTGGTGGGAAAATGGTGCCCACCAACCAGGCCACCCTAGCCTTGGGTGTGAACTTGGGACAATGGATGCGTCACAGAGTTATACCTGGTTCTGAGTGCTTAAAACAGCCTGCATGTGGGGAAAGGAGCCAGGGTCTGTCTGCTTAGCGGGCAGTGCTAACCAGAGTCATCAGGGAAAGCCACTTGTCATCTATAAAGACATGTTTCTTTTTGGTTATGTTTTCCTATTTATCTCCTAACGAAGGTGATTTGAAACATGGCTGATGTCTGTGTGCTGAGCTAAAAGAGGTAGATCTATCCTCAGGTGGGATATTTAGCTCACAGAATTACATACTCTTGGAGAGCCCAGCAGTGGAGGCACCCCCCCCACTCTGTCTAGATTAACCAATCAGATTAGATATGTGTAATAGAGAATTGTGTAAGTGAGTTGAGGAACAGACAACTTTCCACCGGCAACAGGTGATTCACTATTATCCATTTTCACAAGGACAGGACAAGGGACAGTATGTCTGAACTGAGACATGGGAGAATTAGGGTAGACCTAAGGAAGTTATCTGGTTGAGAGGTTTTCTAACCATCTAGGATTAGGGATTAGGAATTGTGGGTAGGACCTGTGGTATCCATTTCATAGAATCGCAAAGTCACAGCATTTTAGAGCTAGAAGGTGTCTTGTAGATAATCTACTTTGTGTTCATCATAGTATGCTAAAAATAAAGAAAAATAAAGACTAATCTAAATGCCTACTGTGATCACCTAACCATGGGCTCTTATACAACAATTAAAACTTATGGTCCCCAAATTGTGTAACTACATAGGAAAGGCTTATGATATGAGTAGATAAGAAATAATAATAATAATCAAAACCAAAATAATCTATTCATTTTATAAATAAGGAAAGTGAATCTGGATCTTTGGAAATTGGATATGGCTTCTCAACTATCTGGGATTAAAGAAAGTCTCTGCTTGAAGATTCGGCTTTCATTCCCGTATCATTTAAGGTCATTTCTTATCTGTTTTTTACTGGCTGGTTTGTCTTCCTCTTCCTTCTTTCCACTCATTTTTTCACTATACCATCCTCCCTGATCTGCAGAATTAATTCTACGTCTTCTATATTCTTGCAACACTTTATATATGTCTTCATTTTTTTAAAAGCTATTAAAATATATGCCCAGGACTGCAAGGGTGGTTTTAACATAAGCAAATCAATCAATGTAATATATCACATTGTGGAATGAAGGGAAAAAGCCTACATGACCATCTCAAATGACCCAGAAAAAGCCATTGACAAAACTCAACACCCTTTCATGATGAAAACATTCAGAAAACTAGAAAAAGAAGGAACTTCCTCGATATCATAAAGGGCATTTATGAAGAACCCACAGGTAACATCAAACTCAATGGTGAAAGACTGAAAGCTGTACCCCTAAGATCAGGAACAAGACACAGATGCCCACTTTCACCTCTGCTCTTCAATATTGCATTGGAATTTCTATGCAGAGCAATTAGATAAGAAAAATAAATAAAAGGCATCCGAATTTAAAAGGAAGAATTAAAACTGTCTCCATTCTCAGATGACACGATCCTATACACACAAAAGAATCCACTAAAAGCTACAGGAGCTAATAAATGAATTCAGCAAAGTTGCAAGGTACAAGATCTGCACACACAAGTCAGCTGTTTCAACACACTAGCAATGGTCAACCTGAAAAGAATATTAAGAAAATTCCATTTACAATAGCATCGGAAAGTATAAAACAACTAGGAATAAATTCAACCAAGAAGGTGAAAGACTTGTACACTGAAAACCATAAAACATTGCTTAAAGAACTCGAACAACCAAATAAATGGAAAGGCATCCTGTGTTCATGGATTGAAAGACTAAATATTGTTAGGATGTCAGTACTACACGAAGTTATCTACAAATTCAGCGCAATCTCTATAAAAATTCCAATGGCTTTTTAGGCAGAAATGGAAAAGCTAATCCTCAAATTTGTGTGAAATTGCAAGGAACCCCAGCTAGTCAAAACAATCTCAAAAAAGAAGGAATCGGGAGGACTCACATTTCCCAATTTCAAAACTTACTACAATGTTATACCAATCAAAACAATGTGGTACTAGCATATAGATAGACTTCAAGACCAGTGGACTAGAATTGAGAATCCAGAAATAAATCTGTACTCTATGGCCAATTGATTTTCAAAAGAGTGCCAAGACCATCCAATGGAGAATAATGGTCTCTTCAAAACATGGTATTGGGACAACGAGGTATCCACAGGCCAAAGAATGAAGCTGGACCTCTATCTCACACCAAAAATTAATTCAAAATGCATAAATGACTTAAATATAACAGCTAAAACCATGAAACTATTAGAAGAAAATGTAGGGGTAAATATTCAAGACATTGGATCTGGCAGTGGATATAATACCAAAAGCAGGAGCAACAATAAAAAATAGAGACATTTGACTTCAGCAAAATTAAAAACTTTTGTGCATCAAAGAATATTACCAAGAAAATGGAAAGATAACCTACAGAATGAGAGAAAACATTTGCAAATTGTATTCTGATAAGGATCTAGGAACCAGAGAATATAAAGGATTCTTATAACCCAATAACAAAAGGGAAAACAATCCAAATTTTTTTTAAATGAGCAAAGAATTTAAATAGATATTTCTCCAAAGAAGATATACTAGTGGTCAACAAACACATGAAAAATGCTTATTATCATTAGTCATTAGTGAAATTTAAATCAAAACCACAATGAGGTACTACTTTACACCCACTAGGATGGTTATGCTAATAATAAAAAAAGGACGAGAACAAGTATTGGTGAGGATATAGAGAAATTGTAACCCTTCTGCATTGTTGGTGGAAATGTTAAATGGTTCAGCTGATATGGAAAACAGTTTGGGAGTTCTTCTAAAAGTTAAACATAGAGTTGCCATGTGACCAACCAATTCCACTCCTAGGATTGAAAACAGCTCCTCACCAAGTATATGCATACGAATGTTTATAGCAGCACAATTCACAATAGTCTATAAATGGAAACAGCCCAAATGTCCCGAATAAACAAACTGTGGTATCACCATACAATAGAATATTATGAAGTCATAAAAATGAATAAATGCCACAATGTGGATGAACCCTGAAAACGTTACGCTAAGTGAAAGAAACCAGGCACAAAAGATCACATATTGTATGATTCAATTTATATGAAATGTCCTGAATAGATAAATCAATCCATCAGGACAAAAATGCAGATTGGGTGGTTGCCAGGGGCTGGGATGAGGGGAAACGGGGAGAGAGACTGCTTAAAAGGGGTTTTAGTTTGTAATGATGGAAATGTTTTGGAACTAGTTGGAGATGGTGGTTGCACAACACTGTCAATGTAACAAATGTCACTAAATTATTCACACTAAAATGTGTCAGGTGAATTTCATCAAGTATAAGAAAAGAGTCATTTGAAACCCACCTTCAAGGGCAGTAAACACATCTGTCGATAGACGTTTCCACACTATATTATTTACTTACATAACCACTGTTTCTGCTATTTTGAGAACTCTCTGCAGCTCAAGCTCTTACCACAGGATTCAATCAGAAAAATAACTGAATTGAAAAAGGTTTTGAGCTCCATACAAGGGGCCATCATGAAAGGATGTGGTTAGCGCGCCATCTAGTGGCCAATTTACAAGTTGCAGCAAACCCTTAGCCTGCATACATTAACCCCGAGGTTACTTTCTGCCTTTCCAAGCTCGAGTGGTTTAGGTCACAGGTCATGAATACAAAGGCCGGGGTTACACGCCTTCTTGAAGACTTCAAATTCTAAAATAACAAAACACTCTGTCTCATCCTGGATTCCCTAGGGGACAGAGCCTGAAGCCAAAGCGTCCGTGCTAACACCTTCTTGGGGAACTGCGATCACAGGAGAGAGGAAGTGGAGGGAAATGGGAGCGAGGCAGGGAAGGAGGGAGAGCAAACCTCAGGTGGTGAAGAGCGAAGCTGGTTACAGTTTGGGGACTAGCAGGACGCCCTCAGATAGGCCGCAGGAATCTACCGGGTCCCCAAAGGGTGGTGGTGCTGGTGGAGGTCCTGCGGGAGGGATGGTGGTGAATTTCCTACCGGCTCCATCTCCCTTTCCTCGAGGTGCGCCCCACCCCGGAGTCTTCTCCAGTACTCCTGCCTGGGCACCACGTGGTGCCAGGCCCCGCCCGCTTCCGACGACACAGCCCCGCTTTGATGACGCCCCTACTCCCACCCCCAAAGTCACGATTGCCTCCTGGCTACGTGGTCCGCTTCCTGAAGACAGCCATGGTGTTCAGCAAAATTTACTTCCCTGGAGGTGGAACTTCTTCCTCCTCAACCATCAAGAAAGCAGTCAGTTGGGCTTCCCTGGTGGCGCAGTGGTTGAGAGTCCGCCTGCCGATGCAGGGCATACGGGTTCGTGCCCCGGTCCAGGAAGATCCCCCGTGCCGCGGAGCGGCTGGGCCCGTGAGCCATGGCCGCTGAGCCTGCGCGTCCGGAGCCTGTGCTCCGCAGCGGGAGAGGCCACAGCAGTGAGAGGGCCGCGTACCGCAAAAAAAAGAAAAAAGAAAAAAAAGCAGCCGGTGGAAGGGGTGTCTCTGGAGACTTAACCCTGTTGGAGGGAAGCCAAAGAGGCCTATAAACTGGTCTCTGCAAGTGTGTCCACATGTTAGGGGCGCCCACGACACAGCCACTGTTTCTTTTGCCTGTGGGCCATCTGGAGGTTCTCAGATCCCCTGTAGTAATTCTGCAAGGACACTCTTGCCATCAGAGCCCGTCTAGAAAATCGATTTAGGAAGTTACCCATAACTACTCTGTTTATTAATGAGATACAGATATATAGCTAGCTCCTGTTGCCTTGTGATTTGGTCACATTTGCAAGCAATGTTACAGTTCTTAGAGGATTTTTATTTTTTGCGTTGGGAGGAGGGAGTAGTTATTCAAGGAAGGGCCAGAGATGATCATTTCATTTGAACCTCCAACGGTCCTGTGTGATGAGATAAGTGGGGAAGATTATTATAATTATCACCACTTTACACGTGTTAGACCCAGACCTTGTCTTTAAGAACAAATACGGTGTAGATATGATGTTTTAGAAGCCTTTGGTGTTTGTGGTATTTGATTCAGCTAGCATTGATACAATAAAGAATTGATGTTAGAGAGAAAAAAAAAAAGAATATCCTTGTCTCAGGAGAGAGGAGACAAATGTCGAAAATGTTAAAAGTTAGCGAATCCGGACAGAATACAGGAGGTCTGTATATTAATCTTGCAACTTTTGTGTCGATTTAAATTTATTTCAAAAATAAAAAAAGAATAAATATGAAGTGGTAGATTCATTTGCTGTATTTTTATGAAAATACTAGACTCATTCTGCTCCTTTTCATGGAAAATCTGCATCCCACATGTACAAACTCAACCAACGTCTGTGTTTTCAGATGAGAACACACGTTCTAGAGCAGTACCGAGTTCTGTTCACTTTGTCCATTTTGGCTCTTCACTCCAGGAAAATAATATTATGGATAAAAACAGAAGCATCGAAAAAATGTTAACATAGATTTTTGCGCTTTGAACTGCTTTAATTAATCTAAGAATATGTAAAACTGGTCATTTAAAATGAACACATTAAAATATGGGTCTATGCTTCTCCCTTGTGGTTGATAGTGGTATCACAGGAATGAGCCTGTGCCAGTGAGAAAGAAATGCAGTGATTTTGGGAAACTGCTTGTACTGTGGTGGTTATTACTATGGTGCAGAATTAAATTCTTTCATGATCAGTTAACTTCTCCAAACTCTCAGTTTCCTCTTCTGTAAAATGGAGTGAATACCTGAGAGAGTGGCTGAGAGCAGCTGAAACTGAAAAGACTTTGCTCTGTACCTGGCCCAGGTGAGCACAAAAGGGATGATGCCTTCCTCTGTTAAACTAGAATGACCTCAACTGAAACACTAAACGTAAACACTTGTAACTGAATTAGTTCACATCTAATTCTAATTTATTTGATTCTATATTAAAAATCCACCTTAAATGCATTTTAAAACCTTTCCAAAATCTAAGTAACCTATCTAAACATCTTTTCCTTCCTTATTAATTTCGTAGGAAAAAGCTCTTCAATGATAATTTTGAGATTCCTCCTTTGAATTTTAAAAAGTAATCTTATTTTTCCTTCTGTTGTATTCTGGAGCCCTGGATCTCAGATTTTTGGATTTACGAGAAGAGGAAATTTCACCAAAAAAAAAAAAAAAAAATCCACAAAAGGGACGGTCAATTTTTATGTTGCCAAAATCAGACACTTAAAAACTCAAGTTCCAACTATTATCATGATTTCAAAAATGACAGAGTATTTGCCACTCAGAAAAAAATGTAGGAAGGATGTTATTTCAAAATGAAGAGCAGCCCTTTCAACTGGAAAACTTACTACCTTGTTTTAACTTTTCCTCCAATAGCCTTCAGGAATTTTGCTCACAGGTGGTTGGCAGCAGTGAATTTTTTTTTTCCAGATTAGCCAAAATCAAGGACATATAGATACGTGACAAGACACAGAATGTGAATGTGAGAGTCTTCGAAGATTTCTCCCTTTCTGGAAAAGTCCTGTATCTCCTTCCTGGTCTTTCAGTTTGCACGGCCATGGTGACTGGCAATCCGCACCATGTCATGGGTCTCTTTCCACCCAAACATCACAAGGCTGGGAGCTGTCCCTCGGCTTCTATGATACAGCACACTCTCGGTTCCCACACCGCCCCCCCCCCCCCTTCCCTGGCTATTTCTTGTTAGTCCCTTGAAGACCCAGCTGCCTCTACCTGCTTCTGCCCACTGGTACACAGAGTCCAATCTAATTCCTATGATGGTCCTTTGAAGGCGAGAAAACAGCATCACATTCATTCTAAAGATTCTCTCCAAGCTGAGAATCATGAACTCTTTCATCTGCTTGTTCACTGGTCATGACACCTACACTCTAGAGGCCTAGCTGCCCTCCCTTGGGTGAGGAGTTCAAGTTTGCAGATGTTGCTCTCAGCATGGGATGGATTCCAGGAACGGCATCCGGCAGAGGAGACCCAGCCTACTGTCTCCTTTGCTCTATTCATTACATTCTTATTAATGCAGCCCAGAATTGTTGCTATTGACAAGCATGTCACTTTCAATTCTTTTTTTTTTTTTTTTGACTTCAACAATGGTCATTTATTTTCTCTGGTTCTGGAGGCTAGAGGTTCAAGATCAAGGTGTTGGCATGGTTGGTTTCTTCTAAGGGCCTCTCTCCTTGGCTTGTAGCTGCCCAGAAGTCTCCTCTCTGTGTCCTTACATGGTCTTTCCTCTGTGTCCCAACTCCAGGTGATTTAGTTTCTTTTTCACACATTCTACCGCTAACCTATTTAATCTCTACTTGCACAGTTGTGTCTTTTTATCCCCAATTTATAACTTTGCATGTCTGCCCATTTAACGTTAAACTGGCAAGCTAAAATTAGCCTGTAATTTTTTTTTTTTTAGTTGTGGGCCCCAATTAAATGAACAATGGAGTCTCTAGCCATTTGCTGTGAGGTTTTTATTAATTTCTCAATTTTTTTTCCCTATTTGGGAGATTGAAAGAGTCTTTCAGTCTCCACCTACTTGTGGAAGATTCAGATAGCTCAGCAGGTCTGGAGGTTAACAGAGAACAGAGGAGGCCAGCTCTCTTTAAATATGGGAAACGGTCTAATCCAAAAAAAAAAAAAAAACCAACTTAGACAATGAGAATACGGTTCACTTTCTCCCATTCTGTGTCTTCTGCTCTTTTGTTTCTTATAAGACACTTGTCATTGGATTTAGGCCCCAGCTGGATTATCCAGGATGATCCCATCTTGAGATCTTTAACTTAATTATATCTGCAAAGACTGTTTTCCCAAATAAGGTCACATTTATAGGTCCCAGAGAGTAGAAAGTAGAACGAGGACATATCTTTTGGGGGGACACATTCAACTCACTACAATGGGTCATCCTATGGACTCGGGTTCCATGATACCAAGGACTCTGGTTGTCACTTTAGTTGGCTTTTTAGTTTTCCTTTTTAAGCTTCTTATATAAGCTCATCAGTCACCACCAATTACTCACCCTACCCCCAGTTTCTTTCTCTTTTCTTTTCTTTGGTATCATCTAGCTTGTCTAATTTAGCTGGGGTTGGATTTCTTGGCACAGACAACATATTTTCTGGGTGGTCTCCAAACCAACTGTCTGAACTTGATCTCAATTTCTGATCTGTTCTCATTACTGAGCAGCTGTAATATGACAGGAAGGCTTTGTGGGACCAGTTCTAATGACATTATCGTTTGGAGCATCGTGGGCTGCATTTGTCCAGCGGCCTGAAAAGTGAATGCTATAGATTCAAGTTTCGGCCTGACATAAATTGTCAGATTAGTTTCTGGGTGGTGATCATTAGTTATGAGTTCTACAAATATCTTCTCCCTATCTGAGAATTGTTCCTTCTGCCTCGGGTCTTCTGTTAATCAGAAGTTTTAAAAATTAATATAAGAAAACTTATAAATCTTTTTCTTGCTATGTAGCAAAAAATTGTAGAAACATATAGCAGAATTCTACTTATATAAAGTGGAAACACAGGCAAAGTTATGCTATATGTTGCTTGAAGGTACACAACTATCTAGCAAAAGTAAAAGAAACGCATAGAAATAATAAACACCCAATTAACCATGGAGGTTATCCCTTGGAGAAAGAATGGAGTGGGATTCAGGAAAGAAACACAAAAGGCATTAAATTTATTAGTAATAAAAATAGCATTTTAAGGTGAATGGCAGGCACAAAACCAAAGTAGTCTGGGACCCACCCTTTCTCCTCCTGCCAGACTTTTCTACCTGGAGAGAATGCCTTAACTTATAGAATTTTTAATGTCACTTTCAAGCTTAATATCAGTTTCACCATTAAGCATTCAGCGAGAGCTCTCTGTCTGTATATTCTGATCGGGTATGAAAACTGCACTGATGTAATCACTGTTCACCTATTCTATGTTACTAGGGAAGGTTGTGGGATATATAAGAAAGTTTTGCTCTTTTATTGATAATATACATTTTCTAAGAATTTTCCATTTATAAATATCATATACCATATTTCTAGAAGACAAGTTGAAGTGATCAGTGGCTAGAGAATTTTATAAATATATACCAATGATTTGTCTTTTTTTTTTTTTTTTTTTGCAGTATGTGGGCCTCTCACTGTTGTGGCCTCTCCTGTTGCGGAGCACAGGTTCCGGACGCGCAGGCTCAATGGCCATGGCTCACGGGCCCAGCTGCTCCGCGGCATGTGGGATCTTCCCGGACCGGGGCACGAACCCACGTCCCCTGCATCGGCAGGCGGACCCTCAACCACTGCGCCACCAGGGAAGCCCGATTTGTCTTTTTAAAACTTAACTTGTTTTTATTCATTTCCAGCAAACACACAATTTACGGTTCAGACATTCTCATTAGGATGGGCTCTTAGCCAATGCAATACTCACGTGCCTTTTTTCCTGACTATAATCAGGGGAAGTGGAGCTTGGCAAATACAATTCCCTGTGAAGACAGAGCAGGAACAGACAGTACTATACTCTTGAAAGTTTGTGTTTCAATGTCACAGTAAATTCGACTCAATTCCATAGACTTTTATTGAGTACCTTCTGCCTGGGGCGCTTAGCACGAGATCTGCTCCCCACCCTCAGAAGCTTTCGCTCTAGTTGAGGAAGAAGGAGGAGAGAAGGGTAACATGTACAGCAATTTCTATTAAGGTGGAGATGCTGAATTTGAGCTTATTCCATTTTATGCTAGTTTTCTCAATACCTTCTCTCCTTAACCTAAGATTATTACTGAGAAGCCAATGCTGACTATTCTAGTAGGACAGTTGGATCATTCTCAAGCACAGTCAGATGCTTGCCCCAGTGAGTGACCTGCAATGTTTTCACTTCTAGGGTAGGAACCCAAACAATCTATCGCTAGCACTCTCTAGCAATTTCTACACAGTAGCTTTCTCTCCTGAGCCAGGGCTTGAATTGCTTACAAAGAAAATCAGACTCAGCTTAACTTGGTCAAGTTGCTTGCTCCCTCAGAATAATGAGCTGGATTTTTCCACCAATTATAACCAAACTGGAAGATCCCCTAAGATGAAAACTATGCCAACCTGACATATCCATGCACCTGTGATGATCCCTAGAGTAGCAAGATGACTTTGGGAATGAATGGACTATGGATGGACTTTGTCATTCTGTTTAGCATTTAAAATAGACATAAAAAACAAACTTATGGTTACTAAAGGGGAAGGGGGAGGAAGGGATAAATTAGGAGGATGGGATTAACAGATACACGCCACTATATATAAAATAAACAACAAGGATTTACTTTATAGCACAGGGGACTATATTCAATATCTTATAATAATGTATAATGGAAAAGAACCTGAAAAAGTGATACACGAATCACTTTGCTGTACATCAGAAACTAACACAATATTGTAAATCAGCTATGCTTCAATAAAAAATAAAAATTAAAATAAAATAGATGTATTATCATAGGGCATTGAGAATCTACCAGAAATATAGTTTTGGTTAATTACAAATATTTATTTGTTTGTTTATTTATCTATTTATATAAATAGTTAGCAAATGTTGAGTGCCAGCACCAGGCTAAGGATGTTTCATAGATGTTTGCATTGAATCCCTACAATAACTTTCTGAAGTGGAAATTATTTATCCACATTACTACAGTGAAAAAACCCAAGATTCAGGGAGATTAAGTGCCAAGGTTGCCTGAGCGACAGAGCTGGGATCGAAGCCAGGGCTACCTCACTTCAAGCTCTTGCTTTGACCACATTCTACTGCTTCCTCCAAAGTTTTGTGTTTTTTTTTTTTCCCCCAAGGAAGCATTGTTTGGGGGCATAGCCTTTAGTTCAAAGGGACACTTAGGAAGAGAAAATGCTCCCTTTATTTGTTAAAAAAGTTGTTGGGAAATCTATAGGTCAAAGAGTAAACGACGACGTACGTAGCTCACTACGAGAAGAAGGATTAGAAATGAAGCCTGTGGGGCAGTACTCTCGTCCGGCAATAGGGGCGGAGCAAGCCCGCAGCCGTTATCGCGAGACCCTCGGCGGCGCGAGCGGGCCTGGTCCGCCAAAAGGCAGCCTCGCAGTGCCGGAGAATGTGGAGAGAGGTGGGCTGCGGCTTTCTCCCTGGAGCGCTCCAGGCCCTCCGGCTTCGGGGCCGGCAGGGGAGCTGGGGGACCCGGCGACAGGCAGAGGGCTGTGTCGTGCAGAGCTCCAGAGCCCTCGCCACAGCTGCCCGCTGACCACGCCCGGGCCTTGACGTAATGGTGGAGGCCGTCTCCACGGGTCGCGGTCCATGGAGGCCTCAGCAGCTGGAGGATATAGACACTGCTATTCAGGTAAGAGCTTCAACCAGCTTAAGTCTCTCCATTCATCTGTCAGAAATTGGTACAGCTTGGGTCAGTTGTCGACCCCTAGCAGGTGGCCAGAGGTCAGGGGTAAGTTGCCAGGACTTCGCCCATCACTACTTCACGTCCCCCTCCGTGGTTGGCACTGTTGTCAACGAAGGGCAGTTATTGTGAGCTGGGGATCGGTGTTCGCTGCAACACGTATTCCTATTGATCCTATACAATGATTCTCTCCAGTTTAAATGAAAAGCCTGAGGGCCGGCTGGGTCTTGGGCGCCTGGCTCCCTCAGTGATGACGGCTGGGTTAGGGTCTGGGGACCTGGCCCTGAGGGCGCCACCAGCTGGGATCTGCCTCCTCAGCTGGGCCTGGGCACTGGCGGGAGGACCCAGACCTGGTGCTGGAGGAACGCTCCTGGGCAGGGTAACCAAGCCAGGGCCTGGACCTCGGAGGGCGAAAGTTGAGCCTTGGGACCTTGCCCTTTCTCGTCAGAACAGAGAATAACATTTGTTTCGGTGGAGGTTTACAGGAACATCGTTCTCTGACCTCAGGAACAAAGGATCTGACACCAAGAAGTTTGCACCAACTAAGCACGCCCCTCGCTCACCTTTCCTATAAAAGGGCTTTACTTTCGGGGAGTTTGGGGTTAAGGCCTGAGCCACCCGTCTCCTTGCGTGGCCCTGCAGTAAACCTTTCTCTGCTCCAAACTCCGACCTTCAGGTACTGTTTGACCTCACTGTGGGTCGGGCACACGGACTTGGCGTTTAATAACATTCCCACTTGTCTTTGCATGCGTCCCTGCTCCTTGTAGGAGCCTGTTTTTTCTCACCCACACTCCACCATGTTCCCTCTTTGTAGCTCTGAAGAAATCATCATTAATTTAATTTTCTATGAGACTCAACACTTGTTAAGCGTCCCTGCCTTGCAATTAAGAATTTCTATGAACATGAGTCTCTGGAGACCTGACGTGCTTGAGTTCAAAGACTATAGCCCATGTGTTTATGCGCCGTTTCCATAAAACAAGAAATAGCTTGTTTTTCCTGAACTGTTGCCCAAGAATCCATCTTCCTGCCAAAAATCACAGGGTGTGGAGTTGGGACCTGACTTACTAGATGGAGGTCTATAGTTTTTGCTTTCTGATCCCAAATTTCAACGTGCTTTCAAGGAAAGACTCATAGACAATGGTCACATCCATGTGCATAGACCAGGAGTTACTTTTTTTCATAACAACACTAAAAGTTGGGCCTTGAACTCTGGAGAGAGGTTAAAAATCACTCCTCCCTTCCCATTCTGCACGACCACTCATCTGCAAAAGGTTACAGTTTCCTTTTCTGTTTTATTAATAATATTAGCTAATATTCCTTGAGTGTTTATATTGTACCAGATCCTAAGCTTTAGAGGAGTGAATTCTCAGAACTACCCTAGGAGATGGACAGACTTAGAATGATTGCCGTGTATGTTGTAGGGAGGGAGACCCCTTCCAGGGCCCGAGAGTGGGCTCTTGTCTAACACCAGGAAATGAATTGTCCAAGGAGACACATGTACTGACAAAGCAAAAGGCTTTATTGGGAAAGGGCACCCAGGTAGAGAGCAGCAGGGTAAGGGAACCCAGGAGAACTGCTCTGCCACATGGCTCGCAGTCTCAGGGTTTATGGTAATGGGGTTAGTTTCTGGGTTGTTTCTGGCCAATCATCTTGGTTGTCCCCATATTTGGTCTGACTCAGGGTCCTTCCTGGTGGTGCGCACATCTCTCAGCCCAGATGGATTCTAGTGTGAGGGTTTCTGGGAAGTTGGCAGGACATATTATGGGCTGGCATCTCCTCCCTCCTTCTGGCCCTTCCCGAATTCTCCAGGTTAATTTTTGGTGGCAGCACTGTGTTCTTACCGGGACCCCCTGTGGTGAGATAACTCATGCAAGTAATTATGATCATGCCTGGCCAAGGTGGGTGGTTTTGGTCAGCGGTTCCCTAACGTGGAGATCTTTAGCTACTTTTCCAGAATGATGCAGCAGTAAGTGGCAGCACCGTCGAATGAACTCAAGTGTGTCTGACTCCAGAGCCTTCACATCTGACCACTCCACACTGCTGCCCCATGGGTTGGCCCTTTACAGCTTTTCGTATTCGTGCTTTACTCCTCGTCTGATTAATCCAGGAAAGTGTTGTTGTCAGGGAGTCTGGGTTTTACAAGCTGCATGGATGAAAAAGAGAAGGGACTTGGCGAGGAAGGTGAGAGAGGAGTGGGAACAGCCAGTGTAACCTGGGCAGCTGCACTGGCAGTTCTGAGGAAGTGGACATCAAACAGCTCTGCTAGACTGAATTGCAAGGGACAGGGAACAGTCAGGGAAGTGGGTGGGAGGAGAGGATATGGGGCTGGACCAGGAGTAGTTCATGTTGACTACCTCGGAGCACCTCCTTTCTCAACCTTAGAAAGTAGAGTTCTTATTAATTAATCTTTATTTCAAAAAACTTTTACAGTGATTTGTTAATTTCCATTTATTCATTCAGCATGCATTTTAACACAACAATTATATACAGGGCACCGTGCTTTACAGTAGGACTACCAAAAGGAATCCATTGTGAGCCTGACATAAAGGAGTTCATCATCTAGTGGGGACGGTGAATAGAATGGCAGCGTAAGGTAGTGACAAATTGCATGGCTTGCGAACTGAAAGAAAACAGGTTTACATCTGAGCTCCACACACCCAAGCTGTGTCATCACAGGCAAATCACTTAATTCCTCTAAGCCTCAGTTTCCACATCTGTACAATTTAGTAGGAAGAGTAGAAATAATGCATGTAAAATATACAACAGTGTTCTTACCATATTATGTACTCGAAAAATATTACCTATTATTATGTAAAGAAATAGTTGCCTTTCATTATAAGAAGTGCTGTAAGAGAGGTATGTTCTACTAAAAAATGAATTCTGTAGTGATCATGAAGATGTTCCAGAGGGTCAGAAGATTTAATCTAAAATGTAAATGATTACAAGTTTGACAGGCAAGCAAGATGGGGTTGGAGAGACGTTCTAGACAGAACGTCTTCGTCTTCTTTGCAACTTATGCAAAGGTATGGAGATTGAAGAGAGTAATTCCAGCATGCTTAGGGACCAGTGAGTTGGTTGGTCAGAGGGAGGAGAAGGTGAGGGTAGGTGTGTCTGGAAAGGGAGCCTGAAGCTGGATTCTCAAGAGCCTGGCTGGCCTGGCTGAGAAGTCTCATCCCTAGAAAGTCCCTTGAGATCCCTGAAAGAATGAAGTTCCAAAGTATCAGCTACACCTCAGGAAACTGATGGGAATAATTTTGGGTGGACAAAGAAGGTTTTTAAAACCACAAAGATTTTTATTTTCTGAAAGGAAAGCACTCTATGGCAACAAGCTTTGACTGCTTGTCAAAGGATGAAATAACTTCCACAGTAAGGGAAGGAAGAGGCCCGATGCCCATTGTTCCAAACATACAGCTTCATTGTCTTCTTCTCTGTATTAATTTGTTCCCTTTTCTTACTTGATTTCTTACCCCCAAAGCACAAGGAAGATTTAAACCTCAGCAGGCAAAATAGGAATGATGTTGATGTTTTGTCCCATTTTCCTGAGTTATTCTTTGAAAAGAAATGTGGTGTGGGCCCCGTGAAAGTTGATGTTCTGGCTGAAGCACTCATAAGAATGTTTTTTAAACTAAATCCACAAAGATCTTAGCATGTTCAGTGTTTCTGCTGTGGTTACTACCCTCTGCCAAATAGTGCCTTGGATCTTAAATGACTTGTGAATGAAACAGCAACTTGGGAGGCCAAAAAATTGTCCTGTGGGCACAACATGATGTTTATTTCCAGTACAAAGCAACCTCCCTCTAAGGACCAAGAGTTGCTTCACTTCTATTGGAGTGCTGATGCCGACACGGCCAGGCTGACCACTCTGTAGTTGGTCAGCCCTAGAATCTATTCCAGCTTTAAGATGTGAGGTGAAACCGCTGAAAAATTTTAAAAAGTGAAACTTCCGTTAATCAGATGGCTTTGAGGACTGGATTTTTCTTGTTGAATCTTCAACTTAAATTAAGATACATCCAACCCCTTTTATATTAAATATAAACTGTTTTAGTCTTCATTGAAAATCTTCCTGAAATGTGGGAGACCAGCCTGTGAATTCCATGCTAGAAGATCCAGGGAAATTGGACAATGCTTTGGGGTTATTTTATCACACCTGAGTGCTTATTTTACCTAGCTGCAGATCTAAATGACGGAAGGGCAGGCAACCAGCCTGTCTGTGCATCCCAAGATGTGCCCAAGAGATGTTTTTATTATCCTCCTTGTTATGGACCAAACTGTGTTCTCCCAAAGTTCATATGTCGAAGCCCCACCCTCAACATTACTATATTTGGAGACGGGCACTTTACAGAGGTAATTAAGGTTAAGTGAGGTCATAAGGGTGGGACCTAATCCAATGGGACTGATATCCTTACAAAACGAAGAAGAGATGAAAGCTCGCTCTCCTCACACATGCACAGGGGAAAAGCCACGTGAAGACACAGTGAGAAGGTGGCCGTCTGCAAGCCAGAAAGAGATGTCTCTCCAGAAACCAACCCCAATGGCGCCTGATCTTGGACTTGTACCCTCCAGAACTGTGAGAAAATAAATGTCTGTTGTTTAAGCCACCCAGCCTGAGTATTTTGTTGTGGCAGTGCTAGCAAGTGAATATACTGCTCTTAATATGAGTATGATGAAGATAAAGATAATAAGGAAAACTTGTATTTGCTGAGCAATTACTGTGTGCCTGGCTTTGTGCTTGGGGGCTTTGTATACTTCATTTAATCTGGACCATTATTCTGCGATGGGGACTTGGCACTTCCTTCTGACAGGAAAGTAAAAGAAGTGCTCTGGCTAGTGGCTCTGACCTCCCACGAAATAAGATTTGGTCATTTGGGGAATCATTGTAAAGTAAAAAAGGTGATTTTTAAGGTGTGCATGAAAATCATCTCATTAACTGAATCCACCAATCTGAAGCTCAGATTCTGCCTCTCAGATCCAAGGCAATAAGATTTTCACATGGTGAATGTAAGTGTTGCACTAGTACCCTACAATCTTTTATGCTGCACATCTGATATAAGAGTTCTGCTGTTGAATCCGATGAGGGTCTGTAAAAGCTTATTTCTTACAGCAGAGGGCAGGCTCAGCCTGTGAAAGGAATAAGGTTGTGCTCCCTCGCAGATCTCAAACATATGCTGACCTTCCCTCACCTTCTGATACACTTTTCTGCCAACTTAACAGCTAAATTAAAATTTGTGCTCCCAGATGAGTCTCAGTAGAAAATCATCTTAAAAAAGATTATTTTTGATAAAATAAAGCCTGCCAAGGAGCTTTTGACACGGCCCTTCCCTAAAGAATGATTCTCTAGTAGTGTTAAAGAATAATAAATCCTATTTTATTTTGTTTTATTTTATTGGACATAGCCTTTTAATTAAAATTTTTTCCTTTTTAAATTGAGCTATAGTTGATATACAATATTATGTAAGTTATACAGTGATTCACAGTTTTAAAGGTTATACTCCATTTATAGTTATTATAAAATATCAGCTGAATAGCCTTTTTAATTTTATTTTTCTTTTATTTTCCTTTATTTTTTAAATTTTTGGCTGTGCTGCATCTTCGTTGCTGCACGCAGGTTTTCTTCTAGTTGCATCAAGTGGGGGCTTCTCTTCGTTACGGTGCGTGGGCTTCTCACTGCAGTGCCTTCTCTTGTTGCGGAGCATGGGCTCTAAGCACACGGGCTTCAGTAGTTGCAGCACACAGGCTCAGTTGTTGTGGCTCGCAGGCTCTAGAGCGCAGGCTCAGTAGTTGTGGCGCACGGGCTTAGTTGCTCCGCGGCATGTGGGATCTTCCTGTATCAGGGATCGAACCCGTGTCCCCTACATTGGCAGGCGGATTCTTAACCACTGTGCCACCAGGGAAGCCCCTAGCCTTTTTTAATTATAGAAAATTTCAAACATGTAGAAAAGCACAGCAGACATTACAACAGATAAAGAATACCCACCACCACTCACGGATATGAAGCAAATTGTATTCGATTTTAATTTGCATTTCCTAAGCACTTGCAAACTTGTGATATTTACTAGCCAAATCTGAATGAAAGTGATAAATGAAGAAGACGTGGAACAGATGTTGGAAATTTCGAGTTGTCATCTCGTACCTACCTAATTTATTGAAAGATCTTGAAAACATTGCATTACCTACGTAATAAAGAATATGTTTGAGCTAGACAATATATATTTCAACCCTGATTCTGCCTGCTCCTTGCTTTATGTAACTTGGGCAAATTATTCAACCTCTTCAAGCCTCAGCTTCCATACCTATGAAATGTGGACTCATAACTGTGCCCACTTCATTGGGTGATAAATATTCAAGGTGAATTGCGTATAAAGCATTTAGCACAGCACCTGGCAGGTAGTATTGAATAAATGTACAAGGATGTTATTCACTTCCTTGGACTTCATTCAGCGTCTTCATGTTTGATATGAGGGATTTAGAAGAGATCTTTAAGTCCACTAGCAATTGAAAATGCTAACTTATATGTGTGTTTAACTTTTTATTGCTAATATCTTGATTGGGCCAGAGGTATTAGAACAGAGAGAACCCTATACTGTCGGTGTCAGGCACACTGATAGTACATGGTATATAAATCTGCATTTTCTAGTTAGTAGTAAAATATCTCCAGGGCCCAAAACTGATGGCTTTCACTCTACTGTGTTCTTTCATGTATTTTCTCCCTGATTCTTTTAAGGGTAAGGACTATATTGCATTTCCATGTTCAGCTCAATTCAATGAGAATCGTTTATTGGGCGCCTAAAATGTATAAGGCATTTTCTAGACACTGGGGGGAAAGATAAGACACACACATTTTCCCCATCATGATACTATAGTAGCGGAAGATAAAATATGGTCACAAAATCCAAAAGGTAAGAAAGAATGTGATGAATGCAATAAGGAAAATTTACCCCGAGGAGACAGAGTAAACCACTAATTAAGACTCTGTATAAGTAAGCCTTCAAAGTGAGTAGAATTTGGATAGGATGAGATTGGGTGGCCATGGGTGCACAGGCAGGAACATTCTAGAGAGAGAGAAAGATTCAGACACTGGCAAAGCCATTTTTGTAGCCTGGACTGGTTAAGGCAGGGATTTAATGGGGTGTAGCAAGAGGGATTTAATGGGGTGTAGCAAGAGTTGGGACTGAAAAGATAAATTGGAGCCCAGCTGTGGAGGGCTATGAATGCCGGCTTAAGGACTTTAAACTTCATGAGATGTGGTGAGATCAGAAACATGCTTGAAGGGGGATGGTGCCAGGAATGGATGGTGGTGGAGAGAAAACAGAAATGGAGATTGTGTTGGTAAGTGACTTGATGGTCTGCTCAGAGGGTTAGAGACCTGAATTATGATCCTGGGGGTAAAGAGAAGATGTGGATGTGAGAGAAATTAGAGGATGAATCATTCATTCATTCCTTCCATTTTTATTAAACACCTACTCTGACCAGGTATCTTCTTTGTATAAGGGCTTCAAAGAAAAATCAGAGGATCCTTGTTTGAGGCAGGGGGTAATTTAGCCAATACTTAGATTTTCAAGAATTCTTGTCATGGTGTTGGGAAAGGGGTGGTTAGTAAGGAAAAGAGGGACGTGGAGGACAGGATTGCCATTCCGGAGACAATCTACATCGGAGAAGAGGATGATTTAAGCGAGGAGGATGAGATCATTTTGGAGTGGAATTCAGCTTCTAAATCTCAGGAGGTGAATGAATACATGCATAAGAATGAAAGAATGCATCAGTGCATGAAGGTATGGGTGGAGGAATGGGAGTGTTGCCACCCTGCGTGAATCAGGTACCTAAATATTATGATTAAATCTCTCGGAGCAAAACAGTCTCTAAATATTCTAAAACACATTTATAATGATGGGCAAATAATGAAGAAAAGCATTATTGGGAGCTTAGTTTTTAATTCTGCAGACTTATATGGCAAAGTTCAGAATGATAGGATTGGCAGCCAAAATGTCAAAATTTGCGAACAGAAACATTGACTCTGTGTTTTTATAACGTCTTCTAATATTTTTTCAACTTCTACATCACAATTCAGTTACTCTGGACTTGTCCTTTTTCCAGTGTTTTGGCTTTTTAAAAAAATTTCTGGTGTTATGTCAATTCTCGGTACATTTGTGTGTGTGTGCATGTGTGTGTTGAGAGAGAGACTTCAAATCTCTTTCTACTACTTTATTTAACTGCTTGATTTATTGTTACAGCAAGCTTCTCCCTGTTAAATATTTTTTAAAATCTCATTTGTTTTATTTTGCCACTCTCTGATTTTTCTAATTATCAACGTGGGTTTTCCCTCACGAGAGACTTAGAGGTGAACAAGGAAGCTTCCGACCATGTCCTGTTACCCTGATCTTGTCTGAGTCAAATGTAAGAATTTGAGGATTCAAAGGATTGAGTTGAATGATGTCCACAGACACAGGGTATCATTCACATTTGTCAGCTCAAGATACCAGGGCTCCACTGGTTGCCCCACTGTACTTTCAGAAGCCCTCTCTGTCAAAGAACAAGCCTGAGGGCTTCCCCGGTGGTGCAGTGGTTGAGAGTCCACCTGCCAATGCAGGGGACACGGGTTTGTGCCCCAGTCCGGGAAGATCCCACATGCCGCGGAGCGACTGGGCTCGTGAGCCATGGCCGCTGAGCCTGCGCGTCCAGAGCCTGTGCTCCGCAATGGGAGAGGCCACAACAGTGAGAGGCCCGTGTACCGCAAAAAAAAATAAATAAATAAAAAATAAAAAAGAACAAGCCTGAGCCCCCTACCATCGGTCTTCAAGCATAGTGTCCTGCCCTCACTGTGATTTTGAGGCCCTTTCCCACGGAATAGCTTAGACCGTGAAGTTGGGTGCTGCTGGAGTTAGGATCACCACACTGATCAACCTGGGGGGAAGCCACTTGTGACTGGGGAGCTTCAGAGAGTGGCCAGAAAACATTCAGAGATCATCTAAATCATGTCTAGACAGCCTTGTCTAAAGAATATGGTGTTTTCCACTGTAATTTGGCTTTAAGTAGAAGATCTGTAGAGTCATCTCTACAGATGAAACTTCTATCCCAGAGACAAGCTGTTGATGAGGTTTCTGCACTGGATGATGGGTGACCATGAGGACTGATCCTGTCATGGCTTGTTCCACCGGGACCAGGATTCTCTGGCCACCTCCATGGTAGGAGAAAAGGAGGCAGGGCGAGAGCCTTCTGTGGACACTTGCTCTCATGGTTGTGCAGATGAAGGGTTATTACCCTGCCCTTTTCTGGTTCTGGATTGGGTCTGAGACTGAGTTAGAGAACATTATGGATCTGGGTCTTCTGTTTACGTGGCCTTGAGTGTGTGTGTGGGGTTGAAGCTGGGGGATCTATATCTACACAGTCTATAGCCACATGGTAACTGCTGTTTTGGAAGAGGTTTGAGGTTCTTGGAGTCTCATCTGTGGGAAGGTGCCTTCACATAAGATCAGTTATCCTTATAAAAATGCACATAGCTTTGTCAACATGGCTTTATAGAGTGGAGATTCAGGTAAAATATCTTGAACCTTGTGGAGAAGCTCAAAATACTTAGAGGCCAATCTGAAATGTCAACAACCCTTCCTACATGTCTCAATTTTGATGCATCTGAAAGTGTAAGGATTTCCAGCATCCTAATGAAACATAGTTTGCAAGTATGCAATTCTCAGCTGTTGTACTCAGAATGATGCACTAGAGGATATTTCTCCTTGTTTCATAAAGATGAGGGACTTGATCATAAGAGCAAGATGTTCATTCTTGAATTCCCTCATGGGACTCTTTGATTAAGTTGCCTGTGACATTTAATACAACCCTAGTGATTGAAGAGAATGCAAAGGATCCTGGTGAGTAGCTATGCTCTGAAGACTATTTTCTTTTTAGTTAAGGCAAAAACATGATTTTCTTAGATAAAGGATGGACCAAGCCAGTTTGATGAGTGGTGTAGGTGGGCTTGGAACTCACCAATTCCACCCTTCTAGGCAAGTGCTGCTGGCACAACACCAGCCCGTAGGGTCTATGAGTGACACACACATGTGAGCAGGAAATCACAGATCTGGGGAAATGCCCCTATTAGTTTCACCAAATATATATACTGCACCAATAACAACAACAGCACCAACAGAATAGCACTATATGAGCAATAACGAACATTTGTGGAGTACCTATTGCGAACCAGGACTTGAACTAAGCTTTTTATATACCTAACCTCATATTTCATTTCATTTCATTTCATAGCGGATACTATTATTATTTCCACTTGTACAAAGAGAAAAGCTGAGATTTAGAGAAGTTAAGTAATATCCCAAATCACCAGCTATTATTGTGTGTGGAGGCAGAACTCAAACCCAGAGTTGGCTATCTTAAAATAGTACAGGCAATAAACATGTGAAAAACTAACCTAAATCCCGCTATTCAGAAGGAACTATTTATAACATTGCTGTTGTGTAGCTTTCCAGATTTCCCCCTATGAGTATTACTTATAAAATTTGTATATACATAAGTACATACATATATATGCATACAGATATCTGCCCATCTTTTATAGCCTTTCTTTTCATATCACAATGTAGAGCCTAGAACTATCTCCATGCAATCAGAGTGTTTATGACAGACAGCCTGATAGTCTGGTCACTTCAGGTCCTCTGGGCTGTGGCTGCAGCAGACTGCTTGTCCAGCCTGATGCCCACAAAGCACACAAGATGAGGGTTCCATAAAATGCAGAGCTGGGCACCCAAGTAGATATCAAGACCACAAAGTCCAAGGGCTTTGAAACCTACTCCAGCACATTCTCACATTCCAGTATTTTACAGACAAGGGTAATGAGCCCAAGAATTACCGCCCTCCAGCTTCAGGGGAGTGAAAAATGAAGGGTTGTTTTCCAAGTAATGTGACGCCAGACAGCTGGCTGAACAGTCAATAGTGCCAGGCCTTCTCTGAAGGCCAGTGTCAGCCCCCACCTCCTCCCCACCACCAAATGTCACAGTGCACCCCGAACCAGGGAAATCTGTCCTTCTACAGGATGTAGAACTGCAAGAGGAAAGCAGGTTTTACTGGCTTGTGGTTTCCTAGGCTCTTAGAATGTTGAATGCAGCCTGTGCATTGGCAGCAGGAGAACTCGAAAGAAACCACAGGGTTGGAATTGATCATTTCCTGTTGTCCCCCTCTTCCGCCTATATCAGTACCTGTTTCTTGATAAATAGACACATGAACATACTCCAAACGTAAGGTCCTAGACAGCAAGCAATAAAAACGTGCCTTGACCCACTGAAATAAATTGTACCAAATGGAGTTCTTGTTTCCATTTATTATTTATTAGTCATATGGAGCAGCTAGTGGAATAAATTTTTTTTTCTAGTGGAAAATGAATGTATGACAATCAGAAGTAATAGCGATCACAGAACAACTGTTCTCCCCAGCTTGGGCCTAGTTTAATTGAGCAAAATTCTTCCTGCAGATTAATGACTGTCTTTCTCCACTTGATCGTCTTTCAGCTGGTACCTCAAGCTGTCTTTCTCCCGTTCCTTCTCTTTCTGACCACCATAACAAGTTTTCCAGTAGCCTCTTCCAGGTGCCACAGTTAAAGAAATATTAGTGAGGCTGATAGGTTTTAAAGGAACCGAGTGGTCCAGGAATGGGTTTGGAATTGATTCAAAGGAATGGCTGCTTCAATAAAATATTTTATTTGGAATAAGAGGAAATTGGTCCCTTAGTAACATTAGCAATTTATTCAGAGTCACTGTCACATGAGGACATCTGAAGATCATATTGAGAATTTGATGAATTTGTCTCACTCCCAAAGATAACCTAGAAGAAGATGGAATAATTTACTTTTATTATCACCTAGTATAAACTTGATAATTTGGTAGATAGAAATAGCAGTATTAAAGATAAATCAGGTGGTGAAAACAGTTACTAGACTCTTCTTTTAACCATAGAATTTAGTGCACAGAGGAAGCACTTAGTTTTCAAGCTTTTTTGTCATTAAAAATAACTCATGCAATACCATCTGCCTTATTCTATTTTATAATTATCAGAATTAAAAAGGATTGGTTGAGAGTCCGCCTGCCGATGCAGGGGACATGGGTTCGTGCCCCGGTCTGGGAAGATCCCACATGCCGCGGAGTGGCTGGGCCCGTGAGCCATGGCCACTGAGCCTGCGCATCTGGAGCCTGTGCTCTGCAATGGGAGAGGCCACAACAGTGAGAGGCCCGCGTACCGCAAAAAAAAAAAAAAAAAAAAAAAAATGTAGGTCTTGGTTAAGTGGTGGCCTCCCCCTTGAGCCTGGTAGAATAATGCTGAGTTGCCTTGTAAGGTCCATAGTGCTTCTGTTGAACTCAGACTTCAATAATACCCTGTTTTTAGCCAGAGTGAGCTTTCTAAAATGACTGTCAACCCCCTGCTTAATCATGTCAGTGGCCGCCTGTGGCCATGAGGATGAAGTACAAACTCAAGATCATGGCTTAAAGAATTTATCTCAGTCTGGTCCCAGGTCATCTCTTCTGCTACTTCCTCTCTGTCTCTGCTCCCCAGCCATACTGTGAACCACCAGGGGTTCCCCTATTTGAATGTTTGTAATCATACCTAGGCCTGAGTACAGGCTGGCCCTTCCACCAAGACCCTACGGTTTCATACTCCATAGTACTTTTTCATGATACTTTGGTATCCAAATGACATGCCCTAGGCTGTGTGCCAAGCCAGTGACGGAGTCAGAAATGCAGAACATAAATTCTCTGAACATTGACTATGGGTCCTTAAGAAATAAGCCTTTGGAATGTCTACTCTAAGGGAGATGGCTTCTGCTTGGAGACTTTCTTAATACTGTCCAATACTCCCAAAATATATGTTCTGTTTCACTGGCTTGAAGTAGGAATCAAAAAGAGCAATTTTCATTTCTAAGACAAGATCAGGAATCTAAAACATGGATTTAATTATAGCATTGGCTATTCCTGGCACTGCTCATATTAGTGTTTTTTTTCTTTGACACGTGCCATTCACGTTTAAGCACTGTGGCTCCGAAAGGAGTTGACAAAACCTTTTGTGTGTGTCTCCTTGAAACACCCAAGCCATAGAGGTGAATTACACTGTGTAGATTATCAGTGAGCAGGTGATTCTCCAAAGCATGCTTAGGTATGCAAGGCATTGAGATCCTAGGATTTTATTGGTCACTGAAAGTTTCCTATGTTCTCCAACTTGGATCAGTCATGGAAAATGATAACAAAAGCCTTCTCAATTGCTGTGAGTTCTTCAAAAATATTAGCTCCTTCTGTATATGTTGGTAGGAGCTTCGGAAGGGAATAGGATGTGTAATTATGACAGGGAGGGTGAGAGATGGCACTGGAGCAAGTGTCAAGGAAATGGGAGAATAGAAAGAAAAGTCCTGAGATGCTGTCAGTCAAGTGCATAAGCTGATGAAATGGCTCCTGGAGGGGGGTGGGGACAGCAAATCACTGGCTACAAAGACAAGGCCACTCACACCAACCGTTCTTTTGATCATGCCATTGATTTTGCATCTACCATGTATTACTGCAGACTCACATATTGTGAGACTGCCATGAGTTTGCCATGTAGACATAGTCTGAACTGTTTTTACTTAATCCTGTAGTAACCTCTGATATACCTCCGAGTCAAAATTAACCTTCATGGATGTATTTGAATGCTTATAGTTGCCTTTTTAATGAAAAGTGAATTTTTAAATCTTGAATTAAATAGCTTAATGGAGCCTGGATATTCTTGTCATGTATTAATTATACCTCATGATAAATACTCATTGGAAAATCGCTTGCCAGATCACATACAGACGCATGGAATATCTCAAGGGGCCAACAGTAATTCTTCTGAAGATTCTTTGGCTCCATTTTATTTCTCAAGATAGATCTATAAATCTGATAGCAATTGAACTACATCAAGTATATGAAGCTGTTAAATGTAAAGGAAAAGACAGGATACTTAAAATGTCATGTCAAAGTAAATAACTGGGTGCTTCCCAGCAAAGACAGCTTTACATCAGCATGGATACCAACACATGGAAGCAATTAATAGAAATATTTTCAGTGAGAAATATAAACATATCTATGGCCATTACTGAAATGCATTAAACAAGATGAACTTTTTGGAGAAAGTGAAAAAATAATATTTGCTAAAAAAATAAAAGCTTTTTGGCTGTCATACAGTAATGTGTAATACTAGTGTTTCTGAGGTTCCCAGTCCTTCAATCCTCTTTATTCATGAGTGTGTTGGAAACAGCAGATACCGATTCAAATCACCTTAAATTCAAGGACTGTATTAACGGCTGTTGGCCTCCTTGGAGGATTTTCCTAGGATGATTGTGCTGTCTGGAATTTTATTTGTTTTCAGAATGAAGAAAAAAATAATTCAGAGCTGGCTGTGGATCACACAGTGTATATGCCTTTTAAGAAATTATTTGCCGAAAAATTATTCACATTCCAAAAACAGCAAAATTGCCCCCCCAAACCATTTCTTTTACTACTTAAGCCCCAAATGACCTAAGCTTAAAGATACTTGAAAAATAAAAGCCTCCAGAGGATATTCAACGTGTGGAATGAATTAACAGGAACCACAATGGCACTAAAGTTAATAATTATATAGTAAAAGAATGAAAAATTGGCATGCTTCTGAAGTTAACATAACAAATAGGGAACATGTAAGGAGCACCCTTTGCCAAGTTTAAGATGAACCCAAAACAGAAACTTTGGACTAGAATTGTACCTATTTTCTATGTTAGTTTGCTCAAAGTTGGTTTTTGTTTTGTTTTGTTTTGTCTTCAAGGGAAGAAGGTTGAAAATTTTTGCAAGTGACAAAAAGCTGTTGGATATTAAATGCCTCTTAGATAATAATATATTTATGGTTCAAGTGTAAATAAGTCAGAAGCATATGGATTAGATTTCCCTTAAATCTGTTCAAATATTAAAAGGTGGGGGGGGAAGGCACTTGGCAAATGTATTGGAAGTTTTTCAAAACTGTGATGTCTAAATGTATACTTTGAGACTGCTGTGAAGTCTAGATTGTCCCTAGACTCAGTGATTGACTTAAGCAGGTAGATCCTATGGTCATAGAAGGTTGACTTAAACCATTTCTTTAATGATGTAAGCCTATACCTTCATGTAAGAATCATTTATCAACTGGCAACTCTGGAACGAGATTCATCTGCAAAGCCAAAAATTAAAAATCTCATATCTAGGTGGACAAAGCAAGGCCAGTTTTAGATATCAGATTCTGAATGTCTGATTTTGCATTGATCTTTTCAAATCTAATATGCTTTCAGACTTTTGACAGGTATGTTGTACAATCAGGTTACGTTGTACCATGCAATCATTTGGGGTGACATTCAAAATACTTACTAACCTGTAACTCGTGGACACCATATTCAGAGGAAATGCTGGAGTCCTGGTCCATGCCTGCTGAATGTCAGTCCTACCGGGAGCTACCTTTTTAGAAGTGTGAGTTCAATGAATGTAAATGAAACATCCTTTGTAACCCTGGAAATACTGTGTTGAAGCTATCAGCTTCCTGTGCTAACTCATTTGCTTAGAGCCGCATGGCAGCATGGCCAGGACAAGGTTTGGACCAGAAAGCCACGCCCCTGATTCATGTTCTGGATTACACTCAGATCCCACCTGTTATCCATAAATTCCTGACCCTCAGCACAAGGTGGTCCAGACAAGACTGTGAAGGGGGTCAGTGCACATTCATCCCTATTGCCAGAAAAATGAATCAAGATTTATGGGCCACAACCACAATATGAAGACATATTATTATTTATAGAATAAGCCCATGATTATCTGTTTTGGCCCTCATTTCAATCCCAAATCTTTTAGCCTATTTCTTGATGATGCTGGCATTATTAGGAATTCTTTCCCAATCAGTTCACTTTTATTTTATCTGGCATGAAACAATAAGGCTTCTAAGAGTTTCACTATATCACAGCTCCATATGCATTTATTTATTTTTTCTCATCACTGCAGAAACTGCCAGAGTTGGATCTTGTCCAACCTTCAGGAAAATATGTCTATCTCTGGATGTGTATAAATATGGGGATCCTAATATTTGCTTTTAAACACTTATGGATGTTTGGATTGTTCAGATTTATTTTTAGGCTTTTCCTTTTCGCTGGAAGAAATTCTCCCCAAAGAAAGTGTGCTCTGTACTTTCCCTATGATAGGTGAAAAACCGGTGAAATGCCCCCCCAAAAAACAGAAAAAAAACTATAAAAAGTTTGGAGGTGAGACGACCAATTTTAGAGTAGCATAAAAACAACTTTTTAAAAGTAAAACTGCCCCTTGACTTTTTTTTTTTAACATCCTTATTGGAGTATTGCTTTACAATGGTGTGTTAGTTTCTGCTTTATAACAAAGTGAATCAGGTATACATATACATATATCCCCATATCCCCTCCCTCTTGCATCTCCCTCCCACCCTCCCTATCCCACCCCTCTAGGTGGTCACAAAGCACCGAGCTGATCTCCCTGTGCTATGCGGCTGCTTCCCACTAGCTATCTGTTTTACATTTGGTAGTGTATATATGTCCATGCCACTCTCTCACTTCATCCCAGCTTCCCCTTAACCTTCCCCATGTCCTCAAGTCCATTCTCTAAGTCAGCGTCTTTATTCCTGTCCTGCCCCTAGGTTCTTCAGAAACATTTTTTTTCTTTTAGATTCCATATATATGTGTTAGCATACGGTTTTTGTTTTTCTGACTTACTTCACTCTGTATGACAGACTCTAGGTCCATCCACTGCACTACAGATAACTCAATTTTGTTTCTTTTTATGGCTGAGTAATATCCCATAGTATATATGTGCCACATCTTCTTTATCCATTCATCTGTCGATGGACACGTAGGTTGCTTCCATGTCCTGGCTATTGTAAATAGAGCTGCAGTGAACATTGTGGTACATGACTCTTTCTGAATTATGGTTTTCTCAGGGTATATACCCAGTAGTGAGATTGCTGGGTTGTATGGTAATTCTATTTTTAGTTCTTTAAGGCACCTCCATACTGTTCTCCATAGTGGCTGTATCAATTTACATTCCCACCAACAATGCAAGAGCGTTCCTTTTTCTCCACATCCTCTCCAGCATTTATTGTTTATAGATTTTTAATGATGACCATTCTAACTGGTGTGAGGTGATACCTCATTGTAGTTTTGATTTGCATTTCTCTAATGATTAGTGATGTTGAGCATCCTTTCATGTGTTTGTTGGCAATCTGTATATCTTCTTTGGAGAAATGTCTATTTAGGTCTTCTGCCCATTTTTGGATTGGGTTGTTTGTTTATTTGATATTGAGCTGCATGAGCTGCTTCTAAATTTTGGAGATTAATCCTTTGTCAGTTGCTTCATTTGCAAATATTTTCTCCCATTCTGAGGGCTGTCTTTTCATCTTGTTTATGGTGTCCTTTGCTGTGCAACAGCTTTTATGTTTCATTAGGTCCCATTTGTTTATTTCTGTTTTTACTTCCATTTCTCTAGGAGGTGGGTCAAAAAGGATCTTGCTCTGATTTATGTCATAGAGTGTTCTGCCTATGTTTTCCTCTAAGAGTTTTATAGTGTCTGGCCTTACATTTAGGTCTTTAATCCATTTTGAGTTTATTTTTGTGTATGGTGTTAGGTAGTGTTCTAATTTCCTTCTTTTACATGGAGCTGTCCAGTTTTCCCAGCACCACTTATTGAAGAGGCTGTCTTTTCTCCATTGTATATTCTTGCCTCCTTTATCAAAAAGAAGGTGACATATGTGTGTGGATTTATCTCTGGGCTTTCTGTCCCTTTCCATTGATCTATATTTCTGTTTTTGTGCCAGTACCATACTGTCTTGATTATTGTAGCTTTGTAGTATAGTCAGAAATCAAGGCGCCTGATTCCTCCAGCGTTGTTTTTCATTCTCAAGATTGCTTTGGCTCTTCTGGGTCTTTAGTGTTTCCATACAAATTGTGAAATTATTTGTTCTAGTGCTATGGAAAATGCCATTGGTAGTTTGATAGAGACTGCACTGAATTTTTATATTTCTTTGGACAGTAGAGTCATTTTCACAATGTTGCTTTTTCCAATCGAAGAACATGGTATATCTCTCCATCTGTTTGTATCATCTTTAATTTCTTTCATCAGTGTCTTATAGTTTTCTGCATACAGGTCTTCTGTCTCCTTAGGTAGGTTTATTCCTAGGTATTTTATTCTTTTTGTTGCCATGGTAAATGAGAGTGTTTCCCTAATTTCTCTTTCAGATTGTTCATCATTAGTGTATAGGAATGCAAGAGATTTCTGTGCATTAATTTTGTATTCTGCTGCTTTACCAAATTCATTGATTAGCTCTAGTAGTTTTCTGGTAGCATCTTTAGGATTCTCTATGTATAGTATCATGTCATCTGCAAACAGTGACAGCTTTACTTCTTCTTTTCCGATTTGGATTCCTTTTATTTCTTTTTCTTCTGACCGCTGTGGCTAAAACTTCCAAAACTATGTTGAATAATAGTGGTGAGAGTGGGCAACCTTGTCTTGCTCCTGATCTTAGTTGAAATGGTTTCAGCTTTTCACCATTGAGAATGATGTTGGCTGTGGGTTTGTCATATATGGCCATTATTATGTTGAGGTAAGTTCCCTCTATGCCCACTTTCTGGAGGGTTTTTATCATAAATGGGTGTTGAATTTTGTTGAGAGCTTTCTCTGCATCTGTTGAGATGATCATATGGTTTTTCTCCTTCAATTTGTTAATATGGTTTATCACATTGATTGATTTGCGTATATTGAAGAATCCTTGCATTCTTGGGATGAACCCCTCTTGATCATGGTGTATGATCCTTTTAATGTGCTGTTGGATTCTGTTTGCGAGTATTTTGTTGAGGATTTTTGCATCTATGTTCATCAGTGATATTGGCCTGTAGTTTTCTTTCTTTGTGACATCTTTGTCTGGTTTTTGTATCAGGGTGATGGTGGCCTCGTCGAATGAGTTTGGGAGTGTTCCTCCCTCTGCTATATTTTGGAAGAGTTTGAGAAGTATAGGTGTTAGCTCTTCTCTAAATGTTTGATAGAATTCGCCTGTGAAGCCATCTGGTCTTGGGCTTTTGTTTGCTGGAAGATTTTTAATCACAGTTTCAATTTCATTGCTTGTGATTGGTCTGTTTATATTTTCTATCTCTTCCTGGTTCTGTCTTGGAAGGTTGTGCTTTTCTAAGAATTTGTCCATTCCTTCCAGGTTGTCCATTTTATTGGCATATAGTTGCTTGTTGTAATCTCTCATGATCTTTTGTATTTCTGCAGTGTCAGTTGTTACTTCTCCTTTTTCATTTCTAATTGTATTGATTTGAGTCTTCTCCCTTTTTTCTTGATGAGTCTGGCTGAAGGTTTATCAATTTTGTTTATCTTCTCAAAGAACCAGGTTTTAGTTTTATTGATCTTTGCTGTTGTTTCCTTCATTTCTTTTTCATTTATTTCTGATCTGACCTTTATGATTTCTTTCCTTCTACTAATTTTGGCGTTTTTTTGTTCTTCTTTCTCTAATTGCTTTAGGTGTAAGGTTAGTTTGTTTATTTGAGATGTTTCTTGAGGTAGGATTGTATTGCTATAAACTTCCCTCTTAGAACTGCTTTTGCTGCATCCCATAGGTTTTGTTTTGTCGTGTTTTCATTGTCATTTGTTTCTAGGTATTTTTTGATTTCCTGAGTGATCTCTTGGTTATTAAATAGTGTATTGTTTAGCCTCCATGTGTTTGTATTTTTTACAGATTTTTTCCTGTAATTGATATGTAGTCTCATAGCATTGTGGTCAGAAAAGTTACTTGGTACGATTTCAATTTTCTTCGATTTACCAAGGCTTGATTTGTGACCCAAGGATATGATCTATCCTGGAGAATGTTCCATGAGCACTTGAGAAGAGAGTGTATTCTGTTGTTTTTGGATGGAATGTCCTATAAATATCAATTAAGTCCATCTTGTTTAATGTATCATTTAAAGTTTGTGTTTCCTTATCTATTTTCATTTTGGATGATCTGACCATTGGTGAAAGTGGGGTGTTAAAGTCCCCTACTATGATTGTGTTACTGTCGATTTCCCCTTTTATGGCTGTTAACATTTGCCTTATGTATTGAGGTGCTCCTGTGTTGGGTGCATAAATATTTACAATTGTTATATCTTCTTCTTGGATTGATCCCCTGATCATTATTTAGTGTTCTTCCCCTGACGTTCAATGGTGACTCTAGGTAGAGAAGAAGTAGCATAAGAACATCTTTCTTTTGAGGACCTATTGCTTATTTCTTGTAGTGGGGAAGACCAGATTCTGGGATTTAAAATTTGACATTTGAAAATGCGTGTAAAGTTACAGTTATAAAAGAGGAATAAGTTTCAAAGATCTGCTGTACAACACAGTGCCTATAGTTAATAATAAGGTATTATAATATTATAATAATTATAATAAGGTATTTATACTTAAAATTTTAAGAGGGGTAGATATAATGCTAAGTGTTCTTATCACTCACAACAACACAGAACACCCAATGAAGGGACAGAGGGAAACTTCTAAGGGTGATGTATATGTTTATTATCTGGATTCTGGTGATGGTAACACAAGTATATGTTACTTATGTAGCACAAGCATATATTCAAACTTACAAAATTGGATACATTAATTATGTGTGGCTTTTTGTATACCAGTTACACCCCAAAAAAAACTGGGAAAAAAACTTTCTAAAATGCATTTCAAAATGAAACACAAAATAATGATACATATTATATCAACTATCCAATCCCACCATAGGTATCGTATATTAGTGCTAACGTGTATCAGTCACTGTAGTAACTGCTTAATCCACACGTCAATTCTGCGAGGTAATTGGGCAACTTACTTAAACTATCTGTATATCAGTTTCCTCATTTGTAATCAGACAGTAATAGCAGCTACCTTGTAAAGTTGTTTTGAGGATTAAATGAGGATAAAACCGTGTCTGTCATACAGGAAATGCTCAACAAATGGGAACTATTGCTATCACTCTAATTTCCCTTTTAAGGGAAGATAACCGAGGTTTGGACCTGTTAAGCTCACAGCTAGCCTCAGATCTGTGTAATTCCAGAGTATGTGCTCTTAACCACTAAACTACACTGTCTCTCTGTAGTGCATGCAAATGTATCAGTTCCAAAATTTTCTTTTTTTGTCTTCTACTTAATGTCTTCTGTGTTTTATTTACACAGAATCAAGAAAATCTTTTTTGGTCATAGTTCTAAGAACATTTGTTTCTTCTGTCTCCTTGTTCCAAAGGTAAATATTCTAAAACTGGCAAGTCCTTATAAATATTTCACCCAAATATGATTCTATGTAAGTTGAAAATATTTCCAGGTAAATGTTCAACTCCACATTTTAAGGTTGTACCATGGAGATCACGTTCTGCACCAGTGCAGATTTCAGTGAAATGGACCATGCAATTTTATAATCATGCAAAGATCTGATTTACCTGAAACCTCATTTAGTCTCTGTGGAAGCAGCAGCTAACATCTGGCTTTACTCTGAAAGACCACAAAAGTGAGTCCACCATATAACGTCATCCTAGCCAGAACTGAGCATGTGAGGGGAAACCTTAGAGCGTCTTTCCTTGGCAAGTCTGAGCGGCTCTAATATTCACTTTGTGAAGATGCCTTCAGAGAAGGAGGGACATGTCTTGCAGTTTGGAAAAGCCATGTCAACTTCAGAAAGGCACAGCATTTTGACTATATCCTCTGTTTGCTCTAGTGATCGTAGTTCTCCACTGGTTTGAGAACAGTGTTGGTATTTTATTGTTTGCTTCCATGTGGTTCTGGCTGCTATGGGAACCACCACTTTGGTGTTCTGATGGTCAGCATGTCTGACTTACTTGGGGGAAAGGTATAGTAACGTGATGGCACACTTCCAGGAAAAAGCATGGAAAGCAAAACAGAATCCATGACCCCCTTAAAAGAAAAGGAGACTGTCTCACATCCAAATAAGGGTAAACCTGAGGGCCTGGCTTGGCAGTGCCTAAAAGGAGCTCAAAGATGGTATGTCTGGGAGTCTGCACTCTCCTTTGAGTGGTGGTTTCTCAACCACCAACCTCTTAACTACATTTTTAAACTCGTAATAACACAGGACATGATCCTAGACCAGAGTTCTCAACACTTCACTTACGTCATCCTGCACTGCATTGTGAAAATAGTTGAGAACAGAGTGTGAATTGTTCCACAACCGATTGAATTAAATTAACTCCAGTGGCTCTTTTGTGACCTAGCTTGTCTCCACTGTTGGTCCTGCCCCAGCTCAACCTTGTACCTCTCTGGGAACAACACACAAGCCACTACATTGCCTTTTCCAGAAGACTTAGGAGAAGATTTGCTCCATTTCAGCCCCTTTTTCATAACATCTCTGCACATTCAAGTCACTGGAAGCACAATTCTTAAATATGAGCTCTCCCATTTTTAGATGATAGGGAAAATAAGTGATATCTGAGATACTGTTAAAATGTCCTGGTTTCATGAGTAATGTTGTTCCATGAAAAGAGAAAACGTAGAAGGAGGATTTTCAAAGACTTTATGATGTAAGGGTAAAGGGGAAGAATAGACAACACAGACTATATTAGTACAAACAAAGATGGTCTATTGACTAAGAGAAAAAATAAATTATATGTATTTTAAATATATCAGTCAAAAAAAATAATCACAACTCTGATTTGCCACTGCACTGTATCCAAGTTAGCCTGGGGTCATAAATTAATTACTTGGAGTGTCAACTAAAAACCTCTTTAGCCACCAGGGGGCCCAAGGTAGCTAACCAGGCATTTTTTTGAATCCATCAGGTTAAGAGTCAAACTCAGTGATATTTCAAGAACCAAGAAAATGGTTCCAAGAGGAAGTTGTCTTCCTAATAAATGAGCAGAGATGGAGAAGTCATTATGACTTAAAGTCAGAAAGAATGAACTTAAATCCATGCTTAACAAGAAACTCTAGCCCAGGTGAACAGTCAGAGTCAGAGAATTTGTGTGTTGATAATTGTCTGCGAACAGAAATGGAATACTTGGAGACTAAAGATTGGAGATGTCTTTGTAACATAAGTAATTCACAGAAATCGCTAAACAACTCTTATTTATTAATCTTGGAGAACTTGGAGCCTCCAGGAAAGACTGAGTAAAAACAAGTATCGTCTCAAAACTTAAACAATGGTTTGGATGAGTTTCCAGAATGTCAAAACCTCATATTTCTCTGTATCCATGTACGAATTGGGCAATGTGTAGGGTTCAAAGATGTCTGTTGGGTTTTTTTGCTGGAGTAAAGGAGCTTTCTTTCTAACTTTGGATGAAAACTCAAAAATAAAACTGATAAAAAAGATTTTTGAAGAAATGATCCCTAGAGACTTCCCTGGTGGGGTAGTGGTTGAGAATCCGCCTGCCAGTGCCGGGGACACAGGTTCGATCCCTGGTCCAGGAGGATCCCACATGCCGTGGAGCAACTAAGCCTGTGCGCCACAACTACTAAGCCTTTGCTTTAGAGCCCGCGAGCCCCAAGTACGGAAGCCCACGCACCATAGAGCCTGTGCTCCACAACAAGAGAAGCCATTGCAATGAGAAGCCCGTGCACTGCAATGAAGAGTAGTCTCTGCTCACCGCAACTAGAGAAAGCCCATGCGCAGCAACGAAGACCCAAAGCAGCCAAAAAAAAAAGAGGTGATGCCTGCTTTATATGGGATTCCTTACTTCCTCTCAACAGTTTTTGACTTGCCTGTTCCAGTTCCCACTGAGAAGGCTGGAAATACCCCATATCTTTCTCAAGAGCCCTTCCTTTTACTCGCCCCTTACAATGTTTGTTTCCATGGGCCATTTTCTCTGCCTGGAATTCCCTTCTGTAAGCCCACCTGCTAAAATTCTTCACACCTCAGAACTCAGGGACCCAGGCCCTAGATATGTGAAGGAGTAGAATGAGAAGAGGATGCACTGTGATCTGGGAGGCATTAAAAGAACACAATAATCTCAGAGTCTTCAATAGCCTCAGGAGCTTGGTTCTTTTGATTTAAAAGTCCCTTTGCTGCTCTACACGAATGTGAGGAAAGGGGGCAGATTTCCACCTGAAGAACCAGGTCTTAAGAGACCACATCATAGTAAGTGTTTACTGTACTTAACACATCCCAGATATGACAGCTGTCCTCCCCTATGGAGAAAGATTTGGAGTTTGAGGTGATTCATCAAATAGGCTGAACAAATTCTCATCAGGCCCCCAGAAAGTTTTTCCAAATGGAACTGATAACTACTGCTGCTTCTAGTCCACAATGAGAAGATTCAAGAAGACCAGGTCACCTAACATTTTATCTGTTTTGCTTGAGTCCTGTTCAGAAAGATGTTCAAAGAAAAGAGATGGATTATATGCACACAAGTAAGTGTGCATGTGCTGTGGAAACAATTTGGTGGTTCTGCAAAGGTTTAAACTTAGAATCACCATACGACCCAGCACTTCCACTCCTAGGTACACACCCCCAAGAATTGAAAACAGGTATTCAAATATTTACGTGCAAGTGTTCATAGCAGCACTATTCACAATAGCTTAAAGATGGAAACACCCCAGATGTCCATCAGTGAATAAACAGATAAATGTGGTCTGTCCATACAATGGAATATTATCCATCCATAAAAAGGAATGAAGTACTAATATATGCTACAGCATGGATGCACCTTGAAAACATTATGCTGAGTGAAAGAAGCCAGGCATAAGAATTTACATATTGCATGACTCCATTTCTATGAAATATCCAAAATTGGCAAATCCATGAGGACAGCAAGTAGATTAGTAGTTACTTAAAGACTAGTGGGATGGGGAATGGGGAGTGACTGCTTAATGGGGATGGGATTTCTTTTGTGGATGATAATGTTTTGGAATTAGGTAGAGGTGAGGGATGTACAGCATTGTGAATATACGAAAAAGCACTGAGTTGCACGCTTTCAAAGGGTTAATTCTATGAGATGTGAATTTCACCTCAATTAAAATGCACAAATATACACACACAGACCCCCTCAACACTGAAGGCTTACAGAGACCCTAAAACACAGAGGACCAGCACAAGTGCATGGTGCTCCAGCAGTCCCAAAGGCCTTCTTCTGTTTCAATTCAAAGCCAAGACACAAAACTGTCAAAAGCATCTTCACATTCAACTCCCAGTAACTCTGTTCTTGAATGATACCTTGGATGGATCCCTTGGCTTTTTCTTTTGTTGCTCAGAAGCAAAGTATGTTGGACAGCCCATACAGCAAGTTTTTTGTTAATAATCTCTAGGCAATTTCTCACATAGTCTAAGTGAGAAGGAGGATTTTTAAAATGGAAAACAAGGTGAGGAAAAGTACTCTTTCCGAGCTTCCAACAGCTTTATTTAAATCAAAGTTGGTTCTCAGTGCTTTTGGATTGTTTCTCTCCTCCCAATTTTCATTACAGGAAACTAGTTGAGGCCAACCCTCAAATTGAGTCTTTGGCTCTGTTTCTCTTGGTTTAGTTTTTTAAAAAATAGAACAGTTTAACCTCTATTTTTTTCTTCTAACAATTTTGCAGCCTTTACATGGAGGCAAATATGTTCACCTCCACCGATATTTAACACTATTTTTCTAATAGAGAGTGTTTTAAATAGCCTGGTAATAGTTCTGTAATTCCCATCAAAATATCAATCACAAACAAATTCACCTGCAAATAAATTTAAAGTGACTCAGCCCATCAGGAAAGCTTACATGAATCCATAGCTCCTTGACAGGTTTCTGTAGGCTGAACAATAGAAATTAATCTGTAGTTGGCAAGTACCAAGGGGTGAGTAGCCCCTCAAGGTCACGGTGAGGAATATCGCTGGCTTGGAGCTTCAAAGAATTCAAAGGTTTCCTTCCTGACAAGAGTGGAGGTGGCGGAGGTGTCATTGAGGAAGATGATAGGGTTACCAGCCTGGAGGTAAGAAAGTCAATTGGAGCACAGTGTGTTTTGTGTCTGAGCTGATGTTTGGAGAAGGTCAGGCTGGGGGCTACAGAATGACATGTCAACTTCTGGCCCAAAGGGCTTCCTTTCGTGCCATTTGAAATCCAACAACTTGTAAACTTGCAAAGGTTGGGTCCCTTCGCTGCAGAGTTTTTCATCATGGTAGCTTTTCCCGTTCTTTCAGACTGATGTGACTGTCACATATAACTAAAAACAGGGCCTTTCATTGTACCCAAACACATTGACAAGACAGCAATTAAGTCTTTGCTGTTGACATAATTTTGACCTACGAAATAAAAAATCTTACCAGTAGGGCTCAAAAATCACTTTTAGAAATCAAATCTCAGTGTTACGAAAGCCAAAGATCAGTGTTATTCTGATTTAATATGCAAAGAGATTTAGTAGCATTTGAGAATAATAGCTTAATCATTTATTGTGTCATGTGCATAATTTCTAATACCAATACAGAATCACTCTGTGTAGTATTCACATTGAAATTTCTATAATGCCGACTTCTCCATGGAGCTGGCTGGTCGCCCAGAATGCAGTACTGCTTATCATGTGGAAAACTGCAGAAAAGTTTTTCTTCTCCATCTAGAAGAATAATCATCCTAGGGACACAGTAGTTGTAAATCTCTTAAAGTCGAATTTCTCATCATAATGAAGTGGAAAGCTTCCAGAATTTTAAGCCTGGGGTCGCACCGTTATAAATGAAGCAATTGTAACATGCTTTCTCTCGCCACATTAAAATATGTTGTGGAGGCAAACTAGCCTTGCCATTTTCATGTTACTATTAAGACATGCCAAATATAATGTCCATTAGGAGAGGCAAAGTATTTGAGTGGCTCAACACAGGAAACAGTCAACCTCAGTTCACATTTTATATACGTTGTCACATACTTTATTTCACATGGTTCCTACGACAGCTCCATGGGATAAATAGGGTGTATTTTTATTGTCCGCATCTCACAGATGTTGAATCTGAAGCTCTGAGATGAACGGCCTCCCTCAAAGCATGCTGCACCAAACCCAGCATCCTTTCCACCTTACCACAGCGGTTCTGAACTCAAGAGCAATGTTCTTAGAAGGCACAAAGGACAGTGGAGAAAAGTGCTACCCTGCATGGGCCTGAAGAGGATCTTTTCAAATTTATGTTTTTTCCAAGAAAGAAGAGGGTGTCTTTACTCTTTCCTCCTCCCTTTTCACGATCAGTGTTAGACATTTTGCTTTCATGTTAATGATACTGGGAAATGCTTTGAAATGATTTGAAAATAACGTCAAACTTTAGAAATTGTCACTGTGGTTTCTACGAAGATAATGAGAATAAACATGGTTGGGAGTTCTCTCAGTTTGCTTTGTTCCTTCATTTCAACCAACAGGGAAAGACAAGGGGACTGCCCCAGGCAGAGGCAGGGTGTCTCTTGCCTGTCTCAGATCTGTGGGTACCTGGATGTTCTGGAGAAACTGGGCAAAAACGGTGAAGGGCATCATATCACTAAGTTTCCAGAGTGCTGGTGTGACCACGGCAAGTGGCTGAATGAGGAAGCAGGAATAAGGGGAGGCCAAAAACTGAGGGTTGAGGCCAGGTGGTAGGAAACGTGCCTGTTTTATCACAGAAGGCACTGAACTGGGAGTTAATACTTTGCTTATAGTTGCAGAGTCACCACCTACTCATTGCCTGGGGACTCTAGGAAGGTCACTCCTTCTTTTCCTGGACCTAGTGTCCTGTCTTTAACACCACAGGGTTGTATGAAGCCAGGGTTTCCCCATTTTCAGTCATTTACAAACTAGATGTACAATCGTGTTCCTTTATTTGATGTATGATGGGCACAATTATTTATTGAATACTGCTTAATATTTGTCTCTCAGGCTACTTAATATTTTACTTATCTATTTTAATTTTGAAATTTTATTGAGGTTTACTATATATATATATATATATATATAAATCATAATTATATGCTAGATGAACTTTTACAAACAGAACACATCCATGCTACCAGATGAAGAAGCAGAATACTATCACCAGCACCCAGAAGCTCCTTCATGCCCCGTGCAGTCACTATTCCATAAGGGTAACTATTATCCTGACTTCTAACCAAATAGGTTGATTTTGCCTGGTCTGGCTTCCTTCACTCAATATTTTTGTTTGTGAGATTCACCTACATTGCTGTAGTCTTGGTTCATTCTTCTTCTTGTTGTATAAGTTCCATTGTGTGAGCATCCATGGTTTATTGTGGATGGGCATCTGGATAATACCCAATTTGGGACTATTATAAACAGGATTGTTAGAACATTCTTCCCATGTCTTTTGGTGAATATAAGTCCACGTTTCTGTGGGGTGAATACCTAGGAGCGGAATTGCTGAGTGATAGGTAAATGTTTTCCAATATAAGTACCAAATTTTAAAAGAAACTTTTACATCAGTAGGGCAAATGGAGAACCAGTGCCACTTATCATAAACAGAAGATAACCATACTAAATAAATACCATAAAAGGAAAACAATGTTACTAAATAGTATCTAGATAATGTCTGCTGAGGGCTGTGGACCTGAGGTCCCACTGGCTTTGGCAGCTACCATATGCAAACACTGGGGAGGTGTTGAAGAGGCACTACTACCAAACAGAGACTTTCTCCTTGATTGAAGAGAACACCTGAGAGAACTGCAAAGATGATTACTCTTCACTATGAGATTCAATGCCGTTTAATGCTGCTTTCTACCTAAAATCATCAAGTATACCACAAATGATAAATGAGCTACAATTTTGGGGAAAAAAGAATTGTATGATATGAACATTTTTTTCTAATTCTGACATTCTATGACTCTATAGACTAGCAGTTCTCAACTGAGGGTGATTTTTCCTTCTAGGGAATATTTGGCAACGTCTGGAGATGTTCTTAATTGTCACTGCTGGCATCTAAAGGGTAGAGGCCAGGATTGCTGTTAAACATCCTGCAATATACAGGACAGCTTCCCACTGCCAACAAAGAATTATCACACCCCCAAATGTCAATAGTGCCAAGTTTGAGAGGCCCTGCTGTAGACAGAGATGTCACCATTGTGAAGGTTCTTCCATGGGAGCATAATAGAACTTTGCAGTGATTGAAGGGATTCTGCACTGAAAATCGTTAGCTAGCAATTTCCCAGAGAGCAGTTGAAAAGACAAGGGGTCAGGGCTTCCCTGGTGGTGCAGTGGTTAAGAATCCACCTGCCAGTGCAGGGGACATGGGTTCAATCCCTAGTCCGGGAGGATCCCACATGCCGTGGAGCAACTAAGGCCGTGTGCCACAACTACTGAGTCTGTGCTCTGGAGCCCGTGAGCCATAACCACTGAAGCCTGCATGCCTAGAGCCCATGCTCTGCAACAAGAGAAACCACTGCAATGAGAGGCCCACTCATCACAACGAAGAGTAGCCCCCCACTCGCTGCAACTAGAGAAAGCCTGTGTGCAGCAATGAAGACCCAACGCAGCCAAAAATAAATTAATTAATTAAAAAAAAAAAAGACAAGGGGTCAGTGTAAGTGGGCATTCAGATCTGAGACCTGCTCCCTGATCCTTTCACCTACCTTTGAAACCCATACCATAATGAAGTTGATTTCACAGCAAGAACAGGTTCTGCTTACTTCCCAGGCAACAGACAGGTCCCTCAGATTCCCTCCAAAAGAAATTAAGCTAATTACAACTTCCTACAAGTGAAAAAAGCATACTTCTAATCACCTTGTGTCTACTGCTACTGACTTGATTGACATTTGGGGAGAGAGTTGCTTCCAGAATCTTGTGCCCTCACTCAAGTGGAACGCATTTGGAAAAGCCTTTATCTCTGCCTCACTCTTTAGACTAGTGATGCTAAAGGAAATGTACTCGGTAATCTTTACAACATCTCCATGAAATATAACAATATACATTTTCCCGATTATGAAACTCCAGGGTTTGATAATAAAGGGGATATGGTGCCAGAGTTTGAACTCAGATTTTCCTGTGGTTGGTTCACTAGGCTCAATTTCATTTTCTTTCATCATGAATTCAAGGCTCCTTGTCACTTCAGTCCAACAAGGCAGAAAAAAGATGAGATAATAGAGAAGAATAAAAAAAAGTACTTTTAAAAAATCAAGAGAAAAAAAAATCAAGAGAAAAGCACCATGTAATGGAAAGCCAATTAAAGAGGGAGGCTGAGAGTTAAAAAAAAAAAAAAAAAAAAAGCATTCTTCAGCACTACCAAAGTGCTTTGGAAGCAATTAATTAGCTGATCTATCATTTAATGCTATGGACTTTATACAGATTAAATGAACAGGATAATCCTATTTTACCATATAATTGGTTTGGGAAAGAAAATATTCATTGATATTATCCTGAGTTGCAATTCTTTAAATGAAGCATAAAAGTTGCTATTTAAAATTGAACTTTCAGTTTTGTAACTTGTCCAGAAGTAATCCATCAAAGACGTATAATGTTGCAAAGAGAGCTATTGTTTGAGTTGGGAATTTTCCTCTCAGAGATGGCCAGGAGGCATTTTTTACACACCTACTGGAAGAGTTTACATCGATCAGTTCTTCTTCCTCACACCTTAAAATCATATTTGAGGAGTGAGCTTTCGGCTCAAGTCTCAGGATCTGACTTGAAAGCAATGGCGGGAAACCTAGGAAAGCCCAGGTAAAGACAAAACAGGGTAGAACATGACATTAGGGGATTGGTAATGGATAAATGTGTCCTTATCAATTAGGTTTTCAACCAAGTACAAACTGTATAAATGCTCTGAGGGCCTAAGGACAGTTTCAGAGAACACCATCAATACCTGTTTGGGTGATAATCCACACAGAAATTAACATTTTACTCTGAATCATAGGCGGTCGCAAGCAGCGTCCGTAGGGCTGCATATGTATAAACTAGTAGCACAATACTTTTTTTAATGGAGGCACTTACAGACGGTCACACTTTTTCTCTTACCAAATAGGATCTTTTTAAAAGTATTTAAAATCTACCATCATCACCTTTAAAAAAAAAAAAAGACATTTTAACCCTAGCACAAGCAGTTAGAAACTGCTGAGGCAGAGATGATCTGGTCCAGCAGTTTTCAAACTTTTTGATCTTAAGACTCCTTTTAACTCCTCAGAACTGTTGGGAGCCCTATTAGATTTTATGTGTTATATTTATTGATATTTATAGTATTAGATACTTAAGACTAAAAATGATTTTAAAACACAAGGTTACATAAGCCCATTTTCAGATTGATGACATCATCACATGTCATGGAGCCTCTCTGGAAAACTCCACTGTCCACTGGTGAAAGCATGTGAGTGAAAAAGGAAAATAAAACATTTAGTGTCATCATGAAAATAGTTTTGACCATGAGGACTGCCTGAAAGGGTCTTGGGAACCCTCAGATGCTACCAGACCATTCTTTGAGAGTAGCTGATCTGCTCCAATGCCTTTGTTGTGTTGTTGAGACTGAGGCTTAAAAGGGCAAGTGATCTTTTCCAAGGTGGCAGGTAGGAAAAGGTCAAAACACACCTGCACACGTATGTGCACACGCATTTATGCACATAAACATTGAATCCTGTGTAGTTAGGCTCCAGAACCTGCCCCACATGGGCAGGATGACAAGCTCCACTGCCATGTCTGGTCCACTCCTTGAGGGGAACAGAGAGTGAAATGGACAACCTGACCTTTAGAATATTCCATATACTTCTCCGGACCTCACTGTGAAAGAGAGATTTCTTGATGGTAGGTTATAATAATAAAGATGACTAAGAGTAGGATTGCAGAACTTTTAGCTATCTAAGGAGGAATCTTTCCGTATTAAAGGCTGTTCTGCTTAAAGCAGCAGCTTTCTGCTGGAATACCAATTTCTCTGACTTGGACAGAACAAAAGGATAATTTGAAAAGGGAGGTCTTAATTTGTAGTTTGTTGTTTTTTGAGTTTTAGCCAGACCCTGAAGGGAAGAATATAGTGCCATTTGAATGACATAAAAGAACCAGTTTCTCAGCAGTGCCAATAATAGAGCTTGTACATGCTGTTTGAATGCACGGTGAGGAAAACATTTCTCTTAAAGTTAGTGGTGTTTGTGAGGTTTTATTTATTTGTCTTATGGGTAGAAGAAGTATACGGGTTTAGAACATTATTGCTTGGATTAAGCTACCTTAGCTTATGCTGACTAAAAAGGAGTTGTTTTGAGGCTGAAGATTCTCTTGAAAATTTATACTTCCAAATCAATTATACCACAAAATTTCCTTAGCTCATCTTAGCTCTGTCATGGAACATTTCTTCTTATCAAGGGAGAGGTCATCTGCATTCCTAAACTTTTTTTTTTTTTTTTTTGCGGTACGCGGGCCTCTCACTGTTGTAGCCTCTCCCGCTGCGGAGCACAGGCTCCGGACACGCAGGCTCAGCGGCCATGGCTCACGGGCCCGGCCGCTCCGCGGCATGTGGGATCTTCCCGGACCAGGGCACGAACCCGTGTCCCCTGCATCGGCAGGTGGACTCTCAACCACTGCACCACCAGGGAAGCCCTTTCCTAAACATTTTATACTAAATTAATAAAAACTGATAAGGTATTTGAATGGGACTGTAGCAGGTATTTAGTAGAAAGAGCAGTGGAGTTGAGTTCAGAAGTCTGAATTTAAATCCAGGCTTTCCATTTATCAGCTATGTGAGTTTGACAAATGACTACCTTCTCTCTTCTACAGAATGGGAACACTAATGCCTGTCTCACAAAACTCTAGTATTAAGGGTGTAGCCTACTGCCTACGATCCCCAGCATGACCCAGAATGATCTATGTCCTTGTTAGCTCTGCTATTACAGAAACTTGGGCAAAGTGGTCCATCATTACTCTGGACTTAGCAAAATGCTCATCCACAAAATGGGCACAGGGCTGTGAATGTCAAACTCTTAGTTCAGCTCCTGACATAATAACAGCTCGATAAATATGAGCCATTCTTATTTTCATTATTAATAAAATGGTATTTCTAGTAGGGCAAGAATTCACTGGGATGGTCTGAAATCTTATTTCTGGAGCTGAGATGTCTTAACTCCAGTGGAGCCCCACGATTAGGAAAAGACTATTCCACTAGATGAATTCTTGGGTTATTTCTTTCCATTATACTTAAGGAATGATTTATATAACACATATTTGCATGATTGGAAAATAACACTTTAAAGTAGTTGTTGCTTTCTGAACTATGCACCAGCTGAGAGCTAAGGCAGTTAGTATGGTACCCACAAGCCTACCAGGTGACAACCTTACTCTGATTGCCACCCTGGTATCCATTAGGCCACAGAGCAACACTGACCTATCGTTGCAGTTCCCTGGAAGATACCTAGCTATATTATTTTCAAGTATTTCAATGCATAATTTTAAAAATGCATGGCCATTTAAAAAATATTTCAGAAAAATCCCGGTTTGGTTGTTTCCAGTATTCAGACTCCTGGATCAAAGATCTTCTATTATGTGTATATTAGTAGTTCATGTGTATAAGAATATCCTGGTGCTAGACACAAATGTGTTTAACATGATTGCTGGGTTGAAGGGAAGATTCCTTGTCACATACTCTTTATTTTCGTAATAACTATTATAGATTTTATTAAAATCAGCTGTGGGAAAAGTATTATTAAAAAATCTGAGATATAAATTCAGGTAGTAAGGACCATTATAGGCCAGACTTTTTGACTGTCTTCTTAATTCTACTGAACATGCACAGCATTATTATTTGCAAGGGCACAAATCAAGGAATCAGGAAGTGAAGCTTGCAAGTGCAAACTTATGTAAAATCATGAAATCTTGAATTGGCAGAAGTAATTCTGGGATGTGTATAGGAAAATGTGATGCTTGCATTTCTAAACAGATAAGACTGAAGTGCAATGAAATGTTTGTAAAGTTCTAAAAATTTGGCCCCAGTACTGCATCAAGTTAAATAAATATTAATTTGGAAAACTGATGAGTACAGCTGCATTTTGTGTTTGCCAAATCATCATAAAATCATGGAATCATAAAAATAGAAGCAGTGGCTAACTTTTAAAAAGGAACAAGCCCCCTCCCCCTTTTCTCTTTGTTGCCGTAACTCACTGTTAAATAAATAGCTTCCCGGAAGCTCACCTACCCTTGGGATTTTATGTTACAAGACCTATAAATTCCCTTTATTGTTTACACCTGTCTGAGTTAGGTTTTTCTACTGCTTACAACTAAAGCCTTCTAACTCATAGAAGGACACACTTCTTCTTAGTTTCATTTTTTACCCTGTGGTAGGTACTGTTCCTATGATGCATCAATTATTCCGAAGAAAAAAGGTTTTGTTCAGGTGTCCATCTCTTCCCCACACAGCCATGTGCCTCAAGGGAAACTGATCCCATTCCTAACCCCAGGGATGGCAATTCCCCAGCTGTAACCTTGGCTTTGCTTCTTCCATGGGTCAGCTTCTTGCATGGTAGCCAAATGATTACCAACAATGTGGTGAGTTCTTCTTGTTGACACCTAAGAGAGAGCAAGTACTTCTAATTTTGTGTTACAAACAAGAGTGCCTAAATTCACTGTGACTTAGGTCACATGCCTACCAAATAACCAGTTACCTTGGCTAGGAGGATGAAAAGTGTTTATTAGCTTAAACCATGTAGAGCCTATCTGGGGGGTCAGGTGGAGTCACCTGTTGTAGGGGACAGTTCATTACCAGAATGAAAATAGACATGCTGTTAGAAAGGGATAAATAGGGAATAAATGCTGAGTAGGCAGACTTGCCAGATTTAGAAAATAAAAATGCCAGGTACTTAGCTAAATTTGAATTTCAAATAAGTAACAAATAATTTTTTAGTGTAAGTATGTTCTCCAAATTGCATAGGATATACTTTTTTTAACATCTTTATTGGAATATAATTGCTTTACAATGGTGTGTTAGTTTCTGCTTTATTACAAAGTGAATCAGCTATGCATATACATATATCCTATATCCCCTTCCTCTTGTGTCTCCCTCCTTCTCACCCCTCTAGGTGGTCACAAAGCACCAAGCTGATCTCCCTGTGCTATGTAGCTGCTTCCCACTAGCTATCTGTTTTACATTTGGTAGTGTATATATGTCCATGACCCTCTCTCACTGCATCCCAGCTTACCCTTCCCACTCCCCATATCCTCAAGTCCATTCTCTAAGTCAGCGTCTTTATTCCTGTCCTGCCCCTAGGTTTTTCAGAACCATTTTTTTTCTTTTAGATTCCATATATATGTGTTAGCATACGGTTTTTGCTTTTCTCTTTCTGACTTCACTCTGTATGACAGACTCTAGGTCCATCCACCTCACTACAAATAACTCAGTTTTGTTTCTTTTTATGGCTAATATTCCATTGTATATATGTGCCACATCTTCTTTACCCATTCATCTGTCGATGGACACTTAGGTTGCTTCCATGTCCTGCTTGTTGTAAATAGTGCTGCAGTGAACATTGTGATACATGACTCTTTTTGGATTATGGTTTTCTCAGGGTATATACCCAGTAGTGGGATTGCTAGGTCATATGGTAGTTCTATTTTTAGTTTTTTAAGGAACCTCCATACTGCTCTCCATAGTGGCTCTATCAATTTACATTCCCACCAACAGTGGAAGAGAGTTCCCTTTTCTCCACAACCTCTGCAGCATTTATTTTTTGCGGATTTTTTGAGGATGGCCATTCTGACTGGTGTGAGGTGATACCTCATTGTAGTTTTGATTTGCATTTCTCTAATGATTAGTGATGGTGAGCATTCTTTCATGTGTTTGTTGGCAATCTGTATATCTTCTTTGGAGAAATATCTATTTAGGTCTTCTGACCATTTTTGGATTGGTTGGTTTTTTTAATATTGAGCTGAATGAGCTGCTTGTAAATTTTGGAGATTAATCCTTGGTCAGTTGCTCCATTTGCAAATATTTTGTCCCATTCTGATTGTTGTCTTTTCATCTTGTTTATGGTTTCCTTTGCTGTGCAAAAGCTTTTAAGTTTCATTAGGTTCTGTCTGTTTATTTTTGTTTTTATTTCCATTTCTCTAGGAGGTGGGTTGAAAAGGATCTTGCTGTGATTTATGTCATAGAGTGTTCTGCCTATGTTTTCCTCTAAGAGTTTTATAGTGTCTGGCCTTACATTTAGGTCTTTGATCCATTTTGAGTTTATTTTTGTGTATGGTGTTAGGGAGTGTTCTAATTTCCTTCTTTTACATGTAGCTCTCCAGTTTTCCCAGCACCACTTATTGAAGAGGTTGTCTTTTCTCCATTGTATATTCTTACCTCCTTTATCAAAAATAAGGTGACTGTATGTGCAATGGGTTTATCTCCGGGCTTTCTGTTCCTGTTCCATTGATCTCTATTTCTGTTTTTGTGCCAGTACCATACTGTCTTGATTACTGTAGCTTTGTAGTATAGTCTGAAGTCAGAGAGCCTGATTCCTTCTGCTCTGTTTTTCTTTCTCAAGATTGCTTTGGCTATTCGGGGTCTTTTGTGTTTCCATACAAATTGTGAAATTATTTGTTCTAGTTCTGTGAAAAAATGCCATTGGTAGTTTGATAGGGATTACATTGAATCTGTTGATTGCTTTGGGTAGTAGAGTCATTTTCACAATGTTGATTCTTCCAATCGAAGAACATGGTATATCTCTCCATCTGTTTGTATCATCTTTAATTTCTTTCGTCAGTGTCTTATAATTTTCTGCATACAGGTCTTCTGTCTCCTTAGGTAGGTCTATTCCTAGGTATTTTATTCTTTTTGTTGCCATGGTAAATGGGAGTGTTTCCCTAATTTCTCTTTCAGATTGTTCATCATTAGTGTATAGGAATGCAAGAGATTTCTGTGCATTAATTTTGTATCCTGCTACTTTACCAAATTCATTGATTAGCTCTAGTAGTTTCTGGTAGCATCTTTCGGATTTTCTATGTATAGTATCATGTCATCTGCAAACAGTGACAGCTTTACTTCTTCTTTTCCGATTTGGATTCCTTTTATTTCCTTTTCTTCTCTGATTGCTGTGGCTACAACTTCCAAAACTATGTTGAATAATAGTGGTGAGAGTGGGCAACCTTGTCTTGCTCCTGATCTTAGTTGAAATGGTTTCAGTTTTTCACCATTGAGAGTGAGGTTGGCTGTGGGTTTGTCATATATGGCCTTTATTATGTTGAGGTAAGTTCCCTCTATGCCTACTATCTGGAGGGTTTTTTGTCATAAATGGGTGTTGAATTTTGTTGAGAGCTTTTTCTGCATCTATTGAGATGATCATTCGGTTTTTATCCTTCAGTCTTAATATGGTGTATCACATTGATTGATTTGTGTATATTGAAGAATCCTTGCATTCCTGGAATAAACCCCACTTGATCATGGTGTATGATCCTTTTCATGTGCTGTTGGATTCTGTTTGCTAGTATTTTGTTGCAGATTTTTGCATCTGTGTTCATCAGTGATATTGGCCTGTAGTTTTCTTTCTTTGTGACATCTTTGGTTTTGGTATCAGGGTGATGATGGCCTCGTCGAATGAGTTTGGGAGTGTTCCTCCCTCTGCTATATTTTGGAAGAGTTTGAAAAGGATAGGTGTTAGCTTTTCTGTAAATGTTTGATAGAATTCGCCTGTGCAGCCGTCTGCTCCTGGGCTTTTGCATAGGATATACTTATACTAAAAAGAATGTTATCCTCTAAAATTTAAATTGCAGATCAGATTTAATTGGGTGCTTGTGTACCACGTTTACAGAGGTAAACATCACAATATATACAATGCAATACGGTATAACATAACTCTGGGTGGAGAATGTGAAGGGACTGATGTAACCATGAGTACAACTTGAGTACCAATTGTATGTTAGGTGTTTATTTTAATCAATGCTAATCCTATTAACATCACTGCACAGTAGATATCATCATCCTATTTTACGTGTGATAAAAATGTTAGGCTCAGGAAGGTTAATTCAGGGTTGCAGAGCTAGTTAAGTCACTAATCTGGAGTCAGAAGTCACTCATCTGGTTGCCTGACCCCAACACTGCCATGCCTCCCTTTCTAGAACAGCTCAACCCATCCCTACGCAACCATCTCCAAGCCCCTTTTCTCTGACTCTAAAAGTTTCCTTCAGCTTTAATTATGACCCTATTTTAAACATGGCTCCAGAGCTCAAGAGAGAAAATCTGGAAAATGAAGAAAACAAGACAATATTCTAGGCCAGATGACTCAATGGCTCTGGATACTTGAGCTTTCTTTGAAGACTATTTTTTCCCTTAAAGTACACATGCTTCCCCAGAAGTTGAGGATAGTTCAAAATTCACATACCTTCATATACCTTTAGTATAATTGATTTTGAATATTCCAAAATGCTGTGTCTCCTCTGTTTACAGTGAAGTTCATTATCTTTGTAAATGATTCATTTAGGCAGGTCTTAATGTCTAACTTCAATCCATCATGCTGCAGAGCAGGGCTCTTGAACCATTCTCAAGTTCACATAAAACAGCAGCTAACCATCACAAACAGAATCCCCTGAATCAAATCCCCAGTCGGGATTCTCTTCTGTTCATTTAATATATACAGTACATTTTTCTTTTTCTCTCCAGATCAGATTCCTGAACTCAAAATAATACCATTAAAAAACAAAAAAACACTGTTTCTGAGTATTTTCCAAGTTGGTCCCCTACACACTGAAGTTGCAATTGAAACTCCAGTGACCTGTGTGTGTGTTTCAGGTACCTGTGTCCCAGCTCATTCCCTGCATGACCAGTCAGCTCCCATCTCTCACTAGTGATGACAGGCGGGAGGCCACAGTGACTAGGGGGTGTTGGCCATGATGTTGGAGGGAGCTATGGTTGAGTGTGCTTTGGTGAGTAGCAGGATAACTGTTCTAGCTGCGCAGGGTGGCCACTAATTTCCAGGTGGTGTTAGTGAAGCAGTTGGACCAGAGTTCCCCAGATGGCTAAGGGCTGCTCTCCTCATGGGGCAGCTCCTTCTCACTACGTCTTTACTCTCACATAACTGTGAGATTAGGAAGAGAATGCTCAAGACCAGTGGCCACCATTCCCTAGAGGAAGCGGGAACTATGGGAAAACCTAGCTGGGAAAAGATGGCCTCACACTAGCAGATCTCAGCTACCTAACGGGGTGGGCTTGAGTGGGAAAGGCAGCTTGCTATGGCGGGTTGACTTCAATCTCTGTTAATCTGAATTTTAAAAAAACAGAGAAAACAACTCATATATGTCCTCCCTCCACCCCCATGTCCCTATTCATGTATGAATGATAAGAGCTGCTTTCATAAAAGCATATGACACTTTTTCCATTCCTGATTAGTATTTATTTTGCAGATCACTGTGACCATTAGATCTTTTTCTGTCCAGTTTGCACAGAATAGATGCTTCTTATCCCCTCTCCTACTCTTTCCTCCTTTTTTGATTCTTATCAAATCGTAACTTACCTTTCCAAAGAGTTAACTCTTTGACAATTTAACAAGGTTGCTTTGCTATTCTTAATTTGGTTCTTTATAGCACTGTACTAGCCTCATTTACTCATCCATATGCTTGATGGCAACCTTTTCAATTAGATTTTATGTGTCATTGATTAAAAAGTTAAATAGTCTCAAGCTCAAGCCAGACCGCCATAGAATTCCAGTACACACATTTCCTCTGGCTGGCTGCCCTTGAACAGTAATGATAACTCAGGAACATTAGGTGGCTCATTGTATGTATTCAGAACACATTTATATCTCAAGTTGCTTTCCCTGTATCATAGTAGCCTCTGGGGTCACTTTTTCTGTTCTCAACATGAATACTTGCAAACGACAGAGCTATGTTAATATTAACCTGATCAAAATAGGAAATTCAATGTGCTGCAAAAGGATATCACACTGTGTACTCAAAATACATTTCAATCCTGATTTCCATAAGCAGTCTTAATTTTGGAAACTTTTCCAAATAATTGATCAGAAATTTTGTCCTATATTCCATCACACATTTATAAAAGCACATAACGAAGGGGAAAGGTGACCATCTGAGAAAAATATCTATGTTTATAGCTTCTAATATTCTGTTGTGCCTCTTGCTTTTTTCACTGCAAATTAACAGATGCTTTGCATTAACTGAAGATACTCATTTTTCACTAGGAGCCTTGCTATACCACTTGTGACATGGCCTGCTTGCTCCCAACTCCACTAAACCTCTCTCCAATACATTATCCTAGCATGTAGTCCTTTCTGAGAATTTTTTGCATCTGTACCTTTCAGCTTCATCTGACAGCAGTGAGCAACCTATTTCTTGTGACTCTTCCCACAGTTTCTCTCCTAGTTCTCATCTCTCTTCTTCATATTTTTCTCCACCTCATTCACCAGCTCTGTGCATTTCCCTTAGAGTACCTCCTGCATTATAAGTAACGATCTAGGCTTCGGGACTTCAAAAATACAAACACCTGCTCTTAAAGAGCTTCCATATAGGGGTGGGGTCGGGAGGACAGATGCTAAATAAGTATATAATGCCAAGTGGTGATGAAGACGAGCACGATGGTAGATATGTATCTGCCAATCATCTCTCTTGACCTTCTTCTTGCCCTTTTCTATGCTTCAAAATTTGGGAAATTCGTTTGCTCACATAGATCCTCCCTAAGGCCAGTTTCTAAATATATGTCTATATCAGTTCCTTTCTATTTCTGATTTAACACTGCTCTTGGTGTGATTCCATTCTTCTGGTTGGTTTTATCTAAAATAGACCTTATTATAAAGTAATGTCTCCATAGAAAATTCCAGTGGATCCTGAGAGCAATATTACAAGCAAGTTATTGTGTATATACTTTTATGTACTTTTATGTATTTGGCTGTTGGACAGGCCAAATGCCTAGGGTAATTTGCTGCATTTTTTTTTAGTTTTTATTCAGCTGTTTTCCGTTGTTTGACTCAGGGCAGTCACCAAATGCCATTTCAGCTAACAGCCATGTTACTTCAATCCTTCTTCACCATTCAAACAACCAGGGAAGGAATTGCCCATGGCACTTCTCAACAGATTTATTAATCCCCAACCAGGCCAGTTTGAGAAATAAATACCATAGTAGCTCTGAAGCTGTTATAAATTTCAGCTTTCAGGGAATCAGCCTTTTACAGTCAACGTGCGTATTAACATTTGGGCACATCCTGCCGCTCACTTTTGCCATATTGAATCATTTCCAGATCTGGAAGTGCTTGGCCTCTGGGAACAACTTGGATGAAATGGACAAAATTGTCATGAGTCAAAGGTGAAGCCATTTTGTTTCCATTTAAGGATGGAAACCATAAAGTAATTTATTTCCTTATTTACTGGTTATGAGTGTGGAAATTCACACTTCTCTCTGCTTTACCACAGCACTTTCTCATTTACAAGATGGCTTAGAAGAAAAAGTTACGATGACCTGATTCTATTTTCGTTTTGCCATATGGCTCTAAAGGAGTGTGGAGAAAGGGCTCAGCCTGGCCTCTGAATGTAACCCTACAAATCAAGGCTAGAACATTGAACTAAACAGAGTCCTAAAACGTTTTTCTGCCTGTGTGATAATTTTAAACATCAGCTGGGAAAAAAAACAAATGTCAGCTGTGAAATGAATATGCCTTGTGGAGGCCAGGGATTTTGCTGTTTCATTCCAATTAGAGGTAATGGGAGTCATGAGGATTCTTGCTGGACTTCTGAGTGTAGGTGTTATTTTTGCAATTAAAGCACTATGTGTGTCTCTGTAGGGTTTTTATTTAATTGGCAAACATGCTATGACATATGTCAAATTTGATCAATTCTTAGGCCTCTTTGTGAAAAATGCCTCGAGTTTGCTAATGTTGAACATCTATATCCTAAGTCTCCCATTCCAAATACCATAGCAAATTGGTTTCCACTGCTTCAGTCATTGGTCCACAGTCTTACCAATAGATTTATGAATGACACTCATTAAGTAAGAGCTTAGTAATCGTCAGAACAATTTCAGAACCATTTTTACTTTCCTTTTTCTGTTGATGCCAAAAGTTATATACTCACAAGTCTTGTCTGAATGAAAGCTATAAATGTACTTGAGCACATCTGGAAGTAGAATTCATTCAAACATTTTTTTTACTCATTATTAACATTTCTCCTTGCACATTATCCCTGACTATTTATTCAAGGCGACACTTGACTAAACCTTGGTTACGTTAGAGAGATGCAAAGGTTGATGTATGTAATAGCACCTCCATATGCCTCTTACAGAGCCTGGTGAGTTGAGGGGTTTGTGTTCGCAAATGTACAATGGGCCCCATTCTTCCCTGAGGCCACAAGGGGGCACTAGTTTAACACTTTCCTGGATACACCACTGAGTGGGGTAAGCTTGCCCAAGACAGTATTCAAAACTACAAAACAAAAAACCTCCCACCTGCCGTTTTGAAGTTACCACAGGAAGGAATAAACTGTATGAAGACTCATCACCACTAGAGAGAAAGAATGAAGTGCAGAGCCATCTGCGATAATCACTCCAGTATCCAGTCCTTTGTCCCTCAGTGTCTTGGTTTCTCTGTCTTATCTCTGGCCTTGCCCTCTGACTCAGGGAAGAGAGGCCACTCCCTTTCCTTCAAGGCTAACCTCTCTTCCTATCTCCAGAGGGGCCATGTCCTCCCTCCCGTCAACACCTACAATCTCCTCTTCCTCTGTGAATTCTTTGCCTCTGTATCTTAGATTCCCAAGTCTATCCCCATCTTTATTTTTTTCTAATTTTTAAAAAATCAGTTTACTTGGCTTCCCTGGTGGCACGGTGGTTGAGAGTCCGCCTGCTGATGCAGGGGATACGGGTTCGTGCCCCGGTCTGGGAAGATCCTACGTGCTGCGGAGCGGCTGGGCCTGTGAGCCATGGCTGCTGGGCCCGTGAGTCATGGCTGCTGAGCCTGCGCGTCCGGAGCCTGTGCTCCGCAACAGGAGAGGCCACAGCAGTGAGAGGCCCGTGTACCGCACAAAAAAAAAAAAAAAATCAGTTTACTGTTTTTCACTTAATTTATTTATTTGGCTGTGTTAGGTCTTCATTGCTGCGCAAGGGCTTTCTCTAGTGGCGGCGAGCAGGGGCTACTCTTCCTTGCGGTGCGTGGGCTTCTCATTGTAGTGGCTTCTCTGTTGCAGAGCACGGGCTCTAGGCTTGCGGGCTTCAGTAGTTGTGGCACGAGGGCTTCAGTAGTTGTGGCTCACGGGCTCTGTGGCGCATGGGCTTAGTTGCTCTGCGGCATGTGGGATCTTCCTGGACCAGAGATCGAACCCGTGTCCCCTGCATTGGCAGGCAGATTCTTAATCACTGCGCCACCAGGGAAGTCCCTATCCCCATCTTTAAAACTCTGTCTCTTGAACCTGAAGCCTCATCTAGTAACTACCCTTGTCTTTTCTTATCATTACCAGACCCCTTACAAGAATAGTTAGTTAAATGTCAAACTAATGTGTTGCTGACCTAAGAAAGAATAAAGTAGTTGCTAAATGGGGTAACTCTTTTGCTCAAACTGCTGTTTCTAAAATCAGCAATAACTTTCTTTAACATTGACTACGTTTACCATCATCCGCTTCTAGAAAGTCTCTTTTCCTTTCCCTCCCTGATTCTACATATTTTTGGCTTTCTTTCTACTTCTATGAGATCTTCTCTAGTTTTTACCCTTTTCATCTTTTCCTTTTAGCCACACCAGCTCAAACACCTTGATTTTTTTTTTCTGTTTTACTTTTATTTTACTCACTTAAAAAAAAATGTACATGCAGGAAAATGAACTCTTTTTGGCTTACAGGTCTATTGGTTTAGACATACAGTTTTGGTACGCAGTTGTGTAATAACCACCGCAATCCAGATACAGAAATGTTCCATTACCTCCCCAGATTTTTTTGCATTACCCCTTTGCAATTACCTCCTGCTCCCACTCTAATCCCCTGGCAGCCACTGATCTATTTTCAGTTCCTAAAATTTTGCCCTTTCTAGAATGTCATTAAATAGAATCATACAGTATGTAGCTTTTGAGTCTGACTTTTCCTTAGCATGCTACATTCACGTCATCTCTGTTGCTTCATCTATCAAAATTTTTTCATTTCTCTTGTTGAGTAATATCCAATTGTGTGGTGAACCTCAGTTTATCTCTTTACCAGTTGAAGGGTATTTGGGGTCATTCCAGTTCTTTTCTGTGTGTGATTATGAACACAGACACTATAAACATTCATGTACAAGGTATTTGTATATACATGAGTTTTCATTTCTCTTACGCATGGAATTGCTGAATCATGTGGCAAGTATATGTTCAGTGGTATAAGAAACTGCCAAGCTCTTTTCCAAAATGGCTGCGCCACTTTGCATTCCCACCAGAAAAGTAGGAGAGTTCTAGTTGTTCTCTATGTTCTGCATCACTTGGTATTCTCAGTCATTTTGATTTTAGTCATTCTCATAGGTTTTTAATGGTATCCCATGGTGGTTTAAATTTGTATTTTTCTAATGGCTAATGATGTTGAGCATCTTTTCATGTGCTTCTGTGCCAACCTGTTATCTTCTTTTGTGAAATGTCAGTTCCAATCTTTTTCTCATTTTAAAAAATTAAGTTATTTTCTTATTGTTTAGTTTTGAGAGTTCTTTATAGATACTTGATAAAGTCCTTTGTGAATATGTAATTTGCAAATATTTTCTTCTGGTCTGTGGCTTTTCTTTTTATTCTCTTAAGGGTATCTTTTACAGAAGTTTTAAATTTTGATGAAGTCTGATTTATTAATTTTTTCTTTTGTGGATTGTGCTTTTGGTGATGTATCTAAGAAATCTTTGCCTAACCAAGGCAATAAATATTTTCCTCTATGTTTTCATCTAGAAGTTTTAGTTTTATAGTTTTGGACTTTATGTATTTAAGTCCATAATCCATTTTAAATGAATTTTTGTATATATGCAAGGTATGAGTTGAAGTTCGTATTTTTTACATGTGGAGATTCAATTGTCCCAGAACGATTTGTTGGAAAAGGTGCCTTTTTTTTTCCCACCAAGTTGTCTTTTTACTTTGGCAAAAACCACTTGACCGAGTTGACAATTTATATGTATATCTATTTCTGGGCTCTTTCTTTCTGTGGCATTGATCTATGTGTCTGTCTTTTTGCCAATACCACCTGTCATGATTACTGCAGCTTTATAGTACAGTAATCATGATTACTTCATGATTCTTGAAATCATGTAGTCCTTCAACTTTCTTTTTATTTTTCAAAATTATGCTGGTTATTCTAGTTTTCCGTGGGGTTTTTGCTTTTCAAAAAATTTTTTAAATCAGGTTTGTTACCTACAAAAAATCCTGCTGGGATATTGATTGGGAATGCATCCCATCTATAGATCAAGTTGGGGGAAACTGACATCATAACAATATTGAGCCTTCCAGTAAATGAATATGGTTTATCTCTCCATTTATTTTGGTCTTTGATTTCTTTCATCAGTGTCTTGTAGTTTTCAGGATGTGGATCCTGTACATATTTTGTTAGATTATTTTTCCCTAAATATTCATCTTTCTTGGTGCTACTGTAAATGGTACTGCTTTCTGAGTTCCTTTTGGGGGTTCATCTCTTCAACCATGTATCCATTTTCATTATGCTTTCACTATTCTTTCCCTCCAGTTAATACCTGGATTATTTTAAGAGTCTCTGTCATTGGCTTCTGTGTCTCTAGTCAATGTACTCAACATACTATTCTCAGCCAGGTTTCCTCAGCCACAACTTTCCTCCTGTTACTCAAAAATCTTTGCATTCCAACCTCAGCAGAATAGTATTCAAGACAGTCTTTACAACAATTTTCTCCTATTTCATGACAGAAAATTCGGAATGATCTGAATTTATCTACTCATTAAGTATCTTTTTTGAGTTCTGGAAGTTAGGGTATCATGGGAGGGGAAAAAGAACAATAGTGGTTTGATAGCTAAACAAGAACAACAAGAAGTACAGAAGCTGAGGGCCTTGAAAAATACTATGTGTTTTGCCAAGTAGCTCTGAGGAAAACTTGAGCAACATTCCCAAATAAAAATAGAAGCTACACGACATTGAACATTGATTCTGTTCCAGCTATGTGCTAACAATTTACATGCACTCTCTCATTCATCTTCATGAGAGCCTCTGAGAATGTGGTAGGTATATTTTTACCCATGTTTTGCTAATGAGGAAACTGAGACTTTGAAAACTCAAGTAATCAGCTGAAGTTCACTCAACCAGTAAGTGGCAGAGTTGGAACTTGATTCATGGCCTGACTCCAGAGCCTGTGTTTAACTCTGCCATAGCGCCATGTGGCAGCTATCAGGTGGCAAATGTTCACCAATGACGAGGCAAATGGTCATTGAATCTAGGCATCATAAAGAGATGGGGCTTCAGTTGTTTTGGAGCATTCCAAATGCTACTGATTCGTGTTCAAAAAATTATTTTTACCCATTTAATTTTCATCTCTTCCTTCACTGTATTTCAGCTTCTTAAGAGGCGGGAAGGTATGGTAGGTAAGGTACAGATTAACAGCAGCAGTTATTTTTTTTCCAGTGCATGTAGTGAATCATGGGAGCTGTCCCTGCTAATGGGAACCTCTTCAAATTCCATAAGGTCGAGCATTCCTGTGAACTAGGAAAATGGTTTTCTGGGGACTGCAGCCATGTAAAGGATGTCAAGCACATCATTCACTTTGGAGAGATTACCTATGACATTTGTCAGTACTAGTGGGAAAGCCACTGCAGTCCATGGAATACCCTTCCCAGCACCTGGTCCAGTGAGTGAAATATAGGAGGGGCTCAGAAACTATTGTATTAAGTTGAATTGATATGAACATTGACAATATCAGTGTCACAAATATACATGCAAATGGTGTTAGGTCCTTTCCTGAGCACACAATGCAGTTATAAATTACTCCTCAGTTGAACAGGAAGTGTTGGTCACTTAAGGTAAAAACATGAAGTTCCCTTCTCAACTCAGGGCAAAACCCCACTAAGAACTCAATAATTGCAATTAGAATTGGATTTGATAAATAGAAATCTTAATAACCATCATCATAGAGAACATTTAATGTCGAGAAAATTTTATTTTGTCCTGATAGGAAAACATCAATTCCTTCCCAAGAATGGAAATTCTTCTCTCCATCTATTCACACATCATGGCAAAAAAATTTTTTTTTCTTTGTACTGTACGTGACTTTAGATAACCTCTTATTCAAAATATTTGATCAAACAATATACCATGTACCAAAATAAGAGGGGGAGCTTTATCTGCCCATAAAATACAAACTACTTTTTCTTCCCTTCATTATTAGTAAAGGATCATTTTTTGTGGATGCTTATGTACATTTGAAAGAAAATATATTAACACATCTAGAAAGTAAGAGCACTGAAAATCAGTTTGTAATGCCCATTTATCTCTGCTTTAGAGTTCCATTAAGTCTATGAATTGGCTCAGCAAACTGTATCGAGTTATTCGTATTTGATAGACAATCAGTCTACCTGAGAGACGGCCTTCTCCATGGGGCCATTTCGTCTGATCGGGTATCAAATGGCTTGTTGATTATTCTGACTTCAAAGGCTGCTGGCACTGAGACCTTCAAGGTGGTCTGCAATGCCCTGAGTGTTGAGGCCACCTGTCAATGTAGCTTCCAAATTAAAGAGAATCTGTTGAGAAATGAAGGGTAAACTTCCTCTCCTTCAGATTAGGCTGATTAACCTTGAGCAATTTTACTTTTTCAATACCAGTTAGTTTGGGGAGAATATCGCCAAGACAATTTCAATTTCCTTTATTGTTGGGATAGATGCATTTGCTTATCAAAAAAATGTAAGTATCCATTTGCAGGGTTGTGGAATTTTAGGAACATTTTGAGTAAAGACTTATAATTTTCTATATTTGTCAGTGTCTGAAAATATTTTGGTACTATATTTGTACTAATGGAAAGTAATTATTGCGTTCTAGAGATACATTTTGAAAAGAAAAAAATTGCAAATGATTGTCAGCTACATTTTTTTTTTTTGCTTTGCAAAACTCTAATAAGTATTGGTCTAACTTTTTAAAAAAATTCTCATTTGTCAGATGACAGTGCTTCCCAGATATAAAAACTAGGTCAGCATGGCAGCTGAGAATAGTTTATAAAACTTGTATAATTGGGCTGACTCATGTCATAAAATACAAGACTTAAAGTAAACTGGTAAACTCAGCACTTTAAGATTTTTTAAATAAAAAATTTAATACAACTATTTAATAAAAGTGATAGAAAGGTAACAAGTTCATAATGAATTAAAATCTTTATATGGTTAGTTTGGGTATCTCATATAAACCATCATGTAGATGTTTCTCATTGCTTTATCAATTTTTTATATGAATTTATATGTGGAAACTTCATTTTCTTAAGTATATGTGACTAGATTTAAGTCTAACAAAACTCACTGAGGTTTGTGCACTTTATTTTCAGGCATTTGGAAGAAAAGAAGAAAATGATTCCTATTTATTAGGCTCTCTGAAACTAAGTCACGTTGTCAGAAGTTAGCTTAAATAGACAAAAATATTATAAAGCAACTCTTCATCATCCATTTTTAGATATAGCCTCAGTAGTACAGAATTAATTTTTTTTAATTGTAACTTTGAGCTGGAATTGAATAGATATGGACACTGAAACATCTGATGATGATTTCCATCATATACTTTGCTGTTTCAATGTTTGCATTTCTCCCTTGTTTTAATAAGCTTCATAATAAATAATTACGAGATGTTGCCTGGGTCTTCTAACATTTTAGGAGACCAAAATGGCATTGGTTGTTGCTTTATGGATTTATGTTTATCATTATAGATTTTTAAACTTTTTATTTCAAAATAATTTCAGATTTAGAGAAAAGTTGCAAAAATAGTCCAGAGTTCCATATACCCTTCAATCAGCTTTCTGTAGCTTTCCCTAATGTTAACACCTTGCATTAACCATGGTACAGCTACCAAAACTAAAAAAATTAATTAACCTACAGACTTTATTCAGGTTTCACCAGATTTTCCAATAATGTCCTTTTTTCCGTTCCAGGATCCAATCCAGAATCCCACATTGCATTTAGTTAGCATGGCTTTTTAGTCTCCTTTAGACAACTTTTAAAATAAACTCTAAAAGCACTTTTCCACAGTAACTTCTTTTCCTTCGTTGCTGTGTTTTAACTTGGGCTCACTTTTATCATCACCATTTAGAGAATTTTTTTCTAGAAAAATCTTTAATCATTTTCTTTGTACTATATCCCCAACCCTCATCTTTGTTTTGAAGAAAGTAAACATCACAAGCATATTCAGTGATGGAACTTAGTACACGTAGTTGAGTCCTATTTAGTTTTCAGGCATATAGTGCTTGTCACTGGGCTGGGTGGTACAACAGGGGAGAGACAACATATGATCCTCAGAGTTTTGAAGTGTCCAGTCAGGGAGGAAATCACATCCAGAGGTAACTATTGGTAGAAAACTGAATCAGTAGTAAAGTTAAGAATCCAAGCATCTGAACTCCAGCTCAGCAGCGAACTTAAAAGGGGCTCATTTTTTAAGAAGTTTATTGTGTTAAGAATTTCAGAGAGGCAGTTTTAGAATGTATTTCATCAAGATTGCTACAATTATAAATTCGTTGAACTTTAACTTGTATTATCTTTATAGCTATTAACTTTCTACTATCTCATTGTGAATTTCATTAATCAAAACATTTTATTTTGAATAAAACCAAAAATCACTGAATTATTATTATTCAGAGGTTATTGAATAGATATTATAGGTTTATAAAGCAATAAAGTGGATAAAACTTAAATGTTCAAAAATGTGATTGGTTAAGTATATTGTGGTTAAGTATATTGTGGTATGTAAATATACACTGATAATATTGTAGAAGAATATTTAATGATGAGAAAAATTCATTATATATTGTTATGAGAAAATAGTTTGCCAAACATTGTATATAATATAAGTTCAGTTTGTTAAGAAAAAAATACAAAACATGGTGTGTATGTGGGAAAACAAACCTGAAAGTGTAAATACCAAAATGTTAATCTCTGGGTAATGGGCTATGAGGTACCTTATCCTTTTTTTGTGTTTTTCTATATTAGAAATATTTTGGCAATAATTTCATATTTCTTTTGCTTTGAGAGAAATATTATTAAAAATTCTGAGCTGAAAATGTTTGTTGCTCCTAGCATATATATATTCACCTCTAATTTATAACCTTATAACAAAAAGATTATTTTTCTTATTTTGGAAGCTTGGAATACTGGAATAATAGTACCTCTGTGTTTTGAAATATTGAATTGATATATCTGGGAAGGAAGGGACAATAGATGTTTTTTATGTTCAAGCATGCATTTTTTAGCTTATTACATCAATTAACATTTTCCTTGTGAATTGTTTCTAATTAATATTTTTTCATGATTTTTAATTTGAACTATAGTACAATAATATCTGTTATTCAGTGTGGAATTAAATATCCTTAGTAACTAAGAGTTTGTGTAAATACCATCCTGAACTAACATTATCAACAGGATAACCATAGGAATTGTTTTTGGTACTTACTATGCGCTGAATTTTACTTGTCTTAATCCCAGTTTGTACTCAGATCATCTGGTGAGGTAAGAATTGATGCTATTCCCATTTTAGAGATGAGGAAATAGAGACACAGATGATTCAATAACTTGTCCAAGATTTCTTATCTGGTAAGATAAGATTCTCTCAAATTTGTACCTTCAGCCCATACCATTTCTCTGGATTCAATTATTTTTTCAATCACACACTTGCTTAACAATCTCATGTAGCTATCTCACAAGTATTTTAAATGTGACATTTCCGAGGTGGACTTCTGATTCCCTAATCTATTGCTCCATGGCCTTCCCCAGTCCCCTGTGGCCTCACTCGTGGTTGCTCCCTTTCCCTCAAATCTCCATCCCAATTCAGCAAGGTCTAGTGATTCTAATTCCAAATCTATCTCGAACTAAGTAATGTCCATCCAATATCAATTTTTCCCTTCTTCATTTCAGTAAAATTCTGATTTTGTTGGAGGTGGTGATGTGCTCAGCTGAAAAGCTCCACTTTCCCGCCTCTCTGGCAGATGGCGGCAGCCAGGGTCCTGGTAAATAGGATGCAGGCGGAATAACAGGGTGGGGTTTCCAGTAAAGATTTTTAAAAAGGGGGAGACTGTTTGCTCTGCCCCTCTTCCCCTGCCTGGAGTGAAGGCGTGCTGGCTTGGGCTGCATCAGCCATGCTGCAGTCATGAGATTACTTTGAGGAGGGAGGCACTTTCTAGGGAAGGTGAGAACTGAAGGAGGTGCCGTCTCAGCCCTGGAATGCTCATTATGTAAGAGAAACCGAATCTCTGTATTAAATAACCATTATCCTGGGCCTCTGTTACTTACAGTCACATGCAATTACCAGCCAGTAGGAGGTATCTTTCTACATCTCCACTGCATCACCCTCATCCAAGCCTCTCTCATCCCTTGCCTGACCTTTGAAAAAACTAATGGAAACATCTCACATCCCTGCCTAAAAGGCTTTGATAGATTCTATTAAGCTTAAAGTGAAATACAACTTCTTCAGCATGGCATGATGCGGCTCCTGCCTAGTTTCTCCAGGTCATCTCATATCACTTGTTCCTGTCTTTATTCCCTGCCAGGCAGAAGCCTTCCTTGAACATGTCACCCCAGGGCCCTTGCATGTGTTGTTTGGATTACCTAGAAATATCTATTCCTTATTCCTTCTCCCCACCTCTCTCCTCCAATTCCAAAGACTAACTCTTTGTCTTCCTTTAATTTCCAAGTTAAATGTCACCTCTCTGACCATTCTGCCTAATTTTGATCATTCCCTCACACTCCACCATAATTTCCAATTATTGCCATCTTTTGGTTTTCATCACCATACTTATTTTAGTTTATCATAATTTGCTTGTTTGTAACATGTTCTTTGCCTCTCTTTCTCATTAAATCTGAAGTTCTAGGAGGACAGGGATGATGTTATATTTGTTTTCCAGCTTTGTTCTCTGTTTACAAGTACCTAACAGGAGTGGCTAGTATTGGTTGGTTCAAAACCATGGCTGAACGGGAGAATCACCTGGGGAGACTTTAAGTACTGATGTCCAGGTCCTATCCTGCTAGAGTCAGATTTAATTGGTCAGTGTTGGTACCCGGAATCAGTACATTCTAGAAGCTCTCCAGGTGGTATAATGTGCAGCCAGGTTTGAGAACCACCACACTAGGCCAAAGGTTCTCAGTCCTTGAATGTACATCCAAGTCACTGAGTGAGCTTTTAAAGCAATACTAGTGTATGTACCCCACCACCGGATTTGTTTGGTCTGTGGTGAGGGCTCTGAGTATAAAAATCTTCCCAAGTGATTCTAATGATTCCCTGGGGTGGGAAATATTTGTATTAATGCTTGATACATATCTGTTGCCTAAATGAACACAGCTCATTATACAATTAATTTAAACATAACCATGCACAACAAATTATATGTGATAGTGTTTTTGTTTGTTTGTTTGTTTTTTTGCGGTACGCGGGCCTCTCATTGTTGTGGCCTCTCCCGTTGCGGGGCACAGGCTCCGGACGCGCAGGCCCAGCGGCCATGGCTCACGGGCCCAGCCGCTCCGCGGCATGTGGGATCTTCCCGGGCTGGGGCACGAACCCGTATCCCCTGCATCAGCAGGCGGACTCTCAACCACTGCTCCACCAGAGAAGCCCTGATAGTGTTTTTATATCGATTTCTATTCCTCTTCAACAGGAATCGGTTGAATCTCACTGCCAACAATTGTCTCTATTCTAGTTAACACCAGAGTTTTCTTAACACCCTCCCTCGCCGTTTTTCTCCTCTTATTTGTGTTACTAACTGCTCTTGGTCACTCTGGGACACATTGGGATTCTTGTTTCCTTGTATCAGGACCCTTGTAACTGTTGGATGTTAATTCTCAGTTTTATATCTACAACCGTACCAAGTTCACACTTGAAATTAAAAGTCAATCAAATGTTTTCACTTCTATGTGGAACCTAAAAAAAAGAGCAAACAAATATAACAAAACAGAAACAGACTCACAGAGAACAAACTAGTGGCTACCTGTGGGGAGAGAAGTGGGGGGAGGGGCAAGATAGGGGAAGGGGATTAAGAGGTAAAAAGTACTACGTATAAAATAAATGAGATACAAGGATGTAATGTACAGCACAGGGAATATAGCCAGTATTTTATAATAATTTTACATGAAATATCTATAAAATATCAAATCAGTATGTTGTACATCTGAAACTAATATAATATTGTAAGTTGAGTATACTTCAATTAAAAAAATAATTATACACAGCAAAAAAAAAAAAAAGTCAGTTATTTCCCTACTTACAATCCTCACTCCCCAGCCTACCCGTCACACTGCATCTGGCACAAGGTCTATCACAGAGAAGATGCTTGGCTCCTGTTTGTTAAATGGAATGAATTCATCAGCTGTATTAAAAAGGGTTGCCATACCCCAAGGTCCAAAAAATGCCCTGTGCTCCCACTATTTTCTTGGGTCCCCAGCCTTCTCTTCCAGAAGCCTCTGTTCTGAGCCACAGTGACCTGCATTGGGGAGGGGGGAGTAAGAAGATCAACTTCCTAGTTGAGGCTACACTGAAAAGGCAGCTCCCAGGATTCCTTTGTGCAAAGGGGCTTAACCCCCCTCCGCACCCCGCCGCCGCCCCTTCCTTGGCCAGAAGGTTACCTTTTCCTGTTTTCTGAATTTAATGTTTATACTCTGCTGTGCACATTTTAATGTTTTATTCCAGATTGACTTTTACTGTAAGAAATGATTATTTTTAAGTGAATTTATAGGAGCCACACTCTCTGTTGTACCACAGGACAGTCTGAGGATTTCTGAGAAATAGAAGGTAGACTACCTCTTGTCACAAAATGCCAACCCCAGCGGAGACAGTGCCTTCTACTGGGAGCAACAAAATTGAATGCCAGGACCAGAATTCTTTACAAGTTATGAAGTGAGTACAAATATTGTTGCTATTAAAATTCACACTGTTGCTAAAAATAAGACTAGAAAAGCATCCTGTTTACCCTCGGAAAACTTTCCATCTAACTTGCAAAACACTGCTGCAGCCAGACCACACAGTCCAGAGAACGTCAGCTCCAGAAGGTCAAGAACTTTCTCTGGGGACTGCTGTACCCTAACACCCAGGACGGTAAGCACTCACTGAATACATGCTAAATATGGAATTAATGAGCTAAAATTCATTTACATGCAGTGGAGCAAAAAAACTGTACAGGATTTTCTAAGTAAATTATAATGACAGCCTGGGAGTGAGAGCTTACTGTGAGGTGAGGGTTTTGCAAGATGGGTGTCCAGACAGGAGCAGTAAAAAAGACTCCCCCCTCTGCACTCTTATGTGTGTGCCATTGTTCCAGAGACACCGGTTCTGGAGGGGACAAGGACGCAATTCATCCGCCTACATAGGGGACCAGGAGGAAATAGGACCCGGGTCCATTATGAATCGCTTTGTTTGTGAGCTCCTAACCATGTAATTGTTTTAACGACTAGCAGGTGGGTAAGTGATCCAGGTTTTTCAGGACCTCAGACTATTGTAAGTGAGGAGATTAGTGAGTGTGAGTGAATCAGGATGGGGTTCAGCTTGAGACTCCAAGCAAGTTTCTTTAAAAACAAAAGAGAAAGATGGCTCACTGGTAAGCGAAGAGCATGGGAAAACAGCATTGGGTTCCACGCAAAACAAGTCAAAAGTAAGAATTCCGTCCTGGAAAAGCTTATCTTCATGTATTCCAAGTCTAAGCCCAAGCTTAGACTATCACAGGTGCTGCGGGGCTAATCCCTCTTTCGCAGCATTTCCAGCTGTGGAATGCACACCTGAGAAACAGAATTCAGCTGCCCTAACGGGGCCCTGGAGAGGGACCAGCGTTCCCTGTGTCAGCCACCCCAGACCCTGCTTCTTGGATTCCAATGAATAACTAACTTCTTTGCCTAATATCTACATCTCCGTTGCGGTTTCTTTTTCCCTCTAACTCTAGGAAAACCTGAGGCTAAGTGTGTAATTGCCCTCTCCTCTAAGGTGTCTGCAATGAGCTTTCCCAAATAGGGGATTCATCCATTTTGGGGTGAAGGGAGAAACTACCATTTAAAATCCATCATCATGAAGGTTTTCCTTTCCCAAATCTGTCAGGTGAGCGTAGATACTGCTGAATGAACATGTCAAGGCAATACAATGCTAACAAATGGTGTCCTTTGTTTCCCGTGCTCCGTGGTCATCTTGTGATGGAAGTTTCTCTTAGATTAGCTTCAAGTTCCAATCCATCCATCAAAATCCTTCTAAATTTCATACTTTCATGGAACCATCCAGTAAAAATGGACATTGGCTCCCAACCAACTCCTGTTTCTTGAACATCTATAATCTTCCTGCTCTCTCAGTCAGACAGAATCACTAGAGTCTTTTCTCCTCAGCAGTTAGGTGATTCCTGGATCATAAATGTTTTTACTCAGGATCAGAGGAAGCAAATGATACCCTGGTTGGTGTAAGGCGTGGTGTACTCTCTCAGAACTGAACAACGAATGAATCAGACACTAGAAGCCTCTTGAAGGCTCATGCCATCCCTTCTCAATTCTGCATCTTTTCTTGTTAATAAAGTTCTAGTAGATTACGAGAGAAAGCTTTGAAAAACATTCTAGGTGGCCCCTAGTACTGAGATGCATCCACCCAGCCTGACACCTGGTCTCTATACAGACAGCATCCCTTGAATCTTGACATTGTGCCAGGCAGTGCTCCAAGTGCTTCACATATCAATACACGAACTCATGTAACCCTCACATGATTGTGTGCTGTACCAGTGGGGAAGTGGAGATGCTGGTCTTATTCAGGGTCCCACAGCTCATAATTGGCAGGGCTGGTATTTGAACCAAGGCTACCTGGCTCCAAAGTCCAGGCTCTTAACTGCCACACCACCTGCCCTTTTATTGACAGAAAATTGAGCAGGTACTACGGTAGCCTGACTTTGTCCTCAACAGACTTCCCAAGCCCCAGGCAGCATCCCCAGGACAGTACCTTTGCCCTCCTACTGCCTATAGAAAGCTGCTCAGACCAGATTAACTGAAGTCCATGTTTGTTCTTTAATAGTCAGGCAATAATATATGAAGAGGTCTTGTGTTCTTCTTTTCCAAGTTTCCATAAGCTAATCACTGTATAATGTTCAACAACTTTTTCTCCCATACCTTTTTTTTTCCCAGTTCCCCCTCCCCTCACCCCCCGCAAATCTGATCTCTTTTTCTGAGTTTGTTTTTGAAGTATAATTGACCTGCAATATTATGTTAGTTCCCGTTATACAGCATGGTGATTTTTTCTATACATTTCAAGATGATTACCGGATAAGTCTAGTTATGATGTGTCACCACAAAGATATTAGTCACTGACTATCTTCCCCACACTGTACATTTCAGACTGGTGACATTTATTTTGCAGCTGGAAGTTTGTACCTCTTAATCCCCCTCACCTATTTCTTTCTTCCCCCTACCCCTCTCTCCTCTGGTAACCATCTGTTTGTTCTCTATACCTATAATTCTGTTTCTGTTTTGTTATGTTTGTTCATTTGTTTTGATTTTTAGATTCCACATGTAAGTGAGATCATACAGTATTTGTCTTTCTCTGTCTGACTTATTTCACTTAGCATAATACCCTCTAGGTCCACCCATGTTGTCACAAATGGCAAGATTTCATTCTTTTTATGGCTAAATAATATTCTACTGTATATATATATACACCACATCATCTTTATCCATTCATCTGTTGATGGACACTTGGGTTGCTTCCATATCTTGGCTATTGTAAATAATGCTGCAGTGGACATCAGGGTGCATATATCGTTTCTAATTAGTGTTTTTGTTTCTTTGGATAAGTACCCAGGAGTGGAATTGTTGGATCATATGGTAGTCCTAGTTTTAATTTTTGAGGATTTTTTTCCCACTGTACCTTTCTGAACGGCAAAAGTCTTGATTGTTATGTCACACGTCTGCTGTGTTGTCTGCATGAGTCTCAGCTTTCACTGAACAGTGCCATCCATTGTCAGGCACAGCGGTCAGTCTCCAGGTGTCTCTCTGTTTCCCTGCCTGCTCCTCATGTATGTGTATATATTGGTATGTATATGGGACACACACATGCACACATATATTGGAATACAGAAAGCAGTAAACCAGGGTTTCATATGTGTCATCTCAGTCTTCATGACAGCCCCATGAAGTAGGTACTCTCTTTATACCCCCATTACAGAGAAACTGGGGCCCAGAGCAGTTCCATAACTTGCCCGTGGAACATGGCTAACACTGGCTTTGAGATTCCCTGTTCTCTGACTCCAGAACTCTTGGTGAGGTTGCCTGCATTCACAGCAGGGAAGATGGTGAGTTGCCATGATATAAGCATGGCAATACTGAATTGAACTCTCCAGTCCTTCCTTTGTAAGAGCATAGTAGAGTATTTTCAGTTTTTATTTTTTTTTTAGTAAAACACATCCATTCCAGTAAATCTCATTAGGGGAACTGATAATTCCAGAGGAATCAAAGGGGTTTGCTTTTTCTTTGCTACTCACTGGTTGACTGCTTGTCATCTTTCAAACGGGAATAACATCTGCCTCATAGGCTTATTGTGAGGATGATTGGAAAGAAAGGTAACTAAGCACCCTACTCAGTGAGTGGTTCACATGGGACACCCTCAATAAATGCGAACATTCCATGCTATTATGAAGTTCGGCACAGTGATTATCATTAATGACCTTGTAAATTATCAATAATTGATTATAACTTACATGAAAATTCATACTTTTAAAATCTGCTACACCCTGAGATATGATCATTTTTATTTTATTCACAAAAGAAAAAAATATTATAAAATACTTTTCATGTCTAAATTCCACTCCAATTTTGGGTCCAACTTCCTTCATCTACCTCCTTTCCCCATTTGTGTGCAAAAAGAACATTCCCTCAATGAATCATATGAGTTTCAAAAGCCATTTATTTTCACCATTTAAAACACTAAATTTACCAGAGTCCACTCCATAATTGTGCCTTATAACTTACAATATTTTCTTCCTGTTAACAATAGATAGTGAATTAAGTCTCTGAATGCTACATTTTAGAAGGACAGAATGGTGCCCCACAAGTTGCGGAAGAGGATGTAAGAGCATCCCTTAGAGTGCCAACCGGTCTGAGGGCCCAAAATAAACACATGGTGGGGGAGGGAGGACAGGGGAATGGTGAGGAATGACGAATTACATGTGACCCAAAGAGAATAAAACCCAAACTGAGATAGGCCAAACACATAAATTGCTATTAAATCACGGCTTTTATTTTTCCTGCCTTTGCCCTGCTAACGTTTGGTTTCTCAGCAAATGAAAGGAATCATTTGAAGTAAGGGTCTGGAGAAGGCAGGCCTCTGACCTCTAGCTCGACCACAGAGATCAAAGGCAGGCCCCATATGTGTGAGATATTATCTTTTCCAGGCAAGTGGGCATGATGTTTTGTGATGCATTAGTGTGGAAACAGACAAATAGCCAGGTTAGTGACCACTGGGAGGGAAATGATTGACGTGGGGACTGAGCACGAGGAATGGGGGAATAGGAAAGCCCATCACCCATCGGATGCCTTTTGGGTTTTGTTTTAGTTCTCACAAATCCTTTAGTGGTTTTGTTGTTGTTGTTGTTAATTATGTTACTCGTGACTTTAGTCCAAACCACATTTTCATGTTCATGTTTGCAGTGAACATTTATCTCTACAAACATGTTCTTTATTTATTTTTTTAACTTCCCTTAGTTTTAAATGCAATAAAAATTTTGTTTTGAAAGGCAAGGTTCTTGGCTAGTTTTGTGTGTTTGTGTGTAGATAAATAATATGACTAAAGTTTTACTAGTAATCATAATAAAATGCCTTTAGTAAAATCTCAACATGAAAACGGGTCGGACTATTCGACAGCTCCAGAGGCTTTCACTCTATGTGGAAATTACGCCTCTCTTACCCTCTATTGTTCTCTGCCCGCACTCCCCACACACAGAAAGAATTAATCCCAGAGGCAGCTCTCCTGTTGTTTCTGGGGCCAACGCTTCATTGACAGGATGACATTGTTGTCCATTTCTGGGAAGTCACCACCAGCTTAGAACTTTTCAGTTGTCTTGGCCTCCACTCCGTCCTTCAATCGGGCTGATCATTAACATTCCTCCAAAAGAGAACAAAGCAGAACCCAGGTGAGATGGATTTCAGCCCATGTGGTTGAACTTGACCTTTCATCGTTTTCCTCGTGCACTCCATGGTGATAATTCTGTGGGGAAGCCAAGGGCATCCATGGGCTCAGGTCATGGTGCTACCTTTTCAGCCTCTTCTGATTTCTTTCTCTTTCTACCTTCCTGTCTAGATCTCACTCTCTTTCCTCACTCTTGATCCCTTTCAGTTTATTCCTCTTCCCAACTTTTTCTTTGCCCCAGTACTTTATTGAATAGGTCCAGCTAGCATTTTCATGGAAAACAAACAAACAGAACACAGCCTTTCTTGATTAATATGCTAACCAAGTTTCCTACTCCCACTTGTTGGTTTATCCTTGCCCCTGTTTTTGCAACACACACCCCCCCCCAACATACACACACACATCTTGACATACACAATATACATACTAATACACTAACACACATACCAACACACACGAACATGCACACCAAAACGTACAGTGACACACAGACACTCATACACACACATAACACACTAATACTAACACACCAGCATACACGCTGGCACACATACACCAATACACACTAATACACAAATACTAACACAGTAACACACACAGCAACACACTAATACATGTAGCATCTCATACACGCACACACATGCATAGGTGTGCATGCACACATGCAGAAAACAGTCACTTCTGAACCCTGGAACATATTTCTTCATTATCCAGCTGACATCCTCAGGAGGAGATGCAGATTGCCAATTTCCGAGGTCATCTATTTGTCCACTGATAATCGAGCTGAGAGGAATTCTTGTCACTCTCTTTGTGAATAAAAATTACTATGAAAATCTTGCCGAAGCTGAAAAACTGTCAGGAAGGTGAAAACAAAGCCTACATTTCAGCTAAAATATAGGAATGTAATAATTGGGCTTTCTGCTTTCAGTAGGCCCCCAATAACAAAAGTGTGCCTATCCTTGAGGGCTTTGTGAAGGGACAGATTTAAGCATCAAGATCTTCATCATGAGCCAAATATGAGATGATTCCTGCTAACACGATGTTCATAACGTTCAGACAGCACCAGACAGTGGACAGCTCAGCACTATAGTTTCATCTAAGTAAGTGGATATACATTAACCATTTTAAAACTCTTTAGTATGAACTGGTATGGAGTAAGTTATACAGCCTCAATTTCCATGCTAAAAAAAAAGTGGTCTGGTACTCTCCCTGCCCCCTTGTATCTGTCTAGACAATTTGAGACAGAAGAAACTCATTTGCTCTTGGAGGTGTTGAATGAAAACTCACTGGGGGTTGGTTGAGGGATGGAGGAGGGGATGGAAGTCAAAGGACTAAAAGCAAAAGAGCCTTGTGCCTCCCAGGATCTAAAAAGGGGGATGTACTGTGTATAGAAACCATCATAGGAATAACTGGGGCTGGACGGGGTAGGGGAGGGTCTCAATGGCTAGAATCAAGGGAAGAATTAATTTTCTTCTAAGAATTTTTCTCATCACCTCTCCTCTTTGGTGGAGCATAAAAGAAAACAAATTGGGCTTCCCTGGTGGCGCAGTGGTTGAGAGTCCGCCTGCCGATGCAGGGGACACGGGTTCGTGCCCCGGTCCGGGAAGATCCCACATGCTGCGGAGTGGCTGGGCCCGTGAGCCATGGCCGCAGAGCCTGAGCGTCCGGAGCCTGTGCTCCGCAACGGGAGAGGCCACAACAGTGAGAGACCCGCGTACCGCAAAAAGAAATAATAATAAAAATTTAAAAAAATAATAAAACAACTTTATTATTTTAATACATGTATTTTATCTTTCCTAAAAAAGAAAGTTATGCAAGTATACTTTCATTTCTACGATTACTAAAATATTTTTTTAAATTACTAACCTAGACTTTTATTTCAATAATATTTTTAGGAGCCATGCTATGAGCTCTAGGGTGAGATGTTTTATAAAACCACCCTAAAATACACAAGGGTATTCCTTAATCCTTATTCCTTATACCTAGAATAAGGGCCATTTTTCTACTTCTGAAACAAATCCCTGCTGACTCCAAGACTGACCTGTGCTATGCAAACTGTTATGCCAAAAATCAGCTGTGTGCTTCCAAGACAACTTTTAATGGCACATCTAGGCCAGAGATACTCTGTTATTAGAACAGTTAATTCAAACATTTTATTCATAGTAAAAGGTAAATTGAGTAGAAATTGATTATTAATAAAATATAAAGGATGTTTTATTCGGCAAAAACTAGTGAATGAAAATGCAGACCCCATTTTAATGACCTTGACAGCTCATGTCACTGACTTTTATGAAACTTTTTCTGGAATTGCTCCTTCATGGCTCCATTGTGTGGAGACAAGCTTCTGTCACAGAAACTATGGTGCTTCATCCATTCATTTGCCTCTTTTCCCAATGAACGGTGAGTTCCTGAAGAGTTGGGACAATTAATGTTTATATTTCCAGCACGTAACACAGTGTCTAGAGCACAGTATAGACTCAGTGAATGTTTCCTACATGCATTTTATTTCATTTCAGAGTAAATGGAGGTGACATTAGTTGGTTGCATTCCTAGAAGTCTCTTAGTTTATTTTTAGCCATTGTGCACCAATTCTTACAGCTATAAAACCTGGAAAACTTAGAAGGAAATGATATGAAATGATTAATAGTGGATTTGAGATATTGATATAATTTACGTGACTCATCAATTGCTCCTTGGCCTTAAAATAGTTCTGTGATACTCTAATTTGGAATGATGTTCCCCAAGTGGATCTATAAAAAAGGCATGTCCCCAGATGGTTTGTTAACCTTGATCCACTGAGGTGGGGGTGGGGAGGGAATCAGAATGTTTATAATATTTATTTTTATCTCATTCTTTTAACTCTTATTTGGTGTATTTTGTGATATGCATAATGTGTTAATGTAAGTATTTACCTATATATATTTGTGTATTACCTATATACATTTGTATATATTGTATATTCCATATACTAATGGAAATGTGTGAACAGAAATGTATGGTCACACTGGTTTAGAGAATTTAAGTAGATGACACAATTTTTTGGTACTTCTTGTTATGTTTAATATGAATGAAAGAATACAAACATTCATTTATTTAACTTACACTTATGAGAACCTTATATATGCTGAAGACTGTTCTGATTACTAGGCATAAGCATACAAAAATAGATAAGACACATTTGCTTTTCTCAAAGAGCTTTTTCGTCTAATAGAAGAGATAGGAATTCAAGTTATATAAATAAATGCCACTACTCCCTCCCCCTAAAGGCTTTACAGATTCCTCCTTTCTCTTCTTTTTTTTTTTTTAAAAACATGTTTACTGGAGTATAATTGCTTTACAATGGTGCATTAGTTTCTGCTTTATAACAAAGTGAATCAGCTATACATATACATACATCCCCATATCCCCTCCCTCTTGCGTCTCCCTCACACCCTCACTATCCCACCCCTCTAGGTGGTCACAAAGCACCGAGCTAATCTCCCTATGCGGCTGCTTCCCACTAGCTATCTATTTTACATTTGGTAGTGTATATATGTCAGTGCCACTCTCTCACTTCGTCCCAGATTACTCTTCCCCTTCCCTGTGTCCTCAAGTCCATTCTCTACGTCTGCCTCTTTACTCCTGTCCTGCCCTACGTTCTTCAGAACCTTTTTTTTTCTTTTTTTAGATTCCATATATATGTATTAGCATACGGTATTTGTTTTTCTCTTTCTGACTTACTTCACTCTGTATGACAGTCTCTAGGTCCATCCACCTCATTATAAATAACTCAGTTTTGTTTCTTTTTATGTCTGAGTAATATTCCATTGTATATATGTGCCACATCTTCTTTATCCATTCATCTGTCGATAGACACAGGTTGCTTCCATGTCCTGGCTATTGTAAATAGAGCTGCAATGAACATTGTGGTACATGACTCTGTTTGGATTATGGTTTTCTCAGGGTATATGCCCAGTAGTGGGATTGCTGGGTTGTATGGTAGTTCTACTTATAGTTTTTTAAGGAACCTCCATACTGTTCTCCATAGGGGCTGTATCAATTTACATTCCCACCAACAGTGCAAGACGGTTCCCTTTTCTCCACACCCTATCCGGCATTTATTGTTTGTAGATTTTTTTGATGATGGCTGTTCTGACTGGTGTGAGGTGCTACCTCATTGTAGTTTTGATTCGCATTTCTCTAATGATTAGTGATGTTGAGCATCTTTTCATGTGTTTGTTGCCAATCTGTATATCTTCTTTGAAAAATGTCTATTTAGGTCTTATGCCCTGCATCCTTTTGTAAAAGACTGTGTCATAAGGCCATCCTAACTGCAAAATCAAGCATTTAGCTTTCTAGTTTTTATGATAGATGAGGAAAACAAAAACAAGTGGTTTGGGAATGGTGGTGTTGAGAGAGCCAACCTGTAATATCAGGCACTGAATGTAGGTTGCCTAATATTTTATATATTGGTGTGAACTGATTTGCTTTCCTACCAAAACAAAAACTCCTTGAGATAAAATATGACTTCACTTCTCATGCAATAAATATTTGTTGATTGAATGAATCAATAAATGAGTTTAGAGACAGCAGAAGCAAGAACTACAGTCCTGCAGCCTGTGGAACTAAAACCACATTCACAGAAAGATAGACAAGATGAAAAGGCAGAGGGCTATGTACTAGATGAAGAAACAAGATAAAACCCCAGAAGAACAACTAAATGGAGTGGAGATAGGCAACCTTCAAGAAAAAGAATTAAGAATAATGATGGTGAAGATGATCCAGGACCTCGGAAAAAGAATGGAGGCAAAGACAGAGAAGATGCAAGAAATGTTTAACAAAGACCTAGAAGAATTAAAGAACAAAAAAACAGAGATGAACAATGCAATAACTGAAATGAAAAATACACTAGAAGGAATCAATAGCAGAATAACTGAGGCAGAAGAATGGATAAGTGACCTGGAAGACAGAATGGTGGAATTCACTGCTGCCGAACAGAATAAAGAAGAAAGAATGAAAAGAGATGAAGACAGCCTAAGAGACCTCTGGGACAACATTAAACACAACAACATTCGCATTATAGGGGTCCCAGAAGGAGAAGAGAGAGAGAAAGGACCTGAGAAAATATTTGAAGAGATAATAGTCGAAAACTTCCCTAACATGGGAGAGGAAATAGCCACCCAAGGCCAGGAAGCGCAGAGAGTCCCATACAGGAAAAATCCAAGGAGAAACACGCCGAGACACATAGTAATCAAATTGGCAAAAATTAAAGACAAAGAAAAATTATTGAAAGCAGCAAGGGAAAAACAACAAATAACATACAAGGGAACTCCCATAAGGTTAACAGCTGATTTCTCAGGAGAAACTCTGCAAGCCAGAAGGGAGTGGCATGACATATTTAAAGTGATGAAAGGGAAGAACCTACAACCAAGATTACCCCGCAAAGATCTCATTCAGATTCGATGGAGAAATCAAAAGCTTTACAGACAAGCAAAGCTAAGAGAATTCAGCACCACCCAACCAGCTCTACAACAAATGCTAACGGAACTCCTCTAAGTGGGAAACACAAGAGAAGAAAAGGACCTACAAAAACAAACCCAAAATAATTAAGAAAATGGTCATAGGAACATACATATCGATAATTACCTTAAATGTGAATGGATTAAATGCTCCAACCAAAAGACACAGGCTCGCTGAATGGATACAAAAACAAGACCTGTATATATGCTGTCTAAACGAGACCCACTTCAGACCTAGGGACACATACAGACTGAAAGTGAGGGGATGGAGAAAGATATTCCATGCAAATGGAAATCAAAAGAAAGTTGGAGTAGCAATACTCCTATCGGATAAAATAGACTTTAAAATAAAGAATGTTACAAGAGACAAGGAGGGACACTACATAATGATCAAGGGATCAAACCAAGAAGAAGATATAACAATTATATATGCACCCGACATGGGAGCACCTCAATACATAAGGCAACTGCTAACAGCTATAAAAGAGGAAATCGACAGTAACACAGTAATAGTGGGGGACTTTAAACACCTCACACCAATGGACAGATCATCCACAAACAGAAAATTAATAAGGAAACACAAGCTTTAAATGACACAATAGACCAGATAGATTTAATTGATATTTATAGGACACTCCATCCAGAAACAGCAGATTACACTTTCTTCTCAAGTGTGCACGGAACATTCTCCAGGATAGATCACATCTTGGGCCACAAATCAAGCCTCAGTAAATTTAAGAAAATTGAAATCATATCAAGCATCTTTTCTGACCATAATGCTATGAAATTAGAAATCAGTTACAGGGAAAACAACGTAAAAAACACAGACACCTGGAGGCTAAACAATACGTTACTAAATAACCAAGAGATCACTGAAGAAATCAAAGAGGAAATCAAAAAATACCTAGAGACAAATGACAATGAAAACATGATGATCCAAAACCTATGGGATGCAGCAAAAGCAGTTCTAAGGAGGAAGTTTATAGCAATACAAGCCTACCTCAAGAAACAAGAAAAATTTCAAATAAGCAATCTAACCTTACACCTAAAGGAACTAGAGAAAGAAGAGAAACAAAACCCAAAATTAGTAGAAGGAAAGAAATCATAAAGATCAGATCAGAAATAAATGAAATTGAAACAAAATAGCAAAGATCAATAAAACTAAAAGCCGGTTCTTTGAGAAGATAAACAAAATTGATAAACCATTAGCCAGACTCATCAAGAAAAAGAGGGAGAGGACTCAAATCAATAAAATTAGAAATGAAAAAGGAGAAGTTACAGCAGACACCGCAGAAATACAAAGCATCCTAAGAGACTACTACAAGCAACTCTATGCCAATAAAATGGACAACCTGGAAGAAATGGACAATTCTTAGAAAGGTATAACCTTCCGAGACTGAAGCAGGAAGAAAGAGAAAACATGAACAGACCAATCACAAGTAATGAAATTGAAAGCATGATTAAAAATCTTCCAACAAACAAAAGTCCAGGACCAGATGGCTTCACAGGTGAATTATATCACACATTTAGAGAAGAGCTAACACGCATCCTTCTCAAACTCTTCCAAAAAATTGCAGAGGAAGGAACACTCCCAAACTCATTCTATGAGGCCCCCATCACCCTGATACCAAAACCAGACAAAGATACTACAAAAAAAGAAAATTACAGACCAATATCACTGATGAGTATAGATGCAAAAATCCTCAACAAAATACTCGCAAATAGAATCCAACAACACATTAAAAGGATCATACACCATGATCAAGTGGGATGTATCCCAGGGATGCAAGGATTCTTCAATATATGCAAATAAATCAATGTGATACATCATATTAACAAATTGAAGAGGAAGAACCATATGATCATCTCAATACATGCAGAAAGAGCTTTTGACAAAATTCAACACCCATTTATGATAAAAACTCTCCAGAAAGTGGGCATAGAGGGAACCTACGTCAACATAATAAAGGCCATGTATGACAAACCCACAGCAAACCTCATTCTCAATGGTGAAACACTGAAAGCATTTCCTCTAAGATCAGGAACAAGACAAGGATGTCCACTCTTGCCGCTATTATTCAACGTAGTTTTGGAAGTCCTAGCCCTGGCACTCAGAGAAGAAGAAGAAATAAAAGGAATCCAAATTGGAAAAGAAGAAATAAAGCTGTCACTGTTTGCAGATGACATGATACTATAGATAGAGAATCCTAAGGATGCCACCAGAAAACTACTAGAGCTAATCAATGAATTTGGTAAAGTTGCAGGATACAAAGTTAATGCACAGAAATCTCTTGCATTCCTATACACTAATGATGAAAAATCTGAAAGAGAAATTAAGGAAGCACTCCCATTTACCACTGCAACAAAAAGAATAAAACACCTAGGAATAAACCTACCTAAGGAGACAAAAGACCTGTATGCAGAAAACTATAAGACACTGATGAAAGAAATTAAAGATGATACAAACAGATGGAGAGATACACCATGTTCTTGGATTGGAAGAATCAATATTGTGAAAATGACTATACTACCCAAAGCAATCTACAGATTCAATGCAATCCCTATCAAATTACCAATGGCATTTTTTATGGAACTAGAACAAAAAAATCTTAAAATTTATATGGAGATGCAAAAGACCCTGAAAAGCCAAAGCAGTCTTGAGGGCAAAAAACGGAGCTGTAGGAATCAGACTCCCTGACTTCAGACTATACTATAAAGCTACAGTAATCAAGACAATATGGTACTGGCACAAAAACAGAAATATAGGTCCATGGAACAGGATAGAAAGTCCAGAGGTAAACCCACACACCTGTGGTCAACTAATCTATGACAAAGGAGGCAAGCATATACAATGGAGAAAAGACAGTCTTTTCAATAAGTGGTGCTGGGAAAACTGGACAGCTCCATGTAAAAGAATGAAATTAGAACACTCCCTAACACCATACACAAAAATAAACTCAAAATGGATTAGAGACCTAAATGTAAGACTGAACACTATAAAACCCTTAGAGGAAAAGATAGGAAGAACACTCTTTGATATAAATCACAGCAAGAACGTTTTTGATCCATCTCCTAGAGTAATGGAAGTAAAAACCAAAATAAACAAATGGGACCTAGTGAAAGTTAAAAGGTTTTGCACAGCAAAGGAAACCATAAAGAAGACGAAAAGACAACCCTCAGAATGGGAGAAAATATTTGCAAACAAATCAACAAAGGATTAAATTCCAAAATATATTAACAGCTCATGCAGCTCAATATAGAAAAACAAACAACCCAATCCAAAAATGGGCAGAAGACCTAAATAGACATTTATCCAAAGAAGACATACAGATGGCCAAGAAGCACATGAAAAACTGCTCAACAAAACTAATTATTAGAGAAATGCAAATCAAAACTACAATGAGGTATCACCTCACACCAGTCAGAATGGCCATCATCAAAAAAATCTACAAACAACAAATGCTGGAGAGGGTGTGGAGAAAAGGGAACCGTCTTGCACTGTTGGTGGGAATGTAAATTGATACAGCCACTATGGAGAACAGTATGGAGGTTCCTTAAAAAACTAAAAATAGAATTACCATATGACCCAGCAATACCACTACTGGTCATATACCCAGAGAAAACCATAATTGAAAAAGACACATGCACCACAATGTTCATTTCAGCACTATTTACAATAGCCAGGTCATGGAAGCAACCTAAATGCCCATTGACAGATAAATGGGTAAAGAAGATGCGGTACATATATACAGTGGAATATTACTGAGCCATAAAAAGGAACGAAATTGAGTCATTTGTAGAGACATGGATGAATCTAGAGACTGTCATACAGAATGAAGTAAGTCAGAAAGAGAAAAACAAATATTGTATATTAACGCATGTGTGTAGAACCTAGAAAAATGGTACAGATGAACCAGTTTGTAGGGCAGAAATTGAGACACAGATATAGAGAACAAATGTATGGACACCAAAGGAGGAAAGTGGCTGGCGGGGGGGAGTGGTGTGATGAATTGGGAGATTGGGATTGACATATATACACTAATATGTATAAAATGGATAACTAATAAGAACCTGCTGTATAAAAAAATAAAATAAAATTCAAAAAAAAGTCAAACACTAAGGTGTGGGCATTGATATAAAAAATAAATAAATGAGTTTAATTACATTAGGGCAGAATAAATGTAGATACTTTTTAGTTTGCTAAATCTAGTTTTCAATACACTGAATCAAAACAAGGTTTGCAAACCTCATGAGGGAAGGTTTCCTGTTCACATTTCTTGAGTTCCATAGATCTTAACACTTGACTTTGCGCACACAATAATAGGTGTTCAGTTAATACTCACTTTACACTAAATGAACGAATAAAGTGAACGGGCTCGTCACAGGGCAATTCCACATTCCATCGTGAACCAAAGATATCTGAAATTTTCAGGACAAAAACTCTAGCTTCCTCAATACCCAGACACTTGATCCTCAGTATATTAAATCAACAGATACTTAACTTTTGAAAACTTTCTGTTTCATAAACTTACACCAATTTCAGCCTATTTCTGGTTTAATAGTATGAATTTTCCCTCACAATCTCAGTTTAAAAGCCCTGAGGCCAATTTTTTAAAAAAATGCCCATATGAACCAATAAGTCTGCGTTATCACTCATATTCTGCATAAATCTGATGCGATCATCTCCTTTAATCATAAACCTCTGTAGGTGTTTCACTAACAAAGTAAGTAGATCCTGTGGTTGAGCATGGAGCAAATTTACAGTGAAGACATAAAAGATTTCCATTAAAAAGCACTCTTTCATTCTCCAACCTACTCTCATTATTCAGTGTGAAGGCTGAGGGCACTGCAGAGGTCACAGAGGCCTTTGTCCTGGACCTCCTCTCGTGTTCCCCTAAATCATTTCATCCCACTGAGAAAATCTCTGTCCTTATAGACTTTTGAGAGGAACACAGTGCCCTTAGTAAGTTAGTCCAAAGTTTGAAAAGCTTAATTTCAAACAACCTAACTTCTAACATAGATCCTGCTTGCTGCATTTTGTTCATTTTTATTGCTCTGGCAACAGAAGAGTTGGAAAATAGTTCCCTAAAGTCTCAGTGTAAAAGGTTTTACATGAAAGTTGCTGCTGCTTTCCTTGTTCTCAGAGCTCAATTACGCTAGTCTTTTTTACATTTTTCTTAAGTTTTCACTCCCTGACTCAGTCCTCAGATTGACATTCCCCTGATTCTGCTTCAAGTTTTCTTTAACTGTTTGCAGTGGTGTAGCCAGATATGGACACATTTCTTTCTCTCTGGTGGGCATTCAACACTGTCCTTGTGTATTCCTTCCACATAATTTTGGAATCTCAGTTTTGAATCTTCTCAGAACTCTGACTTGACTCATATCTAGCAAAGATGTTTCTAATGTATATTATTCCTATCACTGCATTGTGCATTGTATATTTTAGCCTTATTATATTATTATACATTTTGATTTTCATTACCATACCAATGTGAAAGGTGACTTTACATTTTTATTTTCTTTTAACTATATATACACATACGATCCGCAGATTCAAGATATGTTTAATGGCGAACTTTATAAATATCTTTCTCTTCATTCATTCACATATTCATTTACTTGTTCATTCAGTTCTCTGAGCCACTTATAAACTGGTTAATTAACAGCCAATTAATTATATGCTGATCACTATGCTAGGTACTAGGAATAAAAGGATCTACTCTCATAAAGCTTTCTGACTATTGACAAAAGAGACAATCAGTTTCCCAAAACTAAGTGTAAAATTGGGACTTTGACAAAAACAGTGATAGAACAGGTAGATTTGGCTTCGTCTAGGGGATCAAGGAAGGCTTTCCTGAGACAGCCACGCTTAAGTCAAGATCTGAGGGTTGAGGAGGGGTTAACCAAGCGAAGAGTAGAGGTAAGAACATTCTTCCAACCCTTAGATCATTCCTTCACTAAGAAGCATTTATTGGGAGTCTGTTATTTGCCAGAGACAGTGTTTGATACTAGAAATGCAGCAGTAGACCCGTCAGGAGCCCTGCCTTCACTGAGTGTTCAGTCTAGTGGGGAAGACAAATATTAAACACATCATCACTTCCAACAATGATTTAAGTTACAAGCAAGATAAGGACTATGAAGGAGAGGCATCAGGGCAGCTGTGAAATCAACTAAGATCTGTCAGGGGCTTTCCTCAAGAAGCAGCATGCAAAGATCACTTGAAAATGGTACCAGTTTAGATGACCAGTTCCTGCCTGCTAACACTGTTTCTAAGATTGATGCTGATTTGCTACTACCTGTTTTCCCGGAAAGACGTGCTCTGTAGGTGTGAAAATACTTGAGTTAAGTGGTCTCAGGTACTTTGCTTAGTTTACTAATGAATATGCTGAGTAAGGGAGTGTGGAATCCTTCTCTTAGCCCTATGCTGGCTTCTCTTTTGTTAGAGGCAGATATTTGCACAGCCTGACGGTATTTGTTCTTGGGGATCGTAGACCCTTTATGTCTGTGAGTGCAAATGGATTTTATTTGGATTCCTTTTCCTACTTACCTAGTAATGAAAGGCAAAGGCTTTTCTTTTTTTTCTAAATTATGAGCAATACTGGTTCTTTCCTGTCCCCATCCCATGTCTTTTCAAAGACTTTGGCCAGTTATTTTAACCTAGATTTTATCAAATGATTTCCTACACAAGGTGGTTTCCTGCCCATTTAACAAAGCATGGCTTGGCCTCAGTATTTTTAAAGTAAATATTTTATTAAAAAATTAAAGATGTATTTGTATACGTAACTAAATGGAAACACTAGCATTTGTCATACTTTTTCTTCTACATAAGTACAGCTTTCCATTTACTTTACCTTTACTCTTATATGGCGTAGCTTGGCTATCTCTCTGGACTTAACTTACCCTTGAGGAATCAAAGACAACTTCTTCCCTTTGGGGCAGACGTATTTGCATTTGGTTTCTTGAATTGTTTTTTTGTTGTTGTCATCTGTGAAATTACTTTTGGCATGTGGGCGGATGGGATGAGTGCTCCAAACATTTCCGTTCTCTCCACATGTTGAAGATAATGGAACTACAGGACTTAAGAAGTCTGGGTCCCTGAATCACCACTTGGGATAGAATCACCTGACTGGGAACATCCATATTGGACTGTGATATGAGAGGAAACAAACTTTCATTTCAGTGTTACCTTTAGAAATACACAGTCCGTATCATACTATAAACAACAAAGCAACAAGAGAATGTATGGCTTATGACAAGAGCCATCTTGCCACTCTTGTGATGCATATATGAAATTTATCTTCTAGCTCTGCTGCTCTTAACTCTTTGGGTAGTGGGATAAGATCCTTCCACATTTATAGGAGATTGAAGTTACAAGTTTAGTGTAGAGTGTTAGTACAATATTGTCTCTAATTTGAAGTAATTCATTGAATTTGAACCAGCACAGAACTTTAAAAAAGTATAGATCCTTAGATGATGGTTATTACCCAGTGTGTTAAGAATGGCTCACAAGATTCCTATGAAATGTATAAACATGTCTCTCTAATTAATATTAGCAATAAGGAGCTTTCATTTAAAGACATTTATCTTAGTTTTTTAAAGCAATAAGTAAAATTGCTTCCAATAGATACTCTTATGAGAAAGACTTTGCGAGTGGGTCTTTTTTTCCTCTATCCTTTAAGTAAACTCATCTGCTTCACACAATACAAACTTCACACAACATATTTTTATGGTACATTTCTTCCCAAATTTTATACAGTAGATACATCATAACTGGAACAAATAGGCGCTTACACAAGGCCACTTTCCACCATCCACTTTGTGTATAGCTGGAAAAGTCATAAACAGTCCTTGGACGCTGCAATGTGATCTTTCAATCTGCAATCGTTGACGACAATTTTCTGCCTGTTTGGGAGCATGATGCATTAAAGGAAATTTCAGAGCCAGCCTTGGACAAACTATGCTGTTGGTGACATCTGCCTTATTACCAATAAAAATGATGTATTGTGTAACAGCGAATTACTCAGCAAACAATTCCCAGAGATCACCTTTGCTACGGAGTGTGAAACAGAACTACTCCCTTTCCTGAATGTCAGTTTTACAGAGGAGAAATGACCTACCAACAGTTACTCAACGGGAACTACCCCTCTTCAAAGAGATATATGATGTTTAACTTTACACACTTGGTACCCATGGAAAAAGTAAAATAAAACCATCAGTTCAGTTCTTACTTAGTAGTGTATACACACACACACACACACACACACGTATGCATACACATATATATGGCTCTGCAATGAATATATATGCAGTGAATGTATATTATATATCATATATGAAGCAAATATAATACAGTGAATATGTATTATATGTAATGAATATATTATATAGAATATATGCAGTGAATATAACATATGCAGTGAACATATGTACATACACACACACACACACATTTTGGAAAAAATCACATGCAAGCAACAAACACTGCTTCAGAAGGACAGTATCTCAGCACTTGTGTGTCTTGAATAAATATTATGACTGCAAATCAGTTTGAAATACCCTAATGAAGAAAAAATTTGAGGTGAAGAAGTCCCTAAATTAACTGGAATAACTCACTGCCCAAACACTGTCAGAATAGAATACAATCAACAAAAAAACCTCATAAAATTAAAAAAAAATTTTTCCTGTTCTACTGATTTGAATAGGGTTGGAAATCATCAATCAGTAAATTAATCCTGGGTAAATGGATTTATTGTAGTAAAACCCACATTGAAGCGATTAGGAGTGGCCAGTTAAAACATCTGAAATAAAAGAACACTACTAATCTCAGTCACATCACCAAATACTATGTGACAACTGTCTACCAAGGAGCTTGAGTGTCTTCTTTACTAAACACTGCCTCTTGTTTCTTGCTCGTATATATAAGTGGGAGCACTGTACAATTTGTCCACCTAACATTTTACATTTAATGAACCTAGAGACTAACGTGTCCTTTCCCAAACCCCGGAATGCATTGTTTTGAGTCTGTTGAAGAAAGCCTTCACGTAGCCTAAAAGGACACTGGCCCTTTAACTTTTAACACACTTCCCCAATTAAGCGTTTTAGGCTCCAGACTTTAACAGCTGTCTGCAGCTGTTGAAAAGTGATTTATCATTGTCAGAGTTCGTGACCAAAACATTAAAGAATTTGTTTTTTATGTTTGGCAGGGTAACTTTCATCTATAGTCATACATCCTCCTTAATGCTTTCTTATTCCTAGTAGCAATAAAAAATGAAAGAAAAATATTTTACTGAATAATTTTGAATTTTATTTTCCTCACACAGAACACTGTAATGATTTGTAAAAAATCTTTTGTGTAAGAGAATATTGCTCTGAAAAATATTTGTTTTGTTTTATGGAGAAAAGTGTGGAGTTTTGCTTAAAAGGCTTTTGATGAAAATCTGATTTTATTCATGCCTGGGAAATTCTTTTAAATTCTAAAATGTTCAGAGAAATCCAAAACCGTTTCCCTGTTTTTGAAATAATAAAAGAAGATTTTTTTTCTCTTTTTTTTTACTGATGTTAAAAAGGTTTCCACATCAGACATTCAGTGTTTTCATAGTGCTATACTTTGTTTTTAAAAGAAACTTTTTTACCTTAAAAATTGCAAGTGGAAGAGACTTGGAAGGATCTATAACCTCAGGTTCATCTTTTACTGGGCATCACGTCCACTCATCTTGGAGAAATTCAATTGAATATAGGGCTTTTTTCCCTTCTCACTTTCTACTTCTCTTTTCTGAACTTATTTGGAGTTCGATATGAACTCAACTTGCTAGACACCTATTTATTTAACAAGCAATTCTTGAATTCTTAACATCCAATTCATAGGCTCCATGCCTATGGTGGCCCCGAAAGGCCAAAAGGCATCTTAAGACAGGAGTCATACCCTACACGGCATTCACTGTGCAGGTCTTTTATACTCTAAGCAGACTATTCGAACCGCAGTTTTCCCATATCAGATGGCCAACATACACGTTTATTACAAAATCATTTGATCGTTCACTTTTTCAAAGTTCTGCACAATGAAAAATTTCAGTTCTACTCTGGAAGAGATTTTAACACCGAATCGGAAATCTATTTACATCCTTCCCAACTTTAGTACAGAGCTTTTTCATGTGTCCTTTAACGGATGCCCTCCATATCCCGTTTCTGTCATGAGCTGTAGAAAATAAGATTCAGGGATCTTTAAGCTCTGAAATCAAAGTGGTATAAGAGGGACTGGCTAGATTTCATTACAGCGGTCTAACTCCTCACCTGGATTTTCTGCTGCCTTCCCCACGCCCCTGAAGATCAGGAGCCAGCTGCCCAGGCACACAGGAGTTAGAGCCCCCGTGACAAATGAAGTGGAAAAAGAAGTAAAACTTGAATGGAAAGCCTTCATGAAGCTCGCCACTGAACCATAGGCAAGGTGGAGACATGGAAGGCAAATAAAGAGTGTGTTTATAACCGCTTACTGTTTTACAGAAAAAATATGAGCTAACTCAATTGAAGACGACAAGTCCTTCTTAACAACTCGCCTTAAGTGGCTCTTATTTTTAGTTCAGCAGTGGCTTCTCTGAGGAGTAAGGGAGCTATGACAGAAAGCAGCAGCCTTGTGTGTTTAGTTCTGCTCTTGAAGTATGCCTCTGTCTGCTCACCTCCCTGAAGAAAAGGCAGTTGGCCTTTGCAATGTTTTGGCCATAGATCTGTCCTCCTAAAGATAATAATTTGCTTGAGCAACTTCCTGTTTTAAAGACACTCCCTGGGGTGTTAGTGGCCCTGAATTATAGAAGAGAGAAAATACCGTAAGAATGTTAAAGCTGCAGACTCCAGATTAACCATGGCCTGGAAACTCCTTGGGAAACAGAAGGAACATTAAAAGAGGATAAAAGACACTGTAATTTTAACTCATTTTTCTTTTTCTATTTTCCAGTGTATCACAGGCATTGGCTTTATTGTATAAGGGAAGCAAACAGTCTGGAGGAAAAAAATGGAGGAGCCAGAATCAGGACTCAAGATTAATAATGATATCACAATATATCCAGTGACTTTATAGAACAACATGAAATCACTTGGTCATTTCCTCTTTCTCGTAAAGAGATTGGGACACCTTGGAAACCCGTTTCGTTGTTTATTACCATTGTCTTACACACCAATGGCAAGCTATGAATTGATTGAGGTTCAGTGGGATAGGCTGGGAAGAAAAGAAACCTTATCATAAATTTGCCTGGTGAGGTCTCATTATTTTAAAAAGCTTAGGAAGGCTTCCAGTTTAAAGACTCATCATGGTAGAAAGCTTTACAAGCTCAGCCGGAGCACCTGGACAAATTACGTCTAAGAGGAAAGGCATTGGTGCAACAGGCTTTAAAAAGGTAAAAAGATTTTTTTAAAAAAAAGGCCCCCTATAAAAAAGACCACAGGAAATGTAGTAAATTTCATTTGTAACTTTCTCTAAGGACCAACTAAAATATATCAAACTCTTCCCCCTCCTTTTTTTTTTTAAAGGAAGGGGTTAAAACATTAATATCCTCAAAAAGATCACTTCTTAAGAAAAAGCATCTAAAAAGTAATATCTATATGTTTCTGAAACCGCAAGTAAATTGCTAAAAAATACATATGTGAACTTGGGTTTACATTAAGTCCAATTGTTGAATATCATCTTGAAGGAAGAAAGTATTTGTAGATCAGTTACTGTCACAGGTGTGTTTTATACATTTATTTTTCTAAAGGCTTACTTCCTTCGACCAACTCTTTAAAGCCAAAATTACCTACGTAATTGAAGGAAAATATGTGAGGAAAAAGAAGCTCTGAAATTTGTGGGTACAAAGATATTTTTTAAAGAAGGTGACTGAAAGCCATAGGAAGATAATAAGCGTCTGAAGAGTAATTTAGTCCCATAAACCAAAAATCTAAAATCCTTTAATTACATCACAAAAGGTTGCCTTTGATCAGAAAGACTTTTATAAATATATGTGTGAGTATTTTGTGCATCTTAAAGCATTCTATAAATATGAGGTATTGCTGTTATTTTGGGTCCTGGTGACAGAGCAGCATCTCCTAAGTAAGAGAATCAAAGCTCCAGTCAGAATCTAGCCATGAAAGCGTAGTCAGAGATAGTGGAAAGTGATGAACAAAGGATGAAATGTTGGACCTAAGCTAGACAAAGGAAAAGAAACTTAAGTAAAGGTGAAGCTGTAAAACCTCATTATTTAGAAAGCTCAAGAAAGGCTTCCAATTAATGATACTGCTACTAGTACTGCTAATAATAATGATGTTATTCCAATTGGTAAAGACAAACAAACAGTGGGTGTAGCAAAAGTTTGTCAGGGTTAATGGGAAATAATCTGTTCAAGAAAACGTGGAAACATCTGATTCAAGGCTACCCACAGACCAGGGATAAAAGACAAATGGCTTTCATCTTTTACCCCAACTCCAACTGATTGATTTCATTGCTAAAAGCACTAGGTTAAGAATGATTCTAAGGCTGCATCTTAGCTCATCAGGAAAAAGAGCCAAGATCAACTGATGATGCCTGCCTTGGGCAAAGAAAGGGAAAATGACATGGGAGTTCAGACTTGAATAAGGGGAATGGAATAAGGGTGAACTGAGAGCAGGATTGAACTCAACCAAATAGTGAGTGGCCTATTTGCTGTTTTCTTTTCCATAATATAGATGGGAAATGTGAGGAATCACTGGAGATGTGCAGAATGGCAAAGAACCTACATTTCTGCCTAGAACCATAAAATCATAAAAAGTTGACCTTATTGCTGATGGTGTCAAAGTCAGAGATTCAATATAGTATCAAAAGTGGTGATAGGATCACCCGTTAACAGACAGCTTTCACTAGACAAGGAGGGGGTCTGTGGTGGATAACCTCCATCTGCCACTGTAGGTGTGTGTTCCACCCTTCCCCACCCTACTGATCTGCTGACATCACCTCAGGAGCCTGTGCCTCAGTGGGTTCTCTGCCTTGTGGCTTCCAGTTGGCTTCAAGTCCAGTTCATCCAATGAAAGGTGATGAGAGGAGGCCAGGATGTCAGAGCAGAGGAGAAGACAGGTGTCAGTTTCCTCTCTGCTAGGCCACAGGTTCGCAGGGACTGAATTTCCCTATTCAAGGCCACATCTCCGATCTGGGAGTTTTCATCTACAGCCTTAGCCGCAGCTCTTTCTCAATTCCAGTAAACCTGCCCCTGCCTTCAGCCTAGGGGTAGTAAGGGCTTCCTGCTGTTGCTAACTGTCAGGTCCTAGCCATGCCTGTTGGCTTCCCACATTTTGTAAATAGTTCCCTTATTAAACTCTTTGTTGGAATATAACATCTTTTTCCTCCTCTCCAGGAGCCCAAAGATACATTGCTCCATTATTTAGGGATATAGTAACATTAGAGTAACTACAGGACATTAGGGAGCTTTCAGACTCCCCTCCAGAATTTCCCTAAGCACCCCCTTCTATGATATTGACAATCGATGTTATCTTAACAGAGTGTAAAGAATTCTATAAGTGAAATTTCAATATCCTCTCCCTTTCAACAAGATGACACCCCACCCGACCCCTGCCCTCAAATGTGTGAGCACATGCGTACACACACACACACACACACACACACACACACCAGCTCATTTTACATAAATCTGTGGATCAGCAACAGCTCACCAGGATTAGCAATGTCTGCACACAGGCAATATTATCTGCCTTCCCTGCCAAGGTGCTTGGGCCAATGAAATCAAAAGGTAGTTATCTCGCCCTGTCACAGCTCACCCTTCCCCCTCCCCATAACCTCAAGTCCGTTCTCTAGGAGGTCTGCGTCTTGGCGAGAGAGAGTCATGGACATATACACACTAACAAACGTAAGGTAGATAGCTAGTGGGAAGCAGCCGCATGGCACAGGGATATTGACTCGGTGCTTTGTGACAGCCTGGAGGGGTGGGATAGGGAGGGTGGGAGGGAGGGAGACGCAAGAGAGAAGAGATATGGGAACATATGTATATGTATAACTGATTCACTTTGTTATAAAGCAGAAACTAACACACCATTGTAAAGCAATTATATCCCAATAAAGATGTTAAAAAAAAAAGGTAGTTATATTTAGAGGTTGAAGATGTGATTTTTTTGGCAAGAATAATTACATGATTCTGTGTACTTCTGTCAATAGGGGCATAATTTCCAGTTGCCTCTCGTCTCATTATGTTGTAGCCTTTGATGATTATTGTTAAGATTCATTAATTAACTAGCATTTTGGAAAGTGATGATACTCTTTCATTTCATCTTCATTTATTTGGTGGAAAATTTCTATAAAAATAGAAATGTCTCCTCATAAACTCTTTGGTTACCATGAGGTACAATTTAAACAGGAAAGGCAGATTAAATGCTTATTTCCCCCCTTTATCAGTTTATGGGAGAATGAGATTGTTCCCTAGCATCTTCTAAAGATAACCAATGAAGTTCCCCCCCCATCCACCCATGTATCATTGTGAACTCATGGATTTAAACATAGTTGATATCTTTCAATACACTGAAGTTGTCATTATTAATGGTCAAATTATCTCTTATCTCTTTGATCACTGGGATTCTCTTCTGAATCCTTTGGGTACCACCCCAATAGTCACTGTTATTTCCTTTCCTTTTCATACAAAAAGACCTTCCAGGCTGATATTATACATTTCCTGTTCCAGATATTTTCTCTGTATATTTCTCTGAGCTGGATTCCTTTTAGTGGAGAATGTATCTAGAGACTACAAACAGGGCATTCTTGTTCTTTTTCAGAAGTATTTTGAAATTTTATTGCTAAATATTTACAAAATTGTACAATCTTCAGGATATTAACCAACAAAGATATTTAAATTATGGTCAAGGAAAGATGCTAAAAATATTTAAAAAGGTATTTAAGTGTAGTCCAACTATATATCAGTTCATAAGGGAATACTGGACTATTAATATGTTTTCTTTCCTACACAGTCTTATAATTGCTTGAACTCAGATGAAGAATACTGTGAAAATAAGACCCCCCTTCTCATCCCCAAATATGTGAAGACTTTATCTCAGTACCTCATGCATAGTAAGTGCTAAATAAGGGCTATTGCATTTATTATTATTAGCGGGATTCACAATCCCTTTTTCCCATCCAAAAGGTGGATAAAAAATGAAATAAATTCAAAGTAGAGGGGAAAAAATCTGTTTGTTCCCTGAAGGCCAAGCAAAGGCTCATTGGTATCTGCCTCCATTCTACTTCCTTCCAAAGTGTCCTCTGTATCCCAGAAAAGATCCTGTAATTACACCTCCCGGAATCCCCTTCCCCACGTGAGGAACCAAGATTTTTGTTGTGTAAGAAAGTAGATACAGATGTAACACTCATGAGGTTAAATGAAAACCCTGTATCCCTGAGCTTGAATTGGAAGTATCAATATGACCTAATGATTTATTTTAACACACACACATTCCCCGATGGGTCCACTGAAGAAACCTGTGAACAATGACCAACACAGGAGCAATGAACAGCCCTATTGCACAAATTGTGACCTCCAAATATCATTTCCTGCTGTAAAGAACTAATCCTCCTTAGAGAAATAGCTGATTATAAGTCTTAGGGCAAGGAATGAGCAAGGTGAGGCTACCACATCTTGTCATAACTACAAAACAGGGAAGTGATCTAGGGTTTTGTCAAAAACACCAAGGAGCCAACTTGAAAAGGCTCCCCTGGCCAAGGATTAGACAACTGAGTATCAGTAAAAATAACAAGAGCAAGTTCATAGTGATACTAAACACAAAAAGCCTCATTGATCGACTTTTGAAGAAAACTAGGAAATAAAGAATGAATGACCAATAACTCAAGGACTTGTCCTTTGTTTTTACATCCTAAACCAGTTGACTTTTCTGCAACATTGCCTCACTATTGGGGCTCTTTCTGAACTTTTGTTTTAGAACCCAGGGTTCTATCAGCCAGCTCTCATTACACATGCAGCCATTACTGTCCTTAACTATTAAAATGCATAATGAGGACTTCATCTTTTATGATACTGGGTTTACAGGGAGTCAGTAGAGAGAGCGCTTCCAGAATATAGTCAGTATACAGACAAACATTAATTGAAGATGTATTAGGGATAAGACACCTTCCTTGTCCCTAAAGAGAGCGAATACCAGAACACCAAGCCAAGCCCCTGCCATCAAAAAGCTTTTTTTCTTTTCTTTTTTTTTTGGCTGCTTGACATGTGGGGATCTTAGTTCCCTGACTAGGGACTGAACTCGTGCCCCCTGCAGTGGAAGTGCGGCGTCCTTACTATTGTACCGCCAGGGAAGTCCCCTCAAAAGCTTATATTTTTAGAGGACACAGTTCTACATAAAAGAATGAAGAAGGGGATGGAAGTGAAATGACTGAAGGGAATGAATGGGCCAACTGGCAAATGGCTCTGAGTAACAAGTGTACAATAAATAGACTGATGGGACATAAAATAGAAGCAAGAGAGAAGTATTGTGAACGTATTTTTCCAAAGCTATTACTTTCTCCTTGTTAAAGAAAACGTTTAACGAGGTGTTAACATTATGCATTTTAAATGTTTTGTCTCCCCTTCTTTTTGGACTATTCATCTCATCACCCTTTGACTTAAAGCAAACATAAAGACGAAAGCCCTGATACAATAGGAAGTGCTGGCTCGCAACACACAACTTGAATGTAATGACTCTTTTCCTCTGAGAACTGCTTTTGAAACTCACCCAAACTTACTCAGAGGAAACTCATTTTGACTGTAATGGCTACATGTGTAATGAGATTAGGCTGACAGAATCGTGCTCTTTTTTTTCAGGCTAAAATATATCAGATTTGAAACCCCTTTTCAATCTGAGAGTAAAGCAGGAATAGTCACTGGTGAGCCAGTGGTGGTTTACAAGTGTACAAAGCTTGCAGTTTTATTTTCTCCACACAAAGACTGCTTTTATTACCAACAGTATGCTCTGGCTCGGGAGTATCCATTCTAGTGTCTAAATCTCCAGGTAGAGGCATTCCTTGCCCAGGAGTCTAATAAGCATGCCAGAAAACTGCACGGAGCAGAATGCTATATGCCTCCCGCTAACCTGGGACCATTATCTTGTTAATTTCCTGGTGTTCATGTGTATTTTGTTAACTCATCAATTCAGTGGTTTCTGCATATTTCACACTTTACCATATATGTCAGAATAATAGTACACAGGTGGCATTTGTAGGCAGGAGGGAAAAGACTTGTCACAAACAGGCCTCTGGCTTTCAAAAAATGGCCCCTGAAAGAATTCTTCTTAAGTAATGAATTCTGGCGGTACTGTGTCATTCTAGGCTGAAATGTGAATGTTTCTGCTTTCTAAAAGTCCTTCATGGTCCTGTTAATGTGCGTTACGCTTGCGTGCGCGCACACACACACACACACACACACACACACACACTAATTATTTGAACACATGGTTCTCTGAACTCCTCTGGAACATATATCTGCATAATTCATTTTGGCCTTAATCATATACTGCCTTGTATTGTTACTTAATAGTTCCATGTCTATAAGTTCTATTGTCCCAGGATAAAATACTTAGATCATAGAAGACTGGGATTAGGTTTTACATTTTTTTAAAATTTTTATTGAAATATAGTTGATTTACAATGTTGTGTTAGTTTCAGGTATACAGCGAAGTGATTTGGTTATATATACATACATAAGTTCAGTTTTATATATATATATAGATAGATTCTTTTCCATTATACATTATTATATGATATTGAGTATCGTCCCCTGTGTTATACAGTAGGATTTTGCTGGTTATCTATTTTATAGATGGTAGTATACATATTTTAATCCCAAACTCCTAATTTATCCCTCCCCACCTTTCCCATTTGGTAACCGTAAGTTTGTTTTCTATGTCTGTGAGACTATTTCTGTTTCATAAATAAGTTCATTTGTAATCACTTTTTAAGATTCCACATATAAGTGGTATCATGTGATATTTGTCTTTCTTTGTCTGATTTAATTCACTTACTATGACAATCTCTAGGTCCATCCATGTTGCTGCAAATGGCATTATTTCATTCTTTTTATGACTGAGTAGTATTCCATTGCATGTATATACCACATCTTCTTTATCCATTCATCTGTTGATGGACACTTAGGTTGTTTCCATGTCCTGGCTATTGTAAATAGTGCTGCTATGAACATTGGGGTGCATGTATCTTTTCAAATTAGTTTTCTCTGGATGTATGCCCAGGCATAGGATTGCTGGATCATATGGTAGTTCTATTTTTAGTTTTTTGAGGAACCTCCGTACTGTTCTCCGTAGTGGCTGTATCAATTTACATTTCCCATCAACAGTGCAAGAGGGTTCCCTTTTCTCCACACCCTCTCCAGCATTTATTGTTTATAGATTTTTGGATGATGACCATTCTGGCTGGTGTGAGGTGATACCTCACTGTAGTTCTGATTTGCATTTCTCTAATGATTAGGTCTTATTATTTTTTTAATCACTGTCCTCTCTCCCTGCTCCCGCCAATGCCCAATACATTCCTCTGTACATAACTATTGCTAAAGAAATACAGTAATCATCATCTGTGGCAGCATCACTATTAGCAATAAAAATGATCAGTTATTAAGCCAAGTGCGGAACTGGGTAGTGTGCATTCATAATCTTATATTTTATACCCCTTTCATATTTGAGCCACATATTAAATTTATAATAAAATATTTCAAACATTGAAAAATAATAAAAGTTTATGTACCCACCATCATCAATGTAACAGAAACCTCTATTATGGACATTTTCATAGGTATTTATACTGAAGCTTAGAGAGGGTGAAGTAACTTGCCAAGATTTCACAGTGAATAAGAAGCCACTCTAATTGAAGTGTGGAATTCAAGAATAAAAAGGACAAGATTTTTCTGTGTAGATAATGGAGGTATCGTTCTTGAAAGGGTTAAAGCAATTTCCAGAATTATCTAATGGTTGGCCAGAAAGTTGCTTATCAGTTGTGAAAATATGGCCAATATTTAAAAGAACTTATTCCACAATCATCCCAGAGGGCTTCATTGATCACCCACTCTTTCCTCTTCCTTCTTATCTCACGGTTTGGTGATTTTTATAGCATGTTTCCCTTATTTTCCATGAAACATTTATGAGATCCTGCCACTTTAAAGTGTTGTCCTAACTCCAAAAGGCAAATGTAGAATTGCTACAAGTAAATGTTAGTTTCATTTTACTAATGCTTCGGATACATAAATGTCAAAAGAGTTGGAGTTCTTGCTTGGAAAAATGTTGGACTTTGGGGGAAAATTATCTTAAGAATTGTAGTATCTCCAGGCTATAAAATGCAATTGGAAAATACTATGAAAAGGGTCTTTCTAGTAAGAGTTTTCATAGCCTTACTTCTGACTGTGACTGGAAATTCCACATAATAATTAGAATGAAAATTATTTCAATATTTTTAGGCTTAACTGGAAAACGTAGTGCAAAGGGAAAAAACCCCACAATAGTTCTAAAACTTAGGACCTCACAAGCATCTTAGATAATCATAAGGGAGGTATATCTTGTTGGGAAAAATACTTTCATGATTATTCTTTAAAACCTGTATCTCTGTTACTAAGTAAAAAGACGAAGATACCGATTGCTATTACTACAGATGTGTCTTCCTAAATGTCTTACCAATATTTTAACTGAGTGGAAATCAGTTCCAGAAGTAACAGTCTATCAATCCTTCAGTCAAAATGACTTATTTTCCTAATAGACTGTCTGCATTTACCATACTCATAACTGATTCTTCAAACATTCATTTGTTAAACTGATACCTGTTAAACATGCATTGTGTGCCCTGCATTATAGTAGAGGCTAAGTGGAATACACAGCCTTCATCCACAAATTGAGGAGATTACCATGGAAGATAAAGCATGTACCTATAAGCTATACTATAATAAATAAAGAGTTAAGTACCACAAGTGAGGTAAATGTAAAGTTTTACAGAAGATCTGAGGACAGAGAGATAATTTTTTTCCTAAAAGAAACAAAGAAAGCTTTTTGGAAAAGGTGGAATTTAAACTGGGCCTTGAAATATTGATAGTGGTTGGACTTGTGGATCTAGAAGGGCATTGCCACCAAGAGAAAAATATGAATAGATATGCAGAGGAGGATAATATGGAGCATGTACCATGACTCCAAGTAGGAGATCTCAGAGCAGCGAAATGGGTGGGGAAGATGACTGAAGCCAGTCCCCAGTCCCAGACAAGACACACATCCTTCTTAATAGACTTTGTATGCCATTCTGAGGAGTCTGTAGTCTTCATTTATATACTTGCTTCAGAGACTACTGCAGGGTATACAAAATGAATAAGAGCAGAGCAAGATGGGACACAGGATATAAGTTAGGAGCCTTTTTTAAAAAATGGTAACGAACACTATTTAAAAGTATTAAGGCAAATAGAAAAGAATGGGGTTAAGCTAGAAATATAACAGCGGAAGACGACATAATACTTCGGAAAATTGTAGCTGTTACAAGGAGGGAGTTAGGAGATGTTGATTAAGCATTAAAGATATCTTGGGAATATTGAGTCACTATGTTGTACACCTGAAACTAATATAATATTGTAAGTCAACATACTTCAATAAAGAAAGATATCTTGGTTATTTAAGAAGCGTGGATGATAGTGCCATCCATAGAAATATAAAATACTGAACAAAAACCAGATTTGGAAGGAAATATAATGAGAATTATTCCAAACAGTGAATTTCAATGCTTGGCACAATGCCTAGTCCCAGTAGGAGTGACGATCACTAGATGCCTCTCCCCCCAGAAATCTGTTTTCCCTTCTTCCATAGCAACAGGGACATCCTGCTGAAGACTCAGCCTTCCTTCCACATTCAGTGTGGTGACATTACTAAGTCAGGGTAATGACATGTGAGCTGGAGCAACACAGACCACTCTGGTGCTTGGTCTTCAGACATTGGGCATGCCCTCTTCCATTTCCTTTGCCTCCTTTTCACATGCTGACAGGAAAGTGATCCAGCTCTGGCCATATATATGTAGACAACACTTTAGGGGGCCAGAACTGCAAGGTGGAAGAGTCCTGGGTTTCTGAATGACTTTGTAGAAATAGGTGTTCCACTGACTTGTGAAATAAGAGAAAGATGAACTTCTTTCTTATGAAAGTCATTGTACTTGGATAGCAGCTTAACTCTCACCTTAGCTAACATAGTAGGTACTTTGTAAATATATACTGAGTGAACGATTGAATAAATGAATTAAAGAATGAACTTAAGATGAATTTAGAACATTAAAATAAACATATCCAGGAGACAGAGAGAAACACATGTCCAGAGTGAAGAAAAGCAGTTAAAGAAATTTGAATAAGAATAGACATATGTATATGTATAACTGAATCACTTTGCTGCACACCTGCAACTGACACAACATTGTAAATCAGCTATAGTCCAATATAAAGTAAAAATTTAAAAACAAAAGTTAAAGCAGAAGGTTTGCTATTTACCTATATGGATTCATAGTTGAGACTGGATGAGATGGCTAAACCAAAGAAAGAGAGGAAGGAAGGAAGGAAGGAAGGAAGGAAATGGCCCCAGAGACAGATGTGGAGGAGCCAGATCCTTACAGACTACATTCATGTAGAGAAAGAATGTCACGTGGAAGAAGAGACAGAGGAGGCGTGGTCAGAGAAGTAAGAGAAGCAGGAGAGATGAGTTAGAGTCATATAGAAGCCAAAGTAAATGAGTTTTTTTTTTAAATTTATTTTTTGGCTACTTTGGGTCTTCATTGCTGGGCGCGGTCTTTCTCTAGTTGCGGCGAGCGGGGGCTACTCTCCGTTGCGGTGCGCGGGCTTCTCATTGCCGTGGCTTCTCTTGTTGCGGAGCATGGGCTCTAGGCGCGTGGGCTTCAGTAGTTGTGGCATGTGGGCTCAGTAGTTGTGGCTCGCGGGCTCTAGAGCGCAGGCTCAGTAGTTGTGGCGCACGGGCTTCTTTGCTCTGCGGCATGTGGGATCTTCCCGGACCAGGGCTTGAACCCGTGTCCCCTGCATTGGCAGGTGGATTCTTAACCACTGTGCCACCAGGGAAGTCCCAGTAAGTGAGTTTTGAAGTGAGATATTTCAAGAAATTGGGAGAATCGGATCAGTGGTGTGAGTAGGTGCTGGGCAACTGTGGTGGACAATCATCTTTCCTGAAGTTTGGCCGTGGCCCAAAGGAGGAACAACGGAAGCACGGGAGAGTTGGAGAGAATGGCAGGATCAAGAGAAAGCCGTGTTTGGATAGGAAAACAATAGCATGTTGGCAGGCTGAATGGAAGGGACTTTTGAAGAGGGGAAATATTAACAAATGTGAATGGAGGTGGGGTGGGGGCCAGTTAATTGATTCACCAGTGTTTCAGGATGGGAACAAGGGATTAGGTAGAGAGATTAGAATGGAATAGGAGGAAGAGGTGAAGTGGGGGAGAAGCTGGATGAAGATGCAGGGAAATTTTGAGGACAGGAAAGCCAGGAAGTAAGAAGGGAAGCTGAGGGAGTTTGGTCTCTACATTCGTCTTTTTTATCCACCCACAAGAGCAAGGCTCACTACAGTATTCCCTACAGTGCTCTATAATGCTGTTGGCAAACTGACATGAAGCTTATGTCTACAGCAGAGAGCAGCTTGAATTCTGTATCAAGACAGAAAAAAAAAATAATGCTGATTTTTGTGTGCTGCTACCTATCCAAATAAAAAATACATTTTTCTAAATCTGTTTCTTTTCTTTTTCTCCAACACTAGGAGAAAATATTTACTTTTGTATTTTTCCCTTGACTGTGTAATCTTAGCATTGAGTAGTAATCAGAGATCCTGTCAGTTTGGGGTTCAGTTTCTTTTGATAACTTGTACAATATAGTTTAGTTGATAGTCTACAGTTGTTTTCCTTTAATTTGACAAGTTACTAGACATTTATCTTTGCATCATCATCATCTTCAGACAAGTCCTATCTTTCTTAGAACCATTGTTAAAGCATTAGTCACAACCAGACGAAGGCATGCAACTATTTTTTTTACCTAAGAACCTTAATAACATTAAATAATAAAGAATTGTCAAGTAGGCGCTGAAGTAGAAACTGAAGGAGAAAATGTACTTTTGTGCACCATGTTTTCAAACCTTTGAACATCATGTAGCTTAGCCATGATGTTTATACATTATCAAGTCCCGGTAGAGACATGGTCATTAGATTATTAACAGTTTTATAATGAATGGATGAATGAATTGAACATAAACGATTACTTTCCATGTATTCAGTGGTTAAAAGTGCAGAATGTATCTTATGGGGCCCATTAGATGTTTCTTATTCAAACTTACATAAGCTTACTAACAGGTCAATGATTTTTGAAAGTCTAAAGTTGACTATAGCAGCATACCTTGGTTAGAACACTTAAAATGATAAAGTGAAATAGATGTATTATTCTTTTATGGAGCAGGATTTGAAGTCAGAAATACCTAGAGTTCATGCTGTGTGACTTTTGGCAAGTTATTTAGTTTCTTTGTGTTTTACTTTCCTCATCTGTCCAAAGGGTGTTGGGTCATGGCCTCCGGGAGCTTCCTAGGTGTAATCTGAAACTGGTCCCCAAACACAGAGGGCAGGGAGAGACCCAAGAAAGAGGCAGACCATTCCAGGTTGGTAGGCGGTAGGTTTAATAAGCAAAGGAACTTATGAGGCTGGTCTTGAGTGGCCGCAAAATGAGTAGTTTTCTGTACTTGCCCACCAAATCTTAAAAGTTTATAGAGAGGCTTTAAGGGGGTTCAGTCATGTATTCAATCCAGATGGTCTCAACAGCACCTTACTCTCCCAAGGCTGTGTCCTTGGAATGGCTCCCACTGTGGGAACAGTAGGTAGAGCGTACATTCCAAAGACAGGGGAGGCGTGAGGAGCCTCTGACTACCTGGGTCCAGCTCCAGGGTCAACCAGTGGTCACATCCTCTTGATGACCTCCTCCAACAAATGGACTTATTTGTGACGAAATAAGCTACAGCTTACTTTAAAGTATTTTCTGGAAGTTGTAAAAATTCCATATAGTCACTCATTTATTGATTCATTCATTCAGTAAATATTTCTCAGGAAATACTGAGGGCCAGACCCTGGGCTCACCTCCCAGGAGATTGACATGTTGGCAGGAACAAGCCATGAAGGGTCTTGTTTAACATATTAAAAATAAGGGCCTTGGGCTTCACTGGTGGCGCAGTGGTTGAGAGTCCGCCTGCCGATGCAGGGGACACGGATTCGTGCCCTGGTCCGGGAAGAGCCTACATTGCCGCGGAGCGGTTGGGCCCGTGAGCCATGGCCACTGATCCTGCGCGACCGGAGCCTGTGCTCCGCAACGGAAGAGGCCACAACAGTGAGAGGCCCGCGTACCGCAAAATAAATAAATAAATAATAAAAAAATAAAAAAACTGTTAGTCTATTGTTATATTTTCTTAGGGCAGCCATGTGTCCTGGGTTTTCCAGGATAGACCTGATTCAGGTACCTGCTCACATTATTCCCCAACATACACTTGTACTTTGTTGGACTTGTGCAACTATACCAATGAACTTCCAATTGACAAGGATAGAGTAAGAACGTGTTATCTTTTTTTTTTCAGATAAGCAAAAATTAGCTTTATTTGCTTCACATTTTCATACATTGTCCTCTAAAACCATCTCTTTTTTTTTCCAAATTTTTATTTTATATTGGAGTATAGTTGATTTGCAATATGTTAGTTTCAGGTGTACAGCAAAGTGATTTAGTTATAAATATACATATATCTATTCTTTTTTGGATTCTTTTCCCATTTAGGTTATTACAGAGTATTGAGTAGAGTTCTCTGTGCTATACAGTAGGTCCTTGTTATTTATCTATTTTATATATAGTAGTGTGTATATGTTAATCCCAAACTCCTAATTTATCCCACCCCCCGTTTCCCCTTTGGTGACCATGTTTGTTTTCTAAGTCTGCGAGTCTGTTTCTGTTTTGTAAATAAGTTCATTTGTATCATTTTTTAGATTCCACACGTAAGTGATATCATACAATATTCGTCTTTCTCTGTTTGACTTACTTCAGTTAGTATGATAATCTCTTGGTCCAGAGACCGTGTTATCTTTAAGTTGCTTGAAGGCAGAGTCTGTATTTTTCCAGCAAAAAGGTTAAGAATAGTGAGTATGAGTAAAACAGTAATGAGAAGCAGCACAGTTGGCCAGTTGTTTGAGGACAAAGGGAAGAAAGAGGAGCTGGTAAGGTCCCATCAAGAAATTTGTATCCAGAATCCCAGTGATTTTCAGCCATAGAGTTGAAAAGCATTGTTTGGCACAATCAGTGGTGATTTGAAAGTAATGTCATCAATGGTAATAATGTAAATGACTTACTTTTCTCTATAAATTAAAGCAGATTTAATTGAGTGGAGGTGCAGTTTGCACATCATGTGGAACACCCAATAGGTTGTTGTCGTATAGGAAACTCATCCATCATGTTTGTTGGCAAAAAGAAGGAGAACCACTGCTGAGATGACAGGGCCAAGAAGGATTTTTAAAAGGAGAGAGACATGGTGAAATTTGCATTTTAGAAAGGTCACTCTAGATATTGTAGGAGGCAAGACCTATTAGGAGGCTGTTGGAATAATCAGATGAGAGATGAGGGGTGATAAAGGTCTGAATTAGGGCTGTGGTAGCTGAGATAGTAGGGGACAGATTAGAAAGTAGGAAGTGCCCCCCCAAAAAAATAATTTATGTCCATTCAGAACCCATGAATGTGACACTATTTAGAAATAAGGTCTTTACAGATGTAATAAAGTTAAGATCAAGCTATACTGGATTGGATTGGCTGTAATCCAACATGAATGTTGTCCTCATAAGAAGAGGGAAGTTTGAACACAGACACAGACATGAGGACGTGGGACAATGCAGGCAGAGGTTGGAATGATGCAGCTGCAAGCCAGGGAATGCCAAGGATTGCCTGCAGCCCAGAGAAGCTGGGAATAAACCAGGACGAAGCAAGGAAGACTGCCCCTCAAGCCTTCAGAGAGAGCATGGCCCTGCCAACACCTTGATTTTGAACTTCTGGCCTCCAGAACTGTGAGAGAATAAATTTGTGTTGTGTTAAGCCACCAAGTTCATCTTAATTTGTTACAACAGCCCTCAGTTAAAGTCTACTGAAAACTAATATAGGAGGTAAAATAATTGACTTAATCTTTGTTTGGTTATGAATGGAGAGGGAGAACTTTGGTCATAGGGAGTGAATGGACAGTATTCCACTAAGCAAGAGCATAGAACAGGTATCAGCAGACCACACCCCTCAGTTAAAATCTACTGTCTCCCCCACCTGCCTCCATATTGTTGTTAATAAAGTTTTATTGGAACACAGCCACGCCCATGTGTTACATATCGTCTGTAGCTGTTTTCCTGCTACAAAGTTGAGGACTGTTGGTAGAGTTGGTAACAGAGACTTCATAGCTTGCAACGCCTAAAATTTTTACTGTCTGGGCCTTTGCAGAAAAAGTTGCCAACCCTTAGCATGCAGGAAGAAGAGAAGATTTAGGGCTGTGATGAATTCAAAGTCTCTACAGGACAACTGGGTGAATTATGTTATGGCATCAACTGAAAATAAACTCACAAATATTATATAAAGTCCTACATTGATTTGACCTATCAGTGGAAAAAGAAAACTATAAAATCAGAACTGTGATAGTGACATTAAATCATTGCCCCAGAACGATTAATATTTACTTCATTCAAGATAAAGGGGGAGGGAATAAACCACGATGTACCTCCTCCAAAAGCAAACTAAGCATTTCATGTCATTCTGGTACTATTTACTTTCTACCACATTTTTCTTCCATAAAAGGCAACCATTGCAGAGCCTCATTATTGCCTGCAGGGAAAAGGCATTCCGTGATGTTGGATTGTGGTCTAAGGAGAGTTTTCTAAACTGTGAAGTGGTCATTCACTTCGAAGTCTGGGAACACATTAAGATTTCTTACCCCTCGCATTCTAGCATATAACAGTCCTTCTGAGCATTTCCTATTTAATATCCCCAACAGTAGAAATAGGATCGCATAGATTCTAGGTTGAGGGCCTGTCCAGAAGGGATGCACGGCAAGGTCAGTATTTCTTCAAACTCTCATGTTTAATCCTTAAAATACATTTAAATTTGTTGTTTTATTCTGTAATAATTTTGTTTTAATATAAAACAGTGTTTCTTTGAAAACTGATATCCAAAGTAGAACCCACATGTAAAACTTACGGCTATAGAACATTTTAGCATTACCAAGAAACCTTGAGAGGGCCCTAGTACAAGTGTGTTGGAAATATGTTTTCCTACACAACACTAGAAAATGTGTATTACTCACTATTCAAGAAAAAGAGCAGACAGACTAGAATCACAGACCCAAATACAAGTTGACAAAACGATTTCTGTCAGGATCAGGAAGTTCTACAGTTGCTTCCAAGGCCTTGTATTAAAATTCATAGTGATCAAAAATTATATCTGGACTATCCCCGCCTTTCTGCTGTATGTTTGGCAAAGGGCTTCTGACTGAAAAACCACCCACAACTCTAAAGAACAATAGCAAATTCAAATGTGTTCAGTCTACCACTGAATAGCCAAATCATGTTGCGCCACTAACATTGGACATTTTAATAATAAAATAAATTCTGGTTCATCTGTAATGACAAACCAAATCATAAGATTATTCAAGATTTTGAGATTCTGCATCTTGTATTTTCTATGGAGCGGTAGTTAGTAAAGAAACTGCCAGAGAAGTTAAAGCTATCGCCAAATGATATGCATGAGTTACTTTGGCCATAAAACATTCCACTTGTGGGTAAACTGCTTTGGCTGAAGGTGGCCATTGCATTATCTTGGTATCTGGAATATCTTAGCTTAAAAGCAAAGATTGGAAAGCATCATGACTTTGTCAAAGGCATGTTCTTTTCCATGATAGTGGATTAAGCAATCTTGGCCAAGACTCCATAGGAATTTTGCAGAATGAATTTGTGTTCTGATAAATCAGCCAACATGGTTCACAATGGTTTCTTTCCCTTACATCTCAGACTTAACATACTAAAATGAAATCAGGGCCAGTTATTCACAACCTACGGGTTTTCAGGTGCCATTGTTTCTGAAAACCATCAACTGGATTTTAGGAATTCGTGGGTAGCTTGCCCAGGTTGTCACCATCATCCCTCATCTTTCTGAAGGAAATAATTAGCCAGATGAGAGTGCTAATGACTTGAGGATATCATGAGAGCAATTGTTGGAAGAGAATGATGTTACAATTCTTTCCATGTAAATGAAGAAAAGAATCTGTTTTGCTGAGATGCGTATCAGTAGATGCCTTGACTAACTCAATCCAGATTTATGGCTGCATGAGTGTTTAAGACAAGACCATATTTTAGTGGTTGCTTTCTTCACTAATTTTGCCTGTTTCTATTACAAACAAGAGGTTTTGCTAAGGCGTGTTGGGCTAGAACAAGTGTTGCTGCTACTTCAATTGAAATCAAATTCTTTGGGTAATTTTCCTGTAGGAAAACAAGATTTTCTAGATGAAGTAACTTAATAAAGGAGTGAGGTTCACTCTAAGTAAGGGAAAGATAAAATAGCATAGTTCTCATGCCAACAAGAAGCTGTGGAAAATAAAAAGGGCCCTCACTGTAGATGCTGGCTTCAGTTTTTCAGGCTGAACTCAAGAGAGACAGCAGTCTGATCTCAGGAGCATTCTAGGACCCTAAGCTAAAAGGAATCTTCAAAGCATCAGAATAGCCCCATATATGCTGCATAAATGTTTGCTGAGTGAATAAATGACTTAAATGATTAGGCCATCTTATCTATCCACGAACCATAAAAGAATATGACTGTGGTTTTGATGTTCGTGGTGACGTAGATTAGAGGATATAAGATTCAGAGATTTCTAGAAGCAAAGCTGTTCTTCCTCTAACCCATGTGAGAAATATGCAGAAAAGTACCCACTCTGTGTAAGGAAAAGGCTTGCTTAATCTCGACAAATAAGATTTTACAGAGAGATAAATTGAGACACCCCCCCAAAAGTTTATTCATCCACCAGTTAGTTACTGAATGCTTATTACATGACCACATGTAATAAGCAGACCTTACATTTTAACTGATGGAAACTGTTAGTAAACAAATATATAAATAATATATTTGGTAGTGATTCATGCTCTGAAGACAACTGAAGCAGGATAAGGGAGGAGAGAGTTGACGGAAAGGGACAGTGATCAAGGAAAGCTTTGATATGATATTTGAGCAGACATGAGGAAGTTAAATACTTTCTCTAAAGCAGTGAAAAAGTGGCTGACCTAGAATATTTGTGTGGTTGTCTCATTTGTCCATTTGTCCAATTCCAAAGTTGTAAACCTTGGGATTAGTTGCTGGTAGTTGAACTTCTGTTTCCTGAACATCCTTGACTGTCTTGCAGTAGTCCTTTTGGGCCCTTGAGATCTGATCATCTCCAAAGGGAGCCAATTCCTGGCTTTCCTGAGTCCCAGGAATGAGTCTGTTTCCAGAGCACAGATGAGCATTCGGGTACCACAATATTGTTCTATGATTTCAGGTCCACTTGTGTAATTCATCATCGATCTGGTATATATCATTCTCCTTTTGAGTTCCTGTTACGGTGCAACACAGAATATTAGAATAGCAGTGATGACCTTTTGACACAGTCCATTTTTTTTTTAATGATATGAAATGAGGCTTTTTCCAGCTCTTCCTTTGAAAGTTTGTACAACAATCTACTGAAGCTTTTAGATGAATTAGAATCTTTCTTTTCTCCAATAACAAACAGGAAAAACACTCATCCATTAATATGATGGCAGTTGAATCTTTTATCTCATTCCAGGAGAGCCACTGCTGTCAGTGATCAACTAGTAAATGGATGTTTTGGTCAATAATTTTAAGGACAAATAATAATTATGCTTCAATCAAACTCATTATTTTTGACATCTAGTTAGATAATATAAAACAATTTCACTCAACATATTAATGTATTAGTTATTTGAGGATGAATTTAGGGGCCAGTTTCTTCTAGTTGGATGCATGAGGATGAAGCCTGTGAAAAATGAAATGTGCACTGGATGTCTCATTTCAGAATCAGAGACTTGCTAATGCCTAGGCTAAAAATCACTGAGTAAGGTTATTTCTTTCATGAGTTAAACTACAGAAACCTGGGGCTTCAGTGAGGTACTAACTTAAGCGCTGGATGAATCCAAAGCTTCTATTTAAGTCACTCTTGACTGCCAGCAGTTATGAGGTAAAAGAATTAACCTTCATGAATGTTTATATAAATAAAGAGGGCTGGAATGGATCTCAGAAATTACAGATTTAAAATATCAGATTTTGTGGTAAGTAACAATTTTGGTAAGTTTTCCAAGGAAATTTTGTACATAGTACCCAACTTACCAGCTAGTCGTGTTTCAAAATTATATTTGTAAGTTGATACGAAGTCAGAGTGCATTTACAAAAACAATGGTGCTATAATGGTGTTAAAAAATGGAAATGAGCTTATTTAATATTTATTTAATCTATATTAAGATTAGGTTATTTGTTTAATCCATATGAAGACAAATCATTTTAATTTGCAAGTTTTTAAAGTTTCTAATATATGTTATTTTAGGTATTGTAACAAAAAATGAGCTACTAAAAGCTCTGGGGTTAAATTGCCAGTTGGATCCTAGCTGCTAGTTACCAACAACACAGGTTGGGCAAGTACTTACCTTGTTGGCTACAGTTTATACAACTATATAAGAAAAAGAGTACTGCTAATAATAGGTGTGTAGAGATCTTAAGTTTTAGATGGCATAGGCCCAGTGCGTGGTGTATGTAAACAGTCCATAAATGCCTAAAATTGGCCAAAGAGTATGATCCCATCATAAGCTAAAGCATTTCATCTTCCTGCTGCTGTGATACCAGCATGAGAAATTAGAATCAGGAGGGCCTTGCGCTCCTCTTTGGTGGGCCAGTGTCCGGGCCTAATCATCAGTTTGGTTTTGACAGAGCAGCCTCCTTGCGAGAAGGGAGCATATAGCTAAGAGGGTCTGGGAACATGGTTCCCCTCCCTCTTTCCTCCTGAAGCACCAGGAAGACCACCTGGAGGAAAAGGCGGGTGGGACAGAGACCCGGCCGAGAGGACTTCCAGGCCCTTCAAATCACACGGAATTGAAAGGCCACACGTCCATGGCTTCCTCTAAAGTTTTCTTTGGGGTGAACTTCTTTGCGTCTGTCCCCAGTTTGCCTGGCACCTATCTCTTCTTCAGCTCACGGGCATCTTGGTGGTTTCTAGTTCCTGCAGATGCGCTCCCGCTGGCCCCACCTGCCTCGGGCCAACATCTGGACTTACTGTTAGCATTGCAACCACCCTTCGGCTTTATTCGGCCAAGTTGTAGATCCAGGGCGGAGGGAGCGGCCAGAGCGCCGGCGGTGGGCTGGTGGTGCTGGGGAGCAGGTACGTGGTGGAGACTGGACAACCAATGCCGATGCTCGTTTCCCATCCCAGAATCTGGGCCGCCCTTCCCACCTCGTTCCTAGGGACCTTCTTAGTCCTTTGAAGGATATATTTCCTTTTTCTTTCTCAACCGTCTGTCCTCTGATCCTGTCTCCCTCAGTAACCATGATGATAGCTGCTGAGCCAGGAGAAAACACAACAGCTTGAGGAATCCATCTCACCTTCATACTTTTGTATAGGACTTGCCCCTGCCCTCGGCATGGCCTGGGTGGACCTTTAAGAAGTTAGTGCAGGAGAGACAAGACAAATGATAAAATAAGTAGATAATATTATATATTATACATATAATAAATATAAAATGTATATGTAACATTTTACAAAATATATAATAAAATATATGTAATATACGATGCATACTAGTAAAAATAAAAATATGTATAATATATAGAGTAGTATTCTTTATAAGCTCATTACATTTTTCTAGAGGAAAACAAAAGGCCCATTAAGTTGAGTATATGTTGCTTTACCTCCACAAAGCAACACAAATCTTTGGTAAAATGTATTGTGTCACAAAATTTATATGCAAGAAAGAGAGAGAAAACTCCGTTTGAAAACAATAAGCACGACACCGGCTGGCTGTTGATTTTTGTGGAGTGCGAGGCTAAGGGCAGTGTTTGTTCTTATCTCCACCCCATGAATTATAAGGATAGGAAACACTCTAGTAAGTATGAGATGAAAAGAATCACCTGGTTGAATCAGCCTCCTGTCTTTGTGATTATAAAGCAGAGTTTTTAAAGCTCTGTCTCAGGATAGACTTGGGGCGAGGGACTGGACAGCACGGGATAGGCACGGCCAAGATGGTTAGGAAGGGGCAGCCAGTTGCTTCTTGCTGCTCTTCTCACCCAGGTGGCTGTACACCCAGTCTGTGTTTTAAAGACCTGATTTTCCTTATTCACGGACCAGATCATCGACAGTGTCTGGATGTCTGGAAGGAACACATCATCAATGGCCAGATTTTTCTGGGTGGGACAAAAATCTCTAAACAGAGATTTATTTTAATTCCTAAATGTAATTTAGGACTTCAGCCCCTACCACCCCTAGCATCCCTGCCCCTGTCTCCTGTGACCAGTGGCTGTCTGTGCCCCACAGATCCCTTCGGAAAACTGCCGCTAAGTTAATCACTGGGTGGCACCCAAGAGCCAGAAAAAAGATGGATCGAGTTGCAGACACTCTCTAATACACACATTTTAACAATTTCCTCCGTCCTCAGCAAAATTATGCTAATATTTTAGTTGAGTTTCCTCAAGTCTGGAACTCAAATTAAGTCTGTCTGTTTCATTTTTATGATAGTGCTTGAAATCACTTGCAGACAAGGGGTTGTTGGGCCATGAGATTTATAGTGGCAGTGCCACAAAGGTCAAACACATCCTGAGGAAGAGGAAAGCAATCTGTAGAACCAGTGTTTTCACTGCAATAAAGTTTATAGCAGCATTAAGGGAATAGTTACAAATCAGTCGGATGGTGTTGATTTCATTGAGAATAAGTATATTTACACTTGTAAGCTTTCTCTCAATAATATTCTGAATGTTTTACACAATATGGGGTTAGTGAAGGTTGGATCTGGGCATATTTCACAAGTGACAAAATTTGTTTTTCTTTTTTCCACCCATCCTTCTACTTGTTACTTTCACAAAATGGGTTTATAATGGCTCAGTAGGGGCTGAGTAAAGGTTCAGCAATTTTCTGAGATTTCCATCAAAGTCGAAGATGCTGCAAAAACTTGGAAAGCAAAATGATTACTTGTGTGTATGTATGTGATAAAAGATGAGCTAAGTCTAGAGAAACAAAATGTCCCTAATACTAAAAAATGCTTCTTTTTAGGTAAGTAGTAATTAGTTCTTACTGCAGCCAATTTTGTTTCATTAGAATTTCTCATTGAACGTTCAATTCCCGTATTTAAAGGGCAAAACACAGCTACCCCAACCTATATAAGACCTACAAAGAATTATGTTTATGGTCAGCACAAGCGTTAAATAGCTTCCTTCTGTTACTTTACATCACAGCACCCAGTGTCCTTCATAGAACTAAGCACTATTATTTTTTTGTAGTTAACTGTAAAATAATTATGTGATTATGCTATCATTTATATTAATTGGGCTATTATTATGTAATTATCTTACGTGTTGTTTATTTCCTTATTTATCACCTGTCTTGTCCGCTAGATTGTAAATCCCACAAGGGCAAGAACCTTTTCCTATTCCCAGAGTCACAGGGCCTATGCGTGAGTCTGGCACTTAGACCTCAAAAATATTTATTGAATTAATAAATGAATATTGCTATATTCTCAGGATTCTTCCACATGGTGAAAACACTTTCTCACCCTCAAACCAACTCTACACAATATAAATCTTTTCTAACTCAGTGTTACAGAACCTGCTGTCTCTATTGTGTTTTGTTTTGTTTTGTTTTTTGCGCTACGCGGGCCTCTCACTGTTGTGGCCTCTCCCGTTGCGGAGCACAGGCTTCGGATGCGCAGGCTTAGCGGCCACAGCTCACGGACCCAGCCGCTCTGCGGCATGTGGGATCCTCCTGGACCGGGGCACGAACCCGTGTCCCCTGCATTGGAAGGCGGACTCTCAACCACTGCGCCGCCAGGGAAGCCCTCTATTGTGTTTTTATCCTCTAAGAGCTGATGTGTCTCCAACAGACATGGGGGGAAAGGAAGAGGTAGACCTTATTGTCCACGTTCTATAGATGAGAAAACTGGGGCTTCGGCCTAGAAGTCTGGCAAGTATAATTTGTTGACAAGAAATCATAAAGCACGCCCTGAAGCAATTCTCTCTGAACCAGAGCAGAGTTGCCTGTGTGCAAACTATGAAAATCTGTGGGGCTCTTGTGGGTACATTTTATTTTCCCACGATTGCCTCATAAATATATTTGTGTTTAAATATCCTTCAGTCTCGATTGTAATAGAATTTAGTTCAACCATTTTAAGGTCATACATAGTTTGGCCACTTTAAAAACTAAGTAGACCATAGAGTAATATGTTAAATGGTTAATGTGATATGTCCATTATTAGTTAGACTGACCATTTGTATATTTGTATTCCTTCTTAAAAACAAATTTTCCTGTTTTTTCAATTATAAAATTAGAGCATACCATTGTATTGAAAATATAAAAAAGTACAGAAGAAAATTAAAATTACCCCAGTACTTGCCAATAACTGAATTATATTGCTTTTTGTTCTGGAAACAAAATGTTTTAAAGTTCCATGATATAAAACAAGCCTAAGCCTGTGGCCTGAGAGCCAACTTCACCTCAAAACTTAAGATGGTGCCAAACAAAATGATGGAAAGATCAAACAAATAAAAATGTGGTAAGAGTGGCTGACCCCTAATGTTTAAAAACATTTGTGTGTGTGCATATGAGTGTGTGTGTGCATATTGGGTGTGTAGGGTGTGTAGAGATAGGAAGTTGTTGGCTGCATTTTAGAGAAAAGAAATAGCTATTTGGAGCTTTTTTTTTTTTTTTTTCTGAATCTGATCATTGAAAATGATTGCGACAGCCACTTCTAATGCTAACTTGCTGTGTGTCTTTGGATAAATTGCCTCACTTCCTGGGTCTCGGGTTCTGCACCTAACAAATAGAAGGATGGGAAAGGGGAGTGTTGGCTGATCTGCTTTTAGAACCAGTTGAATGGGTACTTGCATGATGGTTAGTATTGAAATAAAACGCTCTGGTCTCGCCCCCAGAATGGAAGCCACCTGAAAGCAGGGTCGTGTGTATATTCACACTGCATGAGACAGCAGAAATTGGCCCCGCTAGTTATGAAAATATGGTCTCAGAGCAGGTGTTACTCTGAAATCTGAACTGTAGACTATTATCACTGAGACTGTTGGGGCTTTGTGGCTCTGATACGGGTAGGAAATGATGACTGATGAAGAGGCAGGCAGGGAAGTTTGTGAGAAACCTTTACTCTATATGCTATTTCAACAAGCACTGGCCAATTTTGGTGTTGTTCAGTGTATAAATCATCAAGTATAAAGCACCAAGGATGTGAAGAGGAAGAAAATATATCTTACATGCTCATGGGGGAGATGGGTACTGGTCACAGCTAAGCCCACTCCAGTGGAGCACCTCCCCCAGTATATGAACAATGTGAAGTGAAACATAGGAAAAAAGGAACAATTCTGCAGGACTGTTGGAAATCAGATGAGGAGGGAGGCTGGGAAATGCTTATCCACATTGTCTTTGAGCCAGTGTTTAAGAATGGGTGGGTAGGGCACTGTCAAGTGAATAAGCGGAGGAGGCCATTGCAGGTAGAGGAAACATGAGCCAAAGCTTAGCATCATGATAATATGCTGCTTTCTGAGAAAATTCCAAGTAATCAGGATTGCTAGGGTGCAGCTCAGCAAGTTGCCCACTGCCCGTCAATGGATGGGAAATGGTTCACCAACATGGAAGCAGAGTGAATAAAAAATACCCTGCCCAATGTCAGAAAGAAATCAGGATATTGCAAAATTAGAATAGCTATCTCTCTGCCTTTTCTTAAAGAAAAGCAGAGGGTCTAGCAACCTTGGATCCTCCTTCTTGCAGGCAACAGTAGACAGAGCTGACTAGCAGCGCTCCATCCCACCTTGGACACATGGACCTTCTCCAGTTCTCCCCAGCCACTGCTCAAGCAAGTGCATGTGCTCATTTCCCTGAACTGCTTCATCCAGGTGTGTCACCTAATCAGCCCAGTGGCAGGTGAATCTGTCACCTGGGGTAGAGGGTGAGGGCAGAGGCAGATGGGGTGGGGAATTACACTGGAAGAGTAGACAAGAGCCAGATTTGAACTTTATTCTGTAGTCAGTGTAACCTCATCAAAGCTATCCAAATGTGAGAATAACAGGGACAAAAAGAGTTCCCAACAGCTGAAGGGCAGCCTCTCTACAAACTGGTCAATTGGCTTTTTTCCTCTACCTCTTCAAGACTAAGCAAACACTTGCTCAACATATGCTATTTTTGAACAATGGACTGGACACTGCACATGGTTTGGGGTTGTGTCTGAGGGTATTTTCAGGAATAACAGGAAGGAAGGGTACCACACATGAAAAAAGACCCACTGTAATTTCTCCAAATAATCCAGTTCTTGTTATAATTTTAGTACTGGAAGAAAAGTTGTTTCCGAAAAATATCTTCAAGGGACACATACTTTAATGTTTTCAAACACAATGTAAAACATAAAAATATAGACTAAAATAATTTAAAATGTAACAGTATGCCCCAGATGATTTTTTAAGCTACGAAGAGCAAAATAATTTATTTTGTACTCAGAGCATAATTTTCGCAATTTACTGAGTACTCTTGACCTAATCTGACCACAAATAGATATTGGTTGCAATGATGATATGTAGAGAAAAATAAGGATAAAGTCCAAAAGTGGAAAAAATTCAGAATTTAGAAAAATATGAATGAAGAGGCCAGCATTCATTGTTGGTGTGCTATTTGTGTTTAACTTCTGAATTCTAAACCTAGCTCTGCTCTGGGAAATTCACTTCAACTTGGCTTCCTCACCTTCAGAATGAAGATATGTTCTTAAAAATACAATCTCAACATCTCCACCTCAAGCTGCAGTTTTTATCCTGGACCTTCAGGACTGCTGAGTGAAAGGACTCATTGATACATGTATTTCAAGCAAAGGAAAAATAAGATTTACTTTTTTACTAGGGCTAAGCAGACACTGAGGGAAGTGATTCCAGCTTTTTCTGAGAAACTTTTGTAACACAGGGGAAAAAAATGATGCAAAAATCAAATGAAACTTGGGGCAACTGAAAAACAAAGCAGGCGAGTTCTCAAGGTCATTTAATTTAAATTAATTAAAATTTGCCTGTCTTCTCAGCAAACACGTAGTACCCTAATAAGGTGTAACTACCAGGTACCCTCTAATGGCAGATTGAAGACATAAGGCATTTAAGCAACTATGGAAGGTTTATTGCCATATTCTATAAAATACGTACTCTGTAAAATAAACCTATTAGAATTATGAAATGGCCAGACATCCCAGTTAGAAGTCCTAAAATTCAAATACTTGTGTTTTAAAGATAAATAGACTTGGATAACACCAAGTAACTTCTGGATAAGTATCTACTGCCTGTTATATGTTGACTTCTAAAAAATGTGTAAGAAATAGAGCTTTAGTTTTGTCCAAGAATGAAATACAGTGTGTTGAAAATTGCTTCAGCCAATTTCAGGAACTCCCATAAATTTTTCCATTGTGTCTCTCTTATTGGATTGTCAACAGTAATAATACTTCATATTCAAGATATATCCTCCCCTTGTAGAATTTATCAGTTTAGTAGTTTTCCTTCCCAATTATACATGAAGTGTGAAAGGAAAATGGAAGGCAGTTTTCAGAAAAATCAATAAGGAAGAAGTCTTCATTATTTTAGTAGTACTGCTTTGTGAATATTAATGTGATTTTAAATTTACCAAAAAAAGTCGTGAAGAGACAGCAACTTGGTTTTTTATTGTTTTGTTTGTTTGTTTGTTTGTTTGCAGTACGTGGGCCTCTCACTGTTGTGGCTTCTCCCGTTGCGGAGCACAGGCTCCGGACGCGCAGGCTCAGTGGCCATGGCTCACGGGCCCAGCCGCTCCGCGGCATGTGGGATCTTCCCGGACCGGGGCACGAACCCGTGTCCCCAGCATCGGCAGGTGGACTCTCAACCACTGCGCCATCAGGGAAGCCCCAGCAACTTGTATTTTTGTGGGAAATATTTTCTTATGGCATAAGAGAGAATGGAAGCCATTTTATCAATAAGATCAAACCCTTTAATAGAAATTATGACTTATTTTCAGATATAGGTATTTACTTAGGCTTGTGTTCCCAAAATATAAGCTATTATACAATATATAATATATATTACATACATATATATTATAAGTTCCCAAGGACTGTGTTCATTTGTCCACTATTACATCTTTCATGTAGTTTATTTTAATACATAGTTTTGAATAAACAGATCGATTAAAAATAATGACTGTAGGGCTTCCCTGGTGGCGCAGTGGTTGAGAGTCCGCCGGCAGATGCAGGGGACACGGGTTCGTGCCCCGGTCCGGGAAGATCCCACATGCCGCGGAGCGGCTGGGCCCGTGAGCCATGGCCGCTGAGCCTGCGCGTCCGGAGCCTGTGCTCCGCAACGGGAGAGGCCACAACAGTGAGAGGCCCGCGTACAGCAAAATAATAATAATAATAATAATGACTGTAGATCATTGCAACAGTGGTTTTATTGACTTTTATAATACAAACCATGCTTTTATATTTTGTTCTGTCTTTAAGGTACTAAAATCACAGTGGAATTTTTCCCTTCTCTATCCAGTGGTCACTCTAACTGGTCTTTGCTTCCTCCTAACCCAAAAAGAGCATTTTTACATTTCAGTGATTTAATGTACATAACGCAAAACCTAGATTGTCAGAATTCACAAATTCTAAATTTGTAAATGATTTATATTAGAGAAAGGAATGAATTTTCTAGATTTCTACATGCATCTCGTGAGCTGTTTGATTACCTATTCTTTAGCTGGCTGTACATCAAAACTCTCATACTTCTCCTAAGCGCAAAACAATCTTGAAGTCACTCCTGATTTCTTATTTTTTGGACTTTCTGTATAATTCGTCACTAAGACTTTTAATTTTTTACTTGAATTTGCCCCTTATTCTCCATTTTCACTGCTGTTACCCTGATCCCCCATCACTATCATCAACCAACATCTATTGCTCGGTACTTCTGGAGCACTCTGATAGAATGTTCTGTTGACCACATTCACACTGTCGTTCTGGCTTTAGCTCCATTCTTGCTTCTGTCTCTAATTTCAATCCTTTCCAGCCCATCGTTCATACCACAGACTTTTATTTTCCCCAAACCTTGTTCAGATTCCACTTCTTTATGGAGCCATCCCCAAATGCCAAATCATTATTTTATTCATTTATTCAGGACATTTTTGATGGAGTGTCAACTGTGACAATACCACTGTCTTGGCAGAGATTTCCTTAACTGAATGCAACATAATGTCATTTGTTTTTTCTTCATTTATTAACTTATACCTTCCTCTTACTCCAAAGAGAATTTCAGATAGCTTCTGTAAGTACTAGAGAAAAACAAAATAAAAAAAAGTAATTAAGGAAAATGGAATTTATCCAGAAAATGTATCCTGTCTCTTCACATTTGATAACGTTAGAGCACAGATTTGATAGAAAGCCAAGAAGAAAGATACATCTATTTAGAGGATTCACAAGATGTGTAAGATTAAACTTGGACAATAATCAAAATGCATTTCTCAGGGGAAGTACACTATTTTCCTGTTGAGATCAGAAAGAAATTTCTTCTGTAGTTCCTTACCAAAAGAACACATGTACTATAATAAACAATGCCCTCAATAACACCCTTATAGCTCGTTTCATAGGGCTCTTTTCAGGAATGTACCTCAGTGTTTGAGAATTGTATAACACCAAGTGGAGACTCAAAAAAGTACTTCTAAGAGCATGGTTACCTTTATAAGTTTTCAAAACGTATTGTATGCACAGCATAACACTGATCATAATAGCAATGACAATTACAGCTGTTTGAGCATTTATTATATATCAGGTACAATGTGCATCACTTTACGTACATTGTTATTTAACCCTCACAATGACCTCTTGAGGTGGACATAATCCCATTGCACCAGTGAAACTGAGTGTTTAAGGAACTCAGCCATAAACACTCAGTAAGTATTGTTCAATAATAAAACACTGCCACCATATTAGAACCCCCTCATAGCTCATCAATCAGCCCTCTCTACCTTAAGTTTTAAGCACTATCCTGACTTCTAGCATTACAGATTAGTCTGCCTGTTGTAAGTGTAAAACAAATGAAATCATACAGAAGGCATTATTTGGTGTCTGGTGTCTTTCACTCAATACTGTTTGTGGAATTCATTCATGTTGTATGTAGTTGTAATTTGTTTATTTTCATGTTGTGTAATTTTCCATTATATGAGTAGACCACATTTATTTAACCATTGTACTGTCTTGGACATTTTTGTCATTTCCAGTTTTCAACTATTATGCATATTTTGCTATCACTATTCTTATACATCGTTCTTTGTGTACATGTGCCCACATTGTTAGGGTATATACCCCAGTTCAGAGTAGAATGTCTTTAGCTCCAGTGGATAAAGCTGTGCTGTTTCTCCGTGTGGTTGCCCTCTCTTCCTTTCTACTTGTGCTTGCATATTTCATCTACATCAGAAATACAGCTCAATTCAATCAAAGCCATTTCCTAATGAAAAGATCCTAACCAGATAAGTTCCACAAAAGCTTTCCATTTTTCGTAAAATCGTAGCAAATCATGACTAAATTATCTTTGAAAAAGTTTAGTACTCCAAAGAAGTAAGGGTGAAGTTTTATTCTATTTTAATTATAGGATATGGTGAATGAGCTACTGCATGCCAATTGCTGTAGACAGGAAGCACTCTCAAAAGCTCCTTGACACCAACTATCAGACCAAAGCACTAAAATTTCTTTGAACTTGAATTTTAAGTGCGTTGAAACACTGTAATCTTAATTAGCTATGACACATAAATTACTTCATTTTACACTCACAACCATTAGCATTCAGAATTCTGAGTCAAAGTTTCTGAGTTCTCAGATTAATGTGTATGCCAGGAAGAGCTGTTATTGCCCCAGGAAGGAAATGTCTTTTGCTTTCAGTGAAAAGGTATAGAATGGAAAGTGATGCTCTGCACTTGGTAGATCTCATGGAATTTATCAAGAAAATTGCTTAACGATTATGTAATGCTATATCCCTAGCACTTTAAAAAATGATTATTCAATTTCAACAAAGATATATTAATTTAAATGGACCTCTCAACCGAGGTCCATTTAGCTCATGTGGGAAATTTGCAAGTTTTCCATGAGAATATTTTAATCCTGTGTTTTCACTTATTTAGATGATTATCTAAAAAAAAATTTAATGAAGCCCTCTCTGGCTCACCTAGATGACCATCTCTCAGTGAGCCTTTGCATCTCAGCTTCAGTGCTTGTGCTTGTTCAATAGTGTTGGCTACCACTATATTCATTTTGAACTTCAGGCTAAGAAAAAAAAGAGGAGAACTTTGTATGTCAATCTGGTGTTCAGATGTGCGGTTTTAAAATAATTCAGATAGACTTTAAATAACGGAAGAATTGAAAGTATCACATAGCACATGGTAATTAAGGCAGGCCAAACTCAAAAGATGTCAAAAGAGTTTGTCCTAGCACCTTGCACCATTTTCAACAAAACAACATTAAATTAATACTATTAATTTGAATTTTATTGATTTCATGGGTTCGAGCTTAATTTAAAAATATACTCTTGGGCCTCCCTGGTAGCGTAGTGGTTGAGAGTCCGCCTGCCGATGCAGGGGACATGGGTTCGTGCCCCGGTCCGGGAAGATCCCACATGCCGCGGAGCGGCTGGGCCCGTGAGCCATGGCCGCTGAGCCTGCGCGTCCGGAGCCTGTGCTCCGCAACGGGAGAGGCCACAACAGTGAGAGGTGCGTGTACCGCAAAACAAAACAAAACAAAACAAAAAATAATAAAAAAAAAAACACTCTTGTTTATAGCTGCGTAATAGTTATAGAAATAGAGAGTTTAGGTTTTTTATTTTCATACATATTTGAGAAGTATTAAAATCATATGAATAAAAGCTTGAGGTCTGTTAGAATTGTTTTCCTTTAAAATGGATCTTTACATTTTATAAGCTTGAAAACACTGCTCTAACAGATCAGTAATGAGAATAGCTAATATTTATTGAGAACTCTGCTTGCAGTATGTTTTTTAATCTTCCCAAGCACACTATTACATAATGGAGTGCTATTACGTAGAGTAATATTACCCTATATAATAGATTACTACTATATAATAGGTGCTATCTCTGGCCCATGTTACAGGTTAGGAAACTGACTTTAGATCATGTCCACAACTCACAAGTGGCTGCCCTGAGATTCCCACTCCTAATCATGACGGTTGTGAGGCATTAGAATACATCACCCAAAGAAGCTAGTTTTTCCAAAAGTGTAGACAACATTAGCTTTTTCAGACTATTTCAAAGTAGTCCTTGTTCAAACAGAGGAATTAACTTCACCAAGTCTCGCGTGATTTCATGGGCAGCATTACAACATTTGCGCGTCATTTAGGCCTGGACCTCAGCTGTGTAGTTTTAAGTTACATTTCTGTAACTCACCTTCTCCTACTCTCATCGCTCCTTGGTTTCGTCTTAGAGAACTGTTCCTTTCACTGTAATGACAAGCTGCATTCTGAACTGTTTTTGACGAGTGATGTCTTGTTTCTTCAGACACTAGCTGTGCATTTGGTGGCCACAACAGTGCAAGAAGAGTTATCCCATCAAACTGCCATAACCCCCAGGTAGAGCAAGGACCTTGGATTGTACTTGTCTTGAGGGAGGGTGAGATCAAGCAGGCAGTGGATCCAGAAGAAACAAAAGACAAAAAGAATTCAAAGCATGTTTAAGTGGGTACTTATGCCCCTCTGCTAGGGAAGAGGTGCATTTAAATGGAAACAAGAGTTGCCTTGTATAGGAAGGTCTCAATTCTACACAACTGCAACCTCCGTATTCCCTGGCAGCAGAGGCCAGGAGAGCTCCACCTCAGAGACTGGAATAAACGCCACTGATTTGATTTGAAATAATAATGAACAATATTTCAGTTTCTTTTCTTACAAAGAAAAGAATGTTATAAGGTGCCCTAAGGTGATGATCCAATTAGATTTATAGAATAAGTTCTCGGCAGTTAAGTAGAAATAAACACTAGAAGAGAAGCCAAGAAAGATCTCAAACAGCAACTCTAAAAATAAAACTTGACAAGCTTAATAACTTCATTTAGAACTGAAAATAGTATTTTTAAACTATAATTCTGAATGCTTTCCTCATAAAATAAGATTGCCATGCTCTAGTAATTCTGCCATGATTATGTTTCTCTGACTCTTCTACAATTTATAGTTTTTTCTCTTTTAAAATTTATTATGAAATATTTTAAAACACATGAAAATAAATATTACATATATGTGTATATATACGTGTGTGTGTGTGTGTGTGTGTGTGTGTATATATATATATATAATGAGAGAGAGACGCAGTCAGACAGATAGAAAAAGAGAAACATATGTGTATCCACTACCCAGCTTAAGAAAAAAAACTTTGCCTATGACATTTGAAGGTCTTTGTGTACCCTTTTATGATAGCATTCACCTTTCACACTCCCAGTGAAACATTATCATGAAATTTTGGTCTATCATTCCCTTGTTTTTTCATAGTTTTATAACATGTAAGTATATCTCAAAATAATATATTGTGATTATTGATATATTTGAATTTGTTTCTACTGCAGTACTATTTTGGTATCTATCCTTTTTTTTTCTCTTTTTAAAAATCTTCTTTGATGTAAATTGAGTTTTTAAATTTTTATTCCATATTTTCTTTGTAATAGTATGGAAGTTTCACAGTCCGAGTTGTTTTCAAGTAATACAATGATTCTTTAGAATGGGTCAACTTGATCACCTACCCACATCCCAGCACACATGTTATTGTGTAAGTATTTTGGTTCTCTCTCATTTTTTTAACTATCAGGCTAAACATTGTTCTTATTGCGCTATATAGTCATTTTTTTTAGATTTACACTCATATTTGCCACTTTCTTTGCCTACCATTTTTCTTGAGGTTCTGACCTTGTTTTGAAATCATTTTACTTTGGCCTAAAATAGATCCTTTAGAAGCTCTTTTAGGATAATCTCAAAGTCATAAATACTCCCAGCTTTTGTTTCTCTGATAGTGATTTGATTTCACACTTGTTATTCAAAGATAATTTTAAAATTCTATGTTGACAGTTATATTCTTTTAGCACTTGAAAAATATTTTTTCATTGTTCTTTCATTGTTGCAGATGAGAAATCAGCTGTTAATTTAACTATCTTTTCATTTTGGTTTCTTCTTTTAATCCTTTAAATTGTGTTTTTAATATTCTGTTTCACTACAATGTAAGTGGTGTAGAACTATTTTTATTTATTTTGTTTGGATTATTATACTTTCTGAATCTGAAAATTCATATATGCCTGAAGGCATATTACCCTTTTAGAATGTTGCCTCTAAGCTGGTGCTCCACCTTTAGACCTAGCCTCCAGAACTGTGAGAAATAAATTTCTGTTGCTTTTAAGCCATGCAGACTATGATATTTTGTTACAGCAGCCTAAATGGACTAAGACAGTGTAATTACATTTTAACATATAGTATTAAATAATAGAATATGTAAAGTATTGTATTTATTGTTATTAACTCCCTTTTCCATTCTTTTGTGTATACTTATATACACATAACAAAAGAATAATGGCGATGATAATAATGATGTGTTGAAGTGGTTCTCTCTGTTACTGTCCTCAACTTGCAGCCTTACTTAGTTCTTTTTCACTGAATTATTTTTCACTCTATCCTCTTTTGCATTTATACCTAATTTTTCAAAAAATTTATTAGACCCTAATATAAGTTCCATTTTGCATAACTGCTATTTATCAACTTTTTTCATTTATATGAGAATGTTTATAGGCAAGGGAATGATCACAGTATATTGCAAAACTTAAATGGTATGCAAAATATTCACCAAGATGGTACCACTTTGTAAATATATGGAGAGGAAAGAGAAAAGTGTAGAGTCTGGGTATTTCCTGGCAGTGGAATAAAAAAGGTGGGGTGATAGAAGTGATTTCTACTGGATGCAGCCAACAATGCAATTTTATTGTCAGTTATAGTATTTAGGAATGGTAATAAAGCTAACAAAAAGCTAATAAGTGATTTATTATTAATATGGACCAGGTGTGTTTTCTGTTTGTTTGTTTCCATGAATAATGTCTTCGAAGAACAGAATACTAAGAAAATAAGAATATAATCAAGAAAAATGTCTTTAATAATCATGTTATCAATTTTTTCCATCTTGTCAAACTATTCAAAATCAAGTGGCTTAAAACAAAAATTTATCATTATTTTATTTCAATATTATGTAGGTCATTAATCTGGGTGGGGATCAGGGGTTTATCTCAACTTCACAACATCTGGGATATATTTCAATTAAAATGAAACTCAATATAACTTAAAAAAAACTTGAAATAAAAAATGAAACAATATATGATTAAATTATCAGGCTGACAGAGAAGAATAAGAAGAGTGGGGAAATATATTGCTTACTTTAACTTAAAAAATCCAGTTAGGGGACTTCCCTGGCAGTCCAGTGGTTAAGACTTTGCCTTCCAATGCAGGGGGTGCGGGTTTGATCCCTGGTCAGGGAGCTAAAATCCCACATGACTCAGCCACAAAACCAAAATATAAAACAGAAGCAATATTGTAACAAATTCAATAAAGACTTTAAAAATGGTCCACATCAAAAAAATCTTTAAAAAAAAATGCAGTTTTCAAGAGAGGCTAGACACAGAGTTCAGACTATATTCTCTCTCACACTTTTGCTCTTTCTTTCACTGTCTCAAATATCCATGGAATAACTTGAGTGGACAGACTTTCTCCTAAGACTGTACCTATAACAATATTGTAGTTTGGAAAAAAGTGTCTGGTTAGCCAACCTGAGCCACATAACCAACCCTGTGGCTGGAGAGATGAGGCCATGTAATTTCACTGCCAGCTTCTTTAGGTAGAAGTATTTTTCTTAAAAGGATGCATTAGACATTAGTTCCTATAAAAATTTGTGTCCACTAACTTTAAAAGGGATGTAGGTAAAGGTATCATAATAGAACTAGAACAAAAAGTTTCACAATTTGTATGGAAACACAAAAGACCCCGAATAGCCAAAGCAATCTTGAGAAAGAAAAATGGAGCTGGAGGAATCAGGCATCCTGACTTCAGACTATACTACAAACCTACAGTAATCAAGACAGTATGGTATTGGCACAAAAACAGAAATAGAGATCAATGGAACAGGATAGAAAGCCCAGAGATAAACCCACCCACATATAGTCACCTTATCTTTGATAAAGGAGGCAAAAATATACAATGGACAAAAGACAGCCTCTTCAATAAGTGGTGCTGGGAAAACTGGACAGCTACATGTAAAAGAAGGAAATTAGAACACTCCCTAACACCATACAAAAAAATAAACTCAAAATGGATTAAAGACCTAAATGTAAGGCCAGACACTATAAAACTCTTAGAGGAAAACATAGGCAGAACACTTCATGACATAAATCACAGCAAGATCCTTTTTGACCCACCTCCTAGAGAAAGGGAAATAAAAACAAAAATAAACAAATGGGACCTGATGAAATTTAAAAGTTTCTGCACAGCAAAGGAAACCATAAACAAGATGAAAAGTCAACCCTCAGAATGGGAGAAAATATTTGCAAATGAAGCAACTGACAGAGGATTAATCTCCAAAATTTACAAGCAGCTCTTGCAGCTCAATATCAAATAAACAAACAACCCAATCCAAAAATGGGCAGAAGACCTAAATAGACATTTCTCCAAAGAAGATATACAGATTGCCAACAAACACATGAAAGGATGCTCAACATCACTAATTATTAGAGAAATGCAAATCAAAACTACAGTGAGGTATCATCCCACACTGATGGCCATCCCACATCAGAATGGCCATCATCAGAAAGTGTACAAACAATAAATGCTGGAGAGGGTGTGGAGAAAAGGGATCCCTCTTGCATTGTTCATGGGAATGTAAATTGATACAGCCACTATGGAGAACATTATGGAGGTTCCTTAAAAAACTAAAAATAGAACTACCATACGACCCAGCAATCCCACTACTGGGCATATAACCGGTGAAAACCATAATTCAAAGAGTCATGTACCACAGTGTTCATTGCAGAACTATTTACAATAGCCAGGACATGGAATCAACCTAAGTGTCCATCGACAGATGAATGGATAAAGAAGATGTGGCACATATATACAATGGAATATTATTCAGCCATAAAAAGAAACGAAATTCAGTTATTTGTAGTGAGGTGGATGGACCTAGAGTCTGTCATACAGACTCTAGGTCTGTGAGTGAAGTAAGAGTGAAGTAAGTCAGAAAGAGAAAAACAAATACTGTATTCTAACACATATATATGGAATCTAAAAAAAAAAAAGGTTCTGAGGAACCTAAGGACAGGACAGGAATAAAGATGCAGACCTAGAGAATGGACTTGAGGACATAGGGAGGGGGAAGGGTAAGCTGGGACGAAGTGAGAGAGTGGCACTGACATATATACACTACCAAATGTAAAATAGATAGCTAGTGGGAAGCAGCCACATAGCACAGGGAGATCAGCTCAGTGCTTTGTGACCACCTAGAAGGGTGCAATAGTGAGGGTGGGAGGGAGACGCAAGAGGGAGGGGATGTGGGAATATTTGTATACGTATAGCTGATTCACTTTGTTATAAAGCAGAAACTAACATACCATTGTAAAGCAATTATACTTCAATAAAGATGTTAAGAAAAGATATAATAAAATTATCAGTAATTTAAGGATATGTTCATCATCTACATGTGTTTCCTGTTTGAGTTATCTGTGTCCTGAATTAATACCTGCTATTAAGTAGAATTATACTTTTTTAACTTTATTTTTTATACAACTTTTAATTGTTACACTCCTTTTACAGTTATTAAAAAGTATTGTCTATATTCCCCATATTGTACAGAACATCCTTCTAGTCTATCTTATACCCAATAGTTTGGACCTCCCACTCCCCTACCCCTATATTGCACCTCCCCCCTCCCCACTGGTAACCACTAGTTTGTTCTCTATATCTGTGGGTCTGCTTCTTTTCTGTTACATTCACTAGCTTGTTGTATTTTTTAGATTCCCCATATAAGTAATATAATACAGTATTTAGGTTCATCTGTCTGACTTATTTCACTTAGCATAATGCACTCCAAGTCCATCCAAATTTTGCTGCAAATGGCAAAATTTCATTCTTTTTTAATGGCTGAGTAGTATTCCATTGTGTGTATATGGAGATCTATCTATCTATCTATCTATACATATATATATATATATATATATATATATATACATCTCACATCTTCTTTATCCATTCATCTATTGCTTGACACTTCAGTTGCTTCCATATCTTGGCAATTAAAGTAATGCTGCTAGGAACATTGGGGTGCATGTATCTTTTTGAATTAGTGTTTTTGTTTTTTTCGAATATATACCCAGGATTGGAATTGCTGGATCATATGGTTAGAACAACCATACTACCCAAGGCAATCTACAGAGTTAATGCAATACATATCAAAATACCAATGGCATTTTTCACAGAACTAAAGCAAATAATTCTAAAATCTTTATGGAAACAAAAATGAACCCAAATAGCCAAAGCAATCTTGAGAAAGAAAAAAGGAGCTGGAGGAATCATGCTCCCTGACTTCAGACTGTACTACCAAGCTACAGAAATCCAAACAGTATGGTACTAGCACAAAAACAGACACATAAATCAATGGAGCAGGATACAGAGCCCAGAAATAAACCCACACACTTATGGTCAATTAATCTCTGACAAAGGAAGCAAGAATATACAATGGAGAAAGGCAGTCTCTTTAAAAAGTCATTCTGGGAAAACTGGACAGCTACATGTAAAAGAATGAAATTAGAACATTCTCTAACACCATATACAAAAATAAACTCAAAATGGATTAAAGACCTAAATGTAAGACTGGATACTATAAAACTCCTTGAGGAAAACGTAGGCAGAACACTCTTTGACATGAATCACAGCAATATTTTTTTTGGATCTGTCTCCTAAAGTAAAGGAAATAAAAGCAAAAATAAACAAATGGGACCTAATTAAACTTTAAAGCTTTTGCACAGCAAAGGAAAGCCATAAGCAAAATGAAAAGACAACCTACTGAAATGTAGAAAATATTTGTAAACGGTATGACCGATAAGAAATTAATATCCAGCATATATAAACAGCTCATACAACTCAACGTCAAAAAAACAAACAAAACGATTAAAAAATGGGCAGAAGAACTAAATAGACATTTTTCCTAGAGGAAATGCAGATAGCCAACAGGCACATGAGAAGATGCTCAGCATTGCTAATCATCAGGGAAATGCAAATTAAAACCACAATGAGATATTACCTCACACCTGTCAGAATGGCTATCAACAAAAAGAACACAAATAACAAATGATGCAAGGATGTGGAGAAAACGGAACCCTTGTACACTGTTGGTGGGAATGTAAATTGGAGCAGCCTTTGTGGAAAACAGTATGTAGGTTTCTCAAAAAACTAGAAATAGAACTACCATATTAATTGCATTTTTAAATTACAAAATCTAAGAGATGTATGTTCATATTTTCATTTGTAAGTGACATTTCTACATGAGGGCTCTAAACAGATTTTCAATATCAACAACCCTGTATTAACTGATTTTTTGTGTAATTGGTACACAGTGTTTAAAAGCTAGTAAATCACAGCAGATTTCTCCCATTTCCTAGGTATCACATATATATTAAATTGACTTCTCCTAAATTCAACTATACCTATAATTATTATCTATATAATTAACCACCCCTAAAATTAAGAAACCATAACAAGAAAATGGTTGTATAAATATACATTAACTCATCCTTGGCACACAAGTGCTTACCAACTGTACTCAAAAAATTGTTTCCTCAATTTTTTCCCCATATACTAAATATAATGAAGTGGCATAGTGTATGTGACTTTTTGGTGATAAATATAAAGTACATCTATGTTGTATATAATTTTCTGCTTGAAACTAAAACACAGACTGTAAAGTTACTACTTAAATAGCCAGAAGATTAAAAATATTATCCACTTTGGATCTACTTAAGCTTGTCATATTTAGTATACACACAGATCAGAACAGCTCAGAAATGTAAACTCTTCTGTACTCAATTTATCGCATCCAAACAGCTACTTTGGATGAGGTCTGTACTATGCAATTTCTATTTAAGAGACACCCACACTTAGCAGATATTGAGTATCTTGGATCCTTCAAAAGAGGATAAAACACAGTCAATAGCCATTTTAAATAAATACTGGTCTGTCAGTTGATCTTCATAATAGCATGCAGAATATTTATTATAAACTGGGGATCTTTCACATTTATATTGTTTAAGTCTTTTTGATATTACTTTTTTTAACAGCAAAGTAACATTGAAACATATGCCTTACATCTGAAAGAACATCATTTCTTTGGATGTAAAACTACATTGTTTATTTAGAATTCTTTTACAACAAGCAGGAGGTCAAGAAAAATAACCTGATAAAATTAATGAAGCTGATATTAAACTGTGCATGAAAATCAGAATTATGAACACTCTGTGCTTAACAGAAAATCTTAACTGTTAAGATTTCACCAAACACTGTAACCTCTTTCTTTTCCTCACCCCGGCCACTAAGCATGCCCAGAATGGTATTTGCTTAGCGATTAAAAGCAGTTTTGCTGAAATCAGACTTAAGAACATGCTATTGGCTCGTGACTGTCTTGTACTAGTTGACATATTCGTCTGTAGATCTATCTTTAGCCTAGTGATTCTACCCACTCTTGTTACCCAGAATCCTCCTCTGTCCTACTGTCCTTGACTACCCATTCTGGAGAAACCACCCCTCTTTTTGAAGGATGACTGACTGTCTGAGAAACTATCCAATCATTTACTGAAGATCTTTTTAGTGCCTATCATATATTAATACTGTGCAAAGCATCAGGGAATCAAAATGTAAACAACACAACTGCTCTTCAGAAGTTCTAGTGGAGCAAAGGAAATTCCCAACCTCTGTGTTAGTGCAGGAATAAAAATGGGTACAATGTTCAAGGGGGGCATGAGGAAGGGAGCTATGCTTGTGGGGAAGAGAAGTTTTCTCAAGTGAAGAAACATGTGAGCTCTGGTTTGACAGATGAGTAAGAGTTGACCTTACAGCCAAGAGGAGGAAGGACGAGGGACTTCCAGAAAGTGGGCACTGTAGGTTGAAAGGCACGAGGCATAAAATAGCTTGTAATATGCAGAGTACTGTCAGTGGATTGGCGTGGCTGGAATACAGGATGCAAGGAAGTGGATGGTAAAAGTTATGCTGTAAAGGTAGACACGCAGATATATAGGTACACAAAGAGATGTATTGTATTCCAAGAATTCTCAGATGCACATGCTTTCACATTTTAACATTCCTGAGATTGGGATGCCTCTTGCAGTCAGTGTCATTTGGGATGTTGTTGTGATTGCTGGCATGTATACAAGCTCGGTCATAGCTGCTCCAGGTTTCAGTTGAGTTAAAGGGCAACATGCTGGGTTAATGCCATTCACATTTCTTTTAAAAAGTACACATAATTCAGTTTTGAAGCAAAATGGATTATTGTTTATGCAGAAAGTCACAGAAACAGAGTAAGGGCTTACATTTGACATTAGAGAAGCAAGTAAATCTGTAAACATTCTTTCAGTAAATATAAATTAAGAATTCTGAGTGATAAAAAAGCATTAAGCCACAGTTTAATTGGCATTTTTTCTTTCATAGTAGTACATAAAGTAGTGATGTATCTTCTAATCAGTGATGTATCTTCTAATACATCTTCTAATCAGACGTGTCTTCTAATCCGTTAGGTTAGATAAAGTATCAATTAATAATTGAGTATAGGAAAATCCTGTGCTTGCTTTTGTTTTAATCACTTTTGTTTTTTGCTAGAATAAACTCCCATAAAATATCAAAGGGTAGTTTGCTCCCCTCTCTTTAAAGAATGGGCAGTTAGGTGTTGTGCTGTTGATTCTGGGGCTCTGACCTATGGGAACATATTACTAGACTTGGCATTCAGATGAGGTGGGCAGTTCTGAAACACACACACACACACACACACACACACACACACACACACACACAGGAGTTCTTGACTTCATGACTTCAGGGTAACCGGGATCTGTGGACTTTCCAGAAACAAGGCATATGAAAAGGTGTAGGGTCTTATCGCCAGGTCATTTGCCAACAGGTCAGACTTCCTGTGGACTACTGTATAAGTCCAGGTTGAGGCTGGGTCCATGCTCCAAGGCCTCATCAAATGCCCTGGAGGCCAAGCTTAATATGGAGCCAGAGGACTACCAGTCCTTGAATGGACCATGCAGACCTAGACAATGAGTGTCTTCAGCATGACCAGGAAGACTGGTGTTCAGAGGCTTCTTCCTCCATGTAGCCTCAACTGTTTAAGTCCTAGAATCTTATTACAGTGCAAAGTGGGAGGCATGAACCACGAAGTATGAAAAATTACAGACACTGGATTTCTCAACAACCTTGTCAGTGAGGGTTGAGATTGGTGTGGGTTGATTTTAAAAATAAATAAACATGGCACTTCATCTGAGCATTGAGCATAAATGCTTGCTTTCTTTCTTTCTTTCTTTCCTTCCTTCCTTCCTTCCTTCCTTCCTTCCTTCCTTTCCTTCCTTCCTTTCTTTCTTTCTTTCTTTCTTTCTTTCTTTCTTTCTTTCTTTCTTTCTTTCTTTCTTTCTTTCTTTCTTTCTTTATTTTCTTTTCTTTTCTTTTCTTTTCTTTCTTTCTTTTTCTCCCTTTTATTCTGAGCCATGTGGATGATAGGCTCTTGGTGTTCCAGCCAGGCATCAGGGGTGTGCCTCTGAGGTGGGAGACCCAAGTCCAGGACATTGGTCCACAAGAGACCCCCCAGCTCCACATAATATCAAACAGTGAAAATCCCCAGGAGATGTCCATCTCAACACCAAGATCCAACTCCACTCAACGACCAGCCAGCTACAGTGCTGGACACCCTATGCCAAATAACTAGCAAGACGAGAACACAACGCCACCCATTAGCAGAGAGGCTGCCTAAAATCATAATAAGGCCACAGACACCCCAAAACACACGTCCAGACGTGGACCTGCCCTCCAGAAAGACAAGATCCAGCCTCATCCACCGGAACACAGGCACTAGTCCCCTCCACCAGAAAGCCTACACAACACACTGAAGGAATCTTACCCACTGGGGACAGATACCAAAAACAACAGGAACTACGAACGTGCAGCCTGTGAAAAGGAGACCCCAAACACAGTAAGTTAAGCAAAATGAGAAGACAGAGAAACACACAGCAGATGAAGGAGCAAGGTAAAAACCCACCAGGCTTAACAAATAAAGAGGAAATAGGCAGTCTACCTGAAAAAGAATTCAGAATAATGATAGTAAAGATGATCCAAAATCTTGGAAATAAAATGGAGAAAATACAGGAAACGTTTAACAAGGACCTAGAAGAACTAAAGAGCAAACAAACAGTGATGAACAACACAATAAATGAAATTAAAAATTCTCTAGAAGGAATCAATTGCAGAATAACTGAGGCAGAAGAATGGATAAGTGACCTGAAAGATAAAATAGTGGAAATAACTACTGCAGAGCAGAATAAAGAAAAAAAATGGAAAAGAATTGAGGACAGTCTCAGAGACCTCTGGGACAACATTAAACGCACCAACATTCGAATTATAGGGGTCCAAGAAGAAGAAGAGAAAAAGAAAGGGACTGAGAAAATATTTGAAGAGATTATAGTTGAAAACTTCCCTAATATGGGAAAGGAAATAGTTAATCAAGTCCAGGAAGCACAGAGAGTCCCATACAGGATAAAATCCAAGGAAAAACATGCCAAGACACATATTAATCAAACTAGCAAAGATTAAATACAAAGAAAGCATACTAAAAGCAGCAAGGGAAAAACAACAAATAACACACAAGGGAATCCCCATAAGGTTAACAGCTGATGTTTCAGCAGAAACTCTGCAAGCCAGAAGGGAGTGGTAAGACATATTTAAAGTGATGAAGGGGAAAAACCTACAACCAAGATTACTCTACCTGGCAAGGATCTCATTCAGATTCGATGGAGAAATTAAAACCTTTACAGAGAAGCAAAAGCTAAGAGAGTTCAGCACCACCAAACCAGCTTTACAACAAATGCTAAAGGAACTTCTCTAGGAAGGAAGCATAAGAGAAGGAAAAGACCTACAATAACAAACACAAAACAATTAAGAAAATGGTAATAGGAAAATACATATCGATAATTACCTTAACTGTAAATGGATTAAATGCTCCAACCAAAAGACATAGACTGGCTGAATGGATACAAAAACAAAACCCGTATATATGCTGTCTACAATAGACCCACTTCAGACCTAGGGACACATACATACTGAAAGTGAGTGGATGGAAAAAGATATTCCATGCAAATGGAAATCAAAAGAAAGCTGGAGTAGCAATTCTCATATCAGACAAAATAGACTTTAAAACAAAGACTATTATAAGAGACAAAGAAGGACACTACATAATGATCAAGGGATCAATCCAAGAAGAAATATAACAATGGTAAATATATACGCACCCAACATAGGAGCACCTCAATACATAAGGCAAATACTAACAGCCATAAAAGGGGAAATTGACAGTAACACATTCATACTAGGGGACTTTAACACTCCACTTTCACCAGTGGGCATATCATCCAAAATGAAAACAATGAAGGAAACACAAGCTTTAAATGATACATGAAACAAGATGGACTTAATTGATATTTATAGGTCTTTCCATCCAAAAACAACAGAATACACTTTCTTCTCAAGTGCTCATGGAACATGCTCCAGGATAGATCATATCTTGGGTCACAAATCAAGCCTTGGTAAATTTAAGAAAATTGAAATCGTATCAAGTATCTTTTCCGACCACAATGCTATAAGACTAGATATCAATTACAGGAAAAAATCTGAAAAAAATACAAACACATAGAGGCTAAACAATACACTACTTCATAGCCAAGATATCACTGAATAAATCAAAGAGGAAATCAAAAAATACCTAGAAACAAATGACAATAAAAACACGACAACCCAAGACCTATGGGATGCAGCAAAAGCTGTTTTAAGAGGGAAGTTTATAGCAATATAATCCTACCTTAAGAAACAGGGGCTTCCCTGGTGGCCCAGTGGTTAAGAGTCTGCCTGCTGATGTGGGGGACACGGGTTTGTGCCCTGGTCTGGGAAGATCCCACATGCCACGGAGCGGCTGGGCCCGTGAGCCATGGCCACTGAGCCTGCGTGTCCGGAGCCTGTGCTCCGCACCAGGAGAGGCCACAGCAGTGAGAGGCCCACGTACCGCAAAAAAAAAAAAAAAAAAAAAAAAGAAGGAACCTCTCAAATAAATAACCTAACGTTACACCTAAAGCAATTAGAGAAAGAAGAACCAAAAAAACCCAAAATTAGTAGAAGGAAAGAAATCATAAAGATCAGATCAGAAATAAATGGAAAAGAAATGAAGGAAATGATAGCAAAGATCAATAAAACTAAAAGGTGGTTCTTTGAGAAGATAAACAAAACTGATAAACCATTAGCCAGACTAATCAAGAAAAAAAGGGAGAAGACTCAGATCAATAGAATTAGAAATGAAAAAGGAGAAGTAACAACTGACACTACAGAAATACAAAGGATCACGAGAGATTACTACAACCAACTATATGCCAATAAAATGGACAACCTGGAAGAAATGGACAAATTCTTAGAAATACACAACCTGCCAAGACTGAACCAGGAAGAAATTGAAAAGATGGACAGACCAATCACAAGCACTGAAATTGAAACTGTGATTAAAAATCTTCCAACAAACAAAAGCCCAGGAATAGACGTCTTCACAGGCGAATTCTATCAAACATTTGGAGAAGAGCTAACACCTATCCTTCTCAAACTCTTCCAAAATATAGCCAAGGGAGGAGCAGTCCCAAACTCATTCTACGAGGCCACCATCACCTTGATACCAAAACCAGACAAAGATGTCACAAAGAGAGAAAACTATAGGCCAATATCACTGATGAACATGGATGCAAAAATCCTCAACGAAATACTGGCAAACAGAATCCAACAGCACATTAAAAGGATCATACACCATGATCAAGTGGGGTTAATTCCAGGAATGCAAGGATTCTTCAATATATGCAAATCTATCAATGTGATAAACCATATTAACAAATTGCAGGAGAAAAACATATGATCATCTCAATAGATGCAGAGAAAGCTTTTGCCAAAATTCAACACCCATTTATGATAAAAACCCTCCAGAAAGTAGGCAAAGAGGGAACTTTCCTCAGTATAATAAAGGCCATATATGACAAACCCACAGCCAACATTCTCCTCAATGGTGAAAAACTGCAACCATTTCCACTAAAATCAGGAACAAGACAAGGTTGCCCTCTCACCACTATTATTCAACATAGTTTTGGAAGTTTTAGCCACAATAACTAGAGAAGAAAAAGAAATAATTGGAATCCAAATTGGAAAAGAAGAAGTAAAGCTGTCACTGTTTGCAGATGACGTGATACTATACATAGAGAATCCTAAAGATGCTACTAGAAAACTACTAGAGCTAATCAGTGAATTGGTAAAGTAGCAGGATATGAAATTAATGCAGAGAAATCTCTTGCATTCCTATACACTAATGATGACAAATCTGAAAGAGAAATTAAGAAAACACTCCCATTTACCATTGCAACAAAAAGAATAAAATGTCTAGGAATAAACCTACCTAAGGAGACAAAATTATAAGACACTGATGAAAGAAATTAAAGATGATACCAATAGATGGAGAGATATACCATGTTCTTGGATTGGAAGAATCAACCTTGTGAAAATGACTATACTACCCAAAGCAATCTACAGATTCAATGCAATCCCTATCAAACTACCACTGGCATTTTTCACAGAACTAGAACAAATAATTTCACAATTTATATGGAAACACAAAAGACCCCGAATAGCCAAAGCAATCTTGAGAAAGAAAAATGAAGCTGGAGGAATCAGGCTCCCTGACTTCAGACTGTACTACAAACCTACAGTAATCAAGACAGTATGGTATTGCCACAAAACCAGAAATAGAGATCAATGGAACAGGATAGAAAGCCCAGAGATAAACCCACCCACATATGGTCACCTTATCTTTGATAAAGGAGGCAAGATATACAGTGGAGAAAAGACAATCTCTTCAATAAGTGGTGCTGGGAAAACTGGACAGCTCCATGTAAAAGAAGGAAATTAGAACACTACCTAACACCATACACAAAAATAAACTCAAAATGGATTAAAGACCTAAATGTAAGGCCAGACACTATAAAACTCTTAGAGGAAAACATAGGCAGAACACTCTATGACAGAAATCACAGCAAGATCCTTTTTGACCCACCTCCTAGAGAAATGGAAATAAAAACAAAAATAAACAAATGGGACCTAATGAAACGTAAAAGCTTTTGCACAGTAAAGCAAACCATAAACAAATGAAAAGACAACCCTCAGAATGGGAGAAAATATTTGCAAATGAAGCAACTGACAGAGGATTAATCTCCAAAATTTACAAGCAGCTCTTGCAGCTCAATATCAAAAAAACAAACTACCCAATCCAAAAATGGGCAAAAGACCTAAATAGACATTTCTCCAAAGAAGATATACAGATTGCCAACAAACACATGAAAGAATGCTCAACATCATTAATCATTAGAGAAATGCAAATCAAAACTACAATGAGATATCATCTCACACTGGTCAGAATGGCCATCATCAAAAGTCTACAAACAATAAATGCTGGAGAGGGTGTGGAGAAAAGGGAACCCTCTTGCAATGTTGGTGGGAATGTAAATTGATACAGCCACTATGGAGAACCGTATGGAGGGTCCTTAAAAAACTAAAAGTAGAACTACCACACGACCCTGCAATCCCAGTACTGGGCATATACCCTGAGAAAACCATCTTTGCTGCAAAAAGTAAGGGGATGGATTTTCCCAAAGAGCCTTAAGAAAGACACACAACCCTGCTGACATATTGATTTTTGCCCAGTGAAAGCTATCAGTGTTCTAACCTCTGTAACTATAGAAACCAAATCTGTGTTGTTTTAAAGCCACTAAGTCTGTGGTAATTTGTTATGGCATAAATAGAAAATTAATAGAGGAAAGCAAACATAAAATGAAAAGAGTGGTTGCATATTGGGGAAGGGAGGAAATAGGGTGGGGCAGAAACTAGATTTATTTTATAGGTTTGACTTGGACCATGTTAATGTTTTAATCCTAAAAATTTTAGTTTAAAAATCCATAAAATAAAAATAAAATGGGATGAATTGGTTGGTAGCACAACCACCCAGAAGTTCAAAGTGGCTAAAAAACACAGTTATTTGGTTATAATCTTTAATATGATATATGTTGGAAGAAAAATTTCTGAAACTACAAGAAAAAATCTTACACTATTTTCATTAATCATATGGTTGGTAGTAAATTTTTTTGTTATTTTGAAATTATTGTGGTTATATTATGGGAGAAAGCAAATGAGAAGTATTTGCTATTCTAATTCTATCATTCTATGTCATTAGAACTCAGATTCTGGGTATGGGGTAAAGGAGATTCAGACTTAAGATCAAAAAGATTAAATAAACATCCTGCCAGTCCTCAATTTGGATTGGAAGTGTCATCTAAACTTATGATGAATTTTATTTAAAATAAAAACTTTCCTAGTTTTGTTTGCTGAAAAGACCTAGAAATAATGACCAACCCAGTAGCAGTGAGTACTCTCAGTGCCCAACTTATAGCCTCTAAATACAGTTTCCCACTAACAGGAAGATAATGGAGATTTCAATGATTTCCAGGTCTTGGAAAGAAATGTACATGATGAATCTGGATCATTTATTATGCTACGCATTGCAATGAAGCTATAAAAGAAGACTCAGGTCACGTCAAAGATCACAGGAATCAACTCAAAGAGTTACCCACTGGTCAAAAATGGGTTGGGATAAATAAGGATAATAATTGCAATTGGATTGAAGCATTTCAAGCACATTTAGATATGTGAGTTCTTAAAGATATCATTATTGGTCATTGTTGAATGATGCTCAAGTATCAGCTCTTTATTTGGAATACTGGCCTTTCCTATGCAAACTATACCTTTGGATAACCCAATAGTAGATGAGGGAAAGTTTCTCTTTATAGAGATATTCTAGCTAATAAGTGAAGGAAGAATGACAGATTTCCAGTATCACATATGGCTGACGCTGAATCAGAAAACAGACCAGATTGCCATCAGTAAGAGAAAAAGGTCCTTGCTGTTCAAAGTGTGGTTCACGGACCAGCATGGGCATCACCTGGGGATGTATTGGCTAGGCAGCCTCTCACACCCATCACCAGCCTTACTGAATCAGAATTCGTTCTAACTACCCCTCCTCCAGGTGATTCGTGTGCAGTTAATGTGTAAAAGCGCCTCTAGAGCATTGGGCATTATTACCACCACCATCATACCTAACGTTCATTTAGCATTTATCATGTGCTAATACTGTTCCTTCACATGAATTATCTCAATGCAACTATGTAAAGAAATCACTATTATTATTCTCATTTTAGCGATGAGATAGCTGACATCCAAAAACATTTTTAAAGTTGAAAATGCACATGGCTTCTCATTGATGGATCTGGGGTTCAAACTCAGGTTCTTCGAACCCAAAAGTATGAGTCTTAATTACAATTTTGTTATCCTCAGAAATAGTCATACCCATAAGGAGAAACCCCACTGGTATCATTATGTTTGATTATGAAGACTGTATATAATCCAGAGACAAATAAAGGAGAGACGGCAGGAGAAAGATTTGCCATCACCACTAAAGAATTTTCAAAGTGAGTTAACACCAGATTTAAAACAGTGAAGTCGAACAGGAAAGGCAGAACACAGTAAGAACTGTTAGATGCCTTTCTTCACTGATTATTCCAACATTAAAAGATTCCACGTTCTACAGAAATATTCATCTGAGAGAAAAACAAAATTAACATTTTAGGTTTCATCTGTTTTGACAAACACATAACTGCCCTTAGCCTGGCAAAGATATTCCCTGTTGTCCCAGATGAATGCTGACTAAATGTGACATGAGTTTAGAATTAATCCCTACTGTAGTTAGGATTTGCTACAAAGCAGCTGTTTCTTCTTCTCATCTCTTGAGGATCATGTGCTGATTATGACGGACTTATTAGGTATTTTCAGGAGGCTATCTGTGAAGCTGCTTTTGACTGTTTGTGAGTAGTTCCTGAGTTTTATCACAAAATTTCTGCTTGATTCTCTTGATCTAGGGGTGGTTTATATTAAGTAACCGAGAGATAATAATCAGAAAGAAATGGCATGCCTCAAAATCTGAAACAAGGCAATTTTAATCAGTATATTTTAATCTAAATTACTTTTAGTTTATTTTTCAAAGGGAGATTCCAGATTTCTAGCGTTTATAATTCTTTCCCTTTAAAATACGACTTTGAAGGGTTCACAAATCACAGACGGTGGCTACATCTGCATGGTGCAATCACAGGTTTAAAAACGAGAACATTCTGTCAAAATGACTTCCTGCCACTGTCCAAGGCAACTCAGAGTATCCCAAACAGCACTGTCCTCCATCACAAGCTCATCTGCCGGTGGGGTAAGGGGGTCGTTTAAATCAGCCCTCCATAGTTTCCTCTGGTTCCCAAACCTTTAATCTCCATTTTTTCCAACTCCCTGCCACTAACCTTTCACTTTAAATCCTTTCTTATTCTCTACTCTCTACTGAGGACTTAATTCAGACTGTCCCTACTTTACTCAGGGAGGTCCCATATATTACTGGTATTTATTCCCCATTTTTCTGCCATTGTAGCCTGATAGCAGATTCCCTACAAGAGGTGAAAAAACTTGTTTGGTTAGTGCAGGCCACTGTGGCATTTCAGTAGCTTCATCCTAGTTGAGCTGACCACAACCCAAGTTGGCCTGGCTGAGGCTTTGTCCCCAGCTCAGTGCATCTACTCATTAGATGCACTGGTTATCTCCTTTTTCTGGTAGGGTAGTTCCAACAGAGGTCAACCAGCTCAATGGGAAATGGGAACTATTTGCTCCAAAGTGTACTTATGGTAGAGGCCTGAAGATTCCCATAATCCATGGTTGGTATGCTTCAACCATTGTTAAGCTAGAACAGACCTGGGAACACAGTCAGTTACAGGCAGGTGGTGGATCTTATTTATTAGCAAATTATGTTTTTTTAATTTTAATGAGGTATAGTTTATATACCCCAGATCTTATGTTTACACTATGAAAACTCCCCTAACAAGTTTAAAATACCTTCCTGACAAAAATGCTGATTTCATTTTAATATCAAGGAAATTTGATTGTCCAGAATGGTACCATAGATCTGTTAATATTTAACATATTAATAAGTGACCTGCTGCATAAAATTCTTCATAAGCCACATTTTTTAAGTTTTAAAAATACTTAATGTGCTCCATTTGCAATATAACTTCTAACATTTCTGCTCTGTGGTAGAGATTTATTTGTAAGGGCTGATGAGAGGCAAAGGATGTTAGAATAGCAAAAAATGTTTTTATGAATGAATTAAAATTTTAACCTTTTAACGGCAACTACATGTATTTAAAAAAATCTGCATTATAGGGCTTCCCTGGTGGCGCAGTGGCTGAGAGTCTGCCTGCCGATGCAGGGGACACGGGTTCGTGCCCCGGTCTGGGAAGATCCCACATGCCACGGAGCGGCTGGGCCCATGAGCCATGGCCACTGAGCCTGCGCGTCTGGAGCCTGTGCTCCGCAACGGAAGAGGCCACAGCAGTGAGAGGCCTGTGTACCGCAAAAAAAAAAAAAAAAAAATCTGCATTATAGAATGCACAGGTCTTAAGTTTTTATTTTGATGAATTTTGATAAATTATACACCCTTGTAACCATCATCCAAATCAAAATATAGAACATTTCAATCATCCCATAAAATTCCCCTTTGCCACTTTCCAGTCAACACCGCCAGCTCACAGGCAACCATTATTCCCATTTCTACATAAATGGAGTCATACAGAAGGTACTCATTTGGGTTTCTTTCGTTCAGTATAATGTTTCTGAGATTCATCCATGTTTGTGTGTATTGGTAGTTTGTTCTTTTTCATTGTGGATTCCATTGTGTGGGTATACCATGATCTGTGTATTGACTCAACTATTGATGGATACGTTGCTTCCAATTTCTTACTATTATAAATGAAGCTATAGACATTCATGGATTAGGCCTTTTGTGGCCATCTGTTTTCATTTCTCTTGGGCCTATGAGTGGAATTGTTGAATCATACACTAGTTATGGTTATCTTTATTAGAAACTGCCAAACTATTTTCCAAAGTGGTTATATCTTTTCTTTTAACTTCCACTAGCAAGGTTTGAGAGTTCTGATTGCTCCTTTTTCTTGCCACTACTTGCTACTGTCAGCCTTTTAAAATTTCAGCCATTCTAGTGGGTAGGTAGTATTCTCTCATATGGTTTTAATTTGAATTCCTCTCATAAATAATGATTTCATGTGCTTATTAGCATTCATAGTCTTATTTGGTGAAATGTCTGTTTAGATCATTATTTTAAAGTTGTTCAAGTTTACTCTCTCATATTCACAAAACTGATAGATATGCATTTTCTACCAGAAATGCACTGGGAGGTCCTCTGCTTGAACTCCTTGAAGCTACTTTTTATTTTTTTAATTTAATTGTAGTTGATATATGATATTATATTAGTTTTAAGCTTACAACATAATGATTCAATACTTTTGTACATTACAAAATGATCACCACGACGTCTAGCTACCATCTGTCACCATACAGAATTATTACAATATTTATTGACTATATCCCCTGTGCCGTACATTCCATTCCTGTGGCTTATTTACTTTGTAGCTGGAAGTTTGTACCTCCTAATCCTCTTCACCTATTTCACCCATCTCCCCACCCTCCTCCCCTCTGGCAACCACCAGTTCGTTCTCTGTAACTGTGAGTCTGTTTCTCTTTTGTTTTGTTTTTTAGATTCCACAAATAAGTGAAATCATACAGTATTTGTCTTTTTCTGTCTGACTTATTTCACTTAGCTTAATACCCTCTAGGTCCATCCATGTCATCACAAATAGCAAGGTTTCATTCTTTTTCATGGCTGAGTAATATTCCATCATTTCTATCTATCACATTATATATATATCACACATCATATATACACATATATATGTATATATATGTGTATATATATATGTGTATATATATATGTGTGTATATATATATGTGTGTATATATATATATGTATATATGTGTATATATATATATATATATATATACACCACATCTTGTTTATAATGGAAGAATCTTTGAATATAACTTTCCCCACTCTTACTCAGATCCCAGTACATTTCTACTTGTAGCCTTCCCCCCTCCGACCCCAGAGGTCATAAAACTGCTGGAGCCTTTTGTTTGGGGATCCCTCAGGAGTGAGATGATGCCCACATGAGCACGGATCCTGCTGACCCTCAACCAGTATGCCCTTCTATGGGGAAGATAGACCAGAGGGAGTCAGTGCTTTCTGACTGGTTTTAGCCTCTTGCTTAGACCATCACAGGAAGTGATTGATTTATTTTTTCATTTTTGGCTTATAGCTTTTTTTTTTTTTTTGCGTTACACGGGCCTCTCACTGTTGTGGCCTCTCCCGTTGCGGAGCACAGGCTCCGGACGCGCAGGCTCACGCCTATGGCTCACGGGCCCAGCCGCTCCCCGGCATGTGGGATCTTCCCAGACCGGGGCACGAACCCATGTCCCCTGCATCGGCAGGTGGACTGTCAACCACTGCGCCACCAGGGAAGCCCTGGCTTATAGCTTTAATTGGCTACTCTGACACCTGACAGCTTCCCTCAATCTCTCCAGCTCAGCTCTGCAGCTGAATGAATGGCTTTCCAGAATTGTTTCCCATGGAGGGAAAGGGGGTCAGGCTGTACCCTCATATCAGCTGGTTATTGGCTATGGGCCACCCTCTGGGAAGGCACATAACCTTGGGTAGGGCAGGTCCCTGCAGCCAGGGAGGGGCGGGGGCAATGCCCAGTGAGGGGCACAGCTGTGAGGCATCAGCAGACAATATTCACAGCCACTGGGGATGGTTCTTTGGCCCAGAGGTAGAATCTTTGTGGAGCGCCATGGTATCAACTGTAGTCACCTCTTGTATTGCCTAGATCTACTTTTCTATTATAATAAGTTTATTCTACATGGGAATAGGGCCTCCAAAACTCTGGTTGGGCTTATTTCCTGGGATACTTGGGGTTAAGAGGATGATCTATAGACCCCCTCAGCAGTTCTAATTAAAGCTGTAACTGATACTCATCCTTCATCCCCTCACCACCAACTCTGGATTCCTCTCCCTCTTGGCAAACACCTCTGCTAGACTAAGCAGTTAGTCGGGGGGTGGGGGGCAATAATCCAGACTTTCATCTTTGAGGGGTCTAGCCCATGGTTTCCAAGTGTTTAACAGGCTGTGGTGACTGCACTCGTCCATTTAACATTAAAACTAGGTGCAGGAGTGCCAAGAGACACACTTGGTATTTTGCTGAATACCAGACATCTTCTCTGTTCCCTGTGTCTGAAGGCAATTCTCGGTGAGGGGCACATCTGTGAGCTTTCAGCAGCTGGTACTCTCAAGAGTGAGGAGATGCATTAACTGGCCCTGAGGCAAGGATCTAGATGTAATACCACAGTATCTACCGGAAAAAGAAATCAGAATTTCCAGGACTTTTCTTGAATTCCAAAAATCTTAAGTTACTTCATATTTTCATAACACATTTTTATATGTTTAAGAAGTGTATAATGAGTAAGATTTCCACTTCTGACCAAGATGGACTGACAAGAACCAGAATTACCCTCCTGCCTAAAACAACTGACAAAATATATAATATAATTTTTGCAAAACACTGGACTCACACCAGCAAATGATCTGCAGGGGTCCTCCTCAAATACTGAGTAATGATCAGCACATTTGTGTGAGGAAAGCACCTAAGGAAAGAACCACCAGGAAGAATGAGAGGGAATAGTGCCCCGCATTCATAGAAGGCCGGGGCAGTGCCCGCTTCCAACAGTCAGACTGGAAAACCTCATAATACATGGGCCGTAAAGCACTCAAAAGGGTTTCACTCAACAGTGGGGAGAAATCAGTTGTAGAACAAACATTTCTCAAAGGCAAAAACTGAAAGGATCACACTGTTTCTAAGTAATTTAATTGTATCTCTGAACAAATCCCAAGAAGGTTTATAGGCAGACAAAGTACCCAGCACTCAACAAGGTAAGACTCACAATGTATGTTACCAAAAATTACAAGGCATGCAAACTGCCAGACAGGAAAATAAGCCCCATAATGGGAAAAATCAGTCAATCTAAACCAAACAAGAATAGATATACATGTTAGAATTATATAGTAAACAGGGACATTAAAAGGCTCACAATAAATGTATTCAATATATTTAAAAGTTAAATAAGGACATGGGAAATGCTTATAAAGACCCAAATCTAACTTCTAGAGATGAAAACTATAATGTGTGAGATGAGAAATGCGTTGATTGGGAGTAAGGGAAGATTAGACAGTGCAGAAGAAAAGATCAGTAAACTTGAAGACATCACAATTGAAACTGTCCAAAATGAACTAGAGTGAGAAGAAAAGAAGTTTGAACATGAACAGAGCATCAGTGAGGTGTGGGACAACTTCAAACAGCCATGTAATTGGATTAGGGATCCTCACTGTGAAAGGAAGACAACACGAGCAAGATTGAGCAGGGTTAGAGGTCTAATGGTGGTGCAGGGTTGTCAAAGCCTTGGCCAACCTGGCAGGAAGCACTGGGTTGAATATGCCTATCAGAGTGTTCTGAGTGACCTTCGTAATCTCACGTTGCTCACTCACCAGATCCAGGGCTCCCCAGGACGTGTATGATCCTGCCTAAGGGATCTATCTCTCTGCAGCAGAGGGAGCCCTTCGTCCAGCCTGGATCTGGAGGGGACCTTCCCCTTGAGCCCACTGCTTCTGGTCAACAAGCCATTTCTTGAAGTGGGATCTGAAGGCAAACCTCCGGATCAACCACAAAGAGCCTGGGCTTCCAAGCCAGACGGCTCAGGTTCAAGTCCTGACTCTGCCACTCTGGGTAGGGTCTTAACTTCTCCGTGTTTTGTTTCCCCAAGTTTATGACCGAGTTGGTAACAGCTGTATCTACTTCGTGGGGTTATGTGAAGATTAAGTAGCTAAAGCACTTAGAACTTAACACTGACTGGCCAAGTGTTAAGGATTCTATAAATATTTGCTATGATTGCTCTCATTGCCTCATTTAATATTCCCATTGGCCCCACAAAGTAGGTATTCTTGTCTCCATTTTGCAAATCAGCAAACAGATCCTTTATTTATTTTCTTTATTTTTTAATTTGGCCATGCCGTGCAGCTTGTGGGATTAGTTCCCTGACGAGGGATTGAACCCGCCCCCTCGGCAGTGAAAGCTCAGAGTCCTAACCACTGGACTGCCAGGGAATTCCCAACAGATCCTTTAAAAGGTCAAGTAACTTCCCTAAGATCACCCAGATAGGACATGATATGATCAGAATCCAAACCTGGGTCTGTTTGCACCCAGAATTCATCTTTATGATTACATTAATTTTTTGTCGTTGTTATTATTATTTGTTTGTTGCCCCTGAATTATCTATGTAGACTGTAAGTGTCCTGAGCTCTTTTTATGACTAAGACTCAGCATAATCTGCAGCACAGAATAGGCAATCAGTAAATGTTTGCTGGCTGGAAGGGTGAAAAGCTGGTGGCTTCCTTTGCTTACAGAGACCTAGCTTGTTGCTGCCTTGCCAGACTGTTCTGCCCTTGATTTGATTTTTTTCTTTTTTGTTTTAATTGTTCAAGGGCTGCACATTCTACACTGACATCGTGACCCACACAAACATAACCACTAAGTAAAATTCAATGAGGTGCAAACATTTCTGGAACTTTGTTTTCTGTCTTCCTGAAGAACCTCAAGCACATAATGTAACTAAATTGATCTGATATTTTTTTGCCATAAATATGTGTTTCAATTCCTTTTTGGTTTTTATTCAACAGGTATTATTAGAGAAAAATATATTCTTTATTTTTAAATATACCTCATTTATTTGTAATAATTCAGATGAGTAAGAGATTGAAGGGATTCATCAAGTAGGTACTAATTCCCATCTAACCCCCCAAAATATCTTGGCTAAAAAAACAGGTGAAAACATTGGGTGTGCAAAAAGCAAACTGGAGGTTTTTATAAATAGTACAGGAAATATGGAAGAGTTTAGCAAGGTTGTCGCACGCTGTGAAGTTAAGTATTTGAATAAGCTATCATACTGGCACAACTCTGGTGGTAAAAAGCAAAATTCGGTCTATGTCACTCATTAACAGTTTTCATTAATAAATTCATCTGGGGTTAATGGGAGTCTCATGTGAATAATCAAGACGAGGATTTTCTCTCCTGGCTAATTCACTGATGAATCTTAACAGTTTAGTAGCCATCAAAGTTCCTGGGAAAACAAAGTCAAAAAAAAAGGGTCTGGTTGAGTGAAATATTGTGGCAGACATCTGTGATTTTTGCTTATGTCTTCTGATAACAGTACCATGATTTCCCCTTGAAAATACCCATCCCCTATTCTTAGTTCATGTGGTTTGCGTGGAACTGTGCCCATAGGTGTGGGCATGTGACTTAGACGAGGTTCAAGTAAAACATTGTGAACCAGTTGGCACCAGCTGGATTCAATAGCAGGACTTTTTTGGCCTGTTAAAAATACCGAATCTCTCTTTCTCGTGGGGTTGATGAGTAGATAGACTATAAGGTAGTTATTGCTGGCAGCCATCGTACCATCCTGAGAAAGCTGACTTCCAGGGAATATGGGGCAAGGTGGGAGGGGAACATGAACCAAGAGGGAGAGAGAGAGAGAAAGGGAGGTAGGAAGGGAGGGAGGCAGACTTGATAACAGCTGTAGTAGCGCTTGGATCCAGCTGTACTTCAAGTTCACCCTGGTATTTTTCAATTACATGAACCAATGTATTTTCTTTTTACCTTAAGTCGGTTTGAGTTGAATTCTCCACACATAATTGAAAGAGCCCTAATATAATAGCTACTACCTGATGTCAGCCTCAGGTTCCATTATGTTCTTAAGTATTTGAATCTTAGATGGTAGCAAATATATTTTTTGAGTACTTAAGGTTATTTTCCACATGGCCTAAAAGGTCAGTTAAAAAGTAGGTCCATTAGTGTGACTTATATTTCAATGTCATTGATAATTTAGCACTTTAGAGTTACAGGACAATTTATGCTCGCTTATTTGTATTTGTGTTTTTGTTTCTGTTGCTATAATTAAGTTATATTCAATTAACCTGATGAACTTCTAAGATAACATTTCAATATAAATGACTAGATAATAGTGAATTCAAAAATGTAAACAAGGCTTCCCTGATGGCGCAGTGGTTGAGAGTCCGCCTGCCGATGCAGGGGACACGGGTTCATGTCCCGGTCTGGGAAGATCCCACATGCCGCGGAGCGGCTGGGCCAGTGAGCCATGGCCGCTGAGCCTGCACGTCCCGAGCCTGTGCTCCGCAGCGGGAGGGGCCACAACAGTGAGAGGCCCGCGTACCGCAAAAAAAAAAAAAAAAGTAAACATTACGAAATCACACAGAAAGGAGAGACGGTTGTATAGGAAATGTAGTACAGAATTCTGGTACTGTCATTAAACAATACATTTAAGTGTATCTTTCTAGCAACCAAGGCCAGAAGAAAATTAGAATGGATTTCATAATCTCCATTGTTAAAAGGAAGCTTGTCAGTTATTCAGAAGAGACAAACTTCGTAGCAAAATTTTTGTTAAATTTTTCTCAGAAAACCAAGAGTCATGGTTTTGTTTTTGTTTTTCTTAATATTTATTTAGGGCTTCCCTGGTGGCGCAGTGGTTGGGAGTCCGCCTTCCGATGCAGGGGACACGGGGTTCGTGCCCCGGTCCTGGAGGATCCCACATGCGGAGCGTCTGGGCCCGTGAGCCATGGCCGCTGAGCCTGCGCGTCCGGAGCCTGTGCTCTGCAATGGGAGACGCCACGGCGGTGAGAGGCCCGCGTACCGCAAAAAAAAAAAAAAAATTTATTTAGGAGTCTGGGCTTTTGTTAGAAAAGTCTCCTTTTGTCTGCTTTGTTTTTATTTTTTTCCCATTCATCATGCGACTTGGTAGCGACTTGAATAAAAGGCTGTGATAACATTTTCATGGCTTGCCTAATGCCTAACGATTAGAGAAAAAGAGATAGAAACCAGGTGGTTTAACCTTCCACCAGGCCAAGACTGAAGCGATGTATCTTATCAGACAATTGAAAACACGTGCTCCAGCTCTGACCTCACGCTCCAAAGGTCAAGGAGGTAATGTGCAAATTCGGGATGCTTCTGAAAGTCTTTTAAAAGGACTTCTGGGTGGTAAAAGCTTGGCTGAAATGACTTCTTCATGTTCTCTGGAAACTCAAGGCCAGTATTTTTGCACAGAGTCTGGGCAAAAGTGGTTGAAGTTGACCTTGTTACTTCAAAGCGTCTGTTGCACTCGGAAAGATAAAGGAAAACTTCGCTGCCCCAAAACAAATGGACCGCCGGCTCCAAGCAATCATTTGAAGGTACTTAAACAGTCAAAAGCCATTAATATTATCACAAAGTTGTACCCCTCTTCTTGGGAATCCTAAAACTACAGTTCATTTTCCTTCGCCAGCATCTATGTTTGGCTCCGTTTCCTTTCTTTTCTTCAGTCGCAAGTCTCTTGTCTTTAAGTGCTTCATAAAACAGTTTATGAGACTCAGTCCCTTTCTCATTCTTCCAGAAATCTGTAGCCTCTTTTCAAAAATCCAGAAAGAGCAAAATTAAAACCACTGTATCAGTAAATAGAGTTTAGTAAGTTTATTGCGCATAGAAGAAGTTTTCCAACTGGGAGCTTTCAAATTTAAAACCGATATGAAGCTCAGGGCTGTAACATCACAGAGTGGCTTAGAAAGTGCAAATGAGAAAGTTGTTTAATCTTTATAATGACTGGTTATTAGAATGGGGGTTTACAGAAAGCAGGGGATTTCTTAAAAGGATTATTTCATACCAATTTTAGGAAGATAACTTAAGTTTCTTTTATGATTATCAGAGGCATTTATATAAGTTGTTTTGCTTATGTTCATGAAATTACCTAAGTTTTGCTTATGTTCATGAGTAAGCTAGATTTAGCTTTGCTTACCTGGCTTAAATGGTTTTGCCTGCACAGGTAATTTGCAAGTCTGCTCTCCATTTTGTATTTAGTTTTAACATCTGTGAGGTTCCAACTTAATCAGTTTTCCTCTCAGCTTTTTAACGGTTTGCTTACTTAACGCCTCATTGATATTTATATATATTTATATATAATTTATATATATATAAAAAACATATATATATATCTCAAGGCCTGAATCATTTGGACTATTTATTAATCATTTTACCATAAAAGTCTCCTAAGATTAAGCATCTCAATCTCAATAATGCAGGAAGCAAAGACAAAATAAATGACATACAATTATATTTTCTCAAAACAAATCTAAGTTTTTCCTTAGAAATCCCAGTGTTTTCTGTCATGTGTAATATTGCCCTCTACAGCATCCTTTTCATCTTAGCAGTAAGTTTCATACCATGGTGTTAAATCTCAATACAGGCATTGTTTCCAAAACCACACAATTTCAGTCGTAGGGTTGGTTTGCGGCACAGTTACATCATATGAAATGATTTCTGTTTACTGTTTGTCAATGATTTCTAGAAATGAAAATGGGTAACTGTGGGAGAAGAACGAGATAACTTCTACAGATGATAGAAACAGTTCTATGAGAAATATGAGTAGCAGAAATTCCCTGTTTGTCCTTTGACACTTGGATATGCATTTGCTTATGAAAATTTTGCTTATTCCTATTGATGAATGCTTATCGCAATTTCAGTATTTAATAATGTTTATTATTTCCTTGTGTCTGTAAAGATGATGACAACTGCAAGATGTATATTATATAGTAGTATTCCGATAGCATCCCTTATGTTGAAGACCATAGATTTGGAATAGCTATAATAGTGTTGGTGTCCAGCATATAACAGCTAAACACCAAGTCATCTCAGAATATTTATAAATAAGTTTAGGAGCCACAATTTGGGGTTGGAAAGGAGGACTAGAGAAATTTTCCTGGAAGCGCATTACTTTTCCTTAATTGTATGTTTATTTTGTGTGGCTTAGGAGGGGATGGGTAGGGGTTCTAAAGTCCTCCGCTCAGGCCAGGCAGCTCCTGGACTCTGTATATGACTCAGCTAAAAATATAGGTACCAGAAAAGGAACAAACTCACAAATATTTACGACGATATGCACTAAGATCACAGAGCTTTTAAGTTTTTAATTTGTTACTTGACTGTTCCTATTGACACCTGAGTATTGTGAGATAAGGATTTTGCCCCATTCAAAGAAACACACTTTGATTGGTTGCTTCTTCAAACCCTCACCACAACTTAACTGCATGGTAGGATATAAGTTATCATACATTGACTGACAACATTTCTAAATAGCTCAAGTCTTTATTCAATAAGGAATAAGACTTCATATATCAGTGATTCTCCAAGTATAATCACCAGCCATATGGCCAGGAGAGTCCTTCTCTGCTACCAACAAAAAAACCCAAGCCCTTTCTTTAGTTGTGCCAGGTGAAGAACTCATACTTGCACAGAATGTTGTTTTTAATCTATGCTTAAGGACTACACACTAAGTGAGTCACTAAGCCTCCCTAAACTTTGATAGCCATGAACTGAACTGAGCATCTAGTTTTGATGAGTTGCCACACAAACCTGACAGTGTTGCAAAGCTGCTGTGCACGTGTGCCTTCCTGGACCATTGGATTAAGCGGGTGTCCCAGAAAGGATGTTTCACTGTCAGTGTGTCATCAGTCTTCTTTGGACTGGATCACTCTTTTCCATTCCTTCTATGCTTGCTTTTTACTCAGGACTTTTAGTTTGGCCTCAACATTATCAATTCCATTTATTTACTTTTTTTTTATTGAACTATAGTTGATTTACAATATTGTGTTACTTTCAGGTGTACGGCAAAGCGATTCAGTTATATACGTGTGTGTATATATAAATATATTCTTTTTCAGATTCTTTTCCATTATAGGTTATAATAAGATATTGAATATAGTTCCCTGTGCTATACAGTAAATCCTTGTCTATTTTATATATAGTATTGTGTACCAAAGGGGAAAGGGGCGAGGGATAAATTAGGAGTATGGGATTAACAGATACCCAATATTATCAATTCCATTTATTGAATCATTATAGTATCAATATAAAATACAGATTTGATAAACTGGCAGTGTTTGAATTGATGAGTGGTGTTGAAACCTAGATGTTAGGGGTACAGAGATGAGGATAAATATTTTCCTTGTGTTGAATTTCAAGGCTTTTTGAGTTGAGTTTCTGAAACCTGTAGCCTAAAGCATCCCGATATGGCCTCTGAATTTAAGCACAACCTCCCATCTCTGCTCCTGGTTTATTTGTTTTACTTTCCTAGGCCTGGATGTTAGATTCATATTTAGCTTTATTCTTCTTTCCTCTTGATTTCCTGCGTCCTTTTCGTAAATGTCCCTTCTTCCTTGTACTTTTATTGAGCAGCTACTAGGTGCCAAGTCCTATTCTAGGCAATGTGAACCCCAAGTCACTGTCACTCCCTGGGGGGCCCCACTGTGGTGGACAATGGCTCCCTTGAGTTTGGATGCATTTTGCAATTTCACAAACCCATCGATTGCTGTTACTTCCAGGATTGAAAATGCAATTACATTTTCTGCTCCATTTTCCACAGCTTCGTTTTCCCTTCTCTTTCTGGTGCTGATTCTTTCCTCCATCCATTCTTGGGCTCATTTGTTTTTTCTCTTTCCTCCCTTGTGTTTATCCTCTTGGGTCTTCCTCCTCTGAGCACAATGGAGGAAGCTATTTAATCATCCCCTCAAGCCACTGTGCTTTTGGGAGAAAAACACTGGTTATCAGACACTACAAGAGATACCACATACACAGAGCCTTTTAAGAAACCAGCAGTGAATCTGGCGTTAGCACTGCAACAGAGGCCTCCAGGAAAATGTCATGAGATTATAGTGTGGGATTAAGCACACAGACTCTGGATCCTGACACTTTAGAGGCAAATCGTAGGGCCAGCCCTTAATAGCCGTGAGATTTTGACTTAACCTCTTTGGGCCTCAATTCCCCGTAAAATGGAGATGATGATAATTAGTGCTACTCCCAGGGTTGTGATGAAGGTCAGTGTGTTAATATAACATAAGTGTTTAGAACCGCTCCTTGCCCATTAATAAGTGCTAACGCTTATATGGCGGTCATTACCATTGCGCCTGCTCTCCTCACCGGTGCCGTGAGGGCTTTTACAGCCCACTCCTGGAGCCCAGGAGTGCTGATCCCCGGGGGAGGGCCTTGCAGTGAAAGCAGGGGGGGAAGGATGGACAGGCCCACAGCTTCTGGGTGGTGCCTCGTTACATGATTTGGCCCGAGCCAACCTGTATTCCAATAGGAGGTGAAGCCTTGTTCAGGGCCACCCTGGCTTTCGCAGCACTCCCTGCATGCAGCCTCCTGCCTGGTGACCTCCGACACTCCTGGAGAGACAGAGCTCTTCTGTTCAAAACCACAGCATCCGTGTGAGTACCGTACCTCTTAAGATTCAGCAACAAAAACATGCCAATCACGGTACAGACTCATCTCTGACAGATTCTTCGCATAAACCACAATTCACTCCTTGGCTTTTACGTCATCTGATTAAGTCCTACATGGTCATCCTTACAACTTCTCCATAACAAAACTGAATTCAGTTAACTAAAGGCCTGTCTCTTCCAATTCGCCCCTCACCTGCACACCCTTCCATGCAACATGGACAGTTATGAAAGTAAAACTTACACTGCATCTCAACTTAAACCTTCCTTTCTTCCTCCCTTTCTTCTTCCCTCATCCTTTCCTTCCTTTTTTCCCAAGTAGCTCCAAAAAGGATGTAAATTCAGCCTTCTTTGATAACACCATGCTGGGAAGGATGTGGGGCGGAAGGCACCATCATATGTTGCTACTGAAAGATGAATCAGTATAATATCTACAAAGGGCAGCTGTCGAAATTACAAATGCACATACTCTTCGACCTAGTGCTTTGACTTTCAGGAATTTATCCTGTAGATAAACTCTCAGGATCTAAATGGAAGAGGTACAAAGTTATGTATTGCAGTATTATTTGTAATAGCCAAAGATTGGAAACAGTCTAAATGTTCATCAATACTTTATAGTACTTCAATCCATTTGAAATCTCCAACCTCCAAAAAGAACGAGGAGACCCTTCATGTATTGATATGAATCATTTCCCAAGATACATACGCTTTCACACACACGCACACACTTGTATATGCTACCAGCTAAAATATCTTTAGAAGAGAGAGAATTACATTGTTTGGAAACTTGGTAAAAGGGAGGCTTTTCATTATTCAAATTAAGTTTGGCTGCATTTATAAGAAAAAGGAAAATTACAGAGGTTTAAACAAGGAAGAGAAACATATTTCTCCCATGTGAAAGAAGTCCAGAGGTAGGCACTCCAGGGCTGAAGCTACAGTTCCATAAACTTAAAACCACCCAGATTCTTTCAGCCTCTCCCCTCCCCCTTCTCAGGTTGCGACCTGTGTCCTCGTGGCACCAGCATCAGACCCCCTTCCAGGAAGCAGGACGAGGAGGGGAGGAGAAGTCCCTCTCTTTCCAGGAAGCCTCCCAGAATTCCTTCCCAACACTCCGACCACAGGTCACTGACTGGACCTTAGGGAATGTGGCCACACATTTTTCAGGGGGCTTCTGGAAATGTAGTTTGGGGCTGAAGTAAGGAAGAAAGCAAGAATGTACATTGGGACGCTACTATCAGTCCTTTTGTCCTTTTGAATCACTGAATAAATTACCTATTTAAAAACTAAATAGAAATCGCATTTAAAATGTTAAATTAAAAAAAAAAAAGCCTAAAAAGTTACACATGAATCAGTCCAGCCTTCTTTGGGGGCTTACCTCTGATACCACACTTCAGCTGATCCACTGCGGAGGTACCCTCTCCTCAGGCCCTGGCCTGTTCCACAAGGACCCAGGGCTCCTCCAGAGTCTCTCACCCTCTCTTGAAGCCAGCGGCCCCTAGTGGCCACCTCAGTGGTCCAGGACTCAGGAAGTACCTATCAGATGCTTGCAAGGTTTCCAGGAAGTGTTATCTTCACACCATCTCTCAAAGGTCCTTTGCAGAATTGAGTTTCAATCCACCAAACAAATGCAGAACCATTGCTCTTAGAGTATTACCTATAAATAATGTCTTAATATTATTGATGAAAGCAATAATTTTTACCACATAGCTAACTGTACCACCTTCGTAACCTGACTTAAAGTAGCTTTATGTCTTCCTGTAATAGGAAAACAAGAGTTCTAATTTCAAGCTCTATTTAGTGTGCTTGGGGGAAGAGTACGTAAGAGAGAATATAGTTAGCTTGATCTTGGCATCCCAAATCCTAGAGAAGAATAATTTATATTATTTTAGCATGTATTTATTAATGTATTCAACACACATTCAATGTAAAAGTTCATTTAATCTCCTTTATTATAATAGTCACATTATTAAACAACTTATTTAGTACTTTATAAATAATTTTATAACTGAACCCGAGCTCTTTCGCCATACTTCAGAGTTGCAGCCATTAAAACAGAGTGAATTCATTTTTAAAACGTCCGAGTTGGGACATTTTTCTTTACTGGAAACATCAATCATAAATCATAAACACTAAGAGCCACTCTATCCAATAATGATGATGATGAGCAGGGGAGTATTTGCTGCTTTAACTGTAATCATCCTCCCACAGATATTTAGGCTGGTATTCACTGTTCCTATTTCCTAACTCTTCACAAAGCAGGGCTAGTTAGCAGAGTTTGTGCTTCATATTGTGTCCTATTGCATCCTGCTAGCAATCTGTGAGCGGTTCGCTGAGTCTTTAGACTTGGATATGAGTTCTGTGGGCAGGAACCCCCCCCAAAAAATTCTGCTTCTCAGTTTTCCACATAAGATGGGGTTTTCACTGCGCTCCCCAGGAGGGGCAATGTTGGAGTGAAACTTGACTGTGAGGTCCTTGTCAATCTAAGTGGGTTAGTTTGCCTCAAAAACAGAAAGCAGAACCCCATCCCTGCCCTCACACTTTTGCATACCGGGCCAGGACCCACCTCCCTCCTGTGCACTCTGGAGCTGCCCACTCAGCCTGCAGGCTGGGGCCTGGGAGGCAGGTGCCGGGGACAAATGACAGGGATGCTTAGAGGACCCGGCTTGCCAGCAGAGGCCCCCATGAGCAGGCTGACAGAGATGGAAGACCGGCTCCCCCTTTCTACAACGGACCGGTTCTGCACAATCCCAAATAAAGCGTACACTGTGTGGGTGGTATCTACTGGGAGAAATCCACAGGGAACCCCCAAACCTGTCCCCTTCCCCCTGAGTTTTCCCCATTTTAGGAACTGACAACTCTATTCAGAAACCTGGGGAGTCATCTTTGTGTCTTCCTTTATCCTCACTCCCACTGTTAAATCCATCAGCTGGTCCTGTCTGCTCTGCCTTCAAGATGTATCTTAAATGTACCCACTTTCCTCGTCTTCCCGGCTCCAGCATCCCTCCCAGGTAACCACAATGGCTGCTTCACTGGTCCTCCTATTTCAACTTCCCCTCCAAGCCCATCTTCATCCAGCTGCTAGAGTAATCTTGAAATAGGCAGATCAGATCATGCTTCTCCCCACTTAAAAGTCTCCAGTGGCTTCCAGTTGAATGGAGAATAAAATCCAAGCCCCTTTCCATGTCCTGTAAGTCTTGTGTGCTCCAGCTCCAGCCCCTTGTCACTTTTCTAACCTCACCTCATCAGGCTCTCCCTCTCGATAAGCAAGCTTTGGGCCCTGGACCTTCTGTCCCTTCCCACCACGTGCCCTGCTGGGTCCTGCCTAGGCACTCAGTGCCTGAGATGTTCTTCCCTCCCCTCTTCAGGGCTGGAGCCTTCTCCCCCTCGCCTTGGATGCCTTAACGCAAATGTCCTAACGGCGTACGTGGCTTAAGCAAGAAAGTTTAAAGGGAAGCATTCTTGGACCAGCTTGTCTTTACTCCCTTCATTTTATATTATCAACAAACCCTGCTTATTTTCTTCCCAGTACTATTAACAATCCATTATTATTACTATTATCATAATCATCTTATTGTCTGACCCCAAAGGAAAATAGCGTTCTTTTGTTGGCCACACTATCCCTGAAACCTAGTATTTTTACTGGCGTGCAGTAGCGACCTGATAAATACTTGTCATTTAAATAACTGAATAAAGGAGTAAGGCTGCTATCGATCTATCTATTGTGTGGCAAAGCATTTTTTAAAAATTGTTATTGAAGTATAGTTGATTTACAATGCTGTGTTAATTTCTGCTATATAGCAAAGTGATTCAGTTATACATCTTTTTTTTCATATTCTTTTCCATTATGGCTTATCATAGGACATTGATTATAGTTCCCTGTGCTATACAGTAGGATCTTGTTGTTTATCCACCCTATGTTTAATAGTTTGCATCTGCTAATCCCAAACTCCCAATCCTTCCCTCCTCCAGCCCCCTCCCCCTTGACAACCACTAAGTCTATTCTCTATGTCTGTGAGTCTGTTTCTGTTTCATAGATACGTTTATTTGTGTTGTATTTTAGATTCCACGTATAAGTGATATCATATGGTATTCGTTGTTCTCTGACTTACTTTGCTTAGTATGACAATCTCTAGATCCATTCATGTTGCTGCAAATGGCATTATTTCATTCCTTTTTATGGCTGGTGGTATTCCATTGTATGTATATACCACATCTTCTTTATCTGTTCATCTGTTAATGGACAATTTATGTTGTTTCCATGTCTTGGCTATTGTAAATAGTGCTGCTGTGAACACAGGGGTGCGTATATCTTTTCAAATTATAGTTTTGTCTGGGTATCTGCCCAGGAGTGGGATTGCTGGATCATATGGCAACTTTATTTTTAAATTTTTGAGGAAACTCTGTACTGTTTGCCACAGTGGCTGCACCCATATACATTCCCACCAACAGCGTAGGAGGGTTCCCTTTTCTCCGCACCCTCTCCAGCATTTATTATCTGTAGACTTTTTAATGATGGCCATTCTGACCAGTATAAGGTGGTACCTCATTGTAGTTTTGATTTACATTTCTCTAATAATTAGCGATGTTGAGTATCTTTTCATGTGCCTGTTGGCCATCTGTATGTCTTGTTTGGAGACTCGTCTACTTAGGTCTTCTATGCGTGGCAAAGCATTTTGAAGCCCTTGATTCAATATCATCCCTCTTGGCAAACTTCTATTTACCACTGAAGCATTTAACAAAACACCAGCGAGGGCTGAAGGGAAGCAGCAGCAAAAGCTAGAATATTTGAAATTTGCTGACAATATCATCAGGTCACACATCTTTTGCAGTCACTTTTGTAGTCACAAGTACGGACCATCTCATCACCAAACATGGTGTCAGGCTTCTCTTGCCTGGGACCTTGACCTTGTTCACTGGGCCTGGAGTGCTCTTCTCCCAGATATGTATCGATTTTTCACTTTCCTCAGCTAATGCTCCGGTGTCACTTTCTCAGTGAGGAGGTCACTTCTCTGACCATCCCGTAGAAATTACAGTCCCTCCACACCCACACAGGAACACACATGCTCCCTACTGCCCTTCCACACCCTATTTTTTTCATGACACTTGTTAATATCTGATGTTATATTTATTTATATGTTTATTCATTCATTCATTCATTCTCTGTCACATTTCAGGAATTTTTGTTTGTCTTCTTCACTGTGGTATCCCCAGCCCCACAAAATAATCCCTTGCACCCTGTTGGTGTTCAATAAATACAGATAATTAGATAGGGCTGTGTCACAGGAGTGAAGAATTTGGTCATTTTCCCAGTCTTCAGTTCTGTCTGTGTTGACGTCATCTATGATGTGTCAAAGAGTTGTGTGCCATCAGACCAGTTAAAATGGACTGTATTCGCAGACCTCTGCATAAGACCTCCGTTCAGGTTGTGCACTGCTCAACTCTAGTGGCTCACATTCACGGAGACTCACCCCCTGGAGCTGGATGGTCTCACAGCCTGCACAGCCAGGCCCAGAGCCCCAGGGAGGAGTGAATTCATGTCCTTGTGGAGGGGAGGAAAAAGTGAGAGGAAAGAAGGAAAAAGAATAAAATGGCAAAAGAAGTAGAAAAAGAGACTGAGGAGGAGAGCAGGAAATGAGTGAATAGTAGGAGAGGGGAAAACTAAAGAAGAAAGGGAAAGCTGAAAAGGCCAAGGGAGGAACCGGATCCTGGCTTCACACCTCATTCCTCCCCCCAGCAGCCCAAGCCTGTTCACCCAGGACCCTCCTCCCACTCTTCAGTGATTCCCCTGCTATTAATCATGTACAAAACTTGGATTATATATAAAACTCACTTAGGCCACTCAGCTTCAGCTCCACCGATACCTAACATATTCACATATACCTAATTGTCCACTTTAATTTTTAAAAGAATGCTTTCCTCCTACAGCTGAATTTTAATTCATTTACAAAATGCCTGCTTTTGATGTTTTAGGGTGACCAAGCCTGCAGCTGTATGAACAATACATTGAGACAGATTGAGAGGTAGAAAGAGGACAAGCTAAGAGACTGTCAGTGTAACAGAGGTGGGGGATCTGGCAGTGATGGAAGCTTGGGCAACAGTGGTAGCTATGGCAATGGGCATGAATTATAAAACTGAGAGATATGCATGAAGAAATAGGCAGATTTGATTATGATTGAATGCAGCAAGAGAAGGAATAAAATAGGATCCCAAGTTTAGGGACCCAAAAAACTGATATTTGAACAGAAGATTCTGTATGGGAGCAATTGGGTAGAAGATGGAAAATTCATTTTTAAATATGTTTAGAGGAAATTAATCATTTGGAATTTAAAGCCAGTCCTGTTGAGTGGAAAGACTTATTAATAAAACAACATACCGCAAAGGTATCTACATAATAAATTTCTCATTTTTATCCTCAGTTCTGTGAGGACAGCTCAATTATGTAAGAAAAAACTTTGATTTAGACTGTATCCATTTTCAATTCCTCTTTGCTAATGAAGTTATACAGGAAAAATAGCAAAAATACAAAAATTTGAACATAATTAGGAAAGGAAATTTTTAAACTAAACTACACCAGTTTCCAGAGATGTTTAAAGAAGGAAAAGAAAGAGGTTGCACATATTTACTTTGGCTCATAGCCCAAAAAGTTGTACTTCAAGCTTCATAAGAAATCAAAGTAGGGAAAGATCTAGCAAAAGCAAAAATAACACAGGGATTGGGAAAGTTTTCAGTAGATTATAGCTTGGTTAGATATAAAAAAATTAAGGAAAAGAGTAGCGTTTTTTAAGAACTATACTAGGAATAAAAACTTTACGCCTTATTCATAAGAAACAGGTAAAGAAATATAAGGATTTCGTTGATACGGAAACAAAAGAATATGCCTTTTCCACTTTCTGCTGGTAAATCTTAAATCCGCTTCTGCACTAACATATAACCATGTGACACTGGACAATAAGAGTATCAACCTCAAAGGCTGTGGTGAGAATTTAGTGAGATGATCCACCGAAGGGCTTGGCATAGTGTCTGCCATTGAACAAGCTCTTCCATAAGCTGTTGCTCTTCCAACTCTCTGCTGATTCCACAGTGAGATCTCATGTTTGCGAAAAGACTAGATACTGACTTTTCCTTGGTTTTTCCCATTGTGCATTTAGGTCCTGGGCAAATACCTTTCCAGCTTTATAGCAGAGGGCAGGATAAAATGCCTGGCTTCCAGACCAGTGTTATTGGCTCTTGGGCATTTACCAAGGAGAGTCATGCTTTTCTGGGTAGGATCATTGACTCCTTTGCTCCTAGTTTCTAAAGCACTGAACCAAATATTTGAAATATTTCAATCCCTAGCATGTGCAGTACCATCGTTGTCTGTCTGTCTTTGCCTTCTGTACTGTACTGTGGGGACTCTACCGCTTGGGAGGCAGTAACCCCCTCAGTCTCCCTTTATCCCACTTAAACCACCCTCACCCTTAACTTTCTTCCTTACATTTTTCTGGGAGTTTCAGTTTTCCAGTGAATATAGAAGTGCTTGGGATTAAGTTGGCCAAGGATAATAATAGTAAGAACCAACAATATTGGGTACCATGCCATGTTCTATATATTTTATATACTCCCTGAAAACCTCATTTAATTCTCAGACCAACCCTATAAGGTAGATCCTCTTATTATCTTCGCTTTATAGATGAGGAAACAGGCACAGACAGTCAAGCTCTTTGTGGCAGTAGGTGAGTAGTAGAGCCAGTACTTGATCCTGGGAAGTCTGGTTCTAAGGGCCATCCTCTTAACTGTACACTAGCCTACCTATCTACAGAGAGTATCCCAGCACCTGGGTGGTAGAACAGTGGCAGTCAGTGGTATTATATGTCCCTGGTCTAGAGGCTGCATACCCTTTACAGAGTCAGGAGGCAGATGACACCTCCCCTATTCTTTCAGGAGAAGCAAAGCAGAGGCAAGCCACTTTTATTACTTTTCTTAATGGAACCCTCTTCATCTTACTATCAGAGGAAATTCCTCCTATAGACCTCCTCCACACTTTTCTTTGGGCTGGATCCTGGGACTTTCTCTTGAAAATTGGAGGAGGGGGCCTCTTCTTTGGTTCTTAGTAGCCGCATTGCTGCTTCTGCTACACAATATCCTCTCAAACACAAGTTAGCCTCCCAATTCTGCCATCAAGTTACTACCCAGTGATAAAGACACAGCACAGAGACCTCACCACAGCTTCCAAGGCTAGAACGGGGGCCGCCATGAAGAGATGTGTAGGTTGGCTACTGCATGACCCAAGGGGGCGCCGTATGCACTGTTGACATCATAGATACACATAGTTATTATGACAAAATTTTTATCAGATGGCAGTGAAGTCTCTTGTTCTAATAAAATGTGTACTGTCCAAATTTTCTGACAGATGATGGACTCTTGAGGAAAGAGTGCCCTTTCCTCATTTTTTAAAGAAGGTATTATGTGGGATACTGATGGCTCTAGCTGATGTCAGCAGTATTCAGGCTTCTCAGGCAGGCTTCCTCTGAGCTCCCTAAAGCGCCTCACAGCCATGGCCCATTCCCACCCACCCTATTTAGACTAAACACACTAATTTTCTAGCCTCAAACTAGCCTAGTCCTCAAAAAGAGATTATCTTCCAAGAAACTCTACGTCCAACTGGCCCTGAAATACAACTATCCCTTTTTTCTTCCCAGGAAGAAAGGGGTAGGAGTAACTGGTAAAAGAAATATGTACTTTCATTTTTCTTAGGGGAGTATAGAACAAGAAAAAAAAAAAAAAGGCCCCAGTTAATCCTCCCTCCCCCAAGGAATCCTCTTATTGGGTTAATATTTGCAATTCCCCTCTCTGGTCTTTAAAAGAGGATGTGTCCAAAGAAATTTCCCTTTGATTGGCTGAAGGGTGGAATAGATGAGGATGCATATGAGGTAGATCTCAGCGTTAATGAGCTTGCGAATACTTAGAGGGGGAAAATATTTGAGAGGGACCATGGGGGCTGGGTACAGGGGACAGGTTAGAGAGAGATTTGTGGTGATGCAATGAGGCACAGAAATTAGGGAAAGGGTGAAGGATATAAATTGGATTTTTAGGAAGTTTTGCTGTATTTTGTGCTATACCACCCTCGCCTCAGTTTCCTTAAAGGACTTCAGAAAAAAATATGCATTACTTTGAAAGGCATTTGAGGGTCAGGCTTTATTTCTTAAGAATATGACACTATGCTGAGAGGAGACTTAAGGGAAGACCAAGAAATATTTGGATTATGTTAGTTTTTGGTATGATGTTAGTTTTTCCTACATCTTTGTTGTTCAATCTTTCCTAAATATTGTTACTTAAAAAACTTGTTTCTAGAGGCATTACTAGGTGATAACAAAGAAAGGCTGTAGTTAAATAAGTATAAGAAATCTCACACCGTAGACTCCTCTATTCCTCTTAGCATGTTAAAGGACACAGATATCCTAGAGAAAACTCTATAGCACTTGTTATCATCCTGCAGCGTTCCATGGGATACTGATTTGGGAAATGCAATAGATAGATGAATAAAAATTAAAAGTGGCTGCATCAGGGTCTACCACCTGACACCATCTAAAACGGGAAGGCAGTTTTGGTTTTGTTTTTCGCGGTACGCGGGCTTCTCACCGTTGTGGCCTCTCCCGTTGCGGAGCACAGGCTCCGGACGCGCAGGCTCAGCGGCCATGGCTCACGGGCCCAGCCGCTCCGCGGCATGTGGGATCTTCCCGGACCGGGGCTCGAACCCGTGTCCCCTGCATCGGCAGGCGGACTCTCAACCACTGCGCCACCAGGGAAGCCCTGGAAGACAGTTTTTTTTAATGTAGGGATAAAATGTTTTTTCCAAAACACTATGGCCAAAGATTGTTGACTCAAATTAAAGTTGTCACAGCAAAACAAGTAAAAATGAGAAATTTCGAAACAACTATCGTGTTGAAGAGTAGGAAACAGTAGAGAATTATTATAAATTGAGGCAAGTTTGGTTTCAACTGAAAGAAATGTATATGAAATTATCTGTGATTCTCTTAGAGTAATCATATACGCAATGATCAGACTTGTTTCATTTCATTCGGTGGCAATGCTTTCTCAAAGGTACCTTTTAAAAATTAGTAGTAATGCAAAAACTACCCCAGTGGATCAGCATTCTATCATAGGTGGCAAATTTTGGCAAAGTTTGCTTGTTGATATTGTTTAATCAGCTAGCACACTTGGCTTTATTAATTTTGAATTTTCTGTGATGAGCAAAGATCTATTAAGTTTCTGAGGAATTACTCCCAATTCACCTGTAAGTTCAAATGTTTATGTGTCACTTAAATGCATGTATGTAGGAGATAATGGAAGGGGTAAAGGAAGGATAATGACCTTAGGGTTACAGACAACATTTAAGTTCATTTAAATCAATGGCTCCTGTTTATTTTCCTTCGGGACTGTGGGCTCTATCAGATTTCATCACATCACACACCTGCATCTTCTCGGTTTGTTTACTTTCCACCCCATGACTGCATTCAATAAACAGTACTCAGAGTGAATAAAAACAGAGATGGAATGGTGGAGAAAATCAGTGATAGAAAATCCATACTTTATTCTTAAAACTTAATTTGAGTAAATGCAAAATGTCATTATCTTAGTATTGGGTAGTTAGTTGAAATCTCATGTTTTACATATAAACTTTACAACAGGTGACTTTACAACAAAGTTATTTTTTACATATCACTTTACAACAGAAAATAAATGCATCTGAGAGGGTGCATCTGAGAGGATTATTGTTTTCGCATATAACAATGTTGGTTTCATTTTTAAAAATAAAGGAATACCATGCTTTACTCATCTCAGCAGGAAGCAGAAATCTGTCACCATGTCATTTCTGCACAAGTTCTTAAAGAGACACCTTTCCATTTATTCTTTGAGATTTAGTTTTTTAGGATGAATCTGAATGGTTGTTTAGAATAATGTAACACCTCTTCATGTCCCTGTAGTCATGGAATTGGATTTGAAGTTTTCACACTCCGGTCAGAATACCTTCTTCAAGGAAGAAATGCACACCAAGCTAACAAGTAACTATTTGGTGACATCGGTCAGCGCAGAGAGAACATTAGAACCCTTCCAGTTATAGAAACTGTGCATACTGGAATGTGCTAGTTTTGTTTTTTCACACAGTGTAAAACCAGGTTGAGGACACATCCCCATAACCAGGTATAAAACCAGGTTGAGGACACATCCCCATAACCAGGTATGTGCTCCCCTCAGACGGAGAGCCTGAGGAGATTGAGTGAAACCCCAGTCTCGGTACCTTGCATGGGGCCTGGTATGCAGTTGACAAGGAGTGGATATTCGCCGAATTGATTTGAAACTCAATTATATAAAATCATCATATATAGCAGTTTATAGGATCAGAGGATGTTAGAACTGAAAAAGTAACAGTGATTACCTTAACTAGTCTTCTCATTTTTTCCATGGGAAAGTAAAGCAGTGGACAAGAGCAAAATTACTGATTCAGTGTTAAAAGGCTTGGAATGTGGGTACTCACTTGCCTTCTCAAGTTTACAGAATCATGTAATCTCAGAGTGGGGACAGGTCTGAAGTTAGAGACAACCTGTGATGCACAAATATCCTTTACAATATGCTCTTCAAATAATCTCTCGAGAAGACTGGGCCAGGTGACTTGATTCCCTGGGCACACAGGGGAGGTTGTAAGCTCCTAGAAGAATCCCTTACATGGCAACTTCTGACATGGTGCAGGAGCCAATGTGAGGAGGTGTCAAGGCAGACAGGTAAGTGAGTGAGCCCAAGGCACGTTCATGGTTCTCGTGGGACCTAGAGAGGGTACAGGAAAGGTTCATGATCACAAGATATAGGATGAAATAGGTGGGGACTATTGACACCAGTGGGAAATAACTGGAACCATGGACTCCAGGGATGAACCAAACCACTGTCCCCAAAATGCCAGATGGGACCAGTCGCACCCAAAGGCACTGGTTCATAGAGCCATATCAACCTATCTGCTTGTATCCAGAGGACACAGAAGGGATTATGAGGACCTGTACTTTACTGTTAACATTAGATTATGCAGAATGCACACACATGCACATGCAAGCACACATGTAGATACACACACCTCCCCAATCCCCCAGATTATCATGGAGAGAACTGGGATCAGGAGATAGAGACGAAAAATCCAAGAGGCTGGGCATTTTTCATAAAGAGGATGAGGAATTTCTTGTGCCAGCCAAATGGAGTAAGCCGACCACTGCCTATCTCTTCTACTGATTTCAACTAACAACTCCAGACAGAGTAAAAAAGCAACTACGTGAGCACTCTGAAAAGTAAACAATAGCAAGCAGATTCGGGAAGGAAGTCGAAAGTTGCAGAATGACCAGGATGGCACTGAGTTTACTGGGCTCTTTTCCCTCCTTTATCTTTTGACTTTGACGTGAGGGCAACTGATGTCCTGGAACAGAGTAGCAGTGTGGACAGCAAGACCTCCAAGAGACACCTCCCGGTTTCCAAGAGGACAGGGAAATGGGGACCCTGTGAGCTAGAAAGTGTGTAGGAGGGGGGAATCTCCTTTCTCTCTCCCTCTCCCCTCCTCTTTCTCTTGCCCTCTCTCTCTCCTTTAGCTCTTTTCTGAGGGCAGCACCAGTGATGGAATTGCATTGCCAAGTGATGGTAGCAGTAAAGGCACCTACCATCTCTAAAAGAAGATGCATCTCTCTAGCCAGAATTGGGATGAGGGGGGTCCCTGCAGTCTGAAGAGTGTAGGGGAATCTCATCTTTGCTATTTTTGTCTCTCCTTTATCTCACTGCTTAGCACTTAGGGTGAAACCAGTGCTAGGGGCTAAATATCTGAGAGAAATCCCAGATTTCTAGCCAGAGAGCTAGGAAAAAGGACTTCTGAAAGCCAGAGAGAGTGGGAGAAATTTCAGAGAGGACAGAGCTGGAGAAAGGGATCCCCTATCTATATATCAACCAACCCAAGTTCCAAGCTCACCCCTGAGCTGCATCAGCAAAGAAATATAGCAAAAGCTTTAGGGTCTGAGCTATGATAAAAACTACTACCCAAATCTCAGACTAAACACTAAGTGACACGCATGCAGAGCAGATTCGAAAACAGCATAACAAAGGCTTCGAAAACCTAACTGGAACCACTACTGAGGGAAGGCGAGACAGAATCTGTGAGCTGAACACAGCTGGGCTTATTGTCTCCTAAAACAAACAAGCAAATCTACATTCTCCAGAGGGTTTTAAGAGATCCCAAAGTCTCACAAGATTATATCCAAAATGCCTAGCATACAATCCAAAATTATATACCAAAAACAAACAAATAAAATCCCAGGAATATATGGCAAATTTCCAAGGAAAAAGACAAAGAACAGTTGCCAGTACCAAGAAGACCCAAATATTTAAATTATTAGAGTCTTTAAAAAGTGAGATAAAGGTGAACACAATTGAAAGGAGTGGACGGAAGTTCTCAACAAAGAAGTAGAAACTATGAAAAAGAATTAAACGAAAATTTTAGAATTGAAAAATTCAATAGTTGGAACAAGACAATTCACTTGATGGGCTCCATAACAAAACAGAGAGAACAGAGGAAAGATGCAGCAAACTTGAGAGAAATAATCTAATTTGGAAAAGAAAAAAGTGGGAAAATATTGAAAAATATGAACAGATCCTGAGGACTTGTGGGGCAATCACAAAAAGTCTAACATTTGTGTCATTGGTCTCGAGAGGATAGAAGGTGAGGCTGAAAAGATATTTGAAGAAATATTGGCCAAAAACTTCCCAAATTTTGTGAAAGAAATCAATTTACAGATTGAAGATGCTCAGAACATGTACCCCCTCCCCAAAGGAATACACTCAAAGAAAACCATGCCCAGTCACATCATGATCAAACTGCTAAAACCCAGTGATAAAGACAAATCCTGAAAGCAGCCAGAGAATGATACATTACATAGAGGGGAACAATTATTTGAATGACTAGATTTCTCATCAGAGGCCATGGAACCTAGAAGACAGTGGAACCATATCTTTAAAGTGCTGAAAGACAGGAACTGTCATTCTATGTTCAACAAAAAATATCTTTCAGGAATGAAGGCTAGGTAGACATTCTCAGATGATTGAAAACTGAATGTATTACCAGCAGGTATGACCTAAAATAAATGCTAAAGGAAATTTTTTTCAGACAAGAGGGAAACATGGATCATCAAGAATGAAGAAAGAGTAACAGAAATGGTAAATATCTGGGTAAAAAAATGACAGACTATTTTTTCCCTGAAAGATCTGTAAAATATTTATGACTAGGGCTTCCCTGGTGGCGCAGTGGTTGAGAGTCCGCCTGCCGATGCGGGGGACACGGGTTCGTGCCCCGGTCCGGGAAGATCCCACATGCCGCGGAGCGGCTGGGCCCATGAGCCATGGCCGCTGAGCCTGCGCGTCTGGAGCCTGTGCTCCGCAATGGGAGAGGCCACAGCAGTGAGAGGCCCGTGTACTGGAAAAAATAAAATAAAAAATTTATGACTATAAAAATAAAAAATTATAACATTTCCTGGTTGGACTTCTCATTGCGTGTAAGACCTGTGGCAACTATAACATAAAGAAACTGAGTATTCACCTATTGATCTGTGATAATTACTGAATCAGTACACTCTACTGACTTTTCCCCTGCTACCCACTGGGGTGAGTGTTTGTGAAGAAAATCAGAGCAGTTATAGAGAAAATAATCTAAAGTTTCCATATACAACTCAGTTGTACTTAAGTAAATTAGAGACGTTGTCACACATATATTTTTGTTCTTTTTGGAGGGAGAGAGTGAGACAAACTATTTGCGTGATTACCATGTAGTTTCTGATTATCTTCATATTCCAAGTTGACAGCCCAATTCAGGACTTCCAAAAAGTTTGATACCGGTGGAAAATTCTTCTGCATGCCACTTTCTTTTACCTGATCTCTGTTTATCTCCCACTCCAAGAGACCATTTGTAAACTGGGAAATTATGGTATTACCTGTTTTTTATAAACTGAACAACTTTTGTTAGGTAGCCTAAGCTCTATTCTCCCCTGCGGATTTTGGTAACTGTCCTGTCCCAGATTCAGTACCACCCTGACCCCAGCCCCAGTTGAGATATATTTTATTCCCTGGGGGCATACTCCTGCTTTGGATCTTTAAGTTTAGAGCACGATCTCCTAAAAATTACTGAACACAGAACTTTTTCACATCTCTGGTAAGCTGCTGATGGTAGTAGCTAGGGGCTCCTACTCTTAAGAATTTTTCCTCTAATTTTTAAAATTGCATACTCATTCTTTTAGGATACTTCCTTTCACACAGGGGCATGTAAGGAAGATTCCTTTGGATTTTCTTGTCTCACTTTCTTTCCCTGATACTGTGTTTTTGGAAGCACAGGGGTGATGATTGGAAACCACATTGAAATATTGGGGTTTTTTTCTAAATTTCATGTCCTGTAGTTTTGTCAGTTTCCTTATCAGCTTGCTATTGGTATTTTTATTTTTTTGGTTTTTCTCCTTTTGGTTGGGGGTAAAGGAATCTCATTTTGTGAGGTATCAGGGGAGGAATTACTAATGATCTGGTTTTATTCTGCTATCTTTATTCAGAAGCCTGAGCATGAGATAAAGGTTTTGGCTTCAACACAATATATGCATTTCTGAATAACTCCACACCCTGCAAAATTGTACTAAAAATAACTGGACTAATAGAAAAAAAGAAAATTATGTATCGATCACTCAAAACCTGCGCAACTTTGTAATCAGAGCATCAACAAAGAAAATAATAATCTAATTAAAATACTGGCACATGGGATAGGGAGGGTGGGAGGGAGACGCAAGAGGGAGGGGATATGGGAATATAAGTATACATGTAGCTGATTCACTTTGTTATACAGCAGAAACTAACACAACATTGTAAAGCAATTCTACTCCAATAAAGATGTTAACTTAAAAATAATAAAGGTGAGGTATAATATTATACTAATGCACTAAGGCAAAAAAAAAATACTGGCACAGCTAAAAGACACTGAATTTTTTTTTTTAATGGAAAACGTAGCTTGATGGAAAAAGAAATGAGGAAAGGTTGAGGTTACTGAGTTATGGAGGCCAGGACAAAATGCCCACATGTCAGGAGGACATCACAGCAAGGACTTCAAGGACAGAGCGTATAGCTAAAACCGAGCTAAGAGGGTGGTTGTCAGGTACGAGGGCATCCATGTGGTACTGAATACCTCTGCAACTTGTGGTCAGTGGCACTCATGTAGTTTGTGCTTTACTATTATTTGATGATGTAAAACATTATTGTGCTGGGGAAAAGCCCATAGGAAAATTTCATATGAAGATTCTCAACATATCCACAGTATTCTTTTATTTCCCAGTCAGCATGAGCTAGCTTGGATTACTGAAAGACACATGACAATGAAACAGATTGTACCTATTCATATGTAATATTTTCTAAGAGGATCATTTCAGCAAAATCTCTGGCTATATATTAACTTATAAAAATGATGCTACATCACAGATTTTAAAAATGATCTTGTCAGTGTTTTAAAATACTAAAACAAGAACAACTAAAGGCAGAAGAAATAATGAACATAATGCTTACTAAACATGCTTATGTTGTCATTCAATATGGAAAGACTGGGAATAATCTCTGCATGCAACAGGAAAAAAATTGATAAACTAGGGTACATCAATTCACTGGAATACAATGTGAACATTAACAAAGATTTATGATTACATGTATTATCAAGGAAAGATATTTAATATTATGTAAAAAAGTATGTAATATACATAACTCTGTGTGCATATATACCAAAATGTTAGCTGTGGTTATCTCAGTATCTCAATGTAATAGGATTCCAGTGATTTTTGTTTTTTCCCCCTTATCTGTATTTCCGTTTTTTTCTGTAATAAACTTATATTACTCTTGCAGTAAGATGAAGGGAAGTTATTATGAAAACTCACATCTGAAAATATTTTAGCTCTCTCAGCATTTTATAGCAGGAAACAGCAAGCAATATAATTTCAAAACCATAGGGGGCTAGTTTTAAAGAGCCTCTTCTGCTTTGACCTACTAGCATGGTAGAGCTTGGTGACGTGTGGACATGGCATGAAATGTGGGGCTGGGGTCTGGAGAGGTTATACCAACATTCACTTAAAAGTCTGTTAGATTTGGTCTATTGCAACATCCTAAGCTTATCAACAAACTTTATTTTCAGGGACCATCCGTCTCTTATGGAAACACTATTTCCTCCGAGGCACATGTGTATGCAACACAATGCAGACTCTTTGCTGGGGGAAGAAATGAGTGACTATAACAACAGGAAAGCGGGTTAATGCTACAGCATGAATCAAGGCACCAAAAGGACAAAATAAAAAAAAAGTGTTTTCTTGCATTTGCAAGTGTGACCACAGCATGGTTTGGGCCATCCAGAACAGGGACGATTCAGTTGGGTCTCTCTTATTTCTGAAACCGAGCAAACAGGGCTGGATCCCAGTGGCTCTGAAACAGATACGGTTCTTTGTGTTAGTAACATCTGCATCACTGTGAGTCAATGATTTACCTCCTCTGGGCCTCAGCTTTCCTAGTTGCAAAATGTTTGTGATGATCCCAGAGGTTCTCCTGTGGCTCTGAAATTCTACAGTTATAATTTAAGGGAATTCAATTAATATTAGTGGAGCACCTACTATGTGCAAGTATTATGCTAGGTTCTTCAGTGGGTACAAAGTGAGTAATATGTAGTCTCCCTCCTCAAGAAGCTGACAGTCTGATAGGAGATATAGACATACAGATAATTAAGGCAAAGTAAAAGTGCCACTAGAGCAGAATAAATACGATGCCCTGAAAGTTGTAAAGAGCTAGGATAGCCTCAGTAAGAGTTCTAAAGCGTTTCTCCTGGACTGTCTTCTTTAGGCATTTTCAATTTTTTGGCCATCTAGCTCTCTAAAATATGAACACATTCTTTTCAAAAACTCCAAACTGTAACAAGCCAATAAAAATAGGAATCTGCTTTGTTGCAAACACTAAAGGAATTCGCTCCAATAAAATAGAATAAACCCTCAGTAATTCAGACCAAGGAGGGTAAGAATTGAGATTTAATGCGAAGTCCATTATAGGATATGTGCATTATGTGATTTTAATGACTTGTAGTTTTACTTTCAAGGGTATACAGGAACATTGCCTAGAAATCTTTACAAAGTGACTTTTGTAGAATATAAAATTTGAAAGCCCCGTATATGTCTAGTCCAACCTTCTCAGTGTACCGGTGGGAAAACTCATACAAACTGGTTATTCAAGGCCCCAGAGAGAGGAGACTTTTTAAATGACACAGCAAATGTTCATAAATGTTTATTTGATGAGCTTGAATTTTCTTGAAAGTGCCTTGTTCTCCAATGTTCTCCATATTTCCTACAGTCTTGTTCAGTCTATTAATTTGAACTTTATGAATAGGAGAGAGATTTGGTAGCGCAAGTAAGCCTTCATCTATTTGCAGCTCTTTCCATTCATCTTGGTGCCAAACAGGCAATTTCTAGCCTATATTGTTAACATGAGGGGCACTGGAGGAGGAAGAAAGTCGACAGATACTAACTATCCTGGTGGTATTTTTCCAGGACAGGGGCCTGACCTTCTGCGGATTAGCTAACCATCTAGCAGATATTATTGAGAAAGGCTGTCAAGGCATCTTCAGGCCCCCAATTTTTCCTCTGCTGGACTGCTAAGGCTAAATTACATTGTTCTGAATTCACTCCTCTGGAATATAATTTTGTGTCACCAGCTGTCATGTGTGAGAGGTAATAAAACTTCACCTATTAGGTTAAATCATGTAAAATTGCTGCTTTGGTAGGTCCAAAAAATGGCAATTTCATTTGGTTGAACCTATATTTCACAGAATTAACTAATTAGATATTAACCACCCTCTTAGAGAGCAGATAATAGGACTCTAAAGGAAAGAGACACAGAAAAGTTACATATTGACAGAAAAAGGAGTTAGGAAAAAAAGGCATAGGATGGGAGGTTGCCAGGATAGCAGATGTGGGCGGAGCATCAAAAAGGGAAAGGATGAATAGTATATAAACTTGGTCTACTCTATACGGTCTTCAATGCCAGTTGTGTTCAGAGGTGCAAAAGAAAGCAGAGACATGATCTCCCTCAAAAAGAAAAGAGCATACAAATTGCTAGTGAGCCGTACAAGCCTATATAAAATCAAGAGCTGGATTATTTTCAGACCACACATATTACAATAATTCCAGAAAGAGAAAGATCACTCTAGGTGGTCAGGCAAGAGGCTAAAGAGGTAATATCTTCAGCTGAGCTTTGAAGGATCTGAGTAAGTAAGGGGACATGTACTCTACTCATGGCAGATTTTATCCAAAAAGAAAGTTGGCAGTTTCTAATGTGGATACAAAAAGGGGCCTCCATGCTCCAAAAACTGCTCTTCTTCTCTTCTTCCTTCCCTTGCTCGGGGTAGCATAGCATTTCATCATTTGTGATATAATTCCATGTGAATTAATTGATTATGTCTTCATCTTTGGATGCAAAAGAAAAAAAGGGGTGGATAGAGAGAGGGAAAACTCCCCTGGAAACAATGCTTATATAATTCCTGCCTCAATTTCCCTGTCATTGAGTGAGAAAACTCATGGGAATCCAAAAAATTAAAGTCCCATCTCCTAGGCTTGTGAATTCAATTTGTTTGAATTGGTTGCTAGAAAATAAATAAATAGACTGAAGGCAGGACCAAGTCCTTAACATCAGCACATTGAGGTTAAGCATGCAAAGGTTTTTAAGCATAAACAGAATACCTAAATAGCCCAAGAGGGAAGAAAATCATGCATTTGGGCTCAGTACAGGTGGTGTGACAGGGCGGCCAGGAAAAGGTAGAGGTATTCTGAGCAGAGTTCCCAGATGCTTCTGCATAAAAACAACTCTACCGCAATTATACCCCAATAAAGATGTTAAAAAAAAAAAAAAACTCTACCTATATTTCTGAGAATATGTCAGATAATGTATTTAGAGAAGGTATTTTTAAAGCTGTTTGCCCGTTTTGAACATTTGCGATCTTTGGATTTCTAGTGGGTTTCTGTTTTGTTTTTAATCATACAAACCGAAATATCTTCAGGATATGTTTTTACTAAGGATCGGGTGTGGAAGATATGAGATAAGGTGTTGGCAATAAAATTTTTTTAAAAAGTGACATCAGAACAAATCCAATAAACTGCAAGAACATTATCTATTGCAATAGTTTTTAAACTTTTCACTACCAGGCACAACTTTTATTATTCCTTCTCCTCACCCCAGGATTTGTGTTTTATAGGATAGTTATTGCTATCCAATAAAAATTTCATTCCATCTATGTTCCCACAACTTTTCTACTTCTGTTGTATTCCAGATTTTTAACAATCTACACTTAGGAAAGGGTCACAATATTATGAAATCATGTATCTAACTATGTAAAGTTAAGAAACAATAACACTTGCTAATCGTGGTATAGATTTGACTGTTCCTCTGTACTCACATCTAATATGCATGGCATCCTCAAAATTCACGTCATAATCTTCAAGAAATAATCAGTGGTTTTGATCAGGGAAGAATAGCTTTTTTATTCCTTTTCCCCCTCTTCTTTTTTATCTTCAGCCCTATTTTATTTATTTTTTCCTTCCAGTTGTATCAAGGTATAATTGACATACAGCACTGTATAAGTTTACGGTATAGCACATAATGATTTGACTTACATACATCATGAAATGATTATCATAACAGATATAGTGAACATCCCTCATCTCATATACATACAAAATCAAAGAAATAGAAAAAATGTTTTCCTTGTGATGAGAACTCTTAGAATTTACTCTCTTAACAATGTTCATATATAACATACAGCAGTGTTCATTATATTTATCATGTTGTACATTAAATCCCTAGTACTTATTTATCTTATAACTAGAAGTTTGTAGCTTTTAACTGCCTTCATCCAATTCCTCCCCTAACCCTGGCCTGCCTCTGGTAACCACAAATCTGATCTCTTTTTCTATGGTTTGTTTGTTTGATTTAGAAGTATGATGGACCTACAACGTTATGTTAGTTCCTGTTACACAATATAGCAGTTTGATATTTCTGTACATTTCAAAATAATCACCAGGATAAGTCCAGTTAGATATAAAGATATTACATAGTTATTAACTATATTCCCCACACTGTACATTTCATACCTGTGACTCATTTATTTCACAACTGGAAGCTTATACCTCTTAATCTCCCTCACCAATTTCTTTCCTCCCCCCACTCCCTCCGCTCTGCCAACCAGCTGTTTATTCTCTGTATCTATGATTGTTTGTTATATTTGTTCATTTGTTTTGTTTTTTAGATTCCACATATAAGTGAAATCACACAGTATTTGTCTTTCTCTGACTTATTTCACTAAACATAATACCCTCTAGGTCCATCCATGTTTTCTCAAATGGCAAGATTTCCTTCTTTTTGGCGGCTGAGTGATATTTCTTTATATTCATATACCACATATTCTTTATCCATTCATCTATGGGTTGCATTCATATCATACCTATTGTAAATAATGCTGCAGTGAACATAGGGCTGCATATATCATTTCTAATTCGTGTTTTTGTTTACTTTAGATAAATACTCAGGAGTGGAAATGCTGGGTCATATAGTAGTGCTATTTTTAATTTTTTGAGGAATCTCCATGTTGTTCTCCATAGTGGCTGCACCAGTTTATATTCCTGCCAACAGTGCGCAAGAGTTCCCTTTTCTCTACATCCTCTCCAACACTCGTTATTTGTTGTCTTTTTGATAATAGTCTTTCTGACAGGTGTGAGGTAATAATATCTCATTGTGGTTTTGATTTGCATTTCCCTAATGACTAGTGATGTTGAGCATTTTCATGTGCCTGTGGGCCATAATTATGTCTTCTTTGGAAAAATATCTATCCAGATCCTCTCCCCATTTTTAAATCAGGTTGTTTGTATTTTTTGATGTTGAGTTGTATGAGTTCTTTGGATATCAACACCTCATCAAATATATCTTTTACAAATATCTTTTCCCATTCAATAGGTGGCCTTTATGCTTTATTGATAGTTTCCTTTGCTGTGCAAAAGCTATTTAGTTTGATGTAGTCCCATTTATCTATTTTTCTTTTGCTTCCCTTGCCTGAAGAGTCATATCCAAAAACATACTACTGAGAATAATGTCAAAGAGCTTACTGTCTATGTTTTCTTCTAGACACTTTATGGTTTCAGGTGTTACATTTAAGTCTTTAATCCATTTTGAAATTATTTTTGTGCATAGTGTAATAGAGTAGTCCAGTTTGACTCTTCTGCATGTAGCTATCCAGTTTTCCCAATGCCATTTATTGAAGAGGCTCTTTTCACCATTCTATGTTCTTGCCTCCTTTGTCATAGATTAATTGCCCATATAAATGTGGGCTCTATATTCTGTTCCATTGATCTATGTGTCTACTTTTGTAGTACCATACTGCTTTGATTACTATAGCTTTGTAGTATAGTTTGAAATCAAGGAACATGATACCTCCAGCTTTGTTCTTCTTTCTCAAGAATGTTTTGGTTATTTAGGGTCTTTTGTGTTTCCATGAAAATTTTAGAATTATTTGTTCTAGCTCTGTGAAAAATGTCGTTGGTGTTTTGATAGGGATTGCATTGAACTGTAGATTGCCTGGGTAGTATGGTCATTTTAACAATATTAATTCTTCCAATCCATAAATACCGTATATTTTTCCACCTGTTTATGTCAACTACAATTACTTTCGTCAGTGTCTTATAGATTTTTGAGTACAAGTCTTTTAGCTCCTTAGTTAGATTTATTCCTAGGTATTTTATTCTTTTTGATGCAATTGTAAATAGAACTGTTTTCTTATTTTCTCTTTCTGAGGGTTTGTTGTTAGTGTATAGAAATGCAGCATGTTTCTGTATATTAATTTTGTATCCTGCAACTACCAAATTTATCGATGAGTTCTAGTAGTTTTTTTGGTGGTCCTTTTAGGATTTTTTATGTATAGTATCATGTCATCTATCATTTTATGTATAGTACATGTCAACTGTAAACAGTGACAGTTTTACTTCTTCCTATCCAATTTGGATTCCTTTTATTTCTTGTCTGATTGCTGTGGCTAGGAATAATAATGTCTTATTGAATAAAAGTGGCAAGAGTGGGCATCCTTGTCTTGTTCCTGATCTTAGGGGAAATGCTTTCAGTTTTTCACCATCCAATATGTTATGTATGGGCTTCTCATATATGACCTTTATTATGTTGAGGTATGGTCTCTCTATACCCACTTTGTTGAGAGTTTTTTACCATAAATGGATGTTGAGTTTTGTCAATAGTCCTTTCTGCACTTATTGAGATGATCATATGATTTTTATTCTTCAATTTTTTAATGTGGTGTATCACACTGATTGATCAGAAGATATTGAAAAATCCTTGCATCCCTGGGATAAATCCAATTTGATCATGGTGTATAAACCTTTAGTGTATTGTTGAATTTGGTTTGCTAATGTTTTGCTGAGGATTTCTTCATTTATGTTCATCAGTGATATTGGCATGTAATTTTCTTTTTTGTATGTGATATCTTTGTCTGGTTTTGGTATCAGGGTGATTCTGGCCTCATAGAATGAGTTCAGAAGCACTCCTTCCTCTGCAATTTTTCAGAATAGCTTGAGAGTAGGTATTAAATCTTTAAATGTTGGTAGAAATCATCTGTGAGGCCATCTGGTCCTGGACTTCTGTTTGTTGGGAGGTTTTTTAAAATTACTGATTCAATTTCATTACTGGTCATTGGTCTGTTCATATTTTCTATTTCTTCCTGGTTCAGTCTTGGGAGACTGTACATTTCTAGGAATTTGTCTATTTCTTCTAGGTTGTCTATCTTATTGTCTAATTGTCTGTGATAATCTCTTATGATTCTTTGTATTTCTGAGGTATCAGTTGTAACTTCTCTTTTTTTCATTTCTGATTTTGTAGATTTTGGCCTTCTTTTTTTCCTTGATGAGTCTGGTAAAGATTTGTCAATTTTGTTTATCTTTTTAAAGAAACAGCCCTTAGTTTCATTGGTCTCTTCTATATATTTTTTACTCTCTATTTCATTTATTTCTGTTCTGATCTTTATGATATTTTTCCTTCTACTAACTTTGGGTTTTGTTTGTTCTTTTCTAGTTCCTTTAGGTATAAAGTTACAATATTTATTTGAGATTTTTCTTGTTTCCTGAGGTAAGCTTGTATCACTATAAACTTCCCTCTTAGAACTGCTTTTGCTGTGTCCCATAGATTTTGAATAGTTTTGTTTTCATTTTCATTTGTCGCTAGGTATTTTCTGGTTTCTTCTTTGATTTCTCCAGTAATCCACTGGTTGTTTAGTAGCATATTGTTTTGCCTCCACATGTCTGTTTTTTTTGCATTTTTTTTTCTTGTAGTTGATTTCTAGTCTCATAGCTTTGTGGTTGGAAAAATGCTTGATATGATTTCAGTTTTATTACATTTACTGACCAAATTTACTTAAGTTTGTGGCCTAGTAGGTGATCCATCCTGGAGAATGCTCTATGTGCACTTGAAAAGAATCTGTGTCCTGATGTTTTGGGATGGAATGTCCATATATTTATATATATATATATATATATATAAAGTTCATCTTATCTAATGTGTCATTGAAGGCCAGTATTTCCTCATTGATTTTCTATCTGGATGATCTGTCCATTATGTAATTGGTGTGTTAAAGTCCCCTAGACTTTGGTGTGTCTAGTCCCCTAGACTCCCAAGCACTGAGCCACCAGGGAAGCCTGTCTGTAGAACTTTTCATCTCTTCTTCAAATCTGAATGAAAACCTTGCTGGATATAGTATTCTCTCTTTTTTTCATAGTAATTGTAATAGTTAATATTTATTGCCATTTAATATATGTCAGGCACTGTTTTAGGGTCTTTATTTAATGAATGTTGATCTTTAACATTGAATGATCTCAATCCCAAAGAATTAAAATTGTAAGTTTAGTGTTTTGCTGTTTTAAGACCTGTCAACTAGTGTGTCATTGGAGTTCTTCCTTCCTAGAAATTTCTCTTACATAGGAACTATTATATGATGCAGTTGACAAACATAGGGAAGGGGTGTGGATACAAAAACTCTATGATCACCCCCTAGACCATTAAAGATTGAGTCATTATTCTATGACATAAGCCAAAATTGTGTTTGTTTTTGCTGTCTCTCATTAGTGTTTTGTTTAGGCACAGAGGGTAGGGCAACAACTCCTCCTCCTACAAAAGCTCCAGGCTTTACCTGCTATCACCTTACTTTTTTTTTTCTAATTAGTTATCTATTTTATACATATTAGTGTATATATGTCAATTCCAGTCTCCCAATTCATCCCACCAGGATATAGTATTCTTGATTGTAGGTTTTTTGCTTTCATCACTTTAACTATATCATGCCACTCCCTTCTGGTCTGCAGGGTTTCTGCTGAAAAGTCAGCTCATAACCTTATTGGAGTTCCCTTGTACATAACTTGTTGCTTTTCCCTTACTGTTTTTAATATTCTCTCTTTATTTTTAATTTTTGCCATTTTAAATACAGTGTGTCTTGGTGTGGTCCTCTTTAGGTTGATCCTGTTCAGAATTCTCTGTGCTTTCTGGTTCTGGATGTCTGTTTCCTTTCCCAGGTTAGGGAAGTTTTCATCTATTATGTCTTCAAATAATTTCTCTGCCTCATTCTCTCTCTCTCTCTCTCTTCTCCTTCTTGGACGCCTATAATGCAAATGCTAGTACATTTGATGTTGTCCTAGAGAGTCTCTTAAACTGTCCTAATTTCTTTTTATTCTTTTTCTTTTTTTCTGTTCTGCTTCTATGATTTCCACTACTCTGTCTTTCAGATTACTGACCCATTTCTCTGTATCATCTAGTCTACTGTTGGTTCCTTCTAGTTTATTTTTTTTTCAATTATTGTATAATTCATCTCTGGTTCTTCTTTATATTTTCTAACTCTTGTTAAAACTTCTAAATTTTCATTCTGCTCATCCCATCTTTCTCCAAGTTCTTTGATCATCTTTATGATCATTACCTTGAACTCTTATGGGTAGATTGCTCATCTTCACTGTACTTATTTCTTATTCTGGGGATTTATCCCATTCCTTCATTTGGAACATAGTTCTCTTTCACCTGATTTTGCCTAATTTGCTGTCTTTACTTCTATGTATCTGGTAAGTTGGTTACATTTCCTGACCTTGGAGAAGTCGCCTTTTGTAGGAAACATCTTATGTGTCCCAACTCTGGTCACTGGAGCTATATGCTGTAGGGATTCCCCCTATTTGGGTTGCATGGATCCTTCTGTTGTGATGGGTTGACTGCTGTGGGTGGTCTTGTAGGTGTGGCTGGCCCTTGGTCTGGTTGTTTGTCAGGTCCTGCCTTGGGCAGAGGCTGCCAGCTGCTGGTGGGTGGAGCTGGGTCAAGAAGTGGCAGGCTGAAGAGCCCAGGGTCTCAGGGCTAGTGCTGGCCTGCTGGTGGGCACAGTTGGCTTCTGGGATGAATGGTTGCAGGGCTGGAGGTCCCCAGTCTAGTTCTGGCCTCCTGTTGCGGGGGGTGGGGGCAGTTATTTACATGGCTGGCTGCAGGGTCCAGGTTGTCCCAAAGCTATGTTGGCCTGCTGGTGGTGAGACAGCATCCCAGGTTGATTGGCTAAGGGGCCCAAGGTGTCCCAGAGCTGGTGTTGGCCTGCTTCTTGGCAAGGCTGGAGCCCAGGGGGTTCCAGGTCTTGTGCGGGCCTGCTGGTGCATCAGTTGGGTCCTGACATGGGCAGGCTATGGGGCTGCAGTTGTCTTGAGTCTGGTGTCTGCCTGCTGGTGTGTGAGACTAGGCCCAGGGCTAGTGCCCACCCACTAGTGGGTGGAAATTGGTCCCAGGGTCTCTGGCTGCAGAGCCCTGGTGGTCCCATGGCTAGTGCTGATGCACTGGTGTGCAGGACTGGGTCTTGGGGTAGCTGTGGGGTCAGGGGACCTTAAGGAAGCCAGCCTGCTGGTGGGTGGGGGTCATGTCCTTGCCCAGCTAATTGCTTGGCTTGGCCTGAGGTGTCCCAGTACTGGTGCACACAGGCTAGTAGGTGGGGAGGGGTCCTGGTGCTAATAAGCTAGAGGGAGAATTCCACAGTGGTGCTTGCCAGCAGCAGTGTCCTCATGGTAGAGAAGCTTCTACAGATGGCTGACATCAGGCCAGTGTCTGTGTCCCCAGGGTGAACTCCAGTTGCTTCCTGCCTCTCCGGGAGGCTCTTTAAGATCAGCAGGTGGATCTGAACCAGGATCATTTCAAATTACTGCTCCTACCCTGTATCCTGGAGCGTGTGGGATTTTGTGTGCACCCTTTAAGAGTGGAGTCTTTATTTCCCACAGCCCTCTGACTCTCCCAAAAGTAAGCCCCCCTCTCTTTCAAAGTCAAACTTTCTGGGGCCTCATCTTTCTGGTGCAGGACTCCTGGGTTTGGGGAGCCCAGTGTGGACCTTGGACCCCTCACTCCTTGGGGAGAACGTCTGCAATTGTAATTATCCTCCTGCTTGCGGTCCACCCACCAGGGGACTGGGTACTCTGTCTCCATCCCTCCTACCTGTCTTACTGTGGTTCCTTCTTTATCTCTTTGTTGTAGAAGATCTTCTCTGCTAGATTCCAGTCTTTCTCATCAGTAGTTTCTCTGAAAATAGTTGTAATTTTGGTGACCTGTGAGGGGAGGTGAGCTCAGGCCTTCTCTACCATCTTGGCCACACACTCTTAGCTGCTTCCTTCTAATGAATAGAATATGACAGACGTCTCCAGCCCTATTTTTAATATTTTATTCAGTCCTTCTGGTCATTGTTTCCCTAACGCTAAACAATTCATGTGTACATCTATGTTCTGATTTTCAAGTTTTAACAGAAATTAGTAAATCTTTCCTATGCCAGATGAAGAATTTGTTTTACAGTAATCACTCTCCCTTTCCCATCCTTTCACCAATTTTGTTACTTATATTTTGACCTTAGTTCTGCACCTGTTTATCAATATAACTTTAACTGGTAGACCTAAACTTATAACTCTTAATACATGAATCTTCAACAGCATGCCTTAAACTCCCATTATAGAAGCTGAACTTCTTTTCAACTCCACCTTCCAATCTGTTAATCCTACCACTATAATTTTTTATTATGAAAATTTTCAAATATGTACAAAGTAAAAACAATAATATAGTGAACTCCCCTATACTCATCACTCAGTTTCAACAATTATCAAAGATCTGCTATTCTTGTGTCATTTATATCTTCATTCTTCACTCCTTCATTTGATTATTTTTTCCATTACTTTATTATTTTCCCTTACCTAAAATTGTCAAATGTTACATTTGCCTTCTCCAGCCAGTTTTTTATTTTCCTGAGAAGTAATATAATTCTAGCAAAAAGTTTAAAAGTTTATTTATTTTTGGCAACCTGAGTAGACTATTTGAAAATGGATGTACAATTTCTGTTAGCTTCTTTGAGGTGATAAGAATAGTTCATGGCTCCACCATGACTATCATCCTCATCTCCTGAGTCCATAGTTCAAGTCCATAATTCCCCTGAGAAGCTCGTAACCCAAAAGTGCATACAAGATTCTTACAGCTCAAAAGCAGTAAGATGTGGATGACAGATGCAATGTCTCAGCAAGACGAGGCAGGAGAGGAAAGGTACTGTTAATTAATAGAAGGATTTGACTGCCAGGCTAAGTAAGCATTTTGAAGTGCAGTAGAAAAGATGCTCGATGAAGAAAAGATATTTGGGGGTCAATGAGATCTAGTATTTTCTTCTGGATTTCTCCACTTGTATTTTTGCATATTTGTCTGTTCTAGATTCAGTGTCTACTTTGTAGAACAAACGTGTCCTCTGCTGCAGTTTGCCTCATATTTAACTTGAAACAGACTTGCCTAATTTCCCGTTATGGCACCACAGAACAAGAATTAGTTTATAATAATAAATCTCTTATGAATGTCAGGTGTCACTGTGATAAGCAAATACAGTGTTGGGGGCAGAGATCTGTTGGGAGTGGAAGGAGAGCCCCACTACCCAGCAAAGGGGCTCCACCTGCCTGGCTCTGGGTGGGGGTGGGTAGAGTATGGGCCTGCTTCGGACAGTTCTGACATGGTACTTATTTCCCTTACCTTGTCCCTCCCCTCCTCCGGTCCCCCGTCTACTGCTGCAGCCCTCTCACCTGCCTAGGGCTTTCATGCCATCCTTTGGCTTCTGGAAACTTGATACAACCTAATACTTCATGTCTGCGATGGACTTTTGATGGGACCACTTAGCTGGGCTACAGTCTCCAGTTATACAATCAAACACTACTCTAGGTGTTGCAGTGAGGTGTTTTGTAGATGTGACTAAAGCCCATAATTACTTGACTTTAAGGGAGATAATCTGAAATAATCCAGGTGGGCCAGATTCAGCAGCTGAAAGGCCTTAAGAGCAGAGCTGGTGAAGAAGAAATTCCACCTTTGGACAGCAGCTTCAGCCTATACAGAGAGCTCCAGCCTGCCCTTCCTGAGAGCATGTCCTATGGATTCCAGACTTACTGAGCTGGCCTTCACCAGGATCTAAGCCAATGCCTTGTAATAAATGTCTTATATATTATCTCCTACTGGTTCTGCTTCTCTGGTTGGACACTGACTGGCACAGTGTTCCACAGTTTGCCCCAGATTGTATTTGGTCCTGGAGCAGAGCTAGAACTTGTATGTGAAAGTTAGGGCAGCCTCATAATCAAGAGATGGTATGGCAATCTGTCAGAGAAGATGTAGGAGCAAATGATTTTACAAATTTACAGCTAGAGAGTCCTGCCGATCCCAAGTGGAATTTTGGCACAGGCGATAGTAAACACTGCTGCCAACTACATAAGAAAAAGGAGCAGAGACAGAAGGGGGAAGGCCTCCCTAGCCACTTGCTAGGGAGACACATTCTTGCAGAGACTGCTGCAAGGGCAAGAAAACCACCAGGTCCTTGAGCTGTCCCCAGTCTGAGTTACCTCTGCCAGAGAACCTCCCTCTCTTTAGGAGGCTTTTCATATCCATTAGACTATCTGATCACGTGAGCCACGCACAGGTGACTCTGGGAGTCCAGGAATCCCTGTATTTCCAGATCTAACTCTGGAATTTAAGAGATAAAGTCGAATTAGGGAGAAGAGAACAAGAAAGCAATGTTAACTGGTTGGCATTAACATTTGCCTTTGGGAAACATTTTTAGGTCCATGAAGTAAAAGAAATAAGTACAAGCTTGAGAGCTACCCACACTGAGAGCTTTAGCAAACTTTCTAAGCAAATCCACTCAGCTTTCCCATTTGTGGGACAGAGACAATACCTACTACAGGCTTTAGAGCAAACAAAGTATGTTAAGTTCTGGGCACATGGAAATGACGTTCCATAAACCTTAGCTCCCTTCTATATGCACAGACTCACAGGGAAAATAAAACGGTTGCAGGAGCCCTAAAATGAAGATTTCCAGCATCAGAGCCTATTCCTTCTTTCCTGTATATGTCTTTGCTAATGTTTTCTGATGACGTTTGAATTCGTATTATGTTCTTCCCTTTTGTCTGAAGACAAAAATCATTTTACTTTCCACTCTGGTGAAAAGTCACTAGATTCTGGGTGCTCAGTAAGCATCATTTATCCAAATACGTGAGGATTGCAATACAGTTTTGAAAAACAGATACATAGGGCTTTCCCAGTCTCCTGAGTCAACGAAAGAGTCAGAAATAGATTCTAAAACTGCTGATCCATTGTCCTGTGGTCTGCTAGCTCAAGGAATTTTTCTTTTAATACCTCTATATGTAATTAAGTGTTCAGTTCTTCAATCATGTAGTTTCCCTCTGCTTGTAACTTTTTTGCCGATGGCCAAGGGCATTAACTCCTTCCTTCCTTAGGCAGTAGAGCCTTGGGAAAAAACTCAAAGAGAAACTCTATAACCCTGGGAATGCACCACAAAAATGTAACGAAGGAGACGTTTATTGGCTAATGATAGAAAGAGTTACCCAGCAGGTTTGAAACTGAAGATGGGCCTCTAATCTCAGTGATACATCAAATACAAAAGTTAACGTTTCCAAATTCCTAGAAATATCACATTTCCTTATAGTCTTCCGCTGCTTTATGTTCCCTAGAGATTGTTTTTCCCTATTTCTTAAAATGAATTTGCTTTTCTCCTGAGGAGCTTCATAAAATTACAGAATTGTTTCACAATAGAAAAAAAATTCTCTGAGCAAGAGGGTGAAAAGAGCAATATATCATATCCCAAGTTGTGTGAAATTCCTCAATATGTGATAGGAAAGTCAAGACATAGATACACAATGGATTCTTATTTTCCATGTTCTCCTCCAGTGGAAAGGGGCTCAAGTTCCAACTCAGAGCACATTCAAAAGTGTGTTGTGATCACGCTAGGGAGGAACCTGAAAATTCGGCCAAAGTGAGTTAATCCATCGTTGAGCGGTAGTTGAACTAAGGGGTGAATCAGCAGTTGAACACTTTTGAGAATTTCGGTTGATTCTAGTGGTCACAGGGTTGGCTACTTTGTCCAAAACAGAAAGGGAAAAACTAAAAATGTGTTCCAAGTGGATGGCTATAGGAAAGCTTTTCTTCCTTTGTTGGTGTTTCTGGCATTAAGTCTTCACCTCTTTTAAGCAGCGTGGACTGGTTGGAACTGGAGGCAACACAAAACCCTCCCTCCCCAGTGAAACCCAATTTGCCAGCTGTGGAAGTGATTATGGTCCCTGTTGCTAAGACTCCCTCTGACCAGTGGGAAGAGATCATTAGATCTAAAGTTGGCCTTGGGCCTGGCCTTGAATAGCAAGCAAATGGCAACATTTGGTACCATTCCCTTAGTGTTTCTATTTCTATTCACAGTACAAAATGGTTTTCTCAGCAGGATATGAACAATGATACGAAAGACCCAACATACTTGCTCTATTGAAAAATTGGCCATGAAAATTAAAAGCAGACATGTGTAAGGAAATTAAAACTAGAACGTATTAGGAATGCTTTCAGCAAAAGCAATAGAAAACCCAACTAAGAGTAACTTAAGCAATAAAAACATTGAATTAGCTCACATAATAGGCCTGGAGGTGGGTGGGCAGTTCCAGGTTTGGTCTGAAAGCTCACTAATACCATCGAGGTACTACTCTCCTTCTATCCTTTCTGCCCTACTGTCCTCAGCATGTTGGCTTTTAGGTTTATGGTCATAAAATGGCTGCTGCAGCTCCAGTCATCATGACCTTGTTCTAGCATCCCAAGCAAGAAAAAAGGGACAAGAGCAAAAAGCTATTTTCACCTAGGTCTAATTTTTAGTCCCAACAGAATCTCCATTATATCTCTTTGATGAAACTAAATGTCACATTCACACCTAGACTGGCTAAGGGGCATAGATGGGCCCAACTTATTATACCAGTGTTCATTAACCAGTCGTGACTTTTATTCCCTGGGTCTGAGGAGGGGTGTACTTTCAATGAGATCAAGGGGCTCCACTTACTACCTGAATAACATCTGGAGTTCTTTTAGGTAGGAAGAATGATTGCGAGGCAATCACAATCACCAGTGTCTGCCACAATCCGTCCTCCCTCTCCCATCAGGCTGAAAAACAAGGTGGAATAGTACACAGTTGATGCCTCTAAACTTATTCAATCCTATACCCAAAATTAAGAGTACTGGATTCATTCCTTTTTTTTTTTTTTCCCAAAGAATTCCTAAAATAAAGATCACACAGTTCCTTTCAGGAAAACTTTTCTGGGACTAGAAATAGTCCCAGAAATAGTTTCCTAAAATATATTTTGAGATATTCATTTATCACTCCTTAGGATTTTTTAAAAATTCATTTAAAAATATGAATTGACACCAGTGGTCAGCCTTGTTTACCAAAGTTCAACATTTTTGAAACATACAATTGTGAATTTTTTAAGAAAAGGGGGGGTCTATTTGAAATGTGGTTGAATAAACGTGATATTTGTTGCACTATGAAATGCTGACAAATGACACAGCTGAAATGTTGCTCTATTTTTCTCAAAGGACTCTGTTCTGTTTCTCGATGTAGGTGATGTTTTGGGGAATGTTTTCAGGATGTTTAGGAATTTTTACTCAAAAATAAATTTGAGGTGATACTAACCAAACTCTCTCTCCAGAGACAATTTAAGTTATTTTTCCTTATCTCCTTATAGAGTATTTAGTTATGTGGCATAGAAATTGGAGATATTTCTTCCTAGGTATGACTCATAGTTAGTTTTTTCCACAAAGCATTGTACTTTGTACATTAAAAATGTACTTTGAGAAATCTCTATATGTCCAGAAATGCCATAGTTTTTTTTTCTGACAGTCATTTAACCTGTGGGGTGGGGAGTACTATCTATAAAATTACACATGTGAAAATGAGTTTCACAGCTTATTTGCTTTAAAATTGCAATGCAGAAAACTTAGATTATCTCACAACAGAGGCACAAAACTGGTGTTGACAAATGTAGTAAAGGAAACTAATCATGTGAAACTTTTGGAATTCTTATTTTTAGAATACCTGTCTGAGAACCTTTAAGATATTTTTTAGATTTCTTTATGTTTTAGTCATGGAGCAATACAGCAAGCATTTAGGAGCTTGGATTTGGGGCAAACATATAAGTTCAAGTTTTGCTTCTATCAGTTACTACTTGTCTAACCTCGGGCAATTTGATGAATTTCTTTGAATCTAAATCCCCTCATCAGTTAAATGGGATTAAAAATTGTTAAAGCATAAGGGTTTATAAAGATAAAATAATCCTCATACAAATATAAAATGAATGCATATCAAAGATTTTTAACTCATTAATTAATGAGCAAAATGTTTAACTGTTGTAACTGGCACAAAGGAGAATCCACATACACACACACACACACACACACACACACACACGTGCGCACATTTCCACCAAACTTTATTTACATTTCAATTAACAAGAATCATTTGCATTGCGTCAGTTTTCTGCAACTTGCCAAGTTGTAAAATAACTCAGACAATGAAAGAGGCAGATAACCCACCCACCTGGAAGAATGTGCTAGATGGGACGGACTACCTAAGGCATCCATTGACTGCTTCTAGGGAGAATGAATGCAATCAAAAATATGAAGGCAATTTTAGACAATAATCGGGTACCTGAGTCTGAAATCAAAGATCTTCTGATTTGCAAGAGCTTGGCTTTTGAGAGTAAAAGATTTTCCTAAATTCCAAACACTTCCTTTAAACATCAAGAAAGGGTCTTTAAACACCAAGAAAGGGTCTTTAAACAAGAAAGGAGAGCACACTGGGTGCGGTGTCATTTTCTCACTCTTTCCAAGTCTGAACCGAGGAGGCTGGAGATAAAGGGAGAGGAAACCCAGACTCTGACTGAACGTGTTCCTCGATACTCGCCTCAGGGTTGTTACCTACAAAGGGCAAGAGAAGCTCCAAGGTGGAGTTCTGGATAAGGATGCTGAGAGCAGAGGAGACTTTGACTCCACTTCCCACCTGGAATTCTGCAAGGAGGCATCCTCACAATATTTCCAACTTTTGTTTGGGGTGGTTGTGATAAAGAAAATGTGGCAGTATGAAATATGCAGGGTGAGGGAAAGCCCAATATAACAACCTCCGTCCCCGATGCCCTAGACCTGGCTTGGGGGACATCCCACAGGTGTGTATCCCCACACACACATTTGGGGTATCCTCAGTGCTGGGTGAGGAGAGGAAGGTGCAGAGGACTCAGATCTCCAGAACCTGGGGCTCAGACAGCAGGAGATGCTGGCACTGCCCACAGGCAGACAAAGCCAGGTACAGACGCTGCAGGACAGAGGCCAGAACCATCGTCCACGGGGGACAAGACATCTCAACAGAGACCAGAGAGAAAAGAGGCAGCATCCCGGCATCCAGACAAGGCCCCATACACACACTCAGACACTCAGACAGACAACCTCCTGAGGTTCCTTGAGAGAGGAGGAAATTCAGTATGAAGTTTGACATTTCCAATAACTGAGCTTGAGCCCTGAGTAGATTATTTACCCGCAAGTGTCTGTACTCCAGCCCACAATGACTGAATCGACCTGAACTGGACAGCTTCAGTTATTTCCACTATGGCGTTAGGCATTAGGCACAACAGTGACACACGTGAGACCGCACATTGCTGATGTTTTACAAAAATACTATGAATAAACCCATCCTCCCCAGTAACTTACTCGCATTTTGTAAACACCTCTACTGGAAGCATCTCACCCTCTTTTATATATTATAATTATTCTTTATATAAGTATTGCTCTCTTACTAGATTCTGGTGAGACCCACTAGATTCTGGCCAGACATGTTTTATGCATCATTTTGTAACACCTACCCTGTACACAGCAGGTGCTCAATAAATATTTATTGAACTGAGTTATGGGTTTTTTCTGAAATTAAAGTTTCAGTATTTCTTTTTTCAGTGGATAAATGTATTTTCCACTCTGCAACAATTTCAGAGCTAAAAGGGTATTAATGGTTTTACTTTTATTTCTATCATGTATCTTCTTTTTTATTGAGGGACAGCAAAGTGATTCGGTATATATATAACCGAATCACTTTGCTGTACACCTGAAACTAACACAGCATTTAAAATATGTATATATATGTATATATATTCTTTTTCAGATTCTTTTCTATTATAGGTTATTACAAGACATTGAATATAGTTCCCTGTGCTTATCACGTATTTTCTAATTGCAAAATCATTAAAGTGTATGTGTATACACTCATACGTGTATACAGATGTGTATATATACATACATGTGTGCACATACCTGTATAGTGATGGCATCACATGGCTCTTCAGTGGCTTGATTTCTCTGTATTGACCAGTGTGCCTTCACCATACAGGCCATGGTCATGGTCTTGTACTCTGCTGGAGTATTTGAGCAAAATCATGCGGGCACCCACGCCTCTCCAGGAGAGCACCTGGCTCCCTTTTCACGCAGCTGACCACGGTCGGGTTGCCGCCAGCCACGACACACTAAACCTCTGTTGAGCTGTCAAAGTTGTTTTATCCTGCATGGCTAGATCATTTTTTTCCCTGACGTGTTGAAATTAACCCGGAACTCATCATTGCACAAAGTCGCTGAATTGTTGTTTCCAACAGACATTTCCTTTTACTTAACAGTCTTGTTTTTACCTGCCTGAAATTACAGTGTCTGGCATATAGAGGTGCAAGCTGCATGAGTACAAGGACGACAGAAGCGTGCAAACCTCAGCATTGCAGAGTGGCTGCTTGGCCCATGCTGCTATCTGGCCCCAAGGACAAGTCCCTAAGTACCTCCTAGGAAGAGGACCTGCTGGCCAAGATGTTGCTGTGAGATCCCAGAGCATGACGTCAAGTGCTACCCCTCTCTCCCGTGATATCGTCCCATTCCTGGTGACTCTTGCCTCACTACTGATTCTGCACGCTGACTCAGCGCCCTTGCTCTGTTTGCTGACACCGGTCATTCCTCTTTGGAACTGTTCTCCACGATACTTGACTGCATCCTGATAAGCATTATCCTGCTCCACCCGACTCGTCTCCCACTTGCTAAAGGTGGTCTCGGGCTGCAGAGGTGAGTACCATTCTGGCTTGCCTTTAACTCGTTCTCTCCCTGGATACTTATGAGATGTCTCAAGTGATAGCTCTGTTCATTGCCAGCCAAGGGAAGGTTTCATGACCCATTGTGTCATCTCTCCCTGACAACCAATTCTAATGGCACTTTCTAAGCATTCATTAAGAATGTGCTTAAGTGTGCCTTACCAAACAGCCCGAGATATCACCAACTTTTGGTGGACTGTTCTCAACACGTGTTAATGGATTGGTTTTTTTGTCTTTTTACTCTGGGTGGCTAAAATGTGAACTTTTATGACTACTGAAAAATTTTGCGCCTTTGTAGTCCAAAATATGGGGTCTTCATAAAATCTTCCTGACTTTTCAACTGCAACAACTTAAGTTTAAAGTGCACAATAATGTTTAAACAGCATTCAAAACAGATTTATTAAAGTTTCAGACCATATAACACAACTCTGCACAACATACTCTTATTTCAGATTCTATTACAAAAGATGGCTACCATACATGGGGAGGTTTTGCTGGCCCCCTTGGCTTATAGAATTCAAGTGCAGGCCAGCTGTGAGAAGGAAATTCACTGCTTACAACCAGGAAGATGCAGATGGTTTATATCATTCCTATCATCTAAATTATTAAAGTGAAAATGTTTAAAACAGCACCTGGACTTTATAAAACCTCTGTGCTACAGATAGATTCCAAATTGTTTAGCAATACAATCATAATGGCTTATGTTATTTTCTAAGAAATTTTCTTTTGAAATTATATTACTGTTTGATGCTTTCCAAAGTTGATTTGTGGGTAGGGGTCTAGTCTGAGAGGAATCTGCTTTTATTTTTGAGTGATAGCAACATGAAAGAAACATATTTTTACCTCTTTTGCCTTTTTTGTCTTTCAAATTTCTCAGAAACATCTAAACTTTAGAACACCAGGCAGTCCTTCTAGGTTGAGCTCAATGAGAAAAGCAAATTAGAAAAAGTTCTCCAAAATGTAATAAAGTGGTTTGAAAATGTCAGACTACTTATATGAAATAGAAGACTGTATTGGTTAAAACAATAAAGATTTTGGCCCAGTTAATTACAGCAAATTAAAAATTTCACCAATGGTTACTCCCTAGATACGAAGGCAGAAACAGTCAATTTAGATAACCAGTCAATTTGGACTTTTAAAAAATTAAACAGAACATTTGATTGAAATGGTTGCGGGACAAATTCTTTTCAGTGTCTATCTGGCTTTCTGTGCCCAAAAGGTCATGAATCGTGTGTGCAAAAAAACTATAGGGCAACCAGTAACTTACCTAGGTAATACACATTACACTGAACCCCAGGTCTTCACTTGCAGAAGCACAGACTCAATAGAGGTTCTATCAAAATAGTGAAAAGAATACAGAGAAATGTGCTCTGGGACTCTTTTGAAGCCAGTTATTTTCTTTTGCATAATTTACTCCAATTTTGTCAAATTCATATGGAATTGACTTTTAAATAAATAAAATGATAGGAGATAGTTCTGGCCAATTAACTTTCAAAAAGATTTTGTTGTTTTTGTTTTTGCCTTTGTTTATAACTCTTTATACAACAGAATAGGGTCTTTACTTCTTGTGTAGGATCATTCAGGGTCTCATGCTCCTAATTCTGGACTTGAGTTCTTTTTCAAAACACCATATGTATATGTGAAATGTAGGTGATGAGGCTGAACATGGACTATCTCCAGGGTACAGGATGAGAGTTGATTTGTTTTTACATATTCTATGTTACGAGTTTCTTTCCATCTTGTTCCCTTCTTTACTTTAAAAATGAATTGCAGTGTACTATCAATTATATGAGACTCTCAAAAAAAGATGCTTGCCTGTCATATTATTAGTATATATATATATATATATATATATATATATATATCTTTATACATCAATTTTTAGGTTGCATAATCAATTTTACCAATATTTTATTCTCTTAACAAATCAAATTCAACCTATGGAAGCAATCTCTCAAGACTGTCAGCTGAGAGTACACAAAATTTGCAAAGTACCTAAATTAGAATTTTGTTGCCAATATTTGAACAGCTGCAGGAGGCACACAGAGAATATGTTGTTATCACAATTTACTTACTTATTTGTGCCTAAAATATTGATTCCAAAAGAGTTTAGGGCAAAATGGGATGTAGAGCCTTCTGATTAGAGATGAAACTATTATTCCATTTGCAAAACTACCAAATGGGACAGAAGACAAGCAGCCTATCAAATAACAGAGTGGTAGAGCTCAGGTTGAACTTCCCCTGTGTTCCTTTCAACATCATTCATCGTATAATCATCGAGAGCCTGCTGGATGCCAGATAAGTGCTGGATACTGGGAATACAAGGGTAAATAAGACATCATTCCCACCTTCCAGAACTGCAGGAAGAATGGGTGGATGGATAGATAAATGGGTAAATCACTATCAAATATGGTAGCTCTGGAGTTAGAAACATTAACTTGGTGAGCACACATGTGTGCGTGCGCGCGCACACACACACACACACACACACAGACAGTCTACCTGGTCTACCTCTAAATCTAAGTTTTTCATACACTTTAACCACAGTGTTCTTCAAAATGCAAATCCAATTACATCATCATTGCTCGCCCCGATTAAAATCCTTTTATGGTTTTCTACTCCTTTGAGAATAAAAACAAAACTCCTTAACATGGCAGCCTGCAAGACCCCAGATCACCCTGCTCTGGTGTCCCCCTGTGTCCTCTTCACTCTCTGGGTTCCAGCCATTCAGGCTTATGATTTTTCTAAACGACTTTATACAATCTATTGATAATACATACATACCATAATAGTCACTCTTCACCTGTTTAAAGTGAACAATTTAAAAAATTTTTGGTGTATTTAGAGTTTTACAAACATCATCACAATGTAACTTTGGAACATTTCCATCACCCTATAAGGAAACCTTACCTCCATTTACAGTTATTCCTTGAGGCAACCCCTAATCTACTTTCTATCCTTACATTTTTGCCTTTTCTGGACATTTTATGTAAATATAACCATATACTATGCATCCTTTGGTGACTGGCTTCTTTCCCTAAGCATTATATTTTTGAAGGTCATCCCTGTTGTGAGCATGTATCAGTACTTCGTTTCTTTTTATTGTAGAATAGTATTCTATTGTATGGATAGACCACATTTTGTTTATCCATTTCTCAACTGATGGACATTTAGGTTGTTTCTATCTTAGGAGTATTATAAACAATGCTACTCTGAACATTCATGCACAAGTCTTTGTGTGGGCATATATTTTTGCTGCTCTTGGGTAGATATCTAGAAGTGGAATTGCTAGGTCATATGATGTCTATGGGTTTTTTTGTTTATGAAAAACTGTTTTCCAAAGTAGTTCCACAATTTCATATATTCCCACCAGCAGTGTACAAATGTTGCAATTTTTCCACGTTCTTGTCAGCCCTTGTTACTGTCTACCTATTATAGCTATCTTTGTGGGTGTGGAGTGGTATCCCATCATGGTTCTGACTCACATTTCCCTAATAACTGATGAAGTTTAACATCTTTTCATGTGTTTATTGAATATTTGTATATCTTCTTTGGAGAAATATCTATTCAAATCGTTTGCCCATTTTTATTGGGTTGTCTTTTCATTATTGAGTTGTAAGAGCTCTTTATATGGATACAGGTCACTTCTGAGATATAAGATTTGTGAATATTTTCTCCCATTTTAAGGGTTATCTTTTCACTTTCTTGATGGTGTCTTTTGAAGTACAAAAGTTTTTAATTTTTGTAAGTTCAATTTATCTATCTTTTTCTTTTATTCTGTGCACTTTTAATGATTTATCTAAGGAATCATTGCGTAACTCAACTCTGGCTTATTCTTACTCTCTTCTTTTTGTTGTAACCCCTCCCACCCCAACCGTTGTACATGCTATTCCCTCAGCCTAGAACACTCTTATCCCCCTCTTCCTCACCTATTACCTTGAATCCATCCTTCAACTCTCAGCACAAACATTACCTCTTCAGAAACGTCTTCCTTGACAAACCCTTCAATAGGTCAAATGCCTATTGGATCATGGCATGTGAAACTCACTTCCATAGCACTGACTGACACAGGTAAAGGTTTTCATTTGCTTGGATGATTATTTGATGAATATTTGTCTCTCCCACTATAAACTTCTCAAAAATTTTGTCTATTTTTGCTTACCATTATAATCCTCACACCTAACGCTCTTCTTGGCACATAGGAGGTACTCGATAAATATTTCTTGAATAAATGAATAAACAATAAATAAATGTCTTAGAAAGATTTCACTGGGAAAATGTCATTTGAACCGGATCCTGAAGGACGAGGTAGGAGTTTAACCAGCAAAAAAGGCAGAACAGGGAACTGCAGGCAGAAAAAATAAGCATATACATACAACCGAGTTAGGAAATGGTAGAGAAGGATGAAAGGGCTTGGCACGATGAGAAGTTCATTAAGACATACACACATTCATGCACACGTGCACGCATGTGTATATTTGTATGTGAAGGTCTAAGCAGCTGTGCAGGGAATGGCAAAAGATAATGGGTGGGATGAGGTGTTTCGACGTATGTAGGAGAGTGACTGGCAGTAGTCTGAGAAGTGGGGAGAGGGAACTGGAGTGAGAAGAGCCTGTATGTGCACAGAGAGATCCGTGAAGAGGTTATGCAGTGTCCTAGAGCTCCTGCCTTCTCTCTCTCGCCCCAGCATCTTGGATACACTAACGGAATGCATTGTAACTCCCAGGAGTTATGCTTTGTCAAAACGGTGTCATAGAGAAGAATCCAAAAGGAGCCTAGTGACGGAATGTTAAACACCATGGCCCCTGTTTAGGGGAGACATTTTGGTTAGTAAGGCTCTTGTGTCGTTCGGAGTACAACCTGTAGGGAACAGGGGCCATCCCTAGATAGGAACAAGAATATTCAGGTTATCCTTGACTCTGCTAGTTCAGTGTTCAACTCCACAAACAATGCAATTGACAAACGGCAAACTCAGACACATTTTAAGGGCCCATCTAATGAGGAACTACAGTAATCCCAAGAAAGCTGAGCTTTGATAGCAGAACTCTGCACAAACTAGATTAATCCACCAAAGGAACTGTCACATGGCAGTCTGTAGAATAATTTGGGGAATCACATATTTCCACACTCTGTCTTTGTTTTTGTTTTTTAGATCATGTTTTTAAAAAAGTTGTGGAGTTTATAGTTTTAGCAAAAAGAAAAGATTGTGTTTACAAAGTGTTTAATCCTTTCCATTTGCACTCTGGCAAAACTGTTTTAGGTTTACCTTCTTAAATTGGATTTTTTTTGGCTCTTTGCAATGATTTATTTATGTTTTTGTTGTTTCTATTAGCATTTTAAGGATTGGATTTTTAAGGTGCTTAACATAAAATAAACTCACATACTGGTAAGTTTGGAGCCCAGCAAAATTTTAAAACCACGTGTTCACAATGAAACAGGGAGAGCTTTGAAATTCACAAATCCAAGCTAAGCTTGGGATGAAACCAGAAATGTTGCAGAAATGTCTCTGTGTTCCAGAGTTGGAGTCTGTGTGTACTGGTTTGCCTTCTTTCACTTATGTGATGGAAAATCCCAAAAGCTACCAAATGAGGTCATATGAAGAAATGAACACCTCCTGAAGATAAAGGTTTCCATCGAGTCTCCTTTCTGGTTATTGCTCCCCTTGCCTATCTTCTTCCAAACTTTATGAGGGTATTTTCCCTTAAAAATATATGTACCAGATTCAACCCCTTCTCAGATTTAGCTAATTTGGGTGGTATGGTAGGGAGACTTTGCTAATATCTGTGAAACAAAGTTAACTTCTGTGCTTTCTTTTGATTTGTATTGATCTTGAGCTGAGTTATTTGTTCAGCTTTTGTTTAAGATAAATATTTCTGCAGATCTTTGCAGATTTGCATTTAAAAAAAATAATGCTCTCCAGACATTTTTCCAGACCCAACGGTTCATAAATTGTAGACTAGCATTTTTAGTCTTAATGTATGACAAAAATAAGTCTGTGTTGATATCTCAGACATGATTTAAAGCTACTATCTTTTATTTTTAACATTGTTGAAAAATGATTCCTTTTATCTGCCGTCATCCAGTTTGTTTCATAGACGTGAAACTTAAAGGCAAGACATGCATTTTCTATTCTGGCCACTTGAGGGAATCAGGCTTTAGAAATGGCAGATAATTTAGATCTTTATTTCAAAAGCTAGGAGAATAAATATTTATTTGTTGACAAAATGGTTCTCCTGTCTCCCAGACATGAAGAAGATCACAGAGCCCAGGTTCTGAGATAAATTACTCGTTATATGTTTATATGCAGGTGGAAAAGAGGAATTACTGATAAATGGGAGTCCTGGGAGGTACTGAGTGAGGGCCCCACATACAATTTATGATCAGCACTCTTGGACTTCAGAATGATTAATACCGTCTATTCTCACTGGAATAAGAGCTGTTTTAGCCTAGGAGAGGACTGTATATTACTGTTTATAGAAGCAGATAACATCAAAGTAACCCATGGCTTGTGTTAAGCAAATACAAAATTCTGGGTCAACGCAAATTAATCCTAAAGGAGTAACGGAAAGTTCTTAATGACTGTGAGATCTATACATTATCACTTTTCATCCAAGTAGTGGAAACTGGTAGAACTATTGATGAGATTTGCAACTGGCCTCCTTTACTGCATTGTGCTAACAGCTGCTCAACAGCATATTCTCCAATCTAGAGCCTTATTATCTGTACATCTGTCATTTGTTAATGAAGTGTAGAAGTCTATGCAATTTTAAAATTACATTTGGGAGCTTCTGAACCATTTGGATATTATGTTTCACAACAAAAATGCAGCAAATCACATTATACTTTACATATCCTTAGACTTTAAGTGGCTGTGTGGATGGATGAATTAAAGACTGTTCTCCTATCTACATTATACTAAACAGATGTTATTTCAAGGGCATGTCATAAAGAGATTATTTTTCCCCCCAAATGATGTTACTCACTGAATAATTATATATTTCTTTGATTTTAGGAAGATGAGAAATTTGTAGACAAAAGAAAAATATATGTAGACATTAACGTTAATATTTAAATGTTTTATGTACACATCTTAAAAAACGTCTTGGGGATTTTGAGCACAATTCAGAGGAGCTGTGGATAAAATAATTTACTCAGCAAACATTTTATATTTCTCATTCTATACAGTTGGGTTTTGCTTTAACACATTTTTACCCAAACATTTTAAATTATTTCATTGCCCCATTTGGGTTAGGTCATGTATCCATATTATTAATTATTTCCAAATGAATTACAGAATGCCAGTCTTCTTCAGATAAGCATAGTAATGAATTTAAATTTATTAAAATCAGCTTCACGTCCTCTGCCTGCCATAAAATGTATAAAGTAACTTTTCCTTTTTTCCCCTACTGCTTCAAGTCTTTTACTAATTTCAAAAACCTAGGAATCTAATTGCCTTGAATTTCACATCCTTTTCCTCCTTGCACAGATTTTGCTAAAAGTTGAAATGACAATTGCCAGCCTGAATAATTTGCTAATTACTTAATCCAGTCTCTAATAGATTAAGTTGATTTCCTTTGGAAAACACTCAAAGGAAAAATAAATTAGTCAATGAAATTATGCTGTAGTAAAATATATTATTTAAATATTTAAAGATTATTTTATTTAAATTAGTGGCTTGAACTCAGATTCCTAACATTAGTATTTGACCATAGGTTTTATTACACAATTTAGGGCAAAAAGATTCCTTTAGTATAAATGATACCAAGAGAAATTAGATTATCCCGATGAAGCCTTCATATGACCTTCTAATTATTCAATGTTTACTGATCTGTGTGTGTTTCCAACAAGTCATGTAAAATTAGGACTCACTTTGTTCTGTTTAGTCATGAAATGGTCCAGACTTAACCAGCCCTGGATTTGAGCATTCGAACAGTAGTCTCTAAACCACTGGTTGCTCACACTTAAAAAGGCTGTATCCCTTTACAGAATCCTGAATATGTGTCATTGCTGATGTGATTTTCTTGGAAACTTAGCTCATAATGTAGGAGATTTTATCCCTTTAAATTGTTTACATCCTTTCTCTGGTAGGCCACATTTTCAGTGTTACAATCCAAATCCAATGATGTGTTTTTGACAGAGTGTTATGGTTACATTAATTTGCCCTTTGTATACCATTTTGTATTTATCAAAGCTATTTCACTTTTGGTTTTGGATTTTCGAATTTTTTTTTTTTTTGGATTTTTGAAATGGCATGAGCTTATCAGGGAAGATAAAAGCCCATTTAACACATGAGAAACCTGAGTCCCTGCGATCCAAAATGAAGCCTAAATTACTAAGTACAAGGTCAAGTGGCAAGTTACTTTGCTTCAGGAACCATACGCAGGTATTATGACACCTATTCAGTGATTCTTTTTATAAGCCAGTTGCCCGAATGAGTTGCACAGTTTTAAAGAAGCTATTTTCCAAAGCCCTGTTTGGGTAACAGGTTATTTCAACATGTCTATAAACATCATTCATATTAGGTAAGTGACTCAACCATTGGGATTCTGATCTATGATCATTGTTGATGGTAACCCATGATGGAGATGCTGCCACAGAAAGAGTAGGGAGTGTATTGGACTACAGGATGATGACTTGTTTTGTTTTATTGCTGTTTTATATGCAGGGAGGAAAGGAATTCATTCCAATCTCTGATTTTTCAAAAAATAAAACTTTCTAAACCTTGTATTTATATACATATTTACCTACTGCATAAATTTCCAAACCAATATCTTTAAGGAATAGCATTTTACCTATCAATCGTGACACGATAAATAATTATTTCAACTTCTCTCAAGCACTTTCCCATTATTCCCCCTCCCCCCAAATGAATACCTTATATTTTTCTATCACTTATAAGGGGCAATGAAAATACTACCCCTCGACTGGAAGAGTGTAGGGTGCTGGCCTGCCGTTTATTAAAATGGAGTTTATTCCGCCTCTGGTTAGAATTTGCAGCTATCACTTTTCTTGGGTTCATATCAGTCATTTTATTAAGTACTCGCCACTTGGGCTACCCTGAGGGTTGAGAGTTTATAGCAACTGTAAATCTATTAAGCCACAATTTGCACATAATAAAATGAAACAGCAAGTAGTTAAATGAAAAAGGCTCAATTCTGAGCTGCCGGAATATTTTCCAAGAAAAGTCCCCGAAACTGCTGCTGCTACTGCTTTTCTGCCTTTGAGAAATTCAATCACGCTGATTGAGGAAACCTGGAGAGAGCTGGCTGTTCCTTCCTCCAGTTCATAATCGCCCTGTAGACCATTTAATCATCTGTAGATGAAACAAAGCGGGTGCTGTAGAGGGCCGGAAGCAAAGGCATGTGCTTATCAATTGCTTCCTACCACCCTGGAGAGCCAGCACCCATGTCTGAGCCATCCTGCCGGCAGGCAGGGGAGTTGCAAGCAGACTGGATCTTCCGGTTGTCAGTACGGTGGCCTTCCTGAACGCCTTGATTTTATTACAGTAAAGCGCACGCTGGCCAAGTTTTTAAGAGCTCAGTTCAGAGCAGAGAATGAAGTCTTTCTACTTGCCGGAGAATGCAGATGGGCCTGGATAATACTAGCAAGACCAGAACTTGCTGTGGACAGATCTGACAAGAAGACATTGAAGGAATCCTAACGCTATTGACTAAGCAAAACAAAATAATCGTCCTCCTCTGAGTGACCATCTGCAAATAACTTTCAATATCAGAATGACATATATCTAGACTACCAATATTATCTGTGATATAAACAATCTGGTGCTTATATATGCGTATTCGGGCGCATCCCCAGGAAAGCTGAGTTTTTGGTTAGCAGTGGATTTCATTGCCCCGTGTTGGTGGGTGACCCTGGTATAGAACACAAAAGGTCTGGTCAGAAACCACATGCCCAGTTTTATTAAGTAAGGAAAGAAGACGGGCTGGCAAGTGGAGACACTGAAAACCAGAAAACCTGATACATCATGCTAATTGACTTGGAATATTAGTCTTTTGTAGAACCATGGAATTCATTTCCTCCTGAATATAGACAATGCACCCAACAGCTTAGGCCCCATAGGTAACTCTGTGAAGTTGTCATAAACCTCGACACCTGATTTGAAGAATGAATTTGGGTGAACGTGATGTTTACAAAAGAATTCCGGAAAGAATAGTTCCATTGTTTGGAGCCGTCCATTTGATAATCACAAAACAATCTTCTACGTTTTTTTCTTTTTTAAGCTTTTCTTGTCAGTGGGAAATTTTGAAGGAATTTTAATTCGGAACAACACTCACTTCTGGCTAATGTGTGCCAATTAAGTTCTATTCATTGAATCAACAGTTTTCTGTTACCTGTTCCTTCAGGTAGAACAGAGTCTGATAGCCCTGCCCTTTCCCAGGCTTCTGTGCAGAGACCTTTGCTGCCTGCAAACAGTAGGGGCACCTGTTTTCTGAGCAGGGACGGCCAGCATCTGAAATCTTAGGAATGGGGCTGCTTTTGAAAAAGGGGTGCTTGATAAGGCAGTCGCTGTGATAGGCAGCGGAAATTTGATAATGAAAGGAGATGCCTAATAGATTAATCTGGTGCGATTTGCCAAAACACAGGGTTTTCTGGAAGATTATCCACACTCCCAATAGGAAGCTCTTTGTTTTGTGAAAGTCCCCACTTATCATTGTATTCTTTATCTCAGTAAGAAACATAATGGTTTGCTTGTTTACATGCATGGTAGATATATTCCGAGCTGGGTTCTGGGGCTGTGAACTCCCTTTCATTTGAAATGTCTCCACCATGCAGGTTATTAGCTAAGGGGGAACAAGCAGTTGGACACATATAAAATTTAAATCTGCCTTGCTTAGATTGGCAGAAACGACTGTTATTTTATCCACTGGGAAAAGGTTTTATTTCCTGCTCAAATACTTTCAGAGGAAAATCGCAAGCTCATTTGTAGCCATCATATATCAATGTGTATATGTTTTTAGAGCTAAGTGGTTTGTCTACAGAAGTGGACTTCTTGCTGTCAACCAGTTCTTTTCCACTCATTTTAATTATTTGATTAGCTTGTCCGCCTCCTTCTGTTTTGTCCGGCTTACCATAAAGTGTGACTTACGCCTTTTCATTATTTACATTGACCGTGTAGCTCAAATCTGGCCCTTGTTGCATCTTGAACAGTACTGCTTTGGTTTCTGGAATTGATTTTTAAATATCTCACACATCCGGCGGGACAGGACTACCAAAGCACAGTTCTCCTGCTCTAAAAATAAACAAAAAATATCCCCATGCCTGAGCACAACTTGATTAAAGCTCTCCCTACTCTATTTTTTTAAAAGTAATTCCCTCTATCGACAGAACTCTTTTCTTGTATGTGCTCATACAAAATAAAGCTTGCCAGAGCAAATAAATATCTGTACAAGGTAGTAGAAATACAGAATTTTATACGCTGTGCTCCCAGTGTCTCCCTGCTGGGGTTCAAATGATTGCATCTCTGACCTTTAGTAAGAATAGCTAATATTTATTGGCTGATTATAATATGCTGGGCATTGTGCAGGGAACTCTTTAGGCTTTTTTTTTTTTTTTGATGTAATCCTCACAACAATTACTCTCCCTTTTACAGGTGGGAAAGTGAATATGAGAAGGTTAGCAATTGCCTAGGATTGCAAATCTAGCCGTGACAAAATTAGGGCTCGAACCTAGGCGCTGGATCATCCAGAGAGTGTGCTCCTAACTCTTCCATTGCATTGCTTCTTAGGTGACCTGACTTTCCTTGGGATTCAATATTTCAGGAAACTGGGAGTCAGGTAGGGGGTGGTTATTCTTATGGTAGGTGAGGAAGGAATGATTCCCAACAGGAAAGTTTGGGAGGCCTGCAGAATCCACCATCCACCGTTCTTCTCTCCTGGTCTTTCCGCTGCTCTCGAAGACTTTAGGCCATTAATGACCTTCACCAGTAAATGTCATTATATCACATGTGCAAGCAGGAGAGACAGGAGGAAGTAGAAAATTATAAAGGAAAAATGGGGGTGGAAATCTGATAAACCTATCAAAAGAGAATGAATCTCAAAAGAATTGTCTGTCTAGACCAACTGACGGCTGCAAACAAAAGTGACTGGTTCATGGGGCTGAAAATGGATCCAGTGCTGGGAAAATGGCCACCAGGTAACACATGGCACCGTATGAACATGGCCTTGTGCCCTCTTCACACAGGTTTTAGACGTTGAAAGCACTGGAAATCTAGTCTTTACATTTATAGTTTTTGTTTCATATTTTATGGATGGTTGAGGCACATGTGGCTTTTCTGTCTCTCTTTTCCAGTCCTCTAGCTAATCCAAATTGGGGTTATTCTTGTCGAAAAATAACTTTTCACGGGGGGATAAATCTGTATCACATATTTTGAAGCTACAGTCAAGTGGTCTAACTTGAGTTTGTGATTTCAAGTTGTTCAGCTATTTTCTAAGATGTTTCCTGATTAAATATTTGCTTCAGGGTAAGATCCTAATAGATTCTCATTTATTCAGCATTTGCTTATATACATATAAGCAAATGCTGGATAAATCAATCAGCATTTGATCAATCAAAGAACAGTAACTGTCAGTCATTTTGTCTCATGGGCAGCCGCACATATTTTCAATCAGTTTATTTACTTAAGAAATACACCCCCTCCCAGTTGTTTCTGAATGGAAACGTATGGCTGCGTGACCAGACCTGAAAACCATGGTATTTCCTTTTCATAGATGTTAAAACACCATGAATAAGCAGGATTCCTCACCATCAAGCACCTTCATGGTTAATTAAATCTCTGCACAGAGACACACAGAAGACCCATGTCTCTGTGGTGTAGTAATGGAGTCCCAGGGTAAACACAGGAACAAAATTGCTTGTTGGGCTTGGAATGTTTTCACTAGAATCTGACTACTTCAAATAAGTTATTTTTCCTTGACGATAATTATTTACTTCGACTAGACTGATTTTATTTTCAGGACTAGAAATGGTCATGTACCCTCCAAAATATCTTAGCCATGAGGAGTCCCATGTGAAAAAAAAGAAAAATAACGTAAACCATCACGTTACATTCTGGCTAGACATTTATAGAAAGCTTTGAATCACATGAAAGTCTCCATTTCATAAGCCTTTTCTACCCAGCTTGTGTATTCAGTGCAAGCCACATGAGGTAGGATTGTTTTGGTGCCTTGAGGGTTCGGTAATTCTGCCTAGTGCAATGTCTTAGATATCTTATTTTTACTATTTATTATTCATTTATTATTTAAATTATTTTTAAAATTTGTCTTTTTTTGCATAAATAAATGCCTTTTCCCTCTCTGTATTTATATATATATATAAACTCTGTATTAAAGTGTTCAGTTCTCAACCTAAGAATCAGAAGCTGATCTACTCTACAAACGTTCTTTATAGCTTTTTCTGGGAAAATGCACACCTATATACCAAATATTTCTCAAGTCCCCTCCTGTGAATATATCTCTTCCACTCTCACCCTTGTCCAATCTGCCATCACTTTTCATCAGGGCCACAGTAGTCCCTACCTACTTTACTGCATCTACGCTGGCCTCCCCCAATCCATTTTCCACCTTGCAACCAGAGGAAGTGTTCTGAAAGTGCAAATCTGATCATATCACTTTGTCTCAAACCCTCGAAGCCTTCCAGTTGCTCCCAGGATCAAGCCCAACATCTATGCCATGGTACAACCCCTCCAGGCCCCTTCTCATGCTCCCCTCCTGCTCTTTCCCTGCACTCCAGGGACCCCAGCCTTCTTTCAGCGTCTTGAGATCCCTATGTCTTGTCCCGCTGCATGGATTTTTGCACACATTCTTTTATCAGCCTGGAATTCTCTTCCTTCTTATCACTTTCCTTGAGATGCTTCCCTTCACCTCCCTGACTCAGTCAAACTTTCTTATGATCTCTCCTAACCCTGGGAACCTCTCTTCTGAAGTACCTGTTGCAGTAGCACTTTTATACTAATTTATGTCTCTCTTCCCTACTGGAAGTAAACTCCGAGACACCATCACAAAGGCCTGTCCTCCCTGTTGTATTCATGTAGTGGGCACTCAGTGAATATTTGTTGAATGCAGAATTAATGGATTAAAAAATGGAATGCTATGGTATTGGCACAAGAACAGACACACAGATCAATGGAACTGAATAGAGAGCCCAGAAATAAACCCACACACTAATGGTCAATTAATCAACAACAAAGGAGGCAAGAATATACAATGGAGGAAAGACAGTCTCTTCAGTAAGTGGTGCTGGGAAAACTGGACAACTACACGGAAAAAAATGAGATTAAAACATTTCCTCACACCATATACAAAAACAAATTCAAAATAGATTAAATGTAAGACCTGAAATTGTAAAACTCCTGGAAGAGATCATAGGCAGAACACTCTTTGACATAAATCGTAGCAATATTTTTTTTGGATCTGTCTCCTAAGGCAGAAGAAATAAAGGCAAAAATAAACAAATGGGACCTAATTAAGTTTAACATCTTTTGCCCAGCAAAGGAAACCATCAACAAAACAAAAAGACAACCTAATAAATTGGAGAAAATATTTGCAAATGATATGACTGGCAAGGGGTTAATATGCAAAATATATAAACAGCTTATACAACTCAAAATCAAAAAACCAAACAAATCAATCAGAAAAGTGGACAGAAGACCTGAATAGAAATCTTTCCAAAGGAGATATATATATATATGGCTAACAGGCACATGAAAATATGCTCAACATTGCTAATCATCAGGGAAATGCAAATCAAAACCACAGTAAGATATCATCTCACACGTGTCAGAATGGCTATCATCAAAAAGAACGCAAATAACAAATGTTGGCAAGGATGTGGAGAAAAGGGAACCTTTGTATACTGTTGGTAGGAGTGTAAATTGATGCAGCCACTATGGAACAGTGTGGAGGTTCCTCAAAAAACTAGAAATAGAACCACCACATGATCCAGCAATCCCACTCCTGGGTATATATCTGAAAAAACTGAAAACACTAATTCAAAAAGATACTCACACCACAATGTTCATAGCACTGTTATTTACAATAGCCAAGATATGGAAGAACACAAGTGTCTATCAACAGGTGAATGAATAAAGAAGATATGTGTGTGTGTATATATATATATATATATATATATATATATATATATATACACACACACACACACACAATGGAATATTACTCGATCCTGACAAGAATGAAATTTTCAACAATATGGTTGGACCTAGAGAGTATTACGCTTAGTGAAATAATTCAAAGAAAGACAAATACTGTATGTTATCACTTATATGTGGAATCTAAAAAATACAACGAACTAGTGAATATAACAACAAAAAAAGAGACTCACAGATATAGAGAACAAACTAGTGGATAACAGTGGAGAGAGGGAATAGGGGAGGGGCAAGAAAGGGGTATGGGATTAACAGATACAAACTACTATATGTAAAATAGATAAGCAACAAAGATATATTGTACAGCACAGGGAAATATAGCCATTATTTTGTAATAACTTTAAATGCAGTATAACGTATAAAAATGTTGAATCACTATGCTGTACACCTGAAATTTATGTCATATTGTAAATCAACTATACTTCAATAAAAAAACAGAATGCTAGATTTTGCTAATATATTTGAAGTAAGTCCCAAGTGCACTAAACAACCTGAGCTGACATTTCTTTTCAGTACCAAGAATAAGATATCAGTCTCTTCCCACAAACGGTGCTATCTGAGGCATAGTCAACAGCTGATGAAGTAAAATAAATATCCCTCTTGCGTGCCAGCCTAGAGCTTGGGATCCCTACCAATACTCTTTGAGTCAGGCAGATTTCTCAGCCCTTCTCAGGGATGCATCCTATTGCCCCCAGCCTGCAGACCCCTGGGGGCATATACACTACACTTTCCAAATATATAAACACCGGAATTATGTTAACAGGTGAGCGAGCATAGGAAATTCTTTATGAAATCATGCTCTGCTGTCTTTTATTTATTCAAGAAATTGATTCTGTGCACACTGTGTTTCTTGTGATGAAGCTGATACCCAGGAATTGTGAACTTCTGCAGAAAATAATTAATTTTTATCGACAGTTTCAGTGAAGGCAAGGGAGAAAATGTCCTTGCCCCAGCAGTTCATCCAAGCAGCGTCACCTGCTGGGATGGTGAGACCTTGATACTGTCGGGGGACACGAGATTCTTCATCCAAAGCTGCCAAGAGACATGGTAAAGCAAAGCCCATTCAAGAGGTCTTGTCCCCAGCTGTTCCAACCGATGACCTGCTGTAGTGACAGCTCACCAAGGCTTGGGGCAGACTTCTGTTCAACAATCCCGTGATGTTCACATGGCTCAGGGGCCACGAGAATCACCAAAAGCAATCAGGTCGGACTTCCTGCTCCCCAAATCCTTATCTTCGACAAAGGAGATCTGAAGCACAGAGAGACGAAGACATTTATTGCACCATGAGCTGGAGAACAGGAGGAATTCTTCACAGAGGAAATTACGCTTGAGCCAAACCTTGAAAGAAGAGTCAAATTTACCAGGGAAAGTCAGGGATGAAGAACACCGCAGGCAGAGGAAAGAGCTTGACCCAGAGCGGGAAGATGTGAGACTACAAGGCAAATCCAGAGAGCCAAGGCTAATTTATCGTAGCTGGAGCTCCATGAGAGGAAAGGGCAAAGAAAGGAGGTAGAACAATGCTGCTAATTCTCCATTCGTGGATTCATGGATGGGAAAAATAGCTGTGGCCCTTCCTACCTTGAATCCACGTGTGGTCTTTTCAAATCAAGTAACATTTTACATAATCTAACCTGTCCTCCTGCAACATTTATTGCTGCTTGTAGGGTTACATCTGCCATTTTGCCACGCAATGTTTGAGCATTAAGTGGCAATGGAAATGGGCAATCTTGAGCTAATCCCTTACTATATCCGTTTTCTATTGCTGGATGACAAATTACCCAAAACTTAGCTGTTTAAACAACAAAAATACATTGTCTCACCATTTCTCTAGGTCAGAAGTCCAGAATGGCATGGCTGGATTCTCTGCTCAGGGTCTCGCTGGGATGAAATCACGGTGTCAGCCGGTGCTGCTGTTCTCATCTGGGCCTCAGGGTTCTCTCCCAAGTTCATGATTATTGGCGGATCTCACCTCCTTGAATCATAGGACTGACATCCCCATTTCTTTGCTGGCTCTCAGACGGGAACACTCTCAGTTTCTAGAGGAAACACACACACACACACACACACACACACACACACACACACACACACAGCCCTTGCCTGGCCCTCTATCTTCAAGCCAGCAACAGTGCTTCAAATCCTTCCCATGCTGTGAATCTCTGACTTCTTCTTTTCCACCAACTGAAAACACTTCCAGCTTTTAGAGGGTTAGGCCCATCCAGATAATCTCTCCATTTTAAGATCTATGGTGCATATAACACAACCTAAATATGGAAGTAAAACCCATCCTATTCATAGAGATGATGCAGTGTGTGTACAGCAGGCTGGGAAATGTTGGGACTCTTAGCATTCTGCCTATCACAATGAGCCGCTACAAGGGCTGCGACTCAGCTTAGTATAGACAGAGAAGTCAATGATAATTCAAAAGCTCCTCTAAAGTACCACCTGCTCCCTAAACTCTACCCCACGGACTGACCATTCCTAACGCAACTTCTTTCACCGGTGTTAATCTTCTAGGTTAACCAAAAAACAAGGGGACACTGTCTCTAGAGCCCACGCAGATCAAGAGGAAAAGGAACACAATGGCCAGGGCATCCTTCTCCTCAGGGTCTCTCATATGTGCACAGTCACAGGCATTGATCTGATAGAATCAATCACTGGTAACCAACTAGCGTACTCTAGTAGATGCTGTTTTTCTTGACAGCCAAGTATCAGTTACCCTTTCTCTGGCAAGAACATCATTATTTTCCTTTAGGGAACCACCCGTCCCCCGCTCTAAGTCCATGGAATTTGGGTAGAAATAATTCCCTGCCTAATAACCAGTGGGATATTGGACCCAGACCTGCCTATGAGGGTACAACCACCCTCTGGCCACAGTGATTTCCTCAGGGATGTGCCTATAACCCAGGCTGAGCTAACCAGTGCCAATGAGTCCTGGACTTTCACTAAATCTCTCTAGACAATGAAGCTGTCTTTCACTGGTGATAGAATGCCTCAAGCAGGGTTTCTTAACCTTAACACTATTGACATTTGGGGCCAGATAGTTCTTTGTTGGGTGAAAGGGCTGAGCATCGTAGGATGTTTCACAGTGTCCCTGGCTTTTACCTACTAGGTGCCGGCAGCACTGCCCACCCCTGTCCCCAGTTGTGACAGTCAAAAATGTCAACACACATTGTCAAATATCCCTGGGAGGGAAAATTCACCAACTATTGAGAACTTCTGTCCATCGTGTCACCAAGAGGAGAGAGGCTGCTTGAGAATTAAACCAATATAGAGAACAGGGGCAAATCCTGATGACAAGAGTTGAGCGCTTTTGAACATTTTCTCACTAGATACACCCTAGACTTTTTAGTGATAAGCAACAATAAATTCCTTTCTTTGCTTACGCCTATTTGACTTAGGTTTTTGTTTTTGTTTTCTAAATCAAGCACTTTGGATAACATAAAGCCTGAGGAAAAAATTGCTGAGAAATCAATTTCAGTCAATTCTGGTAACGTAAGCCTAGGTCAAACAGTTAGGAAAGTGAGCTTCTTAAAAGCAAGGGGAATAGAATCTAATGATAAACTTCACCAAATTCATAACGCTGTGTTTTTCTTGCCTAGCATGCTTCACATCAAACTTGTCTTCGTAGGCAAGTAAGTATTAATTGACTGACTGGTAACTGTCATATAGCCTCTGAAAGGAGAAGTTCCCCCAAAGACGTACTAAAGAGCATATTCAGTAGGACTTTTTCAGATGCAAGTTACAGAAGCAAACCTCCAATTAGCTGAAAGAAATGTACTTAACCATAAAATAAAATAAAATAAAGTAAAATAAATAAAACAAGATATTGAATACCAGAGGTCAGGGAAGGCTAGAGACGAGCTGGTCCCAGGACAACTGAAACCATTCTCCTCACTTGCCCCCAATCTCTGCTGCTCCCTGCACATCACTTTCTTTTGCCCTTGATATGAAATAGCTTCTTAAAATGACACAAAACATAGCTGCCCATGGTTTCCCCGCATTTGTCTTCCAGCCACAGAGGCAGGACCTCTCTGCATCTCTATCTCAAGTTTAGACACTTAGCCAAGAGAACAGACTTGGAAGTGATATCTTTTCCCCGATTAATCCATCAACTGTGGCTGGTGGATGGGCTACCACGAAGGGCCCTGTGTTACCCCTAAGCGGTTGTGTGAGGTCATATAAGGACATGGGAAACCCCTGTAGTAAACCATATGGACTGTGGGGGCAGGGTGGTATCCTGGGAAGGAGCGTCCAGCAGTCATCTGGGAGCGAGGGCACTCAAAGGAAGCTTATTTGAAACTTTTTCCTTGAAGTCCAAGCAATTAACATTAGGTCTGGCTATACTTATATTGTTCCTTCAAGGTTACTTTAGTTCAGTTCAATAGCAACTTGGAAAGAGCATAACGATCCTGAGATGCACAGCCCAGTGAAACTAAATTGAAAAAAAAAAGAAAAAAGGCTTCGTCGAGCACACAGCAGAACCTCATTAATGGTGGCCTTGTTAAACACAGCTTATAGATATAACTGATGGGACCCAGCCCAGACGTTGAAAACGGTATCTGTAAGCAGGTCCAGGTATCAGAGCCTCGGGGCTCTCTGGACAGCTCCATTGTTTGTAGACCTTTAGCTGGAGCTGGAGCTTGGTGCCCTGTTGACGCCAGAATCTGTCTGCCAGGTTCCCGAAGGACTTGCTGGATTTCTGGATGCAGTACAAGTCCCCTGTGTGTTAGTTCAGTTGAGAAACTTTTCCATGTTCTTTTTTTTTTTTCTTTTTCTTTTTGTAAACCCAATTACACAATGGCTGGGGCTAGAGTGTAAGAGGAGAGAGAGGCAGAAGGAAGCTGCTGGCCTAACCGAACTCTCTAGTTTTCCACAGAAAACAATAAATCATCCTGGTAAACCCACAAGCTGATTCACATCTTCTGGACCTAACAAAGATGACCGGAGGGAAATTTTTTATTTTGATGACTTCTGAGCCGTGGTTCTGAAAACTCAGCAGTAATCTGAAGGAAGAAAGAAAGAAAAAAACCATCAGCTCTTCCACCTATTCTTACTACATGCATGGAGGTCAACACCAGTGGTCAGAAAACTTGTAAATGACAGAGCAACAATCACTAAATCTTTTTTCTGCAACAACATAGGAGCTGATGAGGATTTTAGGCTACACCAGAGCCAAAAGAAATTTTAACAATCCAGGCCGACCCTCGGAGCCAGAGGGAGAAAGATATGTTATTCTTCCCTCCCTACTTGTGCAGATAAATGGTATATAGATAAGGGGGGGGCAGACAATATTTCTGCACCTCAGCTCCCAGATCTGTTTTTACTTCTCTGCAAAATGTTTCTGAGGTAAATTAAAGTTAGAGGAAAGGCACAGATCTAATCTGTCGGCTTGGTTTTGAAAATCTTAGGCCTATTCGTCTAAACAGTGCTTTTCAAACATTTCTTTTTTCCTCCAGCGGTTCCACATGTAACCTCATTCAGAATTCCGAAATCTAAAACAGAAAACTGGGAGCTGTTGGCAGACATGAGGCGGGAGGCCCGGAGTTGCTCATGCTTGGCTTCCCCTCTCCCTCAGGATTCCACAGAAAACCACTCACCTAAGGCACTCTTAAATTGAGTATCTGGACAAAAGTCACACCATGGTCGCTCCTAGACGCTTGAAAGAAAGATCTGGGCCAGATTCTCCAGATGGTGCTGCAGGTGGAGCCTGCCCTGGTGTCCTTGGTATCAAGTTGGTCATGCCACCTTCATGAAGGTGAGAAGACACAAATGGGAGACATGGAAACGGGGAGTGGACCACCTACAAAAGCAGGCTGGCCAATTTCCCTTGTCATGAACTTAGGCTAAATTTGCAACGAAGCAGTTATTGGCAGTCCTTCCCACCCCTAGAAAAGTACAAAAAGACACTGAGCTACCACACCGATCACCACCCCTGTACTCACTCCCTGGGAAAATCCAATCTTTGTCCCAAAGACTGAAGACCAAGGGTGTAGGGATGGAGAGCAGCCCCCGTCATGGCGGCCGTGGCAAGTTGAGACCCAGGTTACTCAGCTCTCAAACTAGGACCTCCCTGAGGTCCCAGCTGTCAGGCAGCAGTGAATTCAGATCGAGATGATGGGACTACAAACTAAGGGCATTTGTAGGATTTGTGGAGCAACTTGCTGCCTGATGGCTCCTACCTCTGAGCTCTAAGAACTTAAATCTGATCAATATAAAATCTCATAAGAATTTCCTCCTTTTTTCCTCAGAACATAGATTTCAGTGAGCTAAGTTTTAAATTCCAATCCAACTGCATTTTAAATTCAATTCAAAATTTAAATTCAAATTAGTATATCATTTGCAAACCACATTTATTTTCCCCCAATGACATCCTTGGGAGGTAGACAGCTGATGGCTGCTACGTATTTGCTCATATATAACATACTTAAGGCAGAATTCTTTGTTCTTCTACCCATGCACTCTCCGTCCCTGCTTCATCCCAACATTCCCCTAGTTATTTATGTTAAATCTTTAAAATCATCCTTAATTCCTCTCCGTCCTTTATATCTACATTTAGTGAATCAGCAAATCTTGTCAGTACTACCTCGAATATACCTTCTTAATCTGACCACTTCTTGGCGTCACAAAACTCTAGTCTGAGCCATCATCATCTTTGGTATCATCTTATTGGTTTCCTTGCTGCCTACCCTCCATTCTCCAGTTAGCAGTCAGAGTGATATGCTCAAAGCTAAACCAGATGATATCACTACCCTCCATAAAATCCCCAAATGGCCCATTATACCAAGAAAAATTCCAAACCATTCACCATGCTCTGAAGTGCCTAGTAATCTAGCTAATCTTTGCCTACAACTTTTACCTTCCACCCCCAAACCCCACATGAGTGGGGCCTTCTTTAGGTTCCTCGAACCCACACTCATTCCCATTCTGGGCCTTGGCAGTGCTATTTCTTCTAGCTGGAAAATTCTTCACTCAGGTCTTTGCAGGGCTGTTTCCCTTTTATCATTTACATCTCAGGTCAAATATCACTTCCTCAGTCATTTTTGACTATGTGAGCTAACATGGCCTTCCCCATTACCACTGACACATGCTCTGTGTCATTGATGTATCTTATTGCCTTTACGATATTAATCACTACTTAAAATTATTCACGTATTTTATTAATGTATTTTTTGCATTTTTCCCATACTAGAATAAAATTTGTGAAGTCAGGGATTTTTGCCTTATTATTCTACTTTCAGTGTCTAGGACTGTGTCTACCACATAGTAGATAATCAATAAGTATTGGCCAAATGAATGAATTTTTTTTCTCCCCTAACTGAGAATCAGGTGCTGTGCTAAGCCCTTTGTATATATTCTTATAGCAATAGTTAATCAGGGTGGCAGGAGAACACAATGGTAGAGTGTGGACTCTAGCACTAGAGTTCTGAGATTGAACCTTAACTCATCACTTACTAGCTGTGAAATCTTGGGTAGTTGGATCTCATTTTTTTATCTGAAAAGAGTAAAAATAAAAATAATACCTACCCCACAGATACTCACGACAAACTTAGAACAATATGTTACCCATAATAAGCATTTAGTAAATACTAGTTATTCTTACCACATTGTTTCACTTTATCCTCACGACAACCCAATCATACTTATCTACATACTACATCTTAGGAAAAGTCCTCAGCCAGATAAAATAATTTCAACCCTAGTCCATGGAGCTAGTATAGGGTAGCACAGAGATTAAACCTCTGATAAGACAATACTTTCAATACTCTACCATGCTGCTTCATACTGTGGGCTATTTCCAGGATTCTCCAGATTTCTAGGTAATGCATTATACAATCATGTATAAAGCAACAACAATGTGCTTTATACATGATTGTATAATCATGGACAGTATGGTAGCCTTGTAGATACAAATATGGATATTTCAACATTCCTGCCTTACTATTACACTTTAGAGGGGATAACCAACTCTTGTCCTGGCTAACTTTCTAACAAGGATGGAAAATGCCTCTTATAGTTCCCCACAGTGAGAAGGTAGGAGTGAGTGCTTACTGTCTTTGGGCAAGAGAACAGTTTCCTCCTCTTTTCCTGACACATGCACATGTTTCTTACATGCCACCATCATCTCTTAGATTTCCCTGAGTCCCTTCATTCAAAGAAGTCTTTCGTTGAAGCCCCACCCTTAGCCTCCTCCACACTGTTCCCCTACACAGGGATAGGCATTCACACTTGCTCCAGCTGGCCACCCAGGCTGCTCATATGGAATAATAACTCTCACTGGAGTAGGATGGTGGTTCTAGAATTGACCAGAGGCTGCATTGGGATGAATAGATGGAAGCCCGAGGAGAAGGGACAATGCTAAGAGGGACTCTGGGAACTTGAGGAGAGAAAAACTGAACCATATGTTTCCAATAGAAAACTTCTTTCTCTGTCATCTTTTCCTTGGAAAAGTTTAATGAAGCCACATAACTATTATGGATTGAAGTCTATCCGCAAAAAGAAATTTGGAGCTATTACACATCCATGGCACAAGGTGACAAAACCCATAATTCTCTACAAAGATTCTTGTATGAAAATAAAATGGATGGATGATAGGGTGAATGGATATATGAATAGACAGATGGATAGATGGATAGATAGATTGATAGGTAATAGATTTATGTCTTCCTCATTTTAAAAATATTTTGTCACCTTTTTAATCTTATATATTACCATAATATGATACGCTTATATATCTCAACTGTCTCCATATTGCGACAGATGTTGAAAATAGGCAATTAATCTTTGAATTCAATCGTTCCTTTGTTTCTAATCTTAGTGATACTTTTACAATAATCTCTTCTTTCAGGTATATTTCAACATAATTTAGTAGAAGAAACTTGAATATTAAAAGAGAAGTAGCTTTATTTTGGCATAATAGGAAGTCAAACAGCATTTTAAAACTTTCCTGCTAATCATATGAAATGACACATAAAGTGCCTGGCAGAGGGGTATGGACATGGCGGGTGTCCAATAAGTTCAGCATCATTCCTTTCAACCCTTACATATAAACCATCACTGTGTTGTGGATGTCAATGAGAATTAAACAGTAATTAGCAACTAAATACAAAAACTTCCTTACCATTCCTCATGATGATTTAAACATCCAGATGTGCGTTTTCCCCACTGTTATAGATTCTCTGAAGTCAGATTTTCTGGGGACCAAATTACGGTTCCACCATTTTCCAGCTGTGAGACCTCCCCCGCTTCCCGTCGAGTCACTTAACATCTCCAGGGCTCAGTTTCTTTGTCTGCAAAGTGGGGACAATAAGAGAGTGTTTATGATAATTAAAGAAGACAGTAAGACATATAAGGGCTTAGAGCAGTGTCCTGCATGTGGTAGATATTCTCTGAATACAGTGGTCTGGTCTTTTGGGTTGTAAGCTGGAGGAAAATTGGCTTCTTCATCAGAAAAACACCTAGACATTTGAAATGTACCAAACGCAGTGCATAGAAACCACACATAGGTACCACTGCAACAGAAATAAGGCAATGATTTGAGCTTCGAATAATTCTTTTACAGACTTCATGGGATTAATTAGCTTTATGTCTCTAAAATCAGCAATTAGCATTTTAGGAGTATGTGAAAATATGCCTAATGCAGGTATAAAACAGCATTTCCCACCTTCTTTACAATGGTTTGTGGTTGTGGAATTGAATTTCAGCCAAATAATATCAATCAAAAACTAATTTAGGAGCAGCCCAAAATATGTAACATGGAAATATTACATGCAACTCGAAAGTAAATTATGTTTTTCACAAGAGTGAGGGAGAACTACAGTCTGGATTTTTGAAATGAGAAAGAGCTGTTTGAGGCTATTTGAATGATACTAAGTAAAACAGAGTACAGTTCATCTGTTCTTGGAATTACCACAAAAATATACTCGATTATTTTATGACAGCAATAAAGCAAAGATAAAGCAAAGAAAATACAAGCAAGAAAGTGATCTGTAAGAAAAAGAAATAAAATGCATCACTTGTACACTTGCAACATACACATCTTGAGGTTCACATTTGCAATTCTAATAAGCATGAGACCTCATTGGTTTTCTAAGCATGAATATGCCCCAGCACAGGGTGATGTCTCTTGAAGAGAGTAGAAGAGGCATTCTGTGTACTTGCTGTCCTGTGGTTAGCATGTCCCATGGAATAATTTCAGCATGGAGTCTCAACTTTTAGATCACAGTTTGAGACACATAAAGAGTATGCAACTCAGAGCTCATCGTTATGAAGGGTAAATAAGACGAGAAACCATTTTATTTTTGTTTGAATTCCTAGTTTTCCATATTAGCAAGCTCTAGCAGCACCAGCAAAAAAGAGACCAGGAGAGAATTTGTTCAAAATAGCACAGAGAAGGAGGGGAAAAAAAATCCTGGAAACAACAACAACAAAAGGCCCCTTTCTTTTGGCATTGTTACCTCGGATCCCCATTTCTGTATATTTTAACTTTTATTCTGTTTATCAGTTTCTATCTAAAAAATAATGTCTGAGCCAAATTTTCATCCTATGTAACTCTATGAGGATTCTCTTTGGCTTTCTTGGAGTCTAATTCTCCCATGGCGTTGCACGAGATGTAAATCTGACCCTAAGGGAATATTATTTCAGTGAGAGGAGAAACTGCCTTTCATGGCAGCATGGTATCATTTAAGTGTTTTTTTAAATGTAATCTTTAAGGGAGATATAAAATTTATAAGTGGTAATGATATCATTTTAATCATTTCAAGCTAATAGGCCGACACAAAATGAGGGTGTTTTCTTCTCAAGTGTGTTTAATCAAATGCAGAGTTTGGGAGTCTCCAATTTAGAGATACTTCTTCAAATAAGCACTCTTCCTGCTGAGTCACTGTGGTTTTCCTGGAATGGGTTTCTGAAGGTTGGAATTTACATGGTGTAGCATTTTTTCTGTCTTAAAGAGCCTTTTCGACCCCCTACTCCAACCCATTCTCTGGTTCACTTGCTCTCCTAAATCACGAGCCTGAGGACATCCCTCCATGAACAACCTGCAGGATTATGTGGCTTCATCTCTTCCTGGTTGACCACACAGAACTCTTCCTGAAGACAGCAATGAGATCTAAGGGAGTCCAGGCTACGGAGGTCCAATCCATTCTCAGTAACCAAGATATTCATCTCAATGCCCACGTACAATTTGTACTATTGATTTTTTTTCCCTTACAACTATAAAGGTTTAGTGTCAACCAGTTCTACTACTCTAATACTGGTATGCCTTTTCAGTGCCTTGCCAATTAGTAAAGTTTAGGCTATGTTTTTAAAGAACTGATCAGTTTTTGTCAGCAATGCTTGCTCTCAGAAAAAATATACTATTGCTTCAAAAGGACCAGAGAACAATTTTTTGGAAAGTATGGATTTTCTGGTTAAATAAAAATTGCAGGAGAGAAAAAGGAGAAAAAGAAGGACCAACTGTGCTATGGATACTGTCCATGCACAGGATTTAGGCTCTTTTCCCTTTGATACACACGTACCTTTCCTCTCTTCTATTCTAGAGCAGTGCTGTCCAATAGAACTTCCTATGGTGATGGAAATATTTTATGTCTATGCTGTCCAATAAAACAACCACTGGCCGTATTTGGCTACTGAGCATTTGAAATGCTGCAAAATGCATTTGAGGAAGTGAATTTTAAACTCTATTTGATTAATTAAAATTTAACTTTAAGTAGCCCTGTCTCACACTGTTGTGGTTAGTGCTGGTCTTGAATCTTGAGTTGTGTAATTTTGAGTTCATTTTTATTGTTCCTGTTAGAGTAAGAGATATTTATATTTCCCCATGTCATTTTCAAATCTGATTGCAAAGGATGCAGCACAAAAATTCTTTACCTTATTTTTATATATCCCATGGGGAAAATGTTCTTTATCGGCCTCTCTAAAAACTTACCCTATTGCTGAAAGTTCGTTCACCTTTTATTTATTTAGACAACAGTTTATTAAATGAAGATAGGAAAAAGCCTAGCTTGATCTATAGTCTGGGAAACCCAGCTCCTAAGTGTAGTTTTGGTCTCTTTAACATAAAATTACTATAAGGTCAAATTTGATTGTATTGACTTGCTAACCACTTTTTGATTTTTAATTGTTCGTTATTGCTCTAACAGAGCCTTCAGGGTCCATGCTATAGGACCAGGTCATAATAAATTGCTTCCAGCATTTCTAGATTTTTAGTAACTAACCTCTCTCGGAAGGAACCCCTAACATATTAGTGTTGTACCAAATTCTACCCAATCTTGGGTTACAATAAAACACCCATGCATTTTGTAATTTTTTTCTGAATGCTTTGTAATTTATTATATAGAATACAACTTTATTTAGGAAAATTATAATAAAGGTGTTTATAATCTAATTGATGAAATTCTAAATAAATGAATTTGAAGAAAATTAGGTATGTGTATTAGTGAAATACCTGATTTTCGTCTTTCAAATGTTTCAGTTTGTGAAAATTGTATAGAACTCATGTAAAAATCTATAAATTGATATTTTAAGTGTTAATATTCCCTACAAATATCACTTGATGGGTTACTAGTGTGTTGTTTAAAATATTGAGCACCATTTGAGGTTTATATTAACCATTGTAATAGCATACTTTCTAATAGATAGCTATAATAGAATTTTTAAGTAAATTTAAAAATAAATGTGGAAGGATTCCTTAAGACTACACCCATAACTGTGGTAATATTAAAATCTATGTGTAGGTAAAAACAAATCCTGAAAAGTAGTAATCCTTAAAAGTATCTTTAGTTATACTTGAAAAATATCTCAGTATTAAAAACATATAATTATTCTATTCTAGCCCTGTTAAAAATGCAAGCTTGATAAAGTAATCAGTAAAATAATAAAGAAGAAAGTAATTAATATTTATTTGCTAGAATAAAATTATGTATTTAAAAGAAGTGGGCAAATATTTTCTTTTCTTAAGCTTCCTTCAACCATAGCTGAAATACAGTAAGAATTGTAACTGGGGAAACATAGGTGATATTAAGCATGACAATGTGAACAAACCATAAATCACAAAAGATGGGAAAAAATGATACCCATGTGTATAAATCCTTTTGATGCATTACTAGGATTTAGATGTTAGAGAGCTAGCCTTGACATTAACCATTACCTCAATGCTTAGATGTTTCTGAAGAGATAAAACATAAGACCAGGAGTGGCTTTCAGACATTGGACACAAAGCCACGGAGGTCTTTGACTAGAGCTGGTTTACAGGCTTTGCTTTGTGAATCACCCTCTCTCCCTACTGAGCTGAGACAGAACAACTGATGAGTAGGAGGAAATAGAGAAATTCCCTAACTCTCTACCAAGACATTAAAACCACCTAGATATTCTAATGGAGCTTATATATAGACAAAACTATTAGCAATATGATTCATTCATATACTCATGAAATCATAGAAATGAGATACAAATTTAAAAGAACACAGTTCAAGTAAGTAGTAGATATTTAGGCAAATAACTTAGATGTACATTAAGGAAGTAATGATTCTCAGGAAATTTAGATGAGAAATTTTGTTTAAATGCTACTTTTTTTTGCTGTCATTTAATTTAAAAACTGTTAAGGCGGGGAGAAATATGAAAGTCAGTTTGGAAATAAAGCCAGTCTCAAGAGAAGAAACATGATATGTAAACTGAGTATAATGGAGGAGAAAAGTTCAGGAAGTCATGAGCAAATTCAGGGATGTTGAGAAACCAGTTCAATTTCCCCGAGTTTTTATTTATTAAGTATCCTGATTCCAAAAGTAGAAGCTAAGTGATGAACTTCTAAGTACCCATATGCAACATTATTTTGACTGACCTAGAGTCTTACTAAAACGACTTTAGAGTTTATCAATGATGATGTAAGCAAAATAGCCTCTTGGAGAGTAAGTTTTAGCAGTGGTTTCTAACAAAATTCAGAAAAGAGCTACAAAGCCATTAACACTTAGAGCCACTCTGGTAGGGCTGTTGTGTTTGTAACCAAAAGGCATCATGGAGTAAACTTGCAATGGCTTTTTGGTAAAAAGCGCTAAAGTTCTCATCTATGGTTGTTGAATTAGAGAATCTTAGGGTTAGAAATCATCTTAGATGTTGCAAATTCATCCCAACGCTTTCTGCAATACCCCTGCTGAGGGCTCATCCAGACTCTTCATAAACACTAACCGCATTAGAGAATTTAGCAGATGGTTTTTATTTTCAGAGAGTTTTATTTGTTAAAATGTTCTTCTTTGTAGAGTTCCTAAGTGCATCTATCTTTAACTACCCTTCTCTAGTACTAGTTCTATTTTCCAAAGACACTCAAATTAAGTTGACACCTCCTGCCCAGAAAACCCTGGCCGCTTGTTAAGTTCTTTCTTCTCCTTAGTTGCTTTCATCATTGCTCACTTACCATGTCTTCTGGTCTTCGCCATCTGTTCTGGGTCTCTCCAGTTGGCCCACGTCCCTGTTAGACTAGGGCCCCTTGAAACCAGCACAATATCCCAGGTCTTGTCTCACCGAAGCAGAGTAAATAAAGCAGGACTTTGCCTTCCTGGAGCAAAGCACTGTGCTTCCTTAGAAGATCGGGTCAAGTGCTTTGGCAGCTACATCACACTGCCAACTCATATTGACCATGTGATTCACAGTGTGATGTTAGCTACAGGCGTTTCGTAGGTAAGGAAGTTCCTTCTATGCCCAGTTTGCAAAGAATATTTACCATAAGTGATTGTGAATTTTGTTTCTGCATCTATTGAAATAACCATATATTTTTTCCTTTATTCTATGAAAGGAATGAGACAAACCTCACTGAGGCATTTTATAAATACATAAGTGGAACCAACATGGCATTCCTGCAGTCAATCCAATGTGGTCATAATACATTGTCTAATGTGTGTATTGCTGCATTCTACTTGCACATATTTGCTTTAGAATATTTGAATCTATTTTCTTGAGTAATATTAGCCTTAATTATCCCTTTCTTATAGAAGCTTTGCCAGTTTGAGTAGTAAGGTTAGGCAGGCCTCATAAAAATGAGGTAGGAGGTGTTCCCTCTTTTTCAATTCCCTGGAAAAGTTGGTGTGCTAACTCTCCCATAAATGTTTGGTAGAGTTTGCCAATGATCCATCTAGTTCCAAAGGGTTGTTTTGTTTTGTTTTGTTTGTTTGGGTTATTGTTGAAGTTTTAAAATTACAGCATTAACATCTTCAATAGCCATGGGTCTTTTGGATTTTTTTTCATGATAGCTATTTCATTAATGTCTGGCCTTATTTTATTATTTCCTTCTTCTTTTTGGATTGAGCTGCAGTTCTTTTCTAACTACCTGAGATAAATGCTTAACTCATTTCTTGTCAACCTTTGTTCTTGCTGTATATATGAAAACAGCACATAGTTTTTATTTAATCTGGTATAATTTATGCCCTTTGATGGCATAATTTAGTATATTTAACTTTTAATGTAATTACTAATATATTTTGGGTTAAATCTATCATTTTACTGTGCCTTTCTGTTTGTTTTGCTTGTCCTCTATTACTTTTTCGCTCCATTCTCGTCTTATTTTAGATTAATTAGCTTTTCCATCTATTTCTTTATTGGTTTGGAAATTATATTTGGGGGAAGATATTTTATTAGTTCTTACCTTAGAAATTATAATATGTGCCTCATCAAAATCTGATGTTCGATTTCTACTGCCAAACAAAACTGAGCAGCAGGGACTAGATTTATCCTCCCACCTGAAACAACTGAAAAACTAGATGAAATATATGAAAAAATATCTCTAAAGACTCTGGACATAAGGAAACTAAGGCCTGTGCTCCCTGAAAGGCAAGAAATCAAGGTGTCAGGACTTGCAGTGACCTCCGCTTACTGCCTAGAGCAGGTCAGTAAGCCTTTGCAGGGGAAACCCCAGGAAAGCTGGTGGTATCTCTGAGGTGTGGAGATGGATCTGGGAGCCAAGGAAAGCAGAGTTGCTAGGGTCTGTAAGGCAGAGTACTGAAGAGAAGAGCACTGCAATGGGGAGGCACTCTGGATGTCTGTAAAAGGTTTGTCTCAAGTACTCAGTTGGGTACTGATCAACACATGCATTTGAGGGAAACTACCCAAGTCCAGGGAAAGAACCACCGAAAATATTAAAGGGAACAGTGCCCCCAGATCACCAGGGCCAGGAAAAGTGCCTGCACCTATATTAACTCTATTTTCTGTATTCTTGATTTTCAGGCATCTGGGGCTTCACTGACAGAGGTGAGGCTACTCCTCCCAGGGCCAGCTAATTCCTAGAGAAGCAAAAGACTCCACTGCAAGCATACCTTTCATATGTATACCAACCAACCCAAAGCCCATACTCCAGCTGTCTTCTTTACTGAACACTCATACTCTAGGAGTTAATAGTCCTCTGCCCTAATCTCCCTAGGGCCAGGTACCCAGACACTTAAGGATCACCCCTGTATCCCAGAGCCAACTCTAATTATTCAACCTATCGAATCCTAAGCCTGGTCAACTGCTGACCTTACTGTATTTCTTTATATTTACCTGCATTTTATCATTTTTCCCCTATCTTTTCTTGTATCTCTCTTCTTCTAACTGGGGTGATTTTGATTCTGTCTGAAAAAAAAAATCCTTAGGTATTTATTTTAATGTAGGTCTTCTGGTGACAACTGTTTTCATTTTTTGTTTGAAAATATTTTGTATCACCTTGATTCCTGAAGGATTTTTCACTGGATAAAGAATTCTAGGCTGACAGATTTTTTCATACATTACATTATTGATCTCATTCCTCTGTCTTCTAGCTTTGTTGCTATTAAGAAGCAGCTGTTAGTCTAATGTTGCTCTTGAAATAATCTGTCACCTACCACCACTACCCCTAATACTTTTAAGATTTTCTCTTTGTCTTTGGTTTTGGGCAGTTTGTCTATGATGTATCAAGGCATAGGTTTCTTTTTATTTTCTGTGAGTTTAGATTTGTTAAACAATTAAAATCTGTGGATTGATAGTTTTCAAAACCCTTGGAAAATTTTGGTCCAGAATCACTTTAAATATTGCATCTTCTACATTCTTCACCTCCTTTAGTTCTAAGTCCCCAATTGAATCTGTGTTAGACCAACTCACTGAGCTGTCTGTCTTTCACTGTCTTTCATGTATTCCTCATCTTTTTGTCACTCCATGCTTTATAATGGACAGTTTATTCTTAGCTACCATCAAGTTTACTGTTTGTCTCTTGCTAAGTTTATTTTGTTGTTAAACTCAACCATTGCATTCTCAATTTTAATTATTACAGTTTTTAGTTCTAAACTTCTATTTGGTTCATTTCACATCCACAATATCCATTTTAATTTAAAGCTTTTTGCTGAATTTAAGTTGAGCTTTTATTTCTCTAAACATAGAAATCATAATTGTTTATTAGTCTATGTCTGGTGCCTTTTCTGTGTGCAATATCTGTAGGTCTCTGTTCTTTGTTGTTTCTGCTGGTTCTTCTTCATGTTTTCTTGTCTTCGCATATGCCTAGTTATATTTTATTGTCTGTTGCACATTGTATTTGAAAAATAAATTTTGAACATGATTTGAGACCTAAGATGATATTACTTTCCTCCAGAGACAGCTGTCTTCTTTTGCCACATTTTATTTTTTAAATGTTCAAAAATATTAAAAATTTAAAGAATTTTACAGTGAACATTTGTAGAGTCACCACCTAGACTCTACCTTTAACATTTTTTAATGATTTACTACACTTTCTTTATCATGTATCTATCTATCTATCCATGTGAGAGGGTTTTTTTTTTTTTTCTTCCCTCTGCCAAACACAGTTTGTTAGGAGAAAAATAACAATCCAGGATCATTTCAGTCTAATTTCAGGGCTTTATATTTTTCTGGACTAATAAAATGAGTTTAAGTGTGCATCAGTGTGAAAGCTGTTCTACTCCTTCCTTTTTCCTTATTAACATGCATCCCTTCAGGGCACTAACCCAAAGTGTATGATGATTTAACAAGCCTCTCTCCCTTGGAAAACTCTAGACTAAAACTCTGGCTACCCAATTCTTTGAAACTACTAGATGTACTGCTCACTCTTTCATATTAATAGATACCCCAGGGCAAAAACAGCCCCATATTGCAGATTTCCATTCCCTGGATTAGCATCTCCTCCTTTATAGTATCTTTGTAGTGATTCAATATCTTGTCAGCTCTTTTATGCTTTTAGAAGTTTTTACAAATATTTCATCCATTTTTGAGTTTTCTTAGTGGAAAGAAATGAACGACCTAGGCTACCATGACCAGGGCATAAATCTCCCATTCTCTCATGAACCCATTCAAATCATAATTTCATCCCTATCACTTCATTAAAACAGTTCTTCTCAAGGTCACCAGTGACTCCCAGATTTACAATTCCAGTGGTGGGTTCCCAATTTTCATCTTGACATTTCAGTAACATCTAGTATTAATGATCAAATTTTGCTTTATTCACTTGCTTTCCAGGACTTCCACCTCTCCTGAATTTTTCTCCCATCTCAACTAACTGGTCCTTCCCCAGAATCCTTTGCTGGAATCTCTTCCTTGAATTAGATCCTAAGTATCAGTGTGGCCAGAGCTAAATCTTTGCAAAATTTCAGTTTTCTAGGCCTGCTTCCTAGGTGATCTCCTCCTGTTTTAAATAACATATACATCCATCTTGACTGTCAATATTTTTAATCAAATCCTAAATCTAACTATCAGAGACATTTACCTTTCATCTTTTTTTTTTTTAGTTCTCTCTATATTATAATTTGACTAGTTTAATTTCAGGCTGGTTTGATTTAAAGCTAAATTTTAAATTTAATTCACATTTAATATTTGAATTAAGGATTCCTTTGCAAGATTTTCTCTTGTGATACAGCCACCCTTCCCCACCCCTATCCCTATGTTCACTCTAACTTTAACATTCAGACAAAAAAAGGGTGATACATATCATTGATTATAAAAATCTGAAGAACTCCATTGATCATCAGTTACAATCATGCCAATGAGAACTGCGCAATCATAACCAGCTACAAAGTACTTAGGATCTAATAAGTTCATCCCTTAAATTTCCACAAAGAGAAAAGCATGGAGTGGAGAGTAATAAATGCAAGACAAGATGACTGAATCAGTCCACTAAAACTCTAATGAGAAAATGAACACAGCCATACCAGAATTCCTCATGGCTCATCACCAGCAGCTAAATTTCTTCAAAAACCAGATTTCAGATATCCCACAATTTATTTTGAATACACATTCAAAATAACATTAAGTACTCAAATAGTCTTTGTATTTTAATAAAGTTTTTAATCCCTAATGAAAAATGACAAGTCATTCGTAGAGAAAGGAACTGAGAGTAATGTACCAACTGTCGCAAAGCAGCCTGGTAGGTAGAAATAGAACAAAAACCTATGGGTTCTGATTTTTTTCACCCATCTGTTCTGTATCAAATTGCCTATGCAACATTTTCAAGATATAATAAGCATCTTGACATTAACATATCTAAAACTGAATTCTTGATTCCTCTAATCCCACCCTGGTTCAAGCCTCTCCTCCTCAGTGTTACACATCTTTAGTAAATGTCATTATTATTCACCCACGTTTTCAGACAAAAACCTATATGTCATTACAAAATTTATAACTTTTATGGCTTCACCAATTTTGGAAAATTTTGACTTCCGTATCTTCAAATCTTTGGCCCCATTCTCCTTGCCTTCCTTCTGGAATTGAAAAACCAATTTGCTGAATCTTCCCACCATGTTTCACATGTCTCTTATACATTCTTCATACTTTTGTCTCCTTGTGCTTTATTTGTGTTGACTTGCCTTACACTTCATTTAATCCTCTTTATGGCTGTGTCTAGTGTGCTTTTAAACCTGCTGTTAGGTCTCTAATTGTATTTATTTTATTTTTCAGCCTTAGAATTTCTATTTAATACTTTTATTAATATCTAGTTATCTTCTGGGCTTCACCATCTTGCCGTCTATTTTTTAAATCATATGTGTTTTTTTCTTTGTTTGTTTGTTTGTTTTTTGAGTTCATGTCAGATACTCAAATAACTGAATCTCCAAGTGGTCTGTTTATATTCTATTACTTTCTTGGTTTTCAGTTATTTAGTTACGTTTCCTGATATCCTTGTTTATTTTTGGTTGAATGTCAGACATTTGAGGATCTGGATGATATTTTCCTTTAGAGAATTTGCTTTTGCATTTAACAGGAAGTAGCAAAAAGTCTGAAAGACATCAGTGTTTGAGCTGATTCTGATTTGATTTTCAGTCTTAGGAAGCCTGGCCCATTTTTAGTTCAATTTTACTCATAGAGTTTAGCCCTTTAGTGGTCCCAACAGAGTATCTGAGGTTTTTCCAGGGCCCCTCTAGCTTGATGAGTCCCAAACTTCCATTTCTGTCTCCCTAGCTCCATGAGAGTGCTGAGAGTTCTGCTCAGTTTTTCAGAACATACGTGGATCTGTAAATGTCTCAAGGTGAAAAGCAGCACTGAATGTTGGGTTACTTCTCTGTACATACTCTTTTTGGGGGAGGAGAGTGGTCTTGGAACTTCATATTTTGGCTGTCTTGGTGGTTCCATGATGACTTTATACCCATGTTTTTAATATTTTATCCAATTTCTCCAGTTCTTAGTGCATGGTCTGATAAATTCAAATCCACTGTAGCCAGAGCAGAACCCATAGGAGTCAATCTTGATATTTTTTTTCTTTCTCCTGTATTACACCCATGTTTGAGCCACCAGAAGGTGCTGTGTATCCTACCTTATGAAAATACCTTGAGTGTAACCAATTATCACCTTTTACTCTAGGCTGACATCATATCCCACTTAGACAACTACAGTAGCCACCTAAATGGCAGAGGAGTTAGCTTTAGATGAAAAGTTAGAGGTTATTTTGAAATAGAGAAGGAATATAAAATAGATACGGATAAAAGTACTTTTGTATATTTGGTGTTAACTAAAAAACATGAGCAGGTTTCTCTCTGGTTTCTTCTGTTTTCTTTGTAACTTAGGAGGTGAGGTCATCTGCTGGGGAAGGGGCAGAGGTGTCAGATCAGAGGTTTAAGGAGAATGAGAAAGTGATTTGATCAAAATAATGAAGCATTGGTGAGGGCCCATTTGAAGTTGGCCATGAATGTAGTAGAACCAAGCTGCCATGTTATATGACACAGAGGAAATAAATAGTTGGAGTCACCAAACCTAGTGATTTGTAGGTAAATACAGTCAAAAGATAAGAGGTGGAGGAAATTTAGGTTATTGAAAAGATTGTTTTTATTACTGGAATGATGGCTTGCAAGCTCTAATTTGGATAGGAATGAATTTTTTTTAAAAAAAAGCAAAGGCTAATATATTTGTATAAAGTGAAATGATCAGTGACCTAGAGGCGCCAAATGAGGTGAGGTGAAAGAAGCATCACCTCATGGGTGTAGTTGAACAGACAGGCTGAAAGCAGGAAGGTCATTGTCACATATGGATTCCAAAATTAGTGATATTGGAGTTAGGGAAATTGCAGATGACGACAGTGTCTGGTGTGAGGTTATGGCCCGATGGACAGAAGTGGAGTGGAGACTGAGGTCAGGAGGAGATGAGGAACCAAGAGGCGTTGATTATGGCAGTTGAAACTGTGGGTCCTAAAGTAGCTCAAGGTGATGGCAGGGCTTGAGGGAGAGAAAAGGACCATAGCCAAAGGCCAGTGTCTTCCATTGGCTGGGAAGTTGGAAGAAGAACGGCCTAGCCAAATGGGATGGGTTTCAAACAGGAGATGACTAATAATCTGAGAGCAGCAGTGGGGAGGACCACTCCTAGGTCCAGAGTAGTATGAGGTGTTAGAAAATAGACAATTACTTGCCAGTACTTCATGAAAGTGGTTTCTTTGTCTCCCAAGTCTCAGAGCTGGGTCAAGGACAAGAAAATAAAGGCTATTTCAGGAATGACTGAGAAGTGGAAGATGGATGGTCAAGTGTTTATAACACATACCTTCCAAGCTGCTATCCAACCTTGAGACCCTACAATAACAAGATGTCATAAAGTATTTGTATTGTCTGGGCATAATGCTTCTCAAATGAGACATACCAAAAAATTCTTATTTTCTGGAGGATGAAATTAGTTTGTGGTATTAAATAATATCTAAATATGAAAAAGCTACTGCTAAATAACTGTCTCATGGTGAAGGAAAGAAAAAAGACATTATTAGCTGATACTTATTTCTCAAGAATTTGAAGGAACATGCTAGTCATAAAAACAGCTCCCTTAAGACAAAACAGCAAAGTTGCTCATTTTGTTGAAGAAGTAGCATTCCTGTGTCTATGAAATGATTTGTGTGGTTTCTCTCAGTAATGTGTCAATAATGGCTTGATTTTTTAGTAAATAATATGTTCATATTCATATATGTGTAGCTTCCAAAAAGAGGTAGAATGTGGTTTTCTTTTTACATAGAAATTTGGAATAAGGAATTTTTTTCATTTGTTGATTAGCTCTGAATTATCCAGAGAGTTCCAGATTAACCAAAAACATCTTGGTTCACTTTTTCATCCATTCAACAGATATTTACTGAATACCTCATAAGTGCAACATATTGTTTTAAAAGCCAGAGATATAACACAAAAAGAAAAAGTTAGATTTAGTATTCAGTTTTTAGTATTTTCCAAAAATGGTCGTGTAATCTAATTCAAAGGACAACAAATAGCATGGAATAATATGAATTTCTGACAACTCTCTTGTTAATTTGAAAAATTATTAGGTTTTAAAGATCCTTGTATATTTGTTTTCAATATGCTCTGGTATCAATATGGGTATTAATTGATAAAAATTGTGGCTTTTTTTCCCTGAAACCACCAACTTATTCCACAGTCTACAGAATTAAATCCTTAGGTTGATTAAAACTATGCTTATAGATAAGCTGACTTTCCCTCACTTTTTCCCCAGGACAATCCCTGTTGTTCTGGATAATACTCTCAAAATATCCTGGTTCAGAAAATAAAATATATGGTCAGGTTACTCACAGACAAATGAGCTACAGGACAGAACTTAAGATTATATTTTAAAAGAAATAAAGAAAATATATAGGGGCCAAATATGAGTTTATAAAATTATAATATTCGAGTTAAAAGTTTCTATCCATAACCAACTATAGATTCTCTATAAGGTTTTTTTAAGTGTTATTTTTTTGCATTAATTATTTGAAAATAAAGAACAATGTTGATTAATGGGAATTTGGGTTTTAGAACAGATTTTTAATGAGTGGTGACATATGATATTTATCTGCAGAATCAGTAAAAGCTATTAGCTTTGGGTTCTGCCACAGAAAGACAGCAGCATGTTATGCATGATATCCAGAAAAAACACTAAAATAGTTTAACGAGCAAATTTCACTGTACCCTCAGGAGTGATTTTTAGTCAAGATCACTCCAAGTCTGCTATAACAAAGGTCAGGATATAAAGAACACAGAGGTACTGTCCAAAGTGTCTTGTGACTTACAGTGTAGCTGTCATCCATGACATTCTCAACTGACAGTCTTTCCTTTAAGTCTGGAAGTATTATCTTATACTTTCTTTCACTTATCTTTTCCACTGGCATTTGTAAGTTGTTGCTTAAAAATTATATGTATATACACAATGGGTTTTCAAATAAGGAAACATTTGTCCTGAAACTACTTTTTTAGAATTAAAGCTGTTTGGATAAATTATCATCCTATTCAAGCCAATGAAGCAAAATTACCCCCTGGGTTTCTGAGGTTAAGAATTTAGCCTGACAAAATTATAGCTCATGTCTAACTAAATGTCAGTTCATTAATAATTTTTATGTGCAGTACCATAGAGATTGCATTTTAAGAAATTCAATTCCGTGTAAAGATGGCTTAATGATATCTTCAAAACTTAAACCACGACAGAGTTAGAGGGGATATATACCCATTTCATAGGTGAAAAAAGCTGAAGTTCAAATGTAAAAATCACAAAGGGAAATAAAAAGGAAATGTAGAACCTAGGCTTCCACTATATGGAAAACAGAAATTTATTATTCAGATTTTTTAAAGGGATTGTTAGAAAGGGAATTCAAATCCTATTGATTTGTTTTACTCTTTCTCAAGTAATGTCAATAATTATATTGGCACTCACTGAGCATTTACTCTACGCCAAGAATTCTATTAGGTGCTTAATCTACATTATCTGATATAATTCTCAATACAGTGTGGTAAGGTGGTTGTGTTCATAACTACTTTGCAGAAGAGGAAATGCAAACTGAAAAGGTTCTTTTATTTACCTCGGTCTCACAGAGTCGGGATTCAGACTCAGCTGTCTAATTCCAGAGCATCTGCCTTAAACCAGGCTGCTAAACCAGTTAAGGGGACATTGTCACCCAGGATGCTCAAAAACCAAGAGATTGTCCTACCTCCATTTTGCAGATGGAAAAACTGAGGCCCTAGCCCTGTGCAAGATCACAGCCTTGCTTGATTCAAAGCAAGGCTCTTTCTCCTGTACCAGGCTGTCTCCTTAATCTCATCTTCCCCCTTAAAATTATTTTATTAAAAAAAAATGTAAGACGTAGAGATTGTCATTCTGAGTGAAGTAAGTCAGACACAGAAGGACAGATATCATACATCGCTTATACGTGGAATCTAAAAAAAAAGGGTACAAATGAACTTACTTACAAAACAGAAGTAGGGTCACAGAGGTAGAAAACAAACTTATGGTTACCAGGGGATAAGGGCAGGGGCGAGGGATAAATTGGGAGATTGGGATTGACATATACCCACTACTATATATAAAACAGATAACTAATAAAGAACTACTGTATAGCACAGGGAACTCTACTCGATACTCTGTAATGGCCTCTATGGGAAAAAAATCTAAAATAAAAAGAGTGGATATATGTATATGTATAACTGATTCACTTTGCTGTACACCTCAAACTAACACAGCATTGTAAATCAACTATACTCAGATAAAAACTTCTTTTAAAAAAGTAAAATCCATATTCTTCCATTCTCCCTTTGTATAGGCTAGTACTTTACTCTTCCACTGAAGAGAATTTCTCTATGTGGCTAAACAGAAGTGTTTATACTAATGCACTTACAGGTCGCCTACCTCTCCCTGTCTCAGTGAGACCCTTTTATGATTGTCAACTGGCATGAAGTGTATACACATGATGTGTATATTTGAAAGACAATGGAGTGATGGGAGGAAATGACATTATCTCAAACTAATATAATAATATATTTCCACAGTAGCTATTTTTTATCTTTATTTGCCTATTTTTCACCTGATATTTTCGCATACTACTTCCGGTGCTAGGAAATTTTTAAATGAGGGTGGAGTTTTGTAGACACTTAAATCACCTTAAAAGTTGTTTTTAATATTTTCTGCACACTTTACAGCTTAGTGTAGGTCCCAGTGGAACCAGTGTTTTATCATTTTCCAAGAAATTACTTATGCTCTGATTTCTACAAGTTACTTCTCTCTGACTCAGTTTTGTCATAAAATGGGAATAATAAATTCACCTACTCCAGAAGATTGTTGTGAGGACTGATTGAGTCAATTCATATAAAGATCTGGAATTAGGTCTCAGAATTCGTATAAAGAACCTGGCAATTGGGTGATCAGATTTCAGTTTTCATTATACTAAGATTATGAAGGTACTTAAACACACACACAGACACACACACGCAGACACACACACACACACACACACACATCAAAGCCTTCCAATGATTTGTTGCTTGTCCAGCTTTCCCTTTCCTTTGGCAATATCTTCATGGTAAATCTAAGTTTCATGAACACAAATTACATACCCTCCCTAGCTGCAATCATTTTGTTTTTGAAATTGGAGAAATGCTAAACTACACCAGAAGTGACCCATGACAAAGAAGACATTTTGAAACTAACAAAATAAAGAAACTTCCTACTAAAAAATGGCAGTTAAACATTGGACTCAAAATTGGGTAAGAGATCATCTTGTCTATATTAATCATCAATTATCTTCTGAAATAGATGGTGGCTATGGTTATTGTCAACCTTCACGGAAAAGAAATCTTGACCCAAATGACTACACAATGTGATGCCTTCCAAAAATTTTAGGGGGATGAAATATAGCATGTTCCTCATAACAGTGGGAAATCATACTTCTAAAAAGGCAAACCAAATACAGATTTTAGGCCCAAGAATATTAGCAACAAGTTCGCCTTGTCTATAAAACAAACGTGAGTGACAGCCACAACACTGAGATCGTTGTCAGAACTAAGCGCATACACTCTACTGTAGGTCGTCCTCAAGGTAATAATATGATGGCTATAAGAACAAAAGGAGGGTAAGCTTCCAACATACACCATATTTGGGTAATTTTAAAAGACATCTGTAATGGAAATGCTGAAGTATACTCTTTCCCAAAGATTTGTTGGCAAACTTAGATTAGCATGTGTGCACACGCATACTTATAGTACATGTGGTTTTGTCCAACCTCATGAGTGAAAAACTTCCCTGGAAGTTTCATTGTTTCAAACTATATATTTTTTTTCTGTAAACTTTGCTGTTATGGCAAAAGTACCACGAATTTTGTTGATTATTATTTTCAATTGCTTAGATTTTCTCTGCTCTGAGCTGGTGCCAGAACCTACTCAGTGAAATCTGCCCATTCTGGAAAGATTGTAGATGCAAAGCAAACATAGAAAGTGAAGGAAGACAAACATGCTCCCGAATGATAATTAATACAGTATATCACTGAACACAGCACGCAGATCTTTCATGTCCATATGTGTATTGTGCCTATATTTGTAGTCCTGAGTCAACAATGTGACTGTTATCTTTTTCTGTGTACATTGCATGTTCTGATTTAAAATTTCAGAATGCTTTCCCATGTCAATGACAATCTTAATAGAGTCCAATTAGTTCCACAAGGCACTTTCTGATGCACAAGCCTCTGGCTTGATTGCAGTGAATGGTGGGTATTTCCTGTGTTTAAGCCCACATATGGATTGAGTAAGGCAGTGGCAGAGGGACTACTGTTTTCCTTCACTACATCTTCATTTCTTTTTCACAGGCTAAGGCTTTTTTGTTTTTCCTGGCTCTGTTGTCAAAATACTGACCAAAGTTTTGGCTCATGGTTTGGAACACCAGGCCAAAACAATCCTCTGGAAACTAGTGTGGCAAAACGTATTTTAATCTATACATTCACCATTCAACCGTGTGCACTACCACACCCACTGACCCACTCTGTGGTTTAAAAACAACATGGGTTTGCCCCCAGAACAGCTTGATTTATAGGACAAGTTTTTTCAAGTCTGCTCTATCAACATTAAAAACTGTTCTGAGGCTTGGTTTCATCACATCTCTTGTGGAAAAAAAAAAGGTATTACCTACACTAGGATCATTTTTGTTTCTGTTTTTAAAAACAAGGTGAATTCCTTTTGCATTCTACAGAATTTCTTTAAAAATGTGTTCAAATAATAGATTATTTTGATAATGCATGAAAAATATGTCTGAATCAGAAAGCAGTTAATGCAATTATTAAAAGTATTTCCTATCATGTTACAAATAAGAAAAGATTAAGAACTTTCCTAGAATGAATCTTCATATTTTTCTTTTTAGGCTAACTCAAAGTGATTAATTCCTTTAAGTGTCAGAAACCATGTTTCTTCCTTGTCTTTCCAGAAGTGCTGGATTAATTCTTTAACTCTATCTCACAGTACAAAAGCATCAAGGGTTGATCTCCCAACCAACTTTGAATATTGCTTGAGAGATCAGATTGTCCAAAGGTATCCTAAAGAGCTTTACCAACAGTGACCCTGCTCTTAATTATTCATCCGTTCCATTCCCTCCACTGAATATCCACTGAACCCACTTTTAAAGTTCTGAATATTTTAATGAATGCTAATTGCCTCTCTGTCAACAAAAACAGATTTTGATTTGCATCTAATAATACCTGTTCCACTCAAGATGTTTGCCTTGAACAAGGCTACGTGGAAAATTTTGCTGAATGACATTAAATTTGCCACCTGGATTTTCTCCCAGATGAACAGGAAGAGCTAAAATGGTCAAGAAAATATCCTTTGATTTTAAATTAAGTATTAACCCTTTCAGCAAAATGCAATTTATAGCATGTGCTGCAGAGAATTTTATGGCTCCCCCTTCCTCCTCTAGAGAGAGAGGGAGAGGGCGAGAGAAAGAAGGAGGGGAAGGGAGAGAGAGAGGGAGAGGGACAGAGAGAGAGGCAGAGGGACAGAAAGAGAGAGGGAGAGGGACAGAGAGAGAGAGGGAGGGGGGGAGAGGGAGAGAGAGAGAGAGGGAGAGGGACAGAGAGAGAGGCAGAGGAACAGAAAGAGGGAGGGGGGGGAGAGGGAGAGAGAGGGAGGGAGAGAGGGAGGGAGAGGGAGAGGGAGGGAGGAGGGGCAAACTTTAAAAATGTTGCTTTCTCTCTTTCCCTCTCTCCCCTCTCCCTCCCTCCCCACCCCCCTCAGATCTGACTACCTCAGTCTTAGTAAACGTTTATATCTCTAGTAGTTCAGGAAGGGTAAAGTTTTCGAAGGTCCCAAATCTAGAGTCTCCTTTTTTTTTTTGAAATTAACGAACAATGTCGATTTGAGAACGCTGACATTAAGAGAGAAGGTGGAAAAAACGATAGGGCAGACGCCATGGCTTTCTGATTACTGGTGGCATACCCTGGGCTATCCGATAGTGCAGTGTTTATGAGATATTTTGGTTAGCTGGAATCTTTAGACTTAATTGTTCAGTCCCCTATTCTCAACCCAATTACCATTTCCTAAACTGTACATTTCCATAAGCTAGAGACGTTCGCAGTTCGAAATACATTTGCATTTTTAGATTCCGGGGCTACTGATACCACCTAAAGGTTTTCACGTTCATTTGGGACAAGGGTTTAAGATCTTAAGTCAGAGGCCGCTTTCGGCGCTGTCACCGTCTGCGGGTGCCTGAGCCTGCTGTTACCAGACACGCGCGTTCTCTGCGCACCTCAGCAGCCCTGCCTGCCAGCTTTCTTCACCTGGAATCCGTCGAGGCTGCACGAACCACAGTAAATGCACCAGTGCCAGGCCCGCCCAAACCCAGGCACCCCAGAGTGGAGGAGGGAGTGGTGGCGACGTCACGCCTTTGAGTAGATGTCTGAACTGAGGACGCTGCGGCGGGTAACCCGGACTGCAACGCCCATCCACCCAGCAGGGAAAATCCACCAAAGAAGGCCGAAGGCGGATCTCCTGCACCCAAACGGGCTGTGACTTCAATGCGCCGAATCGTGTCTCGAAGTGCCCCTTACGAACAATTAAAAACGTTTAGCCATTTCGTAGGAAACAGAGAAAGGCTGCAAATACCTCGAGCAAAGAAAACAAAAGTGGTTTTTTTTTGTGGACAAAGGGCTTTTATTTATGATCTGTGATCTGTTTAAATATCGGTCCTAGAAATATTGGCTATTGAATTATCGAAGTTTTTATTCACTATACAACTAATAAAATATATCTCGAAAGGCTGAAAAGAATCAAGAAATTGTTATATTGCATTTATTTTTATTAGGAATGTGGAGTTTATTACATATTAATAATACATTTTCACTCTGTAATGCAACAGGACTACATCTGTTTTCAATACTTGCTGTATAGATCATTAGCCTACTGGTCTTTCTGATCTGTTTCTGCAGTTGCAGAATAAATATCATAATTAATGCTATTTTTGTGCCTATGTGTGCCCCTTTTGCACAAGATCAGAGAGGTTATTGGGCCTGCCAATGTGACCCTAGTTTTCAACTCAGGTGATTAGCATAGGGAATTAAGTGTGTCTACTTATTATCCATTGAAGATTGCAAAGATACAGCAGACAATCACAATCATAATTCCAAATGAAAAGAAAGCATGATTCTTTAAAAGTGTTTAGGAGGGTGCACAGCAGGGCATATTTTCTTTCTTACTGGCAAGAGTTTGTAACTGGATATGTTAACATTACTGAGAACATGAAAACATGAAACAAAAGTATTGATTCAAGAATTCACTGAAGAATCCAAGTGCACACTGGTTGGTTTTATTTTATTCTTTTAAAGCACAAGTTGCATTGGTTGTTTATGGCAGGCAGGTACAATGTGGCTGGTTCTCTCTTCATGCATCTTTCAACATACATGAAAGAAAGTGTTATTTGTATTGTTAAATTTACATTATCTCCTCTTTAATTGCATCAGCTGCTAACTAGATCTAGAAATAATGACATTTAAAGGGAAAATGGCAAGCATGTCCAAAAGACTGCAGTATAATGGAAGAACCTAATTAATTTAACCTCATCATCTTCCATAATGGCTGAGTTTCATCATTCCCACAGATGGAGCTCAGAGGAATTAACAGCGCTGTGCATCCCCGCAGACTCCACGGGATGACTGGCTAAGGGAGATTTGTCTTTATGTTCCTTCGACTCACATGTTGGCAATGCTTGCTTGAAGTATACTTGGAAATATACTAAGAAGACAAAGTGTGGGGCATTCAAAGGTGGAATTAAAAAAACAAAAACCAACCCATCTTGCCAAATGTCTTGCCTCTAGTTTTATATGGTAGAGGCAAAAGAAAATCTCTTTGTTGAGAGATGTGGCACGAAGAATTTCAGATTACCTATGATTATTCTTTCAAGTTTAAATTGCAACAGAAAGGGAAAGCAAAGGTTTAACCTCAGGGAAGTGAGAGATTTGCACGTGTCTACACGTCTTTGAAAATGCCATTATTCATTTTTCCCCCTAAATGAGTTGTAATATTTTCTGGAATTTTTGCTAATATTAGAAAATAGAGAGATGTGGGGTTCTGTATGAACACATGGGTACAGCAATATACTGGGGATATTTTTAAAAGATAGTTGCATCATGAAAATAGCTTTACTACTATGATTTCTCTGCTACAGTGACCAATTCCCTAGCCATTATGTACTGCCCAAATTCATTATCAGTAAAGAGATCTGAAAGCGTCTCCCCCAGCCATTTTTTCTTCCAAAGAAGCCAGTTTCTTTCCACTGTCCAAAAAAAAAACTGTATCTTACTTTTTACATCCTTTAATTGTGCATATAAGCATGGATTCCTGTTTCTCTGATCACAATGAGCAGAGTTAATCTCAGAAAATATTGACAACAGTGTTTGAAGGAACCTCAATGTCAGACCAGCCGTATCTCACTTGCATTCAATAGGCTGATAGTCAGGAAGTTGAAATTATTTTTGTGGGTCCCACAGCAGTCTTAAAAACAGGGAAGATGGTAGCTGCTGAGGCTCACCAGAGGAGAGAACGTGAAGTTATTATTGCATAGGGTCACGCTTATTCATTCAATGATCATTATACTTTAATGTGCCAAGTCCTGTGGGTCTTTCCCGCAGGTGCTTCTCCAACGCGTGTCGAGTTTTACACACGCTTTTCTGTCAAAGAGTGGTTTGTAAGCTGCTGATCTAAATTTCGAAAATGCCCCACATCTCTCTCCATCTCCAGAAAACTGGCGAATCTGCCCTCTAGGGAAGCGCGTCTTTATCTGGAAAAAGCCCTACTGGTCTTCAGGTGGTACCTTGGCCGAGAGGAATCACAGCCTCTCAAGCGCCTTCGCAAAGGTGTTTCTCCCGTCACACTGTGGACGGACGGTCCGGGCTCCTGCGCGCTTTCCCGCTCCTGGTCACCTTTCCTCCCGGGACTCTGTCCCACGGTTCCCCCAGAGTAGTGGTGGCCCCAGAAATTCTAGGAGGCTTTAGCTCAGGGCAACAATTGGCTTGGAGTGTGGCTGGGAGTTGGGGGACAGAGGGTCTTCAAGCTGTGATGTACTGCACACAGGTTTTTATTTTCCACTTAGATTGTATGTTCACTGCGGGGGTGTTGGGAGGGATGCTAAAGCCTCCCCAGATGACCTTTAAAAGCTCCAGCCCTGCCCTGGAACGCACCTTGGCCGAGGTAGGTCGCCGGAAAAACAGGGGTGCAGGGTGGTATTCCTAAAGGAGAAAGGAGACCGAGGAGAGAGAATTCACTCCTTGTCATTTTCTGCTGCGGCAGTTCCTGATGCTGAGGAAATGATACTGACCACAGCAGAGTTGGCAGAACTGCGGAATGAAAACCGAGGAGGGGGTACGGTCGGGGCTGGAGATCGCGGATTCTTAGAGATCAGTAAAGGAGAGCGAAGGGCTCCGTTCGCCGGAATCTGGGGGCAAAGGAGCATCTGGGTTTGGTGATGCTGTAGCCTGGCCTTGGAGCGCGCGGGATTGCGCGGGAAATGGCCTGGCACGTGGTTACGCTTCGGTTAATGAGGGCGCACTGGGAGTCCGACCTCGGTTCGGATCCCGAGTCTTCGACCACCTGGCTGGGTGTTCATTCACTGAACACACATTGACTGATGGCTCGCCCTGCGCTAGGCATTAGTCCAGAGGCTGGGCATACAGCCGTGTCATCCTGGACTGGTCACTTGACCCCTCGGAATGTCATTTCTTCATCCATACAGCTGCAGGGTTGGATGACTACAAGGTCACTGAGATCCCTTCCAGCTGTCAAATATGACACAGGCGCGAATGGGTGTGCCCTCCGCTGACGGATGAGCCCCCTACTCTCGGCGGTGGGCGGGGAGAAGGACCCGATAGGCCCTTTGCTTCGGTCACTTCTAGGCTGGCAAGACACTATTGGGCTAAGCCGGAAAAACACAGCTGTGCGAGGATGCGGGAATCTAAGTCATCGCAGCCCCCGCAGGCTTGTTTTCCAAAATCCTACCGCACGCCTAGGTGCAACCTCTCTTCAGAAGCGTATTCTTACTTATCTGACCATCCTCGGTGTCAAAACAGGCCTCTGCAGCAAGCCGGCCGGCATCAGGCCCCTTTCGAGCCCGGGGCCAGGGGCCCGGCCAGTCCTCACCGGGCTACTCTTGCTGCGGCCCGGGGTCCCACTCTCGCCCAGCGCTGGGAGGAGAACCAACTCCAGCCCGTGGAGCCAGGACCACCGCGGTGGCCGGGTCCGGGCCTGCGCCCCCCGGCGTTGCAGAGCCGAGCCCTGGGTCCCGCGCTCATCGCGGCGCCCCCCCACCCCCCAGCGTTGGCTTTCCTGTCCCAGTTTCCATCGAACCTTTGTGAGCGCCTGTTCTCGCCTCTCGGGTGTCTGTTTCTAGCTCACGCTGAAAGTGGAGTTCGAAGACGAGGGAGGGGGCCGCCCCGGCGAGCCGTGCCTTTGGGGGTCACAGAGCGCACTCCCAGTGCCGGCGCGGGCAAGCCGTTCCCGAGCCCCCGGGGCCCCGCGCCGGGACAGCAGCGCCCCTGCACCCTCCGCGCGTTCGATCTCCCCGACGCTGCAGGTGGCGAGCAGGGCCCGGGCCCCCCTCTCTCGCCCAGGCCTCCCGCGCCTTCTTCGGCGCACCCTGGCGGGTGAGAGGCAGCGGTCTCCAGCGAGCCTAGCCCGGCTCCCTTCCCGCCTGCGGCCTCCTAACATCAACGCCGCTGAGCCTTCCTCTAACCTCCCTCGGTGGACTTAAAGCCTCGTGGTCCTCCTGGCTCATCCCTCGCGCTCCCTACCCCAGCTGCAGCATCCCGGAGCTCGGAACCTGCGCGCGGGTCTGCGCCGCGGCGTCGACGGGCCGGGCCGCTGCGAAGCTGGCGGGGGAGGCGGGGAAGGGAAGGGAAGGGGAGGGAGGGGCGGGAGGAGATGGAGCCCAGTGAGAGGCCGTGGGTTCGGGCAAACTGATCCTCGCAGGGCTAAGCAGAAGCAGCTGCTGGTAATCGGCGCCGCCGGGGAGGATGAGGGTTTCCCAGTCCCGGTCGCTCGCGGCTGCGGCGGGCGCGCGGAAGGCCAGAGCCACCGCTGGCAGGAGCGAACCGCACGCAGCGGAGGCGCCCGCTCCACCCGCGGGCCTCGATGCAGACCCCCTTCACCTTGCGGGGGACCCCTCAGTCCCAGAGGGCTTTCCTGATACACCCTCCTCACCAAGACGGGGTCGAAAGCCCCTCACACCCCACTTCCTACTTCTCCCACCCGAACGAGCGCTCTCTTTTTCCCTCCTTGCACCCCAAGAATGGTGCTTAGATGGGTGTTATTCAAAGCCTGCTAAGGAGGTGGGACCACGGCCCGCAACCGAAGTCCCCTCACCTCCTCCCCCCACACCCAGCATCCTTGCAGAAGTGGCCAAACACTTCCCATTGTTCTGAGATCAGGCAGTAAGGACGCGCTTCACTTAGAAGTGTTTCTTTGGTTCTCTTCCCATGTACTTCTAAGAAGGGAAATAAGGAAATGGTGCCTGTTGCAGTTTCAGAAGCTTAAAATATTAGACAAGTGTTTGTAAATGAAAACGTTTAGAAACTTCGGAAAATTAATAAGCACCTGAAAATCCACGACAAGCCCTAACAACTGATTTTTGATCTATCATTTTATATCCGTCCATGATCCATCTAAATATGAAACCCCCGTGATTTTATGTAGTTTACATAAACCACAGGCATCTGGCTTTTGCTCTTGAGTTTTTATTCCAATACATTCATGAATTGGCAATTGGCCCTCAAAACCTACTGAATACGTATTTTAACCCTGGAAAAATAAAATTCAGCTCCATTTATCGCATTTACATCTTATGGAGTTTTTTTTTTAATTGCGGGAAAGTTCTCCAAAGTCTTCCCCTCTCCCACCCCATCCCCCCTAGAGTCCTACTTTCACGGCCTCTGGTTCCACTACTTCAGCGATATCTAGTAATAAAATCTTTGCGGTCCCAGAATATAATCAATCTAGAATTTCTTTCTTTGAATGTTTACATCATGCAGTTTTCGTTACAATCTTGTTAACATGTTTTGTTTAATTCAAGACATGTTAGAAAAGAAAAACAAAACTGAACGTCCTTATGGAGGCAATAATTTTTCTTAAATCTTGATTGAGATATCAGCGGTAGCACTTTATCTTTCCTTCCCAAAGAAAAGTTGTGTTCGATTTTATTGATCAAACGGTGCAGCTACATTGACAAAAGTTTGTCTTTAGATCCTGTTTACAATCATGTATACTTTTAGCAAGTAGAAGGTACATTTGGAAGCAAAACACCTTCCAGAAGAAAACCACTCTCTTTCACGTATCTGCCTACCTGTTTAGCCACCCAAAATATATCCTAAAGAGGTGTCTTTTCATCTTTACTTCTCTGATACTTGAGGGCTTCAGTTCTCTCTAAATAAATGAAATTCGAATGTCTTGTTGAAGGGAGACTATGCATTTCTGTATCTTGGATTTGGACAAAGGAACTGTTCATAGTCTTTGCGGGAAATAATCTACTCCTACTTGGAAACAGCCCGGGGAACAGCATCTCTCTCTGAGGTTTCCCGGGAAAATCCCCACCGCGGAAGCTGCTCCTACATTTATTTCCGTAGACGCGTCGCTGTCCCTCTTCCACTTCTATTGGATAAGTGCGGCTGTGAAGAACCAAAAACAATATGTATTGGGAAAGAAGAAGGGAGATTCTCGAATTCTAAAGCTGTACCGTAATTTCTAGTTTCACTTCTCTCCTCCTCACCTCCCCCATCCTCCTATCCAATTTTCAGGACCACGTGTGCGGTTCTACATCCCACAGTCTCTTCTCGAGTTTCTTAGATAGTTTTTGTTTTTTTCCTCTCAAGTAGTCAGAAAAACAATGCCGAGGTGGAGGGGGTGGGGGGAAAGGGCCTGAAATCGAACTGCAGAGCCAGCAGGCAGAGCGACCGGACGCGCCTGCACACAGTACCAGCAACCCAGAGTCTCCGGGGGCTTTTCCGAGACTGCCTCAAATGCAGATGTGCAGCGTCCTGGGCTGGAGGAAAAAGACGAGTCTCACGAAAGGAGCTAGACTTCCGTAATGTGAAGGCGAAATCGACAAAGACAATCCTCCTACCTGAGGTGAATTTCGCTTAACTATCTGAACCGGGCTCAAGTCGTTCCACGGTCTTTGGTCCTGCGATTCCTCCCACGTCGCCACAGACCCCGCGCGACCCCAGACTCTCTCGCTCTGTCCCTCTCCTCAGGCTTTCTTGCTCAGTTTTCACGTCAAATGAGCTCCTCGCAGCCACGTTCGCAGTATTTCTTGAACGGTGAACCCCTCTTTCCGAGGCAAACGGTTCGATTAGCATTTCTAGCCCACGTTTAAATTTCAACAGACATTCATCCCCCCCTGTGCCTCGCCTCGCTGGAAATCCACTTGCAACGACACAGGGTACAGGTAAACGCTCTGTGCGTGCGTTTTGCCTCCGACGATGTCATTGCATCTGATTGAACTTCAGTATTCCCCGTGTTACTGGAACAACACCCAAACCTACTGAATGAGTGACTTGAGGCTGCTGCGAAATTTTACATAACAACAAAGATGAAAAAATTGCTATAAGCAGTCGCACTGCAGTGACCACAGGGATGTTGTTTTCTTACATACGGAAGAATAACTCCTTTTTCACTCCAACAAACATTTTGCCCCAGCTGATCTCCAGTGGTTTCCTTAGCTGATCGTGAAGTGGTTTGAGTTTTCCTCTTGCCTACATAAATCAATTTTATGATTTGAAGGGAAATATCTGTATCGTGTTAGATTTAGGCAAATTATTGGGCTCGCCATTTACTTCAGAATCTACAGCAAATTAAAATATGAAATCCTGGGACAAATGAATCTACAGCAAATTAAAAATGAATCTACGGCAAATTAAACTATGAAATCCTGGGACAAACAGGAAAATGGCCATGAGCTGTCAGTCAGCATGCTGTGTGTTCTGAAAACTGAATGATGAAAAGTATCTGTTAGATTCCTTCCTTTCATACTCACTATAAACATCATGGGTTTTGGCTATGATTCAGTTAACATATAGATATAATATCATGTAAAAGCACTGGTTTAAATGATGCACAAAGCAATGTAAAGTGTTGTTCCTTGAAGGATAGCTTAAGCTATCAGACATTTGGTAGATAAAATAGAATACCCTATCAAAACAAAGCAAGCAAACAAAATGTCTGGTGTTAGGAGAGAAACCACATGGAGGCAGAGAATAAAACAAAACAAAGGGAAAAAACAGACATAAACAAAAACAGGAACAAAAGAGTCAACCTCAATCAGCAGCTCAGCTCTCTGAATGTCTAATATTCAAGGACATGTTAGGTTTTCATTACCAAGAACATCTCTTCAGTGCCTCTTGTTACATGTTAAGAAATAAAGACAATTACAGTGTTGGAAACATGATTTTTCTCTAAATATTTTATGCTTACCAAACAAACAGTGGATTGTTTGCTCTCTCCTTTTCACTACTCCTTTGGCACTAAATTTGGCACTTAGATGGTGCTGGGCTTAGCGTGCAAGGCAAGGCAGTTTGAAAATTATCTTTACAGCTACCTCTGGTGCTATTCTTCAGGCGTATTGTTGGCCAATAGAGAGCTGATTGTTTGGTCTAAATGGGCCTCAGCCCACAATCTATGCTTTTATAGAATAACCCTTTATATTACATCTTTTCAATGAATCCAAGCATTCTTATCTTGGGCCTTCTGAAATCAGAGTGTACCTGCTTAGTTTTATTTTTGCATGATGACAGAAGTCACAAAATGGAATCGATTTTTAAAAAGTTCAACAGTAATTTACAACTGTAAACCTAAAGTCAATAAAAGTACTATCAGCTATCTGCCAAATACATGGTTAGGAAACAGCAAATGAGATTTAACCTAGATAAGTACAAGTAGTATGTCTGCGGAAATATAATCTAGAAGTCATAAACCAGAGGTCCAACTCCATACTCTTCATGAGTCAAACTCCCAGATATTTCCATTCTCCTGGCCATTAGAGTTTACTTATGAAGCATGCAGTTCTGTTCTAAACTACACTGGAAGAACAATTATGTTGGATATATATATTTTTTTAATGCACCTGCAATTTTATTCTTGGAGGAAGAGGTGCTATTTCTTAAATTTCCTAGTTGTGAGAAAGAAGAATAAATCTGATGCTTGTTTGTCATGTGATATTATAGGAACGTAAAAGGAACAATCAAGCCACTGCCTTTGGGGTGGAGGGAGAAACAAGTGATTTCCACATTGAGGAATCATATTCCCCCAAAACACTTGTTAAATATCCTCTCTTTATAAAGGTAAAGGCAGCTCACAAACAGATATGTTAATAAGTAGAATGATCTGGATAAAAGAAAACTGGAAGCTCAGGAAAGTTCCATCTATAACAGTAGTTGACAATGAAAAGCATATATATGCCAAGAGAGAAAAATGATAAGAAGAAAAAACAGGCAAGTTAGTTAAATATGCAGACGGATTACATCTCAACCACTTTGGAAGGTTCACCTAAAAAGAAAAGATCAACAGAACAGGTGTGGGTTTTTTTTTTTTAATTAGTGAAATATACAATTAAGTTTACCATAGTAATGATTTATGAGACAAAGGATATGGGTAAAACATCACCTGAAAATTATCCCAAGTCTTTGCTTCAGTAGAAATCTGGCCAAGGATCCTAGTTTTGCACCCCCCAGTTGGTGTCCTAAGCTAGAAGTGCATACGGATGAAAGTACACTTAAACTTGTTCCCTTCACCCCAGGTCCTCTCACCGCATATCTCCAAAATGCCTGGTGTGATTAAAGCATTTGATGATGTCCTTTTAGAAGTCTTGATAGGGGGAAATGTATTTCCTGACATGAGTCAACAATAAATGGTTTAGAAAACCAATCCTAATGTAACAAGAAATTGGATGGAAAAGTCAAAAATTTATGGTTCATGTAGTAAGTTCCTATGTAGTGAATAGACTTCTCCCTGGTTTATCTCACATGTTTTTTTAGGGGAACAATAAGCATTTAGTCCAGCAAACTAAAAAGCACATGTACTTTTTATATATAAAGGTCCTGGAGTATAGGGACCATGCCTTGAGTCTTGTGTGTAAGTTTTCTTGGTATTATTATTCTAGTACCTTAAGTTGATGCTCTTCAGCGAGGTGCACTCTACACTGAAGGAATTAACATGGTTCCTAACAGTACTAAGTGATTTAACTGAGTGAAAGAAGAGAGGCCAGTATGGGGAAAATGACTGGTCTTTTAAAAGTTTCTTTAACTGGTTCCTGTACGTAAGAGCATTTCCAACTCACACCTGGAGAGCTGGCTTCCCTCTTGCCTGTTCCCATAGGGTCCAATCTTCTCTCCCTGATGCTTAGGGGTAAATCTTGACTTAAACCTGTGGGCTGGATCTTCACATCCTCCTTGTGAAAACTCCCATTAGGTGCATTTGACAAGTTTCTCATGAAATTACATTGCCAAACTAAATAACAAAGGAATTTTAAAAAACGTGGAGTGTGTGTGTGTGTGTGTGTGTGTGTGTGTGTGTGTGAGAGAGAGAGAGAGAGAGAGAGAGAGAGAGAGAGAGAGAAAGGGAGAGAAAGACAGAAAAGTCTTTTGAGTCAGGACTAGTCATAACATACCTGTCAGTATAGGCAGAATACAAATACTCAGAGAACTACAAAACTCCTGTTGATTTTTGCCCACTGCCTTGTGTGGATCTGTATTTGAAACTTTGATATCAATGTACATTTCTGTCACATGTGTTCTATATTTATGCCATAAGCCACAGGATAACTCTACACTTAAGGAATTTTTGTGCCTTTTTGTGCAAAAAAACTTTGTCATTTCTTTATTGTACACAGTGTAGGTTAGGCTAGCAGTTAGGATTAGCATTTTATGACATGTAAACAGCTGAATGTTCTAAGTCCAATATAAACTAACAGATACGTAATTGAGTCCTTATGGCATTTACTAGTTACTCACAGGGCAATTCAACAGATAAATATATCTCTATATACACATCCATAGATGAATATAGACTCATATATATTCTCAAATGGAGAATTGTGAATATATGTTTTATTGGGTTTGGGCTTGGCGTTGCAAAGGACATTTAAGTTTTTATTGAAAATTTTATTCATAATCGCATTCATGTCAAATGAAAAAATAAGTATATTTTAGGTCAAAAATAAACCTATCTTGGGTGGTATAATTCATTTGCAGATTGTGACCCTATGCCCAGGCAGGACCGTAAATCCACACCATGTGCCTGTGACTGATTTAGGATTTGGATTTCTGATTTGGCTGAGAGATGTGTAAAAACCTCAAGTAGTCAACAGCTCCCTACTGGCTGTGCATCTGAGGGGCTCAAGAACATTGTTTATTCCAGCAAGTGTCTGGAATACATTATCCTCGATAAATTGGCTCCCGCTACTCCCGTTTTGGAGAATAGGAAGAATTTGTATACTGCGCTAAAATAAATGTACTTTGCCCAAATAACAATTTTCCTTAAAAGAAAAGTCTAAACATGACTCTATCTTCTGAATCTAGGATTGCCAATATTTTAAACACATGGCATTTCTGAAAGAGCAATAATGAAATAATTCTCCACACTTTCAAATTCCGAAACTGGTACAAAATTTAGATCTGTTTCTATCCAAAGGCCATATGAATCTAGGTTTCGAGAAGTTAAAAAATTAAAACGATACGACATTTGGGTTGAGAGTTGTTCTATATATATATTTCTTAAGAAAAGACCAGGGCTAAGGATCAAAAGACTCCTTGTATTCAAACATAAACATTTTAGACTGTATGTTACTTCTGAACTACATTGATTTTTCAAAATATGATTTTCAAATAAATAACAAGCCTGTAGTTTTTGACAAGAGAAACTTTCATTGTCTTTGGTGAGTTCTTAGCAGACACATATTTGGTAGTTTTGGGTTATTGTTTGCTCCCTCCTGAAATAATACTTTTGATCACATACGCTTTACGAGATTCTAGATTCACTTTTTTATGTTATAGAAATTCCTTATATTTGTGAATGGGTAGAAATGATAAGCAATGAATTCAAAAAGGCAAAGCCATCCTCAACAACTGGCTGGTTTGGCTAATGTTTCTATTTGGACAAGGTATTGGGGTCTTATTGGGCTAACATAATTTAGCAATGCTTTGACTTCTACCGGAAGTCCTCTTCACCCAACACACAGGGCGTATTTTGAAAAGTTTCCGGGTCTGCCTACATATAAACATCCAACAGTCAGGATCAAAAATCAGTCTTTGGGTAGATTTCCAGTTATCTCCTGTGTGTTGGTTTTATCTTCCAATCTATAATCTGTGGTCTTTGAAGGTGAAGGATTAGGTCTCATTGTTCTGACTAGAGCTTCATAGTACTTACTACAAGTCAACAGATACTCGATGACTGATAGAAACAACAGCAAAGCGTGTGAATCTAGCTGATTCTGAAAGAGCCTGTACCATAATACCCGTATTCATGCCCTGCTTTATACTTTCCGAGGGCCTTTTGCTTACATTATCTCATTTGATGTGAATAATTGAGTGGGGGTGGGAAAGGGATTTCATATGAGAGGGAGAGAGAAGTGCTAAAATTTGAAGGCTCACTGGAGGCCGATGAGTCCTTATAAGAGCAAATCATCAAAGTATTTGCATATCTTTCGCTGCTTGTGATTGGATCCTAATCAAGTAAGAGGAAGTTCCCAAAGAAGGTGTAGCTCAGATTACCGGCCTGTAATGGGTGCTTCATCCAATGCTGAAATACCTTACGCGTTGAATCAAGAGTCTCTCTGGCCCCTGTTAAGTCACAGATACAAAAGAACTTTGGGGTGACAGAAACTTTCCCCTACCCTCCCAAAGGGTTCCTTGATGCCAAGAAAGACAAAACATTTAGTAGCGAGGATACTGGGCTAGACGTGGACGTTTCGTCCAGGCCCCCACGCACAATTCTGGGGAATCCACTTACCGCTCTTTGCCTCGGTTTCCCTAGCTCTAAGAACAGTACATAATTTTAAGACCACCTGCAAAATTATTTGATTTCTGATGTTTTGATAAGTTTCAGTCTGACGGCTTATTGTTTTATATCCTCCACACACCACCGGGAAAAATAAAAAAATCACTGTCACTCCACCCACCTTTCCTTCGGGGCCACCTCCTGCACACCTATCTCCCCCGTGTTAACAGAGAAAACGCTACCACCCTGTGCCTCAGTGGAAACACTGCGAGGGCCCAGGCGGCGGAGCCACCCCTCGGGGCGTGGGCACCAGGCCCAGGCTCCAGCTCGGGCGCCGAGGGGAGTCGGGGCCCGGGGAGGGGGGCGGGGAAGGGCGGGGAAGGGGGTACTGGGAAGACCGGGGGTGCCGAGAAGAGGGTTCCCCTCGCCAGCGCCGGCCACCGCGTCGCTGCGCACTCAGAGCCGCGCCAAGGGCGCCCCGCGACCCGGAGGCACAGGCGCATTTCCGAAGGAAAGAAAGAAAAAAGCTTCGACTGGCTCGAATTTCTGGAAGCCAGAGCCGTTTGGGCCCTAAACACCGACACAGAACCCCTCTTAGCGCTGCCCCGGCCTCTCCGTTACCCATTTTCGGTTTGGTTTTGGAAGAACCGGTTCCTCGGCCCCGCGTCGCCGAAGCTGTGACCCAAGTAAGTCCAGCCGCCGGCCCCCTGTCGCTGGTCACCCTCCCCTCGCGCGCTCCCTTCCCACCTTCGCCCCCGGCGGCCGCGCTCCCGCCCCTGCCCCGGGCCGCCCGGCCGGCTCTGGCCTCCAGTGGGGTTGCGGTGACCGGGAGACTTTGTTGTGAAACGAAATCTGACCCTTGGGCGCCGAGGCCGCGGCCGAGAGCCCGGGACCGTGACGCTCGCGGCCCCAACCGGGCCAGGAGGGGCGGGGGAGGCGGAGGGGGCGCAGCCGGCGCGGCGCCCCGACCCCCACCCCCCACCCCCGCTGACGATCGCGCGCGCGCAGCGCCCGCTCCGCGGCCCGTCCGCCGTCTCCTCGGCCGCCTCCTCGGCGTGGGCACCGCCGCCAGGTACGCGGAGCCACCTGGAAGGACGCGGCGGCGCGCGCGCAATAATGGGGACGCGCGTCGGGAGAGCAGTGAGGGGACGCCGGCGTCGCCCCCGGCCCTGCGGCATCAGGGCGCTGCACGTGGAGGGATGTGTCTAGGGACGGTGGGTTTTCCTTGAGGGAGGTGATGACTGATGGGGACGGAAGTGGGGGGCGTCATCTTGGCCTCATTTGCTGTTGTGATTGCCGTCTTGGACGTGTGCTTGCGTTTGAAGCTCCAGTGGTAGGAAATATTCGGGGAGTAGGCTGAACAAACGAATATTTATATTTAGTGCTTTCCGGCCCCCGGAGTCCCTTCTTTTGGCCCAAAGTGTGTTGTTTGGTCCAATTAACAGAGACCAGTTAAAAGAAGTAGCAGATGAATTGGAGGAGGTCAACGACGGCGAGGCGTTATTATTATTCTATGAATAATTAGGAAAGCAAGGGAAAATAAACAGGATCTCTGCTTTAACTGTGGTGAGAATAATGCAAATGGTATAAACAACTTTCATTGTTTCCTTCATGTTAAGACCCACCCAAGTTTTTTGTTCTGGAAGCCAGACTGACTAACGCTAGCTAGGTAAGTCATCTCATAAAACTCAACGCTTCTTGAAAACATTTGGGTAGGAGAAGGACTCAAACCTGTCAAGAAATGTGAGTGGATTATATATTCAAAAGAATCAGTGGCGACTGTCAGCACAGAGGATCCCAGCTAGGAGTGGGAAGTGCAAGGCTACTGGAGGAGCAGTGTCTCTGTGGAGGCCAAGGAAGGCATTCTTCTATCCTGTTCAGAGACCTTAGTACCCTAAGAATCCTCTGTCTCTAGTCAGAGCTGCTCATTCAGCCAACACTGGGAAACGTGCCATGTACCAAACATCTTGTTACATGGATTCAAATGGTTTCTGCCCTGAAGGAGTGGTCTGGTAGACAGTTGTGACCTAAAATGACTAGTGCTAAGATGGGGAAACACAGATGGACCGGGCTTCCCGGAAGCAGGGCTGGATGGGCCTTGAAGGCTGTGTAGCAATCTGGGTGGAAGGAGCATCCTCCAGGCAGAGAGCTGTTGGCACCAAGGGCATCTGGAAGTGGTCTGGTGTAGCTGCAGGTGAGCAGGAGAGACCTGGGATGCAGGACAGATGTGTAGGGACTGTAGCTGGGGACAGATTGGAAAGGGCTTCCATGTCAGACCAAACAGACTAAATCAGACTTGTTCCCTATTTGGAAGAGAGCAAAAGCTAACAAGTTTCACAATTTGGAACATGTGAAGAAAGCCTTGGGGAGAAGGCAGAGGAAAGTGTTAATGAAGATGTTACAAAATAGGAGGTATAAAAAAATGATTAGTGGGATTGTGTAGCCTATAAAAAAGTCAAAATGTTCACATAAGGTAATTAAACAGAGGGAACACAACAAGAGCAATATTGTTTTACTAATTGTTATCTTAGTAACCTGAAATGCAGCTCTGAAAAGTGTCCAGTTATCCTATTCCACGATAATTTTTGAACGTAAAAACTAGAGACGGTTAAGCATATTGCATTATAGTTTTATGACCTTTCATCCTTTACAAAGTGATTGTTATCATCCACTCACACATTCATTGAGCATGTATTACGTGTAAGACGCATTATCAATCTTCTCCATCCCATTAGATGGTATTGATGTCATTGTGTAGATGAAGAAACGAGCTCAGAGACGTTCATTAATTTTTCCAAGATTGCAGAGCTGATGAGTGCTCAAGTTACTGACTTAAATCCCTACCCAGCTTCCCCAAGTTTTCCGTAGTCTTTTCCTCTACCCTTGGACGCATTGGGACTAGCTGTAGGGGGCTTTCTCTCCTTTATCATTTCTGTCAGTGACCTGAAAGAAGGAAACTAAAGGAATGGTTTTGAGGTTGGCATATTATACAAAGCCGAATGGATGCCTCCGGTCGTTTGCAGAAGCGTTTGTGTATCCCTAAGCTCAGTAAGTGCCCGTGGTGTTTGGATCCAGAGGCCACTGATCACAGACATGTCCTGTGGAGGCGGATCAGAAAGTTAAGTAACTTGTTTCTAAAAGGATGAGTAATTAAATTTTGAGCCTAGAGAGGAGATCTGATTGTAATTTTAGGAAATGTCATCGAAATCTTCAGATGTTTCAGGGATTATTTTGTATCAGGGGCATATTAAAATACATTTGTGCTTGTGCAGAAGAAAAATGGACCCTAGAAGAGAGGGTGTTGATTGGTCTGTTTCGGCTCAGTAGAAGGGAAAACCTCGTAAAGGTTAAACCTTCCAGCTGTAGACCAAATGGCTTGCCAAGTTGGTGAATTTCTGTCCCCAGAAGCGTTCATGCAGAAGCAGGTTGGCTATCAGTCAAAGAGGTTTCGGGTGATTCCTGCCCTAGATGGAATTTGGATTCTACAACTTCCTTCCGCGGCTCCATCACAACATCCCATACCATGTATATTGCCGTCCATTGTACCACCCAGTAGCTGTTTTCTTAATGAATTAAGGGGAGAGAGCTTTCTTAAACTTTTCAAGTTTCACTGTAATGTAAGTTGTCCTTTGATTTTTATTTATTTATTTATTTTTGCGGTAGGCGGGCCTCTCACTGTCGTGGCCTTTCCCGTTGCGGAGCACAGGCTCCGGAGGCGCAGGCTCAGCGGCCATGGCTCACGGGCCCAGCCGCTCCGCGGCATGTGGCATCTTCCCGGACCGGGGCACGAACCCGTGTCCCTTGCATCGGCAGGCAGACTCTCAACCACTGCGCCACCAGGGAAGCACTGTCCTTTGATTTTAAGAAAAGAGTGAAATCCAAAGGAATCCTGAGTCAGCGCCTCTTTTCTGACAGCTTAATGCTTTCTCCATTACCGTCTTTATTTTCGGTGTTTTGGCCTCTTGAGACTGCAGCCCTGCAGTCTTATTCTGCATCGAGCAATCCTTACTCTGGTCGAGACGCAACTAAAAATAAGAGTCAGCATCCAGGAAATGAGGAAATTGCTTTGCTAAACTTTGCTTGTGATTGTCAAAGGTAAAGGAGCAGGGAGGCATTTATTCTCCAGTTCCTCCTAAACTACACATGTCATCTTCATGCATTCTAAGGTCTAATGAGGAACGTGGGTCCCCTGTAGTAAATACGTTACCTAATGAGCTGAATATTGAAGTCTCTGCCTCTATCCATGGTTCAAATTGCCTTTGAATTTTAGCAGTGAAAGAAAAAGAAATGTCAGAATCTGAGAAATATGTTTTCACCTTATTTTTATGAATAAAACTGCTTTTTCTTGACAGCTGAACTTATTGTAGGTTAAGCAGTCAAGCAGGAATAAATGTCACGTGCATCAGAGAGGAGTGTTGGTGGGTGAACACCAGCACTGACATCATGTTTGACTTGGAGGGGCAAGAACTTATCATCTCCAATGAAGAAGGCAGTCACTCTCAAAACCGTTTGTTGCTTCATTAATGGTACTGGGGGAAAAAAGATGTTGACAATTGTTAGGAAATATGAACTGTGGCACATTAAAATTGGGATTGACATATATACACTAATATGTATAAAATAGATAACTAGTAAGAACCTGCTGTATAAAAAAATAAAGTAAAATTTAAAAAATCAACTTTATGAAGTGTATAGTTCAGTGAATTTTGACAATTATGTACACCCATGTAACCACGACCTTCAAGATATAGAACACTTCTAAAGTACCCTCATGCCCCCCCATAGTCCAATCCCTCCCTGCGCCCATCTCCATCCCTGGCTCCAAGCAATATCCTGCTTTCCATCCCTGTGGATGAGTTTTGTGATGTTTTATTAGCATCTTCAGAGGCATTCGATGGTAGAGCTTTCTATGTAAAAGCAAAGGAGTAGATATTTCAGATCCCCTTTTCTTTTGAATAAAGTAAGAAAATTCATCATTTAGTTATAGTTGTTTGGACAGTAGTGAGCAACCACTGAATGGAACCAGTTTCGTTTGCTACCAGTTGTTCAAGAGCATAAGTTATTTTAAAAGTACAACTATAGGGCTTCCCTGGTGCCGCAGTGGTTGAGAGTCCGCCTGCCGATGCAGGGGACGTGGGTTCGTGCCCCTGGTCTGGGAAGATCCCACATGTCGCAGAGCGGCTGGGCCGGTGAGTCATGGCCGCTGAGCGTGCGCGTCCGGAGCCTGTGCTCTGCAACGGGAGAGGCCACAACAGTGAGGGGCCCGCGTACCGCAAAAAAAAAAAAAAGTACAACTATAGTTGTGGGAAACTGAGAAACAATTTCTGTGATACATTGTGGACTAGCAATGCCCCAAATTCAGTAGCTGCAGCAGAATTAATATGCCAGCCTGGTGAAATTTTAGGTGAATTTATCACGTGTGATTACGTTCTAGATTTTTCTCTTAGATGCCTGAATTTCCTTATTACATGTAAGATATATAGGCTGTAGTTCTCAGGCACTGTGCTATTATAGCACAGTGTTCCTCAAATCCATCCTGGGCGTGCCATCAGCCATCAGTCATCATCCGCCGGCAGCACTGACTTTTTCCGTGCCTCAGTAGAAATTATTTTCTGACAATGGCTGTCAGACTCAACCGACTAAGTCATGTGACGTGGTGATTTACCTTGCTGAAGATAAGAGGGGGAAATGATTAGAGCAGTGGTAAAAGATCCCATGTTCACTGGAATGCATTTTCACCGTTTTGTTTAAAGACTTTTTCTTTTTTTTTTTTTTCAGATTTTTACAAATTGAAGCATAGTGGATATAATGTTGTGTTAGTTTCAGGCGTACAGCAAAATGATTCTGTTATATGTACATGTATATCTATCTTTTTTCAGATTCTTTTCCCTTATAGGTTATTAGAAAATACTGAGTATAGCTCCCCGTTTTGACTTTTTGTCTTGAGTCCATGAGAGCACATTCCATTCAAAGAGCAAAAGAAAGAGCAGTTGACGAGTGTGTGATAACCATGCTTACATTTATCAGCACGGTGATAGCCTACGCCAGTGATTTAGTTAAGGCTTTCAAATGTCCTGCCATGGTCTTTGGTATTCAAAAGTTTGCCATGAACACAAAAATTCTGTAACCTCTGATATAGGGAGGTTCATGAATGTTGTCAAGTTCCTTTGTAGCAACTTTATTTGACTATTTTAAAATACGAAATCTATGTTTCATCCTTCCACTAGGGCCAGTGTTGTATGAGAGAAAAATCTGCATGAGTGAATTTGACTTCACCTTAAAAGAATTACTAGTTTTAGCTATCATACCTCTTGATCCTGTAATTAGATTGTTTGGATTGTTTGGAATTTATCCTTAAAGAAATAAGTTAAAAGAAGGAAAAAACTTGTTGAGTAAAGATATTCAAGTGTTATATGCTATAGTGAAAGAGTGGGGAAAAAAACCCCCAAATATCCCACTTTATAGGAATATCTCCCTGATGGAATATTACATGGACATTAAAAATGATAAGGATACAGACTGTAAGATACTTATGAAATGATGTTAAGAGAAACCAGAAAAACACATGCATGAAGATTTGCTCTGATTATATCTACGTAAAACTATGTACACATACAGACAAGTTGGGTTGATGGAATTACAGGTGTGTCTCTTTAGAGTTTTCTTTATATTGTTAATGTAGAAAGTACTACATTGAAATAATGTGTAGGTCTAATGCTCTTGAAAACATCATTTGAATTCAACTTTAGTTACTGAATAAACACATGTCATCATTTTCCTAATTAATGTCAGCTCATTGGGTTGCCTTACATTCTTCCTCTGAAGACAGAAGGAACTTGCATATGGTGGAAACAGAAATCTGATCATATTTATTCAGAAGTTCTATATAGAATGGATGGGCTTCATACTTAAAACTTTAAAAACGGCAGTACCAGTAAATCAGTGGAAAAACTATAAAAGCAAATTGGTGTCGACATTTATTTCTATAGAAACTACATCTCCAGCTGTAGAAGACTTTCACCAGTGTAAAGAGCTGAACTTGTTTTTCGATAATAGCTTCCGTGCTTGGGATGTGGTCCTTACAACAATTGGAAAGAGAATCTAGTTTCTGAATCTGACTCACCGGGGCATGCTCAACCTCTGTTTTCCTCGATATAACCGTATTTCTTAGGAAGGTGAGGAAAGCAGAGGTCACCTTCAGACACAGCTGCTTATGGCTTCTGAAGCCATGGAACAGTGAGTTGAAGAAGTCTCTGGAGGTCATTTATCCAATGGTTCATTTCACTGCAGGCTTCTGTTTGTAAATTTTCTTAAAGACCCCTTGATTTGATATGTTTATTCAATCTGCATTTGTAGTCTTCTGGGGACATACTTCAGAATAGCCCTTTTCTTTTCTACAAAGCAATGTTCAACCACTAGTTTCCTTCTGCCTCTCAGGAATGTTAGAAAACTCAACACTTGGTGAGAAGGCAAAGATGAAAGTGATGGTGTGTTGTAATGAAAATACTCTTTCATCCAAGGAGCCGCAAGTTATTAACAGTGTCTGATGGGTCTCTGGTTCATTAGAGATGATTTATGTGTCATCTAAACTGTAACCCATTTTTCAAACCCAGCAGGAAAAATTAAAATATACGTGATGTATAAAGTTTTTAAAAAGATTATTTTCTTCCCAATCATATCAATCCTCACCTCCAGCCCCACCTTGTTTTTCTTCAATCTAGAAAGTCTGTTCCATGCACCTGCCTAGAGCCTTTTTCTGCCTGCTTCACGCCTCTGTCACTTGCACACTTATCCCAACTTCTCTTCTCCCAATCTTTTGATCTGACAATAGATGGGATGTTTGTGATGAGCTAGAACTAAAGTAAAAGTAAGAAATGTTTACAGGTAAGATGAGGTGCAGTTGCTTATTTGATCAACTGCCTGATTTTAGCCAATGGGTGGAAAAGAATAGGAAGTGTGTATGTGGGGTGGTGAAAATGGATTTCCAGAATCCAGAAAGCTTGAGGTTCAAAGCTCTTGAGTACTCTTTTTAAGTAGCAAGTGCTGTCTGTAGAATTGGGGAGAAAAATTGTCATCCTGGGGAGAGTTTAAATTATAGCAGGAATGCACGGAATAGATGTGTTGTCTCATATATGTTAACGTTTTTGTATTTAGAACTATTTTGTATTTTAACAATAAGCTTGTTAGTTGCAGTGGGGCGTAAAATATCATTTCCAAATATGCGTCACTGAACTCTATAGGCATCATTGTAATGCCATCACCAGGGATGCAATTTCTTAATACCTCTGAGCCCCCAAAGGGGATTTTGTGTGATTGCAAGATTTGTCAGATTGTCATGCTGTTTTGGTGTTTTCTGTAGAGTCTGTTTTATCAGTGTATAAATCTAACATTTATTTACCATTGTGTATTCGCTAGTATGTCTACACTAATTTCAGCCCCTTCCCAGCCCACTCCCCCAAGAGTGCAAAATGAAGTTCCTAAGGCTTCTGTTAATCTTGTGTCAGAAGAGTCTTTGTAGTAGAGTTCACTTTTCCATGGTGTTTCATCAACAGTCCATGGGATTGGGACCGAAGAAGGCATAGTTCCCTCAGGTGTTGGAAAGATCATTTCAAACAGAGCCAGTACTTCCTGTTTCCTCCTTGTCCGGGATGCCTCCCACTGTCCTTCTTGCCACCTGCCCGCTTCTGCTAGCAGCAGATGCCAAGATGGGCCTATGGCCTGGGGCTGTGAATGCAAGTCAAGAGCTCTAGGTGCCCCTTCCCTGTCACCTGTGGGCTTTGGTGGCCTTGGAAGGGGTTGCTTACCGCTGTCTGTCCTGGAAGAGCATCTTCTTTAGGTGGCCTCATGCAACTAGCAAATATGAAATATGTGCTCAGCTGTACAGCTTTTTCTCACTGTTTTATTCAGTTGATCTTTTCTTCCTCCTTAAGTGGTTAGTGAAACCCATTCCAAGAAGAGGCTTCCAGGCTTTTTTGCTCTATGCTCAGGGTGGATAACTGACTCTGGAGTGTTGAATTTGGGTGGCAGAGCCCCAGGATGTGTCTCAGTCCCTTTTCTCTTTATTAGGGAACTTGCACTTGAGTGGCTAATAGAAAGGTGGCCTTCCATTGTGTACAACTCCAACCCACCCCCTACTTCTGGAGGGTACCAAAGAGTTGGCTCAGGAGTGCGTAAATAAAAGGTTTCGTCTTTGGAGATAGATGCACAAGTGGGTAATTAACCCAACTCCCTGCTTTGGCGTGGTGAGTGCTGGGGATGGGCGTAAGGATGGGTAACCACCACCAGGCTTATGGCATCCAGACATGTGGGGGTACTTTTGATATCAAGACACCTCCTGCCTGTACTGCCCCACAGATCTCCTGAAACAAATTTCATGTCACCGATCCTTCCATCAATGTGCACCTCCCCACACCAACACCTAGATCAGCCTCCTTGGACATTCTTCTACTTTTTTTTCTAGGAACCACTCCTTGGTTTAAACAAAGTCCCTTTGAAGTTCACCTCTAAGTACTCTATAGGTCTATATAGTTTTATGAATAGCTACTCCCTATGTGCGTAATGTGTAGGTAGGCAGGTAGGTAGATAGATATGAACCAATTAACCTGTTTTTGCTTGAGCCCGTTTCTTAGGGTATTTGAACAAATATTGACGGCCTAAAATTCGATGAATCATTTTTAAGTTGACTGAATGATAGCACCACCATTTAACTGCCCATCTAATTCTAGCTCAGAGTTTACATGTATTCAAAAATTATCATGTATCAATAATTTTCATTCATTCACTCATTCAGAATATTTAATGAATGCCATATGTGACCAGAACAAGAGAGTAAGGCATGGTCCCAGCCCTCATGGAGCTACGGTCTAGTGGGGGGACAGGTAGAGAAATAATGAGATAAGAGCTATAATGGGGGCAGGCTTATTTATAAACCATGAAAGATCAAGTCCAACAAGGGAATTAAGGGTTTACCAGAGCCAGGCTCCTAAATATCAGTAGACCCAGTCATGGCATATATTTCATGGTTTGGATTGACATGTAGAAATCTGGAAACAACTATACTGATTTAGCAAGCGGGAGGATTTGTAAATAAAGTCCATGGGTCTCTGTGATTTTGTGATTTCTGAGTGGTAGTCGTTCTTAGTGGAGACATCTACCTGAACTAGATGAATGCTGACTGTTTGGCTTCTCAATAATCTCAGTCTTTTCTTTTCAGGCCAGGAAACAATAACAAACAGAGTATTTAGTACAGAATAGTTTCATCTTCAGAAGAAATAAAATTACGAATGAAATACCTTTCATGCTCATGTAACTTGACCATTCTTAATACCTTAAACTGTTCAGTAAGTTCAATATGGAAATATGGAAAAGAAACACATGGGAAATAATCCTGGAATATCAAATATACAGACTTTGATTGAAACATGTTCTCAGGACAGGTATGGAGAGGATGGGAATGTAGGGGAAATCAGAGGGGGCTTTGTCTTGGGCCTGCCCCCTTCTGTGAGGAATGAGACCGGACTTTGTCTCAGCACATATAGGTGCACTGTGGGCGATTTATGTGAAGGTACTTTGTAAACTGTAAAGTGTTTTCCCAATGTAAGGCAGAATTATTATCATTATTTTAAAATGCTACTTTATCGCCTGGAAAAGTTAACGTGCCTCCAGAGAGTAACGGAAGCAATGAAAAAAATCTAGTTTCTGTAATATCTCTTCCCTAATTATGCAAGAAATCCTCTAAAAGCAATGCCGGTGGATTTTAAGATTTGGTTCTGAAATTTTGCGCAATTCAAAATAGAGTGGTATATTGTGTTTCCTTGGGTTAGCAGAACTTAAATACATCCATATGATTTTTATTTACTTGTAACCTGAAATTATGACATTGTTTTTTGTTAAAACTACAGGAACAGTCTGCTTTAATAGGGATTCTCCAAATTTTAGGAGTTAGTTAGTTATGAGTTTTGTTTTGTTTTTTTTAAATTAATTAATTAATTAATTTTTGGCTGTGTTGGGTCTTCGTTTCTGTGCGAGGACTTTCTCTAGTTGCAGAGAGCAGGGGCCACTCTTCATCGCGGTGCACGGGCCTTTCACTCTTACGGCCTCTCTTGTTGCGGAGCACAGACTCCAGACAGGCAGGCTCAGTAGTTGTGGCTCACGGGCCTAGTTGCTCCGCGGCATGTGGGATCTTCCCAAACCAGGGCTCGAACCCGTGTCCCCTGCATTGGCAGGCAGATTCTCAACCACTGCGCCACCAGGGAAGCCCAGTTATGAGTTTTATGTTGTCCAAGAAGCATCACTTTTGTGTTAATGGCGGGTAAGGCGTATGTTTTCCAGCATTGATAATTGTGAACAAAAAATCATAAATGAGAATTACTCTGGCATTTCAAAATTATATCCCAAATGAGCCATGCTTGGAATATTTTACCTGACAATTAGTGTGTAAATGCATACTTTCATTAAATTATAAATCTAAAATATATAATATCATCCAGTTGAAATCTCCCATTTCACAGATAATAAAACTTAGGCTCAGGGAGCCAAAATTATTTGCCCGAGGTCATTCAACTAGTTAGTGACGGAGTCAGAACCTGAATTCAGACCTTTTGACTTCCAACGGCGGTGTTTTTCCTACCATGCTGACATGCAGAAGTTTAAGTACCTGTACGAGAAGTGATACTAAAGTTTACACTACTACATGTTCTCTGTTCTGTAATTTTACCTTGGGTGATATTAAGATCGTGTCTATTTTTTTGGGGTTAAATTTACATGTCTATTTATCTGTGTTGAAGTTGATGTGAGGTGTGTAGATTAATTTCTTAGTTGCTAAGACCGAGCAAGAAAAACTGGGAGTTTCTTTTGGTTCCTCATTTGAGCATCAGTATGAAAATTAATTCTGAGAGTTAGGAAATGAGAATGGGTAGCTAGATGGCTATATTGTTATTATTTGCAGATAGCTAAACATAGACTATATTTCAAAATACTACATTTATCGTCCATGTCTTGAAGCATGCCCAAACCCCACTCTTCTCGAAGGTGTTGAGTCTCTGAAGGTTCAGAATTGATCAACTGTGAAACTGTGACCTAAAGTAAACTTGCTAAGAAATGGTATAATAATATCCTTGCCCTGAGGGTAAAACACTCAGCTCTAGATTTTTCTCTTTTATCCTTGCTCAGACTACAATCATATTTCTTTGTGAGTATTTCCTCTTGGCATTGTGATACAGCTGACGTTGATAGATAGCATGGAGAAACCGAATTCAAAAAGAAAAAAAAAAAAGGGGGCTCTTGGACTGTTGGCTCAAAAATAATGCGTGTAGAAAGCTCTCTATCTGCCCTCTTCAGTCTTTTTTCCTTGGGCCGCAGCTGCTGACAGCAGACACACTGAGCTATAATTTGGCCACATTTGGCTCATGTAAATTGTGATAAACAGTGAGCCCATAATATTTATTTTAAAGATTCAATCAGTGAAGGTAAGCATTCTTGACTTGTGTATACATGCTAGTAAATAGAAAGCTACAGACGTAGAGATCAGCTCTTAATTTCATGCCACACAATTAATACGGCGGCTTGATGCTCTGTTCATCACAGGTGCTGGAGTGTTGGAACCCTTTGAAGAAGTGTGTAGCTAATAGCCCATATATAATTCGGAAGAAGAAATCTTCAATGGAAGACCCCCAGGGGATAAATGGACAGTCTGTAAGTAAACAGAATGTCAGTCCTAAGGCAAGAGTTATTACTCTTAAAATCGTAATTACTATTTTTGTTGTAACTTGAGTGTCTGGAAATTCCTCAAAAGCTCTGTACCAATTTTTAATGATTTTTAAAGTTATGAATTAAGTGGTACATTATTTCATCAGCCTAACCTAATTTATATCTTTTTTTAAAGGTATCAGTTATCAAAAGTAGAGGTCTAGAGGAAAAAGCCAACCTTTAGTATTACTTAATTATACCAATACGCTTAACAAAATTTTTAGACTTACATTTTCCTTTGCCTCAGGGAAAACATAGATTTGTCTCGTGAAACTTGAAATTAATGTCTAAGTTTGGATTGTTTTGTGTGTATTTGTTTTGATGTATACGTGTGTGTGTGCGCGTGTATCTTTAAAATGTGTGATAAAAAAGCAAAATAAAATAAAATGTGTGGGTGGTGTGGTAGTTTCACAGTTTGATAAACTCTTGAGTGGGCTTTAAATTAAGGAGAACCTGAGGTTTTATTTTGTTTGTTTATCTTGTGAGCACAAGAGAAAGGGTTCAGAAATGTTCCTCAAGTTCGTATCGGGAAGAAGAAAAGTTTCCTTTGGCTCATAAACAAATATTCCCAATAAGAGTTCATCTTATAAATAGCCTTTGTTTCGAACTTAAAAAAGTCAACGGATTTTAATTTTTAAAAAGCCTATTTCAGTAAGTTAGAGTTGTTTCCTTGGAAAATTTCCATAGCAATATTTGGGGTGGCACTATGTGACTTTGCCTTTAAAGGTCTCTCATCAGTTAAGATGCTTTTAGACCTGTGGTTTTGTAGCTCAGCTTTGTTCACCATAGAATTATTACAAACCGGAAGTGTGATCTTTAGTAATGACATTGTGGTTCCTGTAAATGTGTGTTTTACAAGACCTTCTGGTGGTTATGTAATAAGCAGTAACTGCTAATGGATTAGGATTTTAATAACAAAGGGTCACGTGCTATCAAGGTGCTTCTGCAGTCATACTGTATGCAATTACAGAGTGTATTTCATCGCTCTCCTAAATCATCTTGTGAGGTAATTCACATAAAGCATTTCGAGATCATTCTGTATGGTGTAGCTTTCACCCTAAACAGGAAAAGCACCCTTAACACGTTTAAGTTGTTTGTTTGGCCTTTTAAACTTATGTTATGGGCCTGTGATATTGGATGTTCTTATTATATGAAGAATAGTTTCGGAGTGCCTATAAAATAAGTGAAAAATAAATGCACGAATAACTTACTGTTTTCTGCCCCTTGTGTGTAACTTTGCTCCCAACGTTCATGCAAGTTGCAGTGTTGGCGAATCCCTAACAGATTTAACAATCTCTGCCAATAAATGCTGCAGATAATATTTCTTTTGAGGTTTTGATATTCTGCCAGTTCTCATTTAAAACTTAAGAAATTAACTAAGATTTGAGACAAATGAAAAAAACAGGTAAGGAATAGAATGATTAAAATTTTTGTACCTGTCCTAACAAAATGGTGTTTATTGGGCCATCTCATTCCATATCATTTGGAGGTGTTTTGAAACGTGAAGAGTGAAGCAGTTTTATTCTTGAAAGATACTTGGCTGCCTCAGAAGTAGAAAGCTAGGGAGTGATGTTTCTCAAGGGCAAACAGTGTGTGGCATTGGAGAAGCCGTTTCCGGGCATTTTGGCCCCTGCCTACTCAACCACGAAGGGCAAGCAGTCTTTTCAGAGGTCCCTATGTGTTGGGCCCCAGGTGGGCTCCTCCAGGCTCACTTTCTTTGGCTCTCAGGTTTCGCCTTTTCTTAGGAAGGTGCGGAAACAGGCTTAAGATGGGAAGAGGGCCTAGAACTTAGCTGAAAGCAGTAAGGTAACTCAAGAAACTGAAGGAGTTTTTAAAATTTATTTTTTTATTGAAGTATAGTTGATTTACAATGTTCTGTTAATTTCTGCTGTACAGCAAAGTGACTCAGTTATACGCATATATGCACTCTTTTTTATATTCTTTTCCATTATGGTTTATCCCAGGATATTGAATATAGTTCCCTGTGCTATACAGTAGTACCTTGTTGTTTATCCATTCTATATGTAGTAGTTAGCCCCAAACTCCCAATCCATCCCTCCCCCACCTCCACTCCCCGTTGGCAACCACAAGTTTGTTCTCTATGTCTGTAAATCTGTTTCTGTTTCGTAGATAGGTTCATTTGTGTCATATTTTAAATTCCACATATAAGTGATATCATATGGTATTTGTCTTTCTCTTTCTGACTTACTTCACTTAGTGTGATAATCTCTGGGTCCATCCACATTGCTGCAAGTGGCATTATTTCGTTCTTTTTTATGGCTGAGTAGTATTTCACTGTATATACGTACCGCATCTCCTTTATCCATTCATCTGTCAATGGACATTTAGGTTGTTTCTGTGTCTTGGCTACTGTAAATAGTGCTGCTGTGAACTTTGGGGTGCATGTATCTTTTCAAATTAGAGTTTTTGTCTTTTCCAGATATCTGCCCAGAAGTGGGAGTACTGGATCATATGGTAGCTCTATTTTTAGTTTTCTGAGGAACCTCTATACTGTTTTCCATAGTGGCTGTACCAACTTATATTCCCACCAGCAATGTAGGAGGGTTCTCTTTTCTCCACACACTCTCCAGCATTTATTGTTTGTAGATTTTTTAATGATGGCCATTCTGACCAGTGTGGGGTGGTACTGCATTGTAGTTTTGATTTACATTTTTCTAATAATTAGCAATGTTGAGCATCTTTTCATGTGCCTGTTGTCCATCTGTATGTCATCTTTGAAGAAATGTCTATTTAGGTCTTCTGCCCATTTTTCAATTGAGTTGTCTGTTTATTTTGTTGTTGTTGAAGGAAACTAAAGGATTAAAAGGAGACTTGGTACCAGAAATTCTTGTACCTCCCAACATGACTCTCACTGTCCCTTACTTGCCACATTCATCTTTCAAAGTTTTGCTTAAAAAAGTCAATATATTCAGAATAAACACAAGAGTATACTGTACCCCCAATATTCCTAGGATGTAGCCTCCTGACCATAGTGGCACTTTGGAAATACATCTTTCATGTGACCAGACACCAGGGGCAGAGGTGAAGTAGCTTCTCATTTTGATCCTAAAGAGATACAGTCCTGGGCAAAACATTTAAGTCAGAAATTCCACCTTTCTTATTCTGGAATTTTCTGCTTGTGTGTTTTCCGCATCTAGAAAGAAGTAGCTCATGAGATTTTGTAGGTTTTGTCAACTCTTCAACTTGCCTCATGAGGACCAAAAGGAGAGGAGGACATTTGTGGGGCTTTACATCATTTGGGTGATAATTCTAGCCGCTCCAGTAACCCCTCTTGAGGAGTCCCATTTGGATAAGCACGGCCCCATTCTCTCTCTGTAGGTCCATGGTTGGCCTCTCCGAGGTAGACACCTCTGAAACACAGACATCGAAGGGCCAGGCTATAGCTGCATCTTTCAGTTTCTTTAGTTTATGAGGATTTCTACAGGGAAATTATGTCAAGATAAGAAAAGCATTTACGAACTCTTTTTAAAAAAGTGAATTAAAAAATAAATCACTATCTTTTCCTTAGAAGCTGTGAGCTCTGCAGTTACCTAAACCTTGTGTCTGATTTGGATGGAGTCCTGATATCATGAAAACTACGTTTTAGATATGGAATACGAAGACTGGGTTTTAATTTTTACTAATTGTATGATCTGGGGTAGATTTCCAAGCATCAGTCTCTTCAACTAGAAAACAGAGATGATAATATTTACCTTCTCTTATTTAAAATTATAATTTTGTAGGTCAAGTGGGGTCATGTATTTAAAAGTTCTTTGATAACTGAAAAGTACAATACACCTCTCATGCACTTTTATTGTAAATATCGCTAAAAAAGTGTGGTCATGGATAAAAAGTTATCTGGCCACCTTCAAGTCCACAATAAAAAATTTTGAATGCAACCATTATACCAGTGCCAAGTATTATAAACACCAACACTACATATGTTTGTTTATGTTGTTAGCTGTCGAGGGAATCAGGTCTCCTGAGACTCTAAAGGAGCTTTTTATTATAAATGGTAGATTGTTAATTTACTTTTATTACAAAAATTTCAGATGGTGATATTTTAGAGCTTTTTGGAATAATTATACCTTTGGGCTCCATTGTATTCTCATAACTGCATCTTCTTTAGATTATGGTAAATTTGAAATGCTAACAGCAGTTTTTGCTGAGATGCTGGGTTTTGCAAGAAAACCATGAACTAAAATATGTATGTACCTTATTTCTATGTTTGGACATTCTAAAAAGGCAAAGTGACTTTTAACCAAAATGGTAAAGTTAAATATATATTTTATGAACAGAGAGGAGAACACTATTAAGCAGAGATTTCTAAAAGTAGTGTATATATATATATATATATGTACATTACATCTGTATAAGTCAAATTAACTGGGAAATTATAAATTAGGTCAAGATCACATTTATTCACCTTTATCATGAGTGAGATATTTTACGTAAGTGAAATTTTTAGATAAATTAAAAAATACAGAATTCAGTAGTTTTCAGTTTCCTTTTTAAAACCATGAGCTTCTTGTTGGAAGCCTGTATTAGTTCCGTCAGGCTGCTGTAACAAAGTACAATAAACTGGGTGACTTAACACAGCAGACGTTTATTGTCTCACGGTTCCAGAGGCTAGAAGTCCAAAATCAAGGTGTTGGCAGGGCTTCCTCTGACAGCTGCTGAGGAATTCTTCCTTGCTGCTTCGTAACTTCCAGACCTCTATAACAATCCTTGGCATTCCTTGGCTTGCAGCTCCTGCGCTTTGATCTCTGCCATGTTGTCACATGGCATTCTCCCCCTTACCTCTGTCTCTCCTCCTCTTCTTGTAAGGACATTAGTTATATTGGTTTAAGGACCAACCTAATGACCTCATCTTAACTTGATAGCATCTGCAGAGACCCTTTTTCCAAATAAGGTCACATTCACAGATACCAAGGATTAGGGCTTCAACCTGTCTTTTTCGGCTGGGGTGGGGTGGGGGGATACAATTCAACCCATAACAAAGTGCAAGAAGAATGTGAGGCTTCAGACCTTATCTGTTTGCCTACCCATCCCACTTCCCTCCACCTTAGCACTTTAAATAACTCTAGTTTATTTGGTTGCAAGTAGTGGAATTCCCATGAGCTGGTTTAAGCAAACAAAAGAAAAGTCTTAAGAAAGACTTAAACAAAAGGAAAGTCTTAAGAAAGGAAATTCAAGCAATTTTCTTTCCATTTTCCTCTGCATATGTTTTTCAGTCCTCTTTTTCTTTGTAGACTGGCTTTTGTACTCCCCTTGTGTAGCATTGGCTGCCTGCTGACCATGGTTTACATGTTACTGAACCATCCACCATGCAGAAAGAAAGACTGCTTGGTGCTGCATGAGTCATGATTCTGCAGCTGATGCCCAGAGAAGGATGCCCAGACCATCCAATAGGTGCCCACCATGAACCTTCAAGAAACCCCCAGTTTGTACTCAGGGAGGCGCTGGTATGAAACCACAGTTTTAGTCCTATCACATCATCTTACAGATTTAGCCTTTGATGTACCATCACCTACATGCTAATCATTTTGATGGAAATTTCTACTGGTGAATATATATATATATAAAATTCTTTCCTGATGATGTAAGTTCTTTGTTACAACTATCACTTATAATTTGGATCCCTAATAAGTTAGTTTCTCTCTCTCACTTGATCTGACAGAAGCGGTGCTTTGCATTTTCAGCCCCAGGCAGTAAAGCCTAGAACTGGGGCTAAACTGGCTATGATGGGTGCACAGCAAATAGATGCTAACTTGAAAATGGAAGGCAGTTGGGCATAGTGAAGAAAACCTTGACTTGGAATCAGAATACCGAGTTTTGAGCCACAGCTTACTGACTAAGTCACCTTGGGAAAGTTATTTTAACTTCTAAGCCTCAATTTTGTTTTTATAATTACGGATAATTAGATCTATATTGCTGGGTCTCTGTGACGAAGAAATAAGATATCCCATGCCAAAGCACTTTGTAAACTATAAAGCAATATATACGGCCACTAGTATCAAGCCCTGTGGGGCATCTTTTTGGAAAGGGCAGGACACTTTGTGTCAGACATATCTGCTTCAGTCTTTGCCCTGCACTTGGTCAAGTTTTTAAACCTCTCTCAGCCTCAGTTCCTCCTCATTTGTAAAGAAGGGATAAGAGTACCTTCTTATAGGATTAGAAATAGCATATGAACGACAGCTAGTGAATAAGAACACGGTTTTTGGAGCCTGACTCCCTGGGTTCAGATTTGAGCTATGATACTCACTGGCTGTGTGATGTTGGGCACGTCTGTGTGCCTCCCTGGGGCCATTTTCCTTGTCTGTAGACGGGGATGATGGTAATGACTTAGGTCACAGGGTGGCTGAGACGATTGAATGAGGTTATATGTGTGAGAGTACTTTAGAATGGTGCCTGACATACAGGAAATGCTGTCTTAGCATTTGTTGATGTTACTAATCTTATCTCCACCATGCCAGGCACACAAATAGTAAGTGCTTTAAAAATGCTCATTGTTATTTAATTAAAATGGATTTGACTGGGGGATGAGATACTATTTCTTAACTGAATTGTAATGGACCCACATTCACACGGTTAAGGTGAGATGATGTCTTGGGATGTCAGACCATGCTGGAAGGAATAAGACAGTACTTCCCTTTGCATGGGCAAGGCTGGTTTGGGCCCATTAAAAGAGCCCAGGTTGGAATGCGATCTGAGAGTTTAGAAGAGACTGGCTGTTAAAGTTCAAATTGGGTACCAGGCTGTATTACCAGTTGGGTATTTTAGGTGAAGAATAAAACCTAGACAGGAAAATTGCTCCAGAGCCAGGACGGTGACTTGTTTATATTTCTAAGCCAAACACAATGTCAAGCCCTTTACGTGCACTCTGTAAACGTTTGTTTATCTGAGGTGACCGGCATCTTGTGTCCTGGGATAGCTCACTTGGTCCCTATGCATCAAACAAATAGAGTGTGACAAGGATGAAAATTGCTTGTGGCTGATGCTGGAAAAAAAGGAGAAAGGGGCTCTAACCATTTAGACTCACTGCCTCTGACCTTCTTCTGACCTGCACTCTTAAACATGCAGGGGGCTGGGAGCTCAGTGACCATGGTGCTTGGAACCGGATGTATGAGCAGAGCAGCTAGCCGTGATGGCATCTGCATCTCTCTTTCTGAGGCAAAGGCACAGACTTTGGGATCTCTGTTTTTGTTTTGTTTTGTTTTGTTTTGTTTTGTTTTGGAAGTAGAAGGGCAGCTTAAATACTTAAAAGAAAAATAAAACCACTTTCTGGTCTAGAGCTGTGATGTTGAAAAGTTACCAAAAGTGTGAGCTAGAATAAGAAATCGATTTCTTTTTTAAGAAATTGAAGTCTAGTTGATTTACAATATTGTGTTAGTTTCAGGTGTACAGCAAAAGTGATTCAGTTATACATTTTATGTACATATCTATTTTTTTCTTTCAAGTCTATTCCATTATAGTTTATAACAGGATATTGAATATAGTTCCCTGTGTTATACAGTAAATCCTTGTTGTTTGCTTTATATACAGTAGTGTGCATCTGTTAATTCCCTACTCCCAATTTATCCCTCCCTGCCTCCTCTTTGGTGACCATAAGTTTGTTTTCTAAGTCTGTGAGTCTGTTTCTGTTTCGTAAATGAGTTCATCTGTACTATATTTTAGATTCCACATATAAGTGATATCATATAATATTTGTCTTTCTCTGAGAAAGCCATTTCACTGTAGTGAGAATACAATAAACTTTTTCTTTAAAGGATCAGATAGATATTTTGGGCTTTACAGGCTAGAAGATCTCTATGGCATGTGTTGTGGTGTGAAAGTATTGACAATACAGAACAGAGCCCCAGGGCGATGTTAATGCCTGCAGATAAATGGAGGATCCCCACCCTTGTTCCCATTAGCACTTGCAGGTCAGTCTACCATTGCACTCCCACCTCCGTCAAGGTTTCTCATTTTATTTCTATCAGGCTTGCTCCATCATCCTGGATTTGACTTATTTCTGCCCTTTGAGCCTCATTTTCTTCATTTATAAAATGAAGAACTGAGGAGAAGTTCTTTTCTGGTTCTAACAAAGTGTGAATCCATTCATTTTCCTATGGTACTGGATAATCAAAGTTAATAAAGTTTATGCATCACAAAATAAATATGTATTTGTTGCCAAGGGATGGGCAGGAGGACCCATCAGGACACGGAGTAACTTTGCAAACCCATCAAGTGCTCAGTTTGATGATCCAATACCACAGTTCCAGGATTGCCTTTGAACCCTCATATGACGCATCTTCACATTGCTAAGGTCTCCTGATCATTCCTTTTGCAATCTCCTTCATCCCTCAGTCAATGAGTATTTTTATTTCTAGAGCCCATAGGATATTTTTATATTGGCACTGATGTTGTGATAAGGGTTCTTTGATGTCCACATTTCTTCTGTACATATATAATTTTGTTTATATGTAATATCAACTATGTTTCTATGATTAATTTTAAAAGGTGCTTGGAATACATAAAGAAGCACTCCTACATTTTGTATCACCTTCCTGAATGTGTTTGTAGTGATCTAAAAATATGTTTACAGTACTCCTCCCTTTAAGACATGGAGTCTCTTGATGATGAACTCCTTGAGATGAATCCCTCCCCTTGGGTATGGTCTGGACTTAGTCACTCACTTCTGATAAGTAGAAACGAGAGCAGAAGTGGTGTGCCACTGTAGGTACTAGGTCATGAAAGCCACTGTGGCTTCCTCCTTGCTCTCTCTTGGATCACTCACTCTGGGGGGAAGCCAGCTACCATGTTGTGAGGACATTCAAGCAGCCTGTGGAGAGGCCTGTGTGCCAGGCTCTGAAGCCTTCTCCTTCCTCTCTCCATGTGAGGGCGTCTTCTTGGAGGTGAATCCTCCAGCCTCAGTCCAGCCTTCAGATGAAGCAGCCCCAGCAGACAACTAAGGTACATCCTCATGAGAGCCCTGATATCCAGTAACACTTAGATAAACTGCTTCCAGATTTCTGACTCTCAGAAATTGTGTGAGATAATAAATTCATGTTATTTTGAGATGCTAAGTTTTGGGGTAATTTTGTTACACAGCTGTAGATAACTAATACAGTGATCTCATCAACCTATTTTTGCATTAAAATTATCTCTACTCAGTAGTTATATAAATATTATATAAATATAATTAATAAAACTCTAATTTTTCCTATTGCATTTCATTTGCAACCTGGGGACATCCAGATGTCGATTTATTTATCTTTTCTGTTCCCCCAAACAGAAGTTTTTCTTCTTCACACAATAAATGCTTTGAACTTCTAATTAGCATATATTTTATTCTATCTTAAATTGTCCACACTTATCTACAAATCTGCTTGCCTTCTAGACTGTGAGTTTTCTGAGGGCAGAGAATATGAGAGAGGAATAATCACCCTCCCTCTGACATTCAGCCCTCTCTATTTTGCACATTGTAGATGCAAAAAATCTTTGGTTGAATGAATGAATGAATGAATATAATTGCTATGTAAAAGGAGAGAAATATTCACATATGCTAGTTTGGACACTTTGCTACATATGGCTCCAGGGAGCCAAGCATCTTTGGAAACATACCAGAATCAGGCTCAGAGCTTTTCCTGCTCTATTAGGTTTCATGAAAGTAGAGGTCCACTGAAAGCAAACATCACTGCTGTGAAACCTCATTAGTTGGACCTCCATTAATGGAAAATTTCTGATAATTTAAGCAGAGAATGAAGTAAATTCTTACATATGTTCTTTTATGAAAATAGGATTATAAAAGAAAATAACAATATAGATTCATTTTAACTGTATGTGAATATAGGAAAGTAGGTGGGCAAAATAACCTGACAATCACATACCAAAAATTTCATGTGCTTTTTGCAAATAAATCTTATTCATGGGCTTCCCTGGTGGTGCAGTGGTTGAGAGTCTGCCTGCCAATGCAGGGGACACGGGTTCGTGCCCCGGTCCGGAAAGATCCCACATGCCGCGGAGCGGCTGGGCCCGTGAGCCATGGCCGTTGAGCCTGCGCGTCCGGAGCCTGTGCGCCACAACGGGAGAGGCCACAACAGTGAGAGGCCCACATACCGCAAAAAAAAAAAAAAAAAAAAAAAAAAATCTTACTCATTGAAGAAATCTTTCCAAAGTGCTGTTTTTGGTTAAACTAGTTCAATTAATGTTTATATTTCAAAGGAATTCTTGAAATTTCTTTGTGAGTGCTCCCAAATTCAAACTTAACATAAATCAGATTAATAGTGTCTTGTTTTTAAAAATTTTGATTCTTGCAAGGCTATGAACGTATACTCCCATCTCACATCAATAAGGCAATAACTGAGCTTATGTTCTTATCAGTTCAAGTCAGTGGATACCTGTGAGGTACAGGAGGGAGCATGGATTTGGCAGGCAGCTGGAGGCTGGGGCTGAAGTTCTAGCTGGAGTGTGTGCAAATCTCTCTGATCATTTCTAGCCAGGGTCTTCATCTCTAAAATGGGATATTTCAGTCCTGTGTATCTCAGAATTGTTGTGAGGACCAAAAGGAGAACAGGTGTGCCTTTATTAAGCAATATATGTACGCATGTTATGTGTTTATCAGAAAACAATAAATACATCTGTCTTCTTCCAGGTAGTGTTTAAAAAAAATAATCCTGTGTCCTTTTCAAAAATTCTCCCTTCTTTTTATAAGAGAAAGGAAAAATGAGAAGTTTTCTTTTTAATTACTGATTTTATTTCATTATTTTTTTCATTTTGAAATATGGTGTGGTATAATATAAGGGGACACAAGAGATAATTCCTAATGGGCTGTGCAGATATTGAAATGGATGGTTGTTCGTTCACTAGTTCTTGTTTTTACTTAAATACTGTATAAACTAAAATTCCTTTTAGGAATCCTAAAATGTATTGAAATTAATTTTGATGCCTAGAAATTCTCAAATGTTTTATTATATCAAACATCATTTGGCAAGGTGTATAGTATATGCTTATTTATTTCTTTAATGAGGCTGTTGTATTTCTTTCAAAGGATAGCCATCTCGAATGTTTTTCAAGAATAAAATTTTATGCTTTGGGTAACCACATATTAACCTTAATATCAGTCATGTTTTACAAGGAAAGAAAAGATAAATGCTAGATTATTTATGATTAAAGTGATATGTTATTTAAAATTGCATTTCTAATTTCTATTTAAATAAAAGAAATAGATTTTCTTGGCATAGGAAGTAATGATCAAATACACATTTTACTTTTTTAACCTTGGTGTTTACGTTAGTGATTTTTAGTGGACTTGTCCATCGAAGATTCTCTGAAACATTTAAAAAACATACGTTTACCTGACCTTATCTGGTAGGCTGGGAGGGTTAACTTTAAAAACTTCAAAAATATTTTGTTTTCAGGTGTGTGAAATTATATGCCCTGAAAAATGTTCATAATTAGTTAGTTATGCCTGCATTTAACCACTTGTATTCTCAAAATAGGAAACTGTTGGTGGCAAAATGGAACCCAGGCAACTTAAAATAGTTTCATCCATGGAGCTGACTTTTATTAAAGTTCACATTAGACACTGGAATTAGTTGTTTGCTAAGATGCCAAATTATTTTGGAAAAAAATAGACTCATCATTTACTATGGACTAAAAATCAGATCTATATTTTAATTTAATCAATTAGCATTTCATTTTGTCTTTTTAAAAATAGTTATCTTTTGGGGCTTCCCTGGTGGCACAGTGGTTGAGAGTCCGCCTGCCGATGCAGGGGACACGGGTTTGTGCCCTGGTCCGGGAAGATCCCACATGCCGCGGAGCGGCTAGGCCCGTGAGCCATGGCCGCTGAGCCTGCGCGTCAGGAGCCTGTGCTCCGCAAGGGGAGAAGCCACAACAGTGAGAGGCCCGCCTACCGCAAAAAAAAAAAAAAAAAAAAGGTTATCTTTCTGTCTGCCCTAGGGTAGTTTTTTAAATACAGTGGCTGATTTTAATCAAAATTGACGCACCCTTTATTTATATATTTTAAATTCAAACTGTGAGTCAGGCTACCATCTTAAAACAATAGAGCTGCCAAAAATTTTCAAATGAACGTGTGATCTATTTGTGATATTGAATGGGGACTGTAATTCACAGAACCATCTGCAATGGCAGCAGGGAGAGTACTGGGCTAATTCATACGTGACCATGAGTCTATGGTGAACTTCTTCATTACCTGGAGCATTAGAGTCCTTTGAAGTCTGTCTTAACTTGTTGGGACAAAGGTGATCCGCTGCAATTTTAACTGAAAATAGTGGCTTTTACCTATACTGCCAATAAGAGTTGAATAGATTCTGGTATTATTTTGGAAGACCAGGCTTGAAAATCTTACAATGTTCTCGCCTACCTTGAAAAATGAGAAAAGATAGTATAATATGAAGGGCATTTGGAAAAAATAAAGTTTATAATCCTATAGTTCAGTGAAAAGTTTTAAAATTGTAAATGTATTCTGCATTTATATTATAAAATATTACATATTAAATTGAGATTTTGTTCTGAGTCCTTTTAAGTTGTTGCCAAAAAAGTTGTTTGCATTGGTAGCTAAATTCTCCATACATTGTAATTTTTGAGTCATTGAACCAATGATAGTCCTTAAACACTACAAGTTACAGGAAAAGATGAAATGGGCTGATTTTCTTGGGAGGCATCAGCTTTAGGTCCTTGGAGATATGCAGTGCCTATTACTAAAAAGAATAAATAACGTTTATTAAGCACTTACTATGTAGCACTGCTATTCTAAGCATGTCACACATATAGCCTTAGCTCATTACTACTTGGTGATAATCTGTTGAAGACTCGTGCATGGGAACAAGGTAGAACTGGATTACCTCAAAAATCCCTTTCACCACTGAGATTTAGTGAATCCATGATTTATTACCTAGTGCTTAATGAAAGAGAGGAAGTAGGGCTATAAGGATCAAGGTTGTTTTTCCATATTCAAGTAGGCAAAATGCATAATGCTCTCTGTGTTCCTTTGGGGTTAACATATAATTTTGAAGAAAATGTGCTATATTTTTCCAGACAGGTTCACACAAAGCACATACAGATTAGAAATACTTCTGCTCTTTCTTGCCATTTTTCAAGCCCTCTGTGAGTTCCAAAATATAGGAATTATTCCTTTATTTTTTTATAATATCTAACAAAATTACGTATTGACCCATGATTAAGTAGTATAAGCTTTAGATGGTTATAATTTAACTCAGAGTAATAAACTTCTTCCTATTCTTTTCTTTTCCCTTTTCTTTTTCCTTTCTTTTTTAACAGAAGTTCAGATCAATAGTTACAGATCTGACCTTAAAAAGCAAAATCTAACTAATAACTTGTTGAATAAGTAATAAAAACCTTTGAAAATATGTGCAGCCTTGAAAGAAAAGTATAACAGGGCTTTATTGTCAAATGTTTAGAAAACACAAAGCTTAGATTTTGATGGTTTAAAAAACTATGTTGAGACCGTATTTCCCCCCATCTAAAGTTTTACAGAAGTAAAGGAATTCTACAATGATTTCTCCAGTTAATAAATGCCTGCTTTTTCACGCATTCTACTTTTATAAATTTCTGCAGGGAATGTACTGACGAATCTTCGTTTTGCTTTGAACAGTCTTTGAACTTTTCTTGTTTCTTTATATATACATGAATTGCTTTCCATATGTAGTTCCAAATCTAAAAAAAAAATTAGTCTATGAGTATTTTCAGTTAAATTAGAATAAAATTCACAACTATGATCATCTTATTAGCCTTAATTCCATTTTACTGAAATGTGTGTGATATTGAGCACAGATTTGGGATATATGACTGAAGGCATCATATTCAGCCATTTTTATAGTTTTTTTCTCATTGTTGAGACTGTTTCCATCTATTATTAATTATACTATATACACATTTTTTTCTTTGCTTCAACTCCAAGTAATGCTGGCTTAATTTGAGTTAAAATAAATTTATTTTTTTTAAAGAGGAGACCCAAATATAAGGTTGGGGGAATAATTAATCTATTATGTCCAGTCTCATGATAAATATTTTTTTAAAACTTTTGCAAATGTAGTTACATGTTGAGATTAATGGAACTTTGGGAACCAGGATATATTTGTAACTAACTACACATACAGCTAACTGTAATTCCTTATGTACATTTTAGAATGATGTGCGGCTTTTTTTTTGTTTTTTTGTTTTTTTTCCGGTACGCGGGCCTCTCACTGTTGTGGCCTCTCCCGTTGCGGAGCACAGGCTCCGGAAGCGCAGGCTCAGCGGCCATGGCTCACGGGCCCAGCCGCTCCGCGGCATGTGGGATCTTCCCGGACCGGGACACGAACCCGTGTCCCCTGCATCGGCAGGCAGACTCTCAACCACTGCGCCAACAGGGAAGCCCCCTGATGTGCGTTTTTTAGTGAATTTCTTAAAAATTCTTGAAAATACCGTACTTGGGGTTCATTTATCTTATATGTATATACTTTGGGATCTAAAAAAAAAAAAAAAATGTTCCCAGCTTCAGTCTTTATTTCTAATCTTCATTACCTCTTTGATAGAATTAGCACAAATTGACTAGGAACTAGATTCAGTTTACTCAAGCTGAACTCTGGCCTGAGGGTGTGGAAGTGAGGAAAGGAAGCTTTTCTTCATCTCTTTCTCTGAGGTGTGGTTCTGTTTACTTTGGAAAGAAAAGATACAAGTATCTCCTAAAGTGGATTAGACATGGCAAGACAAGATGATACATTTGCACTATAAACTCTCAAGCAGCTGTGAGAAGGCCTTATGTGTGAAATTTCTTACCTTCTTAAAAATCTTGATAGTTGTAGCTAAGCTCTTAACAGTCAAAAACAAACTGCCAACGAGGTTTATTTTCTTTTTTGCTGAGTTTTCTGGGCCATTGTTCCGCTTGAGGGGCCCTGTTTGTTAGTTTTGGCTCAGGGACTTCTCTTCCTTCAGGATAAGCTCTCCTAAGGCACTTGTACAAGTCGGTACTCAGGGGCTGCTTCACAGTTTATTCACGGCCCGCTAAAGCACCATTCAACTGCATGACTTCCTGTCTCAGAGGAGGGGTGGCCGACTAGGGGTTTTGTATCTGTAATGTAAAAATATAGTGGATTTTGTGGAAAACTGGGACATTTTTGTTTGTTCTCATAAAAGATTCCTGCTGGAAGTTTTATTTTAAAGTTGGCTTTTAGCCTTTTTTTTTTTTTTTTGCTGTGACTTGGATCCTGATCTGATTTTCTGCTTTTACAGCCCTTTTTGAAAAATTTAAAATATTTAATTCAACATTAACTGTGCTTACAAGCTACATAGCAGAATAAAATCACATTACAAACATTGTAGTATTAGATTTTATCACCATTTATTTCTTTTAGCCTGTCCAGGGATTTCTTCATGTTCAGTAGAACTAATTTGCAGTCAGACATTGAGGTCTTCTAGAAGGCCAGCAGGCTCCAGAAATTAATTTATCCAAATAACCGATCCCTCCTAGGCCAACCATAGAGGGACACCAAAATGGCCTAAGAAGGCAGAGCCTCCTTTTGAAGTCTGGAATGTTTTGACTGACTTGAAACAGGCGGCTGGAATGAAAGGATAATTTTCAGTGACCCAGGGGATTTTTTTGCCATTTTCAAATATTAGGTAAAACAAAGAGAAATTGCTTGCTCTAATTTAGAAAGACTTAGTAATCAGGAAGGCAACCAGACTGAGAATAAAGTTCCAAGGTATATATAGCAGAAGCTTATTTACTAAGCTTAGATTGCTGGCAAAAATCAAAATTATTATACCCTTAAAAAAACCTTACAGGGGATATATTTTAGTCAAATAGCTGCATTTTCATCACCTATGCCTGCATTATTTTCTTAGTATTAAAAAAAAAGAGAAAGTTAACTGCTTTGATTTATTGCCATCTAAAATATTTCTATATTACAATCTTAATTTTATTAAACAAACAGGAGGTTATAATTTAAAATAGTCTACTCAGCTAAATGGGTTTACTAGAAACACTGAGTAGATATTTCATATTTGTCAAATTTTCAAAACATTAGTGGATTTTAAGGCCATTAATCCTTTAAAGCAAACTGTAACATGAGCTGAAGCATAGGAGTATCCAGGTGTAACAAACGTTTTTTGATGACCAGGTCAGAGGGGTAGATCAAAGTAATTTTGAAGAGATTCCTTGGTTATACTATACATAAATATTTATTGTTGCAGAAGAAAAAATACCTTTTCTCATTTTGGTGAAATAAAATGAATTAAAAGTAGGGATTGGTAGGCAAATAACTGCACATTAAGGTAGAAATAGGAAATGCTTCTTTTTACACAATACATTCCATGTCCCCGATAACGCAGTAATGTACTTAATGTATAGCATTATTTAGGAAAAAAGGATTAGGTAATATTTGTCATTTAAGAGTTCTGGATATGAGTAGATGCCAACCGACTTTATGGATTTAGGCTTTATTTTACAGCTTGGGAGAATTACAGAGTAATTTAGGTACTGATGTGGCCACAAAGATGCCAATCCTGTTGCTGGCACTCGGTCCTTCTTAAACTGGTGAAGTATGTCTTAAATCAATTTAAATGAAAAATAAATAGTACTTTTATTGATTTTGATTTGTTCTCGGGCTTGTTTGCTAGGTTTGAATTGGGGTGATTGGAGCTCTACATTTGCATTACTGAAGTTGTCAGACCTTTTTTCTCTAAGTTGCATCGTTTTGTACCAGTTTTCCATTTGATTGGCCGCCCTTGCAAAGCCAAAGTACATGATAAATATAAGAAAATTCTCTGAAAGCAGAGTGTTCTAATGGGAGGTGGCATTCACATTATTCTTGGGTGTTACAGAGAGAAAATAGTATTGCCATTCACTTTTATATCATCTTCAGGTTTTTCTTTTGGCTACTGAAATTCTGAGTAAAAAAAAAAAATGTCAGCTTTTTAATAAGTTGTGAGAAATAGCCTTTGGAGAAGAAGGTAATTGAGAAGTTTAAGTAATGATTGACTGGGGCCAGCAATGTTGATGAATTTAGGTAGAAGGGAAATTAAGCTATCTTTGGTAATAAGAACCAAGACTCTATGTAAGTACATGGCAGAGATTGGAGAAACGTGTGCAGAGGAAAATGTAGGAGGAAGATTAGGGGGTAATAGTTGCTTATACCAGTGGACTACATAGAAGAATGTCTACTAGCCCTTGAGTCATGGGAAGAAAATAGAACGTCTAATTTTTAATTTCATCCTTTTAAAAAACATATATTTATTTTGTGTGAGTTTTATATATAATATATTAGTAAAGCACTGTTTGAATATAATGTATAGATATGTGTTGCTCATTTTTTTTTTTTTTTTTTACTGATGAGGAATTAAAAGACATTTGGAAATGGTTAGTTTCAATAATAGTTAGCTTTATATTCATTATCTGGCATATTTTCCATTAGGAATCAGCGATTGTATATGTTGATCAGGAATTTAAGTAATTGAAATATGAAAATCCTTCATACTCATGGTTAATAAATGCATATAAATATTTTCATTTTGGAGATGACTATTTGGTATTTTTCTCTGTGTTCTGAACAACATCTCTCAATGGGGCTTAGCCATATTTTATCTTTAAAAGGTAATACTATTTCTTTACCTAAAATCACTGTAATGTGAATGTGTATCATTACATAAATATTACCTTATGTTGACATATAATAATGAGGAACCCTAGGTAAAAGGTAGCTGATTCTTTCTTTGAGGTTATGCTAATTGACTCCATGATAACTTTATTTTTCTCAGTACTATTCACAGGTTTATCATTTCTTTCTGTTTGAAATTACTGTAACTTTGACTTCTGGATAATTAACACTACAGTTACTTGGTAATAAAAGACTTAGTGAGGATTGAGTGCTCTTTTTTCTAAATACTTAAGAGATTTCCATGCCGGAGAAGAGTTCATCTTAGTAGGTTTAGCTGTAGGTGACAGAGGATAATGAGTTCAATTTTGGGCAGTTTGAGAGGTTTTGCAGATCTGCAGGTGATTTGTGTAGACAGTTGAAAATTTGGATGTGAGTTTCTAGAGTGGATTGGCCTAAAAGTATAGGCTTGGGGCCATCAGCGAGTGGATGATTCTGAAGCCATTATGTGAGGTAACAGAGGAAAAGTGTGTTGAGGAAGAAAAGGACCAAACAAGAGAAGATTTAAGGGGATATTAGAGCCAGGGAGAGGACAAAGATCCAGGTATGAAGTCTGAGGTACGGTTGGAGAGGTACATGGCCCAGAGATAGAGATACAACTTGCAGGAGAGGAACGGTCAGTGGTGCCACGTTCCTCTGAGGGATTAAGATGCGTAAGTACTGAAAGGTATACAATGGACAGTAAGTCACTAGTCCTAGCAGTTTGATGGGATAGTGATGGGTGGAATCCAGATTACTTGTGTTGATAAGTAAATGGGAACTGAGATATTGAGATTCAACTACCCTTTCGAGCAGTTTGGCTGATTTGGGAGAGTTAGAGACTTAAGTAGAGGGAGATGGACTGCAGGAGGATTTTCAGAGGAGAAAGGACTTTCCCATGCAGGGGAAGTCCATGGAAAGCCCATCCTTCCTCTTCTGATCCTAAACTCCCTGCAGTGTTGCTCTGTCTCTATAGGTCCCTCCTCTCCAGAGAACATGACATCGTAGGACATGGGAGAAGCACTTAAAAAAGCTATATTTTTGGCCATAGGATATTTATATTTGCATAGTAGCAAATAATGATTTATGTGTTACTGGCTGAGGATCAACCTGTACTAACCGTCGTGGTTCTAAAAGCTATACTTTTTTCCCTTGCTTCATGCATTCTGTGCCCACTTCTCTGCCTGGCAGAAGCCTCCTCCTCCTATTTTGAAGTCAAAGGCCAACCCCTATGTGAAGTCTGCTTTGGTAACTTCAACTAGTTGGATTCTCTCTTCTGTGATCCTTTAAGAGCTCTACTGTGGCTCTTAGTAAGTTGATTTACAACTAGCTATTTACACATCTCTCTTCCAATGAACTGTGAATTCTCAGAGGAGCACCTGTCCTGTCTCTTAATCACTAGCCTATCACGTTGCCTAGCACTTAGTGGCTACTCGGTCAACTTTGCTTGAATGAATGAATGGATAAGGGAAGACATGAGAAAAGACAAACTGTAAGTGTTGGGAGAGGCACCAAAAAAAAACTGACTTTGTGACTATTGGTTATTTATACTCATTATACTCATCTGTGTGTAACTAGCTAATGGCCAGCTTGATCTATAAAGAGTGACTAATTATTACAGTTAATTGAGATTATGTTTTACATCTTGGTCCCTGTTTATTTAAAGTAGGAACATACTTAATTTATTAATCTCAGCCTTTTGAAAAGAATGTGTTTGTGTAGGTTTTATACTGTATGTAATATGTCAAATAGAGATATACTTAGTTTATTATATTCATCATTAGTTGCCAAGTATGAGAAAATAAACTAATTTCAAAAGGAAGTTTGAATTGCAAACTGTCCTGTTGGGAGTACTTAGAGTATACAATTGTAGTTTTAATAGAGACTATAATGCTCAGTAGGCTACCGTTGAAAAGTTTTGTTTGCTTTTAATTGTTTTCTTTACAACGTTTGCTACCACCGCATAAGAATTGTCAAAGTTAGTAGAATGCAAATTAATGTAAAAAAAAAGGCTTGGGTTAAGAAATGCTTTACATAACTTTCTGTTTCCCATCATTTATTCTAATAATTCTAGACTTGGTGCTTTTCTGTCATGGTAGTGTCCTGGTATAAACTGTATCAGTAGTCAAAATGTGCTATCACATAATTAATTAACTTATTCTTTTGACGTTCAGATTCAACTTGATTGTGAGCTTGTGGTTAACTGCATACGTTTACAGAGCCAGCAACTGAACACTTTATTTATTTTAAAAGGATAAATGAGATTAACTTCTCTTAGATTTAGGATTGAGAAATTGGGAAGGAGAGGATTGGCGAGGGAGAGCATGGCTTTCAGGTCATGTGACTTGGGTTCTCACTGGGCCATTGTCACTGACTGGCTTTGTGATCCACATCACGTTATTTACCTGGCCTTCCTTGTCTGAAAAATGATCTAGTAAAATGTCATGGAGTTGCAAGAAATACATGATAGAGTGGTTGGCATATGGTAGCTACTCAACTAACATTTGTTGGTCTCTCTCTTTCTTCCAAGACAATTTTGTTCTGCTTTCTTTTACTAGACACCAAAAATATGTACCTCATTGTTCTTTTTTACCTTGCTGCCAGAAAGGAGGATCAGTGGCAAGTACAATGAAAATGAAATGTCCTCATACAAAAAAAACTAAAAATAAAACGAATCACCTCGATCACCTCCTATTGAAAAATAACCATTGATAGTATCAGATATGTATCATTCCAGACTTTTCTTGATGTGTATGTGCATAAAACAAACCTTTCTTCAATGCTATTATTCCTCCACATAAGGTCAACATTTTATAACTCATACAATAAATTATTTATTTTAGAAACTACCTTCATGCTAAGAGAAGAGGACAAAAATTAGCCCACTTCCTCTTTCTCATCTGACAGTTTTTGTTAGCTATTCTTTTGACATTGTCAAGGTTTCTAACATTCTGTTATGAAAATCCTAATAGTTGTTTAATCTTAAGTACTGAATACTGTCTGCTATTTCAGTGAATCTAGTATTTGTCATTCTTTTTTGTTTGTTTTGAAATTTTTAGTAGAGTGATTTTTCAAGAAGAGTTCATGGGGTGCTATGTTCCCTGATTTTGTGCTCTCTGCACATTGCAATCACGGTCTTTTCTCATAGCTGTGAAATAGCTGGTTTCCTTACTCAGCTGGGACCATGTCTGATTTTGACTTCTTATTGCATACATCTGGTAGTAATGCTAGAATATAGTAGGTACTCAAAAGATGTTTAGTGAAATGAAGAATAGCTCAACAAATTAATTCAGTCTATGTGGGGTTGTGTTGAAGGTTTCTCAATAGGAAATTTACACTCTCAGTTTCTTTAGCACCATGAATCTGGCTTTTATGGACAGGGTAGTTTAAAGAGACTAAGTGAAAAGACTCCTTTGGAGACACTTACAGTAGTAGGTGAGATATGAAGATGAATTCAACATCCTCTTCAAAGATGTCAAAGCAGTTAGAATGAAAAGAAAGGAAGATTGGAAGAAATAATGCAAAGAAAGAATGACAGATCTCAATGACTGATTAATGGGATGTCTTTACTAATGTGGTTCTTCAGCCTGGGAAGCCCTTTTTCTCCTTTTCACATATTTACATTTAAATATTTATGTTCAATTCAAAACCCATCATCCGTCAGTTTATGCCACAATAATGTCGCATAACAAACAAACCCAACATCTCCATGGCTTATGACAGCAGACCTGTATTCTACTGCCAACAGTCTACAGGTTGGCTGTGTTTGGCTGCTCCAGGCTGGGCTCAGCTGGGCAGCTCTGTTTCAGACTGTGGGTTGGCTGTGTTTGCTTTAGAGTTTGTTTTGGTCAGATTTGCTCCATACGTCTCTCATCTCACTGGGTCTAATGACTACCTGAAACAGCACAAGTGTGAAAGCAAGCATGCTTAAAGATTTTAGTGGTGTCACATCTACTCACATCCCATGGGTCGAAGAAAGTCACGTGCTCAAGCCCGACTTTGATAAAACCATACCATATTTTATTATAGATTAAAGTAATAAATTATTGTGGGAAGGTAAGATAGTGTATAGTTACAGGACAACAGTCCAAAATATAATGCCCCTTATCTGTGATTCTCTCAGCTAGGAACACTGTGTTTTGGTTCTGAATTCTTGTGGTACTTTCTCTGTTAATAGCACTTTCTTCTTTGTACTGTTAAAGTGTTAATACTTTAAACCAGAAAGTGATTCATTATCTTTAAGGACAATGGCATTGTACTCTCCAGTGGAGCAGATGCAAGTGTATGGTAAAAATGCTGTGTATTTAAACCTTCTCTAAGTATAATTTTGAAATAAAAAATGGCATTCTGTTTGTGTACAATTATAGCACATTTGTAGACATATCCTTAATGAAACACGTAGAGGTATTTTCTTTCTACATTCTGTTGACCCACATTGGCTAAGATGCTGTTGAGCTTTATATCTGAGGTAATGGAAGTCGAAATGCATTGAAGTTCACTCAGAAAGGAGCATGTGTAGTCCAGTGCCAAATAATTAGTTTCCTCTGTTTAAGAAATTCAAAAATTCTTTTCTAGACAGATAAGATATTTTGGAGTTTCTTCCTACATTAGCATGCTTTACAAAGTAGCTTTGTTAAGTGACAAACTGTCTACTTCTTTCTTATGAAGGTAGTTTCTAAAATAAATAATTTATTGCATAAATTATAAAAAGTTGACCTTATGTGGAGGAATAATAGCATTGTTATTTTTTTAATAAAATATTTACAAAGTTGTGTGATTTAGGCTACTTCCAGCAAAATGATATATTTACTTACTTTAAAAAGTCAGACAAAACAATCTATTATGAGAAATATGGTATAGTAATATATTTTGGCCACCTCGGTAGGTACAGTAGAATAAGGGTGACAAAATATATTTTCTCTGGATAACCCGAAACAGTGCCCTTTTGAAAAACCAGTTTGTTCTGGTGAGTTCTGTATGTTTATAGTGTCACTGAAGACCCAAGGAAGAGCTTGGATAATAAGTTTTTCTGTTTGATGAAGAGAGATGTGAGTCCAAACAAAGGAGAAAGTGCAAAGCAGAAGCACAGAGACATAGGTCACCCTACTTGGGCACCATGACGTGTAGGGTCCCTTAGGCGGAGCATCATGTTTAAACACAACAAACCATGATCAGATTCATTGACAAAGTTGGCTAGAGATGCATAAGAATATAGTGAATTCATATTTTATCATTCTATTTTAACTTAAAAGATGTAAGGTATATTTATTTGTCAATGTTTTGATATTAGGCTAAGGCTTTTCCTTTGAGGATGGACTCAGGTTTGGAATTCAGAATCGTGTTTTCTTGCTCCCTTCCCACACGATGAATATATATTCTTATTTCTTCTCTCTGTACAAAAGACAGCTCACTATACACACTGGTCTGCATCTTGCTTTTTGCATTTACTGTATCTTGGAAATCATTCCATATCAGTACACAGAGCGCTGCTTTATTCCTTTTACAGATTCATAGTATTCTATTGAATGGCTATGCCATTATGATGGACATTTGGCGGTTTTCTAATTTTTCTTACTATTACAAGCAATGCTGTGTGAATAATGATCTTAGAAACATGTCATATTGCATGTGCACGATTATATATGTAGGATAAATTCCCAGGAGTGGGATTGCTGGATCAGAGAGCATATGCATTTGTAATTTTTATAGCCACTGTTGGATTGCCCTCAGTAGGTATTGCAACTGCTTTCACTTCACCAGCGGTGTAGCTGAGTGCCTGTGTTCTCCACTTTGCCTAGAGAGTATACAGTATTATCAAACTGAAAGTTTTGTCAGTCAGAGAGTGGGAAAAATTGTCAAAATCTCAATGTGGCTTTAATGTGCTTTTCTCTTATTAGGAAGGAAGTATGCATAATGCTTAAGAGCACCTAAATTTGGGCTCCACCGCTTACCAGCTCTGTGACCTTGGGCAAATTTCTTACCTTCTTAGTGCCTCCATTTCCTATGCCTCTATTGAAAAGAATATTAACTACCTTATAGGGTTGCTTTAATAATTAAATACGTTAACATATGTAAAGAGCTACACTAGTATCTGGCACATGGTATGTTTGAGCTATTATTATTGTTGCTATTATTGTTGGTGGAGTTGAACATCTCTTTATGTATTTAAGAGCCAATTACTGTTCCTTTTCTATGAATTTTTATCCTTTCTCTTTTCTATTGTTTGTTGGTCTTTCTCTTATGGATTTTTATGAGCTTTTAATATGTTGAGATTAACCCTTTATACACAATCTGCAAATGTTTTTGCACAGTCTGTTGCTTGTCTTTTATTTTTGCTTGATATTTTGTCATGCCCACTTTTGACATTTATGCAGTTGAATTTATCAGTCTTTTCTTCTGTGGTTGTAAGATTTTGCTTCATAGTCAGAAAAGACTTTCCCACTTTCAGGTTGTAAAGCAATTCTCCAAAGGGTTTTTTTTCAAGTACTTTTATGATTTCGTTTTTTACATTTAAATCTTTAATCCATTTGGAATTTATATTGGTATATGGTTACAGAAAATATTTTAATTTGCTTTTATCAAAGACCTTTTCCTAAGCATTAGTTTTTAAGCAACAACAACAGCAAACTCTTTTCACACACAGAGTGCATTTTACGGAGTATAATTAAAATTGCAAAATTACAATAACCAGTGTAATAGGCACACGTAGGTTTGAGGAGAAACCCCCATAACATCTGCCTCCCTATTGCAGTGGTGGAGAAAGATATACGTCATGTCTCATAGTCAGGGAGAAGGATACTTTGAGGTAAAGAATACTGAGGTAAACAAACAAAACCAGGGCCACCCTGTCTCGCTGAATTGACAAATTAAGTGGAGCCTTGAACTGGTACTTCTAAAGGCTGGCTTCCTTTGCAAACCCTCTTTGCAAGTCGACTTCTTTCCTTTTTTAAATGCTTCTGCATGTGGATCTCTCTTGGCACATCTAATCACGGTAGTGGGGTTTTCTACTCTGTGTGGAAGTGAATGAAGATTCCACCTTTTCACTTTCTCTATTTTAATACAAAATAATCCAACCGGAAGTTCGGAAGGGGTAACAAAGCTGACGGTGCGAATGAACTCTGCTTTCCTGGTTTCCAGGGCATTTGAGGGACTGATATTTGAGCAAGGAGCTGGCTGGGTCCTCCAAGCTGGCCATGGCTGTTGAAGCACCCACAAGAAGCTGTTAGATCAGAAAACTATGGAATGCAGAGGGTGGCAAACTCTGCTGCCGTAAAAGCATTCGTAAACTTCACAGTCTTTTTGGACACCAAGGGGAGAACATGGCTTCTCCTATGTGGGTGGTCACCCCAAGAGTCACCTATTCCTGTTATAAGTTGCTAAGGAATGAAAAAATGAAGAAATTTAATAAAAGCCTATTTGTTGCCTTTGTTACTTCTAAATACAGGGTTTGCTTATGAAGACATATTCTACAAGCAACCTAAGGAATTGTGTCACAGTACCCTGTAGTCATTCCTCATATTTTTTGAGCCAGTAGTTCTCAGCCTTGACTCTAGACCAAACCTAAGGCACTTGGCCTGGCTCCAGACCTAGAGATTCTGATGTGCTGCCAGTGTTGAGAACCAGCACATTAATCTTCATTTTATTTTATTTTTGTGTGAAGTACCATAGTGGGGGACAGAAAAGAGTTTCTTAAAATGAAGTCTTTGGTCCACCTGTGTCAGAATCACCCCCATTGTTAAAAGGGACTTAGAGACTTTACCCCACGTTTACCAAAGCAGAATCTCTGGAGGTGGAGGCCAGAAGTCGGAATCCATAAGCATCCCAGGTGCTTTGGATGTTCACTAAAGTTTGAGAACTGATGTGAAAGTAAGGCCTGGAATATTTGAAACTAAATCGGATGAAAATCTAAAATCTAAAATCTGATGAATTTTATCATTGTGGAAATAGGGAAGAAATTTTGTCTCTCTTTCTCTGAACAAGTTTTAGAAGATCTACTTTATAAGAGATTTAAAAATAGATGTAAACTTAACTATGAGTTTTAGTAGCAAAAATATACATCAAGCAGAGAGTAATAGAAAATTCGTTGGGTGGTTTATAAAGAAATTAGATAGTCATCTTAAAATGGGACTTGAAAAAATCTAAATAGTGTACCTGTATTTTACATATTTTAAAATTCACTTGATTTATGAATTTGAAAGTTTTTTTTAATGACTTGAGTAAAACTCAGTTACAATTAAATGCAAGCTGTACACCAGCAAAAATCTCCCTATACTTAGAAATTCAATTAGTGATTCTATTTCTACAGTGTTACTTTTTTTTTTTATTTTAAATTGGAATCCTTTCAAGTTAGAGTAAATGAAAATGTGATCTGTATTATCTGTTACCCAACCAGAAAGAGATGCAGGGTAAAGCAGATGCATTAACACATTCACCTCCTAAAAGATAATTTCATAAAGAATAAATACATTAAAAAGCTATTTAAGGGGCTTCCCTGGTGGCACAGTGGTTGAGAGTCCGCCTGCCGATGCAGGGGACACGGGTTCGTGCCCCGGTCCGGGAAGATCCCACATGCCGCGGAGCGACTGGGCCCCTGAGCCATGGCCGCTGAGCCTGCGCGTCCAGAGCCTGTGCTCCGCAACGGGAGAGGCCACAACAGTGAGAGACCCGCGTACAGCAAAAAAAAAAAAAAAAAAGCTATTTAAGCCAGGAAGCGATCATGTTATCTATGAAAACTATTGATATAATTTAGGTGCCTCTCATTCCAAGGAGTAGCTGATATTGAAATATCCAACAACTGGAGGCACCACTGAGATGTGACCTCACCAGTAGGACCCCTACAGAGTGGTAGGTAGTTAAGCACATGGGCTTAGAATTGGAGATGCCTGGGTTCAAATCCAGATTTTTTTTTTTTTTTTTGCTGTGCTTTATGGGTGCATTACTAACCTTCAACATTGGCTGTCATTTGTCATAGAGGAAATATTTCCAATATCAGATTAGCATCAAGGCCCATGTAGTGTATATTTATTCCAACAATGGCATTGTATTAGTCAGGGTTCTCCTGAGAAACAGAGCCAACAGGAGGTTTATTATAAGGACTTGGCTCCCATAATTATGGAATCTGAGAAGTCCTGCAATCCCAGTAGTGAGATTCAATCTCAAGTCCTGAGTCCGAAGGCCTGATAACCAGGGGAGCCCACGGTATAAACCTTAGTCGGAAGGAAGGAGAAGATGAGATGAGATGTCCCAGCCTAACAGTGAGGCAGGAAAAAGGGACAAATTCCTCCTTTCTCCACTTGTGTTCTAATCAGGTCCCCAATGGATTGAATGATGTCCACCCATTTTGGGGAGGTCAGTCTACTTTCCTAAGGCCACTGATTCAAATGCTAATCTCATCTGGAAACACCTAGACACCTCCAGAAATAATGTTTAATCTGGGCACACTGTGGCCAGTCAAGTTGACATATAGAATCAACCATCACAGCATCAAGGATTACTTTGTGAAAGAGTGCTTTTCGATATTCCAAGTATGCAGACCTCAAGGACAGATCTGTACTCTGGCTTTCCCATCTTTATTTGGGAGTACTGAAAGCTGTCTCTTTCACTTTGAACAGTATCTGTTTATTTGAACTGTTTCACCATTTTTAGAGTCTTTATTGAGAGGCTACTGTCACCAGGACCCTGTGCTAGTCACTGAGCACATAGAGATGAATAGAGTTCCTGACCTCATGGAGTATATATTCTTGTTGGAAAGAAATATATGTATAGAAGCAATTGTAATTCAATATCAGAAGTGCTATGATGAAGGTAATAGTTAACTGATTACCGAGTTTATTACAAAAAAAGGCCTTGTTATAATGGTGGGAGCAGGGGCAGAACCAACCATTCAATGTAATAAAAATGCCCTCTACAGGCTTCCCTGGTGGCGCAGTGGTTGAGAGTCCGCCTGCCGATGCAGGGGACATGGGTTCGTGCCCTGGTCCAGGAAGAAGCCACATGCCGCGGAGTGGCTGGGCCCGTGAGCCATGGCCGCTGAGCCTGCGCGTCCGGAGCCTGTGCTCCGCAACGGGAGAGGCCACAACAGTGAGAGGCCCGCATACAGCAAAAAAAAAAAAAAAAAAAAAATGCCCTCTACCCTTGGAAGCTAGTAATGACATGTACTCAGCTAAATAAAGGCAAGTGGATAAGTTTAACCAGATGCTTTTACAAAGAGGCAAGATTGTTGAAGAGCTCTTGACTAGGGGTTTAGAGGTCTAGGTAGTTGTTAAGGCTGCTACTGTCAGTCTGAGTTACACCAATCTCTTTATCACCATGCTTGAGGATCCTTACCTGTAAAGTTTAAAATTTTAAGTCATAATCTATGATTTTATCAAATAATTAGTATTGCCAGATGAAAATACAGGATGCCCAGCTAAATTTTTCTTTGTTTGGTAGATGTACATTCCAAATGTTTCATGGGACATACTTATACTAAAAATTATTCATTGTTTATCTGAAATTAAAATCTAACCAAGCATCCTATACTTTTATTTGCTAAATCTGGCAATCCTAAAAGAAACCTTGAGTGAATTAGAATTCCTAAACTCTAGCCCTGCCAGGGTGGGTGATGAGAACTGAGAAGTCTGGTAGTTTCTTTTCCTGTAAAAGAATACATGGAACATGAGAAAAATAATGAGAAAAGGATCTGAAAAGCAGGCATAAGAGAAGATGTACATAGACTCGGAGGCATCACACGGCTCACACATGTGTCACTCCAGTGTTCCTCAAATCCTTTTTATATCATCTAGTCTGATAGAATGTCAGAGGGGGAGAGAGATAATTTGGTGTTGCATTATTTGAAGATCCCAATGATGAAAGTTTTTTGAGAGATGTGTTTTAAAAATCTTTTTGTTTTCCTGGGTTCATATTTTACAAACACTTGTCAAGCACATAGTATATATAAGGTACCATCCTAGGTACTTTGACATGCTTGTCTCATAACATGAAGGATCCTGTTAGTACGTCCTAGAATTCAGAGAGCTTCATTGAGTCTGAAAATTCCTAGTATTAAAAGAGACAAGATGCTGTGCTTGCTGTTGTTCTGGTTATACATACCCACCCCACCCCCCATAAATCCACAGTTTCCCATCATTTGAGCCTGAGAATTATGAGGAAGACTTCTGTAGCTAAAAGAGTTAAGTGCACAATATTTGACATTTCCAGAAAAACTGACTTATGAGTTGGATTGTTTCAAACCCTATGGAGTTCTACAGTACTCAGTGGACCATTTTTTTTTGACTTTGTGTAGCTGTGGCAGGATGGCTACTGTATTTCCGAGTGTCCATTTCCCCCAGGGAGCGTGCTACTTCCACTACAAAGCCCAAAGTTGTTTGACATCCAGCACGCGTGAACTCAGAGTTTTCCTCCTTTGCTTTACATCGAAGTAGTATAAAATATGGCCTGGTTTATGCTTTCAATCATCTAAATTTGTCCAGGCATGATAGAGGATGCCGTACAATTTTCTTTTGGTAGTTAGAGCTTTACTGACATAATTGCAGCCCAATCACATTTCTAAGATAACTAGTACAATATGTACATATTTAATTCAAAGTTTCCTGGAGGATTTCAGGCAAATAATGACCATATTTTAAGTCATCTCAAAAAAGCAGAGACTCAAAAGCAAAAGTGCTTTTTCATCATCTGGGCAAGGTTGCTCTAGGTAAATGTGTTTATTCCTTCTTCTTTTGACATCCTTCCGCTGTCCCCCTTCCCCCAGGACCCCCTGCTTTCCTTTTATCCCAGACTTTGCCTTATATTGTAGACCATTCTCTTCCTTCTGTCCCACCAGCCAAGTTTAATATACTATACTATCGTCTTAAAGTCATATCAAGTGACTTGTAGGTTAGTGTGATAAGTTTATTCTAGTATGCTAATAAAACTCAATGGCTGGATGAGTTATTACTCCAGATGACATATTTACATTTTAGTGGTGACCTTTTATGGATTAACACCAAGTTCAGGCCAAGGTGGGAAGGTAGGCGTACATTGGAATGGGTAGAGGTTAAGGCGGGAGTTTTTTGGCACAAAATATCTCAGTTCTCATCAAATCACACCACTAGACCTCTCTTTATCTGGCCTAAGTTTGGGTCTGACTTAAAATGTAAAGATTCTGAATGTTCAGCTGAGATGAGGAATCCAAGTTGCTTGTAAACGTCTTTACTCTTTTTCTTTTTGTCCGATGTGGACCATTTTTTAAAGTCTTTATTGAATTTGTTACAATACTGCTTCTGTTTTATATTTTGGTTTATTTGGGTGTGAGGCATGTGGGATCTTAGCTCCCCGACCAGGGATCAAGCCCGCAGCCCCTGCAGTGGAAGGCAAAGTCTTAACCACTGGACCACCAGGGAAGTCCCACCTTTACTCTTTACCGTGGAAAATAAAGTCATGATAAAACTCCCTGTGTGTGTGTGTGTGTGTGTGTGTGTGTGTGTGTATCTGTGTGAATAAAAACTCTTATGGTATAGCGAAGCGGTAATAAAATGCAGAATATAGATAATTCCCCCTCATTTGGATCACAGACTTGATTGAAGCAAAAATATAGAAATATCAAGATTGAAGAAAGCACGTACATTTATTGTTAAAGTAGCCAGTTGGCAGCTTACTTAGAGTAAAAACCAATTGAAGGCAGGTGATTTCCTCTTCTTTTTACTAAGTGTATACACCCGACTCCTCCAGCAAGTAGGAAGATCCCAAATGGAGGAATACCGGGATACCACTGGCAAATTCGGAGTGAAAGGACAAAACAGTGTCTGAAACACAGTGGAGAAGGGAAGAGGGCTCTTTGAAGAGGGGATGAAAAATCCAGAAGAATCATTCTGGTAATATCCCAAGAAGTCGTCTCCTAGCTACTAAGTGTTGTTGTAGCTTCTGACAACAGTAGAAGTTGTAAACCATGTCTGGTTTCTATTTTCCTCATTCGTGGAGGTCAGTCTTTCAAATTAGGTTGCTTTTATGCATATTAGTTTCCTGGCAACATATGTGATCTTTTTTTTTTTTTCTTTTAAGATGGTTGCAATGGATCAGAACAAATATATTAATACTCTCACACATTTATCTTAAGCTCACACCTCTTCCCTGAGGGTTATAGTCATACATTCAGATGCTTTCTGGGCATCCCTATCCCTTGTACACAAGACATGGAGAGATATGCAACATACCTGAAACTGACCTCATTGTGTATTTCTGCTCCATTCCCTTTCACCTTAAGAGTCATCTTTTACTGTTCCCTGCCAATTCCTCATTTTAAAATCCAATCAATCAAATCCTGCTAATTTGACTTTCAAAATAATTCTCAATCCTTACTGTCGAGTCCATCCTAATTACCACCACCCTATTTCAGAGGATTTGCTCCTTACATTTCCCTGACTGGATTATTTCAGTAATTACCAGTTTATCCATCTGTCCTCATTCTTGCCCCTTTTATATCTGGCACATGCAGCCAGAATGGTCTATTTAAAAGACAGTTTTACTAAAACTACAGTAAAAATCCCAAGGTCCTTCGCACAGGATGTTCTTCATGGCCTGACCATCTCAACTATTCAGCAACACTTCAGCCCATTTCTCACTCTGTATTTTATAATCCAGATTGAGTTAAATGCCCCATTCATAAATCTGTTACAGTCATATCACTCTGTATTTAAATAATTTGTTGAGCTTTCTTTAGCCTTCAACTCACCCGTGTTCCTGCAAACCAGCAAATAAACAATCAGGCAAAACATCGATGGTCTCCCAGTGGACAGGGACAGAATCTCATTCACTTTCATATGCTCAGCATAGCATAATGGCTCTCAGCAGGCCCTGGAATCAGACTGCATTCAATCATCGCTCTATCATTTAGGAATGAGCAGTCTCTTGTAAGTTACTAGCAGCTCTGTGCCTCAGTTTCTGCATTTATAAAATAGGGACAATAGTACCTGCTTCACAGTCTTGTTGTGAGACATAAATATCATGCATTCGGACAGTCAGTACTTGGCATACAGTAGGCAACCCACTGTTATAAATTATTATAGATAACATGCTCAATATCTTATAAAACTGAAGGCGTATAAAGAGAAGTCATTGTGGGAGAAAGACCACTTGGGATTTGATGAGGGTCTGACTCTAGTGAGAGTTGACTTACTCTCTACTTTTCGTTTGGAAGTAGAGTTGGGCCATATGTGCTGGTGGGCATTAATTTAGGGTGTGAGGGAAATCCCTAAGCCCAGGATCCCCGACTCCATACTCTACCGCTGGTTGAATTAGTATCCCAGTATCCCTGAGGCCTGGCCCTTTCTATGTAGAATATGCTTCTCCTTCCACAGCCAGAGGAAGACATCTTGTCTTTATCTAAATTAAACTTGAACAACAACTGGGTTCCTGTTTGGGAGGATAATGGATACTGTTATCAGCAGGAAGCTTCCAAGGTCATGACCCAATAGTGGCGTGAAGGTGATGGACACCTGGAGTCCAATGAATGATCATTCTTTTTTTTTTTATATATACAATACTTTTGGCTTATTTATTAACTTTTTTTTAACATCTTTATTGGGGTATAATTGCTTTACAGATCATTCTTCTTTGATACTTTTTTTTTAGCTCTTCTTGTGACCACAATGTAGTCTCTGATGATTCACTCAAGTGACCTTCCGAGTCCTTTAGCTACCTTTTTACCATAAATGTAGATTCCATATACTGTAACAGACATGGAGATTGATTGCCCAGTGGTAGAAGAGGTCTTCCCTGATTTCTCTTCTGGTCTTTGGGACTCTCTTCTCCTCACATGCAGAGAGATCCTGAGAGTACCCGTGTTGAGCCTCTCCAGCCATGTGGTCTGGTAGACAGAGTATGGTTCAGTAGCTAATGCTCATAAGCATTACGTTCACCGAATGATCAACGTTCCCAGAATGAATGTCCTTGGTGTTTTCCTATCCTCTTGTTCCTTTTTTACCCACCACTTCTCATTTGGTGTGAAAACAGCATCCAGAAAAGTTCTGAGACCCCAGGTTAGTCACAATGGGAAAAGGAAAAGTTTGAAAGCAATTCTACTCTAAATACGAGCATATTTTGATGCCGATGTGCAATGGCTCCTCCATGGGAAAAAGAATGTCCTGTGATTGAATTTTAATTGGTGGGCCTTCTACCTTTTTTTTTTCCTTTTGAATCTTTTCTAGAAAGTTTACTGTACTAGAAAAAGTGAAAGAGGTAAACAATGTGGGATAGATATCAGATTTTTCTGGCTCTTGAGAATTTAATGGACCAACAATAATTGGTGGTAATTGACTGATACAACTGGTTTCCCTGTGGTTCCCTGAAAAGACTGTGTGGTAAAAGATTTAAAGATAGAGGGTAGAATTTGCGGCCATTTTGAAGTTGCTGCAACTCTTTTAGGTCACTAAGGTACCATTTAGTAAATTAGTGTTTTGTTGATGAATTTTAGTTTCAGAGGTTAGTTCACAGAATAAGAGAAATTGGCTTAAAACACTGAAGAAATACTGATATATGCTCTCTGTGGGTAACTGTAACTTCTAAATTACAGCAAGCTTAAGTATTTTAAATTAGAAACAGAATAATCTGTTTGCCTATGAATATTTAACACAGTTTGAGCTATAACATTTCAGTTAGACATAAATAGAAATTACAACTCATAGTTAATTAAACAGTTCGAAGATCCCTTCCTGTTTTACAACCTGTTTTCGGTATCAGGGTATAATCTGAGTGAATTAAGTGCAAAGACCCATAATACAATGATTTGCATAAGGCTGCCAACAAAAATAAACCCGGCTGTGATTAAGGCTATGACAATGGTGTTAGCTTAGCTATACAGGCTCATGGAAGCATGCAGAACAAGAGCAATTAGATTCACAAACTGATTTATTACATAGACTGCAGGTGTTGAGTTTTATGGGAATTGGGGATTATCAGATTTGCCTCTACATTATTTCAGTTTAGTTATATGACCTTTTCTTAAAAATCATTCACTGGAACATTTTAAAAAAATTAGAGTGTCTTAATTCATGAGCTTAAAAAAAAAGTTAATTTGACTTAAAAATGTAAAAATCTTGGTTTGAGTTATGTCAGAATAAAAACAGTGTTTAGGAATAATAATTCACTTTTCATTCATCACAAAATTTTACTTTTAAGTAAACAATGTGCGCACAGTGCCTGCGGGGCCATTGCTGGGGAGAGTGCCCTGGTAGGGCATCCCCTGTCACAGTGAGAGTCGGGAGGGAGCTGCAAGATATTGTCCCATCACGGGGGAAGGCCACTCATATTCACTACTTATTGAATCATGCGTGTCATTTGGATGGATTTTTTAAAAATAGAGGACTTCTGAGGAGTTAATTATATTAGAGAAGAAAAAATAACCAGTACAGAATGTTGACTTAAAACGAAACATAAATGCTAGTAGTTCCAATAATTCCTAGAATTTAATTTTAATGAACTCTCAAAATAAATTTCACATCAAATCAGAGCTATCGCCACAGCTTGTTTGCTATTGTTTTTATTGTTGAAGAGAAAAAAATCGTTGTAGCCATACTGTGGTAGTAATTTTGAATATCTCAAACATTCTATTGCAGAAAAGAATTATCTTTCACAGCAGTTAAATTTTAGAGAACCACCAATGTTTACCTCTCTAATACGTGGGTTTTGTTTTTCTCAATTTCCTTTCTTTTTTTAAAGTAGAAAATCACAAGGTCATCAGCTTCAACTTGGTGGTTTGCCTGAGTATGTTCTGTATTGTAGTACCTTCCAGAAGCACGGAAAATATTCATAAGCTACTCGGGAGTTTGCTATTGCTGTGTTTGTAAATACAGTATTGCTTTGGCCTTAAGAAGTGGAATGAACCTTATACAAGTTTCAAAACTTATGGTTCAATTTTTTTTTCTGTGAACTTGTTTAATGGATATTTTATTGACTTTGGCTTAAACATATTCACATATGTGTTTCTCATGCTTAATTCTGTTATTTACAGGGTGTTTTCCTTCTACATACTTTAGATTATAAATGCTTGACTTAAAGCAGCTGTGTGTTCGCTTCCTTTCTAACCCTTGGCATGTAAGGCTTGCTCTAGGCCTTGTCTTCATTTACCTTTCACCAGATTTCAAATGTGCAGCATTTTTCTTGCACTTTTTGAAACCGAGCAAATTATTCACAAATGTTATATGGTGACTGAAGCTAATGGTCTACTTTTCTTAAAATTCTTTTGCCTCCATGCTTTACTTGAAAGAATACTGACTTTGGCTAGGTTATACATTGCTGAGGCCATAAGAGTAAGTTGAATGCACAAGTAAAATGAATTTTTCTTATTAACTTATTATTCATTATGTCTTCATTTGGATAATACAGCATTATGTTACATTGCTGAAATTGCTTAAAATAATGCATTGATTAAATGGAGGAGAAGTTGTATAATCTAAAGAAATAAGCAAACTGGAACTCTTAAGTGAATTCACATTACAGTGTAAAGCATTTTTGTTTGCAAGAAACCAACAGTTTTTATAATTTTATGATTGTCTTATAATTCTGTTGTTTCTGAGGTTTGTGTGGAATCTGCGAAATGAAGCACTATCTAATTTCAGATCTACAAAGACAAGCTTTGAAATTATGTGCAAAGCTATTCTGCTGGAATACTATAATTATAATATATAATGAAACTTTCAAAAAGTTAAACTGAATTTTATTCTGAAATTTTCTATAATTGATCCAGTCCAATCCTATGTAAACAGAAGTGGTCTCTTGAAATTCGCTACAGAAAGTTTCACTCAGAAAAAATATCATGTATAATATATAATGAAACTCACAGTATTTAAAATGTTCCAAAGAATGAAAGTACGTTTCTCTCCCAGTGGGAATAAAGTGATCTTTACATGTGGTATTGAATAAGAAGGATTTCAGAAAGCTCATATGACACAGTTTTCTCTTAGTAGTTAATTTCCCGTGGTATTTTTGTGTAGTAAGAAAGGTGCAAATTCCTTATGGACAGTTTTAGTGTTTGTATACCAATAGCTATTACATTACTATTTACTTGATAACCTACAATGGTATAATTCCAGGCCTTTTAGCTGTTAAGTGAGTATATTCAGCCATGGACCTAGAGCGGTGAGGCCGGTTAGTGGAAGAAAAAAAAAAGATGGTGGGTAGTGGAAGAGGTATAGCTGTTCCTAAAGAACATGTGTATGTGTTGGTTTATTGTCAAAACTATCCTTCTTCAGTCAGGAGGTGTCATCTGCCCAGGACACGTCATTCCTGTCTCCTCCTGCGGCCATCTCTTCCACATATTCTTTTTTTTTTTTTCTCAGGCAAGGCTTTATTGGAGCCCCTGCTGCAGCAGTGGGGAGCTAGAACAAGTAACAGGTTCCCTTGCTCGCTCGCTCCCTGAGGGGGGTGGTGAGCTTGTTCCTTATGTGGCGTGGCCTCTACATATTCTTACTCCACTGAAAACATGTTGTTTTCATTATTAGTCTATTAAGACAATTTTCCAAAAATAGCTGAACATAAAAGGGAACCAACCTGCAGTTAACAGGTCTGCAGTTGGATGTTCCACTCTCTGGGGCATCCGTGCTGCCGTCACCCCTCCTGTGCCTATGGTGGTTATTGCTACAGGCATTCCCAGCCAGCCCCCTACTACGTGGATTACAGTTGGCACTTGACCTGAAACGCAGTGCCATCCTGCTTAGGGATCATAGCTCCTGCAAGACTGATAGTTGCCATCCAGAGTAAGATAAGTCCAGTAGTTCTTTCCCCATAACATGCTGGTTGGTATGAACTAGATGCTGGGTACAGTCAAGTCAAATTTGCTTGTTAAATAGAAATGCAAATTATAACTAAAATAACTATAAATTGGTTATACGTTTAATAAGCTAAATACAGTCACAGGAAGCAACACATGTTTCACACCTTCATCTACTGTTAGTAATCACCACACAACTGAATTCGGGATTGCAGGTTTCGTTCTGACTCTTAAGGGCAGTAGTTGTCAATACTTGTGTATGAGTTTGCTAGGGCTGCCATAACAAAGTACCATGAACTAGGTGCCTTGAACAACAGAAATTTGTTTTCCCACAATTCTGGAGGCTGAGATCAAGGTGTTGGCAGTGTTGGTTACTTCTGAAGCCTCTCTCTTTGGCTTGGTGATGGCCATCTTCTCCTTGTGTCTTCACATGGTATTCCTTCTATGCCTGTGTGTGGTTTTGGGGGGGTTTTCTTTTGCGGTACGCGGGCCTCTCACTGTTGTGGCCTCTCCCGTTGCGGAGCACAGGCTCCGGACGTGCAGGCTCAGCGGCCATGGCTCAAGGGCCCAGCCGCTCTGCGACATGTGGGATCCTCCTGGACCGAGGCACAAACCCGTGTCCCATGCATCGGCAGGCAGACTCTCAACCACTGCGCCACCAGGGAAGCCCTGTGTGTGTTTTAATCTCTTTGTCTTATAAGGACACCAATCATATTGGATTAGGGCCCACCCATGTGACCTCATTTAACCTTAATTGCCTATTTCAAAACCCTATCTCCAAAATACTGAGGTACTAGGTGTTAGGACTCTGGAATATGAATTTGGAGGGACACAATTCAGCCCAGGACAACCTGTTTTAATCTCTGGTTAAGAGCTCTCTTCTTGTTGAGCCTTTTCCATCGGAATGAAGAATTAATTTTCTCCAGGTCCAGCAAATAACTACAGTGTTCAGCTTTCTTAGACAACACTTCTTTTTCTCTTACTGCTTTCTTTTAAAAATAAAAAGATAACACAGTGACATGCAGAAAGTAGTGACCTGGGAAGCGGAAGTCCTGGGTTTTAGCCCTACTGCTGCCACGACTTAGCTATGCAGTCTTGCAGATGCCACTTGGCTACATGTGTGTTCTATATTCTCTATAAAATGAAGAAATGGGACCAGATGATTGCTTAGGTTTCCCTTAGACCTGATATTTTGAGACTCTACTTAGAATTCTATTCAGTCAGTAATTTATTCATTCTCCAATTATTTGAGTGTCAGTAGCGTGACTCACTTTGTATGACCTTCTCAAGAAGGATCAATCCTTCCGAAGTATCAGAGGATACCTCAGAAGTATCCAATTGAAGTAGCCAGACCTCTACGTGTGTTTTAGCTACTCATTCCCTTTCTCTCGTTGGCCCTCGTGTCTGTGGGTTCCGTATCCATGGAGTCAACCAACCAGGGATCAAAATATTCAGAAAAAAAAAAATCCAGAAAGTTCCAAAAAGCAAAACTTGAATTTGCTGTGCACCGGCAGCTATTTACGTAATATTTACATTGTATTAGTTAGATATGTAATATAGAGATGATTTAAAGTATATGGGAGGATGTGTGTAGGTTATATGCAAATACTATGCCATTTTATATAAGGGACTTGAGCATCCGCAGATTTGGGTATCGTGGAGCGGGGAGTAACATGGTCCTGGACCTAACCCCCCCCGGGATTCTGAGGGACAACTGTACTCTTTTCTAGTCAGTGCTTCTTTATAGCATGCAAGTCACTTCCTCAATGAAAAATCTTTAAGTGTTCACAGGTTACAACCTCCTCTGCTAAACAACTTTTCATGTTGTGGATTCTTTTCCACTTGATTTTTGCTTCTAAAAGTTATTTCCTAAAAAAAAAAAGTTATTTCCTAAAGCTGTTAAAGCTTTTCACTGTGTGTTTTAAAACACGTTTTAAAACATAATTATACAATAGTTTCCCAAAGGAGGTTTACTTTGTAAACTTCCTAAATCATACCCTTCTCTCATATACATGCTCTACAATCTACATATATACATATATATTATACGCATATATATAATCATATCTATATACTAGCCCATCAAATATTTTATTTAAAGTACTTCTGTGTTTTCTATAAACATTGGTATTGGTGTATCCAATATTCCCAACATTTATAATATATGTGAAGTATCTGTTTATAAACAACCAATTTTCTAATTATTTCATTAGAAACATAAATTATAGAAGCTTTTATGGCTTTGTTTACTGTGTAGAATAACATTCACACAAAGAACCAGTAAGGTTTAATTCTGAAATAACTATTCTAGCATTAGCTACCCCATGGTTACTTCATTAAACAAATCAAGAAATCTTGTTCGTCAGTTTTGATGGTGCAGAAACATCTCCCTTCAGGAAGTCTTGTGGTCAGTGGGCAAAAATGGCAACCAGCTTCTCAAAAGTTGAAGGCATTATTATGTACTAAAGGTCACCCACAACTTTTATAATAGAGGACCAGCTGTGTAAACTGCAAGATGTTGTCAAAAGGAACTGCCAAGCAAAACTCTGGTGCTGTTTGCTGACTGTGCTGAAGGGCAGAGAAGCTAAATTCTTGCCAGGAAGAGGGTAGCCTCTGGGAGGTGCCTACACCCCAGGGCCTGGGATCCAGTCCTAGAGATCACGCTTGGTCTCGCACCTTGGTCCTCAAAATCTTCCTAATGACAAGGCCCCGATCCTGCAAGGTCGGGCTTGGGAAGCAGCTGGGCAGGCTGTGCTCCTAACTGGCCTCGTTAAGTGGCCAGTTCTTCAAACCTGGAAGTAATTCTTGAGATGGTTTGGAGTCAGCATCAGCTATGATGTGGTTGCAGCGTTGTCAACTGAAGTTGATTAAAATACATGTCGTTTTCTATGACACTGTAATTAAAATAACCCAATTGCCAAATAGTGTGCAAGTTTTTGCAGGCTTAGAGCAAGAGCTCTTTCATGGTTGGAAAATGTGTTCATGCCCCACACCACATGATCTGAAACCATTGCCATTAGGTCTAATTGCACAGAAGCAGTCAAATGGTGCCTTTTATGCCCCTACTCTCTACCTGAAACTGTTTAAAAACTCACACATGGAGCTTAGAGGATAGCTGAAGGGGTAAGACAGGCTTTATGTGAAAAGGTTAGTGAGGGGGAGAACAGTATTTAACAGTAATGTCCTTATGTATGTGTTATGTATGCATCTAGGTATTTGTTTTTGTTCGTTTTAAAACAAAACATTTGTAGTGGTTGTTACATAGTACAGTAAGAGTCCAGTAAGATAAAAATATAAAGAAACTGAGGTGTAGTGAAAATAACGATAGAGATAGAATGAAGCCAAGGATAAAAGAAGTTAAAGATGAACATTCCAGGAAGTTCAAAAAGAGAATGGCTTGAACAGTAGGTGGAAAGTCAGGAGTGACTAGCAACTCAATGGGGATTTTCCCTTTTTGTTCTGACTACTAGGAAATTCAGCTACAGAATTAACAGCATCCATCAGATAAAAACATACCAATTGCTCAAGAGAAACAGCTTTCTTGACGTGAGCACTGACAGAATTTCCTCCAGTACTTCTCCATAAAGGGGAAATGGTAGAAAATGTTCTCAAACAATGTCCTTATAGGAAAATAGCATCAGGTTTCACTTGGTTTCTTACAAAGCCCTTGACATGGATAGGAGGTAACTCTAAAGTTTAGTTCAGTAAACTTCGAATTAGAAGCTAAACGTACACAGTGCAATTGAAGAGGTGTGTAGATCTGCTTTTAGTCAAGAGTAAAATTTAGACTATCAAGAAGTCAGTGGGTGGATACTCTTCAGTTAATTCTCAAGAATGTTGTTTTGTGAATCTGGGCTTTTATTACTGTTTTGTTGGCTTTTAAAAATTGAGGCATAACATACACGTAGTAAAGTATGTAAACGTCAAATCTCAAGTGCATGGTTTGGTGAATATTTACATAGGTACACATTAGTTTAAAACTATCATTCAGATCAAGATTTAGAACAGTTCCAGGAGCTCAGAACGTCCCTTGTCCTCCTGCCCTGTCAACACCCATCACTGTTCTGACTTCTAGCACCATTGATTCATTGTGCCTCTCAGTGAGCTTCATATAAATTGAATCATATAATATCTACTCTCTTGATTCTTGCTCAATTATTGTATGAGGATTTATCCCTGTGTTTTTTTTTTTTTAATATTTAGAGATTGTTCATTCTTTTTCATCGCTATGCAGTATTCTTTTATATGAGTGTATCACAATTTATTTACCCTTTATACCTTTGATGTACATTTGGATTGTTTCTCTTTTTTAAAATAATGCATAAAACTGCTATGAAAATTCTTGTGCATGTCTTTTGTTGGACATATGCACTCATTTCTTCCAAGACTGAAATTGCTGGTCATAGGGTGGATGCATGATTAGATTTAGCTGATACTGCTAAACTGTTTTCCAAAACCATTATACGTACACTTCCACCAGCAGTGTTGGAGCTTTCCAGTTGTCTTACGTCTTTACCAACCCTTGGTATTGTTAATCTTTAAAAAGTTTAGCAGTTCTGGTGGTTGTGTAGTGTTATCTCACTGTGATTTTAATTTGTATTTTCTTGGTGAGTTGAATACCTTTTGAATAACTTTTCTTAGGCCTTAGGTCATTTGGTTAGTTTCTTTTGCCCAATTTTTAAAAATTGGATTTTTTGTCTCTTCCTTAATCATTTGTAGGAATCTTTATACATTCTGAATATGAGTCCTTTTTTGGGTATATGAATTACAAATACCCTCTCCCAGTCTGTGTCTTGCCTCTGTACTGCCTTACTTTTTTCAGATGAACAAAAGATTCTGAGCTTTTGGAGGAGTTGGGTGGAAAAGAGACGGATGCAAATGATATTCTCTGGCAAGAACCTATAGTACAGTATAATGTTACGGTAAAATACTTAAATTATAGGTACAGGTAGAAAATAGAACAGTGAAGAATAAGGTCGTAATTGTATGGTAGACAAGTATAGGAAAAGTTACAGATCTTTGTAGATTGGTTTGGGCTCAAAGACTTAGAGAATGTTCACACTGGGAGTATGTTTGAAGATCATCTACTTAAACTCCTCACTGTACAGATGAAAATGAGGCCTAAGAATGTTAACTAACCACAGTAAGTAATTAGACTTGATGTAGAAAGTGAAATCAGAGCTGCTTCTTAAAGAATATGTGAACTACACCTGGGAAGATTTTCTGGATTAGTCCTCACTTCAAATAATTTGTCACGTTATCCCAATAATACACTTGAATTTCTAAGATTGTTTCTTGGTATTAAATTTTTCCAAAGGAAGGGAATTGAGAAAATGTGGTTACTCCTGACAAACCACCTACTAGGTATGTGATGCTGATTAAATCATTTAGTGTCGGGCTTCCCTGGTGGTGCAGTGGTTGAGATTCCGCCGGCCGATGCAGGGGACGCGGGTTCGTGCCCCGGTCCGGGAAGATCCCACATGCCGCGGAGCGGCTGGGCCCGTGAGCCGTGGCCACTGAGCCTGCGCGTCCAGAGCCTGTGCTCCGCCACGGGAGAGGCCACAGCGGTGAGAGGCCCGCGTACCGCAAAAAAAAAAAAATCATTTACCGTCTATGAAACTCTTGCTGGAATTTTAAGGGACAACAAGGAGTCAGACCTCATTCCCCACCCCTGAATTTGGAACTCCCTGAGAAGTAACATAGGGTCACGAAGATAAAGCTATAAAATAGTACCTTTATTACCAACCAGGCTGAATTAGAAAACGGGACGTCACTTGACACAGTTGGTGTCTCTAATATCCATCCTCTCTCTCCCCTTCCCCAGCATGGCCTCGAGACAACCCTCTTGAGGAGGGAGAGTTTGTGTCTGCAGGGCAGATGTGCTTACCCAGAACCCCACCCTCGCATCCTTTGGGGACAGAAAGAGAAAGAGCGCCAGCCCTGCAGACCTGCCTCTGAGAGCCTGGCCTGGGCTGGGGGCATCTGGGCTCTGACCCAGGCAGGGTTGCACAGAGGAGTATGGGAACAAAGCAGCAGGGAAGAGGCTGAGTAAAAGATGCTCTGCGCGTGGCCAATTCCTTCCCGACCCGTCGGCTAGCGAGAGGAGACGTGACCCAGCAGCAGAGAAAGGACCCCGCAGGTTCTTCCCAAACGTATTCCTTGGGGGAGAGAAGCAGAAGCTTCATGATCTAAAGATCATAGTAGGAGCATGAGGGAAAGAGAATGATTCCTCCTTACACCTTGGTTTCTTCTGTGTACCTCCCAGGATTGTTGAGGGATCGGAGGCACCAACCCAAGAATGCCTCTAGGTGTAGAGTCTCACCATCAGAAGGAAACGCACTGTGTTTGCATAGCACTTTTTTCCACCGTTAGAATTCTGACTTTGCCTCCACCATTATAAAGAGAATTTCTCCAAGTCAGGCATGGTGCCTCAGTACCAGGTCTAGTAGTCCAAAGTCTTTAACCGCAGCAGGCGTTCAGTACTTGCTGAGATGGCTCAGCCCTACCCCTCAAACCACGAAACCCGATACTACAGTGATTCCCCCCCAAACCGCTCGCACTAATTAAACTCTGTTTCTGAGATCCTAATCTTTGGAGGGAAGATGGGAATTTCACAGGTCTCTTAAAAAGTTGGCAAAAGTTATGGACTCTTCTTTCAATAAAAAGGACATCAAACAGAATTTTTTACCTGTTTCAGGAGACACATAAAAGCCCTAAACTCAAACACAGAGCCCTTAGGGTGCCTTGGACCTCAGTGAAAAACCCCTGTAATTGGATTAAGAGAATAACTCTGCAGGTTTTAATTTAAAACCCAATACACTTTAAAAATACAGTATAAAGAAAAATAAAAACCATAATCCATTTATCCAGCGCTAATTAAGAACTTGGGATGGCAGCTTCCAAAACCAGTAACTTCTTTTTTTTTCAATTGGTTTACTCTTCTGTTCACTTGTACTTTTATTGTTCTAAAGTCTGTTCTTGTCTTGTTTAAAAGTTCTTACATGACTTAGAGACCTGAGAAAACAGTGGGTTTGGGATTTGAAATTCTTAGCCAGTGATGTTTCTTCATTCCTAAGCTCTTTCTGTCAGTGTTATGTCACCCACGACTTTTAGAATGAACCCATTATTTGTATTTAATGGATTGATTTTTGCCAAACTAAATGGAAATGTTTTGAAATATGAAAATAAAATTCTTATTACTTACACATAGATGAAAAATCACAAGTTTTTCTCAACATGAAATATCTGATCATTTAAATATTTACATGAATCTTTCATTGGAGGAAACCATCTTGACACTTTATGTAACATTGCTAAGGTTGAATTTCAAAAGCTATGTTTTATTCACAACAGTAAATACACAAACTTTAAAATGTATCAACAAGCAGTTTGGATTGAAATGTACAACAGTCGGCGAGATCCTCCCCAAATTTTCATCCTTGGAATCCAGTCCCACTTGTGAATGACTATGAGGCTGTTTAGGGCGCTTGGCGCACACAGTTGAAGGACGCTGAAAGGGGCACAGAGCTTTGCGTATGGCTTACGTGTGGCCTGTGAAGAATTCACAGGCATGGCTCCCAGCCCAGCACTTGTTCTCTACTCTAGAGTTCCCCTGGGACAGGTCATTGTGGAGACAAGGCCTGTGTTCTCAGCCAGTAAATGGAAGGGAGGGGTGTGGTAAGATGGCGCTTCTCAGGGTTGGCGAGGTGGGCAGCATGATGACCCCTGATGGCAGGAGGTGTAATAGATCCCTGAGGCTTTCCCAGGAGTCTGCAATAAGGTGACAATGGAGAGTCAGTATTTGCTACTGGACAGCAAATCCAGCTCTTTAAGGGTCTTCTTTGTAGACAAGCAAACTAGACTGTCGTATGGTTACCGGGGAGAATTTCTGGAGCTCCAGAAGACAAGGCACCACAGTCAGGGGCTTTGTCTCTGCCTGGCCCAGCAGAACGTGGGGGGCTGCTTTTGAGTGATATATAAATAATTCCCTGCTACAGGTGGCATGGCCTTTCTTCAGAATACTAGGGCTCTATGCTGTGATTCTTCTGCTGATGCTGGCCATATACTCCATGTAGCATCTTTTCCCACTACAGATATCACTAGTACTATAGACCCACTGGGTCATTCAGCCCATTTGGAAGGACTGCTGGCATCACCTTCTGTTTGCAAGGTACCTGAGAAGTGAGTGGAAACGGATCCCTTTGTGTAGAATATGTTGCCTCCAAACCCTGCTGAGGGCTGGGAAGGTTTGTGCTTCCTTCTTGGGGGCAGGAGGAATATAACTTTTCCCATCCAGTGAAGAGGATTTCCCTGCATGCCCAGTTCACTTTACAGGCTGGCTACATCCTTTGCATAACGAAAGTGTGGAGCACGCACAGGGGTAGGGAAGCCGTTGTACCCTTCCCGTGTGTCCACCACCCTGCAGCAGATGGACGACCCCCAAGGGACTTCAACCTCCATGCCTGGACATGCTCGGTGCCTAGATCAGGAGTCCCCTCATTCTAAGTATCAAGCTGAGAGTCACTTATGACAGTAGCAAAACCAAGCCATTACAGCCAGTGCATTGACTCGTGTGGTCCTCACGACCACCCTCTGCGGTAGCTAATAAAAGAAATATGGAACACTTTGCCTGGAAGTTTACAGTTAGTATGCACTTTCTCTTTCATTGACTAATTTGATGCTCACTTTCCTGTCCTTTGTTCTTCTGCAGTGCACACTTCAGCAAAACTGATTCTTGTACTTTTCTGACTACAACGTGCTATCTCTCTTGTTTGTCTTTTTCCACAGGACATGGCTTTTCTGAAATAGAAAGGTCTTTCCACACCTTCGTCTCTTAAAACACTCTTGAGACAAGTATCAGTCTTTTCCTGTTTCCCGGTAGGAATGGGTAATCAGGTCATGCAGAATTATCTTCCTGGACCAGTGGGGTCGACCAGTGGACTGAAGTGTATGTCTCAAGTTTCATTCAGAAGTTGCCCCTGCATGTCTGTGATAGACCCTGTGGAAATTTCAGATATATGGGAATTCTAGGGCTGAGACACCCTTCTCTTTTTTGCTAAACTTTATCCCATGACAGAAGAAAACAATTCACTGTCTCATTCTGCTTCTTATTCACCCTTTGTTCCCTGCACCCAATCCAGTACCTCAAACTTACTTAGCCAAACTCGTTTCCTCAGCTTGAAGGAGAAATGAGAAGCAATCTTTCTGTTGTGTCTGGGGGTCAGTATAAGGATACAATGAAGGAAAAGCTCTTGTTAACTTAGCATCCGGGCCCATTTTTATGTGTTACATCACTACTTTCAATCCTTGCCTTCTATCCTATATGTTTGCATACTCAGGAAAACACACACACACACACACACACACACACACACACACACCACTAGCACTACTGAGGATATGGTCATATTCTTCCCACATCCTGCTGGTTTTCCCCAGCTTCCCCAGAGGCCATGTAAAAAGTTTTCTTGTATATTCTACATACTTGCTGAAGACTAAAGGGGAAAGAATGTGAGTGGATTTTGCATATTGAAAAAAACTGCATTTTTTAAGAAAAACCTAAATATATTTGTTTCTTGAAAACTCAAAAATCTTCAGTTTCTTTTCCATTTCTTCTCCACTGTTGTCAATCTGACTGTGATTGGGTCCAGTCAATCCTTCTCCCCCTTCACCTCCCCACCCCCCCAATCCCACCAACCCCCTCCCCCCTTCCCCCTCCTGCCACATACACACAAACTTAAATGAGGTCTATGAAGTTTTAACCAGGAAGAGATCAGGGCTTGAGTGAGATGAGGTAGGGCTTGAGTGAGAAAATGACATTTGAATAAAGTCTTGAAGGAGGTGAGAGAGTGAGCTTTGTAGCTCTCTGTATCTGAGGGAAGAACATTCCGGGCAGAAGGAACAGACAGGGCTTTATTATTTCAGAATAAATGAGGAGAGTAGTGGGGGCCAAATGGTGTAGGTTACTGTGAGCCATTATAAAGCATTTGACTTTTACCCTGAGTGAAATGGGAACCACCAATGGGTTTTGAGCAGAGGAACATCCTGATACGGATTATGGCTTCAAAGAACCAGGTGACCGGTTAGGAGGTACAATCATGGTGGGAGCATGGATTTTTATTTTTATATACAAACCTATAAACATCACTAAGAAGGGATAAAATATTTTCAGCATCTCCATTGTATCCCCTTTTCCGGTTGATATTCATCCACAAAGGTAACAGCTACTTTGACCAATGGATTTGTTTTCCTCTTTTTGTTATCATATAAATAGGAATCAATAGTATATTCTCTTTTGTGTCTGGTGTCTATCGCTCCATATTTTGTCTGTGAGTGTTGTCCATGGTATTGGATATGTCAGGAGTTCATTCTTATTGTTGTTTCATATTCATTATATGAATAGGCGACAACGTATTTATTCTATTGTTGGTGGATATTTCATTGTTTCCAATATTTGGCTTTTCTGCATGAAGTTGCTGTGAACATACTTGTATGTATCATTGGGTGAACAACCGCATTCATTTTTCTTGAGTACATACCTAGAAGTGGAATTACTGGGTGATAGGCTAGGTAAATGTACAGGTGTATGGTACAGTTTTCCAGTGTAGCTGAACCAATTTAAATTCCCACCAGCAACGTATGAGTTCCCCATTATTCCACACCCTCAACAACACTTGAGATTATTTTAGCCTTCCTGGTAGGTAACTTTGACCTTCCTGAGTAAATTATTATGGGTTAATTTGCATTTTCCTGATTAATAATGATGTTGGGCACCTTTTCATGTACATATTGGTCATTTAGACTGCCTTTTGAGGAAGTATCTGTTCCTTTGCCCACTTTTTATATAGGATTGTCCATCTTTTTTGTTATTGATTTGTGGGAGTTCTTTATAAATTCTGGATAGAAGTCCTTTGTTAGATACATCTTTTGTAAATACATTTTCCTATCTGTCACTTGCCTGTTCACTTTTTTAACAATTTTTTTTTTTGACAAATAGAAGCTCTGAACTTTAATGAAGTCTATTTTACTAATATTTTCTTTCATGGATCCTTTCTATGCCCTGATAAAGAAAGTATGATCTTCTCTTAACTGTCTAAACAAGAAAGTTATAAAAATGGAAGCAACTTTGTTTGGTTTAACCCAGTTTTCAGGTCTGAGACTAAACCACCCACTAAAATATCTTGTCTCGGGCTTCCCTGGTGGCGCAGTGGTTGAGAGTCCGCCTGCCGATGCAGGGGACACGGGTTCGTGCCCCGGTCTGGGAAGATCCCACATGCCATGGAGCGGCTGGGTCCGTGAGCCATGGCCGCTGGGCCTGCGCGTCCGGAGCCTGTGCTCCGCAACGGGAGAGGCCACAACAGTGAGAGACCCACGTACCGCAAAAAAATAAATAATAAAAATAAATAAATAAATAAAATATCTTGTCTCTTCTCCTCCCCTCCACTTCCTCCTGTCTCCTTTCCCTTCCTCCTTCTTCCCCACTCCCTCCTCCTTCCCGTCTTCCTTCTCCTCCTCTCCTTATTTGTCCTTCTTTGCCTTCTCTTCCTCGTTATCTCTTCTTCCATTTCCTCATCCTCCTCCCTTTTCCTGCATCAGAAGATAAATTCCTGGTTTCCATTTCCCATGTAGCACCTGCTACTGGTCATTTCCAGGCCGTGTGCAGGCCTGCCCAGCTGGATTACAGGAGAAGCGGGCGGCAGAATGTAACAGAGGACTCTCGTTGATCAACTTGCTTTACAATTGTATATTAAGCTCGTCATGTAAAGGGAATGGGTTCAGTTATGCATAGACCAAGTGTAGACGCCATAAGGTGAAGACAGTATCGATTTTATTCCTTACAACATCCAGCATCTTGCATAGCCCCAGCACATAGTAGGCACTCAGAAAATATTTTTTGGAGGATTAGTGAATTGATTCTGAAGAAAAAAATCAAGAACTAGGTTCTTGTAGTCAGTATAACAGCTTAGAAGTTATCATTATTTCCACTACAGTATGGGAGATGGGGTAACTGCGTTTCTGGTCATTCGGTGACTCTCATCTTAAAACTGATGACAGCCTTGGTTAGCATATGCTTCCTCTTTTTCTTAACAAAAAATACTATTCATTCAAATGCAAATATATATTGTGTACATTTGCTGCCTCATTGGTTTTTGAAAGTTCATTCATCAGAAAAATAAATCTAATTTTCTTGCCCATTGAGAAAAGCCATTTTTACTCAAAGAAATTTCATCAGACCTTTTATAGTTAATATATGCATAGAGTCAAAATCTTTGAATTTGTATTGGGTAGCTATAAATAACTGATGTTTGCTTTAGAATATTCTAAACAAGTTGATATTTTGCTTAAAGATCTATTTAAAATTGAAGCTTAAACTATCCCTTCTGCTGAGTTTTTTTTTTTAGTGAACCAGGTATAGTGTTTCAATTCCTTAGTGCTGAGTCCATTGACATACATTATTTTGGACTCCACAGGACTGAGAAATTAAGCTCCCGTTTGAAAACAAGAAAGGCATTCATGGGATTTTTACTTTTTGGTTGAAGTTGCCTGAATTTTTTTTCACTTTAGAAGGTAAATAAAATGCTCAGAGGCTAATCTTAATCTCTCAATTTTACAGACAAATCAGTGGGATTAGTTGAAATGGTTCAAGACAATGCATATCTACAAGTGACTTAACTGGTGACGAGAATAGAAAATAGCGTCTGCTTTCAGCTAAGGTATTGCTTTTGTTCTGTTGTATAAAGGCAAACAAAGGTGCCTTATTCTGCCCCATTTTGTGTCCTGATAATCTCATGTCATATACAGATAATCCCCATTTACATTTTTCACACATTTTTAAATGAACATTTTAATAATGAAGTCTTACCTGTTGATTAGAACTGTCGTGATTAAATGGCCTCAGGGTTTTTTAGCCTGTGAATGTATGAGATTAGACAAGAATTACAAACAAAATCAAGGAAACTTTAACCATACATTATGGATAAACTTTACTTAGGAGTAAAGCACCAGGGATTCTTTTCTTTTTCTTCTTCTTTTTTTTTTTTTGAGAGTGAAAGAAATAAGAACAAGAGGAGGAAATGAAAATTGTAAGTGACTGCATGTCTTGCTTGAAATACCAGGGATTATAAAGAATCAGAGACGACTTAGGAAAAAAGAGTAAAAACAACTCTCTTCCATTTCATTGTTTCCAGTCTCTTTAGATCTGTTTGTGGAAGATGCAGACCATTACATAAGAAACATTTTACATAGAAATCATTTTTGTCCGCCCACATAGCTCACTGACAGGTATTAATGGGAGATGGGAAGCACAGTTGAGTGGTGTTCAGGTATCTGGGGAAATGCTATCCACTGTTGAGTGATAGGGTGTCTTCATCATCGTATCTCAGAGGCTGTGTGTAGTGGCTGGTGCCATGGGAATACAGCTATGATTTCAGATGCACGAAAATAGTGTCCCCAGAGGGCCAGTCCAGGGGGACTTTCTTGTAATGAAAGTGTTCTAAGGGTATTGGAATCGATCACTTCTGTTCGTTTCACAAATATTTACGGAGCCTGTGCCACTGTAGGTGCTGGAGAGACAGCAGGGAGCAATCCAGATACAGATAACTCCCTACCCTCGTGGAGCTTTCAGTAGGGAGTGGGGCAATACAATAAACATAGTAAATAAGGAAATTTGATAATGTGTGAAAATGGAACATAGAAAAAAAAATTCGAGCAGGGTAAGGGAAATAGGAAATGATGGGGCAGGTGGGCTTTAATTTTAAATAAGACAGAGTAGCTAGGCCTCATCAAGAAGGTGTAAATTGAGCAGAATCCCGAAGGAAGTAAAGAAGGTGAATTATGAGGAAATGAGGGGAAAACTTTTTTTTTTTTTTTGCGGTACGCGGGCCTCTCACTGTTGTGGCCTCTCCCGTTGCGGAGCACAGGCTCCGGATGCGCAGGCTCAGCGGCCATGGCTCACGGGCCCAGCCGCTCCGCGGCATGTGGGATCTTCCCGGACCGGGGCACGAACCCGTGTCCCCTGCAGTGGCAGGCAGACTCTCAACCACTGCACCACCAGGGAAGCCCCAGGGGAAAACTTTTGAGGTGGACAGAACACGAGGGAATGAAGAAGCATGCTTGGTGTGTTGGAGAATTAGCAAAGAGGCCACTGACTGTCATGGAGGGGAGAGAGTTAGACAAGTTGGTGAGGCCAGAGGCCAGAGAGGTGAAAGGGGTGGCTGGAGTGGGGAGTGGCCCAGTATCGTATGGAGGCTCATAGGCCATTGTAAGGATTTTGGCTTTTGTTCTTAGAAAAATGAGGAGCCACTGCAAGATTGTAAGTGGAGGACCCTGCCGTTTTGCATTTTTCTTGATACCTACAAAAGAATGTTATGCAAAAATAACTATTTTCTTGTATCCTCACAGTACTTGGTGCGTGGCAGTGCTCAGTGAATATTTGTCGAATGGATGAATGAAGATAGTGACCCACCCATTCACAGGTTTTGATCAATCTGCTGATAAAGTGCCACATTGTGGGATAGTTGTGTTTTCTCTGCCCAGGACGCTATGACTAATTAGGCTTTCCGTGGAAGGCCTCACATGCCTCCTTTCACCCAGCCATGAGCCTGCGCAGGGTTTGGCAGAGCTGTTCCTGGAGGTCAGAGCACAATAACTGGAGAAGGATCTTCAGAGCACTTTATGTGGCTGGTGTCCACAGCTTGCAGACAGTATTTCTCTTGCTAGCTCCTTCTCTGGCTGTTAATAGGAAGAGGTCATTAAAGTAAGACCTTAATTTGTATAAAGCCCTGTTCATTCACTCCATCATTTTCATGGTATCCATGGGTTCCCCAAGGGCAGCATTTCTTTTTACTTTATTAAACAGAATTATTATTTATAGTATTTAATACATAGTCTTCCATGGTAATGTTAAAGTTACCATTTTCTTCACTTTGCCTTCCTAAGTGAATAGCACACTTTGCCTTCCTAAGTGAATCTTGGACAAGGAAATTCAGTGAAAGTGATCTACTCCTGACTGTGTCCCATGTCCCTTTTTTTTTTTTAAACATCTTTATTGGAGTATAATGCTTTACAATGGTGTGTTAGTTTCTGCTGTATAACAAAGTGAATCAGCTATATGTGTACATATATCCCCATATCTCCTCCCTCTTGCATCTCCCTCCCACCCTCCCTATCCCACCCCTCTAGGTGGTCACAAAGCACCGAGCTGATCTCCCTGTGCTATGCAGCTGCTTCCCACTAGCTATCTACCTTACATTTGGTAGTGTGTATATGTCCATGCCACTCTCTCACTTCGTCCCAGCTTACCCTTCCTCCTCCCTGGGTCCTCAAGTCCATTCTCCACATCCCAAGACAGCATTTCTTAAAGTGACTGTTGTAGAAAGTATGATCATACTACTCCCTTGTGTTACCGAGTCTAAGCTTATGTTGCTTACCACACGACGGGCCAATATATTGAGAGATGAGTTCTTGGGGCAAGGAATAGTGGCTTTATTCAGAAAATCAGCAGACCAAGAAGATGGTGGACTCGTGTCCCAAAGAACCATCATACGCGAGTTAGAATGCAGCCTTCTTTTATTCTAAAAGGGGAGGGGGTGTGGCTGGTGGCTGCAGACTTCTTGGTGCTGGAATCCTTTGTTCTTGCAGCTGTCCGTGTAGGTCAGGTCCTGATGTTCCTGTAAACCTCCAACAAGACAAATGTTATTCTCTATTCTGCAACTTTTTATCTCTATATGAATGGAAAAGTGTTTATACCTTTAATGGTCAGAGCCTTGAGAATGAGCTATCCTGTATATTTCAGGCTACAGGCAACATTCTTAACTTGTAGCCAAAGCAATAGAATACAAAGGTTAAAGTAAAAGAAACAGATCCAATATGGAGTCAGATTTGTTCTTCCTTATTACACTTATTGTTACTCACCTCTTCGTTTATATAGATAGCTCTATTGGACGATCACTAATTGTGCTGTTTCAATGTAGTATCAGTGATAGATTTGCACTGGTACATTTATACCAAATGATGTCTGCAGATACCTCTGTTTATAAAGTTGGATGTTGATCTTTTTTCTTCACCTTTCTTTTTTTTTTTTTAATTAATTAATTAATTTATTTTTGGCTGTGTTGGGTCTTCGTTGCTGCGTGAGGGCTTTCTCTAGTTGCAGCAAGCGGGGGCTACTCTTTGTTGTGGTGCATGGACTTTTCATGGCAGTGGCTTCTCGTTGCGGACCACGGGCTCTAGAGCGCATGTTTCAGTAGTTGTGGCATGCAGGCTCAGTAGTTGTGGCTCACAGGCTCTAGAGAACAGGCTTAGTAGTTGTGGCACATGGGCTTAGTTGCTCCGCGGCATGTGGGATCTTCCTGGACTAGGAATCGAACCCATGTCCCTTGCATTGGCAGGAGGATTCTTAACCACTGCACCACCAGGGAAGTCCTCTTCACCTTTCTTAAAAATAACTGTGGGCTTCCCTGGTGGCACAGTGGTTGAGAGTCTGCCTGCCGATGCAAGGGACATGGGTTCGTGCCCCGGTCCAGGAAGATCCCACATGCCATGGAGTGGCTGGGCCCGTGAGCCATGGCCGCTGAGCCTGCGTGTCCGGAGCCTGTGCTCCACAACCGGAGAGGCCACAACGGTGAGAGGTCCATGTACCGCAAAAAAAAAAAAAAAAAAAATTGTTGCTGACCTTTATTCCCCCATGTTAGCTTTATTGAGTTATAATTTACATAGAGTGAAATGCACAGATCTTTTTTCCCACCATTTTAACTATATTAAAGTGTACAATTTAGTTTTATGTATATTCACAGTGTGTGAAACCATCACCACTATCTGATTTTAAAACATTACCATCACCCTCAAAGGGAACTCCATAACCATTAGTAGTCACATCCAATTCCTCCCTCCTCCTAGCCCCTGGCAACCACTAATCTACTTTCTCTATCTATGGATTTGCATATTCAGGACATTTCATATAAATGGAATCATACAAATATGTGACCTTTTGTGTATGGCTTCTTTCATTTTACATAATATTGTCAATGTTTATCCATGTGGTATCATGTATTAGTACTTCCCTCCTTTTTATGGCCTAATAATTCTCCATTATATGGGTATACCACCTTTTACTTATTTATTCATCAGTTAATGGACATTTGGATTGTTTCTACCTTTTGGTTAATATAAATAATGCTGCTATGAACATTCTTTAAGAAGTTTTTGTGTGAACAAATGTTTTCATTTGTCTTGGGTATGTACCTAGGAGTGGAAATGGCAGGCCATATGGAAACTTTATATTTAACTTTTTGAGGAAAAACCAAACCATCTTCTACAGAGGGTGCATCAATTTACAGTCCATCAGAAATATATGAGCATTCCAGTTTCTCCACATCCTCCTCAACACTTGTTCTTTTCCTCTTTTTTTTTTTTAATTTTTAAATTATAGCCATCCTAGTGCGAGTGAAGTGGTATCTCATTCTAGTTTTGATTTACATTTCCCAATGACTAATGATGTTGAGCATCTTTTCATGTAATTATTGGTCATTTGTATATTTCTTTGGACAATGTCTACTCAGATTCTTTGCCCTTTTTGAATTGGATTATTTGTCTTTTTATTGTTGAATTGTAGACTTTATATAGTCTAGATACTATTCCCTTATCAAATATATGATTTGCAAATATTTTCTTCTGTAGGCTGTCTTTTCACTTTCTTGGTGATGGACTTTAAAGCATAATAGTTTTTAATTTTGATGAAGTCTATTTTTTTCTGTTATTGCTTGTGCCTTTGTTTTGTATCTAAGAAATCTTTGGCCAACCTGAGGTCACAAAGATTTACTCCTATGTTTTTTTTTCCTAAGATTTTTATAATTTTAACTCTTACATTTAGGTCTTTGATTTTAATTTTCGGTTATGATGTGTGACAGGGTTCTAAATTCTTTTTTTTTTTTTTGCATGTAGATATCCAGTTGTCTCAGCACTATTTGTTAAAAAGATTGTTCTTTCCTCATTGAATGGCTTTGGCAGTCTTGTTGAAAATCAGTTGACCATAAATGTGTGGTAACTTTGTAGAAAGTTTTTAAATCAGGAGGTGTGTGTCCTCCAAATTTGCTCTTCTTTTAAGATTGTTTTGGCTGTTTTGGGTCTCTTGCATTTCCATATGATTTTAGGATCAGCTTGTCCATTTCTGTAAAGAAAGCAGTTAAAATTTGCTATTACTAAGCAAGTTCAAAGACTTGTAGTTTTTTTGTAGCTTTCAGTATACAAGTTTTGCCCCTTCTTGGTTAAATTAATTTCTAGGTATTTTATTCTTTCTTGATGCTATAGTAAATGGAATTGTTTTCTTAATTTCACTTTCAGATAATGTGCAAATCTTAAGTGTACAGTTCAAACATATTTGAGAAATGAATACACCTGTGTTGCTGATCTTTGGTAAATTAATGTAGCTGGAGATTTGGGTATAATTATCCCTTAATTAGAATTTATCTAGGCTATAGGAAGGTCACGGTGATTTAAAGATAAAAGCACTTTTGAATTTTTGTCACGTTTGTCCCAGAAGAACTGAGTTTTGTAAATTTTCTATATAAGCTCTGTACTCTGAGACCAACAGATAATGCAAAGAATGTTGTGATTTGTAAGGCTTGGAGAACATCATGTGGTTAAAGTGGGTATGAGGGATTGAGGGGTTGGGGTAGGAAGAGGGGACCAAAGACTCAGGTTTTTTCATTCATAGTTATTTGTAAGATCAGCTGAGCCCATATCAGTTCACTAACCATGAAGTTTTGGATGAGAATTTCAGGTGAATCATGACTTAGAGCAGTCATTCTGTTGAACGGCTATTTTAAATTGGGAAACCAAATTTCAAACTATTCTATGACCCTTAAGAGTATATCTAGTGAAGACTAAAAAAGTCTTGAAGAATTTGTTTATCAGTTTGAAATTTAGTTATGTCAACAACAAAATGGGTAATAATTTAAGGTTCTATTTCAGGATAGACTGAGTAATAAAATAAACAAATGAAAATTATAGCCAGCAAGGATTTTTGTTTATAAAAAAAAATTTCCAATCTCTAACCATTTGCCCAGCTATGCAAACTGGAAAGGAGGAATTTAATGGCCATGAAAGGAAATTGGAGGAGGAACCAAAACTTTTATCTTTGCCTGCCAACAATTTTACTGTCATGCTTATTTTGAGTCTATAGAATTAGACTTTGAGACAGATGAGAGCAGGAAGCAATAATATAACAACAGAAAGTTCACTGTGATTTACTACCTAGTTCTTTCTGGTTTTACATTATTATTATTATTATTATTTTGCCTATGTCTTTATAGCAAATAGTTAACATTTGAAACCAAGCTTAGCTTTTTTTATTATTTTAAAAAAGCATATGCACGTGGTTGAAAATTATTCAAACAGGACAATAGATCAATGAAAATCAAACCTTCCTTTAGCTCTAAACCTCCAGTCCCACACCTCAGACAACCATTCAAATTGTTTCTTATTTACCTTTCAGAACACTTTCATACATATACGTATACCTAACCTTGTTTGACCCAAACTATACACACTATATGTACCTTGTTTTTTTAAACTAAATAGTCTCTTGTTGGTTCCATGTCAACACATAAATATCTATTTCATTTTTTGAATAGCCATTACAGATTATTTCATTGTACAGATGGACTGTAATTTATTTAGCCAGTCACCTATTGCTAAACATGTAGGTTTTCTTTTTAATTACAAATGATCTTTACATATCTTTGATGTAGAAGAGAGAAATAAAAAATAGTGTATGTCTTTTCATGGACTATAAAAATTATTCTCTACGTTCTATACTGAAGTGTTTTATGTACATGATCATTTTCTCAAATTTATATAATATATCATTATCTAATAGATAGTTTCTTAAGGTTGATTGTGGGTGTTATTGAAAACAGCTTGTAAAGTTGACAGTGAGTGTGTATGATAGCTGTGATCTTGATAATGTATTTCTCTAGGAAAGAGCTTTATTCTGTCATACTGTAAAGCAACATGGTGCTGTAGGATGGCTGGATGTCTTTATGGCACAGTTGCTGGGTGGAGTTGCTTAAAATATGTAGTCCTCTACTGTTGCTCTTGCTTGTATGTTCCGTTCATCTTCACCTCTGGAGCCCTTCAGTGTTGTGCATTCATCTGGAAAGTGGTTCCCAACCGAAAGGCACTAGAGAAGTTGCATTTGAATCTGAGCTCCTCTTTTCCTAAACCCCTTGCCCCCAACACAACATACACAGAGACTATTGGACAGGTCTGGTAGATGGAGCCAGCAGCCAGGATTTTGTCCAGAACTAAATATGATGGGCTGGAGCCCAAATAACCAAGTATGAACAAAGGAGCTGCAGACTGGAGTTTCAACAGCCTTTATACCGGCATTTGCCAGGTTGAGAGAGCACCGGTCCACTCTGAGTAAAGGCATTGGATGATCAGGTTTTCATTCGGTAAATGACCACTCCTTGGTCATTTTTTTTCCCCCCTTGGTCATTTTTGACTCCCTACTTTTCTCCTCTTCTCCATCTGTCTAATGGATACCCATTCTTGTAAGGCTAGGGAAGTCCCATTCTCTTCGTGAAGACACACCCTCCCACGGAGATCCTTGGTGCACACGCTTTCTCTGATTCTGGTGAAATCATTATACACTAATCGTTCTCAATTTGCATGTTGTGATAGCATCAGTTATATGATATTTGCATATAATTTGTTGCTCTTTCCAGTGACTTGTACTAATATTTTTATGGATTGGAACAGATTGGAAGCTACTGCCGTCTATCTCTTGCCTTCTCTAATGCTGTGCTCTCTACCACCCAGCCCCCCAACATCCACAGGAACCTGATCCCCTCACAGCCCCACAGATCTTCTGTGCCTCCCATTTGCTTTGCTTCCTTCCACCGAAGTCTTTGAACAGCCTGTCCTCTTTGGTTGAAGCACTATTCCAGCTCCTTTTTGCTTCCTCATCTTTCAGATCTATAAGCAAGTACTGCTACTTCAAGGGAAACTTTATTGACGTTCCTGACAAGTACCTCCCCTACGGCTGGCTCCTTTTATGGCACTGGCTTTGGCTGGAATTTCACATATGGGGTTATTTGATTAATATCTGTTTTTTCCACTAGACTGTTAACTCTGTTAAGGCAGGGGCCTTAATATATTTTTCTTCATCATTATTTCTCTTGCTTAATAAATTTTTATTGAATAAATAAATGAATCAGTTAATTCATATTATAATGCTATTATTTTGTATCTGCCTTCCTTTATTTAAAGCCATCAAGATGGAATTGGACATTATTTGGGCTCCTTTTTTTTTTTTTTTTAAAGAAGATGTTGTGGGTAGGAGTTTTAGTAATTTATTTATTCATTTATTTTTTGCTGTGTTGGGTCTTTGTTTCCGTGCGAGGGCTTTCTCTAGTTGTGGCGAGCGCGGGCCAGTCTTCAGCGCATTGCGCGGGCCTCTCACAATCGCGGCCTCTCTTGTTGCGGAGCACAGGCTCCAGACGCGCAGGCTCAGTAGTTGTGGCTCACGGGCCTAGTTGCTCCGCGGCATGTGGGATCTTCCCAGACGGGGGCTCGAACCCGTGTCCCCTGCATTAGCAGGCAGATTCTCAACCACTGCGCCACCAGGGAAGCCCTGGGCTCCTTTTTATCTAAGCTATAACATTTTGGTTGAGAATATGTTTTACACGTATGTCTCTCTAGAAAAATATTTAAAGACCATTTCTTTTTTTTTTTTTGGAAGAAAATATTCATAACAAATACATATGACAAAGGACTTATATTCAGAATATATAGAGAGTTCCTACAACTCAATAATAACAAAATATATAATTGTATAAAAATGGACAAAATATTTAAGCAAACCCTTCACAGAAATGACATATGAATTACTAATAAGCACATTAAAAAGTGTTCAACATCACTGATTCTCAAGGAAATGCAAATTAAAACACAAATTGGAAGAAGATTGACAATACCAAATGCTTTAGAGGATGTAGAGCATCTGGAATTCTCATACATAGCTGTAAAAATATAAAATGGTACAATCGCTTTGGAATAGAGTTTGGCAGTTCCTTCAAAATAAAAACCATTTCTTTACACTGTTAATTTAACAATTATGTACTCTTCCCCCTCCCCCCATTATACTGTGTTTTACTTTTTCTGTCAAGATGGTAAGCTGGCAATATAAATAAGTATAAAAATATATGCATAGGTACACAGATACATACATGCATGCATGTGTTCATGGACACATACATACGTACAGATACACATCTACATGCATATATATTTCCGAAGCCACATCTAAAATGCATGTGCTCAATACATGTGTACTCAATACATGCAGTGTACTGGTTAAAGTACATGACTTAAGCAACCTGAGTTGTACTTTGGCCATGAAGTCACTTAATGCCTGGCAATTACCTTATGTAAGATACTTAGTTTCTCTGAGCCTCAATTTTTTCATTGTAAAAGGAAAATAATATTATTACCCTAAGTGGATTATTGTGAGGATTAAATGGGATTATGCATTGTAGGGGATTTAGATAGTGGAGTGTTTCATACCTCTTATCTGTTATAATTAATGATTAAATGGTCATGGCCTTGCCCGATTTTCAATTCAAAACTGCATATAGGGTTAAATCAGCAACCAAAACTACAGGGAGGAAATTAAGAATTTGGGAAACACCATTCCAAGAAATGACCTGCAGTGACTATCTATTAGACATCACCACCATCTCAATAGAATTTCTCTGCTACTTGACTGGAGTGAGCCTTACAGCTTCTTTTTAAAGGTCATGTGCTTTTTCTTTAACAAAAATGTTGACAATGAAAAAAGGGCAATTGGCTAGAAGTAGGCAGTGTTTAAAGTTGGCTGAATGCCTTGTTTTAAAGTGAAAAAAGAAACCAAGCTGTAAACATTAGACTAGTACAAGCTTACAGAACGATTTCATAAAAGAGAGAAAGGCAGTTGCAAAGTGGGATAAATGTTTTTATGGTTGAATATAAGACATATATTAAGCTCTAAATGATCTTTGTTTCTATTAATTTCCCCAGTGCAAGCAGGATTCTTGGTTCCTAGGGAATAGTAGTGGATCCTTCTGCAGAATTGCTTTTGTGTTTGGAGGAGCCTTACAAGACTTATCATAAGCATACAGAGGGTGATTTTGCATTGGCCAGTTTAAATGACCAGTTTATGTTGGAGAAATAGTGGCCTATAAAAGGGGTTTGCAAGATTTGAAATCAAAAGCAAAGTTTAGATGTTTGATAACCACAAGTATGCCACAACTCCAGAGACTTCATTTCCATTGTATGATAACATCCTCTTCTCCCATCCTTCCCCAACATCCAACCAACCACAACACGGCAAGAAACAAAACAAAACAAAATTCTTTTTATACTTTGGGAGGTTGGAAGCTCTGTGCTATGGGAGAATGTGTCCATAATCAAATAATTTGAAACAATTTCAAATTTTATTAATACTTTACTCAGGGGTAAAACTATAACTAGGACAAAAGTAATCTAGAAACTGAGTACTAGATAATAATTTTTGTGTTTTATTTATGAGAAAACAGTTATTTTTTCCCCCAGGTTTAGTTTACACACACACATACACATAAACACAAAATATTATACAAATACAATCCTTATACACACATATACGATCATTATGTTAAAATTATGTGTGTGTATAATGTCAATATTTATCAGTCGGCTTATGTTATAGTTTGCTTTGTGTAGAATTTTTAATATCAAACTCTCCATACATTCAGAAAATAAGGATTAAATGCCTCTGTCATTTCTGAAATGAATTGTAAAAGTCAGTTGTGCAACAATTGTTTTCTATTTGTGTTCACATTATCTAAATGATCTGAATTCTGACCCTTTCCCCAGAGAAGGAAGCAATTCAGATTCTATGCTAATTGAATCCTGTGAGTCTTATGAAATATCAGTTTTATTATAGGGATTGCTAGTCTCTGGGGCTTAACTAGGACCACCAAATATAAAATTCTGAACCACACATGTTTGAGGACTACTAATGTCTCAAGATGAGTTAAGTAAGAGCAGGCACTTAGGACCATTTAAGAAACTCCCAAAATTAATTACAAAATAGTGAGTTTTAAATGATACCCTAGAGACACAAAAGATCATCTGTGATTCCAAAGGTGCCAACTTTCCTTGGAAGCAGGGAATAGCTTATAACGTATTTAACCTGGTAAATACAGCATACAAGTAATAAAAACATACAAGAATATAAGTAAACTCACTTCCTTTTCCTAGGTACTAGTAATCTTCTATTGTTGTTCCTTCTCAGAAGGAAATATGCCACAAAGGAAGGATATTGACTTATAAAACATTTAATACTCTGCAATAATACCCTAGCTGGCAAACAGCTAAGATGGCTCTAATGCCTAATTCTTTAGACACTGTCTTAAACACGAGGGATATTTAAAAATATTAGACTCTGGAAAACATTAATTTCTTGTATGTTTCCAAAAATAAAATGAATGTTTAAAATGTGTATTTTAAATTATGTTTATTTTTAAAATCATGATATCTTTTTTAAAGCAGATATAATTCTATCTCCCATATTTAGCTGATTATTACTTTTGAGAGAAGAACTGGGCTCCAACATACCAGAATGAAATAAATTTACAACTTTATTAACCTAAAAAGCCTGAAATGGTTTAGAATATGGCTGTGTACCTATTTATTCCCAACTGGTATTTCATCTGATAATGTAAATAAGTGTTTGAAGGTACATGTAGGAATCCCATTGCTAGTAAGCATCAAAGTTTAAGCAAAAAGTCATTTTTAAACCCATGGGTCTGAATGGCTTTTATCCAAACCCCAGTGGTAAGAAGGATAGATGGAAGACTTCTGAAGACCAACACTGTAAGACTCTTGTTTCCTAATCTTAATTTCCAGGGGTTCGCTTTTTCTTCAGAGATTCTGCTTGTAAATATAAAAAAATCTATTTTCCTTGCTCAATTACTTTTATTCCCTTTTAATGGGAAAACAATAACATGTTTAATTCAGAAAACTACTTTTAAAGTGCTCCATTGGGAAACATTTTGTTAAGAAATATGTCTGAGGTCATAAGTTTATAGTGTGTGCAGCTATCCTATGTTGATTAAAAATTGTGTCTCTACACCTGCTTACATAAAATGATATGTATTCTTGTTGATATTTTGCAATCACTGCATGATATTATCATTCTCTTTTTGAAGGCTTTGGGTTTGAATATAATTGAGTCAAGTTACTTTAGGTACACACAGTACTGCAAATTACATCACTCAGGGCAAAATGTAAATTTGATTAAGTACTATCCTCTTCTCCAAATGCCAGAGTTCCACGAACAAGCATTGCTTTGCGTATGTTTTGCGCTCGCCTGTGTAGGCACAAAAACTTGATCCTTCCATATGTGCTCTGACATAAATATCATGTTGGCAAGAAGTTGTTGCTTGCATATTTTCATGGTCATCCTGAGGTCACCACAGCTTTTCATGTGGCTAATCTCCACATGATTTTAGAAATATTGCTAGCCCTAGTCTAAAATCTTTTGATTAGCCTTTTAATAAAATAAAATTATTTCACTGCAAAAAGGCATATCTTTTCAGAGCAAGGCTATAGCTACCCATCTAGAGCAGGGTGTTTTGTTAGACTATTTTTTCATATGTAAATCCTTTTTTTTTTTTCCTTCTATGAAGTATGAACATGACCTTTTGTTTCGTTTTGTAGAATCTGTGTCCTTCCGTCACTTTGGAAATAATAGGTGGTCAATAAATATTTGAATAAATGGATAAATACATAAGATATAAGATAATTATATTTAAATGTGTGAATAATTTTGCCTTGACTTTTTCTGAATTCAAAATACTTTTCAATAATACGTTCTAACTTTACAATTAGTATCTGGAATCGCCAAGAGATTTGAGGGATTATCTTAGGTAGGTGAATACTGCTTTTCTAATACTGCTGTGAGTTGTGAAGCCTAAAATATGGAATTCCTACTTTCTCTAAGGAAACTGTATTAATAGTGAGTAAGTTTTTTCTTCTCACCGCTTAAGCACTTAAGAACTTCTGAGCATTTTAACACAGTCTGGCAAATGACATCAATGCAACTAATCATAATACAGGAATGCCAGTGGTGCAGTCATGGTGGAGGGACACGCATGATCAAAATTTTAACCAGAAAGTGGGCCTGTAGTTGGCATGTTCTACAGAATAAGTGATCTAATTTATAAGAGTGAGTTCTAATCCAGCATTCACAAACCTCCCACATGTCAGCCACGGACTTTGTGTTGCTGGTGCGGTTCTTGTAATTTGAGGATGGGCAGCAAAGGCTTGGCGGTGGGGAGCCGCAGCGCTGTACCTACTCTCTCCGCAACTGCCTCCCTGCTTTCCTGTTCTATTTTCTGGTTTAAATCTCTTCCTGATGTAAAATTGTTTTTCTTTCACTTTTAATGAGTGAAGGAGCAATATAACTTTTTCTGGGTAAAGAATGCACTGCTGACATTTAGAAAAGAAAGGAAAGTTGCTGTGATTTTGCTGCTGTGAGCAGAGGATCAGGGATACGACTAGCATCTCTAGCCTCAGGAAGGACTGGGTGCATGTGCCCGTGAGACCTCCTGTCTGCAGGAGGGCTGCGTGATGTTCACCCACAGGGGATGCGTGAGCCATCATCACCACCTTCTCTATAATGCATACTAGCAATGCAGACAAAAGATGAGAATGATGGGCTATTATCCATGCATCTGATTTTTAGTTATTTTTATTGTGAAAAAGATCATATATGCAAAAGCATGCATAAAATAATAAAAACAATTTTGGTACTGAGTACACAAGGTGAAGAAAGGGAACTCTACCAGTATCATGGCTTACCCCGCCCCCCCATGACATCTCACCCTTACAACCTCCATCCCAGAGGGAAATAGTCTCCTGATTTTCTCTTAAATATCCCTTTGCTTTTCCTAAGTTTTACCCTTTATGTAAATGTCCACAAACACATATTAATTTAAATTATGTTAACTATGTGGTTAAGTGTATTTTTTAACTTTTAAAAAATTTATTTATTTTTTAAAATTTATTTTATTGAAGTATAGTTGATTTACAATGTCATGTTAATTTCTGCTGTACAGCAAAGTGACTCAGTTTTACATATGTGCATTCTTTTTCATATTCTTTTCCATTATGGTTTATCACAGGATATTGAATATAGTTCCTTGTGCTATACAGTAGGTCATTATTGTTTATTCATTCCATATATAATAATTTGCATCTGCTAATCCAAAACTCCCAATCCTTCCCTCCCCCACTCCCCCTTTCCCTTGGTAACCACACATCTGTTCTCTATGTCTGTGAGTCTGTTTCTGTTTCATACGTAAGTTCATTTGTGTCATAATTTAGATTCCACATATAAGTGATATCATATGGTACTTGTCTTTTTCTGTCTGACTTACTTCACTTACTATGATAATTTCTAGGTCCATCCATGTTGCTACAAGTGGCATTATTTCATTCTTTTTTATGGCTGAGTAGTATTCCATTGTATATAGGCACCACATCTTCTTTATCCATTTATTTTTAAATTTTTAAACTAGCAAAAAATAAAAATAATATCCAATGCTGGTTAAGATGGGAACAAATTAGAATTTATTGTACTGCAGCTGTATTAAAATAGCTCTGCAGTTAAACTCTGTATGCCCTTACTTTCTTCCATCTCTCTTATGTTATCAAATGCACACAATTGTATTTTATGCATTTATTCCTTCTATTATACATTACTGAACATTATAAAATTTATCTACTTTCTTACAGCGTTTTATACAAAAAACCATATATGTGGTACTATATTTTATGGATATAAATCCATCGTAACAAAAAGCAATTTGGTAATAAATATTAAAAATCATAAAAACTTAAGGGCTTCCCTGGTGGTGCAGTGGTTGAGAGTCCGCCTGCCGATGCAGGGGACACGGGTTCGTGCCCCAGTCTGGGAAGATCCCACATGCCGTGGAGTGGCTGGGCCCGTGAGCCATGGCCGCTGAGCCTGAGCGTCCGGAGCCTGTGCTCCACAATGGGAGGGGCCACAGCAGTGAGAGGCCCACGTACCGCAAAAAAAAACCAACTTTATATCCTTTGCACTATTAGTCCTACTTTGGAGAATTTATCCTAGATATATTTTTTTCCTAAAAAGAATTAAAGTTATATGATAAAGATCATCATTGCAGCATTATTTCTGATTTCTCAAAATTGAAAATAATATAAATGTTGAACATAGAAGCTGTTAAATAAACTGGGCCAGTTCTTCTCATTGGACTCTTTTCAGCAATTATACATAAAAGTATGAAGACCACATAAAAACATGAGAGTGCTTGTGATTTAGTATTAGGTGAAGACATAAAGCAAGATATACAACTTGTGCATTGTTATATAGAAAAACACACATGAAAAGACTAGTAGGTAAAATAAACAATCAAATTACTTTTTCATTTGGTTGTGGAATATCAGCCACTTTGGCCTTATTCATGAATTTTCTATAATGTTGTAGAAACTTCATGATTTAAATTTTAAGAAAAATAAAATAGACATAGAAAGTTGCCAATAGAAACTCTGAAAAAATTATCTTATGTCTGAACGACTAAATTAAAATTATTTTTAATTTTCTGAATGAAATAGGAACAGTGCTTCAAATATAGTTGACTCAAATATTGATTTGACCGTATAGTCATTAAAAGTATGATAATTTGGGCTTCCCTGGTGGTGCAGTGGTTGAGAGTCTGCCTGCCGATGCAGGGGACATGGGTTCGTGCCCCGGTCCAGGAAGATCCCACATGCCGTGGAGCGGCTGGGCCCATGAGCCATGGCCGCTGAGCCTGCGCATCCGGAGCCTGTGTTCCACAACGGGGGAGGCCACAGCAGTGATAGGCCCGCGTACAGCAAAAAAAAAAAAAAAAAAAAAAAAAAAAGTATGATAATTTACCTCTAAATTGGGAGTTTTAAATATTATTATTGGCTGCATAAAGATTTAACAGTTTCTCTGTATTTTAACAATCTTTTTAGGGAAACTAAAACTCTGTAGAGCAGGCTATAGCAGTTATAATCCATCAAGGTATCCTGCATACAGCATAAAATTTTGAAAAGTTAAGGAAAAGAGTAGTAAAGATCTTGTTTAAAACGTTAGCTGGAATAGAAGCTCTCCTAACTGATCATCATTTATCTCAGGGGTCCCCAAGCCCCAGGCCACGGACCCTGTAGCAGTCCGCGACCTGTTAGGAACTGGGCTGTGCAAAGGAAGTGAGCGGGCGGCCAGTGACGGAAGCTTCATCTGCCGCTCCCCATGGCTCACATTACCGCCTGAACCATCCCCCACCCCCTTCCCGGTCCATGGAAAATGAAACCAGTCCCTGGTGCCAAAAAGGTTGGGGACCGCTGATTTATCTGACTACCTAGAGGGACTAATGTGTTTCATTCCTTCTGTGAAATGTACGGACTGACATAATACTCTGTAGTATGTCCACACACACACTTTTCCTGCTGCTGGTTGAGTTGTGTGCTTACCAAGAGTGAATTGCTCCCAAACCTGTTTGTGACAGTTATATTTCTTGTCATTAAAAATTTAAATATTGGGCTTCCCTGGTAGCGCAGTGGTTGAGAGTCCGCCTGCCGATGCAGGGGACATGGGTTAGTGCCCGGGTCTGGGAAGATCGCACATGCCGCGGAGCGGCTGGGCCCATGAGCCATGGCCACTGAGCCTGCGCGTTCGAAGCCTGTGTTCCGCAACGGGAGAGGCCACAACAGTGAGAGGCCCACGTACCACACACACAAAATATATATATATATATATATATATATATATATATATATATGTAAAATATTGTGCAAACCGATGAAATTGTATGAAAGGAATGAATTATTTGTAGAATTATGTTGAAATTCTTTGGAAAGACTAGTTTAAAAATGCTACTGTCTAATTAGGTGTGGTCATAACAATAGCAAAAGAAGGAAAACAATGAATTGTACAATCTAGAAGCATACTACATTAGATTGTTTCATGAGTGTCAAAGTTCTAATTCCATTCTAAAGTGGAATTTGTAGATGATACATCATGAGTGTGGTTTATGTAAGAATTGGAGTGGACTGGCATTCTCCTGGGAGCCTGAAAGGGGTGGTGGGCATCTTCCCTGCTATCTCTCTCCAGCTTATTCCAACAGTAATTTTCTTTAGAAGGTTATCCACACGTCTAGCACCCCAACTGTTACAGCTGCAACCTGAGGGCCTAGCCCCCAAATCACCTAGCTCTGGGACCTAATGGCACACAGCATTCCCAAGTCCCCAAGGACCACGGAAAACAAAGAGGCAATTCTATTTGGGCACAAAAGCACTCTCAGTGGCCATTCCCTCTGACTCAGCACAGAATGAGTAGGCCAAAATACCCAGCTCCGGATTTCTCCGATAGGCACTAGATTGCATATCCAACACCCTGACTTTCCTGGCTGCCGCCTGAAGGTTGGGCTTCCAACTAGCCTGCATTGGGGAGCTGAAGGAGCAGGCAACTAGTGATCTGGGAGGCTTAACAGGCTTGGGGACATTTCTCACAGCTTTAGGACACTCTTGGGTTTTGGCACCCCCTCATCTACTGGGAGTCTCTAAGAACAGAAACAGCAGCTTGGACAATCACAGAGGTTTGACAGGCAACCAGGAGCTTGGGCTGGGCATACTGATGAGGTGCATCTCCTATATGAGGTGTGCGTGTTGAGACTGGGAGAGGTGGCTTTTTTATCTAATGCACATAAACCAATACAAAGAGTGAAGAAAAATGAAAAAACAGAGGAATATATTCCAAACAAAAGGAAAAGAGAAATCTCCAGAAACTGCCCTTGATGAAACAGAGATAAGTGATTTATCTGACAGATTTCAAAACAATGATCACAAAAATTGTCACCAGGGTCAGGAGAGCATGAACAAAGTGAAAATGTCAACAAAGAGGAAGAAAATACAAAGTACGAAACAGAAATCATAGAGGTAAAGAATACAAAAACTGAACTGAAAAATTCAATAGAGGGGTTCAACAGCAGGCTAGATCAAACAAAAGAAAGGATCAGCTGGACTAATTAGGAAAAAAGAGAGAAGACTCAAAGTTAGAAATGAAAGAGGAGACATTACAATGGATGTCTTAGAAACAAAAAGGATCACAAGGGACTGTTATGAACAATTATATACCAACAAATTGGATAACCTAGAAGAAATAGACAAATTTCTAAAAACATAGAACTTACCAAGACATAATCATGAATAAATAGAAAATCTGAATAGACCAGTTATGAATAAAGAGATTGAATTGGTAATCAAAAACCTCCCAACACAGAAAAGTGCAGGACCAGATGGCTTCACTGGTGAATTCTACCAAACATTTACAGAAGAATTAATACCAGTCCTTCTCAAACACTTCTCAAAAATTGAAGAGAAGGGAACACTTCCAAACTCATTTTATGAGGTCTGCATTACCTAGATAATAAAGCCAGACAAGGGTACTACAAGAATAGAAAATTGCAGGCCAATGACCCTGACAAACATAGGTAGAAAAATCTACACCAAAATATTAGCAAACTGAATTTAACAGTACATTAAAAGGATTATGCACCGTGATCCATTAGGATTTATTCTTGGGATACAAGCGTAGTTCAATATCCACAAATCAGTAAATGTAATTCACCACAGGAACAAAATTAAGGATAAAAATCATAATCATCTCAGTAGATGCAGACAAAGCATTTGACAAAATTCAACATATTTTCATGAAAAAAACTCTCAACAAATTAGGTATAGATGGAATGTACCGCAACATAATAAAGGCTGTATATGACAAGCCCACAGCTAACAAACACCATACTCAACAGTGAAAAGCTGAAAGCTTTTACCCTAAGATCAGGAACAAGACAAAAATGACCACTCTTGACACTTCTATTCAACATAGTACTGGAAGCCCTATCCAGAGCAAGTAGGCAAGAAAATGAATTAAAAGCAGCCAAATCACAAAGGAAGAAGTAAAACTGTTTCTGCTTACAGATGACATGATCATATATGTAGAAAACCTAAAAACTATTAGGACTAATAAACTAATCAGTAAAGTTGCAAGATACAAAATCAATATAAAAAGTCCATTTGTATCCTATACACTAACAAGGGACTATCAGAAAGGGACTTTAAGAAAACAATCCCATTTACAATAGCATCAAAAAGAGTAAAAGACTTAAGAATAAATTTAACCAAGGAGATAAAAGATCTGAACACTGAAAACTGTAAAACATTGATGAAAGAAATTGAAAAAGACGCAAATAAATGGAAAGAGAGTCTATGTTAACAGATTGGAAGAATGAATATTGTAAAAATGTCTATACTACCCAAAGCGATCTACAGATCGAGTATAATCTGTATCAAAATTCCAATGGCATTTTTCAGAGAAACAAACAAAAAAAATTCTAAAATTTGTATGGAACCACACAGATCCCAGATGACCAAAGCAATTTGAGCCAGAAGAACAAAGACTGAGGCATCGTACTTCCTGATTTCAAACTATGTTACAGAGCTATGGTAATCAAAACAGTATAGGATTGGCATTAAAAACAGACACATTGATCAATGAAACAGAATAGAGGTCCCAGATAAACCCACGCATATATGGTCAATTAATTTTTGACAAAAGTGCCAAAAATACACAATGGGGAAGGGATAGTCTTTTTTAAAAATGATGTTGGGAAACTGAATATACACATGCAAATCTACTAAATTGAACCCCTATCTTACATGATACATATAAATCAACTCAAAATGGATCCTGACCTGAACATAAGACCTGAAACCATACAACTCCTAGAAAAAACATAAGGGATAAGCTCCTTGAAATTGGTCTTGGCAGTGATTTTTTGGATTTTACACCACAAACAAATGAGATAAAAAGAAACAAGTGGGACTATGTCAAACTAAAAAGCTCTGCACAGCAAAGGAAGCCATCAACAAAATGAAATGGCAATCTATGGAATGGGTGAAAATTTTTGCAAACCACATATCCAATAAGGGATTAGTATTCAAAATATACAAGGAACTAATACAAATGACCCAATTAAAAATGGGCAAAGTATCCAAATAGACAGTTTTCCAAAGAAGACATACATATGGCCAACAGGTACATGTAAAGATGCTCAACATCACTAATCATCAGGGAAATTCAAGTCAAAACCATAATGAGATATGATCTCACATCTGTTAGGATGGCTATTATAAAAAAGACAAAGGATAACAAGTGGTTGCCAGGATGTGGAGAAAAGGGAACCGTTGTATACTGTCAGTGGGAATGTAAATTGGTACAGTCATTATGGAGGTTCCTCAAAAAATTAAAAGTAGAACTACCATATGATCCAGCAATCCCCCTTCTGGGTATATATCCAAAGGAAAGGCAATCACTATCTTGAAGACACATCTGCACTCCCATTTTCATTGAAGCAGTATTCACGATAGCTAAGACATGGAAACAGCCTAAGTGTCTATTGATGGATAGATGGATAAAGAAAATGTAATACATATATATATATATTTATATGTATATATATATATACATATAAATATATATATAGAAATTTCAGCCTAATAAAAGAAAGAAATCTTGCCATCTGTGACAACATAGATGAACCTGGATGGCATTATGCTATGTGAAATAAGGCAGGTGGAAAAATAAATACTGCATGGTATCACATACGTGGAATCTAAAAAACAAAACAAAACAAAACAAATCGAACTCACAGAAACAGAGTAATTTTGTGGTTGCCAGGGGCTAGGGATGGGGAAAATGGGGAGAGGTTGATAGTAGAAGGGTACAAACTTTTAGTTATAAGTAAGTTCTGAGAATCTAATGTATAGCATGGTGACTGTAGTTAGTACTGTATTGTATAATTGAAATTTGCTGAGAGAATAGATCTTAAACATTCTCGCACACACAAAAAAGGTGACTATTTGTGGTGACAGATGTGTTAATTAACTTGATTGTGGGCATTTTTTCACAATATATATGTATAGTTGACCCTTGAACAATCTATGGGTTAGGGACACCGACCCCCTCGTAGTTGAAAATCTGTGTATAACTTTACAGTCGGCCCTCTGTATCTGCAGTTCTGTATCCTCAGATTCAACCACCTGTGATTATAGTAGTACTGTAGTGTGAATTTATTTTTTAAAAATCCATTTATAAGTGAATGCACACAGTTTAAACCCATGTTGTTCAAGGGTTAACTGTGTATCAAATCATTACTTTGTACACTTTAAATATATTATAATTATATTTATCAATAAAGTTGGGGAAAATGGTCAGGAGTGAAAAAAAAATAAAGTCACTGAAAAAGCTTTAAAAATTGTTAATGTAATTTGCTTACTACCCAGGTACCATGAGTATGACAACACAGCAAACATATTGTAAATGTTATTTTCTATCTATAGCTGTTAGGCCGACTAGGTACATTGCACTGCCTATTTGGTTTGGCTTTGGAGTGCCCTTTACCTGTGTAAGAGGCATAATCTGAGAAAAAAAAGAGAAAGTCAGCTGTTTCTAATGAAGTAGATTTGAATAGACTGTAGCAGCGCAGAAAGGTGTCTCTTGAAAGGAGGTGGAAGATGTAATCAGTGATGAATATTTGTCACTAAAGGTGAGGAAGAACATGAAGGAAAAAGCCATAAAATCAGTACCAGAAAAGTGTGTGAATTTTTTGAAATATAAAGGTCAGTATCAAATTTGTAACTTCTAGAAAAATGGCTGTGGGAAGAGTTTGGAAAGAGGCCCACAGGTGAAGGCGGGAGAATAAGGAATGTAGAAGAACACAGTAATAATAGAGAGCAGTGCTTGGGCAGAGTGATGGGGGAGAGTATTGCCTGGAGGAAGATCATTTAGATGTGGTAAATAAAAAGTTACATGAATAACTACCTAAAGAAGGTCTGTATAGTGGACTTTGTAATAATTACATAGCGATGGTGATCATAAAAGGCACATTTGATGAGTTTAAATCCCAATTACATAGTACTCTCCAACAGCTTTAAATTACAGAGAAATGTTCTTCACACTAGAGAAAATATAAAGGTTAGAGGATTCCAAGAAGGGGAGAAAGATTAGGGTTGATGACAAGAAGGCCAGAATTAAAGACTGCGTGTTCATTACAAATTCAACCATGGTCCAAAGGAATTTTTTATTTTATTATTTTTTTAATTTTTATTTTATTCTTAAAATTTATTATATTGAAGTATAGTTGATTTGCAGTGTTGTGTTAATTTCCATTATGGTTTATCACAGGATATTGAATATAGTTTCCTGTGCTATACAATAGGACCTTGTTGCTTATCCATTCTATATATAATAGTTTTCAGTTGCTAATCCCAAACTCCCAGTGCATCCCTCCCCCACTCTCCTTCCCCCTTGGCAACCACAAGTCAGTTCTCTATGTCTGTAAGTCTGTTTCTGTTTCATAGGTAAGTTCATTCATGTCATATTTTAGATTCCATGTGTAAGTGATATCATATGGTATTTGTCTTTCTTTTTCTGACTGACTTCACTTAGTATGGTAATCTCTAGGTCCATCCACATTGCTGCGGATGGCATTATTTCATTCTTTTTATGGCTGAGTAGTATTCCATTTTATACATGTACCTCATATTCTTTATCCATTCATCTGTCAATGGACATTTAGGTTGTTTTCATGTCTTGGCTACTGTGAATAATGCTGCAATGAACACTGGGCTGCATTAATCTTTCCAAATTATAGTTTTGTCTCGATATATGCCCAGGAGTGGGATTGCAGGATCATATGGCAACTCTGTTTTTAATTTTTTGAGGAACCTCCATACTGTTTTCTATAGTGGCTGCACCAATTTATATTCCCATCAACAGTGTAGGAGGGTTCCCTTTTCTCCACATCCTCTCCAGCATTTGTTATTTGTAGACTTTTTAATGATGGCCATTCTGATGGGTGTGAGGTGGTACCTCACTGTAGTTTTGATTTACATTTCTCTAATAATTAGCCATGTTGAGCATCTTTTCCTGTGCCTGTTGGCCATCTGTATCTCTTCTTTGGAGAAATGTCTATTTAGTTCTTCTGCCCATTTTTCGATTGGGTTGTTTCTTTTTTTTGTTGTTGAGTTGTATGTGCTGTTTGTATATTTTGGAAATTAAGCCCCCCCAAGGCATTTTTAAACTGTTCTATGATGATTGTGGCAGACCATTAGGAATAGGAGACTTGAGATTGTATTGTGGTTGAGTAAATGATACACACTCGCACATACATGTAAATATATGTGTATATATGTTGTGCGTGAGAGAGACAGGGAGAATATATATATGTCAAGAAATAATCTAAGCCTGATGTGTGATTGCAAATACAGTGTGTCAGACCTGCAGTGTCTGAGTGGGAATTAACTTTAGAGATCATGTCATCCGACTTTTTGTGTCATGATACATGAACCCCCTCCTCAACATTTTACCAAGATTGTGGTCTAACCACTGCTTAGAGTTAATCAGTGAAACTGAACCCATTGGATTTACAAGGCAGTCCTTTCTACTGTTTATAAACAAGTGAGTAAATCTACGGGGAAACACATTTCTCTCTGTCCTTGTGAGATTCACCACCATAGCTCATCATTTTGGCTTCTTAAGCCATGGGGCAGAAAACCATGTAACTTTTGTCTAGTTCAGTGCTGTCTGATACAGTAGCCACTGGGCACATGGACCTCTTGAGCACTTGAAGGGCTGTGCGTCCCAAACTGAGATGTGCTGTACACCCCAGATTTTGAAGACTTAGTGTAAACAAAAGAATATAAAATATTTCATTAATAATTTGATATTGATTATATGTTGAAATAATAGTATTTTGGGTATATTGGGTTCAATAAAATACATTACTTTTTAAAAAATGTGGCAACTAGAAAACTTTCAAATTACATAAAAACAGAATTATTTGCTCACATTATATTTCTGTTGGACATTGCTAGTCTATATCATATTTACAGCCAGTTCTTTTATTTGCATATTCTCTTTTTCCTGCGTAAGCTCTAGATTTCATCAGATAATATGATTAACACAAAATCCAAACTTCCAAGTTAATTTCTAGCCAAAGACTTTAACGGCCCTACAGCTACTCTCCAATAGATTGTATTATTTAAGTTGGTGTTTCCCAAACTCACAGGATCATCAGATGACCTGAGGTATTTGCTGAAGTAATGCTATCTGAGCCTCTTCTAAGACTACTGAATCAGCTTCTCCTGGGGGCTTCTCCTTTGTTGGCCATGATGGCAAACCCTGCAGTAGGAAGAAGTTTCCACAATGGTTTTTCATTTCTGTAGGACAAAATGTGAACTTTTTGAAACCTTTCTCAATCCAGTTAAGTCCTATCTTTGCATGATTGTCTCCTCCTCTCCACCTCATTCACACTGTCTTCCAGCTACGCTGACCTACGTGTTACAGTGTTTCCTGCCTTGGGTTTATGTCTGTTCTTCCACTTACCTGAAATGCTTCCTCCCGACCCTGCCAAGCCTGATGTGCTGTCCTTACCTTTCACTGCTGGCCCCTGTGAAAAGCTTTACTTTCTTCTCACTCCAGGCAGAGATAAGTACTTTCTACTTTGTTTTCCTACTACAAGGGTGTGCAACCCAAGCCACACATTTGAATCACCTGGGAACTTCAAAAACCTCCTGATGCTTAGGTCAAATCCCTAAAATTTTCACTTACTTGATCTAAGAGAGGTCATGGAGATTGGACTATTTCTTCTAAAGCTCCTCAGGATGCCTCTGTTGAGAGTCACATTTGGTGGTTTGAGCTTTACCACACGTTGTAATTATTTGTTCACATATGTCTCCTCATTTTAAACTGAGCACCTGGATAATGTGGACATCTTATTTTCTTTGTATCACAGATACTGGGTATGAAAAAAATGCTCAAATACTTTTTGAATGAATAGTTTAATGAATAGATGAGGGAGGTGACAAAAAGTAGCATGTGAAGGAAATCATTTAAATCTATTTCAAAAACCTTAGGAGAGATACTTCTCTAATTTCGTATGCTGATAATCTGGAATACGCTTGCAAAATTGGAAAATGGGCTTAATTGTAGGATTAATTTATTTACCAAAAGCCAGATAATTGGATATGCAAATTGAAAGTTACTTTTGCATAATCAGAAAAAGTATAACTGAAGTTAAGTGGACAAATGAGAAGGATTTTGACTAGGAATATAAAAAAATATTAAGAGCAGTGTTGGAAGGACAAATAAAAAGCCTATAATCTCTACTGTCAGAGTACCATGAATAATACAGTATTTAACATGAATATGAAGAAAACAGTAAAAAGGGAGGGAGGAAAAGCTTTTTAAAAAGAGAATATTTATATTAGAAAAATAAACAAGGAATGTTAAGGAAAATTCATTTGAAACAAAAATAGCAAAAATAAAAGTATAACTAATAAGCCTGTGTAGACCTCGGCTAATATGGAAATGAGAGAATCAAGGCACATCCATAGATGTTTTAGAGTTCTATGTTGTTGAAGAGAATGAAGATCAATGGTGGCCGATTGGGGGAGTTAAAAAAGCCTACTATGACAAAACTTAAAGGTAAAATAGTTGAAAATATTTTGAAAGCCAGTGGAGATATGAAACAGAGGAAATAATTGAGTTAGGTAGAGGTTTGGCAGAAATTGAAAGCATAAATTACAGCTAAGGAACTGGGAAATGCATATAAGGATTTAGTCACGTTGTCTAATTCTACCAGATTTTTGAGATTTCTCCAGCAAATGTCAGTTAATAGGAATTGAGGTATGAAGCAAAGGCATGCCATAATGAGCACTGGAAAACATTGGAAGAAGTCCCAGACTATGTCAGAGAAATGTGGAAGGTCTCTTACTAAGCCTAGAGTAGGAAAAGGTTTTAAAGCTAGTCCCCTGCTCACCCCTCCAAAATCTCTGTGAATATAAGAGTATTAGACAAGCTCATCACATAAAGTCATTGCTTTGGAATCTTAAAGCTGGAGGATACCACTGAGATATCAATTTAGCAATTTTACAGATAGGATCACCATCAACAGTTGGTGACAGAACAAGGATTTGAAACCAGTCTCACTAATAACAGCCTAGTTCTCAAATAAGCAATGGTAAGTGAACATTTGACTGACATAACAATATTTAGATGCTAAGTGAAGACATCTGGAAAGCATATATAAAAATAGAGGAGTGTGCCAACACTCTCCATGACTATATGTATGATCGCCACAACCATGATAAGCATGAGAGAAACCAATGGCGTCAAGAAGAAAGTCATATCACATCTGAGGGCAGAACACGTAAAATGATTTTGCAATGCTAATCATGAGTCTCTCTCCCTCTCTCTGCTTTGTTTTTGTTTTACCTGTTTGGTGGTTAATGGAATATGACTAATGAGAAAAGAAGGCAAACTCTGGTCATGTAAAGGGCTCTAAGAAACCCTTAGGATTACACTAAAGGTTTAGATGAAAAGACAAATAATTAGTGAATTTCTGTCCAGATAATGAATACTGAAAGTGTCAGGAAGTATCACGGTTGTTCTTCACATTGGTATCCTTAGGAACTTTAAAAGAAAAATTCCGAAGTCCATGGCCCATCTTAGACCAAATAAGTCAAAATTTTAGGGTTTTCACCTGTACATCAGTAGTTTTTGAAAGTTCCCAGGTGACTCAAATGTGTAACTAGGGTTGAATACCACTGATACAAGTTTCTTAAACTTCTATTTTCTTTTTTTTAAAACTAATTTTTATTGGAGTATAGTTACTTTATAAATTTGTGTTAGTTTCTACTATACAGCAAAGTGAATCAGCTATATGTATACATATACCTCCTCTTTTTTGGATTTCCTTCCCATTTAGGTCACCACAGAACATCAAGTAGAGTTCCCTGTGCTATACGGTAGGTTCTCATTAGTTATCTATTTTATACATAGTATCAACAGTGTATATATGTCAATCCCAATCTCCCAATTCCTCCCACCCCTCCCATCTCCATTGGTATCCATATGTACCTCTGTGTCTCTACTTCTGTTTTGCAAGTAAGATCATCTATACCGTTTTCTAGATTCCACGTATATGTATTAATATATGATATTTATTTTTCTTTTTCTGACTTACTTCACTCTGTATGACAGTCTCTAGGTCCATCCACATCTCTACAAATGACCCAATTTTGTTCCTTTTTATGGCTGAGTAATATTCCATTGTATATATGTACCACATCGTCTTTATCCATTCCTCTGTTGATGGACATTTAGGTAGCTTCCATGTCCCGGCTATTGTAAATAGTGCTGTAGTGAATACTGGGGTGCATGTGTCTTTTTGAACTATGGTTTTCTCAATGAAATTAGTAAAGTCTCAGGATACAAAATTAATACACAGAAATCTCTTGCATTCCTATATACTAACAATGAAAGATCAGAAAGAAAAATTGAGGAAACAATCCCATTTACCATTGCAACAAAAATAATAAAAATACCTAGGAATAAACCTACCTAAGGAGACAAAAGACCTGTATGCAGAAAACTATAAGGTACAGATGAAAGAAATCAAAGACAACACAAACAGATGGAGGGATGTACCATGTTCTTGGAATGGAAGAATCAATATTGTGAAAATGAATATACTACCCTAAGCAATCTACAGATTCAGTACCAATGGCATTTTTCACAGAACTGGAACAAAAAATTTTACAATTTGTATGGAAACACAAAAGACCCTGAATAGTGAAAGCAATCTTGAGAAAGAAAAACAGAGATGGAGGAATCAGGCCCCCTGACTTCAGACTATACTACAAACCTACATTAATCAAGACAGTATGGTATTGGCACAAAAACAGAAATAGAGATCAATGGAACAGGATAGAAAGCCCAGAGATAAACCCATGCTCATATGGTCACCTCATCTTTGATAAAGGAGACAAGAATATACAGTGGAGAAAAGACAGTCTCTTCAATAAGTGGTGCTGGGAAAACCGGACAGCTACATATAAAAGAATGAAATTAGAACACTCCCTAACACCATACACAAAAATAGACTTAAAGTGGATTAAAGACCTAAGTGTAAGGCCAGACACTATAAAACTATTAGGGGAAAACACAGGCAGAACACTTTTTGACATAAATCACAGCAAGATCTTTTTTGACCCACCTCCTAGAGTAATGAGAATAAAAACAAAACAAAACAAAACAAAACAAATGGGACCTAATTAAACTTGAAAGCTTTTGCACAGCAAAGGAAACCATAAACCATAAAAAAGACAACCCTCAGAATGGGAGAAAATATTTGCAATGAAGCAACTGACAAAAGATTGATCTCCAAAATATATAAACAGCTCATGCAGCTCAATATCAAGAAAACAAACAACCCAATCAAAAAGTGAGTGGAAGACCTAAATAGACATTTCTCCGAAGACGGCATACAGATGGCCAACAAAAATGAAAAGGTGCTCAACCTCTGAAAGTTATTAAAACACAGTGCCACATCATTTTCTAGAACAGTTTATCAGTTTTTATTCCCATCATCAGTGAACAAAAATATCTGTAATTTCACTATATGCTCATCACATTAAAAATATGGTTTAAATTCTTCCCAATATTATGGATGATAATAGTATTATAAGGTACATTTCTCTGATGATTAATGCAAATGAACATTTTTCCTGTTTATTGGCAGTTGTCATGTCTTCCTTTGCATATTTTTAGTTCATGATCTTTGCTTACTTGTGAAATCATTTCAAGGAAGTTAAAAGAGCATTCGAGAAATGTAATTCCACTTTAATTTATACACTTACAGTTATATCTTTCTAGTAAATCCAACAGCCACAAATTGCAGTCTCTACCCTGGTGAAGTCCTCTGTGGGAATCTTTGTAGTTCCTTTTGTATACATTAGCATTCAAGAGCTATGAATTACTCCAATTTAATTCAATGCAATTAGATAGAACTTTTCCCTTAAATGCAAGCTACACAAATCAGATTAATCTGAATAGTCTAGAAATGTAGGCAACCAGGGATAGTTATTCAGCCATGTGGTAATGTCAGTCATGTGAAATAGCTTTAGTGAAAAGATGAAATGCCACGAAATTCCTGGAGCATACACAGAGGGGGCTTTTGAAGAGGTTCTTCTGCGTTTTTTGCAGACTTTGCAGTTGCTTATATTTCAGACTTTTTAAAGAATGGATTGGGGTTGATAACCACTAGCCATTTAGCAAATAGTGTAAGGCAAGATATATATTAGATGGTTGAAAGTTGGGGAGGCTGAGGACCCCAAAGAAATGGAAGACCTAGTAGTGAGTGAGTGACAAAAGATAAATAGGGCTACTACCTTTTCTAGTGGAGGAAGCACAAAATTCAGGCCTTCTGTCTAAGACTGGTTACTGGTTGCATTCAACTGTATTCTCCTAGTGTGTAGTTCTGGAGAGCAAATGAGTTAAATGGGAGTAGAAAGGAGGTTACGACTGCAGAGTGAAGGCCTGTACCACTCACATGCTTCTTAATTTCTGAAAAGTTTAGAATGATTTGTGACAACAAGAAAAATCTTAAAGCAAAATACACATCTACAAAATAAGAGCCTAAATTAATATTAATTAATGTCATTACTTAAAAAATAATCTCCTAATGCTTACATTCTTACTGTCATTAGATATCAAGCCAGACAAAAGGATCATTTTGTCTTCAGCATAGTCTGAGTATAATTTTGCATTTTACTTCACTGATAGTTTTTCTTACAAAGTGTTTTATTAGTCAGTCTTTGATTTTTCTCTTAATAGAGTCTCCACTTCAGCTATCAATTTCAACTTCTATTAGATCACTAGGCAAAGTTTAAAATCCAACCTCTTTTCCCAGAATAAATCATGCAGTATAGCAATGTACAGTAAAAGCGGTAATGAGGAACGGGAGTTAAAAAAGAAGACTGGATGACGAAGATGGATTTTGAACTGCTGAACTCAGCCAGATTCTAGCAGCCCATGCAAAATCTTTCAAAACACATGCACAAACTATAAATTAAAATAAAATAAAACCTGGTTTCCCCTGGTGGCGCAGTGGTTGAGAGTCCGCCTGCCGATGCAGGGGACACGGGTTCGTGCCCTGGTCTGGGAAGATCCCACATGCCGCGGAGCAGCTGGGCCCGTGAGCCATGGCCGCTGAGCCTGCGTGTCCGGAGCCTGTGCTCTGCAACGGGAGAGGCCACAACAGTGAGAGGCCCGCGTACCAAAAAAATAGTAAATAAAAATAATAAATAAATAAATAAAATAAAATAAAACCAAACAAAGGGTTTTTTACTAGTGGCAATGTTAAAACAGTGGGTTAATTATCTTGTGAAAACACAGAGACTTTTTTTGATAGGGTCTGATTTGAGTTTCATTTCTCTCCAATTTCACACATGGTTTGAATTAACATCTCTAGTTCTTGGAAAAAAAATATTACATTTTAAAATTGCACTTAAACTACATATTTTCCACAAATAGATTGGTAATGGCCATCTTGAGGAATATTTTTCTAAAGATAGTTTTACTATCACTACCTCACACGATGTGAAATCTAGTTAATAGGGCAGACAGTTCAAATCCAACTTCAGTGGTTAAGGGCATAGTCCTGTCTAAGGGTATAGGTTCAAATGTATAATTTTGTCTCCTATATTTCCAGATTCTCCATGTAGAATTAGTACTGTGAGCAAGGAACACATAAGGATGCTTATGTCCTCAGCACCAAGTTTGCTCTCTGCTCACCTGGGTACCAGATGGTTCCCACCTACTACTAGAAGCAGGACCTCCTTACATCTTCATCTTAGTTGACTAAATTCTCAATACCATGATCTATGTCTTTAGTACCAAAATCTTTCTTGGTCACTGTCTCTGCTGCCTTTTTGTCTGTGATCATGTGTTCTGTTCTTGGCAAATGAACAAGATTGTGTTTTCTGCTTTTGAACTAACCTCTCTTGTTGTTGCCCTCTTTTCTGAATCTGTGTCCCCACAAGTCTTTCCTTAGAACAGCGAATGCCTGACTGTGGGCTCATGTTTAGATCTAATCCTGGAAGTCTACTTCTCCTCCCATTCTGACTTATCCTGCTCACGAGCCACTTCTCCTTTGTTAGGAAGGAAGATTGGGCTTTCATTCTCTGCTTGGAGGAGATCTCATTTTATGTACACTGGTCACCTAAGTTGAGGTAAATTTATGTGATAGAGGTCACTTGGGCACAGAATGGGTGGAATAAACACAACAACGAATTATTCTTCTCCTTGGAAAGTAATACCTGTAGCAAACCAACTATTCACTTAGTCAGTAGATATTTATGGAAAACATAGTTTTGTCACATAATTAGGAATCCAGGGTATAGAGGCTTTTGGAATCAAATTTTGAGATTGTGTGTCTCATCTTCCTAGAGAAAACAGAGTTAATGTCATTAGTATTGGTAGACTTTAAAAAAATTTTTCCTTTACATAAGGGCAAAACTTAGATGGTAAGATAACTTTCACTAAGGAGTCTCAGAACTTGTACGTTTTGAGGGTGGACACATGACAGAGTCATATCATTCAGTGATATGTAAGGGCAAACACTAAACGTGCACACCCAGTTTGGTTTGGCAGGTGGGCAATGGGTGAAGTATCTTGGAAATGCGAGTGCTAATGAAATCAGCACTGGGTAGGGTTGTGTGTCGTCTGTATAGCACAGTTCTCTTGGAGATGCATATTACACAGTAAAAACAATTCTTTCATTTTCTTCAAATCTCTTACCTGTCTCTGGCCATAGATTTCTCCAGCTGAGAATCATAGAACTGTTGAGCAGTTATCGCAGTCTATGTGATGTCAGAGGGCTTGTTCATCATTCTCTCTCTATCCTGGACCATTATCTTGAAACTGTTTTTGATACCTAGCATGATATTCTTTCTTATGCTTCTTTGTGACAGATCCTACTATAGGTAACCCATCTAGAATAGTCTAGTAGATAGCTGGGTTGGTTAACAGTATTTGCTGTGTGGTAAATTCTCACTAGTTGAGAGTATATAGTCAAGTGCCCTGTACTGGCTCTCGTTTGCCTCTGAGTGTAAAGCACGGGAGAATAAAAAGTGAATTGTAAGCACATAAAGACAAGTATTTCAGAGATAAAGTATTATGACGACATAATTGGCCAGGACATGTTAAACAGGGTACACAGGACCCCACTCTGTGTATTAGCCCTGTGATTTTCCACCGTCAATAACACCCTGCTCTGTAAAATGGTCCACACTGTATTACGGCCACCCTCTGGTCAAGAGGCAGAACCAGAAGTTGCATACATCTTATAGAACTTCTGAGATACAGGCTTCTATCTTAATCACTTTCTATTTAAACTTGGAGAAGGTCACGTGCACATATGTTATGATAGCTTGTAAAAACACAAAATAAGATTCCGTTATCTAGGAATCTTGTTATCTAGGAAGCCGTTCAGTTGCCTCAGGATGAAAATGTCTTTGAAAGGAAATGTCTTTTTCCCATGAGACCCATTGATTAATGGTTCAGTCCATTCCTTCAGAGAGCTGTTGTAAGAATTAAAAAGATGGTACAATGCAAACTATTATATACATGTATAGCTGAATCACTTTGCTATACACCAGAAATGAACACAACATTGTAAATCAACTGTACTTCAATAAAATAAAATTTTTAAAAAGATGGTACATGTAAAGGTGTTAGCACTTTGCCTTACTCATACTGAGAGCTAAATAAATATTAACTGTTATAATTTATCTAACTTTATCCTCATGCACAACAAACTATAAGTGGACTATATTATTAGATTGAATTAAATATTAGAAAAATGGTACTTGGACAAATTCATTAACTTGTCCTTAGTCACATTGTTAGTAAGAAGAGGTTTGGATTTTGAAGCCAGAAATACCCAATTTATAAGCCAATATCTTCTCTCATTCTCTGTAGATACCGTACTATGTTGCTTCAAGTCCATTGATAGAAAGCTGTAGTGTGGGCTGTTTGAACACTAGATTCGCCCCCATTGCTCTTACAGTATTGTTTCTACGGGAAACACATAGAGATTAGCCTTTCAGTCTGATTTGGGTGGTTTTAACTGTCTTCAATATGTAGGTAAATCCAAAGCAAATTACGGGTGTATCTCTCTTTACTGCTCTCTGCTGTTTATATACAATATTAACATCTTATGAAAACTCCTGGTTATGACTGTGATATGGGGCCTGTCACTCAGGCCCCAAATCTTTGAAGTTCCTTTCGGTTTTTTTTCCTCTCCTTCGTGCATATGTACCTGGGTCTGTTTTTGGACTTACTAGTGGTTTCAATGAATGCCAGAAAAAGGTTGACTTTCATAATCAGTATAACCTGCTCTGTAAAATGGTCCACATGTGGATTTAAGTGGGCTTCTTCCTAAGCATGTGTGTGTCCCTAGGAGGGCAATCTTAGTTTGTTCTTTCCACTTTTAGGGATCTTAGTAGGAGCTTCCATCTCGTGAACTTGGGTCTTCTTCTTTCTTTCTCATTTATACATTCCTTTATTTTCTATATACACTTCCTAGGCAACTTTATCCGTATTATGTGTTAACTACAATTTAGAAACTCAGAACTCAAAAGTTTATATCTTTAGTGACATCCAGGTAGAGATGACCAATAGGAACTTGATGTATGAGCTCCAAGTTCATATCCAGGTACCTACTGCACATCCTCACCTGCATGTCCCACATTTTAGACTCAGCAGGTCTGAACCTGAACTCATCATTACACCCCTAAATCTGTCACATGTTTAGTCTTGCCCATCTCAGAAAATGGCCCATCCCTGACCTACTTGCCCAAGAGTTGGAACTTTTGTCATCCTGTACTTCTCTCTCATCCATTTCCCAGGTCTAATTAGTTATCAAGTCATATAAAGACTTCCTCCAAAACTCCTCTTGATTGTGTCCCTTGTCTTCATTTTCACCAGCCCTCCCTTATCTCGGGCCCTTGCCACTTCCTGCCCTTGTTGCTCAAAGATCTTCCAGAATGATTGTTTTTGTCACCACTGCCAGAACGATCTTTCTAGAGCACAAAACAGATCATGTCATATCCCCATCAAAAAATCTTCCAATGGTTTCCTACAGCTTTAAATAGAAAACTCAACCTCCTTAGCTTAGCATCCAGGGCCTTTGCAATTGGCTTCTACTTCCATATCTTTTGTCTCCAGGCAGAATGATCAGTCCCTATCTTAGGGCCTCACACCTCCATTATTTTCATGGTCAATTTTAATCTGCCTCAAATGACCTTCTCTTATTTCTTCTAAATAGAAAATGCCTACAAACACCTCAAAGTTCTACACAAGTGTCTCCACCTCCAGAAAACGTCTTTGATGTGGCTTACCCAGTCTCTAAAAATAGTAATCATAATAACTAACATTTATTGAGAAGTAATATGTGCCAGGCCATGTTCTAGGCATGTTACATGTCTGAACCCACTTAGTCCTCGTAATTACCCTATGAGATGAACGTGTTCCTAGCAGAGCTAAGGCACACAGCTAGTATAGTGGAGGAACTGAGAATTTGCCTGCTCATTAAACAAAATGCTACTCACCATACTTCCCGTAGTACTCATAGGTGCTTAGCAAATATTTGTGGAATGAATAAATTAACAAATGTTCTTGCAGCTGAGTATCGTTATGGGAAGGATTTACACAGCCATCACGCTTTACAATGCTACCTCCGTGCCACTGACACCAGAATGAATGGTAAGCCAAGTAATTCCATGAAGTCAAGGAGTGATGGAGGAACCCAATGAGTATTTATTGAGTGAATTAATTGGAAAATACGAATCTACCCTGAAGTACGTGTTCCAGAATCGTGTTCTAATGGAAAAGACATTTAACCGCATCAAGGGGTTTCCTGGGAGACAAGTTGGATGACCAGTATCCTAACTAATTCATGACTGTCAAACTTCAGCTTAGAGCAGGCACTCCTAAGTGTATCACATATCCCCTTCTCCAGCTTATAGTAGCTGGAGTAACTACCTGGTCACAATCCTTTCCGTTCATTGGAGACCAAACAAGCTCAAAATGTGAAGCGGCTAAGTGCAGGGGAGCAGGGGACTTGAGAGGTGGTCCTTGGGAAAGAGCTATGAACAGGTGGTTAAGCATTCTGCGTCCTAGCCCTAGCTTTGGTGCCACCTCCTATCGTGAGCGTGGAAAGACATGTTAACCTTTCTGAGGTCTGGACTTACAGAGTTGTCTAGGCCTTCACTGGCTTCACTGTTTCAATGACTGAATATCCTTGTATGAAAAATCTCTGACCTTGTCTTTGGTTCCCTGCTTAGCTGGCTCCTCGAAGCCCAACTGATCCAGTGTAGCCTGGCTGTTTGAGTTTGACTCTTTGCCTGTTTAGGCCAATCCTTTCTCCCTCAAGGTTTTCCTTCTAGTTTATTAACTGCACGGATCTGTAAGATGAATGAAGACATTCTTCAAATCTTAATACACAGACTTGGCCCTTCCTTGCAAGTTTTGCCACGTCATCAGATAAGCTGCAGCTAGAGATCTGTCTCCTGCTATTCTCCTTCTGCCTGGAGATCTCACTGTGGCTAAGCCAGTCTCAGCCACATCCCTGCGTGCTCCGTGCATACCGCAGCTCCTTTTGGGCCCTCCACTTGGATGCCCCCTCCTTTCTCTCCACCTGTGTACACCCTCCACATTCCAGGCATCACTCTAACAACCCTCACATCCTTCAGGAAGTCATCACCCCTCATCTCTCTGCATTGATCAACCCTAACAGCACTTCCTGCCTGTATCACTCACTTTCATCTTATTAACTGTTTTAAGTGTCTGTAATTCTTCCATGCAATTTGATGATCTTTGAGGACAAGAGTGTGGCTTATGTCTCTGGCGTTCTTCAGAGCCCAGCAACACTGCTATGTATATAGTAGTAAATGTCTGAATTTACTTACGTCATTTCTTGATTTAAGTTGTTTATTATACATAAATATATTATGTAAGTTAATTTATTTAATCCACCAAAGACCATTTGATTATGATCAAGTGAGTTGGTTATGAGAAATGCATAATCTTACCCATTTTAAAGACCTATATCTTATCTTACATATTTTCGAGGTGGAGAAACTGAGGCTTCAAGGATGTCTCAGGTTTCTGGTTATAAAGATGCTCCTTCATAAATATGTTCTTGGTTTTAAATCTGGCACAGGGAGAGCTAGAATTTGAACTCTGCTCTTTCTAACACAATCCACTGATATTTTAGTAGAGGGGATAAATGACATAAAAATATTTACTTGAACCATCAGGACTGAATTTTTAAAAAATTGTGCCAAGAATGAAACTATCCAGAAATCTAAGAAATCCTGAAACAACAGCTTTTTCTCCAACTAATGGACTGAACAAAATGGAAAACTTTGTTAGCTTAAAAGCATATATGTATATGTATATATTCATATATATAATATATATAGTGTGTATATACATGTATATATGGATATATGCTTATACTCTATATAAAGTGTATACACACAAAAGCTGAAACACATGCACATAATACACACACCTGGAATTAAACATCATGTAAAATCATGCATATTATGATTATAATACTCAGGAATGCACTGAAGATAAAACATAAATGTCTCTAACATCATCACACTGTTTCTCGAAATAGTTTACAGAAAGGACATCACATGGTTAATTTTAAAGTCCCCCTGATGAGAGGTACTGTGTTGGAGGCAGGATGACCTCTCCTTTATTACTGTGAATTTACCTTCAAGGCAAACATTTTTCAATCAACACTAATTTGCATATAATTTATCAAGAGAGAAGTGCAAAATAATTTTGTTGAAAGATTCCCCTTTGTTTTAAGTGTCATTAGCAGCCCCGGCTAATCCGATTTTTACAATCTTATCAGGCGCTTTTAGAAAATCTCACTGAACTCATCTGGAGGATGCATTTATTCCTGTGTCCCATATTGCATTACAGCACAGCGGAGAGGCGCAGCCTGCTACAGATGTTTATGTGAAATGCAGTTAGCGCTCTGCCAATTTCGTTTTTATAGGGACACAGTCAATTTTTATTCATTTAAAAACCAGAATGCTTTCTTTTATTGTGTGCAGCCTCTCCTGATTATATAGCTAAACAAATTATTTCTCTGTTTGTACTAAATGGTACTATTGGGGAAGAGCAATGGCGTGGTGTAAGTGTACCATATATACATCAGGCAAATAAATAATGGTTCCCTCTTAGGCTATGTTCCTTGCAATGGGTTATTTTAAACTTTTTTTTTTTTTTTTTTTTTTAGTTTTACTTACTGTAACTACCCATGAATGAAATGTAAATCTTGCATTGGGTAGTCTGTGGGCTCTGTCATCTGAACTTGAGTTTCCATAAAGTTTAATGGTTTATAAGCTATTCTCATGTACATTATTTCACATCATTTAAGATGTTTAGGTTCTATTGTCAAGACGTTGGAATAGTCAGGTGTTCCCATTGTTTTGCCAGAAGATTCCTACAGCTCTGCAATTTTATGGCACTACAATTTAAAAAATGCTTTGTTGAGTGTCAATACTCTTGACAATATGGAGCAAAAGATTTAGAGGACTAAAGTTAAAATGACCTTGGTGATACGGGAGAAATATATTTCTATATTTAGATACTTGAAAATCCATCATGTCTAAGTTTAGTGGAAACTCTTAACCATGGAGTGGAGAGACAGTTCCTAAACTGGCATTACAGACTACTGCCTCTAGACTCTTGCTGTATTTGAATCCATGCCCTATTGAGGTGGGTTGAATGTTGCTGAGAGAAGGCTCTGAGTCAGGAGATTTTCTTAGGGACTGATGCTAAAAGCAATGACTAGAGATCCTCTCCATAGAATTCAGTAAATCCCCTTTATAGGATAACACTAAATATATTATTTTTAATTATGGTTATATCTAGTAATATATGTTTGAGATTTAAGCAGCATGGAAAATACCATAAATGTGGATAGGAAAACATAGAAAAGAGTCTAAATAGTCTTCTGGTTAACCTAATATTAGCTTTTTATCCCTCAGAATTCTTATTTAAGTGTTTGGATCATTTCCATATACATTTTTATCCCTAAGATAAACCTTTATTTTGAGGCTGACTTTTATTAAGCCTACATTCCCATAGATAATTTTAACAATTAAAAGGAAGAAAATGAATCTATTACCAACTATATGTGAATCAATTTAAATATTCAATTAAAGCATCATAATGCCCCTATATACCACTACATAATTATCTAATAAGGAATAAGCCACATGTACTCTGCCCTCAAGAAGCTCACAATTCTTTTGGGTAGCACGGGTTAAACACCAAAATGACAAACAAAAAAAGCACATTAAAAGTATAGTCTTGCAATACAAGAGATATCAGGAGCATGTGATTACGGATCATGCTAGTGGAATCATATAGAGTGAGTTCAGAGAAGAACTTTTGTGGATTGGAAAAATCTAAGAAGGCTTCCCAGAGCCTTGAATGATAGATAAGAATTAGGTAGATGAAAGCATAAGTCTGGAGAAACTGACTTTGCTTACTTGAAAGGTGAATTTGCCACATTTTCAGAACTGTGAAGTTTTTTATGATTCTATGAAAGAGAAACTACATGGGCATCTATTGTGTGTGTATGTTTGTGTATATATATATGCATACTATTGAGTAAAACATATACGTGTGTGTGTGTGTGTGTGTATATATATATATATATATATACACACACACAAAATTTTTTTTTACTTAAATAGCGCTTGCTTTGGTAAAATCGCTTTGAGAAAGCTTGAATTGCCTCTTTAAATACATTTAGGCTTTTAATTGCACACATACTTTTTCTAGAAATTATACTCAACGCTTCTGTTTTGGTTTATTATTCAAATTTAATAAAACTTTGATCACCATACAGTGTTTTTTCTCTCTCTATATGGCTGCTGAGTTAATTCACCTCTAACTATCCCTAAGAACTCACATCTACCTGTATTTAGTTAGAAGCTGAACAGCTTCACAGTTAGAATGTATAGCATTCATGGTGAGGCATTGTCACCAGATTTCTAAAAGACCTCGTTTCCTTGGCAACCTTCTTCAACTTTCTAAGTAACCTCTAATTTTTCTTTTTGTAAGAAGTCTGTGTTATTCCACTCATCTTTCACCAAAAGAACCAACGTGAATAGCTTTTCAGGTTGAATTAATGCCACAACTTATCCAATTATATAAAACTTTTCCTGCTGCAAGAATCCTCTTATCACTGGGGTAATGTGCAAAGAATGTCCTTTGAAAGACAGGTTTACAGAGAACTGAAATGCTTTTTGCGATGACTGACACATATTTTATTATTGTATTCACCAAGGAAACTTGGGAGCGCCTCTATGTGTGCAATTGTGTGCTAGGTGCTAAAGCATGTCGTTTCTCAAAGTATCAACTTGCAACTTCAATAATATCTGAACAAATTATTACTATCATTGGGAGTGAGTCATAGGAGTGCAAATATTTAAATATCCATTTAATGGCTACTCCATCCTTCAGGTGATTTGGCCCCTGAATCTTGGAGTTGTGATTGATTCTGCTTTTCCCTTCACACCCCATATCCAGTCCATTAGCAAAGTCAGTTGGGTCTACCTACAAAAGTCAAGAATTGACCACTTCTCAGCAACTTCACTGCTATGACTCTGGAACAAGCCACCACCATTTCCCAGCTGGAGTGTTAAAATAGCCTCTTAATTGCCTGTTCCATCTGCTTTAGTCTGTTCTCCATAGCCAGAGGTGTCCCACCTAAGATGCAAGTCTCCTCTTGTGACTCCTCTCCTCAGAATCCTCCATGGTTTCTCACATCACTCAGAGGAATAGACAACGGCCTTCAGGCACTGAATGATCTGGTCCCCAGGTACTCTCCAACATCACTGCCTGCCCTTCACAATCTCTCACTAACTCTACTTCAACCACACTGGCCTCTCTATTGTTCCCCAGACCCACCAAGCACACTTCCACTCAGGGCCTTTGCATGTGCTGTTCCCATATTCTAGAATGTTCTCTCTCCCTAACATCCCCACAGTTTGTTCCCTCTCCAGTCTCTGGCCTTTGCTCACATGGCACTTTCTTCATGAAACTTTACTTGCCCCAGTCCCCATTTTAATTGCAACTTTCTCAGTTCCAGCGGGGAACTGTTGTTTCTATTGCACTAGAATAATGTACTAGGTATTTCCCTTGTTTCTTTTGTGCCTTTCTCCCTATTTGAAGGTAAGCTCCATGAGAGAGGGAGTTTTCTCTGTTTTATTTTAAACTATTCATGTGACATTGGAGTATATTCTTGTCCTTATTTAATTCCTCATATTGAAATAGTCTAAGAAGTCTTAGAAGAAACTAAAAAGCCCTGAAACTTTCATATTCTTTTTTTCTTCCTCAAATCTTTCTCCCTACCTTTTCATATATACAATATACTATTATTTTCTAGATACCAGAGCTCTAAAAAAATGTGAAATTCTAAGGAAAAATTTCCAAATATATCCCTTCCCTGCTTCCAGATGCTACAGTAGTTGGGACTAAAGATGGGCTTCCTCTGTGTAGGGTTCCCGAGTGTGGGCAGTTTGGTATTCGACCACATGGCTGATCAATCCTAGCAATAGTCTGTGTCTCTTTAACTATGACATTAGCTTATATGTTTCCTGAAACAGAGAAGGTAATCGCTTTTAGTTTCAAAAGCTTTATGACCAGGCACCAGGCATTATTCTGGAGTAAAGAATAATATAAGTTAACAGAAAACTAAGGCAATTCAAAAATGAAAATTTGAGTAGTACTGTGGTGGTTCTTCCAATGTCTAATTGTCTTCTTTTAGTCTTTGTTCAATCTCTCAGTCTGGTTGGTTCCACTCATCTGAATCCATTTTTCAAAGGCATCTATTATGAGCTGATTTTTGTCCCCCCAGAATTTATATGTTGAAGTCTTAACCCCCTAGCACCTCAAAATTTGACTGCACTGTATTTGGAGATAGACCTTTAGAGAGGTAATGAAGGTACAATGAGCTCATATGTGTGGGCCCTAATCCAATTTAACTGGTGTCCTGATAAGAAGAGGAGATTAAGACACAGACCTGCACACAGAAGGACCATGCAAGGACAGAGCAAGAAGGCAGCCAACTGCAAGCCAAAGAGAGAAGCCTTAGAAGAAACAAAGTCACCTTGATCTTGAACTTCTAGCTCCAGAACTGTAAGAAAATAAATTTCTGTTGTTTAAGTCTCTGCAATCTCTGACATTTTGTCATGATGGCCCTAGAAAACGAATATAGCATCCTATTGATGAATGCTGGATTCGGATATATAATGGCCACAAGCCCTTCTAGGTGAGGCATTCTGAAAGCACACTGCCTCAGCCTTCTTGTTAGGCAGATGTTTGGCAAAGAGCTTTGCTGGGTTCTAAAATATAATAGTTTATGTTTATTATTTTTCTTATATTGTCATCTTTTACATCTATGTGTAGAGAGCATTTTTCTAGGTCCTTGAGATACAAATAACACAAAATGAAACAAAAAACAAATATGTTTCTTAACCATGAGAGGCTTATCATCTATTTAGGGAAAACAGAATGTATGTAGTTCCTAAAATAAGTATGGAAAAAACTCAAAGAAGGAAGCAACTATGAGAAACTCCAATGATATTTAAGCAAAATCTTAAAAACTTTGCAAGACCAAGACTAGTGGAGCAGGCATAATTCTACTCCATGAAATATAAATAACACACAAGTATGTGGAAGCTGGAATAATCTAGGAAATATGAGTTGAATGGAGGGGACCTATCTTGACCGGTTGCCAAATTTGGACTTCATTAAGTAGTCAGAGAGGAGCCTCTGAAATTTGTGATTAGGTAGCTGATATATCCAAAATAATACCTTTGGGAAAACATGGTGGAAATGTGTGCAATCGTTTTGGGGAGGGGAGTGAGGAGGACACTCCTTGGAATCTATTTCAGTCATACAGACTAATGCTTCCCAAAGTGTTATCCTGTGTTTCCTCAGAAGAAAATTTTCCTCAAAAGAAGGGACTCGTGGTTAAGTCACACAGAGATCTTCCTCGACTTCCAATGGGGTTTCATCCTGATAAACCCATGGTAAATTGAAAATATCGTAAGTTGAAAATGCATTTAATACGCCTAACTTACAGAGCATCATAGCTGAGCCTAGCCTGCCTTAGACGTGCTCAGGACACCTACATTAGCCAGCAGTTGGGCAAAGTCTCCAACACAAAGCCTATCTTATTATAAAGTGTTGATTATCTCATGTAATTTATTGAATATTGTGTGAAAGTGAGAAGCAGAATGATTGTCTGGGTCCAGAATGGTTGTAAGTGTTATCAGTTGTTTACCCTTGTGATCCTGTGACTGACTGGGAGCTGCAGCTCACTGCACTGCCCAGCATCACAAGAAAGTATTGTACAGATATCACTAGCCAAAGAAAAGATCAAAATTCAAAGGACAGTTTCTACTGAATGAGTATCACTTTCGCACCATCATGAAGTTGAAAAATTATGACTCGAACCATCATAAGTTGGGACCATCTGTAGTGTGTTCTTGGGGATGTTCAAAGCTAGTTAGCATATTTTAAAGGCCCAAAGCAGTTCCTCAGTAAAGACATCTGTTTAATTATGTTTAACCCTGTGTTTCCTACACTTTTCTACCCCTGAAACTTTGTTGTTGTTGTAGTTGGCAGAGTAATGCCTCTAAATATCCTATGAAATTAGTCATCCACAGGAGAGCAACATTAGGAATTGCTAGTCTAGGCTTGTGGGCCCAGACTGGAGTGGTGGAAAAGGGAAAGTAAAAGAAAGTATTGGGTTCAAGAGACATTTCAAAGGCAGAGTGAGTTGACATGATCTCTCTGTGGGTCAAGTGAGAGAGATGCTCACTGAGTGATTATAAAGTTTGGAGGAAGAGAGGCAGGGAGGTTATTCCTCTCTTCCCAGCCAGACTGTAAGGCCAAGGGACAAGGATTGTATCTTATTTCCTTTCTCTTTGTCTTTGCACTTAACAGAGGACTGAGAACATGATCCATATACAACAAATAGGTAGTAATAGATTTCTTGTCTAGTATTTGAGTTAATATTAGAGGGAAGACTATTTAGACATCATATGTTAAGCTATCCATATCTATCAAAGCTAGACTAAAATTCCTCTTAATATCCTGTGGGTTTTAGGGTATCTACCTTGACTCTGCAAAGGCTTTATCCACTTAATAAAAGCCAAAGTCTCTTGTCCTTTGTTCTTAGGCTCTGCAGGTTTTGTTTCAGCTTCCTCTTCTCTTCCAGCTTTATGGTTGTTCCTTATCTTCTCCCACTTCACTTTTTGGGCTGGATCTGAAAATGACTTAGGTAGCTTTTGACTCGGCACTCTACAAGGACTCTGTTTTTATCCTTTGGCTTCTCTATTTCTGGCTGCTTAAAGAACCTTTACAGCTCCCACCCCAGTTGGTTTCAGGGATAACAACCCCTTGGCCAGCATCCCAGATGGGCTGGCTCCAGCCTCTCCTAAGGGAATTAATTATTTACCACGGGTTATTTCTAGGCTTGACTCAACTGGATGTTCTTAGCCCAAATCAGGGTTGATGATGCAGGGCACGATTCCAAACAGTACTGATTCATGACTTCCATCTTATTCATATCTCCCCTATTTCAAGATTTTAATATAGGTTTCCCAGTATTCATTTACCTAATTTATTCCATTGCTCTACTGATTTCTCAGGGTAATTTTTGTACTCAGGTATAGTTAGCAGGTTGCAAATTAAGGCTTACAGCCCTACCGTGAACTGGTTGTATGTGACTCTGGGCATTGTATTAACCTCTCTGAACATCACTCTCCTGAAGCTGTAACATGAGGATAAAAATTATCTTATCTTAATGCTATCTCCCTGATGATTATAGGAAAAGAGATAATACCTGTAAAGGATGTAGCAAAGCTGCTGGCACGTAAGTTGTTCAATAAAGGCTAGTTATTATTGAACCTCTCAGAGAAGATAAAACCTGTGAAGTAAGGTTTTTATTATAGGATTAATATATTTTAAGTAAAATATATTTATTTCTTTCAAATTTATACAGTGACTCAGGCCATACCAACAAAACATTGCTTCATGAGTATTTGTTATTTTTACTAGCACTAACTTACTTGCATTTTAAAGCCATATATATATATATCAATCATCCAATTTTCATAACTAATTTCCATAGAGTACTTGATTATATTGATAATGTCAAAATTAAATTACAGGGTGGTTTTTGCCCAAATGATCTAAAAAACTTAATTTGGAAAGTCTTAATAATTGCTAGTTTATAGTTCACCTTTTTTTTTTTTTTTTTTTTGGCCACACTGGGCGGCATGTGGGATCTTAATTCCCGAACCCACGGCCCCTGCAGTGGAAGGCAGAGTCTTAACCACTGGACTGCCAGGAAAGTCCCATATAGCTCACCTTTTTAATCAGTAGGACTAGTATAGCAGCAGTGTTACTATGAGAACCATCCTATTCCTTCTATACAAAATGTCCCACTCACAACATATCTTTGTATCAAATCATCACATTGTATACCTTAAACTTAGACAATATTGTATGTCAGTTACATCTCAATACAGCTGGAAAAAAATTATTTCAAAAGAGCAAATTGGGCAAGGAATTAGAAGTGCTATCAGGAAATAGCATGAGTCCCTTTTCCATGAAATAGAATGATGATAGATTCTTGGCTTGTCCCCTCTACCTCTCTATTCGATAAACATTTGTGAGCGCCCAATGTTTATTGAGAGCTTATTATGAGTCAGGCTTCGTTTTTCCATCTATAACATTTTGAACAATTCATCATATTAGATAAGTGATCTTTGACAAAGATGTATTTCATACTGCGATCGACGATTTCTGTGCTGCTTTTTCAACCACAAGATAATTCTACATTTCTCCTATTACCAGGCGCTTACCAATGTAGTATATTATTATAATTTGACTTAAATTATTTAGAATACAAAGATTTTTATTACAGAGATGTATTTAGCAACATTTTTAAAGTGTGATTTAAAATATACTTTTTTTTCCAAATCAACCCAGATGTGTACTTCAGTGATGAAACATCTTTAATCATTTACTAAGATGAAAGTAATTTGGGTTATATTCACATGCAGTTTATTGGTTAAAATCTGATGCGTCTGCCCTATAAGTCCATAAAATATTTTGTTTCTTCAAGGAAATAAGTATCCAAGTTCATTTGTTAATTTCAGTGGGCTAACACCTTCTAGAAAACAAAGGAAATGTTTGAAAAATAATGACTTTGACATTCAGGATAAATTATATATTCAAATGAATTTGGCAGAATAAAGCAGTCTGAGGCATTGCGTTTAAATTATTTTGAACTGATTTCTCCTCCTATAGAAGGTGACCAAATACTTCCATCAAAGGGGCTAATACCAGTAACTCACTTTCAAGCTCAGTTTTCCTGGGCCTCCCTGCAGACGGGAGTTGAAGGCCTCTGGGGTATTCAGGTTCAGTGAAGCCTAGTTGAATAATTGCGGAAAATAAACACCCCTAGGAAGTATGGAAAAGGTGAATGGTAGTAAAATGTTATTAAACTTAGAGATTTCAGCTTTCTCCCTTGTTTCTCCTGGCATATTTCAAAGGAAATGCCACAATGACTCTGAGGTTTTTTAAGTCACATGCTGAACTTGCAATAGTATTAGAAAGGAAAGCCATTGTGAAATAGAAAAAGAAAAGAGCAGTTAGGACACTTTAATGAACACTTGAATGCACCTCAAATGAAAAACAGATGTTCTTTGTTAAATTTAACAGCGATTCTTATTCAGATTGAGGTAACTAGCCGAGACAGTGGGGTAGAATTGGCTACAGCGGGATCTTGTTCAAGAAAGTTAGTATATTTCTTCTTGTTGTTCTGTACCAAAAATTTCTCCCAGTTTTTTCTGCATTTAGATAAAAGTGAGCATTTGAAAGTTTAAGCCTTGAAAATTGATTTTATTCATGTATTTTTCATTGCTAATTTTTTTCTATACAAACTTTAATTCATGAGACAGTTTTAGTTTTGTAACTATTGCATAAATCTTATTCTGGCATTTCATTAGTTTTTTTTTTAATGCATCAATGTCACATAACACAGGGTGCTATTAATGTTTTAGAACAGCAACTGATGTTAAGTACATTTTATTAATACCTTTTCCCCCTAAAAAATGTTTATCCACACCTCCCCTGTCACCCTCCTCCAAAAAAAAACCCCACTAAACAAAGCTTTTCTGGGTAACCCATTTCAGTCCATCAATCAGCGGTATTTTCTCCCATGCGCCAAACTTTTGCTAACCTATCTCATCTGATTCATTCAATGGAAACATGGTCACAAGCCAATACAGACTCACTCACATGACCCTTTTCTGAAAGGATAAATTATATTACTACTCCAGCTCTAACTCATTTTGAGATGCACTAGGTTTCCTGGTTTGGGGTTTTGAAAGTTTTTTAGCATATATATTGAACGGCACCTGGCATTCTATTTAACCATACGTGTGCCAGAGACTACAATGGTAGAAATCAAGAAAAAAATAGTGAACAAAAAAATTGGGTGGGGGGTAGGGGAAGAGGCGGATAAAGCATTTTGTGTGTTAACATATTATTAATTTTTAAGTCAGTGACTTCACTATGCATTATCTAAGGTGTAAAAGGAGACACAATCTTAGTCCACAACAAGGTGAGAGAAGTGTGTGATTTATTCAGTAACAACCAGTGAGGCAATGATGAAAATACAGACAATTCGGACTGTAATCAGCTGCTCTGAATGGAGGTATCTTCTTACGTGTTCCATGTCTTTTTATTTCTCTGTATATTTTTGTTTGATGCCCAGGAAATTTATCCTCTTTTGTTCTTAATCTTTATCATTTAAAAAGAAAGCCCGTAAAACAGAACTACAACCAGGTCATTAAACAGCAGGGAGACTATATAATAAGCTAAGTAAACAACGGAGGAAGGAAAGCATCCCCAAACTGTCATAGTTAAGCAGGGCTTGCCTTGTCGAAATTCCCATCTGAGCAACATCAAGGTCAACTTCAATACTCAACTGAGAGATGGGGGCAAAAAAAAGGCAATGTTTCAAAAGAACAAAACTCATAGCTCCAAAACCACTTCTAAGTTTAGATCAGTCACGCTGAAGAAGGGAAAGGAAAGACAGTGCTTCAAAGCAGACCAGCTTAATACTCTGTTACAAATCACATGTATCTCACAAGTTGCAATCGTGATTTATACTATTATACGATCCATTACATGCACATTTTAGGTCAGGGTGTTAAATTTCTCATTCTTTCTTCCTGTTTGTTTCTTTTCTCCTTTAGGAAACTTCAGGGTTAAAGGATAAATTCTGTGTTTTAAGTAGGACAAAAATTTCAGTCATACACAAAAAGTCACTTTCTTAAAAACAACTCTTTATTTCAGAAAAAAACCCCTAATAATTAAAAGTCCAAGCACTGCCATATTAAAAGAGGTTAGATTTGGGAATCAATCTTTCTAATTCATAAAGCAAAATGATAAGTTATTGATCTTTTACATGATGAACATTTTTATTTGGTTTTGAGTAAACCAGATCTCTATTTTGCAGACCTAGTTGTTTAACCCAGTTAGGGGGATGTTAGAGAAGTCAGAAAGCAAGGGGGATTATACCTCACCTGTCCCGAGTTGGTGGTTCCCTGCATACCTCATCCTCCCCAGTCCCCTGACTCTTTCTCTCATCTGAACTTCAGTGATATTTCCCTTGGCCAGATTCTTTGGCAAATGCTAGATCTTGTACATCAGATACATCTTGAACATCTACTATCCTGCCATCCAGACGTGGTTCCCATCCTCACTTAGCTCTTACAATTTGAGGATGCTTCACATGTAAGTGATAATTCTACTTTTCTTGTTAATATCTCTATGTGAGAATGAACAGATTGCCATTTAAAGTTCTCTTAGAAGTTACAAAATCACGTTATTAAGAGCTATGATTTACATCCTATACTAGGGAAATTACCTGCAGCAGTCAATTTAAGCCATGCCAAAGTTGATTAACTTATAAGTGCATACTCATTATTATTCAACATTATAAAATATGCACCAGAACGGGTGATGTCATATTTCCTTCCGTAGTCTCACTCCCCTAGTCCAAACATCCCAGTAAAAGAAATATGAAGTTGTGTTGTATCAAATTCAGCCTCATGAGGTCTCTATGGTTTTAATCAGGACCTTTTCACCTTTTCTGCCACACCTCCCTTGAGACTTTTGGACATCCAGCCTAGAGCTGAGTTTGTCTCAGAACTTTCCTTTTTGGATTCTTTGCCCATCGTTGGCCATGCCTCATAGCAGTGCCGGCCTGTCCATCGATTCCCAGGAATATTATCTTTCTTTCCAACTATTCCAACAAGCATGCTTGTTTAGGTTAGAATACTAAGACATGATCCCAATGATACCAATGGAACAAGTATATTCACCTACACACACATACACACACACACACACACACACACACACACACACACACACACACAGTAAAGATTTAATGGAGAATTCACTTTTTAAAGAAGCTATGATCCAAGAATATCCAAATCTGGAAAGAAGTTAGGTAATTATAGATATTAAGGTGCTTAGATGAGGGGCATTTCCCACTAATCAGTTGTACACAGAAGGCTTTTCCCACTGCATGGGTGTTGTGGGAGAGATGTTTAATCACATTTCAGAATATGTAAGAATTAAACACCATGTAAAACTTTCATAGGCTTATTGAAAAATAAGGATGACTTGTTTTTTAGATTAGTAAATTCATTAGCATTATCTTATTTTTACAAATGATATTTTACTGTTTCAAAAGTGTCTTGTTTGCTTTCTCAACCTCTCCCAATTCAAGAATTTGTTAAAGTGTACATTTTTTCTAGAAACAATGAAGAAAATGACTCAGGAAGCTCTTTTTTCCTCTCTGAAGTTCTATGGGGAATTTTCTTTAGGAGTCTTGGTGACAGGTCCTACCTAGAGGCCTGATCAGGGCTCCCAGTCTAGGGCCTGGGAAGGCAAGTGTAACCTGGCAGGCCATAGGAAACCATCCATCAGGCCAGGGTGAGGACAGACACCTGGAATGCCACAAAAGACTTCTCACCTTATACAAATTAAAGTGAAACCCTTAGCAGGCAGAAAGTTCAAGGGGAACTAGAATTGATCACATAGAGCAAGAAAACAATGTACAGACTGCAAACACACTTCTCTAGCTGTGCAGATAAGATGACATTCACCAGTTCTGCCATCTTACTGTGATCAACATTCCCAGTCAGAATACTTATGTTGTCTAATAAATTTGTATTTGAATGAGCTTCCCATTTTATTTTATTTTTTTAACATCTTTATTGGAGTATAGTTGCTTTACAATGGTGTGTTAGTTTCTGCTGTATAACAAAGTGAATCAGCTATACATATACACATATCCCCATATCTCCTCCCTCTTGCGTCTCCCTCCCACCCTCCCTATCCCACCCCTCAAGGTGGTCGCAAAGCACCAAACTGATCTCCCTGTGCTATGCGGCTGCTTCCCACTAGCTATCTGTTTTTCGTTTGGTAGTGTATATATGTCCATGCCACTCTCTCACTTCGTCCCAGCTTACCCTTCCCCCTCCCCATGTCCTCAAGTCCATTCTCGACATCTGTGTCTTTATTCCTGTCCTTCCCCTACGTTCATCAGAACGATTTTTTTTAAGATTCCATATATATGTGTTAGCATACAGTATTTGTTTTTCTCTTTCTGACTTATTTCACTCTGTATGACAGACTCTGGGTCCATCCACCTCACGACAATTTCGTTTCTTTTTATGGCTGAGTAATATTCCATTGTATATACGTGCCACATCTTCTTTATCCATTCATCTGTTGGGTGAGCCTTGGATTTGGGGAAACTTACATCTTCATGCATGATGTCTGTTCATGGATGTAAAAGTCCCAGATTCTTCTTAGGCAAAGCATTTTAGGACATTTTAAGTGCAATCAGGGCGTTGGTTCTAAAAGTTTAATTTTAGAACCAACAATCATACTTATTTTCTTATATATTTTATAAATCAACATTACCATCTGAATCACTGAATTTTGACTTGTGAGGACCTAAGTATATTGTAGGACTGAATGTATTAATTAAAGATCATGGATCTGACTATAACTGTTGTAGAAAATCTGATTGCGTATGTGATTCTCAAGATGTATATTTTTTTGGCAACATTGTATTATTGAAAAATCTTTGGTCCTGGAATTGGTGGCACTCAGGAAGTAGTGGGTATCTTTTAGGTCCTTCCATAAAACTTTTTGTTTTATATTTGAAAATAGCAAGAAGATTGCAACTTCCATAAAGAATAGACCGTTTTTCTAAACATATAAGGCTGTTTCTTAACATCAATCTAAGCTAACAACAACAACAACAAAAAATAGAAGCATTAGCAAAAGATAAGGGAGGAAAATAAAAATAGTTCACCTAGCTAGAAAGTGATCCTAACCTGCTACCCAAGACCTGTATCTACTCAGCTCTTTTCAAGTTTTGCTTATATAGTTTCTGGAAAAACTTGTATGCAGTAGAGTTATTTGGGGAGGTGTGCCTTCAAATCAAGAGTTTTTTATATTTTGCTGTTAACTATTTTATTTAAAAAAAAGTTGTTATACAGGGGAAAATATCAAAATGATTTCATTAGACATTTTCAAATAGAAGTATTGTATACACGAATTATATGAAATGAAGTCACCAAAGGAGACATGTGTTCCATTCCTTACCTTGTCTGTCACATATCACTAATCCTTTATGCAGAGATACAGCCTGCAAGGTGAAGAAAATGGGAGTCACTAAACAAGAAAGTCAAGGGAATCGTATACATTTGTTGAAAATTACTACTATTATTTGGATATCTTAAAGAAATAAAATCATTTATGGATTTCTTTCACAAATTTGAAGAATAAAACAAATAATATCCCATTAGAATGGGATGGATCCGAGAACATAAAGATAAAAACATTCCAAGAACGATCATGAAAGTCACATTCTAATTAAGGTCATTGAAAAGAGCATGAATCCTATCTATACTGTTGTTGTCAAGGGAAATTATTTCAGATGTTTAAAACAGTATGTTATTGTCACTATTTAAATCCAGTCTTTTTTTTTTAATGGAGAAAGACTGAGATTTATTTCAGATAATATTTTCAATATAATTATAAAATAAGAGAGATTGGTTGGGATTTTTTAGATAAAAATTTTAATATTATTCCTCAATAGTCTAGATCAGGGTTTCTCCACCTCAGCAATATTGACATTTTTGGTCTGTATTGTTTGTCATAGAGGCTATTGCTGTATGTTGTATGATATTTATTTATTTTTTAATTTTATTGGAGTATAGTTGATTTACAATGTTGTGTTATTTTCAGGTGTACAGCAAACTGACTCAGTAATGCATATACATATATTCATTCTTTTTCAGATTCTTTTCTCATATTGGTTATCACAGAATATTGAGTAGAGTTCCCTGTGCTATTAAGTCCAGTCTTTAAGAATATTTTTTTCGGCCTGGTTTTGTCCTGTAAGAGATTGAATCTTTGAACTGGTAGCAAAGATACACGCCTCTCCCCAACCACAACAGTATGAAAACATAATGCCTTTCTGAACAACAGTATTTTATGGCATCTTATAATGAAGGGAAAAATACATTCTTTAAATTAAAAAGAAAACAACAGGATTTAGATCCTGATTTTTGCCATTTATTTTTGTGATTTGATTTTGGATGAGTTTCTGCAGGTCTCTGAGTTTAGAATCTTCAAGTATAAAATGAGACTAATCAGACATGTCTCACAGTGTTGTTTCTAGTAAAGGTAGGTGTCTGTGTACAAGTTCCTTTCCCTGAGAATGCGCTGACAACTAGTTCTGACTGGTTGTCAGAACTAGACAGAACTCTAGTTATGAACAGATTAGGAGTATGTCTGCCTAAGGGACTGTACTTTCTATGCTTGAGAAGCAACAGAAGCAAATATTCCCATTTCCATTACCAAAGACCAGTAATCAACAGAAGAGTTTCTGGAGAGACCGCGGCCCTAGAAAATAAAACCCTTAGTGTCCCCAGAGGAAGAATGGATTAGAAAAGTTGTACTAAAGGACTTCCGTCCTTCCCTAGAAAAACTCACCAGATTATCACTGACTTCTTTGTAAAACAGAACAAAATAAAACTGGGAGGTTTCCTTATCAAAAGCAGAGTAACCACTTTTTTTTCAGAGTCTTTCAAAACAAAGGATATTTACATCATAAGAAACTGACAAATACAGAATACTCATCTTTACATTAAGTGAAACCAGACATTCATATCAAAAAATATCTGAAAGGAGGTATCTGGCCATTATAGAAAAATCTCCTTTAAAAATTGATAGTTATGGGTAATCACTTCTCTCAACACTATGCAACATACCTAGAATATTGATGCCCCTGCTTTTGAAATCTTAGGGTCAGCCCTGTCCCCCTTCACCCTTTGCACACCCATATTCATGCAGACAACACAAGCCTTTGTTCGTTTTGCAGGTGCAGTGGCAGCAGCTGTTAAGAGCACATTAGTTCAGTGTTTCAGCTACCTTTTTGACATCCCATATGTCTTAATTGAAGGTTAGCAAGCAGGGAGGAAGTTTGGAGGAGGCCAAGTGAAGAGCTGGTTAAAGCCAATTCACTGTATTTGTGTAACCCACAGTTGACCGCTGCCACCATCAAACAATTGTTCACAGAGCTGCATCGTTTATTTCCTCAACCTTTTAGGACTTCCCCATCCACAGATTGCCCCTCCCCACCACGCACACACTCGAGCTTGTAATGATGGATATAAATTTTGAGATACGCTATTATGTCACCATCATTAAAAAATCCTTTTGGCCAATTGGCATAGTAAAAAATAATAACCCCTAAACTGGCACTCCAAAAATCTAGAGGTTCAATTTTGTTCTGCTAATAAACAGTTGGATGACCTTGAGCAAGTCACCTTTCTTGGCCTTGAAGTACTGGAACTAGGAGATGTCACAAGTCCTTTCAGCTATAATCCTGTTATAAATTCCTACCCAGGAGAAAGATGCATCAGAGTTTCAATGGGATTCATGGCAACAGCACCAACATTAAGGGGATTGATTGATCACTCTTGGGGATTGAAGTAGCGACCACTGCTCATCAATCTCCTTATCCCTGATGAAAACAAGGAGTTTCCCTGTAAACAAGGTGCCTCTTTTCCAAGACTTGGAGAGCCCCATGACTCAGGTTTCAGGGGATGAGCCATTTGCCCCAGATATAGACGCTGTGCTCTAAGGCCAATGGGTTAGTTCTGTGCTGGGTTTTTGTGTTCTTTTTTCTGGCTGAAAGATTTTTTTATATATATATTTTTATTGACGTATAGTTGATTTGCAATGTTGTGTTAGTTTCAGGTGTACAGCAAAGTGATATATATATCTTTTCCCATATAGGTTACTATGAAATATTGAGTATAGTTCCCTGTGCTATACAGTAGGTCCTTGTTATCTATTTTATATATAGTAATGTGTTTATGTTACTCCCAAATTCCTATTTTATTCTGTACTGTTTTAAGTGCAAATTTGGACATGGTCACCACATGAAATTACGTTTAACTTAAAATCAAGAGTGTGCTCGGTCTCTACAATGGTATTCGCCATGTTATTGGAAGGGGGAAGAAAAAAACCCCTGCCTGGGTTACCTGGCTCAAATTTTGTGGTGTTTGCACCTTTACCTCTCACAAAATGATGCTTTTAAAAATAATATCTGATAGAAGAATGATGCCTTTCACCATTCATATTAACTCATAACTGATCACCTGTAACTGAGATAACTACTTAGACTACAATTTTACTATTCTAGTCTGGCTAAGTGCTTCGGGAGACTTGAAGCACAAAACTCTGCTCACTCAAAAAGCTTGTTAATGGGTCCCTCATGACTCAGCTATCAATTTTTTAGTATCAGATATACATGCTGTATCCATTATTACTTTCACTTAGAGCCAGATCTGACCTGATTGTACAGCAGCTTATGAGATTTTATTTATTTTTCATTTTAGTAATAGATCCAAAGGAGAAATAACAGTGCATGGAAAATGTGTATCTTAATCAAAACTTCCAGTATAATATGAATGTAGCTGCTTTGTCCTTTAAAAGAATTGTCCATTTTTGCATGTTTTCTACCTTTAACATATCTTAGGTCGTTTAAATGTGCTTTGTAAGCAATGATAAAATGACAAGTTATCATTGATCTGTCCTTTCTTCTATCTCAGAGGGATGCATTAAATAATGCATGCACCCATGTGAATTACTTTCTTCACTATAGCATCCCCAGACCATTAGCCAAATATAGCAACATTAACATCTTTCAACCCTCAGAAACCCTTTGGCTTTCATTTAATTAAATTATCTCATTATGAAAACTCTTATAATGAGATTAAATTTAATTATTTATTAGACACTTATTTGCACTAGGGAACCTATCAATTATGCATGGTTAAGCTAAACATTTTTCAATCCATCACCTTTTCTTTTCAAGGAGGGTGAAATTTATTAAGTACGTTTAGGATACTATACCTAGCAGATCTTAATGTGAATAAGTATCTAGCCCTCTTAAAAACTGCTATAATAAGGATTAAGATGACTATGTGTGAAAAATAGATAAGAGAATTGCTGCCAGATATTCTAGTGTTCTAGACTTCCAGTTTTTGTAAGTGCTCCTAATATAGTTTGTAGCCCAACTTAGAGAACTTTTCTATTATTATGCACCTACCAAACATATCAAATATAGCTGAAATTTTATATATAGGAATAATTATAGAGCTAGTAAAGTATGCATTTAAATCATGAAGTTTTGTAGCAATTCTATATTAAATATGTTAATATTAGTAGTATCTTAAATGCTGATTTAAAAATCTTTTAAAGTTTCAGGATATACAAAAATAGCATGGTATGGTAGACCACCTAGGTAACCACCTTCCACCTTCAACAGTTTTTAACTCAGAGCCAATCTGGTTACAACTGTCACCCTCCACCTGCTCTCCACCCAACTGAAGCAAATCTGAGACAAATCATTTTGACAATCTTTATGAAAAGAAAATTGAGTGTCTCAAAGACAAAATTTTTTTTTACAATGGAGTGAGTTTTTAGTGAATGTTATGATGATAAATGTCAATTCATGGCATGGGTTTTCCTATCAGTTCCCATCAATATGTAATTAATTATTCTTCTGGCTTGATTTGCACTGTCTTAAGATGGTAGGAAGCATATTATTTAAAAATTATAATATATATCATATTGATTACATATAATGTACATATATATATACACACACACATATATATTTAATAATGTGATGGACTATTGCAATAGCTCCCTAATTGGCCTCCCTGCTTCTGCCCTTGCCACTCTAAAGTTTGTTTTCCGCACAGCAGCCATGGTGATTCTTTTAAAAGGAGACATTATGTCATGACTCTGCTCAAAACCCTCCAATGATTCTTTTTTAAAATTTATTTTATTGAAGTATAGTTGATTTACCATGTTGTGTTCATTTCTGTTGTACAGCAAAGTGATTCAGTTATACATAGATATATTCTTTTTCATATTATTTTCCATTATGGTTTACCCCAGGATATTGAATATAGTTCCCTGTGATATACAGTAGGACCTTGTTGTTTATTCATTCTATATATAATAGTTTGCCTTTGCTAATCCCAAACTCCCAATCCATCCCTCCTCCACTCCCCTCCCCCTTGGCAACCACAAGTCTGTTCTCTATGTCTGTGTGTCTGTTTCTGTTTTGTAGATAAGTTTATTTGTGTCATATTTTAGATTCCACATATATGTGATATCATATGGTATTTGTCTTTGTCTGCCTTACTTCACTTAGTATGATGATCTCTAAGTCCATCCATGTTGCTGCAAATGGCATTCTTTCATTCTTTTTTATGGCTGAGTAATACTCCATTATATATATGTACCACATCTTCTTTATCCATTCATCTGTCGATGGACATCTAGGTTGTCTCCATGTCTTGGCTACTGTAAATAGTACTGCTCTGAACATAGGGGTGTGTGTATATTTTCAAATTAAAGTTTTGCCCAATGGTTCTTTATTTCACTCTGGGTAAAATAAAAGCTACCCAGCATATGCCTACAAAGGTCCACATAGTCCAATTCCCTAACTAGTTGTCTGGTCTCATTTCTCACCCCTTTCCCCTTTGCTTATTTCGCTCCAGCAGCAATGACCTTGGAGATGCTCAGTTACCTGGAGCGTATTCAGACCTCAAGGCCTTCCCATTGCTCTTCCCCAGCCATCTCCATAGCCTACTTCCCTACTTGCTTTAGCTCTCTGCCCATGTTATATCTTATCAAAGAGGTCTTCCCTGACCACCATGTATAAAGTGGCATGTCTCTCCGCACCGTATGGTTCTTTATCCTCATCCTTGCTTTGTTTTTCTTCATAGCACCCATCACCATCTGACATATTTGCTTATTTCTGCCTCTCTTACCAGAAGATGAATTTCATGGGAAGAGGCCTTTTGTCTTTGTATTTCTTTCTTCTGTATCTCCTATGCCTAGAACAATGGCTGGGATATAATAGGATATTCAATGAATATTTGCCAAATAAATGAAAGAAAAGAATTTGTTCAATTTTCTGAAATAATGTATATGTTTGAATACCCATAATGATGTAGTAGTCCTTTTAGATTGCTGGGGGTGGGGGAGGATGAGATGGAGAGGTAAATTAGGACCCATGTGTGTGACCAGCATTAGAAGTCAAATTTAAGGCTTTTAGGTGTTATCCTGCAGGTGCTTAATGGGGTCAAGGCAAAAGAAATAGGTTCAGGTATGACGGGAATAGGGGTGAGGTGGGGAAACTGAAGAGCTCATGACCCATCAAGAGAGAGAAGCAGAAACAATTTATATGAGACTCTGAGCTCAGGGTTGATTCAACTTCTAATTTTTTAAAAGAGAATCTGAAAAAGTGAAATTTTATATGAAATTCCCCAATTTTAAAAATGCTGTGTGAACTACGGCAATCATATTCAGTGGTGACATTCTGCAACTACAGCACTAAGCGTTGGGGATCAAAATAGCTTTTTCGACGGGAAATAGAAAGTCCTCCGGGAAGTGGCTCAAGTATCGTTGTGAAGAGTGGCCTCACCTGGGGAGAGCCAAGAGGCAGAGAATCTGGCTAAAACCTGCCATTGTGGATGAGGCAAGAATGATGCAGGTACGCATGAAGGTATATCAGAAGAGGTAGGAGTGGCAAGACTTTATGAGTGATTGGATGAGGTAAGGGGAGGCATTCAGGATTACTTTCAGTTTTCTAGCTTAGGAGAGCAGCCGTGTTTGGCTTGAAGGCTTATTGAGCTCTGGGAATGATGATGGTGATTGGAAGAGAATGTGATTTGAGTTATCTCCAGATATCAAGATAGATATATCTTTTAGGCAGTCAAAACTAGGGGCCAAGGGACATAGGAGATGGAGTGAAGCAGGGTTTCTCAATCTAGGCATTATTAACCTTTGAGATGGATAAGTCTTTGTTGTAGAGGACTGTCTGGTACCTTGTAGAATGATTAGCAACCTCCCTGGTGTCTTCCCTCTAGAAGCCAATAGTACTTCCCAGTCGTGACAACCAGAAATGTGTCCAGACATTGACAAATTGCCCTGAGGGGAAAAATTGTCACCGGTTGAGAACCACTGAACTAAAGATATAAAGTTATGTCTGTCTGATGTTTTTGAATTTTTATGTGAGTATGAATAACTGGGAATATTTTCAAATACAGATACTGATTCAGTAGGTCTGGAGAACGCCTGAGATCCTGCGTTTCTAACAAGATCTTAGATGATGCTGAGGCTGCCAGTCCAAGGACCACACTTTGAGTGCAAGGTTTTGTTTTGTTTTGTTTTTATTGGAGTATAGTTGCTTTACAATGTTGTGTTTGTTTCTGCTGTACAGTGAAGTGAATCCGCTATATGTATACATATATCCCCTCCCATTTGGACCTCCCTCCTGCACCCCATCCCACCCATCTAGGTCATCACACAGCACCTAGCTGAGCTGAAATCTTCAGAACGTATGAGGACTGCTCTGGAAGGCTGTAGAGAGCAGTGGTTTTAACTTTGCAAACGTGGGCTTTAAGGGGGTTATGAATTAGGCTTCCTAATGATGATTTTCTTTCATTTCCTTCCTTTTATTTTAAAACTTGCTGTTTTTCTTTTACATCTCAAATATTTTTATTAGAGGAGCATTGTACTCTCTTACTTTGGATCAGAGTCCTAGCAGAAGACAGAATTCCCCTCAGATAATGCAAAGGAAGTGCATTTAATAAAGGAGCTGTTTACACAGATGTAGGCAAGGTTGAGGAAACCAATAAGGCATCGTGAGGCGCCAAGAGACTGGCAGCCATGGGATGTCCAAAGAGCGCTGGCACCATGGAGGAGGGGAGGTTGAGGACAAGCTCTGGTCCTGGAGCGATGCAGCCCCTGGGAGAACCACAGCGCTAAGCAGGAGGGAGAAGGGAAGAAATACCCCTCCCTCTCTCGCTCTTCTAGCCCTCGGACCATCCTCCTGGTGCTTACTATTGGCCAAGTCCAATTGAAGCCCATCGGATGGAAGCTTGGGTGATATAGTCTGTAGAGATCAACCTTCTAAGGCGAGAGAGATGGTGGAGAAGAGGAGAGAATGGGTCTGGAGTGAGGAGGAGACATACAAAGAATAACTAATATACACTCCACATAGATATGAAATATGTATACTCAAGAAATGTGTGTTTGTCATTATCCCCATATTTTGATATCAAGTATATTCTCCAATATATGGGGGTTAATAATAGATCCTGCTATTATGATCATAGAAATTTGTCTTGTTTGTAATGACTCTGGCCTTAATAGGAAAATGTTACCAAAAGTGGAACAGAGCTCAGCTGTCTTTGGTTCTACTTTTGTTGCTGAACATACAGCAAGGATCCCCAGTGCTTCCTTGTCCTATTGATGGAAGCATGAAGCCAGTGAAACTAAAGAAGCAGTGTGTGTGTGTGTGTGTGTGTGTGTGTGTGTGTGTGTGTGTGTACAAAGCAGAATTCTTTGGAGAGAGGAAGGCTCAATTAAAAAATGTTGGGATGACTCCCTAACTATGATTTGTCCCCCAGAGATGCTTGAAACACCATGTAGTGTAGTTAAGAGGGTAGACTCTGAAGTCAGGCAGCCGTGTGTGTTTGAATCCAGGCTTCCCACTCTCTGGTTATGGGAGTGTAGGCTGACCGTTAACATCATTTGGTATTGATTTTCTCGTCTACAAATGGGAATCTGTAAAATGGGAGATATAGTAGTACTTGTGTCATTGTGAGAATTAATTAAGATCATACAAGTGAAACACTTAGAGCTGTATGTGGCATGTGGAAGGTCCTCAATAATTAGTAGCTTTACTGTTGTCATAAGGTTGATTGCCTTGTTTCCAAATAAAAGGAGTCGAAATTAGTGAGAACTTTAAGTGCTCTGGAAGTGGTGAAAGAAGCAGAGGAAGAAAACTGAAGAGGTTTCTTCATCAATGAATGTCACCTTCTAATGAAACTGATGTTTCTCTGATTCCCTTCAGATTGCAACTGGATGAAACATCTGATGCCCTCAGAGCACTCAGTTTCGCTGGTTTTCTTCTATTATGTGTATGCGGATGCCATGAAAAAAGGGCTTCTATTTTCTAAGTTTTTGGTTAGAAAAAAATATTGATCTTCTATGAATCAATGGAGTGTCTGCAATGCTACAGAGCTTGTCAGATTTTGTTGTTTTATTGAAGGGTTTTCCAAATAATCATCTTATATGAGAGTCATGAATTCAATTAGAGGTATAGATTAAATCGCTATCTTTTCCAGAAGTTTAGTTCCGAAATGGGAAAACAATATAAGAGTGTTCTCTGCTTCTTCAGAACACCGGAATACCTGATGTTCACAGGTATTCCAGAGGTCAAGGCTTTAAAGCCCTTAACCATCCAATGGACATCGCATTTCCTCTGAGTTAATCGGGAAGCCACTCCTAGAATATTTGACCAAAGTTCCAACCCAGCTTGACATACTTTGTATAAAATTTTGCCATATATGATTGAGGTAAATATTTTCTTTCAAGAATCTGAAGGAACTCTTAGAAAACAGTCTAAGAAAACTAGGAGAGGCAATTTCAGGTGGGTTTTCATGTGAAATTTTAGTTGAAAAAGTGTGTCTATAGGCAGAGAAAAGAGTGATAACGCTCTAGCCATTTCTCTGCAGCCAAAATTAGAATGACGGCAAACCTTGTCAAAGGTGGAGTATAAATTGGACACAGAAATGATGGGATAAGAATTCAGTTCAAGGAGTCTTAGAGAATTCTGGTGTTTCTTTCTTTCTTTTTTTTTAAACATCTTTATTGGGGTATAATTGCTTTACAATGGTGTGTTAGTTTCTGCTTTATAACAAAGTGAATCAGTTATACATATACATTTGTTCCCATGTCTCTTCTCTCTTGCGTCTCCCTCCCTCCCACCCTCCCTATCCCACCCCTCCAGGCAGTCACAAAGCACCGAGCCGATATCCCTGTGCCATGCAGCTGCTTCCCACTAGCTATCTACCTTACGTTTGTTAGTGTATATATGTCCATGCCTCTCTCTCGCCCTGTCACAGCTCACCCTTCCCCCTCCCCATATCCTCAAGTCTGTTCTCCAGTAGGTCTGTGTCTTTATTCCTGTCTTACCCCTAGGTTCTTCATGACATTTTTTTCCTTAAATTCCATATATATGTGTTAGCATACAGTATTTGTCTTTTTCTTTCTGACCTACTTCACTCTGTATGACAGACTCTAGGTCTATCCACCTCATTACAAATAGCTCAATTTCGTCTCTTTTTATGGCTGAGTAATATTCCATTGTATATATGTGCCACATCTTCTTTATCCATTCATCCGATGATGGGCACTTAGATTGTTTCCATCTCCGGGCTGTTGTAAATAGAGCTGCAATGAACATTTTGGTACATGACTCTTTTTGAATTTTGGTTTTCTCAGGGTATATGCCCAGTAGTGGGGTTGCTGGGTCATATGGTAGTTCTATTTGTAGTTTTTTAAGGAACCTCCATACTGTTCTCCATAGTGGCTGAACCAATTCACATTCCCACCAGCAGTGCAAGAGTGTTCCCTTTTTTCCACACCCTCTCTAGCATTTATTGTTTCTAGATTTTTTGCTGATGGCCATTCTGACTGGTGTGAGATGATATCTCATTGTAGTTTTGATTTGCATTTCTCTAATGATTAATGACGTTGAGCATTCTTTCATGTGTTTGTTGGCAGTCTGTATATCTTCTTTGGAGAAATGATAGAAGCCTCCTGTAGTGGACACTGTCGTGTGCCACCCAGACCTCCCTTTAGGAATGAAGACGTATTCCCTAGCCGCTGGGATTGCCACCAGCAGGGCTGCGGGAAGATGCTCATCAGCTGTCAGCTCTCTTTCAGAGCTGCCTTGACTGAAAAGCACAGCCTTGCTGATGGCATACCTTTCCTGGGGCAGCGTGCATCCAAAGACTGTTTAATATGGGAGTATAATGGCCCTGCTTCCAGTCCCAACTCAGGTTACCTCTGAAGGGCCTGCCCCTGGTGTGGCCAAGGCCTTCCTGGAGGCTGCCTTGCAGTCAGTCTCTTTCTCTGCCCATCCTGCTTTTCTCCCTACCCTTCCACAGTGTTGATCCCAACAGCACCCTCTCACAAATTGACCAAGTGCTAATCATCTTAGATTCTACTTTCTAGGAAGTCCAACTTGTAACACTTACCTTCAGCCTACAGAGTGACAAAGCAAAATAATTCCTTTCTTGCTGCCCACCTTTAGAAGTAAGAATTTTAGCAGTGGTTATTAAATAAATGGAAATTCAAAATTGACTATCTAAAGATGACACAAATGTACCGAATCATGAGCCATACAACAATGGCAGCATTGCTGTCAAGTTTAGCAACATTGGAATGTACTTTTGAACACAATTAGGTTACTTTTTCTTTTGCATATACCATAGATGTTTTTCCTTTCTCATCATCAGAAATGGCTAGCTTTTGATTTGTGACATGAAGATTGTTTTATAGTCTGCATATTTCAAGTAAATTTCCAATGCAATAAAATAAATGGCATGCCAAATTTTGTGCATAGGTGTTTATGGGCATTTTATCCTGGGGAAATGGTTCGTGTCTTTCATTGGATTCCCAAAGGAGATCATGCCCCCAAAAAGTTTAAGAACAATTGGTGTAAGTAAAATGAGAAGCAGAACTAGGATAATGTACTGAGCCTGTGGAAGGCACTCAAATACTTGCTGAATATCCAGGGGTACTGGGAGTTGATCATGCAGGAGTTTGAGCAGTTCCTGTTGGAGAGGTGGGCTTCTGGCCCAGGGTGGCACCTGCAGCGGTCATCACCTCCACCATACAGGTGCTGGAGAACTCCTTAGAAGGGCATTCCAGAACACACTTGTATTGACATTGTAAAGATAATCATTTTGACTTTTTCCTCCTTTTTGATTCTGCTCTACTTCGGAACCTCCAAACAACTACCTTTACAAGTTTTTTCCATTTTGCTCCTTCACTCATTTTGTAGAATTGAACCTTGGCACTTTTACCTATGACGGTGGCTTTGGATGACGATTCTGTTTTCTCAGCCTGACTCTGCTGCTTCACACGAGTCTATCTCAGACCCTCTAATTCAGTCCTGGAGTCCCCTTCCCTAGCACGGTCCCCAAAAGATATTCCTAACAGGCTTTGTGATCAGGACAGCAGAAATAGAGGAGAATGCAGAGAGAGGTGACCTTGAAATCAAGATGGGGTAGGTAACAGAGTCAAGAAAACAGGGACCACGATAATGACTTGAAAAGATCCCCATGAAGTTGGCCAATTTGGTCATTAGCGATCATACCCAAAGCAGTTTTAAACAGATGTTGGGGATGGAAACTATGCTTCTTTTTAACGTTTTATTATGGAATATTTCAATTACAACATGATAAGCCCCCATGTATCCATTACTCACATTTAATATGATCAACTCATGGCCTTTTTTCATATATACATCCATCCACCACCCCCTGTACTATTTTGAAACAAATTTCATCCATCATATTACTTCATCCCTAAATATTTCAGCATGTATCATTAAATAATAAGATCAGTTAAAAATGTATAATTATCATACTGTCAATACACCTAAAATCAATGAATAATAATTTATTTATATCATCAAAATTCCAATTAATGCTAACATATAATTGCCATTTTCCACAATTTGCATGAATGTCATAAATTGCTTTCTAAAAGTTTGTTTGAATCAAAAAACATGCATGGGCTTCCCTGGTGGTGCAGTGGTTGAGAGTCTGCCTGCCGATGCAGGGGACACGGGTTCGTTCCCCGGTCCAGGAAGATCCCACATGTCGCGGAGCGGCTGGCCCGTGAGCCATGGCCGCTGAGCCTGCGCGTCCGGAGCCTGTGCTCCATAACGGGAGATGCCACAACAGTGAGAGGCCCACGTATCGCAAAAACAAAAACAAAAACAAAACATCCATGAATTGCATTTTTTTGCTATTATTAAAATCTATGTTTACTTCCCCTCCCTCCATTTATGTCTTGTTAAGAGAAATTTGTCATTTGTTCTGTAGAGTTTGTCATAGTCTGGGTGTTGCTGGTTCCATCCCTATGCTGTATTTAATTTTATTTTAATTAATTATTTATTTTTTTGACATCTTTATTGGAATATAATTGCTTTACAATTTTTTTATTGATATTTTTAAACTGAAATATAGTTGACGTACAATATTATGTTAGTTTCAGTTTTACAGCATAATGATTTGACATTTGCATGCCTTATGAAATTATGACCACAATGAGCCTAGTAACCACACGTAGTTATTACAATATTATTGACTACATTCCATATGCTATATAAATAAATCCCCATGATTTATTTATTTTATAACTGAAAGTTTGTACCTCTGAATCCCCTTCATCTATTTTACCCTCCCCCGACCCCTCCCTCTGGCAACTAGCCATTTGTTCTCTCTATCTATGAGCCTGTTTTTATTTTGTTTTGTTTGTTTGTTCCTTTTTTTTTTAGATTTCACATACAAGTGAGATCACAGAGTATTTATCTTCCTCTGTCCGAGTTATTTCACTTAGCAAAGTATTCTGTAGATCCAAACATGTTCTTGCAAATGTCAAGATTTAATTTTTTATGGCTGAATAATATTCCAATGCATGTATAAATACCACATCTTTTTTTTATCTATTCATCTGTTGATGGACACTTAGGTTGCTTCCATATTTTGGCTGTTGTAAATAATACTGCAGTGTACATAGAGGTGCATTTATTTATCTTTTCAAATTCGTGTTTTTGTTTTCTTTGGGTTAATACCCAGAAGTGGAATTATTTGATCATATGGTAGTTCTATTTTTAATTTTTTGAGAAATCTTCAGACTGTTTTCCATAGTGGCTGTACCAATTTCCATTCCCACCAACAGTGCATGAGGGTTCCCTTTTCGTCCACATAATCGCTAATACTTGTTGTTTGTTGTCTTTTTGATAATAGCCATTCTGACAGGTGTGAGTTGGTATCTCATTTTGATTTGTATTTCACAGTTGATTAGTGATGTTCTGCCTCTTTTCATGGGTCTGTTGGCCATCTGTATGTCTTCTTTGGGAAAAAAATGTCTATTCAGATCCTCTGCACATTTTTTAAATTGTGTTGTTTGTTTTTTGATGTTGAGTTTATGAGTACTTTGTATATTTTGGATATTAACTCCTTATAGGATATACCATTTGCAAATGTCTTCTCCCATTCAGTATGCTGCCTTTTTCTTTTGTTGACAGTTTCCTTCAGTGTGCAAAACCTTTTTCTTTTGATGTAGTCCCATTTGTTTATTTTGCTTTTCTTGCCCTTGCCTGAGAAGACAGATCCTCCAAAATATTGCTAAGACTGTTGTCAAAGAGGATACTGCCTATGTTTTCTTTTTCATTATCTATTAGTTTCTTTTCTTTCTTTTTTTTTTTTAATAGATCTTTATTGGAGTATAATTGCTTCACAGTACCATGTTAGTTTCTGTTGCACAACACAGTGAATCAGCCATATGCATACCCATGTCCCCATATTCCCTCCCTCTTGAGCCTCCCTCCTATCCCACCCCTCTAGGTCTTCACAAAGCACTGAGCTGATCTCCCTGTGCTATGCTGCTGCTTCCCACAGCCAACTATTTTACACTCGGTAGTGTATATATGTTGATGCTACTCTCACTTCGCCCCAGCTTTGCCCTCCCACCCCATGTCATCAAGTCCATTCTCTACATCTACCTCTTTATTCCTGCCCTGCAACTAGGTTCATCAGCACCATTTTTTTTTTTTTTTTTTAGATTCCGTATATATGCATTAGCATACAGTATTTGGTTTTCTCTTTCTGACTTATTTCACTCTGTATGACAGTCTCTAGGTCCATCCACCTCACTACAAATAACTCAGTTTTGTTTCTTTTTATGGCTGAATAATATTCCATTGTATATATGTGCCACATCTTCTTTATCCATTCATCTGTCGATGGACATTTAGGTTGGTTCCATGTCCTGGCTATTGTAAATCGTGCTGCAGTGAACATTGTGGTAAATGTCTCTTTTTGAATTATGATTTTCTCAGGGTATATGCCCAGTAGTGGGATTGCTAGATCATATGGTAGTTCTATTTTAGTTTTTTAAGGAACCTCCATACTGTTTTCCATGGTGGCTGTATCAATTTACATTCCCACCAACAGTGTAGGAGGGTTCCCTTTTCACCACACCCTTTCTAGCATTTATTGTTTCTAGATTTTTGATAATGGCCATTCTGACCGGCATGAGGTGATACCTCATTGTAGTTCTGATTTGCATTTCTCAAATAATTAGTGATGTTGAGTATCCTTTCATGTGCCTCTTGGCCATCTGTATGTCTTACTTTGTGAAATGTCTATTTAAGTCTTCTGCCTATTTTTTAACTGGATTGTTTGTTTTTTTGATATTGAGCTCCATGAGCTGTTTGTATATTTTAGAGATTAATCCATTGACTGTTGTTTCAGTTGCAAATATTTTCTCCCATTCTGAGGGTTGTCTTTTCATCTTGTTTATGGTTTCCTTTGCTGTGCAAAAGCTTTTAAGTTTAATTAAGTCCCATTTGTTTATTTTTGTTTTTATTTCTGTTACTCTAGGAGACGGGTCAAAAAAGCTCTTGCTGTAGTTTATGTCAAAGAGTGTTTTTCCTATATTTTCCTCTAAAAGTTTTATAGTGTCTGGTCTTACATTTAAGTCTTTAATCCATTTGGAGTTTATTTTTGTGTATGGTGTTATGTAGTGTTCTAATTTCATTCTTTTACATGTAGCTGTCCAGTTTTCCCAGCATCACTTATTGAAGAGGCTGTCTTTTCTCCATTGTATGTTCTTGCCTCCTTTGTCATATGTTGGGTGCCCATATGTGTGTGGGTTTATCTCTGGGCATTCTATCATGTACCATTAATCTTTATTTCTGTTTTTGTGCCAGTACCATACTGTCTTGATTACTGTAGCTTTGTGCTATAGTTTGAAGTCGGGGAGCCTGATTCCTCCAACTCTGTTATCCTTTCTCAAGATTGCTTTGGCTCTTCAGGGTCTTTTGTGCTTCCATACGAATTGTAAGATTTTTTTGTTCTAATTCTGTGAAGAATGCCAGTGGTAGTTTGATAGGGATTGCACTGAATCTGTAGAATGCTTTGGATAGTATAGTCGTTTTCACAATATTGATTCTTCCAATCCAAGAACATAGTATATTTCTCCATCTGTTTATGTCATCTCTGATTTCTCTCATCAGTGTTTTATAGTTTTCTGAGTACAAGTCTTTTGCCTCCTTAGGCAGGTTTATTCCTAGGTATTTTATTCTTTTTGTTGCAGTGGTAAATGGGAGTGTTTCCTTAATTTCTCTTTCTGATATTTTGTTGTTGGTGTATAGGAATGCCAGAGATTTCTGTGCATTAATTTTGTATCCTGCAACCTTACGAAATTCATTGATTAGTTCTAGTAGTCTTCTGGTGGCATCTTTAGGATTTTCTATGTATAGTATCATGTCATCGGCAATAGTGACAGTTTTACTTCTTCTTTTCCAATTTGTATTCCTGTTATTTCTTTTTCTTCTCTGATTGCTGTGGCTAGGACTTCCGAAACTATGTTGAATAAGAATGGTGAGAGTGGACATCCTTGTCTTGTTCCTGATCCTAGTGGAAATGGTTTCAGTTTTTCACCATTGAGTATGATGCTTGCTGTGGGATTGTCATACATGACCTTTATTATGTTGAGGTAGGTTCCCTCTATGCCCATTTTCTGGAGAGTTTTTATCATAAATACGTGTTGAATATTGTCAAAAGCTTTCACTGCATTTATTGAGATGATCATATGGTTTTTATTCCTTAATTTATTAATGTGGTGTATCACATTGATTGATTTGCATATATTGAGGAATTTTTGCATCCCTGGGATAAATCCCACTTGATCATGGTGTATGATCCTTTTAATGTGCTGTTGGATTCTGTTTGCTAGTATTTTGTTCAGGATATTTGCATCTATGTTCATCAGTGGTATTGGTCTATAATTTTCTTTTTTTGTGATATCTTTTTCTGGTTTTGGTATCAGGGTGATGGTGGCTTCATAGAATGAATTTGGGAGTGTTTCTCTGTCTGCAATTTTTTGGAAGAGTTTGAGAAGAATAGGTGTTAGCTCTTCCCTAAATGTTTGATAGAATTTGCCTGTGAATCCATCTGATCCTGGACGTTTGTTTGTTGGAAGATCTTTAATTACTGTTTCAATTTCATTACTTGTGATAAGTCTGTTTATATTTTCTAATTCTTCCTGGTTCAGTCTTGGAAAATTGTACATTTCCAAGAATTTGTCCATTTCTTCGTGGTTGTCCATTTTATTGGCATGTAGTTGTTTTTAGTAGTCTCTTATAATCCTTTGAATTTCTGCAGTGTCAGTTGTGATTTCTCCTTTTTCATTTCTAATTTTATTGATTTGCATCCTCTCCCTTTTTTTCTTGATGCATCTGGCTAAGAGTTTATCAATTTTGTTTATCTTCTCAAAGAAGCAACTTTTAGTTTTATTGATCTTTGCTTTCATTTTCTTCATTTCTATTTCATTTATTTCTGCTCTGATCTTTATGATTTCTTTCCTTCTACTGACTTTGGGTTTTCATTGTTCTTCTTTCTCTAGTTGTTTTAAGTATAGGATTAGATTGTTTATTTGAGATTTTTCTTGTTTCTTGAGGTGATATTGAATTGCTGTAAACTTCCCTCTTAGAACTGCTTTTGCTGCATCACATAGGTTTTGGGTGATCGTGTTTTTGTTGTCATTAGTTTCTATGTATTTTTTTATTTCTTCTTTGATTTATTCAGTGATCTGTTAGTTATTTAGTAGTGCACTGTTTAGCTTCTATGTATTTGTGTTTTTTACAGTTTTTTTCCTGTAATTGATTGCCAATTTCATAGCATTGTGGTCAAAAAAGATTCTTGATACAATTTCAATTCTCTTATATTTTCCGAGGCTTGATTTGTGACCCCAGATGTGATCTATCCTGGAGAATGTTCCATGTGCACTTGAGAAGAAAGTGTATTCTGCTACTTTTGGGTGGAATGTTCTATAAATATCAGTTAGATCTATCTGGTCTAGTGTGTCATTTAAAGCTTGTGTTTGCTTATTTATTTTCTGTTTGGATGATGTGTCCATTGGTGTAAGTGGGGTGTTAAAGTCACCTACTATTATTGTGTTACTGTTGATTTCTCCTTTCATGGTTGTTAGCCTTTGCTTTATGTATTGAGGTGCTCCTATGTTGGGTGCATAAACATTTATAACTGTTACATCGTCTTCTTGGATTGATCCTTTGATCATTATGTTGTGTCCCTCCTTACCTCTTGTAACAGTCTTTATTTTAAAGTCTATTTTATCTGATATGAGTATTGCCACTCCTGCTTTCTTTTGCTTTCCATTTGCATGGAATATCTTTTTCCATCCCTTCACTTTCAGTCTGTATGTGTCCCTAGGTCTGAAATAGGTCTCTTGTAGACAGCATATATATGGGTCTTGTTTTTGTATCCCTTCAGCCAGTCTCTGTCCTTTGGTTGGGGCATTTAATCCATTTACATTCAAGGTTATTGTCGATATGTATGGTCCTATTACCTTTTTCTTAATTGTTTTGGGTTTGTTTTTGTGGGCCTTTTTCTTCTCTTGTGTTTCCCTTTTAGAGAAATTTCTTTACCATTTGTTGTAAAGCTTGTTTGGTGGTGCTGAATTCTCTTAGCTTTTTTTTGTCTGAAAAGCTTTTGACTTCTCCAATGAATCTGAATGAGACCCTTGCTGGGTAGAGTCATCTTGGTCATAGGTTTTTCTCTTTCATCACTTTAAGTATATCCTGCCTCTCTCTGATGGCCTGCAGAGTTTCCACTGAAAAATCAGCTGATAACCTTCTGGGGATTCTTTTGTATGTTATTTTTCTGTTTTTCCCTTGCTTCTTTTAATATTTTTTTCTTTGAATTTAATTTTTGTTATTTTGATTAATATGTGTCTTGGTGTGTTTTTCCTAGTGTTTATCCTTTATGGGACTGTCTGTGTTTCCTGGACTTGGGTGACTATTTCCTTTCCCATGTTAGGGAAGTTTTCCACTGTAATCTCTTCAAATATTTTCTCAGACCCTTTCTTTCTCTCTTCTTCTTCTGGGACACCTGTGATTTGAATGTTGGTGCATTTAGTGTTGTTCCAGAGGTCTCTGAATTGTCTTCAATTCTTTTCATTCTTTTTTCTCTGTTCTGCTCCTCAGCAGTTATTTCCACCATTTTGTCTTCCAGCTCACTTATTCTTTCTTTTGTCTCCATTATTCTGTTTTTGATTCCTTCCAGTGTAATTTTCATTTCAGTTATTGTGTTGTTCATCTGTTTGTTTGTTTTTTAGTTCTTCTATATCTTTGTTAAACATTTCTTGTATTTTCTCAATCTGTGCTTCCATTCTGTTTCCAAGATTCTGGATCATCTTTACTGTCATTACTCTGAATTCTTTTTCAGGTAGATTGCCTATTTCCTCTTCATTTGTTTGGTCTTGTAGGTTTTTACCTTGCTGCTTCACCTGTGACATAATTTTTTGCTGTCTCATTTTTTTTTTTTTTATGAGTGGGATTGTGTTCCTGTTTTACTGGTTGTTTGGCCTGAGGCTTCCAGCAATCGAGTTTGTAGGCTATTGGGTAGAGCTGGGTCTTGGTGCTGAGATGAGGAACTCTGTGATACCTCACTCTGATGAATATTCCCTGGGGTCTGAGGTTCTCTGTTAGTCCAGTGGTTTGGCCTCAGAGCTCCCATTTCAGGAGCTTCCACTTGACCCTGAGCTCACAAATTAAGATCCTGCAAGCCACATGGGGTGGCAAAAAATAAATAAATAAATAAGAAAGTAAGAAATAAAATTAGACTAGGAAGCTAACAGATATGTTAGAAGGAATGTAAAAATAAAATTATAGATGAATCAACAACCAAAAAGTACATCAGTACCATAATAGTAAAAAAGAGGAAGAGGGAAAAGAAGAAAAAAAAAAGGAGGAGGGGAAAGGCCTTGGCTGTGGAGAATGGGGCTTAAGCAAGGGCGAGATTTGGGTGGTGGGTGGGGCCAATGCTCAGGACCCACAGGGCCGGAAAAGGTCCTGGTGGCTGTGGGGGGTGGGGCTTAAGCTCAAGGAAGAGAAGGGACTCAGGCCTCCCCCCACCCCTGGTCTCAGAGGGCAGGGGACCTCACCTGGGATCCTAGCAGGATTCCTGGGCTCGAGTGTGTGGGGCAAATGCCCTCCTCTCCTCTCCTGCTCCTCCCATCTGGGGTCTGGGAGGGCCCCTCCTGCCTGCATCATCTGATCTCCCTGGCCTCTCTCCAATGCCTGCGGGACCAATGAGGGGGTGGGGAGTGGGGGCCTTGGAGAGCAGGGGACTGGCCTGGGAGCTCAACAGGCTCCCCGTGTCCGAGTGGGCAGGGCAATCGCCCTCTGCTCCTGCAGGGCCCCTCCCGCCTGCCTCTCCTGATCTCCCCAACCTCCCTCCTATGCCCCCAATGACCCACGTAGCCTGGAGCGGGGTTTGGAGGGCAGGGGATTGGTCTTGGAGCACAGCAGGCTCCCCATGTGGGTGCGGCAATTGCCCTCTGCTCCTCTCCCGCTCCTCCCGAGGGCCCCTCCTGCCTGCCTCTCCTGATCTCCCCAGCCTCCCTCCAATGCCCCCAGGACCCATGTGGCCTGGATGGGGCTTTGGAAGGGGGGGAACTGGCTTGGGAACTCAACAGGCTCCATGACCTCAGTGGGCCAGGCGATCACCCTCCGCTCCTCTCCTGCTCTTCCTGGAGAGTCCCTCCCACCTGCCTCTCCTGATCTCCCTGGTCTCAGGGGCGCTGATCTTGTCTGACCTCCACTTCTCCTCCCCCCTCGGTCCCCCTACGTCCTACCGGTTCACTCTGGGGTTCCTCCCGTCTCCTTGGGGGTTAGAGTCCCCCACCAGTAGCCAGCAGGCGCCCTAGTTGTGGGGAGACGCTAACTCCACATCTTCCCACACCGCCATCTTGACTCCTCTGCCTGTGTTTTCTTTTAGGACTTCTATTATTTCAGTCTAATATTTAAGTCTTTAATACATTTTGAGTTTATTTTTATATATGGTGTGAGAAAGTAGTCCAGTGTGATTCTTTTGCGTATAGCTATCCAGTTTTCCCTACACTATTTATTGAAGAGGCTTTTTCCCATTGCACATTCTTGCCTCCTTTGTCATAGATTAATTGATCATATAGGTGTGGTTTTATTTCTGGGCTCTCTATGCTGTTCCATTGATCTATGTATCTCTTTTAGTGCCAGTACCATACTGTTTTGATTATTGTAGCTTTCTAGTATAGTTTGAACCAGGGAGTGTGATACCTCCAGTTTTGTTCTTTCTCAAGATTGTTTTGTCTATTTGGGGTCTTTTGTGTTTTCATACAAATTTTAGAATTATTTGTCTTAGTTATGTGAAACATGCCTTTGACATTTTGGTAGGAGTTGCAATGAATCTGTAGATTGCCTTGGGCAGCATGTTAATTTTAACAATATTAATTGTTCCAATCTATGAGCAGATTATATCTTTCCATCTGCTGTCCAGACTTCTGTTTCTTTCATCAGTGTCTTATAGTTTTCAGAGTACAAGTCTTTTACCTATTTTATTCGATTTATTCCTAGGTATTTTATTCTTTTTGAAGCAATTGTAAATGGAATTGCTTTCTTAATTTCTCTTTCTAATAGTTGGTTATTAGTGTATAGAAATGTGACAGATTTCTGTATATTAATTTTGCATCCTACAACTTCAGTGAACTCATTTATTAGTTCTAATAGTTTTTTGATAGTGTCTTTAGGATTTTCTATATATAGTATCATGTCATCTGAAAATAGTGAGTTTTACTTCTTCCTTTCCGATTTGGATCCCTTCTATTTATTTATTTTTTCACGTCTGATTACTATGGCTAGGACTTTCAATACTTAGTTGAATAAAAGTGGTGAGAATGGACATTCTTGTCTTGTTCCTGACCTTAGGGAAAATTCTTTCAGGTTTTCACTCTTCAGTATGATGTTGGCTGTGGGTTCGTCATATATGGTCTTTATTATATTGAGGTATGTTGCCTCTATACCTACTTTGTTGAGAGTTTTTATCATAAATGGATGTCGAATTTTGTCAAAAGATTTTCCCCCATCTATTGAGTGGATCAAGTGATTTTTATTCTTCAGTTTGTTAATGTGGTATATCACATGGATTGATTTGCCAGTATTGAACCATCCTTACATCCCTGGGATAAATCCTTCTTGTTCATGGTAGGATTGTTGCATTCAGTTTGCTAATACCTTATTGAAGAATCTACATCTACATCCATCAGTGACATTGGACTTTAATTTTTTTCCTGTGGTATCTTTATCAGGTCTTGGTATCAGCGTGATGCTGCCCTTGTAGAATGAGTTTGGAAGCATTCCTCCTTCAATTTTTTGCAACAGTTTGAGAAGGATAGGTGTTAACTCTTCTTTAAATGTTTGGTAAAATTCACTTGTGAAGCCGTCTGGTCCTAGACTTTTATTTGTTGGAAGTTGTGTGCTTCTAATTGGATTTCATTGCTAGTAATTGGTCTGTTCATATTTTCTGTTTCTTTCTGTTTCTGTCTTGGTAGAGTGTACATTTTTAGGAATTTGTTCATTTCTTCTAGGTTTTCCATTTTATTGATGTATAATTGTTCATGGTAATCTCATGTGATCCTTTGCATTTCTGTGATGTCAGTTGCAACTTCTCCACTTTCACTTCTGATTATGTCTGGGCCCTCTCTTTTTCTTGATGAATCTGGCTAAAGGTTTATCAATTTTATCTTTTCAAAGAAATAGCGCTTAGTTTCACTGACCTTTTTAATTTATTTTATTTTTATTTTTTTGTCTCTATTTCACTTTTTTCCACTCTGATCTTTATTATTACTTTCCTTCTACTAACTTTGGGTTTTGTTTGTCTTTTCCTAGTTCTTTTAGGTGTAAGGTTCAATTATTTACTTGAAATTTGTCTTGTTTTCTGGGGTAGGCTTGTAGTGTTGCAAACTTTGTTATTCGCAGTGTTTTTGCTATGTACCATAGATTTTGGAACCTGGTGTTTTCATTTTCATTTGTCTCCAAATATTTTTTAATTTCTTCTTTGATTTCTTCAGTGACCCATTGATTGTTTAATAGCATATTGTTTTGTCTCTACGCGTTTGTGATTTTTCTCTTGTGCAGTATATCCCCTACATATGAATGAGTTCCATTCTGAGAGCATGTTTGTTAAGTCCAATTTGTTCGTAAGTCCAACAAAGTTAACCTAGGTACCCAGTTAACACAATCGTCTATATAGTACTGTACTGTAATCGGTTTATAATTCATTTTTACACAAATAATACATAAAAAACCACAAAAAATAAAGAAAACATTTTTCATCTTACGGTACAGTACCTTGCAAAGTACAGTAGTACAGTACAACAGCTGGCATACAGGGGCTGGCATGAGTAAACAGGCAAGAAGAGTTACTGACTGGAGGAGGGAGAGGAGGTGGGAGATGGTAGAGCTGCAGGATCATCAGCAATAGGAGACGGAGGGCAAGCTGCCATTTCACTCATGCCTGAGGTTGATGGCACAGGTTCTGGTTCCTTGCTGCATTCAGTTCTATCTACTCTCTTTAAAGAACAACCCAGTGATGTCTGGGTAGGCTCTTTTTTTTTCATCATAGATAACACAGTAGCATGGGATTGCATTCTGAATGGTTGCTGCAACCTTCATGTACCGTTCTATGTTCGGATCCTGTGCCTCAAAAACTAACAGTGCCTCCTCAGATAAAGAAAATCCCCTTGCCATTTCCTACATCATGGATCTTTTTGGTTCTTGTTACTTCTTCTTCCTCTTGTCGCTCCACTCTCAATTATTTTCACTTTTGTTTCCATTGTTATTGCTTGGCGCTTCTTAGCAGTACCAGCTATATCACCACTGCTTTTACACTTGTTTCCAGACATCCTGGGCTTGAAATAAAGATACTGTACTACTGTACTCTATACAGTACTGTACATACACAAAAGCACAACCACTTGTAGAGGATGCACACACATGACAATGTATGCCAGACATGTGAACTAACTTACATGATTGGACACGTGAATGCACATTCTCATCTCTGAAAGTTTGCAACTTGAAGGTTCGTATGTAGAGGACTTACTGTAGTTAATTTCTAGTCTCATGCTATTGTGGTTGGGACAGATGCTTGATATAATTTCAATCTTAAGTTTATTGAGACTTGCTTTATGGCCTGGCATGTGATCTGTCCTGCAGAATGTTACATGAATGCTTGAAAAGGATTTATATTCTGCTGTTTTTGTGTGGAATATTCTATATATATATCTATTAAGTTAATCTGGTCTAATGTGTTATTTAAGACCAGTGTTTCCTTATTGATTTTCTGTCTGCATAATCTGTTCGTTGATGTAAGTGGTGTGTTAAAGTACCCTACTATTATTGTGTTACTATCAGCTCCTCCTTTTTTTTTTCCAGCTCCTCCTTTTATGTTTTAATATTTGCTTTATATATTTACATGCTTCTATGTTGAGTGCACATATATTTGCAATTATATATTCCTGGATTGATTCTTTGGTTGTTACATAATGTTCTTCTTTGTCTCTTGTTATGGTCTTTGTTCTAAAGTCTGTTTTGTTTGATATAAGTATTGCTACCCCAGCTTTATTTTCATTTTCATTGCATGGACTATCTCTTTCTATCCTCTCACTTTCTGTCTGTTTCCTTAGATCTGAAGTGAGTGTCTTGTAGGCAGCATATATATGGGTCCTCTTTTTTATTATTATTCATTCAACCACTCTATTTCTTTGATTAGAACATTTATTCCATTTACGTTTAAAGTAATCATTGATAGGTATGTACTTATTGCCATTTTGTTGATTGTTTTCTGGCTGTCATTGTCATTCTTTTTTGTTCTTTTCTTCTTCTTTTACACTTGCACTTTAAGAGTGGAGATTTTGCACATGCCCTTTAAGAGTGGAGTTTCTGTTTCCTATAGCCCTCTGGCTTTCCCAAACATAAGCCCTGCTGGTTTTCAAAACCAGGTATTCTGGGGGCTCATCTTCCCAGTGCAGGATCCCTGGCCTGGGGAGTCCAATATGGAGCTCAGACCCCTTCCTCCTTGCTCCTTTGCAATTGATATTCTTCCTCTTTGTGGATTGCCAGCCTTGGGGTGTAAGTCCTGACTATATTCAATGTCTGTCCCTCCTACTGCTCTCATTGTGGTTCTTTCTTTATGTCTTTAATTGTGGAAAATCTTTTCTGCTAGTCTTTAGATTGTTTTCATAGATAGTTGCTCTGTAAGTAGTTGTAATTTTGGTTTGTCTGTGGGAGGAGATGAGTTCAGCGTCTTCTTACTCCACCATCTTGGCCACCTCCCCTATGCTGTATTTTAATATGTTCCTCTGTCAATTGTTTTTCTCGTAACTTACAGTTGGATCTAAAGTTTTGATCAGGGGAAGCCATATTTTAAGAGTTGAGGAATGAATGCGAGTTAAGAAAGTGAAGGCAGAAAACTTGACTAGTTTTCCAGAATGTTGTGCAGTGACATGAAGGAAGGAAATAGTTTAATATGGGAAGTTCATACATACTTATTGAATAAGGAGGGGAAAGATCCAGATGATAGAAGTTTAAGGTACAGGAAAGATAGACATTTATGAAGAGAAAGCTTGAAAGTTATGGAGTTAGAATTTAGTGGGTGACTTAGCATGTATTCATTTATTCACCTATTCCAGACTGTGTACCAGACATAGTGCTAGGTGCTGAGGAAATAAAGATAAAAGCAAAACAAACCAAAAAAGGCTTACCCTACATTCAAGGGCTTTATGTGCTAGGAGACAGAGATCACCATGTGAACTAGTAGGGAATTAAGTGTTGATAACAACTTTGTAGGCACCTTTCCTGGGAACAGTGGGTGGCTCAAAGGAGAAAGGGGTCCAGTCTTTAATTCTGACTGGTCCACATTCTGTGTGTTAAAGAGATGGCTACCCAGACAAAGGTTGGAGAGGAGAGGAGAAAGTGAGGAGGAAAGTGAGGATGAGAGTGGGGATGACTTAAGGAACCATTGTTCTAAATGGAATCTCTTGTTTAAAAAGAGAGAGACAGAGACAGAGAGAGACAGAGACAGAGACAGAGCTGGACTGGAATGGACCATGATTCAGAAAAGGGAATGCAATAATGAAAGAATAATAAGTCCTGGAACAGGGGGCCTATTTATAGCCATTTACCTTCTTGGAATGCCTGATATGATACCAGGTTGGCACCTCTATACTACTCTTATTTTTAAGAATTGTCCTGGATCCTAATTTTGTTCTGGCATCTGGGAGTAGTTGTTAATTAAAGATATGGATTCCTGGAGGTGGCTATGGCCAAGTGAAATAAGATAGAGTATATTTTTCTTTCATTTTCTAAACTTCTGAACCTTAAACATCATTTGATTCTCTCTTCCTTTACTTCACAATCTATCAGTTGATGTGTTTTGTCATTTTTACCTCTAAAAGCAGTGACTTTTAAACTTTTTAAACTGCAAACCACAGCTGGAAATATTTCCCATCACAATCCAGTACAAACACATTTGTATGTGTGAACATCTATATGCCTGAAAAAAATTCATAGAGATGTTGACTGTTATTAGGGGTGATGCCCTCTGATATTTTATTTTCTACTTCATTTTTCAAAAATGTTAATAGCAAGCCATTTATGTCACTTCAACACCCATTAATAGGTTTTGACAGTGGTTTGAAAAACACTATTCCCATATTTCTCCTTCCTCTCCATACTGGTACTTTTTATTAGCTCTATGATCTGTACACCTCCAAAATCTCCTACTCTTTTTCCAAAATGTTATTGCTTTTTAAATGTACATTTCTTATTAGGTCACTTTCTTTAACACAGAAGATTCCTGAATAGAGCTAAGTATGTTAGTCCTTCATAATCTGAACCCCATCACCATTTTCAACCTAACTTCACAGTGCTTTCTTTCTTTCCCAATCACTGTGCTATAGCCAAATTAACTTATAATTTGTACCCCAACAAGAACAATTATTTTTAAAATCTCTTTAATGTTTGTTTTTAAAGTTAAAAAAGCCAAGTATGCAATTTAAGAAGTGAAACAATCCAAATATGTTTAAAGAAAGGGTGAATAACCTTCCCTCAATTCCCTTCCATTCCCATCCTCTTGAAGTGACCAGTTGCTAACAGCTTGGGTTGTATGCTTTCTTAACTTTCTCCATCCTTTTCTAAATATATATATTATTTATTAGGTTCTGGTTTTATTTTCAAAAAATGGTATAGTATACAAGAAAGCAAGTCTAACTTGCTTTTTTACTTGAAAATGCATATCCCTTCAGGTTTATAGATATAGCTCTATCTTATTCTTTTTAGAAGCAGCATGCAATTTTTTAGAGTCCGTGATCTATCCATATATTCCTCAGATGATCAAGTAGATTCCATTTTACCTTTACCAAAATGATGCAGTAGCAGTTCTCACGTAGTAATCTTTTATTTCTTCTTCTTCTTCAATAGGATGCATTCTCAAAAGTGGAATTGTTGGTCACAGCATCTGCAAACTTCAGAGTTTGTTTTAATAAATACTACCAATTTATGCTTCCAAGATGTCGTGGCATTTTTTTTCTTCCACCATCATCATATGTGAATTTTCATTTCTTCACAACTCTACCAGCACTCTCTGTTACACCTTACACACCCATTTTTTTTTCAATTTCTTTGGTTTGCCAGTAATGATGCATTGCTTTTTGTAAGTTATTGCCATTTGGATTCCCTTCTCTGCCAATTTCTCACTCATATTTTTTGAACAATTTTCTATTGGATTACTTGTCTTTTTCTAATCAATAAGTGGTGCTTTGATTATTTAGGATTATTAACCCAATTTCTGTCCAACATTTTCCCAGTCTATTATCTTTGACTTTAGTTATGCTGTCTTTTGCTATACAATAATTTAAAACTTTTATGTAGTCAATTATGTTAATCTTTTCCTTTACACCTTTTGAGTTTCCTGTTTTGCCTAGGAAAATAATACTGAGTCAAAACTTGTACAATTGGTATCCTAGTTTTCTTTTTTAATATTTTTAAAATAAGTTATGCTTGAATTATTAATCCATCTGGAATTAATTTTTGTGTAGTGTACAAGCAAAATTGTACTTTTTTTTCCAGCCAATTATACTTGCACTGTTTATTAAGTAAACTCTACTTTCTCCACTGAATTGAAATGTCACCTTTGTCATAAATTAATATCCATTTATACTTGGATTTATTTTTGGTCTTCCTTTTCTGTTTCACTAATTTCTGTGTTTATTCCTATGCCAAAAGCTCACCGTTTTAATTAAAGTAATCTGATATTAACTTTTATTATCTGGAAAATCAAGTCCTGCCTTAGTCTTCAATTCAAAATTTTGAGGGATATTCTTGAACGTTTTAAAATTTCATATGACTTCTGAAGTAATTTTACCTAGATCATCACTCCCATTCAAGATACCTTGCTTTGAATTACATTATTATATATGTTAGGATGTAAAATTTTTTTTTTTTTTTTTTTTGCAGTACGTGGGCCTCTCACTGTTGTGGCCTCTCCCGTTGCGGAGCACAGGCTCCGGACGCGCAGGCTCAGCGGCCATGGCTCACGGGCCCAGCCGCTCCGTGGCATGTGGGATCTTCCCGGATCGGGGCACAAACCCGTGTCCCCTGCATTGGCAGGCGGACTCTCAATATGTACATAGAGGGCTTCCCTGGTGGCACAGTGGTTGAGAGTCCGCCGCTGATGCAGGGGACACGGGTTCGTGCCCCGGTCTAGGAAGATCCCACATGCCGCGGAGCGGCTGGGCCTGTGAGCCATGGCCACTGAGCCTGCGCATCTGGAGCCTGTGCTCCGCAATGGGAGAGACCACAGCAGTGAGAGGCCCACGTACCACAAAAAAAAAAAAAAAAAAAAAGCAAATAAATATATCATGTGAATTAAATATAATCTACAAGCATGAATTTATAGCTTTAAATTTATAGCTTTAAATGATTTTATTCTGAAAAAAGTAGGAAAATAAATTATTTAGTTGCAGTAATGAAAAAATAACAAAATAAACAGAAAATACGGGGATGGTAGTAATTCATACAGACTGAAGTTAAAGAAATAAAAATAATGAAATTGAAGTCTGCTTTTTGAAAAGACTAATAAAACAGAGAAACTTTTGCTATGCCTGATTTTTTGAAAAGGGAGTTAAAACAAAGATATGCCACATTAGCTATGAAGAGATAGAACCACATATATGGAAGAAATATGCTTACGAAAACATTTGGTTTTTTTGGTAAATCTAAACTAATACATTTGAAAAATTAGAAGAAATGAGTGATTTCCCAGCAAAATATGAACTGAAAACATGGACTAAAGAAGAAACTAAGACCCTGAGAAGACCAAAAACCATAAAGCAGTTACAAAGATAAATAAAAGTTTGTATTTTAAAAAGCATTAGTACTTCCAAGGGCAACCAAGATGGAGTAAGCCCACTGTAGCCTGTCTCTGTCACTGATACAAGGGAAACTCTGCACAAAATACAACAAGTCACCATTTGGAACTCTGAAAAGTAAATAAAAGCAAGAAGGTTGGAAAGGAAGGTCAAAAGTTAAGAAGCAAATTACACAGGAGTGAGTCCCATTTTTTTTTTTTTCTCTTTTCTCTCATGGCTTTAACTTGAAGATCATCCCCCAGTCATGATTCTGTAGCTGCAGAGTTTTGGGAAGAAAGAATGGAACCATCTCACCTTCCTGACAATAAAACCAGAAAAAGGAACCAATGGCAGCCAAAGAGTGTGGAGGTAAATTTTTCAGGATTTTTTTCCCTTTTTTCATCCCTCCCTCTCCTGACAGCAGCCCCAGTTGTGGAACTATGGGAATAGAAGGTACAGATCGCTAAAACTCAGAGAAACCCAGTCTTTCTGTCCGTAGGAACTGGGGAAACAGACCCCTGTAGTCTGAAAAGTGTGGGGTAAAGTCCCGGTTATTTTTTTTTTCCTATTTTAATCTTTCTGTTTTGACCACAGGCAGGCTCCAGTCAAGGAGCTGCAGCTGCAGTTCTGAGAGAAACTATCTTTTTAGTCAGAGGATAGATAAAAGAGGCCCCTGAGAGGTTTAGTGTGGTGGGATCCCAGAAAGGAAAAAGTTGGAAAAGGGGACTCCCTAATTCTGTGTATAAATGCAAGCATTCTGGGCTCACATCTGAGCTCAACATGCTTGGAACAGATCCAAAAGAACAAAACAAAGGCTTTGAGGATTGCACTACTAGATATACCACTGTCCAATTCCCAGACTAGCCCCTGAGTGGCTCACACATGTACCAAAGCAGCATAGCAAAAGCTTTGAAACCTAAACTGACATTGGGACCACCACCCAAAAAGGAGATAGAACTTGCAGTCTGAGACTAACCAGATTCGTTGTCTCCTAAAACAAGAAAAAAACCAACATTCTCCCAGGACCCAGAGTTTCACAACATGATAATCAAAATGTCCAGGATAAAGTTCAAAATTACCTGACATAAAAAGAATAAGGAAAATGTGACCATTTCTCAAGGAAAGAAACAACCAGTAAATGCCAACTCTAAGTTGAGATATTGGAATAGTCCAAGATTTTAGAGAAGCTATTATACCTATGCTAGATGGGGTAAAGACAGTTGAAATGAATGGAGAGATTCTAAGAAGGAGAGGTAAGAGAAATTGTGCAGGAAAAGAAAAAAAAATTGAAGAGAAAAGACACCAGACTAGGTTGCTCTGTCTTTAAAGAAATAATAATTCCTAAAACTTTTAAATTGTTTCACATTATACAAAAAGTTAATTTCTTCTATTCATTTTATGATTTGGCTTAACATTAATATCAAAACCTAAATTTTAGAAAGGGCAAAATTGACCAATTTCATTTGTAAATGCAAGATTTTCAAATCTTTAAAGGAATTTCATTAGCAAATCAAATCTAATAGTGTACTAAAAGCATAATACACCATTACAAAGTCAAGTTTATTCCAGTAATTTAAGAATTGTTTAACATAAGGAAATCTATTAACATATATGACACTACCTCAAAATTTTAAAGGAGAAAAACTGCTATGAATACATCACTAAATGCAAAAAAAAATCATCTGGTAAATATAACAGCATTCAAATTATACATTCAATAATACTACAAAAAACTTAAGCATCTACTAGGGAAAAGATATATGTAAAATAATGCTAATTAAACAGAGGGATAGACTGGGAAATGCAGAGGATTGAATATTGACCTAGAGACCTTCACAGTTTCAAATTGAACTATTGGCATTACAATACAAAAGTCTGGTGGACACCACAAAGGAAAGAGACCAATTGAATAGAACCTTGTATCAGAGTCAGTTTCAAAAGAATTTTAATGTTAATCTTTCACTCATACATGGACCATCAGGTATTTTTGACATCAATTTTTTCTAGGTGTTAGTATCATTTGCTTGAGAACTTTTTCATAATTTTGATTTTTCTACCTTTAGAAGCCAAGCCCAACTGTTGATTTGAACAACACTGTAGCACAAATGGACCTAAGAGATATATATAGAACTTTCCACCTAAGCAGAAGTTTACCCATTCTTCTCAAGCACAGGAAGAACATTCTTCAGGATAGATCACATGTTAGGTTACAAAACAACTCTTAAGAAATTTAACAAGATCAAAATTATTCAAAGTATCTTTCCTGACCACAGTGGAATGAAACTAGAAGTTGATAACAGTAAGAAAATGGGAAGACTCACAAACACATGGAAACCAAACAATAACCTTTGGATCAATGAGGATATCTAAAGGAAAAGTATCTCAAGACAAAACAAAAACACTACATACCCAAAATTGTGGGATGCAGCAAAAGCAGTACTAAGAGGGAAATTTATAGCAATAAATACCTACATTTTAAAAAAGAAAGATCTCAAATAAACAACCCAACTTTACATTGCATCTGTTTGTAGATAACATGATATCATATGTAGAAAACCCTAAAGACTTCACCAAAAACTGTTAGAACTAATAAATTCAGTAAAGTTGAAGGATACCAAATCAACAGGCAAAAATCATTCACATTCCTATACTCAAACAACAAGCTATCCAAAAAGGAAATTAAGAAGCAATCCATTCACAATAGCAACAAAAAGAATAAACTACTTAAGAGTAAACTAAACCAAAGAAGTAAAAGACTTGTATGCTGAAAATTATAAAATATTGGTGAGGGAAATTAAAGAAGACAGATAAGTGGAAGCCATCCCATGTTCGTGAATTGGAAAAATTAATATTTTTAAAATGTGGATAGATTCAATGAAACCCCTATCAAAATCCCAATGGCGTTCTTTACAGAAATAGAAAAAACAATCCTAAAATTCATAGTTCATTTATATACTCAGTTTCAGTTATTCAAGATGAATAATTTCTGAAGAGCTAATGTACAGCAGTGTGACCATAGTTAACAATACTGACTGTATGGTGTATTTGAAATTTGCTAAGAGGGAGCCCTTACTTGTTTTCATCACAAAATAAAAGAGAAAAGAAAATGGTAACTGTGTGTGGTGATGGTGATCTTAATTAGCTTGATTGTGGTGATATTTCACAATGCATAAGTGTATGGAGACATCAAGTCATACACCTTAGATATAAAAACAATTGTCAGTTATACTTCAGTAAAGATGGGGGGGGAGCCAAGCCCAGTAACAAAACATGAAATTTCTAGATTGACCCCTTTGACAAGAGCTGTTTAAGTAATACAGAATCTGCTTTGCCAATTCACTTTCTGAAAATCTTGCCAAGCGCTCCTGGTTATATGTAGTGTTTTTAATACATCTCATTAAGGGGGATTTCTGATATGTTTCAGGTCTTAGTTAACCTGCATAACATGGAACTGTTTTTGTATTGTTGTTGTTAATAATTAATAGAAGAGAGAACACATAGCCTAACATGTTTGCTCTAAAGCAGAGATTTAATAATGTAAATATAATTTGCTATATTTTAAAATATTTATATGTTCAAATAAGTAGAGAAGAAGATAAACAAGTAAGCCCTGTACTGATTTACTGAATGTTAAATCCTATTAGAATAAAAAGAGTAAAAAGATCGTTAGAGTTTCCTGGCAGAGATGTATCTTCCCCCATAAAAAAGGGCAGGGGAGGTAGGAGAAACTTTGTTGTTTTTTCCTCTCTCCCTTTTTTTTTTTTTTTTTGGTTGTTTGTGTTGCTTTTGTTGCTTAATTGTCTTGGTAAAGTCCTGAGGTGAACCAGGTTGGCAGGCATCCTGGTGCAGAGGGGTGAGGGGAGCCCAGAAGAGAATGCGCTACATCTTTTCATCTACAGAGGGACTTGTGTGTAGGAACTGGCTGGCTTCCCAAATACCCAGGAACTAGCTGGATGCTGTGAAGTTGCCAGCATGATGTTTAATAACCAAGACCAGTCTGCGTACGTCTTGACTTACATAATTCAGTTCATTTCCAAGATGATTTTGACTATAATTTCTCATACTTATTAAGGTATACTTCCTCTGATCTGAGCTACAGTGCCAAGAAAGACCTGCTCACTTCCTCTCCCTGAACATGTGTGATAGGGCTTCAGTATCAGAGTGTCATAGGAGCTCTGTATCTTTTTTTTTTTTTTTTTTTTTTTGCGGTACGCGGGCCTCTCACTGTTGTGGCCTCTCCCGTTGTGGAGCACAGGCTCCGGACGCGCAGGCTCAGCGGCCATGGCTTACGAGCCCAGCCGCTCCGCGGCATGTGGGATCTTCCCGGACCGGGGCACGAACCCATGTCCCCTGCATCAGCAGGCGGACTCCCAACCAGTGCGCCACCAGGGAAGCCCAGAACTCTGTATTTTTGTTTGTTTGTTTCATGTGGCATTATTAGAAGATTGGATAATATTATCATTCTCTTTAGCTCCTATTCCTAAATAGCTGGGATTGAAGCTAGCTAGAGATGATCAGTAGAGTCATCGTTCTGGAAAAGTCCTTTCACCATCTCTCTCTGTATTAAATGATACATTAGCCATTATAATAGTGAACACCTTGTAAAATTCTTATTAGACAACTGAATAACTATGGTCACCCTCACTATCTAACTCATGTCCCCCTCCATTTTCTTTTTGCTATCATCATAGCCGAGCTCTTTTATAGGAGTTGCATGTATTTGCTAACTCCATTTCCTGACTTGCCAGTCATTCCAGATACTTAGAGATTCTAGCTGTGATTACCAGTGGCCTTTATATTGCAAATCTGGGACACTTTTCACCCTTGACCACTTCATTATATGACCTTGAGGATCACTGACATCATGATGAAGTAGAAATTTTTCAATCTTTGAAATGTGGCAGGACTAGGTTTGAATTACAGGTGTCTTAATTCCAGAGTGACCTTGAACAAGATATTTTACCTTTTTGGGTAGTTCAGTTTCCTTGACTGGAAGATGAGTACAATATAATGATAACTAACTTTCGGGATTATGGACGGTGTGTGTAGGTTTAGCACAGTTCCTGGCATGTACTAGCTGTACAATACTCTTTCTTCCCTTCTTGAAACCTTGTCACATATTCTATTAGTTCTTCCACTTCTCGGATGATTCTTCATCTGTGTTAAGTAATGGTGTTGTCCTAGGCTTCTATGTTCTTCTCGTTACACACTCACACTAAATGTTCTCTCTGCTCTCATGCTTTAACCACCAACTTTGTTTCTAAGAATTCTCAAAAGTATGTTTCCAACTCCCATCTTATCCCCAAGATTTAGAACTGAAAATCTCCACCTGAATATCCCATAGGCACCTCTAACCTAGAGCATCCAAACTGAATGGATCACCTTCCGTGACACCTGTTCCTCTTTATTCTTGATCGCTTTGTAGGGTAGTGGACACGACCACTAGCTACACTATGAAACAAAGGTAGAAATTTGTGAGTCATTGGCATTGCTTCCCCTCAACTCTACCATCATATAAATCATTCAGTTCCAATAATACGTCTCCCCAATATTTTTCAGATCTCTCCCTTTTCTCTTAAAAACGCTTATATCTTCTTTTCGCTAGTCTAGGTCCTTATCCCTCAATTGGACCACAGCTATGGTCACTTTAATGGTGTTTCTACCCCATGTTTGTCTCTCTTAATTCTATCCTTTACAAAGTCCATCAGGATTATCTATCCAAAATAGATGGCAAAGTTCCTCTTTTTCTTAAATGTTGTAAGTGGCTTTCTGCTTGTACATTGATACAGACACCATTTACTTCTATCTTCCATCCCTTTGCAAAGGCCGTTTTGTTTGTCATTCTCAGTTTACCTGAATGACTTCCATTCCTTCTTCAATATTTAATTCCATGATCACCTGAAGTAAGTCATCATTGACTTTCACAGTCTACTTCCTCTGTGCCTCCCAATCTTTTCTTATACTTCCCTAAAGGCCTTCAAATAAATCTATTGCATCATGCACCTGTTAGATGATGAGCTCTGTGAGGGCAGGGAACGTATCTCATTCATCTGTATTCTCAGCACTTGGCAGAATTTGGCCCACATGAGGGACCATAAGATGTTCATTGACACGAATTGAACTAACCCCATCTGTCCAATCCATGTCTCGAACCATTTCACAAAGCCATTAGTCAATAAGATGATAGTAAGTAGTTTGACTCAGAATAAAAATTTCTGTTTCCAAGTATTTTTTGACTCCTTATATCAGATTGTCATAAAATAGAAGGTTACATCTCTTCCTTTTTCAAGTTCCTTATTCTTGGCTTCTCATCAACATTCACTTATGCTGACGTGAGCAAGCAATTTCTTTCTCCATATTCATTCTGTCGCTCTCTAACATTCTAATTATGTGTATATCATCCTATTTTTTCCTAAACTTGCCTAGGAATTGGATTGTAACCATGGAAGAAGACAGTCTTTCCTACTGAAATCTGACTTTGGGTCCACCATTCTGCACGTTGGAATAGAAAACTGAGTCAGCAATTGTAAACTCAAGGTCCACAAATGCCGATTGCTCTAGAAAATGTTGGTCCATACACTTTAAAAAATTATTTTTAATTGTAACCTTATGAAAAAAAATACAGATTTCTGGCTTCTCTCAAAAACTCTGAAGCTCCAGTAACAGTAAATCCATATTCCTGTATGACACCAACCCACATGGGTTGAACAGCAAAAGATCCATTCATAAGAGCTTGCACTGCACTGTGCCCTGTCCCCTCCCCATTTTTCTTTCACACAAACTGGCTCCTGAAGGCGTTGAAGCTTGCCACCTACATCATTAGTGTTGACCCAGGTCTTAGAGACATTGCTGATCTTAGATGCATGGGAGTTTAAGATTTTTGAGGCTCAGAGATTCAGAAGATGGTAAAATTAAAGAAACTAAAAGAAGTGTGATGGAATATTTTGACCTAAATGAGAGAATTAGCGTTACTGGAAAGCAGCAACATCTTTCTAAGTGATGTGAGAGTAATACAAGTTAAGCGTATTTTTCACTACAAAACCAAAATAAGCAGGAGTGTGCTTTAGAGCTACCTAAATGGTAAAAAGTCGGGGACAGATTTTCGAAGCATCAGATGGGAATTTACCCATGTGATCTCTGTTAATGTAATAAGAACCACACCGCTCAGTGCTTTGAATATTCCTCTTAGGTGTTTATCTTTGAACATTTATGCAATTAGAAATAAACTATACAGCTAAGTTTAACCCAGACAGATATTATTCAATTATAGAAGAGTTTCAAATTTTTCTAAATTCCATTTCAACTATACTCACTTAGAAGCATTATTTTTTAAGTGGAGGGAAATTAACTGAGGGAGAATGACAGTACCACATTTTGAAAAGAGACTGGATTAAATATAAAAAATATTGGGTTTCAGTGTCACTTCTGACACTCCCTCTTTGTCCTTAGCCTCCCTGAGCCTCAGTTTCCTCATCTGTAGAACAGGTAATGTTACCTGATCCTTTTAATCTCAGGACTGTTGTGGCCTTTAATGAGATTGCATGGGGAAAAGTACTTTATGAATAAAATAAAGCATATATAAAGTCAAGATCTTGCTGTATAATCAGTAGCTACTGTAACAGGTAAAATTTTTTTTAATTTTTACTGAAGTATAGTTGATTTACAACATTGTGTTAGTTTCTGCTGTACAGCAAAGTGAATTAGTTTTATATATATATATATATATATATTCTTTCCCATATAGGTTATTATAGACTATTAAGAAGAGTTCCCTGTGCTATACAGTAGGTCCTTTTTAGTTATCTACTTTTTATATAGTAGTGTGTATATGTCAATCCCAGTCTCCCAATTTATTCCTCCCCCTGCCCCAGGTAAAATGCTTTTAGTGCTCTTTTCTTAACTCTTTCTCCCTCTGTACCTATATTTCTCCCAGTTCCTGTCTTCTGTGGTGGCTAGTATGAGATCGACCCTTATTCTCTTAGGGTTACAGGGTGTTCTGTCATACTGAGGCCTGGGCTCATCTGTTTTCACCACTGGCCCACTGCCTGGCTGCTCCAGAATGTTTACAGTCATTTGGCTTTATGTTTTGGCATTTTTGGCCGCGAGGCATGTGGGACCTTAGTTCCCTGACCAGAGATTGAACCTGCATTGGAAGGTGAAGTCTTAACCACTGGACCACCAGGGAAGTCCCTGGATCATAGTTTAATATTCTATGTCTATGGGGGTCTACTCACCACAATTTGGTATAAGAGTATTTAGTACTTACTTAAAAATCACTGCATATGCCATTCTGAGAACTATTCGTTATCAGGTCAAAGCGTTGCAAACTATATGCCTTCATGCTCAAAACTTGGACTCAAAGATAAGTTGTATTTCTCCCTCTGGGGAGCATTGCCATTTCCTAAGAGAAGGATTCAACGATGATTTTGCCTTTCGCCTTTGTAAAAAGCACCAGCTAAAGAATAATACTAGTGGGGAAAGATTGATACTGGTGTTTTTACAGCTTCTTTCTTTCATTTATTCATTCAGGAAACACTTATCAAGTAAATATAGGACTGCACTAAGATCTTGAAAAGGTAACAGCAGAACTTAGTTGCTGCTTTTAGGAAGCTTATATTTCAGAAGAGGAGATAGAGTTATCTACCAGACAGCAGGGTGAAAAATTCTCCAATCCAGATATTTGTGGGAACAAAGGAAATTCCAGGGAGGGGCCCCAACCTGGCCTCAGTTGGTCAGAGAAGGCAACCCAGGGTCGGCCCCACCTGAGGCAAGTCCTAAAGGATGAAAAGTACCACTGTGAATGGGCAGTGGGACATGGGGAGGGATAAATCAGCCCCACCCTGGATCTTACAATGCTTAGAAAAGAAGAAACCTGTCCAGAGAGGTTAAGCTATTTAAATAAACCTTCCTAAAAATGTTCAATGTGGAACAGACACACCAATTTAAAATATATGCAGACTGATCATGTAAGCAACATGAAAACAACCAATTACCTTATCAGATAGTGTATCATCAGAGGTCTAAGCTTGTCTCTTAGTGAGGTTGGGAAATTCGATGCCCTCCTAAAGATCTGGAGAAGATTATGAAGTGGAAAACACTTAAAATTGTAGTTGCTATCTCTGAGATACAGTGAATTTTAAAAAGGTATATAAAAATAGTAATAAATGTTCTAGTAATGTTTATTAGGGTGAAGAAGCAATTGTTTTGCTCTTAAAAATTGGAAATATATTATATACACAGAAAATTAGAACTAGTAATATAATTAATACCTGCATACATCTACCCAGATTGCCAAAATATAATAGTTTTGTATTGTTCAAATGTCTTTTTCAAGATATGAAACATTATTTTTTTTTAATTTTTATTGCAGTATAGTTGATTTACAGTGTGTTAGTTTCAGGGGTACAGCAAAGTGAATCAGTTATACATATACATATATCCACTCTTTGTTTTTTTTTAGATTCTTTTCCGATATAGGCCATTACAGAGTATTGAGTAGAGCTCCCTGTGCTATACAACAGGTTCTTATTAGTTATCTATTTTATATATAGTAGTGTGTATGTCAATCCCAACCTCCCAATTTATCCTTCCCCCCTTATCCTCTAGTAACGATGTTTGTTTTCTACATCTGTGACTCTACTTCTATTTTGTAAATAAGTTCACTTGTACCCTTCTATTTAGATTCTACATATAAGCGATATCATATGATATTTGTCTTTCTGTGTCTGACTTAGTATGACAATCTCTAGGTCCATTCATGTTGTTTCAAATGGCATTATTTTGTTCCTTTTTATGGCTGAGTAATATTCCATTGTATATATGTACCACATCTTTATCCATTCATCTGTTGATGGACATTTAGGTTGCTTCCTTGTCCTGGCTTTTGTAAATAGTACTGCAGTGAACATTAGGGAGCATGTATCTTTTTGAAACGTTAAAGAAGGCATTGAATCCCATGGTTCATTTTCTTCATTTTCTATCTCCTTCCTTTCTTCCCAGAGTTGATTACTATTCTGAATTTGGTGTTCATCATTCCCACTCATGTCTCTATAGTTTTACTACAAATCTGTATCTATAGGCACTTATTATTGCGTGTTTTAAAACTTAAGTAAAAAATAGCCTATTATCTATTATCATCCTTAAACTTGCTTTTTTGCTTCAAGTGTATATACATACATATGTATTTTTAAAATATTTATTTGAAATAATGTTGTGGTGGTGTTTTGTGTATTTTTCTTTGTGTTCATGTATAGGAGTTTCTCTAGGAAATATGCCTAGAAATGAAATTGCTGGGTGTGAGAGTGTCTTTCCTTTTAACAAAATTGATATACTTTTTCATACTTCTAACAGCAGTGGATAAGAATTCCTGTTGCTTCAACTTCACCAACATTTAGAATCGTCAGAATTTATAATTTTGGTTGAGCTGAGAATGAAATGTTACGTCTTTTTAATTGGCATTTTCTTAAATGAGGTGATAAAAATTGGTATAAAAAAGGTAATCTTAGAAAACAGTGTTACTACGGATATCATATATTCATTTAACTGACCCATGGAAGAAAAGTTACTTAAGCAAAGGTGCACCTCCCCACAAAACTGTGGCTTTAGCATTTTGTTTTAATTATGATTTTTTATTCACGTTGGTCTGACATGCCACGTCCATTTAGTTATGTCATTCTTCCAAAATGTGGAATGGTGCAAATTTTCTGTTCATACTAAAAATTAAAATTATTCTTTCATTATAGAATTTTCTTAAGAGCCTAGAAATTTACATGCTTTCTATGAGCTTTCAGTTTATTCTATATTATGACTTAATACAGATATTGAAGCACAGAATTGCTGAATTTAGAAAGCGGAGGCCACCAAATCATAGAATTCTGTAACTAAGTTTAACTTGGATATATTGGGTTAGCCAAAAAGTTTGTGTTTTTCTGTAACATCTTACAGATCATCTGACTTTGTGAGTAATCAGAGAAAACTTTTGTCTATACTTATCTAGTTTGACTGTCCATGCTATGTAGATTCCTTAGTTTATCACCAGCTTTGCTTTATTTTGTGCAGTGATTTAAGAAACAAGCATGTATTTCCAGTACTAGTCAATGAGAAAATGCCAGGCCCTTTAAAACATAAACATGGCTTATCTGTTTCCTATTAATGCATACCTTTTAAGGAGATAAATTGCAACTTTAAAAAATTAGAAGGAAATCTTTGTAGTATAAAATAATATTGTGTGCTGAAATGCATGTGAAGTGAATATAAAATTAAATTTAATATACTTACTATTTAAGGTGGATACTTTACATCTCATATACCTTTAACCATTTGGACAACAGTTGGGACACTTGATCTTTTTAATTTAATTTATGTCTGTTAAGGTAGGAAATCTTGAGATATTTTTTATGTTACAAATTTATGTATATTTTAGCAACTAGTAATGCAAAGTAATACGATATTCTACATGGTAATTTGTTACCACTGTATAAGTACTAGTCCAATTCAGTATAATATAATTTTAATTATGAAAATAAAGCTTTTATCTACTTTCATCTGGTTTTGATTTCTTCATTTTTATTATAAGATCCCTTCATAAATATTATGTAATTCATCTGTGGTTCTACTAAAATGTCTAGTTTTACTCAAATGGGAGATCAGACGGTAGCCTTAACATATGTGTTCTGTTTCTTCTCATCTTGTATGTCATTAGTAAAAATAAGGATGGTTATGATGTATAATGAAAATGCAGATTCATAACATGATTAGCTTGATGTAAAACAAATTTTAAAGTGCCCCAGGCTTTAAAGACATTACTTTGGATCTGTGCCCATGTTGTGTATACAAAGTGCTTTTTATATTATAAGAGTCTAGAATCAACCTGTTAGTGAAAATACCAGTAAATCCCAAATGACACACGGAGGGAGACAATTATAAATGGTGTCTGCTCGCCAGAGTGTGTGTGATGGGGGCGGGGGGCAGTCTGTGTATGTGTGTGTGTGTGTGTGTGTGTGTGTGTGTGTGTGCACACGCACATGCGTGTGAGGGAGCATTTGAGGATGAGTACGTTGTATGTTGGAATATCTTAGATTCCTCTAAGAGGATGAGAAAGGGGGAAATCTTCAAAGCAATTTTAGAACCAGAGCACTAATGTGTGTCTACACGATTGGTACTCACATCTGTAGAACCCTGGCTTTAGAGATAACACCATGAGGATAAATTTAATAAAAGACGTTTACCTTAGCCCTGGTAAAAGTGAATACTAATTTTTCACTGTCTTTCAAAAAACCAAAACCTTCCCAAACCACTTGCTCCGAAGTCATTGTCTGTGTGTGCCTTGTCCCTGGCTTCAACCTGGCCCCTGGTTATAGTCTGCTCTTTCCTCTTTCTCCCGGTTTCCCAATGTTCTCATGTACCAAGTTTCCAGATGAGTGAAAAGAAGTTACAGGCAGTTTCATATCACGTTGGCGTGGAAAATACTTGAGCATGCCTGTTAGACTAGGCACAAGGTGGGGTTAGGGGTTAATACAGAGACAGGAAGTGCAAAAGGCTCTTTCCTTCTGTTTTTTTTTTCCTACTGAAACTTACCTGGAGGTCTACCATGGACCTAATTTGCTTGCTTTTAATTGGTATCTAACTGAAGGTTTCAAGGGCATTTCAAATGGTGGGGACAGTATGAGTAAAGGGGTCTTGAGGAAAAGCATATGTGTCCTGGGAGAACTATGGACGGTTTAGGGCTAGAGCAGAAAGGGCAAACAGGTCATCCTGGCGGCCAAACTGGAAAGGTGGACAGTGTCTAGACTGTGGAGAGCCTCCCAAGCTGTTTTATGGATTCAGTTTTACTGTGGAGAGCCTCCCAAGCTGTTTTATGGATTCAGTTTTAATCTCTGAGAATGGAGTCAGCTGTTAAAGGATTTTCAGCACTGCAGTGAAATCATCAGAGTCCCAGTGTCTGAAGTCGACGCCGCCTGCAGTGTGGATGGAAGAGAACACTGGACGCAGTGGGACCAGCCGGGAGGCTGCCTGATTGGGGCAGCGGAAACGGGGCAGAACCTGAGGAGACTGCGTGCAGGATATGGAGAGGTGGCATCAGCTGACATGGCACTGGCTTTGGATGTGGAGAAGGAAGAATCCAAGAAAACCTTAACGTGTTCAGCTTGGCTCACTGGTTGTGTCCCCAAGTGAAAGAGAGAAATAGAGAAGCAGGTTTGGGGCTAAGAATATGAGTTTCCTTCAGTTCAGATTGCATCCCAGGTGTTTATGGGAAAGCTAGCTGGTGACACTACAGGGGGATAAGATTGTAAGGGAAGTATGTCCAGAGGGATGCTGAGCTGAACTCTGATATACAGTAGGGACTGGAAATTTCAGGCACAGGGAACAACACAAAGGCAGGAACCTGTGCGTCAGGTTTGAGAACTAGTTGTGTCTCAGAATGACTACAAGGAAGCAGGGGTGTGCAGCAGGGTGGGACTTCAGGCTGAGGAAGGAGGCTTGTGCCGGATTACCCAGGGCCCCTGTGATAAACTGGTGAGTTTGAACTTCACCTTCAAATCTATGAAGGATATTTTAAATCAGAGATATGATGAGATTCGTATTTTATAAAGAGAGTGTGGCAGTGTGGTCACCGTGTTTTGGATAGATGGGGTTTGGAGCTTAGAAGATGTCGTCTGTTAAGGCTGTGCTGTTACAGTTTATGCAGGACTCAGACGTGAAATCGAAGTTAATTTTATTTTCCACAATCAATGGCGTCCTGCTTCCAAGCACACACAGTAGCAAAACGAAACCTAACAACAATTACAACAGTAACAACAACAAAAATCCTTAAACGTGTCTATTTCAAGGTAACAGAATCTCTTAGGTGAACAGGTGGTCCTTTCAGGATGTAACCCCTGGTAGCTCTGGATTCTCTGGGAGCGCCTTTGCTCACCTTTCTCCCTGGGGTGACCTAAGTCCCCGGGGGACTCATTCATGTACCATCCTGGCCTTGGGGATGGCCTTGGGGTAGCTGTAGCTCTTGCATCTCTGGTACATGTGCTGTGCTGGGTGTTGCCTGTGGCTCACGTGGACATATCCTCTGGTTGCCGTGAACCCTGCCTGGTAGCAGGCACAGGTGTGGCTAGAGCACCATGCTGGCCGCTCTTCTTCAAGTCCTTGGTCCCCACAGTGGCCTCCAGGCTCAAGTGACCTACTAGTGGCCTCCTCATTTTCACAAAAGTGAAACTTTACTTAGTTGATCAAGTTTCTTAACACTTTTGTGTCCCCGCTGGAGACCCAGGAATTCTTGTCCGCCTTCTCTCTGCCATACTGGGATGGGTTTTCATGCCTGAAGAAGACTTTTGTGTATAGAAAGGAATTCACATATTCACCTGTGTTTTCATAAATAGCTGTTTAGCCCAGAGCTTAAAGAGTCAACTCACAGAACTTATTTTACTTATAAATCTGGTTATTTTTCACAAAATAAGAAGAGTTACTTTCACTTAGCTATCTAACCAATTGAAGCTTCTTTAAACATTAACTCCATTTAATTAATCAAATTCCCTTAGCCATTTCAAATTATAATCACAAGTCTATGATTTCAAGATGCAGTAAAGATTTCCAATATCCTAAAAAGTTGACTAAGAATATACAGAACCCAATGAGTATAAAATATATTACCTTATTGATCCTCAAACTTTTAAGTATTAACAGTAAAAGTCTCTGCTTTCTTCATTCATGTCTTCACAATTTACATTTTTATTGTAAAATATAATGCATATATATACATTTTTTATTTTTATTTATTTTTTTAAAGAGTTTATTTATTTATTTTTGTTGTGTTGGGTCTTCGTTTCTGTGCAAGGGCTTTCTCTAGTTGTGGCAAGCGGGGGCCACTCTTCATCGCGGTGCGCGGGCCTCTCACTATCGCAGCCTTTCTTTTTGCGGAGCACAGGCTCCAGACGCGCAGGCTCAGTAGTTGTGGCTCACGGGCCTAGTTGCTCCGCGGCATGTGGGATCCTCCCAGACCAGGGCTTGAACCCGTGTCCCCTGCATTAGCAGGCAGATTCTCAACCACTGCACCACCAGGGAAGCCCCATTTTTTATTTTTTTAAACGTACTTCTGTGTATTCCTGGAGTTATATGATAAACTTATCAGATCCCAAGAGAATACCAGGTAAGGTTACTAGTTGTTGGTTATTGACCATTCAGTGAGACAGAAGCCAGCAGTGGATAAAGGGTAGACTAAGTAGAACGAGGGGTAAAGACATTAATATCAGGCTGGTGGGTATGGGGAAACATAAACAAATACATAGACACAGGAGTGAGCGTAGGGTATGGGTGACAGAAAACAGGATGGTGTGGACTAAGTGGGTGCGGGGGAGGGGATGTGTTAGATAGTTCAACTAGATAGTCATGAAAAAACTTTCAGTTAACTTTCAACTATTTACATTCTGATTATTCATGTTCTTTGTGTTTATGTCATGTTATTGTATGAGCAAGAAAGCAGAAAGAAGAAACGAATGGAGATGAAAGTCAAATCAGGGGTGTTTATTGTTTGTGCGGAGAGACTGGAGTCATCCTTAATTTCTTTCTTTGCCTCAAACCCACATCCAATCTACAAATTCTGTTGGCTCTAGTTCCAAAATATGCCCTAAATCTGACTACGTTATCATCTCCCGATAAAACCCTGGTCTAGATTATCACCATTTCTCACCTGGACTACGGCAGTAGCCCCCTCATTTGCCACCCTGCCTCTGTTCTTGGTCTCCTGTTGTCTATCCTACACCTATAGGCAGCAGCCAGAGTGCCCTCTCTTACATATAAGTCAGATCATGCATTTTTCTGCTCAAAAACAAAACAGAAGCAAGCAAACCAAAAAATACAAAATAAAATAGAAAGAGAAAAAAAAAACCTCTAGTAACTTTCCATAACACCTAGAGTAAGATCCCAACTCCTTACCTAGCCTACAATGCCCCGTGCTCCACACCAGCCCTGGTCCTGTTCTTTTCTTCATGTTCTCTGTCCTCCGGTTCTTTCTTTCTTCCCTCCTACTTGTCAAGCTGTTCACTTGGAACTTGCTGTTTCTTTTGTGTGGCCCACCTTCCTCTCCCCTGCCCACCCGCCCCAAGATTTTACAAGTCTATCACCTTTTCATCATTTGTGTCTCAACTCAAGTGACTCCTCTCCCAAGAGGCTTTCCTTGACTAGCTGACACAGCACCCACCACTTCCCTCATGTCCTTCTCTACCAAATTTTACCGGAATTCTTTTCTCTGCTTGTCGATAACCATTGCATGCACACACACACACAGGAGCAGGAAAATGTCTATTTTTCTACAGTATATTGATTTTAATCAAAATTATATGTACATCATCTTACATGTCAAAGAATTCTATAAAAATAACACCACCTACATGTATGCGCTTTACAGCCACAGCATGTAGTATTCTACAACTCTTTTTAATAATTCAACTTCATACTCTCTCTGATTGTTTAACTCTCCTTTCCATATATTCAGATGTATCTACTCTTCTATCAATTTTTTCATCTTGATGAAAACTTTCCTGGTGCCTCCTGACCTTCTTCAATCTGGACGGCCATGCCTGGTTTAGAGCTATCCTAGAAATTCTCTTTATCATCAACACCAGGGATAGGAGACTTCTCTCTCGTATTTCATTGACTTATTTCATAAAGGAACTTTGCTTCCATATTTGAACGGAACGTATCATCTCTTAGCTTCCTGAGAAAGGATATTTGGAAAATAAATTTTTTGAGATTTGACACATTGGCAAATATCTTTAATTTAAATGTCTTCAATTTTCTTACTTGCTATAAAGTTTGTTAGGATACAAAATTCTAGGTTGAGAATTATTTTTCTTTAAGGAATTTGAAACATTGCTTTATTACCTTCTAGAAATACATGTTCCAATTAGGAAGTTTGAAGTCATGACCCATGCTTTGTATGTGATCTGTTTTTTCTTTCTAGAAGGTTATAGGCGCTACCCTCTCTCCTAGTGTTTTGAAATTTCTCAACAATATCAGTTGGTATGTTTTTTTTTTCAGTTGTTTTGTTTGGTATATATTAAGCTCTGAAAACTCATGTCCTAGGAAATATTTTAGAATTATTTATTTAAATTTTACCCTTTATTTTCTCTGCTCTGTTTTTGAAACTCCAGTTATTTGGATGTTGGACCACTAGGTTTTCTTACAGCTCCTCATTTTCTTATATTTTCTGTTCTTCTCTCCTATTTTCTGTCTCTTTCGCTCTATTCTCTGGGAAACTTCCTCAGTTTTATTTTCCAAACCTCATTGAATAACACATATCTGTTATCCTACTTTTTATTTCTAAAGGCTCTTTTCTGTTGTTGGATGTTCTTCTTTTTTAAAAAATTATAATTATTATTATTTTCCTCTCTTGTTTCATGGTTACAGTATCTTATTTCTTGAGGGATATCAGTTTAGTGAGAGTTTGTTTTTGTTTTGCTTCCTTTTGCCTGATCTCTGTTTCCTGCAAGTTGCTTTTCTCTATTCATTTGGTTTCTGCATTTCTTGGTAGAGGCTCTCCTCAGACATAGATAATCCAAGTTGGTGGTGTAAATTGGGATGCTTTTCAGCTTTTCTCACTGCCAACACTAGATTCAGCTTTCTCAGATCTGCTAAGTCAGTTAGCAGTCAGTAGTGGTCTGCCTGTTTTTTCACTTATAAAATGTGTTACTGTTTTCTTATTACCTTCCCTTTTAGTTCTTTGAGATTTATGCTTTTAAAAAACTCTATTTAGTGTTGCTCTAGTGGGGCTTGTAGAGAAAGCACAACATAAATGCTCATGTCCAGTTGGCCACCTTTTCATTTATCTCCTCTCTTTTATGCATACATGACAAGTGGGAATTCTGTCTGTCTTGTTTACTGCTTCATCTCCTAGTGTCCACATTTCTGGCACATACTAAATGTATGATAAATTTGCTGAATGACTGACTGGCTGGCTGACTGGCTGGTTAGTTAGATTTCTGAACAGTCTAAAAGACGCAAAATTTTAAAATGACAGCATTGCTGGATACATCTACAATGAGGTGTTTCTGAAAGGCAGAGGATGCAGACTTTATTTAAAGATACTTTTACTCTATTGTGTATCCTTACATTTTTTAAATTCATTTTTCTAGATTTTTTGGTTAAGAATTGAAAAAGGAAACATAAACTGATGTTGGAATAACAGGGCACTTCAGGATAAATATGTTGGGTGTAACTAAAATACAGCGTATGGTAGGTTTTTTAAAAAACTGAACATTAACTTTTTATTCCGTTTTCCTGTCTCACCCAAACACATATACCAGGTGAATACAGTGATTTCAGGTCTCTTCTAATTTCTTAATTTCCTTAGAGTTTGGTTATTCCCCAATGTTAGGATGGCAAATTTCTAGCACATTTTCCATGACTCAGTTTTGTTCCATAAAGTATTTTAAGTATGTTTTGAACATGAGACCAACATTAACTCTCTTAGGATGATAAGTCCAACTTTAGAGTTTCCAACGGGGGACAAATATAACAACATGTAAGGAAAATAAAGGAAAACATAGAAGCAAAGAAAATTCAGGGAAATCATTTTTCTTTCACAGAGCCCTGGCATGTTCCCTCAAGTAGCCAAGTATGCATGTATTAATTAATTTGAATAAAACTTATCGAGTACCTATTACGTGTACCAAGCTGTGCTAAAACTGGAAACTCAACCATGGCCTGTCTGGGCACTCATTCTATACTTGTATAATTAAATTGATTTGAAATCCAGTTTTCTATTGCTATTTTACTATCCGTAGGAGCTTTCCCAAAGCAGTAAACATTTTAATCCCCATGCCATTTTGGAAAGTTGTGGAACCTTCCTGCATCCTTTTTATTGGTTAGCCTATTTACAGATTATAAATTGACACTGTAAGTGATATGACCACAAAGGGCACAGAAAAAACCCATGCTGAAGCCAGAATTAGAACCTGAATCTGTCGTGCATTTGTTTTAGTCTAGTGAGTAGCACCCTCTGAACTGTAGATAGATTTTAATAATCCTACACATTTATGGAAAAGGGCACCATTTAAACCTTGAACAGTAATAGAAATACAATCAAAGAAGATGGAAACATAGGGGAAGGAAATCAAGATTATCATATGTTGCTTCCTGAGGTCTTCACATGAAATATCTCATTTAAAATATCTTTTTGGGGATTTCCCTGGTGGTGCAGTGGCTAAGAATCTGCCTGCCAGTGCAGGGGACACAGGTTTGAGCCCCGGTCCGGGAAGATCCCACATGCCGTGAAGCAACTAAGCTCGTGCGCCACAACTACTGAGCCTACGCTCTAGAGCCTGCAAGCCACAACTACTGAAGCCTGCGTGCCACAACTACTGAAGCCCATGTGCCTAGAGCCCATGCTCCACAACAAGAGAAGCCACTGCAGTGAGAAGCCCAGGCACCGCAACGAAGAGTAGCCCCGGCTCGCCGCACCTAGAGAAAGCCTGCACGCAGCAATGAAGACCCAACGCAGCCAAAAATAAATAAAATAAAATAAATAAATAAATAAAATATCTTTTTTCAAATCTAGGTCATTCCTTGGTTAGTAATAGGCATGATTTTGGGAAATTGTAAACAGAAAGCTTAGAGATGTAGATTCCTCCTTTTAAATAATCTTCAGTAATTCATCATGAATTAATTTATCTGTGGAGAGTTAGGTCATTTTTTCTTAAATTTATCAAATGCAGTGCCTCCCCAAAGAGATGAGTATACTAGTAACAGTAAAACATACAAAAATCTGCGTATCTAAAAATGTTATCTTTTTTCTCCTTTAGAATGTCTAAGTTACAGACACTCCTTCTTTTAAAAAGGCCTAGGATCCAGCTGGCTTTCTGATTATTGTCTTGAATAACTTCTTTCTTGTTTTTGTCCTGGCCCTCCCGCACCTCCTCCCTAGCCCTCTCCAGCCACTTTCTGCTGGTGAGGAAGAGCTGTCCTCTCAGGCAAGGACAGGAAGGAAAGTGAACAGCTCTCCCAGGAGGCCGGAGCTAATGGGGGTTTTGCGGATCTTTCAGCAGGGGCTGTCGATGCTAACCGCGCGGTAGAGGTCTCCTTTACTGGCTCTCTGACCTCTTGGTAAACTATTTGTTTTTCCTTATATTGATTAAAAAAACAAGCCACCAGCCTGTAACTCCCTATCAACCAGGTGTTGTTTTTAAGAATCATGCACTTTTAAAATACACAATTTCAGGAAAAAACCCTGATCCTGGACTTGGTTTTACTTTGCAATTCAGGTAAACCAGATCATCGATGATATTACAACAGAATCCCTGAAAGAAGCAGCAGATGCTTCCAGACTTCTGTTTTTTCAAAGAATATGAACTACAAATTTAAAGGATCAGTCTAATATACCCAACATTAGGCCATCTGAAATAAGAATTCTTATTAATTATGAGCATCCAAAGACTAAAAAACTGGAAGCTTTGTTTATATTTTGGCCATAAAAAGGTACTCTTACTATTCAAACAAACTGAAGCTATTGTTTTCCTTAGCATGTAATGCAGTCTACTTTTTCTTACTCTACAGCATTCTAAAGTAAAATTCAAAAACCCAAGGCAACTTGATCGCCTGCAAGTATGAATCTTTACAGTAGAGAAACCTCTAGATTGCATACCTATTGACATTGCTTCATAAAAACATCTAGAATAATGGTGCTTCTGGTTGTGTTTCCAATAGCAATGTGATTGCAGCACCCTGTGGATTAAGTTACCGATCCTTTGAATTCTGACCTTCTGTCTAAAACAGCTTTAGAGGTTACTCTTTTTCTCCGATTTGGGAGCCTAGAGGGGGGAAAAGTTAATGCTGTTTGAAGGAAGGAAAAATTTCTATAGGTTATTAGATTTGGGTTTTTTTATTTATCCCCTTCCTGGCAAATCCTTTGTAGCAATAATAGAGCCTCTTGATTCTGAGTACTTAAACTACACCTCCAAATACATAAGGAGAATTGGAGTGCCTTTTGAATGTAATGATTTCCTTGATGAATAAATCAAGTGCTTCTGATGGAATAGCTATTAAGATCCAAGCAATATCACCTTGGATAAATAAAATTAAGGACTACAACAGGGAAGAAATTGATAGAACTGTCCATACAATAGCTTGTTGTAAACTCAGACCCTTAGCTGCTCTTTTTAATATAAAGAAAAAGTTGGGAATATTTATAACCCTGCTTTAGGAAGATAATTCACATTTTTTGGTGAATAATGAGAAAAAAATATATAGCTCCTGATTTGATCATTCAAGTTTAAGGATTCATCACATTTTTGCCCCAATTGACCATTTAATGTATGTACTTTTATTTTTGAACCAGCAAATTAACTTGCAATATGTGTTTGTAAATAATCAGATATTATTTAGTGATGATGTCTATTCTCTATTAAATATATCATTTCCATATATCACACACCTTTCTGGATTTATTAACTTTATGAGGTGTCACCTTGCTCCAAAATGATGATACAACCAGGACACAGTGATGTCCCAGTGCCCCATCTGCTGTTTAGCGGTAACTTTGATGGTGCTAGAGAAAGAAGGCAGATTCCAGAACAAATAGTTGGAGGCGGGGGGGAAGCATATTTTTAAAAAACAGGATTCATACAGATAAGCTGTTACATTATGTATTAAAAATGAATGAAGAGGACTTCCCTGGTGGCGCAGTGGTTGAGGGTACGCCTGCCGATGGAGGGGACACGGGTTCGTGCCCCGGTCCGGGAAGATCCCACATGCCGCAGAGCGGCTGGGCCCCTGAGCCATGGCCGCTGAGCCTGAGCGTCCGGAGCCTGTGCTCCACAACCGGAGAGGAGAGGCCCCAACAGTGAGAGGCCCGCGTACCGCAAAAAAAAAAAAAAAAAAAAAAAAAAGAAGAATGTATATAGAATGCCGGCACAGAGTAAGCACTCAATAAACGCTAATTCCCTTCCTTCTTCCGTGAGAAAGTCATCATTTCCGAAGAATTTAAAAACTGTGAACTCAGCTGTCATGAAACCTGGAAAACACAGCAAATTTCCAGATCCTCTTAAAGGTATTGGGAGGTGCTGACAAGATGGGTTTTGCCCATGGCTTAGAGAAAAAAAGGTCGAAGAGACAACCTGGGTTTTCTAGGTTGCTTCATGTCAACAGAAATCCATTTTTTAGCTTGAGAAAGCAAAATAGCTTATTGCTCAGATTAAGCATATGATCCCAAGACCAATTGTTTACATATTTTTGGCAGAAGGAAGAAAAAGTAACTCTGTTTGCCATTTTGGGAAATCAGTTGATTTTAAAAGAGAAAATCCAATATGTCCTATTTTGTTTTTAGATTAAGTACCTCTATCATCCCATTCCCTCTTCTTAAAAACCTACTGCTGCCTTTGTTATCATTATTAGTTTCAAGAAGTGCTGCTCAAACTTTCTATTAAGAATAATAATTTTTAAAAAAAACATCCTATACGCAGTCATTACTACATCTGATAACAAGTCTCCCACTCTACATAAATAAATGGGTATTATTCATATGTAATAACCAATGTGCTTATTAGGGAGCCAGGAAATAGGTTATATTTCCATATTGTGTTGGTATAAAGGATCTAATTTTTATTACAATAATGTTCCATGGTACAGTGAATAGTTAGTAATTGCCTCCTTAAATTTGCTGTTAAAAGCTATTCATCTTGGAATTTGAATGGGAAACATTTAGCAAAATACCGGTAGACATTCAGTTTGGCGGATTTAATATCATTCTTAAAATAAATAGAGGATGTTTTACTTGGTTACGTTTCCGCAGAAGGCTACTGGGAGCAGGGCCCTCATTGCAGGTCTCGTGCCACTGGGAAAGAGTAGGTCGTGGAAGTGACCACTCCACATGCCAGCAAGGATGGTAATGTCAGCCATCTAGACACTGTTCCAAAGGTTCCATTAAAAGCCAGGAATGTAGAGCCGTGGCATGGACCACGAGAAAAAGAGTTACCTGGAAGCAGAGGCACTGGAAGTACAGTATTTTGGAATATTTGCTGTTCTACTTTGAGCAGTTTAAATCACAAAATGTTGACTATTTCCAGGTATTACTGATTTTAAGAATGTGGAAGAAATAATAACTAGGATTTCGCTTTTGAAGAAAAAGCACTGATCTTTAAGTGCTAATTCTATTTTGCAACTTACTGTACCATTATTCTTAAGTAAGAATCTTCAAAAAAATGGTAGAAACAGAGAGGTAAGAGATAGTGGGCATCAGACCAGGTAATTGCATGCATGCTTAATTCTAAAATGATTTAAAGGTAAACAAAACTAGAAGAAAAAAACTTCTGAGTCTGTCTTTTATTGGAAACTTCACAACTGCTCAAGAACTGTATTATCGTTCCTGGAATGGAAAAAGGGAAAGGGAGACATGTTTTAGCTTTTGCTTTCTCAGTGTTTGTTATATTTAATTGGATTAATCAACTGTATATTCATGTCATTTTAGAAAAGTTCCAACTTACCTTTTCGATTGTTCTAATGGATCCCTTATATCTACCCATGTCTTTTTTCTTTTTTAATTAGGCACATTTATTTTTGTAATCATGCCTTTATTTAAACTTCTCTGTTCATTGAACAGCACTAACAACTTCTGTCAAAATTGCAGACTTCTATATAACCAGGCACATATCTAGACAACAGTTTGCTCTGTATGATAAAACTTGTTTGGAGATACATGAAAGATATCATCCTTTTTGAGGGTATTCAAACATTTTGTTACAGTTGACTATTCCAAGCGTTTTCCTTTTCCAGATAAAATTTGTTTTTGTTTTAGTGTGGAAAAGGCATATTAGAAATTTTTTCCTCCTATTCGTATGTTTATGTGTTGAAATTTTTCCAGGAAATATCAGATAGTAATGTTTTCTACTATCACCTGTTTTTACTAATGGCGGATTTTCAGCAAGTTTTCCTAATTTCTGTTGTAATGGGTATGACTTTATTTAGGAACACCTTGGTCCTTAAAGTATATGGTTAATTCATGTAATTATAGTTGTGAAAATTTAGAAATAGGAAGTTAACAGTACACTACAAACTGGGTCTTCTTAGTAATGGCTTACATTTTTGCTGTTTATCAGAGGATAACTTATTTTGGTGTGAGCTGTATGGTATTTATTACATATTTGATATTCAGAAGTAGTAACCAGACAAAATTTATGGATATGCATGTGATTGTTTTTAGGCCATCTAATTTTGCTTTAGGAAAAGGAAAGCATTTAATAGTGATACACACTTTTGAAAAGTTAAAAAATAAATAAGTGGTATACGTGGATATTTCTTGTAGCCAATGACTAAGCTCTTTGTGACATAACTATGCCGCATGACCTATATCATATCAATTAGTGCTCACATTACATTCATCATGCTTTCATCATTTTCTTCATAATGACATGCATCATTTCTTTAATGGTTCTTGTTTGGTTATATAAATAAAAATAATTGAATTTCAATATAAAAACTAATATAATGTGGTAAATTTGATTATATAAAAGTCAGATATGTTACGTGATATTCCTGCTGACTTCATATGGTTTGTGTCTTCTAGATTCATCAGTATAATCTTTCATGGATCAGAAAAATAATATTTTATCTTATTATACCTAAAATAATTTTTAAACTATGGGAAACATGGCCACAATAGCTTAAAGTTTCAAATACGGTTGAATTCTCCAAACAGCATCTCAAATTTTATATTTTATGGAGCTTAGAAATAAATATGATAGCAAAAGCAGTTACTGTGCAGGTCTTTGATATCATAGATTGAATTATTTTATGTCACGGCACTAGAGACCTCCATTACATGCTGTATTTTATTTTCTGCATATATACTGTAGTATACTGAATAACCGATACTTCTGGTCTGGGAAAGAGCCGTAGGTGGTAACGTAATTCTATTTCGGCTGCATGAACAGATCCAATAGCAAACAACTGATTTTTGACCTTGCTTCCCAAATATGGTAGGTGGCTAGCCCATGATTCCTTGCCAGTACCATACAAAATGAAATCCTAGGTGAGTTTGCAGTTTAAGCAGTCTCTTAGGTTTGACAAAGTGTTCTCTTCTGAGGAATTTAGATTGGCATCCTTGGTGGGGGGTAGGGGGTGGGGAGTCCATATTGAATTTTGGTCATTAGAAGTTTCTTCTTTGTTTGCATTGGAATGGTGCTTTCATTTACAAATTAGTAAAGTAAAGGTAAGACTGTCTGTTTTATGAGTTGATGATCTGAAATGTATTATAAAATCATTTAACAAGTAACTGTGATTTTTAAAATGTTTTTCCATACCAAGGCAGGAGCCTTAACGAAGAAGATGCTTATTATTACTAATAAAAAGACTAGATCCGTAGAGTAGTATTACTGTTAATGACGAAACAGTTTTAAGGAAAATCCAACGGGTATAAAGATTCTATTTTAGAGTACAAAATTGGTTATGATGAGTAAAAATAAACATTTGTATTTGAACTATGGTATAAGGCTGGCAAAAAGCAGTATAATAATTAGTCATGTAAGTGATGCCTTCTTTAAATGTTTGAAATCAATATAATGGTTAAGTTATTGATTTAATAACTGAAGTCATTTATTTGCCTAAAACATGATAGTAAGTAAATATTTTAAACTGTAATTTAGTCATAATCTGAATAGCTCGACTACCTAGGTGAGCATTGTAGACTTTCATGCATAGATTGAGTTTAGTTAGAATTTTTTAAAAGAACAGACTGTAAGGAAAGAGTTCTAGGTAAAATAAATCTTTTCCCCCCAAATCATTTTAAAATATCAACACTGAAATATTATCTGGTTCATATCCAAAAGAATTGCTCCTGTAAAACTTGCCATTCTAGAAATCACTGCATAATTAACATTCAGGCTTTCATTGTTAAACTGATAATAGCTTACACGTTTGCTTTTTCTCTCCCTCTGCTTACTTAATATGGAAATGGCCATTCTAATTTTCATTTTCCCCAGACCTGTTAGTTGTTACATTCGGAAAAAAAAATTTTTTAGGGGGGGGAAGTATCGATTCCCTAAGTTTCAGGGCCTGAAAACAAGTTTTGGAAAAGTATGAAAGATAACGTGTAACTACTCCCCAAAGCTCGTAATTGGTAGCTGCTGTAGCAAGAGATGTGTGTTGACAGTGTCTCTGAGAAGCGATTCTCACACAGCTGTTTATTCAGATAGCATGGGGCGCGTTCATTTACATAATAAATTTTTTCGGAGCAGCAAGGTTGAGTCAGAGAGAGCAGTGCTCCTCTCAATTGTTGCATTTAAACCAATAAGGATAGGACAAGAGAATAGCTGTGGTTTGCGTTGCAAAAACAAAAAAAGCCCCGAGGCTCCACGGGCAGACCTACAAGGCTGCGCCAACAAATCGAGGGATGAGATGGTGCTGTTTCTTTGTCTGGGCTTCTCAGATGCTATCAGCTGCTGCTGTTTAGAGGGAAAGAGCGCGGGGCTCAAAGCGGTGACTAAACAGAACGGTGGGAGCTGATGGCTGCGAGTTTGGGGCGAGGTAGAAACTCTCCAGTGCCACTTCCGACTCTGAGCCTTCCTGTTGCCGTCCAGTGTGGCGGTTTTCTCGCCGGGGCCAGCGTGTGCGCTCAGTCGCTCGGCAGCCCGAGCCTGCAGCGGCGCCCAGGCGGCGGTCCTCGCGGCCCCGCTTCCCCCCGCGGACGCGCTCCGCTTCCCGAAGCGCCGGGCTCCGCCGAGAGCCCCTAAGAGCCCTCCCGCGTCCTTATCCAGGAGCAAAACTATGTCAGGAATGGAGGTTTGCTAAACCAGAAAATTCGAAGGAGCCCAGGAAACTGGTGGATGCAGCAGATGTAAGCGCTGTAAGTACAAGCTGACTGTTTGAAAAACTGTTCTGAATGACAACAGCTGTCCTGTGGGCAAAGCCGAAGATAACAAGAGCGCTTTGAGTTATTGTTTTGATTTGTTTTAAAAGAAAAACATTAGGGCGTGGGGAAGATTATGACACTTTGTACCCAGTGCTTTATGGGCCACTGGGTTCCATCGTAAAAGTATAAGTTTTAACCCCCAAATTAGCTGAGCGATTAGAATCATTAAGAGGTAATTAGAAATTAATTGTTAACGATGACTTTTGTTGTGCTCTATGTAAATAAGTATATTGCATGGCTATATTCTTGTAGGGAGATCACTTCATATCTCTTTTCTGCACAAACCTCAACTATTACTGTGTGATATTGATTAAAGCGGTATCTGTCTATATCCATTGCAACACACAGATAACTTTTCCTATACATTTTAGTGGGATTGGAGAAAAGGAGGAAGGAATTAACATTTTCAAAGGACAACAGATAACAAAAATAAATTGAAACCACTTTTTAAGGAAGGAAATCCTTTCATTTCAATAAACAAATTTCCCAAACATTATATTAAAGGGCTCATCTTCAAAAGGTGAAATAATAAACATTTGCCAAATTAATATATTTCTCACTTATTGACATTTAACAGGACTTGAATGGACCTTGAAATTAAAAACAAGGTTCTTAAACTTTTGAATTACCACTTAAAATATTTGTCATTCAAAATCAGTATATGAATTGCTAATGACTCATGGGGTTATATTTCTTGGGAGGAGTTTTTGAAACATTTAAGCACAGCTTTTGCACGAATTCAGTAAATTCAGAGCTGTCACTGAATGTAGACAAGTGTTTTTATGTTTCATTTCTTAAAATGACAAGGGATACAAAAAGTCGCTAGTTAAGCACATAGTGTAGTTTTATAGGCTGGGGGTTGTTTTCTTGATGTGTCTCTCCTAGTAGGTTTTATTTAAGCGTGTGAGTCTTTTCGCCCACCGTTTGGGATTTGAAGACATGCACACACGAATAGTCATGCTTTTTTGCATTATCAAATATTTGATATTTGACTTTCTCGCTGCTTGAGTTCTCCTAAGGCCCAAAGTGTTCAGTAAGTGAGCAAACAGCCATGGATTTTCAATCCTGAAAATTCTTCGCGGTGACAGACAGAGCAGCCTAACTGAGCCACTGTTCAGTTTCAGAATGCCAAAGGGAAGTCAACAGCTCTGGGAGTTTGGTAGACATAATAAATGATTTTCTCAAAAGAAAATTTCCTCTTGAATTCGAAAATTTATTTTGTAAGAATACCTTGGGGAAAAAAACACTCTCAGTGAGAATAAAGCCCCTTCCATTTCATCAGCTATCGAAAGTATTACATTCAACATCTTAAATAAATGCTAATTTTGAAAGCAATCCGTCAAGTCTATAGGTAGAATCAGTGTCCTTCACATACTTGTTTTTGTTTTCCTGGGGACTCTATTTTGTCATTTGCTTTAAACAAGATACTTTAAAAAGTGATACAGTCTATTACGTTTAAAATCAGTAAGGGTATTAAAGAATTCATTTTGTGGAGTCTGATAAATAAGGAGGTAAGTGTTAACACTGAAACGACATCTACCTCTTCCTGGAAGTTCATTTTAATTTTAGGTTTAGATTTTTATTACATCACTGACACCATCGTTGGAAATGTTGATTGAGGAACATTTTAGCAAGGATATATTGTGATTTAAAAGCAGCCTTCTGCCTAAGGCACATTTTCTTTCCTATAAAATACACTCTGATTAGAAAATTGCCATTGTCTTTCAAATTTGGGAGTACTCAGGTTGATCTGTGGTTGGGCAAAACTAGCTCGCCTGCCAACTCTATTTATTTAGATAAGTTCAGTACTTTCACTTTGAAAATTTCTTTTGAGTTTGAAAAAAAAGTTTAAAATTATAGTCATTTTATAAAAATTGCTTCTAGCAAGCAAAAAAGCCAATGGAAAACCCATAATTTAAACAAGTACCTACATTTTATTTGCTCTCTGCTGCTGAGATTTAGAATCCCTTTCCATTTACAGTTTACTTTTCACAGAACATTATTAACTTTTTGGCTTCATACATGATCTTCTGTCAGATGCTTTTGATTTGTAATTTAGCAAAGTATAATAAACAGTGCAAAAGTCATGAAGTTTGCTCTGCATCCTGAGCTCTGTGGTAGGGAAAAATGTGATAAAATGTGTACCTTAAGTCTTGTTTGATGATCTCTCAAAGCAAGTTTGCCTTCTGGAAATAATTTCTGGGGTTGAAGAGCATGGTATTAACAGATTTAATGTGGCTATTCAATGGATTGGCGAAGTACTATGTGAGGTTTAACAAAATGAGAGAGACAAATTGAACATCAACAAAAGTTACATCTGTGAAGAATTAGAAATTTAATTAGAAAAAAGGCAAACTTAAAAGACCTCATTAACTAATCAGAAGTCAAAGTTACTAGTTGCGGATCCTTGAATTGAAATTCTAAGAAGTTCTGCTCTCTCTTTTTCTCTGTATTTTCACAACTCTGTCAGTACGCTACACTGGGTATTCTCTACAAAGAGTTTTAAAAAGCATTAAAGTGAAATGACTTCATTGTAATCTAAGATGACCATTTATAATGTTATGGGAAATATTTTTGCACTCCTAGGAGCATTTGAATTAAAAATACCAGATTAGGAGGAGACAAGAAACATACTAGGTTTATGGATGTAAGGCAGAGAATATGAGCTTACTGAATGCCTAACAGCATTTTTCTGAAAACCATGAAATATTTTGTTTTCTCTTTGAATGGAAAGGCGCCTAATTAATTATTTTTGCAGCACATTATGTTTTCAGACCTTGAAAACCTAGAACCTTCCAGAGATATTGGCAAACATAAGAGAAAACTAACGCCAATCAGAAATAGGTGTTCTTTTTAGATAAGTCATTACAAGAGTATGTTTTCTTACTGCACTGTAATCTTGTACTACACATAAAAAACTAAAAGCATGTGAAGTGTAGCATTTTGTAAACTGTAACTAATTTTGCTCACATCTGTGTCTAATTGTTGTCTGCATTCGCATTCTTGAGAGTAGATTTATTTTTCCTGGACCACGATGTGGATTCAGCTGACCAGCCTAAGTGAGGATTAGTTGTTTTAAAGTTATTTTGATTAAAGAGTCATTTTTAAAAACAGTAACACACAACACATGGTTTAACTAATCCTTGAGACACAAAAGAATATATCTGATGTATACTTAATGAAATGAAGATCATGGATACGGGTTCAAAAATTGTAGTGTACGAAGTACAGTAGAGACTGAGTCCAGCCAGCCTAAAAAAAAAAGTACGTTGTTGTGAAAATGCATTTTTTTCAGTGAGAAAGCGTGTTAGAATGATTCTTATTTTGAAGTTCATTTTTTTAATTAACAGATTGACTTTGCAATTAAATAGGATAGGTTAAACCTCAAATATAAATATAATCAAACTTTCAAAGTATACAAGGAAACTAAAATTAGGTTTTTAAGATGATACTATCTAGCCAAGGTTAAAATAGGAATGTATTTTAATATGTAACAAAGTATGTTTTACAAACTCTTTCACATAATTAAGCCAAGAGAGTTCTTAAAATTAAGTTAGTTCTCACCTATAATTTATTCCAGGTGTATAAAAGTGGAAAAAAAGAGAAAAAAAAGGAAATTTATCCTTGAGGTATATCGCTGCAGTTTCTAAAGGAAAACATTTCATCTTGTGTGAGAACATTAATTTCAAAAAAAAATCAGAAGCCAGTTATCACAAAGTGACCTATCTGTAGGCATTAAAATGAAACTTTTATTGAGTACTCAGGCATCTCTTTAAAATTATTTTTCATCCTGCACATATTTTAGAAAAGTATACCTAGAAATTTCGTGTAACATTATACCAAGATATTTAGACTTTAACGATGCTTTATTCTTGCCAAAAAGGTAGTACTTTTTAATTTCATAAATCATAATTAAAAAATAACAGGACTCAACAGAAGATGCTTGGCTGGATAACTTTAATGCCATTTGAGATGCTTCAGTTTTTTCATCTTTGTTCTGTAACCCTAATTGATGTCTGTTCCGGTTGAATGAAAATACACATCAAAGATTTGGAATTCTGAGTCATTTTAAACGTTATGCAGAATTCCCTTTACCTCCGAGGCAGGCGTTAGCCTGAGCTTGTGGGCCAGCAGCCCACCCTCACCTGAGCTTATCACCTGCTGGCAGTTTTGCTGTCTCTGGACGAAGGGCAGTGACTAGCAAAGCCTGCAAGCTAAGTTAGCTGTTCAGTGAAATGCCAAATACAGATTCATCTGGAGACAAAAGAGACCAGAACTCTGGCCAGCTGAGACACTGAATTGATTATTCAACTATCCATTCTCTCTCCTGGTTTAAAATGGGGAAAATTAAACCAAAAGCGAACGGCTTTTGCTATTTCACCAGGCAGTGATGGATTTCCCTGAATTTAAACATTCACTGAATTTTCAATTTGCTGGGGTACATGAGCACATTGCTCCACGATGGGACTTTGGGGAGGAGAACTTGCCTTTGCTATTTCTCGTTGAGTCCGGCACTGCCTGAAAAGTGGCCGAGAAGCCGTTTTGGTGAATGTTCAATAGTAAATATAGGAGAAAACCATCCCGATAAGGATAAGAACTGTCAGGTGTCAAAGGCATGGGTGGGAACTCTATTTCAGCTGGTGATAGCAGAAGATGAAAGATCTTCTGAGGATGCTGGAGGGTTAATGCTTGAACTACTGCTGTGAACCACACTCATTTTGCTAATAGCTATTTTTTTTTTCCAAGCACCTTGTCCAAGCTGCCTGAATAAGGCTGCTTTGCATGTTGATTGGGGGAGGGGTAATCCCGTTTGCAGCTGTCATAGGCCAGTGATGAATCACTATCCCGTCATTTGGCTGCCTTCCCCCCCTAACAAGGGGAGGAGGAGGGCAGACCTGGAGGAGGAAACAACAGTGGAGACCTCAACTTAAAGACAATATGCCTTTCACCGCTGCAGTATCCTCCTTTTTCTCTTTTGGTTAAAAGAGAGCATTGTAGTCCTGAGCCACGTGCTCTGTATAATTAAGAACTGACACTGAAGCAGAGTAACAACAGCTTCTAATTTTTTACCCCTGATCACAGGTGCAAACATCTCAAACCAGTTCAGATGTTGCTGTTTCCTCAAGTTGCAGGTAAGGATATCGTTGATATTTGACATTTGGGGAGATTACCTTTCTGTGACCCCCCCCTATCTATTTTTGTCTAGTATTTCTTAATTATTTCTATTAATAGCCTTGGTTGGAAATTACTTAACCATTTGTGTGTGTGCCTGTAAAAAATTGTTAAATATGTAGAAAGGGAAGAGGATCCTGGGTTTGAAAATGATTAGGGGTTCTAGTTTCTGGGGTTAGGAAAACTGTGAATGTGTCATGAGAATTAGGGGAGAAAAATTGGATTTTAAGCCATTTCCCATTTGAATCCAGAAGACTTGGGGAAGTCAAAACTCACTTTGGAAGTAAAACGGTTCATGTTAAGCCGTTTTAAACACTGACGTTTACAGTCAGTTTAAGTGCAGCCTCCAAATTAAAACGACTGGAGCTTTTATTGGCCTGGCGGGATGAACAGACAGTCTTAGCTTCATACATATTAACCCCCTTCCTTTTTCTTTTTTTTTTTTTCTTTTTTTTAGAAAAACACAAAGTTTAAAACAAAGTGAATGGGTCTTAGACTTTCAAACACTTGGCTGTCAGAAAACAGAACGGTATCTAGGTGTGTTTTTAGTCACTTTAAACAAATGCTCGCCTCTCTTCATTAGGAAAAGATGCAATATAAGTGAATGGCTCTGAAATTGTGAACATGAGTCGTGGCTTCTGTACCCTGTAGGGCATACGCAACTGCCGAGTGGAAGAACTTTCGGGGGGATTTCGCTGGTTTTGTGTTGTAAAAATGCCCAATTTGAGCAGGGAAGTGGCATTGTTCTTATTTCCCTGAGTGGGTGACAGCTGAGGTATTCTGACTACTCATGTTGCTGGGGACTCACTGTATGCTGGCCTGCTCCCTCCTCACTTGGGCAGGCTGTATGTAATCCACAAAGCAAACAAGTGAGCCGACATCAGGATGTTTTAATGCTGCATTTGTTTCAAGGGAGACAGAGGAACAATTAAGCAGTTTACCAGAGTAAACACATGCATCAGGGACAACTCATTCCCTGTCACTGGACTATAGGCTTCAAGTGTGGTATTTGGTTTGGAGACCCATTAAATTACAATTGGGCGGTAAATTATAAAGGAGTACCTAGTGCTAATTTATCAGATGAAAGAGATTCCATAGAAAAGTGATTTTTTTTTTTTCAATTTTACACTTTCGTCTTTTAGAAAAATAATGCCTTGGGGTTTTTTTCCCACCTAAAAAGAAAAGCATGATGGTCTGTTTTCTTTGATAATAAAAATAGATGGAATTGTCTCAATAGATCTTGGGACTTGATGAGCTATCGGAGGAGAGAAAAAGAGATTTAAGAAAAAACTCTATATGAATGTTTGGCTGAATAGGTAAGGCCAGTGACATCTTGTAATAGTACACGTTACATTTTCACTTCAGCCATCCTTTCATAACGTAAGACAAACTATTTTGAGTCGAAGAAGATAGATACAATGGGACTTTTGTGCGAATGTGTTTCAAAGAAGGTGTCAAGTCGTTAGCGCATTAAATAGTGGGGTTATGAATTTGGTACATCTGTCAAACGGAAGGCTTCTTGTCTTTAGGTCTATGGAAATGCAGGATCTAACCAGCCCGCATAGCCGTCTGAGTGGTAGTAGTGAATCCCCCAAACTCGATAACTCTCATATAAATAGTAATTCCATGACTCCCAATGGCACCGAAGGTGAGTGTCTGCCTTCTCACTGTTTACTTTGCACCTTGTTTCTTCATCAGTATACACTGTGTTACTAGGTGGTTATGACTTCAGTTGTCAAATCCATGAAACCACTGTTTTATTTCTTGTTTAGGTAATTTGACTTACGAATCAGTATCCACCCTTACTTAGGGACTGCATGTTACCAGGTTATTGTGACATTACACAGACTGGTTTTATTTCACATAGATGCATATGTATGCATGACATATTTAAGCTTTGAGTGTGTTTTTTCTTCTTGTTGATCGTTCTCCACAGCACAGTATCAATCTGCAATCGTTTTGCTCTATGAGCCATGAAAATTTGGATTATTTCCTTTATTTTACTTTCCCTTTGTTACTAAATATAACCAAATTTGTTTCAAGGCAACATTAGACTGGATTGTCTCTAAATATCAATAAAATAATTTGTGTGCCTAATGTTCTTGGGGCTTTGGCCACTGAAATATAAAGAAGTAAAAAAATACTTATTGTTTACAAATATATGACCTTACTTGGAAGATAACATGAAATTCATTTACTTTCTTAAAGATTAAGTATATACTTCAAACATAGTACTGTTACAATGATTTTTGTGTAATTAATACATGTGAATATTTATGTAAATTTCATGTAAATAGGAACGCCTACCTTAATCCATATATACCTAAGTCTAAACATAGAGGTAAAGCTATTTGTATCGTTAGCTGTCGTGCACGTTTATTTAGGTACTATACATATTTTTAAAACTTCATAGAAGGGTATGTTACATATTGCATTGTATTTATTTCTACTTTAGCCTACTGAAATATTCCTTCTTCACAGATGATATTTTTGCTTATTTATTCCTTACTAAGCCTTAGGACCTTGATGAACTTAGAACCTAAGTTTCACTAGAATTATCTACATTAGAGTTCCATCCATAAGCAAAACCCTTAACCATCATTTCTCAATCACCATGATGATCTTTCATCATAGTTCTTAAAAACGACAACAAAAAAAATCCCAAATGCCATAAACTTGTTCGTTTGGTGCAATATTCCCGTATGTGTGAGGGAAGCCTTTTGAAACTGATAATGATGTGAAATTTCTGGTAATGGATACAATGTAAAATCAGTTGTTTCTGATAGGAGATAACTTTTACAGCCTCCGTGATTGTTTTTACATGTAAGTCGTCTGTATTTTCCTTTTTGAGTAAATACCTTCATTTATGGAAAATGGTCCCTGTCAAAAGTAGAAACTTTGCTGACGTAGCAAAAAAAAATCTCTGAAAAAGGTTCCTTTACATGGGAAACTCTTTTCTGCCCATTTCGATAGGCAATCAAAAAGAAATTTCAGTTATGTATAGGAAAGTCATTCTAGCATTTAGGAAGATTTTATAGAGCAGATGAAATAAACACCAGCAGTCCTTTTTTCCTCTCCTTTGGAATTTGGCTTCAGGTGTGAGCATGACAGCTGCTGCAGTGTGGACTGGACCGGGTGTGTGCACAGACACACAGACCACTGCAGGGCCCTGGACCGGTAGGCCCCATGCCAGTGTCAGCGTGCAGGGCGGCCGCTGAGGGCAGCATCAGGGGACCAGAGGTGGAAACCTGTAACAGTCATTCTCATCACTGTGAAGTCCAAATAAGACAATCATTTAAAGTAACTTAAAAAAAAAAAGAAGCTCTAAGTATGTTATATTGTTTTGATTTATAGAATAGACCAATACATATTGGTAGGAGTAATTATGAGTTAATTTTCTTATATATGAAGACATGAAATAGGGGTAAGATGTTTTCATTTTGTCATCGTTTTACTGGCAAATCAACTCCTACAAAAGAAGAACCAGGCAATATTGAAACAGGGTACGTGTTGGAGACTGCCCCCTTGGATGGCTTTGTGTGAGTGATGCGTGGTTTGCTTTTTAAGGACATGTGAAATGATACTATTTCTGAATATTTATATTTCATAGCTTGATGTCATGTTTGTATTCAGTAATATGTACTTGATCAGATTTTTGCGTAACTAAAATAAATCCAAACTAAGAAAATGTTTTAGATAACTGCGTAATCTGCTGAACTATCAATTTGGGAAATACTTAGAAATTATTTCTCTCCTAAAAAAAAAAACCTCTTAGTTATCTTATGGCTTAGAAATGGATTTTTTTTAGACCTATTTCAGACAGGTACCCAGTTACTCACCTCACTCTGTTTTCGGGCATTCTTTACTGGTATACTTTGCAAAGGTTATGGTAGAAAGTGAAGTGAGAAGATATCAGTATAAATTATCCAAAGAATACATGAAATTTTAGTCAGTCGACTGGGGCATCAGTTTTACTTTAGTGTACAGTTTGAAAACATGGACCCAAACTTTCTTCACCACCTATGCTACATGTCTGTTCAGATGCAAACGATATCAGAAAGTTCTGGGTTATTATTAAGTTTGTGAATCGATTTATCATGCTGCTTACATGTTGCATAAGGCATTTGTGTCTTTTCTCTCAGTCACCACTAGAGGAGTTCAGCTTAAAAATGAGTGAATTCACAGTGGCTGACAAGCTTTCCTGGAATAGAATCATTATAGATTTTCCTATTCCTTCTTTGAAATCTTATTTATTTTGAAACCAGCAGTATTTACCAATGAATTAGAGGAATGAAAAAAACAAGAAATCCCTTAACTTTTTAAAAAGTGTTTAAAATATCAATCACCTCCCCTAGGTCCATAACAAGTATTTCTAGCTATCCCTGCCATGATGGATATTTAAGTGACTTTATTGCAGCCCAGTTGCAATGAGTCTCCTTAATTAGGTCAACAAAACTTCCATTGAGTTTACATAGTTGTTGGCCCTCCACCCACTTAGATAGGTTGTCTTCTCTCACCAGAGCCATTTTTTATTTCCTGCAGCCACTTGTTCCTATCATGAGGCTAAGAAAACATGAAAATCTCCTGTATCAAAAACCATAACTTCATCTGCAGAACAAACAAGAAGGGAATGGAGTGGAGAGGCAGAGAATATTAAGTTTCTTCTTAAGTTGGCTGCCAAATTATCATAAGACTCAGTGTTTGTAGGTTCTGTCCTCACAGGCTAGTGCCTATTTTCATGGTTCATCTAAGGGATAAAGACAGAAAGACACTGAGCTGCAGCCTCACATATTGTGCTTTTCTCCTTCCTAGTTGAAATGTTCTTTAGTGAGATTCGTTGTTTGAATGTTTCAGATTTCAAAAGTTTCAACTCTTCATATTTGTATATTCTATTCCAACCTCTCTGGGAGTTGTTATTGTTGCAGTGAACTGTGGGTTTCACCCAGTTTATACATCTTTGAACTAGAAAACATAAAGAGGCAAAAATACAAAATAGTATAAATGAATGCTTGACTTGCATTAAGAAAAGCACTGTTAGAAGTGATATGTCTCCAGATGAGTTAATAACTATTTTAGATTACTGTTCAATAATTAAAGCTTGACCTGGAGAGACTGATGGAATGGTTATGGAAACATCAGTGGTGGCTTTCCTTTTATAACTGTTTTCTTCTAGTCTTTTCGTCTTTCGGGACAGAATGGAAGAGGAATTTCTTATTAGATTATTAAAGCTTAATTTTTAAGACATAGGCTCTTGGGTGGTGATACTCCTATTAGATAAATATGAGCGTCGGACCTGAGAGGATTTCCAGTGTGTAGGTATACGTTCCGGCCTCTCTTTGGTAGAGGCTGCGTGTTGACGTTTGTGTTGTGTCAGTGTGAGACGTAGTTGGGAAACGTTTCTTCAGAAGGACCTAGGGCTCCAGCAGTAAAAGGATTTTTATTTACGTACCTAATTAAGGCCTTGTTTGCAAAGCAGTGATTCTTTCCATCTTTGTTTTTTCTGCTTGTCTTAAATCCACGGGAGCATAAGATTGGTCGGTTCGTATATTGCTAGTGTGAGTGTTTATTTTTGGTTGTCTAGGGGTGAGGAGTGGTGAAGGGCAAAAAGGAGTTGTGAGCAAGCAGAACTCAAAGCTCTCATTCTGAGTTTTCTTGATTGTAAATTTAGAGGCAAACTCAAGAAGAGGCTAAACTTGTCTTAAAGCAGAGGAATTTGTCTTGAAGTGACATAAAACCAGATGCAACTGGAATCTTCACTACAAATAGGGTTTCAGGGATTCTGATGGTAATTCAAGTAGTAATTTTGAATTGGTATATCAGATTTCCCAGATGATAAGAGATGCAATCTTGGATTAGGTGGTTAAATTTTCTGCATTTTAAGACTGATTTAGTTGTGTATTTCATATTTTAGGCTGATAGGTTAATTCAATTTTACAAATTTCTATTATCAGAAGTTATTTGAAAGTTGCTTTATCCTTTCTACAAAGCTTAGAATGCAAACAAATTGCCAGTATCTTGAATTTGTTTTCCTCACTGTAATTTTAATTTCGTAAAATACAGTTATAGCCAACTAGAGTATTTTTAAGAACTCTTACTTACGAAAAATATGTCAACTGGAGTGAATGTGTATAACATTATGGTTTGAGGCTACATTTTAAAAGCTATATTTATATATTTGTGGTCAAATTTTCTGTTGTCAGTAGAAAAAACGGTAATCTAATTTTATTGTTGTTTACATTCTGTACATGATTTAGTTTCTGGAAGATGAAGGGACATTGTGAGTAAAGGAGTTTCTAAGTGACATTTTTAGAATCTGTCTGTAGCCACAGAATTGGCCTCTTTTAAATTGTTCTTTAGCAAAAGCTGTGAAAGGATGAAAAAAATAATTTGTTAGGATTTAATGTTTGCGTATACAGTGTATGAGAATAATTTTCACATGCCTGTTGGTAGTTAATGAAAATAATAGCTAATTTTTAAGAATAACTTATTATTAGTCACTAAGCTGACTGTTCTCTATGATTCGTTTCTTTCGTCTTCAGAAAATCCTTGGAGATCGCCAGCATAGTGGTTGAGACACTGGGTTTGAATCCCAGCTCCTTTTGCTGGCTGTGTGAGCTCAGGCACGTTAACTTCTGTGTGGCTCAGTCTCATCTGTGCAGGGGGGATAACAGCAGGTCTCATATCAGGCTTGCTGTGAGGATGATAAGTAAAACTTGTAACACACTAGGAACTTACTAAGTGCTCTGTGAATTTCTAGACCATATATAGATAATATCCCCTTCCAGAGTACCATTATTGTTTCATGTACAATAAAACTGAGTCTCCGAAAGTTAAATGCCAAGTTGAAAGACACATGATTTGTAATTGGTACCACTGGTATCTGACCTGGTATTTGAATCAAGTTCTATTTGAGTCCAGAGCCTGGGTTTTCAAATCACTGTATCACTCTAGGGAGAGAATACATGATTCCACCATCTGCCAATACCTTTTCTAATACCTTCGTACTAAACATTGGTACCTCCACTGTCCTCGTGACTGGAGAACACTATTCTCTAGCAAACAGCAGAGCTGTAAAAGGACCAATGGCAAAGGCTTTGATGACAAAAGGACTTCATTATAAGGACAACTCCCCAGGGTAGTCATACTCTGCTTTTTAAGTTCTTTTGTGCATGAGTGTGTGAGATTTCTTCCTTGTGTCGTGTGCACATAGCATATTGCATCAATAGGTTAACTTCTAGGGGATTGTCTCTTACTAGTTTTCATTTTCAAAGCTTTAGACTTAATTATAATTCCACCAGCCGTCCATCTATGTTAAGCCTCTCTGGGATCAAACGGAGTTGGGAAGTCATCTCTGCTTTTCATTATAATAGTCATTATTATATGCACATTTGGATTGAAGCAGTATTACTGTGAAATTTTAAAAGTGGTTGCAGTTTTGCTACTGCTCAGAGTAAGTCTTTTCGGCCTCAGAAAATATTTTGAAGTGGGTGATGAATTTGGTCACATTTCTCTTGACTTTAAGAACCAGGTTATAGTAACCAAGCAAAACTCAAAGAAGAAGCTTAAATGGCATTTGTTGGGGGCTCCATAGGAAGAGCAGTTTCCAAAGCCATAAGTTGGGAACATGCGTGCTACATTCTAGGAACAGGAGGAGAGAGAATGACAGGGAGTGGAAGAGGTCAAGTGGGAGGAATAGAGGGTTGGCATGTGTAGGGCTTGCAGGTTGGCAAACATACTCTAGCCAATTACATATCACTAACTGTATCTTTCATAGTAAGAATAGGAACTATAATACTGCCTGAAACTAGGCTCAGAGTTTCTAGAGGGCCAGGCTTCTTGATAAACTAATGACTCGATGTAGACAGTTTTCATCTACTCCCAATATCTAATAGTTCAGAGAATTACAGTTCTGGGGCACCTCTCCCCTAGCTGGGCCAGAACTTTCATTGGAACAGAAGTATGTATAACTTCCTAAGGACATCCTATCTCTGGGAGAAACTTTGGTTTCCCCCAGAGGGACGTGCAGACCTTTAGTGAGTGCCAGTATTTAGGCCAATCCTTATCGCTTTGGTCATGAATTCCCTGATTTAAGTAATTTCTAATTTCTTAGGATGCCCAAGGATGTTTTGGGGTGAGCAGTATATAGATAAAAGTGGTGTGTGTGTGCGTGCACGCGTGCGCGCTTATTCTCACCTTGCTTACTTGGAATAAGGTCCAAGAATAATTCATTCTCTTCTTTTTGCCTCCAAACTTACAATATAATAGAAAGAATATATACAGAATTGTAAATTTTCTATTTTTCCCTTTTCCCTTTAGGTAGGAAGAAGTCATCTGTCACATAGACATCCTCAAAGACTGCTAAAATATTGCCTTTACTAAAAGAGAACATAAATTTTGAGAAGCTAATCGAGGATTTACGTTAAGCTTTAGGACGGCCAAGTAGTTTATAACTAAAAGCTTACTATGATTATGTACAAGGTAGTTTGCTGGGTTTGCAGGTTTTTCAGTTCTATTTCATGCCTCCAGTATCCCATTACACTGAAAAAGGTGGGTGAACTCTACCAGACACATTCCAAGGAGTATTTTAAAGTGCTCCCTGTAATATAGGACAGAGACATTTTTTCTTTCATAAGATTAATCTAAATCAAAATCTAAAATATTTCCTTGTTTTATCACTGCATCTATTACTGATAAGGGGAATTTTGTGTGGGGAGAATACTGTTTTAGCAAAATAAGGACTATGAACTGAATAGACTAAGTTCTTACTATCTATTTAAGGATTTCTTTTATTCCCTCCACCTACCTTATTTTATTTTATCCTAACAAAAGTTAGGGTAGCTTTTCTGCACCTCATTTTAAAGAGTTTAAGTGATTATTCTATGCTCCCACAGCATATTATCTGTGTTGGAAAAGAGATTCAAAGGCATGTCAGGCTAATTTTAAAGGCTGCATCCTTTACACTCAAAAAAAAAAAAAAGGACTTCCTAATAGCCTAAAAACTTAGCACTTACTGAAATACTTAACCTGCCTTAAGAAGTTTTTATGTTACTTTATCTAAGATTATTACCCGTTGAAGGAACTACAGCTTCCATTTATATGTGTGTTTCACCTAGTAGAGGCTCACGGGTCCCTAAGGCAGGGATAAGTCTGTTCACTGTTGTGTCCTTAGCAGATGGCAGAAGGCTTGGCCCTGAAAACAGTCAACAAATATTTGTTATTGCATATTACTAGGTAAATAATGCAGGTGAATGATTCCAAGAGGAGGCTCACTAATTTTATTTACAAAGCATTAACAGATTCAATAAGTAGCTAAAGCCCATTTTGCAAATTTTTGAAAATGATCATTGTACAGACCAATTCCTACAGTAGCCATAGGCCGTCCATCCAGAGAACATCCGCAGTCAGCATTGCTGCTGAGTTTGAATTTGCTCCACAGGAACTAACTTGCATTTGATATGTACTAATTAACTGTTTTATAAATGGAAACTTCCACTTGGACTCAGTATTATTCAGCAGCGATGAATTAACTTTCACATAGTCCAAGAAACAGCTGAATGATAAAAAGATCAAGCAGTTAGCACACTTGGGTTTAGTATCCTTACATAGATGGTAAGGAGTCATGATTGGAGGTCAACATTTTTAAGGTGGGGAAAAATTGCAGGAGCAAGGATGTATACACACCGCAGTGAAAAGAATATACATATCATGTAAGAATATATATCGTGCTATATATCCACTATTGCCTTGTTAATTCAAGAAATAGTTATTGATTGTGTCTAGAAATTTACCAAATACCATTCTTGCCAAGGAGAAGTTCACGGTCTACTGTGATTGGCAGACCAATAATCAGATGACCACCATACTTGATGCTCAGGGCTGTATTCTCCAGAGGAGGAGGGATGCCTAAGCATGACTGAGGTGATCTAGGGATGGTTTCTGCACACTGGTAATGCTTAAACTGAATCTTGAAGGAGAGGTAGAAAACCACTGGATGCCAAGCCAGAAAGGCAGAAAGGGAGGCCATGGATTATTCAGGTGTAGCAAAGCCATCCCTAATCCCGGGGGCTGTGGGGGGGGGGGGTGCGGGCAGGGGGGTGTTGAGAGACATGGCAGACAGATGATGAATGGCCTTATGTACCAGGTTCAGGAGTTTGGATTCAATCCTGTAGGAACTGGGTGACCTGAAGGCTTGCAAATAGGAGAGTGATGTGATAGAGTCTGTGTCTTGCAAATACACTTAGGTAGTACTTTGAAACTCTATTCAGCAGGTGGTAGGTGGGGAGAAAAGACTCCAGGTGAGACGTTATGAGGGCATTTTTATCTAAAATCATGTACTTATTTATATATTTTTATTTCAGCACAAATTTCTATTTGATACTTGCCTTAAGGAAAGCAGAGAATGGATAATATTTAAAATATATCAGAGCAGTATTGCATGATCATGAGAGGGTGGATTTTGCAGTCAGACTAACCTGGGCTTAAAAAGGTCAGTTTAGGGCTTCCCTGGTGGCGCAGTGGTTGAGAGTCCGCCTGCCGATGCAGGGGGCACGGGTTCGTGCCCCGATCCAGGAAGATCCCACATGCCGCGGAGCGGCTGGGCCCGTGAGCCATGGCCGTTGAGCCTGCGCGTCTGGAGCCTGTGCTCCGCAACGGGAGAGGCCACAACAGTGAGAGGTCCGCGTACCGCAAAAAAAAAAAAAAAAAAAAAAAAAAGTCAGTTTAACAATGTAACTGACATGTGGGTTTTGAGAGACACAAGAGCAGGGGGTTGGGGGAAGGCTGGGAAGCCAGGATGCTAGCCCTGCCCCTTACCACTTAGCAAGTGTGATGCCCTTTATCTCTGCTTCCTGGTCTGTAAAATGAAGAGAATAATAGTACTGACCTGTAGGGGTGTGAGGATAGTTAAATGAGTGGGTAAAGCACTTACAACAGTCTGACTCCTAGGAATTACTTAACCATTGGCTGTTTTTGTTGTTACTGTTATTGTCGTATATGATCTCTGAGCCTCTGCTTTCCCCACTGTAAAAATGGGGGTTATACCTTTTTCACTGGGTGTATTTCACCTAGTAGAGGCTCAAGGTTCTTTAACGGCAGGGACAGACCTAAAATGCTACGCACAGTCACTGCCATACTATATGCTCAAAGAATAGCAGCTATTATTAAAGAATAATACATGTTATATATTTTTAAGCAAACATATGGCTACTGCATGCTGGCTGGCTACTGCAGTGTTTCCATGGAAAGAGAAGATGTTTCCTTCCCTTGTGAGATCTGCACATCTCTTAATAGCCTTTGCAGGTACTCTGAGTACCTGTGGTACTCAGTAAGTACTTTCTCAATTAATACACAGAGAGTAGGATTTAGTTCTGGGTGCTCCTGTGATTCGGTGAAGAATGGGAAAAGGTATGATCTGAGATGTAAATTTGGTAGGTTGATTACATTTTAGGCAAGTAAACCATTTTTCCAGATTGATATGATTGAGGTTATGAACCCAAGCCAGCTCATCTGCTTCCAATCTTCATACACTAGTTTATTTTACCATCCGCTAATTTGCAACATACAGTGATACACTTTTGTTCAATGCCCTGCTCTTCTGGGACTTTTCTATTGCTGTGCCCTTCACTGATTGTTCAGATCTCCATCAGAGGAATGATTAAGGATGATAAAACCCTAATTGGACAACGTTTGATTTTTCAGTGGTTTCATAAAAGGTATGGTAATCAAAGAAATTTGAAACCTAATTGTGTGACCTTAGGCTAGTTTTTAAACGTCTTTAAGCTGCAGTTTCCTCATCTTTCAAATGTGACAATTATAATAAATATCTCATGATGTTGCCACGAGAAGCAAATAAGCTATTGCGTATAAAGTGCTTAGCACAATGCCTGGCATGTGGTAAACGCTCAATATATATAAGCTATTTTTAAAGTGACTACTCTTCCACGTGAAAATTCTATGTAAATATTGCCTAGGCCATAAATTGAGACTGTTACATTGCTAACTCAATTCTTAAAATTGGAACAACCTTTTCAGACCGTGGTGCCATGTTTCCATTCTTATAACACACTAAAAATGTTTAGATCCCACTTTGACATCTAAATGTAGGTATCTGTTAAACGTCATCAAATGGCACATTTAAGATTTGTGTGTTTCATTATGTATATTTTACTTAAAAGAAAAAAGGACCATAAACAAATATGAACTCTAATGATACGAGCGCTGAAGTGTTTTGGGGAACTATATTATGTCTGCAGCTTATTTTTAATGCGTGTAGAATAAGGTGGTTTTATGAGGAATAGATGTGGGAAAGTAAATAGATTAAAATGTTAATGGTGAAATCCTGGTGGTAGGTTTCTGGCTGTTCACTGTATAATTCTTTCAACTTTTCAGTATGTATGAAAATTTTTTGTAATAAAATATTGGTGAAAAAAATGAACCTCAGATACTTAAAGTGTCCCAGGAAGGAAACATTTATTTAGTTTTCACTGCGTACAAAGCACTCTGCCAGGTTCCAGCACATATACAATGAAGTATGACACTACCTCTGCCTTTAAAAGCTCACAGTCTGGTTGGGGGAGATAAGACTTTTTAAAAATTTTGGCAAAAACTGAAAGATCATGTTGTGTCAATTAAATTATGAAGGCAGAGATTTCCAGTCCGTGGCTTAGAGATCCCCAGGAGTTGCAGAGCTAGTACTGAAAGTCAGCAAGTTCTGTGCAAAGAGCTCTGTCGGAAGGATGAGGAAATTAATAGGTCACATCCATCTTTAACTCTTTTTCACGTACGGACGTTCTGTTATGTTTATGAAAATATAAATTTTCTTGTCCGAAAATTCACAGTAGGTTTTTGTCATCGGGTACTTTCTCCATCAACAGATTAAAAATAGGCTATCATTTGGGTTCTGAAATGTTTTGGTGTTAGAAAGAGGGCTTCATTCTCAAGAAGGTTAGAAGCCACTGATCTAAACAAAAGTGCTCTCAGAGTTCAGAGAAAAGAGCTCTTCAGCTTGCTGAGGTCTGGCCAGGCTTCAAGAAGGAGATGGAATCTGAGCTGAGTGTTTGGGAAATGGGTAGAATTTGAATAGGTTGAGAAGGGATGGAATGCATTCTAAATGAGGGACCAATACGAACAAAGGTAGGATCATTTGGGAGACTGGGAGGAGACCAGTTGAGCTGAAGAGGAACTGATAGTAGATAAGGTTGGAAGAATCATCTAGAGCCAAACTAGGAGGTGGAGGACCCTGAATACTAGGCTAAGGAATTTGGACTTTATCCTGGAGCCAGTAGAGAAGCCACTGAATATTTTGAGTGAGGGATTGATAGGGTGCAAGTGTTTTAGGTATGAATCTGGCAGCAGTTTCAAGGATAGATTGGATTGAGGGAGAGATGTGCAGCAAAATGGAGGCTCATCTGATCTGCCAAGATTTCGTGTGTTAGAAACCTGAGCTTGTGTGGCAAGAATGAGAATTGCCAAAAAAAAAAAAAAAGTAAAAAGAAAGTGAAATCGCAGGAGACATTTTACTGGAGCAGCTGTCACTTACCAAGTATCACTTCTTTTACCAAAAAAAGTCAACTAGTCCAGACCTCGACGTAAATCATTGCACAGGGCTACTCCAATATGCTATACTTTCTGTGAATAATGAGTTTTGAAACTGAATAACATTTCTTGTTGGCTGTGTATACCCTTAAGTTCCAGTTTAGTCTAGGTATGTTGGTTTGGTTTTCATAAGGTTGTATTGCTATTTTGTAGAGTTAATATTTTTCTACTCTCTTTTAAGAAAAAGAGGATGACTTTAAATTTTTAGAGGAATAATAATCATATTCCAGACTGTGATACCTCATTTTCCAAATGGGTATTAACCAAAGGTAGATATATACACTTTTAGATAAAGAAGAAAGAGTTGAATGGCTGCTTATAATCTTTAATTTATTAATTCAATCATATGTCTAAAATAAGATCTATAAAATATATGTTTGGGAATATTGCTATCTTGCACTTTCATATTTCATGTAACAATTTTATCCTGTTTACATATGCATTTGGTATCCCTTGATGCCACTTTTTGAGTCATTGGACACATTTTTAAAAAACATACATTTCCGGGCTTCCCTGGTGGCGCAGTGGTTGAGAGTCCGCCTGCCGATGCAGGGGACACGGGTTCGTGCCCCGGTCTGGGAAGATCCCACATGCCGCCGAGCGGCTGGGCCCGTGAGCCATGGCCGCTGAGCCTGCGCGTCCGGAGCCTGTGCTCCGCAGCGGGAGAGGCCACAGCAGTGAGAGGCCTGTGTACCGCAAACAAAACAAAACAAAAACAACCCCCATACATTTCCACTTTGGCCTCATGGTTTGAGCAGTCATTAAATCTGTGAGTGATACTATCATTGAATCCAAACTATAACTTAATATTATGATGGTTATACTTTTGTCTTATAGGTTATTTGTCATCTGTACAGCATAATTGAATCTCTTTAAAGGGCTTTTTAAGGCTTACTTACAGCAATATCTAACATTTGTCTTGGGCTGATCATGCCCCACAAATTATTATTAAATCTTTGTGACTTATTTACCTCTCTTTTTACTGATTCAGGAAGGGTTCTCTCTAAACACACAAAAATTCCAATGATTGATATTCCTTTATGCGAATGTATCTTCTCCAAAGAGTACTTTGCTCAACATAACATGAGGGGCATGTGTCCTGTAAGTGAGAGGCTTTACAGGAACCTGCACATACGTTGACAGAGTGATAATTTGGGAAGAATAAAATGTAATCTTCTGTGTGATCATACACAGTGTGTTTAATTGCCTTATGCAGTATGCCTAGTGGTATGAAGTCAGTTGTAATCTGTTTTTTAAAGTCAGTTGTACGTTTTTACCTTCATCCATTCCTTCAGTGAATATTGTGTTCCAGCTCTGTGTCAAGCATGGTGCTATGTTCTGTAGAGATATAAAAAGCTGGAGTTCCTCTCATGAAGAAATTTATAATATATTCAAACGGATAAGACTGTGAAATGTAAAATGAGGTTGAGTAGGATATGTGTTCTAAATGAGGTACAAGCTCAAGGAAAAGAAGAATCACCCCTGAGTAGCAGATTAGGCAAGACTTCACACAGCAGGTGGGACATTGGTTTACGGGAATTTGTAGAACCTTTAATGTCAGAAGGAAAGGCACTAGCCATACTGTGGATTTGAGGAAGGATTAAACATACAGTAGACCAGTTTGGTTTAAATGTTGACTGTATATAGGGACATGTGGTTCTTTGTCTGTAAAAGGGAGATAATAAGTGTCACACAGGAAAGTTAGGACAATTAGATGTGACCTTATATTTTGTAATATTCTTATATTCTTGTAAGTTACCGTTTGTTATACAAATGTAAAATGTGTATGGAAGAACTGGCAAGGAAAGGAAAAAATAAAAGTATAAAAAGCTTGGTCTTAGAGTATAAGAGGGCCTTATGAATACGATAAAGGAATGGTAACTTAATTTGGGAGAAAATGGAGAGCCTGCTCTTAGACCTCAGAGCCAGGAGTGACTCGCTCAAATCTCGGCTAAGGAAAGATAAGTATCTCTGCTCAAAATAGAGTAGAGACTGAAAAGCAAATTGGTCAGCTTTTCCAAGAGAAGAGGTATAAGGTAATTAGGTTAGTGGCTGTGAAATTAGGGGGGGAAATGGTTGTAAAGAGTGGAATGGTAGAAATGATAGACTTGGCAATGGAGTGTGAGGAATGAGTTGCTGGGAGGAATCAGGGTGAAAAGGAAACTTTCTGTCTAGGTGGCACGGCCATTACAAAGGGATAGAATGAGGAGTTTGCGTTTGAGCAGGTTGATTTGACCTTGATCCAGGCAAGGGCCTTGCATAATTGGAATGTGAAGATTGGTCCCTGTGATAAAAGTTGTGCATGTGGATAGAGATTTGAGAGTTGTCTACGTGAAGGAGATTTTTTTTTTAATTGTGGAAAGACATAACTGTGAGGGACAATTTAGATAGATGAGGAGGTAGAATTATAGAACCACAGAGTAGGAAAAGGAAGAAAATCCAGAGAAGAAGACATATACAGGTTAAAAAAGGGAAACACTGCTGTGTTGTGTTGGTCAATGATGAGAAAAGTGTCAGAGGAAGGCCCACTCCACAGAAGAATTAAGGAAAATCAGGATGGAAAAAGTTTGCATCGGGCAATTAGGAAAATCCTTTCAGTAAAATAGTAGCTATAAAGGGATGATACAAAGGATTAAAGACAGAGTAGATATTAAGGACTTGAAGGCAAACTTTCAGAAAACTTCGTGATGAAAGAAGGCAGAGAGGTAGATCATGCTTGAGAGAAGTTTGTTTTAAAATCAGGGCAGACCTGCCTTATTTATTTATTGGATTTTTAAAAATTTTTTTATTGGAGCCTAGTTGATTTACAATGTTGTGTTAGTTTCAGGTGTACAGCAAAGTGAATCAGTTATACATATATCCACTCTTCTTTAGATTCTCTTCCTGTATAGGTCATTACAGAATATTGAGTAGAGTTCCCTGTGCTATATAGTAGGTCCTTATTAGTTATCTATTTTATATATATGTCAATCTCAATCTCTTAATATATCCCTCTCCCCTCTTTCCCCCTGGTAACCATAAGTTTGTTTTCTACATCTGTGACTCAATTTCTGGTTTGTAAATAAGTTCATTTTTACCCTTTTTTTAGATTCCACATATAAGCAATATCATATATTTGTCTTTCTCATGCTGACTTACTTCACTCAGTATGACAATCTCTAGGTCCATCCATGTTGCTGCAAATGGCATTATTTTGTTCTTTTTTTATGGCTGAGTTATATTCTGTTGTGTATATATATCCCACATCTTCTTTATCCATTCCTCTGTTGATGGACATTTAGGTTGCTTCCATGTCCTGGCTATTGTAAATAGTGCTGCTGCCTGTTTTTAAAATTAGGGGAAGTAGAAGGAAGTAGTCCCTCGAGATGGAACGATTGAAGATGTTGAGACCAAACAATCAAATATTGGAGCATTGTTGCAAAGAAGGTATGGACGTGGCGTAAGAATAAAGGTATAAAATTTAAACGCTGCTAGAGGAAAGAAAACCTCTATTGATATTCATCAGTGGGAAAATGGGAAATGTTGTAGAAAGATCATTGAAAGATTTAATGCAGCTTCTACATTCTTTATAAAATAGTTGGCGAGGACATGTGCTAAAGAGGATGGGGGTTAAGGTGCGGTTTGGAGTGTTGAGTAAAGTAGAAAAGACTTGATGGAAACTTTCAGGCAGTAGAAATGGAAAGGTGGGATTGTCAAGCAACAGGATGACTCAGAAGAATACAGAAAGCATACATTTTAGTGGATTCAGTTAGCGGGTGAATTGTGGTCTCCTCTCCTATGCTCAGTCAGCCAGCACAGAGCCGAAGAGTGAACAGTAAGAGATTGCCAATCCCGAGAATGGAGCTTGGCAAAAAAGATGCTTGGAAAAATGAGGTGACGCTTGGGATTCTAGGGTGGGAGTTCTGGGTTCCAGACTGGGCTGGTGTGGTTGGAGTGGGAGAATGGATAGGGGTTTGGAAAGGCGGGATATTCTGAGGAGCATTAAGAGCTAGTCCAGCAGAAGTGAGCAAATGAAAAAGGTAAAAGGTGGTGTTATTTAGAGGCAGTGCAGTTCTAGGAAGTGGTGTCGCTGAAGTATTTAATTACCAAAGCGGAATGAAAGTAAATCTCATTGAAATAGAAGAGAGAAAGGAATCATAAAGAGTAGTAGAGGGATAATGAACAGAGTTTGTAAAGTCCTGGAGCATTGAAGTAGGAAACAAAATAGAGAGGAAGACCGAGCGTGTGCCAAGCAAAGGCAAGCTATACCGTCACAGTTAGAAGCAAAGTTATAAGATGAGCTTAGATACTACCTGGGGAGGATCTACGGCTTACCCAGGCTGGTGCCTTTGCTGCAATCCTGGGCAAATTCTTTTTTTTTTTTTTTTTTAAGAAGATGTTGGGAGTAGGAGTTTAATTTATTAATTTATTTTTGCTGTGTTGGGTCTTCGTTTCTGTGCGAGGACTTTCTCTAGTTGTGGCAAGCGGGGGCCACTCTTCATCGCGGTGCGTGGGCCTCTCACTACCGCGGCCTCTCTTGTTGCGGAGCACAGGCTCCAGACGCGCAGGCTCAGTTTGTGGCTCACGGGCCTAGTTGCCCTGTGGCATGTGGGACCCTCCCAGACCAGGGCTCGAACCCGTGTCCCCTACATTAGCAGGCGGATTCTCAACCACTGCGCCACCAGGGAAGCCCCTGGGCAAATTCTTAACACAGAGGCCGGCTCCCAGTCCATCAGGCACAGCTGTCCTCTGGGGGAGAACGTGCTTTAACTGCCCTCTTAATTTATAGTGAGAAATATAGCTAAACAAATGGACTGGGTACTTATCTCCTCTGATCAGCCTGTCATCTTCCTGGAGATTATGTGACTGCAACATTCAGATTATAATGAGAAGTTGCTTGATGAGCAAGGAATCATGGTATGATGGGTTCGTTGGATGATCTTTATAGCTAAAGTCCCCAAGCTCCAATGATCTGATAGCTCTGTCTCCAGTTAAATTTATGGTGAACAAATACAGGGTTCTCTTTTCCATGGGCCACTAAGCAGTGCTGGAGAGAAATGCCCACATTTTCTCCTGGAATCCTCTATCACAATTGCTATGTTCACCATCCTCCCACTAGCCTGTTTCTTCAGAAAGATTGTAATGACTGAGGTATATGTTTTCTTTTTTTTTTTTAATTTTTAAAGGTTACTTTCCATTTACAGTTATTACAAAATATTGCCTATATTCCTCATGTTGCACAATACATCCTTGAGCCTATCTTATACCCAGTTGTTTGTATCTCCCACTTACCCACTCCTATATTGCCCCTCCCCCCCCAGTGGTACCCACTAGTTTGTTCTCCATATCTGTAAGTCTGCTGCTTTTTTGATATATTCATTAGTTTGTTGTATTTTTTAGATTCCATATATAAGTGATATAGTATTTGTCTTTCTCCAACTTATTTCACTTAGCATAATGTCCTCCAAGTTCATCCATGTTGCTGCAAATGGCAAAATTTTATTCTTTTTAAGAGTGAGTAACATTCTATTGTGTGTGTATATATATACATATATCACATCTTCTTTATCCGTTCATCCATTGATGGACTCTTAGGTTACTTCCATATCTTGGCAATTATAAATAATGCTGCTGTGAACATTGGGGTGCATGATCTTTTCAAATTAGTGTTTTCATTTTTTTCGGGTACATACCCAGGAGTGGAATTGCTGGATCATATGGTAGTTCTATTTTTAGTTTTTTGAGAAACCTCCATACTGTTTTCCACAGTGGCTGCACCAGTTTATATTCCCACCAACAGTCTACAAGGCGTCCCTTTTCTCTACATCTTCTCCGTTTGTTATTTGTGTTCTTTTTGATGATAGCCATTCTGGCAGGTGTGAGGTGATATCTCATTGTGGTTTTGACTTGCATTTCCCTGATGATTAGCAGTGTTGAGCATCTTTTCATGTGCTTGTTGGTCATCTGCATTTCCTCGTTGGAAAAATGGCTAGTTCTCCTGACCATTTTTTTAAAATTGAAATATAGTTGATTTATAATGTTGTGTTAGTTTCTGCTGTACAGAAAAGTGATTCAGTTATACATATATACGTATTCTTTGTCATATTCTTTTCCCTTATGGTTTATTACAGGATATTGAATATAGTACTGTGTGCTGTACAGTAGGACCTTGTTGTTTATCTATTTTATATATATAGTAGGAAGTGGATGGACCTAGAGTCTGTCATACAGAGTGAAGTAAGTCAGAAAGAGAAAAACAAATACCGTATGCTAACGCACATATATGGAATCTAAAAAAACAGTACTGATGAACCTAATAGCAGGGCAGGAATAAAGACACAGATGTAGAGAATGGACTTGAGGACACAATGGGGGAAGGGGAAGCTGGGATGAAGTGAGAGAGTAGCACTGATATATACACACCACCAAATGTAAAATCGATGGCTAGTGGGAAGCTGCTGCATAGCACAGGGAGATCAGCTTGATGCTTTATGACGATCTAGAGGGCTGGGAAAGGGAAGGTGGGAGGGAAGCTCAAGAGGGAGGAGATATGGGGATATATGTATACATATAGCTGATTCACTTTGTTGTACAGCAGAAACTAACACAACATTGTAAAGCAATTATACTGCAATAAAGATATAAAAATAAAAGAATAAACAAATGGTACCTAATTAAACTAAAAAGCTTTTGCACACCAAAGGAAGCCATTGACAAAATGAAGACAACCTACTGAATGGGAGAAAATATTTGCAAATGATATGACCCATAAGGGATTAATAGCCAACATATATAAACAGCTCATACAACTCAACATCAAAAAAACAAACAACCCAATTAAAAAATGGGCAGAATTTGCAGCAACATGGATGTGGACCTAGAGATTATCATACTAAGTGAAGTAAGTCAGAAAGAGACAAATACCATATGATATCGCTTACACGTGGAATCTAAAATATGACACAAATGAACTTATTTACAAAACAAAAGCAGACTCACAGACATAGAAAACAAACTTATGGTTACCAAAGCGGAAAGGGAGTTGGAGGAGAGGGATAAATTAGGACTCTGGGATTAGCAGATATGTTTACTTAATATAATCATGATTTAGTCCTTCCTCTTGAGTCACCGCCAAGTTACCGTGATTTGATTTTGGCTGTCCTGAGGCAGTTGCCCTAATGGTTGATCTTAGACAAGTCACTTAGCTTTAGATTATTCTAATTTACTTTTCAAAGGGTAAGCTTAACTTTAGTGTGAAGTTTGTAACAGATTCTGTCCCAGAAGAAACACTTTGATTTCTCATAATTACTTTAATAAAGACACTCTAATGATAGAAGTAGCTATAAAAACATGGCCTCTGGACCTAGCACAGTGCTGAATGATTTTTAAGCATTTATCTTTTTTAATCTTCTCGTGAGCATGTTATCCCCACTTATAGAGAAGGAAGCTGAGGCACACAGAAGTTGAGTAATTTTTCCAGGTTCATACTGTTAATAGCAAAGCTAGATTGAACTTCAACTGATAATTCCAAAGCTGGTGCTTTTAACTCTTTATTCGTTCATTCATTTATTTATTATGTATTTTAACTCTGTTCCTTATTGCTCCCTGGTACTATTCCCCAGGAGAAAGGCATTCAGGGTAGGTAGGTATAATACTGCTGCTACTAATGATGATGATAAATATAGTTTCAGTTCCTTATTTGTATCAGGTACTTTACATACGTTTTTATGGATCCTTATTGCATTTCTATAATATAGATATTTTCTTTGCTTGTGATGAGAACTTTCAAGATGCACCCTTCTAGCAACTTTCAAATATGCAGGACGATATTATTGACTGTAGCCCCCATGCTGTACATTACATCCCCATGGCTTGTTTATTTTATAACTGGAAGTTTGTATTTCTTGACCCCCTTCACCCATCTCACCCACCCACAACACTCCTCTGGCGACCACCGATCTGTTCTTTGTATCTATGAGTGTCTGTTCTCTTTATGAGTTTTGCTTTGTTTGTTCGTTTATTTTGTTTTGTAGATTCCACACATAAGTGAAATCGTGCGGCATCTTTCTCTTCTGACTTGTTTCACTTAGCATAATACCCTCAAGGTCTATCCATGTTGTCACAAATGGAAAGATTTTATTTGTTTTATGGCTGAGTAGTGTTCCATTGTGTGTGTGTGTATGTAGGTGTGTATATATATATATATATATATACACACCTACTCACACATATGTGTGTGTATGTATATATCACTGTAGATATTACTTTTAAAATATTTTATATGAGATTATTAAGGTTGAAGAGATCATATAACTTTTACAAAGTCTTATAGCAGGTAGCTGGATTATTTGCCTCCAAAACCAAAGTGCAAAGAAATTGATAGATGGAAGTTTGTGGCACTTCTGGAAGGTAGCAAGTTGCCCAGGATAACTCAGGCCTAAAGTACATGGACAGGTGAAGCTGCTGAGGGGATCAGGGAGATTAAAGGGGTAAAGGAGAATTTCTGAATATTTTTAAAGGATGAGTAGGTCCTTAAGTATCAGATGGAAGATTGGAAATTTGGAGTGGTAGGAAAAAGAGAGACTCTTGAGTGGTGGCAAAAGAGACTAAAAGTTGTTATTTTCTGATAGACTGAAGTCACGTAATGCAGGAAAAAGTATGGCAGAGATAAAAGAATTCTACCATTATTTAGAGGAGAACACGTCACTCAGATTTTTCTTTTCAGATAAATAGCTCAGATGGGATCATTGTTCTCAGACATGACAGCATTTGAAATCTCTCAAACTTACAAAAAAAAATTCAGCATGTTGTGTTTTTAAATGCAAAGCTTTAGAAGGGTGCTCTATTATATCACCTGTGGCATATTTATAAATGTCATGGCGCTAGTGAGGATGGGTAAAGTTCTGGTGGCCAGAGATGATTCTTTTTAACTTTCTGGTGGATGTATGCTTGGCAACGACAAAGCCAGCAGTGGTCTCCGTTTATTTGGCTTTCGTTCAGAAACTGTTTTCCATCACAATAAATCACCAGTCTCTTTAGCATCAGGTAGCGGGTGATCACAGATTCAATTACAGTACCTGATAAAATCGCGAATATCCTGGTAGTTCCTTTATATACTGCCTCTTCTCTTCAACAGTGAGCCTTTTAAAAACTTGGGTTCATCAGGAAAAGGGAGTCTTTATTCTTTAGTGTATAGATGAGTATATTTGAACAATGGCAAAAAGCAATGGGCTGGGGGCCTAAAAGAAAAAGTATCCTCTTCGTTTCCTTCCTATTCTTTTTGCCTAGTTTTAATGGCATTGCAAGTATAATTGAATGCGCCTCTTGGGAGTGAAAGCTGTACTTGATTAAGCTAATTATGGAGAGTAGTTGGGGTAGGTCTTGGGGTACAGGAGTAGGAGTGGTTTGGCGTAGTCAAGCTTTCGTGAATTTTATAGTCCAGTCTACAGATTCATAGACCTTAGATTTGGCCAAGACTTAGAAGTCATCTGGGCTAACATCTCACACTGTAAATTTCTTCTTCACCATCTTTCCCAGGCAGACGGGTAGGCGTGGACTTTCTGCTTGAGATCTTCCAGCAAGTTCACTAGCCTGGAAGCGTGAACGCTCTAGGAAGACAAGGACTGCAGGGGTTTTGCTTTGCACCGTGTCCACCAGGTGTGGCAGTGCCTTGCTCTGTTGTCGAGTAGCTCTAATTATTGGGAAGTGCCGCTTACTGCTAGTTTTCAAGACTTGGAATAAAATATATCCAACATGAAATCCCATTTCTGCCACTTACTGTGTAACTTTGGGCAATTTCCTAACCCCTCTGATTTCAGTTTTTGCCTGTGAAACAAGAAGGCAGTACGTAACTAGTGAGTTTGTGTGTTGTGTTCCGAGACCTACTTGTAGAATTGTTTAAAGAGATTAATCAAAATGTCTACAAAGAATCTGACACGTAGGAGGTACTTTGTAGGACCCATTCCCCTTGGGCCTAATTCTGATCTTTTTCTGGGTGTGTGGTATTTGATACTGAGTTCAGATCCCATGGTAATTTGTCCAGTATAGAGTGAAATAGAACCATTGTTTTTTATGTACAGGGCGTTATATGAGTTCTTTTTAAAGATGTAAAATAAGGATGTGGACAATTGGGTATGAAACCGTGCACCAGCAGTGGTGTCCCTGCCTTCCTAAATCTGTAACTGTATAATGGTTATGAAGAGCAAAAGCATTAGGTTTCCTGGAGGCGTGAAGAGAGGAGGGAAATACAGGCTTATATCAGAATTTATTAGCATCAACTAAGACTTCTAATCTGAAACAACTGGTGGAAAAGAGAAAATTTCAGTTACACTATTGTTTGGTCTACATTAAAGCAATCAATTGAAGTGATTCCCTTTGGACTCACTGGTTTTATTTTTCAACTTGGTTTAGAGACAGTCTAAATAATTTTTTTTTTTGAAACTATTGGCTGCAACTATTTATAATGTGAATTTTCGAATTACTCATTATGCACTCGTAAAAGATTTGAAGGCCCAAGAGGGTGAATTTGTCCTTTGCCTGATGTTTATAAGAGATTGGCAGTGTTGAGAGAAAGAAAAGCTTCATTTTCTCCATCATCCTTTCCCATTCCAGAATGTGTTTACTTGGTGAGAGAAGCCACCCCAAATATTCTCTTGTTAGGGCCTTCATTTTGGGAAACATGTTATTGATTTTTAAGTAACCTCTAAAGTATTATTACACTCTTCTTGAAAACCTGTTAATAGGGATGTATAACTTCCACAAAGTAGGCTAGGCAAATTCCAGTGATAGAACTTCACTAGTAGTTTCTAGGGAAAACAATGATGCTATTTTTTTTTATTATTTTAAAAAAGCTAAAACTAGGGGAAATAGGGTTCTGAGGTATTCTGCCTTATCTGTAGGGATGCAATAATCCCCTCACTATATCAGTAAAGTAGATTTCCTTTGGAGAACCTATAGCATAAAGAGAAATGTTTTTAGTTTACAGACCCAAGGGACTTTACTGAAGTTTATGCTTTCCACAAACTGTCTGCTACTGTTATTTTGAAATGGAAAATTTTATTTCTGCTTCATTTATATTTAGTGTGGTTTGGGTACTAAGTGTACATCAGACCTTGATGAATTGTCATGGCTGGGTGGTAATAACAGTCCATTAAAGTGAGCACTCTGTTTTTTAGCCATGCTGGATAACTGAGAAAGTGTGTGTGTGCGTGCACCTGTCCTTGAGCATCATGAAAGCTGGTGTTATTTCCCACTTCTTCAAGTCTTTCTCTTCTATCCTTTGGACTCTATTTGGCCGAATGGCTACAAACCCAAGGAAATAATTTCACATCCACATTTTGTAAATTTTGAGACATAAGTTATTTATTTTAGTAAGCAATTTAGTAAACATTTAAGACAACAATGAATTGAACTACTTTTAAAGTGTTTCTATTAAAAGGTAACTTGCCACAATAGATTGTTTCCTTAGGAAGAAAAACTTAACATGGGAATTTCTTTTAAAAAGACTCTTAGGAATATTAATCTGATTTATATTCAAATACGAAAAGATTGATTTTTAAATGATTTTCTTATAATTATTTTGAATGTTATATCTTCTCTACTATGCCTTTATAAATATTAATTGGGTATATGATATATGTTGTTTATTTTTGTAGTTAAAACAGAGCCAATGAGCAGCAGTGAAATAGTTTCAACAACAGCAGACGGGTCTTTAGACAATTTCTCAGGTTCAGGTAAGGAATAAATATTAGATTTTCACAGTAATATGAAACATTATTTTTCCTAGTTTACATATACAAATATATGTGTGTATATGTATGTGTGTGTATGCATGTGTATAAGTATATATGTGGATATCATCTGTGTAATACTGTATAGTTTTTCTCAGCGTCACATATTTGCAATTCTGATGTTTTTGTTTGGTGTGATGAAGTGTTTGCTGAAAATGTTGGTATTCTGTAAAGGAGAAAAAAATCAAAAGGGGAATTGTTCTCCGTCTTCTCTAAATTATCTTTATTATGTTGATGACTCCTTCCCTCTGTCTCTCATCTGTGTGATTTTTTCTTTCTTTTTTAACAAATTTATTTATTTATTTATGGCTGTGTTGGGTCGTTGTTGCCACATGCGTGCTTTCTCTGGTTGCAGGGAGCAGGGGCTACTCTTCGTTGCGGTGCGTGGGCTTCTCACTGCAGTGGCTTCTCTTGTTGCGGACCACGGGCTCCAGGCGCGCAGGCTCAGTAGTTGTGGCATGCGGTCTCAGTAGCTGTGGCTCGCGGGCTCTAGAGCGCAGGCTCAGTATTTGTGGCGCATGTGCTTAGTTGCTCCGCGGCATGTGGGATCCTCCCAGATCAGGGCTCGAACCCTTGTCTCCTGCATTGGCAGGCAGATTCTTAACCACTGTGCCACCAGGGAAGTCCCTATGTGATTTTTCTAATCACGCACAATTTGGCTTCTGATAGCCCCTAAACAGACTTGCCACGGCATCCTCCTAACTAACTGTCATGTCAACTAGAGATCAGACTTTGTCAAGCAGCTTTAGATCCTTAATTAATTTTTTAATCTCTTTCATTTTGAGAAAGCCTGCCTTCAACAAACAAAACATACAAGTTTCACCTCCATGATGATGAAATTGCTGATAAGAACGTGACTGTGATAATAAATTCACTGTGAGGCTCTGATTGTATCTTTTCCAAATTACCCAGCTTGGACTCTTTCAATTAAAACTCATTCTTATCGGAAGTAATTCTTCAATTTTTTAACCCTTTTCAAGTGATTTGCTGTGTTTATGAGACCTCTCCATCGGAAATGCTATACTTTTCTAAGTTTGTGATTGATTTCGTCTAGCTCTTGGGATCATTTCACATACACTCCAATTAGAAGGAGTTATAAATAGATATAAAATGAAATGCAGATGCACAACTTTTATGCTGATGATACCAGCTGGAGGCAATAAGGAGATAACAACAGGTGTTACACCCATAGTTCTTTCATAAAGCATTTACTAGAATTTGACTTATGTCAGGCAGTGTGCTTGGTGCTGTTATGGATTCAAAGGTGTATGAGAACGGTCCTGCCTTGCGACTTAATAGGGCGAAGTAATCACCAGGCCATCATAGTACAGCTGGATAATGCTGAGGGAGGCCCGGGGACCCCTAAGAATACCCAGGAAGGACCCAACAGAGACCGAGTTGGGGTGGGGTGGTCAGGGAGGGTTTCCTGGAGAGGATGCCTGCACTCAGCCTTAAAGAATGTGTAGGAATAAAGCACATGTAGAATTGAGGATGGGGAAGCTGGACGGGTGGAGTGTTCCGTGGGAGGAGACCGAGGCACGGAGGTGTGGAACTTGGAGGCACCACTGATGGTTCAGTATTCTTGGTGTGTCCGGTGTGAGCAGTGCGGGGTGTGCTGCACGGAGAGGAAGGGACCAGAGTCTAAACAGGCAGGTGTGTTCCACGTGGCATGTGTGTTTTATCCTGAGTGCCACGGGAGGCATCAGGTTGCGTGATCACTTTCCCTTATGGAAGGACTCAGGCAGGATGGAGGGGAGGTTGGGGAACTGAAGGGGAGAGAACAGTTAGGGGTTTTTGCAATCATTTTCACAAGAAATGCTGAAGACCTGAGATAGGGTGCTGGCAATGGCTGTGAAAAGGTGATGGATTAAGATGTATTTATGAAATAGAATTTATGGTCATAGTGCCCAATGAGCATGGTGGGGATGAGTGAAGCAGAGAGAAAAGGGAGGAGTGAGGGAATCTGAGAGGTATGACTGAGGAAGAAAGGTGGTAGCTTCTGTTTGGGGCTTGTTAGTGGTGATTTAACACGCACCTGAAGATGTTGGAGCTCAGGAAAGATCTGGAATGGAAATTCTGAAAGTGTACAGAGAGTTGACGCTAGCAGGGTATAACAAGGTTGAAGACAGAACCCAGGGAAAACCAATACATAAGAGATGGGTAGAGGATAAGATGAAAACACAGGTGATTGGGGAAGAAGAAAAAGAGTATTGAAATGGAAGTAAAGGCAGGAAAGAAACTTCAAGGAAGCACTTCTATATGATAGATTCATATACAGGTTTTAAAAATGGTTTTTTAAAAAAACTTAATGACATGAGAAAATGTTTACTTATATTAAGTGTAAAGCAGATTATAAAAGAGTAATATGTTCCGTATAATCACAGTTTTGTTTAAAAAGACATTTATTTGTATGTATTTGTGTCTGTGTGTATGTGTATAAAAATTAATGGTTGGCTCTCTCTGAATGGTGGAATATAATTTGAATTTTATTCCTTCTGCCTTCTTCATATTTTTTTGCAGAGCATATGTATAACATTCATACTTTTAAAAAGTAATCATGTTAAAGTACAAGTTAAAAATCACATACTAAACTGCAAAGAGATAATTTTTTTGAAAGTATCTGTGAATAATAGTATTGCATCATGGTTTCTCCTGATTTTTATCACAGTACTGTGGGGAAGAAGTTCCTCGTTTTTAAGAAATACATATAGAAGTATGTATGAGTAAAGGGACATCATATTTGCAACTCCAAAAAAATGTGAGTTATACATGTGCGTAATACACACATATAGAGAGAGAAAGAGAATAAAGGATAAAGTTAATCTCATAAAACATTACCATTTGTGGAATTTGGGTGAAAGAGATCTGGGAAGTTTTTCTACTATTCTTGCAACTTTTCTCCAGTTGTCGAATTATTTCAAAATAAGAAAATAAAAAATGAGAAGCATGAATGAATTTAACCTATGGCAGTTTCAGTGGACAAGCGGGCTTCATCTCCCCCTGTGCCCGCTGGCCTACATGCCCTACTTCTATGTCTCCAGCATAGTTCCTAGCAGATAGTATGTGCTCATAAAGTTTATTGAGTGGATGAATGACTTAATGAATACGATGAGGAAGTGGAGACAGGAAAGAGAAAAATGTCTTTCACGTCGATAAGTGGTAAAGGGAGAAGAAGAGAAGGTAGTCTGTTAGAAAGAGGGCTGGAGGGTTGGGGATGGCATTTAGGTCAGGGTGTTTTGGGCTGCCAACACGAACTTTATAGAGGCAGGGGTGAAAGGTAGAGGTGACCCTGATGGGGCAGCAATGGCTTAAATTCAGAACAGAAGTGGGTCAGCCTAGAAAAGGAATAACTTTTCCACAGAAATATCAGGGAAGATTGATGGAAAGTAACACAGATGAGTTTGAAGTGGAGGAGGAGGAGACAAGACTTTGAGGGAATTCCTGCCTGATTCCTCTGTTCGAACCTTCCAGTGGCTCCCATTCATCTCTGAGTAGAAGCCGATTCATTACAATTAGCCTGCAAGCCCCATCAGACCTTATTGCCTGCTTCCCTTGCCTCCTGCTGTTCCTCTAATAAGGGCCTCTGCAGGGGCAGTGCCTCTGCCTGGAACACGTCTCTGTGCACCTGCCTGACTGCTTCACCACCTTCACATCCCACCGTTGAGGCTCACCCTGACCACCTTACTCAGTGTTACAAAACTCTTACTATAAACTTCCAGAATCCCACACCCACCCAATAACACTTCGAACCTTTTACAAACTATATCATCCACTTGTGTATTAGGTTTATTGCTGGTCTCTCACCCCCACCAGAATGTAAGCTTGAGATGGCAGGGATTTGGTCTTCTTTTGTTCATTTGTATCCCTGACACCTGAAAACGTATCCAGCATGTGTTAGGCACTCAGATATTTACTAGATAAATTATTGAATACATGAATGAATGAATGAATGATGGCTTCTACTTTTCTCTCTGAAGTGACTCAATATGAGAAGAAAATTGAGGATATCAGTAAAAGACGAGTTTCAAATAACTTCATGTATCTAGGATAGATAGAAAAAAGTGAAGGAAGGGGATAATAAATTGAGAGAGGATAAGGATGTCAGGGGGCCTGCCTCTCTTGATGGGTTGGAGAATAGATGAGATGGGCATAAAGGAATGAAAATTCTGGAAAAAGAGGATGTTCCTTCCTTAATCTCAGAACTCAGTGAGGCCTCCACCTGATGCTTCTGGAGTTGGTTCTCTGTACTTCCCTTCCTCAGCCTTTATCACTCCTTTAAAAATTACTTTGCATCATCTTTCCTCCTGCTAAACTTTGCATCATCTTTGCTGCATCTTTCCTCCTGCTAAACTGTAGCCCTATGAGAACAGATACTGTTTGTCTTGTTCACACTTACAGTCCCAGTGGCCATCATAGAATGGAGCTCATACGCAGTGGTCAGTACATGTTTGTAAATAAACAAATGAAATCAGTCAGTGCTGTTGTGGTTTAAGACTGGAATGGAGAAAGAGGTCCAGGATGTGGTCTTGAGCTTGATGGTTGACGTAGAAGGCCAGAGTTGAGGCCAAGACAGAAATGAGAAAAGCGCTGGATGCATGACCCAAGATGATGTTGGGATGTGTCAGGGGACACAGTCAAATACTAAAGTTTTTGATAAATGCAAGGAAGTGCTTAGGAGGTGGGTCATTCATGGAAGTGTTAAAGAGTTGTCAGGAACCTCAGAGAAGGGAGGGTTTTGTGGGAGAGCAGAAAAACAATGATTTGGAAGAAACAACAAGGAGGATGTGTTTGTAGGTCTTTGTTATTCTGGAATCTGAGAGAATGAGCAGCCTCTACTGGGAAAAGATACGCAGGAGAAGTAAGGGCCTTGGAGGAGGGCTTAGCGGAAGGTGGAGGAATAGTTTGGTGAAGAGACTGAAGCTGTAGAGAATCTCATTTGCCATAGATTGATGGTCTGTGTTGGACGCAGAGGAAAGGATCAGGTGACCTGGGGAACTGGGTCAAGGCATAGGAAGCACAGAGCACCATGGGGATGGACCTTCATTTACTGTTGTCTTTTACTTTTTCTCTTCCCTTCTCTCCTCCTCTTCTCCTCCTCTTTCTTTTTCTCCTCTTTCTCCTTCCCCCTCCTCTTCCACCCCCCTTCACCCGCATCTCCTTCTCTCCCCCCACCTTTCATAAGTAAAGATGTGAAAACCATGGCATGCTGGAGTGGCTGTGAATAGGACTTAGGGTTTATAAGAGGAAGAGGAGGCTGGAGAAAGCAATCTCCAAGAATTAACTCCAAGATGGTCTTTACCTCTGTGGTCACTATGCCTACCTTCCTTCTCTATGATAACTTAAAAATTCACATCCCTAATATTCTGGGTATCTTAAGGAAATAGCAAGGATAAAGAAGATATGCAGTCATCCTGACACTGGTAATAGCTGTTTCCACCTTTGTCCTTCAAGGAACCCTAGCATGTTAAAGCATTAAGGAGGCAGTGAGGCTCACTCTTCTCCAGGGAAATCTCCAGGTATCCTGGTGTGGGGAAACTGGAGGAGAGAGGTTGATTTTCCAAGGCATGTGGCTGAATTGAAAAATGCAAGGTTGTTTATTGTGTTTTTAAAACACAGTGACGTTCTGCTCATTTACTATTGACCAATGAAAAGCAATATTTTAATGATTAAAATGTTAAGAACAATTGGGGTTGAAAATAATGTGCTTTGAGGGATTACAAAATGTCTTTGCCTGCTGCTGCTTCCACTTCCACAAAGCCCAAATTTGTTATTCATTTGTTAAATAAAATGTCAATTGATATGGATTCATTCAACATTGATGTCTGGGGGTATTTGAAAATCGGAAATTTCTAGAGGAGAAAAGAATCACATCTGACAAATATGATTTCTTTGTTTTCGTAATTGTTCATGAAAAGATCTACCTTTTGGGATCTGATTCATTCATTCAACAATTCTGTATTGAGCACCTACTGTGGGCCAGGCAATGTTCTAGACAGTGGTACTATAGAGGTGAAAAAGTAGACAGGTCCCTGCTCTCATGGAGCTTTCATTCTTGTGGGAGAGATAAATGATAAATAGGTAAGTGGTAAGTGGTAATATAAGTAAATAGGCAGTGAAAAGTGCTCTGAAGAAAACGAAAGCAGATCAAAGACTATGGTGAAGAGTGGGTAGGGGTGTCTTTTAGAAGGAAGGCTTCCCTAAGGAAAGGGCATCTGAGCAGAGGTCTTAGTGAAGTGAGGGAATAAGTTTGGGTTAATCAAAATGAAACAGGATAACAGGGTTTGGAGTTGAGGGCAAGGAGGGGTTTGACATGATGATCTAATTTATGTTTTTAAGAGATCACTGTTTGTCATGTGGAAAATTCTCTTTGGGAGAAGGGTGGGAAGAAGGTAAGGAGAAGCAGGGAGACCAGCATTTCCTGGTGCAGAAGAAGAGGACTGTGTTAGCCCACGTGTTTCCTGGAGGAACCACTGAAGCAGGATGCAGTGTGCCGGTATCCTATCTGGGAGGGGAGGGAAGGTGAGGTCAGGGGGCAGTGCCCTGGCTGCCCTCTCTGATGGCCACGGCCAACGTTGGTGACTGGAACAGAGTGGCAGACAAGAGAGAGTGAGAAGTTGTCACTTTTAGCCTATATTGGAAGGGAGAGCTGACTGGACTTAGGATAAAAGGGTATGAGGAAAGGAGAAGAATCAAAACTTAACTTTTAGGCTTTTGACCTGTGTGTCCAGCTGAATGATGTTGACATGGACGAGATGGGAGCCCAGGGGAGCCGTGAACTGAGGACTTGCTAATTTTTAGATTTCTATCGACTTTCTCAGTGGCTTCTCTAGCTCGTGAATATTAGTTCACCATGGGTCCTTCTCTCCCTTCCTGCAGTAAGATTTGGGGAGCTTCTTTAACTTACATGTGAGAGGTAGGAGAAAGAATGCAATGATAGGAAACAAGAGTGCTAAAACAAAGAAGGACCTGTTGTCCCTACATCCCCAGGGCTCTGCCATGTGGCCTTTGGAGTTTACTAATGGTAAGAGAACCAATTTATTTACCTTGATAAATGGCCTGGGAGCATTCTTTTTGCCTTAGGTTATTCTGGTCTCATGAAATTAAAAATAATCTGAATTCTTAGATTATTATTAAAAAGTTTAAAGTGTTTTAGGCAATTAAGGAAAAAAGTACTTGAGGTAGAAGGTGGAAGATTCTTGACTTTAGGCTACACAGAGATCACAGGGGTTTGAATTTAGAGAAAGCCCTGAGGGTATGGCTGTTTACATGGCATTACATAGTCAGTAATTTTAGGTGCACACAGGTAAGTAGCAGCAAATACTCGGGCAGCATCATGGTTCTTATTCACATCTATTTCATAAGGAAAACTATCGACCCATTTATATTGCCAAAGATCAGGTTTATTGTTGTGTGTTTATAAATAACTTAAAATAATTTAACCATCTTTCAAGTTATTATGGTTTAAAAATATCTACTTTGCTTATGACCTAAACCTCACAGTCTCATTAAACAAATGTTATTTATTGATTACCTACCACATGCCAGGCCCTACCAGGTGCCAAGGAAACAAAGGAGAGTAGGAGGTCCTTGGCCCTGGAAGCTCACGGGTAGCCGAGGAAACTAACATCTATACACTACATAAACTAACCATCATGTAGTGTGGTGAGTGCAACTTTGCGAGTGTTTACAACATTCCAAAAAGTACAGAGAAAGAAGATATTATCCTAAAGAGAAAATAATGTTTTAGTCCCAGTGGAAGAGTGTTTGACAGGCAGAGGAAAGAAGAGCATTAACGTGGCAGTAGGCTCTGACATGAAGACCAGCCAAGACAGACAGGAAAATGCATGGCATGCACGGGCAGTCCTCAAGTCCAGGGATGCTGTGTAACTCTAAACCCACAGGAGGGTGGATGCTTGAATATCTTTATATAATCTTCCAAGGAATTTGGAATTTTTTTCTAGGGATAGTATAAGTGCAGGTGAGAGATTGTAAACTGGAGAATGGACGTGAAGAAGTTTCCGGGTAAGGAAGATCAGTGTGGTGGCAGAAGTGAGAGTCAAAGGGCAGTGGGTGGAATGCAGGGTGAGTAGCTAGATGGTCGTTTCTCTAGTCCAGGTGAGACATAATGAGGACCCGCCCCGGGACAGGAGGGTAGGGCTGGAGAATGCAGCACAGCTCAATGGGTGTTTCTGAATTGGAGATGGGTGACTTGAGAGTCACAGAGGGAGAAAAAAAATGAGATGATTCTGAGGTTTCTAGTTTCTATGAAGGGGGGTCAGGGGATGGTATGTTTTGGTGGAAAGAGTGGGCAGATGTGGGTTCAGATACCAGCTTTCCTATTTATTTGCTTGGACATGTTATGTAATTTCTAGCCCCATATATAAAATGGGGATAAAGAAATCCTTTTTTAAGCATTTTGCTGGATAGATGGTGATGCTGTCCATCGAGTAGAATTAAAAATACAGAAAAAGGGCAAATGTGGGGGCAAAGATAGCGGGAATTTGGGAATCTGAGATGTTAAACATTTCTTACACAAACACAGTATTATTTGCTTTATGTCATTACTTCATTCACTCCTCACAACCATCCTATGAGGTGTAGGTAGGGTTACTGCCATCATTTTACATGAGAACATGTCAAGGCTCAGAGGGATCAAATAACTTGACCAAGACCACGTAGAAGAGTTGGATCTTGAATCTGAGCTGAAATTAAATTCTAATTCCAGAAACTGTGTTTGTATGACCACACTCTGCAACCTCCCAAATCTTTCTCCATGTGTACACACATATACTATGCATATAATCTAAATCAGAGCTTCATGGAACCTACCTTATGCTGTACAATCACCCTGATATCTTCTATTCTGTTATTCTATTTGTTTATAAAAAATTGCTGAGCAGAACCTATGAAGTTGAGTTTACAATCTTTTCATGGGTTGTGACCCATAATTTGAAAAACACAGGGATAGGGCAAGAAAAGAATAAAAGGGATTTCTGCGGCTTCCATCCTCAGATGGCTTTGGGGTTTTTTGTGTGGTAGTACATATTTGTGTTGTGGTTTCATTTTTCAAAAACTTCTTTCTATCTATGATGATCCAGGGAAGATATTACCCCTCCAGCAGCTCTGCTGGATAAATCTTCTCTGCCCTTGGTCTCTTTCCAGGCCTAGAAGAGGGGATTAGAAAGGTCGTAATTGCAGGTGGCCTGGGCAAGTGGCAGAGCTTGTGGTCCAGGCATTCTCTCCCTTCTATAAATTGTATTTAATCCTCGCGTAGCTATTTGTATGTTGGCCTCCCCACGTGTGACGACAGGACTTGTCTTTGCATGTTTGCATCTGCAGCATGGAGTGCAATGCCTGGAACAGAGTAGTGACCCAACATGTGCCAAGAGATGGGGGACACCAGCCAAGCTGGCCTGCCTTCTCTCATTAATATGGCCTCCATCTCTGCCAGACCAACAGCCAGAGGGTTGAAGTCTGGCAGGTCTCATGAGTACTGCTGACCTTCATCTATTCTCTTGTCACTGGGTTAGGCCTATTTGCTTTACCGGGAAAGGATTAGTCATAGGTTTTGAGATTCTAACCCAAAACCACCACTGTTTTCCCAAACACGACCTAGAAAATTACATTTGAGAAACATAACTGTACTGATGTGATATCATGAAAATGTATAAAACCCAGAGTTTATGGAAGCTTATGAAAGGTTTTAATGTAGAATATAATGAATAAATAATGAGCCTCTGCAGACAGTGATTATTCGTAGAAGAAAATAAACATATTACATCTTACAATAATTGTACCCAAAGCATATGCATCTTAGCCAGGAAAAGCGTAGGATGAGTTTGAAGGGAAAAGGGGAAATACATATATATGTGTGTGTGTGTATGTATATATTTATGTAAATGTGTATATATGTAAATGTGTGTAGATATTTATGTACATAAATAGATGGCCCATATTAGCAATGAAAGAAGCGGAGAATCACCATTTTAAGGCCTCATGTTGGAAAAAAAAAAACACGTTTTTTTTTTTGCTTCTTTAGTTCAGAATGATTGTAGAAGAATATTTGATAGAAGAGTTTCGTGCATTTCTGAGACTTATTGAATCAAGTATATGTGATTAAAAAGAAATGAGATTCTGCTTGAATGCTTAAATAATCTCTTAAAAAAAAAGCTTTGTGACTTGAATGCTGAAGTGGAGCATATATAACTGAAAGGCAAAGGAATATCCATCTCCATGCAAGAAAAAACGGGCTTAGTTTGCAACTTGAGAAATTTTAGATGGTTGTAGGAATGCATTCTTATTTTTAAAAAATTGCTGAATCAATGCAGGCAAATGAGGATCTGTCCTATTTCTACTTCCCCGAGCGGAGATTAGACTGCATTTCTCAGTAACACAGTCTCAGGGGTGTGTGTCCCCTTGAACACAAACAATAAACCAGAGGACCTTCCGGTCCCGCCCAGCCCTGTAATTCAAGTTCATCCCTCCCCTTTCAGCGCAGTGGTTCCAACCAGTGGCCGGGACTCCCTGTGCTCTTAAAGTATTGCCACTGTAAAAGCCATCACTGACAGGTATTTAAGAATATTATGACTGTGTTTTCTAAGAGTTGATTTAAAATTCGAATCACTGGATCAGTTCCTATAGGTTCCTTAATATAGTTAACTTTCTGTTAGGTTGACTTATGAAATTGCCATTTCTGCGGGTCCAAAAGGTCTACGGTTTCATGTGGCCACAACCTATAGTTGAAACTATATCAATGCTTTATACATAATTTGTATTTTGCTTGGATTATTGTGCATTATTTTTCTTTTTCCAGCCATTGGGAGCAGTAGCTTCAGCCCAAGACCGTCTCACCAATTCTCCCCACCACAGATTTATCCTTCCAAGTAAGATATATTTTCTCTTAATCAATAAATAACTTCTCTGAGTAGTCTTTTACCTTATTTCAAGTCGTGTCTGGTGCCCACGTGTTACATCTTAATTTAACCTAAAGCGTGTTTCATAGAGACCTGAATGTATTTACGCAAATTTATTTGGGGCATCACCTAAGAGGGACACTGTAGTATTTTGGTTCTTTGTGTATTACACTTGAAAGTTATACATTAAGAAACAGTCTTAACTGGAATTTGTGATTTGGTTGTTAATCAGTTACCTTGCATGTTTCCATCTAATGCATGGGCTTTCTATTTTCTGTCATTTCTGACAAATAGCAGACCATACCCACATATTCTCCCTACCCCTTCCTCACAAACTATGGCTGCATATGGGCAAACACAGTTTACCACAGGAATGCAACAAGCTACAGCCTATGCCACGTACCCACAGCCGGGACAGCCCTATGGAATTTCCTCCTATGGTGAGTAATCCCTCGGCTTTAGCACTGACGTTGCCTAGTGGGCACACCTGTACATGTGAAAGTTTCACAGGAGTGGTACTTAAAGACGGTCCTCTTGGGCCACTTGAGAAAGGGTGGTCACCTTTTGTGTCTAAATTCTTAAAATGATCGTTTCTAATGAGCATTCGAAGAGCTGGTAGTTACTTATCTTGAGGTCAGAGGTGGCAAATACCATGGTTCATATGCCCTCTTGCTCTCGTTTTGTTTTGTTTTGTTTTGTTTCCATTTATACCTCAATTCTTAATTTGCCACTTGAGCGCTTGGCTCTGGAATCCAAAGTATTTTGGTGCATATTTCTGATAAAACTTCTGTGAATGGAGTCTTTTGGAGTGAAGATTCATTTCCTATTTATCAGATGCTGAGCTATGATTAGAGAAGTACAAGCAGAGTTCAACAAACCCTGGCTCTAAACTTGAGGGGGGGTAGTAGTCTCAAATTTCAGCATTATCAACCATTAGGAAAAGTGATCTATATCACAGCTTGGGCTGCACTTTAAAGAGGCCAATCAGGAAACATTTAAAGCTCACATCCCTATTTGTTCCTTCCCACCTGGAGATTATCTTTATCTTAGCGTAATTTAACTCAATTGTTACAGGGTCAATACCTGTAAATTAAAAATAAATCCAGCCAAACCTCAAAGTTTAATTTTTTGAAAGCTTAGAATTCCAGAATACCTTCACTTCCATTGAATGGTAGCTGTAATTTTAAACAAACTGCAACTTGTTGGAAGAGAAAAATATGGATTATTGGCATTTTATTAAGAAATAAATAAAACCTAGTGATCAGAAAAAAATACATGAAAGTTTGGAAGCAAGACTGATAGAAAAAACTGGTGGAGTATTTTGTGATCAATATTCTAATTATGCTTCTGCTGCTATCGTTATTTCATAATAATCTTTTCTCAGTCTGAAAGAAATAATGTTCTTCTTTAAGCATTTCATTAATCATTAGAAGGTAAATTATTTTTTGCTTTTTTGTTCTGTCTTTACCCCAAATTGGCCATATATATAAATTTCTTATAAAATATATAGAAATTAAAATCTAAATTATGTATGACTTCAACATTCATAGTTTTATTTTAAAAAGATCACAACTGCATGCGATCTAGGGAGGCGTTTTTCAACCAGACTTTAAAAACAGCCATAAAATGGACTTTCTAGAATTATCTTTCATTTCCATGACTTTTAGTCGTTTCTCAAAATAACGTTAAATATAGATTAAATTTGTCTGTAATTTACTTTTAAACTATTCTTATGCTAAAAGAGGGAAAAGAGTCTATGGTTTGAATTGTGTAACTTCAATTCTATAATGTGAGTTAAGGCAGTCCCCAATTTATATCCTCAAAATTTATTTGTAAGCTGATTATTTGAAGTAGAAATGTATTTTCCAGTACAAGCAATACTCAAGTACTGTAGACCTATCAGTGCTGCCGGGGGAAGGTACCATTCCTGTTACCGCCTTGGCTGCCACTCACACAACTCTCTTGTTTTTCTTTCTCTTCCCCATTCAGTCATGGAAGGGCCCTTTGCCAATTTCTGGGCTGCGGGGTAAGGACTTCTCTAGTTCTAAACCATCAACAGATGGCCCTGTTGTCTGAAATAGTTGTTCCAGTAGAGTGAGATGAGCAGAGGTTCGGAGGTTAGGCTCAGAACTAGTAGGATGAAGATGGGGATTTTCATGTGGTAGGTGGGGATCGGGGAGGTGGTGAGAGTGAGTCTCAGTGTAGAGGGCTTTGATCCCAGGAACTTCCATGCTTGTAAATCTCCTGGGAATAATTCTCAGTCCTTAGTATTTTTCTGATCACCTTCTTTCTTCTCTTTTCGTACCTTGAGGACAAGGAGATGCCCCAGTGCTTCTGACCAGCCATTCTCTTTTCCTTGGGCCAGTGCATGGAAAAATATGGTAGCCTTCCCCTATTGCTTGCTCTGAAGGAAGAGCACATCGTTTAGGGGTTTTAACTGCTGATAGTTAAGGTCCTGATAGTTCTAGAAGACTTTCTCCAAGGACTTGTGTCCCCTGACTTTTCACCTAGACCCAATAAGAAAAGATAGGCAAATCTTTTCATAGTAAGAGCAAGGGGTCCACGAGGAGGAAGAGGTTGTGCCATTCTTCACTGGATCTGCGTGGAGTCGACCAGTGAGATGAGTTTGACAGCTTGTGGATAGAAGCTATGGACACAGGTGTGGCTATGGGTGTTTTCTACCTCTTCCTGCTTTTCCTTACCTGTTCTTATCACAAAGATTCCCATCCTGAGCCTCCAGGCTAAAAACAGAGGTGGCACAGGTGAAGACTGAAAGCAGATCATTATAGCATCAAATGGAGAGAGAAGGGGGAAAATCTCTATTGTGACACCCTGAAAAGGAAGGGAGTTTTCTAGAGCCATCTAACCACCTGTCTTGGGCACTTGTTTTTCCAGGGACCATTTATAAGTTTGGGTTATTCATTGGTTTGGGATTGCCTGTACAGGGAAAGTCACATTTTTAAAAAATGCTAAGGTTGTGTTAAGACTGAAATGTAAGGCCATTATGAGGTTACTTAGAGATACTTCAGGAATTAGAGTAGGCTCTCTTCGCCAAGAGTCAGATTCTTCCACTGCCTTAGGAAAGTTACCTAACTTCATTCTACTGATGAAATTCCCCTAAAATGGAAATAAACAGTGAGACTACTGTGTATTCTAGATCCCAAAGATATTATTTATCTTAAGTGAAAAGTAAAATTATTCCAAAATGTGAATTCCCTTGGCAGAAATTTTCATCCCCTCCCTCTGTGGGAATTAAGGACAGTTGTTAACTTTCATGAGTGTCTTTAATTATGATCCAGGGCTGAGCCCTGTACAACGATACCGCCAAACCCAAGTCCTGAAATTAGGATGTCAGCTTGGCACTTTGGGAAGTATTGGGGGGCCACAAATACACTATTTTTACATTATGTGATGAAAAGAAAGTGTACTTTATGTTACACTTAAAACAATTATATTTGAATAAAAACCTGAAACTATAAGGGACAGAAGGAGAACTACTTGTCAATTTCTCTGTGCTGTTTATAAAGCACTATGTTCTTTATTGTTCTATAGGATTGAGTTCTATAGGATTGAGTTCTTCTTCTTCTTCTCTTGTGCTTACTGCCTGTAGGATCTGGATATCTGGGAGAAGGCTTCCCCCTGTGTTGCTTAGTTCTATGCCCAATATTGCTACCTCTGACCTCAAACTGTGATGTGTACTAAAATCAGCTTTGTGGTAGAAAGAGTAAAGAAAAAAAATGTTTTTAATGTTACGAGGCTAGAGACTCTAATTAATCACTTTTTAGAAAAAATATTTTGATTCTGATGTTAATGCAACAACATTTAGAATAATGTTCAAGTTTAATTATGGCCATTTCTGGACTGTAAAGATGATCTTAAACTCTTGTACAGCAATACAACTAATTATAGAAATGATATCACTGGAGTTAAATTTTATAGAAAACGGAGTTCAGGAAAACAAAAGAAAAGAATAGCGCGGATACGCATTGAAATCTGTAATAATCCTGGTTTTATTCTTTTTAATTGAAGTTACGGTGAAGGGTATTTCACGCTATGGCCTTGGTTATTGAGATAACACTGCGGGGGGAAGCGTTTGTAATTGGATAGTTGTGGGAGTGTTTGTGTATATGGACCAGCTTTTGAAAATGAACAGATAGATAAGCTATCACTAACTGATTTAGGTGCATTGTGGGCAGGCATCAAGACTGAAGGTGGATTGTCACAGTCTCAGTCACCTGGACAGACAGGATTTCTCAGCTATGGTACAAGCTTTGGGACCCCTCAACCTGGACAGGCACCGTACAGCTACCAGATGCAAGGTCTGTATACACACTGGCATTGCTCTTTTCATTAATCCTGTGGGACAATAATTACTTTCTAAAGTGGCACGTGATATTCTGTGTAAGGAGCGGATGATGGTGAAAGTGGGCTGGGCTTGGAGGCAAGATACCTGGTTCTAGTCTGGTTCTTTACTTCCCTGCTCTCCAGGCCTAAATTTCCATATTTATAACATCCAGGGGTTAGACTGGATGATCACTCAGGTTCTTTTACAAAAAGCTCTAAAATTCTTTGTGTCATTGAAGTTTTCTGCCTTTGCTTCTATCAACTAAAAAAAGAGTGAAAAAAAAAAAAAAGCAAAGTCAATGGTGTAAGAGGTTGTAGTATGATACATGCTAAAAACCCTGGCACTTGGTGTCGCCAATCAACCTGTCTCAAAGGGGTATGTTTTCTTCATTTTCATTTTCACGGCTCTGGAAATAGAGCATGTGATAGGTGTTGACTAAATGATCTGCCAAAGACCAGGAGATCAAACTGACAGCCACTAAATGCATCTTCAAGCTATTGCTTCCAAGGACGCATCCCTGGGTTCTGATTTTTCAAACTATAGACAAAACATAATGTAAGTGCAAGTCATATGGATGACAGCTGAAAGCTTACAGTTGTCAGAGCTGTTTCACGAGTAGGCATTACTGTAATTAGATTATTATCATGCAAATTGTGTCTAAAATACTTGAAAATTGTTCTCACCTAATTTAAACATTCTCCTAATATTTTGTTTTTACCGCTAATCAGTTTAACAAATGATATGCATCCTTTCAATAGTGCCAAGCTATAGTAGATTTAAATACCTGCTATTTTTTAAAAAATTATTTGTTTATTTATTGAAGTGTAGTTGATGTACAATATTACATAAGTTAGAGAAGTACAACATAATGATTCACAATTTTTAAAGGTTATATTTCGTTTATAGTTCCTACAAAATACTGGCTATATTCCCTGTGTTGTACAATACATACTTGTAGCTCATTTATTTTATACATAATAGTTTGTACCCCTCAATCCCCTCCCCCATCTTGTCCCTCCCCGCTTTCCTCTCCCCACTGGTAACCACTAGTTTGTTCTCTGTATCTGTGAGTCTGTTTCTTTTGTGTTATAGTCACTAATTTGTTTTATTTTTTGGATTCCACATATAAGTGATAGGATACAGTATTTGTCCACCTTTGTCTGACATTTTTCACTTAGCATAATACCCTCCAAGTCCATCCTTGTTGCTGCAAATGGCAAAATTTCTTTCTTTTCTTATGGCTGAGTAGTATTCCATTGTGTGTGTGTGTATACCACATCTTCTTTATCCATTCATCCGCTGGTAGACTTAGCAACCTGCTCTTTTAAGTAACAGCTATGTTATAGACATCTTTTCACATCAATAAAATCTATTTTATGGCATCATTTTAATGGCTGCATGGTTTCACAGATATATCTTATTTAACTAACCCCCCTATTATTGGACGTCTGGAGCAATGCCACGAATATCTTATGTGCATGCTTAATTATTTCCTTTGAGTAAACTTAAGTGTGGAATTGCTAGGTAAACTGTTTTCAACTCTTAGGGATTTGTTATATATTTCCACAAGGAAGGGCTGTGAATTAGCGTGAACACGTTAAATATTTTACTTTAAAAAAAAAATTGTCATTTTGGAAGGTCCAAGATTTTATTGTTGTTTTCATGTGTATTTTTAGAAAATTGAGCTGATAAACCAGTTTTTCTTTTCTTGCATGGTGGTGTTTGTCTTTTCTTATTATTTCTTATATTACGTCTCTTAAACTTTAGTAATGTTTTATAGATGTATTTCCGGTTTATCATTTTTAAGAGCTTTTTTTTCCTGCACGGGAAGCTAAAATTTTGTGGGACCAGATTCATTAATCCTTTCATACTTGGTTTTGCCTTTGGTATAAAAAGGCATGGATTGTAAAGTTTTGATATATTTGATGGCTACAAAATTAAAATTACCTTATGACAGATAGCATTTAGTGTTAGAAGGATATTACTCATGTGCTTGATTCCAAAACTTGAAAGCTGCTCTTGGAAAAGAGCTATGTTTCTCCACATGCTGAATATCAGTTAAGTAAAGGGATAGAAAGAACAAACATCGATGAGACTTCATTAAAGGATCGAATAGTCTTAGGCTTTAGTAATGAAACGGATCATAAGGCAAGCAAAGTCTGTTCGCTCCTAAAGCTTTCATTGGTGTCAAGGAGAGAGACAGTAGGCAAACAGACAAATACATTATGCAATTGCAGAGTCTTAGGAGAGTTATGGGGAAAAAATCTGGCACTATGGTCGGTTCCGTTCTACTCCGGGCATCCAGTCTCTTTAAGGAGAAGTGGATCCTAAAGGTCAGAATGAAACAGGTGAAGCGCCTTCCGGAGAGGAGAGGTAACTACATGTGTGATTCCTGGGCTTGAGCGCATGTGCGGCCCTTTGGTTACCATCCACAATGGGCTGAGTACAGAAATTGCGAGTTAAGTGTTTAGAAACTTTCATGGTACGTCCGTAGTAAATCTTATGGTGGTGAAATCAGACATGCAGTCTGCGTCTTTTCTTTTTTCATCTCATTCTTTTAGTCATACATAACTATTATATTTTGCTAAATTGTCAGCCTGGGAAGGATTAGGAGAAGAGAAGCATGCTATGGGTCTCAGAGTTCGAGAAATATTGCCCTTGACTTAGCTTTATCTTTCTGTCCTCGCAGATCTAAAGCTTATGGGGCAAGAAAGTTCCTAAGAGGACTAACTAGCTGTCAGAGTTGTAAGCATAGCGTCAGTGTAGAGAGAAGAGTGGACATGAAAGAGGAGAAAAGAACGTTAATTTGGAGGCAGAAAAAAGTCTATTTTAAAGCCGAAATAAGGACATGTGTAGCACCAAATATAGCATTGCTTTTCTAGTTATAGGTTTCATTGCATCTGGGATGTTGCATTACAACTTTCTGTGTTTTTAAGCGTCCCCTGGTTGAATGGCCTTTCCAGTGGGATTTTAGAGCCCTTTTTCCATGACTGAGGTATTATTTCATAGGGATATTTCTATAACGGCACCTCACTCGTTTTCAGAATAATCTAAAATATGACTTTCACACACCAAGCCAAAGAATAATATGCTATTAACTTGAAAGTTGCCAGTCTGATGATGGATAATGATACGTGATATGCTATAAACTCCTTATGGTCAAATGTGGATAAATAAGTAAACTCTGATTAATATGTATTTCTTAAATATTAAGTGCATTGTAGAAAATGAAGTGGATGAAATGATTTTATGTGCCCAGTCATGGGAGTCTATAGACCTTTGTCTTTTCAATACTTCTTTTTAATATAAAACTTTCTATAATGTCTGAAATTATTGTCAAAATTCTCTAAATTCTATTATCCTTAATGAATAACAGTGATTTTTGCTTGTATCAATCTTATATCTGTTAAAAGATCTTAGAATCTTGGATGACAGTATATGTTTTTTAGTGATTTGGGAGCGTTTTACCTAGTATTTTCTCCAATATCCTTTGAACTTTTAAATATATACCTTTTAAATATAAGGTATGATGATGAGTTATTCAGAGATTTAGTTACTAAGATTTCGTAATGTTAGGATTTCACGATACTAGAAGGAATATTCTAGTAACCCAGATGACTCAGTGAGTGTTATGCTGATTCACTTCAGGAAAATTTTTGATGATCACCTGTTTGGTTCTGTGAGATTTAGAAGGTTGGACTTAAAGGTACAGTGAAATCTTGCACTGTGGCTAACAACGTAAATTCTAGAGTCAGACTGCCTGTGCAACAGCCCTGCCCTTGCTGTCCGTGGGACTTCAGCATGGGGCTTGATGTCTCATGTCTCCATTTCTTCGTCTCAAATGTGGGGATAATATTATCTGTTCCCACAGTAGCATTGTGAGGTTTCATTGAGATTATCCGTGTATATCACTGACCAACATCTGGCACGTAGTCCGCATTCAAAGGCTTATTTTTCTTTACTGTGTTCATTGTGGCAGTGATGTGGTAGTGGTGGGGGAGGGGTGATTATTATTATTATTGTTATTATTATCATCATCATCATCATCATAATCCAGGCTTCTGAAATAGTTCCAGATTAGGAAGCATTACCTAAATTCTCCTTCTCTCCCATTCCCCAGGAGGAAAAAAAATCCTCTCTATATGAAATAAATATAAAAAATTTAATATGTATACTATTATATATGTGTCTGTACACATATATATGGATATATATATATAACCAGCAAAGAGAGCTCCAAGAACCCAGTAACCAAACAGGCGTAGCAAAGAAAGAGCCAGATCTAACTCATGCGCTGGCAAGGAAGGAGAATCACTATCAAAAGGGTCAGGCTTTGTGTACACGATACAAACGTACAGAAGAAACAAGAGAGAACAGCCGAGAACGTGAAGAAGAAAATCAGAAGAGAGAAATGGCTGTGTTGGCAGCAGCGGTGGTGGGCGCTGGAAAGCAGGAGCAGTGGGTAACACAGAAGGGCCACGCGGACAAAGAAATAAACTCAGCTCTGCCGTGATGGGAAAGAAAGCGGCATCAACCAGGTCCTTACGCCCCAGGAATCCCTGCAGCCACAGTGCGACTTGAGTGTGAGGAACTGGTGGGGAAAAGGGAGGTCATAGCTGTGTGAACACCAAATTATTTAGTTCGGAAACCAAGATTAGGGAGGAAGATGGGAACGTGACAAGCTATGCTCTATCGAGATGGAAAACTCTGCTGCCCATAACACAAAAAAACAGCGACTGTTTATCATATGCACTTACCATATGCCCAGCACTTTTCTAATTATCTTACATATATTATTTCATCCCTGCAACGACCCTGAACAATGGCTTTGAAGGTTAAGAATCTGAATATGCTGACGAATACATCAAAATGGAGAATGGTTTAGAACTGTCGACCCTGCCATGTTTTCTATACGCTTAAATGACCACACCTATAGGGGAGGCACTTAGAGAAAACGACAAAAACAACGAAATGTAGTTGCCTGTAGTATGTTTCCTGAAGGGTGGATTTGCTCTTTTGGGAACTGAGATACTGCATTACACGGCTAGCTATGTAAGTAGTAAAAAAAATACCAGCTCGTGAAGCTTAGAAAACTTTTTTTAGAGAGCTCATTTCCGAGCACTGTGTTTTAACATTTTCACGACACTTAAGGAGAAGGTTGAACTGGTAATTTGTGGGCATTTTGGCGCTGCCTTATCTTGTGAACTAGGCCAGCCTCGGTGCCCTCGTTTAGTCCAGGTGAACCTTCTGGATCCTTCCAGCTCCAATGTTCAACACTCATGTCCGTGGCAGGCTTCGGTGAATCTGGCGCATGCCGCTTTAAGGCAAACAAGGATCAGAGTTTTAAATGCACTCGTTTTTAAATGCACTAATACTAAAAGCCCACAGAGTAAAACCTCAGGGACTGGAAAATCTGATTGCTTTTACCTTTGCTGCAAGATTCTGGAAAATTCTATCTCTGCTTTTATTGGATCTCTTTTGTACATCCAGTGAAAGATTAGAAACTTAAGTTTTACAGAGAAAGACAAGATGTTTCTGTTCGTGGACAACTGTAGAGTTCACCCTGAGGAAGTGAAATCCTTGCTGGTAGTTTTTGACATCTGCCTGCTCCCCAGGGTCAGCTTCAGTGTTTCTGGAAGAAGTTTTGGATGGTGTGAGATTTTTCTTCACATGCCATTGACAAACATGCAAATGAGTGAGTTGAATGAGGGAGTGTGGATGGACAGAGGGTGCCTGGAGACCCCTGGGTCAACCGTGCAGATCCTGTAGATAGTGTTTTCAATGCTGCCAATCAAAGGGCACTGACAACAGGAATGAAGGGGGGGCGTGTGAGTTTATGTGTATGTCTGTGTGTATGTGTGTGTGTGCACACGTGCGTGCGTACATGTACCAAGGGCAAGAAACTTAGGAGAAACTGCTTTAGCCTATGATTCACTGACCCGTTTCACAGAATATCTGCTAAGCTTGTCATAAGCAAATTTTATTCTCCTTTTATGTAAAAGAGGCATCTGACTTGAAATCAAGCTTTTAGTTATAATTTCTTAAAAACACAAGTTCCAGACCTATTGCTGGCATCCCCATTCATTCATTTACCCACCCACCCCACCCCCCCGTCCTATACACTATAGACTTAAGAGTACCATCAGAAAACAAGAAACTGTTCAAAATTTTGAGGCTGAGTCATAGGAAGAAAATGACATTTTGTTTAGCAATCTGTTTGAGATGAGGAAGTGCAAACAATTTTCACACGAAAAGTAATTCAAGTTAAGTCTGGTCTCTTGACTGGTTAAGCTTCAGCTTTGAGGCAAACCCAGGTTTCCCTAATAACTTAGTTCTATTGATCGACAGTTGCAGGGGGTGACCATCTCTTCTCATATTTTCATTTTATTTGGTAGTATGTCTGAAATATACAAATGTTTTGCTGGGAGTGGAGAGGTCTGTTTCACAATAGCAGCTGGAAGTTAAGATTCATAAGAACTCTAGTTCTCTTCATTTGGGGAAACGAATTTGGAATTTAGCATCGTAAAATCCTTGGTTACTTTATTATCGTAGTTTGTTCAAAGCAGTCTTCCCCTGTGTTCACACTAGTAGGGGGAGCTGGATGGAGACATCACAGAATCGCGGTGGTTGTGTGGAATGCCTTTCTGAGTGTTTTAGTGCCCCAGAGAAGCAGTGAGGTGGGGATATTCCTGTCATTCTGCAGCAAGAAGGTGTCAGGATTTGCCACGATAGATGGGAGGGACTACACAGATGCGCATGCCCGAAACCCAGAGGGCTCTGGAAACCCCGCTTGGTTTATTTTCCTTTCGGTTTTATTGCTCTCTTTTAAAGGAGAAAATCACACGAATTCTAACTCCGTCTTTGTATATAATGTTGTTTGCTCTGTTAGAGAGATTGGAGTTCCAACCAGTGAGGAGAGACAAAAAACAAGGACAGGGGTTTGTTAATGGGACGCTGAAGGGTGACAGCTCCACAGTTCTCTGCACCTCGCCGATCTGGGGCTCGTTAAGAAGCGGGAACCGTCCAATAATAATCTAATAAGGACAACCACCCCGACTTCCGTTGGTCTGCCTGTCTATAGCTTTTCAAATATATAGTTGAAGTCTTTCAGTTTATTAGTTTTTTAGAACCTCGAAACTGCTTACCAAAATGTACTGTTAAAGTTTTTTCATTATCTATAGAAATGGTATTTTTCCTAACTTCAAATATATGGTTTTAAGAAAATATTTATTAAACCTTTTTAATAATCTGCTCTGATAAAGCCTTCGAGATGTGCACTTTCTGGCATAAAATGACAGATGAGAGTTACAATTGGAGAAAAGCTATTGCAGCTTGCACCGATGTTCACAATTTCTCTTAATTGCTTTGCCATTCTACTCACATTTATATTTTAGTTTGTGGAATTTTTTGCATTCTAGACTTTGTTTTTGGCTTAATTTGATTTTTTAACAGTAACATTTTGTTTCAGTTCTTTTGGCATCTTGTGTTATTTCAAATGACAAGTGTTGAAAATTGTATGGAGATCTTTTGAAATCCAGTAATAGCGATAATTAATCAGAGATCAATACCCAAATTATTGTCGGTATGAATTGGTTTTTAGTAAAATATAGAGAAATAGATGAAGAAAGATAAATAACGAGGTTTTGTAGTCTTTATTACCCTAGTTACAAATTGTCTTTGAAATAGAAAAACTATTACTGAGATAAAAAGGAAACCTTGGTCATTTAAAAGCCTTCTTGTAAGAAAAGGGGAAAACTTTGGTTTTAAATAGCCCATCTGGCCTTCAGAGGCTTTTCCGCAGGGAGCTCCACTGACTTCTGCCACATAGATTGCGCCCGATGATGGACATAGCCCATGGCAAAGAGGCCAGGGAAGGAAAGCAAATGGACTTCTGTGAAAATACACGAGGGACAGATAGCATCCTGCTTGCCGAGTAAGTGCTAGAAAATGCTCTAAAACATGGGAAATACAGACAGGCCCCAGCAGGTTCCAGCATTCTTATGTTGGCTGGGATTCTGGGTTTTAATGTGAGTCCTTGTTCTCTGTTCAGTAGACCTTTGACCTACATGTTACCCTTTTTTTTTTTTTTTTTTGAAGTTATAGCTGGGCAGTGTTCTCCAGGTTAAGTCACACACAAAACTTTGACTTGATATTTTAAATCATGTTATAAATCAACATAGGCTGGGTTCTTCTTCACTATGAAACAGTAGTAAGGATTTATTAATAAAGGTTTGGAGGGGTTGGTTTATTTTTAAACTACAATCGCTTAGCATCTATAGAACTGGGTGGCCACACAGGGTCTTCTAGCAAGACTGTTTCTTGTTTGTTACGGTTGGTTGACGAGACCACCACCTTTTCCCTATAGCAACCCCTGATGGTGACAAGAAGAAAGCCAATATTTCTGATCACTATCCTTGGGTGACTATATAATTTCCTTTTAAAATTATTCACCAGCCTCAAAAGAGTTACAATGAAGAAGTCTTTTAGAAATGAGATCATTATTTATGAAATTTCTCAGATGCCCTTGTCTCTACCCTTTGTGTGTCTGTGATGTTTGTCCAGCGAAAAATTAATACCGCTTTTCTGTCCTCCCCACCCCTTTCCCTTTTGGTAACCATAAATTTGTCTTCTATGTCTGTGAGTCTGTTTCTGTTTTGTAAGTAAGTTCACTTGTATCATATTTTAGATTCCACATATAGGTGATTAGCAGATACAAACTACTATATATAAAATAGGTAAACAGCAAGGACCTACTGTATAACACAGGAAACTATATTCCATATTCTTGTAATAACCTATAATGGAAAAGAATATGAAAAAGAATATATATATATGTGTGTAGGTGAATCACTTTGCTGTATACCAGAAACTAACACAACATTGTAAGTCAACTCTACTTCAATAATAAAAAATTGAAGTTAAATTAAAAATATGACTTTTTACAATATATAATTCACTTTCAGCATCGCTGAATCAGAGCATCTGAAGGGTGCGTTTTGTGTGCTAGAATGGTAAATGGTGGCCTGGAAGTGGAGATAATGGCCAATCCCTAACTCAGAGTCCTTGGGCCAGGAAATCACCATTCTCTCTCTGACAAGGATCCTACCTCACATACTGATGTGGGAAATAACCTGAGACAATGGATGTGGAAATACTGAAATATAAATGGACTGTAAAATCATAGGATGTTATTGCGTTCTAAATTTGAGATTTTTTATCTGTAAGCAAGGCTCTTATTTTCATTCATGTACCCATGAAATACCAATATCTGAGCTAGATCAGTGATATTTTATGAGCTGTTCAAAATTCATGATGCTTAATTAATTTAATATTTTATTTGATTTAAAACCCTGCTGGATTTTCTTTCCGGAAATTCAGACATATTTTAAATCCTTCCAGAAGGTGCTTCTAAGTCCTGTATTTAATATTCTTCATGTAATTTACATCTAAAGTAGTGATTATAATCTAATTTTGTGTGTGTGTGTGTGATACGCGGGCCTCTCACCGCTGTGGCATCTCCCACTGCGGAGCACAGGCTCCGGACGCGCAGGCTCAGCAGCCATGGCTCACGGGCCCAGCCGCTCCGCGGCATGTGGGATCTTCCCGGACCGGGGCACGAACCCGTGTCCCCTGCATCGGCAGGCGGACTCTCAACCACTGCGACCCCAGGGAAGCCCCTATAATCTAATTTTTAAAGCTAGGCCTTCATATATCATCCAGTTTAAAAGAAACCAGTAAAGTGTGTGTCCTTTAGATAAAATCTGAGAAATAAACAATTATTATTTTGTTATTTTTCCTTTCCCCACTGTCTTTTTCATTGCCAAACACATAAGGAAGTTGAGAGATGGGCCTTCAAATCGCTCTTCCAAACAGCCTTCTGCCATCATTACCAGACACACACACACACACACACACATTCACACACACAATTGTGGAAAGATTTCCTCTTGTTACTACACCTGCTTCTTTATGACAGTCGTATTCTCACTGGACCCTGTTGTCATTACCATCCTGGATTGAAACTCAAGTACCAGTTCTGTCTCTTACTGGAGCCTACACGAAACCCTTCAAAGTCAGACGTGGTTTCTCCTTGTCCATGTGAGACAGGTGAATAAGTAAAACACATGAATTTAAGGAACTTACGGTGAGGATAAAAGCAAGGCCAATGAAGGCTGTTCTGAGAACAATGGTATCAATTATTAGTGAGCTCGAGTTCCCAGAAGGTAAAATCAGTGCAGAGAAGAACAGTCAGGGAAAGCTTATTGGGAAGATAGGACCTTAGCCAGATCATGAAGGATGGGAAATGGGGATTGACGGAGAGAAGCATTAAATAAGAGGAGCAAGAATGAATAAGATGCGTTTTCAGGATAGCGGGGACCCCATCCTGAATTCATGTAGTGAGCTGTGGACAGGCAAGCCTTGGAAAGTAGCTTGGTGAGCATATTCCTCTCCCGGGCACCTCCATCCCCACCTCTCCACCCCAAACGCTAACCCACCCCCATCTCCAGGCCCAGTCATATAAACAAAAATATCTTTGCATTTATAACACCTCCTCCAGTCCTTAAAAGGAAAATCAGAATCATAACATTTCCCACGTCCCAATATGCTAATATTGGTATGATCAATATTCAGATTCCTGGGTTTTTCTGATAAAGAATGTCATTTTGCTGAACTGTTATCCTTTTCTTAAATGATCAAGAAACTTCTGTCACCTACCTTTAGTCTCTTTCCCTACTTCCCTATAAACCTTTCACTCTCACATCTTCTCCTTTGGATGGTTTATACTCACTGTGTACCAGGAACACGCTCCTTGACATTTTCTGTGTATTTTCTGTGTATTGTCCTTCTCAGTCTAATCAGATGTTTTCATTTCATTGACTGAGCAGCTCCATGTCAGAACTCGTGGTGCTCATGTACATAACACAAGCTAATGTTTCTTCGTGGTGCTTTCATGAGATTGTGTGTTTTTAAACTTTCCTCAAAGGATAGACTCATGACACCCGCTTCTTTTGGTCCACAACACCCTCTAGAGTAGTAAGTGTGCCAATTAGATGTGCCGGTAGTTGCTGTGGACTGAACTAACTTGGAAAGGTTTTTTTTTTTCATAGTATAACCTATATAATCTTCCCATTCAGAATATAAAAATTTTCAACTTTAAAAAGAAGACAATGGAATGAAAAATAATTTTGTCTCCTAGAGAAGTTCTGAAAGGAAAGATTTTTCCAGTGTTCTAGTCTGGAAATGAGTGTCTCCCCTCCATGCCAGAAAAGAAGGATGGCTATGATTTTTCACAATAGTAAACTATTTAAACAGATAAGATTTCCTTTTCACTAGTGGGGGAGAAAGTATCACCACTGCCACCCTGCTTGGAAGGTAACTTAATTCCAAACTCTACCAAGAATGCTATTGGGCGTTATTGGAGCTCCATTTGAACCAATCTCTGCCAAACTCCTTGAGTGAGAAATAATGGATTCGAAATGGGAATTCTTTCTACTTTGGGGAATTTTCATGATTTGTTACATAAAATGTAAAACAATTTATCATAGAATATTTCTGTTCTCTTTACCTAGAGGTGACTTTTCATGTAAAATCTTTTGGATCTAGGAAGGAAAATACTTCTATATTATTTTGATAAATGAATTCTCAATGCTAAGCCTAATTCTGTGACCTAACGTTGTAAGTGAAGACTCTTGTGAATCGAACAGAAACTCTCAAGAGGAAGGATCTTAATGGAAGAAGGAGGTCTGTTTTTCCTCGTCATGTCCTGCCCTTTCTCCCCTGTAGCATACATGCTTAAGTCTGGTACGTGGTGGCCTTCTACACAAATGTGCCTCGTCTCCCAGGCCTGTGTAGAGTAGGAAGTGGGTTTAGTAGCTACTCACGGACGCTTTCTTAGGAGCAGTGTCATTGCTATTTTGCCTCTGTGGTGTTCTAAGCTTCGCTGAAATTCACCTGGTAATGCTGGCACCCAATCTGCATCAGATCAGCTCTCAGACCCTTCACTCCCTATGAGCTTTGTTTAGCCCAGCTCAAGGGCCACAAATACCCAAAACAGTCCCTGAGACGCTTCCATTCTTTAAATTCCTGGTGAGTGCGATTACTTTCTTAGTGTAAAAACAAAACTTATACTAGCGGGGGTTTTTGAAGCAGTTGCTGAAACACCAGTTGAATTGGTACTAAAACATAGTGGCTAGAAATCAGGGACTTTAGGTGTTCAGTAACCCTGTGGGTTTTCAGGTCACGTCCTACCCCTCCTGCCTCAGTAAGATGGTGATTTCTGTGTCTGGGGAAGGGCCCAGATTGGTGCCATTTAACAAACACCTCCTGGTGATTCCGTGGCAGATAGTTAGCCATATGTTGAATACGTTGGTTAAAAAATATATATTAAAGGAAAAAGAACCCTGGTTACTTTGAGAGGCAATACACGGCGAACTTCAACTCTGGAGCCAGATGGCCTGGGATTGAACCCCAGGTCTGCCACACTGCTTGTCATCTTGGGCACCTTCTTAATCTGTAAAATGGGGTATAATAGTACCTTCCTGAGGGGTGGTTGTGAGAGCTCGTGAGTTGTAACATGTAAAATATTCGCTTGGCCTGGCTCAGAGTAAGCCCTTGATATGTTTTAAGTATGATTATTCTTGTCACTCCTATTTTGATTCTATGTTTGCTTCCTATGGTTTTTTGTTTGTTTTTTTTCATCCTTGTAGAATGATCCCTGGGAACACTTTAGTAAACTTCAGATCTTCCCATAAAGCAACAGAGAACAGGGTAAGAGGACATGAGAGAGCATCGTATAGACGCTAAAACCAGACGGAGCTATGTTTAATTTTACTTCCATGCCATGGAAGCTATATTACCCTAGCCTAACCCTCTGGTTCCCTATAGTATCAAGTTATTTTGATAGATAAAACATGTGAAAGATGAACTTATTCCTAACATATAGTAAGCATTCAATGCATGTTTTCCATTTTTATTGTTCATATATGTCATATATATAAAATATAAACATCACAGAGAAGGAGCAGGAGACAGAGAGAAATTCAGTAACCCAGGCTTAGGAGGAAAGAGGAGAAGAGGAGAATTCAGGGAAGGTTTTTCTGAGGAAAGGAGTTTCTAGTCTGTGCTGAATTGGGAAGCTGATTAGAAGTTAGCCAGGATATAGTGGGACTGGGGAGGGAGGGAGAGGTGCAAAGAGTAACCTTCAGAGAACCGCGTGTTGCTTCCCTTGTATGAGGCTGGAATGTGTATCTGGGTGGGTGAGGGCTGGGAGTTTCTGGGAAGAGATCAAAGAAATCTAAGAGAAAAACTACAGTCAGACCAAGTAGGGCCTAATAAATAAGCCCTGGTAAGGAGTTTGAATTTGATCCTGAGGCTAATAGGGGGCAGTTACTTTTTTAACAAGGGAGTGAGAAGATGAGATATGCACCTTAGAGAAAGTATTCTACTGCTGGTGTGGAGAATGAGCTGTAGGGGCCGGAAGATGGGCAGGAGACCAGGAAGCAGGCTGTTGAAGAAATCCAGTGCTGGTGGCCTGGACTAAAAGTTATCAGCTCTCTTTCCTAAGTCCTCCGTGGAGGCGGGTGGGGCAGCCCTGCAGATCTGATTCTGGGGTTAAAAATTAATACTGCCTGAGCCTGATTCTCCCGCATGTCCATCTCTGCCTGACGTAAGTTAGATCCTTGTGGAAGTTGCGTTAAGTCTTGTAGGCCACTGGAGTGCTGTTAAACTCCTGCATGTGAAATGGAATGGAATCTCAGTCTGCAGTCAGCCAGTAAATGAGTATAACTTATGTGGAATTCCAGCTAACGTACAGCCGTCGAAGTAGCGTGAAGTCTGGGGAGTCACTGGGGTACCGTTTAGAGTACTGAACAGTGATTTACTTGGTCAGACCCCAATGGCCTATATGTGCCATTATAGCTTCCATGGTCTTTTCTACTTTGTTCCAGGGAATAAGTTATGGAATAAAAACGTCCATTTTTAAAATATATTTTCTATATCTTAATTCATTTTCTTGGTGGATGGGGACTATTGAGGTCACTATTTATTGTTCAGAAATGTGTAGTTTAAATGAAAGTCACAAGTCATAACCCAAAGTAATTTTTCCTATAAAATGTACATAATACAGTTTTCAAAAGTATTGATATTCACACTCTTACCCAGAATAAATTTGAATTTTTATAAGGAATTTTTTAAATGCTCATTATACGTTTGTGATATATAGGTGTAGATATAGATTTAATGTTAATTGTTCACTGATATACAAATAATGAATGAGTCATATGCCCATGAAGTCCAGTGTTTAAAAAGAAAAAAAACAGAACTAATGTTAACCTGGTAAGTCCTAGAGGTCCAAGCCTGTATCTTCTGTCCTTATGTAATTATCACCACAAGCCCTACATTTAATACTTGCTTAGTAAGTATGTGGTTGCCACGTGCAAATGATCATTAATATGAAAAGCTTGTCTGTTGTTGCCCCTGCGTTTGTGGTGAAACAAGCATTAGTTGTGTGAGTGCTCGCAGCTTATCTGTGATAGGTGTCCTGGGCACTTTGAACAACCGATGTTCCTAAAATTTACAAATGAGGAAACCTCAAATATGAGCCTGTAATAACTACATTTAAAACCATCTTAGGACATATTTTCCCCTCTTAATAAAAGTAACAAATCCTTGAGATTAGCTCAAGATGGCGGAGTAGAAGGACGTGCTGTCACCTCTTCTTACAAGAACACCGGAATCACAACTAACTGCTGAACAAAAAAGTACTGGAACCTACCAAAAAAGATACCCTACATCCAAAAATAACAAATCCTCTGATTGGGTTTTCAAAGTGCGTAGATGCTTGATAAATAAGTAGGAAAAGAATTTTAGATATGCAAAGAGATTAAGTCATATTTATCTAGTTTGGGAAAGTCAAAAGAGGGAAAAGATAAATACGGTGGAGAATTTTAGAAACGTTTACTGGACTAAACGGTAACGGTTCCGAACATTTGTGTGTCACTGTGGCTTGTTCATTATGTTTTCCAAAACATTACTTCATTTGATCTGTTTAAGAAGCCTATGAAATAGAGTTTCTACAGCTAGGGAAATTATTTCTTAGAGCAGTTAGGTGATTTGTCCAGAGTCCAAACAGCTCATAAGTAATGAACTGGAAACTCTATGTTTTCTGACTCTTTAGCCAGTACTTCAATGTTCAGTAGCAAGTAAATAATTGGCATATATTAACTACCACATTGTACCTGAAGGCATCTGTGACTAGGCAGTTCGCATCGAAGATGTCCTCCTTAAACTGCCCACGCACTTACTGCCTAGACTGCTCATTTGCCATAAAATTTTAATTTAAAAAAATGTTTTTTCTGTTTACAGAAGTAACACAGTTCTGAGTGGAAAATTGAAAAATGTACATTGGCTCCATGAATATTATGTGACCATAGATTGCACCCCTCCATAGATTGAGATTTTTGTGCTTTCTGGAAATACTTTATGCTTTAAAAATATTTCAAATGAGATCACAAAGAACATTTTTGTTGCTTTAGTTTTTATTTTAACAAATTAGTATGAAAAAATTTCCTGTGTCTTTAAACATCATTATGATACTATTTCAACAGCTTCATAATATTCCATTTTCCAAATAACACCTATTAAGAACTTGGGGATGCTCTCTATGTTTTGTTACTAGAAATAACACTGAAGAATATCTTTACTAACTACGTCATTGTATAAATCCATATTTTCTTAGATAGCCTGGCAATAGAATTGCTGGGTTAAATGATATATAAAATTTCTTGATCATGACCAAATAGCCCAATAGCTTGTCTTATTTAAATTCCCATTTTGTTGTGTATGAATGCCATTTTTTACACGTTTGCAAGTCCCTGATCTTTTCAAAAATCTTTGCCAAAATGTTCATCAAAAATAGTGTATTATTAAAGGTACATGCACCCCTATGTTCATAGCAGTGCTGTCACAATAGTCAAGACATGGAAACAACCTAAATGTCCATCAAGAGATGAATGGATAAAGAAGATGTGGTATATATATACAATGGAATACTACTCAGCCTTAAAAATAACAAAATAATGCCATTTGCAGCAACATGGATGGACCTAGAGATTATTATACTAGGTGAAGTAAGTCAGAGAAAAACAAATACTACATGATATCACTTATATGTGGAATCTAAAACATGACAGAAATGAACGTATCTAGGAAACAGAAAGATTCAAAGACATAGAGAACAGACTTGTGGTTGCCAAGGGGTTGGGGGGTAGGGGAGGGATGGAATGGGAGTTTGTGGTTAGCAGATGCAAACTATTACATATAGAATGGATAAACAAGGTCCTACTGTATAGCACAGGGAACTATATTAGATTTCCTGAGATAAACCATAATGGAAAAGAATATTAAAAAATGTATATGTATGTATAATTGGATCACTTTGCTGTACAGCAGAAATTAACACAACATTGTAAATCAACTATACTTCAAGAAGAAAATGGTGTGTTGTCACTTTGCGTGGTTAAACAGTAAGATAGTAAATCCATTGAAGGAGGGGACCAAGATTTGCTCTTTGGCTTGAATCCTGTACAACGCCTGCTGTATCTTTTGACACAGAGACATTCAACAAACAGGATGTTGCCTACACAGCACATGTAATACATAAAACACTGGTCATGTTCCTATTTGATCTTTGTTTTTATCAAATACGTCAAGTGCTTCCATTCATTCTTCTGTGAAATGAAATAACCAGCTTTTTCGGTGGCCATTCAAATGGCAAGTACAAGTTGGAAAGCATTTTGCATCTTTGGAAGTAGCATCATAGTTTTTGAGCTAGCAGGAACTTTAAAGATCATTCAATCTGATCCTGTTACTTTACAATAAGCGTATTTAATGTAAAGACATGAAAAATCCTGGTGTGTTTTACAAATTGAAATGGAAAGCTCAGTGTCTAATATTTTTGCAGAAATGTATAATTTTGTCCATAGTTTATATGAGTTCCTCATGTCCTCAGAAATGTAAACCTCTGCACTTTTTAATTATTTGTAGTATAGTGAAACTAAAATTGTCAACCATTTTAAGAAAACAAAATTTTAGCCATGGCAATGGATTCTGGTTTCAAAGACAAACCAAACACATTTGCAGTGAACTCCAACCCTGCTTTATCTAAATAATAATTTCCTATAGGCACATTACTTGGCATGGCTTAGTCAACCATATTTCTTTTCATTTTTTAGGTAGCAGTTTTACAACATCATCAGGATTATATACAGGAAATAATTCACTCACGAATTCCTCTGGATTTAACAGTTCACAGCAGGTAATTTTCAAAGCCAGTTTAACTTCTGAAATTTAAAGAAATGCAACAGATGAGTTTCTTAGGTAAAGAAAGGTCCATTTATATTACACTATAAGCGAGACCTTTCTTAAGCCTTCTAATAGTTTTTTTTTTTTTCCTCCTTCAAAAATCTCTTTAGCGGTTCTATATGGTGAGTTGTTTGGTTCTCAGATTGGTTGAATTTTACCTAGAAATCATGGAATAGAAATATGAAGAGGGAATCTGATCTTACATAAAACTGGTTTGCAAGTCTGCTCACTTCAGTCAGCGTGTGCTTGTGTGTCCCTTTGTGAAGTCAGAGAAGACGGAAGTGCAAACACATTCACGGTTACGTTCTGAAAACGCTAAGCAGCAGCCGTATTCTGACAGGTTGCTCTTGTGTGGTTTGATTTGCTAGGACTATCCATCGTATCCCAGCTTTGGCCAGGGTCAGTATGCACAGTATTACAACAGCTCGCCGTACCCGGCACATTACATGACAAGTAGCAACAGCAGCCCAACGACGCCGTCCACGAATGCCACTTACCAGCTTCAGGAACCGCCATCTGGCATCACCAGCCAAGCAGTGACAGATCCCACAGCAGGTAATTACGTGCATTTTTATTAGTCCTGCACGCTATGTTTCTGGTGGTTGAGATGCATTTTTCCCCAGTCATATATTCAGGACAGTGGTCGCACGCCTTTGACAAGTTTTGGCAAGGCCTTAAGTCAAGTAGCGTGATGGTGACCTTAGCTTTATTTCTACTTGCTTAAAAATTTTAGTACAAAGTGCGTAACTTCAAAAGTACATGAAATAGAGATTTGGTTTAGTCGTACCTATACTCAGTTTTCAAGATATATATAGCTTTTTAGATGCATAAGTATAAATGTTTAGCTATAATGCTGACCTATAATTATAACTGTTGACATATGAATATGAAGATAAATGACATCACCTCGAATTTAATGTTTATCATCATGAAACAGTTAATGTTTTTCAAAAAAATCAAATAGCATCAAAGGGTTGATCATGGAAAATAGTGATTCTCCTGGCCTAACCTTTCCCACTCCTGACTTGCTGTGAACTTTTTAACAATGTATCTGAGGGTGGGCATTTCTTATACTCCTGCACAACCTTTGAGGGGCCTTTTCAAATGCAAGTCTCTCCATCTCTGGAAGTTTATCTGCTATGTTTTTAACATTTCTTCCCCTCCATTAATTCTTTCTGGAACTCTTAGTATTGTATGCTTAATTTCCTGAACTGGTCTCTAACTAGGTTTCTTACGTTTTCTCTCGCACTTAGAAAACTAGAATGTTTTTCCCGGACCGGGGCTCGAACCCATGTCCCCTGCATTGGCAGGTGGATTCTTAACCACTGTGCCGCCAGGGAAGTCCCTTCTTTTGCCTACTTTTGATTTAATTTGCCCCTCTTTTTCTAGTCTTCTAAGGTTTGAGAAACCTTAGAAGTTTGATTTGGTAGGACTGTCCATCGTATCCCAGTGTTTTACATGAACCATCTGGGTCCGTGCAAGCTTCTCAAGGATCAGAAGGAATTTGGAAATGAGGATAGCTATGTGAATGAGAAATAGAAAAACTCTTTAGGGTCTGTGGAATAAGAGATTGAGAAAAGGAGACAGCAGAATAATTTTACTTAATTCATGACATTTTGGTTGTGAAGAGAACAGAATAAAACAAACTGGTGAAGACTTAATCATGTTTCTTAAATTAAGGTTGATTAGAGCTTTAAAAAAAGGGCATTTGGACATATAAAACTTTATCTCTGAAACTTGACATTGTTCTGAGTGAATTTTATTTATAAAAGGGATGCTGTGTGAGAGAGTGGGGATGAGTGGGCACGAAGCCACGCCAGATGGGAAACAATGCGAAATTATAATTTTTGAAAGGTATATATAATTTTATTTTAAGATTGAATGATCTATCTTAGGTTTTATTTGAATACATGCTTAGTGTTTTAGGTACTTATTTCAATTTCAGTATCTTTATGGCTACAGAATAGGAATGAATTGAAATGGGGAGAAAATAATATTTTTCAGATTTTTTTATATTCACCACTTCCCACTAAAACGCATGTGTAGGGATCAGCCTTTCTTGTCTTACATAGTTAGGAGTCGAAAGTTCAGTGAGTTTACACATTGAAAAAGAAATGTGGATTACTTTAAAAATTCAAGGAAAAATTTAGTCTTTTTTATTTTTTAAACTTTGTGGTAAGATTGTGGATTCAGCCTAAGTTGTTTGGCATTAACTTTCCTTTCTTACTAGTCATGTGTAAAATTATAGACTTATCCTTCTTGATGAAAAGTAAGTGTTGGTGATAAAGTACCTAAAAATCATTAAACTAACGAATTAGAAGGAATGATTTATTACATATAACCTAATGTTTTTGTTTCAAGATTGAAATAAAAAATAGTTAAAATAATGAATGTCTATTTTTGTTGAAGTTATTTCAGGTGGTTTTTTTCTTTTAATAGTCTATTGGGTTTAAAGTCAGTATTTTCTAAAACTGGAAAGTTAAATTCTAGTCATTATCTGATCTTATGTATGACCAGGTTTCTGCCTTTCAGTTTCATGGAATTACGCAGTACAGATGAATCCACAGTACATGAGTTCTTCCATACTTTATATCTGTTCCTTATTGTTCATAGAATCGTTATGTCATAATGAACAAATAAGATAGCCTTGTAAGGCTTTTTCAGGGTAAACATGTAGGGACTCATTTATTTTTAATTGTGCATTTTAAAATTGGTATGAACAATAGTAATCTTTCAAGTCCGTGATATTATGCAGTATTACTTATAAATATGTACCTCCTCATGAATCTTAAGTTCAAAACTTATTTTAATATGTTTGTAATTAAATATTGAAAACTTTATCCTCTTTTCATTAGGCATGTGTAATACATTAAAAATAACATAACTTGCATATGAAAGCTTACTCTCAAATTTTAAAAACTAAAAACAGTGCCTTTGCATTCATTTAAAAAAAATGAGTTTATTAGTCATGCATTGACTGTCTTAATAAAATACAATTTACATCATCTGGAGATATGTAAGAATCCATATACTTGAGAAACATAGTGAGATTTATCTGATCATTCACCAATGTTTTAATTTACTTATTGGATTCAAGAAAATAGTGCCTACTCTTCAGCTAGCAGTGCCAACCTCCCCACTCCCTGTTGAAGGACATCTTGGTTGCCTCCAATTTTGGCAATTATAAATAAAGCTACTATAAACATTTGTATAGGTTTTTGTATGGACATATGTTTTCACTCATTTGGGCAAATTCCTAAGAGTCTGATGGCTAGATTGTATGGTAAAAGTATGTTTAGTTTGATAAGAACTGCTAAAATGTCTTCCAAAGTGGCTGTATCATTTTGCACTTCTACCAGCAAGAATGAGAGTTCCTGTTGCTCCACATCGTCACCAGGGTTTGGTGGTGTCAGTTTTCAAATTTTGGCCATTCTAATAGGTGTGTTGTGGTATCTAATTGTTTTAATTTGCATTTTCCTAATGAAATATGATGTTGAGTATCTTTTCATGTAATTATTTGCCATCTGTGTATCTTCTTTGATGAGGTATCTGTTCAGATGTTTTCCCCACTTCTTAATCAGGTTGTTTGTTTTCTTATTGTTGAATTTTAAAAGTTCTTTGTATATTTTGGATACAAGTCCTTTATCAGATGTTGTTTTGTCCCAGTCTGTGTCTTGTCTTTTCATTCTCTTAACATTACCTTTTGCAGAGCAGAAGTTTTTAATTTGAATGAACTCCATCTTATCATTTTTTTTCTTTCATGGAACATGCGTTTGGTTTTGTATCTAAAGACTCATTGCCAAACCATAGGTTTTCTCTAATGTTATGATCTAGAAAATTTGGGGGCATAGAGTTGTTCATAATATTCTTTTATTATCCTTTTAACGTCCATGGGCTTGCTAATGATGGACCCCCTCTTTCATTTCTGATATTAGTAAGTTTAATCTTCTCTCTTTTTGTCTTGGTTAACCCTCTAGAGTTTTATTAATTTTATTGACCTTTTGAAAGAGCCAATTTTTAGTTTTATTGATTTTTCTCTGTTGTTTTCCTGTTTTCAATTTCATTGGCTTCTCTGTTATTTAGTATTTCTTTTGCCTACTTTTTTATATATATATAAATTTATTTATTTATTTTTGGCTGCATTGGGTCTTCGTTGCTGCACGTGGGCTTTCTCTAGTTGCGGCGAGCAGGGGTTACCCTTCATTGTGGTGTACAGGCTTCTCATTGGGGTGGCTTGTCTTTGTTGAGGAGCACAGGCTCTAGGTGTGTGGGCTTCAGTAGTTGTGGCACGCGGGCTCAGTAGTTGTGGCTCATTGGCTCTAGAGTGCAGGCTCAGTAGTTGTGGCGCATGGGCTTAGTTGCTCCACGGCATGTGGGATCTTCCCGGACCAGGGCTCGAACCCGTGTCCCCTGCATTGGCAGGTGGATTCTTAACCACTGTGCCACCAGGGAAGTCCCTTCTTTTGCCTACTTTTGATTTAATTTGCCCCTCTTTTTCTAGTTTTCTAAGGTTTGAAGTTTAGATGATTGATTTTAAGTCTCTTCTTTTCTAATATACACATTCAATGCTATGAAGTTCCCTCTAAGCACTCCTTTTGTTGCATACCACAATATTTGATAGGGTTTTTTTTTTCATTTTCATTTAGTTCAAAATATTTTTATTTTCATTACCATTGAAGCCCTCCCTTTCAAAGAGGTCTATATTTATAAACATCCTATCAGAGAAAAATCTTAGAAATTTGATGGTATACAGTAAGAATCATTTGTTACAGTCATAGTTATTCACATCCTCCTAATTAAATGGCTTTCAGTTCTTAGAAAATGTGTTTAGTTTCTGAGAGAAGGGTATTATTACATGGTCCATTCCAATTCTACTGTCTATATAAGATAATTTTGGTCACAGTCAACTCTTTTTTTTCCTTATCCAAATCTAAGTAATATTAAAATTACATCCAATATTACTTTAATTTTTAAATGATGGATTTCATTTAAAATTTCTTTTAAACTTTTAAAAGAAAATTTTCTTTTAAATTTCTTTTTAAAATATTTTTCTTTGCAAAGTTACTGATTTTCTTCTATGTTTAAAAACATAGAGGTGAGAAATAAAAAAAGAAAAAGACATTTTAGGATGTTTCCCTTTTGTACTAATATCTAAACCCTCATCCCTCCTAGCCACTGAAGTGTAAAGAGTATATTAAAAAAAGTGGTATTTTTTAAAAAGTGGTAAAAAATAATTTAACACTCGAGAGTTATTCATGAAGGAATTTTTTAATTGATGTTTATCAAAAGAACACTTAAGCCATTCTTTAAAAAATGTTTTTCTTTATCATATGTCAAAATATGAACACTCATTTGTAATCCAATTACTGTGCTATATTTAAATAATTTGGCTTGAAAACATTTTTTTTTGTCCAAAATCTCTTAGAACATCTCATAATAATTATGACAGTGACCATAATAATAATACATAATAAAAACACAATTACTGTGTTTAGAGCTTTACATTATATTACCTTCAACCTTATAAATATACCCATGAATTAGGTACTATATGTCTCCATTTTACAGATGAGGAAAAAGAGGCACATGGCTCTTGAATGCTCAGTAAATGTTAGGTGTTATTAACTTAATCAGGAATTTTGAGGCCAAATTCTTATGAAAGGGCTATTCACCTGTAACATTGTATTTTTAAAATAGTACAAAGCAATCAGAGAGAGAGGGATGAAAGTAAATGATAAATCATCATTTTAGGTTAATGTGAAATAAAAGCTAATTATGTATTAGGAACGAATTTTAGCACGGATGCTATAGAAAAGTTCCTTTTTCAAAGGATTTGTTCATTTGAATTTCTTACAAAAAACTTGATGTTGAAATCTACCTTTTCATGCTCTGACTGCATGCAGACAATTTACTGGTTAAGGTGATGTACAGGAATCTTGCCAATATTGAATTTCAAGTGACAGAGGAAAAATCAGTATAAGAGGGAATTCAATATGCATGGGAAACCATTTGTTCCCTTTACTTCTTTGATCCTTGCCAAGGCCCAGGAAAGTAGAGCAAAGCGCATGAAAAACAGGGGAACATTCTTGTGCAAAGTGGCAGGAGCGCTCTGAGCTCTCACAGGAATTCAGTGTGACAGGATGAAAAACTAAACTGCCGGCAGTCTTCCCTGTGAATGTAGGAAACTTGGGCCACATCTATACTACCTAACATGTCTATGTCTGTTCGCTATAGATATGATCCTGAGGTTTGCAGTAAGCTTCCATTTTGACTCCTATATTTTGCCAAGTGAGCGGTTTTGCAAATCTTTAGGCCATATTTTTGCTCCACAGATGCCTTGTGGACTTTGGAAGAGTTTGCAATGTGTTCAGCTTGAAAAGCAACTATTTCAGCAAAACAATTTTAACTAACATTTTGGAAACATTTGTCAGCAAAACAAATATTTGTATCTGAAATAACCAGGCTATTGAGATGTGAGAAAACAAAACAGATGTTTGTTTGGCGTTCTTGTGTTTGGTTGTCTTGATGGAATTTGTTTTCTTTCTTTTTTTTTTTTTTTTTTTTTTTACCCCCAGGGGATGTACAGCGTTAACCTTAATGAGATTATAAAATTCTTGGAAATAAAATTCACTCTTTTTCTGTATTGCCAGGAATGTAATAAAAATGAATTTCCATACCTGTGAATTTGGGACTCGTTTCTAAGAAGCGAAAAATTCACTGTTTTAGCATTTACCCATTTTGTGCCTCGTTACTGGTTTCACTCATTTTTTCAGTTAGCTGGCATGAGCTCAGGATCCCTTATAGAGTCAATTTTAGTACACTTGGATTCCAGTATGTCATTCTTTCTGATATTTTTACATAACAGATGATTTGAATATAAATAATAAAAATCAGAAAGCATACATTATAGAGCTAATTAAATTAGTTTACTAACCTCCCAAACATTTATTATTTCATCTTCTTTTGTAGCTAATTGAGTCATTGTTTTAGTAAAGTATTGGTATTAAGCATCCTATGGGGCCAACACAAATCAATGTAATAAGTTCCCTTGTTTAAGTTGAAGGACATCAGAATTTACTGATTCAATTTTTTAATTGGAGATTGCAGGGGAAAAGGACCTTGAAAGTTACCTGTGTTTGCCATCCCTCCACCTCATTTAATTGGGATTGAATGGTTTAGTGGATAAGTTTGGGATTAACTTTTCAATAAAAGTAATTTTGATGATTAATGGCTATCAGTTTTATTCCTAGCTTCATAGCCAAAAAAAAATTTAAGTTTAATGAATGTCTTTTAAATTTGTTGAATACTAACAAAAGAGCATGGGATAGAATTATAAAGGTCCACGAGGGTTTACAGAGAAAAGTAAAACCCCTTTCATCTTCTACACCCAGCTCCTTGGTTTCTTTCAGCAGAGTTTCCTGTGTATCCTTCTACAGATACACTTTGCTTATATAAACATAGACGTAGCACCTGCCCCTGAGCACTTTTTTTTTTTTGCATATTCAAGTATGTATACTTTTAATTAGTTTTCTTTTTCCTTAAAGATATTAGAATACTATACATACTATTCTGTACCCTACATTTTTCTCTTAGTAATATACAGAGAAAAATTCAATATGTAGTTTTGTTGTTTTTTATATTTCATATACAAATATAACAATGGCGAATATATTCTGAGCACTTACTGTGTACCGAGCAGCATTCTAAGCACTGTTCGTGCACGACTTAGTTTGTTTCTACCAGGTCCGAGAGAATAGGCGATGTCATCATTATCCCCATTTTACAGGCAAGGGCAGCTAAGGAGAGGTCAGCTGCAGTGCTGGATTTAACCTCTGGAAGCTTGACTTCAAACTTGAGTGCTTAATCAGGAAAGCATGCTGCTTCTTGAAACCACTGGGTTTGAGATTTCAAACAAGCGGAAACATGAAAATGTAAACAGAGAGTCACAAAAGGTAGTAGCTATATGGTGTTCATTTTCTTTAATCATTCATAGCATATATGAGCATAATTACTCAGCAAAGGCATCTATTAGGAGGCATTCAGTTAAATATATGTTCAATGTTTGAATGAGCTCTACTTGCTAATAAAAATAACGTAGGTCTGTCTGAAATTATAGGGACATGGTATGTAATATGTCTAAGGTGATCTTTTACTGTATTTCCTGAGTTATAAGATCAGTTTGTGGGTCTCTCGAATGATGCTACAACCAGTTGTACACTTTCTTATCTTCCACTTTCCTGCATCTGTTCTGTCCTTACTCGCTATTTATCCTGTTTAATAATTACCTACTGTGGACCTGCTTAGGAAACGATACTCACAACAGCCCTTTACCCTTTCCTTTCCCTTTCCCTGCAAGGACCTCATTCTCTACCTTGGGAACTTTTTCTTTTTTTCTTTATTTCTCCACTCACAGCTCACGGTTGATGAGTGTTAAGTATAGGGATAATGATATTCTTGTCTCAAGGAAAGCCATTCATTTTAAAGTGAAAGCAGGCATCTTAACCCAGTACAGTCATCTTCCAACACTTTTGAAAATATTTACGTGACCCCCTTTAGAAACTTTATAAAATGAAAATTGCATTTTCTTCAGAACCATTATGTAAGACAAATTTTTCTGTTTTTCACTTTTACGTAACTGCCGATATTTGAGTACAGTTTTCTAATGTTTTACGTTGCGTGTGTGCAGTTTTCACCTGGATTATTGATTGACTTGATAATCATGGATTGGTTTGGAAATCATGTCTACCATTGTTTCTGTGAGAAAATAGTTTCTGAGTTTCAGACAGCTTATGTAAAAATATTTAGAACATAGCTGATTTGAAAATGGGCAACTCTTTTCTATCTACAAATCCACTTGAGTAACTTTACCCTGGAGCAGTTGAACAACTTTAAAGTTAGAAGTGACCTTATAGATTCTTTTGCCTAAGACTTTCACTCTACTGATTATGAATAAGGAATCCAAAAAGGTTAAATTTTTCCAAAGGCCGCGTGGCCTGCCGTCAGCAACGTGTCTTTATGGCAAGTCGGAGTGGCAGCCTTGGGAGATATGACGTGGTATGGATTTTCCCACACTGCCCCAGGCAGCACTGCTATCTCCTGAAGATGGAGATGGATGTCCTTTAATGAGTTCCAAGGTGGAATCAGTTAGAGACACAAGATGTCAGGTTTAAAGTTATCAGGGTTCCTTTACATTAAGTCTTCTGTGATCCTTTGATACAGTAATACTCACTGAGAATTGAATATAATGCACAGTGTCCTAATCACACCTGCCTGGGTACCACTCTCCACCCACCCCCACAGGGCATATCTGTGAACTTCTCTTGGGCACCACACACTTCCTTGGAATATAATTGAGAGAAACTGGAGTGGTACCTAGGGATTCGGAGTTGGGCTAACCCGGCTTGGAATCCTGGTTCTGTCATTTACTCTGGGCACATCACTTAGCTCTTTAGTGTATCAGTTTTCTATGAAATGAGGATGATACCACTCTTGTGTATAAGATGAACGAGGGAGTGAAATTATGTGGTGGCCAGCAAAGTGACTGACAGATACTAGGCTTTCAGATATTCATTTCTTCAGCTATGCGTTCAACAGACCTGTACAAGTGCTTGCTGTGTGCCAGGCACTGCGCCTGGTGCCAGGGACATAGAGGTGACAGGAAAGGCAAGGTCCCCAGCCTCGCTGTAGTGCGTTGCGCATTGTGGTTATTTCAGAGATAAAGCCCTCAAAGTGTGTCTCACCTGTTCTCTTCACGTAGAATGGCTGTCGGGGATTTAAGCCAGAGGTTGAAGCATGTGAGAGGATGATAGATGTTTCTATGAGGTCGTTCCATAGAGTACTGGAGCGTGGATGATGGCCTGACTCCAGGGATGATAAAGTTCTCTTAATTTAGTCACTAGACCTTGTCTGAGGACCTAATTTACCTGTGGTAGTAATTCGTGAAAGGGAAGCAGTAGTCATGGAAGACAGAGAAATCAAAGCAGTTCTCTAAAATGAATTAATACCTACTGGTCTCTGACTTCTGGTTACTTCTATGAGACTAGTCAACAAGTATACTTGCCTTGCCTTATTTTACACAAGTTTTTGTGGGAGGATTCTATGACTGGTCACTTGAAGTTATCAAAGTTTCTTTAAGTCTTCTCTTATCCTTTGATGAGGTAATATTCACTGAGAGTCTTATATGATGTAATGTAATTTGTTCAAGGCTTTGATGAGGTTGTTTGTTTCTTTGTTGCCAGGATAGATAGCTCCCACTTTAAAAAGCTCCCAGTTTAAAATTGGCATGTCACTTTGGAGGCTTGTTGGCCCGTTACATTGTAGGTCTCTGTGGGCCCGAAATTAGCTTTTTGAGGAACGCCACTGGCCTTCCCTCAGGGCTGCGGCCTTCCATCTGGGAATCGTCCCTGGACATGTCTCTTGGTTTTCATAGGGGAATATCCTTTCCATTCTCAGTGCAGCTAACTTAGTAAGAAAGTTCAAGCCTCCTCTCAAGCCAGCAGCCGAGAATCACTCTCCTCCGAGTGACTCATCAGTATAACCTCCTCCCTCATTGCCGTCTAAAACCCAAGTGGAAACTTGCTTCTGTTAGCTGCCAGAAGGGTAAGTAATGGGCTCGTTCTTCTAGATATTTTCAGTTTTACCCTTAAGATAAGCAAGATGCCTGCCGTCCATGTTCTGTGCTCTGAAGCGCCGAGTGGGCCATATGGAGTCCAGGGTAATCAGCCTTAGGAGTCAGAGTCTTGTGAAATGTGCTGTTTTATTTACCAGGAGGGTATGTTCCTGGCATCATACACACCCTCTCAATGAGCAGTCCCATGAGGTGTTTCCTTCTCGTTTCTGTAGAGAAATTGGTTCGTCTCACCTTATATGCCCCATGAGTCTTTGTGCCTCTGCCTGTGTTGACTGCAGACTTAGGGCAAGCAGACCTGTGCTGACACTCTCCTCCCAGCTTTATTTTATTTACCTTCCCCACTCCAGTGTTTCGTCTCATGCCCTCGTTCATTGTTTTAAAAGACTGCTGTGGAGTTATTGTGTATAGATTTGGTGTGTATCTTAAACCCTTTTTGGAGAAAGGTAGGATATAAATTACTCAGAAAATAAAATAAAGAATGTAAATGTTTGATTCAATAAGAATAAGGGCCAGAGAAAAGATTCACCACAACTACTCACGCTCAGGAAGCACCTGTTTTGCAAACGACATTACAACCATCTTTTAAATGCTGCCATTTTGGTTAATGTATGCACAAAAACCTCTTCAGGATTCTCATAATAATAGCCTCCCAAGAGCACACGTGTCTCCATCTCTGCTTCTCTCTGCCCAGAGTCTCATACCTCCCCATCTAATTCATAGGCTTGTATTCATTTCAGTTCAGCTAATTTATATAAAGAAATATGTTGCCAATTGTAATATGTTTCCCAAAGGTCAGAGTTCATTTTCTCTACCTCTGACATCATTTTCAACTTCTGTAGTTTCTTTTCTTTTCCATCCCCGATGACATTTTAAATGTTCTGAGCGTTCTAAGAATTTTCTTTCTGAGGGATCCCTTTTCTTTCCAGCTTCTCATTTAGTGTTTTCCCTAATGTGTCCGTTTCAGTACATTTGTTCATCTAATTACCTCCCTTGACTCAGCTGTGATGTTGAGAAAGGTTATAGAGGAAGTATGTTTCTCCTGAGATTTATTCCTTAATCTTGCTGTTAAATTTTGTTACACTGCTGCATAATTGAAGGAAGGGCAAAAAGCGTGGTTTCTTCTACTGCTACCTGTAAATGAGGATTTGACGATGTTCTCCAACATGCCCTTAGCTAATCATTGTGCATCTCTTAATTACAAAGTACTCTTAGGTGCAGTGGGGATACAGAGAGCAACAGGGTTATTCTCTGTCCTTAAGGAGCATTCTGTGTGAACAGTCAAACCTAAGAAAGGTTGAGTTGAAACAATGTAGTGCTAGGAGCAGCAGCAAAGCGCTCCAGAAGAATGCAGGAACCAGAGACTTCTTATGTAAAGTGTTTGGGGAAAAAACTAATAAAGGAGGTAAAATTTATCCTCAGCATCAGAAGATGGGAATAAGTGAGGGACAGAGGACAGGGAAGGGATATTCATCCAAGGCTGGAGATACAGACCCTTTGCAATGAGCTCAGTGATGGTATCATTTCCATCAGAACAAACTTAAACTATACTTACATTTCACTGAAGGATGAACAGCATTTCTAAGCTGGAAGATCACTTTATGACTGTCTTTACCAATAAGACACCTGAATCCAGGGAGGTGACTTTGAACAATTCACTTCACACGACGGCACTAACACGTTGTACAAAATACTGCAGCATAAAATCGTTACCTACTCTTCATAATGGTGTCATCCTCAATTTACTGTTGAAGAAGCTGAAGTCCAGAGAGTGTGCAGATAATTATTTAAATGACAACTTACCACGCCCATTCAGATCATACTGTCTGGATTTGTAGGTTACACTGTCCACTGTGATGACATTTGAACTGCTTAGTTTTCCGTGTTCTGTCCTATAAGTTAGAGAAAAGTGGAGATGGACCAAAGCCTGCAGGATCCACCCCCTCCATAGGTGGATTATTTCCCAAACACTGAAAGAGAAGAAGGTCATATTTTCAGAGTCGGTGCAGGTTCCATAATTGATGTGGCCAAGCCTGGGTCCTGGGCAGCTCCCCTCCCCCAGCCCCAAACCCCTGGGAGAAGGTGGCGGCCGAAGCTCCCCATCCAGGAGCCCATCAGAGGCTGGACCACCTGACGCTGTTCTCATCACTGCAAAGCAAGGCTTGTGGCATAGAGAAGTGACGCTCTCTCTGAGAAAAGTCAAGGCAGGTCCGGTCAAGTGTATGAGGCAGAGAAGGCAGGTAGAATGAGAGAAGTCATCTCAAAGCCTAGAGGAAACCCTGTTCAATCTACCCTCCGCTTTTCAACCCAAATATGACCTCACTTTTCTTTTACTGTGAAGGGTAAGGTCTACCCCTAGCTCTGCACTGGATGAAGTCAGCTGAACCCAGAGGATGGAATAAGGAACCGCGTGTGTCTGAGTTCTCCTTCTGTCAGATCCTCCCTGAAAGAGTGTGACGCCACCTTGATAAGTACTCACTTGTGACACATTCCTTAAGAGAGTGTTTAAAATGTTTGCTCTGCGGATTATTGGTGATCATGTGCATTTTGTGAACCAGGGATGTCCATGTGCCAGGTTGTTAGTTCATTCGACAACACATGTGTTTTGAGCCTCCAGAATGTTCCAGGCTCTGTTCTTGACACGGGGGACTCAGCAGTGAACAACATGAAGTCTCTGCCCTCTGGGAGTTTACATTCTACCGGAGCACACAGACAATAGTAAATATAAAAATGCATCTAGTCGACAGAAGTGCCTGGAAGGATGACCTGGTGTGTAAAGAGAAGAGAGTTAGGACAGGTGAACTGTTTCAGAAGATTGGTCCAGCAGGGTGAAATTGATGCAGCTAATACAATTCTTTCAGTTGCTTTTGCTGTACACTATAGGGTAATAGAGAAATCGGGCAGAAACTAGAGGGAGAATTTGGGGGTATTTTTAGGCAGGAAATATATCCAGCCTGTATACATATGTGAGGGATCCGGAAGAACACTGGCTGAAGTAGGTGACAGGGGGCTGGGGTCTCATGCCCAAATGAGGGGCTGGCCGTGGGAGTGCAGAAATTTATCCATCCTAACAAGAGGGGAGGAGACTGTTCCTGAAAAGTGCTGGCAGGGGGTTTACCCAGGCATGGAAATTGTGGAGAGTGGTGCTTCTGTTTTTTCAGTGAATGAGGGGGCAGGTAGGCAGGTTTCTTGCTTGAGGCTAGAAGGAGACTTGGTCCTGAGGGTCAAGCTGTCCCAAGCTGTCGCGACGCCTCAGTATGTCATGACTATAGGCAACGCTGAGGTTCTGTGAAGGCAGGAACCGCCATCCGGCTCAGTTGGGTCCCCAGTGCTTAGCACGCTGCCTGGCGCAAAGTAGGTGCTTGGTCTCAGCACGTAATCCTAAAGTGGCATTTGCTCCACTGGTTCAGGGATTTGCTCGTGGCAGCCACAGGCAGGATAGCTACGTGGTTTGTGGGCCCTAGGGCACAAAATGCAGGCCCTTTGTTCGTAGATCAAGACTTTCAAAACCACACAGCAGAGCCTTCAACCACGTGCAGGGCCCATCTGAGCACAGCCTTGTGACCGCTCAGGCCACAAGTCCATGGACCTGGCCTGGTACACAGTTACCAGTCGAATCTGATCAAGTACATCCGTGGGCAGTAGGCCAGGGGCACTGGCTGGAGCCAGGACTTCCTGAGAAGATAGCATTACGTGTTTACCTTTCTCTCAGAAGTTTAAGAAAGATCAAATCCGAAAGAGAAGCTGCTGGCATCACAGATGGAGAGAGGTGAAGGTATAGCAGCGTTCTAAGAAAGTGAGCGGAAGATGCATCAGAGCTGTTTAGAAACCTTTATCACCAAAAACATTTGCTAGCGGTGTCTCCTGAGTCAGAATTCCCCAAATCACAACAGTGGAAAGGGGAAGGTGGGAAGAACTGAAACTCGGCAATGGAGTTTACAGTCCATTATCAGTATAGATGTGGCATTAATGACTGATTTAAAAAGAAAAGACATAAGAAAATCCTCCCCATTCATTCCTCAAACTCCAGCAGAGAAGGATAGTATGAATGGAAGATTAGATCCAGGGCAAGGATAAGATGACCAATTTTTAGCTGCTTTAAAATTGACTTGTTTCAAAGGTCTTTTTGAAGACCTTTCCAACATTGTTCCCCTTTTATTGGGGGGCAGAAAAAAGCAAGTTAGCTGAGTGAGTGTGTGTATATACATCCGTGCTCTGCTGTGAGCATTTGTCTTCTATGGTAGTGACTCTGTCACCGGACAGTGCAAGCGTGAAGTTTAGGCCACCACTGGAATTCCTTTAGAGTTTGGAGAGTAATGGGAATTTCGGGGAGTTTTTTATTGTCTGAACCTACTTTATTTTCATTTTCATTCAGGATGACTTCAATCTATTAATAAGCGAACATCAAGAAAGATCAAGAGCATTAGTTTAGAACATTAGATCAAGAGCAATTAGTTTACCTAATTGTACTTGTTATCCAGTTTTATATCTTTAATTGTTCCCAAAGTAACACGAGCCTTGTCAACTGTATTTTTTTAAGTGACAACATTAATTTATTCTGTTTTACTGTCAAAGACTATCAAGCTTTAAAAATAAATGTCAAGGGGCTTCCCTGGTGGCGCAGTGGTTGGGAGTCCGCCTGCCGATGCAGGGGACACGGGTTCGTGCCCCGGTCCGGGAAGATCCCACATGCCGCGGAGCGGCTGGGCCCGTGAGCCATGGCTGCTGAGCCTGCGCGTCCGCAGCGGGAGAGGCCACAACAGTGAGAGGTCCGCGTACCGCAAAAAAAAAAAAAAAAAAAAAAAAAAATGTCAAGAGCCTAATCAAGTTTAATCAGGTCTTTTCACCAAATGTATAAATGTCTACTGTACATTGTATGCAGTGTTCACAAATATACATTATATATAATGCTCACATTGACAGAAGATCGCCAGCTCTCTATCTCAATACACCATGTCAAAATGAACATTGACTGGTTTTCCTCTTCATGAATAGGAAGCAATGAATACACAGCAATCATTATCTCAAAAGAAGTATCAATGCTTACCAAGTGTGCTACAAATTCAAACTGGCCAGAAACCCTTGTCAGAAACTTCCAGGAATATCAGTTTTCAACTCTGAGGATCTCTGACTAGAGAGGTTGATTCCAGGCTGACTTACAGGAGAGGAGAATCCGTTTTACAGAGTGTTGTTGGGTGACTGGGGGAGAACCTGGGAGGGAATAGCTGTCAGATTCAGGTGTCAGAGGTGACTGCAAGTCAAGGAAAATCTAAGTGTTCGGTGTGCCAGGCATATGTGCTCCTTTTCCAATTGCCCTTTCACCTGATTTCCTAATTCTCCTGTACAGTCAAACCTCAGTGTCCTGGGGGATTGGTTCCAGGACACGCGCCCTCCGCACCATACCAGAATCCACGGATGCTCAAGTCCCTTATATAAAATGGTGTAGTTGTTTGCGTATATCCTATGCTCATCCTTCTCTATACTTTAAATCCTCTCTAGATTACATATAATACCTGATATAATGAAACGCTATGTAAATAGTTGGCAGCACGTGGCATATTCAAGTCTTGCTTTTTGGAACTTTCTGGAATTTTTTAAAAACATTTTTGATCTGTGGATGTACTACCCTTGAGGATACAGAGGACTGACTGGTTAGTGAACAGTATGGCTTGACCATGGCAGGCAGGGCCTTTGAGTTTTGCTTTTCCCATAAACAAACTTAGCTCCTCATGCAGTGTCACTGTCATCTGTGACTGTGTCCTCCGGATTCAGTCAACTGCGAAGAGCCCAGTCAACAGGTGTCCCCAAGGTCACACATCTGGAACAGTGCCCGTCGTACAGTGGTTTCGTTAGGCTTGGTGCCTGCACGGAGGTCTGTTCTGTTGGAGATGAGAACACAGAATCCCTCCCAGGATGGAGGTGTCGGTGTGCCCGTATCAACCGGAGGAGAATCTGTAATCTGTTTTGCATGTCAGGTTACTGTGTCCATGAGAAAAACAAAATCCTATCCTCCTCTTGCTTTGTTTGCATTTTCAAGATAGGGATGTTTTGACAACATGATGGCTCAGGTCTCTTAGCACCTGGGATAGGGCCTTTTCAAAAGTAGGTATTAAATTCCTTATCTGCTTGTTATCAGCTCCCCCAAAATTAGCTCCGTATTTTGGACCTTGTTCTCCAGTTAGTTCAGCAACATGTTTCACTTACTATCTATACTACACAGTTTTACCGTTTACCATTTAACAGGTTTGAAGAAGTGACACCACCCAGAAAAGTCAGGTGACAGTCACTTGCTTGAATCTCAGTCACAACAGAGTCACTTACTTGAATCTCATAGTCACACGGTTACATTAATGAATGCAATTATATCCTCCCACAAGCCAAATCTGCTTTGTAAATAAAGTTTTATTGAAATACTCCCATACTCCTTCACCAACATCCTGTCTGGGGTTGCTTTGGCACCATAATGGCGGAGTTCAGTCACTGCAACAGAGACCACATAGCCCACAAAGCCTAAAACGTTTACTATCTGATTCTTTGCCAAAAAAATGTGCTGACCTTCAATTTCAATATGTCCAAAGCTGGACCCAAATTCTCACCTACATTTTTCCCTCCATCCCTCCTTCCTAAGCCCCATGCTCATACTACAGTCTGCCTAGTTGCCAAACCACTAGCATGGGCATCAACCTTCCGCCTTCTTCTTTATCCCATTAGTTATGGATTTCGCTGCCAAATGATTTTTTTTTTTTTTTTTTTTTTTTTTTGCGGTATGCGGGCCTCTCACTGCTGTGGCCTCTCCTGTTGCGGAGCACAGGCTCCGGACGTGCAGGCTCAGCGGCCATGGCTCACGGGCCCAGCCACTCCGTGGCATGTGGGATCTTCCTGGACCGAGGCACGAACCCGTGTCCCCTGCATCAGCAGGCAGACTCTCAACCACTGCGCCACCAGGGAAGCCCCCAAATGACTCTTTGAACCTGTAACTCTTCCTTATCCCCACTGCCTGCATCTGGGCCACCAGCGTATGCATCACCTGGATGACTGAGTTATCCTCCCGACTGATCTCCCTTTCTCAGTCTTCATTTGTCTCCAGGACCCTTGCTACACTGGAGCTAGAGTCCTCCATCTAAAAATGTAAATTTGATGACATCAGCCCCTTGTTGAATTCTTTGCTGCCACTGCAGCCTTGTCTGTGTACTCTATCTCTATAGAGTCAGGTCACATTGATGGTTTTTCAGTTCTGCAACATGCTCTCTCTTTCTGCACCTTCACACGTGCTCATGTGACTACTTGGAGCACATTTGCATACCCTTTTTATTGGCATGTTTGTCTTCCATCATGAGGAACCTTCTATGACCCTGCAAATCGGAGCTATATGCACTTCCTCTGTGGTCACCTAGCCTTCTGCTTTTCCCATTTCATAACCTTTTCCAAGTTGTTTTGTAATCTCTCATTTTTATTGATGAATCAGTGCCTTCCTCTGAATGTTAAACTCCAAGAAGGCAGGAACCATATCTGTTTGGTATACATCATTATACTTCAGGCTTCTAGTACGGTGCCTGGAATAGTGTGAACGTTCAGTCAGTGTTTGTTAAATGAAATGAATGCTCTTCTGAGTGTTTTCACATCCATTATCTCAGTGGGGGTAAAGCTGAACAATTTAGAGAGGATTTTAATGAAACATGAGATGTTAGTGGATTAGAAGATTAAATTATTTGTTGTTTTGTACTTGTAGGAGGAAGGAGAACTAAGAGACGGGAAAACTGGTTAGGAGAGTAGAAGCATTTAATTCTACCTCGTAAAACAAAGAGGAGGAGTTTTTGAAAAAACTAGCTTGCATTATTCAAATTTCATATTCCTTCTAATAAGTTGTCAGATTGTCCATCTTTTAGGGCTTCTTTTCTTCACCTGGAAAAACTTTACATAGCGTGATTTAAAAGTCTTCTTGTAGACTTTGATCACTGAATTTGTTTTCTTTGGGGGGAGGTTTATAGAAGTAAGTAATCGATTTCATTATAGCTTTTCTATTTCCAAACAAATTGAGAAGGAATGTATTTTTAAAGATTTAATTGAGTTTTTAAAAAAGGGATAAAGAAGTAAACACCAAGAAATAAAGGAATAGGCAATCAACTGGAGGAAATCTAGGCTTAGAAAACTTAGGTAAGATAAACGACTTTGAGGACAAAATTATCTCTAAACTATCTGGAAGTTGAGGTGTAAAGCATGATGCGATAAGACACATTGCTTGGTGTCTTTAGCTTCTTCTCAGATATGAACTTCCAAAGCTGGAGAGCTCAGCACCATTCAAGATAGACTTTCCAGACAAGTACTTGAAGTCCAGCTCCATTTTGAAACTGTTAAAAGAGATTGGTGTGTGTTCTGTATAGGGTGGTGGCTATAAAGATTCTGTATGGAGATGTAGATCACAGAATATTTAAAGAAAAAGAGGTCAAGACTTTTTCTTTAAAACACAACTTTGAATCTAATGAACTCCATAAAAAATAAATTCATTTGAACTTCCTGATGCTCTATAAAACATGGAAGAGAGATGCTTGGTTTGGAACATCTTGAGAAGATGCCACAAACATCTACCTCTGCAAGAAAAGCATCTAATATAGATTTAGAGAATGTTTATCGTTCACCAGGCGGCACAGTATTCTAACAGTTCTATGAGATGAGTTAGCTCAGAGTTTATGTTAATCATCCCGATTAACACAAATTGAGCATTGAGTGGAGTTGTTTTGAATTTTCTTGCCGTAATTAACCAAGAGCCTTGAAAGTCATCATGGTGGTTTCTAGGTTCAAGGATCACATATCCAGTTTATATGAGGAAGTTTGCCATCTTGTTTGCTATGCCAGAGGACATGCAAAAGCTACATCTAAAAGTGATAGGAATCAATTAGGTTTTCAGGTTAAATAAGAGACAGGGCTGTTTCATGTGATTGAAAAACAGAATTTACTCTGTCAGAGCCCATTCCTATCTACCCTGACTCATAAGGCTTTGGAGAAGCACTTCAACTTGGAGGTAATACTGAGATCACACAGTTTGACACATGGAAGGCCTTGTTGGTAGAGTCAAGGCTGATAGTACATTAATAAAGGCTACCACGTCTTTAGCTGTTCTCCACAGTTCTCTGTTTGGTGAAATGTCACATCAGCGTCTTCATGAGAATAATCATTCCTCTTATTAGACTGAGAGATTCCAAACCATATCTAGTAGAGTGATCTGGCAAAGAGGTTGGGGGAGAGCCAGCACGCCGGCACATCTGGAGTTTGGGCAGGTAGAGACTGTCTGATGGGTGAACTGGTTGGACTATGAAAAGAACATACCTAGGGCTAAGAGTAGAGGGTTTTTTGTTTATGCTGGAACAGGATAAGAGTCTCTTCCCGACTCCACAACCACTGCCCAGCTCTTCCTCTGAGCTGGTTGGGGGTTGTTTTTAATTTTGTGGTTTCTCTACGATTATTTCTGTGGTTTTTCTGAGTTTCCCAGATGAGTACTTTTAATGTGCTGCCTGGTTTGGGATATTTGGTTCAAAGAGATGAAGACACAGGAAGAGCCTGTGATGAATGCCGGACAGAGTATGGCATTGCTCGTACATGAGCTCTCCTCATCTTGCCGCTCCCTTGTTCTCACATAAAATGAGGGAGAAAATGGAGAATTTTAAATTTTCAAAGAAAAATCCATCTGATTCCATTTTCCCTGGCCCAGGGGTTTTTCTTTTCATTTCGTTCCATGAACCAGAAGCCTTTCTGTAGGCAGGAGCATGGCTGGTAAGGCAATTGTGTGGACGTCTCAGTATGGCCAGGAGCTATTTGTGGGATGAGAGAGAAGCAAGTGGACCTGGAGATGGGGTCCGTTGTCTCACCACAGAGAACCACAAAGAAAATCTCCCCCACTTGGTACAACCTGTTGTCTCCCACCTTCCATTAATTTTTAATTATTTCTAATCACACGTTCTTTCCAAACAAGTCTAGCATCAACTATCTCTTAAATTATTTACTGATGTCTGTAAAAGATAATGTAGAATTTGAGCAGAATGAAATGTGCTTTACTTTTCCAACTTCCCTATGGATTAAAACAAGGATAATCTTGGCACCGTGGTGATAGAACAAGAGATGAAAGTCCTTGCTGTATTTCCACAGAGTACAGTACAATCCACAGCCCGTCAACACCCATTAAAGATTCAGATTCTGATCGATTGCGTCGAGGTTCAGATGGGAAGTCACGTGGACGGGGCCGAAGAAACAATAATCCTTCTCCTCCGCCAGATTCTGATCTTGAGGTATGTCATTGGCAAGGCCCGAGTAAATAGCAAGGTGTTTTAGTAGCTAACTGGTGATTCTGTATACCTGCTGTGAGCAAGGTGTCCAAATGCCTTTGTTACTGCATTCTGTTCCATATTAACTATAAGTAAGCCAGTTTTTTTTTTCCATATTGAAGATAGAGCAGTTATTTATTTCTGTTTTCTCTTCTACTTTAACTATGTAGTAAAGCATTTTTTTTCTCTTTAGTGAAACATCATAAATTATATAATCCTGCTTTGACAAAATTCTCTTGTACTGCTGTCATTGCCATTTAAATTAAGTGTTGTACGAAAAATGCTTAATAAAATCCACTCGGAAATTAAAGACACTCTATGTATATTGAGAAAGGAAAACCCAGGATATTCTAAACAGAAGAGGTTATCACCTTACAAGACATATTTTGGTGGAGTTCAAAGCAGGAGGGATTAAATAAAACTTTAAAGGGTGATAGATTTCATAGCCTTGAATCCACTGGAATTGTTTCTTTTTATTGCCCAAGTGAAACTGATGGTAGAAAACATGATTCTTTTGGCTGAAAAGATGGAAAATTTTCAGCAGAACTTGTATGAATATGTACTGGTGTAAGTGGGATTGGTAAGAAGAAGAAAAGCAGGCTTGGGAGGCCTTTTGTGGTATCTCAAAGACCTTTTTGAAATGAGTTCCTTCAATAATTCGATTCCAAATACCCCAAGAGTGTGTCAGGAGCATGTGTGTTGCATCTGCTTAAGTTGTTAACTCTGAAATCTGAAGAAAATTGGGCAGGAACAATATATCATCCATTTGATAACATCGCAGCAGATAACCTAAGAATAGATGATGTAGTTTCAGTTTTTATGTGCAATTTTTAAATACTTGGCTTGATAAGAATAAAACACAAGATTAGTTATTTGAACACTTCTTAATGAACAGAGAGCAGAGATAAGGAAAAGATCAATTGAGTGATTTTTCATTGATTGCCCCTCTCTGTCTTAGAAGTTATAAACAAACTCATTTTAGCTTATGTTTCATTTCTTTAGAACTAAGACTAAGAAACAACTACAGAAGTAGGAAGGACCTATAGTCTTTTTTCCTATATTTATGTCAGTGTTGCTAATGTATTTATCCTCTTGCACCTCATTTGAGGTTATATCTGAGGAAAGCTAGGAGATACCCTTTGGAACAGCTGTGTTTAAAAAAAATAGTAAATTCATATTTTTCATTTGTCTCCCATCTAAAGACTACATTTTCATGTTGAAGTTAGCTGAATAGCAGGTTTCTCAACCAAGAGAAAGACACAGTGATTGGTTCTTCCTTTGTAGAGGGTGTTCATCTGGGACTTGGACGAGACAATCATCGTTTTCCACTCCTTGCTCACTGGGTCCTACGCCAACAGATACGGGAGGGTGAGTATCACGAGGCATCAGTTTTTAATTTCTTTAGAGTAAGTATTCCTAGAATTGAATTTTTTTATCCAAATGGGAATGTGACTTAACTTTAAATAATACATTTAAAATATAAAAAGGAAGATAACTTGATTTATTGAAATAGTCATATATGTAAGACAAGGACATATAAATGAACAGAAGGAATTCTTTTTAGGCTCTTAAAAATGAGATAAACTTCATGCAATTACATTCATTCTTATTTCAGACCCCAATGAATACAGGTGATTGGATGCTATTCTAGGATGAAATAGTAAAATATATAGATGATACAGAAAGGTCTTTTGTGTTGTATTTTTTTGTCATGTCCTTTTATTCTCTTTATTCCCAACATATTCAATGGTGCAAATATTGTGCTTGATATTGTCTTCTGTGATTACCAGTGTTAGTATTTTATTTTCAAAGCACCTGTTATGAATGTCTTTATTAGTCCCTTTGCTATGGAGCTAAATTTATGCGAATGCTTTGTAAAATTGGGCCTCTGAATGACAAAGGACCAATACGTCCAATTCTGAGCCGTTACAATATTTATCTTGGTGGTATAGGTACAGAATAATGTTATAGATCACCTTCCATGAGTACAACTTCAATTTCAATGTTCTGCATTTGGGTTTCTCAAAACCTTGGAAATCCTTTCTGATTGCTTGGTGGTTGCATAAACCTTTCCCATGCAAAAATCATGTTATTTAAAGTGCGTTTAAGTAATTTCTGAAATATCCTGTGAATATGATATTTTTCATCTTTTTAATCTTTAAAGAAAGATTTAAAGATTAAATCTTTTTGAAGCCTTAGGAAGTGAATCCTTGTGTCTTGGTGACTCCAGATTTGTATCACAGTTGAATGTTAAAATTGATACATGTAAAATGGTCATGCTGTCTTTACAGATTTTATGCAGGTATTCATTCTTTCCATAAATAGTTATTTCAATAAATACATATTGAGTGCCTGATATGTAGGTGTCTGAAGGTGAAAGTAGAGAAATGATCAATGAGCTTCACAATGCAATCTTCCTTCTTTTAACCCTAAAGCTACACCTAACCCAAAAAAGGGTTGGAAAAATGCACATTTATAAGAACAAGGATATTCCACCATTTGAATGTCTGTCAGAAATAAGATATATGTAAAACACAATATGTCCCATCTTATTGTTAAACAGATTTTCTATGAGAAGACAATTAACAAAAACACAGATTATAAAAAAATAAGGTCATAGAATCAGTCATTCAAAATAAGTCTCTATTTGTGGCTAGCACATAATAAGGATTCAATAAATATTAGTTGTGATTTTTTATATTATTTCTTCTATCAATACTATTACTATCCCTATTTCTACAAAAACTACTACTTTAAAAGCCTGAAATATCAAAGTGCAATGAATATGAAGAGTCTTGAAGATCATCTTAACAGAACAATTTTAATCTCCCTACAACTAACTCCTAAGGAAGAGAGCTGGCTCCTGGAACTCAAGGAAAAGTGTTGAAAAGGGCATGCACTTAGGAAACCAACATTTGAAAACCACACAGAAAGTCTCAAGTCTTTAAAAGCTTTGTCACTAGAGGCCAAATTGATGTAAAGAGAGTTGTCTTGATCAGTGTGCTGTTAGCCATTGAAAGGGGTCAGTTTAGAAAGAGGTGGTGAACATCCCATGACCGCACGACCTCGTGTCAATCTCTGGCCATAAATTATTGGTTTACACATGGAATTCACACCTAACCTAGAAGCCACTGGCAGCTTAGAATTTTTCATTCGGATTCTTGACAAGATCTAAACCAAACATTACAAATATCATGAATTTTATTTTTACAAGTGTCAGCCATTAGTATTTTGAGACTTCAACCGATAGTATTTTGTTTGTTTGTATGTTTAGTTTTCTCATACTGGGGCATGTGATAAAAAGTTTTACCTTCTGTAATTTCCCAAAGCCAAAGGTATATATTCTTTCAACTATGGATGATTTGAGATGTTTAAGTGTAAGCTTACCCTTTGTTTATAAGTTGATGGGGGTTGGGAAGAGAACAACTTCAGAAAGCCTGGTTGGGGAAAATCTTCCTGAGCATGACCCTTTGAGCCTGAGGTCAGAGTGAACTGAAGGGTCCAGTTGAGAATGTGCCTATCAGGAGAAAGAGTGTTCTAAGCAGAGGAAACAGCAAGCACAGAGGCAGGAAAGGGTTTGATGTTTGAGAAACAAAGAGGCTGGTGTTGCCTAGCTTAGTGTTGGAGATGCAGAGTCAAGAGAGGTGTGGGCTGGGATGAGGGCAGGTACAGAGTGCCTCCCAACCATGGTCAGCAGGGTTAATCTCATTGCACACGCCGTAGGAAATCCTTGGAAGACTTCGAACGGGGACATGACAAGGTCTGATTTAGATTTTTAGCCTACTTTGGTTGTGTGGAGGATTAATGGTACGGGGAGAGGGGTGGAGGAACAGAGAGGAGGTTTCAGGGGTGATCTGATGCGTTAGCAGCACAGATGGAGAAGCTGATTGGATGATGGATTCTATTGTGTTACTGCATCTAAGCTCGTACTCCTGACTGCACGACAGGCCAATACTCGAGAGTTGGGGCAAGGAATAATGACTTTATTCAGAAAGCCAGCAAACCGAGAAGATGGTGGACTCGTGTCCCAAAGAAACATCTTGCCTGGGTTAGAATTCAGTCTTCTTTTATACTGAAAGGGGAGGGAGTAAAGTCAAACATTTGCTGGTTCCCATCAGCCTCTGGAAGGGGTGTGTTAATCTCTTCCTCCCTGCAGTCATTCACAGGTGGGCCTGCTCAGAATGTTCGCTGTGAGCTAAACAAAGGTATTTTAGCTTAATGCTCATTACCCGGGAGGCAGGGTTCCCAGAGATGGGCCATTATGTATAATTTAAGCTTATAGGTGACATCCCTTTAGGGATTAACTTGTAGTAGAATACAAAAGGTTCTTCCCTATTACAATTGCAGATAGAGAATTAGGATTTAATTGGACTGTGCTGGTGGGCAATAAGTAATAGGCTCAGGGTTTTGTCCTGAGCAACTGGGAGAATAGTCATAGATTTGTTGAGATGGGGAAGAACTAATTTGGAGGGAAAATGGAGAGTTCAGTGTTATACTGGTTTGAAATGCCCATTAGACATCCACTTGGACTAGGCAAGGAGATACTTGGAAGGTGAGCCTGGGGCATGGGGGAGTGGTCGGGGCAGGAGATGTCAGATTTAGTCAACAGTGCACAGCTCAGGATCAGAAGGTCCTCAGACGATATTAGCTTGCTTTCTTCCTAAACACCTTCTTTGTGCTGGGCACTCTTGGTCAGCCTGTGGTCCCATTGCTGGGCCACGCCCCTTCCTGACTTTTGAAGATGCTATTGCTGAGGATGTTGAATTGTAGCCTGAGGCATGCAAGAAAGCTTGCTCCATGTTCTCTTTATTAGAGAACTTCAGAGTCTGGCAGAACTGCTCTCAGATCTGATAATCATGTCTTATAAAACTGTGGCTCAACAAGGATTCTTCCAAACAATAATAATAACCAAGCTGATCAGAACTTGCATCCCCCTAGAAAAATGACACAGATGAACCGGTTTGCAGGGCAGAAATTGAGACACAGATGTACAGAACAAACGTATGGACACCAAGGGGGGAAAGTGGTGGTGAGGCAGGTGGTGGTGTGATGAATTGGGAGATTGGGATTGACATATATACACTAATATGTATAAAATGGGTAACTAATAAGAACCTGCTGTATAAAAAAATAAATAAAAATTTAAAAAAATAATAAGAACTTGCATCCCTCTTGTTTGCTCGGGGCACAGGAGAGAAATCTTAAAGCAGTTCAGGAGCGGGCCGTCTTTCTTGGAGCACAGGTTCAGGGATGTTACTGGGCTTTGTCAAGGGAGCATGTGGCTGTGCCTTACTCTTCAGGCATATAAAGCATTGAATACCCGACAATGTGATCGCTGTCCGGTCTCTATGGGAACCAGATACTTGAGAAGTAGCTTAGTCACAGTAGCTTAGGCTCCTGGATGAGTAGGCTATTCAGTAAGGGGATACAGGATCTGGTTGATATAATGCAAAATTAGGGCATGTTACAGCAATATGTACCCAAAAAAAGTTTGAGAATGTCCCACCTTCCATGTAATCCTAGCTGTGGGAAGCAGTCCTGCTGGGTGTTATAAGGAAGTGTTGTTTTATAACAAAGGTGATGGGAACAAAAAGAGGGTGCTAGCTACAGTTCAGATCTTAGGGAAGAGAAAAGAAAGAGCATATTAGCAGGAAAATGAAGTCCATGGGTGTTACTGTAAATTAGGTTGTTGTTAATAATATCCTAGCTTTTTTTGTTTAATGCTTCTTTTTAAGTTACTTTCAAACTAAATCCAAATTCCCCAATTTTACTGAAGAAAACTAGTCTTGATATTTTTTGTTGAATGTTCTCTTTAAAATAGACAATGTAATAATCTAGTTGTTAATATCAAAGCACAGACCCCAGATTTGTATTTAAAATAAGTATTGTGCTTATGTCCCAAGCATTATTCCCTTTTGGTGGGAGGACTTCCCACGATACCCAGTATGTTGATTGTTTTAATACTTTCTTTTTATTGTTGCTTTACCACCTGTGTCTCATACAGATTTGGGCTCGAATAGGTCTTCAAAGTCTTGAGCTTCACTACTCATTTTATACAAAAACCTAAATGTGTGAACACTTAGGACAGCATAAAGCTTAGCATTTTTAATTTTTTTTTTTTTAATTTTTTCGCGGTACGCGGGCCTCTCACTGTTGTGGCCTCTCCCGTTGCGGAGCACAGGCTCCGGACGCGCAGGCTCAGCGGCCATGGCTCACGGGCCCAGCCGCTCCGCGGCATGTGGGATCTTCCCAGACTGGGGCACGAACCCGTGTCCCCTGCATCGGCAGGCGGACTCTCAACCACTGCGCCACCAGGGGACCCCAAAGCTTAACATTTTTAATTGTAGGCCCTACTTATTAAGAATCTCCTGTGTGCCCAGGACTCAGTTAACTCAACTTTAGTGCTCTGAAACTGCTATTGCCAAACCCATTTACAGATGAGGGAACTGAAGAGGTAGAGACCAAATGTGAAAAACACTTAGCATCATGTCTGGCATAAAATATGTATTAGTTGTATTTTAATGTAGCTGAACCTTGGCTGTCAAACAAAACAAAAAACTCCTTGAATCTGGCTTAGTTGCTAGTGAGTAAATTATGGTAGTGTCTTTAAATTGTTGAAGTACCAATATGTGATAGGCCTTATGGTATAATAGAAGGAGCATCAGATTTGAATTCAGATAGAACTAGACTCAGATCTAAGCTCTGATTTTCAGTTCATTGACCTTGGGCAAATTGTTTATCCATGCTGAGCCTTAGTTTCCATATCCATAAATCTGACTACTTATAATTGCTTTAAGAATTCATTGCTTTAAGTGCCAATGATTTTGCAATAAGGCTGGAGGGGAAAAAAAAAAAGATGTAAGTCGTGTGATGAATTTGAAGGGCCTTATTAATAGCAATAATCCAATAATAAAAACAGCCTATGTCACTGATTGATCTTGTATCTGCTGTCTGAGCGTTTGTTTTCTAGTGTACCAGCCTTCTAGGAAGGTCCCCATTGTCATAGTGAATTTAGATCAACTGAACCTCCCTAGTGAGTGTATCACTGTGGTCATTCAGCACATTGATGAAAGAAAAATTTGACAGCAGCTTATCTAACCTGTTTCATCAGAACATTCTAGGTAGCCAGTAAAGATAGCTGTTCTTACCCTGTTTTAGGGTAAGAACTCCCTAAAACTCCACACTCTGTTGAGCCACCTTCCTTGGTGGCTATAGATGTCAAGTTCTTAGCATGGCACCCAAGCAGCCGGACATCCAGGGTCCTCCTTGGGCTATAGAGGATCTGGTTACTTAAACAGGATGATCTCTCTTTTGGAACCTCCAGACCAGGGTTTCATAAACTTTTTTGATAAAGGGTCAGATAATAAATATTTCAGGCTCTGTGGGCCATATCCTGTCATAACTATTCAGCTCTGCCCTGGTAGTGCAAAAACAGCCACAGATAATATGTAACTGAATAAATGTCAATAAAACTTTACTTACAGTTCCCAAGTTTGAATTTCATGTAATTTGTACATGTCATGAAATATGATCCTTCCACTGGATTTTAAAAATCTAGACCAGGGATTGACATATCACATCTCATAGGCCAAATCTGGTTCATGGCCTGTTTTTGTAGAGCTTCCAAGCTAAGAATGTTGTTTGAATTTTTAAAGGGTTATATATATTAAAAAAAAGAGAGAGAGAGAGAGATGAAGAATTTGTCTCAGAAACCGTATATGGCCTGCAAAGTCTAAAATATTTTTTGTCCGTCCCTTTAGAGAAAAGGTTTGCCTGCCCTCGCTCTAGATCATGCTCTGAACTTTGTGTTAGTTAATATTACTCCTGCCTTCAGGACATCGGGACAATTCAATGACGGCCACAGTGTGGCTCACGAGACAGTAAACTCAATGCAGGCATTGTGTGTCTGCATCTGGGGCCCCAGTGAAGCACAAGGGAGCACATGAATTTGTTAGGGTAGGTAAAATAGTGGTAAGAAATAGGCCCCAAATCTCATGGCTCAAACACAACAGAAGTGTATCTGTTTCCTGCTGAATGGTCTTGAGTGGATCTCGCAGGTTGCTTGGTTTAGGCAGGCTTTGGCACTGCAGATGATGGTTGTACCATCTCACCGTGTAGCTTCTGAGGCTTCTGTGATCCTTGTCATCAGCTTTCTAGGCCACAGGGAGAAAAAGTAGGGGGGAGCACGAGTGGCAGGCTTTATGGGCCAGGCTTAGAAGGGTACATAACCTCTGCTCCCTTGGCCCAGCGCAAAGGGGACCAGGAGATGTAGCCTAGCTGTGTGCCCAGGAAGAAACAGAGAATGGGTTCGGGTGCATGGGTGGCCGTGGCAGCCACAGTTCTCAGCTAAGAAATATTCGACAAATGAGCAAAACCCAGAGCAGACTTTCAAACCTTTGTGGTGGCTCTGGTCATCCCAGCAGGGAAGTGCCCTAGGGCTGTGTGACAGGTGTGCTGAGTGGCCACTTACTCGCAAAGGATTGTTCCCTGATTTTATTCTCTTCTTTGTGTATCAATGCCAAGTTAGATCAAAATGATGAAATAAATTAGGGTTCCCAATATAACCTTTGGATACTGTGAATTGACATGGAACCTAAACTCTCAAAATGAACCAAAACACAATGTTTTTGACTATCAAAGCGATTTCCAGCTGAAAGAGCCTCCTTCATCCCTTTTTTTTTTTTTTTTTTTTTGCCCTTATCCCGACAGTGGTTCTCTTTCCCTTTAACTGGCGGCCTCTTCCTACTTACTGGCTATAACATAGACTGAAATGTATGTTCCTGCTACCTTATTGAACGAAGCCTATTTTTCATGTTCACACATGTAAAAGGGAACGCAGTGAACAAACGTGAACCATCACAGCTTTCCAGCCACTGTACTGGCCTGCCACCACCAGCTTTGGACCTCCCTTGCTCTAAGGCCTGGAAAAGCCCCTTGGAGATAATGCAAGTCTCACTTGTTCTGTCTTCATCTTCCCATCTATAAAATGGGAGCAGTCACAGGGCTGTTGGGAAAACAATGTAAAGCACCTAGAAAAATACTCATAGGCACTTTGTAAATAAGAGCTGTTACTGCTTACTTTGGGGGGTTCAGAGGAGGGAGTGAGCAATAGTGAATACTTTGTCGTTCCAGGTAGCAGACTGGGAGAGGTGGAAGGAGAGTGTAACCGTTTAGGGAAATGAGAGGCAAAGTGGCTGGATATCTATTAAGTACATATAGAGGATCGGAATTGCAGAAGATGAGTAGCAGAATATATACTGAAATGGTAATAAAAAGACTGCACCTTTGTTCAGCTTCTACAGTCTGCACTGCCATCTCACATTGATTAAATATCCAATTAGTTCCTTCTTTTTGTCTAATGAGGAGGCTGTGGCTCAGAAGATTAAATGATTGGCCCAAGGAAGCACATCTATTAACTGACAACGTCAGGAATTTCATCTAGTCTTCTGATGGGCCCATCACCCTCAAAAGGGGGGTGCCAGGAGCCCTGAATGCCAGGATTTTGTGACGTGGGCATGGGGATGCCATGAACGATATTGAAACAGTAGAGCGACATGATGGACGTGTACCATTTGGAAGATGGATGTGATAGCAGGGAAGATTATTACAGTCCCCCCCGTAGGAAATAATAAAGGTCTAAGAGAATGGCTGTAACACTAGGAAGGAGAGAGAGATAGGAGAGTGGTTACAAGTGAAATCTAGATGTCTTTTGATTGGATTTAGCCGTGTAGGCTTTTTGCTGGCAGTGCATGGGCCCCAACTTGGCTAGATCTGTTCTGGCTTTCTTCTCCTTCCTCCCTCTTTGTACCACGTCTTGGCATCTGTCCCATGTTTGGGATTCATTGGGTTTTCTCCACAATCACAATTCCTCTTTGGAATGGTGAAGTTCTTACCCTTATTCTCTACTTGGGTATTATTTTCATGATGTTGAAAGAGAGTCTCTTAAATGGGAGAAAATTAGAGCAGTCGAGTGTCACATATCTAATCAGTAAAAATGACCTGATTAACCCTACCACAGGTTTGGATTTTTTTCTTTTTAAAATCATTCAGTGAGTAATTCAGCTGTGATTTATTTTTCATGTGTGTACCTTCTCTCCTGGTAATCCAGGTGATTTCTTAATTGGCATCAGAACTATGCCCAACTCCTAAACCTTGGCATTTCACACCAGCTGTTCAGTGATAGGGCCTTATAAAATTGCAAAAAGTTAATATACCATTGACGGTGTTGATAACTTTAGACAGGTTAGAGAAAAGAAAGAAAACAGTGGAATCTTTGGGTCTCATAGGTTGTACATATCATTTACATAACGCTTTTAGAAATATTTTTAAATGAAATAATATTTTAGCATATTTTTTTTTTCCTTCTCTCCAAGAAGGGAGCTAATTTTCTCATCTTATCTTTAATCCTTCCCTTGTGAGCAACCAGCATGGGGCCTTGAAAATAAGCCACTCCTGGACTCAGAGCGCCTGCCCATTCCTGTTTTTCAGCTTCTTTTTCTCCAAAACAAAAGATCCTGAATGGGGAGAATTTATTTTAAATGGCATTTGGGCCCTGTCTGTGGCTGTAACATTAGCATTCTAAATAAGGAGTTGCTTAAGGGGTCCAAAATGGGTATTTTTTTTTTTCTTTCCTTTGATTGAGACTGGCCAAGATTTGTTGTTGCTTTGAGGAGACTTTACAAGATTTTCACATTGACCAACAAATCCTCATAAACCTGTTCACATCCTTCGCATCACACCTCACTGGGCCACTTCAATCCCAGTAATTGTTCGCCAGTGGAGGCTTAGCTGCCCACCTAGGATCAGAGCAGATAGAATTTTTAGAACCTTACCTTTTAGTCCACAAATTAAAAATGTAAGTACTATATCCCAGGGAACTAGTCAGACTTTCTGAAATAGTTGAACCATCTTCTGGCACCTCTTTCTAGCCTAAGATAAACTCTTTAAATAGCATTTTTAAAACATGATAGATTCCACTTTTTGATCCAAAGTATTAGGATAGCAATTGCCAGGATTCTGTATAGGTTTGATCACATAGATGTAGTGGGGTATGTATTCAGATAGGAGAGATGCAAAAGACATTTATCATGTATTTAAAAGGTACTTGGCAATTGGAAATAGTAATAGATAAAAATTAAAAAGCAAAATTAATTTTTTCGGCTTTCAGTAAAATAAACCCCCAGCATCACTGGTACTTTGTAGAACCCTGTTACTATTACTGTAGAATTACTACAGTAATATTACTATATTACTATACTATATTACTATTACTGTAGAATTCCTATTACTCGGAATGCTGCAGCTATCTAATATTAGAACAACGACTTAGGTATTAAAATATTTCTTAAAGGTCTCAGCTAAAATAATTTGAATTGGATAAATGTATATTACCTTATACTTTTGCTTGGTTTATTTCACTGTTAAATTTTTTTGCTTTTCAGTGTAGAAAACTAAGATGGTAAAAGAAAAGGAATAAAAGGGCAAAATTTCAAGGGTGTGGAAATAGGAACCAGAGCTATATTAACAATACGAACAATTTTTTCTTTTAATATTTTACTGGTATATCTAAGCAATAAAGAGAAATCGCTTTCTTATTAACATTTGGTGCTATTTTTAGTTGCTTTTTCAGTAAAACTTAAGCGACTTATTCTTTTTGGACTACACAAGATCTAATGTAATATTTGGCATTGGAACATTGTTAAACCAAAACTAAAAATCTTGGGATGTATCTTTTAAAATAGTCATATAAAAAAAGATATTTTTATGGCTAGATGAATGGTTAGCTTTAAGGTTTCTAGAGAAAGGACAAAGAATTTTATTTTTGTACTCAGAATAACATTCTGGATCCTATTCTAAAAACCCAAGAAGAGATAAACAGGTATTCCTCAAACTATCTATTTTGAGGCTCAAAGGGCCATGGACACTCTGAGCCAAAAATAGAATTTTGAGAAAGTAATGAAAATGGGTTAAGAAAAGCATTTTTTTTTTTTTTTTCCCGGTACGCGGGCCTCTCACTGCTGTGGCCTCTCCCGTTGCGGAGCACAGGCTCCGGACGCACAGGCTCAGCCGCCATGGCTCACGGGCCCAGCCGCTCAGTGGCATGTGGGATCTTCCTGGACCGGGGCACGAACCCATGTGCCATGCATCGGCAGGCGGACTCTCAACCACTGCGCCACCAGGGAAGCCCAAGAAAAGCATTTTTTAATCAGTCTCAGTTCGAGGGGTGGTAGGTATGGGGGGTGCTCGTGTTTGCCATTAAAAGTAGATTAAGTTGCCATTGAAGCCACGAAATGAGAATTAGGGCTGAGTGCCTCCCATCCTTCCAAACAGTTTTACAGATAGTTAAGATCAAATATCATGTACAAATACTGGAATTAGCAATGCAGATGTAACTGTGATATTTCTCAACGTAAATGGCCAACGAAATAATCTGAGCAGCATGAACTTCATCTTGGTCCCTGGAATAGAGCACAAGTCATGTCAGAAAGTACCCACCGCTGCTCCTCCCCACACATCTGGGTAAGAGTCCACGCTAATGCCATGTGGTCTCCATGTTAGGACTAACCAAAATTTAAGACCCCATCCAAAGAATTTATCATAGTAGAAGCAGTAGATGGTACGCAGTTCCTTAGCCTTCTGGCCTGTAGTAGTTTCGTTGTGAGTAATGATCACTGAAAACATCCATTAAGTAATTCAGAAAATTGTACCACCAAATGGCACCATTCCAAGTTGCACACGCAAAACCACCCATGTTATACAGGCTGTAGTACCTAAGACACACTTCGGTGTGCACCCCTCTCCTTCCTGAGTCACCATTTATCTCCTGGTCTGATACCAATGAGTCATTCAGAATGTCAGTCCTTTATGATTTCTTTTTTTTTAAATTTATTTGTTATACAGCAGGTTCTTATTAGTTGTCTGTTTTATACATAATAGTGTATATATGTCAGTCCTTTATAATTTCTTGACTACATACATAGAAATGTAATAGGTTCATAACCGTAATTCCCGCCTTCAGGGAGCTTATAAATTAATAAAGGAGGCAGTCGGTAGGAAATGGATGAGTCTTCAACAGCAGTCCTTCATTGGGGCAAAACTGATCTTAGCTAACGCCACTCTAAATCCACAAAGAGTGAAACCACAGAATCTCCAAAGGAATAACAATATTAGGAAGGAAACAAGTCTTCCTGTATTACTCATGACAAGTGTTCTCTAATAGCTACAATTACTTAGCTAGTAAGAAAGAGCCAATAATAGGATGTCAGATGATAACACTAGTATTGTGAGCCAGAAAAAAAAGATCAGGATCCACAGGAGCTGCACAACCAAAAAATAAATGCCAGAGGTGCTAAATGAGATGCTTCTAGGGTTACTGCTCTTCTTAAATTACACTGGGAATTCTCCTTTGCAGCCGATCAGCATTGCAATTTGACACTGCTGCTCCTAAACGTATAAGACATAGGTCCTGTGGCTTCCATTATGAATGTAGGAGTTTCTCTGGTTTTCTGGAAAAGACCATCCCATATGATAAAAAATTAGTAGAGTTAATACAGGAAAAGCATTGTCTTCTGACCTACATCCTTCTGTATATGACAAATCTCACTTAAGTCTGAGTACAGATTACCAAGCAACTCCTAGCATCTTTTCCATAAAAGGGAGATGCTGAGGAATTTTGCAAGACTTTTGTAATTTTGACTTAAAAATTTCTTTTGTCATTTTAAAAGTATGGTTTGAGTGTGCTTTACATTTTCAAAATAAATATTTTTAATCTATAGTTTCACCACCAAAAGACAACCAATCTGGAGTCAGTGAATATTTTTGAAAAATTTATTATAGAAACTTCTAAACATCTACATAGGTAGATGAAATAGTATAACAAAACCCAGTGTAACTTCTGCCAGCTTTAACAATGATCAGATCCTAGTTAATCTTGTTGCATGTATGTCCTTTACCATATCCCTCCCCTATCCTGCTCTACCCTAGGGTTATTTTTCAAAGCAAGTCCCAGAGATCATATTATTTCATTTGTATGTATTTCAGTATGTGTTTAAGACTCCATTAAAAGAATTTTTAGAATAGAAATAGTAGATGTTACTCAGAACTTTAGCCATCTAGCAAAATTAATAATAATTTCTTAATATCATTGAATGTCTAATCAACAGTTACATTTCTCCGATTCTTTTTTTGATTTTAAATTGTAAAATACACGTAAGATAAACTCTTAGCAGTTTTTTTTTTTGTGTGTTTTGTTGTTGTTGTTGTTGTTGTTTTGCGGTACGTGGGCCTCTCACTGTTGTGGCCTCTCCCGTTGCGGAGCACAGGCTCCGGATGCTCAGGCTCAACGGCCATGGCTCACGGGCCCAGCCGCTCCGCGGCACGTGGGATCTTCCCGGACCGGGGCACGAACCCGTGTCCCCTGCATCGGCAGGTGGACTCTCAACCACTGCGCCACCAGGGAAGCCCTCTTAGCAGTTTTTAAGCATACAGTTCAGTGGTATTAAATTCATCCACATTATTGTGCAACCAATCTCCAGAACTCTTTTGATCTTGCAAAACTGAAAGTCTATACTCATTAAATGACTCCCCATCCTCTCCTCCCCACAGCACCTGGCAACCACCATTCTACTTTCTGTCTCTGATTTTGACTGCTCTGTTATTTATTTATTTTTATTGAACTATAGTTGATTTATGATATTGTGTTAGTTTCAGGTGTACAGCAAAGTCATTCAGGTATATATACTTTTTCAGATTCTTTTCCTTTATAGATTATTACAGGATGCTGAATATAATTCCCTGTGCTATACAGTAAATCCTTGTTTTTTATCTTTTTATATATAGTGGTGTGTATTTGTTAATCCCATACTCCTAATTTATCCTTCCCCTTTGGTAACTATAAGTTTGTTCTTTATGTCTGTGAGTCTCTTTTGTAAATAAGTTGATTTGTATTATTTTTTAGATTCCACATGTAAGTGATATCATATATTTGTCTTTCTCTGTCTCACTTACTTCAGTTAGTGTGATAATCTGATTTTGACTCTCCTGAATACTTCATATAAGTAAAATCATACAGTATTTGTCTTTTTGTGAGTGGCTTACTTCACTTAGCATAATGTCTTCAGGGTTCGTTCATGTTGTTTGCATGTGTCAGAATTCCTTTCCTTTTCATTTAAGGCTGAATAGTACTCCATTGTATGGGTATGCCTCATTTTGTCTATTCATCTGTCAGTGGACACTTGGGTTGCTTTTACCTTTTAGCAATTGTGAATAAGGCTGCTATGAACATGGGTGTACAGATATCTCTTGGAGACCCTGCTTTCAATTATTTCAGGTACCAGAAGTAGAATTGCTGGATCACATAGTAACCCTATGCCTAATTTTTTGAGGAACTGCCATACTGTTTTTCATAGCAGCTGTGCCAACAGCACACAAGGGTTCCAGTTTCTCTATATCCTCATCAACACTTGTTATTTTCCAGATTGTTTTTTTATTTTATAGTAGCCATCCTGATGAGTGTGAGGTGGTATCTCATTGTGATTTTGATTTGCATTTCCCTAATGATTAGTTATGTTGATCATCTTTTCATGTGCTTGTTGACCATTTGTATATCTTCTTTTTATTTTAGCTTTTTTTTCTTCCTGTTTTACTGAGATATAATTGACATCCAGCACTGTATAAGTTTGTGTACAGCATAATGATTTGACTTACATACATCTTGAAATAATTATCACAGTAAGTTAAATAAACAAAAAAGAAAAAGTATTTTTTACCTGTGATGAGAACTCTTAGGATTTATTCTAACAACTTCCATATATATCATACAGCAGTGTTAATTATATTAATCATGTTGTATATTACATCCCTAGCATTTATTTTATAACTGGAAGTTAGTATCTTTTGACCACCTTCATCCAATTCCTCATGCCCCCACTTCCCACCTCTGGTAACCACAAATCTGATTTTTTCTATGAGTTTATTTGTTTTCTTTTTAAGTATAATTGACCTACAACACTATGTTAGCTCCTGGTGCACAACATAGTGATACGATGTTTCTAATGTATATCTTCTTTAGAGCATATCTATTCAAGTTCTTTGCCCATTTTTTAATCAGGTTGTTCATTTTTTGTTGCTTAGTTGTAGGTGTTCTTTGTATATCCTGGATATTAACCTCCTATCAGATATGAGTTTCAATATTTTCTACTATTCCATATGTTGCCTTTTCATTCTGTTAATTGGACCCTTTGATGCACAGAGTTTTTACATATAGTCAAATTTATCTATTTTTTTGTTTTGTTGCCTGTGGGTTTGGTGTCATAGCCAAGAAGTCACTGCCAGATTCAGTGTTATGAAGCTTTTCCCCTAAGAGTTTTATAGATTCACTCTTAGGTTTAGGTCTTTGATACATTTTGAGTTCATTTTTGTATACGGTGTAAGGTAAGGATCCAACTTTATTCTTTTGCATGTGGATATCCAGTTTTCCCCACACCATTTGTTGAAAAGACTGTCTTTTCCTCATTGAGTAATCTTAGCACCCTCGTTGAAAGTCATTTGACCGTATATGTAGGAATTTATTTCTGAGCTCTCTGTTGTATTCCATTGGTCTATATGTCTGTCTTTATATATCACTCTATACCACACTGTTTTGACTACTGTGGCTTTGTAACTAAGTTTTGAAATCAGAAAATGTGAGACCCAACTTTGTTATTCTGTTTCAAGATTGTTTTGGCTATTTGGGGTCCCTTGAGATTCCATGTGAATTTTATGGTGGATATGTCTGGTTTTGCAAAAAACATCATTGAAAACTTGATAGGGTAAATCACTTTGGGTATATTGATATCTTAATATTAAGTCTTCCATCCATGAACATGGACTGCCTTTCCATTTATTTGTGTCTTCTCTGATTTCTTTCAGCAACATTTTGTAGTTTTCAGTATACCAGTCTTTTGCCTACTTGGTTACGTTTATTTCTAAGTATTTTATTCATTTTGATGCTATTTTAAATGAAATTGTCTTAACTTCCTTCCTGGATTGTTCATTATTAGTATATAGAAATGCAATTGATTTTTGTGTCCTGATTTTGTATCCTGTAACTGTGCTGAATTTATTTATTAGTTCTAACAGTTTTTAGAAACTCTTTGGCATTTTCTACATATAAGATCATGTCATCTGTGAACAAAGACATTTTACTTCTTCCTTTCCTATTTGGATGCCTTTTATTTCTTTTTCTTTCTTACTGAATTGCTCTGGCTAAGACTTCCTGTACTATGTCAACTAGAAATGGCAAAAGCAGGCATCCTTGTCTTGTTCCTGGTCATAGAGGAAAAGCATTCAGACTTTAACCATTGAGTATGATGTTGCCTGTGGGCTTTTCATATATGTCCTTTGTGGTATTGAGATAGTTTCCTTCTATCCTCTGTTCCTAGTTTGTAAAGTGTTTTTCTCCAGTGGTTTTATAATTTTTTTTTTTTACAGTTTATTGTATGTCTCTTACATGTCTTTAAGCTGTACATTCTCACTCAATCTTTTTTTTTAACCTTGAGTATTTCTGTTGAAATAACCAGATCATCTGTCTTATAGAGGGTCTGAGACTGGGTTTTCTTGATTGCATCTCCATTGTGTTCCTTTGTCACATATTCTTTTGTCCCCTGTATTTCCTGTGAATTAGTAGCTAGATCCAGAAGCTTAATTAGATTCAGGTTTAATGGTTTGTTTGTTTGTTTTGGTTAAGACTTCGTAGGTGAGGTATATCCTTCCAGTAAGAGATGTGTAATGTCTGGTTGCTCTTGTTTTAAACTTCAGCTTGCTGGTTGGACAGTCTCCTCTAACAATCTATTGTAATTATCCTGTAAATCCTTTCTTATTGGCTCAAAGTTAGTTGATTAGGAAGGAGAAAATTCCAGAGTTTTGGGCGGGGGCGGGAGGGGAGTTAAACCACAAGTTCATTAACTCAGCAGAACCAAGTATATGTGGATGCACATCAGAAATAAAAAGATGTGACAGTGCTTGTTGCAAATAACTAACCCATAGTTACTTTTGGTGAGGCAAAGTGTTGAGATAAACCTAAACCACTTTCTGAATTTAGAGATTTTCTCAAATATCTTCTGTCCTTGAATATCTCTCCAGTATTAGTACACATCCTTGTTAAGGATCACCTCTAGGAGACAGATATCCTCAGTGGCTCATGCAGGTGCCACATTCCTTTATTATCTTTTCAACAGCATAGTGAATTTCAGTTTACCAGCCATAGTTCTGAGTCAGTGAACTAATGTGATTAATCTATAATAGGTCCAGGGGTTTAAGTAACTGAACTTCCCCACCACACAGCTAGTAAATGGCAAAGTTAGAATTCCAATCTAGACTCCATGACTGCAAAGCCCATGGTACGACCACCATGAGAGTGTGCACTTCCAGTGTCCTTCTACCCTGTATGCCTGCAGGTTGGAAGCACAATTATCTTGGAAGAAGCTCCTTCAATTTCTGTGACATGTAGCAAAAAAGTACCCCTGCCAATGCCTTGTGTTGGGGTTAGTGTTAGACCTAGTTCAGCCCAAAGATGAACTGGATGGCATCCTTGTAAGCTCTGATCACAAGGAGTTTCATTACTTGTCATCCTGAGAGAATTCCTAGATGGATGTGTGGGAGTAATGACACAGCCCTGCAGTCACAACAGTGTCTTCGTTGGTGTTTGAGTCTTGGTGAAATCAAATTTCTGAACTGCTGTGGATTGTGCTTCCTGAAAAGTGCATTTTTAGTGATGCTTGAAGTTTATCCAATGCCCTAGCTCATCTGTAAAGCAAAACAAGGCAACAAGAGCCCACATTCCTAGTCCTCCAGTGTTCTAATACCCACATACATTTACGGACACCCTTTTCTTTCATTTACTTCAAATCACATTATAGTTTTTCTACATGTCAATTCAAAACTGACAGACATGAATCTCCCTAGAAGATGAATTTAATGGCATTTCAGCATTTCTGTGCACTGATTTTGTCGAGAATTTCTTCTCTTTAAAGCATTTTCATCACCTGAGGATCTAGTGTAATAGCAGTGATCAGGCTAAAAAAAAAAATCGAGGAACAGTAAAAGAATGACAACAGTCCAGGGATGGTACTGATGATTTGAATACGGGATGATAATAACTTTAGTCTCTGTGGGCAGCTCTGTGTTCTAGAAACAGGAGAAAAAGGTCTTGAGGGAATGGGATAATTAAAGATCACTGGGTAGAAGATGAGAGCAAAACAATTGTTTTAGGCTTGGGTCTAATTTATCTGTATAATGTTGCTTTCTCTTCAATAGACATTAACTATTTTTGACTTACACAAAACAGCCCTGGGTAGCCTAGCATTGAGACGAGTTCCTTCACCTTATTTTCATGACTTTAAGCAGACAACTGCAATTTTTTTTAAGTTGAAGTATAGTTGATTTACAATGTTCTGTTAGTTTCTGGTGTATAGCAAAGTGATTCAGTTACATATATATATATATATAATATACATATAGAGAATATATAGAGAATATATATATATAATATACATATAGAGAATATATATATAATATACATATATAGAATATATAGAGAATATATATAGAATATATATATATAGAATATATATATATATACATATTCTTCTTCAGATTCTTTTCCATTATATGTTGTTACAAGATATTGAATGTAGTTCCCTGTGCTGTACAGTGGGTCCTTGCTGTTCATCTGTTTTATATGTAGTGATGTGTATCTGTTAATCCCAAACTCCTGATTTATCCCTCCCTCCCCCACCTTTCCCCTTTGATAACCATAAGTTTGTTTTCTATGTCTGTGAGTTTATTTCTGTTTTGTAAATAAGTTCATTTATATCTTTTTTAAGATTTCATACATAAGTGATATTATATTTGTCTTTGTCTGACTTACTTCACTTAGTATGATAATCTCTAGGTCCATCCATGTTGCTGAAAATGGCATTATTTCATTCCTTTTTATGGCTGAGTGATGTTCCATTGTATATTTGTACAACATTGTCTCTATATATTCATCCATTGATGGACATTTAGGTTGCTTTGCAATTTACTATCATATCAAAATAATTTAAGATCAGAGTTAAATTTAATTCCTCTGTGTGTGTGTGTGTGTGTGTGTGTGAGGGGCGGTGCTGGATGCTGTCTGTCTTGTCTTGTTAAGGAACAGCTAGTAGAATTTCCTGGGCAGAAGAACTATAGTAAGTTTACACTGTTTATTCATTAAACAAGAAAAATGATAAAGCATTTGATTGTATTTTCTCTGTTTGAGCCTCTTCACTGAACTATTCAGTTTTTACTAGGGAACTAGATTGCAGAGAATATGAGAATATATTTTGCAAGATGTTGTAACACATACCACTGATAAATTTTAAAAATAAATAATTGTATGCTGATCTTATGTTAATCTTATTCACTGCATCAAATAGATAAGTAAGGCTTTGTAAGTAGCTCTTCTAAGAATGAGCTGCTCTTTAATCAGGTACAAAGTATGAATGAACATGTATAATATTGATACCATATTATGTAGATAGAATGACTTTTAGGAATCAAATGTCCTTTTTTCCCCCTAAGCTAGGTATTTAGGATTTTTTTTTTTTTTACTGACACTAAACACTAATAACTAACTAAAGATCAAATTTAATATTTTTTTCTTCATTACAATTATTTGAAATATCTGCTGCTTATTTCTTTCATTCATTTATTCCTCCACCAAACTTTGGGAAAGCCCTGTGCCAGGCATTGTGCATGGTCCCAAGGATGGAGAGAGAAAGATAACAGGGATATGTCTCTGACATAGACAAGAGCACATACAGCTGTGGTACCCAGCGGCTGATGAGCCCGGCTGAGAGGATTCGGGGAAGAGCCTCTGGATTGATGGAGGGGCACTGAAAGAAGCACTCTGTGGGATGCAGGACTGAGCATGGGGGTTGAACAGAGACTTGGTTGTATTCATGTTGGTAACCGGGGGAGACCTATCCAGTGAGGGAAGCTACTACAGATAGCTACAAACGAGACACATGAGAAAAGGTAATGGTGGTGAATATAAGAAAGGTATGAATTCCAGGTCCAAGGGGCAGGACCATGTGGTTCATTTGATGTGGGAAATATGATGAATCCAGGTTGCAGCCCATTGCGTTTCAGGTGCTCTATGGGTCATCAAGTACAAAGGACCAATAGGTGATTGATATATGGGCCTACAAATGAGGTCTGAGGTTCAACAGAGGGGAATGGGGTGATAGTTGTAGGTATGAGTGTGTTGGAGTCTGTAAGGCAGTGTGAATAGAATGCGGAATGGATGAAAACAGTTCTAGGAACCAACATCACTGAAGGGATAGAGGATGGATAATCAGATTTTAGGAAGATGCCCAGAAAAGACTGATGATATTACAGACATAAGGGAAGAAGAAATGTTAAGAAGAAATTAGAAGTGGTAAATACCACAGAGGAGTCAAGTTCAGAAAAGAATGGAAACATTTGGCAACAAGGTTTACTTGAAATGAAATGTTTCTTGGAAGTGGAGGCGAAGTTCTAAATAATTTTTCAAAAGTGACGTAGCAAAAAATGGTGTTTTAGAAGGCACCATTTCACAACTACAGCTCTGGAATTCGTTACTGCAAAGCACAAGGAAAGTAAGATTAAGCCAAAGACATGGTGACTTTAATGTCTCAGTTTGGGTCTAAAAGATGTGTTTTTTCCTTCTTCCTCTATATATGCCAAAATAAACCATCAAGCTAGGACTAATTTATTAACTGTTCAGTGTTAGCTTGTTTGACATTTGACTTGTATCAGCCATATTTGAAAAATATGAAAATATTGAAAGATTATTATAATAGGAAGATCACATCTAACCTTGATTTGAGAAGAACTCCAGTTGCTAGAATGTGGAAGCAGATCTGTTACCGTGGTTACCTATCTGTTCTTCTGGCTAGTTTCCTTTCAGGTAAAACACTTAGGGTGAGATAGCTTTGTACCCTAACAGCGCTGTTACCACAAGCAAATCATAACCCGGCTGCAAATCAGTTTTCCTGTCTCTGAAATCAAAAGTAGGTGTTCTTTAGAACTCTGCTTTTCAAACCGTAGACTTCGACACATTAACGGCGCTGAAATGGAAAGTAACAGAATACTCTCCACACAGTGTGGAAAGCCTCGTTTTGCCAAGCTCACTTTTCAGCTGTGTGTGTGTGAGGGACAGAGAGAGAGATGTTACTAGATCATAGTATAAAATGATTTTTCTTACTGTGGATTATGGTTAAAAAATATTTGAGAAACACTGCTTTCAACTAGATCCCCTTCCTATTCTAAAATTCTTTCATTTCAGTTGATCGTCAGACGGTTCTTTTGGTGGTGTAAATGTTTCCTAACAATACTGTGGAGTGGCAGGTATGAAAACTGTTAAGGAATGACAGCTAATAACAAAAGAGAAAAACATTAAAAGGTAAATAAGGCCAACATCTATGTTGTATTTGACCACAAGACTGAACAAGCCTTTAAAATTTATTAGTATTCCAACTCACAAGTCATTACTGTAATTTATGAAGAAAAGTTAGAGTAGGCTATATATTCACAAACAATGGAGTAATTCTTTTGATGGTGGTATAAATAAGCAACCATATCAAGGAGAAATAATCCTTTTTCAGAAGTAACAATACCATGGCATATCAATTCTAGAATTGCCCATTAAATAATTGCAGTGAGTCTCCTTCGCCTGGCCACATAAAAAGATTCATTGATGTGGTTATGAGACAAGTCAGTGTATTTTTATTGGCCTCAACTAGAGGGAGGACACACCTGAGTCAGGTGTTTTGTTTTAGAAACAGCTGTTTGAACTTCCCTTCCTGGTTAATTCTGCTCTAGGCTGTATGTGTTTGAGCATTTGTTTTTTCCAGCACACTTATTGATACTTGGAATTCTTGGAAGTGAGCAATTTCCTATAAAACCAAGATTCAGTGAGAGTTTTTCTTTACTTATTTGTAAACAGTTTTTAATTCTTCTCCAACCTATGAAATTTCATAGATTTTAGGTGGTATCAAGCAGGGAAGATTTAACAAGCCTTAATCATTGTACAGGAAATTTGAGGGAAGTGTTTTTATTTGTCCCTCCCTGCACAGCTCTTGGACACTCAGTTGGCCTATGTGTTTTTATTTCCTGTCTGCCCTCTTACAAACCCTGGGGTATTTGCTTTGCCCCTTTGCCAATCTAACCCCAGATTTTTGGCAATAATGTGTTTTCTCTCTCCTTTACGTTGCCAGTCAGCTGGCAGAGAAGGCCTAGGTGGGAGGGGAATTGAGACCAGCAGTACCATCCTGCCCTATTTTCCCCAAACCTCCTCTTGTCCATCTCTGGGACTCCTGTGAGATAAACCATGCTGGTGCTGGAGCTGAGGGTGTGCTGGTGGGGTGGGCGGAGCTAGTGGGATGGGTGGTGCAGGGATGGTGTTGACTCCGCCTCCCTGGCCACAGTTGATTGGCCCATGGCTGGCACCCAGTGAGTCTCTGGCACCCAGTGAGTCTCTGCCCCCTCCACCATCCCAGGCCCCTCCTTTCTCCCAGGTGTATAAACACATATGATTGTGACAAATGAAGAGATGGAGTTTTTTTTTTTTTTTTATTCTATGGGAGAACAACATATTTGCCATCAAGCCACCTGATTTATTAGATGAGCAAACTGAGGCTCAGTGAGATAAAGACACCAAAGTAACTAAGAGAACAAGTATAGGGCTTGGCCTCTGGGTCTAGGGCTCTTCTTCCACCGTTTGTCGCTGCCTCCCAATGCCCATGAGAAGATGGGGCTTGGTGTTGATGGACTTTAGATACTTGGAGGGTAGGGAGTAAAACACAGGCAAGTCTTGAGCTTTGAAATGAAGACAATAGAGAAAATGTACGGGGTTTATATTGGACAGTATTAGAAAGCAAGAGTTATTTTCTCTGGGTTTTTCTCCACTCTAAGACTCAAAGACAGGTGACACACAAAGTACACCCCAGCTAGATGGGTGGGCGACATGAAGGCATAATTTCTCTAGTTACAGTTTCTCTAATTAAATGATCCACATAGATTCCAAAGGTTTGCTGTGATAATAAAAGAGTATATCAGAAACTTTGTTCTTTGGAAAAATTTAAAGGCCGTAAAGGTGAAAGTTGGTATTGCTATTAAAATGCCAATAAAAATTTGAAAAACTCACATATCCTTGAATACTTTCTCTACAGAATATTTTTCCTTTTTCACTAATTATGCAGGATATTCACCATGAACAGTGTTGCTTCCTGGGTTGGATGCATTACGAATATAGTAACACCATTAAAACCTTGCAAATATCTCTATATCCCCCATCTTCAGTACCAACAGATGTCATCAGGATGTGTGTTGTGTGGGACAAACTGTCTATCACTAGTGTCGAAGGCTTGAAGCGTTGGGTAGAAGCCACTGTGCTCCCCTGTGTGTGTTACTGGCTGTTTGATGACTGGATAGTGTCACATGAATGTCAAGATCAGCTTCCTGCACTGGCATGGTGCCAGCTGGTCAGAGTGGCCACCATCACTTCCGTTTTGAGTATACTCAAAATTGGCGGGCAATCTGAATACAAAATAATGGTAGTTATCATCTGGAGTGAAATTGGTATTTTCTGTCCTTCTGAAATTAATCTATATTATATCTATTTTCTGATATTTGTGGCAGTGCTTTTAGACACTTCATGGATTGAGGTGGAACATAAAAAAAAAATGTCTTTCTGATTCACTGAATTTCTTGCTCCTGAAACAGACGTGTGAAGCTGTATTTCCTCTACTCTGTATGTCTAAGTAACCCTAGATTTTATATTTTTTGCAATATTATAAGCAGCAATTTTTTTCTTCATTATGCAAAGTACCAACAACCTTAGAGGTACTTTTTAAATAAAATAAGTCACTGAAGTTCAAATACAGAATAAGCCACGCACTCTAAAAGCAGCTGGAGTCCAAGCCTTTTGTCCTTTCCTGATGCTAACTCCCTCTCAGCGTGACACTGTATTTCTTGTACCCTGAAGTATGTATGTTCTTGACCTGTAAAATTCTTCTTTTAGGATCCACCTACTTCAGTTTCCCTTGGACTACGCATGGAAGAAATGATTTTCAACTTGGCAGACACACATCTATTTTTTAACGACTTAGAGGTAAGTTCTGATTATTTTATATACTCTTCATGTTGCATGTTTGGAAATAAGTGATTGGTCCTAAAATAACAATGGGATATTATTTTTTGAATATATAATTGGAATAAGGAGATAAAGTAATTATTGATTATATGGTCATGCGTTTTGCCTTCATGGAATTTCTGTTTTGCTTTACTTTGGCTGCTGTATTTCAAAATTCGATTCCACATGATTATTGATAGGGATTAAAAGTTGATGTCAAGAATGTTTTATATTAAACTGTGTTGATTATCAGAAGCTGCAGATTTCTCAGTTACATAATCACTGTTGAGATGGGTTACCTTTAGAATCCAACAGAATTTGTGATCCTTTCATATGCTGTCCATGTCAGACTCTTACCGTATTGGGTCAGATTCTTTTCTGTCTGGCTGGCCCAATTGGTCGTATAACATTTTAGTCAGGCCTCTGCTCTTCGGGTTGCCAGAATTCCTTATGTCAAACTGCTGATGATTTTATTTGTCCTTTATAACCTGGGGGGAAACTTTTGTAAGATGGTTAAATGTGTTACGGGCAATAACAAACATGCTGATCTTGATTAGAAGCTTTTTTTTTTTTAATTTATTTATTTTTGGCTGTGTTGGGTCTTCGTTGCTAGGCGCAGTCTTTCTCTAGTTGCGGCGAGCCGGGGGGCTACTCTCCGTTGCGGTGCGCGGGCTTATTGCGGTGGCTTCTCTTGTTGCGGAGCACGGGCTCTAGGCACGCGGGCTTCAGTAGTTGTGGCACGTGGGCTCAGTAGTTGTGGCTCACGGGCTCTAGAGCGCAGGCTCAGTAGTTGTGGCGCACGGGCTTAGTTGCTCCGCAGCATGTGGGATCTTCCCGGACCAGGGCTCGAACCCGTGTCCCCTGCATTGGCAGGCGGATTCTTAACCACTGCGCCACCAAGGAAGCCCCAGAAGCATTTTTAAGAATAAAGAATATTGGTTTTCATAGCTCCATTATGAGAAAATATGCCTGTAACTACATTTCACTCCCTTCATAATAGAGAGAGTTGTTTATTTAAATCCTGCTATTAAGCAAGCTTGTGGTAGGGCTGCCAACAGGCATTAATCATCAAGTTGTTGTTTTCCTAGATTTTATAAATGTATGTTATTTCAGACAGGAGAAGAATCTGAAAGATTCAAATAGAACTTTTACTGATCAAAGTTAATTGGCAGCAATTGGCCTTTAAATATTTCCTTATGTTTCCCCTTTTCAAAATCAAGCAAAATGCACCTTATTTCATAGATGAGCCAAAATCATTTGAAAAATGCCAGTGTGTGACAGAACTTAAATGCGGTTTGTTCAACATCTGTCCTGTATTTTGATTTCTTTTCATCTGCAATGAAACTACTCACAGACGAATTGGCAACTTCCAGTGCAATGAAATTATTTAAATGTGCTTCATTTTTCCCCCATTCCTTAGTGAAATATTTATTTTTACACTTAGGGTGAAATACAGAATTTTATTTTTTTTTTTTTTTGCATTTTAAAGTGTTTGCTTTCCTTAAGGAAATTACATGTAAGGCATTACTATTTTTTAAGGTGGAAATATTCCAAGTGAGTGACAAGTTCAGAATTGCCTTTCTAAAAGCTTAATAATCATACTTATTTTTCAAAAGCTGTTTCTGCCTTATGGTTGTGATTCCCTTCGTAAGAGAACAGCACCAAAAAATTCCGTATTTTACTAATATGTTAGAATTCCTTTCCTAAGTTTCGGTTGTTTCCAACGATACAGACTAGGCTGATATTTTCTATTGGGTTCAAACCTGTTACTCTTACTGATGTTAATAGGTGTTAATAGCATCCATCAAGAAGAAATTAGCCGTAATTTTCTATTGTTTTTAAACTCTACCCTCTTAAAAATGACAAAGCTTGACTGTACAGTGCCAAAACTATGTGGTAAAAAGTGAGAAGTTAGGCAAAGTAGTTAACTTGGCATAATATAGACAGAAAAGCTTCCTAACTCAGTTTGGATATAATATAGCCAGATTTTTATTTGTTTACTAACATTATTCACACTGAACTATATAGAGAAGGTCTGAAGTAAAAGTAAATATTAAAAGTTCTAGTTTAGGTTTGTAGTGGATGTAGTTTTTTCATAAGCCCAAATTAAAAAAGAAGAACTAGGGATCCACATAGATATTGAAATATCAGATTTTCCTCTTGGCATGAGGACTCTTTCTTATAAGTAAAGTAGAAAAGAGAATGAAGGAATAATTCAACCGAACGTAAAAATCAATAGTGAAAAATTATTTAAGCTTGTAACCTTCCCAAAATTGATTTTATTTTACTTGCGAATAATATAAAGCAAAAGTATAAATGAAAGATTCACTTAGCCTCTGGCTTCGGAAATTATTTACCTTCTTTTGATTTGTGCAATATTTAAAAAATACATTGGTTTTTATACTTATTTCAATCCTTCATTTTATATTTTTGTAATCAACAAACCTGAGACTGGTCATTGCAAATATTAGTTTCTTTCAAAATAGAGTAAAATTATTTCCTGGCAAAAATAAATGTATTAGCTTAATACCCTTTAGAAAACCAAAATTGTCTCATCAGGCAAAAATGATGTGGTAATGCTTGATTTCACATGCCAATTAGCAATGTACTGTGGTAAAGGACATGAATATTTTAATATATTTTAATTACATGTTTTTAGCTTTTGAAGATCTAGAGTACAGGTAATTTCAAGGAGATTAACAATCTACTGGTTAGCTTGAAGTGTGATTTCTGAACTCGAATTGTTGACTTAAGCCTCGTTTTCTTTTAAAATCTTAACTTTTTGCCAGCCGCTCTGTCTAATTTGGTTAGTTCAAGCTGTGACTTAAAAGAGATTCTCAATAATGAAATACACTCCGTGAGGAGATTCCAGTAACAGTTCTTGTGTTATCAAAGTATTTGCTTAAGATGGTTATTAGGATATTATTTAGGAAATTTTCGATATGATTTTCAAGTAATTTAGAAGTATCGTCCCTGTATTTTAAGACATAAAAAAGTTAACCATTTTAGTTTTAAAAGTCTTATTTGTCATCTCAGTTAGTGAGAGTTTTTAATAAAAGCAATCACAATTTAATTCTGTTGACACTTCAGGAAAAAATAAATAAAATGGAGAAAGCTGGTTTTTCGAACCATTAAAAATGTCTGACATGTGAAGGACCATGAGTGACAGGGAGACACAATTATCAGAGGAAATAATATTTCCCCCCCACCCAGAGAAGCGTTTAGACTTGAGTTCCACGCACTCCTGGCTTTCCTATTTCCAAGTCTGACTAACACCCTGCGTATCATTTTACCAAAAGGTCTCCGTGTGCAATCCGACGATGCTTATTATGGAAGTCATTTTTTATGAATGACAGTATGCAGTTGGAGGGTTTTTTCCAGCTTCTTTAGTAAAGTCTGTCTCTTTCTGACTGAATGGAGAAAGAGCTCTTTCTGTTGGATTTTTACTGAAAGGTGATCGACCTTCTGAATACGATAACATTTCAGTTTAACTTGCCTTTTGTCGATTCTCCTGCTGGATTTTTCCACAATTAAAGGATGATATTTCATCAAGATTAATATGAGTCTAAAGGAAAATAAGGCACAAGCTGATGTCGAATGTTCTCTTTCTATCTGGTGTTAGGTAATATCATCTCACTGGCGTTATGGTTGCCATCCTAACTGATGTTATCAACATGGTAGCCTCCAAGAGTCTCTGCTCTCAGGCCACAGGGGTCAGGGTTGGGAAGTAGCAGGGACCCGCCTCTCGTCTTCTGGGTTGTACACACCACGTTCGCCTAGTCAAGTGTGAAACTGTGCTATAACTTTCTCCTTCACGCTCCTAGTATGTTGGTTAGTTGGGACAGACCAGAGGATTCTTCGGTGTCAAGTTTTACAGTGTGAAAACCCCAGACCTTTCTTGGGCCTTTGACATGTAGACTCCTGTCCCAGGTTTGATTTTCAATCACCTACTCTTGTAGCTCCTTGTTTTCACATTTTCTATTTAGAAAAGGCCTGGGACCAAAGGTTCTGGTCTCAGTAGAGCTGGGTTTGATGAGTCAAAGGCCAAGGAAAGGCACCATGGACAGTCTCCAAGTAATGCCATAATTTAAAGCAAGTAGGCTATAATGAGTTTTCTTATAAAGCAAAGAAATTAGTTTGCCCCTTGGTTTCATTCAGTCTTTAAATTTGCAATAATATGTTATGAGTCTAAAACTTAGGTTATCGTCTGTTAATTATTTTAATATATCTTGTTTATAAATTGATTTTCAGCTAGGAAAAAAATTCTTCCTTCAAAATATCAGTCATGCCAATGCTAAGTAGCTTTGATCTCAAGCGAAGCGTTCTGTAGTGACCTAACGCTTGTGCTTCCAAAAGTGGAAAAGTTGTAAGCTAATCGAGAAGTTGACTTTTTGAGTGGAAAAGTATAATTCACCTACAAAGTGCTTTGTTGCTAAACAAGAATGAACTCTGATGCCCAGGGTCCAGCTTCTTTGTAGACGCAGGATGCTCTGGTTCCATAGGTGCTTGTAAAGAAGACACTTCCGGAAGAGCTTGAGCTGTTTTCTTCTTTCAGTGCATGTCACAGCCAAGAAACAACTCTATGAAAGTGTGTGGGCCTATCAGTAATTGCATTCTAAACATAAATGTACCCTACATTCTAAACATAAATGTAGGCATGTGTATATGCCACTTGTCATTTTCAGCTCTGGACACAGGCTTATGTATATGTATTTAATTTTCTTCTGATAAATTCAGCAAACATAAAGGATTCCATTTTTTAAAAAATCCTAGTAACATCCTTCATAACACCTAGAATATTGCCCTATACATGTTGACCATTAATGAGTATTTGTTAGATTAAATTCTTATCTGTTGCCTCAGATAGAAGATCGATTTCTGTGTCCTTTCCCATGGAAGACAATGGACTTGACCTTGCCTTTCTGTTTTAAGATGGGTTGCTTGACCTCATCTATTTTCTTAGTTAATAAGAGTAACACCAAAGCCCTCAGTTTAGGAGGCAAAATAAGTTTGCAAGCAGCAAATGATTATTAGACAAAATACATATTGTAACTGGTGATCAAAATGAAGCAATACCCGTATTTTATCCATTATTGTTACTCATGAATAAGTATGTATTCTTCCTATCTCATCATTTCTCACAAGATTCTATCATCTTTATTTTATCTGAAGCAAAAAAATAGAAACATAAACCTATATTCCAAGACTTCCTTGATTCGGATGTTTACCAGAAAGTTAGGAGTCAAAATATGTGGCTGTTTAACATAATAAAAGATATTTTCCTTTTACCAACAGCCAACGTTGTACTTAGCAATAAAATAATAAAGGCAAATTGTCATAAAGATGGAAACAAAATAAGAATGTCCTCTGTCACTACTGTTAGTCTGCATTGTTCTAGGAATTTGGAGCAGCGCAGTAAGATATGAAAGAAATAAAATGAAAGATTAAAATTATTGTTTTTTTGCATAATATTTGATATACATAGAAAACTGAAGAGAATCTCCAGGAATTGTTTTAGAATTTACAGTGGGCTTCAGAAAAGTAAAAGACTATAGAATTAAATTAAAAAATCAATAGCCTTCTTCTAGCCACCCATGTAGAAAATTTAATTAAATTATAATTTTTAAGTAACTGCAGTAACTATAACACACAAAAAAAGATTAAAAGGAAAGATAAGGAGTAACCTATATAAGAAGGGTTTATAGGAAATATATGAATAAAACTTTGACGTCCTACTGAAGGATCTAAAGGAAGATTTGAATAAATGAAATTTCTTCCATTCCTTTTCTTTTCTGTAATATGACAAAATTGTTATAAGGTCCATTTGAAGGATAAATAGGCAAAAATACCTAGAAGTTTTGGACAGAAAGCAGTAATAGTGAGCACCCAACTCCACCAAATATTAAATGTTTTATAATTCGACAATAATATGAAGATTTATGTTGGCACGGCTTTGACATTGAACTATAGGGAGAAGAGAGAGCTCAGACACAGACCCAACTTGTAGAAAAATTTTGTATGTGTTAAATGAAACCAGACAAATTAACCAGTGAAGGAATGGATTATTCAGTTTATATACAGAAATAGGTAAATTACAGAGTTAAAATGTGAAAGAATAAAACTCAAGGAGAAAATATAGGTAGATCAAAAGGAGATCTCACGTTGCTTACAGGAAATAAACTTTTGGGTAGCCATTTGGCGGTAAGCGGAGCCTAAAAAAGATTGATACCATTTGTGCTAATTGTACATCTAGGAATTTTTACTTGTCAAAGACAAAGGCAACTATTTATAAATATTTCCAAATTATGGAATTCTGATCATGTTTCATTTCTTGTCCCAGGAGCTGGTTACATGACTATGTTCCATTTGTGAAAATTCATTGAGCTATAATATATACTTTCTTCAACAAAAAGTTATTTTTTATAAAGTAACATTTTGAGGACTATACACACAGACATAGTTTGCTCTTGATTCTGTTAAAAAATTATATACCCTATGTAAAATATAGGCACTACTGTTTCTCTAGCACAGTGCCTGGCCCATAGAAGGCACCCAGTAAGTACGTGTTAAATAATAAATGGAGGAACAAAAAACAGATGGAAAGAGGTACTCTAGAATTTTAATGTTATTTCTATCTGAGATCCCAGGTTTTATTTTCTTATTTGTACTTGTCTGTGTATTCCAAATTCTTTATAACATATATACTAATTTCTTTTGTAGTCAGGGAAGAAAACAAACACTGTTTTTGAAAGCCATAGATAATATTAAAAGACAAAGCTATTTCTAACCAATAAAATAATCAATATTATTGCAACTCATTAAGAAAAACCTAAAGAAATTAACAAAGGACATGAACAGATAATTCACAAGGGAAAAGCATTCAAATTTTCAACACATAGAAAAGAAAGTGTTGGATTTCACCTCTAGTAATCAGAAATGTTAGAGTAAGTGTTCAGCCTCTTGCCCATCAAATTGGCAAAGCTTTAAAATCAGTAATATGGTCTACAGTGCAGTAGGAGGAACACTTGTGTACGTTACTGATAAGGATAGAAATTGGTACAAGTTTTGAGAAAAGTAGCTTGATAATATGTATTCAGAACCTTAATGTATGGATCCTTTTACTCAGTAACTTCACTTTTAACTTCTAAGAAAACAGTTAGAGGCAGAGAATTGATACAATATTAATGAACATTTATTGAACACTTGTCCTAAGTGCTTTACATACGTTATTCCACTTGATACCCTGATATTTCTATGATAAGAGCACTGTTATTATCTCCATTTTATAGAATAGCCAAGAGAAGCTTAGAGTTGTTAAAACAAAACTTGTCTAAGGCCACACAGCTGAGTGGCTTAGACAAGTGACTCAGGTCCAGTGCTTTCTAGAAGTCCACTCAACCCCATGCTATATCTCCCACATGGTGTTTTTTTACCACTAAAATATAGAACTATTTTAAATATCCTAAAATAGATGAATAGTGATAAACGATACATCCTCATTGAAAATTGTTTTCAGACTGCTTATTAAATATAGGGAAAATATTCATGGTCCATTTCAAGTTTTAAAAATAGACTGTTCAGTACAGTGTAGCCTTAATGTTAAAATTTATGGCATATTATCTGAAAAGGCTACATAGTATGAGACCAACTATTTGACATTCTGGGAAAGGCACAACTGTGGGTCAGCTGGCTGCCAGGGGTTGGGGATGAGAGGGATGAATTAGTTGGAGCACCGAAGATTTTTAGGGCAGTGGAACTATTCTATGTGATACTACAATGGCGGCTACATGTCATGAGACATTTGCGCAAACCCATAGAATGTACTACACCAAGAGTGAACCCTAACGTCAACTATGGACTTTGGGTGGTGATGGTGTGTCAATATACGTTTATTGGTTGTAAGAAATGTACCGCTCTAGTGTGAGATGTCAATACGAGGGGAGGTTATGCATGTGTAGGAGCAGGGGGTATATGAATAATCTCTGTATTTTCTGGTCAGTTTTGCTATAAACCTAATACTTCTCTAAAAAATAAGGTTTATTAATTTTTTTAAAAAGTATGGCGTATTAAGAAAACTGGAGGAAAATACAGCTTTAAAAGCTACCATTATGTAACTTTAAAAATAAGCAGTCTACAGAATAAATTGTACTGTATAATTCTGATTTTAGCATCTATGACATATTAAAAATAACTGGAGGTGAATACACTATAATGTTGCTAGTCTGGATGATGGGGTTATAAATACTGTGTCTCTGTTGTGCTTCAAAACTGAGATGCTTATAGCATTGCGTAAACTCTTTATACCTTCTGCCCTTCATTCAATAGTCAATATATATTTATTAACTTTCTCTTTTTTTTTTTTTTTTTTTGCGGTACGCGGGCCTCTCCCGTTGTGGAGCACGGGCTCCGGACGCGCAGGCTCAGCGGCCATGGCTCATGGGCCCAGCCGCTCCGCGACATGTGGGATCTTCCCGGACCGGGGCATGAACCCGTGTCCCCTGCATCGGCTGGTGGACTCTCAACCACTGCGCCACCAGGGAAGCCCTATATTTATTAACTATTAAGTGCCAGGCACAATTCTGGATGCTGAGGATGCAGCGATAATTGAGTGAAGGTTACCCTCTTCGTGGAGGGGAAGTAGGAAATAAACACTATGTAAATAAAATAATTTCAGGTAGAGATAAGTGCTAGGAAGAAAATCAGAGTGTAATTTAAGGGATAAGGGCTCTTTAGCTGAGAGTGGAACATCTTTAGCTGAAATATTCAGGAACAGGTGTCTCTGAAAAGAGGACATTTGTGAAGAAACCAGGAAGTTGAGAGGAAGCAGCTGGAACAGCAAGAAGTCATTCTGGAAGGGGAATGGCCTGTGCAAAGGCCCTGAGGTAGGAATGCAATTTGCTCCTTCAAGAAATAAACGAGAGCTTCATTTGGTTGGGGCAGAGTGAATGGGGGAAAAGTGACAGGGTCCAGATCATGAAGGGCCTTGTAGACTGTGGTAAAGAAGTTGGAATTTTTTCTAATTGCAATGGGAAGCCATTGGAGAGTTTTATGCATGAATGTGATAGACTAGTGTTTACTATAGACTGGTTATCATATGAGGAACTGGACTCAATGAGACCAGTAAGGAGACGGTTGCTTTGGGCTGAGGATGTAGCAGTTCCGGACGTGGTGTGAAGTTGCAGGATTTACAGTATAATTTGGTGGAGGCACCAGCAGAATCTGCTAATGGGTCAGATGTGGGAGGAGAAGGAAAGCAGAATCCAGGATGGCCACTAGGTTTTGACCTGAGCAACTGGATGGGTGGTCACGTTATCTGAGATGACAGAGAGCGCTTTGGGGTGGCGAGGTTGGGGGAAGAGTTGTCCTCAAATATTTTGCATGGAGCATATTAAGTTTGAGATACCTATTCAACATTCAGGTCAAGAGATTATGTACATTTAGGTTTGGAACTCAGAGGAGAGAGGCAAACGTGAAGATATAGTTTTGGGAATCATAGAGGCATGAGACAAAACATCTCATAGGGGAAAGAGGAAATTGAGAAGAGGGCATAAGATTGGGCATCAAACACTTAGAAACAGGACCAAGAAAGAAGAACTTGCAAGAGAGAGTGGTAAGGAGTAGACAGTGAAGTAGGTGGGAAAGTACAAGGCATCACAGAAATCTAGGGAATAGTGTTTCAGGAATGAGGGGGTTGCACTACTGTGTCGAGTGGCTGTTGGATTTGCCAAGAATGTTGGCTGGTAATGACCCTGGTAAGCGCCGTTTCAGTGAAGCGGAAGACGTAAGCCCAATGGGAGTGGGTTGAAAAGAGGATGAGGGTTGACACCGTGAAAACAGGAAAGATTGATTGAGAGTTTCCACAATGACAAAATGCAAAGAGATGGGTAGGATGTGGAGAGGGTCATAGGATCAAGGTGTGTGTGTGGGGGGAGGGGTGGTGGGTTAGTGTTAAAATAGAAGATATTTAGACATGTTTGGGGGTCGGGGGAATGATCCAGTAGAGATGATACAAGGTGTGGCAAAGGGAGGGAGCAGCGGAAGGAGTGAAGTCCTTGGGTTGCAGGAGAGGATGGGATTCAGGACACCAGGTACAGCGTTGGGCTTCAGTAAGAAGGCAGGCAGACTCTGCAGGTGTACAGATGCAGGCAGGCAGCTGGGGTTCCATAGTGGGAGAGGAGGCTGTTCTCACTGTAAAGATACCTCCCGTAATATCTTATGATTTTCTGTCTACCTCTTTCTGCACCTGCACCCCACCCCCAGGCAGTCCCTTGAGAGCGGGGACCGTGACTCGTCCAGTTGAAGCCTAAGCACTAACACCAGATTTGGTTACACAGAGGGCTCTCCTATGTCTTTTTAATTTTTTCCAAATTTTTGAAAGTAATAGTCTACAATGAACCCTACTCTTTTTACAATTTGCAAACATTAACTTTCTAAAAGTAAATGACTGATCACAAATCCTAAAAATAACTGAAATTGTCCAAGAAGTTAAACTTTGATATTATCCTTTTTTTTTTTTTTTTTTTTTTTTTTTTTTTTTTTTTTGCGGTACGCGGGCCTCTCACTGTTGTGGCCTCTCCCGTCGCGCAGCACAGGCTCCGGACGTGCAGGCTCAGCGGCCATGGCTCACGGGCCCAGCCGCTCCGCGGCATGTGGGATCTTCCCGGACCGGGGCACGAACCCGTGTCCCCTGCATCGGCAGGCGGACTCTCAACCACTGCGCCACCAGGGAAGCCCCGATATTATCCTTTTTTAAGTCATATTTTCAAAGTCTTTAGTGGCAAAACACCATGGATGTGCAAGAGGTACGATATAAAATGATATTCAGTGTAGATCCAGTTTAAGGTTTTTCTAAAAAGGTGCGTACATCCAAAAGAAGATAAAACGATTTTCCACATTAAAAATGTTACAAAAAATAAATAATTTCTACAGTAAAAAAGGGATTTACCTCTGGATAGTGGGATGACGCTACCATGAGGTAAACAATAAGTTCTCTTTATATTTTTTCTTTTCTATAGTTAACATTTCTTATAATAAGAAAGTTGTTGAATAATCATGACTCAACTATTCCAACTTGACTCAAAGCCCTATATTTATGTGGTGTGTTATCTTACAATTCTAGGGGTACTGGAGGTTAAACTCACAAGTTCATTCATTCTTGAGGGACCCCTCTGTGCCTCAATTTCTCATCTGTAAAGTTGGATGGTGATAGTACCCACCTCCTAGGGTCAGTGTGAAGACTCAAGACGCGAATACCTGTTAAGTGCATAGAACTAGCTCTAGCCCACAGGAGGCACTAAGGAAGTCCAATCTGCTATTACTCTTTATCGAGTATCTTTGATGCAAAACACTGGAGAGTAGGGCCATGGAGCAAGAAGAGGGGGTGACTTAGGGAGTGGTTAGGAAATGAAGCGCGTGAAATAATAAGTGGTTTGCCACCAAAATTCCCGTGTAGAATTCCAACAGAAATCACACGAGAAAAACAACAGAAGTTCTGCCGGTGTTCAGTTTGCAAATGCAGATGGTCCCAGGCACATCACAGTGTACTGTACTCCTTTTGTTCTTTCCTCATTCACATGCTCCTCCCACCCCTAGTTCCAAGAGGGGACGTTTCCTTTGGGCAGTTAAATAGCTACTGTATCTGGCTTCCCTCACCCTGTGCTGTCCCTTCATGGAAAACGAGGATGCTGGCTTCATGGCCATGGACTGTGCTAGTAAGTTGTCCTTTCCTTGTCTTCTTCCTGCTTCATGTTTGAAGGGTGGCTCCTGGATCTTGCCGGTGGTGTCTGCAGCGTGGAGCAGAGCCTTGCTGTGTACAAAGCAATATAGGAGGGAGAAGGGCAGCAGGCTTTAGGGAAACTCTTCTCACATCAGTACAGAGCATTGACTTTGACTCTCCATCAGCACTGGGAATTCAGTCTTCTTATCTCCAGTGTACGTGTGTGGACAGTTGAAGTGAAGCGATTTTTGCCCAAAGCCACTTGGTTAGGTGATGGTAAAGCTAAGGTGGGAACAGGGGTTTCTGATCCCAAATATCATTGCACAAACCTCTCTAGCCGTGTCCCATGACCTGGCTATTTCTCTGCAACAACATAAAGGAAGTAGTGGCATGTTGGTGCTGTCACATACTGTTGTCATACAGCAGATCCCAATAACGAACGTGTTTTCTCTAATGGATTATTTGTTAGCTTTGTTTCTCACTACGTCTTACTCTACTGTTAGTGGTCACCAAGCAAGCTAAAATCTGTCTTGGAAAGGTTTGGAGGTAGATGGGTAGGTAGATAGGTTGTCAGACAGATAATGGACAGACAGACATGTGCTTGTAAATTCCTATTGTTGAGTAGACAAAAATATTTTAGCTGCCTGTATCTACACTGCACAGAAAAAGAGCTACAGTGCTATAAACTTACTCGTGCTTACTCCATTCTGGACACTATGCTAGGCATTGAGGAGAAGAGATGAAATATATTCACTGCCCTCAAAGAGCCACGATGGGGGGTGAAGATAGAAAAGCAAGAAAACAGTGGGCTTCCCTGGTGGCGCAGTGGTTGAGCGTCCGCCTGCCGATGCAGGGCACACGGGTTCATGCCCCGGTCCGGGAAGATCCCGTATGCCTCGGAGCGGCTGGGCCCGTGAGCCATGGCCGCTGGGCCTGCGTGTCTGGAGCCTGTGCTCCGCAACGGAAGGGGCTGCAACAATGAGAGGCCCGCGTACCGAAAAAAAAAAAAAAAGAAAACAGAGCACAGTATATCTCCACAGTGACAGAGACACATAAGGATCTTAATAGAGTCCAAGGCAGGGTGGCTAACCCAGCCTGGGAGAGAGGTGGCAAGGCAGAGAGGACAGGAGATATGACTTCCCCATGACGTAACGTTTGGTGTGAGAGAGGATGGCATTTAGGAACAGTTTGAGTAGATATAAAGCTCAGAGCACATGTAGAGCAGTTGTGAAGCACATGTAGAGCAGTTGTGAGATAAAGAAGACAGAAAGGGAGACCGAAGCCGGATCATAAGAGGCTTTGTACACTCTGCTAAGGAAGTTGAATGTCATACTGAATGCCAAGGGTAATCACTAAGGAATGTTTAGCATTGCTATGGAGATGAATTGTATTGTGAAGTCAGAGGTGTCAGTAAGATAGGTTAGGAATCACCAGGGTTCATCTGTAGGAACAGAATACGGGGGCAGATGGGAGAGCTCTTAAGAAAGTCGTCTAGAGAGCATGGGAGAAAAGATTTGATGTAATGGGCTGGGAAACAAGAATCTTACTTTCCGGCCTGAACAATAAGGTAGAGATAGAAAACCCAGGACAACTAGCTGGCTTTGGAAGGAAGATGCTAAGTTCGATTTTGAGATGTTGAATTTGAAGTGTGTGTTGGACATCAGGTAAACTACAGCAAGCAGCAGTATATGCGGGTCTGAAGCTCAGAAGAGAGAATTGAGCTTGAAGTCATCACCCATAAAATTGGTTACGATTTCTCAGGAAGAATGTATTGAATGATAAACATTATCTCAGAGCAGGGATCTCTTTGTGAGATTTTTGTCTGGAAACACAGAATCTAAATGCTTGTTGATTCCCTGTTCAGAAACTTAAATAACGTATGTAAAGCAAAAGTGGTCGTTCTAGCAAACTGATAATTGACCTGCCTGTGAAACTATCTTCCTCGTTTTACCATAGTCTCTTTTTTGATTATTTTTTATTGAGGTATAATTGACTTACAATAATATGTAAGTTTCAGGTGTACAACATAGTGATTCACAGTTTTAAAGGTTATATTCCATTTATCGTTATTATAAAATACTGGCTTTATTCTGTGGATGAAGCCACTGGGAGGCAGCGTGGTCTGAGGAACGAGCGAACACTTCTTTGGAAGTGACGCAAGTTCAGGTCTCGCTTAAAACTAATGTTCGACCTTCACCCATCCACCCCGGCAAGCGTCAGAGGTGGCCCAGGGGTACAGTGCAGTTAGGAGAGAGGGTCATCTGGAGCCCCAGCCAATGCCTGGTGCATGGCGCTGGGCCTCAGTATTCAGGGGTGCCTTTCCTTCTTGCCAAATAGAGATGCCACTGCAGCTTTCACGTAATTGGCCGATGGCTGTCAGTTTATTTAAAAATCCTGAGAAATTGACCTGTTGGTGTCACCTATGACAGACTTTCTGTTTAGATTCTTCATTTTGACAGGTGCTCAGTAATCTTCAATCTGGGAGATTTTACTCGCTTACCTTCATAGGAAGTTTGCTTAGTAGAGAAAAAAAATTCTTTTTAAAAAAAAAAAAATTGACGAGTGCAAGAGAAAGCCTGTAACTTCAACTTCCCCAAAATGTGCTTAAGTTGTGGTCCCTGGAGTCTTCTCCCGTTTCGGGGCAGTTACAATAGAGCCTCTATCTGGGCTCAGCCAGGTCAGTATGCTAACAGCATTTCTAAGTAAAAACTTTCTCAATCCTGGATTCTTCTTGCTGCTAATTGTGCGCGACTCCTTTGTAAGGCAGGTAGAGTGCCGGGGCAGGCGGAGAGGATGCCGTTTCTGATCAACAGTATTTGGTGATTTTGTTTGTCTCTTCACAAATAATGGCCGAAGAAGTATCTTCTAGTATTGGTGTTTTGTCAAAAAGTTAAAGGGACCTCTTAGATCCAAGATACCATCCCTTTTAATTGGTGGGAATTGTTTGTTTTAAACACATACTAATGCAGTCCCCCTGGACTTGCAGATAAGATGTTTCTACTAAGCAAAAAGTAAGTAGCTTGGAACATTAGCAGTTGAAAGATAGTATTTAGCATGTATATAATAAGAACATGTAGAGGTGCGGCGAAATCATATTTTCTCTTTTAAAGTAGTAATTATAACCTTTACTTTCTTTAAAATATAAGGAAAATTACTTGAATTCAAAATGACAGAAATGAATAATTCACTCTACTTTCAGTCACATACCTGTTCAAATGGTCGTAAGCAGAAGTCATACCCCATAATTGGCCAAGGCCTGAAGGAAATTGACAAGGGCTTTTCCAAAATCCAGGAGAAAATTTTTAAACTTTATATCTGAGTTAAGAAACAAATGAATTTTGTAAAACTTTTTAGGGATGATAGTAAACAAGATGAAAGTCATGTTCTCAAGGTGCTTAAAGTCACATAAGCTCAGGGTAAGGAGTACTCAGAAAGATGAGGGTGACTGTTGAAACTGTCACAAAGGATTAACGGGAATAAACAGAGCTGTGTGGGGTGGGCTTTAGAGAAGAATGTTCTAAGCAGAAGGTATATAGTGAACAAGGCTCAGAGATTTGAGTGATTAAAAATATCACGTAAGGAAAAGTATAATGTAGCCTAAAGAGATAAATGAATGTCATGAATCTGTCTAAGCTTGTTCATCAGCGTGGTCATTCACTTCAACATTTATCAAGTGATGACTGTTCTATGCACAAAAATGCTTAAATATTAATTGTTAATGAGTAATTAATTTAATTAATAATTAAATATTAATTATTTTAGATGCTTAAAATGGAATTGGAAGGAAGATTGACAGTTGTTGCCCTCCTTAAATATTAGGGAATTAAGAAAATATTAGAAACTATCAGCCATCGCTTGGTTAAAAGAAATATGAGACATGCATAACGTGGAATAGTATACAGCAATTTAAAAGATAATACAGATGATTAATTGATATTAAAAGATGTTTATTCCATATTGTTGAGTGGAGGGGAAAGTAGCTACAAAACGTGTATCTGGTTCTCCCGGCTTTTTGGGTGTGTATCCCGCGCCAAAATTTAAGTTCTACGAAAAACGTGAAGAACGATGGATAATTGAGTGAGTAGGACCAGGAAGAACAATGGAAGAATTTTAAGACTGGCTCCTTCTGAGGGATGGAATTGAAGTTTATTTGTTTTATATATTTTTGTGTTTTGCCTGCGTTCTCTACATGAATATGTATCTTTTGTAATCAGATAAAATAATAAATTTATTTTCATAAAACTACTAAATTTTTAACACCGCAATGACAAAATGCAGTAATGTTAGCAACTAATTTCTGGTTGGGTCGCCCCATTTTTTCATATTAAATTCTGGCAGCCAGGTAATCTGGAAGGTTTCCTTCAGTATCGTCCATGTGCTTGGTCCACACAGAAAAGGAACAGGCAGGAATAAGTTTCTACTTAGAATACAAATAGGGAGAAAAAGACCCATAAAAAGCTCTCTCTTCCTTCAAAGCATTTATTACCTGGTGGGATACACAGATCTGTGTAAGCCTTCATTTCCTTATCCATCAAATATAGAGTTTAAGGGAGGATTGGACATAGCATGCAATATATGTGCCTGACGCATAGTGTCTCTTAATGATTGTTGCTTCTGTTATCCAGACAGTGAGCTCCAGAGCATACATCAGGGTTGAGAAAGAAAAGAATCCATCAGTTTTATTGGTCAAATAATAATAATAATAAAATGCTTGCCAGAGGAATCTTGCCTTGACAGGAGAGAAAGGAGAGAGAAGACATTCCAGCAAGCAATAGACACAACCGTTATGTGGCGAAAGAGGGAAGTGGAGGCCAGGCTGATCGAGGCTGGCCTGAGAGGAGCGTGTGCCTCCTCCAGATGGGCTGTGAAGGAGAGACAGACAGCACTGGATAGGCAAGGTTAAGTCTCATGATTGAAGCCCTTGAATGCCCATTTGCACTGGAATATATAACGTATTTCTAATTTAATTTTTCCAAAGCATCTATTGATCACCTTCTGGTTAAAAGGCAGAGACAGACAGAAACAGAAGTGAAATGTATTACCTGCCCCCAAGAAGCTAATCCTCCACAATGGATTAACTGGAGGATTTCCACCAGCTCTCCCATCGTATTTCCCGGGAGAGCAAAACCTTCTTTGAGAAAACTATGTCTGAAGGTGATTAATGCACAGGCTGGGTTGAAAGGAGAAGGGCGAGAAGCATGATGAATCCCACGTTCCATTCTTGTAGCTTTGTGAGAATTCTAGTTCCTTCTCTGAGAGAAAAATCATAGTAACACTCACTTATACCCTCTCTCTCCAGCCCCTCCCCATGTTTATAAAGGCTTACTGGCATTTTCTGCATCTCGTTTATCTTCGTGTGCTTGGTGCCTGGTATATAAATAGTTGAATACATGACAAAATGAATGAAAGAATACAGAATGTGTGTCCTATATATTTTCTAAAGATATTTTTTCCAGAGGTAACACAGATCATATTAATGCTATATTAATGGTATATAATATACTGTTTTCCTGAATAATATATAAACAACCAAAACATAGTCTTTGTGGCTTGAAATATATAATTCATGGGAAAAGGGGTGGTTTTGTAGGGAGTGAGACTATGAGTATGAACAAGATTTTTCCTTAGTTTTCAGGCACTTGCCCCTCCCCCCTCCCCTACTGACACCCATTGGTTTGGGGCACACCAGAGCCCCCATGCTGGAGGAAACTTACCAGATAGGACAGTTCACACCAAAGTAATGGAGCTTAAGTCATTTACCCTTACCAGAAGTCTTTGTCTTATAAAAGAAGATTGAAAAGGGATGATTTCCATGGGTGGAATTTCAGACCCACTGATACTTGGAAGAGAAGAGAGAACTTTTTGAGTAAGAAAGTGGCCTCCTCTGAGGTCCTCACTCCCCCCATGAGGGGCTGACAGTGAGGGAAGGTGATGATGGAACCTTCCTGAAGCTCATGGGGAAACTTTTTTTTTTTAAGTGCCTATGTCCGTTTCTGCCTACTTTTCTCTCTGGAGTCAGCAATAATTATACGACAGAGGAAATCAGCCTGGAGAATTTTTATTCACTTATGAACTAAGGATGTTATTCCGAGCTACACATTCTTTTACACAAAACTGATTCTTTTTTACCATTATAAAGTCATCTGGCTATATGATAAAAGTTAACTAAAATTAATAAATTGATCTCTTTTAAAGTTTCAAATTTTACTCCTCACCCCTGCAAAAAAGAATCACTTAAAAAATCAATTACATTGAAATATGTCCTTAAAAATTGTCCTGACATATGGTTTGCAGTTCAATAAAGAGGAACCGATAGACATGAACAGTAACAGTAACAGTAGCAACAAACAGGAACTTCTGTTTGTTGCAAATATTGAATTTTAGAGTGAAAAATTATTTCAGGAAAAAAGAGTTCTCTTATAATATGACCTGTTTAATTATTGCAGCTTTAGTTCATTGGTTTATGTGTGATCAAAACAGAAATATTCCATGTAAATGAAAACATCTAGTTAAATGCTTCGTGAATATATTAGTATGTGATTAATTTTCTTCAAATGGCAGAGAAGGTTAAAAGAAAGTGATTACAGAAAAGTATAAAAGGTTTCCTGGTTTGGGTATGTTTCCATGCTTCTAGCAGCAGGTTTGCAATAAAAAGAATGATTTTTATGAGAATATGGTTATTCACAGCAAGACTAGAGCTGGTGTCACTGTGAAAAATTCTTCTTTGGTAGATACTCTCAGCAGGAATAATCTAAAAGAAAGGCAACAGGAATTACAAAGAACACTGTGGCCAATGACAAATTATGTTTGCAAAATGATGGGCAAACCCACTGAAAACGGAGAAATCAGTTCAGCAGTAAATCAATGTCTTATTCTTAAGAGTAGTCCTGACATTCCAAAGAATGACATTTATATTAGATATGTGCTGAGTTGTCCTTTTTTTTAAGGCTCTGAATTATTATTTTGTACCTTGTCAGCCTGTAGTCTTTTATCTTACTACTTGATTTTAAGTTCCATGATATAATTAAAAACATGTATGATCTTTTAATGAAAAGCTGTATAATACAATTTGACATATCAAACATTGATGCACTGCCCTATTTTTGTATTTGAAGGTATAAAACATTTTCACTGATTTCTCTGCAAATGTGTAAAATGCCATATCTTTTTGTATTAGCTGAATGATAAATGGAGCTGTGTATTTGGGCCAAAGCTGTTTATGTATAGTATCACGTGGTAGGGGTATAGAATGCACTGAAATATAGTTTGTGCTCTTGCACAAAACATAACTTAAACAAAAAAAGATGGATCTGGTAGCATTAGATATTAGGCATTCACTGTATACCTTTTCATTCACTCTGTGCTTTTTAGTCACTTTATTTTTTTATTCATTGTATATTTTTTAAAAAGTAAAGAAAGTTATGTGTTGATATCATTTGATCAAATGTAATAATATGCCATAATTATCAATTAAATGAATCCACTACTTTTAGAGACACAGTGTTGAACGACTTTAAATAAGCCCATTTTATTTTAAAAGCTCATTTTCAATTCTTTCTGGCTTTCATTAGTAAGCCTTTCTTTTCCTCACCCTAAGGTGGAGGGTGTAAATAAAGACAAATATATTTAATATAACCGTGAGGTAAAGAAGGTATTCATGGTTAGAAAGAAGGAACTCCAAGCAGAGTGAAACTGACATATTTATTAACACTGTACCACTCTCTAAGAAGGAACCAGCTTCATGTAATTCCTTTGGGATTCTTCGAGCAGCATGCTGCAGTGGTATTATCATGACATCTTACTTTTAATGAGCACATTTTTAAAGGAATTAATATTATAAGAAAATATTACAAATTTAAAAACACGCTCTCATCTTTTCTTTAATTATTGTTAATAAGAAGCTTGAGAGTCCTGTAATTTTTATTTAGTGATCTTAAATATTTAGTATAACTTCGTACATATACGAAAACGTAGCTTAAGCGCTTTATCTTTTGCCTTAATATGCCATCTCCAGGTACTTTCAGTAAAGATTTTATTCTCTAAATGTTTTATGAATATTCATCTAAACAGAATGAGATTGAAGTAGTTAATATCTTGCCTTTGTTGAAACTGCTGTAATTCAAATCTTGGGTTTTGAATCCAGGTACCTAGTTCTCCTAGCTAAAGTAAACATGATTCTAGTAAAATCTCTCTCTCGTTTATATAATCCCTACAGGGTATGGTAACATTAAATATATTAAAATACTGTTTTTCTAAGTAAGAAACAATAATTAAAAACAGCACGTGTCTCCACAAGTTGCATCTTACTACCAGCTCTTAAAAATAGATGTTAAAATTCCTCTTATCGGTTTCTGAGATTCAAAATTCTGTTTTTATTTTATGTTTTCCTACTGGCTTCTATAGTTGTGTCATCCTATTCCTATCAAAACAGATAGGGATATTTAAACATTGACTTAAAATACGCGTTGGCACGGACGCTGTGCCGAGTTTAAAGTGGGAATGTGGAGATAAATTTGTCCAGCTCTATTTTAATTCCTTAACTTGGTGTTTCCCAAACTGTCAAACAGAATGATTTCAAAAACTCCCTTTGTTCCTCATCTCCCGTGCCTCAGCCCTGGGTAATCTGCACCCTTTTCTTTTGCAAGGAAGCATTGTAGTGGGGTAGCACAGGCAATCGGCAGGTCACAAGGTGCACCCCAGACAGGCATGACAGGTCCTGCCGCTGAGCGCCAGAGTCACCGGGCTGCAACCCGGATACCCTTCTTTCCAGGTGGCCCGCGCTGCAGGCTTGCCGCCAGTCCATGGGGAGGGGCACAGGGACGCAGCAGTTCTATGGCTTCTCATTGCATCCATTTGAAAGTGCAGTGAGGGTTTGAACACACCTATAGAAAGCACACTACAAGCATATTATTCCCCATCAGTAAGTCTAAATACACAGCACGTTGATCGAACAGCCTCCTTTATAAAGCAAAAGAGCGAAATATGCAAGTAAAACCCTGGCTTCTGCAAATTTACTCTCAGACAGAATTTCTTTCTTTTTTTAATTGAAGTATATAATTGATTTACAATGTTGCGTTAGTTTCAGGTGTATAGCAAAGTGACTCAGTTATACATATATATTTTTTTCAGATTCTTTTCCATTATAGGTTATTACAAGATATTGAATATAGTTCCCTGTGCTGTACAGTACAGACAGAATTTCTTAACCACCGAGCTCAAAGCGCTGACTCTAATTGTCAGCGAATTAGAAGCAGGATTCTTCACGTCTTTGTCATTAATTAACTTGTTTGTTGACCACTCCTTCCCCCTACATAGAACTTCTGAATAACAGAAAATCTCTAGGGATGACCCATTTCACCTTACTTTTCCAACAAAGCTATGCAAATATCTAGGCAGTCGGGAGTTATTTCCAAAAGCCGCCATGGAAATCACTCCCTTAAAACCTGTGTCACTCAAATACTGGTCACCCCGTAATGCCATCAGTACAATTTAGATTTTCTATGAGAAAGAGGATAGCGTGGGCAGATCCACAGGTGCGGGGTTGGGGGGGGGGTCTTTTTTTTTTTTTTAAACATTTTCAAGCACTGCTGATCACTTGTTAACATAAAGCTTTCAGACAATTTGTATGCGTTGTCTCTAAAGTACTAGAAATACTCCTGTACTCTGTATAATTAAACATTTTCATGTTTAGGAATAAAAGGAAAACTTCCTAGTAACTTGTAGATGTCTAAGGTATCAGGCAAGTATCTGTATCGTTGGAGGGGCGGAGGTCAGAGCAGTGGATGTAACTGCTTGATGACAGACGTGGGGAGAGAGAACCCAGCCGTCCTTTCCTTGGCCTTCACCAACTCCAGGGGGTCTCAGTAGGTTCGCTGATGTAGACAATGAAAATAGCTCGTTCTCCGGTGACTCTTTCTTCCTTCCTTCTTTACTTTGTAAAGAAAGTTATTGATACAATTAGTCGGCAGTAAGGTGTCCGTTTTCTCATGGTAAATTTGGGAAATGGAGCAAATACCGCTTCAGTCAGCAGAATCAGGGCTTCTGTAACTCAACTTCTCCAAAGACGTGTTTGTAAGAATTTTATATTGTTCCCTTTCATAACATGCAGGCTGCCTCAAAGTCTTCTAAGTGTCTCTGTTTATTCAAAGCCTGCAGGTTTATTTGGAGTTTATGTTTCTAGTGTCGGATTCAGGGGTATAAACGCCTCAACATCCTGGCGATGACGTCACTGTGCTTGGCACAGATAATAGGACCCATTGTAACTGTCTTAATTCTTTTTATTAATTTTCCTAAATGAATGTGAATGGTATGGTGTATTTTTACATAATTATGGCACAAGTGAAAGGCTTGGGGGGAAAAGTCCAACCACTAAGGTATCAAAGCAGAATAAATATTTGCAGAAAAATTCTGCCATAACTTAATATTTTGCATATGAGCCCCTGTACAAAATCGGAGTTATTCCCGGGGCTTGGTCCAAAAGAACATGTCTGTGGCCCGGCCCTGGAAGGCCAGAGATGATGACGGATCAGAAAAAGGTCAGCTTGAGTCGCAGTGCCAAAAATAATGACAGAAGGGACCAAAAAGGCAGAATAACAGTGCAACCAGAGTTCTGAGAGAGACTGTGCCTTTGCCGCCTGGCCGTGAGACGGTACTCACGTGGCTTGCTTCCGCTCCCAACCTTCCCTCTCACCTCTGGGACCTGCTCACTAACTGCACAGAGTCCCTGTGCATCTCTAAGTCTAGACCTGGTATTCAGTTCTGCTTCATGCGTTGGCAGTTTTCCCCAGCCACGCATGTGAGCATTTTACAATCCAGCCCCACGAGTGCTGAGATGCCTGGGCTGAGGGCCGGGAGTAGCTGAAGCTTGGCGAGGGTAAACTTTGGTCATTTGGTTTGTGGTGTTTATCTAAAGGATGCTCCTAGGAGGCTCTCAGGTAGAACAGAGCCTGTAGGCCAGCACCTGTAGGCTCAATCTCACGCCTCCCTGATCGTCGCCAACTGCCCTCATTCAACTCTACCGTGACTGTGACCAAAATCCTTGTTCCTGGCTTCAAGGCTCCTATGAGGACATGTGTCAAAGTCACACTAACACCTACGCTCTCCCTGCCTACCATTGTGCCCTGTCCCCTCCACCCCAGTTCCCATGATGGCTCTCCTTCCGGAAGTTTCTCTCTGGAGTGCCATTTGGAGGCATGGTGGAGAGATGAAGGGGCGGGGCTTGAACTGGAGAATGGAGGACTCACATGCCGAGCTCCGGGCTGGGAGAGGGGCTGTGGTGACAAACTCTGGACCCAGGTGGGTGTGGGGCAGACGAAGGGGAGGATGCATCCTGGAGCAGGGGTCCCCTAAACGTGAAACAACGGGCGAGGCGCCAGTGGCCCAGGTCGTGGCCACCTGTCTACACTGTGTGAAATCCAGGGATCCCGGGAAGAAACAGTGAATGGGGGTCAGAGACCTGTATAAGTGTCTCAGCACTTAGGTTATTTAACTTTTCTGAATCTTCATTTATTTGCATCTATAAAATGGGTTATAACATTAAATACTATTTTGTGTTCTACACAAATAACAGTAATTCAACTCAACAAGAAATAGGAGTCTGTATAAGAGAAACCGTGGGCCTGCCTCTGCAGGAACTCCACAGAAGTATAAGAAACGACTCAGAGTCGCTCGCCGTCACTTTGAGGGAAGGAGGAATACGCTCTTTGCGGGACACGAAGTGTCAACACGGGACACTTTGGTAACCGAATGTCAACGGATGGTGCTTTAGGACTTTTGAAAAGGGAGGGACTGAGCTCAGGATGGCAACAGTGGGCCAAATGCGTTAGCAATATCTAATTCGGTATTGTGAAATTTTCCTAGTGAAGGTTAATCACAACTGTGCCCAGCACTGGCCTGACTCTTCCTTGGAATCTCTTTGTGAGGTGTGGGTATGTGTGAAAACTGGTTAACTAAAAATGTTAATTATATATTCCTTTAGGATTGACGTGACGCAGAGCCTTTACGCAAAAATACTGATTTTGACATGCCTTTGGAAAGCCATGAACAACAAATAACTCTTTGCCCACCTCTTGATCCCTTTCCAGTCCCACATTAATTCTCACATCTATAATTTGGGGGGCAAAAGAAACTATGTCCAAGAACCTTCCCTCTCACCTCTGGGACCTGCTCACTAACTGTACAGAGTCCCTTTGCATCTCTAAGTCTAGGGTATTTCCTAGAGAGAAGGATGGCTTGCCCCAAAAGTGCCACCTTCCCCTACTCCACCCCACAGCCATTCAAAAGTAGAGGACCGGCGTTGACAGTCTGGGATCAAAAAGCTATGTTTTGTTTCTGTTACCGCAGCTTCAGCGATTGTGAACCACCTCTAGCTGTCCACCATGTATGTCTGTATTTGATTACTTTAATCACAAAAGCAACCAGAATTAACAGTGGGCCAGGCTGTCCCTCTCTGATCTAGCAAACTATAATTTCAGTTTTTCAGAGCTCTGCAACCCTCTTGGACTAAACAGAATTCCACCATTCAGCAAGAGGATAGTCCCTTGTTTTTATTTATTTATTTTTTGGGAAACATGTACATCTATACATTCTTTTTTTATACTCTTTTCCATTATGTTTGATCATAGGATATTCAATATAGTTCCCTGTGCTATACATTAGGACCTTGTTGTCTATCCATTCCAAACGTAAGTTTGTATCTACCAACCCAAACTCCCAATCCAGCCCTCTCCCTCCCCCTCCCCCAACCCTGGGCAACCACAAGTCTCTTCTCCATGTCTATGAGTCTGCCTCTGTTCATTTGTAGATAGGTTCATTTGTGCCATATTTTAGGTTCCACATATGAGTGATATCATATATTTGTCCTTCTCTTTCTGACTTCATTTAGTATGATAATCTCCAATTGCATTCATGTTGCTGCAAATGGCATTATTTCATTCTTTTTTATGGCTGAGTAGTATCCATTGTATATAGGTACCACACCTTCCTTATCCATTCATCTGTCGATGGACATTTAGGTTGTTTCCATGTTTTGGCTATTGTGAACAGTGCTGCTATGAACATAGGGGCGCATGTATCTTTTTGAATTATAGTATTGTCCAGGTATATTCCCAGGAGTGGGATTGCTGGATCATATGGTAGTTCTATTTTTAGTTTTCTGAGGAACCTCCATACTGTTCTCCATAGTGGCTGTACCAACTTAACATTCCCACCAACAGTGCAGGAGGGTTCCCTGTTCTCCAAGAGGATAGTCCTTTGGATTCCAGGGGGGTTCTGCAGCATTTACCACAAGTGTAATTAACTTAGCACATGTGTAGCTGGTTAAATTAACTTCTGGCCCTCCTGCTAAACTGTAGGTGCCTTGAGGGCAGGGACTGATAACTTGATGCTACTTCCAAGGCAGAGCCAGCTCCTCCGCTTGCCACCTGCCTGCCCATGTAACTCTTCCCCTCCTGCCTCAGGGCCTTTGAACGTGCTCTTTCCTTGGCCTGCAAAGCTCTTTCCCCAGATAGCACCACAGCCTTGCATATTCCCCTCGCCTGCTGTATTTTTTCTCCTTAGCACTTATTACTGTCTGATTGTACATTTTGCATATTTTCTTGTTCGGGTGTCTCTCCCAACTAGAATGTTAGTTCCAAGATGGTAAGGATTTTTGTGTTAAGTGGTGTATCCTTAGCATCTAGAACAATACCCAGAACAGCCACCCCTTAATAAATGATCAGACACATGAATAAATAAATGATCACCTTTTAAATCCAAGCCATCCATTAGCCTGCTTGGATGGGTATTGAGTGCAAAGTCTGCCAGGAGTCCAGAAAATCACTACTCTGTGTCCCCAGGTGAGACCCCAAGCCTGACACCCATATATGCTAGGGGTCCCTTAGGCATCTCAAGTCTCAGTAGGACTGATTAATGCATGAAATATGCTCAATTGGCTGAGCTGGCAGTGGGAGCCCCCCGTGTGGATGCCACCCCAAGACTTGGATTCGGTAATGACATACTCCTTAAAATCCTATCACATACTTTTTGGAAGTTTATTTCAAAAGTACATTTTCAGCACATTCAGTCTTTTGGGAATAAAAACGTATTTTCTTGTGGACTTCTATATATCTGCACTCTGCGTATTAAGCATTAAATTAGGGCTTGTAGGGATATATTTTGGGACGTGAAAATACAGAAAGCTTCCATTATTGTCTTCTGTGTCTACCAGTGGGGGATTTAAACTTTGTTGCTGTTGTTGTTTCAGTGGGTGCAGAGCCCCCTCTGCTCCCTCCCTCAGTTACCGAATTGTCTCGGTTTATGACAAATTTGGAAACTAAAAGCAACCAAATTTGGAAAGCAAAAATGAAAACCTCAAATTAGGCTCTTAGGAAGACAAACAAAAAGCTAGATGGCTTCTGAAAAGTGGGAGAAGGGGAGCCTCATCCCCACAGAGGAGACAACTGCAGGATATCAGAATGTAGGGAACTGCAGTTTCTAATTTGAGGGTGAAGACACTTAGCACAAGTTCACATGTAACAGGGCTCTGCTGGGAAATGAAATGATCTTTCAGTATCTTAATGCTCTCCATTCTTTAAGGAATTAACGTTTTTCATAGGTAAGCATCAAAAGTAATATTATAGTTTCTCATTAAAATTTTTTTAAAATACATAGCTTGCTTCCCAAGACATTTATACCATTATTTGTAAACTCGTACAGAGACTCAGCGAGGATGCATCTTTAATATGTAGCTTATCAATTCCAAGTCTGTGCAACATAGTACTTGTCTATTGTTAAGTAAAATGAGCACCCATTCCAAAAACACATTTTACATAGACATTTTAACGATGTTTTAATTCCTAAAAGTGCTAACCAGGCTCTTTTAAAAAATGCTCTTGATTTTTTAAATCTATTTTGATTAAAATTGTTCTACAAAAATTCTCCAGCTAACGAGCGGGATTTCCTTGTTGCCACCACGCCAAACTTTGCTTTAATCAAATCACCGTGAAGTGAGTTTGGTTATCTGCAGTTAAAAAAGCTGGAAGCTGTTGACACTTAGCGCGAACCAAGATATTGAACAATACTTCAAATGAGGGCCTCAGCCTGGGAACAAAAAGTCTTAAGGAAAGCTGGCAGGAGAAAACAAATACAGGATGTGGATGGACAATAGCCACGGTAGAGTCATCAACAGTCATTAGAAGATAACGGCTGCTCTGTTAGTAATGGAGATTTTCAAGAGCATTAGCTTAAGAAAAGCCTCTTAACACCCTGTTTTTGCAAAGAATTCCTCCCACCCCTAGAGTTAACCAAGTAACTTTAGGTCACCGTTGATTCCTTGAATTAAATTCGCTTTAACATATCTTTTCCTCTTCTAATTTCTCAACTTCCTCCTCCTCTCCGTTCTCTCTCCCAAGAGAGAAAAATCCTCCACTGCGGCGCTAAGGCTTTAGGGGTTTTTGTTTGTTTGCGGGGAGTACACTTTTCTGCATTTGTTTGTCTTGTAACTAACCATGCACCCTAAAAGAGTAGTTTACCAACAGCGTAATTTTTGTATTTCTGGCTAGATAAATGGCTAGATAGCAGAAAGTCATGATTTAGTAATTCTTTAAACCCAGAATAAGTACGTTGTTGAAAAAACACAACTATCATTCATCTTTCACCCTCCGAATTATGTATAATGAATAACTCTGAGAAGTTTCCAAACATGTTTTGCAGGAATGACCTGTTTTTTTAAATGTGAAATTCACAGTCCTGCCTGTGAGGCCTCCTAGACTTTTATTCTTTTTTTTTTTTCTTATCTGGGGTTACGGACCTGGGAGAGCAGGGGAGGGTTACAAGGTCAAAGTCCTTTCCTCCTTGGAACTGGCTGCTTGCTGGGAGAGGGTTGCCTGGAAAATAGATGCTTTAGAAAGAAGAGGTTGGGGGGTCAGGATTTTAATTCTGTTAAGCAACAGCTGGTTTGAGTTTCTTTCCACTTCTATCTCCTGCTCCTTTCCTCACAAATCCATGGAGAGAAAAGAATTTGTTCAGAAGGAACCAGCAACATAAAAATACACCTTCTATTCCTGTGGTGCTTACCTATGGCATCTTGTTATACATTGGATGTGAAGCATTAGAGGGACAGATAGGCTAGATTCTATAAAATTAACTCTATAGGAAAGATAACCAGAGCTTTAGTCTGAAGAACATTTTTAAAATACAGGATGCACGCCTGAAAAATTCTTTTAAAATTTTTTTAACTAAAACTTTTAATGGAAATAAGTGTCAGAACGGCCTCTGGGGTACCTGGAGGCTGACTGCCAAGAGGAGAATCATAACTGAAAACAGTAAAGCATGCCAAGTGTGTGTTACTCGTTTCTGGACTAGGGACCGTGTCTGTCTCCAAATTAGTTTGCCTTCATTTGTTCAACAAACGTTTACTGAGTGTCTGCTCTTCCCACAATGATGCTGGGGGCTGGGGACACAGCAGTAAGATGTGGGCGTGCTTATATGTGAGCAGGTGTATCAACGTGAACCCGTCCAACTGAGCTTTAACCCACAGTTACACTTCCTATTCTAAACACTTTACACATGGATTGGGATTTTAAAATCAGGTCTGTTCAACTCGTATTATTCTATAATCAACTCATCAATCCGATATTTAAAATGAATATGTAATAATAGTGAAACAGGTAAAAAAAGTTAAAAAGTTTTAAAAACAGTAAAAAAACACCTCGTGGTTTGATTATTTTTATTTAGGTTGTGAAGTCTCCCATGCTTTTTTCCTACACACGCACACACACACGCGCACACACGCGCGCACACACACACACACACACACACACACACACAGAATAAAACTTGCATCTCTCAAATCAATGGCAAACCAGTAACAGATTTTCTAGTCTGGGCTCCTCCACACGCTGGCCTCAGGCTGTGTTGGTGTGTGGCTCGACAGCAATCAGAGGTCATAATTTCATTGGCAGTTAGCATCAGGTTTAATTTTTCTAGCATGTTAGATTTACCGAAATGTCTGGTTTCAGTTACGCTTCGGCATTGACTGCATCAGCTCGGAGCAGCACGATGTCTTCAGGTACCTGAGGTTTATGAAACACATATGCTAATTGTTTTCAATCAATCACTTTCCTTTCTAAACACAAAAATGTGTTTTCTGAACCTGAATAACAGTAGTCCTTAATGACATTGCTGGTTTCTTATATTGTAAAAAGACCCGAAGTAGGTAAAAATGTCAATTTAACTAGACTGCCACCTACTGATTGCCGTGGTTGGAAAACACTCCAATTACAGTGTTTGGGCTTTTTTTTTTTTAAACAGGCTTGTGTGGATTTTCCCCCCTCCAAAAAATGTAGATAAATGTAGATGCTTTTTGAAAATTAACATGTATCATTTTCATTGCATTTTAGGAATGTGACCAAGTTCATATAGATGATGTCTCTTCGGATGACAATGGACAAGACCTAAGGTGAGCCCATGAATGGGAAGTGATGGGCTCCATGTTATAGCTTAATTGCTCAGCTTATTAAGATGAACTTTCTGTTTGGTTAACTTTGGGCTTTTCTTGCATCTAAATAGCACATATAACTTTGGAACAGATGGCTTTCCTGCTGCGGCAACCAGCGCTAATTTATGCTTGGCAACCGGTGTGCGTGGCGGCGTAGACTGGATGAGAAAGTTGGCCTTCCGTTACAGACGAGTAAAAGAGATCTACAATACCTACAAAAATAATGTTGGAGGCAAGTGACTATCACCAGTAGGTTACTGGGTTAGTTAAGATAGTCTTGATACGATGCTCAAAGTACCACACACTTTTACATCACACTTTTTTGGATAGAACAGCTTTTTTTGAGAGCCGTTTCATCTAACCAGTGATTATTCTGCTGTGACTGAAGTAACAGACTAGAGCCAGCTGCCCTGGCCAGGCTAGTCTAGTCCTCGCTCCATTCCTTAGTAGTGGTGTGACCTGGAGTAAGTTTCTTGACCTCCTGCCTAAAGGACTTAAGACGAATCATAAAGCTCCTTCTACCGGGTAGATGTTTGCATTAGCTTGGATCTTTTGATTGTGGTTCAAAATGGCTTTGGTATGAAAAGGAACATATTGACCTAATGAAAAGTTTAGGTGGTGTTGGTTTCTGGCATGGCTAAATCCAGATGCTCAGATGATGCAATCAGTAATCTTTGGCCTGTAATTTCCTTTGGAAAATTACCGCCTCCCGAAAGGTGGCAAATGTGCCTACCAGTAGACCCAGGCTTATATGCTACCAGTCTAGCGCCTCCATGGGGTGGGAAGTGTCTTTCCCAATAGATTGAGCAAAAGTTCCAAAACAGCCTTTCACTGGCCAAGCTGAGGACATATGGCTATTCTGGGAGCCAGAGGGTAGGGTCTGCTCTGCTCAATCTTCATGGTTGGGGAATGGGGGAGAGTAGGCTCCCCCAAAAGAAGAGATGACGTCTGTAGCCAGAAGAAGGACGCTAGGAGTGCAAAACCAATATATGTTCCCCACAGTGCGAAATATTTGTCAAATGAATGATAATGTGAAAAATTGCTTAGTATATTATAAAGCTTGAGGGTAGTATTCGAGTAGTTTTAAGTGTTTACTGTTTATAAAGTTGACGAGACACGTTAGTGAGGAAGTAGTTCATGTGCTTTTAAATCCACAGGTCTGCTTGGTCCAGCTAAGAGGGAAGCCTGGTTGCAGCTGAGGGCCGAGATTGAAGCCCTGACAGACTCCTGGTTGACACTGGCCCTGAAAGCTCTCACACTCATTCACTCCCGGTAAGTTCTCCCCAGGTCACTTCATACAAAGTGCCTTTGCCTGAAAACGAGCTGTGCTTGTTCATTTTGGAGATTTAATTTTCAACTGTCTTTTTTTTTCTTTGTATTCTCACAGGACGAACTGTGTTAATATTTTAGTAACAACTACTCAGCTTATCCCAGCATTGGCGAAAGTCCTGCTGTATGGATTAGGAATTGTATTTCCCATAGAAAATATTTACAGTGCAACTAAAATTGGTAAGCTGCTTTTTAATTTATTTATTTATTTAACAGTCAACCCTTTGCTTTCAGGCTAGTAAAAATGAAAGACAATAAACAGGACTACTTTTTTCAGAATGCCAAATATCAGAAAACTAGAAGAACGATTTAACGCATTTTATTGTCAAAATTGGCTTTAGATATCAAGAGAAATATAAAGCACGATCCATGTAGTTGAACTCAGAAAATTTTACTTTACTGGCGAACATTAAAACCTATGCGTTTTAGCTATAGGCAACTTAGCATCACTTCTAGAGTATTATCTTATTTTTATTCTCTTAGGCAACATCAATGAAAATATTTTATAAGCTTAAACAAGTAGTTGTATAGAAATATACAAAGGAGAAATTAAATAGCTAATAGCAGCTTTAATTAAACAACTCTAATAATAAATTATTGTTACTGGAACTATTTTTTTCACCTTATTTTACAACATTTCACCTTATTTTACAACATTTTTTTCACCTTATTTTACAACTATTTTTTTCACCATATTTTACAACATTTTACAATGATTGAGTTCCCATTTCTGTTGTGGGGATCAAAAAAATTAAATTCTTGCAAGAAGGAAATGTAGTTGGGAAAGAAGACTAATGGGAAATTTAGTTAAGATATAAACCAAGACAAAACAGAAGTAGGGATAAAAGGAAGACATGGCTCTTTCCTTAGGGAGTTCATTATCTCTAGCAGAGGAAGCAGACATCAGAATAACTATAATATGACAAAGTAGTATGTAAATAAGCATTTATCAAGTATCTACTAGATGCTCAGAATTGTACTAAACATTTTACATATTAAAGTCAGTCTTTGAAGCCTTTCCATTTCTCAGCTGAGAAAACTAAAGCTCAGAGACTTAATTGTTCAAGTTAACAGCTAGTAAAGTTAAGGTCAAAGTAGATCTCTCTGATTCCAAGGTCCAGCAGGCTCCCTTCCACAGCCTAAGGGGTCCTACCACTAAGTGCCCAAATGTGCACTTCAATGGGAGAGCATTCACTGCCACCCAGGAGGCAGCAGAGGGCACGTGTCAGTTAAGAGTAAAGGGAAGATAGGACATTTGAGCTGGGTAGAGAAGGGTAAATAAGAGTTTACTAGGCAGATGGCTAGTGAGAACAAAGTGACAGAGGAATTAAAATGTGTTCCCTGCTGAGGGACCTGTGAGTCGTCCGGGGTGACTAATGTGCAATGCCCATGGGAAGCTGATGCTGGAAAGGTAGACTTGGGTCTTATCATAAGTGGCCTCGTATGTTGCCCTAATGAGATGAATGTTATGTACATGAGTCCTAGGAAAGGAGGATGAGTATCCTGGTAGGTGGAAAGAAGGTTGTTCCTGGCTAAAGAAAAAGGTGCAAAACAGAACCCCTATCTGTTTGGCTTGCACTTCTCCTTCAAAGAACTTACTAAATTGTCCCTAAAAAGTTGCTTGTTCAGTTATTTGTTCATAGTCTCCTTGATAACTGAGTCTGTCCATCTCACTCATCATGGTGGCTACAGGGCCCAGCACATGGTAGGTACTCAATCAGTGTTGAATGAAGTGGGTGAATAAATGGTTGTTTATTCAGAAGAAGGCTGACACAGAGGTTTCTTTTAGGCAACTGGGTCAGCAGTGACACTGTTAGCTGATGGGGAAATCAGGTTTGATGGCAAAGATAATAAGGGTTTGATCTTACCAATGTGAGTTTGAAAAACCTATGGGATATTCAGATAGCCCTGTCAAGTTGGAAATAGTTGGAGTTTGAGAATGACTGATGCCTCCTGAGAAGGGCCAAGGAGAGAATACTGGAAAATACTTATAAAACGAAAGGAGTACACCAAATAGAACTCCTAGTAGCCCAGTAGAACTTGAATTTTTATATGTTGTCATATAAAATAGCAATCAGTTTCCACGAACTCAGGTCTTTATTCTATCTGTATCAGTAAAGAGGAATCATTGTGTTTTGTAAACAAGGATCCAAGGGAAAGGTTTATCAGCACATGAAAGAAAGAACATATTCCAAATGAGCATATAATACAGAAGGGATAGCACTTAACTTCCCAGAAGAAAAGAACAATTAGCGTATTACACGTCATGCACATTGAACTTTAATCCCAAATAATTTGAAAATGTGAGGATAATAGGAAGTTGCAATAACAATCAAGAAAGTATTTTTTAATGGGCATTTTGTTTGCCATATTGGACTTGTTTAATTGTTTTCAGTCTAGAATAAAAATTTGATTTAAAAACTGTACGGTGGTAGAAACGATCTCAAAACCATAGGTAGAATCACTTTTCCATATTTCTAATAAAAAAAAAGTAGGGATTGAAACTCCTGTAAGTTGCTGCTAGTTTTGCCATCAAATGAGATCTAATTTGGGGATCAATGCAGAAAACCACCCAGGAATTTTCCTTGTAGGCCAGGGTTCCCCACCCCACATGCACAGCAGGAGCTGAGCGGCGGAAGGGGGAGCAAAGCATTGCTGGGGTTGCTGCCTGAACCATCCCCATCTCCCGGCCCCTGACCACCCCCCACCCCCACCCCCTCGGTCCATGGAAAAATGGTCTTCCATGAAACCAATCCCTGGTGCCAAAAAGGTTGGGGACTTACTTTTAAATAACATTGAGTTTACCTTCCTTTTTTCCATGAAAAGGAAACTTTACAAAGCCACATAAACATTTCCCTCTAAGCGGGGAAAGAAAGTTTCATGACATCTGACTGTTTGGTTACATATTTTTTGCAGTGAAAACCATCCTTTGTATTTGTTTCTCAAGGTGATTTAATATTTCACAGGTTAGAGGGCAACTGAAGAAGCATTGAAATGACATCCTTTGAAGAAGGCTGGCCTTATTTCGTTCTGTCAGATGCAAACTAGAGATTTTAGTGCAAAATACAAATATAAAGCAGACATTTGTTTAAGCAAACAAGCAATTTGTTCGTGTGTATATCTGATCCTTATTTGAAAGAGGTACAGGCCCCGTTCAGCCATTCACATTTGAAACCTATAAACTGTCCCATTGTCCATTAAAATGACCTTATTGGCAGCCCAGGACTTGGAACCCCAGTTCCTGCTCCAAGAAGCAACAATGGCCACATTAACTACAGGGACGTGCTTACAGTGTAGCTGCCACGGGCGCCTAAACTAAGTCTTGACATGGGAAAGATAATAGATAGGTACAGGTATCCTGTTACCTTTATCCCACTTTTCCTCTAGGAAAGCGCTTTACTGAGCATTAGGTGTCTGGGCCAGGTAAGCACGCTCTCTCTTGTAGGGCGCCAAATTACCTGACATTCATTTCAGAAACAGTTTTCCAAGAATATTTCAGGTCAATGCATTAGGCCTGGGTGGGGGGAGGGTGTCTTTCATTCAAAGAGCATCCCAACCTGAAAATGAAGGGATAAACTAAGTCCAGTGTTGGATTTCTCTTGCCGTAACAAAACCAATCCTTCGGTTTTGTTCATCCTTGTCAACAGTCTTTCGATCAGATACTGTATTCAGAGTTTGATAGATCATGAAACATTTTTTAAGTCAAGTTAAAATATTTTGCCAGAATGGCATGCTTTCATTTAGTCTCAGCTTGTAGGGGGAAAAGTACTATTTCCAAACAATACTTTTTCCACCAAATGCTCTACTGAGATCTAGATTCTACTTTTTAATAAATGAGTCTTGGGGGAGAAAAAGTACTAAAATTGTCCATTCCCAAGGGACAGGACACCACATGGGTCGTTCATTTACAGTTTTTGCTGTATTGTGCTGTTCTACATACTCCCCAAATGGCATATAAAAGCACTCTTTTCCTAGTTTGCACAAGTACGATAGACTTGGATCAGAAGCATGGAAAAAGCATTTTATATAAAAAGTTTAAGCCCTAGAGTGCTGACTTACTCAAACTTTACATTTTTTCACAATGTACTTTTGTTCATTAGGAAAGGAAAGCTGTTTTGAGAGGATAATTCAGAGGTTTGGAAGAAAAGTGGTGTATGTTGTCATAGGAGACGGTGTGGAAGAGGAACAAGGGGCGAAAAAGGTGAGTGTTCCTCCTTGGTGCCTCTTGCGCCCTTTAATTTTTCTTACTCCTCAGAATCTTCAGAACTGGATCATTTCAACACATGCCATTTCTCTGAAACAGATCATGAATGTGTTCTGAACCGTAAGTGCTGACCAAGGGCAGAGTAGAATTAAGTCATTATTGAAGCGAGCTTTTTGAAGAGTGGTATTCACAAGCTCGGGGGTCATGGATGGCTGGTCTTCACAGAATGTAGACTTGGGGAACAGAAAAGGAGGCTTAGTTCTGCAGCCATCATCCGGAACAGAGACAGCGCACATGCCTGCTCTTGCCGCTTTCTGCACCCATGGCAGACATCGCCAGGTGATTAGGCGTCCGTTACCTGAGCCTGGATGCAGCCTAAGAACCTTCCAGACATCAGTTCAGAAAGATTCTAGGAGCTAATCAGAGCTGGCTTGCAAAACTATTTTCTGCCCTAGAGTACGGTGCCTTCTTTTGATCACGAGGTCGATGCTTGCCTCTTTTGGGATGCTCAAAAAGGAGGAAAGGAGCAGGTCCCTTGACTCCCCGTTTGCCCATGATATTTCTTGTTATTCTTCTGCATCCCTGCAAGTGTGATTCTGTCATTTCCCGTAGCAAAAGCTTTCTCATGAATGTCCTTCATTGTATTTTAAAGGTGGGGAAGGAGCCACATTCCTTATCCTGGCACTCAGGGTCTTCACAATCTAGAAACAACGTAGGCACGTTGGTCTTCTTACTCTCCTTCGGCCACGCCCAGCACCTCCTTCCTGCTGCTGTTGTGCCTGGAATGCTCCTCTTCCCAGTGCCCTACTGTCACTGTCTTACTCATTTTTCAAAATCCAGTTTACATACCACCTTTTCTATTTCCTTTGTTTATACGAACTCAGTTATAGTAGCACCACTTATACTTTAATTGCAGAAGCTCTGGTAAATAACTCGGATTCTTGAGCCAGATACCCTGGGTTTGAATGACAGCTCTACCATTTTACCAGTTCTGTGACTTCGAAAAAGTTACTTTACCATTCTCTTTCCGTAACTGTACATGGAGATTACAGCAGCACCTAGCTCATTGGCTATTTTAAGGATTAGATTTAGTTCAGGTATAAAACAGAGCCTGATACATATGAGGTATGCAACAAATGGCAGCTCTTATTATTAATCATTTGCGCATGTGCCTGTTTCAGCAGTGAAGTGTGAGCTCCTGAGATGTAGGGATCTTATTTTGCTTGATTGCTGTTTGAGACTCTGTCTTCATTTTTTTTTTTTTTTTTTACAGTTCCCTAAATCTTGGCACAGTCATGCACTAATATTTCTTAAATTGAAGAGCATTAATTATTTTATGAGATTAAGCAATAGAATAATTTTTTTCTTCTCTTCCCCATACACTCACTCATAGAAGTCATTTTTCCATAAAGGAGGCAAGCTCTTCTGGAATATTCCAGTATACTCCAGAAATGGCACCAGCCCATAGATGCAGCATTAAGCATGGCACGTGGCCAGCCTCCTTATAGAGTCCAAGAATACTTAATTCACCTTCAGTGCCTCTGAATTCCAGTAGAAGCATAGAAGCTGACCCTAATGCTATAAATAATAGATTTCACTTACACCCATAGATACACAATGTGCCCATGATTACAGTCTCCCCACGTGTGTTCGGTGCTGGTAGAAACCCACACACACTTTTTTAAAGCTTGATTCTAAGCGGTATTTGCTATCTAAGCACTAATTCTGCGTTCCAGCTTCACCAGTGGCCAACCACCATTGTCATTAGGTACATCTGTTAGCCCTTTGGGCTGTCTTCATAAAAAGAAATCTGTCCCAGACTAAACAGAGTACCCAAAACTCAACCCTGGAGAGTTAAAGAGAATATTTGGTGAACATCCAGACTCAAATCTTTTTCCTGAGAAAGCCTCTGGAATCCCCTGCCATTTCTAGACAGGACCTCCTAGTGGCTATGGGAACATGGGATAGATTTGCACCTCTGAGCATCACAGAATTGAAGAGCAGCATTTCATGCCAGTATGGCCCAGGGCCAAGGTGTGTCAATCTGCCTTCCAAGCTGGTCCTTCTCCACCTAGTACTCACCAAAATATTTTAATTTCAAGAGGAGGTTGCCAAAATGTGGCTTTCTAGCTTGTGGTAGACAGAAGAATGTTTATGAAAGTGATGACCTAAAATTCAAAGAACACAAGTATGTTTCTTAGATATTTGTGTGGGTGAACACAAGATGGGAAAAGTAAAGGAATTCGTGATTTGATGTTAGAATTGAAAGTAGTAACAGTACTGAGTACTTGCTCTCTTTGAAGAACAGTTAAAGTTGTTTCCACTGTTTGTCTTTGGACATGTTATTCTTTCTATTCAGGACAAACACACACACCTATACCAAAAAGAATTAGGCAGCTGCCTACGACAAACATCCTCTTTAAATTTTTTGACTGTAAATGAATGCTTGTAGCTTCAACTTTCTGTTCTGATTTCTTGGGATAAGTGTATGCAATCAGTCCAGTACTCTCTGTTACAAAGGAACTCTTTGCACCTTGAGAGCTACCAGCATGGGAACTCTAATGAAACCATAACCAGGAGTTGTAAGAACTTTATGTGTGTTTGTTAAGTGTACAGATTTTTCAGAAATAGTCAGATTCCTAATAATTGTGCCTATGATTCAGATGTCATAAATCTATCATCCTGAGGGACAAATTGACCATTCCTTTCTTATAGTCTGTCTAAGCTTTCTAGGTTAACTAGTATTTAAACAGCAGTACTTAGTGCATGAGTTAAAAGACAAGGATCTAATAGTTCACAGTAAATAATGAGTATATTTAATGTTTGGGGTTCTGCATAGAAATAGAGAATATTTAATATTTTTAAGGGAAATATTTAATTTAAGGGAACACTACAATTTAGCAAACTCTATATGAAAATTCAAGCTAAAGAAATAAAGAGATGGTTATCCTTACTATCAGTTATAAAGCCCTTATTATGTCCCAGAACCTCTTTTAGGCACTTCCTATCCATTATCTCATTAAATCCTCACAACAATTCTATGAGGCAGGAGCCCTCAGACCTCTTTTATAGATGAGGAAACGGAGGCACAGGAAGGTAAATACTTTGGCCAAGCTCACACAGCTAGAAAGTCACCAAACTAGGATTTGAAGCCAATTATATCTGTGAGATTCAGCACAAAATTCCTTCAAATTACAGACTTTACTTACATATCTTAAATATGATTTGATTTACAAAAAAACATTTTAATGCTTTTTTTAAATTGTTGGAATATAGTGTGCAGTTTCTTTCCTTTTGGGAGGTAGATAGAACTATGTTGTGTTCTCTTTCTCCCAATTTTACACTCATGATTAAAATTTAACAAATAAATCATTAATTTTAGTTTATAATTTGGTTCACAAGCATTTCAGATTAAATAAAACTAACAGTGAACCAGTGAAGTTCTGCAAGTTTGGGCACTAAAATGTTTTGCAAAATCAAAACATTTTGCATTTCTTCTAAATCAATTTTAACCATTTAGCTGCCTCTCTTCATTTCCTATGTCCTTTTAAAAATCTAATACAACAGTCTCCTCTCTTCCCTGTAGAGATGTCTTTCATCTCCCTAAATAATGTTCTTTTGCTAGAGGTAGTTATTTTTTTAAGCCCGGAAATGAAAACTAGTAAGTATTCTGCCAGTTACCCGTTTTGTTATGGTCACTTGAAGTCTGCTCTGTCACCTTTGTTCTCTTTAGCAATACAGTCCCAGGAGTTTCATCAGTAATTTTATCTAATTCTATAATCCATATCATTAAAAAAAAAACGCTTCAAAGAGAAAAGGTTAGAAATACCTTTGTTTTTTTAAAAAAACAATGTTATTCTAAAAAGATCTCTTTTTTCAAAATTTTTATGGGAGTATAGTTGATTTACAATGTTGTATTAGTTTCAGGTGTACAGAAAGTGAGTCTGTTATACATATACATATATCAACTCTTTTTTACATATATCAACTCTTTTTTAGACTCTTTTCCCATATAGGCCATTACATAATATCGAGTGAAGTTCCCTGTGCTATATACAGTAGGTCCTTACTTAGTTATTATCTATCTTATATATAGTACTGTGTTTATGTCAATCCCAATCTTCCAATTTATCCCTCCCCCACCACTTACCCCCTGATAACCATAACTTTGTTTTCTGTTTTGTAGATAAGTTCATTTGTACCCTTTTTCTAGAATCAACATATAAGCGATATATGATACTTGTCTTTCTCTGTTTGACTTACTTCACTCAGTGTGACAATCTCTAGGTCCATCCATTGTTGCTGCAAACGGCATTATTTTGTTCTTTTTTATGGCTGATATTCCACTGTACGTACCACATTTTTTTCTGTTCCTCCATTAATGGACATTTAGGTTGCTTCCATGTCCTGCCTGTTGTAAATAGTGCTGCTGTGAACGTTGGGGGGTGCATGTATATTTTTCAAATTATAGTTTTCTCTGGATATATTCCCAGAACTGGGATTGCTGGATCATATGGTAGTTCTATTTTTAGTTTTTTAAGGAAGCTCCATATTGTTCTCCATAGTGGCTGCACCAGTATACATTCCCACCAACAGTGCAAGAGGGTTCCCTTTTGTCCACACCCTCTCCAGCATTTATTGTTTCTAGATTTTTTTGATGGTGGCCATTCCCACAGGTGTGAGGTGATACCTCATTGTAGTTTTGATTTGCATTTCTCTAATAATTAGTGATGTTGAGCATCTTTTCATGTTAGTTGGCCATTTGTATGTCATCTTTGGAGAAATGTCTATTTAAGTCTTCTGCCCATTTTTTAATTGGGTTGTTTTTTTGATATTGAGCTGCATGAGCTATTTGTATATTTTAGAGATTAATGCCCTGTCAGTTGCTTTGTTTGCAAATATTTTCTCCCATTCTGAGGGTTGTGTTTTCGTCTTGTTTATGGTTTCCTTTGCTGTGCAAAAGCTTCTAAGTTTAATTAGGTCCCATTTGTTTATTTTTATTTCCGTTTCTCTAGGAGGTGGGTCAGAAAAGATCTTGCTGCTATTTATGTCCAGGAGTGTTCTGCCTACGTTTTCCTCTAAGAGTTTTATAGTGTCCAGTCTTATATTTAGGTCTTTAATCCATTCTGAGTTTATTTTTGTGTATGGTGTTAGGGATTGTTCTAACTTCGTTCTTTTACATGTAGCTGTCCAGTTTTCCCAGCACCACTTATTGAAGAGACTGTCTGCTCCATTGTATATTCTTGCCTCCTTTGTCATAGATTAGGGGACCATAGGTGTGTGGGTTTATCTCTCGGCTTTCTATCTTGTTCCATTGATCTATGTTTCTGTTTTTGTGCCAGTACCATTCTGTCTTGATTACTGTAGCTTTGTCGTATAGTCTGAAGTCAGGGAGCCTGATTCCTCCAGCTCCGTTTTTCATTCTCAACATTGCTTTGGCTATTCGGGGTCTTTTGTGTTTCCATAGAAATTGTAAAAATTGTTGTTCTATTTCTGTGAAAAATACCATTGGTAATTTGATAGGGATTGCATTGAATCTGTAGATTGCTTTGGGCAGTACAGTCATTTTCACAATGTTGATTTTTCCAATCCAAGAACATGGTATATCTCTCCATCTGTTGCTGTCATTCTTTGATTGCGTTCATCAGTATCTTACAGTTTTCTGAGTACAGGTCTTTTGCCTCCTTATGTAGGTTTATTCCTATGTATTTTATTCTTTTTGATGTGATGGTAAATGGAATTGTTGCCTTGATTTCTCTTTCTGACCTTTCATTGTTAGCGTATAGGAATGCAAGAGATTTCTGTGTATTAATTTTGTATCCTGCAACTTTACCAAATTCATTGATGAGCTCTAGTAGTTTTCTGGTAGCATCTTTAGGGTTTTCTATGTATAGTATCATGTCATCTGCAAACAGTGACAGTTTTACTTCTTCTTTTCCAATTTGGATTCCTTTTATTTCTTTTTCTTCTGTGATTGCTGTGGCTAGGACTTCCAAGACTGTGTTGAATAATAGTGGTGAGACTAGACATCCTTGTCTTGTTCCTGATCTTAGAGGAAATGCTTTCCCTTTTTCACCCTAGAAGAAATGGACAAATTCTAAAAAGATCTCTTGTAAGAGTTTTCTCTGAGCACCTCTTTGTTCCTAGAAAGACCATTCAGAGAAGCCATCTCACTACTGGTGGATATCTTTCTTTGATATATGTCTTTGTTGTCAAAATCTGCCATGCTTATTTTTTTTACCATAAAATTTTTTGTTTCCCTAATACAACATTCCTCAAGTGAAAATAATTAGGCCTATGTATGATTTAAAAAAAAATCAAAATGTAAATAATAGTCTTCTGCACACTGACAGCAGTTTTGGTTTCTAGAGTAAAAACAGCCTTGTTTTATAACTCTGACTTTATTTACTTTTTAGAGAATTACTTAAAATGAATCTCTTGTGAATAACATGGAGGGAAGGGGGGATGGCAAGCACCATTATTCTGCATAATGACAAACGCTTCATCAAAAAATGTCCATTTTCAATGTGCATTCCAAAACTTGCTGAAAACCAAGATGAAGCTGAGAATCTGCTTAATAATGCTTGATTGTGAGTTTATTTAGGAGAAAAATAAGAACTTCTTTTTCTAAAAGAACATTCTTAATGCAAGTTTTTGCTTTTAGTTTTATTTCAGTGAGACATAGGGATTACTGAGTACAGAATTTTATTACTCTAAAGCCATTACATTCATTTAACTTAATGAGCACATACTGTATGCCAGGTCTTAAATTGGATTTCATCTTTATTCTTAAAGAGCTCACTCCTGTCCAGAGGGGACACAGATATACAAATAGTCAAAGAGCAAAACTGTGCAGTAAGCTTCATGAGTTCTCAGAATATCTCTTTATTTACAATTTGAGAAGTATTTGTACCTCCATATGCAAATTTTCTAGAGATAATATATGCATAGGAAAGCACAGATCTGTTCTTTATTTTTTATACAAATGGTAACTATACACTTTTTTTTCCGTGCCTGCTTTTTTCACTTAATATATATCCTGGTAGTTATTCCATATTAGTACATGGAGCTCTGCATCTCTAATTCTTATAAATGGCCGCATCACAATTCCATTACCTTGATATGTTGTAGTTTAACGAGTCCCCTGGGGCTTAACATTTCAGTGGTTGCCAGTGTTTATTATTGTAAACAGTTCTGCAGTGAGTGGTCTTTACGTGGTTCATGCGTGGGCAAGTATATCTGTGGGATAAATTCCTAGAAGTGCAATACCTGGGGCAAAGGTTATGTGCTTTTATGGTTTTGAAACATTTTCTTAATACATTTTTAATAATTCAGCAATATTCAAATTACATGTGTCCACACACCCAGCTTTTTATATTACTGATCTTATGTATACCCAGAAGGGATAAATGCAAAATACCAGACAAGGAGGAAAGTTGGCAGAAGGGGATTTGGAAAGCTGCACATGTGGGCAAGAGGAACAAAGGATGTGTCCTTATTTTATCATTAGGGAATATTTTGGTTCTAATGATCCCAAAACGTGTGCTACTTCCCAAGATTTAGGTCTTGGTGCCCATTTCTCTCAATATATGCTAATCTTGATAAACTAATCATATACACATCAGTTTAGGCTATCACTGTTGTTAAGATTTGTGGTTTAGCTGTGTTTTAGTCCCCTGGCTCTAGTTACCTGATGGACTCTCTCCATGTAGGTATCCCATTTCATCCACCTGCATATCAGCAGATGAATTCTACTGTCCCAAACCAGTTCGCCCACTCAGATTTGCTTTGGTGTTCTCTACCTCCAACCCATCCCCCATTAGCAAGAACTCTGTCTTTACAGTGTGTCTCCCATCCATTGCACCCACTCCATTTCCACTGTTCCTTTGCCTAGTTTCTCTGCTACCAGCCAGCCACACCTCCAATCCATCCTTCCTTTAGTGCCTCATTAAATTGCATAACATACTTCTACCTGGAAAAAAAATCTCCTTTCTTATTAGTGTTCGTTATGAACACACCATTCCAGCCCCATCTCCTCCACACTAAGTACTCTGTGCATCCCACCTTTGTCACATACCATCTCCTGACTGGGAGTCCCATCCCTCTCCATCTACCTAACCAAATTTGCCCATTTCACAAATTCAATACAGGCCCAATTTACCCTCTCCAGCTTACAGCTGAGTTCTCTCTGAATTTATCATTTTGATTCTCTGTTTTCTTGAGATATAATTGGCATTCAGCACTGTATAAGTTTAAGGTGTACAGCCTAATGACTTGACTTACATATACTGTGAAATAATTACCACAATAAGTTTTGTTGACATCCATCATCTCCTATAGATACAAAAAAAATGTTTTTCTTGTGATGAGAACTCTTAGGATCTACTACTCTTAGCTTTCACATATATCATACAGCAGTGTTAACTACAGTCATCATGTTGTATGTTACAGCCCCAGTACTTTTTTATCTTATAACTGGAAATGTGTATCTTTTGGCCACCTTCATCCAATTTCCCCTCCCCCACCCTTTGCCTCTGGTAACCACAAATCTAATCTCCTTTTCCATGACTTCCGTTTTTTTTTGTTTTTTTTAGCTTCCACACATAAGTGAGATCATACAATATTTGTCTTTGTGTGACTTATTTCACTTAGCATAATGCCCTCAGTGTCTGTCCATGTTGTCCCAAATGGCAGGATTTCCTTCTTTTTTATGGCTGAATAATATTCAATCATGTATATATCACAATGCCTTTATCCATTCATCTGTCAGTGGACACCTTGGGTGCTTCCACGTCTTGGCTATTGTAAATAGTGCTGCCATGAACATGAGGGTGCAGATATCTCTTTAGTGTTTTCATTTCCTTTGGGCATGTATATACCCAGAAGTGGGACTGTCTAATCATGGGGTAGTTCTGTTTTCAATTTTTTGAGGAACCGCCATACACTTTTCCATAGTGGTTGTACCCATTTACATTCTGACCAACAGTGCGTAAGGGTTCCCTTTTCTCTACATCCTCATCAGCATTTGTTACCTTTTTTTTTTTTTTTTTTTTTTGCGGTACGCGGGCCTCTCACTGTTGTGGCCTCTCCCGTTGCGGAGCAAGGCTCCGGACGTGCAGGCTCAGCGGCCATGGCTCACGGGATCTTCCCAGACCGGGGCACGAACCCGTGTCCCCTGCATCGGCAGGCGGACTCTCAACCACTGCACCACCAGGGAAGCCCCTCTTAACTTTTTGATGAAGGCCATTCTAACAGGCGTGAGCTGGTATCTCATTGTGGTTTTGATTTGCACTTCCCTGAGAAGTGATGGTGAGCACCTCTTCATGTACCTGTTGGCCATTTGTATATCTTCTTTACAAAAATGTCTATTCAGGTCCTCTGCCCAATTTTTAAATTGGATTATTTTTGTTTTGCTATTGAGTTGTATGATACTAACCCCTCATCAGATATATGGCTTACAAACATTTTTTTCTCACTCCATAGGTTGTTTTTTTCATTTTGTCAAATGTTCCTTTTGCTGTGCAAAAGCTTTTTAGTTTGATTTAGTCCACATGTTTATTTTTTATTTTGTTGCTTTTGCTTTAGGTGTCACATCCAAAAAATAATTGCCAAGGCTGATGTCAAGGAGCCAAACATTTTTTTCGGTGTTTTCATATAGGAGTTTTTATGGTTTCTGGTCTTACATTTAAGTCTTTAGTCCTTTTCAGGTTAATCGTTGCATTCTTATACATGTGAATAGCCAGTATTCCCAGCAGCATTTATTGAAGAGACTGTCTTTTCTCCAGTGAGTATTCTTGGCTCCCTTGTAAAATATTAGTTTAGCATATATACATGGGTTTATTTCTGGGCTCTTGATTCTGTTCCATTTTCCATGTGTCTGTTTTCATGCCCGTACCATACTGTTTTGATTACCATACATTTATAATATAGCTTGAAATCAGGAAGTGTGTTGCCTCCCACTTTGTTCTTTCTCAGGATTGCTTTGGCTATTTGGGGTCTTTTAGTTCTGTATACATTTTAGGATTGTTTTTTCTACTTCTGTAAAAGAACACCATTGGAATTTTGATAGAGATCACATTGAATCTGTAGATGGCATTTTAACAATATTAATTCTTCTAATCCATGAACATGAGATACCTTTCCATTTATTATTTGTGTCTTCTTCAATTTCTTTCATCCATGTCTTATAATTTTCAGTGTAGAAATCCTTCACTTTTTAAGTATTTTATTGTTTTTGATGCTTTATTGTAAATGGAATCACTTTCTTTATTATCAGATCATTTGTTCTTAGTGTATAAAATGCTGATTTTTGTATCCTGAAACTTTACTGAATTCATTGATTAGATCTAACAGTTCTTTTCTTGGAGTCTTTAGGATTTTCTATATATAAAATCTTGGAGTCTTTAGGATTTTCTATATATAAAATCATGTCATCTGCAAATAGTTTTACTTCTCCCTTTCCAATTCTGATGCTTTTATTTATTTTTCTTACCTCATTTCTCTGGCAAGGTCAGTTTGATTCTTAGTCCCACACTGCCTTACATTGTAATGAAATAGTTTCAGCAGATATGTCTTGCCTGCTGGTTCTTGGCAGTAGGATCATATGTATGTATATTACTTTACAAATCTGCTGTAGCTACAGAGCTGTACAAGTAATAGAATATTTTAATGAAAAAGTTTATAGACTTTATTAAACCGAGAAGCAACCCTGAGTCATTTCCCCTAAACCCTTATTTTGCAAATAAACAAACTGGGGCTCCAGGGAGATTAGTAACATGACTTTGAATCATGACGAATCATGACAAAAGTCAGAGTTGAGAGTATAACCCAGGTCTCCTCTTTCTAGAACCTGCTTTTCTTTTCCTCTTTTGCCACCATATCTCTCTGTCTTCATATAAGAAATATTTGTTCCACGCTAAACATTGATTCAGGGAAAAAACTTGTTTACTTTGCACCCAGTTGCCCTGGGAAGCTCTTGTCGGTCCATAAAAGCTTCACATCAGTATGTGCTTAGTTAGGGAAAATGTTATTTTGCAATATTAGTTCTAATTACTTGTTAACATGTTTGACTCCCCTGTTCTCTCCACTAGACTCAGTCTTCTTAGAATTAGTCACTATTAAGTGTTAATCATAACTATCACTATTAAATGTTAATCATAACTATCATTATTATTAATAAACTCTTTAACAGGGCTAACCAGGTCCTGCACCACTTGGCTCCTACAGCCGGTAATGTCACAGCCATGTCTTTCTCTCTCACAGCCAGTATCCTAACAATGAACTTCTCCTTTGTCCTCTGCCCCAGCCCCCTTCACACGCACAGAGACATTACAGTGCTCTCCTGAATGATCAGCCTTTCATAACTAGCTCAGCTATGACCTCCTCTTACCAGTGTCTCTCCCAGTTCCCCAGGCAAAGGGAATTACCCCCGCCTATTCCTTTTAGGTGAACATTCATGATTGTTGTTCATTTCTTTTTTTTTTGTATTTTTACTGTAACTTTTTTTTTTACATCTTTATTAGAGTATAATTGCTTTACAATGGTGTGTTAGTTTCTGCTTTATAACAAAGTGAATCAGTTATGTTGTTCATTTCTGCTACTCACCCACAGACTGTGAGAGGGTGGGCTGGGGATGTCTTCTACACCATGCCTGTGAATGCGAAAAATCACTAATGAATGAATGCAAAATAGTACAGTCTACTTTTATGATCTAAAATTGCCAAGTGGGACATCATAAATTTTTTTTTTCATAAATTTTTAAAAAGAAATCTCTAGTACTTGGTTCTGGACAGTTATTGAAGGATAACAAAAATAGAGATACTCCAAAATAGTATAGAATCCAGAAACGTCTACATATAATATTGGACTGTGGTATATGTTTTTAGCAGATTACTTGTTAATAAGTAACAATAGTTTGCATCCCCAGAATAACAGCTATGTGATCTGCACCAAAATAGCTAGTAGCTGTCACTTACAGATAGTCCCCCCAAAAAACTCCTCAGTTCTAAATTCTGTTTGCTTTCATGCCATCTTCTCCTAATAGTGTGAATTGTTTAAAAATTCCCTAGACCTATAATTGCAAATTATACTCAGGCCTTCACATTATTTTTTGCATAGAAAAACCCCACAATGTTTTCTGTGGGCTTAATAGAATTGTGTTCTCTGAAGCGTGATGATTATCTTTCTCTCTCTTACCAAGAAAAAGATTTTGCTGATACATAAATACTTAGTATAGTGCTTTTTGAGCCGTAAAGTTTATAATCATGTTTTTATCCCTCATGGACGATGTAACCTCTTTTGTGTGTGTGTGTGTGCTGCTTTTCTTGTCTCTGGTTAATTCAGGTGTTTCACAAACATTCCCATCATTTAGATTTCTAGATGTTTTAAACTACCACCAAGAAAAACAAAAAACTACCTTAGATGTTCATTTAAAATTTCCCATATGGTAAACCTGTTTCAGGGTCAATGCAAAAAACGAAAAAAAAGTCGCTTCTTACAGGAGTAAAATTAAGTTTTGCAAAATGTAAAATACTACCAGCTAAGGAAAACCGCTTAAACTTGCAGCATGAAAAATGCACTGGATCCAGATTTTGAAAGGCAAATGTTTGACAAGGTTTTGTTCATAGCTACTGGATTTTATTTGAAATCGGCATGCAAGTCGCAGTGTAGGTCTGCTTAAGAAATACCCAGCACCTTCTTAAAAGAAACAGACTCCTGAATTACATTTTAAAACGCAGTCCAGTGTTCTTAGGGGAGGATTAAGTTTGAATTTGTGTTTTAAACAGATGTGATGTTGAGATCTTAACTGGCAGTTTTCACGGTACTGAATAAGGGGGTGTGGGCAGCATGGTGGAGTGCCAAAGCAGCCTTTTAGGGCCTGTGCTGGGAGTGTTCTCTGTCTTCACCACGTTGTCTGCCCCTTTGCAGCACGCCATGCCCTTCTGGAGGGTCTCCAGTCACTCGGACCTCATGGCCCTACATCATGCCTTGGAACTGGAGTACCTGTAACGGCCCCCTAGCACTTTGAAACCACACAACCGCCCTGTGACCAGGGACACATCCAGCAGGCTGAGTCCCGAGTCGGCGCCGGACTCCAAACTAGCGATTTCAACATTTTGATGCCCAGCTGCTGTGGGTCCTCGCCTCTGCCCTTGTGGTAAATGAAGGACCACATCCCTTTCTTCAGAACAGCTGTTGACTCTAGTACTGTGAATCCAATGCAAATAAGCCATGAGAATGTTCTAGCACAGTGTAACGTGTCTTGGCCACATTAACTACATGGTTCGAACCTGTGAAGAAAGGACCCGCAGACGCTTTACGTTTTTAGCATCTTCAGTGTGACCTAAACAGCTTCTCCAATACAGCAAACCTGATTGCACAACAGAGACTGAAATGGGTTTCCTGATTACCAGTGGGGGGATCTTCTTGTAAAGGTTTACTATTTTGGTGTCTCATACCCAGGGTCATCTGTACATCTCTACTTATTTATGAACAGACTTCTTAAAAAAAAAAAAAAACCAGCTTTATCGAGGTATAATTCAGGAACCCTACAATTCATGCGAACAGACTTTTTTGACATCAAATAACTGAAGAGACAGTAGCATGATGAGAAGCGACTGAAGGCTCTGGCCTCATGACACAGCAAGTACTTTGAATTTTAGCACATTGCAAAGTAGTTTAAAATATGTCTAATTTAAACGTATAATATGTACATCACTGAGACAATCATGTACAGAAAGAATTTTGGGTGTAAATTTGTAATAATGGATGATTCTTTTACATATTGTTTAGGAAAATGATATTGAAAGGTAGCAATGCCTTGATAGTGAAGTATGAGGCAGGATATGCACAGACGTGCAGTGCCTTCTCGAAGTACTGGGTATAAATATGTAGATAATGGATTTTTTTTTTTAAGATCATGTTGTCAAGACCAAAAGCATGGATGTCAAGTGTCAATAAGATTTTGTTTTCCAATTTTTTTTCCCATCAGTTCTTTTTTTATGCTGTTTGTTAGGAGGGCCTTGGTAAAAGAACACGGCAGTGTCTGTCTTGTCTTAAATAATTTTGGGGAAAAAAGCCCTCTTAAAACCTCACTTTTTCATTTTCAACACTAATGTAGTATATGTAACTACTTGGAAAAAGATGATTCAAACGCTCCGTCCCACAGAAAGAATGTAGATGATGGATCTATTTTATTAATGAAATGGTTCATGAATTGGACACTAGCAAAGTTTTCATGTGCTCAGATGCTATTTTGTCGTTTAAGGAAGGACATTACCACATATCTGGAAATCAGCAAAACTTTGTATTACTTCCTACATTCATGTTCCTTCTGTTTTCACACTCACCTCCCACCCCAGCCTCCCAGGAAAGTTCATTGCCAGCAGGGGACACAGCCCGGTCATCATCACCAAGAAAATAATGCTACTCTTCACCCCCATTCTGTATTATATGACAAGCGTAAACCTGGGAAATAAAATTTGTCACCTTTGCAATACCCTAATAAAGTTTCTCCAAAAGTGAGCCATCAGTTTATCTAGACACTAGTTTCTCTCATCTAAAGCCTTCCATTGTCATGAAATTACTTTTTGGATGAATTTTCTTTAATAGTATATTGGGGGAAAAAAATAACACCAGCTTTGACCCAAAGTAGCTAAAGAGCTACTCTATCCTTTTCTGAAGTTTCATGTTGCTGCTAGAATTAGTCAGTTGTGAATTTCTCAAAATCGTTTAATCATTGAATTCAGTTTGTTTTTCCTCTTTTGCTTGAAGCAAACAGAAGTCGACAAGTTTTCAGCCTTTCCATTTTACATTTTTGTACTCTGCAGACTGAAAAGACAAAGTTTATCTTACCCTTACTGTATAAAGGTGTGTTGTGTTGTGTCCACAACTGTGTACAGAATTTTTCTTCATTCAATTTGTGTTTAAATTAATAAAACTGATTTGTGAAGTACTGTAAGCTCCTTGACTTGTCGGTATTTTCTTCATCTCTTGGTTCTAAGAAATAGCAGGCTCTTGGTTGCATTAGAAAGCTCATAGTCCAACAAAAGGAAGTTGTACAGAGCAACTGTAGGAATGGCTTTATCAGTCTTTGAGAGGGCTAAGCTAGAAAAATTACAGCTGTTTCTTTGATCACTGTTAAGAACAGATGAATGGGAAAGCTCTTTACTTCCTCCGAAACTATATAAACTAGACCTCCGCTCAGACTTATATGCTATAGAACAGAATTCAGCATCAAATATGCTATAGAACAGAATTCAGCATCAAGTGTCTTGGATGCCAGAGCATAGATTTAGCCACTTAAATACCCAAGGGACAGCAACAGAAATGAGCTTCATCTATAAAGAACGCCCACAACATACACCGCTAAGATTTGGCCAGATTAATCAGACAAAGAGCTATAAAACAGCACAACTTGCTTCCTCCTGGGATTTCATCTTAGAAACACAGCATTCATACATACAAACATGTGACCATCAAACACGCAGTGGTCTGACTCATTTATCAGGCCCAGGGTGTTCGTTTTTCACATGCACGCACTAGTGAAGTGTGTGCGCATGCTCAGACACCCGAGAATGAAAAGTTTGGGGAATGTCTGTAAAGAGAGGCAGGGGTGGGGAGCAGAGGGACTTTTAGGTCTCAGGTGAAGAAAGTATGGAAAACAGGCAAAATGGAGAGCATACCCTCAAAAGATGGATTTTCTAAAGCGCCACTTCTAACGTGACCCCCCCACTCTGGCCAAAATGCTTAAAGGGCTCCCCTTCAACCGTAGATGAGAGCCCAGATTTCTCTACCTGCCATTCTAGAGTTTCCAAGTACAGCCTCTACTTTCTTCCCAATGTTGTCTCTCGTTATTCTTAGGAACAAACCTTCAGTACATATAGACTGGGCTCTTTAATGGGCCAAACAGCCCGTAAGCATCCCCGCCAAATGCTCAGAGCTCTCCCATTGCCATCAATGACTTCCTCCACCTTTAATCCACCCAAACCGTGTCCAGCTCCAGAGCCTTCACCTCGGTAGAACCTTCTTTCCCACCATGGCACACAGTGTTAGCACCTTCTCTTGAACTTCTCTCACCCAACGTCCATAGTCTTACTGGCCGTCCAGACTACTCCCGTAAATAAAGGCTCGCCAGGCCCCCACCACTGTCCGAGATGCTGAGGATAAGAGGTCTCTGCTCACGAGGATGGAGTTTACATCAGAGTAGGCGGGAACAGACAAATGAATTACTGAATGAATGAGTGAATAAGATACATTCAGTTGGAAACATTCTTTGTGGAAAATTAAAACAGGGAATATGGGTAGGTGACAGGGCTTCCCTGGAAAGGATGGACTGAGACATGTGAACTGAGACCGATTGCTAAGAAGCAGGCAGCAGGTGAAGATGAGGGGCAGAAGATATAGGCAAAGGGCCTCAGAGGAGAAGACTTCTATTTACTGTGTTTTAGGAGTGAAAATCACACTCATGGGTCCCAGAAGAGATGATCTGGGAAAGGAATGGAGACGGGGAAAGTCTTGGTGAAGGATTTGGACGCTATTCTAAATGGCCGCTGAGGGGTCTACACGGGGTTGTGACCCAATCTGACACACACTTTGGAATGACCACTCTGGCTGCTGGGTGGAGGATGGGCTAAAGAAGGGTGAGAGAAGAAGTGGGGCAACGAGTCATCAGGCCAGTAGGACAGTCCAGGAGAACAACAGCCAGATTCAGATGAGGGTGGGGAAAAGGACACCTGGATTTATTTTTAGTGACAGCAAGGACAGCACTTGGCTAATGGGTTGAATGGGGGGAGCAGTGAGACACAAGAGGAGTCTGGACACCCCCAGAGTGAGGGGTCTCCTCCACACTGTGAGACAGTACACCTAGTGGTTAAGAGCCTGGCCTCAGCAGGCAGACTGCCTGGGTTCGAATCCCAGCTTCCCATTTTAGTTAGCCAAGTTGTTTAACTTCCCTGTGCCTTAGTTTCCTCATCTGTAAAATGGGAATAACAATAATACCTACTTCAGACCGTTATTATGAGGACCAAGTAAGTTAACATGTGTAAAGTGTTTGGGACACTGCTTGGCATATTTTTTAAGGTTGCCCATTACTATGCTGGCTAAGTATTCAGACTTTTTTTTTTCTCCCCAACTAAAGAACCAGCTCTTTGACGGCACAGACCATTTACAAGGGGACTGCATTTTTCTGACCTAGTCTAGGAAACAGGATGAAAAAGGCCGTCTAGTTCCTGACCCCAAGCACTGGGATGGTGGCTATTAAAAAAGAATCACAATGATAAAGGAGGCTTCCGTGAGTGGTCCCGCCCCGAAGCTGAGCCCTGCCGGCTAGAGTTGGCCTGAGCAGAGTGAGGAGAAGGGGAGCACAGGAGAGAGGCCGAGAGGGAAGATGAGAAGGGAAGAAAGGCCACAGGACTATAGGAGCGCAGGGAGTGTGGGTCAGAGTGGCCAGGAGAGGGAGGGGTGAGGGCGTGAACTGTCCTTCACTTCCAAGTAGAACTTCAGGCTTAGTGCTTTTATTGCCCACGAGCATGGCTATTCCTCTTTCACAGGAGAAAGATAAGAGGATAGAAACAGGTTGCGTTCAGCCTCCTGCATTATAGCACGAACAGCCTGGGACCCTTCACTGGGGCCACGATTCCACATTAAACTAGACTTAGATGTTAGCCCTAAGTAGTGCCTAGCGGAGCCCCTTTTATTATACCGATTACAAAACTCAGGTTAAATGCTCTGTCCAAGAGGTCACAGCCAAATCAGGCAGAGCCATAACCCCAGGCGACGCTTGGATACAACACAGAATCATGAAAAGATCATGGGCTCTCGGGTCAACAGAAGTTGGCTTTGCCCCTTGCTCCCTGGCTCCACACCAGGGCTTTCCATTTTCAAGGTGTATTTGGCGTCCTGTCCACCGTTAGTACAATTGTCCGATGATGTCTGAATGCTTTGGGTTGTAAACCTCAGCACCTCAATTCTATGTCATCCTTCCAGAGATTGGTTTAAAATTTGTCTTCCAATCAGCATTTACACGTGTCCAATGCACGTGCATTCTGTAATAACTTTTAAAAGTTGCTTTTCAAAACATTTGAATAGGGCTTGGGTGTTCCCCAATTCAAATGACTATAAAGGAAGCCATTTGCTTAACACAATGTGGAGATGCTGCCGCAGACAGCCTGTGTTCATTTAAGACCTGTAAGAAATTTCCTTCCAGACCCTGGGATCCCCGACACTCTCTTTCTGCAGCTACAGAAGCTTCAGCTGACTCACGTCGCCCTGTCCATCCCACTCAGGATGGTTTTCTGACAATCCAGAAGGAGACAGCAATAGCACTTCTTTCTTTCAGTGTCTCTCAGAAACGTTTCCATTTCTCTCCGTTCTGTGCAATTATCCAAACTGACAGGCGACCTTGTGGCAGAAGAAATGAAAGGGTCTGTAATTTAGGAAACCTTTGGCTCCACTGACTGAAAGCAGGTTGTTTGTAAAAAGGAAATCCTGACCTCAGCTAACTGGCAAACTCTGTCAGAAGCAATAGAAGGAAGCGAAGGAGAAAAAACAGCGCCGGGGATTTTTATTGGCAACAGAAGAAAAACGGATGCCCCGCCAGAGGGAAGCCCTTCCGAGAGAACTCTCTGATGGGGGGACCAAGTGTGCCCAGAGCTAGTGCGTGTGCAGCTACACACCGCCTGGTGGCCCTGGGCTGGGTCTGTCGGCTGGTCTGACTGGGGGACTTTGCTGCCTGGGACCATAGCTAGACTGACCATCCTGAACATGGATTTTCTTCACTCCTCTCTGCTGCTCCCAGCACCCCATGGCCTGCCCCACCTTGTCTCTGGCTTGACATGAAGCCCCAGGACCCAGAGGTGGGAAAGGAGATAAGCTACCTCGTGTTTCCCATGTGGGTGCTGTCCACCTCCTCCCCCCACCTCCTCCCTCTGTCTGCCACCCCATTTGGCAGGGCTCTGCAGGGACCTCTGGGAAACTCCCTAAGAGAGGAGGCCCCCTCAAGCTCTCATATCCTTCCGTCAGTGGTCCTCAATGGGCTGCCCGTTGAAGTGGCCTGGGTGCCTCGAAAACTCCCTGAGCCCCTCTCTACAGATTCTAATTGAATTTGTCTAGGTTGGGGCTCCAGCAGCAGTCAAGGTAAAGAACCATTGCTTTGGGCCAACCGGGTATGGGAAAGACCACCATTCAACGCAACTCCCAGCAAGGCTGGGCCATGTGTGGAGTGTGAGTTCCCAGATCCTGGCCTTTCCCTTCCAAGCCATTCCGATTCCCGGTTGGCCATGCCTATGCCCCGGAAATCCTTATGACCCCCAACTCAATTCCATTCAAGCATCTAAGGGGCTCCTCCTGTGAGTGAAGAGTTCTGCCTGCTGTCAGGGGTGTCCCCAGGGGATTGGCCATCTAGTGGGGAAACAGAGAGAATGTGAGAAAAGGCAGATGTGACGAGGGCCTCACTGGATGACCAGGACACTGGAAATCTAGGGGGACAAATGTTGCAAAGAATTTTAACTTATGATAGAAGCCCAGAGGGGACAGCAATGAATGTTGGCTGGGGAAACAGGTCTCATTGAGGGGATGACATTTTCATCGACCTAGATGAGACAAAAGAATAAGATGCTGATAGGCTCCTAGGTTCCTCACCCTCTTCCGGATCAATGAGAGAGAGAAATATTTAATAACTGCCGGCTGCAATAACCCAAGTGAGATGTAAGGAGGGTCTGTCCTAGGGCAGCCCTGGGGATAGAAACATGGAACCCGTTTCGCAGGTGTCCCAGAGGCACACCTTATCACTCCTTATCAAGGAGGCCCTTCCTATCACCCTCCAAAAACTTAACCTGGAGATGGGCTGGGGGGCAGGGGGCAGGGGACAGGACCTTTGTAGTGCTGTAAGCAGATAGGTTATGGGGTCCCCGAAGAAAGAGAACCAGGAATGGCTTTCTTGACATAAGAGGAACCATGTTGGCCTCAGCATTTTGTGATCTAAGCCTGGCCACATGCTGGCCCTTGAACAGGTCTCAGTAATCAATGAGCTTTAGGGAACAAAGGAATGCAGGAAGAGAGAAAAGCCAGCCGAACAATAGAACAATATGCAGTGACAAAGCAGAGTCCTCCTGCCTCCTCAGGGGATAATACACAGAATAATACCTCTCTGAGTTCTGCAGGGTCTAAGGTCCCCACCCAGGGGAGGACAGAATGATGAAGTTGACCCTCCTGACTTCAGTCAACTCAAGTTCGGATTCTGTCGACCTTTGTCCCAATTTTACGCTGAATTCTCCTCTGCTCAAGCCCCTTCATGAATATACATGGACCTTAGCTTAAAAACTCCCCAGTTTTGCTACTGGGGAGACACCGCTTTGGGAAAGACCCCTAAGGTTCTCCTTACTGGCCGCAAGGAATAATAAGCCCTTCCTGCTCCCCGTCTTTGGCTTGGTTGTGTCTATTGGCTCAACACCCCCCAAGAGGCAAACCTAGTTTTCGGGTAACAGTATCTGCAGGAGGACGAGGGTCCCCCGAACGCTCACTCCTCGCACCTCCCTTTAAGGGACGCTGCATCCTCGGAGAGACGAAATTGGCACCCAGAGGCCTCTCCAAGGCCCTTCAGTGCAAAACCCCTTTGACTGCGTCCCTTGCATTTACAAGCACGCCACCCATCTCAGATGGAAGGCAAAGTGTCGACCATGAAGAGAAGAAAAGAAAGGAAAGAAAGAGAAGGAAAACCAAGACAGTGTGTGAAGGAGGAGGGAGGGAGGGTTTGTTGTGTCAACTTGGACGTTAAAAAGAACGAAACCACTGAACAGGATCCCCCTGTACTTGCCCTAGCCCTGATGTGCAGGCGGCCTGGACAGGGGCCCCCTGAAGTCGCAGGGATCAAAGTCCCGGTGAGCACGCGTCCAGACAGCCCCCGGGGCGGAGGAGGAAGGGGAGAGGGGCTCTGAGCGGAGGCAGCCCTGCCCCTCCGCTGGCTCTTCAGAAAGGGCCTCTTTCACCGCCTCCCCCCATGTTCCTGTCTGTACCAACCTCTCACTGAGAAATCACCGCAGGCCCCATCACCTAGCCTACTCAGTGGTTCAAAAATACCAAAGGTTTTGCAGAACTTCCATTCTTCTCAAAGTAGTTAAAATGCAAGCGGGCGGGGGCCTGCACTGATAGAGGAAGCACACGCCCTTAGTGGAACAGTCTTGTTTTGAAAAACTTCTGCCCTCTGGGGTTGAAAGCATTTCTTGGCCCAGTGGAATCCAAAGGTGCCATGAGAGCTCCAGCAAGGCTTCCAGCCCCTGACCTTGATATTTATTTGCAAAGCCTTACAGGAAATCAGTGCTACGTGTTCCATGAAAAACAAAGGGAAATGCAGGAATCAGGAAAAACAACAGACTGCTCCAAACAGCCTGACATCAACAACAGGCTTTAAAGAAAATGAGATGCTGAAAAAATAGTTCTCTTTGACACGTCACCTTTCAGCATGTACTGAAGACCCACTGTACGCCCAGCCCGGTGCAAGGTGCTGACAGGGTCTGGGTCCTGAGAAGTTCATGTTTCCCAGGGTGGAGTCTGGGTGGGCTGCTGAGATAAAGGCAGCGTTGGGTGATTTGGGCTTGAACGGTAAGGATCAGAATGAACTGGAGGCTTTGGGCGCAGGGGTCACTGGGGAGATGAGTGCTTTGGGAAGATTCCTAGGCGAATGTAACATTTAATCTGTACTGAGGAACAGGTGGGAGTTTCACAGATGGAAAAAGAAAGAAGAGCAAAGCTGGGGGGAAAGAGCATAACGTCTAAAACAGTTTCAGAAATTGAGCCTTAAAATTGCTATAAAAATTAAGCATGACATAGGATGGTCATTTATAACCATTCACGGAGTGCTTTCTACCTCCTGCGAGAAATTCATAGAAGGGCAAGAGAGATGTGCTCTGCACACCAATGCCCAGAGTTCATTTCACCAAAGGTTACAAACTCAAATGACAACAGGGGCCAGTAAGTAATATAAGTGGGTGAGGGATTCAGGCCTATTATAGAAATCCCAGGGCCCTCTCATTTAAAAACAACAACAACAAAACCTTATTCTGATTTGATAGTGACAGTTCAGAAGTTTTCCTACACTAGAAAAAAAACATGCAAAAAAGTATACTGTTATCAGCCCTAGGCATTCATTCTCGGAGGGAAGAGGTGGGGATGGTCAGAAGAGAGCAGGGCTCTACGAAGCTGACAGCTGCTTCTCAGCTCTACCCAGTTGTTGCCACGAAGGAATGCTGGCTCAGAGTGTCAGGTTTTCCAGATTTCAAGGAAGCCAGATATCCTGATATGGGGGTGGACGGGGGGCGGCGAGGAAACGGTTGTGGGAATCTCAAACTTTGTAAATTCTGGCTCCAAATTTTAAATTCTGTAGATGGATTAAAATAGGACAGTGGGCATAGTTTAAAACATGCAGATAATGGAAAAGATTTCTGGCTGGAATGTCTAGGAAGACTTCCTGGAGGAACTGATCTCTAAGCTGGGCCTTTGGGAAGGTTATTGGCCTCAGGTAGGAGCCTGGAGGGCAAACGGACTCAAGTGACAGCATCAGTCATACTTTGGAAAGTCATGTCATTCAGTGGTACCCAATGTGGCCATGTACCAAAATGAACTTGGGAATTTTTTTCACCACATTTATGATCTTTTAAATATTTTTAAATGTTTCTGTACATGCTACAACATGGCTTAACCTAAACAACATTATGCTAAGTGAAAGAAGTCAGACACCAAGGGACAGATATTGTATGATTCTAACGTTGTATGAGGGACCTAGAATAAGCAAATTCATAGAGACAGAAAGTAAAATAGAGGTTACCATGGGCTGAGGGCAGAGAGAAATGGCCAGTTATTGTTTAATGAGTACAGAGTTTCTGTTTGGGATGATGAAAAAGTTCTAGAGATGGACAGTGCTAATGGTCGCACACTATTTTAATGTACTTAATGCCACTGAATGGTATACTTAAAAAACATTAACATGGAAAACAAAATAAAAGTTTATGTAATATAAGCATGCCTACTTATCAGAAATGGAGAAATATGTAAAATTGTAAAAGGATTTTTTGTTCTCAACCTGCCGCCACATGAACGTACAATGAACCATCATTTCCCTCACAAACTCTTAGGAATTCATGCCACTGGACTCCTGAATGCCAGCACTGACTACTTCACTGGCAAAAACCCCAACTATTTCCACTTAGAATCATCCTGGGTTTCATGTACTTTGACTCTGAATCACTCACTGACTGCACTACTGCTCAGTTATAGAACTTAAGGAGAGAGGGATGACGGGAAACAGGAAAGCTTCAGATTCCCCAGAGGATACAGTCATGTGACTGCCTTTATGTGTCTGCACATTTGTGTGTAATGTGTGCATGCATATGTAGGTACATACTGGCTTATTTTACATAATTTCCTGCTTCTTGATATTTTAAAATTTCAACTATCTTAGATATCTTTCCATTTCAGTATTTATAAACCTAGTTCCTCACTTCCCACAGCTGCCTAGTATTCCACTATATGTGAGTAGCGTACCTCTTCCACTGATAGGAACTGAGGGAGTTTGCTATCTTTTCCCTTTACAAACTATGCTGTAATAAACATTCATTTATATGGGTATTTATAACTGTGCACAAATAATTCATATAATTTAACTTCCTAGATATTTAAGTGCAAGCTCAACACGTATGACTATTTAATGCAATAAAATTTGCCAAATTATTATGCAAAAAAAACTGCACTAATTTTTACACTTCCACCAAAAGTATTGTGAAATCTGGAAGGCTTTTGAGACTCTCAGAACCCTGCTGCCAGAGATCCTGCTGCAGTAGTTCTGAGGTAGGATCTGGATTTCCATATTATTTAAAAACTCTACAGGTATTTCTAAGATTTGCCAGCCCTTGGACCCAAAAAGTAAAAGCTAAACATCAAATTGTGTATCATCTAATTGCAACGAAAATCTAAACACTAAGGAATATTGTTGACAGAAATTGAAGAAGTCCTAAATAAAAGGAAGGATGCCCCATGTTCATAAATTAGAAGACTGAATATTACAAAGAGAGAGAAAACACACAAGCTGATTCCTTCAACTAAACAGAGCAGGAAGACTTCTACTAGTAGATGTCAAAACCAATCACAAAGCTATAGCAATTAGTGTGATATTGGCCCTAGAATAAACAAGGAAAAATGGAAAAGAATAAAAAATAGAACTACATATATTCTGTCACTGATGACTAGGACAGTACGTACAGTAAAGATGGCCTTTTCAATAAATGGTGCCGATCAATTTTATTTCCATTTGGGTAAAAAATGCATCTTGACCCTACCTCTCACCATACACAAAAATAAAATCCTGAAAGACAGTAGGTCCAAATGTAATACAGACATTAGAAAAATACATATAAAAATAGCTTTATGAACTTCAGAAAGATTTATTAATAGGACAAAAAAATTATTAACCATTTTTAAAATTATAACTTGGACTAAATTAAAATTAAGATGTCTGCTCATCAAAATACACCATTAAGAGAATGAAAGAGCATATAACTGAATCACTTTGGTGAACAGCAGAACTTAACACAACATTGTAAATCAATTGTTTTTCAATAAAAATTTTACAAAAAGAGAGAGGATGAAAGGGCAAGCCACAGTGGGAAAAGAGATTTGCAGCACATATATCTGACAAAGTACTCATAAAATGAATATATAAAGAACTCTTACAAATCAATATGGAAAAGACCAAAAAAATAAAAGATTTTTTAAAAGATTTGAACAGACACTCCATATAAGAGGATATCCAACTGGCTGATTAAAAATAGACAACGTTGCTCAACTTCATTGGTTGTCAAAGAAATGACAACTAAAATAATGCGATACCTTCCCATACAACCAGAGTGACTGAAATAAAAGAGAGAGTTAATACTAGTGGAAGTGCAGCCTCTTTGTAAAACTGTTTGACAACACCTGCTCAGCTGGATCATGCTGCACTCCTCTGATTACTGAGGAAGATACTCTTTATACCATTTATTTAGTATTATCCGTTGCCTTGCAAAACAGTAGTTGGTTCTCATATATATATTTCTTAACCCCCTACCCAGCATTTTAAACTTCTTGGAGCAGGAAGAGTGCCTCATTTCCTATACCATCAGAGTATCCAGCCCATCACATGGTAAATCTTCAGAAGTTATCAGTTGACAGTGCTATTGATTTATAGTTTAGATCAACAGGCACATTTTTATGTTACCCCGAAAACTCTAATCCATTGTTGCATTTTTCTTTGATGTCTTCTACATATTAAATACACTAGTATCTTATATTTCAATTAAATAAGCTGCTATAAAATTCCACTTCTGGGGATTTATTCAGAGAAATATTATTCATCATTTATTCACCAGAAGTTGTATTAGGCATAATACAGCTAAGGATGCAATGGGGAGCAAAAATATATAATTACCGGGCTGGGCTAATCATGATCAGAGCATAAAAATGAATGCTTGCCTTCTGGTTCAAGATGGCAACATAGGAGGAGCCTAAACTCACCTCTTCCCATGGACACCCTGAATCTACAGTACACATGGAACAACTCCCTCTGAAAGAAACCCTAAAAACTGGCTGAGCAACTCCTACACATGAGGTGAGAGAAGGCCCCCATGAAAGCAAGTAGGAGAGGCTGGGACACGATCTCTCCATAAACCCCATCCCCGGCACAGCAGCCCACAATTGCGGGAATTCTAAACCTGAAGTACCTCCCTGAGGACCAAAGGGTTTGAACCCCACAGTGGGCACCCCAACTTCTAAGACCTGAATCTAGCCTTGAAAACCAATGAGGCCTCTGCCCATGAGACCCACAGGCTATAACCATCTGAGAAACAGCTCTTAAAGGGCTCACGTGTAGACTTACCCACCAAAGGGCTCTGAGCAATGGCAGCCCAAGAACTGTCTCTCCAACTGTTACTCCAACTGTGGGATCCAGGATTCAGAGCCAGGTGATCAAGTGGCATTCCCTGGGCAGCAGCCCTTAAAATTTGGGCACCAGATGTGAAAACCAGGGTACCAGATACATATAAAACTCCCCTCCAGAAGATATTTGCAAATCTTAAAGCATCAGTCTGAGAAGTAGACATCTGATTGAATGCACGTCTAGGGGGTCTGCTGGCTGATACCATTTTGGTGCTCTCCCTCTGCCACGCTCCAGAGCGCAGTGCTTGGCAGACTAATGCCCCCAGGGCACTGTACAGGTAGCCGATGGAAACTGGTCCCCAGTCTTTCTGTGAAAGAGGCCTTTAACTTGTCCAGAAGTTTTGGCCTGAGGGGCAGGCTTCTGGTTTGGCACTCATCTTGAGGTCTACAGAGATGCCCTCAGGAAACGGAGGACCATGGACACAATCTTTCTGCCCTCTCCAGCTCGCCTCACTCCAGCTCACCAGTATCTTCCAGAAGGAGCTTATACTGGTCTGGTGCCCTGATTTTTATGGCTGCCACCAGGCGAACCTCTACATTGTCTGGCTCTGGAGACCCCGCCCCCAGGCACAGTAAAAAGCAACAGACCAAGGAGCTCAGTCTTTCTATGAAAGAAGCCTATTATCTTATCGTCATAGCTGCAGCCTGAGGGATAGGCTTCTAATTAAACACACATCTAAGGGCCCACTGTAATCCCTTCCAAAGATCTTGGAGAGGATGGATGGTATCTTTGTGCTCTCCCTCTGCTATGCTCCAGAGCACCAATGTCTCCGAGAGGGGAGCTTTTATACACATCTGGTACCATGTTTTTGCTGCTTCCACCCAGGGGATACCCCTTGATCACTTGGCTCTGGTGGCCAGGTGGGCTTGTGTTCCTAGATCCCACAGGACGGTAACAACTGGAGAGTCAGTTCTTGGCTACCACCCCCAGTGCACTGCACAGACAGTAGACAGAGATACAACCCCAGTCTTTCTGTAAATGAAGCCTACTTGCTTGTTCCAGAACTTCAATCTGAGGGGCAGACTTCAGGTTTGGCACACATCTAGAGGCTGATGGAGGTGCTCTCAGGAGACATAGGCCAGTGGACACCATCTTTGCACTCTCCCTCTGCCTCAGTACAACTTACCAGTATCTCCCAGAAAGGCACTTATACACTCATCTGGAGTCCAAATTTTTGCAGCTGTCACCTAAGGGACATTTCCAGATTGCCTGGCACCTGTGGCCAGTGGAGCTTACACCTGTGGTCCCACAGGACTATATATATTTGCATACTTTAAAAGCTGTCGCCTGAAGTTCAGGCTTCCAGTCACTCTGAATCTCAGTGCTAAGATCTTCCCTTTCAGATCACTGATAGGTCTTGGAACACCCTCAACTACTGGGAGCCACTAAAGATAAAACAGGCCTCTTAGACAATAACAAAGGTTTGAGAGGCAACTAACAGCTAGAGCAGGGTTGAATGATAAGATGTATCTCCTACACAAGGCTAACCCTTCAAGACTGGGAGAGGTGGCTGTTTCATCCGATGCATAGAAACCAACGCAGAGTCAAGCAAAACGAAGGAACAGAGGAATATATTCCACAAGATAAAACCTCAGGGAAAAACCTTAATGAAACAGAGGTTAGTAATTTCCCTGATAAAGAGTTGAAAATAATGGTCATAAACATCGGAAGAAGAATGGATGGACACAGTGAGAAATTTTAAAAAGAGGTAGAAAATATAAGAAAGTACCAGTGATAGAAGTCAAAGAGCTGAATAATATAATACTGAACTGAAAAATACACTAGAGTGGTTCAACAGCAGTCCAAATGAATCAGAAGAAACTATCAGTGAACTTGAAGACAGGGCAGTGGAAATCACCCAGTTAGAGCAGCAGAAAGAAAAAAGAATGAAAAAAAAGAAAAGTGAAGATAGTTTAAGGGACTTAAAGGACAACATCAAGCAGACTAACATTCACATAATAGGGGTACCAGAAAAGGAAAAGAGAGAGAGAGGGGCAGAAAACTTATTTGCAGAAATAATGGCTGAAAACTTCCCTAATCGGGGGAAGGAAACAGACATCCAGCTCCAGGAAGCCCAGAGACTTTCACAGAGTTGAACTCAAAGAGACCCACACCAAGACACATTATAATTAAAATGTCAAAAGTTTAAGACAGAATCTTAAAAACAGAAAGAGAAAAATACTTGTTTCATACAAGGGAATCCCAACAAGACTATCAGTAGAGTTTTCAGCAGAAACTTTACAGGCCAGAGGGAGTGGCACAACATATCAAAATGCTGAAAGAAAAAACTCCCAAACAAGAATAGTCTACACAGCAAATCTGTCATTCAGAATTGAAGGAGAGAGAGAGTTTCCAGATAAGCAAAAGCTAAAGAAATTCATTACCACTAAACTGGCCTTACAAGAAATGTTAAATGGACTTCTTTCAGCAGAAAAGAAAGGGTGCTAATTCACAACAAGAAAACCTATGAAAGTGTAAATCTCAATGGTAAAGTTAAATATATAGTAAAGTAATGAATTAGTCATTTATAAAGCTAATATGAAGGTTAAAAAACAAAAGTAGTAAAATAACTATAACTCCAATAATTAGCTAGGAATACACAAGATAAAAAAAGATGTAAAATGTGACATCAAAAATATAAAATATGGTAAGGGAGAGTAAAAATGAAAAGCCTTAGAACGTGTTCAAATTTGTTATCAACTTGAAATAGACTGTTGTAAATATAAGTTGTTACATAACATGTAAGCCTCATGGTAACCACAAAGCAAAAACCTATATTAGATACACAAAAGATAAAGAGAAAAGAATCTAACCATACAACTAAAGGAAGTCACCAAATCATAAAAGAGAGAGAGAAAGAAGAAGAAAGGAAGAGAGAGGAACTACAAAACAGCCAGAAAACAATTAACAAAATGGCAATAAGTGCACCCCTATCAATAACTGCTTTAAATATAAATAGACTAAATTCTCCAGTCAAAAGATATAGGATGGTTGAATGGATTAAGAAAAAACAAGACCCATCTATACTCTGCCTATAAGAGACTTGCTTCATATGTAAGGATACACATACTAAAAGTGCAGGGATGGAAAAAGATATTCCATACTAATGGAAACCAGAAGAAAGCTGGGATAGCTCTACTTATACCAGACAAATAGACTTTAAAACAAAGACTGTAATAAGAGACAAAGAAGGGCATTACATAATGATAAAGGGTCAATCCAATAAGAGAATATAACATTCGTACATATTTATGCACCCAACACAGGAGGACCTAAATATATAAAGCAAATATTAACAGACATAAAGAGAGAAAAAGATGGCAAAACAACAATAGTAGGGGATTTTAATACCCCACTTACATCAATGGATAGGTCACCCAGACAGAAAATCAGTAAGGAAACATTGGCCTCAAACAACATACTAGAGCAGATAGACTTAACAGATATACACAGAACATTTCACTCAAAAGCAACAGAATACACATTCTCCTCAAGTACACATGGAACACTGTCCAGGAGAGATCATCTGTTAGGCACAAAACAAGCCTTAATAAATTTAAGACAACTGATATCATATCAGACATCTTCTCCAACCACAATGGTATAAAACTCGAAATCAATTACAAGAAGAAACCTGGAAAATTCATAAATATGTGGAGAAGAAACAAGCTACTGAACAACCAACGGACCAAAGCAGAAATCGAAAGATAAATTTTAAAAAACCTTGAGATGATGGAAAATAAAAATATATCAAAGTGGGACTTCCCTGGCAGTCCAGTGGTTAAGACTTTTCCTTCCAGTGCAGGGGATGCAGGTTCAGTCCCTGGTCAGGGAGCTAGGATTCCACATGCCTTGGGGCCAAAAAGCCAAAACATAAAGCAGAAGCAATATTGTAACAAATTCAATAAAGGCTTTAAAAATGGTCCACATAAAAATATATATCAAAGCATATCAAATGCAGCAAAAGCAGTTCTAAGAGGAAAGTTCATAGTGATAAATGCCTACATCAAGAAAAATCTCAAGTAAGCAACCTAATTTTGCACTTTGAAGCACTAGAAAAACAAATGATGACCAAAGTTAGTAGAAGGAAGGTAAAAATCAGAGCAGAAATAAATGAAATAGAAACTAAAAACACAAGAGAAAAGATGAATAAAACTAACAGCTGTTCTTTAAAAAGATAAACAAAACTGACAAAGCTTTAGCTAGACTCACCAAAAGAGAGAGAGAGAGAAAGATAGGACTCAAATAAATAAAATCAGAAATTAAAGAGTAGATGTTATGAGTTATGGTCAAGACAGCAGAGCAGGAAGACCCTAAGCTCACCTCCTCTCATGGGCACACCAAAATTACAACTATATACAGAACAACTATTGTTGAGAAACACCAGAACGTACCAGAAAAGACCTGCTACAACTAAAAATATAAAGAAGGAACCACAACAACACAAGTAGGAGGGGAGGAGATGCAGTACTGTTGAGAGCCATACCACTGGGTGCGAGACACGCAAACAGGAGGAAAATTATAATTGCATAGTTTCTCACCAAGGAATGAGGAGTACAAGCTCCACATCAGGCTCCCCAGCCCAGGGTTCCTGCACCAGGAAGATAAGCCCCAAGAACACTACCACAAAGACACTGGTTCTGGCAACTGCTCTATTAGTATCCTCCCTCTAGCTTGTTAGCTGGGAGGACCCAGTCCTCCCCCCACACCAGTCTGTCTGCACCAGTACTGGGACACCTCAGACCAACACAGGACCCAGCCAACACAACAGCAGGCCAATACCAGCCCCAGGACCACCTGCCTCCAGGCCATCAGTGGGCCAACACCAGCTCCAAGATACTCTGGACTCCTCAGCCAGCCACCCTGGGACCCAGCTCCTCACCAGCAGGACAGCACAAGCTCTGGGACACCCCAGAGCCAGCTGTGTCAGGAACCAGACCCACCCATGAGCAAATCAACACTAGAAAACAATCCTATTTACAACTGCAACAAAAAAAAATTAAATATTTAGGAATAAATTTAATCAAGGAGGTGAAAGACCTGTACACTGAAAACTGTAAGACACTGATGAAAGAAAATGAAGATGATACAAAGAAATGGAAAGATATTCTATGCTCATTGACTGTAAGAATACTGTTAAAATGTCCATACTACCCAAAGCAATATACAGATTCAATGCAATCCCTATAAGAATTCCATTGACATTTTTCACAGAAATAGAATAATTCCAAAACATTTGTATGGAAACACAAAAGATCCTGAATAGCCAAAGCAATCTTGAGATAGAAGAACAAAGCTGGAGGCATCATGCGCCCTGATTTAAAACTATATTACAAAGCTATAATAATCAAAACAATATGGTACTGGTGTTAAAAACACCATAGATCAATGGAACAGAATAGAGAACCCAGAAATGAACCCACACATATATGGGCAATTAATCTATAACAAAGGAGGCAAAAAATATACAATGGGGAAAAGACAGCGTCTTCAACAAGTGGTTTTGGGAAAACTGGACAGCCACATGCAAAACAATGAAATTGGACTACTACCTTATACCATACATGAAAAGTACCTCAAAATGGATTAAAGACTTGAATGTAAGAGCTGAAATGATAAAATTTCTAGAAGAAAACATAGGTGGTAAGCTTCTTGACATCAGTCTTGGCGATGATTTTTTGGATTTGGCATCAAAAGCTAAGACAACGAAATAAAAAATAACAAGGGGGACTACATCAAATTAAAAAGCTTCTGCACAGCAAAGGAAACCATCAACAAAATGAAAAGGCAACATACTGGTGGGAGATAATAACTGCAAATTATATATCTAATAATGGGTTAATATCCAAAGTATGTAAAGAACTCACAACTCAATAGCAAAAAAAAAAAAAAAATCTGATTTTTAAAACGAGCAGAGGGCTTCCCTGGTGGCACAGTGGTTGGGAATCTGCCTGCTAATGCAGGGGACATGGGTTCGAGCCCTGGTCTGGGAGGATCCCACATGCCGCAGAGCAACTGGGCCCGTGAGCCACAACTACTGAGCCTGCGCGTCTGGAGCCTGTGCTCCGCAACAAGAGAGGCCGCGATAGTGAGAGGCCCAGGCACCGCGATGAAGAGTGGCTCCCGCTTGCCACAACTGAGGAAAGCCCTCGCACAGAAATGAAGACGCAACACAGCAAAAATAAATTAATTACTTTAAAAAAAAAACAAAAACGAGCAGAGAATCTGAATAGACATTTTTCCAAAGAAGACATACAGTTGGCCAACAGGTACAAGAAAAGGTTCTCAACATCACTAATCATCAAGGAAATATAAATCAAAACCACAATGAGATATCACCTTACACCTGCCAGAATGACTATCATCAAAAATGACAATAACAACAAGTGTTAGTGAGGATGTGGAGAAAAAGGAACCCCTGTACACTGTTTGTGGGAATTTAAATTGGTGCAGCTACTATGGAAAACAGTACGGAAGTTCCTCAAAAAATTAAAAATAGAATTACCACATGATCCAGCATTCAACTTCTGGGTATTTATTTGAAGAAAATAAAAAATACTAATTAGAAAAGCTATGCTCCTTATAGCATTATTTGCAATAGCCAAGACATGGAAACAACCTAAATGTCCATTAATGGGTGAATGGATAAAGAAAATATGGTATATATACACAATGGAATATTATTCAGCCATAAAAAAGAATGAAATTGTGTCATTTTCAACAATATGAATGTACCTTGAGGGCATTATGCTTTGTAAAATAAGTCAGAAAGAGAAAGACAAATACACTACAATTTTACTTATGTGTTGAATCCCCCACCCCCCCGAACACCCCAAAAAACTAAAAATACAACTAAACTCATAGATACAAATAATAGATTGTCAGTTGCCAGCAGCAGGGGTTCAGGGTGGGTGAAACAGGGGAAGGGATCAAAAGGTACAAATTTCCAGTTATAAAATAAATAAGTTATGGGGAGCAATGTAGAGCATGATGGCTCTATTTAATAATACTTTTCACACCTTTGAAAGATGCTAAGTGAGTAGTTCTTAAAAGTTCTCATCACAAGAAAAATAAATTTGTAACTATGTGTGGTGTTGGATATCAACTAGACTTACTGTTGTGATCACTTTGCAATATATACAAATATCGAATCATTATGTTTTACACCTAAAACTAATATACAGGGGCTTCCCTGGTGGCACAGTGGTGGAGAGCCCACCTGCCGATGCAGGGGACACGGGTTCGTGCCCCAGTCCTGGAAGATCCCACATGCCATGGAGCGGCTGGGCCCACTGAGCATGAGCATCCAGAGCCTGTGCTCCGCAACGGGAGAGGCCACAACAGTGAGAGGTCCGCGTACCGAAAAAACAAAAAACCTAATATACAGACATACCTTGTTTTATTGTATTTCATTTTATTGTGCCTCACAGATAATTGCATTTTTTTACAAACTGAAGTTTTGTGGCAGCCCTGCCTCAAACAAGTCTATTGACACCATTTTCTGAACAGCATTTGCTCACTTCATGTTTCTGTATCACATTTTGGTAATTCTTACAATAATTCTAATTTTTTTGCTATCATTATATTTGTTATGGTTATCTGTGATCAGTGATCTCTGATGTTACTATTGTAATTGCTTTGGGGTGCCACAAATCATGGCCATATAAGACAACAAACTTAATACATGTTATGTGTGTTCTGACTGCCCTATTGACTGGCCGTTCCCCCATCTCTCTCCCTCTCCTGGGGCCTCCCTATGCCCTGAGACATAACAATACTGAAATTAGGCCAATTTTTTCTTTTTTGAGAAATTAGGCCAATTTATAACTGTACAATAGCCTCTAAGTGTTCAAATAAAAGGATGAGTCACATGTCTCTCACTTTAAATCAAAAGCTAGAAATGATTAAACTTCGTAAGGAAGGCATATTGAAAGCCAAGACATGTGGGATCTTGCCGGACCGGGGCACGAACCCATGTCCCCTGCATCGGCAGGCGGACTCTCAACCACTGTGCCACCAGGGAAGCCTCAGGAAAAATTCTTCAAGAAAATTAAAAGTGTGACTTCAGTGAACACCCAAATAAGAAAGCGAAACAGCCTTATTGCTGATATGGAGCAAGTTTTAGTGGTCTGGATAGAAGATCAAACCAGCTACAACATTCCCTCAAGCCAAAGTCTAATCCAGAGCAAGGCCCTAATTCTCTTCAATTCTAAAAAAGCTTAAAGAGGTGAGAAAGCTGCAAAAGAAAAGTTTACAGATAGCAGAGGTTTGTTCATGAGGTTTAAGGAAAGAAACCATCTCCAAAACATAAAAGTATAAGGTGAAGCAACAAGTGCTGATGTAGAAGCTGCAGTGAGGTACCCAGAAGATACTTAGCTAAGATATTTAGCTAAGATAATTTATGAAGGTGGCCACACTGCGCAACAGATTTTCAATGTAGGTAGAACAAGACTTATTTTGGAAGAACATGCCATCTAGGACTTTCATAGCTACAGAGGAGAAGTCGATGCTTCAGAGCTTCGAAGGACAGGCTGACTCTCTTGTTACGGGCTAATGCAGCTGGTGACTTGAAGTTAAAGCCAATGCTCACTTACCATTCCAAAAATCCTAAGGCCCTTAAGAATTATGCTCAATCTACTCTGCCTGTGCTCTATAAATGCAACAGCAAAGCCTGGATGACAGCACATCTGTTTACAACATGGTTACTGAATATTTTAAGCTCACTGTTGAGACTCACTGCTCAGAAAAAAGATTCCTTTCAAAGTATTACTGCTCATTGACAATGTACATTTCTAATAGAAATGTACAAGATTCATGTTTTTTCATGCCTGATAACACAACATCCATTCTGCAGCTCATGGACCAAGGAGTAATTCTGACTTTTAAGTCTTATTGTTTAAGAAATACATTTCTGACTTTTAAGTCTTATTGTTTAAGAGATGCATTTTGTAAGGTTATAGCTTCCATAGATAGTGATTCCTCTGATGGATCTGGGCAAAGTAAACTGAAAACCTTCTGGAAAGGATTCACCATTCTAGACGCCATAAAGAACATTTGTGATTCATAAGAAGAGGTCAAAATATCAAGATTAACTGGAGTTTGGAGAAGCTGGTTCCCACTCTCATGGATGACTTTGAGGGGTTCAAGACTTCAGCAGAGGAAGCAACTGCAGATGTCGCAGAAATAGCAAGAGAACTAGAATTAGAAGTGGAGCCTGAAGATGTGACTGAATTGCTGCCACCTCATGATAAAGCTTTAACAAATGAGGGGTTGCTTCTTCTGGCTGAGCAAAGGAAGTGGTTGCTTGAGATGAAATCTACTGGTGAAGATGCTGTGAAGATTGTTGAAATGACAACAAGGGATGTAGAATAGGACATAAACTTAGTTGATAAAGCAGCTGCAGGGTTTGAGGGGATGGACTCCAATTCTGAAAGAAGTTCTGTTGTGGGTAAAATACCATCAAACAGCACTGCAGGCTACAATCTTTCCTGAAAGGACGAGTCAATCGATGGGGCAAACTTCATCATTATTTTAAGATGTCGCCACAGCCAACCTAACCTTCAGTAAGCACCACCTTGATCAGTCAGCAGCCATCAACATGGAGGCAAGACCCTCCCCTAGAAAAAGCTTGTGACTTGAAGACTCAGATGATGGTTAGCATTTTTTAGCAGTAAAGTATTTTTAAATTAAGGTATGTACACTGTCTTTTTTAGACATAATGCCATTGCACATTTAAGACTATTGCATAGTATACACATAACTTTTATATGCACTGGGAAATCAAAAAGTTCACGTGACTCGCTTTATTGTGATATTTACTTTATTGCAGTGGTCTGAAACCAAACCTGCAATATCTTTGAGGTCTGCTTGTAATGTGTCAATTATACCTCAATAAAAGAAAAAAATGAATGCTTAATGACAAATATAGACGTACTAGGAATTATACTTAAATGTGCCTGTAAGCCGGGGACCTCTGCCTCTGTGCTGTAAGAGAAACTTCTACCCCCAAATCACACTTACCATACTTTGTTTGTGTAGGTTTGATCGTCTGAAGTCCACTCTAACCCCTCAGTCCTATGAGGGCAACACCATGTCTGTTTTGGCCATTGCATCTCCAACACATAGGACATGTTAGAATTGATTTTTAAAAATTGAAGTACATCTATGCAATGAAATGCTGTGCAACCATTAAACAAATTATATAGGGCTATGCCTACAGTCATAGAAAGCTGTCCACAATATATTGTCTCATCAAGAAAAAAAAAAGTCAAGATACAGACAGCACACACTGTAAAAGACAGAGACTAATATATACCAATATATACAGTGGTAATCTCTGAGTGGTGGAATTTTGAAGCATTCTAACTTCTTGATAATGTCTTTATTTTCTGAAGTTTCCAATGAGAAAATGATATAGCTAAAATAATTTCAAAGCTTTTTAAATTTTAAAATAAAAATTTCCCTATTTTCTAATCACTACATTTGGCAAGATTTGGCTCAAACACCATGTACTCAGCAAAGAGAGAATTTCTCCCCTGAAGCTGAGTGTTTTGAGGCCCATGCCCAATCCAAGGGGTGAAGTTTTCTGATTTTCCATGACCTCTACTTTCTCCTCTGCCTGCCCAGTCTGTGGGGTAGAGGAACACTGGGTCACGCAGGCAGGTCAGCCCCCTGCCACTGCATCCTTGGCTTGAACCTCTCCTTCCACCACCAATACCATTTCCCGGTTCACAGTTTATTCAGTGACTATAAGTGCGTAGACCCTGAACATCTATGCTAGACCCTGGATTAGAAGGAAAGCCTGGGGGATTGGCTGGCAAAGAGTCTATGCCCTCAAGGGTATTTCAGGCTCTCTGGGAGACAAAACCCACGTGCACAAGCACACACACACACAAACAATCCCACTTCCTCGAGGCCATGGTGTTCGCACTCTTCCGGTTATTGGGAGCTACTCCTAGAAGCCAGTGTGCCAAGTGGCAGTAGACAGTGTGGACTGCTATGCCTCTTTCCAGCTTATTTCACTGCGTTTTAGTATTTCCAATGACCAAAGTACATGCTCATGGTAGAAATTCTGAAAAGTCCACAAAAACATAAAGAAACAATAAACCCATGCATGATTTTTCCATCTCAGGAATGACCACTGTTAATAGTTCAACAAGTTACTTTTAAACTTTTATTCTGCTTTTATTCTTACGTAGTTGAGATCAAACTGCATATTCAACTTTTTATGCTGTTTTTCCTGACAGTTTATGATTACTATTTACCCATGTCATTAAGCACTTCCTAAAAGCCTTTGTTTAGGGCAGCATGATGGTTCATTATTTGAGCACGTACTATTTGTCCAACACTGTACTGAGCACTGTAGCAGCTGTAAGAACTAACACTGGGGAGTGTTAGCTACTTTTCTAAGAGCTGGACAAGGGGATTATTGCATTTGATCCTTACAACTTTGAGTACTATTACTAATTCCATTGTTCAGAATTTTTTTTAAAAAAGCCTCAGGGGACGGAGCGCAGGGAGAGGACGGGGGTTGGCGGCCTGAACATAGCCTGAAGGGGTTAGTGCGCCACGGCTAGCCGGGAGGGAGTACGGGGAAAAGTCTGCACCTGCCGAAGAGGCAAGAGACTTTTTCTTCCCTCTTTGTTTCCTGGTGCGCGAGGAGAGGGGATTAAGAGCGCTGCTTAAAGGAGCTCCAGAGACGGGCGCGAGCCGCGGCTAAAAGCGCGAACCCCAGAGACGGGCGGGAGACGCTAAGGCTGCTGCTGCCGCCACCAAGGGGCCTGTGTGCGAGCACAGGTCACTCTCCACACCCCCCTTCCGGGGAGCCTGTGCAGCCTGCCACTGCCAGGTTCCCGGGATCCAGGGACAACTTCCCCGGGAGAACGCACGGCGCGCCTCAGGCTGGTGCAACGTCACGCTGGCCTCGGCCGCCGCAGGCCCGCCCCGCACTCAGTGCCCCTCCCCCCCCCCCACCCCCGGCCTGAGTGCGCCAGAGCCCCCGAATCAGCGGCTCCTTTAACCCCGTCCTGTCTGAGCAAAAAACAGACGCCCTCCAGCGACCTACACGCAGAGGCGGGGCCAAATCCAAAGCTGAGCCCCTGGGAGCTGTGAGAACAAAGACGAGAAAGGGAAATCTCTCCCAGCAGCCTCAGGAGCAGCGGATTAAATCTCCACAATCAACTTGATGTACCTGCATCTGTGGAATACCTGAATAGACAAGGAATGATCCCAAATTGAGGAGGTGGACTTTAGGAGCAAGATCTATGATTTTTTTCCCTTTTCCTCTTTTTGTGAATGTGTATGTGTATGCTTGTGTGAGATCTTGTCTGTATAGTCTTGCTTCCACCATTTGTCCTAGGGTTCTATCCGTCCATGGTTTTTAAAAAAATTTTTCTTAATAATTAATTTTAATAACTTTATTATACTTTACCTTCGTTCTTTTTTTCTTTCCTTCCTTCCTTCCCTCCTTTAGACAACGAATCACCCCAAATTGAGGAGGTGGTCTCTGACAGCAAGATTTATGATTTTTCCCCTTTACCTCTTTTTGTGAGGGTGTGTGTGTATGCTTCTGTGTAAGGTTTTGTCTGTATAGCTTTGCTTCCAATATTTGTCCTAAGGTTCTATCCGTCCCTTTTTTTTTTCTAAATAAGTATTTTTTAATTCAATAACTTTATTATACTTTATTTTATTTTTACTGTATCTTCTTTCTTTCTGTCTTTTTTCCTTCTTTCCCTCCTTTCTTCCTTCCACCCTCCCTCCCTCCTTTCTTTCCTTCTTGCCTTCTTTCCTTCTTTCTTTCTTTCTTTCTTTCTTCCTTCCTTCCTTCCGTCCTTTCCTTCTTTCTTTCCTCATACTTCTACTAATTCTCTCTACTTTTTCTCCCTTTTATTCTGAGCCGTGTGGATGAAAGGCTCTTGGTGCTGCAGCCAGGAGTCAGAGCTCTGCCTCTGAGGTAGGAGAGCCCACTTCAGGACACTGGTCAACAAGAGACCTCCCAGCTCCACATAATATCAAATGGCGAAAATCTCCCAGAGACCTCCATCTTAACACCAGCACCCAGCTTCACTCAACGACCAGCAAGCTACAGTGCTGGACAACCTATGCCAAACAACTAGCAAAACAGGAACACAACCCCACCCATTAGCAGAGAGGCTGCCTAAAATCATAATAAGGCCACAGACACCCCAAAACACACCACCAGACGTGAACCTGCCCACTAGAGAGACAAGATCCAGCCTCATCCACCACAACACAGGCACTAGTCCCCTCCACCAGGAAGCCTACACAACCCACTGAACCAACCTTAGCCACTGGAGACAGACATCAAAAACAGCAGGAACTACGAACCTGCAGCCTGCAAAAAGGAGACCCCATACACAGTAAGATAAGCAAAATGAGAAGACAGAAAAACACACAGCAGATAAAGGAGCAAGATAAAAATGCACCAGACCTAACAAATGAAGAGGAAATAGGCAGCTTACCTGAAAAAGAATTCAGAATAATGATAGTAAGGATGATCCGAAATCTTGGAAATAGAATGGACAAAATGCAAGAAACAGTTAACAAGGACCTAGAAGAAATAAAGATGAAACAAGCAACGATGAACAACACAATAAATGAAATTAAAAGTACTCTAGATGGGATCAATAGCAGAATAACTGAGGCAGAAGAACGGATAAGTGACCTGGAAGATAAAATAGTGGAAATAACTACTGCAGAGCAGAATAAAGAAAAAAGAATGAAAAGAACTGAGGACAGTCTCAGAGACCTCTGGGACAACATTAAATGTACCAACATTCGAATTATAGGGGTTCCAGAAGAAGAAGAGAAAAAGAAAGGGACTGAGAAAATATTTGAAGAGATTATAGTTGAAAACTTCCCTAATATGGGAAAGGAAATAGTTAGTCAAGTCCAGGAAGCACAGAGAGTCCCATACAGGATAAATCCAAGGAGAAATACGCCAAGACACATATTAATCAAACTGTCAAAAATTAAATACAAAGAAAGCATATTAAAAGCAGCAAGGGAAAAACAACAAATAACACACAAGGGGAATCCCCATAAGGTTAACAGCTGATCTCTCAGCAGAAACCCTACAAGCCAGAAGGGAGGGGCAGGACATACTGAAAGTGATGAAGGAGAAAAACCTGCAACCAAGACTACTCTACCCAGCAAGGATCTCATTCAGATTTGATGGAGAAATTAAAACCTTTACAGACAAGCAAAAGCTGAGAGAGTTCAGCACCACCAAACCAGCCTTACAACAAATGCTAAAGGAACTTCTCTAGACAAGAAACACAAGAGAAGGAAAAGGCCTATAACGAACTCAAAACAATTTAGAAAATGGGAATAGGAACATACATATCGATAATTACCTTAAATGTAAATGAGCTAAATGCTCCCACCAAAAGACACAGATTGGCTGAATGGACACAAAAACAAGACCCTTATATATGCTGTCTACAAGAGACCCACTTCAGACCTAGAGACACATACAGACGGAAAGTAAGGGGATGGAAAAAGATATTCCATGCAAATGGAAACCAAAAGAAAGCTGGAGTAGCAATTCTCATATCAGACAAAATAGACTTTAAAATAAGGACTATTAAAAGAGACAAAGAAGGACACTACATAATGATCAAGGGATCGATCCAAGAAGAAGATATAACAATTGTAAATATTTATGCACCCAACATAGGAGCACCTCAATACATAAGGCAAATACTAACAGCCATAAAAGGGGAAATCGACAGTAACACATTCATAGTAGGGGACTTTAACACCCCACTTTCACCCATGGACAGATCATCCAAAATGAAAATAAATAAGGAAACACAAGCTTTAAATGATACATGAAACAAGATGGACTTAATTGATATTTATAGGACATTCCATCCAAAAACAACAGAATACACATTTCTCTCAAGTGCTCATGGAACATTCTCCAGGATAGATCATATCTTGGGTCACAAATCAAGCCTTGGTAAATTTAAGAAAATTGAAATTGTATCAAGTATCTTTTCTGACCACAACACCATGAGACTAGATATCAATTACAGGAAAAGATGTGTAAAAAATACAAACACATGGAGGCTAAACAATACACTACTTAATAATGAAGTGATCACTGAAGAAATCAAAGAGGAAATAAAAAAATACCTAGAAACAAATGACAATGGAGACACAACGACCCAAAACCTATGGGATGCAGTAAAAGCAGTTCTAAGGGGGAAGTTTATAGCAATACAAGCCCACCTTAAGAAGCAGGAAACATCTCAAATAAACAACCTAACCTTGCACCTAAAGCAATTAGAGAAAGAAGAACAAAAAAACCCCAAAGCTAGCAGAAGGAAAGAAATCATAAAAATCAGATCAGAAATAAAAGAAAAAGAAATGAAGGAAACAATAGCAAAGATCAATAAAACTAAAAGCTGGTTCTTTGAGAAGATAAACAAAATAGATAAACCACTAGCCAGACTCATCAAGAAAAAAAGGGAGAAGACTCAAATCAATAGAATTAGAAATGAAAAAGAAGTAACAACTGACACTGCAGAAATACAAAAGATCATGAGAGATTACTACAAGCAACTCTATGCCAATAAAATGGACAATCTGGAAGAAATGGACAAATTCTTAGAAATGCACAACCTGCCAAGACTGAATCAGGAAGAAATAGAAAATATGAACAGACCAATCACAAGCACTGAAATTGAAACTGTGATTAAAAATCTTCCAACAAACAAGAGCCCAGAACCAGATGGCTTCACAGGCGAATTCTATCAAACATTTAGAGAAGAGCTAACACCTATCCTTCTCAAACTCTTCCAAAATATAGCAGACGGAGGAACACTCCCAAATTCCTTCTACAAAGCCACCATCACCTTGATACCAAAACCAGACAAGGATGTCACAAAGAAAGAAAACTACAGGCCAATACACTGATGAACACAGATGCAAAAATCCTCAACAAAATACTAGCAAACAGAATCCAACAGCACATTAAAAGGATCATACACCATGATCAAGTGGGGTTTATTCCAGGAATGCAAGGATTCTTCAATATATGCAAATCTATCAATGTGATAAACCATATTAACAAATTGAAGGAGAAAAACATATGATCATCTCAATAGATGCAGAGAAAGCTTTTGACAAAATTCAACACCCATTTATGATAAAAACCCTGCAGAAAGTAGGCATAGAGGGAACTTTCCTCAACACAATAAAGGCCATATATGACAAGCCCACAGCAAACATCAACCTCAATGGTGAAAAACTGAAAGCATTTCCACTAAGATCAGGAACAAGACAAGGTTGCCCACTCTCACCACTGTTATTCAACATAGTTTTGGAAGTTTTAGCCACAGCAATCAGAGAAGAAAAAGAAATAAAAGGAATCCAAATCGGAAAAGAAGAAGTAAAACTGTCACTGTTTGCAGATGACATGATACTATACATAGAGAATCCTAAAGATGCTACCAGAAAACTACTAGAGCTAATCAATGAATTTGGTAAAGTAGCAGGATACAAAATTAATGCACAGAAATCTCCGGCATTCCTATATACTAATGATGAAAAATCTGAAAGTGAAATCAAGAAAACACTCCCATTTACCATTGCAACAAAAAGAATAAAATATCTAGGAATAAACCTACCTAAGGAGACAAAAGACCTGTATGCAGAAAATTATAAGACACTCATGAAAGAAATTAAAGATGATACAAATAGATGGAGAGATATACCATGTTCTTGGATTGGAAGAATCAACATTGTGAAAATGACTCTACTACCCAAAGCAATCTATAGATTCAATGCAATCCCTATGAAACTATCACTGGCATTTTTCACAGAACTAGAACAAAAAATTTCACAATTTGTATGGAAACACAAAAGACCCCGAATAGCCAAAGCAATCTTGAGAACGAAAAAAGGAGCTGGAGGAATCAGGCTCCCTGACTTCAGACTATACTACAAAGCTACAGTAATCAAGACAGTATGGTACTGGCACAAAAACAGACATATAGATCAATGGAACAGGATAGAAAACCCAGAGATAAACCCACGCACATATGGACACCTTATCTTTGATAAAGATGGCAGCAATGTACAGTGGAGAAAGGACAGCCTCTTCAATAAGTGGTGCTGGGAAAACTGGACAGCTACATGTAAAAGTATGAGATTAGATCACTCCCTAACACCATACACAAAAATAAGCTCAAAATGGATTAAAGACCTAAATGTAAGGCCAGAAACTATCAAACTCTTAGAGGAAAACATAGGCAGAACACTCTATGACATAAATCACAGCAAGAGCCTTTCTGACCCACCTCCTAGATTAATGGAAATAAAAACAAAAATAAACAAATGGGACCTAATGAAACTTAAAAGCTTTCGCACAGCAAAGGAAACCATAAACAAGACCAAAAGACAACCCTGAGAATGGGAGAAAATATTTGCAAATGAAGCAACTGACAAAGGATTAATCTCCAAAATTTACAAGCAGCTCATGCAGCTCAATAACAAAAAAACAAACAACCCAATCCAAAAATGGGCAGAAGACCTAAATAGACATTTTGCCAAAGAAGATATACAGACTGCCAACAAACACATGAAAGAATGCTCAACATCATTAATCATTAGAGAAATGCAAATCAAAACGACAATGAGATATCATCTCACACCAGTCAGAATGGCCATCATCAAAAAATCTAGAAACAATAAATGCTAGAGAGGGTGTGGAGAAAAGGGAACACTCTTGCACTGCTGGTGGGAATGTGAATTGGTTCAGCCACTATGGAGAACAGTATGGAGGTTCCTTAAAAAACTACAAATAGAACTACCATATGACCCAGCAATCCCATTACTGGGCATATGCCCTGAGAAAACCAAAATTCAAAAAGAGTCATGTACCAAAATGTTCATTGCAGCTCTATTTACAATAGCCTGGAGATGGAAACAACCTAAGTGCCCATCATCGGATGAATGGATAAAGAAGATGTGGCACATATATACAATGGAATATTACTCAGCCATAAAAAGAAAGGAAATTGAGCTATTTGTAATGAGGTGGATAGACCTAGAGTCTGTCATACAGAGTGAAGTAAGTCAGAGAGAAAAAGACAAATACCGTATGCTAACACATATATATGGAATTTAAGGAAAAAAATGTCATGAAGAACCTAGGGGTAAGACAGGAATAAAGTCGCAGACCTACTGGAGAACGGACTTGAGGTTATGGGGAGGGGGAAGGGTGAGCTGTGACAAAGCGAGAGAGAGGCATGGACATATATACACTAACAAACGTAAGGTAGATAGTTAGTGGGAAGCAGCCGCATGGCACAGGGATATTGGCTCGGTGCTTTGTGACAGCCTGGAGGGGTGGGATAGGGAGGGTGGGAGGGAGGGAGACGCAAGAGGGAAGACATATGGGAACATATGTGTATGTATAACTGATTCACTTTGTTATAAAGCAGAAACTAACACACCATTGAAAAGCAATTATACCCCAATAAAGATGTTAAAAAAAAAAAAAAAAGCCTCAGTTACAGAAATGTAAAGCATTTGCCCAAAGTCACAGAGGTGGTAAAAGATAGAACTAGGATATGAACCGATAACACATGACTTCAAATCCTACCCAACTTCACTACTGTCTTATGTCGCCTCCCACTTCCCCCAAATGGATAGGAGTGGCTGATAGTAAGCTCTGTGCCAGACACCAGCGTTGATTAATTACATGCAGTAATTTATCTAATTCCCACCATGGTTCCATGATTGTCATCTTTTTACAGATGAGAAAGCTGAGACCTAGAGAGGGTAGGCAATGTGCTTAAAATCACACAGGTAGGGAGTGGTGGTCTTGGGTTTGAGCCCAGCTCTCTGACTCTAGCCCCCAACTTGACTGCTCTTCTCTACTGGAACATAAAACACAGTCTCATTGCCACATCCAATGTCGTGAAGTTTTTTCCTCTGCTTTCTTCTAAGAGTTTTATAGTCTTAGCTTTAATGTTTTGATCCACTTTGAGTTAATTTTTGTGTATGGTGGGAGGTAAGGGTCCAGCTTCATTCTTTTGCATGTGGATATCCAGGTTCTCCGGTCCATTTGTTGAGAAGACTGCCCTTTCTCCACCGAATGGTCTTGACACCCTTGTTGAAAATCATTTGACTATATATGTGAGGGTTCATTTCTGGGCTCTCTATTCTATTTCATTTGTCTATACTTTTGTCTTTATGCCAGTACCATGTTGTTTTGATTAATTTAGGTTTGTATTAAGTTTTGAAATCAGGAAGTATAAGACCTCCAACTTTATTCTTTTTGTCCCCAAGATTTCTGGGGGCTATTTGGTATCCCCTGAGATTCCATATGAATTTTAGGATAGATTTTTCTATTTCTGCAAAAAAAAAAAAAAAAAAAGGAATTGGGATTTTGAAACCGTCCACAACAAAAACATGTAAATCAATAACTGTAGTAAAACGCTGTGAGTGTTGGGAACCACTAATCTTCCCCACTAAACTGTGAGCATTTCAAGGGTAATCATTTCATATGTATCCTCCTCAGCATATATTACTGAATCATGTGCTGGGCAGCACTCGATGCCTCTGAATGAATCAGGATTACAGAGCATCAAATACTTATTTCCTTGTCTGACAAAAAATCAAGATATTTTAAGAACTGAACAGAACAAACTGCAAATAAACAGATATCTTCTTTATGATCAGACTTCAAATTTCTACGTAAAGTAAAACAAAATTGAGCGCTGGCTGGCACAAACACGTCATAATTTCCATGATTATATAAGAGCTTCGAGGGGTGCGAAGTAAAGTGTATGGGGCATTTTTCTATAGTTTAAAACAAGTAGAACCTCTCCCCACCCCCGAGCCAGCTGCAGTTTAATAAAACCTAAAGGTGATATATAGAGATATCTATATCTATCTATCTCTCCTGACCATCAAGGGTAAGTGGTTTATTATTTCAGAGACTATTATTACTGGCTGCATGCTCATTGTAGATGCTCAGGATTGGATGTGGTTTATTCTGTTTATAGCATTAGTACTGTTTTTTAAGTTTAAATAAACTAAACAGATTGAAGAATTGAAGTTTGCATAGTAATGTTGTTATATAATATAAAAGGTATGAAACATAAACTTCTTCCTTCCTTCTGTGGAGTCTAATGAAACTGCCAGTTATTTATTTTAGCACAAGAAACTCTTGGCCTGCAGAGCACAGGAAAGACAGAAGAAACGCTTGCTTTGATGCTTCTAGAATTAACCCAAGAGGCCTTGTAAACCAAGATAGCAAAACTGCCCTTACACTGCCAGACCAGGCACTGTCTCCTCTGTGCCCCCTTTTCTTAGCAAACAAAATTCCAAGAGCTCATGAAGAAATAGTCCAGCAGTGGTGATGTGTGGGGAGAGAATTCACTTTTATCTAGGCCAGGAGGGCTCCAACTTTTATGGAACACAGACCTCTTTGAAATCTGATGAAACATTTGAACTGTGATTCCCCCACCCAAACCCAAATGTAAACATACTTGCAAAATTTTACATATGATTTCAGGGGGTTCACAGACTAGAACTTCTGGTCTACTGAATGCCAACTTTGTATTACATACTGTGCTAGGTGAATTAATACAACGTCATATACATTAATCTGGCAAGTGATGATGTTTGGGTCCAAGGGTTAAAGGGAAGTGTTACAGAGTAACAACTTTGCTGGTTTATTTTAATTGATTTGCCAGGAAAAGAGCTCCAGAGGTTGAAGAGCTGGGCATAGTAAAAAGACCTGCTAAGTCACTGTCTGGTAAAGAAGGTGGACTTGTCCAATGAGAGGTCTGGCCTTTGCCCTCAGGCCCTGGGAGGGAATCAGTGTCGTACCTGATAGGAGGGTCTTTGCTTAGGGAGAAATAGGGCCACACCAGATGTTAGGGTAGGGCCAGCCATATACAATAGTCTGAGGTGGGACCTGGCCACCTGAAAGAGACGAAACACGTACTTTTGAGTGAAGGCTTTAGATCATGCAGTTGACCTGGAGACTGAGATCAATGACCTGGGCAATCAATCAATCATATCTACGTAATGAAGCCCCAGTGAAAGCGCTGGACACTGAAGTTTAGGTGAACCTCCCTTGTTGGCAATATTCCATGTATACTGTCACATGTTGATGCCCAAGGGTAACACGTCCTTGAGGATGATGGAAGCTCTGTGTTTGGACGTTCCCAGACTCTGCTCTATGCACCTCTTCCTTTGACTAATTCTGGTCTGTATCCTTTGCCCATAATAAACCACAGCTGTGAGTATAATACCTTTCAGTGAGTTCCAGGAGTTCTTCTATCAAATTATCAAACTTGAAGGTGATTGAAGGACGTGCCCCCCAAACTTGCTGTTGGTGTCAGAAGTGAGACTGTGCCCTCCAACTTTGTTGTTAGATCGTAACTCCTTGCAGGGTCTTGGGCAGACTTGGCAGTCTGGAGGACTGCGCCCCAATCTCACCATTTGGCTAACTCTGTGTAGCCACTTTCAAGCAGCGCTCAATCAGCTCCCCCAGGGTCTGCTGGTAAGTTGTCAGAGGATTTCTAGACCCTCTGTCCTGGGGCAAGCCTAGCCGTGGGAAGCCCCCTGACTCCTGATGTGGAGCAGTGGGGAGGGACCCATGAACACTCAAATCAAGGTAAGTCAATACCTTAGTTAACTTTTCTCATGGTAGAGTCACTCTTTTAACCTCTCACACCCAAGTTCACCCCAACAAGACTGGAAGGAAACTTAGCAAAAATGGACTCTCGGGTGCAGCAGAGACCTCAGTTTTGCTCTCTAGAACTGCTTACAACAGTCTCTGTTTCTAAGACCAAGGAAATACCTTCCTAGGTAGGCACCATAAGTACCAACAACTGATCCATACAGAGGTTTCCCCAAAAACATTTGGTCCTGAGCTTATACTGACTTGAGATCTTAAAAGAGCACATGACATTCACGACTAAACGGAGCTGGCTTTTTTTAATAGGTACGTCCATGTTTATTACCTATTGAAGAAGAAACCCAGGAGACAAACATTTAGTCAACAAGATAAGCAAATGAAATAAGCTAGAAAGATGCCTTAGAATGGTGGAGAGGCAGGTAATCGTCCAACTATTTCCAACCCTTTTCTTTCATCCCTTCTCCCAAACTAGCATGAGACTCAAACCTAGAGATTAAGTGGAAATCAATACCACTCTGCTCCCAAAGTGCGCTGAGGAATCACAGATTCATTAATAAACGTGCACCGAATACTTTATGGGCTTGAAGTACTTTGTTAGGTGTTCTGAGGTGGGTGGGAGCTTTGGTTCAAGACTTTTTAAGATAAGACCCTGCTCCAAAGGACTCACAGCCCAGTAAGAGAAATGGAACACATGCACCTAACATAAGAATATAAGAAAAGCAGGGTTCAAAAGAGACCATGTGGAATATAATAAAAATAAATAACGACTTCATGGTAATTCAAGAGAGGGATATTTTGGGGGTAAACAGAAGAAGTACCAGATTTTACATGGAGGAATTAGTGTTTTAGGTCACCTAAATAAAACTGTGGTCATTACAAAGAAATACCATTAACTAGAGACTTAGAATATTAGTACTCTGGAAAGATAAAAAGCAAAAAAAAAATGAAGGAAATAATTTTATACCAGAGTTTCCCTAAGACAATTGAGACAAAAAATCAGAAAGGGTTAGCTGTCCTAACCCAAGGGGCTAGATCTTCTCATCCTGGGTCTCCTCAGAAAGCAGTTACAGCAGGACCGGAATGATGCAGGGGCTTGGACAAGATCCTATAGGGAGTAAGTGGCTGACCGGTGACTCTAACTCAGGCCTGTTTGGTGTTAAAGCACGCAGCAAGTCCAAAGGGCAACGTGCCACAGCTTGGGGGCAATGGCAGGGCTCAGCATCAGGAGGGACGAGGGGTGAGAGCCTTGAGGGGAAATGAGCGCATCAGCGGAGGAGCCCCAGAGGCGGCAGCAGCAAAGGTAGACCCGGCACTGGGGTTTCAAACAAACCACCGCTTCTTGGCAGGATGCGAGGACACGGCTGAGGGTGGGACTGGGGTAGGGTTGCCTCTGGGAGAGATGGAATGCTGGTCCAGACGAAGAGAGGTAAAGCCTAGGTTTTATGGATGTGTGAAATGTTTCCTGTGTTTTCCTTTGATCCCGCCGCCCCACCAAGGCAAGGGGACCAGCAGGGGCTCCCCCTCTGTACTCTCGCTGCTACCTGAAAGGAAGTTGTATTTTCTGGACTTGTACTAGTGAAAACACAATTTACAAATTCTGTCCCTGATACCCACCTAGACCAGTTACTGGCTTAAATACTGAAGCTCTAACTCTTTAAAAGAATAGAGAAATAAACCTGCCTTATTTCTCTCCTTATCTGCAGCCTTCACTTCTCCCACAAAGAGCCGGGGAGCTGACTAGAGCACTCCGAAGAATTCTAGAAACTACCAAGGGAAACAGCAGCATCTCACCTCCAGACTCGAGGGCGCACTGCCCAACTTTTGTGCTTCGGCCACTCTTTCTTCTGAAATAATTCAGGAAAAAGCTACAGACACATGCAACAGGAAAGCAATACGAGCTGAACTCTGAGCTTCTGAGATTCTACGAAGGCGCAATTAGGATCAGATAGTAAGGTGGAAAGGAAGGTACTCAGAGAAATCAACCCAAGCTCAACAGGAAGAATGAATTTGCCGGGAAAAAGAGGGAAGCAGTGTAGGAACAGATTTGCGTTCTGAGAGACCACTGTTTCCCCTCATTCTCTGTAGCCTCCGTTTTCCTGACTGTAAATGGGGATAAAAGTACCTGCCTGAGGGGAGACTATTTTGGACAAAGAGGTTTAACAACCAAATGATAATGTGTGACCTTGTTTGGCCCCGGGGGTGAACAAACTAATTTTAAAAGATACTTCCAAGACAATAAAAAAAAAAAAAATCAAGATGGACTAGGTCTTAGATGATAGCAAAGAATTACGATGTTTATGTTCTGAAGAACACGTCTATATTTTTTCGAGGTACACAGATGTAGAGGTAACATGATATGAGTTCTGGAATTTGCTTTGACATCCTTAGTAACAAGGAAGGGAGAGGAGGAGGGAGTTCGAATTTTCAAAGGCTTCTTTCCATCTCCACCCAGCTGTAAACAGCCAATTCATCCCAAGCTGCCTCCTCGAAAACGTACGGCCACATTGAACACCCAAACCTTCCTAAAATATTCTCCAACATGAGCCACACGAGATGCTGGCTCCTAGCAGGGGCTACCTGCAGGAATTACATATTCTCAAATCAATCGCTTGACGTTTTTACAGGCATCACAAAATCTACACCTTTGCTCCAGCCTAAGTCAACAACAAAAGCATCGGCCACGGCTGCCTATATTACAGGATCCGTGTAAATCAGCAGTTGCCTTTAGGCTCCAGGGGCCTCCAAATTTGACCAGCTGCTCAAAACAGTAAAATCTCATTAGCTCAATGTCCAGCCACTCAACAGTGAGGCTGACTTCAAAGTCACACTCTGCCACCAAAGAGAGAATAACCAGAAAACTTCTGTATTTATAAGTTACTTAACAAGCTGAGAACTTGATTTTTTCTCAATAGGAAAAAAGGGATTGTGTGCTATTTAAGGGTTTTGTTTTGTTTTTTTCCTTTTTAACTACTTCTCCCCTTCCTTTTATGAGGAGAAACTTTTTTCCTGGTGGAAAAGAATTGATAGGACTCTACTTCCTTATGATCAAGATGGGAAATTAGATATTAAAAGGCATTTGCACAAGCTTGACGTTGACTGTTTTGATCCACTGAAAAATTCCAATTAGTGATCATTTTTGACTTGGGCATCAGGCTGGGAAAAGATGGCATTAACTCTTCTCTCTGCTGAATAATGTTATGGAAGGAGGGGTCGCGTTTATTGGTATTTATGTCAAATTCATTCTATACCAGCCATCTTTCTTAAACACATCATCAGCACTGAAATAGCTGGTTGGCAAGTATATGGGACATGAATGCTGTCCCAATATCTATCAGATGGTGAAAAAAGAGGAAAAAACTGCGAGCGTGTGTGCGTCCATTAATTTTTATTTTTCTTGTTTTGGGCCGGGAGATGGGGATACTGAGAGAAGCTATTTACAAAGCCCAGTTGCTCTCTGATCCTTTGCTGCTCCAGGCGATATCTGCCACTCATGTTGTCAGTGAGCACCAGATGTTTTCATCACTTTGTTAGTGGTCTACAGATAGCCAGAGTCTGATGACCATGCATGTGCTTATTGGTTTGATGCAGGGTTTATGGAGGGCATGGTGGTGAGCAAGGGCACTGGGAGAAGGTGGGCGGCGGAAGCTGGTGAGCTTGACTGTATCCTACCTACCTTTGGCCAGGGATAAGCTTTTGCATGGAGCACGTCTGTCAGGACGGCAAAAGCCCACTGATGGGAAACAAGCTCTCAGGACCAAGACTTGCTAAGAGTGGTCCAGCTGGCACATTGAAGGATGGAAGCCCACACCTGCCTGGACCAAGAAATCCTTCCCCGGAAAAAATGCTGCCACGTGCACAGCCTGTGCTTGTGTCTTACCTCTTTCACACTTTATTTTTATCATCATAATCCATTCCGCCTCTTCCAGAAGCTATTCTGCAAGATCTCAGCTTTTAAGTCGAAGAGAATAAAAGAGATATTGGTCATCATGTCACTGTCATTTTTTTTTTTTTTTAAAAACCAGTCTCCAATTATTTTCACGGTAGCTTTTGAAAAGGAGGCCGAGTGACACTAACATGTTTCTATTCAAATTGAACACTGCTTCACTATTGCATGATCTCACTACACGAAGTTTCAGGACAGCACTAGTTTGTTTTGTTTTTTTTAACTTCTACAAGCACACCTTGTCATACTGTGCTTTGCTTTACTGCGCTTCGCAGAGACTGCATTTGTTACAAATTGAGGATTTGTGGCCACCCTGCAGCAAGCACTATTGGCACTATTTTACCGACAGCATTTGATCACTTCATGTCTCCGTCACATTTTGGCAATTCTTGCAATATTTCAAAGCTTTTTATTACGGTTATATTTGTTAGGGTGATCTGTGATTAATGATCTTTCATGTCACTATTGCAAAGAGATTATGACTCGCTGAAGGCTCAGATGATGGTTAGCAGTAGAGCATTTTTTGAATTAAGACATACACATTTTTTAGATATAATGCTATTGCACACTTAATACAGTATAGCATACATATAGCTTTTACACGCACTAGGAAATTTAAAAATTCGTGACTCGCTTTACTGTGCTATTTGCTTTATTGCAGTGGTCTGGAACCAAACCCACACTGTGTCTCAGGGCTGTCTGTGTATCATTAGTGTAAGAATAGTGCTGTCACATAGCGGGTGCTCCAAAGATGTTTGTTAGATGAATGGATAAAGGGAAATCAGTCCTTTTTACCTGTTGTGTGGTGGCAACAGAAAAGCTATCTCCCATTAGGTTCACAGGGTTATGCGGCTGAGAATGAATTTCACTCCCTCAGACTTTTCTTCTTTCCTTTGCATCATGTTTCTCTCATGTCATAAATTTCCTGTGTTTTCCAAAGATGCCACTAATTTGTTTGTCACATGGATGGCAAACACACTTGCCAAAAAGGAGTAAGCAGGAATCCTGCCGTGCATGTTTTGTATTCTTTAAAAGCAACACCAAACCAACCACGGAAAACCACTAAGAATTAAACCGACAACTTCTGTGGAACAATCAGCCCTTGCTGGCAAATCTTCCAAATCACCGGAATGGTTTTAGAAACCGGACCAGAGACAACACGAACGTACAAAACCCTGCCAGATTCTCACACAAGGTTTTAACATCACCCTCCATATTTGGGGGCAGATGAAAGGGTAATTGGAGGCCTGTGGAAAATATGAGTTTTTCTTTGCTTCTCATATATCCCTTCACATTCTAGAAGGGAAGGAAACGACTTATGTAATGTTACGATAGTATGAAATGACTATTGTCTCCATGCTTGTGCTACCCACCTCAGGCAGGTTGGGCTGTGGATTCTGGCTTTCCCGTGGAGGGAACCACACAAGTCAGAAGTGTGTCTCAGGCTTCTCCCAATGTGAATCAAAGAACAGCACCAAACACAAAGAGTTCCAAAAATCGGAGGTTCTGCTCTTCTAGCCCAGTGATGTGCTTAACAGGAAAGAGGAAATGAAAGTAAATGAAAACAGGTTTCCAGAAACATGGTCGTTACCGGCCAAATCAAAGTCCAAAAAAATGTTAACAGCCCGTGATTATATCCTTGGTAAACGATGATCCAAAACATGCTCCATCAGGAAAAAGACAGTTGAGTCCAAGATATTCCTTGAAAGGGAATCCCAGTAGTATAGGAACGAAGTAGCTCCAACTGTCCTCCCGGCGGGGAAATGCAGCCCATCTTCTCCCCAGTCTGGTCCGCGAGTCCACCCGGCCAAAACCCCATTACAAAGCCGCCTCCCCCCCAGCCTGGTAAGATGAGAAGAGCCCAGCAGAACAGGCGGCCACAGCTCTATGTTCCAAATGTGTCCTGCATCCATCGAAGGAAAATGAAACAGTTGGTTCCTAAGCTTTATGTAACCATGCTTGCAGACCTGGAAGGAGCTCCAAAAAATGAATGGACACTTTTTCCTCACATGCTTATTCTATTATAGCTAATGTTATGTCATCATGCATACACTTAGGCTCCAGCATGTATTTGTACACCTGGATCCTGCCGGGTATTTCCCAGCAATTAACATCGTTCCTTATGCCTATTTTTATCTGCACGTCTCAGCTTTTCTGCTTCATAGATACAGTTTTGTGATTTCGACTGTGCCTCATATCTTTTCGTGTTATTTACAAGTTCTCCTCCAAATTTACTTGGATCCAGATTGACTCATGTAGCACCAAAGACTTACCCTTAGAAAGTTAAAAGTAGCCCTAGTTTACTCACCAAATACTGATTTTGAACAGGAAAGCATATAGGGCATAAGCTTTTCTCTTTTAAGTTTGTCATATCAAAAAAAGAATAGGGGGCTTCCCTGGTGGCGCAGTGGTTGAGAGTCCGCCTGCCGATGCAGGGGACACGGGTTCGTGCCCCAGTCTGGGAAGATCCCACATGCCACGGAACGGCTGGGCCCGTGAGCCATGGCCGCTGAGCCTGCGCGTCCGGAGCCTGTGCTCCGCAACGGGAGAGGCCACAACAGTGAGAGGCCCGCGTACCGCCAAAAAAAAAAAAAAAAAAAAAAGAATAGGAATCACACACACACACAAAATATGGGTTGATATTTGAGCTTTGAATGAGTTGGGAATCCCATCATTTGTTGTTCAGTTTATCTGCTGAAGTGAATTATAAGAACAAAAATCCATTTTAATCGGTTGTACTGCCTTAAAATTCTCATTAATCTAGTCAAAAACTCCCTATAGATCATCCATATGTAGACTTCTTCCCTTTTGTCCTTCCTCCTTCCCTCTCTTCTTCACTCTCTCCCTCCCTGTCTACACTGGACCAGCTACTAGAGATATTTATTGAACAAAGATTTTTTTATTTAAGTATAGTTGACTTACAATGTTGTGTTAGTTTCAGGTGTGCAGTAAAGTAATTCAGTTATATATATTTCATATTCTTTCCCATTATGGTTTATTACGGGATATCAATTACTGTTCCATGGGCTATACAGTAGGTCCTTGTTGTTCATCTATTTTGTATATAGTAGTTTGTATCTGCTGATCCCAAGATCCTAATTCATCCCTGCCCACCCCCTTTCCTTTTTGGTAACCATAAGTTTGTTTTCTCTGTTCCTGTTTTGCAGATAAGTTCATTTGTATCATATTTCAGATTCTACATATAAGCGATATCATATGGTATTTGTCTTTCTCTGTCTGACTTACTTCACTTAGTATGATAATCTTTAGGTCCAGCCACGTTGCTGCAAACGGCATTGTTTCATTATTTTTATGGCAGAGTAGTATCCCCGTGTATATATGTACCACATCTTTATCCATTCATTTGTTGATGGACATTTAGGTTGTTTCCATGTCTTGGCTATTGTGAACAGTGCTGCTATGAACATAGGGGTGCGTGTATCTTTTCGGATTAGCGTTTTCATCTTTTCTGGATGTATGCCCAGGAGTGGGATGGCCAGATCATGTGGCAACTCTATTTTTAGTTTTCTGAGGAACCTCCATACTGTTTTCCATAGTGGCTGCACAAATTTACATTCCTATCAACAGTGTAGGAGATGAACAAAGATTTATATCGCTCTGTTTTAAAGTATAACATCTCTTATGTTATTGGCCAAGTTTTGACTTGTTCTTTCTTTTAAATTTATTCATTTATTTTTGGGTGTGTTGGGTCTTCGTTTCTGTGCGAGGGTTTTCTCTAGTTGCGGCGAGTGGGGGCCACTCTTCATCACGGTGCATGAGCGTCTCACTGTTGCGGACTCTCTTGTTGCAGACCACAGGCTCCAGACGCGCAGGCTCAGTAGTTGTGGCTCACGGGCCTAGTCGCTCCGCGGCATGTGGGATCTTCCCAGACCAGGGCTCGAACCCGTGTCCCCTGCATCGGCAGGCGGACTCTCAACCACTGCGCCACCAGGGAAGCCCTTGACTTGTTCCTCATCCATTCATTCAACTCACATTTATTAAGTGGCTGCTGTGCACGAGTTACTCAAGAGACTTAGATTACTAAGGAAAATAATGTATGCACATAACCATACGTAACGCAAGGTAAGAAGACAAAAGAACCACAATGGAAGCACAGAGAGAAGCCTAGGGCAAGTCAGGGGAATAATTTTAGGTGGAGAACATTCAGGGAAGGCTTCCTGAAAGAAGTTGTTTTTTAAGATTGAAGAAAGAATTCATAAGCATGTGTGTGGCACATGTAAATTACTCCCATGTTATTTTAATAATTTGTCTATTTGTCTCTCTGTTATTACACAGCAAATTCCTTGAGGGCAAGGGGTACAGTTTTGTCCACATTTATTTTTTTCTAATACCTAGGGCAAGTGCCTGGAATGTGCTCAGTAAATGTTTATTGAATAACGTTATTAATAATTAATTTGGTCATGGGGAAAATTCCAGGCAGGGGCCACAGAGAGCAGTTGACTATAGACAGAGTCTTTTGATTCCATCGTTTGGCAAATACAGAATCTTTCAGCTATGAAAAATAAAGCAATATGTTTCTTGTTCCATTTGAAAGTTTATTTTGATTTGAAACAAACTTCCTTGTCTTCTCCCCACGTCCTGCTGCACGGCTTTGCTGGCCATGCCTGCGTGGGCTGAGAGACAACGGAGCTCAAGGTAGAAGCTTCCTTTTCTCACCCGGGTTCCTGAGCAGCTTCCTGGCCAAGGGGGGCTTCATTCATGGCCCCTCCATCCTGTGGGAATGTCTCACTCTGGCTACACTGAGGATTAACCAAACTGGGGCAAGTGTTTGGAGAGATTTAGATGAAGGTCCCTGTAGACCCACAAGGTATTAATGGGATGGAATGTTTAGAAAATCATGCAGCTTGGCTCAGTTTTTCAAACTTGTGAGGCTCCCTGTTGGAGTTATTGCTATGTTCCCATTTTCAACAGATTATAGCCCGTTACCATCCACAGCATGGGAAAAGACTTAGGGAAAGGAGAAAGAGAAAACAAAGTCTGAAGCCTGTATCACTTCAATATCTGTGTGTGTGTGTGTGTGTGTGTGTGTGTGTGTGTGTGTGTGTGTCTGTCTGGGGCAGGGGGAGCCTGGTGGGGAGGGACTGGGAAAACAGTGTGTTAAATAACTAGATGGAAAAGCCTCGTCCCAAGAGGTTCCCTGAGAGGATAAAAGAAGGGAAACCCTTCGCCATTAACTGGAATACTTGGAGGGGACTGGATCTTTCACAGCTCCTTTACTCTCAGCATCGTTTGTATCAGTTAAGTGATAGTGAAGACCGTTGAATTTTTTTTTAAAGGTACTTAATAGTAAATTCATTTCATTATGTTTGAGAGGAGAATAAAGACAAGGCAAACCTTGTGATCTCAAAGTCATATCCTTTAACGATCTTCACCTTGGTCAGAGTAAGTGCCTGGGAAGGGCGTCAACTCGTCAACTCTTAGCAGAGGCGTGTGACGACAGCGCCTCACATTTGCAACTTAGTAAGTACGGTCACATTTATGACTTATTGGACCCTGGGAGAGTCCTAAGCCAGACATGTTAAGCCCCATTTAATAGAGAAACAGAGTCAAGTTAAATACGCCGATTTCCATAGAACTGCTAACTGTGGATTGAGCCACTCGGTAAATGTCATTTTATTCTCACACGGGCTCTCCTCTTTCGTTGCAGATGAGGACTTCTTCAAATCAGAGCAATTAGGTTCTTTCCAAAATATCACAGAATTTATCAAAGGGGGACCACACTAGGTTAACAGACCATTAGAGAATCCACACTGTTCTTTACTGACACTCCTTTATTAATCTGACAACCTATATATGGAACACCTATGTGTGTCAAGCACTGTTCTAGGTACTTTAGCTATATCAGTGTCTTGTGGTGTTTACATGTTCAAAATAGAGATAAACGAGCGACTTCACAATCGTGTGTGTGTGTGTGTGTGTGTGTGTGTACAACCAGTGAGTCTCTATGGGAGCAACCAATTTGAACTATTTGAAGTGAATTTACCAGGATTTAACTTCACAAGTAGAAATAGCTTCTATGTTTTCAGTACATCAAGCACTGTTCAAGTGATTGCCGTAGCCGCTGCCAAGACTCCCCTGCGCTGTTTAGCCAGAATCCAATGACTACATCTCGAAAGAACCACCCCCTGGGGTCTTAACGGCTAAATGTAATTTCTCAACCCACAGTCTTGATCTCAGACCCCACTGTCAGAGAGAGGATAAATTAGTGGTATAGCTAAGAGCACTCATATTAAATAATGTCTATGATTTGTCCATGGTCCAAAGAGTCTGATGATCTAAATTGGAAAATAAAATGTTTACATTTTGTTTAAGAATAAGTTGTGTTATGTAGAAGTGATTAGTTACAAGGTTTGGTGCAATTCCGCCATCCCAGTTCAGGAATTTGGAGAGTGCTATGCTACCATTCAAATATTTTCTTTCTCTCTCTCAGCCCCAACTTTTTTTTTTTTTAATGTTAATTGATTTGCTCCATGAAATGCCCTGTAAAGTGGCCAGATGTTGTAACAGAATCTTGATAGTACGGGAATTCAGCAGGAGACTCCAGCAGCATAAAATGGTCCAGTTTCCCCAGCTCTCAATTGAGCAAAGACAAAAGCTCCCACTTTAAGTGGGATTAGGAAGAATCTCCTGGATTTCACTAGTAGTGTCTAAAGAAATACTGCCCAGTACCCCACCACTCAACACACCAAACAGGTGCTTTGAAACACAGAAGATATTACCCTGGATGAGTAGCCAAGAGAACCTGGTTCATTCTCGACTCTGCTATTGTCGAGCTGTGTGACTTTGGAAAAAAGCATATAGTCTCTGTGTCTCACATTCTCATTTATCAAAACGGTCACTGAACACCGCTGTGCTAGGGATGAACAAAGTGCTGTGGGGAGTTAGGGCAGCAAGGAACTCTCCCAAGAGAAGTTAAAGAGGGCTTCACAGAGGAGGTGACCTTTGTTCTAGTTTTGGAAGGAAAGTAGAATTTTACCAGCTGAAAAAGACAGGGACAGGACTGTGGGATAGGAGGGGATGCGGTGACTGTGTAGTCACAACCAAGAGCTATTTGCAGAGACAAACACAAAAGGGGATGGAGAGATGGTGTATTCAGGGGTTAGGGAGAATCAGGGAATAAGCACAAAGGGTGCATAGGCAAGGCTGTGAGATCAGTTCCATTCAAATTTCAGGACCTGTGTGTGTCTCACTTAGTTTAAATTTTATCCAGAAGGTAACAAGAAGCCAACAGGAATTTGTGTTCCATCACTGCTGTTTTGCAGGACAAGATTTTTCTTTTTTAACCCAGGAAGATAACTCTGTTGGCTGTGTGCAGGATGCGTTGGATGAGAAAGTAAGTGAGGGTTAAGAAGCCAGTTAGGAAGTCTTGCCACCTGGCAAGACATAAGGGTCTGAATTTAAAACCTAGCAGATTCTCATGGCAGGAGAAATTTCTGAATTTAAAACCTGGAAGAAGAAATTTCTTAGGGAGAATTAACAAGACTTTGTGACTGGAGAAGAAAAAGTGACTGAGAAATCAAGGGGGCTGTGGCATTTCTCATTTGAGAGGCTATAGCATTTGCCCTCCACAACCATGGGCTCTGCATCTGTGGATTCAGCCAACCATGGAATCTGTGGATGTGGGGAACTGACTGTACTGCACCACTTTATATAAGAGACTTGATCATCCGCGGATTTTGGTAAACACAGGTGTCCTGGAACCAGTCCCCCGTGGATATCGAGGGACTGCTATATAGTGATGCCCTATAGACAAAGGTTCTCAAACTTGAGCGTGCATCAGAATCACCTAGAGGGCTTATTAACATAGATTTCTAGGCTCCACTTCCCAAAGTTTAAATCCAGTAACAAGTTCTCAGATCTGCTGCTACTCTGGGGAACACACTTTGAGAAGCACTGATGTAGGATTTCAGGGGGTGAAGAGTTCATTTAAAAAGGAAGTAAGCTTAAAGGTTAGCATCTAAGCACATTTTGTTTGAGGAACCTATGGGGCACGTTATATATTTGTTGTCTAACCACCCCTTCAGATGTCAACTCTAAGAGGGCAGGGATGTTCTCTGGTTCACATCTGAACCACCAGTGCCTAGCATAATGCCTGGAACGTATCAATAAAGATCTGCTAAATGAACAAAAGAAAAATTAATCCAGGTAGAGATGACCAAGAAGCAACCGGAAATATGGGTCCTTGAATTTTGTCAAGAAGTCATATCAGTTCACATGGATTGAAATATGTAGTCTGAAGAAGTATGATTGTAAATAAGGCAGTTAGAAGCATTAGAGCTGACATTTTTCAAACCCTTAAGGAATCTAGCAAAATTAGGTACACGAAGTTCCACTGAGTTCGTAAGCTTTGTAAGTGCCAACAGAGGGTTGAAGACAGAATCCACATTCAGAATGTCTTACAGTTTGAGCAATGAGGGTACAGCGTGCAAAGCCGAAAACGATTTGTTCCTAAAGTGATGGAAACAACTACTAAAGGGGTACGCATGTGGACTACTGAAGGAAGGATTTCCTTACTTCGTTTCCTGTACTTGAAGGGAGGAGGACTGATGGTCCGTCAGGCCCATTCTAACCCTAATAGATATTACAATTCTATGACTTGAGGAAGGCGTAGGGAGCAATGGCGGATTCACGTCAACTTGAGCTGAAGAACACTGTAGTTGGATGCAGCAGTACAGCCAACCAAAATTTATTTCAGAGTTGGAAGGACAAGCATCATGAAAATACAAGGGCTACGATACTTGAGGGAAAAGAAACATGTGTGAGTCAGGGCACCCGTGACGTGCCGGCCTAGAAAGGTAGTGAAGTGCTAACCTGCTAGAAAGGGGCGATGGACCATTTCAGCTCCAAGTCAACATCATGCCACACATAGCATCATGAGCCTGTACACCAGGCAGCATCAACTTTTCTGAATAACGAGGCAGAGAAGACAGAAGTTAATAGATCGTTATGAGAGAATAAAGCTCTTGTTTATCAGAATATCCTAGGACATCCTTGTGCTAAAAAGTCACTTCTGAGCATTAAGAAAAGAAACATATTCTAACTTTGGCACTTAGAGCTCACACAGGATTATTGTTAGAAAGAAAGCATAGAACTCAGGCAACATTTTGCTGAGAAGTAAATTCTTTTTATCAGTAAAGGAAATCTGGGGCCTGATGGTGATAGAACCCTGGTCCTCTTAAGTTAGAATATGCTTTACCTCTGCTACTGGTTTAGAAATGCTTTAGAAATACACAAAGGATTTTAAAAAAAATAGGAGTGTAGTGCCTCGGGGAGTACTGCTAGTTTAAATAACACATGAAAAGTATTTATGAGCCCTTTTTTATGAGGTGGTCAGAGAAAAGACCATCCAGCATGTAACATAAGACTGGCTGAAGAAGAAAGCATTTCCAAACCACATCGGAGAGTTAAGCATGAATGGAATTTTATTTCAGTCTCTACTGCTTATTTAAATGAATGGTGTTTTCAGATGGGGTCTAAATGATAATGCAGATCAAGGTAAGGCTTGCCAGGAAGAAAATATACAGACTAGTCCACTATTCCAAGAATGTTACTAGGTAATGCTGGAATCATCTGAAATATAGAGGTTTAGCAAAAGGGGGGGGGGGTCTGGAAGGGGTAAGTGGTTGTAATACGCCCAAGTCCATTTTGAATTCTGCGTGTTGAGCTTTTTGCTAGAGTCAGGGCTTTGGAACGACGCCATGTTCAGCAAATGTGGCTAGGTTGTCTACAGCCAACCATGCCCAGGCACCGTACACACACCACCGCAACATGTGGTGACAGCCTCGGTCCTGTCGGCTCCAAAACAGACTGTTCTCCATTCACTCAACTGTTGCAACTGCCCTGTCTAAAGAGCGCATGCCTGTAGTTTTATTCCTCTTCCATGGTAATGGGTCTGAGCTAATCTGCTCACAATCTCCTTTCTGGGCCTCTGTGTGACAAAGAGCATGCCCTGGTGTGTGACAGCTGGCAAAGGTTATGGGTTGTGGATGCAGCCTTGGAACAGAACAAAGATAACTGGCCCCTAGAGGCATTCAACAGAGATCCTTGGCCTCATTAATTCCCTGTCTTCTAATGAGCATCTGTCCCGTGAGTTGTATCAATAACAAATTGTAACGGTAAAGTGTTCCCTCAGGCCACCAGTTGATTGAGTTCCATAGCTGTGTCAAGAGTATTGATGTGCTTAGCCCCTAAATGAATGCTAAATGCTCCTGGCCATTCACTCACTCATCCCACAAACGCCGACTGAGCACCAACTGCATCCTAGGCACTCTGCTGAGCCATCACCTAACTTTGTGATTTTCCAACAAACTCCTTTTGGACGCTACAAACATCACATGGTGTTTTAAATCTGCAGCTGGTGTCTCCAGATGAGAGAAAAAAATTGTTTTTGTTTAATAATCTAAAATGGGACCCATCGGATCATCAATATCAAAAAGCCCACATTTCAAGTTCAGAAGCATCAAACAAGGTCCACGTTTTATAAATCTTACACTTAATAGTGGCATCACTGAATGAGGCATCGTTGAACGAAATTTAGAAAAAGAAATACAATTTTAGGCAATTTGTCGCGTGTGTCTACACAACAGCTTCAAAATAGTATTAAAGGTGAGGAGAAAAGAAATTCGGTGATAGGAAATTCAGTCTTCAGGAAATTCAGTCAAATCATTCAATCATCGTTCAGTCCCTTTTACAAAGCCAGACCAATTTTGTTATAAATTTCCCTTTAAACATTCATGTTTTCCATTCCTTGTTCATCTGTCTTCCTTACCCTCAAACTCTGGGCTTGCGGTGGATTGGAGAGTGATGGAAATGACTGATGCAGAACAGGGAGCCTGATGGTACCCATTTAGAAGGGACACTGGCCAGTGCACAGTGCAGCTTGGCACACATAACCCCACCTCCTTGGTACTCACCCTCCGCTTCCCTCTTTCTTTCTAACCTCCTTGCCAGATGGAATAGTAGTTTACCAGCAGGAGGGAACTCCATCCTGTGACTGCCTCTATGTGAGACCGCTGGGTGTAGAACCAAACAGTATCTACCCTTAGCAGCTGTCAAGCCCGACCCACGGTAACTGATCACTTCTTCATCTTGTGGCGGGAGCCACCCTCCAGGAAGTAAAGGGGAAAGTTTAATTCGCTTCTATTAAGAGTTAATCCACAAACCCTCATTTTTCACTCTAGCAAAGTGATTTTTTTTTCAAGTTTTTGTTGGAGTGTAACTGACTTACAATGTTGTGTTAGGTTCAGGTATACAGCAAAGTGAATCAGTTATATATATATATATATATATATATATATATATATATATATATATATATTTGTGTGTGTGTGTGTGTGTGTTTGTGTGTGTGTGTATCTCCATTCTTTTTCAGATTCTTTTCCCATATAGGTTATTACAGAATATTGAGTAGAGTTCCCTGTGCTAGACAGCAGGTCCTTATTAGTTATCTATTTTATATATAGTAGTGTGTATATGTTAATCCCAATCTCCTAATTTATCACTTCCCCCCATGTTTCCCCTTTGGTAACCATAAATTTGATTTCGAGATCTGCGAGTCTGTTTCTGTTTTGTAAATAAGTTCATTTGTATCATTTTAAGCAAACTGATGTTTAAAATATATCCTGCCCTACCAAATACAGAGCAAATAAAAACAGGATGCTGCCTCCATTTTTTTTTTTTTTTTAAATTCCAGTCTTTGCCATAACTGGTGAAGGCTGGAGTCTCAGTCTTCTGGGCAGGAATTCACTCCAAAGTTTACCAGCACAATGCCATGTGGTGGAAAGGGTTTCCAATCCAATTCGAATATGGTTTTTCAGCCATATTCGAAAGGCGAGAACTTGTGATCCTTTTCTTTCTTCAAATAATCTATCTTACAGTTCAGCGAAGAAAAACGGCCACAAGCCCCTATACGTTTGCTTTTTTCCTGCTAAAATAAACAGCGCAGTACCTCAAGTATATCTGACTGATTGGAGGCCATTTCATTGGACTTTATGTTCAAATTCTTCCTTTTCTTCCCCAGAGGCAGGCATACTTTTAGTTTTAAAATGAAAAGATGTAACAGCTGAATCCAGATGCAGCCCCAGTTTCTCCAAGAATCTTCTGGATTATCTAATGGTAACTTACTTTGTTTAGAGTGTTCCAGCAGCTTCAAACTCATAAGCATTCAATCCTACCAGTGTTTTCTCAAGAAGCCACTTCAGTGCATCCTCAGAGGGAGGTGGTAGAAAATTATTCATAAAGCAAAGCTTCCAGCAACATCAATAAGGTGATCATTGTAGCTGGGAAGATCGCATGTTGTCTTGGCTCTCTCAACAACTAAGTCTAAAGCAGTATTTTTTAATAGATAATTTTTCTATTTATGGATATCCCATAATCAAGAACAGAATTACAATTCACACTCTTAGCCATTGCTAACCTACGGTTCAGATACTGCCTTTTTTTTTTTTTTTTTTTTTTTTGGGGTACGCGGGCCTCTCACTGTCGTGGCCTCTCCCGTTGCGGAGCACAGGCTCCGGACGCGCAGGCTCAGCGGCCATGGCTCACGGGCCCCGCCGCTCCGCGGCATGTGGGATCCTCCCGGACCGGGGCACGAATCCATGTCCCCTGCATCGGCAGGCGGACTCTCAACCACTGTGCCCCCAGGGAAGCCCCAGATACTGTCTTGATACTGTTACCTGCCTCTTAAATGTCAGGACCCTGCTAAGTGCTGGGATATCTGGGTTTCACAGATAGCATGCTCCCTGTGGCATCCAGGAACCTCTGAAAATAGAACCACCTCTGGCTATACCCAACAAGGGATTAATCGAGACTCTTCTCTGCCTTGGGCATAATGACTGCCAGTTCATGAGATGCTGCAATGGTCTATGGACTCCTCCATAATAAATTTTGAAAGGGAGTCACTGAGTTAAGTCATTCATTTACTCAACAATATTTACTTAGCATCAACTTTGGATCAGGCACCGTTCTAGGCCCTAGAGCCATTCCTCTTACAGAAGCTGCACCCCACATCTTTAAACCTCTAAACATTTTATTGAAATCATTTTCCACAGACTGCACAGAGGTGGCCATATCTGAAAAGACTTTCGGTTTCCTAGAGCCCGCAGCTGCCATTCTGTACTGATTCAATTAGTGCTAATCTGTTGGGATACGTGGGGTAGGGAGACATTGGGTAAGAAGCTGTCCCTTGGTTTCTGAGACACGTGGAAGTAGTCCCATGGACTAGGGCGTGGTTCTGTGCTGCTGAAAATACCAGGTTTTAAGATTAGGTCCAGCCATGCAGAGCCACCAGAGGACTTCAGCACGGGTAAGGCACAAGCCTGGAGAAGACAATCTCTCCACATGGCCTCCAAACACTCCCACCCATGTATGCCCCCCAAAACACAGACACCCATCCCAGCACTGACACACAAGATAGGAAGCTGTGACAAAAGCAAGGGCACATTTATCATGCTGGCTACATTTGCAAATATCTCTTAACATAATGGGGAGCTTGGGGCTGATGGGATATGATTTCAGTTAAATTTCATCTATTATCGTTCTGGGGAAAACGAAGAGTAATGTGAGAAGCTCTGATTTATAAGGAGACTTTGTAGTCACACTGGCCTGAGTTCTGGTTCTAACCCCGTGAGTGTCCCAAGCAAGCCCCTTAATCTCTGAGTCTTTATTCTCCCATCTGTGATGTGAAGATTATGCTGCCTGTGCCCTGGTGCTCTTCAGAGGGTTAAGTAAGATAAAGGGCCTAGCATCTCGCCCAGTACAAAGAAGGGAGCAAACAGTGTTAGGAATCTGCCCCCTTCTCACTTAATACAGCAAAAAGTTCTGCCTGCATGTATGACTGGGAAGAAACACAACCCACTCAGATCGGAGTTCTGTAGTTTACAGTAAGAAGAAAATCTCTATATAATCGTTCAATCTGTTTGTTTATTCTATCTATTGGTCATGTGCTCTGTGAAAGGTACTCTCTCAAGGACAATTGTCATCAAGCTCTTTATTATTACATAGCCATATAATCTCAGATCTGCACGGTTTTTCGGTGAGGCCTCGAGTCAATTGCTTACCAAGAATATTTGAAGAAGATTTTTGGGTTTTTTTTACACTTCCTAAGTATGTCCAATTTGTTTTGAAAAGGCAGGATTCCAATCTAACAGTCAGAAAATATGGTGTTTGGTGTGGCCGCTATAATACTGTGACTATATTTCTCAACCATAAACTGACATGCGGTCTGACAAGCATAAAGTATACTTCTGGAGACAGTGGGATAGAATATTTGAAATCAGAACTGGAAAATTTGGGACATATGAAGGCTATAAATAGTGGGCAGAGATTGGGCTGGTTCCAGCAGAGACTCAGCTCCTACTAAGAACCACATAATTAGCCAGTCCCCACTTGTTATACGTGTAAATACTGGTACATAAAAGAGGCAGTTTAAACCAGAATGATAAACAAGCCATGCCTCTGCCGGGGGGCTGCCTGGCACACACATTCCCCGTTCCCAGAGCCCCGTGAAGCCCTGGACAGGGGAAGGCTGTCCTTGGGGAACTGACAATATAGCTGGGAAACAAAACGTTGAGACCCAAACACCCACACACAGGGCAGTGTGTTCATTGACATGACATGGTCAACTTCACTGACCCTTCATCCTATAGGATGATGGTAGAATGATGTCACACAGGCAGTTTTAGGATGACCGTGTCTCTTCCCAGTGGGAGAACCCACTTTCTGCCCAGACCCGTTAGGAAATTATTCCCCTTACGAGGCTGGCCAAACAATGCTGGGGTTAGAGTAGGCAGAGAGCTGGGGCAAAGAGTTAAAGCACCAGCAGGCAATGCACAGAGCGTATCTGAGGGAAGTTATGCTTTTTTATTACTCTCACATTGTTTATTAGGAATAAGGTATGGCAGTCCTCTGCAAACTATAATAAGGACCCTGACACAAAACTTTGACCACTCCAATACAGGACAATGGACAAGATGTGTGGGGCATGAATTTATCAGGATAATGACAGGAAGAGCTCATTTGATGAGCCCTACTCATGGCTGGTAGATACCAGAGACACGGCCAAGCATACCTCCTCTCTTAATCTCAACAGATCCTATGACCGTCTCACCTTTTACAGGTAAGGACACTGGGGCCCAAGCTTACACAATAAATTGTGCAGTCCCCAACTGAATTCAAGTCTTCAAATTCCATGAATCCCAACCTAACACCCTGGCAAGAGACAATATATTTCAGGAAGGACCAGAACAGAGACTATTCTCCCCACCTTACGCTTCTCCACAGCAAAGCATCAGAATCACTCAGGAACGTTTTGCAAATATATAGGCTTTGGCCCCAGTGTGGACTTTCTGATTCAGAGGGCCTGTATCTCCACATTCTGAAGGAGCCCACCACCCCCATGCTCGTGATTCCCATACACACTTCCTGTTAAGAACCTGACAAGCCAGCTGTATCTGGCTGAGTTTTCACTTATTTCTCAATGAGAAGAGATTAGAAATCAACGTTTAATATTACCATTAAGCATTTGTTATCTATGCAGTATAAATCCACCTCTGATGAATAGGCAGTAACGACTGAATAGCCCTAGATTCATGGCGGTGGTTCAGACGTACTCTAACCACCTCTCAAGATCTTCTATTCGGTTGACGTCTACTCTGGGTGACACATTCTTGACTACCGCAGTAAGCCAAAGTCAGATTAAGCCAAAACTAGGTTAAAGATTGCTCCTTAGAGAATGCTCTGAGGATGGCCAAGTTATGAAAAACCGGGAGAGGCAGCAGCCAGCGGTGTACGTGTAGCAAACACAACTCAAGTGGCTTTTGGTCAATGGAACATGTCAATTTAAAAAGTATGGAACATACAATTGGACGAAAAGCAAAAATTCCCAAAGTACTCAAAATATGAAGGCAGAAAGGATGAAGGAAACAGATGCGTCCATTTCCAAAGTCTGCATTTGAATTTTTCTGATGCTGTGACCAAGGAGACGGGTATGAAAAAGAAACTGGACCAAGATATCCAAGTCCGTATTTCTGTATAACCCAAGTCTCAGAGGTTAGCCATTGTTTACTGCCTTACATGCGCAACTGAAGAACGGAGTAAAACACATTACACTGGTCTCTTGGCTTGATGACAGACAAGAACATGATGCCAAGGGCAATTTATATTCCCAAACCGTCTCTGCTACTCAGTGACTTAGGTCAAAGATTTGACTCCGATGCCTTGATTTCTCAATCTGAAAATATGGGTAGAGAACAAGAAGGGGGCTCTTGGTAGATGAGAGACACCACATTTGTACTATACTTATGCTCTAATTGCAAACTACCCACAGTTATGTACATTCTGTTTTATGTGCTTTATAAGAGTCAGATGTGGAATTCCCTGCGGCGGTGGTTGTTTTAACTCTCTAGAAACTTGAAGGGAAGTTAGAACTAAAAAGAAACTAAAGAAATAAGGCTTAAGAATGAAATGTTTCAAATATTTTCCTCCCTAATTTTCTTTGTAGAGAAATGGAAGACAGACTATCATCGGTGGGATGTATGCAAGTGAATCGTAATCAAATGGGTGTGCAAAACCGTCGGTGAAGCCTAGCCGTGCAATTAAATGCCTAATTATGCTTAAAGAGCCCCTGCATTCTTTACTCCCTGACTGCACCCTCAGGAAAACACACAGTAGCCTTCTGTCTCGAGTACGGGTTCTTTAAAGTGTTTAAATGGCATGAAAGTGCAACTGTGTGCCCAATTAGGGGTGCAGTTGCTGGGTCAAAGCATGAAACTCAGCCTATCCCCTGCCATGCTGGGTTAGCTCTCCAGATCCTTGTTCCCAACCCAAAGGGCCATGTTAATCAGCTTCCTCTGTCATCCTGGGGCTCAGTGAGAAGTATCGGATGCTTTATCCTTTGTCAGTTTGAGAGATGGTACAAGGGAGAAAACGTCAAACTCTGGTGCTTCCTTCAAGGGCTTTAATCTATTTCCTCAACTAAGAGATTGAAAGTTATCCTCAGATATCGCCCTGCTGCGTAGGGTGAGTACTGAGGAAAGAAGAATAGGAACCTCCTTTAACTGCATCCCTGAATACTAATTCTGGTCAGATTAGGGACTATCACAGTATACTCACTACTAGGGACCCACAGCACATGTTCTGAAAAGGTCGTGTAGTAAGGATTTAGAATTTTCTCTTATTTCTCTTTCTCTTGGAAGTCACAGATAAATCTTTTTCATCAAAAGGTCTGGCATTTGTTGGTCACCCATCTCCCCAGGTCCAGCTGCCTTCCACAGATTTTTAAGTAACTGCTAAATCAGGTCATGGTCAGTGGGAGGATGGACTGGGTGGAAAAAGCCAGAGTCAGAGGTTAGACAGCCCCACCCCTCAGGGCAGCTAAGAAGAGGGTCCCAGTGGTGGAGAAGAGGGAGGGGCTTCAACATGGCAGGTGGACGTGTGAGGAGGGGTTTGGGGAGCAGGCAGGAAGAGGAGAGCTGGTGGCAAAACAATCTGTAACAGCCAGAGGAGTGGTGCTTCAGAGGCAGAAGAATTTCAGGCTCTAGGGAGACCACTGGGATGGCAGGATTTGAGTCCCAGAGGACGTGGTAAATGCAAGGAATCAAAGAATGGTCCAAAGCAAAGCCAGGGTAAGAAGCCAGAGAACTCAGCGCTGGACCAGAGTATGAGGACAGGGTTTGGTCATGAGAAACGAGACAAGAGTCCAAGCATTGGGAATTTTTACTTTAAAAACTTTGAAGGACCTGCTGTAGAGCACAGGGCACTCTACTCAATACTCCGTAATGGCTTATATGGGAAAAGAATCTAAAAAAGAGTGGATGTATGTATGTGTGTAACTGATTCACTTTGCTGCATACCCGAAGCTAACACAACACTGTAAATCAACTATACTCCAATAAAAATTTTTTACAAAATAAAAACTTTGACTCAACACCTACTACGTGTCGGGTGTTGATTGCAGTGGTCAGTGTTGATAATACAACAGTAAACCAACAAATAAAACTCATGATCAGAAGGAGACCTAACAAGAGGCTGGGATACTGAACACACGGTGGTAGTAGACGCAGGGAATCTTTTAGCTCCCTTCGGAGTTTGCAAATTCTGAGATAACATGCAAGTGGTTTCAGCTACAGCAATCCCAGTGCTGTCAGAGCAGTGCTCCAACAGGCAAGTCAGGACCCTGACTTACTGGGATATGTTTATGATTCTTCCCTCCTATTTGTCCAAGCTGCTGCTTTTCTACATTCCCAGTCTTCTTTAAAAAAAAAAAAAAAAAAAAAAGAGGGACTTCCCTGGCAGTCCAGTGGTTAAGACTTCACCTGCCCATGCAGGGGGCGTGGGTTCAATCCCTGGTCGGGGAGCTAAGATCCCACATGCCACAGGCCAAGAAACCAGAAAAACATAAAACAGAAGCAATATTGTAACAAATTCAATAAAGACTTTAAAAATGGTCCACATCAAAACAATCTAAAAAAAAAAAAATGAAAAGAAAAAGAAAGAGGAAGGAAGGAAGGAAGAGAAAGAAAACCCTGTCTTAACATGTCTCACCTCCTTCCGACTTGGTTTAGGAACAAAAATCCCAGCTGTTGATATTTCATGCCTTGTCATGAAACAGGGCTGACCTCTCGCTGGCCGAGGTGTCCTCCATCGTCTGGTGGGCTCACAGAGCCTGTCCTACAAACCTCCTTCTTGCTTTTGCCAAAAGAGGTTCATGTGACTGAGTCACGGAAAAAAAAAAAAAAATGTTCAAGTGGTAGAGGCCAGTCCCAGACTCAAAGAGAAACGCAGTGGCCAAGGCGCAACATGAACAACAAAGATGCATTTATATAGTAAATCTAAATAATTATTTGGAATTCATTCTTATCAGAAATATGCAACCCTCATGGGCAGTACTCATAAAGTGGGAAGGTGCAGGCTGCACGGTACCTTGGTTATATAGAAATGAACAAAGTGCTAAGGTAAACTCTTTATTTTTTGAGGGGATCCATTTGGTCATAGTTACTGGCTATTACTGGATTTGACATATTCATATGATTTTTCCCAGGCTATAAACACCAAGTCACAACAGTGATGTGGCTTCTGTTGAATTAGAGAAACGAAGCTGGAGAAGCTGCTATGCTGAAGCTCATTAGCATAACGTGAGGCAGGGTACTAAGGCAGAGGCATTCAATGCACGGAAGTCAGAATCATCTAGAACTAGGTTCTGCCTTGAAGCTTCACCCTACGTTCCTGCAAACATCCCATGGGTTAAAAAGGACTGAGGAAATAGCTGGGGGTACCCTGATACACTATGACACAGAGGCTTCCTGGGCAGATTCTTGGTCACCCACAGGCAGCCAACAGCCCTGACCCACCCCCCCGACACGTCAAGGGCCTCACGTCAGGCACCTCCGTTCAGGTTCTCATTCTCTCTCCGATGCATTACTCAGTGGCTTCCTGCTGAGCGCCCCACTTGCAGTATTTCCTCTTCCTCACAGACACACGTGCTAGAGAAATCTAAAAACCACACTCTACTGATGCCACCCCATTGCCTAACAACCTCAAGGACACGTCTCTACTTATTAACGATGGTAGCTGCCATGTACTGACCGCTAAGCTTGTGCTTTGCCTTGGTTATTGTCATCTCACAATGATAAAATATGAGGTAGGATGAGGTAGTCCCTTCAGTCCCTACCGCTTGTTTGCGGTAGTCCCATTCCGCAAACAAGCATGAATACATCCTTACTGAGGTCATCAGCAAGAAAACTGAAGATCAGAGAGTTGGAGGCACACTCCCCAGCTGACGTGTAAGTGGTCACGTTACTATTCACATGCAGTGGTATCCAATTGGATGGCTGGGGATCTCCCTACTCTCCCAGACTACCCTAGTGAGAAAAAAAAAATGCAAACTCTTTATCTGGCATTCAAGGCCTTATGGAGTCTGGACCTAAGATGTCTCCAGCTGGACTTTCCCTGCCCATATCCTCTATTTTGGTCAAAACAAATTATATACAGGGGCCTGGAAATGACCAGCTTCACAGTAATGTCTAGCACTTCTATTCTGGTCCTTCACAGGATGCTTCTTTCCCATGTATTGATAAATTTCACCCACCAGTCCCAGGCATGAACTGTTAAAAAGCTACCTTTGCCACCACACCTTCCTTGTAAGCACACCTGCACCACAAACACACCAGCTAGAAGTGACTTCTCCTTCCTCTGAACCCCCAAGCAGCCTTGTGACACTGTCTCATGAATGGGCATATCACAGGCTCGGACGTCAGAAGGACCAAGGTTTAATTCTTCACTTTTTCACTTACTACTTAAACTCCAGGACCTCTGCCTCCCTGTGCTGTAGGACTGTTTTCAGAAGTCAGTTATGAAACAAATGGAAAAGTGCTCAGCACAGCCTGCCAAGGAGCAAATGTCTATTATTATTATTATAATTATTATTAAAATTATTTTTACCTACACATTATTCTGTCTTATGACCATAAGCTCCTTGACGAGGGGAGACTACCTGACTTAGTCTTCTATCCCCACTGTGATAGGAGTGGCACACAGTAATGTTTGATGAATGAATGACAGACCTGATGGAGTTTCCAATCTAATTTCAGGTTACAACTGATACCAAAGATCTGTATACAATGCAACTGCAACAAGAATTTAATGAGACAAATACATATATGCTTCTGAGTTATTATTTTGTTTACTTAGGTGAGTAGGGTGAGGATCCATAATGTCACAGCTACAGTTAAAGGAGAGAAACATGCTCAAAAGATTCCTCCCATCCCCCATACATGGACGAAGGAACACTCACAAGGTTTGGGGAGGACAGCAGGGGTAGCAGAAGCATCATCATAGTAGGTGGTAGGAATAGCAGCAAAAATTTACCAAGCACTTCAGTAGGTACCAGACAATAGTTTAAACGCTTCATGTGTGTTAACTCACTAAATCCTCACAACATCCCATGTGACGTAGCTTCTATTCTTTCCCCATTTTCAGATGAGGAAACTGAGGCAGAGAAAAATTAAGTAATTTCTAAGGTCTCACAGGATGTGGTAGAACAGGGATTTGAACCAGAGCCCAGGTATTCCACACATCGTGGCAGAGACAGTCTCAATGCTGTGCTGTCCCACCACACCGGTAAGGATACCAGTCCATCCAGACCTCAGGAAACGTTCCTGTCCCTGATCCACCAGTCACCACACTAACTGGGCTGCTTCCTTTAGGAGATCCCGATGCCATCAGTGGGGCGGAAGGAAAGTACTGACATGAGAGTACACTAAGCACACTAAGATGACTGTGAGTGAAATGACCCACTCAGATGGAGCTTCAGAGTACAGGTCAAGGACCTCGTGAGGACCTTGGAGAGCAAGCTTTCTGAAGAGATCACAGTGTGTGAGGAAGCAGATACAAGCCGAGGCAAAAGAATAAAGGGTTGCAGCCTTGCTCCTGGATGAGTTCCTTCAGGAAGACATATACAAGCAATTTGATGACCGTGTTTTTAGAATCCCACATTGCTTTAGGCATCGACTAGCCACGGTTGAGGCTCTAGAGCCATTTGATGAGGAGTTAATACTGAAATTGCTGCTTAAGCTAGTTAAACATAATGAGAGCTCTTCCTGATGGAAACCATGAGAAAAAAAATAGGCCCACATAAATGCAGCCCAGAATGGCTGCGACCACTCATTAATATCACTCTCACATGAACCACCCGCTCCTGAAGGGCCAGAGGCGACCACACTCTGGAGCATGAAGCTAATGAATTTCAGAAGAAGGAATTTTGCAAATCCTTCTTAAGGTTGCCAGAGGCTGGAACATGATGAATCCCTGCTCTGTTTCACTAAATATGTGAAAGGTGGACCTTCTACTACAGGGTGATCTGTGCACCAGTGCAGGGCCACAATAGGAGTGCCTGGCTGACATCTCAAGTCTGCAGAAGAGAGCACTGGGCTGGCCATTTCACTCGCTAATTTAGACCAACTCCTGGACAAGCTTTCTTTCATCCAGTTGGCCCTAGAACATGGATTTTCAATGGAACGACAAAGAGGGCAAAAATTGGCTCTTGGGGGATGAAAAATAAAACCTTACTCTTTTTTGTATAAATCACAGATATACATAAGATAAATAAACAGATATAGAGTATATCTGTGGTATTAAAAGTCCGTGGTGAGGGAACCCATTAGGGAAAAAATACACCTCCTTGTGGGAGTAGGACAAGAATGAACCCACTTTTTTAACCACTGGAAGAGAGAAGCACAAAAAAATTGGAAAAGGTTGTTGATGGCAGAAGCAGGAAGACAGGAAAAACAATATTACCCCATCTTCAGTTTTTGCCAAAATCTACCCATAGTCTCTAAGGACATGACTAGAGCCTACATCCAGGTCCTTCTTTAGTATGACTCGGTCCAACCAGCCATCATCAAATAACATAATGGAGGCATCCCACTTGTACAAATGAGGACAAACCCAAAGGTCAGCTGTGCCCTGCAATTTGGGAAAACATAATGAGGCCTCAGTAGAAAACAAATCTGATGACACCTTGATCTTGGACTTCTAATGTCAAGAAATGTGGGAAAAGTTAACTTCTGCTGTTGAAGTCACCCAGTCTAGGACATTTTGTTATTGCAGCCTTAGCAAACTAATACACCTGCTATGGTATCTATGGCAGGTATTAGTTCATCCCTAGTGCTCACTCATACCAGGTTCTCCTCTCCTGGGCACAGGAAGACAATTCCCCCAAATCTAACCAATTAGGTGCAAGCAGAAGTAACATATCACATTTCTGGGCTAAAACATTAAATTGCTGTGTCAAGACACTCCATAACTCTCTTCCATGCCACAGTGATCAGCGAACAGGAGGAGATGGAGGTGCCAGGAGATGGAAGTAGCTGAGAGTCCTAAACCTTCACTTCCCTGGAGAACTGGATTGGGTCTGCAGGGGACATTGTGTGAACAAAAAATAAGCTTTGCTCTGTTACGCCACTGAGATTTTCAACTTTATTTTTTACACAGCATGACTTAGCCTATCCTTACTGATGTACCCACCCTACGTATGTTTGGGAGAAGGCCTCCTGGTGGTACCGGGGTGTCTCCTTGTGGGCCACCTATGACATGAGACATCTTCCCTCTAACAAAATCATAAGGAAATGAAACAAATTGACAATGAAATGAACAGTTCAAAGGGGCTGATCCACATGGAGTATCAACAAACCAGAGACAAAGAATAAGAATCTGTCCATGTTTCTCTACGCTTGTCAAGTTGGGGGAGACTTCTGAGGGCGTGAGCAGTCAGGGGCCACAAAAGTGGGGGGGCACATTTTGGCATAAGGCAGGGCAGGCCAATGGGTTCTGTAGTGGCCTTAAGGAAATGTCCTTAAAGACCTTCTCTGGTTTCCTTCTCCCCAGGAAGGCCCTTTGATTCTTGGAGTTTGATTTCCTAGTCAAGAATAACTCTTCCCACAAAATATATACACCATTGAACACTGTAAATAGATTTCCTGGTACATGTCAATTTAACTGTGCATTTAGCTAGAATTCTGACAAACACCTCAAGACTTCATTACCCCAAAAGGCACCAATTATCCATGTTCCAAACTTCCACAAAGAATTCCACATAGACTAAGCCACCAGTATAACCTGGCTTTATGACACAAAGTATGAGGGGATGACGCCCTCAACTTGTTGGTAGATTTCATTAAATGTAACCTCTTTTCACCTGTGCTTTCTTGTTCATGTCTTAATCCCTTTAGTCCTCTTCTCAACACCATGATTGACTTATCTTTTGCTCTTGACACTTGACTTCTGTCTCATGTGGAAATCCAGCAAGGTGAGTCCAAGTCAGGTCCTATAAAAAGGATGCTTGGGCCAAAAGGTCAGGAGAGGCACCTGATTTCCAAGCAGAGTTCCACATGCCAGGCCATGTGGCTTCCATACGCTCTTAACAGCGACCAGACCGAGCCCTTATCCTAACTGGTCTGCCCAGAGAGGGGACCTTTCTGTAATTCGCACAAAGGTCCTTGTGAGCTGGTGTTGGCTATGCCCCACATCACACACCCCTTTCCAAAGCTTTGACTTTTCCCTCAATGCCATATCCACACTGTCGTGCACATACTTCAAAGCAGACAGTCCCTGTAACAGGGCTTCCCCATTGCCATTGGCTCAGACATCATTTCTGTGAGTGGATTTTCCCTGGCATCTGGTGGACAGACGCCATACCCACATCGTTACTTAATTCTGTGGTTCTCAACAGTACCACCCAAAGGGGCAATTTGGAAATTTGTGGTGGTGGCTTTTGGGGTTCTCGCAACAATTAGAAACACTACTGGCTTTAGAGAGCAAGGGCGATGGATGCTAGCTGTCCTGCAGGGTGTGGGGTGGTCCTGCACAGCAAAGAATTGTCCCTCATCCTGCGTGATTCTCAAATGTCCCTCCTAATTTCATGGAGCTGATAAACTTTCAGACATTCATGCAAATATAAACTAAATGTGTGCCACGTGCTAGCCCCTCTTTCAGGGGTCCTGGGTGAATGAAATTCTCTGATCCCCAGAGCTTATAAAAACCTATTATAACTTTCTGAGCCTGGAACATGACCCAATTTTATATACAAAGAAAGTACTTTTGCACTGTCTTAACATCCCATTATGTTTCCTGAAATGCAACCGCCATGCAAATTGAGGGAAAAATTGTAATTAACTTTGTTCTGAAGTCCACCAAGAATTGTTCCCTGTATCAGAAAACCACATCACCAGTTGCATCACTCCTCATGACAACCAAGCCACCAGTGTAATTTGTCTTTCCAGTTTACATTTGCACCTGTGCCATTGACAGGGACTCTGTGACTAGGCAAACACCAGACTCCTTCATGAACTCTTTGCTCATAGCCACGCCCAAACACATTCAGAAACAGGTGTTATTTTATTGTACATGGCTTTCCTTTAGTTTCAGCTACATCCTAGTTAGGGTATTATATTGTTATTATTTTTTTAATGTGTGTGTGGTTGGTTATATTATCAGTGAATCTCATTTCAAGATGGCAAATGTAATGTAAGAAATTGTGCCTTTCTTTCATAGAGGGGGCACTGCATCTGATTAGTTGAGTATCCATTCCTTAACCACTGAAGTACTCAGCCTCCCAGCTTTCAGTGAAAAGCCTCTTCCCCAACAATTTTCTAGAAAGCCTTTTGAGAGGAGGAGATCCCTCATATCCCCCCCCTTTTTAAAACTTAGAGTCCCCTCAGTCTAGTGAATTGAGGAATACCTTCTCAAGGAACTATATTCAATGAAAGCCTCAACACATGGGGTAGAAAAGCCCATGTGGTTATTTATAGGGAAGTTAGTGAAAAAACCCTGAATTCCATACACACAAGTAACTTTCATATCAAATTAGGTAAAATCCTGAAAATCTCACATTCCCTAATTCGATACAGTAAGTTATTCACAAAAATTAATAAAGTCACAGGCAAAATTCTTCTTCAGAGAGCCCTCATCTCTGCTCTTCAGGTCTTTCAACTGATTGAATCAGGCCCACCCAGACTATTTAGGACAATCTCCCTCAGACAAGTCAACTGATTATGGTCTTTAATCACATCTACAAAACACCTTCACAGCAACACCAAGATCAGCGTTTGATTGAATAATGGGGTGATAGCCTAGCCCAGTGGACTCATCAAAAGACCATAACAGTCTACCTCTTGTCCACTGGGCACCCGTCTCTTAAAATCATCATCTCCAAATAAAGAGAATAACAAAGCCATACCTCTGCCTACCACAATGCAACTATCCTTCACATAACTGAAAACACACCAACCCTTTCCCCAGAAGAGAATGACAATTCTTGGGGAAAGTTCATACTTCTCCTTTGATGTCCTGTTACTGAAACACTGTGCTACAATGTTCATCATTATTAATAACGTTTATGTTAGATGGTAAGAGGGAAAGAGAAAGAAAAAAACAAAAATATTTGCTTAGTGTGTATATAAATATATTAATAACAAAATAAGGACAAAATAGCTGGTAACTATTACCAGCTATAATATCCTCAACTTCAAAATGAGAATGACAAGGGTCATCTCACAAAGTTGCTGAGGGAATTAAGTGATGTGATGTGTTACAAGCACTAGATTCTAAATGTCATCATGAGTGTCAGTATTACTACTGGACAGGCACCTGTAACGGTATTAAGGTGAGAACAGTGACTCAGAAGAAAAGGGAATTAAGAAATGGCTGTTTCTAGGACAAAAGAAAAAAAAACCCAACAACAGAAATAAAACCTTGGTGAAACATACCGATTTCTTGGATGAAAAGACTAAATACTGAAATTATCTAAATTATTCTCATAGGGTAACAGAGAAACCGACTTCCATTTAGAGAGCAAAACTGTCCTTTGATAAGCAAAATACCTAAATAACATCTTTAGTTGGAAATAATCGGGCCTCTCTCTTCCTCCTCTCCAGTCATACTCCTCCACTAGCCCACGCAGAGGGACCTCTGGATTAAAATAAAGGAGGGATAGGGAGTGTCCGTGATTTCCCTACATGAATACGTTGAGAATCTGGAGGACCGGAGACACAGAAAGAGACAGACACAGACAGCCAGAGAAAGACAGACAGAGCTTGAGACAGAGACCAGGAGAGAAATGAAGGCTCCTAGGGCTGGCACAGCTGTGCGCAAGAGGACAGACAACAAGGCGCCAAGGGGGCTTGAATTGCGCTTGTCAGAACCTTAACATTTTCCCTAAAAATGAGTTTATTATATGTAAATTTTAACCCAATAAAGCTGATTTTTAAAAAATTCTATGATGATCTTAATTTTTATAAAATGTAATATGTTAGAAAAACCTGGAAGGAAAGAGCAAAATATTAGCAGTGCTTATTTCTCGGTAGTAAGAGTATAAGCGATGCTTCTATGAGGCAGTCTTGTATTATCAGTTCCTCAAGTGTACCGATTTTTTTCAGAATCGGAAAAAGTAAAATCTTACTGAGGGTAGTTTTTCCACCAAGCCCGTGCTTAGTTCAGAACAGTGCTGACCCCTTAAAACCTACCAATTTCAAATTAATATCGGTTCACAGGGAATGATCCATCTATTGTTTTGATTGCTACCCAAGCTCCAGTTCTCTTCAGAATCTCTGTTTGTCTTTGAAATTAATCAATAAAGCGAATGAACAAGGAGCAGTGAAAGCATTCCCTCGTCTTGAATAGAAAGGGCAACAAACGGAAAGACTCAAGTCTCGGGTTTCCAGACAGCTCTGCTAAAGAATTCACCGTGGCCTTGGGTGAGACACTTCCCCTCCAGGCCACAGCTTCTTCAGCTATAAACTGAGGGCCGTGAACGGGATCATCTCTAAGGGCCCCTCCAGCACTGACATCCCAGCATTTTACGTGCCCCTCGGGGAGGAAAAGAAAGCAAAGCAGGAATCCATCGCTGAGTCATCTCATCATGGCATTGTGATAGAAATCACACCTCAGCCCCCTTCTCTCTACTTCTCTGTTTCATCCTCACCTTCTCAGCCTTCCTTCTCTTGCCCATCACATGGCAGTAAAATTATTTTTCACTCCCAGCACTTCAGCTATTCTGGCTGTTACTCCGAGAGTTCAGTCCTTACTGGTATCTGATTTTGCTCTGGCACTCAACAGGGGTCTAAATATTTCCTCCCTCTCCACTCCAGCTAATTCCAGCAAAACTTCACACCCTCTCCTTTGCTGAAAGCTTCCCCTGCCCCTCCCCACACTGTCCTCCCTGCTATTAATACATAAGTGCGTGGGGAGCAGCCTCCAGGCTGGTCCCACTTCTGCTCTCACAAAATGATGCTGGCATTTACGAAAACTCCGCGTGAACACAGGGAGGCTGGGGGAGCGGGGGCGGAGGCCCTGAGATCTTAATGTGATCGTGCTCATTTTAAGATTTGCAGTCATTTGTCCTTGGCTCTATCTTCCCAGAAATGACTGGCACGGGAAGCTTTTTCGAAGGGCTGTTGACTCAAGGCTCACTTGGCGGGTCTTGGGGGGATCATTTCAGTTACAGTTTCATCTGCCAAGTTTGTATTCCCTGCTGACCCGGGTTGGATTTTAAATTTCCATCAAGGCCACCTGCCTGGTGTTAATTAGTTATGGTTTCTCATTTTATATGCAAACTTGTTTTAACTTGTCTGTGAACTGGCGTAGCATCTTGGGCAACTCCCCTGGTTCTACTGTACAAGCAGCAGTCTTAGCTGACCCGGCTATTTGTACTTGAACAGAATGATGTAGCCAGGATGATAGAATACCCAGCAAAAATCTGAGGATGACCATTGCAAAATCTAAGTAAATCCCAATTCCTATTTTTCTCCTATTGTTTTTTTCGAAAATCTTGAATTTATAATTTAGGATAATTTTTTCTTATTCCCCCACCCCGCATACACGCCCTATACTCCTTAGTAATATACCTTATTACTTATATATAGGAGAACATTACACAGAAACACAAACCTATTGTTTTTAACGCTGCTCTAGATATCTCTGATATCTAGATATCATTACCCATTTGTGATGTCTTCACCAACTGACAATTATTAAATCAGATCAACTGGTTTCCTCTTACTTTACCAGGCACTGGGTGGAGGAAATGATCTTTTCAGACCAACTAGCTTTCCTTTAGCATGAAAAATCAGAGGCAAAGTGTTCTTTCCTCCACTGATGTGAGCATGTTCTCAGAAGACATAGGCTGACCAGATAACTTTCAGAAATTGATCCTAAGTTTTCCTTCAATCCACCGTACAAAAGTAAACAGAAGCACGTTAGAATGGTGGACATAGCAGCCTACAGTATAAAGATTTGGCATTAACATATAAATGAAGTGAGCCTAGAACTCTGGAAGGGCTAAGAAGCCCTCTTTTCTCCCAGGCTCAGAAATAAAAATTGAATCTGAGGGAGAGTCAGGAGTCACTGGCTTTCAAAGAAGAGCTTGTGTCTGTAGGTATTCCGATGTTAAAGCCATTAATTCTCACATAATCTTGGACCAGCATTAAATGGAGGTGTAAAAAATGAACTGGTATCGTTGTTGTCACTTTACATTTCCTTGAGTCGCCTGTCATAGAGATTTCCTTATCATTGTTAGAAATGTTTTTCATGTGTCCCAGACTATCTGATTTTATGTTCGACTGTGCCAATGACTAAGTCCAGGGCTAAAGCGGCTGGAAAGAGAGGGTATGGAATTACTTTGCTGTCATAATTTAATGGACAATTTTCTGGGTGCTAAGTATTAAATGGTTTTAGGAAATGATGAATGGCACCAGCCTTGGGAGTTGGAAGGATTCCATTTCTCCAACTGCTCTCTTTTGGATCCACAGATAATCTGGGATTAGCTGGCAATAGGAAAAGCCATTGGCCAGGGCCACCTCAGCTTCCCGACACAGAGCCACGGGACGCCTCCGGATGAGGGAAGAAAAGAAGCTGTGACATGCAGGTCAGATCACTCTATGGTGCCCAAGTCAGGTTGGAAAAAAGCTAGCTTTGGGCCAGATGATAAACATAAAAATGCAATATCTAAAAGCAAACGTTCTTTTGTTTTAAACATAAGTGAGTTACTGAAATGCAGTTTACTGAAGAATTTTCACCTTTTGGAAGGTACAAATACTGACAGGTCCTAGATACTATGGTCCGTATATGTTTTTATATTATGCATGTGAATGCATATGTACATTATATATGTATTGCATATTTATTAACAGGCATATTAACAAATTATGCATTCTTCTAGAGGTGATGATGAACTAAACAATTACGTACACTGTGTTGTAATGAGTGTGTACTGGTAGGTACTGGTTAGGCATGGCTCTAATGATTCTCAGCACAGGAGCAGATTCCAATCTGTCAAATCTACATTCAGCCGTTTATTGGAATTTTTAAAAGCAATGTTGCACGATTACAGAAGAAAACAGTGATTCAGCTCAACCTGTAGTACTCTGTACCTTCACTCGATCAATATTCTTTTCAAGAACAGATATATTTGCTTACTTTCATGGCAAGTGATTACACATTCTGATCTTGCCCTATGCCAGGTACAACTGTCCGACACATTCGTGTTTTTGCTATTCCTGGGGCTCTGGGCTGAATTCTTTTTTCTTCCGGGAACTAGAATTTTCCTTTAGTACGTATCACTTGACTTTGAAATAATCACCGTTTTGCTGTCAGTTTTCCCTCCTAAATCACTTTATTCTCTGACTTACTGATCTCAAACCCTTTAAAAAAAAATTCCTAATTTCTACTTCCTTCAAATCAAAGTCCAGTGTTTGAGTCTGTCATTGATGTAACACAAGTGCTATTTTTACCCTTGGATCCTATTAGATTCCCTATTGAATCAAAAAGTGTCAGATTTGTTACTAACTAGAAGATCATTTATAAGAATGTTACTTTCTTGTTTTGAATCATTAAATATCTGTGTCATACTTTTCTTGAAAGTATGAGGCAGGGGTTAATTTGTCATAAGTAAGCTACCATTTGACTTAAATTCAGCTTGTATTTCTTAACTTTCAAGTTAAAAATATCATACTCCTTTTAAGAGTTCATTTAAAACAAAGGGGGTGGGGTGGGGCTTCCCTGGTGGCTTAGTGGTTGAGAGTCCGCCTGCCAATGCAGGGGACACGGGTTCGTGCCCCGGTCTGGGAAGATGCCACATGCCGCAGAGCGGCTAGGCCCCTGAGCCATGGCCGCTGAGCCTGCGCGTCCGGAGCCTGTGTTCTGCAACGGGAGAGGCCACAATAGGGAGAGGCCCGCCTACCGCAAAAAAAAACAAAAAAACAAAGGGGGATGTATGTGGGTGGATGGATGGATAGAGAGATAGACACCCTTTAAAAAATAAAGCAGATTCAGTAAACAGAAAGAAGGGCTATTAGAAAACAAAAAAACTACAGGAACTAAGTGAGTCAGTTATTGGACACTAATTGAATACTGTCAAAGAAGAAAGAGTATGTTCGAAGTATACCCTAAATAAACATGGATAATTATTGGCTGCAAGGATAATCACAGAATCCATATTTTTAGTTTTAGGGAGGGAAAAAAAAGACAGAGAGGAGAAGCCACTTACTATAGATAGCCATCCTCTTAGACACAGAGACTAGTGAGCTGATATCAATGAGTAGAATTAAAAAAAAAAATCAGCCAAACTACAAAATAGTAATTAGCATGAGAACTTCAAGTACTTGGCAAGAAACCATGACTAGAACCCAAGCTTGACTCTTAAAGTAATTACACAGCTATAGATGAATAAATAAACTGATTTGTACCTTAATATTTGTGTTTCTTTAATTCCTGGGCTGTATCTGTATAGTATCTCTGAGCTTCTAATTATAATAAATGATTAAATATTTACTCTCAGGGCCTGTATTAAGTCCCTCATCTGGCCACACCTGGGGAAATTCTAGCTCACATATAGAGGTAACTACCTTAATTGCAGGTAAAATGTCTAGGGGGAGTCTTCCATTGAACTTGCTTTATGTGACAGCAAATTTTGCAGACAGACATAAAAAAGAAGGAGTAAAGCCTTAGTCCATTATGTAAATCGCTGAAGATAATATACTATCTTTTTTTTATAGCTTGGGATTAAACTATTTATCCACTATCAAAGGGGTCTTTGCATTGTTTCTTTAAGAAATGGTAATGATTAGTTTTTATGCGTTACGGATTCTCTGAGTTAAGTCTCCCTAGTGATTAATACTGCACATTTTCAAAATAGCTTCTCAGCTATTATGGCCTGAAAACAAACCACCCCGCCAAGGAAACTGAAGCTATGCACACCTGTCCCTAAGGACAGAGTCAACTGAGATAACCAGGACCTTGGAACATAGAGTGAGGTGACAAAAAATACTTTTCCTCTCAAGATTATTTTAAAGGAAACAAAGACTGCACTTTTTTCAGTTTTGTTTTCTACAAACTATATTTTCTACAAAAAGCACGTATGGCTTTTTCAAACGAAGATAAAAGTCAGAAGAATTATTTTTCATACCCGTGTAGAAGTCCAGAAAGCAAAATGGTCTCGACTGGCTGCCTCCCACTCAGATGGCCATGGCATGTACCACCCTCCTCTTCGTCCCACCCTCTCTTTGCTCCTTCTTCCTCTCATTCATTCACAGAGCTGTCTTAAGGAATTTAATACACTATTTATAGGATGACTTAGGGTGACAAGCACTGGTCGCAGCAAATAGCTAGTATATCTAGGATGCTGTGAAAGGTACACAACTTATTTATTTGTGTACAAGGAAATCAAACAAAAATCTCAATGTAATCTATTCACTAGTTGTCAGGAAAAAAAGATTCACCTAAATTGTGTTGTACTGAATACACAGAAACACCTAAGCAACCTAATGTTTCACTCATTAGGGACTTCCCTGGTGGTGCAGTGGTTAAGAATCCACCTGCCAGTGCAGGGGACACAGATTCGATCCCTGGTCTGGGAAGACCCCACATGCCGCAGCGCAACTAAGCCCGTGCACCACAACTACTGAGCCTGCACTCTAGACCCCGCGAGCCACAACTACTGAGCCCACGTGCCACAACTACTGAAGCTCACGCGCATAGAGCCCGCGCTCCGCAACGAGAAGCCACTGCGATGAGAAGCCCGTGCGCCGCAACTAGAGAAAGGCCACGTGCAGCAGTGAAGACCCAACTCAGCCAAAAATAAATAATAAATGACAAATTTTTTTAAAGTTTCACTCATTAATTGGCACCTATAACACAGACCCAGTTTGGGACAGACTTCAAGATTTGACTTAAACTTTGCTTGGCCTTTCATTAGCAAAGGCTTAACAATATCTATATATTAAATGATGACAATTCCACCACATGTAGAATTTTTCACTATCTTCTTTAAAGATATGGTTTTAACAGCTCATATCTCCAGACTATGAAGCATAAAAAAATTTCATTTCTTACTTTTCTTCTTGGTTAAAAAAAAAAAACTTAGTTTTAATCAGTTTTAACAGTAATCAAGCAATTTTCCAGGAACTTGACTCAAAAGCTCTGCCTAATATATATCATCCGAATGATTATATTAATAAAAACCCAGGTAATGTGCTTGATGAATAACAGATTGATTTCAGATTCCTATAAAACCTAAAGCAATTTCATAAAAGTCACCATTGTTGGGATTTAGTGTGGTTTCATGCTTTTCCTCCATCAATCCTCCAGTGGGTGGGATTTATCTTTTTATGTGAAATGCGTGACAAAATATTTGACTGGTTATCAATTCATTAGGAAAGTCATTACATGGTTTTTCCAATGAGGTTAGAGCAAAATGATTTTGGACTTTCCAGAATTTACAGAAATGGAAGGAAGCCTGACCAACTTTGAACTCTGCTCAAGGAATAAAAAGTGGGACTGATGCCATTTTGAAATGTTGGTGCATATGTGTGTGCCAGGTTCTCTTCTTGCCAACTGCAAAATCTCCTGAAATGTCATCCAAATTTGATTAAAGACAGGTTACTCCAAACTCACTCTGTTACATCCATGTAATAAAAATGGGTACATGTTTCAAAATTATTGACAGGAAAGTAAAATAACCAAAACCAGGTGAAAGGTTGGGACTAACTTTCTCTCTTTAGGGAAGTACGGGAGATGTTCCACCTAGTGTTAGCACACTAGGAATAATAGGTACTCCGGGGGAAAAAGAAAAGTAATAGCTATTTTGCCATGTTATCTTAACTGTCTCATTAAATAAAGTTGCCCTCCCAATTTAATGCTTCTGTGATGTCAACCGATCCTAGAAACACAGATGTGGTAACCTCAGCGTCCTAGACCATTTTAGAAGAAACAAGAACTAATGTTTGATTGTTCAAAAGAGAGGAACTGCTGTGGAAGAAGCACAATGAACTGTCTAGAAGATCATTAGATGACACTGAGGTCCACTGGATGCCCGACTACACAGGGCTACAGAGACATCAGACAGTGCATGGTCCCTCCAGGCACTCACAGTTGGATGAGAAGGCAGACAGGTCATATGAGAAACACCAAAAATAAAGAAACATATGGAATTTCTTAGGATTGCTGAGGAAGGAAAAGCTATCACACAGGTAGATGGGCGGCAGGGCAGGCAGCAGAGCCCTGAAGGATGAGTAGAGCTCAGATGGACAAGAAACCAAAGGGGAAGGGAAACACAAGTCACAAGGAAAGCAAGCCATAGAAAAAGAAGTAGCAATTTCCTCATAGAAGAGAGAGCCCCTCCTTTGTCCAGACTGTCTTGTAGTCTCCCCACTCCAGAGCAAAGAGCAGATGTTTTTACCGTCCAGTCTAGTTAAGATAATGTCTCCCTCTGGAGCACAGGTTGTGCAGGCTTGCTTGCAGATCATTGTGAAAGGCTGGGGGGTCCTAAGCCCCCCTGTTCCTCAGCAGGGATGCAAACCCAACTTGTGCACGGCATCCACCTGGATTGCTCCGTGTCATCCACCTGGATTGCTCCGTGTCATCCCTGGGGGTCTTGCGGGGATGTAGGGAAAGCTACACAGTCATGAAGCTCATGCTGCTTGCTGTGCCCTGAGTAAAAACGTCCTTTGTCTCGGGGCTCCCCTGGTGGCGCAGTGGTTGAGAGTCCGCCTGCCGATGCAGGGGACACGGGTTCGTGCCCCGGTCCGGGAAGATCCACATGCCACGGAGCGGCTGGGCCCATGAGCCACGGCCGCTGAGCCTGCGCGTCCGGAGCCTGTGCTCCGCAACGGGAGAGGCCACAACAGTGAGAAACCCACGTACCGCAAAAAAAAAAAAAAAAAAAAAAAAAAAAGTCCTTTGTCTCTCACCCAGGAGACTTGTGTCTTCTGCCAGCAACCATGAAACTGTGGCAGGCACGTCTGTGAGCTTATAAGTAGGGTCAAATCTCAGACCACTCACCCTTTTTAACAGATGGGTAGTGAATCAATCCATTGGGTGAGACAGCAAACAGAGGGGAATGAAATAAGAAATTTGGGAGAAAGATGAGCTTGCTTTTGTTCTTGTTAAACTTGAAGCAGTTGTGGGGGCAGGGAGTTGGCAACACAGATCGGTATTTTATGAGAGAGGTCTGGGCTAGAGATACATATCTTAAAATTATTAGAATCCACATGGGAGTTAAGACCTTGAGGATGAACAACCATATCCTGGAGAACACCGATATTTAAGTGGTAGCTATGGGGGTACAGTCTATAGGAACAGACAGAATGGAATGAGGATACTGTGTCTCTTGGAAGCCAAGAAGGTGGAGAATTCCCAGGAGGCAGTAATCACCGGTGTAATTAGGAAATTTCCAATAATAGAAAAACTAAAATCCCACTCGATTTGGCACCTAGAAAGTCACCGTTGTCCTTGCATGACGTGCTGGTCCTGGATCTGTCCGCCTTTAGCTCCCCTCTTACCCTTCCCCTCACTCTGTGTTCCAGATGTCTGAACCTGCAGGCTGCACTTTCCAGGCTCCAATGTCAGCTGGTCTCCAGCTGGGCTGAGTAGAGCCAATGGTTGGCCTGGATGAGAGACTAAAAGACGAAGGGAACAGAGAGGTCAGGTATTTCTGCTTCTCCTCTCTGCTGTGGATAGCGTCTGGCAGTACGTGGGCTGAATCCCCTCCATGGCTTCAGCTGCCACAGGACAAGCCAACCAATCCAAGGGTCATGTCTCCTAGGGTCATCTGCAGGCCAGGGTCTGAGAGCACCATCTTTACTTTGTCCCTCCATTCCAAGTGTGGGAGTAGCTTCCAGCTGTGGCCACCTCTGGGATACCGCACCATCCTCTGTCTGGTTTCTCAGTTACTCTACCACCCACCTAATCAACTTTCCTGCTTTATATTTTCTTTGTCACAAATCACTGAAGTTGTTCATTTTTGCCTGGTTGCATCCTGATTACTAAGAACAGGTAAGAACGAGTGGTAAGAACAAAAGCCAAATCTTATGGGTGAAAGAATGGAGAAAGAAGATGCCGATGACCAATCGAATAGATTATTCTTCGAGTAGTTGTGCAAAAAGAGAGACTTGATGGTCGTTAGAGGGTTGGATTTTTTAAGCTTGATTCGGGGTTCAGATTGGGTAAGACACGAGCTTATTTTAGGCTGAGGGGAAGACGTGTGAAAAGAGTGAAAGAATAAAAGGTAGAGGAATTGAGGGATTTTGATTAATGGAACAAGGTCCCAAAAGAAACAGGAGGAGGTGAGGGGTTTCACAAGGTCCAGACAACAGGTCCAATCCAGCTAACAGGGTTTTTTTCCCCAGTGCATCAGAGAAAACTGGCTAATAGCTCAGTCAGATCAACATGGTCTATCTGATGGGGAATAAAGTTATGTCATCAGCTACCCAGCTAACAAGTTTGACCCCAGCCTGAAATTGGTACCTGGAAACCGGCAATACAAAGGTAAGGATTGATGTGGCTGTAAGTCACCTTGTAAGTAAAGTGGGTGAAATTTTCCGGTGGACTCAGTTTCTCCCAGAAGTTTGAGGCTTTGTTGAGTTTAGAGGTGAAAAGGGGGGCTGGAGGAGAGTGGTGATGGTTTGGAATTCCTCTGTGTGGGGAGTGGAAACTGGCCAAGGATCTCTGAAAGGATTGATGGGTAATGCAGAGGGTCCAGCTGAGGTGGGGAGAAGGAATCTTAGTGGTACTGATCTGCATAGTTGTTTGGGTTTATTTTTTAAATTTTATTTATTTATTTTTGGCTGTGTTGGGTCTTCGTTTCTGTGCGTGGGCTTTCTCTAGTTGCAGCAAGCGGGGGCCACTCTTCATCGCGGTGCACGGGCCTCTCACTGTCGCGGCCTCTCCTGTTGCAGAGCACAGGCTCCAGACGCGCAGGCTCAGCAGTTGTGGCTCACGGGCCCAGCCGCTCCGCGGCATGTGGGATCTTCCCAGACCAGGGCTCGAACCCATGTCCCCTGCATTGGCAGGCGGACTCTCAACCACTGCGCCACCAGGGAAGTCCTGCATAGTTTTACAGTTTGTTTTCCCCCCCTCAGATATCAGTTGCCCCCTTTTGGGATCAGGATGGCAAATCCAGGGTTGGGGTCTTGCAAGATGAGCATTGTGGAGGACAGGACTGCAGGAAGTCATAGATGAGAAGTGGTTTGGGCGGTCTACCGTGGAACAGAGGCAGCATAACCCGGAGAAAGAATGCACAGGGGGCTTCCCTGGTGGCGCAGTGGTTGAGTCCACCTGCCGATGCAGGGGACATGGGTTCGTGCCCCGGTCCGGGAAGATCCCACATGCCGCGGAGCGGCTAGGCCCGTGAGCCATGGCCGCTGAGCCTGTGCGTCCGGAGCCTGTGCTCCGCAACGCGAGAGGCCACAACAGTGAGAGGCCCGCGTACCACCAAAAAAAACAAAAACAAACAAACAAAAAAGAATGCACAGGGTTGCACGGGTGGTCAGGATGGACTTCCCATCCCAGCTAAGGAAGCTTGGGCAAGTGACAACCTTTCTAAGCCTCCGTTCCTTCATCCAAGAAGTGAAAATAGTCCCTACCTCAAAAGGTTATAAGACTGAACAAGAAAACGTATATACAGTGTGAATTAAAGATTCTGACACACACAAAGAACTTAGCGAAGAACAGTGGAGTGGGATATTTTCACTAATCAGATCCCTATGCAATTTCATACTAAATCTGTCGATCTCTCTTTGAGGATGGGTCTCAATCAGAGAACAATTCAGAAACTTCTCTAAAACACACAATGTCAGGTTCCAAAACAAGCCCATTTCAGGCCATCCTGTGGCTCCAAACTACACAGGAAGATGCTGGTGAGACTCCGATCCACCGTCCTCTAGAGCAGCGGCCCCCAACCTTTTTGGCACCAGGGTCTGGTTTCAAGGAAGCCAATTTTTCCACGGACCAGGGTTGGGGGCGGGGATGGCTCAGGCGGTAACGCGAGCGACCGGGAGCGGCAGATGAAGCCGCGCTAGCTCGCCGTTCACCTCCTGCTGTGCGACCCGGTTCCTAACGGGCTGCGGACCGGTATGGGTCTGCGGCCCGAGAGGTGCGGACCCCTGCTCTAGAGAGAATAGAGCTGTTTGAGCTCTATGTGAAGATTAGACTCTACAGGGAATATGGGCCTCTGGGGAGCCACAGAACAGGCAATTCAACTGGGGCACAAAAATGGACCAGGAAAGACCCTCCTGGGCCCAAAGCTGAGATTCAGAGCTTGTGGAGGCATCTAGGAAAACAATCAGAGACACATCATCTGACAGTCCAGCAGAACGAGGGTTCCGGTGAGTCTCCCTTCCTGTAACCTATTTATCCCAAAGTGATCACTTGCTCTGCTGATTACCTAGGCTCATTCCTAGCTCATGGCTTTCTGCCTTCCAACAACTTGTTTTCTCATTACCCTAACAGAGGTAAGAAGATTCCCCATAGAGCCATCATTCGCAGATGGATCAGAAGACAGGAAACCCACATAGAACAATTTCATTTGTTCTAACAAGTTGTTATGGACAAAATTATTGCCTCGAATGAGCTTTCTGGAATAAAGCTTGTGGGCTTACTTCATTTATAAAGAACTGTCCTGGTTCAGATCTTTGAAACCTTACAAAGCGGAGAATTGCTAACGACTATAACCTTACCCCTTTAAGGAAGTTTAATGATATGAAAATGACACACGTCATCACTAATTCCTGGGAATCAGAGAGAAAATATACAAAAGGCTTAATGAACAGATGAAGAAAGAAAACTGGTAACTGACATTTCTGGCTCAGGAATACGACCATCCACAGAAGGGCTACTGGCCAAATCTTCTTAGACGCCGAAAATACTAAAAGCTTCGCCCAGAGTCAACAAATGCCATGTTCTGAGGAGTGGCGTCTTAGGGGACAGATCTGTTGACCATCAGTGGGCGTTTTTCATCTCACCGCTTGCGGCACGCAAGTTAAAGAAGGCTTTGTGTACCTGCTTTCCAGCAGAAGCCCGAGCTCCCGGCACAGGAAAGCCGGTCCTACCCTGGGGCCTGGGACAGATAACATATACGCACATAGTACATAGACAAAGACACACACAGCACAGTCTTCAAACACTTTTCCTTCAGGCCATTTCCCTCCATTTTAGCCTCACCGAAGGAAAGCTGGCGTCAACTGCAGGTCAGAAGGATGTGACAGAGAGACTTTTTCCTTTGGTTTTGTATTGAACATAGATTTGCCTCTTCAGTAAAGTCAGAATGGTTTGATAGCTTTGCCAAAAGCCACTCTCATACTAAAGGGCGTACAGAAAGACAATTTACAAATAGTCTGACGATGGACCTAGAGATTATCATACTAAATAAATCAGACAAAGACAAATATCATATGATATCACTTACATGTGGAATCTAAAATATGATAAAAGTGAACTTATTTACAAAAGAGAAACAGACTCACAGACATAGAAAAGAAACTTATGGTCCCCAAAGGTGGGGACGGGGTTAAACTAGGAGTTTGGGGTTAACAGATACACACGACTGTATATAAAATCAGTAACAAGGAGTTACCGTGTAGCACAGGGAGCTATAGTCAATACCTTGTAATAACCTAGAATGGAAAAGAATCTGAAAAAAGTATATATATAAATAACTGAATCACTTTGCTGTACACCTGAAACTAACACAATGTAAATCAACTATACTTCAATTAAAAAACATTTTTTTAATGAGTCTGACAGTTGAAGTTCCCTTCATGGTATGCCCTGTTTACATACCACATCCTAGTGTCATCCAAAAACAACTGACACCTGCTTGATGGTCTTATTAGCATGTGCTGTAAAGGCCAGATTTCCCCAGCAGCAAGGACAGGGTCAGAGAGGGAAGGACAGTGGGAGCTGTTCAGGTGCCATGACAGCCGCCACTGCACCCGCTCCTGGGTAAAGATTCATAGTTCTGAGCATCTCCCTGCGGCGTAAATGCTACTCAAGTTGAAAAGGTACAGCAGAGGGCAGACGGAATGACTCAGAGCTTCCAGAACGAGGCCCTTATGTTGACCTCACTCTCCCGTTGCAAATCCACCGTAGTAAAGGCCCCAACAAGACGAACCTCCCAGAGCCTTTGCTTACAAATCTCAGCACGGGGTAGAAACGGTCCTTCCTGAGCTCCTGGATGTTTTGGGGAAATTTTTTTCACACCTGGTCTTAAAACCCATTCAAACTAACTCATGTGTCCGTCAAAATCCAATCTTTCTGTCTGTTCTCTTCTCAATACTCTGTAATGACCTACATGGGAAAAGAATCTAAAAATAAAACTAGATATATGTATATGTATAACTGATTCACTTTGCTGTATACCTGAAACACACTGTAAATCAACTAGACTCCAATAAAACTTTTTAAAAATCCAATCTTTCCATGGCGTCAAGACAATGCTTTTTTTTTGATGTGGTGTTAATTTAAATCACATAAAATAGTGTCTGGCTTATATTAAAGACCTTACAAATGATAAGATCTCTGAATAAAGGATAAAATGATAAAATAAACAGATATTTTTATTCAATTTGCCTTTCCTGAAGTCACCAATATAAATTTTACCTAAAAAATGATAAAATAAAATGATAAATAAAATTAAAAAATGATAAAAAATGATAAAATAAAAAATAAACAGATATTTTTATTCAATCTGCCTTTCCTGAAGTCACCAATATAAATTTTACCTAAAAAAGTAGGAAATGTTTTATTTCCCTTCTCTACAGATTATTACCTAATTAATGTCCACAGTCCAGGTGCCTTTATCTATTCAGTGACTATTAACCCCTTATCGGATATACCTTTTGCAAATATCTCCTCCCATCCAGTAGGCAGCCCTTTTATTTAAAACAATGCTTTCTGATCCTACATTCTTATTTAACACTATGCCAGAACGTAAGAACATATTTACCAAATGTTACAAAGCAGAAAACTGACCCCCAAACCAAGATAGCAGCAGAGTCGCCTGGAATGTTCCTCTATTTTATTTTAGCTACGCTGTTTACGAACACCGCACTTATTTTTTCTCCTTCCCTTGTTTCCAGGGTAACCAGTTCATTTGGTTGGGGGGCCGGAAGTAGGAGGGTAGGGGAGGCACAGGCTAGAAAACATTTTTGAAGTGAGGCATAGCATGAAGTCAGCCTGAGTGAATTTAATTTGCTGTGGCAGCGCAACAATACTGAAAGGGTGTGCTCGACCCGAGTCCTTTTGGGTTGTTTCTGACTGAGTAATTTGAGGAGAGTTTCTTCATAATGGTGCCTTTTTCACACAGCAGGACTTTTGAATCCCACCTGTAAATCAGGGGGGTCTGCGGGGATTTGTCTCTCTTTTCCCTCCCCTTCTCTTTTATCTCTACCTCTTTTTCCGTAATTTGTGAAGATAAAGTAGTCCTTGTAATTCTTTAATACGAAAGAAGATTGGGCTGTTCTGCCCTGAAAGTGGCAGATTAATTGTGATCAACAATTTGCTCACTGAAATTCAATCTCAAAGATATTTACCCTACCTTCTTCTTGAAAAGGAAAAATGCCTCTCTGAAATTCTTGGTCTATAAGGAACAACACTAATGTTTTAAATTAAGATTTAGCACTTACTTTATGCACCTAGCCTAGACAGGTGTATGCTACATACACAGATGAATTAGGCTATCCATATTGTCTAGTTTTCTTAAACAACTTGTAATTGTTTCTCCGACTAAATATAAAGAAGGAGTATTCAACTGGTATTAATGCTAATGTATATTATAAAATCACGCTGCTATATCAGTCTGCATCGGGACCAATTCTTTATTTCCGTCTCAAGTAAACTTTAAATTGAAGTTATGAAATGTTTTGACTTTGGATCACAGAATCAAGCTGTTTAAAAAGCATGTGTGTACACGACACACACACACCGTACTTTAATAGTATTTACAATGGAAACAACTTAAATGTCTATTTCGGATTGGTTAATAAACTATGATATATCCACACAACAGAATGCCATCCAGCCACCAAACATAAAACTGTAGAACCATGTTCACTGACATGGAAAGATAATACCACCACAAACAAGAGAACACCAACAGTTGCAAAGGAATATATATAACATCCCTTTTTCATTAAAAAACATATGGATCCTTACACACACGTAGGAGAAAAGCCTAGAAGATTTTATCAGAATGTTAGTAGTCACTGCCTCTCAGTGGTTAGATTACAAGTAAGTGTGTGTTTATCCTTGTCAGTCCCAGACCTCATCCCCAGCCCCAAATTTACAGGGAATGGGATGAATTTTAAAAATCCATTATTTTTCAACAGTAATGACTTTTTTAACCAAGGCTGAGAGAGCTAGAGAGGCCCCACTAGCAAAGGGCCCGCTCCCATCGAGCCTAAGCACGGGACAGCCAAACCAGCTGAACTGAACAAAACCTCAAAAGGTTAGGAATGAGTTAAAGTGTGTGCCAAGCCGTGATATGCACTAAGTAGAAAGGAAACTGGCTGCATTACTTGTGAGACAGTTTGATTACTGCAGACCTAGCGCTCCTCTCCCTCCGTCTCTTAGATATCTCCAGGGCATCCCTTCGATGCTTTCTGGGACTTGGGTCCAGAAACAGCAAGTGAAGAGTGCCATGAATGCATCTTGCTCTTAAGCTGATAGAAATACTGGTTGTCTCTACTCATGATGACCATTTTGATTAGTTTTGTGTGTCCAAGGCATACTGTAAATTTCTTTCTCAAAAAGCTACAGCTGTAATAAAATAAGCACTCAGATACTTACAGATTAAATAAATTATGTCTCAAAATGTCCCTTTTGAAGAAAAACACTTTTTATAAGACACATGTAGCATGGCAGGAAGAAAGGAAAGAAGGAAGGGAGGGAGAAGGGGGGGATAAAAACCTTAATGAAAAGAAATGTAAAGAAAGAAGACAGCCGGGGTGAGATTAGCATACCGTAATACCCTATACACTTGAAGAAAATGAGCCATAAATTTATATTTAAGCTTCTTAGTAGCCAATGCCACAAATGAAACACAGTCAATTCTGTAATTCACAGCATTTCTAAGACAAGAACAAGTCAGAAGCACAGTAGAAACAGGAGGGCAGTTTCTCCCATGAACCCTTAATAAGAAGCACTATGTCACATAATAAGCAAAATTCTCAACAATACCCCCTAGCGTACATGCTTGCCTTATGGAGTTTTTCACAAGGGACCACAATGTAGGCTGACGGTGCCACACAGTTCACAGTTTATATAAGCAACTCAGAGGATGGAAAAGTTAACACAGTGGTCCAGGTTCACAGCTCAGTGATCTTGCTTCATCTTAGGTTATGTTTTTTCATATGCAAGACTGCACGAACAATGCATTTTTCCAATGCTCCATTATTAATTGTCAACCCAAGTTTGAAAAGCAGAGTGCAGCAGTGAACTTGATATGCTCTTCCCTCATACCAATATTTATGGTTAAAAGCAGACCTGCATGTTTTAACACTGTACTAAATGAAAAGTTGCTATCCTTTTTCATTCATGCGTTCCTCCAATCAATTAAAAGTAATTCTACACTTATTGAATCATTCTTATTTCCTAGAGATTGTTTGCATGCTAGGTTAACAGAGGTGACCGAAGCAGGCTTGGCCAAGGTGGGGTCCTTCTGGGGATGGCAAATCAACCTGGAGCAACGTCAGTGCTATGACGTTTCGGGTTGGATAACTCTTTGCTGGGGTGAGCCGCCGGTCCTGTACAGTGTAGAGGGTTTGGCAACATCCCCGTCTTCTACCTCCTACATTCCAGTAGCAACGCCACTGGTTTGGCAAGCAAAACTGCCTACAGGTGTTGCCAAATAGCCCCTGCAGAAGCACTGATCCAGAGAGCATTGACCCTAAGAAACGACAATGAATCAGTTCAGAGAGAGAAAGTAGGGGTGCTGAGAGGATGTAAAGAAGAAGAACTACCCCAGAACCGTGGCCCACGAAGGCCTCCTTGAAGAGGTGAACTTCAAAAGCTCCAGGAGACAGTTGTCTAAAAAAGGGTACTCCAGAGAGAAGGGAACTGGGCTATGTATACAGACGGGGCCAAGCTCTTCCTCAAAATACCACCTAAAGCCAAGAGTATCATGCAAAAGGCACTGATAAGACCATTAAAAAAAAAATCAGCTAAGCACACCTTGAGAGTAATGCAACTTCCTATTGTCCTTCCTAAGGTAAAACAACCCCAAAATGCACCTTTAGTAACTGACTGAGTTGAATTTCAGTAGACAATTGTTAGCTGCGACCAGTTAATGTTGGAACTAATGAATTAATACATACATTGTACCACAGGGAGTTATTCAACATGCATTAAGAGAGATGTTTATACTTAAAAACATAACATTAAACAGAACTTTTTGCAAAACAATTATACCAATTAAAATAAAACACATCCAGTAACCAGATTGGCATCAGTTTATTTATTTTTTAAACAATGTTATTGGAAAATAACTGCTTTACAATGTTGTGTTAGTTTCTGCTGTACAAAAAAGTGAATCAGCTATATGTATACATATATCCCCATATCCCGTCCCTCTTGAGTATCCCTCCCACCTTCCCTATCCCACCTCTCTAGGTGGTCACAAAGCATCGAGCTGATCTCCCTGTGCTATGCGGCTGCTTCCCACTAGCTATCTATTTTACGTTTGGTAGTGTATATATGTCCACGCCACTCTCTCACTTCGTCCCAGCTTAACCTGCCACCTCCCCATGTCCTCAAGTCCATTCTCTATGTCTGCATCTTTATTCCCGTCCTGCCCCTAGGTTCTTCAGAACCATTCTTTTTTAGATTCCATATATGTGTGTTAGCGTACAGTATTTTTCTCATTCTGACTTACTTCACTCTGTATGACAGACTCAAGGTCCATCTACTTCATTACAAACAACTCAATTTCGTTTCCTTTATGGCTGAGTAATATTCCACTGTATATATGTGCCACATTTTCTTTATCCATTCATCTGTCAATGGACACTTAGGTTGCTTCCATGTCCTGGCTACTGTAAATAGAGCTGCAATGAACATTGTGGTACATGACTCTTTTTGAATTATGGTTTTCTCAGGGTATAGGCCCAGTAGTGGGATTGCTGGGTCATATGGTAGTTCTATTTGTAGCTTTTTAAGGAACTTCCATACTGTTCTCCACAGTGGCTGTATCAATTTACATTCCCACCAACAGTGCAAGAGGCTTCCCTTTTCTCCACACCCTCTCCAGCATTTATTGTTTGTAGATTTTTTGATGATGGCCGTTCTGACTGGTGTGAGGTGACACCTCATTGCAGTTTTGATTTGCATTTCTCTAATGATGAGTGATGTTGAGCATCCTTTCGTGTGTTTGTTGGCAGTCTGTATATCTTCTTTGGAGAAATGTCTATTTAGGTTTTCTGCCCAGTTTTGGATTGGGTTGTTTGTTTTTTTTGGTACTGAGCTGCATGAGCTGCTGGTATATTTTGGAGATTAATCCTTTGTCAGTTGTTTCATTTGCAAATATTTTCTCCCATTCTGAAGGTTGGCTTTTCATCTTGTTTATGGTTTCCTTTGCTGTGCAAAAGCTTTTAAGTTTCATTAGGTCCCATTTGTTTATTTTTGTTTTTATTTCCATTTCTCTAGGAGGTGGTTCAAAAAGGATCTTGCTGTGATTTATGTCATAGAGTGTTCTGCCTTTTTCCTCTAAGAGTTTTATTGTGTCTGGCCTTACATTTAGGTCTTTAATCCATTTTGAGTTTATTTTTGTGTATGGTGTTAGGGAGTGTTCTAATTTCATTCTTTTACATGTAGCTGTCCAGTTTTCCCAGCACCACTTATTGAAGAGGCTGCCTTTTCTCCATTATATATTCTTGCCTCCTTTATCAAAGATAAGGTGACCCATATGTGTGTGGGTTTATCTCTGGGCTTCCTATCCTGTTCCATTGATCTATATTTCTGTTTTTGTGCCAGTACCATACTGTCTTAATTACTGTAGCTTTGTAGCAGAGTCTGAAGACAGGGAGTCTGACTCCCCCAGCTCCTTTTTTTCCCTCAAGATTGCTTTGGCTATTCGGGGTCTTTTGTGTTTCCATACAAATTGTGAAATTTTTTGTTCCAGTTCTGTGGAAAATGCCATTGGTAGTTTGATAGGGATTGCAATGAATCTGTAGATTGCTTTGGGTAGTAGAGTCTTTTTCATAATGTTGATTCTTCCAATCCAAGAACATGGTATATCTCTCCATCTGTTTGTATCATCTTTAATTTCTTTCATCAGTGTCTTATAGTTTTCTGCATACAGGTCTTTTGCCTCCTTAGATAGGTTTATTCCTAAGTATTTTATTCTTTTTCTTACAGTGGTAAATGGGAGTGTTTCCTTAATTTCTCTTTCAGATTTTTCATCATTAGTGTATAGGAATGTAAGAGATTTCTGTGCATTAATTTTGTATCCTGATACTTTACCAAATTCATTGATTAACTCTAGTAGTTTTCTGGTAGCATCTTTAGGGTTTTCTATGTATAGAATCATGTCATCTGCAAACAGTGACAGTTTTACTTCCTCTTTTCCAATTTGGATTCCTTTTCTTTTTCTCTCTGATTGCTGTGGCTAAAACTTCCAAAAGTGTTGAATAAGAGTGGTGAGAGTGGGCAACCGTGTCTTGCTCCTGATCTTAGTGGAAGTGGTTTTAGTTTTTCACCACTGAGAACGATGTTGACTGTGGGTTTGTCATATATGGCCCTTATTATGTTGACAAAAGTTCCCTTCTCACTATGCCTACTTTCTGGAGGGGTTTTATCATAAATCGTTGTTGAATTTTGTCAAAAGTTTTTTCTGCATCTATTGAGATTATCGTGTGGCTTTTATCCTTCAATTTGTTAATATGATGTTTCACATTAATTGATTTGCATATATTGAAGAATCCTTGCATTCCTGGGATAAATCCCACTTGATCATGGTGTATGTTCCTTTTAGTGTGCTATAGGATTCTGTTTGCTAGTATTTTGTGGAGGATTTTTGCATCTGTGTTCATCAGTGATACTGGCCTGTAGTTTTCTTTTTTGTGACATCTTTGTCTGCTTATGGTATCAGGGTGATGGTGGCTTCACAGTATGAGTTTGAGAGTGTTCCTCCCTCTGCTATATTTGGGAAGAGTTTGAGAAGGATAGGTGTTAGCTCTCCTCTAAATGTTTGATAGAATTTACCTGTGAAGCCATCTGGTCCTGGGCTTTTATTTGTTGGAAGATTTTTAATCACAGTTTCAATTTCAGTGCTTGTGATTGGTCTGTTTATATTTTCGATTTCTTCCTGGTTCAGGCTCAGAACATTGTGCATTTCTAAGAATTTGTCCATTTCTTCCAGGGTGTCCATTTTATTGGCATATATTTGGTTGTAGTAACCTCTCATGATTCTTTGTATTTTGCAGGGTCAGTTGTTACTTCTCCTTTTTCATTTCTAATTCTACTGATTTGAGTTCAAAATTATAGCTGAACACTTCCCTAATATGGGAAAGGAAATTGTCAATCAAGTCCAGGAAGCACAGAGAGTCCCACACAGGATAAATCCAAGGAGAAACATGCAAAGACACATATTAATCAAACTGTCAAAAATTAAATACAAAGAAAAAAATATGAAAAGCAGCAAGGGAAAAGCAACAAATAACATAACAGAAAATCCCCATAAGGTTAACAGCTGATCTTTCGCAGAAACTCTGCAATCCAGAAGGGAGTGGCAGGACATAATTAAAGTGATGAAAGGGAAAAACCTAAAACCAAGATTACTCTACCCAGCAAGGATCTCATTCAAATTCGAAGGAGAAATTAAAACCTTTACAGACAAGCACAAGTTAAGAGAATTCAGCACTACCAAACCAGCTTTACAACAAACGCTGAAGGAACTTTTCTAGGCTGGAAACACAAGAGAAGGAAAAGACCTACAAAACAAACCCAAAACAATTAAGAAAATGGGAATAGGAACATACATATCGATAATTACCTTAAATGTAAATGGATTAAATGCTCCAACCAAAAGACATAGCCTGGCTGAATGGATACAACAACAAGACCCATATATATGCTGTCTACAAGAAACCCACTTCAGACCTACGGACACATACAGACTGAAAGTGAGGGGATGGGAAAAGATATTCCATGCAAATGGAAATGCTGGAGTAGCAATTCTCATATCAGAAAAATTAGACTTTAAAATAAAGACTATTACAAAAGAAAAAGGACACTACATAATGATCAAAGGATCAATCCAAGAAGAAGATATAACAATTGCAAATATTTATGCACCCAACATAGGAGCACCTCAATATATAAGGCAAATGCTAGCAGCCATAAAAGGGGAAATCAACAGTAACACAATAAGAGTAGGGGACTTTAACACCCCACTTTCACCAATGGAAAGATCATCCAAAATGAAAATAAATAAGGAAACACAAGCTTTAAATGACACATTAAACAAGTTGGACTTAATTGATATTTATAGGTCAAATATGTGTGACCCCTATAATTTCAAGGTTGGTGTACTGAATGCTGTCCCAGAGGTCTCTGAGACTGTCCTCAATTCTTTTCATTCTTTTTTCTTTATTCTGCTCTCAGTAGTTATTTCCACTGTTTTATCTTCCAGGTTACTTATCTGTTCTTCTGCTTCAGTTATTTTGCTATTGATTCCTTCTAGAGAATTTTTAATTTCATTTATTGTGTTATTTATCATTGTTTGTTTGCTCTTTAGTTCTTCTAGATCCTTGTTAAATGTTTCTTGTATTTTCTTCATTCTATTTCCAAGATTTTGGATCATTTCTCCTATCATTACTCTGAATTCTTTTTCAGGTAGACTGCCTATTTCCTCTTCATTTGTTTGGTCTGGGGGGTTTTTACTTTGCTCCTTCATCTGCTGCGTATTTCTGTCTTCTCCTTTTGCTTAACTTATTGTGTTTGGGGGTCTCCTTTTCACAGGCTGCAGGTTCGTAGTTGCAGTTGTTTTTGGTGTCTGCCCCCAGTGGGTAAGGTTGGTTCAGTGGGCTGTGTAGGCTTCCTGGTGGAGGGGACTTGTGCCTGTGTTCTGGTGCATAAGGCTGGATCTTGTCTTTTTGTTGGGTAGGACTGCGTCTGGTGATGTGTTTTGGGGTGTCTGTGAACTTATGATTTTAGGCAGCCTCTCTGCTAATGGGTGGGGTTGTATTCCTGCCTTGCCAGTTGTTTGGCATAGGGTATCTAGCACTGGAGCTTGCTGGTTGTTGAGTGGAGCTGGGTCTTAGCGTTGAGACGGAGATCTCTGGGAGAGCTCTCGTCGATTTTCATTACATGGGGCCAGGAGGTCTCTGGTGGCCCAGTGTCCTGAATGTGGCTTTCCCACCTCAGAGGCTCAGGCCTGACACCCTGCCGGAGCACCAAGACCCTGTCAACTACATGGCTCAGAAGAAAAGGGAGAAAAAAAGGAAGAAAAAATAAACTCAAAAATAGTTATTAAAATTAAAAAAAATTATTAAAATAAAACAAGAAGAGAGCCACCAAACCAGAAAACACATCCACCAATGATAGCAAGCGCTAAAAACTATACTAAGATAAACATAAAAATCAGAAACTAGTCAGTCACATACAAAAAACCCCCAAGTCTACAGCTGCTTCCAAAGTCTACTGCCACAATTTTGGGATGATTCACAGGTATTCCACAGATGCAGGGTACATCAAGTTGATTGTGAAGCTTTAATTCGCTGCTCCTGAGGCTGCTGGGACAGGTTTCCCTTTCTCTTTGTTCTCACAGCTCCCGGGGCTCAGCTTTGGATTTGGCCCCGCCTCTGCGTGTAGGTCGCCTGAGGGCGTCTGTTCTTTGCTGAGACAGGACGGGGTTAAAGGAGCCGCTGATTCGGGGGCTCTGGCTCACTCAGGCCGGGTGGGGGGGGGGGGGGCGGGAGGGGCCCGGAGGGCGGGGCGGGCCTGCGGCGGCAGAGGCCAGCGTGACGTTGCACCAGCCTGAGGCGCCCTGTGCGTTCTCCCGGGGAAGTCGTCCCTGGATCCCGGGACCCTGGCAGTGGCGGGCTGCACAGGCTCCCCGGAAGGGGGATGTGGATAGTGACCTGTGCTCGCACACAGGCTTCTTGGTGGCGGCAGCAGCAGCCTTAGCGTCTCATGCCTGTCTCTGGGGTCTGCGCTTTTAGCTGCGGCTCACGCCCGTTTCTGGAGCTCCTTTAAGCAGCGCTCTTAATCCTCTCTCCTCTCGCACCAGGAAACAAAGAGGGAAGAAAAAGTCTCTTGCCTCTTTGGCAGGTCCAGACTTTTTCCCGGACTCCCTCCCGGCTAGCCGTGGCGCACTAACCCCCTGCAGACTGTATTCACGCCGCCAATCCCAGTCCTCTCCCTGCGCTCCGGCCAAAGCCCGAGCCTCAGCTCCCAGCCCCACCCGCCCCGGCGGGTGAGCAGACAAGCCTCTCCGGCTGGTGCGTGCCAGTCGGCACCGATCCTCTGTGTGGGAATCTCTCCGCTTTGCCCCCCGCCCCCGCGCCCCGCACCCCTGTGGCTGCGCTCTCCTCTGTGGCTCCAAAGCTTCCTTCCCCACACACTCCCCATTTCCACCAGTGAAGGGGCTTCCTAGTGTGTGGGAACTTTTCCTCCTTCGCAGCTCCCTCCCAGAGGTGCAGGTCCCATCCCTATTCTTTTGTCTCTGTTTTTTCTTTTTTCTCTTGCCCTACCCAGGTACGTGGGGAGTTTCTTGCCTTTTGGGAGGTCTGAGGTCTTCTGCCAGCATTCAGTAGGTGTTCTGTAGGAGTTGTTCCACATGTAGATGTATTTCTGATGTATTTGTGGGGAGGAAGTTCATCTCCAAGTCTTACTCCTCCTTATTACTCCTTACTTATCTTGAAGCGTAATCCATCATTTTAAACAGTCACTTAATTGTTGTTTCTACTACCATAAAAATCACGAATTTGGATGACACAATTTCCTAAAGGTTCTGGCCATATTTTAAGTTTTGTGAATTTAGATCTAAACTTATTTTTTTTATTGTAGATTATTTCTACCCTGTTTCTAAAAGCAGATTTTTGTCATTAAAACAGATGAGTAATAGATTTAAAGGTTGTTTAAAATTTAGAAGAAAATACAGATTCTAATACTTTTCTTCTCTTCCTATGTTTCGTGCTTACTTCACCAGTTGATGCCCTAACGATAGTGGCAGATAGGACTAACTCTTAGGTTTTAGTGTGATAAAATGTAGTATTTTCACCCTCCTCATCCTCTTTTTATAATTGAAAAAATTGAGGGTCAGAAATGTTAATTGATTTTCCCAAGGTCACAGACAGTAATTGGCCAAGCCGAGAGTCAAACCCATACCTTCTGACTCCATAACAAAGGGTAGGTAGAGGAAGTACAGCACGATACGCTTTCAGGAAAGGAAGGATGGGTGGGAGATACTGGAAAACAACCTAACAGCACTGGGCACAGACCCAAAAGGAAGGCGAGAGCAAAACAGATATTTACCCTAACCCTGTATTTGTAGGCCCTCCCAGAACACTACCTTCTATTCAATCAAAAAAGGGAACGGTAACAAAGGGTCCTTTTGATATGGCAGACACTTTATATTTAGTATCTTTAATCCTCACAACAACCCTGCAGAACAGGCTTCACTGATCCTTACGTGCACAGGAATCACCTGGGGATCCTGTTAGCTCTAAGCAGATCCTAATTCAGCAGGGCTGGGATAGGGACTGAGAATGTACGTTTCTAACAAGCTCCCAGGTGATGCCGATGCTGCTGGTCCTGGACCACAGACCCCACCTTGAGTAGCAAGTACTTTTATGCAGAGCATAATGGTCGCCTAAGAGGTGAGTTCAAATGCACGATTCTGGGCCCCATCCCCAGAGATGCTAATGCATCTCTACAGTTGAGTCTAGGATTCCTCTGGTTACATGCGTTCCAGGTCATTCCAATCTGGTGGTCTAAGGGACTATGGAGTCCAAAAGACTTGGATTAAAATCCTGTTTCTATTACTTTCCAGCTGTGGGAAAGGACCTTGAACAAATTAAAACTTCTGAGATTTGGTTTCCCCCATCTGCAAAATGGGGATAATAAAACATAGCTCATTGGGTTGGATGGATGATTAAACACAATTATCTATGTAAAATAACTAGCATATTACAGGTATTGGGGAAGAGACAGTTACTGTAATGGTGTTGATGTGATCATGAAGATACACATTTAATAGATGAGAAGCTCAGGTGCAGAGGGGTAAAGTCACTTATTTGAGCTAGTTTACTAAGATTTGAATCCAGAGCCATGTTCATTTCGCTGCATCAGATCACAAGTACCAAGTTTTAGACAGTCGCCTACATTTATGGAAATCACTCCTTCCTCTGACCCTATTCCGTTAGTTCTGCCAGGCTCTTCCCTATTGGACTTTGTTTTCTGCTTCTTCCCCTGCAAGCTTCCCTCTCCCACCCCGCCACCAACCCTTTGGATTTTGTTCCCAGCGCTTGACCTTGAGGATTCTCCAAGGACCCTCTGTTTCTCTGCCCTTGGTCTGCTGGGGCAAGGTCTCCCTCCCAGCCTGTTTACCCAGTTCAAGAGGGAACTTGTACATGTAGAAAAAGACGATAGGTAGAAGACAAAATCTAAGTTTGAAGATGCATACAAGTAGTTTTTGGATCTCAGTACAATGTGCAGGCCCTGCCTTTTACCACTGGGAAATTTTATTTTTTAATGAACAATTCCTGAAAGAACGTCCATCATAGCTATAAAATATCTAGGAGAGAAGAGTCAAAATAGAATTATTTACCCATTGTTCTCCAATACACGTGGGAGGAGTACCAAATATATTATGCAGCTTACACAATCCCATAATATACATGGAAAGAAAAGCCACAGACTTACATTACTACTGCTCTGGCTGAAGAGATATTTCGTGGAGGATTGAGGTGCTTCAAAATGTTGGGAAACACCCAGGATCCTAAATAAGCAAATTGTTTTAGCATTTCTGTTCTAAGCAATAACATTCAATGACCACATGGAGATTATTTTTAGTCGCGATTTTATGGGAAAACTATAACTGGAAATAAAAGGAATATTCTAGCCATAAACATGACGTATCTCTTGTTACACATGCTGGTGATGACAGTGAATGAGATCTCCAAGCAAAATAAGAGTTATGATGTGTGGTGTCCGCATAATAAAATAAGACTTCCCTCTCAAAGGTCAATTCTTGAGCTCATAAAGATGTACAGAATTTCATAGCCTGAAAACTATGTTAAAGGGACACTGAGAACCAGATGGCAAGAGTTTTAGGAAAGGAAAAGAGAGCCTTATTCCCCTGACTTAATTTGCTGCAGAACAAATCAGTGTCTGAACCTAGCTCTTCTCTCCAGTCTTTTTAAAAAAATGTTCACATACGTGAATTCTCTTGAAGAATGTGTCTACACAGAAAAAACACAGAGAGAGTTAAGCTGTCGTCTTAAATAGCTGGCGTCGATCATTCTGTTTCTTCTTTACTAGGTACAAATTTAAAAGGCTATTCACAGTATTTAAAGAGCTTTTAGCCTCCAGTTTTCTTTCCCTATGCTGATACAAAGAGTATGACCAAGGATGGAAAAAAATGCAGTAGATAGAGGTAAGTTGGACTAAACTAAGATGTCTCCTCAGCTAGAAGAGATCCATGGTTAACTTGGGGCTTCACAAGCACACTGCCTGCTTTAATCTGTTACTTACAAGGTATATGACCTGGGACAAGCTACTTAACCTCTCTAAGCCTCAGCGTTTTTCATTTGTAAAATGGTAATAATATTCCCCGCTAACAGGGTTGCTGTCACCGTTAAACAATGTAATGGATGTGAAAGACTTGGCACGATGTCTAGCTCACAGAATCAATTTTTATATATACACATAACCATTTGATTGAGATAAAGGGGTAAATTGTATGGTATGTGAATTAAGGCATAAAATTCAATGTCTTTTATTCTATTCACATATTCAAAGTTATGCAACCATCAATTTTAGAACACTCTCACCAAAGAAAAAAAATAAAAAGCTGTCTCCATTAGCAATTACTCCTTATTTCCCCACAATCCTCTCCCCCCCACCCCCCCATCCCTCACAGCCCTAGGCAACCACTGATCCACTTTCTGTCTCTATAGATTTGCCTATTCTGGACCTTTCATATAAATGGAATTGTATAACATGTGGTCTCCTGTGCCCTTAAAATAATGTTTTCCAAGTTCAACCAATTTGTAGCATGTATTAGTACTTCATTCCTTTACATTGAGGATTAATATTCCAATGTATGGACATACCACATTTCATCTATCCATTCAGCAGCTAACAGAAATTTGAGTTGTTTCTACTTTGGGGCTCTTATAATGCCACTCTAAATGTTCACCACATTGTCACCAACACTTTTTGATTCTAGCTATCCTAGTGGGTGTCAAGTGTTATCTCACTGTTTTGATTTGTATTTGCCTGATGGCTACTGACGTTGAGCATCTTCATGTTCTTATCAGCCATTTGTATATTTTCCTCGGAGAAATGTCTATTTGGATCCTTTACCCATTTTTAGTTGGGTTGTCCTTTATTATTGAGTTGTAAGAGTTCTTTATGTAGTCTAGACACCAAATCAGACAAAGGCATCACAGGAAAAAACAAGCCATTCTCTTATGAATACAGATGCCAAGATCCTTAAGAAAATTCTAGCAAACCAGATCCAGAAATAAAGGATTATAAATTACAACCAAGTGGGATTTATCCCATGAATGCATGGTTAGTTTAACATTGGAATATCAATTTACTTAATATACCATACCAATACAATAAAAGACAAGTCACATGATCATGCAGACAAGCGTTTGAACAAATTCAACGTCTCTTGTGATGAAAACACTCAGCAAACTAGGAATCAAAGGAAACTTCTCCAACCTGATAAAAAGCACCTACAAAAACCCACAGCTAATATAATACTTAATGATGAAAGACTGAATTTTTAATCCCTAAGATTAGGAACAAGACAAGGATGTCCATTTTTGCCACTTTGATTCAACATCTTACCGGAGGTTCTAACCAGGGCAATTAGGTAAGAAAATGAAATAAAAGGTATCCAGATTAGAAAGGAAGAAGTAAAACATTCTCTCTTTGCAGACCACATAATCTTGTGTATAGAAAAATTCTAAAGAAGCCACTGAAATCTATTAAAAGGAATGAGTTCAGCAAGCCTGCAGGGTACCAGATTGATATACAACAATCAATTGTATTTCTATACATTAGCAATGAACAATCCAAAATTAAAGAAAATAATTCTATTTACAATATCATTAAAAGGATAAAATACATAGGAATAAATTTAACAAAGTGTAAAAATTATACTCTGAAAACTACAGGAAATTGTTGAAAGAAATTCAAAAAGACTTAAATAAATGGAAAGACATCTCATGGCCATGGATCAGAGAGAGGACTTATTATTGTTAAGATGTCAATACTTCCCAGGTTGATTTAGAGCATCAGCAAAATCCCTATCAAAATCCCAGCTGACTTTTCTGCAGACATTGGAAAGCTGATCCTAGAATTCACTTGGAAACGCAAGGGGCCCATAACAGGCAAAAGTTGGAAAATTCAAATTCCCGAAGTTCCTATTCAAAAGTTACTATGAAGCTACAGTAAAGATTGTGTGATGCTAGTATAAGGACAGACATACAGATCAATTAAAAGTTCAGAAATATACCCTTACATTTAGGGTCAATTGATTTTTGACAAAATTGCCAAGACAATTCAGTGGATGAAAGAAATGTTCTTTCCAACAAATTGTGCTGGGACAACTGGATATCCACATGCAAAAGTATGAAGTTGGACCCCTACCTCATACCAGACACAAAAATTAACTCAGAATGGATCACAGACCAAAATGTTAAGAACCACAGCTATTAAATTCTTAAAAAAAAAACACATAACAGTATTTACATGACCTTGGGTTAGGCAATGATTTCTTAGATACAACAGCAAAAACCAGCAATAAGAAAAAAATAGGTAAATTGGATTTAATCAAAATTTAGAACTTTTGTGCTTTAGAGGAAACCAAGAAAATGAAAAAAGAACCCACAGAATGGGAGAAAATATTTGCAAGCCATTTATCTGATAAGGAACTGTATCTAGACTACTTAAAGAACACTTACAACTCAGTAAGAAAAGACAAATAACCTAGCTAAAAATGGGCCAAGTATCAAAATAGACATTTCTTCAAAGAAAATATACCAATGGCTAACAACGTGAAAAGATGCTCAACGTCAGTAACCATAAGGGAAATGCAAATGAAAACCCACAAAGAAATAGCACTTCCTACCCACCAGAATGGGTAGAATTAACAAGTGTTGATGAGAATGTGGTAAAATTGGAGCCCTCCTACATTGCTGGTTGAAATGTAAAATGGTACTGCCACTTTGGAAATATTTTGGCAGTTCCTCTAAAAGTTAAACATAGAGTTACAACAACCCCCAGCAATTCTGCCACATTCTGCTGCCTCAGTGGTGCACTGAAAGATTGTGTTCTTATTCTCATCTCTGTGATGTTGACTCATCACTAGTGACTTTTTCTTAGTTCATGTTTACCTCTTTTTTGCCCTTGGCAAGCCTGGAAATTATTCCCCAAACCGTGTTTCCTGAGTTATCTTCCCTTAAGAAGACAGAAGCATCCTGTTTTGGGACAACCATCTTCAATGGCCTCCAGCCCACAGGACTTTCTTATGTGTTCCTGGTCATTATTTGCCACGTTGCAGTTTTATGAGAAAGGTTCAGGCTGATCTCAAAACAAATTAGTGCTACCTATTGATAGCACCTGCCCTCTCCACCACTAGGCAGCTCTGAGATTCCTTGCTGACCATCACCCTATCACCTTTCTCACTGTGGGCTTTCCAAGTGCTCTTTCAAGTGCTCCTCAAATGGCCAACCATTTCCACCTCATTCTCAGTAAATAACTTTTACTGATAAAATATAAGTTATTGAAGACAAATAAGCTCTTCCCATTTTGTTCCAGACCACCTGATTTCCTCATCAACTGCACTCATTGGTCTCCTACCAACTTGGTGTTGGGACCTTAAGGTCACAGATTGTGATGTTTTTTCATGGTGATTTTTTTCACCTAGCCCAGTGCTTTGCATGTAGGAGACAGTTAACTATGTAGTACGTAAATGAATGAATGAATAAGCAGCAGCTGAAACGAATTCTTTACCATGGAAATCCAAGACCCCCTCTATTTCACTGATACGCCAATCCAGAAGGTTCATTTAACACAGCTGAAAGATAGGCCCAAACCACATTCTGCCACATTCCACACCACTTACCCCCAGTCCAGTAGCAACGCTAACCTGGTCCCAAAGTGAGAACAGAGATTGTACTTCTAGTTTTGTCCTTTCAGAGACTTAAGCCATACATCACACAACTTTTTTGGTTGCAAAATAGTTCCCTGTGGTTGTTCACAGAAGTTATTCAGCCCACTCTAAAGTTTGTTTCAATTACTTCAATGCCAGTTATCCACTACTTTCCTTAAGATTTCTATCAAAATCCGGCAAATCACCCTGGTTTCTTTTGAGGACATTCTGAGAACTAAAATAGTTGACTTGGTTTTCTTTTCACGAGAGATAGGCTTCTGCTTCTCTCCTCCCTTTCCTCCCCACCTGCCTGCCCACGGAAAAGTATTTTAATAATGTCATTTGCTTCATGGAAGACCATATTTAGCTACTTGCAAAAGAAGCTTCAAATCACTCTCATGGATTTGACATCTCTGCCACTGCCGGGACCCCCTGTACCTTCTCTGAAACCTCGAAAAGCCACCAGACCCTCTCCAGCAGTTCTGGAAAGGATGGTACAGGCTGGGGCCCATTTCTCCCCCGGGAAATGAAATTCAAAGTGAGAACACTATTTGCTTTTCGGCATATTTAAATTCTTACTCAAGTGTGTGACCCGAGTCACCAGATCGGAGAGGCTCCCTAGCTTGCACCTCTGAAGGCACTCACCTGCGCGTGATGCCCGGGAGGCCAAGTCACCCCGGGGGCGACAAGGTGAAGATTTACGGCTCCAAAGGGCGGCGGGTTCCTAGCGGTCGGGCTGCCAGACAGCTGCCTCGGGCCTGGCCGGCTTTCCTGTAGTTATTCCTCCGAAGACAGTTTATGATTTGCACATTTGCTTGCTTTTGGCAGCAATACAAAGGGCATATTGATCTTCAAAAGCCACTTTGGCTGTTGAAGGAAACAAAATAAATCTTTGGATGGAGTACTCCTCCTGACGCAGTTTTTCACTTTGGGTATTTGTACCCAAGGAAACTCAGCCTACCCCGAGCGTTTGACCACAGAAATCCTCTTCCACTGAAACTGAAGTGACCTATCACGGGGAAAGACCTGAACTGATGGTCAAGCAGGGTGAGGCAGCTTCTTAAGAAAGACGTTCCTGCGTCGTGACGTTGCCCTCTGGTTTGGGCGAGGGGGAGGCGGGGCTTATGAATTGCTTCACAGGTGAACGCACTTCCTTTCAAAGAGTTTTTCAGGCTTCCTGATTGACCCTCAGAGATAAGCAATCCCATCTTAAACGGCCACACCAGCATGGACAGTATAGGTCTCCATTCAAACATGCCTAATATTCAAATACTTCTAAAGTACTAATTATTAAGCTGGTGTCATTTACAAGTCAGCTTGCTCTACTAGATAGTGATTTCCCAGCAGTCGGGATCTCTTTCATTCATTTGGTGCATGGCACGTTGCAGAGGGTACTCAAATTGTTGGCAGAATAAATAAATGATATAAATAAGTGAACTTGTAAAAATTATTTAGAATTGAGCAATAACGTCTTCAAAATTTGGAGGACAAGCAACTTCTTACAAGAGTAGCATCTAAAATAACCACACGTGAATCACTTGGCATTACTGTAGAGCAGATGCACCGACTCGAGTTTAAACAGGCCGTCCTGTTACAGGAGGTAGTGGTAACAAGCCTTACCCAGTTCTCAGCAGCGGATGTAAGCCGCAGGGAGAAATTCTGAGTTCTCTCTCCTGGACTTTGGTTTCAAAAACACCATAAAGTCAACAAGTAAATTATGTGTCCATTTTACATATTTTTAAGGGCCCGGTGGATATTAACTTTATCTTAGAAAAAAATCCAGCTGTTGAAGGAAAGAGAAGAGAATCTAACAAAATTAACTACTTAGGCCTAATTCTGAAATCATTAGTTTAAATAAGCTCACCTGCATTTCTTAGTCCCTTAACAGGTTCTTGATACCATTAAAGGGGTGGTATACATGATTGCCGCCACCCCACTCCCCCGCAAAGAGCAGAAAAGAGTAGATATGAACACAGTGACAGGAAGCAGCCACATTGCCCTATCTTTTGTGAGAAATCACTTGTTCATAGCTAGATTATTTTCTTTGAACTCTTATGTTTGCTGCACCTAGAAAAATAGATTGAACAGTAGCCAGGTGAAATAAGCTAGGGTCTGCGCAGGACATGTGTTAAAATTCGATCCCATTCTTCGTACTCATTGTCACCAGCTTAAACACATACTGCCAACGAACCATTCATTGAGAATAAGCCAGCTGACAGCTGTAAGTTATGTTTGCCAGAGTTTTCATGATTTACTTGCAATACGGGCTGAATACACAGCACCCCGGCATTTCCTGGAGTTTAATGCAGGAGAAAGGAGACTCCACTGAAATGAAAAATCGATCGTTTTAGAGGCAAATGGTAACTTTCTTTGAGAGCATAAATAAGTGCTGCTCAGCACTTGTTCAGAATCAATGTCCATCTTTGTGGAGAATTATAGAAGCTTTGGAACTTGTTAATAGACCTGAAAGTCTACAGAAGCTTAAACTCTCCCTAATCACCATTTCCATAAACCTGTGAAATGACTAACAGTTACCTTTCTCAGGTTTTCCTGAACTTCTTTAGCATCACCCCTTCTGGCCCATTTAGCTCGTTCAAACCTGACAGTGGTCCATCATTTCCATGCTGCGATGTGGATTGAAGAGTTTACACTGAAATGCAACATTCAAACAGGTGAAGACAAAATAGTCTCAGGTAAGGACCAATTACTTCTCTGGCTCCTAAGGGTTGCCCTCAGCTCATTTTCACAATGAAACAAGAATCCAGTGTTGATCTAACCTTCCCCACCCCCACGCCCCCCAAGCTAGGTTTTGATGCTATTTTCTCAAGAACTTCATTTACCCTTTCTTAGTTGCTCCTGTAAACTCTTGGTCTTAACCACTCTTGCCCTTCAAACATGCTCGATTCCTTCCAGGGAAAGTACAAAAGCACAAAAAGTTTTCTTCTACCCACTCTACCTACCACTCATTCTCTGCCATCTGTTTTTTCCCCCTTCCCTACCACCATTTTGGAAGAGTGGTCTATATTCCTGCCCCTACTCCTTACATTCTGCTTCCTTCCTGGCCCCCGGACTCTGGCTTTACTACCAAATGCCCTGTGTAGCTTTCTAAAAATTCAGATGACAGGTGCTCAGGCCTCTCTTCTGGAAATCCGGGCTGGGAATCAGAAATTCCTTTGGTTTTAAATCTCCTTAAGGAGGGTTGAGAAGAGTGGCCTTTGACCTCTGCAATCTAACTTCTATCCCCATCATGATTTTCTCCCTTGAACATCTCTGATAACCTCTTGATCACCAAGTTCAACTGCCTTTGCTGGGTGCTCATCCTCCCGTAGCATACGCCCTGATGAATCCACTCTCCTGAAATGAGTAAGATAGAGCTCTCTTCAGCTTCCATTGTCTTTTCTTTGTCTTCTTCCCCAGCAAGCTTTCTCCTCTGAGGTCCACCACTGAAGGTATTCTCCAATATTTGGACCCCGGCTTTCCTTTTCTATGTACATCCTCAGCAGAGGCAGCCTCAGCACTCGTACGTATCCAGGCTTCTAAGTTCCAGATCTGCTTTTCCTACTGTCAAGAGCAAAGCATGGAGTCAGAATTCCCTGTCCCTGAGGCCACTACAAGGGAAGGCATGGAAACTCAGGCTTCAACCCTTCCTGAACATCAGAAATACTTACGAAACTTATTGAAAATTCACACATGCCGGTTCCACTGGCAGAAACTGATTCTGGAGGTCTGGTTTGAGACCCTATCTATAGCCTATATTTTTTTACTTTTTATTTTTTTGCGGTACGCAGGCCTCTCACTGCTGTGGCCTCTCCCTTTGCGGAGCACAGGCTCCGGACACGCAGGCTCAGCGGCCATGGCTCACGGGCCCAGCCGCTCCGCGGCATGTGGGATCTTCCCAGACCGGGGCACGAACCTGTGTCCCCTGCATCGGCAGGCAGACTGTCAACCACTGCGCCACCAGGGAAGCCCCAGCCTATATTTTTTTTAAAGGTGCATAGATAATTGTGATGTACACCAAAATTTCAAAACTCTGCTACATATTGGGATCAGAAGTCCAGCAACATTTACCCTGAAATATTCCAACATTCGAGGAAAAACGTGTCATTCCTTGAACTATCAAGAGCAACTATGATTTATCATGTCAGGAGCAGCTCCAGGGAGTAAATCTAAGTTTAACCAGATGACACCAAGAGGCAGGTTTCCTGAATGCAACCAGACTCTTTTTCTCCCTTTGAGCTCAGGCTCAGGACATCGCTCCATCCAAACAAACCCAACTCCAAAGCCTCAAAGACTAATGGAGCTCCTTAATTAAGTTTTATCAAGGAAAAAGAGGTTACATCTCATCATATATAGCGCAACTTGATTTTAAAAATCTTCTTTAAAAAGGAACCCTCCTACACTGTTGGTGGGAATGTAAGTTGGTACAGCCACTATGGAAAACAGTATGGAGGTTCCTTAAAAAATGAAAAATGGGGGCTTCCCTGGTGGCGCAGTGGTTGAGAGTCCGCCTGCCGATGCAGGGGACATGGGTTCGTGCCCCGGTCCAGGAAGATCCCACATGCCGCGGAGCGGCTGGGCCCGTGAGCCATGGCCACTGAGCCTGCGCGTCCGGAGCCTGTGCTCCGCAACAGGAGAGGCCACAACAGTGAGAGGCCCACGTACTGCAAAAAAAAAAAAAAGAAAAAAAAAGAAAAATGGAACTACCATATGATCCAGCAATCCCACTCCTGGGCATATATCTAGACAAAACTATAATTCAAAAAGACACATGCACCCCTATGTTCATAGCAGCACTATTCACAATAGCCAAGACATGGAAACAACCTAAATGTCCATAGACAGATGAATGGATAAAGAAGATGTGATACTTATATACAATGGAATATTACTCAGCCATAAAAAAGAATGAAACGATGCCATTTGCAGCAACATGGTTGCAACTAGAGATTATCATACTAAGTGAAGTAAATCAGACAGAGAAAGACAAATATCATGTGATATCACTTATATGTGGAATCTAAAGTATGACACAAATGAACCTATCTATGAAACAGAAACAGACTCATAGGCATAGAGAACAGACTTGTGGTTGCCGAGGGGGAAGGGGTTGAGGGGGAGGGATGGAGTGGGAGGTTGGGATTAGCAGATGTAAGCTAATATATCTGGAATGGATACACCACCAGATCTTACTGTATAGCGCAGAGAACTATATTTCGTATCCTATGATAAACCATAATGGAAAAGAATATTTTTTAAAAAAAGGAATGTATAGGGCTTTGCTGGTGGCGCAGCGGTTGAGAGCTCACGGGGACGTGGGTTCGTGCCCCAGTCTGGGAGGATCCCACATGCCGCGGAGCGGCTGGGCCCGTGAGCCATGGCCGCTGAGCCTGCGCGTCCGGAGCCTGTACTCCGCAACGGGAGAGGCCACAACAGTGAAAGGCCCACGTACCACAAAAAAAAAAAAAAAGAAAAGAAAAAAAAAGGAATGTATATATATGTATAACTGAATCACTTTTCTATACATCAGAAATTAACACAGCATTGTAAATCAACTGTACTTCAATTTAAAAAAATCTTTTTAAGCATTTTTATCTTAAAGTTACCCTCTGAAACTGCCAGAATAATCTCCCCCCACTCCCTCTCCCTCTCCTTCTGCATTTTGACATTTTTTGTGGGGATTGATCTACTTGTCTTTTAAAACCATGACTTCTGAAAGTTCTCCCCCTGTGGGAAACATAAGCCTAGAGTGATGGTTATGGCAACCGTGGTCACCATCTTTACCTGAACCCAGGTCCATTTTGGTAATTTGCACACCCTATTCCTTCGTGTGTATGGTATACCTTCCAGTAACACAGGCCAGACCCATCAGAGACAGGAAGTTTAAGAGAGGGTTGGTAACTAAGCAATGGGCAGCTGTGAGGTCCAGAAGAGAGCAATTAAGAAAACATCAAAGAGTAAAACTAAAAGAGGATTGATTACCTATCAAGAAGTGTATCCAGAGAAATTCAATGAGAACTGATGAATGCAGTGAAACAATGCAAAGCATTAAAACAATAAATCACAGCTATGGTGAACAGAAAGCTAAGTTGAATGGGGGAAGGACCAAAGTACATAATAATATAAGAATAAGCTAAGACCAATGTCCTAAAGTAACATTCATTGCTGAAAGAATTAAATAGTCATCCTGTCTTGGCTGTGTACTTGTCAACAGCAAGGACCAAGTTTCATTTGCCTCTGTGTAGAGCCTGATGCCTATGTTGGTACATGAGTGGAGGCATGAACAAATGAGCGGATCACAGATAGATGACCTGATGACCTGAACTCAGTTGTACGGCTTTTTTAATATATAGTTGACCCTTGAACAACATAGGTTTGAACTGCGCAGGTCCACTTATATGTGGATTTTTTCTCAATAGTAAATACCCTAGTACTGTAGGATCCACGGTTGGTTGAATCTGTGGTTGTGGAACCACAGATAAGAAGGGCCGATAAAAGTTATATGCGGACTTTCCACTGTGCAGAGAGTGGGCAGCTCTAACCACCCCCTTCCCCCATGTTTTTCAAGGGCGAACTGTACTAACTTCTTGCTTGTTGACACAACTTCAGTGATTTGTTTTAAAAGACATGGTATCACTCAAAATCATTTTACCATCTTGCTTACTCCTCATCAAGTCTTTCTCTGTGTCTTTGAAATGATCAGAAAAACTATGTTTATTTGCATGTCTCTGTGTGTGTTTTTCACAGGAGAGTCATAATACTCCCTATCACCTTCCCCACAAAATCACATCCAGGTTCAATAATACAACCTCAAACTTTTCGGCACTCATGAACATTGCACAAAGCCTAGGAAAATAAGACATTAGCCATATCATAAATAAAATGCTGGCTATTTAGATATAGTCAAAATATACATATCGTTTTCACAAATGGATTCAAATTACTAATATATGTTTGCATGTGGTCTTTCAGGTACACAATAAAATGTTAGTGTAAATACCAGGTTAATTTTAATACATACTATTTGTTTAGGCTGTGGATTATGTTATAAAATCAAAAAGAATTTGCTGAGCTAATTAAAATAACAAAATGCACTAAAATAGTAATGCAAAAGTGTTCATATCTGCATTCAACACATAAAGTGAAATATAAATTCTTTATTCTGAAGATATGTCATCAAATATAACTTGAGTATAGATGATTCAGTGCTTTGCACACCATGTTGGCTGACTGTTCTATTCCAAGTAAGATTTAAGGCATTAATTTTAGTTTTCAATGTCCCTATGTTTCAGGAATGATATCTTTGAACAAATAACTAGATATGTTAAAAATATTATTGCTATAGTCCCCTATATATAAAGTTTGGGTTATCTTTGACCTAATGTAGTTAAATGACAATCTCTTAAATTTCAGGTACACAATAGTACACTATCCTAAAATCATAATAGGTTCACCCCATTTAGAAATGGCTATGGACCCAGGTTCTATTAACCTGATACTACTAATGTTAAAATTAAAAATTTTTCTTTCCTCACCAAGCACTTTTTGGATAAAATTTGGCTTTCCTTATATACCAGTCTACACTCTAAAAAACTCATAAGTTACAAAAAAAATCATAACTGTCACACAGACCAGAATGTTTTTATTAGCACAACTCTTACTGATGCATATTTTAGTCTGTGTGACAGTTATAGTTCTAATTTTCCATTAGTAAATTGGCATTCTAGTTTTTAAAAAATAAATTACTTTCTCCTTCGCCTTTGTTCATCTTGCCATGAAACCACCTGGAGTGAGGATCATCTTGCAGCAAATGATACTGACATTGTTCCTCATGGGCTGACACATATGGTGCCAATGGCAGGAGCAATTAAGGACAAGGATAAAAATTAGGTGGCTGGGGGAAGTAAAGTAGGAGCAATTAAGTTGTTGGAAGACACTCCCATCAGGAAACAATGAAAAACAGTATGGTGTCCCATTAATTCTCTCACCACTCTGAAGAACCCAGGAGAGCTGACTCCAAATTCAATTCCAAAATCAAGTAATGTTGAAAAAAAAAAAATCAAATACTGGATATTATCCATAGTTTGGAGAATAATTTGCAGATTCATTACAGTTTCTTTGTGTACAGCTTGTCAAGGTTGGATTACATGTTCTCTGTTTGATTGAAGCTACTAATCTTAAAACAAGTGAAAAGATTTTTGAATTTTGATGTTTGAATTTCATATTGATATTTTCAACAATAGAGACTTTCATTGAACCAGTCTTTCCATGTTGAATACAACTGTAATTTACTCAGAAGTAGAACTTCAATAATTGTCCCCAAAATAACACTCCAATTGAGTGTTAGCAAAATGTTGATTCATTTATGAATTTTTTCTCAAATGAAGACCATAATTCCCATCTGAAATACACAATCAATGTATATTTGTATACAGTATATTGACCGTATGCTGAACTATACAGTCAATGCCCTATTTTTTCTTCAACTCATTAATCACATGTTTTTCCATTTTGCACTAATGACAGTTAACTTCTGAAATTGAATTTTACAAATAACCGTGAGGAAATAAACAACAACTAGGCTGTAGCATCACTATTCTGATATTTTAATAAGTAGATATATTTTAATTATTTGTAATATTTTGCAACATGCAGTAGATGCTTTCTAGTGCTTATTGTAAAGGCAATGAAGTCTTCATAATTTTTTATCTATCATTCCTTACTAGTAAATTGTTCACTGGAAATGTAAAGTGACACTGCTGATAGGATTATGAGAATTAGATTTGGGGATCACTGAAGTTTGAGCCATTGTATGCCTACAATTTCTGTAATTAATTATCCCAGAAAGAATTTCATTTTGTTATTCGCTGATGTCATTGCTTTTATATCACTCCTTGGAATGACCTTTGTGAACATGTTGATCATCAGTAAAAACCAAATGCCCATTTTTTAAATTGAAATATAGTTGATTTACATTATAGTTATAACAGTTATGTTTAGTTATAGCTAAATATTATGTTGGTTTCAGGTGTACAGCATCGTGATTCAATATTTTTATAGATTATACTCCCTTTAAAGCTATATATTACAAAATAATGGCTATATTTCCCTGTGCTGTGTCTATCATAATGACTGGCTAGTTTGCAAGGGATACTAACTCTCAATCTGCCAGTAACCACTTGCGTGACATTGAACAAATAATTTCAATTTTCTAGGCTTTTGCTATTCAAAGCAGAGTTCAGTTCTAGGTTCTTGCCGATGTCTGGTACTAGATCTCAGTGCGTCAGTGAATGTCCCACCTGAGAGTAGCTGACCCTCCTAACTCCCTGTTTACCTGTGAAGAGCCCTGTGGTTGGGGAATTCCTCCACAGTCATCCTTGGTATCCCTGGCTTGCACCCCTGTGTTCACTACTAGACTCTCTGACTCTAACTTGTCCCTTTGGATTGATATGCTTATGTGATCTGCCCAATATTAAGTGCACTTTCTCCCCTGGACATTGCCTTCTTTACCAGCCTTTTCAGCCCCGTACTCTCCTCCAGGCTTCTGTTTTATGGAGGAGGAGGATCAGATGGGGGAAAAAAATCTATGGATTGTATTCTACTTGTTATTTACTGTCTTAATCTGCCCAGGCTGCTATAACAGGATGCCATAGACTGTGTGGCTTATAAACAACAGAAATTCATTCCTCATAGTTCTGGAGGCTGGGAAGTCCAAGATTAAGGCACCAGCAGATTCAGTATTTAGCGAGAGTCCACTGCCTGGCTCATAGATGGTGGTCTTTTTGCTGTGTCCCCACATTGTGGAAGGGCACAGGAGCTCTATAGGGTCTCTTTTACAAGGCCTCTAATTTAACCCATGAGGGCTCCACCCTCATGACCTAATCACCTCCCAAAGGCTCCACCTCCTAACACCATCACTTGGGCTTTAGGTTTCAATATATGAATTTGGGGGAGGATACAAACGTGCAAGCCATAGCATTTACATTCAATTTTAAGACTTTTAGAACTTTATATTAATAAGTAAAAATAAAATTTAAAAAAATTATAAAAAGGACTCAGGCATTTTTGAACAACTAGTACTTTAAATTATTAAAATTGAATAAAATGTAAAATTTAGTTTTTCAGTTGCACTAGCAACATTCCAAGGGCTTAATAACCACATGTGCCTAGTGTCTGCCATATTGGGCAGAGCAGATAGAACACTGACATCATCACAGAGACTGCTACACTGAAGAGTGGTGCTCCAGATACCTTACATAACTTCTTCGCTTACTCTTAATAGCAGCCTTAGAAGGTAGGACATTATCCCAACATTTACACGCGAGGACTCAGAGATTCAGAGGGCCTCGGGAGGCTCACCCAGCTATCAAGTGAAAAAGCCAGAGGTCGGGATCAGAATTTAGAGTCATTCAGACTCAAGATTTATACACAGATCTCTTTGATCCTAACTTTCTACTATACTAGATTCTAGACTCCTGACTGCTAACGATAAGAACATGTATCTTAGAATATAATTTTGCCATTGGTCATGTGTTTCAATTCCCTGGCTTTACATATGAGACCAGGAAAGAAAACTATTTCAAAGTCCAAATGCTAGTAAGTGACAAAGTGCTAATCTTTCACAATGCTGTTTCCCATGCTGCTACATCTCTTCTTCCTCAGACCTAGTTTGATGATAAGGTGGTAGGAAAAAATTAAGAGAAAAGGAATTAATATTTAACGTCCTAACTTTATGCTAAACACTGTTGGTTTGTAAAACAAGAATGTCGTCAAGTAGGTATTATCCTCATTTTGCAAACAAGGAAACAGGCATAGAGAATATGTGATAGATAGGTCGATTCCCTTGAGCCTTTCCCATAGCTTGACCAGCGATTTGTCCTAATGATCAAGATCAGTTATTTTGGATTTAATGTCACTTCCTTTGTCATCATCCTTGTACAAGTATTTACTGAATCTCTTACACGCTGCTTTGATTTTTACATAGTGTGATAATGTGCTAATCCCGATGACATTCATAGTCTTGTAATTTTCAGTGTCATCCAGAAGGAGATGACCTTTTAGAAAGATGACAGTGACCTTATGACTCAGTGATAATACCTGGCAATACTAGGATGCTGTCTTGAGGGATGCAACATGTACTCTAGGCCTGTAGCCTAAATATATTGCCATTTCTTTAATGGTTAGAATATAAGAAATCTGGGAAGCCATCTGGGTAGGTGGAGCTGGTGCTTCTCATGAATGTACCTAATGATCCATTTGCCAAGTAACTGATTCCTGGCCAAGATTTTAAACTCCATTGATTTAAGACTTTAGTGCCCCAAAGAGAAATGCTTATTCCTAGAAGATAAATAATGATTCCATCGCATTAGAAGGCAAGTCTTCCATATGCAATTTGAGGAATGGGGGGTGGGGGGCAGAGATCATGGTTTTTGCTGGGAGATTTCTCACAGCATAGGGAAAATAAGGTGGCTGCTTCCCCATGGCATGTAGAAGGAATATAGTTAAAACCTGAGGAACCTCCATAGGGCACCTGCATGTACTATGATGCCAGTAGTAAGGATTCGGAAGACCGCAGTTATCTTATACATGCAGAATCACAAGGGCCTTCAGGGAGTGAACTTTTCTCTGGTTCTAGTCTCCTCTAAATAGAGGCAGCAGAGATGGGGCAGGGAAGGAGGAGAGGGGTTGCGTTAGACCAGTAACCTCTCAAACTTAGGCAATCATTGGAATCATCTGTAGGGGTTGTTGAGACACAGGTTGCTGAGACTCATCACAGAGTTTCTGCTTCCCTCGGAAATTTAAACATAGAACACAAAGAAGAGCTGAAGCTGAGTCTCATTAATGCAGCATCTTGAAGAAAATATTCATGAAATCCTACTGCTGAGAACCCCAACCTTGCTCTGGCATGTGCCCTGCCCAAGATTTAGTAATACCTTCAATTCTGAGACAGACAGAGAGACATACAGAAACTACAGTAAATTGATTTTATGTAAAGCTAGCCAGAATCCGTTTATTTTTCTTATAAACAAAAGAATATTAACTAATATACAGGCCTTATGTCACAGTTTTTAGGAAAATGATTATACTAAATCATGACTTAATAACTTCCTGCGATGCCAGAAATTATCCTTACTTCATAAATGGAGAAAGAAATGTAGTCTCTATATTTACACACCTAGAGAACAAGACCAACCTGAGATTGGGCCTCAGGGCTGACTGACTTCAAAGTTCCTATTTTTTCTACTACCTCACTCCTGAAGGAAGTGGGGCTAGGACCATAATGCTGTCTAGATATCTAATTTTAAGCCACCTGGTTTCCAGGACCTATAAGGTCCAGTGCCTCTTTTCGGAGTTTAAAGCATGATGGGGAAATAATTTTTTTAAAGGAAATAAAGTAAAGAAAACCACCAATACCAAAATAGTATCTCACGCTACATAAGAAGTCAAAAAAAATTGCATAATTTCTGAATTATAAGTTTTTTTAATGAAATGTGATGTTATTTCTAAATACATAATGGAATTCTAGTGAGGTCAGGAAACAATGCCTAGAAAAGGTCATAGTTTACTAATGAGTAGAAGGATTTATAATTACTACTATCAAAAAAGTATTCAAAAGCCACGTCTCTGATTACATGCAATTACACTGAAAAAGTAAGGCAGATGCTTCTAAAATTGTTAAAAATGGTTTGTTCTCTTACATAATTAAGGAATTTATCTTATTACTTCATTTGCAGCATTAACTTTTTCTAAGTCCTCTCAAATACTTAACATACTGGTAACCATCCACCCAGACGCTGACCAAATCATCATAAACTCCAAATTAATCTGATTTAAGGAGATTTTATTATAAGTTCAGCTTTTCATTAGCTCTTCACAGACATCTCTGAACATAAACATTCGAAGCCCTTGAAATTTATGAACACATTGTAACTTTTGATTGGGCTATCTATCTTTTGATTTTCAGCCAAGTTAATCCTGAAATGAAGCTAACACAGAGAAACAAAGAAAACAAAATCATTTTCACAACATCTAAGGAATTGTGTCCAAGGACACAGAGATGTTTTCCAAGAGCAATCCAAATGCCATGAATTATTGATAAAGTGAAGAAATGAACAGATAAAATTTGGAACTACTAGATCAGAATACATAAAACATTATTGCTGCTGTGTGGTTAAATATATGACAGATGATTAAAATATTTCCCTCTTCTAATTACAATTCAGTTTAAATTAAATCTGAAGCCTTATGCTGCTCTCTAATTGTTTCTTTTGTTTTTCCTTAAGTAGATTATAAACTCTTCAAAGAATTATATCTCATACTCATGTTTCCCTACAATGTCTAGCACAGAGCTGAGTAAATTACAGATCAGGAATAACAAATGTCTTATTTCCCATCTTCACTTTAGTGGCAGTGTCTGTCTGAGGAAGTACTTTGAGAAAAGCTAGGAATTCACAACTAGACTCCACCAAGAGAGACTACAGATGATTGATTAGTGATGTCTGCTCTGAGCTCAAGAGAAGGAAGTAGCAGCTTGCAGGCCACCTGTTTTTCCATCTCACCAGTTGACATTCATTTCATACTTGTTAAATGAATTTTAAAAAATGTACACAGGGAGAAACGGATGATGTCAGTTAAATATTCCCATTGAGTTTAGTTTTCATCCACAGTCAATAAAAATTACACTGCATGTGATTTCATTATTAAGCATGGAATCCATAAACTTTGTAATTTAAAGGAAAAGCAACTAGCTTACAAAATCATGAGATACTTTGTGATCATATCAGATCTGTTCTTTCAGATCCTTTATTCAAAACTAACTCACTTGAAATCTTCATACCTCTATCTGGAAAATGGCAAGATCAAGGATTCTCAGAGCTAAATATGTATGCACAGAAGTGTACAGACGGAAGCTGGCCCAAGGGCAAAACACGTGTGCAAGTGGGCTAATATTTACTAGCCCCAAATAACCATGGGAGTCCTTCTTGTTTTAATAGCTGATGTAGTTCTAGTAAGAAGGGAACAGATACAGTTATATCTTCCCCCCCCCACACACAAAATACATACATCTACCCTGACTATTCATCTCTAAACCACACACACACACACACACACACACACACACACACACACACACACATATATATATAAACAGGCCTGTCTCTATGATAGGCAGAAGTTTCAGGGAAGGCCAAGTTTTGCATTGAAAGCCAAGTTTTCCATTATCAGTAGCTCTTTGAATATCATTCTTAACGATCAGAAAAAGGTGGAACTAGATCTTGTTGTCCTTTGTGTTTTGTATTACAGAGGAGGGGCATGAAGGATTTGGTACTTGAGGCAATTTTTCACAAAAGGTAGGTTAGCAAAAATACTTATTCATTGAGTACCATCTTTCAAATAAAGGAAAATTTTTAAATATCATAATTCTCCACTTCAGTCCACTTCAATATCTCACAAAACCCTAACACTTACAAAAGTGGCAAAGGATTCTACCTAGTGAGGTGTATTTAATTCAAATTATTGAAGTATATTGAAAAATTAGGGAGTAATGATTCTAATCATGGTTGTGTAAAACTCTCATAGTGTTTAGGCTAAGAAATACAGCAAGTTAAACAACAACAAAAACCACACGGATGTGCCTTATAAAAAATGATTAAAAACCATGAGTTTGGTGCTAATTGCCTATCCATAGCACCTGCTACCTGACACTGTGAAGTCTGTACTAAGCGAGGTGGGTGGCCAGAAGAATCCACGAGACCATCGGGTCTGACCCCAATTATCTTTTATTGTAAATAGGCCATATGTCAAATTCCAAGATAAATTGGAAACATTTGATCTATCTCCTGTTCCTAGATTAATTTTAAGGATTCATTTTCTATTCTTACAGATCCTTTATTTGGGCTGCTCTTATGTTTTAAAGAAAAGGCACCTTATATTTGCCTTTATGTATGCAAGAGGATTGTCTCTTTAAGAATAATTTGGGAAGAAGAGCATTTAACAGTCAGAACACGTTTTGGAGAAAAATGCCAGAAATACGCACACCAGAATTTAAGGTAATGAACAATACTATCTACTGTGTTTCTTCATAGGAATCTATGTTTACTCAGGGGAAAGATAACCAAGAAAACATTACCATGTTTTCTTAGTTATCTCCTCATTCCCCCATGTAAATCATTGCTATATCCATGCAAATCAACACAAATAAATATATCACAGATGAAAAAAATAGTCCTATGAGCCTTTGAGGCCTATTTGGAACAAAGCTTCCTTAAGACAGACTATTAAACCTCTGAAAAGATCCTGATTTATTCAAAAATTAAAATAATGTTAATGTAAACCAACATGACCTACAACCAAATAGATTCTACATGAGTGATTCAGGACAATGTGATTTTCCTAAAATTTGGCATTAAAACTCAACAGCATAGAAAAATAGAAGCCACACTGCCCCGTCTCCCTCACAGACACTCATGGTCCTGTACAACTTAATATGTGCTTTCGAATTTTGCACACAAATAATCTATTGGAGAAAGAAGTTATGTAGAAACCAGTGTTTTTTCCTTAAATTAAACGGAATAAAGATTTTTTTTAAAGTCTAATTTTGAAGGGCTTTGTCTATTTAGTAGAATACCCCTGAAGTTAGAAAATGTGTTGGTAGAAAATGTGTTTATTCAGGGTTATTTTTTTTTCTTTTTCTTTTTTTTTTGGAACGATTATTCCATGGGCGTTAGCCTGCCAGACTAATTGCCCTTGAAACCATGGGTAAAGCCACTTTTGTGCTCATTCGTGTATGACCAGGCCTATAAACTCAGAGTTATCGTTTCCACTCCACAGACAACACAAACAACAGCTTCAAGCAGTGGAAAGATGAAACAGAGCTGAAAAGGGCAAGAGCGAGAAAAGCAATAAAGGGCTGAGTGAAGGAAAGAAGATCTTACTGTAATGGAGAGAAAACAGCATCCTGCTCTAGTCCTGTCTGACCTTGCTTGCTACTTAATTTTGAATTTTGTGTAATGATACTGAAGAAGTGAAGAGAGGTACTTGGTGAGGTAATGACCTCAAAGGCCCCTCAGGTCACACTCAGGTCTCTCATACGCATATCCACTGACCTCTTCTCCCTGTCCCCGTGTTCCTTTCCCTCACATGACACCAGGTTCCCTCCTTACAAGGCACTTCTTCCTCCAAAAGCATCCTCTGCTCTTTCCAAAGGTGTGGAAGAGCATCATTTTATGTTGAGAAAATAGCTAAGAAAGAAAGTGTAGAAACATTTAGCTTAACCTAAAAAATATATGTATATTATATATACGCACATACATATACATATGGTCTAATGAACTTTCCACCTTTCCACAATAAAGCATTAATAAGAATGAAGGAAGATCCTCACAGTATCTATGATCATTAATGATGTATTCATTACCAATAAGTGTTAGTGTCACGTTGACGATGTATCTATATATATATACCTAATTACAATATTAAATAGCCGGCATGTATGATTAATTTATTTTCCTAATCAAGTACACATTAAGAACTTGTTTCTAGAAAGTTTTTAATGAGAGTCTCTTGTTACAATGATATACAGGCTTTAGCCACATGAGAAGTTCATCTACTCCTTAGACTGATCCTTACCTTAAAAAAAGTAAAATATTTATTGTTCATAAGATCACTGAGAAGAACTGAGCACACTCAGGAGACAGAAAAAGACAACGGCTCTCTAGACTTCTATTTCTTTATTCAGCCAAGATTCATTTTGCAAATATAATCTGAAATATATAATGTATAAAAGTGGTTCTCTGAAACTTCAGGGAGAGAACAAGTTCTGACTGCAGTTGTTTACCATCCTTGCCTCTATCACCATCTCATTGACCCAGAGAAGAAAGTAAAAACATGGCATTCAGGGCAATCTAAATGGGCAGCATTATTATACACATCATGATCTTTGATGAGCTTCCTACACATTCTGGGCCCAGAACCTAACTGTTCAGGGAGATGTCATAGAAATGGCCGCCCCAGCTCTAAATTAGAAATTACTGCTCACCCAGATGATATCCCAGCAATGCCACCAGCTAACTACAGGATATTAGACAAATCACCCTACTTTCTGGGTCACTCTGCAGCTATGAAATGAAGATCCCTAATACTCCTGGATTCTAAACAAATATTGCTCAAAGGAAATTGGGAAAATTAGTCAAAACATTTTTTTTACATAGTTTAGTATTTATAATCAACTCCATCAATATCTGAACGTCCAGGTTGTAGAATACTGATAACCCTTGTTGCTGGTATTGTATCTAGTTTTCTTCTATAATTATATATTTTCCTGATACTAAGGGGAAAGGGGTTACAATATGAAACATACCATTCCACTATTTATAACAGAGCTCCTAAAATGTTTAGTATGGGGGACAGTTGAAGTTAAATGTCCTAAAATGAGGTTTGGGGATTTAGTATTCCACTTATCTGTATTTTTAATTTGTATATCTGAGGACATTTCAAATTTTAATTGTACATAATGCATTTCTGAAATGAGCAAAGCACATACTGGGCATAATCTAATTAATAATTTTAACTTCCTTGGAAAAGAGGAATAGATTCCTATACGTTGTAGTTGAGGAGAAGAAGGAGAAGAAGGGGATGGGGAAGGAGAGGAAGGAGAAGAAGGGGACAGGGAAGGAGAGGAAGGAGAAGAAGGGGACAGGGAAGGAGAGGAAGGGGACGGGGAAGGAGAGGAAGGAGAAGAAAGGGACGGGGAAGGAGAAGAAGGGAACGGGGAAGGAGAGGAAGGAGAAGAAGGGGACGGGGAAGGGGAAGAAGGAGAAGAAGGGGATGGGGATGGGGAAGGAGAGGAAGGAGAAGAAAGGGGCGGGGAAGGAGAGGAAGGAGAAGAAGGGGACAGGGAGTGAGAGGAGGAGTGGGGGAGGAGGGAAAAAAAGAAAAGAAAATTAAGAATGAACTGACAAACAATAGGTCCCAAAGTGATGCATTCCTTCCACTGCCCATGTTGCCCTACAAGCAAATGTGTACAAATCTATAAAACTATTTATATAACCAAGATGTCTAGAACCTGAGGGCTCTGCTTTATTTCAACCTAAGCTTCAAGATAAAAGTTTTCCTTCACTCTGATGAAGGACACACGTCCTAACAGTTACTTTCAAACTTACTTTTATTATTTTTTTAACATCTTTATTGGAGTATAATTGCTTTACAATTGCTTTCTGCTTCATAAAAAAGTGAATCAGCTATACATTTACATATATCCCCATATCCCCTCCCTCTTGCGTCTCCCTCCCACCCTCCCTATCCCACCCCTCTAGGTGGTCACAAAGCACTGAGCTGATCTCCCTGTGCTATGCGGCTGCTTCCCACTAGCTATCTATTTTACATTTGGTAGCGTATATATGTCCATGCCACTCTCTCACTTTGTCCCAGCTTAACCTGCCCCCTACCTGCATCCCTAAGTCCATTCTCTACACCTGCGTCTCCATTCCTGTCCCGCCCCTAATAGCATCTTTTTTGTCTTTTAGATTCCATATATATGTGTTAGCATACGGTATTTGTTTTTTCTCTTTCTGACTTACTTCACTCTGTATGACAGACTCTAAGTCCATCCACCTCACCACAAATAACTCAATTTCGTTTCTTTTTATAGCTGAGTAATATTCCATTGTATATATGTGCCACATCTTCTTTAACCATTCATCTGTTGATGGACACGTAGGTTACTTCCATGTCCTGGCTATTGTAAATAGAGCTGCAGTGAACATTGTGGTACCTGACTCTTTTTGAATTATGGTTTTCTCAGGGTATATGCCCAGTAGTGGGATTGCTGGGTCGTATGGTAGTTCTAGTTTTAGTTTTTTAAGGAACCTCCATACTGTTCTCCATAGTGGCTGTATCAATTTACATTCCCATCAACGGTGCAAGAGGGTTCCCTTTTCTCCACACCCTCTCCAGCATTTATTGTTTGTAGATTTCAAGCTTACTTTTAAATGTTAATGAATCTGTAAAAGGAAATAAATCTTAAACCTTTTTTGCTGCTATTTTGCTCCATCCCTAGAAAGTTGAAATTATCCATCCACTCGGACACAGTTATTTTTACCTCGGTTCTAAATACAAATGCACCTGTTGAGTGTGCCTCCTGTGCTCCGAGTGTGCCTCCTGTGCTCTGAGCATCACATAGGTTATAGGAGTCAACCAATCAATAAGGGAGGAAGACAGCAAGCAGATTATGTTGAACGGAGCACTCAGTGCAGGAAATTGCATGCCGGAAGAAAACAGGGAACAGAGGCTAGAAACAAAGCATGAAAGAACACATCTTCTTTGAAAATCAATTGGACATTTTATTAGGCAAAGGAGGATTATCAAAGTTGTGTGTCTGCGTGGTTCTGTTGTTCTTGTCTTTCGGTTGGTTGGTTTGTGTTGTGATTGTTTGCCTAGAAGAAACATGATTAGATGATCTGAGCTTTGGGAGAATGGGTTGGGCATCCATGTGTAGGATGGAATGAAAGGAGGAGAGACTGGTCATAGGATAGTTGAGTCATAATGAAGGCACAAACTAAGGCAAGAGTAGTATCAATAGCGAGGAAGGGAAACAAAGTTTAGCAAGCCATAGAAATAGAATCATCTGAACTTGGCAGTGGTTTGGAGGTGTGGATGACAGAGGAGGTATTGAAACTAATGCTTCGGTTTTGAGTCCTGGGGAGTAGGTAAAGAGAGATACCTTAAATGAGATAGGGGTCTTTGAAAGGGACATGGAGCTCCGACTAAATATGTTGAATTTGAGGTCCCCGCAAGCCCTCTGGTATAGATGTGCAGCAGGAATCTGGAAATGCATACCTGGAGCTCAGGAGAGAGGTTGAAACTAGAAATGTAAATCTGGTAGTCTTTTGTCAACCGAAGTCCTAGAATTGACTGAAATGCGTCACTGGTGAACTATTAGAGGAAGAAATATGAGGAGAGATGGGGGTTGGGAAATTAAATATAGTCTGGATTTCCTGTCAGTCACAGACATTGAACCCAACCTGTCTCAAAGTTCACTAATTCTTCTTCCTCACCCCCATTCACTTATCCTTTTTCACCCCCAAATGTATCCTTCCTTCTGTCATCACCGCTTCTTATATTACCTTCATTATTCATATTCTCATCCAAGAAGGAACTCTTGTAAGTCACCCTTGGATTTCCTTGGTCCTCAAATCCTGTACATCCTTCTCCTCGAAAATCTCTTCCATCTAGCACTCTTTTTGCCAACTTAGTCCCTGAGTTTTGGGTCCTCCTTATGGCTGACCTAAACTATCGAGACCTATTCCTTATTGAATGCTTAATCTTTGGTCCCTCCCTGCTCTGGTCCATTCTCCCAATTACCTCTAAGAAGTATCTTTCTAAGAGGTCAAACTGATCACATCCCCACCCTTTGTTAAACCTGTGATGGCCAACTTTGCATAGAGTGACATCAACATCTGGGTATGGCTTATGAGGCCCATGTCTACCTGTAGAAATGCTGATGGTCAAATATCACATTTTCTGTGAGGCCTTTTCTGTTTGGTCCCTTCCTTAGCTAGCATTCTCTACCCAGCACCGAGATTAACAATTTTTGTGCTATCTGCTATATCCACACCAGCTCTGGAGTAGTAGTGGGAGAGGCTGAGGAATCACGAGACCAGTACTTGAGAACAATCAATAGAAGGGAGGTTGAGGTCCTAGAGAATAATGGTGGGAGATGGTAGAGACTGGAAAATGGACACCCAATACAATAAAGGCCAAAATCCTTCATGTGGCTCTAAAGGCCAGATGATTCAACCCCCGCCCACCTCTTCAGACTCATCTCAAACCATCCCCCTTGCTCTCTGCAGTCACGTATCAGTGGCCTTCTTGCAGTACCACCCATGCCGCTTTCGATGTGCTGCTCCCTCTGGCGGCATCACTCTTACTTACCTCTGACCTACTAACCCAGATCCATCCCATCTCCATTGCAGTCTCACCCCCCCAGGACCTGACTCTCAGACTAGGTCAAGTGCCCCGCAGGTGTTCTTCTTGAGCCCTGCGTTCTTCCTTCACAGCCCTTAATGCTTGCAGGTAGGTACTTACTACATGCTTTCAGTGATACACACACACAACTCTGGCAGATCTTAGTAGTTAATAAAGCATTAACACATCTAGTTTATTTCTGTATATTATTCAAAACATGATTAACAATCTCATTCTGAAATACTATCCTTCAAAAGTCCAAAGATGAACAGAGTAACGTATTATCTATGACCTAATACAGCTTTCAGAAGGTAAAAGCAGATTCTCAATGTGTGCCCCTGTTACAGACTCAAACATACATGCAACTCTTAAGAGTCAAGACCTGTCAACATTTATAAATTAAACACGTTTCTTATGATCATGGAACTCTTGCATGTGCATAGGCTCGGTGAGCATGTGAAAATTACGCCCAGCCGAATCCAAAAGAAACACAGATATAGATGAGTACGTATTCCTGCCAATCTACACTCTAAAGGAGCAGGGAGCAGAATAACCATCTTTTCTCTGGCCCTAGCATGGTAGACCTACAATAAATATTTATTAAATCAAGGACGGTGCTGAAGGCCTTGAGAAATGAGCACTATTGAGTCTTTGGTAGCGGAGAAGGATGGAAAAAGTGTGGGATAATTGCACAGTGCAGACTTCCCAGGATGATGATGAGCAATTGTGGTTAAACAATAGTTTGGAAACAGGAGTGGAGAGAAAGAGGGTTTCAATAGTAGGGAGCAGTACTGTTGAGCCAGTTAAAAAACAGAAAAAGCTCTAATTATGCTTAAATGGGAAACTGAGGTAGAATTTGGAGTGTGGGGTTAAGACTTTATTTTATTTTATTTTTTTTAAAGCCCAGCTGTAGACAGAGGCTTCAGGTTTTCCAATAGTGTGACGAGTGTGCTATTCACGTGGCTCTGGCATTGGGGATGTTGCAGCAATCTTCGAGATTCTGTTTATGCAGCATTTAGCTCACAACCCTCACCCCGAGAATACCTGATGAAAAGAAGAATTGCCAAAATTACTTGGCAGACTTATCACCACCAAAATCTTCAGATTTATATGATTGAGAGCATGGCTTGTTTTCTGAAAAGTGGCATTGAGTTGATGTCTCGCAGGAGCTCAGCATCTATTAGGTCTTTGGAGATGCTTGAGTGAAAGGTGTTATATACTAAAATTATTGAGTTTCACTGTATGCTCCCAGTTGCTCACAGAGGTGAGAAACAGCTGGTTCATCTTTGGAAGGCAAATCCACAAGCCCCGTGAACCAACAGCCTTTAGGAACAGTATTTGTCCGTTGTAGAATTCACTTCTGATTTTTCTTCATAGTAGCCTTCTAGTCTAAAATTATTTATTTATCCACACGTACCTATTTCATTCTCTAATTGTACTTAAAATCTTCCAGAGGAAAACTGTTATAAAACACATCCTTGTTACATAAGGGAGCCATGTCTGGACAGGTTGATGGCATACTAATTTATCAATATCTAGCAATATTATGAAGAAGCTGTTTGAAAATACCAGAACAGGACCAAAGTTTCATTCATTCATGAAATGATTGATTGCACATACTCGGCAGAAATGGATTCATATTTCTGAATACATGTTACTTTATATCCCACAAAGAGAAAAATACATTTGCACTCAATATGAATTTATAGGATAATATGACACAGGTGTGGTGATGTTAGAAAAGAGAAAGCCTACTATAAAGAGGAAAAATGAAAGCTTTTCTAGGGAAGAAACTCAGATTTCAGAATGGAGTTGTGGATTTGGAAATAGGAAAACAGCCAAACCTGAAGGATGTTTTTTATATTACAGGGAAGTTCAGTCTACCAAAACTCTCACAAGCAAGGGTCTTAGTAGGGCATGTTATAAGACAAAATCAAGTTTTTGACAATGGAGATCTTGATTTCAGCAACTGAGGCCCTTAAGACAGGTTAAACAGAAGGCTGCTACTCAGCATGGGGCCAACATGAAAAAGACACGCAGGGGAGGCAACATAAAGTATCTGAACACTCACCCCCTGCAGAGTTTCATGTTGTTGCTGTATTAAATGACACACTGCTCTTGTTGAAGAAGCATTCAGCACTGATATAAAAATGTAAATGTCTCGATCTTTCTGGGGGACACAAGTATTTTATACACCGTCACAGTTACGCACATTCTTATACTCGACACCATTTCACATTAATTTTTAAAACTGAACTCGTAGGTTCTTAAGATCTAGTTATTCCTAACACATTTTAGGACTTTGCAAGATGGAAAAATAAATTGTGCTCGACATTGAATTTTTTAAAATTGACCAGAACGGCTTTTTGCTGACACGGCTTAGAAACTATACATATCGAAGTACCTGTTACTGCAAAACACTGAGGTTGGAAATGTCAGAAAGAAATTTTTGAATTAGAAACAACTGCATACTTTTCAACGGATTTGATGATGAGAGTTAAAGTAAAAGACAACTGGGAATCCATTTATTTTAAATGCATCTTGGCAGCCAAGTGAAAAGTCAAATAATGATAATGGGGATGTTAATAATAATAATAATTCATCTGGTAGCATTTACTGAACACGAACGTGCCAAGCATTGAGGCTTTAAATAGGATCATCTAACTTAATGAGACAATTTCCTTTATATGGGCTTTTTAAAAATCATCCTAACAAACCCAACAGGCAGATACTCCAGGGTATATGTCCTGAGAGTTTAGCCTAGCGGTTGAACAGTTGAGAGCATGGACACTGGAGTGAGACCGGGCTGGTATTGGTTACACCCCTAACTAACTGCATGACCTTAAGCAAGTTACTTAACCTCTCCATGTTTCTGAGTTTTTCATCAACAAAATAGGAATATTAGTGACAATTAATTCTTATATGTAAAATGTTTGAAACAGTGCTGGTACGTATTAAATGCTCAAAACATGATAGCTGTTATGATTATCCCCATTTTAAAGATGAGTAAACTGTGGCTGAGAAGTTCAGAAACTTGCAAAGGCCACACAGCTAATAAGCAGCAGATTTAGAATATGAATTCCAGTACTATTACTCCAAAGCCCAGGTTTGTAGCCATATGCCATCATGGACACAAAATCCTGAATATACTTTAGCCAGCTGATTCCCACCTCGCCCACATGGTCAAACATAGGTTCAACATAGATGAATCTCCACAGAATTATGCTGAGTGAAAAAAAAGCCAACCCCGAAGGTGAAATACTGAACGATTTCATTCATAGAACATTTTGAAATGACAACATTTTAGAAACAGGGGACAGATTAGGGTTGAAGTGCTTTCCCCTACCAGGAAGTGGGTGTAGCTATAAAACGGCAATAGTAGGGAGCTTTGGTGATGGAAATAGTCTGTGTCTTGACTGTGGTGGTGGATACACGATGCTACACGTGTGTACAGAACTAAATACATACATGCACCACAACACACAGACACAAATGCAAGTAAAACGAGAGATCTGAATAAGAGCAGCAGTGTTTCAATGTCAGTAGCCCGGGTTGTGATGCTGTGTGTGGTTTTGCAGTGGGGAAAACTGGGTGAATGGTCCATGGGATAGCTCTGTCTTATTTCTTACAATTGCACGGAAATCGGCATTAACTCAATAAAAAAATTATTTAAATTTGTAAAGCAAACAGGGTCTGCTATGGCAGGAACAGCAGTGGTGAAAAGGAAGGCATAAAGAAAATTAAAGCCTGGGGCCACTGTCCCTGTCCTCCCTGAGTGGGTCTCGCTTTGCCCAGCCCCTGGGGCATTTAGGCTCTCTGTCCTGCTTTCATCCCTTCAGGCCCATCTGTGCCCCTTAACTTGCAGGTTCCCTTCCCCGCTGCCCACCTCTGATGAAGAAGGCAAGGCAGTGCATGGGCTCAGTCCTTCCCTAGACACCTGACCTTGAACTAGGGTCTCAACCTGCCTGAGTCTCAGTTTCCTCATCTGTAAAATATGGGTACTCGCCTTCAGGGGCCTGTTGGGAGGACTGACAACAACAGAGTTAAAACACTAGAAGCAGGGGTTCTACAGTTCCTTAGGCTTCATGCACAAATGCCCACATCTGTATCCCTTGTGAGATTTTCATGGAAAAGGAGAAGAGTAAGGCTGCACAGAAGGACCCATTATCAGGCCCTCGACTGGTAACTCAGAGCAGAACTCCTTCGAAGGTTGAAGCGTGTTCTGGGATGAGAAAGCAGTGGAGAAGCAACAGGATGTATTCTATACCACGTGGACCAAAGAGGAGGGAGGCGGATAGAAAAAGGCAGGGCTCACAAGGGGAGAGTGGAGCCATCGTTCAGAGGGCACGCTGGTGTATGACGTATCCGTGAGGATCGGGGTAAAAAATCAAACAAGAACTCCTCCTGTCTTCAAAAGAGCTTATGGCCTAATGAGTGGGTGTGGGGAGGGGTGGGGGGGGGCAAAAAATCCTACAAGTACTATCAGTTTGAAAAGGCGGTGTTGGAGGCGGGTAGCATGCTTGATAGGACACAGAAACCCACCTGAATCAGACAAGAGGGAGGTAGGAAGGCTTCCTGGAAGAGGTGGCCTTTGAACTGAGTTCTAAAGGACAGGGTTAGTAAGGCTGGAAGCTGGGGGTGGGAGGAAGCAGGAAAAGGGAACAGGTGGAAGGTTGAGGTGTGAAATGCCCGGAGGTGCTGGACCACAGGAGCTTCCCATGGGGAGGCCCACCTGGCATGATGGGGGGAAGGGGGCAGGGGGCGCAGGGAAGGGAAGGAGGAGGAGGGGCCAGACAGGAGCCAGCGTGAGGCCATAAGGCACTCTGGTTGGGGGCCACAATGAACCTTATCCTAAAAGGAGCCGTCAGAGGACTTTAAGTAGGTGGAGACATAATCTGACGCGTGTTTTAGAAACATCAGCCCACTGCTGAGAAACGGGAACATGTTGGAGGTCAAAAGAATCTTCCTGAGTTGCTCCACTTTTGAATTTTGTATTTTTGAAGAACTCTTTGCTGTAAGAAACACGTTCATGAAAATGGGGAAGGAGCCCTTCTGAGATTGTTTTAGAAGAGCCCGTGTGAGGGCATCAGAGTCACTGTCTTCCACGAACCTCCTGAACCCAGCCTGCGTCCCCTTCCCACGGCCCCTCTGCTGACCACAGTGCCCGCAATCTCTGCTCACTGTGCGTTTCTCCAGAACATACGATGAGATGTCCAGAATGTATTCCTCCTTCGCTGTCCCTTTATCGCGGTGCAGGACACTCTCACACCCCTCCTAGACTACGGGGAGGGACTTCTGGGGAGCCTGCCTGCAGGTGGGGGCACCGGGTTTCAGCAGAGAGGATGCTGAGGGACACAGCTGGTCTGGTGGCGAGGGGACAGGAATATGAACGCCGCCTTCAGCACTCACTCCCAGGACCAGTGCAGGGTCCCGGAGATTGCGGTGAGGTCACCCCCTCTCCGAGCCCTTGGGGTTGGCTCACCTGTTTACTAGTCCACTCTCTCCCCGTTGCCAGATCCACAATGTAGGGCCAGAGGGACCACGCCTGGCCTGCAGGAGACCCGTGTCGTTTGGCAAGCCACTATTCTAATACAAAGGAACCAACTGCCAACATTTAACCATTAGGGGATTTCACAAAAGTATGCAAATTTCAAGATCCTTTGGGGGTGGGAGAAAAAAGGAAGATCTGGCAACCTTGGGCTCTCACTGAGGCAATCATTTTAACTATTGCCAGTAATTAGCGAGGATGCTGACACTGGAGGAATAGCTCTTTTCTAACACACAGGGTACAAGGGAACAGCAGAGCGGCTGATCTCTCCCAGCAGTGGCTTGAACTGCTCTGTTCCTGCTGCGAGGGGGATCCTCCCAGGACTCCCACCACCTTCTCTCTGGTGCTGGGTTGCACACATCATCACTTCCCATGGGAAGGACGGCTGGTTCCCTCCAGAGGGCTCTGGGTTTTGCTACCAACACCCTTGCCTCCTGTTATGGCATGCTGGCCGGCTGCCAGAACCTCTCAGAAGGATGGCTCTCCCCCTAGACTGAGCGCGCTGAGCAAAATACAACTTTCCATCCATTACAGTATCTGAAGCCTCTTGCACAGGTCCTGGTGGACAGTAGATGCAAGTAATAATAATAATAATAAATTGTGAATATTAAAAAAAAAAGAGCAGTGCCTGGGCATTGACGTGAAGCCCTACTACAAATCTTAGCTCTTCTTCTCTCTTACAGGCAAATGACTTAATCTCTGAACCTGGCTTTCTTTTCCTATAAAATGGGCTCCATGATTACTATGAGAACTAAGTCACACAATGAAATCATTCTAACTCAATACCCAGTTCAATGAGGTCAATCAATGTGACTTACGTCCCCCTCTACCTGCTTGTGGAATAAATACTTATATAAATAGACAATAATCTATTGTCTTTATTACCAACAGATTTTCATGATGTTTTTGGCCAAGGAGCATTTTTCTGAGAAGTGTGGCTATCTGGGGAAGAGGAAATTCAAGGCCTAGGGCTGGGCTGGACTGTCCCTGGCATGTTTAAGGAACCACGAGGGAAGGGTGGGAAAGGGAAAGAGCAGTAGGAGATAAGGAGAGAAAAATGAGGATGCTGGGAGACAGGTCACATCTTCATCTTTGTACACTGATGCGTGAGTCAGAAAATAATCACAGAGTTTTGAGCAGAGGCATGAGACCTGACACAGGACAGCAGGATCATTGCAGATGCTGTGCAGACAAGAGGCTGAAGCAGGACATGGGCGGAAGCAGGAAAACCAGGGCGGAGGCTCCTGCAAATAACCAGACAAGGGAGCAAGGTGGCGTGGACTCAGGTGGTTGGGAGACCTCAAGGGAGGTTGCGAGAAGTGGTCTTATTACAGGTTATTTAGGAAGCACAGACAACACTATTTGCTGCTGGATTCGATGTAAGGTGTGGGAAAAAGAGAAGAGTCAAGAATGACTACGAGGTTTGTAACTTGAGCAACTGGAAGAATGGAGCTGCCATTTCCTGAGAGTGTAGGCATGGGGGTGGCGAAGTCTTTCCGGGCCACTTGGAAGCCACAGTGAGCTGCAAAACTTGCCAGTGACAGAGGAATTTAAACTCAGGTCATCGAGTGCAAAAATCAGGGCTCTTTCCCATCTATCATGCTGTGTCCATTACAATATGTTATAGGGTTTCGAGCAGATAATTCTGTTGGAAGTATCAAGAAAGACTTCAGGAAAGTTGTGGAGCAGAACAAGGGACAGAACAGAGAAATCCTAGGGCCATTTTGATATGGACAGGAGCACGAGCAAAGGTCAGGGGACCTGAGGGTGCCTGCTGTGTATTCTGGTGTGTCTTCAACTGCATGTAAGGTACATGAAGGCACACTGTGGGAGAGCAACCTAAAGGGATATATCACATAATGGAAGACATTGAAGGCCAGGCTTGGGAGCGATGATTTAATCATTCAGACAATGAGAAGCTGTTGAAAGCAAGAAGAGGTGAGATAGTTTGGACTATGATTTAAAAAGATAGCTTTAGAATCAGAGGAAATGATGCTTTGGAGAAGCAAGAGATTAGAACCCAGGAGACTAATGAAATAATCCAAACCCTCATTAGAATAATGTGATAAAAACAGAAAAGGTATAATTTAGGAAACATTTGGGTATTGGGTTGGTCAGATGATGAGAGTGAAGGTGGGGAACATGTCAAAGGGGTCCAGCTTGCCTAGCTTTAAGATGGATCGTGCTTCCCTGGTGGCGCAGTGGTTGAGAGTCCGCCTGCCGATGCAGGGGACACGGGGTCGTGCCCCGGTCCGGGAAGATCCCACATGTCGCGGAGCGACTGGGCCCGTGAGCCATGGCCGCTAAGCCTGCGTGTCCGGAGCCTGTGCTCCGCAACGGGAGAGGCCACAACAGTGAGAGGCCCACGTACCACAAAAAACAAAAAAACAAAAAAACAAAAAAAACATGGATGTAGTTAACAAAGATGAGGTATGCGGGGGAAGAAGCAAGTCTAGATGGGAAAATAAATTGGGGAGATAAATTGGATGTATGTGCTGTTGAGTTTAAAGGGTCTGGATGCATAGCCACCTGCAAATTTTTTTTCAACAGTCTTCAGTAATCAGGGAAGAAATGAGGGCTAGAAAGCCAGATTTAGAAGTTATCAATGTAGACATGATATCCAAAGATTTAGACCTAAATAAGATGACACGGAAGAAAATGTAGTCTGACCAGAAGGAGAGCAGGCACAGAATCTTGAGAAACACTTGCTTTTGAGAGGTGGATAGGAGAAGAGGAGCCAGAAGAGGAGAGTCTCTAAAGGACGGAGGTCAAGGGGTTAGAAGAGGTGGTTGACGGTGTCAGGGTTCATGTAAAGTCAATTAACATGGGAGCCAATGTAAGCTTTTATATATACAATGGATAAACAACAAGGTCCTACTGTACAGCACAGAGAACTATATTCAATATCCTATGATAGGGCTTCCCTGGTGGTGCAGTGGTTGAGAGTCCGCCTGACGATTCAGGGGACACGGGTTCGTGCCCCGGTCCGGGAAGATCCCACATGCCGCGGAGCGGCTGGGCCCGTGAGCCATGGCCGCTGAGCCTGCACGTCCGGAGCCTGTGCTCCGCAACGGGAGAGGCCACGGCAGTGAGAGGCCCGTGTACCGAAAAAAAAAATCTTATGATAAACCATCATGGGAAAGAATATTTTAAAAAAGAATGTACATGTATGTATAACTGAATCCCTTTGTTGTACAGCAGTAATTAACACAATATTGGAAATCAACTCTGTCAATTAAAATAATTAATTAATTAATTTAAAAAAATAACATGGGAGTGGAGAAGCTGCACTGCATCTGATCAACAGGAAGCCCCTGGTTACCTTCGGGTGATCAGTTTGACTAAAGTGCTTGGAGATGAAAGCAGAATTTAGTGGAAGAAGCAACAACTTAGGAACAGCCTAGTCTCATCCGAAGTCTAGATGCGGAAGAAATCAGAAACCACCCTGATAGGTCTGGGCAAGTTTTTCATTGTTACCGTTTCTTTGTTTGTTTTTAATTTTTGTGTTTTTTTCATGTGTAAGTCACCATTTATTCAAATGATATTTAGCAACAACCTGTTATGTACCACATTGTGATTAAGGCATTAGGGTAAAAGAGTAGAAATGAAAAGTTCCAGTTCTCATGGAATATTCCATGAGGTAGGCAAGACATGACTAATTATGTTAGTGATCACAATAATAAACCTGGCACTGATCTAAAACTATTATATGTATCAAATTTCTTTTTAAGTTTGTATTTTATGTTGGCACATAGTTGATTAATAATGTGTTAGTTTCAGGTATACAGCAACGTGACTGGGTTAAAGGCTACGCGTACATGTATAAATCTTCGTTTTTATTAAGACATGAAAAAACAAGATGTTTGTAAACAGAAGGAAAGGGTAAGCCAGTGGGGGGCAGGCGGGGAGAAAGACTGCAGATACAAGAGAGAGAAGGGATGTTTCATGGGGCTGGGGGACAGAAGACATTTGGAAAAGTCACCATGGAGAGGGGGTAAAGGGCATCTTAGGCAGCAAGTGACCCCAGGTTTCAGAGAGAATGGGGAACGGGAGAGGGGGAGGAAATAGAGCACAAAGGCAGCACAGGAGAGAAGAGAAAACAGGGAAGGATGGAGCCAAGGCCATTCAGTGCTTATGCTGAGAGAAAGGTGCATGAAGCACCGATCCTTTGGGGGGTGTTCCTGTTGGATGGCGAGTAATTGGGGCAACACTGGAAGGCACTGAATGGCACAGTTACAGAATCACTTCTCTGTTTAGATCCATCCCCACTGCACATGAGCTTTGACTCCCTTCAAACTTGGCCTGATTTAAAATGAAGAGCTTTTACAGTATTTACTTGAAGGGCCAAAGTCAGATGGACATTTTTTCAATTATAAAATTCCAGCCCAGCCAGAACTCAAAGCCCTGAAGAGAAATGTAAAGGCCAGTCCAGGCCCACAATAAAACTTGGATAAAATGGGGATGTGGTTCCCATGTTAATTTGTACATCTGTCCATGTTTCTGCAACCAGTGATTTGAGGAAGAAACAGTAGGTCTTTTTTTAAAAGAAAGCTAAAGTTTCTCGAAAGCAGTCAAGATCCTATCAAAATGTCATAAAACCAGCTTTGCTTTATTTTAGGGTTGAAGGTGTTATGAGCTAAACATAGGATGGTGGGTTTATGGGTCACTGACACTAGTAACATCTCTAGAGAAACAACCATTTACCCTCTACAGTGATCCACCGGTCTTCAAACATCTGTACACTTGGGTATATTTAGATTTGTGTATTTGGAGTTCAATGAATAAGCCGTAACCTCTTGCATCAAAAATCCCATGTTGCCTCTTGGAAGGGTCTGTGGGGTGTGTCTTGGGGAGCCCTAGTTCACTGTTCCCTTTTTGATTCTTATATGCTAAAGTGATCAAGCGTCACATTAGTCCAAAGTTGGTTTTGCAACCACAGAGTATGGTTTTATTTAAGACCTACTTGCCTCTTACCTGTTGGACTGCTACCCAACACATGATCTTCTAACTACAAGGAAGGAGTCTTTCTCTCTGAAAATTTCCCAACTCCCCGTCCCTGGATTTAACATTGCCTTCCTTGGAATCTTCATGGCATTTGTCTGTTATCTCTCTTAAGACAGTTCTCATCCAGTACTTTGTATAATTTAAATTATACAAATTTAAATTTGTATAAATTTATAGGATACAAATTATTTGTATAATTTGTATATTATACAAATAACTAAATATAGTAGTTATTTGTACGCTTGGGGTATGCCCCTTGGTGCCCTCCCGCAAGAGCTGGGTACAGAGATGGGGAGCCCTTAGTCACCTCTGCAACCCCTGAAGCACCTGGCCCCTTTGTAATCAATCAATACTAAGGTGAGAAAATTAAGAAAGAAACCAAGGTAACAGCAGCCACTGTAAGTTCACCGTCAAGTATAGTTTGCAGGCAACTAGATGTGTGTGCCCTTTACTGGGGGACTGGGGACATCTTGTACACAGAATGACATCTCAGGGGTATACAAGCAGTGTGCTGATAATTGTATACTTGCTGCTAATCGAACCCCAAGAACTTTGCTGCCTGTTTTTCCAAAAACAAAATAGAAGGTCCTGAACAAAAAAGGTCTAGAGGGCCGGTCTCTATAGCCAAAACGTATATGGTAATGAGATCCTATAAAACCCTGCCTCATCTGGTGCCAAGACATCTGACCAGCTTGCACCATTACTGAAAGAAGTCTTTTCACCCGCCTCGGTCACGATTCGGAGACTTACATTTCACAAGTAGAACCACAGCCCTGGAGGGAGTCTCTATTGCTCAGGTAACCAATTGCAGCCCCGCTTGGGAGATTCGAAGATGCCATGGGAGGTTGTTGTATGTTGAGTATATTTTTTTTTTATATAAATCAGGTGTTTACAATAATTTTTTTAAAAGGCACATGTCACAGAAATGAAAAGAGCAGCTTCTAAAATACATTCTGCCCAGGCTCACCCAGAGGATCATGGAAATAAGGGAAAGGTGTTCTTTGCCACGTCTGTAACTCAGTTTAGACAGCTGAGCCTTGACCATGAACACAGAGGATTATACCAAAGCCCTGCTGGCAGATTCAAGGAAATAAATAATAATATAATAATTTATCCAGTGCCTGATCTTGGCCAGATATTATGTTAGATGCCTTACATACATTACTGCTAATCCTCACTAGATCCCTACAAGGTGAGCATTTTCCTCACAACCCGACAGATGAGGAAACTAAGGCTCAGAGAGTTTCAGTAACTTGCCCCCCAGGATTTGGAGACAAATCCCACTTTGGAGTCCGCTTGACTCCAAAGCCCCGAGCCTTTCCATTTCATCACTCCCTTTATTAAATACAGATTCTAAAACAGGAAGAGTTATCTTGAGAAAATATGACATTCATTCATTAAAACAAAGTCCAGAAAATGTAATCATGCACATTACCTGACATTGAGTGATCGCAACTATTCATAAGCAGAGGAGCCCCCAAACGCTAGCCAGCTGTGTAATGCAGGGAGTAGGGCTTGAATTCCCAGTCAGGCTCAGCTCGTGCCACAGCACCATCTATTAAGTCTCCGAGTTCACCTGAAACCACCTGGAACAACCTCCCATCTTTCTGCATCCCAACATCTTAAACTCCATCCAACCCCCCAGTGGGAGGAACTCAGCTCTCCCCTCCTTCCCTCCTGCCGGAAGTAGCTCTCCTTAGGCATCAGCAGGAGTGTCATCGACAGTCGCCTATGGATAAGTCAGTCAAGGGCTAGCCTTCAGCCACAACAACTCTTTGGATGCTTGTATGAGGATGTGTTTAGGTTGCTCTGTCTCATTCCCTGCAAGAAGTCAGTGTAAATTCCACTTCACCATGAGGCTTCAGCGCACGCCAACGTGGCATTGGCTGCCTAAAGTGGTAAAACTCCTACCAGGACAGCCTGTTGAAGGTTGAGATGACTGCATCCTGCCTCTCCTCCCCCCGCACCTTTCCCTGGTGCAAAAAGTACATTTGTGTTTTAGGAAATTAGTGCAATAGCTGAATGGATCCAAATGGCAACGTAGAAAAGGTTTTTTTTAGTTGATTGATTTTTTTAATTTGTTATCTGAGAGTTGAAAGTTCTGATTCTCAGAAGGCAAAGTTCTTTCCTGTGAGCCTTCTCAGCCATGGGCAGACAGAGGATACTGTGCGAGAGAGACATGAGGAACATGGGGAATAAAGGTGAGAGGTCAGGCAGGGTGGCCGCACGAGAGAGGCAACTATTGCCCTGAAGGTTAAAAAGTGAATGGTAGACCAATAAAATAATTTTCAGAGAGATTTCATTCAGCTCTGAATTGCTTTGTTATATTAGATATGAAAATTTTAGGAACAATGTAAAATGACATCATGCTGTTTGGTCACTAACATCAAGGCTGACGTATCGTTTTATTCACCCCCTTGTAACTAGCCATACATCCTCCACTTTGTCCTAGGTCCAAAGGAGTATTACAGTAAACTACCTTGATATCGGTCAATCTGCTTTGTGACTTACATCCCACAAATTCCCCAGGCTGATGGAATATTGAGGGTGGAAACCTTAATTTATTGATTCTTTATCACCTCTCAGCATCCAGCAAAGGGTCCCTGGAACAGATGAGGTCTTTAATAAGTATGTGTTGGGTTGACCTGGATAACTGCTGAGTCACTTCAGGAATTCTAGGGCAGTGTGAGGCCACTCTGCAGAATATTAAATAGATTTCAATGGGCATAAACCATTGCTTCTGAACAGTTCAAATTATGGCGCCAAAAGGTATCAATTCCTTACAAACACTCTAATTTCTGTGCATTCTCTAACTTGAGTACTGCTGGATTTTCAGATTCTACATGGAATTAGCTCAGAGAAGTTCCACTTAGCAGCTCTACAACCGCTTCCGGACTCACGCTCTGACATTGATTGGTACCAGTAATAAGCATATTGGAAGCTTCTTCCCTGAGGATAAGAGAGCATTCTTAATTATGTCACTGGGTCAACAGCACATACTTTTTTTTTTTTTTTGGAGTACGTTAATGGACATTAATAATTACTCATTTGCATAGTAGGAGCGAAGAGGAAACAAGTATCCAGGTTACATGGGCAGACCAATCAAATCCCAAATTAATTTATTTCACAGGATCCCCAATAGCAGATGTCCCGAAATATGGTGATGAAGAGATATCCAAAAAACAACACGGAAGGATGTTCAAGCTGTTCACGAGCCATCCATCCATGGAGTCATCTACCTGTAAAGCTCAGAGAAACTGCATCCTCATTCCAGACAACAGTTATCATGCTTCCCTGAGCACGTTCAGGACGTGGTCCCAAGAACACTCTGGCTGGAAGCCACGTATGGGGCCTAAAATCAGCTCTGATACTGGAAAGATCCCAGGGAACTTAGCACAGGTCTGGATATCGGGTTAAAAGAGACAAAGATACCTACCTGCCTTCGAGAATGAACCAAGTAGCTATGGTAAGAAGCCTATACATTATATAACTGCACTAGAAGACAAACCCATCAGACCTGGGAAGCTCTTCTTCCAAACAACTCCAAGTACCCTGAAATAGATGATCATCTTGACCAAAAAGATTCATTATTTTCTTTGTTTCTTTTTGGTTTTGAATGCTCTGAAGGAATACTTTTCTAAGTCTGATCCCCCAGTTAGATTGCTTATTCCCACTAAAGCCTGTACATTCTTCTTTGTAGCACTTGATAGAATTATAGTTTGCAGTGAACTTGACAATTAGAAATGTAAACCCTATTGGGGCAACAACCAGGTCCATCTCATTTGCCATCATACCCCTAGGATCCAAATGCCTGCCCTCAGTAGAAGTAGACTCTCAGTAGAAGTTTGTTGCAGGCATGTGTGCATGTACGAGCGTCCAGTAAACAGGTATTGGCTACACATCGCGTACTGGGAACCATGCTATGTACAGAAGCCAGGCTGGCTGAATCAATCAATAGCAACATTAACAAACCTGATTAAAGAGCTGAAAAACTCCAAGACAAACAAGAGCTAATTCTAGATGCCCCTTTTCCCTCCTCCCCTTCCCAAGCCACGATTTCATACCACCATTACGGTGCTGCCCCTGACAGAGTTTTGCCCATTCTGTTGAGGTCACAGGGACCCAGGTGGTACAAAGGGCAGAAAGAAGTTGGTCAGGTGTGTAGGGCTGTCCTGCCAAGGAGTTTCAGTAAAGTTGCCTTCAGGCTACTGAGTTATCACCATGTCAATAAAACTGTCTTTTTTTTCCAAGCAGCACGTGGGATCTTTGTTCCCAGGCCAGGGATGGAACCCGTGGCCCCTTCAGTGGAAGCACGGGGTCTTAATCACTGGACCACCATGGAAGTCCCAATAAAATACTTTCTTAACTGACATGAAGCATTGGCCTTTTGGCTGCACCTCCCAAAGACTCAACACAGCTTAAAGGCAGAGAGTACGCAGTAACTGGGGAAGTCTAATGCCCGGGACCTACTTGTCAATCATGAGTATAAAAGACATCTTCACAGAGACTGAATCTAGTTGGGTAAAGCGTGGCTATCTCCTATAACCAGTCAGGTTCGGGGGTTGCCTGCATCACCTACGGTGTGACTGAAAACAAATGTTCAGGCTCCATCCCAGACCTACAGAACGAGACACTATTGGGGAGACCCCACAAATCTTTATTTATCACAATGCTCTGATTTTTACACACACTCTAGTTTGAGTATCACAGTCTCTACTGATTTTGTACAGGTCTAACCTAGAGAAGTTTCTTTAGCAATAAGGGACAGTGATAACAAGGTCATCCCTGTTTGTGTTAATTTGGATTAAGAAACATGACTCTGCAAAAGCCTGGAAAGAAATAAGAATCTGGGGAATGGCGGTGAAGGCAAAGGGGAGGGTATTTTCACCCAGCAATTAAACAGTGGAAAGAAGAACAGGCCAATAGAAGGAAGAAGGTAAGTCATGCTAGTAAAATACAGAGAGCACTTCATGACCAAGCCTTCTGGAAATTGCCCAGCACTTTTAGGTTTAAATCCTGTACTAATGGTTTGCCAGTATAATATATGATCTTACCTCTCATAGTTGTGCCCGAATTAAAACTTTTAAAATAAACAGCTCTGCTCAGGGATTGGAAAACTGGGTGCTCCCATACACCTTTAGGGGGGATCAAAATTGGAGCAGTCTTTTTGGAGAGAAATTTGCTAATAACTATCAAATAAAAAACGTACTTTCCTTTTGACTAAGTATTTTCACAACTAAGAATCAACCCTGAAGACACGCAATACCTGTCAATCTATGCCAATATTATGTGTACTGCTAACTAATCTCTACTAAGAAATGATTTGCTGCATTCATTTATCTTGCTTGCTTTCAGTTCTTTATAAATCTAGTGTAGTACTCTAAATAATAAAATAATCTTACTATAAAGTAACATCACTAGCATCAAGAAGGCATTTAACACTTCTTGAGTCCCTACCGTGTGCCAAGCACTGTGCTAGGGGCTTTGGCATAACCTCTTCAACAAGCCAGCAATTTGATATGATTTTCTCCATTTTTTTCACACAAGAAAACTGAGACTCAAAGATGAAATGGTCCAGGTCATAGCTGACAAATGCAGAATCAAACTCTAAGACTCTTCCTTCAAAACCAATTCTCTTTTAAACGGTACCACCAGCGAAAAGAATATTCAAGAGTGCTTCTAGAAGCATCAGCACTGTCTAGTTTCTGAGTAAACTTACCTTGCTTCAGTGTAACACTTTTAAAAATCAAGAAAGAAGAGAGGGATTTCCCTGGCGATCCAGTGGTTGGGAGTTTGCCTTCCAATGCGGGGGGTGTGGGTTCAATCCCTGGTCGGGGAGCTAGGATCCCACATGCTTCACAGCCAAATGTAAAACAGAAGCAACATTGTGGCGAATTCAGTGAAGACTTCGGAAATGGTCCACATCAAAAAAAGAAAGAAGAGAAAGCATTATGTTGACCATTAGGTTACGGTAGGATGAGTGATTTCAATGAAAAATCACTCTCAATATTTTAAGTCAGTTTTAATGACTTACAGGAGTGGAAAAACACTCATGATGATTTTTCTAGCCCTTTTCAGCTGACTTCCTCTTAGCTCACAAAACTTCCATCACTGTCTTGCTGCTGCTGAAGAATTATTTTCATCCTGCAAAAGACCTTCTTTCTAATAGCTCTGTTCAGTTCTTGAGTAAATAGAAATAATTGCACTCCCTCGTTAGAACTCAGTCCCTCCTATGTATTCTGAGGGATGCAGAGGGTTGTGTGAAAATTATAGCTCAGCTCAGATTCACAGCCTGAGGTTACAAGGCTCCTCGCCAAGTTTTCACCTGTGTGGAATCACTCACCGGACTCAACCGCTCTGCCTCAACCCGAAGGAAAATACTAGCATGATTTAACTGCAGTTAAGAATTCCAGTAGGTACTTGCTAAATGTGGCATAATCTTTTCCATGCATAGAGAAAAGGAAATCATTCTGCTAATCTATGCCTCACTTCAAACCATCGCGTTTCAGAGCTCCATCCTTCATCAAAGCTGAGGCAATTTAATGAATTTTAAATTTACTTGGTATGAAGGAGATAATTATGGGAACTATGACAGATTCATGGATAGAAGAGCTTAAAAAAAGGTTTATGTGGCTAAAATATATCGAAAATATTTTGCAATAACCTAAATGGGAAAATAACTTGAAAAATAATAGATACGTATGTATGTATAACTGAATCACTTTGCTGTACACCTGAAACTAACACAACATTGTTAATCAACTCTACTCCAATATAAAAAAAAAACAGAAAAAGCAACAAAAAACAAAACAAAAAATATATAGGGAGAAAATATTAAAGGGTTTCCTCTGGAAAATCATTTTAACATTTTGCTCCTCATTTCTCTTTCACTTCATTACTGAAGATAATTCAATGACATAGAGCTAGTGATGCGGACAGAAGGAAGAAATTCAGTATGCAAACCAATAGGAGAGCAAACTTGCTAAAGAAGAGAGAGACTGGGAGAGGGAGAGGTCTGGAAGAGAAGGCATCTCTGGCCAGACCGTCGGTCTACAGGCAGGATGGTTATACCCGTTTGTAGTTTCTCTGTGATCTCTTGCCAAAGACAGATGATTTAGCAAAGGTAAGAATAAAGGAATGATTTTCCTTCTAGCTGATGTGGCGGGAAAATCACTTTAAGGTAGCATTTTTGGGGGGGCAATGGGATAGTAGAGACAACAGCCCAGGGTTTATAGTAGCACCATTTATAAGAAGAACTAGTTCCAAGAACTTCTAAGGAGCTAAGAGCACAAATTTGAAATAAAGAAAATCAAGGCCAGAAAACCAGGTTGGGGTCAAAATATATTAACTCAGAAATTCACAGGCAAATATTCCAGTTAAAAAGACAACTTGAGCTGTTGCTGCTTCTCCCAGGACAGTTTAGCAAGTTTTGACTTCAAAGTGAGCGCTGCAGTGGTTGAGAGGCTGATACTGTGTTTCCACCTAAAGGTCAGGGATGGGGGTGGCGGGGATCCGCCACAGGTGGCTGTGATCAATTGACTGCCTCTTTGGGAGGATGGTGTAAACTGTGCTGTGAGCTAAAAAGTAAACCATATGAGTAGTTTAAGGAGGTGTTTAATGCTCAACGTTGTTAGATGGGATGTTTTACCAGTAGAAAGCGTTTAAATATAAATGGCCCCAGTAATGGAAAATGCTTCAGAACTAGCTGGGGAGACACAAAACTGAAGAGTTTTCTGTGAGAGCTCCCAACCCCGTAGAACCATGTTCTGCAACAGGGATAGACAGAAGACAAATTAAAAAATCCTTACGGAGTTTCAGGAGTTGATTCTAGTCTATAAAGCGTTTCTCTGATTGGGATCTGGACATACTCTATGATAAGGAGAGTGCAGAGCTGCGAAGACCTCTCCAATAGTCAACTCATTCTCTCCTTCTTTTCCAGTAGAACCTCATGTTTTCAGGGTTGCCATGTGCTCAGTTACAAAGAACAAAATAAATGACTGCATTTTCCAGCCTCCTTTACAGCTAGGGCTGGTCACAGCTATAGTTTAGGCAGTGATGTATAAGCAGAAGGGATTGGACAGGGCTTCAGATACTCTTTAAAAGCTACTGATACAAGTGGGACAGTTCCTTTTGCCTTTTCCCTTCTTCCATCTGATATGGGCACAGGTTGGCTTGGGCTCAGATGCCATCTTGGGAACATGAGAACAAGAGACACATTCTGAGAACGGCAAAGTGGAAGTTCATGAAGTCGCCATGCTGGTCCTGAACCACCTATCTCCATTCTGCCTTTTCATGAGATAAAAACGACCCCTGATTTATTTCAGCCATTGGGTTTTTTTGAGGAAGAGAGCGCGGGGTGGAGGGTTCCTTTTACAGAAAGGTAACTCCTCATTTGCACAGAGTACAAGGTGCATACTTGACATTTCCTGTCCCATTCTCCTGCTAGACAGCCATCACATTGGCTTACCAAGTTCAAATATTTAAAATATAAAGTTCTCGGGCAGGCCACATAAAGTATCTAGTAGTAAGGGCTATCTGATCCCATCTTCTCCCAAAGCTAACCATTTACTTAATGGAAGGAATGAGAATGTTCATTTTGAGTGCTGTATGGGTCATTCCGCAGGGAGACCACGCAGAGGTGAGGTACCATGCTTGGGGCGTGCACCTGGCTGACCACAACTCAGAAACTTCTACTAACTTTGATAACTACTGCTCAAAAATTCACCTGATGTTTTAGGAAAATCAACTAATTAGGAATCTAAGTCTTTCAAATATTTCTATCTTGATTATAATCACATCCAGAGAAAAAATGAAAATTGTATTCAAAAGTAGCTGTGGAGACATGAAACTAAAGAGTTTTCCATGAGAATGCCCAACCCCACAGAGCCATGTTCTGCCTTGGGGAGAGACAGAAGAAAAGACAAATGGACACAATTCCTGTTGGGATTTTAGGAATATTTTAAAGCTTTAAGAATTTCCGTGAAGACTTGTAAGAGCAATTAAAGGGAAACGAGAAGTCATTATAAAGTGATTCAATGGCTTTTTTTACTCCGTAAGTTTCCATTTTGAAAATCATGTATCTCTAGAAATAAGAAAAGAAGGTGGCGGCAGCTCCAGTTCAGTGTTCAGGGATCTCATAGGATCTGTGGGTTCAAAATGTAAATAATAAACTCCTCTCCTCTGATCAGCTCTGCTCTACCACAGTTACTACAGCCACTGGCAGACAGGCTTAGGAAGACCTTCCAGTTCAAGGAAGACCAAGATGCAGAGGGAAGATGTGCCGGGTAGGAGAGAGGCCACTTCCTGCCTCGTTCCTCCTCTTTCCACCCCAGCCAATTTTTCGCTGTTTTATTATTTTTGTCTTCCAGTTTTCTTTTTTCTTTTTATACAATTTTTTAAAGTTACTTTCCGTTGACAGTTATTACAAAATATGGGCTATCTTCCCTGTGTTGTACAGTACATCCTTGTAGCCTATCGTACCCCAGTTGTTTGTACCTCTCACGCCCTCACCCATGTGTTGTCCCTTCTCTCTCCCCACTGGTAACCACTAGTTTGTTTTCTATATTTGCAAGTGTGCTTGTTTTATGTTATACTCACTAGTTTATTGTATTTTTTTGTATTTTTTAGATTCCACATATGTGACATCATACAGTATTTGTCTTTCTCTGTCTGACTTAATTTCACTTAGCATAATGCCCTCCAAGTCCATCCATGTTGCTGCAAATAGCATTATTTCATTCTTTTTTATGGCTGTGTAGTATTCCATTGTGTGTGTATGTGTGTGTGTGTGTATATATATATATATATATATATATATGCCACATCTTCTTTATCCATTCATCTGTATATGGACACTTAGGTTGCTTCCATGTCTTGGCAATTGTAAATAATGCTGCTATGAACGTTGTATCATCTCCCACTCCAGCCACTTTTAAAAAGCCATCTTTATCCATCTTGGCACAAAAAGCCAAGTCAGCTCCTTCATGGTGATGATGATGGTGAGATGCAATGGCTGGCTCTCTGTCAAGCATGGACTGTGCTCGGTGTTTTATGTGAATAAATGATTTAGCCCCACACCGCAAGGTAACATAATCCTCTCCCCCCTGAGACTCAGGTAACGTGGAAAGTTCTAGTGGAAGGTAGTCGTAGTGGAGGGTGGAGACTTTAAGTAGTAAGTCGGCCTCCAGCACTCAAGCTTCACATGGCTTCCCCCTACAGCCCCTTAATACTCCCACAGCAACTCCTAGGGATGAGATTTCCATTCCAGAGTGTGGAAGAAAAGAAGAAAAAAGGAAGGGAAGCAATAGTGGAAAACAGCCAGCTTTGATTCTCAAAGTGGAGAGCAGTGACATATGCAGGTTAGGTGGAGAATGACTTTAGAAGCAAGTGTCCCAGAGACCCTGGTGTGACAGACCCACGATCATTTGAAAGTGGAGGTGTTGGGGATGCACTTACTGGCCAGTGACCCGGTGCCCAGGAAATCAGTCACAGAGTCCCTTAGAGAATGACTTGCAGGAAGCTGAACGCACAAACCGCAAACCAGCCACCTTGAAACATGCTCGAGATTTTCCAGAAAAGCATCCTGGTTGGGGATTGAGGTGTGTGGTGTTTGTATCCTCAAGATATGCTTTTGCTTAAGACTTTGTTAGTTTGATAAACACAGCAAAGCTTCCTAAAGATTAGTCTGTGCAGTTTTTATAATATTAAGATACCGTGTCTTATTGTAAGTATCATATTATAATCTTTTATCTATAAGAGAAATGGTAATTGTCTATGTCAAAGGTGGGGAGAGGGATAAGTTGGGAGTTTGGAATTGACATATACACACTACTGTATTTAAAATAGATAACCAGCAAGGACCTACTGTATAGCACAGGGAACTCTGCTCAGTATTCTGTAATAACCTAAATGGGAAAAACAATTTGAAGAAGAATAGATATACGTATATGTGTAACTGCATCACTTTGCTGTACACCTGAAATTAACACAACATTGTAAATCAACTATAGTCCAACATAAAATAAAAGTTGAAAAATATATATGTATATATTACTGCTAGTACTATTACTGTATAGCTTAGAGGCAGCAGGAGAGTTGAGGGACCTAACAGTGCATCCACTGGGAAGGGGGCCAGTCATTCCTGCTTTAGAGACAAAAATGTATAACACTGTGGTACCAGGGGGCCCTGCCCCAAAATTAGCAAAAGTAGCCTCTGGAGCTGAGGTGAGGCAGGGGCCATAAACACAAGCTTCTGTGGCCGAGACGGGCCTCCCCCGCCTCAGGAAAGCATACAAAGTGGGCAAAGAGAGAGGGAGACACCGCAGACCCCAGCAGGGAAAGGCTAGCCTTGAGAGACTGATGATTCTGCTGCGGGGATTCAGATCAGAAAGTGGGGGATGGCTGATGTTGTCACCCACCCCCCTCTTCACATACCGGCTGCTGTGAAAGTTCGGGAAGCAAGTATTGGTTACACAATATATTTTTTGAATCACTTCCTGATTTCTGTACCAGAGGACTTTGTTTTCACATGACTTTCTTTGTACTTATGGTCAAATTTTCCATCAGGTTCCTTCCTGGTAACCACAAATGAGAATTACATTTTGGGGTTTGGAGTTGTTCGTGAGAGCAAAACCCAGCACTCGTACAAGCAAAAGTATATGTCAGGAGGAAGTTCTGGTTCAGTTCACGGTGGAAAAACCCAGTCCACGCCACTGACATCTGCACAGTGGTGGACACGCTGGCACTGATGAGCCACAGCATGTGGCCTCGGACCACAGGCCGAGAGCAGGTGCCACCTCCTTCAAAAGCCTGTAGGTATCCTGTAGGCAGAACTGGGCATCTTACTAATTATCTCAGGCAACAAAGGTATTTCCCAAACGACACGCAGGTGGGATGTGTCTCCAAACTGGGCTCCCGTCTCAGGTGACTGCCCTGCCCTCACAACAAGCAGACTGCTAATAATTCCCCAAACGAGAGCAAGCTGTTAGCAGAAAAAGAATTCTTTAACAGCTCCCCATTTTTCTTTTTCTCAAAAAGGAAATAACCCTGGTCCAAGAGATCCTGGTAGCTCTCTGTTGGCCTGATGTCATCCTTCTTCTAGATCTCTGTGCGAATTTACCTTTTTATCAATTAAACTCAAGTCCTTATAACATCTGTAGACAATCTGTGAAACACTTGTGATTCATGAAACTCAATTTCAAAGATCAATTTTAAGAAGACACTCCCTACAGTTTGCTTTGCTCTCTGGGACTCCGGGAGTTTTTTCCACAAAAATCCTTGATTTGTTTCCAGAGCTTATCTCATGATTCCTGTTGTCTCTGGGAAGTGGTGTCATTCTGAGATCTCAGTGAACTGTTAGATCAGCCAGTCCGGTCCAATTCCCAAGGCAGGGAACAGCCCTTAACAACGTTCATCCTCTGTCTGCATCTTTTGAAATGTATATTTTAAAGGTAAAGCTAAATAAATATTCCTCTACTTAAAGAAGACTTTAGATATGTCAAGGAAACCTTTTTTTCCCGCATGTGAACATTTTTCTAGAAGTAGAAGAACCCAAGCTTACCCCAAGTGTATCTTAAGAAAGATGCATTCACTGTAATTATACATGGCTTGTAAAACTCATTAGGCAACTGTGTGTGTCAGTAAATAGATGGATTCTCAGCTGGGTGACTCACAGAATTGCATGGGGAAGATTACAAATTTCCAAATAGGTAATAAGCACTTTGTAGAGAACAAAATACGAAATTCTGTTTTCATATTAGTTGGGTGAATCTTAGATCTGTGAGAGAAATGAGGGCTCTTGGAAAACAATGGCGACACTATTGTTGCAGTTAAAGTTCACTTTAACTTTACAAGGCCCATACTAACGGGTCTTGCACCCTTTCTGAAAGGAGAGCTTTCTCAAAGGCTTTTCATTTGCTCCATCATCGTTAGAAATGATGATGCTCTGAAACTTCAGAATTCCCAATCAGGACAATGAGGTATATGAAACCCTTGCAGCCCTCTTTGTTAATAAAGAATTATCAATGGTATGTGTTGATATATATGCATGTTAATATATGCATGCATATATATCAATACATACCATACACATACATACATGCATACACATATACCCATGTGTGTCTATGTATACACAAATATGTATGTATACACATACATATATATCATTTTCAAGTCTGAGAAAAGATCTCTCTTCTGTAACAGGATGATTCTCTTTGACACTAAAAATTGTCAGTGTGATAATTATAACTGTGACAGACATTTTCTCACTTTTAAGTCAAAGGAGAGTCATTTATTATTAATAAGAAAATGGTTCTCCTTAGAAAATTCTCTGTTGCTGGGCTTCACTGGTGGCGCAGTGGTTAAGAATCCGTCTGCCAAGGCAGGGGACATGGGTTCAAGCCCTGGTCCGGGAAGATCCCACATGCCACGGAGCAACTAAGCCCGTACACCACAACTACTGAAGCCTACGTTCTAGAGCCCATGCTCCGCAACAAGAGAAGCCACCGCAACGAGAAGCCCGCACACCGCAACGAAGAGTAGCCACCGCTCACCGTAACTAGAGAAAGCCCACACGCAGCAACGAAGACCCAACGCAGCCAAAAATAAACTAATAAATATATTTTAAAAAATAAAGAAAATTCTCTGTTGCTTTTGATGTACTGTTCAGTATTTTTCTCGTCCTTATCACAGAGCCTATATTTTTGTCATCTTTTAAAGCAGTAGTTCTCAACCAGGGGTGATTTTGCCCTCAGGGGACACTTGGTAATGTGGGGAGACATTTTCATTGGGTGGGTAGAGTTCAGAGATGCTGCTAAACATCCTACACTGCACAGAGCAGCCCCGACAATAAAGAATTACCAGGCCCCAAATGTCACCAGCGCTGAGGCTGAAAAATTCCGCTTACACAAAAGCCCCAAATTGCTCAACATTACCACTGTTCTTCCATCTTTCAAAACTGAGCTAACTCTGATTACCAGGAAGATTCGTCTCAATATTCAACCAAAAGCATATTGGCATGCTGATAAGTATTCACCCTTCGATGCCAGAATCATCCATGTCTTAATTCCAGAAAAATTCCTATCTTCTGAAGATGTCAAATCATTTAAATCTGTTTTTTTTGTATGTATCTATTGGGAAGTGGTATATAATGAAAGTATAGGGGATAAAGAGTATGTGTACGTATTTGTTTCCTAGGGTTGCCACATCAAATGACCATGAGCCAGGTGGCTTAAAGCAAGTGAACTTTATTCTCTCACAGTCCTGGGCGCCAGAAGTCTGAAGTCAAAGTGTTAGCAGGGCCCTGCTCCTCCTGAAGGCATCAGGGGAGTCTCCTTCCTTGCCTCTTCCAGTGTCTGGTGGTTCCCGGCATTCCTTGGCTTGTGGCTGCATCAGTCCAATCTCTGCCTCTGTCTTCACATGAGCTGCTGCTCTCCTGTGTCTTGTCATCTTCTGCTTCTTGTAAGACACTTGTCTTTGGATTTAGGGCCCACGTGGAAAATTCAAGATGCTCCCTTCTCGAGATCCTTAATTAATTACCATGGTCACAGGTAAGGTAAGATTCATAGGTTCCAGGTGATATATCTTTAGAGGGGCCATCACTTAACCCACGGGTGTGTGTGTGTGTGTGTGTGTGTGTGTGTGTGTGTGTGTGTGTGTGTGTGTGTGTGTGTGTGTGTGTGTGAATTTAAAATCACTGTGACAAGGCCAGGCTCAAAATAAGCAAAACACTTTCTCAAGGTATAAAGTAAGGTTTAGCATACTTTTACTTGGATTAATAGTCTCACTATAGCTTCTGTCTATTGAATTTAAAAATTCATCATTTCTATCTACAAAATTCTCAAAATAAAGACCAGGTACCAGAAAACCTGATGGCTGGAGAGAACTCCAGAGAGAAACTAGCAGGCTTACTTCCAGCTAAATAGCATGAATTATCAAGACTGGTGAGGCTCAGCTTCATTTATAAGGTGCATGCCTCCATAATCCTTCCAAATAGCTCTCAAGTGTTTCATTGTTTCGTCAGGTGAAGGCAAAAAAGATCATGGAGCTCAAACGAACTTCTCAGAGGAAGAAGGACCTTGAAAAATATTTTGTTAAAATGTCTTTATTTTAGAAATTAGGAAACTAAAATCCCAAAGGCTTTCATCTTTATTTCTTATCTAAGATCACTCAGACAGGAGATGATTGAGGCAAGGTTAAAAGTTCAATACTGTCCTTCTAGACCAAGGCTCTTCCTCGACATGCTCCTTTATGTCTCATCTACATTCCTGCTACTACGAAGTACACTCATTTTCTTGATCACCTTTTAGTTAATATTGAGAGACCACCATCCACAGGACACCTTCCCTTCTTACACGCTCTGTTAGGCAACTTGGGCAACCATAACAAGATACCATTGGCTTTGTGTCTTTTTTTAAAAAAAAGAAAAAACTATTGAGTCTCTTTTTTTAAATTAATTAATTAATTAATTATATAAAAATTAATTTTATATATAAATATATATAATATAATATATATTATAATTATATTATATAATATATATTATAATATATAAAATTTATTTATAATTTATTTATAACTTATTATTAGTTATTTGCTGCACTGGGTCTTTGTTGCTGCGCGCGGGCTTTCTCTACTTGCGGCGAGCAGGGGTTGCTCTTCATTGTGGTGCACGGGCTTCTCATTGTGGTGGCTTCTCTTTGTTGAGGAGCACGGGCTCTAGGCGCATGGGCTTCAAAAGTTGTGGCACGTGGGCTTCAGTAGTTGTGGCTCGCAGGCTCTAGAGCACAGGCTCAGTAGTTGCGGTGCACGGGCTTAGCTGCTCTATGGCATGTGGGATCTTCCCACACCAGGGTTCGAACCCCAGTTCCCTGTATTGGCAGGTGGATTCTTAAACACTACACCACCAGGGAAGTCCCTGGCTTTGTGTCTTAAACAACAGAAATCTGTGTTCTCACAGTTTTGGAAGTTGGAAGTCTGAGATCAGGGTGCCAGCTGGTTGAGTTTTGGTGAGAGCTCTCTTCCTGGCTTGCAGATGCCCGCCATTGAGCTGTGTCTTCATATGGCTTTTCCTCACTCTGTACACACAGAGAGAGATGTCTCCTCCTTCTTCTCAGGCCACCAATCCTATAGGATTACGACCCCACCCTTACAACCTCATCTAACCTTAATTACCTCCTAAAAACCCTATCTCCAACTATAGTCATACTGAATCATATCAGGGGTTAGAGCTTCAACATATGAATTTGGGGGGACACAGTTCAGTCCATAGCACAGTCCCTCTCAGCTTATGTCAATAGAGAGTATTATGTTTTTCCAAAAAGTTTTATATCATTTAATCCCCATAACTTTGTGATTTGCTCCATTTAACAAATTAGGAGGCTGAGTCTCAGAGAAGTCAATTAGTTGGCCCAGTTCACACAGCGAATAAGATGCAAGCTGGAACTCAATACATGCCTTTTACTGGTATTCTAGAGCTCCTTCCCAGTGTCCGAGAGGACCTTTTGTATTGGTCACCTTTTAAGACCTGTCCTTATAGAGCATCCACAGACACTGTGAAAACACATGGTTTCTAACAAGGTCCTTAGAAAGACCTTTGAAAATCTAAAGTTGTAGTTATTACAACTGACCATCCAACACATTAGTGACTTAAACTCCATAGTATGGAAAGAGTTTAATATGTCATCTGTTCTCATGTACACCAGGAGTATGACTTGAGAGATGATTCAGCTGTTCTCACAGTAAGCCATCAAGTCCCACAAAAAAAATCATAAAGGAATAAATGATTATCCACGGTGCCAAAAGCACATGTATTTTGAACAAGAAAACATTATGTTAAAGAATGTGAGAAAAAAATGATACATATTTATTCAATGAGCTTTTCAATAAAACCTCTAAGATGGAACAAAAGAAATGTTTCATTCCATAGCATGGTATCAAGGTTTTTTCCAAATATAAAACACAAAACTATTGTCTGTTGACAATGAGATAAATGACGAGAAGATTCTGGGTACAAACTTAAAAATGCAACATGTAAAATATTTTTGCTGTTACATCAAGTTAAAAGAAACTTTACCACTTATGTTTACTACTAAAAATTATTCATTTTTATAGGGATGATGACACTAATGTTATTATAGAAGAATTCTTTTAGAGATGCACATGGAAGTAAATATTTAGGGATGGAATATTACAGGTCTATGATTAACTTTCAAATACTTCCCCAAATGAAGCAAATATGTATTAAATCTCAGTGATAGGTATATGGCCGTTCATCACACTATTCTCTGTATGCTTATCGCTAAAGATTTTACATCGAAAAATGCATGATTAACAATAATAGGCTATCTTATGAAGTTACCAAAATCTTGGAAGCAAAATATTAACAGTACATTATTTAACAGAATATGCCTGCTCAGTGGTGTATGAACTGCCCATGTACGCAGAGCACAAGAGAAAAAATACACATATATCTGTTTAGAGAAACACATCCCATTCTTCTAATTCTGCTGCTAGGTGTACACATTGCTCAGTAGATTTAGAGCAACGCTGCCTCTCCTTGTTTTTAGAATTGAAAAAGAAATGAAGAATTCCATTTTGAGTAAGAGGGGTCAGTTTGATTTTTCTTTTTTGACCTACAGAAAGCCATGCATAATTAATGTATACAATCTGATGATTCTGGAGATAAGTATTAATAAACACTATCACCATCATTGATGCCATAAACAGATCCACCGTCTCCAAAACCTTCCTCCACCCTATTATTTATTTATATTTTTGTGTTAAGAACACAACCTAAGATTTGACCTCTAAGCAAATTTCTAAGTATACAGTATGATACTATTAACACAAGGTGCTATACTCTACAGCAGCAAGTTTGGTGTCGATGGCTGGCATTGTTCATCTTGGGATCCACGGTAAATGCAAAGACTGTCAGGAGAGTGAACTCCCCTTGCAAAACTAATATCAAAAGCAGAGTTTGTGTGGAAAGCACACGAGAGCATGCACACAGTCTCTTCAAGCTTCCATTTGCAAGAATATTTGAAAGGTTAGAAACCTTCCCTGCCAAGGATATTCAAAAAGCCAGAAGTAGTTTTTTTGTCACTTGCTCTGAATTTCTTTTCCCCCAGGATGAAATACAGGAAGCTAATTCAGAGTAGCTAGTAAATTTAGTCATTTCCAGGGCACCATGCTTCACCCCCTCCTCGCCACTGCCCCTGTCATGCACAATTCCTAATCTCTACCCAGAAGTATAGCAGCCGGATAGAGGACAAAGATGACCTTGGGTATAAGTGGAGCCTTTAGCCTATCTGAGGGGCTTTTATTCAAAGAAAGCTTCCCATTTTACCTCTCATGTTAATGGGGTGTGTGTGTGTTAAAGCAGGAGATAAAGATGCCAGGAAAACAAATCTGGTCCCATACTGGGATTCTCTTTGGAGAGCACCACCTTGCCTCCAGAAGCTATCAGTCATCAGCATCTCCCAGTTTGCAGATATCACAATACAGTCATGATTTTATTTGACAAATAACTCAGCAATTGACCTCCCAAGATTTGAGAATTTGGAAATGTTGGGTTAGGAAAGATGCTAAACTAACTTATAGGAGAGAAGACTAAACCTCATCTTATAAAAGGAAGACAAATGAGGTGTGCACACGGACAAAAGCCTAGCTGTGAGCTCTCTCGCCATCATCCCTGTGGTTTAGAGGAAGAAACGCTTTATCTCCAACACCAAGGGCCTGGAGACAAAGAAGTAGTGTAGTCAGTGGATTGTCTCACAATTCTAGAAAAAGTTCAAATTGTATGTATAATATTTTTCTATTAACAAAGAAATGATTGTTTCTCCCCAAAAATCATCCCTAATTCCACCCAGGGAAATGGTGCACCATTAGCACATTGTCCATAGACCCACAGAAGCTCAGAGAGGTTCGCCCTGGCAAATCTAACCAAAATTGACCCAATCCATCACCATCAACCCCACTGTGGAAACTTTGGGTGGTAAAGGTTGGAAAACCCAAATCAGACTGGTTTATGCAGGAAGGGATCTGAATCCAGAGGCTCCAATAATGTCTCCATCTCTCAGACCTGCAGTCCTTCACAGTGCTCCATTTACAGGCATCCTGTAATGAATAGAGGGCCACCAGCAGCAAACAGGCTATAACCTCCCATATTTCAACCCCTGAGGAAATAAGCTCTCTTTCCTACCAGTTGCTTTTGCAAAAGACCAGGGAACACAATGACATCAGGAAGGCTAAAGCCCTGGGAAACGAAGTGAGGAAGGATGCCTTTTTCATCTAGAAGGGCAAGACATCAAGCAGTGTTGCTTACGCCACAGAGCTCGGAGTAGAAGAGTTCTTTATATTTGTACTCACAGCCCCTCAGATACACCAGGCCATCCTCGAAATTGTCATCCTGTCTCCCCAACTAATGGCCAAGCTTTGTTACTGAGGGGCATCTGGTCTGGTTCCTTCTTCCCTAGGGCCAGTGGTTCCCCTGGGTGGCTTGGGATATAGTCACGTGGCATCTTTATCCCAGCTGACTTGCAGGTTAGAATCCTCCACTTTTTTCTCTCTCTGTCTCTCTCTCTCTCTTTTCTCTGTTTAAAATAACTAAACTCTTTCTCCTTAGCATCATCCATGTGGTGTCAGTTTGGGAGACCTTTTGAAACACAGCATTTGGTTGGCTTCCTGATCATTGTTTTACATATGCAGTGGGGACGAGAAACTAAAGGGAGACCAATTTGGTTCCACTTGGAATAGATGTGATTCCATAAGAGAGCACAGAGATGATGGACCAGATGACACCAGGTCCACTCTGTCATCTTGCTGCCTCCTATGGGTGTCATCCTCTGTCCTCAGCAAGCACAGTAAGTTATGAGTGGACCAGTTTCTAGAGCAACGTCTGAAGGTCTGCATGTCATCATGGCCACTGGGATGGCAGGGCCACCTCTGTCTCTATGGAAATAAAGGCTAAGTCATCAAGAAAGGCAGGTATGTGGGGCGAGCACAAACGCTAGAGTTGGTTGGCTTGGGTTGAACCCACAACTCTGCAACTTACTAGTTATGTAATCATGAATAAGCCCTTCAGTGAGATAACCTTTGCCTCTCTGTGCCTCATTTTCCTTGTATGTAGAGAGGGAACATTTTAAGTCTACCTGCCTCATGGGACGACCCCGAGGATTAAATCAGATAACACACATGACGGGCTTGTCACAATGCATGGTGCATAAAGCTATCAAAAATGTTCCCTGGCATGGCGAGTATCACGCCTACCACCACTACTAAAAGTACATGGGATTTATGAGCATAGAGTTTAGGGTCAGACTGCATAAGTTCAATTCCAATTCTACCTCTTACTATGGAATCTTGGCCAAGTTACTTGAGCTCCCCAAGACTTAGTTTGCTTATACATAAAATAGGAACAATAATGGTACCTGCCTAACAGAGGCAGGAGTGAAGTTTAAGTTCAATAAACATATCACTGGGCTCTCAGATGTGGTCTATCATTTTATTTACGTGGCATGACATCTGAAGGGTTGTGATAAGCCTCCCTCTCTCCAGTACCTCCACAAAGGAAAAAAAAAAAAGTTCCAGAATTGCCACTTCTGTCCCAGGCACCTGGAATTCTGGAGTTGGAAAAGTGTTCCTTCAGCTTAAAGGCACTATTCACTGTTAAAGGTAAATGCCCCAAGGTGGCCAGGACGAGGGGTACCCCGGCATCTGCTCGGCAGTTTTGTTGATTTAGCAAATGCTTTCCAAGGTGACAATTTTCGGAAGGATGAGTGAAGGTCAGAGCACTAGACACAATAGCTGTGGACAGCTGGAGAGCCTGGAAGAGGCAGAAAGGTCTCAGATGTGGTGGTCAGCTCTCCCCACAAACGTTACTGACCTTCTCAATTCAGTCAAGGATTCAGGTCAGATGGTCCCAACAGGCCCGGAGCCCAGTGTAGACCCCAGGACCCAGATTATCCTCTCATTGCTGAGCTCAGCATCTCCACCACAGAGCAAGGTCAACCTCAAGATCCACCAGCGCTTTCTCCCAGTTCTGGAAACACTCGAGTTTTCCGAAGCGGTATTGAGGCCACATGTAACTCGTCATGGAGTAGATAGTTTCAACACTCGCTATGGCCCTTGCTCTCTCATCTTTTCCAAACAGTATTTTAATGACGAGACAATTCCTCCTCAGATGTGGAGAAACTGGAGAACTCAACAATTTCCTAAGACCACAAAGCACAGAAGAGGCAAGGACTCTCTCGAAATAATGGGATGAGCTTAACCAAAAGAAATCTTCAACTTATTAGCCGAACCAGTTTTCATCTAAGGAGAGAACTCCTCAGAGAAATTTGGGCCACTCTCTTCCTGAAGCAAGTTTTAAAATTCAATCAGACTAAACAATGGAGACCACAGGCAACAACACTCCCCTTGCCAGGTAGAAGGGGATGAGGGCTGGAATGGTATTTTCCAGCTCTCATTTCTGTGATAAGTGATCCTAGTTACCTGGGCTGCTGGGCTGGGAGTGGATGCAGACAGAGCTGGTTGTTCACACCGACTTTCAATTTTAATACGAGCCAGTTTAATCAGTTCCTCGGCACAGCCCTACTTTCAAGTCTCTGGAAACATCTCAAGGGAGAAAATGACACTAAGAAACACAGAAATCTTTTCTCGGCAGGCGTTTGTCACAGTGCCAGTTCCTAAGTGCACAAACTTTTGGCAGACTGAGTCACTTTGATATATTTTTCCCAGGGTTCAAAAAGAAAAGATAAACAAAGAACTTGGGACTTCAGGGGGAGCAAAGGTAGCCAGGAGTTTATGAGGTAGCCCATCTGCTTTATGTTTCTGGCAAAGGGGAAGGGAGTGTCAGGGCAAAGAAATCACCTTGTTAGTGGTTTCTGAGACTGCAGGTTTGGGGCCTGGGGGAATTTTCTGGGCGGACACACGGGGGTTTGCTGCCACTTTCCGCAGGTAAAGCAGAGGGCAGCTTCTGTCAGCCACGGCTGTGCTGAGGTTGGCCCTTTTTTTTTAGAACAAGGACAAGTATTCCCCATTTCAAACCTGTTCTCAAAAGGTATATGGATTTTCTCTAACAATATTCCTCCATGAATTAAACAGGCAAGGCAAAAATAGTCAATATTTTCTTTAGGCTTTGTGGGAACAAACAGGATATGTCTAATTAAAACTTTTTATTATCTGGGCCTTAACAGCTTTGGGAGTGGTTTGTTTCTTCTAGGATAAGAGTTTTTAGGACCACATCAAGATCCAAAATGTTAAGGAACCAATGGCCTGGAGATGAAGACGAGTTTCGATATTAGCCATATTTTGATGATACGTTTTCACCTTTCCGTGGCTCTCGGACACGTTTCCTGAGCTGTCAGTCGTATATCACCCCACTGAATAAGACAGACTTTAAACAAACACAGCGACTACTTCTTGACAGTGTATTTCTCTGGATATTTGCCAAGAACTTGAGATGTAAGAAATAAAAACTCATCTTCAGTTTTTCATAGAATCGGACCGGAGCCAAGAAAATCTAGCACAAATCAAGTGTCTTCTCCGATGATGTGCCAATGACGTCATAATTGGAGCTGAGATTAGGAAACCTCACAGGATCTCAGCGGTTATACTCACTAATTCCTTCGTCAGTCGAATTACTTTCTTCCCACTCTCTGCCCATTGAAAACGCAGAGCACTGCCTGGCCTAGTAGGAGTGTGGTAACGTACGTCTCTGCTGATGGAGGCTGGATTGCCTTGAACTTCTAGTCCCTCACTGCAGGTGAGCAAGGTCAACGAGGATGCTGACTGTCCCAGACTGACCCTGCCTGGCTGAATCTTGGAAAGGTCCCCTGTAGCCCTTGCTAGGTCTAGCTCTGCAATGTATGCTGTTTGGGTTTTTGCGTTTCTATTGACTGAGGGTGGCTGGCTTCCAGATGTTGACATGAGCAAAATACCTATGAGAATCATTCAAAACATCAATGTATTCATTCACAGGGACAAATATTGATATAACTCCCAAAGGCTCTGAGTGGCCCTTGAGGGTAATCAGATCATTCTTTCCTCTACAGGAGAAGTCACATGGGAACCTAAATTACATTTAAAAGGCAGCTGGGTGAATCTCTCAGGGAGTACTACCAAGGGGCGATACACTGTGCTACCCAACTCCATTTCCAGGCATAGTTCTCAAAGAGGACAGGAGGACGGTCTTTGGGTCAGTGCTGACACTCTGATAAATTACCCTCCTGATCCTTTTCCTAGAATTCAGGTAAATCACCACCATCCCTAAATGATAAGGCGATAATCCCTTTAAATATGTGATCTACGTGTATTGAGCAGACTATAACATTCCTTTTCTGACAAAAAAACAAAGTATAACAAAACACCCTGATAACTTTGTCAGGACCAAGGAAGAGGTCCAGGGCCCTTGACTGAATCTGTGATACATCCTGCATCTCCAATATGGCAATTTGGAAACAAAATAGCTTCGTGGGCAACACAGAAATTAGACTCCAACCAGAGGGCTTACTTCTGCAGTTGAGCAGATGACAAACTAATCCATAATGTTTTGTCTTCTTGTATTCACCTTCAGAAGTGACATTTTCTGATCTTACTCCCATATTTGGGACTGCATTCTGCTTTGGTGGACTGCTGTATGTCATGCTCCCATGTGCCTACAGAATGTCTTGTCTCTGCTGCTTGGCTGGTATTATGGGAGCATAATTTTTGTTCAATAATAAAATGAAGGGGATGCTAGAGATTTTCCATATCCAGCAAGGTAGAAGAAGTGTTCTAGCCCCGTATCTATTTAAGGAATGGTATTAAAGGGATTAAAACCATTAGCCAATATATCAAGCATTATAAGTAAGATTCTCATTTCAGGAATAATTCCTGAAAGTCATGTGCATAATTGTGGAAATTCTCTCAATTCCTCCACTCTCTTTCCCAGTATCTGAAAGATACTAGAAAACGCTAATGAATAAGAAATTCTTTTTCTTTTTCTTGAGTGAATAAATGTGTCCATGGGCAATTTTTTCTATTCAATAATAATGAGAGCAACAACTAATATTTATTGAGTACTTAGTGTTTCACCCCAGACATCATATACCAAGAACTAAAACAAATCTTCACAACTATTTCATGAGTTAAGTCCAATTATTAACTCTAGCAGGCATTAGGGTGAGAAAATTGGGCAAGTTGCTTAATGTCTGTATGCCTCAAGTTCATATAGTTTGTAAGTGTCAGGGCTACTGCTTAAGCCCAGGGAAACTGACCATAAAACTTGCCTTCTTAGCTACTAAGCAATGTGCCTCCTCAAAATTTCAAACTATAAATACTTGTGTAATTTGGCCTAACCCATTATATCCATTAGCATTGACTCTATAAACTTGATTACTATGCTGAAGCTGTTTCTTGTTCCCTTTTCCTTATGAAAAATAGGCAAATATAAAATTAGAACAACCTCCTGTTCTGTTTCTCAGTGAATGATTTTATTATCATCTCAGCCAATATTGAAATCCCATTTCAAAAAAAATCTCCACCACCCACATTACCTTCATTGTTAATATTTACAACATGTGGTGAAAGGGTTTAGAACTCAACTTCATTGTTCCAACAAAAATTCAAAATCTTCCAAATTGGCTAAGGGGTCTGACTTCTAAAAGGTTTACTCCTCAAATGCAGGCCTCTTGCCAACACGTCTGACAAAGTGAGTCTCAAAATTTGAAAGTTATCAGAGCATCTTTTGGCAGGTTAAAGAGAGTTCCAAGAGTCACATGGACTCCCAGAACTGTATCTCCAAAAAATATAATTCCTTCACATTTGTATATAAGAATTTAACCAGATGTTCATTATGAGGAAAAAGAGCCATGTTAACTAAGGAAGGACGTAGTCATACTCTACTATGAAAACTAGCAAGCTTAACATAACTCAGAGGAACTCAATTTACTTTTTGAAATATTTGACAATAATTCTCCAACATAAGTATTTAAATTTCTGAAGATAGACCCCGAAACCTCATTCTTTAGTTAAAATATTATGAAAAGAGTCCATTTTCCCAGTTCTCTCTGATGTTTCCATTTTTCTAAGATGTTTCATGACACTAGAAATGCATCAATGTCACAGGGGATTAATCATTGTCCAATCACCATGTTACTGTTGAAGTAGCCTAATCAGCTAGTGGAATCATTTTCTGCTCTTATTTCTCTTAGGATCTCAAAGGAGAATATCAAAGAGGGTTCTGTTTCAGGCATAAATGTTCCCTTCATCTTCCCATTAATCTCTTGATGCCTAGATGCCCAGGAAGCATGGGCTTTCTCCTTCCCTCCAATTTTCCAAAACCACATACAAGAGAATTGAGCTGTTCTGTAACAAAGTCTCAAAATACAATTCCATCTTGATACCCTCTTGCTCTATGTTTATTTCCTCTTGTTCTCCCATTCCCCCATCTCATTATGTTTGTATATAGCCTCATATTTTCGATGATCCTATACTTCAAATACCTTCCATCTGTTTCAACTTTAGTCCTTTTAGAACAGACAGAAGGGCAATAAGTACATATCACTATTTCCCAGAAATAATCCCAAGATATTGGTGTAAAAAATGTGATACCAGACATGTACTGAATTAGTATATCAGAGATTAAAATCTGTTCTCTTCTGGATTTCCAATCTTTGTTTCTTAAATATTTCCTATTTGTTAGGCTGGGATGTTATTAAAGTTATCATTGACATCTAAAGAGAAAAATCTTTCATCCTCTACTCTTATTATTCAGAGGATAAAAAATTAGTCAAATCTTTTAGCTCACATAAATAAAGCATGAATTCCTGTTGAGGAAAACCTGATTAGAAGCCTCCTCAACTGGACCCATTATAACAATTTGTCAGTCTCTTTGTAGGTTAAATGTTTCAACTTTAGCAACATTGATTCAGGGTTCTTAAGTTAGAATATTTGGGTCCTCCCCACCAAAAAATAGTAATAATAATAAAGAATCTAAGCAGTATCATGCAACTCTTTAGCTCAATTGAACAAATATTAAGTATAACGATATAGCCACTTATGTCACTAATTATACTAATGAACTATTTCCTAAAGTTCCACAGGCACCAGTAGCTGCAATAGTAACAGAGATGGAGGCTTGATTCAGATCCCAGGGCCTTCACATTTGGGTCCATGGTCATCTTCACAGTCATCATGGTCAACAGCAGTGCTACTTCAGAGACACCGGGGGCCGGGCTGCTGCTCTTGATGTCAGGAGGGAAAAGAGACATCACCTCAGAGCAGAGATGTCATCAGAGAATTTAAAAATAGCCAACAACACATTGGCCAAAAGGACTGGTTCTCAGATCATATGTTCTAAGTAACCCTTAGAGAAATTACGTGGGAAGAACATGACGGGAATGGAGTTACCACAAAGCAGGTGAAGGTACAGCCAAAAGTACTACATTGAAATTGTAATTGTGATCCAAGTTTTTTACCTTCACACTGGTATGGACTGGAAAATACGCTTTGTCTCAGTTATCTGTTGCTACATAACAAACCATCCCAATACTCAGCAGCATGAAACACCCACTGTTTTGTTAATTCTTGTGATTCCGTGAGTTGACTGGGCTCGGTGGGTGATACTTCTGCTCCAGGGGCTCTTGATTGAGGTTGCAGTTTTCTGGGGCTCAACTGGGCTGGAACACCCAAGATGGTTCACTCTCCTGACAGTTGGTATTGGTTCTTGGCCACGAGCTTAGCTAAGAATGTTGAACAAAATGCTTGAATGCAGACTCTTCATGTGATTTGGGCCACCCGTCAGTATGGCAGGTGGGTTTCAAGGGGGAACAACCCCAGAGCAATGTGGTAAGAAAGAAGAAGCAAAGACATAGATTGAGAATGGACAGGGTGTCATTCCTGACATATTTTGTTGATTAAAGCAGTTGCAGGCTCAGCCCAAGCTCAACGGGGTGAAGAAGTACCTCCCTTTCCTAATTTGTGGCCATCTTTCCTCTGTATAACCTCCGTCCTTCGATTTCAAGAGAGGGAAAAGCAGTCAACAGAAATCTGGGCTATTACCACAAACAACTGGGATGGGACAAGGATAATGGTGGGACAAGGGAATCCATCCAACACATCTTGGTTGTGGTTGCTCCCCAGGCTTCCTTTACATGGCTTGAAGTCTATTTTTCAGATTCAGTCTGAACTACTGCATTTATAAGATCTTCTCCATTTCTTTACATTACGCTGCTGAATGGGAAACACCTCTGTCTGGTCAGGAAACCACAAATCTTTTTTATCTGTTTCACTTTGCTGTTTATGTTTTCTACTCCCTAAGTGGCAGGGCTAGAGGAATAGGGCGTGTGCAGCCCTCTGAGGCATCACTGACTTCACATCAGATTCACTGCGGGTGGGGTTATTAAAATCCCAGGCTGTGCTCCAGATCCAGTGAATTGGTCTCTGAGGGCACACACACACACACACACACACACACACACACAGGGGAAAGCTCTCCAAGTGATTCAGATATGCACCCTTTGGTTGGGTGCCTTGTTTAAAAGTTTTTAACTTTAAATTCTTTGAGGGAAAGTCTTAAGTGGAAAACTAATATATACGTAATTTTCCTTATATCAGATTGAGTCACACAATTTCCTTGGTCCTGCCTATGACCTCGTGAATAAAATTAAGTATAACCCATTCGAAACGCTTCATCTTTGCCACTGTCTACTTTAAGTACCATTGGACTCACTGTGATGGAAAACCAAGGTACAGACAAAGGCGGCGATGTGCAGCTGAGATGGGGCGGCTGATTCCAGTGCATGATGGGGGCAGGTACTCTGCAGAGCCCCGGGTTGTTGAGAACCGTTACCCAGAACATAATCACCATGCGACGGGTCTCTGTGTCCAACCATGAAAAGTCTGGTAACAGCATCTCATTGTGTAACTGTGGAATCTCTGCTCACACGGCTGTCGAACCCAGTCGTGCTGCCTTTGGAGCGGAGAAGCGGCCTTGCTGTGAGCACCCCGCCAGCACTGGGCATGCCAGCAGAAGGAAGCAGAGGCCCAGGAAAGAAAGACAAATCCTCCTTCCCATATAAAGCGTGTCTGGCACGCCTGGTTGAAAGCTGACTCTGGAGTAAAGAAGGTTGAGTTGTCCCCAGAATCATGCCTCCTAAGGGACTACCGCGACAATAACCTTTCTGTGCCTCAGTTTGCCCTGGAGCAAAAGAACATCTGAGTCCTTGATTCTTCCTGGGGTTGCCGTAAGGATTGGTGAGACAATGCCTGTAAGATGCTGGCAAGTGAGTTGCTCAGAGAGCCAGACGAAGACAATGTATATTGTTAAGACCCACGCAGAACAGGCCAACTGATGAGTTGGAAAGCTTTGCTCCCCCTCATTTGGGAGGGTTGGAAGGGACACACCCAAGACAGCCTCTAACTCTGCGTGTCCCAATCTCAACAGCAGGCTCACTCTAGATGCTGGCAAATTCGTTAAAACAAAACAAACCAAAACACCAGTCGTTTCTGATCATCAGAGCTGCATTTACTGGACATCCTCTGTTTTCTTTGATAGAAAGGCAGTCGCCAGCAAGATTCCTTCCCCCGGCTGACAGCCGTTTCCATAAAGTGTTTTTTTAGAGCAGCTTACGGTGACATAGCAGCCCAGACATATGGTGTCATTATTCAGCCGACACAAATTTGACACTTAAGTGAATTTATTATATTTTGCTTTGCTCCTGGTGCCTGAAAGGCTTTGCCACTGTCTCTTCATAGAGCTTGTCACAGATGTTGATGTATTTTCCTCCTCCATGGCCAGGTTTTACTGTGGAAACTGATACAACTTCATGATAGAATTTCTAGATGAATTATTCACGCATTGCATGCTTTCTGCACACGGGCGCTTGGCAGAAATCCATACTATTCAATAACTGGTCTTTCTAATCCTCTTTAACAGAGCATTCTCTCCTGGTTTAAACTGTTTCTCTTATCGCCTTTGTAATCATGTTTTGGATAAAGTCTTTCATAGTTGATAGCTTGGTTAAAGTATTCACAATAGTTCACATTAATGTGCAACACAACTGCCCGGGCCCTGGGATGAAACAGATCCATTCCAGCAACAATAAAGCATATGGGCCAAATTCTCATCAGTTCAACTTTTATTCGCTCAAAACAAAACAAAACACGCAGACGCACACAACTGAAGCCTTTAGTTGATTCTACTTCCAATGATTTATAGAGCAATTCCCGAAATATCTCAATATTTGTTATTTTAGACAGAATAGGCCTCTCCTGATGCTAATACCATCTGTAGAGATGAGTTTTTAATTGAAAAGAATTTTCAACTTGATGGAAAAGAGTCAGATGAACTCATCACTGGCCTCTGAGAAAAGATTAATGAAACAAAAACATATCAAGCTTCTTTAATACCTGGAGAAGCCATAAGGATACCTCAAGTGACATTATGGGCTATGGTATATGGGAGTGAATAACCTTAACATGGCACAGTGAGCCCGTGGAAGAATGAAGAGCTATAATTACAGTTTTTTAAAGTGTACTGACCTGTTGACCTTTAAGATTTAAGACTTTGCCTCAGGGTCACTTCTTGATCTAGTTTTTGCTTTGTTTTATTGTGTTTCGTTGTCTGTGTTTTTTCTATTCCCAACTGAAATAAGTTTTCAACTGTATTCTGTAAAATTCCAAGGGATTGGAAAGTTACGTTTTTTCTTCTCTTTGTCTTATTTTTAACTGAATTAAGTACTTGGGAAGTACATGTTTTTAAATCAGAAATCTCTTCTTTTAGAATTTGCTTCCCATTCAAAGAGCACTGACATCCTGAATTGTTCCCAGAACAGATGGCAAAAGAATTGCACAAAAGCACAAAGGAAGATGAAATTCTAGCTAATGATTATTATTATTTGAGCACATTCAGGCAAAGTGCCGCAGATTTCATGGGCGAAGCTTTGAGGTCCATCCATGCATAACTTCCCTCACTTGTTGTCCACGGTACCACTCTCTTCCCAGCCTCTTAAACTCTCAACATCAGAGTCATCTTTGGCTACAACTTCTCACATCCTCATACCCATCCCCCAAGTTCTAACAGTTCTTTCTTTCTTTGAAATATATCTTCCATTCAAATCTCTTGGTTTCCTCCACCCTACTCCTAGCTTCCACTGTCTTCATCCAGATATCCATGAGATCTGTCCCATCTTGTCTTCCAGCCACCAGAATGTCCCTTACTTGAGTCTTCCCTGTATATCATTACCAGGATAATCTTCCTCACGCACTATTTTATCACCCCCTGCTTAAGAATCCATAGTAGTTTTCTATTACCTAGTGTATATACTTTTATTTCTGCATATAAAGGTACTGAGCTTGTTCTAAGCCCTTAAAAATATTGACTCATTTAATCCTCACAGCAACCCTGTGAGGTAAGAACTATTACTTCCCCCTTTTCTTAGATGAGGACACTAAGGCACAGAGCTGGTGAATAATTTGCCCAAGATCACACAGCCAGTGAGTAATGGAGCCATGATTCAAACTGACTCCTCGTTTAACCAATATACTGTGTTGCCTCCTGGGATCACTTGCACCTACCTCATGTTTTGTATTTTGTCAATACCTTTCATTTCTCATTTGCCCCAAGCCTTCAGCCTATTCATCCCTAAATCCATCTAATTTGATTTCTTTTTAGTAAAAGGTCCTCCATTTCAATGGACCACTCTCCTTATGGACCCATTTCTACCTCTTGCGCCTTTGCCTGGGCGGATTTTCTTGCCTCAGCTCTCTTTCCATTTTTCTCTCTTTGCCATGCATATATCAAATAATATAAATTATAAATATTTGTCATTGTGATATACAAATTTCTTGCAAGATGTAACTCAGTTCTCAAAGGAGGCTTTCTGAGCTCACAGGAACTTCTTTTCTTCTTTGCCCTCTCTCAGTGTGTGCACACAAAACCCAGGGTGGTTACCCTTTCTTCCAAGAACACCCTCACACTCTCCTTTTCTGAAGCCTCCCTCTTAGGCAGAACTTAGAGCCGTGTCAATCATGTTCTCACAACAAGAAGGGAGTTGGCTCATCCCTTGATTATCACCCCATCCATCTGGCTCTCCCTACCCCCATCCCTACCCCACCAGATAATGAGCTCCTCAAAGGCAGGTGCTCCAAAACCTCTGCCTATACAATAGCATAGTAGGGTCAATACGTTGCAGTACCATTTTTGCTTTCTACTTGTCGTATATATATACATATGCACACACACACACACACACATGCTTGTATCAGTTGTATTGTCTAACAACATTATAAATCCAGTGAAGACAGACCTGGCCTCTACCTCCCTTGCACTTCTCATCAAATCAAATACAGGGCTATCCCATCAATCCTCACTAATTACTTGCTGTATGAATGGGTGAGTTATGAAAATTACCCCAGGAAACGAAAATCTTGGACTTGCATTGCCAAGTGTTACAACTGGCAGCACACAAAAATACACAGTCAACCACACATCAAAAAGTACTAAAAATAACTCGATATTTCTTGTATGGAACAGTGGCATTTTCTTCTGAGAATCCACATGTTAAAGTCTCTCTCTGTGTTTCCCACAGAGCACTTAAGTCCAGAACTCACAGTGTACCTGGCTTCTAACCAAGTACATTAGTTACTTTGGAATTGCAGAATTCGTAGTCATTCTCCCACTTGCAGATCTACCTCAAATAAAATTGTATTTCATTTGGATTAAGATTATAACTCATCAACTCAGCTGCAGGAAGCTGTACCAACACAGCTCTTCAGCACTTATCCCATTGCCCTACTTCAGAAAAACACTAGCAACTGTGATATTAGCTATTATATATGGAGAAGAAAACTCTCTTCCCTCAATGCATAGAATGCACGTTCTGCTTATATTAAGAACAAGAATGGTATGGCAATATTGTGATTCATAGACCAAATCCACATACAAATTCAGGAAACCGTTTGGGGAATTCAAAGTAACATCCAGATGCTTGAGAATAAAGCCATGATAATGTAGTTACCAAATGTCTCATAACTGTTAAAAATGGAACCAGACAATGCATCCATTTTGAAGTTACTTTTATAAATAAATAACTGTATAGAAAATGTTATCTATCTTAATATTTGTTATTATTATTTTTTTTTTTTATTTTTTTGCGGTACGCGGGCCTCTCACTGTTGTGGCCTCTCCCGTTGCGGAGCACAGGCTCCGGACGCGCAGGCTCAGCGGCCATGGCTCACGGGCCCAGCCGCTCCGCGGCATGTGGGATCTTCCCGGACCGGGGCACGAACCCGTGTCCCCTGCATCGGTGGGTGGACTCTCAACCACTGCGCCACCAGGGAAGCCCAATATTTGTTATTATTAATAGATACATTTCTATTATCTTAAAATTAAAAAAGGAGAAGAGAAAAATCAATGTTTAAAGGGCTCAGGGAGGCTCAGCCTTAAGCAATGTGGCGTGACAACCAGTGGAAAACCACAGATACTGACAGCCCAGCCTGCTGGACAGAAGGGAGGGAGAGAGGAAATGCATCGTTCAAGCAGTCTTAGCAATCGAGTGAGGTGTAGAGAAAAGTCAAACAGGCACAGTCCTTCTACATAGCAGCTGTAGATGAGAAATGAATAAGTAATGTCATATTTGTACACCATGGAGAGAACTGTTGACTTATTTTTTTCGGTCATTCCCATACACAGAGAGTGTGAGCATCTCCCACTGCCTCCAAAAAGGGAAGAAGCCTGCAGAGATGGGACTATGCAATATCCCAGTAACATGGTCAAACTGAAGACTTGGATTTAATTTCTGTGGTTCCCACTGTTGGAGTTTTCTCACATTTTATTTAAATCAAAGCTAATGACTTTCAGCAATTCCAAATTAGGACAGAGCTAGTTTGGCCATTTCAAAAGAAATGTTTCCATATGCTTATGAGTATCTTTTCACATACAAATGAATTGTCCTTTTACAAAGGATCAGTGAGGACCAGTCATTCACACACACGTGTGCTGAGCGCATATCACACAGTGGTAGGACCTGGGGGAGGTGCTGGGGTGGAGAGATAAACCTGACCCTTGCCCTGGAGGAGCTCACAGGCCCATAGGGAAGACCGACAAATCAAATCAGTTTTTAAAAGATGAGATAAATGCCTCAAATTCGGTACGCACAGAGCACAGAGAAAATGCGTCTTGCCCAAAGTGAGGAGCCTGGCAAGGCTTCCTGCAAAAGCTAACATCTGGTCCATGCCTTGCAGCTTGAGAGGATAACTTGGTTTCTTACACTTGGTCACTTTGAAGGTCAAATAAAATGCATGAAGAGGAGGTGCTTTTAGAACTTATGCCTTAGCAGGAATTAAGATCCAAGTTAGTTGTAAGTTTGCATTTGAATACAAAACCAATTTTATGGTTGTCTACTCTGCCTGCACTGCACTAGGGTACTGCAGAGAGTACAAAGAATAAGTGATAGTGTTTATCATCAGGAGTCTATGAGTTAATTAGATAGTAAAAATCACACGCACGACAGCTAAATAACCAGAGAGGGTAATATTTGGTTCTGTGTAGACCTCTAGCTTTGCCAAGCCGACTCTGAATCACTTTCTATTCTTACCCAATCTTCTTTCCCACAACTTCTCCTGTTAATGATGGGTTTGCACAAGAGACAATACTCATGTATAATTCTTATAAAGTTTTTCCATTTGTTTGTATATAGATAAATATAAGAACAAAGCAATTATCCTAATAGATCGGCATAGCAAGAAACCCAACTTGGGTTCATATTTCTCCATATTTGTGCTAAATCCCATGCAGTCTTGCTTCATAAAGAAACAGACCTCAATTAGAAGCTGAGTTCTTTCTCAGGACCAAAAAGTCATCATTATAGTTTTTATACAAAGTTAGATATGAGAATGAGTCCAGAGACTCAACGATGACTTGAAGATTTGCCAAACTGGAGAACTAGATTTATAGTTTAGTTATGTGGTTGTTCCTCCATTGAATCATATTTGCTATATCTGAGAAAACACCATCTGTATGTTCTAACATTTAATGAGGCAATTGCACTAAAAAGTGAATCTCTAATGCCTAAGGTCCTTTACCCCTACCTACAATGGGATACAGCAGTTAGCTTTAGAGAACACCTTACAGATCACTGGCTGGAGGAAGACATGGATCTGGGCTTGAATTAAGATATTACCTCTACTGGCTGCCCACTTTAGCAATTCGTTTGACTTCTATGAGCCTCAGTTTTGCCATCTATCAGATGGGTATAATGATACTGAATTGTTCCAAAGGGTTACAGATTGGAGGGAAGGGATGACACACATTCACTCTGAGAGTTAGCTAAGCCTCTGATTTGAAAAGCCACCTAAGTAGAAATGAAGTGGCCACACAGCAGAAGTGTATGCACAGAAATACCATCCATATGCCTGAAATACCACCCATACAAAGGAGGACCTCCCTGACTGCCTTGAGAATCTCAGCTGTACCGTTCACCACCTTTTACAGACTCGGGCTCACGTCAGCCTTCAAGAAGAAACCGCACGATAGTTGATGCACTGCCATTTAAGGGAATATTGATATTCCCTCACACTTAATAGCCATTCAATAAATAGTGACAATTATATTCTTTATTACCAAATGACGAGTTCTTGGTTTGTACTTTCAGAAATACAAACTGAATATAATACAGAACATCCACTTTTCCAGAAGCTTCATGAGCTTGGAGGGGTACATGTCAGAGTACAAGTCACAAAACATCGTTTCTCCTTTAGCTTTGCTCTCTCTCCCCTAGTCTGATTTCCCACCTGCCCGTCTGGGAGCCCCTGCTCAATAGTTTCAGTGGGTTCACAATGTAGACACCCCACCTGCTCCCCCAGGACATCCTTCCTACCATTTCCCCTGCTACTGGGAGAAGTGACACCTCCTACTGGGCTTGAGGCTGTCAACTCTCCAAAGCCAGCCAACCTCCCAAGCCAGCCATGCCCCGACGCACGTTCCACATCCAAGCTGCCTCTTGCCAAAGTGAGAGGAGGCTCCAGCGGTCATGACATCACCCCTACCGCACAGGCCTCTCTACTGAAGTGGAGAGAACACCTCTCCCCAGGCCCTTGCCTGTGATTCTACAGGTGATCATCCCCCGTCCCCCCAAGTTGTGCTCTGCACACAACCCGCTCAATTCCATGCAAGGGCCCCGTTTCCTCCACACTCTGCTACCTGGTCACAAAAGTGGTGCTGCCTTATGCTCGCTAGGAGCTCAGACACTTTAATAAAAAAATGAAAAAGCTCTCTTACTGGTTCCACTGTGACTCTTCTCCCCTGGGATCTGGTACAACCCCCAAGAAGAGCAAGGGCACATGAAACACAAAGATGAGCGACACGCTGCCAAAACTGCCCCCGCCACTCCCCGCCGGCCTTGTTCATATAGGCCTCGTTCCCCAACCTTGTCTCGGCCTTAGGAATGACCCACTCCTTCTCAGGAGGCTTCTTGGACTTTTTTCAAATAGTCCTCAGACAAGCCTTTCAGATATGCTGGAATCTCAGAGCATATATAGCTTGGGTTCAACCTGAGGGCCTTGCTGTAGTCATAAGCTAAAGATTTATAACTTATGATTTCTTGATAAATTACTCTAATATGAAACACAGTGTTTGGAAATGAAAGAGTATTTTATTTTCCTGAACTCTATTTGCTTCTGCTCCCCACATCTAGAAAGTATACACACACCAATTTATACACCTAAATTTAGCCCTTTTCTATTCTCTTCACCCTCACCAGAGTTAAAAATATATGACATTGATCTAAGTCTTCTGTCTCAGAAATTCCATTATTCTAGAAATGTGCTCAAGTTAAATATTTCCAGCCTACAGAATTTTTGTTTCCATTCTCCCGTGAACAAAACTTTCTGTTGATCGGTAGATAAAATATGCTGGTTGCACTTCTTTGTTTGAATAACATAATCCATGGAGGAAAGTTGCTAACATATGCCAATTTAAATTATTAAATGAACCTCAAAAATAATTTTTGACAACACGTCATTCTTTACATTACCATGGAAGTTTCATACTTCCAAAGGCCATTGGCAAGACATAAGAAATGATATCAGAATCTTGCGCTGGTGAGAAAGCATATTCCAATTTTTTTAAAGTCTAATACAACTTCATTTCTAAATGAGGAATTTAAAGCGTAAGTACTGTTATAATATACCCCTGTGTACACAAACCAAAAAAGAGAAGCACCCCTAGGAGTATGTAAGAACGCTCTAACAATTTTAGCTGGTTCCTAAAAGTAGCTTCATTAATCATTACTTCACTCAGGTAATTTATTTTTCATGCTGCTCCAGAAAATTCTCCAGTTGTTTTTAATCTTTCCCAACATCTTCAACAATGGCTCCAACTAGCTTTTATCCGCGAGGCTGTTTTGTTACTCCTGCCGTCAGACACAAAGCAGCACACCAACTGAGTGATCCCAACAGCTGAAAGAACTACCTGGTGAGAGCACATGTGAGGTAAACGTACAATAACTCTCCAGGACAGTGGAGAAATTCACTTCTGAGGAGATTTAACATGCTTTTGGTAAGCTTAAGTACTACCCTTGGAGAAGATAAAAATCTAGGTATATGGCTTGTGTGAGAAAAATTCCAAATAAGTGACCCTAGAGGCATAACACATATTCTGCTATAGTTTTAGCAATAGTTTCCAATTTGACTCACTCCCAGGGAGACTTGCCATGAATTTTAATGAATCTTTTCAACTCACATGTTGCAGTTTTTCTTTTCACACATAGCTAATAGCCCTGGAATCAGACAGTTAAATTTCTGTTTAACCTTAAGTCATTTTTGAAGTAATTCTATCTTTCAGGTCTATTAGAGCCCATTTTACTGTCAAAAGACATAATTTAAGTAAAAACCAGTGTTTATAAATTTTATCACTTTTATATTTGAGTATATATTAAAGAAAAACAAAAGATCAAAAATACTTTGGGTATCACATAATAAGAGGCTTTATTGTGTGATACTGAGAAACAAGGAAAAATGATTATCTAAGAGGGAGGAAAGCTATGAAAACAGCTTTCATAACAGCTAAATGGAATTGTCAAAAGAAGCAAAAGGTCTTCAGTTTACTACAGGCACATACAAGTGACCTAAAGTCAATAGCAATTCTTCGTTGAAACTCTACAACATGTTCATGTTTCAGAGATGAAATAACACACCTTTCCTTGGTATCTGGTCTCTGGAATATGGAAAATGCCTAGGGTTCCTTGATCCATATTTCAGGTACCACTTTTCTTAATGCACAAGGAATTTTGCAAGTCTGACCAAGACCTGAGGTCCTCTAGACCTCTGTAAAGACCTTGTTGCAGGTAAGGATGTTTTACAGTATTGTTTCAAATGTCTAATTACAAAGAAGGAACTGTCCTATCTCCAACGTTTAACCCAGAATTAGACCTTTTCAGGAACAGCTACTCCAGATCACCTTCCAAAGCTTGGGATGGCTGGCACTGATCAGTAAGCCTTGAATTCTTCAGTTTCCTCTGACCAGAATAGAAACAAAAGAAACCCTTTGTCTTTGTTCTGCACTATTTCCTCTGACCAGCATCTGACCTGCCATTCAACCGCACCGTGTCAGGGTACCAGGAGAACCATGAATTTTCCACCAGTGTCCCAATTTGACTTTTCTCTCTGGTCTTGAGTGCCGTGCTTCACACCACTTAGCCGTCCACATCTCAGGAGCACTAACACATGGAGCCTCAACTATGTGTTCTCCGCATTGAATGGCTGGAGTAGCTGGAAAATTTGGAGAGGTGGAGACACCTTATCAAAGTTGCTCCCTAGTGCAATAAATGCTTCCTTTGAGTGGAGCGCTCTCTTTAAAAAGGAAAAGACACTTATTTAATCAGCGTAGTGATCAAGGAAGGAAGCAGTGGCCTGACCACCGGGGCCTTGCATGGGGTTTACCAGGAGGCCTGTTTGTCATCCTCATATCACAAGGGACCTTGGATTTAGACTTTTGACTTAATTCCCAAATGAAGTTGTGCTACAGTCACTGTACTGTGTGTATAAAAGGTGAATTTGTTAAATATGTTCATTTAAACATACCAAAAGCTTTTTGTAATCCTCTTTGGATATTTATTTTAATATTCTGGGAAGACGAGAATAGACAGTACTTACCCCATGCCAAGGACCATTCTAAGCACTTAGTGTGTACGAAACACTTAATCTTCATAGCCACACTGAGGTAGGGACTATTATTAGCCCCATATTACAGAGAATAAACTAAAGCACAGAGAGGTTAAGAACTCATCTGAGGTCACACAGCTAGCAAGGAGTGGCACCCAGTTTCTAAGCTGTCTGGATCCATGCTCCAAACCTTTACTGTACTGCCTCCCCTGGAAGTAGTTCCAAGAGACCTGATAACTACCTGTCCTCTGATGCTTTGCCCTGGCCCCAAGGCAGGGTATTCTCATGGTCTAGGCATTTCCTCTTGCTTGATGTGGCTATGATCCATGCAATGTCAATGATCCCACTTGAACCACAGCTGGGCCCTATTTCTGTATTCTAGGTAAGCTAGTGTCAAAGCATCATCTGAACAAGCAAGATGGCCAACACACACAGCAGTCACACCTTGACCCTGTGGTACCTTCTCACTCCCTGAGCTTGCCACTCACCAAATGCATCACCTGTGGCACTTATTCCTCACTAGCTTATTTTCTCTTCAGACCCAGAGAAGTTAGAGTCTAATTAGCATGAGTCCAGTTGCTTTATCTTACTCAGGAAGATACATTATAGTAAATATGTGAGAATTTTAAAACACGTTGATAGATATTATTGACCAATATTAAATTATCTCCGGTTTATCACATATGTTAAGCAAAAATACACTAAACCTAAACATATTCTGTCTTTTACTTCTTCTTTCCCAGGTATGAAAATTGTAATGTGTTCTTTAGAAAATTCCCCAAACATAGGCTGGCACTAGGTCTCCTTTTCCCTCATTTCCTCAAGGCAAAAATAATTACAAACAGAACTTTAAGAAATCTTGTATGTTTTGGGAACTTGGTCTTTCTTTGGGGTGTCAGCTTATTCAGAGACCATTCCCTTTGAGAAAAGCTAGTGGTTCTCTTGATACCAGCAACTCCAAAGCTCTTCCTTTATCCAGACTATGACATTGTCATTGAATATGGTTTAGGACCACCATGTAAGCAAGTCGTTTGAAACAGTTTTTAACATATCCTGTGACTGATGAGGAATCAAACTTCATATATCAAGTAGTATTTAAAATACAGCTATTTCCAGTTGACATGTGTCAAGAGATTTTTCTATGTTCATACCCTTTGACCAAATAATTCCACTGTGGGGACTCTATCCTAGGGAAATAACCTGAATAACAGAAAAAAAACTTTATGCACAAAGACAGCAACCCAACTACCTAAATGTCTCCTAAATATAGGAATGGCCAATAAACTATCCACTTAAAGGAATGTTTTATAGCCCTTGAAATAAAGTTTTGAAAATTTTATAACATGGAGTATTTTTCTCATGTTAAATGGAAAGTTAAGATGAAAATTATATGTAGAAGTTAATCACCCTTATGTAAAAATTAGGAACACAGCAGAGCCGAGAGAGAGAGAGAGAGAGAGAGAGGAAAAAAGGAACCTAACACCCTAACTCCCAGAGTAAGTAATTTTGACCTCTTAAGTAGTCATAAAAGAAATAAGAGTAGGCAAGCCCCAAGCCAAGGGGCTCTAGAAGAGCCTTTGGTCTTTTACATTCTCTCATTTAAGGTGGGACTCAATAAATACTTGTTAAATGAATGAATAACTAGAGCATAGGTGTTCACTATTACCTAACACGTTGCAGCATATGAAATTGCTGATATGTAACCATTTTGACCAATGAAAACAGCAATTTCATGTGGTTCGACCATATAGGTCGATGAGCCTTGACCACCACATATTGGAAAAGATCAGGATGAAATACTCTGAACCTCCCACCAGTCACTCCCTTCTTTCCTCCCTCTCGCCCCTCCCTTCCACCCCACAGTGGTCAAATAACCAGCCTGAAGAAAACACAACTGGATATTTGACACGATATTGCAAAAGAAAGAAAAATTTCAAAAAGACCTGTGGCTGACTTTTTTCATGTTGCTCTCATCATGTAGACATACTTTGGACTTAAGCAGGAGAAACACATAATGCTTAATCTTTCTTTGTCATCTTGGAATAATAGATTCTAGACGATGAGTCTCATTTCCTACATCTGGACACCTAAAGAGAAAATTACTAGAGGATTTAAAAGACACAGGGATTTTTCTATTAGAAATAATCATTGATTCCTTTTCAATATCCTGAGATCACTCACTGTGGTCTTCTGATTTATTTCCTTTCATATAAATAGAGTGGGAAATGTTGAATTGACACTCCCTATTTTGCAAAGAAAGCACTTTTATTTCTATTCCTTTCCCTCTTTGCAATCTCTTTCCCCACTCCCAAGCAATTAACAAACAACAAACATCATAGGTAACCTGACTGGGAGGTGACAGGGGGTGAGTGGTGCTAAGGAGGCTTGGAACAGATTCAGAACAGTCAAGCAATATTTCCAGTATTATAGACAGCTCTTGGGCAACATTCTACTAACAAACAATTTTTTAGCAAATAATTTACTTTTTATCGTTTACCTTTTCTCATTCCTTTACTGAGAAGAATAAATATATAACTGTGTCTAATCACTTTTGTAAAATTTTCACTTCCATCTCAATGCTTTTCAGAGTTATAGTTGTTAAAATTCTTATCCAAAAAAAGGGGCTACTTGTCTCTTTTTTTTTTTTTTTACATAGGAAGGAGGCTAGGAAAATTATTCATGAGAACTGCTAGAGTAAAACAATTAATTGGTTACCCTCAGTTTTTTGTTTTTTATTTTTTTTTTGCGGTACGCGGGCCTCTCACTGTTGCGGCCTCTCCCGCTGCGGAGCACAGACTTCGGACGCGCAGGCTCAGCAGCCATGGCTCACGGGCCCAGCCGCTCCGCGGCATGTGGGATCTTCCCGGACCGGGGCACGAACCCGTGTCCCCTACATCGGCAGGCGGACCCTCAACCACTGCGCCACCAGGGAAGCCCTACCCTCAGTTTTATGATACGTTTCTACAACCAAAAGACAGAATAACAAATATGTGAGATGATTAAAGAAAGCAGTTGATTTTAACCCATGGTGTGGTCTCAGCACTAAGTTTACAGTATATTCTGTCCTGCTTGCTACTGAGTTGACAAAGGGTGATTGGCAAGTTGTTCTGATCTGACAGCATTTTGTTAGGGGAGCTTAGAAAAAAAAAATCTTTGAAAATATTCACTTCTAGGAAAAGGAAGAAAGGTATAAACTCTGTAGATATAAATGCCTAACTGCTTTCAGTGCCTATGTAAGCACGACAATATCACACCTTCTTTTGTGAAAACAAATGAATCCAACTTCTATCAGAATTTACTGTACGTTTTTATGTTCCTATCATTCAAAGATAGATGTGAGCTTTAATACATTTTAACCATATAAGGAGTCAAACTGAGCTTCAAATCTATCCAGGAACTGAATTCATTCCTTTGATATTCCAGTGACTTTGTTTGGATTTAAGACTCAAGACAAAATGAAAAGTATACAGAAGACACTAAGATTATTGCAATCACCTGAAGATTTGTCACTATAAAGTCACCTTATGTTCCAACTGAAAATATCTTAACTTCGTAATTCCTCTTACAGCAAAGAAACTTTCTAAATTTTGCCCAACGTTTTCATAAGAACCTTATTCAAACATAGTATAAGGCATTTTCTCAGTTAGCAATTAGGCATCTACATTTTTATTATTAATTTGGTAATATCAAATTTATGACTTATAAAATCACAGGGAGGTTGTTAGGAAAAGCACTGGACTAGAAGACGTGATTCCCAAGAGGTAGTCTGTTCTACAACAATGAATGTCTAGCCCCCCACATACGTAAAATGAGAGTATTTTATTAGATTACTCAGTTTGCTTCTGCTTCTCCCTAGAGTTCCTTGACCTATTTGGACTTCAGTTTCTTAATCAATACAACGGACAGGGAAACAAAAACAAATGAACTCTCAGTTGACTTCTAGTAATATTAATTTAACTACATTTTCATTCACGGGCACTATGAATCTACAAGTTCCAAAAGATATGATACAATTTCAGAGGTTAAGAATAGAATCAGAGGGGCTTCCCTAGTGGCACAGTGGTTAAGAATCCGCCTGCCAGTGCAGGGGACACGGGTTCAAGCCCTGGGCCGGGAAGATCCCACATGCCGCAGAGCAACTAGGCCTGTGAGCCACAACTACTGAGCTTGCGCGTCTGGAGCCTGTGCTCCACAACAAGAGAGGCCACGATAGTGAGAGGCCCGTGCACCGCGATGAAGAGTGGCCCCCACTCGCCGCAACTAGAGAAAGTCCTCGCACAGAAACGAAGACCCAGCACAACCATAAATAAATAAATAAATTTATTTTTTAAAAAAAAGAATAGAATCAGAAAAAGTCATCTTTTTTGTGGTATATATATTTTACAATGGAATATTACTCAGCCATAAAAATGAATGAAATAATGCCATTTGCAGCAACATGGATGAACCTAGAGATTATCATACTAAGTGAAGTAAAACAGAGAAAGACAAGTATCATATGATACCACTTATATGTGGAATCCAAAAAAAAGGATACAAATAAACTTATTTATAAAACAGAAATAGACTCACAGACACAGAAAACAAACTTAAGGTTACCAAAGGGGAAAGGGGGAAGGGATAAATTAGGCATTTGGGATTAACAGATACACACTACTATATATAAAATAGAAAACCAACAAGAACCTACTATATAGCACAGGGAACTACACTCAATATTTTTTTTTTCAATATTTTGTAATAACCTAAATGGGAAAAGAATCTGAAAAAGAATATATATATATATATATAACTGAATCACTTTGCTGTATGCCTGAAACTAACACAACATTGTAAATCAACTATACTTCAATTAAAAAAAAGAAAAAGTCATCTTCTGCAATTGACATTAAAATAAGACAAAACAGATACGATTTATCATCTATCTAGTAACTCGCATTATGAGGTGGTTCTCACGTGGTGCTCACTTGGTAATCAGTAATACAAGTAATGTAAAGAAAGACGTTATCTCAGGTCTTACGAATCAGCATAAGCTTGAAATATTTTGTGGCTAGAAAAATTCCAAAATTATTATGCTTACACTACTATCCAAGGAAGAGGATGCCCCAATCTGAAAGTCAGTGACGGGTATCTAGAAAGATACATTTGGATTCCACTAACGTTTATTGAACACTGGTGCATCATCCATTGTGATTGGATCTTTCATGTGTTAACTCATTTTGTCTTCACAAAACCCTATAAGATAATACCCCGATGTTACACATGAGCTGCCTAGAATTTAACCCCCTTGTTATCTGACCCCAAATCCCAATGTTTTCTATTATGTTTACTCTTCAGTGAATGGGGGGAAAAGCTTTTTGTAAATACCCTAGATATGAAAAAAAAGTAATCCATTTCTCTTTGTTATAAATGACTTAATTTGTTCTTCAGTGTTGGAGCAATTGCAAATGACAACCTGCCCCCGTACACATATCTGCAGTTTTCAAACGTCTGCCCCTATATTTTTATATCATTTTGTCCATATAGATTATATGATTTGAAAGGTTTTTGATGACCAAACAAGTTACAGTAATGTGTGCTGTTAAAAAAAACTAAGTTTCACCCAAAGAACCCAAATCAGCAAGTACTCACAGTAATATTATGAAATCATATAAATCACTAATGATGATAATAATAATTAATAATAAATAAATATAATTTATTTAAATATAATGATAATAATAAAATAATAATGATGATTGCTTATGATGATAAGCAATTAGTTTAAATAAGGATTTAGACATAGAGAACTGTTTACTGCTACTGGACCCTTAATTTTGGCTACCACCACTGTGTCTTGTCAGAGTTGATGGATGGGATGTGTTCGGTTCAGAAAGAGCCTGATATGTGACTCTGCTAATAGCATATGCTAGAGCAGGCGTGCCCAACCCCCGGGCTGAGGACCCATACCGGCCACACGGCAGGAGGTGAGTGGCAGGAGAGTGAGCGAGGCTTCATCTGCTGCTCCCCATCGCTCGCATTACCACCTGCACCATCCCCCCCAGCCCACCCCCCCATCCGTGGAAAAACTGTCTTCCATGAAACTGGTCCCTGGTGCCGAAAAGGCTGGGGACTGCTGTGCTAGAGCAACTATGCCTCAAAGTTCCTTTGACCTCAATACTGGAATCCCTGGACAACACAAGATAACGTCAGTTTGGCCAAAGGAGATAGAACTCATCATGCTTCTTAACATCTTGCCTAAGACAAATTAGGTTTGCACAAATATTCAACACAACCTATGGACCTCTTTTCATGACTTTCTTGGACTTCTAGACGTCAAGTGAAGAACCACTAGGCTAGCAAACCCCCTGTTTTAAGTTAATATATTGGTGTTCTGTTCAAAAGTCATCACTCTGATTTATGTCAATCATGTGCATTTAATTGGCACATGTTTGTTTTTCTAAGGTACATGCTGATGGCTCTCTCTGGATGATGCTTCGTGGGCAATAATAGCAATTGAATGTTTTGTTATCTCCATATCAAGACCATTTACCATACTCTGTGACTCAGCAGTTCCACCCTCATGTATTCACTCCAAGTGATAGGTGGCATCATTGAAAATAATGGACAACTATCTAGCTGCCCAACAATGAGGAATTATTTAAAATATAATACATTGTTCAACAAATAATTGAGGGCTCCTATATGCTAGGTGACAAAGATTAAGTAGTGCACAAGACATATGATCTCTACATTCACGGAGTTGGAAAGATGTATGTTTCAGGGACTACTGCTGCATAAAAAAATACTCCAGACTTTTGTAGCCTGAAACAGCAACATTTTTTTTTTCAAGGCTTACAGATCCTGTGAGTGAAGAATTTGGACAAGGCATGCAGGAATGGTTTCTCTCTTCTCCACAAAGTCTGGGACCTCAGCTGGGAAACCTGGAGGTGACAACAACAGGAGGGTGGAATTGCCTACAGGCTCCTTCACTGACACGTCTGGACTGGGATGAATCAAAGACTAGGGCCTGTCGACCAGAGCGCCTATATGTAGCTTCTCCGTATGACTCGGCTTCCTCCCAGCATGGCGGCCTCAGAATAACTGGACTTTCTCACATGTCATCTCAGGACTCCAAGCATGAGTATTCCAACAAGCACATTACTTCTTATGACCAAGCCTTGGAAGTCCCGCTGTAATCTACGTGTCAAAACAATCATAGGCCCACCCAATTTCAAGGGAAGAGAAATTAGACTCTCCTTCTGGATGTGGGGAGTAGCAAGGTACACTGTGGAAGAACATGTGAGATGGAAAGAGCTGTCATCTTTGGAAAATACAATTTGCTACAATGTAGTAGTGATAGTAGTGGTAAGAATGCTATTATTGGTAGTTCTTAAATTATTTTTTAGGATGGCTAACACTTGTGGAGTGTTTATTGTGAGTTTTAGGGACTGTTCTGAGACTTTTACAGCTATTGACACATTTAATCTTCAAAACAGCCCTAGAAGGTAATGTTTTCGTTGCTTTCTTACAAATAAAGACATCACCAAGAAAAGAAATTATATCACTTGCCTAAGGTGACGCTGGTAGTGGAAGAGTCTGGATTTGAACCCTAACAGTCTGGTTCCAGAGCTCCCACTTGGAACACTTGTTAACAGCCATAATAATTCTGAGAAGCAATATTATAGGTTATTATTTACTTGCTGTTTCTTTTTGCTTACTGACATTTCTAAAATGAGAGGAAAATAAAGGAATGTTTCTTTGAGGTTATTCTTGTACTCTCATAGGTTTCTCTATGCAGTGTTTTCCAAACTGGCCAGATCAGAAGAATCATCTGACAAACTTGTTAAAAAATACAGATTTGGGACCCCACCCCAGATCTACTGGCTCAGAATTTTCAGGGAAGGGGCCTGGGTTGTATTTTTAGCAAACATTTAGAGTCAAGGAAGGTTAGGAATCCCTAATATGTGGTGTATTAGATTTGAGTTCTCTCAAATCTGTGTGGCTTTTCTCTCTCCTTCCCTTTGCTGCAGCTATCAGAAACCGTTCAAATAAAAGAAACCACTCAACCATGTAACTAGTGATTTTATGTAATAAGGAAGAACTTGCCTCTTAAAGGCTGATAAACATTTGATAGCTAAAGGATTCCTGGCAGCCCTAAGACACAGTTTAGTGTCTCAGAGTTGTAGGAACTTCAGTAGTGTTTTCGATGAGGCAGGGTACACGTGGGATGAGAGGTGTTGTCATCTTTGGAAAATACAGTGTAGTGGTGAGAACAGGCCACGGTTGGCAGATACTAGTGAACCATACAGGTCAAAGGAAGCAAATACTTACTACAATTAGAAAGGTGAATTGGTTATGTAATTTAATTTCCCAAACATTTGATAACATCTATTGTTATCTTGAAACATAAAATCTATAACGTTTTTACTCAGATCAGGAAAAAAATTGTGAAAGCAATTCAACTGTCACTGAAGGATATCATTTATCTTAAAATTACCTTATTTGGAGCAAGCATTTATATATGCACCGCTAAATATCCTCAATTCAAAAATAATCATAATAAAAAAATAAAAATAAATAATCATAATAACATCTAATACAGGAAAACTTACTACATGCCAAGTACCGTGCATTGCCTCACTTCATTCTCACAACACTCTTATGAGCTATCCTCACTGTTGTACAGATGAGGACACTGGGACTTAGAATAATGCAGTCATTTGCCCAAAGTTTCACAGCTAGAATTTGAACCAAGTACAGCATTAAATCACTAAATGATACCATAGTGACCTTCATATTAGTAAAGGCCATATGCTCATTATGTTTTACACATGCATAATATTTTATAGTCATGGAATTTGAGGTCAAGATCTGTTTTAAGTAGGTAGACATTTTATATATGGATGAGGGAGTTATAGTCATGAAAAACAATATTAAAAAATTATTTAAAAACTGCACAGGTGAAGTTTGTGGCCCTGAAACAAGATGGCGGAGTAGAAGGATGTGCTCTCACTCCCTCTTGTGAGAACACCAGAATCACAACTAGCTGCTGGACAATCATCGACAGGAAGACACTGGAACTCACCAAAAAATATATCCCACATCCAAAGACAAAGGAGAAGCCACAATAAGACGGTAGGAGGGGTGCAATCACAGTAAAATCAAATCCCATAACTGTTGGGTGGGTGACTCACAGACTGAAGAACACTTACACCACAGAAGTCCACCCACTGGAGTGAAGGTTCTGAGCCTCACGTCAGGCTTCCCAACCTGGGGGTCTGGCAACGGGAGGAGGAATTCCTAGAGAATCAGACTTTGAAGGCTAGTGGGATTTGATTGCAGGACTTCGACAGGACTGGGGGAAACAGAGACTCCACTCTCGGAGGGTACACACAAAGTAGTGTGTGAATTGGGACCCAGGGGAAGGAGCAGTGACCCCAGGGGAGACTGAACCAGACCTACCTGCTAGTGTTGGAGGTAGGTAGAGGCCGGGGGGTGGCTGTGGCTCACCATGGGGACAAGGACACTGACAGGAGAAGTTCTGGGAAGTACTCCTTGGCGTGAGTACTCCCAGAGTCTGCCATTAGCCCCACCAAAGAGCCCAGGTAGGCTCCAGTGTTGGGTTGCCTCAGGCCAAACTACCAACAGGGAGGGAACCCAGCCCCATCCATCAGCAGTCAAGCGGATTAAAGTTTACTGAGCTCTGCCCACCAGAGCAACAGTCAGCTCTACCCACCACCAGTCCATCCCATCAGGAAAATTGCACAAACCTCTTAGATGGCCTCATCCACCAGAGGGCAGACAGCAGAAGTAAGAAGAACTACAATCCTGCAGCCTGTGGAATGAAAACCACATTCACAGAAAGATAGACAAAATGAAAAGGCAGAGGACTATGTACCAGATGAAGGAACAAGATAAAACCCCAGAAAAACAAGTAAATGAAGTGGAGATAGGCAACCTTCCAGAAAAAGAATTGAGAATAATGATAGTGAAGATGATCCAGGACCTCGGAAAAAGACTGTAGGCAAAGATCTAGAAGATGCAAGAAATGTTTAACAAAGGTCTAGATGAATTAAAGAACAAACAAACAGAGATGAACAATACAATAACTGAAATGAAAACTACACTAGAAGGAATCAATAGCAGAAAAACTGAGGTAGAAGAACGGATAATTGACCTGGAAGACAGAATGGTGGAATTCCCTGCTGCCGAACAGAATAAAGAAAAAAGAATGAAAAGAAATGAAGACAGCCTAAGAGACCTCTGGGACAACATTAAACACAACAACATTCGCATTATAGGGGTCCCAGAAGGAGAAGAGAGAAAGGACCCGAGAAAATATTTGAAGAGATCATAGTCAAAAACTTCCCTAACATGGGAAAGGAAATAGCCACCCAAGTCCAGGAAGTACAGTGAGTCCCATACAGGATAAACCCAAGGAGAAACACACCAATACACATAGTAATCAAATTGGCAAAAATTAAAGACAAAGAAAAATTATTGAAAGCAGCAAGGGAAAAACAACAAAAATTTGTCATATTTGCATGACAAGTAACATACAAGGGAACTCCCATAAGGTTAACAGCTGATTTCTCAGCAGAAATTCTACATGCCAGAAGGGAGTGGCATGATATACTAAAAGTGATGAAAGTGAAGAACCTACAACCAAGACTACTCTACCCGGCAAGGATCTCATTCAGATTCAATGGAGAAATCAAAAGCTTTACAGACAAGCAAAAGCTAAGAGAATTCAGCACCACCCAAACAGCTCTAATATGCTCTAACAAATGCTAAAGGACGTTCTCTAAGTGGGAAACACAAGAGAAGAAAAGGACCTACAAAAACAAACCCAAAACAATTAAGAAAATTGTCATAGGAACATACATATCGATAATTACCTTAAACGTGAATGGATTAAATGCTCCAACCAGAAGACACAGACTTGCTGAATGGATACAAAAACAAGACCCATATATATGCTGTCTACAAGAAACCCACTTCAAACCTAGGGACACATACAGACTGAAAGTGAGGGGATGGAAAAAGATATTCCATGCAAATGGAAATCAAAAGAAAACTGGAGTAGGAATACTCATATCAGATAAAATACACTTTAAAATAAAGAATGTTACAAGAGACAAGGAAGGACACTACATAATGATCAAGGGATCAATCCAAGAAGAAGATATAACAATTATAAATATATATGCACCCAACATAGGAGCACCTCAATACATAAGGAAACTGCTAACAGCTATAAAAGAGGAAATTGACAGTAACACAATAATAGTGGGGGACTTTAACACCTCACTGACACCAGTGGACATATCATCCAAAATGAAAATAAGGAAACAGAAGCTTTAAATGACACAATAGACCAGATAGATTTAATTGATATTTATAGAACATTCCATCCAAAACACAGTGGGTTACACTTTCTTCTCAAGTGCACACAGAATAGTCTCCAGGATAGATTACATCTTGGGTCACAAATCAAGACTCAGTAAAATTAAGAAAATTGAAATCATATCAAGCATCTTTTCTGACCACAATGCTATGAGATTAGAAATCAATTACAGGAAAAAAATGTAAAAAACACAAACACATGGAGGCTAAACAATACGTTACTAAATAACCAAGAGATCACTGAAGAAACCAAAGAGGAAATCAAAAAATACCTAGAGACAAATGACAATGAAAACACAATGATCCAAAACCTTTGGGATGCAGCAAAAGCAGTTCTAAGAGGGAAGTTTATAGCTATACAAGCCTACCTCAAGAAACAAGAAAAATCTCAAATAAACAATCTAAACTTACACCTAAAGAAACTAGAAAAAGAAGAACAAACAAAACCCAAAGTTAGCAGAAATCATAAAGATCAGAGCAGAAATAAATGAAATAGAAACAAAGAAAACAATAGCAAAGATCAATAAAACTAAAAGCTGGTTCCTTGAGAAGATAAACGAAATTGATAAACCATTAGCCAGACTCACCAAGAAAAAGAGGGAGAGGACTCAAATCAATAATTAGAAATGAAAAAGGAGAAGTTGCAACAGACACCGGAGAAATACAAAGCATCCTAAGAGACTACTACAATCAACTCTCTGCCAATAAAATGGGCAAGCTGGAAGAAATGGACAAATTCTTAGAAAGGTATAACCTTCCAAGACTGGACCAGGAAGAAAGAGAAAATACGAACAGACCAATCACAAGCAATGAAATTGAAACTGTGATTAAAAATCTTCCAAGAAACAAAAGTCCAGGACCAGATGGCTTCACAGGTGAATTCTATCAAACATTTAGAGAAGAGCTAACACCTATGCTTCTCAAACTCTTCCAAAAAATTGTGGAGGAAGGAACATTCCCAAACTCATTCTATGAGGCCACCATCACCTTGATACCAAAACCAGACAAAGATACTGCAAAAAAAGAAAATTACAGACCACTATCACTAATGACTATAGATGCAAAAATCCTCAACAAGATAATAGCAAACAGAATCCAACAGCACATTAAAAGGATCATATACCATGATCAAGTGGGATTTATCCCAGGGATACAAGGACTCTTCAATATACACAAATCAATCACTGTGATACACCATATTAACAAAGTGAAGAATAAAAACCATATGATCATCTCAATAGATGCAGAAAAAGCTTTTAACAAAATTCAACACCCATTTATGATAAAAAAAATCTCCAGAAAGTGGGCACGGAGGGAAACTACCTCAACATAATAAAGGCCATATATGACAAACCCACAGCAAACATCATTCTCAATGGTGAAAAACTGAAACCATTTCCTCTAAATCAGGAACAAGACAAGGATGTCCACCCTCACCACTATTATTTAACAAAGTTTTGGAAGTCCTAGCCATGGCAATCAGAGAAGAAAAAGAAATAAAAGGAATACAAATTGGAAAAGAAGAAGTGAAACTGTCACTGTTTGAAAATGACATGATACTATACATAGAGAATGCTAAAGATGCCACCAGAAAACTACTAGAGCTAATCAATGAATTTGGTAAAGTTGTAGGATACAAAATTAATGCACAGAAATCCCTTGCATTCCTATACACTAATGATGAAAAATCTGAAAGAGAAATTTAGGAAAGACTCCCATTTACCACTGCAACAAAACGAATAAAATGCCTAGGAATAAACCTACCTAAGGAGACAAAAGACCTGTATGCAGAAAACTATAAGACACTGATGAAAGAAATTAAAGATGATACAAACAGATGGAGAGATATACCATGTTCTTGGATTGGAAGAATCAACATTGTGAAAATGACTATACTACCCAAAGCAATCTACAGATTCAATGCAATCCCTATCAAATTACCAATGGCATTTTTTACGGAACTAGAACAAAAAAATCTTAAAATTTGTATGGAGACACAAAAGACCCTGAATAGCCAAAGCAGTCTTGAGGGAAAAAAACGGAGCTGGAGGAATCAGACTCCCTGACTTCAGACTATACTATAAAGCTACAGTAATCAAGACAGTATGGTACTGGCACAAAAACAGAAACATAGATCAATGGAACAAGATAGAAAGCCCAGAGGTAAACCCACGCACCTATGGTCAACTAATCTATGACAAAGGAGGCAAGGATATACAGTGGAGAAAAGACAGCCTCTTCAATAAGTTGTGCTGGGAAAATTGGACAGCTACATGTAAAAGAATGAAATTTAGAACACTCTCTAACACCATAAACAAAAATAAACTCAAAATGGATTAGAGACCTAAATGTAAGACCAGACACTATAAAACTCTAAGAGGGAAACATAGGAAGAACACTCTTTGACATAAATCACAGCAAGATATTTTTTGATCTACCTCCTAGAGTAATGGAAATAAAAACAAAAATAAACAAATGAGACCTAATGAAACTGAAAAAGCTTTTGCACAGCAAAGGAAACCATAAAGAAGACGAAAAGACAACCCTCAGAATGGGAGAAAATATTTTCAAACAAATCAATGGACAAAGGATTAATCTCCAAAATATATAAACAGCTCATGCAGCTCAATATTAAAAAAACAAACAACCCAATCCAAAAATGGTCAGAAGACCTAAACAGACATTTCTCCAAAGAAGACATACAGATGGCCAAGAAGCACATGAAAATCTGCTCAACAGCACTAATTATTAGAGAAATGCAAATCAAAACTACAATGAGGTATCACCTCACACCATTTAGAATGGGCACCATCAGAAAATCTACAAACAACAAATGCTGGAGAGGGTGTGGAGAAAAGGGAACCCTCTTGCACTGTTGGTGGGAATGTAAACTGATACAGCCACTACGGAAAACAGTATGGAGGTTTCTTAAAAAACTAAAAATAGAATTACCATATGATCCAGCAATCCCACTACTGGACATATAACCAGAGAAAACCATAATGCAAAAAGACACATGCACCCCAATGTTCATTGCAGCACTATTTACAATAGCCAGGTCATGGAAGCAACCTAAATGCCCATCGACAGACGAATGGATAAAGAAGATGTGGTACATATATACGATGGAATATTACTCAGCCATAAAAAGGAACGAAACTGGGTCATCTGTTGAGACATGGATGGATCTAGAGACTGTCATACAGAGTGAAGTAAGTCAGAAAGAGAAAAACAAATATCATATATTAACTCATATATGTGGAACCTAGAAAAATGGTACAGATGAACCGGTTTGCAGGGCAGAAATTGAGACACAGATGTAGAGAGCAAACGTATGGACACCAAGGCGGGAAAGCGGCAGGGGGTGGGGGCGGTGATGTGATGAATTGGGCGATTGGGATTGACATGTATACCCTGATGTGTATAAAATTGATGACTAATGAGAACGTGCTGTGTAAAAAATATATATAATTTAAAAATTTAAAAGATTGTACAAAAGATAAATTGCACAGCCACATGGAATATATAGTATTTGTCTGAAAGTCACCTAGCAAATTTAAAAAGTAATTTAATTCAATAAATATTTATTGTGCAAGTAGTATAGGTAGTATTTAGTCCCCAGTTTTTTAGAATTTACAATTTAGTTTAGAAGGGCAGGGCACACTAATACCCATGTAACAAGAAGAAGAGAAGAATTTATCCCTCTTTATTTAGCAAACACTCTCAAAGGGAAGAAATGGCTATTTTATCAAGAAAGTAGGTGTAGCCTTAACATTAAGCTATGACTATAACATTCTTCACTAAATTATGAAAATCGGGACTTCATCCAAAGAGGGTCAAGATTTCACCTCTAAGGTCATTCTAAAGCATAAACCTCAAAAACAATGTTATAATGAGGCTTCAGTGTATTTAGAATCCAAACTCTTTTAAAATTCACTTGGGAATCATTAAAATGTTTACTTGAGTTCTTTTTTTCCCTTCCACCTTCACTAACTTATAAGGTTAGATGCCTAAATTCCCTCTTTGCCTCTGCTATGTATTCCCATCCTCGTCTCAAGGTAGATTTTCAAGTACACTGATAATTCCATCATCAAATTCCCAATTATGGAAAAATGAACCACCGGCTTAGTCTATGGCCTGAGCACCCAAATGCTGCAGGTTAAGGTTTTTTAAAGCTTTGTCTTCTCAAACTTCCTAAGACCACACTGAGACTTCTGTAATGAAAGTACTAGTAAGACAATGGACTTGAAGGCTACTTTCAGTCTATTTTCAAGCCAATTCTCTTGGGTATGGTTTCCTCCACTATGAATTGAAGGTATCACCTACCCTACTCAGCTCTCAGGGTAGCTGTGAGGATCTTGGAACACAATGAATATAGGATAGTTCACACTTGTGAACTGGAAAGGACTATCTGGAGGTAAGAGATTATTACTATACTCCGGAAACAAAATCCTTCTCCTCCCCACCAAAAGTCTAGGAAAGCCAAGCTGCTTTACCCATTTTTCTTCAGTGTACCAAGAATGCATCACTACTCAAGATGCCGTGCATGTAATCTGTCCTGCCAACATTTTTAAGTCTGCAGAACAAATATAAATGGATACGTGGATGGATTCCTGGCCTCAGTCCTGTATAAATACAAACGTGCTCTATTCATGATGATTTATATGTAACCAAGACATCCCACACATTTCCTTATAAGAAGGGTTAATCGTGGGCTATTAAAGATACACAGTGACCAAGTAGCCTGTATCACTCTACTATGAGGGTGCAGAGAGCTGCACAAAGTCACATTTGGCAATGTTGATTTAACACCTCATAAAAAATCCAACTCTTTAGAAAAGCACTCTGGTCTTCAGGCTGGGGACACAGTGAGAAGAGTTTAAAATAGGTCAATTAGCCAACTTTTTTTTTAAACCTAAAAGCTTGTCCAGAGCATGATACAACAGACTTTTAAATGTTCAAAGAGAATTGAGAGTACTTTGTCAATGTACCAAGACGACTAGTGACTTTTCTCAGCAAACTACATTTTAATTCCGTATTTTTTATATGTTCTACAGAAGATTAGGGTGATGTTTTCAATTGCTGGGTTTCATTAAATAAAAAGTTTAAAATATACCTATGCTAAAAGTAGAATAATAATTTTAGGATTAATATCTTTGCTCTATTGGCAATGTGATATTTTCAAAACAGTTTTCTATTATTAAATAAGACAACACTGAAATACCATATATGTCCAGAGAGCCTCTAGAACATGATTATTATGTTAAGAAATTATACCTTCCTCTTTAGATTACACATTTTGGCAAAACAGAAAACTGAGTAATTGGTAACTGAACATTTTCCCAAAATTAATTTTCTTGAGTACATTTCCAAAGACCATATGAACAGAATAATAGCTGAAATGGTTTTTCCATTTAATCTTTTATCTGTTTCTTTAGGAATAAGAGTAATAGTAAATATATCAAAGTAACTGAATATTTTACATTAGAAACCTGATTTTCTTTAAAGAATTGTATTTGTATTTCCCGGTTCTTGGAACTAAAGACCAAGTCTCATCCTAGTGCCTGGTACTGTAAGTACGTGTCCCTCCTGCCACAGAACGTCTTGTTTGGTGACTCGGAAACCAATGTGAAGGCAACAGATCTCATGGCAAGAATAATCTAAGAAGGAGCCTATTCAGTGTGGCCAGGGGAGTATGGATTAATGGAAACTGGAAGGTCGTGGTTGCCTAGAGACGAGGTCCACTCCTTAATACCGTCACAAATCCTCTGAATTCCTTTCTCTTTCTCTCTCAACTCTTGAATAGATCCTTGGCCTCTGCAAACAAAGAGCTCTAGTCACAATTCTATGAATCATTTGCTCCATAGTGTTGGGTATGTTAACGTCCCTGAGTCCCTGACGCTTAGATGCTTTGTCTTTAAAAATAGAGACCTAGCTCTTCCCACCTCTGACATCCATAGCGAGCTCCAAATCCAAGAACTACCTAGCTTCTAAATGATGGTTTGTCAAGATGCCCCCACGCAAAATATATATTCATATCATAGAGAGTAAAGTATTAAACATTCAAGAATCTCTACTGAAATAAGAAAATTAAAGGAATAAAATAGACGAATGTCAATGGCCAATCCATAAAGATGACCTTGCCTTAGTTACCCTTGACATCATAATACACATTCTCAATTCTACTGCTCCCAATAAATAAAAAAAAAAAGAAGTTTTAGATTTCTTAGGCTAGATCACATAAAATTGCCAATACTTAACCATTTTGACATTCGATAATGATTTTAATAACACCCCAGACACAAGAATATTTGGATTAAATATGAAATTTTGAGCCAATAAGCTACTCTTCCACATCTAAGTATATTAAGTTTTTTAAAGTTTTAAATGAACAGTAGTGTTAAAAATTTTTTCAATGTTGTTACATTTTTTTTTTTCTGGTTCTAGTAAGAGCCACAATGACAATTTTGAGTGGTTCTTTCAGGATAGAATTGCCTGTATTTTCCACTCAGTGATATGAAATCACAGGAGAGCTCTAAATTTCACATGGGTCACATAGCACAGAGCAGGTAGACCTTCAGAATACTGAAATTCTCACTGTCAGCAGGGAGAAGCAGATCACACTTTGAATAAATATCATTTCTAAAAACCTCTCAGCTGATTATGAAAGAAGGTAACTAAAACATTGTTTATGTAATTAAGTGTTTGTTTGGTGCTCAGAAAGAGGTAGTTTGCTACAAGCAAATACCTCTAATGTGTTTGACTACCAGATTCCATTCCCTGTGCCGACAGCACATTGTTCTCCCACATCTGTATTCCCAGAACACACTGCACAGACTTCCTGCCATCATAACATAGTAACTTGTTTCCTTCTGTCCCCTCTCTTGAACTGTAGGGCTCCTGATGCAGGAATGAACGCTTATCTATCTTTGTACCCCTAGCCCAATGCCTGACACATAGTAGGTGCTCAACAATTTTGGATGAAGCGTCTCAATTATTCCCATAGAAATAGAATTGGAAAACAGACAGATTCCAAAAAGTTTTTAGAAATAGAATCAACAGGACTTGACAAACCCTTGGAAGTAGGGAATAAGGGACAGGGAAAAGCCAAGGATAAGTCAGATTTCCAGCTTGGTAAGGCATAAATTCAAGAATAGTCTGGAGGCAGGGACATAGTTTGGACAAATTGAGTCTGCAATATGGGTAGGCCAACCAGAAGAAAAATAAATAGCAAGAAGATGGAAAACTACCTTGGAAGAGAATTCAGGACTACACAGATTCGATTTTGGCATCTCCCATACACAAGTCACTGTTGGGTACCTGGATGAAAATGAGGTCACCCAGGGTGAGAGCAGAGGATGAGGAGAAGAGAGGGATAAGAACAAGAACCTAAGGCAATGCCTGTGTTTGAGCCAGGCTAAGTGAAACAAACAGGAGAGGTAAGAGAAACTTACAATGACACAGCATAATGAATATAAGAGCTGGGTTGGGAAGTAAGAGCAAATTCTATGGAGAGGGCAGGCAGAATAAACGCACCCAGAGAAGATAGAGTTACCTAATAAGAGAGGATTGATACTGTTCAAGGGACTTAATTCAGTAGAATAGAGCAGGAAAGCACATTTGCAGGGGATTAAGAAATGAGAGTGATTGTCAGAATTCAGTCTTAAAAGCAAGGACTTTTGGATATGAATAGACTGTTGGAAAGCTGGGGTCAATGGGAGGCTTTTTTCCATAAGGGAGATTTTGGACTTGTTCATGAGGCTGATGGGAGAAAGGCAGCAGAGGGAAGATCATGTCTTTTACTTTGATTTTGAATGTCTAGTTCGATTTTATGCAGTAACTTATATGGTGTTTTATTGGATGGACAGTAGAGGTAGCTTTTAATTTGGAAGTCTTTTTCAAAAACACCCGAGGACATTTGCAACGAAACATTCAAGTGCACATTTTCTTAGTTTAAGGTGTCATAAGAGTTGAAAGGATGGAAATTTCATGGACTAATTTTAGCTAATTGGTGAATGTAATTGTCCAGCAATAGAGTCAAAGACCATTATGTAGCTACCATTCATCAGTGAACCAGGATTAGTCCTTCAGTAGCTCTCACCTATTTGAGAGCTGACTAGCAAGCTAATGCATTTCCTCTCCACGCAGCGCTCCTGTTGAGTGCAATGGTGAATACAAGAGCTCTGGAATCAGCCTGCCATGCGTTCTTGGAGCAAACTGATAATGGTCTGTATGTCTCGGTTTCCTTATGAATAAAATAGGGCTATCGAGAGTACTTACTTCACAGAGCTATTATGAAGGTTATAGAAGTTAATACATATAAAATAAAGCTCAGAACAAGAGCAGATAGACAGGAAATGCTCAATAAATTCACTATCCTCTTGCATACATTTCATAACACACACGGAAATTTGATTTTTATGATGATAATCTCGGGTTCCATTCTCTCCCATTTATGGCCACCTTAACCAGGATGATGTTCATGGATTATTTTTCCAGGAGTGACAGAGGATTTTCCCGGAGCCCCATTCTCTCTAGAGTGGTCCTCCTTCTTGAGCCACGGCGATTATTGGCAAATCAAGAAGCTAGGCATTGTTAGAGATATAGCCTGTGGTATTTTTCGCCTTCAAAACGCCCTAGGCCATATGGGAACTGAACCTTGGTCTCATTAGTGCCATGTTTACAACCGGCCCAGCTAACCAAGCCAGGCATGTAGCGCCTTGCAGATTTTGAACTCTCTGAAAAATGTCAACTTGTCAAATCACCAAGAAAAGGTGTTAAGAACTACTGAACTTAACCATTATTTCCATTAGTCCAAGCATTAGACCAAGGCAGGTCCTGAGAAGTCTAGTCTGAACCTAGGACTAGACTTCGTCCTAGATTTCTGTTAGCACATGGTTGGTATTCAATAAATGCCCTCTGGGTTGACCGATCGTTGAGGCTAAATTCCTAAGCACCTGTAATAAAAATAGTAACCTGCCTAAAGATCAAAATAACAGTAAGTAGAAGGTATGTCAGTATTTTATATGACTTTGCCTAGCCAGTTAAGAACCAGGTGTTCAAAGCGTTAACTATCACTATATACACGGTTCAGAACAGATTTTTATATGTGCTTCCCTGAAGGTAAAGTACTTAGCCTTCTGAGTCAACTTTACAGCCTTTTTGCTTTCACCTTAATGGATAACATCCGTCCACAAATTTGTAACATCAGTGGATTCTAATAATGACTGGGGAGAATTCCATTCCTATTTGAAGGTTAAGACATTTTAAACTTCATTTCAGAGTGTGGCTTCATCTAAAAGTTAATCAGCTTCAACCTTAAAGATTTAACAAAAACATAATAGAATAGCTCTGAGATCAACCTGTGTTCCACTAAAGGCTCTAAGGGAAAGTGAAGAGGCTGATCTCTTTATTGGATCCAGCACGGGGAGGCAGCTACTCAACCAACCCCCTGGAGTGAACCTCTACCAACCACACCAGGGAGGAAAATTTCTCAGGCAGCCTCCCATATGGCTCATAAAGGAATAAAGACCATGACCCTGAATGTTTTGGTCTTCATAATACCTGTAGATCAATCCTTGCAGTAAACACTAATCAATATTAAGAGCTAGATTTCCTTAGCATTTCATTTCAGGCTCTTTGTCCTGCTTTGTCTCCTGAATAAAGATGATGGAGAATCATTTCCAAGGATTCCACTAAAATTCTACAGACTCAGGTCTCTTAACCAGTCAAATCCTTCTTTATTTTTCCCCATCTGTAAAATACTTTATTGACAGCATCTGGAGGAATAGACAGTCATTAAATAGAAGAAAAAGGTATTTCTCACTTGCATCTTACATAGAAAAAAAATATATATATATATGTGTGTGTGTTCTCATTTTTAGAAAGTGAGTACAAAAGAAAAGCATTGTGTAGTGTCATCAAAATAATTTAGGTGTTTAACAAACTTGAAATCCAACCAGATACTACTGAACAGTGAGATGGCCCAGATGATAAGCTCCTTCCTCTTGGGCTGTAGAAACATGTGGAATGTAGCTGTCTATCACAGATCTGAATGATATTCAGCTAAACTATTAGATAAGGCCATTTAATTTTATCTTGTGTTCATATTCTCAAGTGGGTATGTTTTGATTGGAAAACATGATCTGAAACTTAGATATTTCCTCCCAATAAAGTGTTTCAGGATTACATTTTCCAATCTAAATTTCATTCACAAAAAGGCTAAATTTGTGTTATATTTTATGGTTTCTTTTATTCAGAAAATCATCTCCTTTTCTTTGTTTTTATCCTACTGCCTAACAAATATCCTCCCATCCTTGCTAATTTTGCCTGACTTTATACCTTTACAGCTGTGCTCATTCTTCAGGAGCTGATTACCCATTGTGTACCAGGCCTCGTTCCAGAGCTGAGAAATCAAATATCTCCTGCCATGATCTCTGCCTTCACAAAACTCATTTCCTACTATTCAGGCAATGTGTTACCCCCTTATTTACAACTTGGGTTACTCCACTTACTTTCTTTACGTCTTTGGAAGCTCCCACGGCCTCTCCATTAGGTATCTGTTTCGGAACTTTTTTCTCCCTGCCAAAAATTCTTTGACCCTCACACAATTTTAGGGCAGGTATCCTATGTCTGTATTAGATCACACCTTCCTCTTGTAAGAGCGATTTCTCTCAAAACTTTTAGCTTCGAGCATTAGCTTCTTTTTCTAATCCTTTCCATTTCTTGGTAATCTTACAAAAGCCAACTTTATGTGTATGTTCTAGAATACTTCAGCTTCCATTTTTGTGTACTCACACTTTGCCTGCTTTTCTCTTTATAGAAACCTTTACTCTTCTCCCCTACTCCCCACACTCCCTGCAATCCTTTCAATTCTAAATTATCCTTCACTGATTCTGGATACAAGAAACTGACACAAGAAAACCAGTTCTGAGATGGGTAACGTATCCATTCACATCACAAAATATGAGGTTCAGAGGGAAAACAAAGCTATTACAATTTTGATTATTTTTTAAAACAAAGTAAATTTCACAAAAATTACCAACTTGAGAATTCTTAAATCTGAAAGCCTATCTAATTCATACATTTAATATTGTAAGCACGCACCAGCTCGACCAAAAACAAACTATGCTGCCTAGAAACTTTGGAAAAGAAAATTAAGCGCTTCCATTATTTGAGTGACTGGGCTGTATTGCCAAGAGGCATTGAGTTTGATTCAATGCCAAGTTGCATCACTACCAAGTCAAGGTATATACACCTCTCCTCTAGGAGGCCCTCCCATTAGCCCTACCTTGGGAGCATCTGGACCAGATCCAAGTTACCCTGAATTCCAAAGGTACCTCTCTCAATCCCGATGCTTCAGAAATAGAAGGTATCATTTGGTGCTGCAGAGCTTTCTGCTAAACTAGCAATAATACCCCCTGAGAGTTGAGACTGCTTTCTGAACATTCCAGAACCTGCCTTCTCGATTACTACACATTGATACGCATGACAGGTGCTCTTTGTGCCTCTCCTTCTCCATCACTCCCTCCATCCCACCATGCCCTCGATCCCCACTCCCTCCTTCCTCTTTACCTCCAAGCCTTCTTGGAGATAGTGGATTTGACTAACACCAACTGAATCCAAGGAATTCAAACAATAAACAGATCAGCATTGCAAGTGTAATAAGTTTACTGTAATGAACTGATTAGCAGTTCAAAATGTTAACACTGGAAGATGTATTTAGATGTGTTTCTCTAAAATGTACACACATATTGTTGATCTCCTCCACACCAACCCCATCGTTTCTGCATCATTTATGGGAGCCATAAAAGGCGTACCTGCTCTTACTAGAGAATGGACTTGAGAACACGGGGAGGGGGAAGGGTAAGCTGGGACGAAGTGAGAGAGTGGCATGAACATACATACACTACCAAACGTAAAATAGATAGTTAGTGGGTAGCAGCCACATAGCACAGGGAGATCAGCTTGGTGCTTTGTGACCACCTAGAGGGGTGGGATAGGGAGGGTGGGAGGGAGATGCAAGAGGGAGGGGATATGGGGATATATGTATATGTATAACTGATTCACTTTGTTATAAAGCAGAAACTAACACACCATTGTAAAGCAATTATACTCCGATAAAGATGTTAAAAAAAAAAAAGGCGTACCTGCTCCATCCCATTCATTCTTCCTCCTGACCATTCCTACTCCCTGGCAACGGCCTGAGCTGAAATGCCAAAATTCCACATAAAGCAATTACTGAAAGGCCTTGTGTAAGGCCACACAAATTACACTGATAGTTTTCTGGATCACTTGTAAATTCAGTTATTCCAGTATAATGCTAGGCCCATAGTATACCTACAATACATTGTTATTAACTAATTACAAAACCTCCCAGAACATCTAAGAATTAAGTGGCTCCATTAAGTAAAAATCATACATTTAGAAATTTAACAGATATGTGCTTTTTCTCAAGGAAACTGAGACCCACTAAAACTGGCATTTCATTAAGTATAACTAGACCCATATTTAATTTTCAGGACTTTCCCAGCCAATTGGTTGTATGACTAGAAAACAAAGAGCATGTGACCAATGAACGCTAGGGCATTTATTAGATGTTGGATTTCAACCTTCCTTACAATTCCCTGTTTAAATGTTAATGCCACTGTGAAATTTATTACTAGTGGTGGAAACGACCCCCATAAATTACTTGAGGCTTGGCTAATTGAAATATATGATGCAGGTATCGTATCTGTAATGTATTTGATTCAAGAAAGGTAGCTGTGTTTTGTATCAAACTGGATTTGGCAGTGCACATAGGGCTTACAAATCTCTGGTGTCAGACTTGCGCTAAAGCACCATTTGTTTTGGGGAGATTTGAAGAACATGAGCGAGTAGGAAAGAGTAGGTCCAGATGTTCTGCTTTAACCCAGGTGTGGCTCAGTTGGCCTGTTTTGTGCTGAGGGATTTTCCAGAGCACAGGAAGCAGCACCTGTGTGAGATTACACACAGATTTAAACCCTTTACCAAGTTGACTGTCTTCTGTCTGGTCTCTTCCTAATTGCAGTGTCTTAGATCTCCGGTGGAATTGGCCAAACATACAGACTTTGTTTGCTACTTACTACTAGATTGAAAAATATAAAAAGCTCAGTTGCAGTTTGATCTTCTTAAATAAGGAAGATCAACTACCAATATAATGAAATCAAAGTTGAGAGCACTGAAAAGATTAAAGCTCACCAAATTAATAATTAACCCAGGCCTTTTTATTGCTATTATATCCTTTCACTCAAAAACAAGACAAACAAAAAAAGACAAGCACATTTCCTATACAAACTCAATACCAAATCAGAATAATGCTGGAAAAAAAAAAAAAAAGAAAGGATCACTAAGCATCCGTGATGTTGTGTTGGTATTCAACAGGTTTGGGCTGTAAATTGGTTTGGTGTGTGTAGATGACTTTAGGCTGCCTTATTAAAGGAAAATTCTTCCAGTAAAAATACACAGCACCCATTTTTTATATAGTAAACAGATGTCAGCCTTTCACTGTAAAGTATTTTTGATTCAGTAGATGTCAAATATTACTTTAACAGACAGTTCCTGTCTACAAAGAATACTTACTATTTGTAAGATAAAATAATGACTCAAAAGTTTTGGGTTTTTTTTTTTAAACAGCTAATGAGGCATCATTAAAATAAATGACTTTGAAAATCTAGTCTGAGTACTTTAAGGATGATTTCTATGCATTAAAATTTCTCTAGTGTATGATTTTGCAGTGATAAAAACTTTGCCATTAGATGTGTTTATCTGATCAAATTACCCTCCCGTAAGTCTGTTGTGCTTTCATAAACTGCTGATTCTTCTTTAGTTACTACAGGCTGTAAGTGCTGCATAACAGAAAGCACAGGGCAGATGACCAAATCAAGACAGTAGAGCTATTTCTGAAGACCGAAGTATTTGCGTTTAAGACTTCTGTAACATCTTACGGAAAAACGTGAGCGAAATTTTTGGCCAACCCCATATGTGCCAAGGACTGCAAAGGAAATAGTCTTTTCATTATTGAACATCTTACCATTAGATGTTTTTTGATCGAGTTCATGTCTATGTATATTGTTTATAAGGAAATCCTAACTCAAAATTAGTTGCTGCACACTAAAAGTATTTAATTCGAGTAGTATGGTACAAACCTGGATGGTTTCATGGACTCAGAAGCATCTTTGTAAGCATGGCCCCCAAAAGTGAACCACTTTGCAAGTTCTCATGTCCCGCTAACAGCATCAAACTCCTCCACCTACTTTTGCATACCACTCCTCAGTTTACAAAGTGAGTCCTGTGGTGTTTTATCCTCCTAACCTCCAAAGTGACCAGCTCCTGTGACAAAGGAGAGACCTGTCTGCAGCTGGTAATTAGCGGACCCAGGTCTCAAATGCAGTGAAAATAAAAAAACACCCTTCCTGGGCTTCCCTGGTGGCACAGTGGTTGAGAGTCCGCCTGCCGATATAGGGGACACGGGTTCGTGCCCCAGTCACGGAAGATCCCACATACTGCGGAGCGGCTAGGCCCATGAGCCATGACCGCTGAGCCTGTGCGTCCGGAGCCTGTGCTCCGCAACGGGAGAAGCCACAACAGTGAGAGGCCCACGTAACGCAAAAAAAGAAAAAAACCACCTTTCCTAGTCTCTGACTAGAAATGTTTAAAAAAATCTTTATTGGAGTATAATTGCTTTACAATGTTGTGTTAGTTTCTGCTGTATAACAAAGTGAATCAGCTATATGTATACATATATCCCCATATCCCCTCCCTCTTGCCTCTCTCTCCCACCCTCCTTATCCCAACCCTCTCGGTGGTCACAAAGCACCAAAATGATCTCTCTGTGCTATGCAGCTGCTTCCCACTAGCTAGCTATTTTACATTTGGTAATGTATATATGTCCATGCCACTCTCACTTCGTCCCAGCTTAACTTTCCCAGTCCCCGTGTCCTCAAGTCCATTCTCTACGTCTGCATCTTTATTCCTGTCCTGCCCCTAGGTTTATTAGAACCATTTTTTTAAATATTCCATATATATGTGTTAGCACACAGTATTTGTTTTTCTCTTTCTAGCTTAATTCACTCTGTATGACAGACTCTAAGTCCATCCACCTAACTACAGTTAACTCAATTTTGTTTCTTGTTATAGCTGAGTAATATTACATTGTATATATGTGCAACATCTTTATCCATTCATCTGTCGATGGACACTTAGGTTGCTTCCATGTCCTGGCCATTGTAAACAGAGCTGCAATGAACATTGTGGTACATGACTCTTTTTGAATTATAGTTTTCTCAGGGTATATGCCCAGTAGTCAGATTGCTAGGTCATATGGTAGTCCTACTTTTAGTTTTTTAAGGAACTTCCATACTGTTCTCCATAGTGGCTGTATCAATTTATATTCCCACCAACAGTGCAAGAGGATTCCCTTTTCTCCACACCCTCCCCAGCATTCATTGTAGATTTTTTATGATGGTCATTCTGACCGGGGTGAGGTGATACCTCATTGTAGTTTTGCTTTGCATTTTTCTAATGATTAGTGATGTTGAGCATCCTTTCATGTGTTTGTTGGCAATCTGTACATCTTCTTGGGAGAAATGTCTATTTAGGTCTTCTGCCCATTTTTGGATTGGGTTGTTTGTTTTGTTGATATTGAGATGCATGAGCTGCTTGTAAATTTTGGAGATTAGTCCTTTGTCAATTGTTTCATTTGCAAATATTTTCTCCCATTCTTTGGGAGAAAGGGTTGTCTTTTCATCTTGTTTATGGTTTCCTTTGCTGTGCAAAAGCTTTTTAAGTTTCATTAGGTCTCATTTGTTTACTTTTGTTTTTATTTCCATTTCTCTAGGACAGGGATCAAAAAGGATCTTGCTGTGATTTATGTCATAGAGTGTTTTGCCTATGTTTTCCTCTAAGAGTTTGATGGTGTCTTGCCTTACATTTAGGTCTTTAATCCATTTTGAGTTTATTTTTGTGTATGGTGTTAGGGAGTGTTCTAATTTCATTCTTTTACATGTAGCTGTCCAGCTTTCCCAGCACCACTTATTGAAGAGGCTGTTTTTCTCCATTGTATATTCTTGCCCCTTTATCACAGATAAGGTGACCATATGTGCATGGGTGTACCTCTGGGCTTTCTATCCTGTTCCATTGATCTATACTTCTGTTTTTGTGCCAGTACCATACTGCCTTGATTACTGTAGCTTTGTAGTATAGTCTGAAGTCAGGGAGTCTGATTCCCCCAGCTTCATTCTTCTTTCTCAAGATTGCTTTCACTATTCGGGGTCTTTTGTGGTTCCATACAAAATGTGAAATATTTTGTTCTAGTTCTGTGAAAAATGTCAGTGGTAGTTTGATAGGGATTGCATTGAATCTGTAAATTGCTTTGGGTAGTATAGTCATTTTCACAATGTTGATTCTTGCAATCCAAGAACATGGTATATCTCTCCATCTGTTTGTATCATCTTTAATTTCTTTCATCAGTGTCTTACAGTTTTCTGCATACAGGTCTTTTGTCTCCTTAGGTAGGCTTATTCCTAGGTATTTTATTCGTTTTGTTGCAGTGGTAAATGGGAGTGTTTCCTTAATTTCTCTTTCAGATTTTTCACCATTAGTATATAGGTATGCAAGAGATTTCTGTGCATTAATTTTGTATCCTGCTACTTTACCAAATTTATTGATGACCTCTAGTAGTTTTCTGGTAGCATCTTTAGGATTCTCTATGTATAGTATCCTGTCATCTGCAAACAGTGACAGCTTTACTTCTTCTTTTCTGATTTGGATTCCTTTTATTTCTTTTTCTCCTCTGACTGCTGTGGCTAAAACTTCCAAAACGATGTTGAATAATAGTGGCGAGAGTGGGCAATCTTGTCTTGTTCCTGATCTTAGTGGAAATGGTTTCAGTTTTTCACCATTGAGAATGATGTTGGCTATGAATTTCTCATACATGGGCTTTATTATGTTCAGGTAGGTTCCCTCTATGCCTACTTTCTGGAGAGTTTTTATCATAATTGGGTGTTGAATTTTTTGAAGGCTTTTACTGCATCTATTGAGATGATCATATGGTTTTACCCTTCAGTTTGTTAATATGGTGCATCACATTGATTGATTTGCATATATTAAAGAATCTTTGCATTCCTGGTATAAACCCCACTTGATCATGGTGTATGATCCTTTTAATGTGCTGTTGGATTCTCTTTGCTAGTATGTTGTTGAGGATTTTTGCATCTATGTTCATCAGTGATATTGGCCTGTAGTTTTCTTTTTTGTGACATCTTTTTCTGCTTTTGGTATCAAGGTGGTGGTGGCCTCATAGAATGAGTTTGGGAGTGTTCCTCTCTCTGCTATATTTTGGAAGAGTTTGGGAAGGATAGATGTTAGCTCTTCTCTAAATGTTTGATAGAATTCGCCTGTGAAGCCATCTGGTCCTCGGCTTTGGTCTGTTGGAAGATTTTTAATCACGCTTTCAATTTCGCTGCTTGTGATTGGTTTATATTTTCTATTTCTTCCTGGTTCAGTCTTGGAAGGCTGTGCTTTTCTAAGAATTTGTCCATTTCTTCCAGGGTGTCCATTTTATTGGCATATAGTTGGTTGTAGTAATCTCTCATGATCCTTCTGCAGTGTCAGTTGTTACTTCTCCTTTTTCATTTCTAATTCTGTTGATCTGAGTCTTCTCCCTTTTTTTCTTCATGAGTCTGGCTAACGGTTTATCAATTTTTTTATCTTCTCAAAGAATCAGCTTTTAGTTTTATTGATCTTTGCTATTTTTTCCTTCATTTCTTTTTCATTTATTTCTGCTCTGATCTTTACGATTTCTTTCCTTCTCCTAACTTTGGGGTTTTTTTGTTCTTCTTTCTCTAACTGCTTTAGGTGTAAGGTTAGGTTGTTTATTTGAGATTTTTCTTGTTTCTTGAGGTAGGAATGTACTGCTATAAACTTCCCTCTTAGAACTGCTTTTGCTGCATCCCATAGGTTTTGGGTCATCGTGTTTTCACTGTTATTTGTTTCTAGGTATTTTCTTATTTCCTTTTTGATTTCTTCAGTGATCTCTTGGTTATTTAGTAGCGTATTGTTTAGCCTCCATGTGTTTGTATTTTTTCCTGTAATTGATATCTAGTCTCATAGTGTTGCAGTTGGAAAGTATATTTGATACAATTTTAATTTTCTTAAATTTACCAAGGCTTGATTTGTGACCCAAGATATGATCTATCCTGGAGAATGTTCCATGAGCACTTGAGAAGAAAGTGTATTCTGTTGTTTTTGGATGGAATGTTATAAATATCAGTAAGTCCCTCTTGTCTAATGTGTCATGTAAAGCTTGTGTTTCCATATTTATTTTCATTTTGGATGACCTGTTCATTGGTGAAAGTGGGGTGTTAAAGTCCCCTACTATTACTGTGTTCCTGTCGATTTTCTTTTTTATGGCTGTTAGCATTTGCCTTATGCATTGAGGTGCTCCTATGTTGGGTACATCAATATTTACAATTGTTTTATCTTCTTCTTAGATTGATTTCTTGATCATTATGTAGTGTCCTTCTTTGTCTCTTGAAATAGTCTTAATTTTAAAGTCTATTTGGTCTGATATGTGAATTGTTACTCCAGCTTTCTTTTAATTTCCATTTGCATGCAATATCTTTTTCCATCCCCTCACTTTCAGTCTGTCTGTGTCCCTAGGTCTGAAGTGGGTCCCTTGTAGGCAGCATCTATACAGGTCTTGTTTTTGTTTCCATTCAGCCAGTCTATGTCTTTTGGTTGGAGCGTTTAATTCATTTACATTTAAGGTAATTGTTGATATGTGTGCTCCTATTACAATTTTCTTAATTGTTTTGGGTTTGATATTGTAGGTCTTCTCCTTCTCTTGTGTTTTCTGCCTAGAGAAGTTCCTTTAGCATTTGTTGTAAAGCTGGTTTGGTGGTGCTGAATTCTTTTAATTTTGCTTGTCTGTAAAGGTTTTAATTTCTCCGTCAAATCTGAATGAGACCCTTGCTGGGTAGAGTAATCTTTGTTGTGGGTTTTTCCTTTTCATTACTTTCATTATGTCCTGCCACTTCCTTCTGGCTTGCAGTTTCTGCTGAAATATCAGCTGTTAACCTATGCGGATTCCCTTCTATGTTATTTGTTGCTTTTCCCTTGCTACTTTTAATATTTTTTCTTTATATTTAATTGTTGGCAGTTTGATTAATATTTGTCTTCACATGTTACTCCTTGGATTTATCCTGTAAGGGACTCTCTGAGCTTCTTGGACTTGACTATTTCCTTTCCCATGTTAAGGAAGTTTACAACTATAATCTCTTCAAATATTTTCTCAGACCTTTCTTTTTCTCTTCATCTTCTGGGACCCCTATAATTTGAATGTTGGTGTGTTTAATGTTGTCCCAGAGGTCTCTGAGACTGTCCTCAGTTCTTTTCATTCTTTTCTCTTTATTCTGCTCTGCGATAGTTATTTCCACTATTTTATCTTCCAGGTCACTTATCTGTTCTTCTGCCTCAGTTACTCTGCTATTGATTCATTCTAGAGAATTTTTAATTTCATTTATTGTGTTGTTCATCATTGTTTGTTTGCTCTTTCGTTCTTCTAAGCCCTTGTTAAACATTTCTTGTATTTTCTCCATTATATTTCCAAGATTTTGGATCATCTTTACTATCATTACTCTGAATTCTTTTTTAGGTAGACTGCCTCTTTCCTCTTCATTTGTTAGGTCTGGTGGGTTTTTACCTTGCTGCTTCATCTGCTGCATATTTCTCTGTCTTCCCATTTTGCTTAAGTTACTGTGTTTGGGGTCTCCTTTTTGCAGGCTGTATGTTTGCAGTTCCTGTGTTTTTGGTGTCTGCCCCCAGTGGCTGAGTTTGGTTCAATGGGTTGTGTAGGCTTCCTGGTAGAGGGGACTGCTGCCTGTGTTCTGGTGGGTGGGGCTAGATCTTGTCTTTCTGGTGGCTAGGGCCTTTTCCGGTGGTGGCTTTTGGGGTGTCTGTGAACTTAGTATGATTTTAGGCAGGCTCTCTCCTAATGGGTGGGATTGTGTTCCTGTCTTGCTAGTTGTTTGGCATGGGGCATCCAGCACTGGAGCTTAGTGGCTGTTGGGTGGAACTGGGTCTTAGCATTGGGATGGAGATCTCTGGGTGAGTTCTTGTTGATTGTTATTACATGGGGCCAGGAGGTCTCTGGTGGACCAATGTCCTGAACTTGGCTCTCCCACCTCAGAGGCTCAGGCCTCCTTTTTATTTTATTAAAATAAAAAACGTTTAGAAGTAATTTAAAAAAAGAGAGCAATCAAACCAATAAACCAATCCACCAATGATAACAAGCCCCCAAAACTATACTAAGATAAACATAAAAAATCAGAAACAAGTCAGTCACAGACAGCAAACCCCAAGTCTACTGTTGCTTCAAAGTCCACCACCTCAATTTGGGATGATTCGTTGTCTATTCAGGTATTCCACAGATGCAGGTACATCAAGTTGATTGTGGAGCTTTAATCCGCTGTTCCTGAGGCTGCTGGGAGAGATTTCCCTTTCTCTTCTTTGTTCACACAGCTCCTGAGGTTCAGCTTTGGATTTGTCCTCGCCTCTGTGTGTAGGTCGCCTGAGGGTGTCTGTTCTTCGCTCAGACAGGACGAGGTTAAAGGAGCAGCTGATTCGGGGGCTCTGGCTCACTCAGGCCGGGGGGAGGAAGGGGTACGGATGTGGGGTGAGCCTGCGGCGGCAGAGGCCAGCGGGACGTTGCACAAGCCTGAGGCGCACCGTGAGTTCTCCCGGGGAAGTTGTCCCTGGATCACAGGACCCTGGCCGTGGCGGGCTGCACAGGCTCCCGGGCGGGGAGGTGTGGATAGTGACCTGTGCTCGCACACAGGCTTCTTGATGGCTGTAGCAGCAGCCTAGCATCTCATGCCCGTCTCTGGGGTCCACGCTGGTAGCCGCGACTCATGCCCATCTCTGGAGCTCGTTTAGGAGGAGCTCTGAAACCCCTCTCTTCGTGCACCCGAGACAGTGGTCTCTTGCCTCTTAGCACTTTTTCCTGGACTCCCTCCCGGCTCACTGTAGTGCACTAGCCCCCTTCAGGCTGTGTTCACGCTGCCAACCCCAGTCCTCTCCCTGGGATCCGACCGAAGCCCGAGCCTCAGCTCCCAGCCCCACCCATCCCGGTGGGTGAGGAGACAAGCCTCTCGGGCTGGTGAGTGCTGGTCGCCACCGATCCTCTGTACGGGAATCTCTCCGCTTTGCCCTCCGCACCCCTGTTGCTGTGCTCTCCTCCGTGTCTCCGAAGTTTCCCCCTCCGCCACCCGCAGTCTCTGCCCACGAAGGAGCTTCCTAGTGTGTGTAAACCTTTCTTCCTTCACAGCTCCCTCCCAGAGGTGCAGGTCCCATCCCTATCCTTTTGTCTCCGTTTTTTCTTTTTTCTTTTGTCTTACCCAGGTACGTGGGGAGTTTCTTGCCTTTTGGGAAGTCTGAGGTCTTCTGCCTGCGTTCAGTAGGTGTTCTGTAGGAGTTGTTCCACATGTAGATGTATTTCTGATGTATTTGTGGGGAGGAAGGTGATCTCCATGTCTTACTCCTCTGCCATCTCGAAGGTCCCCCCTTCCAGGGATGTTCTTGAATCATCCACATCTTAAAAATTACACGTATAATATTTTAAAATATCTGCTATATCTTACAGTTGTTGAATGTCATATTTTCTCAAGGCAGCTTCTTTAGGGAGCAAGGTTACAGTGGATTGAATGGTGGCTCTCCCAAAAGATAGGTTCACATCCTAACACCTGAAAACTGTGAATGCTACCTTATTTTGGAAAGAGAGGCTTTGCAGACATTATTAAGTTAAGAACCTTGAGATGAGATTATCCTGGATTATCCAAGTGGGCCCTAAATCCAATGATAAGTAGAGACAGAAGAGGAAAAGATACAGACACAGAGAGGAGAAGGCCATGCAAAGACAAAGGTAAAAACTGGAGTGATGCAGCCACAAGCCAAGGAATGCCGGAGCCAGCAGAAGTTGGAAGAGGTAGAAAGAATTCTCTCTAGGGGCCTGCTGACACTTTGATTTCAGGTTTCTGGCTCCAGAACAGAGAGAGAATACATTTCTGTTGTTATCAGCCACCCAGCTTGTGGCAATTTGTCACAGCAGTCCCAGGAAACCGATACAGTGATATTAAATTATGTTAGAGTTTTAAACTGCCAACTAAATTAAATGCTTTGTCAGTCAAGTTATTTCAATCAAGAAGATGTCTACACTTCCTTCGGAAAAGGTCTTAGAGGAACCCCAAGGTGAAAAGATGCTTTTCTCTCTGTGCCTGGAAGATTGACTCCCATTGTGCTCAGACCTGGGAAAACCCCAGAGTCACAGAATTACCTGGGACTCAAATTCACAAAGCTTTACTAGTATGAGGGAGAATGGGTGCAAGGTGGTGAGCGCTGGGCTATCAGGGCTGACCCACCTCCAGCCCTGGAAAACAACGCAAAACTCAGTCTGACTGTGGTCGGGTAATCACCTCACATTTGGCTACACACACAGACAGCACACTCTTATCAAGTGTAAAATGCCATTAAATTGAAGTCTTGCTCTCAACCACGAGGTAGCTGTGTCCGGAGGGCACATCAGAGTCGCTGCGTAGATGTAAACTACTCGGGAGAATGCTGATCGAGTCCCTCAGGACATTCAAGCGGCTCTGACACCCCGAAGCAGTGACATTTAGTGACCATTCCCAACATGGCACCAAGAGGAGCAAGTGACAAAGCAGGAAGGAGTTCCTTAGGGAATAGAAGTAGCTAACACGCCCCCGCAGCTGTGGTAAGCGAGACGTTCTCCCGGCAGCTATTCCCGCTGCTTGTCTTTTTTTAAGGCTTCCTTACGATCTGCTTCTGCTCAGCAGCAGCCCTGCTCCCTCCCGTTGAAACTCGGACAAATGCGGGAACAACCTGTGGCAAGTCCAGCTTCTTTTCTGTCCCCATGGCAATCCTGGCATCTTCCCCACCATGGGGCTGAACGAGAGCTCGCGCCAGGCCACACGGTCATGGTACCCAGTCTCGTTCAAATACTATCAGAGTCACAAGAGGGGGAAGGGGAACCCCGGCAACTTAAGGAGTTAAAGGAACCTGATATAAGGCCCTCCATCGTGACCCTCATCTCCGACACAAGCCATCCACCTCTGCTGGGAAGATCTCCTTGTAGCTCTGCAGAGTCCCACCCTGGTCCCTACCCTCCATGAAAATTCACGCTGTATCCTCCATCTTTCTCAATACCTTCCTACGCAAGTAGAGTACACCCTCCTTCCCTCACTACCTACTCAGCTCATTTCACAAAGACCAGCTTAAGCTCTGCTCCAGCTACTCAGGCTTCACCCTCTCACCTGTCCTTACGGCATACGCTTCATGCCAGGGAGTATCCCACACCCCACAACTCCATCCTTCTCCCTAAGAGGAGAGTGAGATTGGATATAAGCAGAGACTGGAATACAATTGGTTTCTATTGTTAAGGAATAGAGTTTCTATAACAGGAATATCGTAAGACTCTATGGGGGTAAGGGTCAGCTTTTTTCACTTAAGCTTTTCAATCTTTCCTTAGGTTTATCTTCTCCCCATTAGTATCAACTTAGCTCAGAATAGTGGTTAAACTATTCTGAATGCTGACTACTTGAGCCCTAGCTGTGGATAAGTTGCTTACTTTCTTCACCTGAATCATTGGAAAAATGATACCTCCAAGGGGAGTTTTCTGAGGACTCAATGAGAAAACACCTCTTTGGTGCTTAGTACAATGCCTGGCACATGTAAGAGCTCAATAAATATTAGCTACTGGTATAGGATCTAAAGGGCTGAATTAGAGTAAAAGCTAAATAGGTCATTCAGCCTGTTTTTAGGGTAAACCTTGGGTTGCAGGTTAAAACAAACAAACAAACAACAACAACAAAAACAGTGTTTGTGATTCACCCAGGGTCCATCTCAGCCAACTATAGCTGGAATTCCAACAAAAGAGTTTGCAATCAAAGCCTTATGACAATAAATAGCTTTTCCCTGGATTCCATCCCCCACCCACTTCCTTGTCAATCTATAGTAACAGAACACAGCTGATAAAGGAGTCGAGGATTCTAGCCATTTCTCTTTCTCTGCCTACCCTTCTGCCCAAGCTTTTTTCGTCCCTCCCTCTCCAACTCCCCAACTCTCTCCTTATCTGTCTTTCTATCATCCATCTCTTCATCTCTGTTCTGCCTCAGCTATGGCTCACCGTAGAGTTTGCACTGGGCTGTAAAATCCTTGAGGGCACGATTCAAGCCTTAGGTCCACCAAAGCCCCTCACAGCCCCCAGCACCTTACCGAGTGCAGAGCAGTAGCACGATAAGTACTTGGTTCAATTTCTTATTGCTAGTAAAGAATATTTGTGTTTTCTTTATACCGCATTAACCAACATAAAAGGAGAGCAAGGGAGGGTAGGACACCTCTAGAATAGAGACGCAAACATACGTGAAACCACAACCCAAGTTTTACGTGAAGGTCTAACCCCAAACCTTCAAGATGTGAAAAACTATGCAACTACCTAGCTATGAAATGTGTAAAAGACTTTCATCTGATAAAGTGAAGTCCAAATTAATACTGGATGTTTTCATCAAATTGTTGCCAAACTCAGTTCTCCCCATAGTGCTGGTTACATGTTTAAAATCCCCATAATGAGGCATGTTGTTTTTGTGCCTTATTTCTCTGCCTTCCAGAGTTTCAGCTCAAGGACAGAAAAAAATTCCAGTATAAATTCTTTTTATAACAGACACACCAGCAGCTTCAGCTGATGCAACTTCCACAACTTACAAAGTGAAATGTATCTTATCCTCAGCCAAGTAGCTAACGTTCATGCTCAACACACGATCTGGTGAGAAAGTCATCTTGTGTTCTCTGGGGTCCCCAAAATATAATCGGATTGTACGAATACAATGAAATCATCAAGAGTTTCTCCTCTCAGCACTTTCAATTTTTTTTGTCTTTTTCCGATTATACCAATAATAAAATTCAAAAGTATTTGAACGTATGAGAGTCAACGAGAGCTGAAGCAGGAGAAATGCCTTGTAGACAACCCTGAGCAGGGTCTGTTACTGAGTGTTTATAAGCATTGTCAAGTCCCCATTGTTTCTAGGGAAAATAGTGATGCAAAAATTATGCCCCTGCTCTAGGGGAATGAAAATCACATAAACTGTCTCCTGTAAATCATATTCTGCTCGTCTAAGTGGATCAGACGAGAGAGAAGGAGAGGGGGCTCTCCATGGCGAGGAGCTTTGATCATTTTGATCAAACACAGACCACCTATCAGCCTTCCAAGGGCCACCATGCGTCATACACATTTTCAATATTGTGTCATAATAGCTACCAGTCATTGTAGTTGAGATAAAAAAGGGATTGTAATTAAACATATGATTGGATCCAGACATTTTAATCATGCCCTCTATCTATTTTGCAAAGCAAGCCTTCTGTCTTTTCAGCAGTCCCCAGGAATCGCCCTAGGATGACAATTTGCATGCTAACTGAATTCATGTACCACGCAGACTGCACGAGGACATCTGTTGCTGATTGCTTGGGTCCTCTGCTTTTCAGACTCAAATAGGAAAATGCAGAAAGTAAAAGGCAAATTATGGAGCCCGGGGCAAGAGAGCCGACCGATGGTTTGATTTTTCTTTCCCTCTTGCCATCCTTCTAGAGGAGACTATTACAGAAACTAAAAACGTCCCCCACTTTGCCATCCTCCCGGCCTTACAGTAAAATCAGTGCCCATGAAATGATGCTGTCTTCCAGCTGCTTCTTGTCTCAGTCTTATTCACGTTGGCCAGAAAGAGACCCCATTCCCAACTCCAAACACAATACACTAGCAAAGGGGAGGGGCTGCCCTGACTTGGGAACGCGGACGTAAGAAAAGACGGGGCCTGAAACGTCCTCTTTTGCTTAGAGAAATTGATCAACTGGCTTGGCAAACATTCTCCCCAACCGCGGAAAGACGGGGAATGGGATGTATTCACAGGCAAATGAACAGTGTCAAGCAAATACGTAGGGATCGTTGTTAAAGACACAGCCTAAAAGATCCCACGTGCCGCAACGAAGACCCGGCGCAGCCAAAATAAAAATAAATAAATAGAATAAAATATCAAAAAAAGAAAGACACGGCTTCTTCAAAGGGCCTGTGTTAACAAACCTCGCAGAGGAGACATCTCTCAGGTGTTGCTGTGGAATAGCTTCCCACCCACCCCCGCTGTATTCAGGGCAAGGCTGAGACAGACCTGAGATTCAGAAAACACTTCTTAACAGCTATCGTGCGCCTGGCACCATTAGGAATGTGTTCACCTTCATTTTTCTCCAATCCTCACAAAATTTCCCTTTTGGAAATGAAGAACCTACAGTTCAGAGAGATTAAATAATTTGCTAAGGTTACGCAAATCACAGACCAGGGCTGATTCAAATCCAGGTCTTCTCCCTCCGGGCGCAGGACGCTTTGAATCGTGTATATGCTCCCCCGCTTCTCGGGTTGCATTCACCAACCCCTTCCTCCGTCCTCCACACAGCACAAAATTTATAACTTGGAGAAAACCCACCCCTTTTTTCTTCTGTGGGATGTACTTAGCTTTTGGCCTCAACAGAAGACAGGCAAAATATGCTTCATTGTTTAAATCAGTCCAAGCTGAGAACTTACCTTTCCACACGCAACTTCAGGCTGCCTGGAGGCCAGAAAGGAATGTTTCAACCACAGGACCTGCTCGAGTGGGCCGAGGTCACCCAGAGAGTACGAGGAACTGCTTCTCTTCACCACTCTTCTGCCCCACCCACCTCAGCTCCAACTTCAAGTACTATTTTTTGAGCACTGACGATATGTCAAGGACACGCACATATTAACTTGCTTTGCAGCCTTAAAGCAACCCCGTGAGATAAGAGGCAACACCTGAGCCTAAACAAGCAGGGCTTAGGGAAAGGAAAGGGATGGCTGGAGACCACTCAGCTGTTGGTGACGGAGATGAGATTCAATCTGATGTTAACTATAGGCCATTTCCCACTCCCACGACCGGCCCCATTGTCCCCGTGCCTAATTTTTCTTATCCTTCCCATCAAAACCCCACCTCTCACACCGTAGACTAGCTCAGAGCCTCATCTGCTCATCATCTTCTCCCCCAGCATCTAAGCTCCCTTCCTCCAGTTGGCCACGTCCAACTCCTTGGCCCCTTACAGCAGTGGTTCTTACACTTTATTGTGTTTAAAAATCATCTAAAGAGCTTGTTCTATTTCCTGGGCCCATCCCGACATATTCGAACTCAATAGTTCAGGGTGGGGCCTGAGACTCTGCATTTATGACCAGCTCACAGGTGCTTAGCTGGTCTGGCGGCCGCTCTTTGAGAACCTCCGCCAGCCTGACTCTAGTCTCTCTGCCACTTCCCCGTGGCTGGGGGCCTTCCTTCTCACTGGCAGGAGAAGAGCGGAGACGTCTGGGCCCTCTCAGCCTCGCCCTCACGCTAATGGGGACTACCAGGAAGATGTGTTCTGAGACCCCACGCCCTGGCTCGGCTTCCGTGGAAAGCCTCCACTCTCACTGGCTCCCTCCCCACTCGAGAGGAGTGCTCTCTCAAGGGGCGTGGTGTGCTAAAAGTTCCCAGGGCTTTAGAATCAGACTTCTACGACTAGATGTGGCCTCGAGCAAATAAGGGGAACTCTCTATGCCTCTGATAACAGATCTGCAAAATCTGTAAAAAAAGACATCTGCAAAATTGGCGTTAACATATTTACCTTATAAGACATAGTAAAGACTAAAACAGATCTGCAAAATCTGCAAAAAAAGAGACATCTGCAAAAAAAAGAGACATCTGCAAATTGGCATTAACATATTTACCTTATAAGACATAGTAAAGACTAAAAACTAACACGGTGCTGTAAATCAACCATACTCCACTATAAAATCAATTTTTTTTAAAAAGATACAGTAAAGACCAAAATGTTACTGACCTGGATTCTTAGACTCTTTAGTCAAGAGAAATTGACAAGAGGCCGGACGAAACATTCAGGCAAGACTTTATCGGTGTTACCAAGTCCAAGCTCATACTGCTCACCAGGCCAATAAATAGAGAGACGAGCTGCTGGGGCAAGGAGCGGTGACTTTATTCGGAAAGCTGGCAAACCGAGAAGAAGGTGAATCCATGACCCAAAGACCCATCTTGCTTCTTTCATACTAAATGGGGACAGAGTAAAGTCAAACACTTCCTGGTTCCCATCAGCCTCTAGAGGGGGTGTGTTAACGTCTATCTGACTGCAGTCGTTCACAGATGGGCCTGCTCACGTGTTCCCTGTGAGCTGAACAAAGGTATTTTAGATTAATGCTCATTACCTGGGAGGCAGAATTCCCAGAGATGGGCCATTATGTATAATTTAAGCTTGTAAGCAACATCCCTTTAGTGATTAACTTGTAATAGAATACAAAGGTTCAGTCCTATTACAGTGGGACTTGTGCTACAGCACCAGGGAGAGAAAACAAGTAACAGGTGTCCTTGTTCGCTCCCCAAGGAGCGCGAGCTGGTCCTTTAAGTGGTATAGCGGTGGGGCGGATCAGTGGGTCCGGCTGGAGGGGTAGCTTAGGTTGTCGGCCCAGCCCCGACGGTGCTGTGCGCTGGGATCATGGCAGGACCCTGCTTTGCTCCTGGCACCTCAGAAGTGGCAGTTGGGATTTGGCCTTTTTGTATCTTGTTCATAACTTGTCCCAACTGCACATGCACACAGTTGTTTTTAGTCCCTAATAGTCTCTTTGTATTCTGTTGCTTGAGGAGACATTTGTCCGGGTGCAAGCACTCCAGTAAAGGGTCCCAGGTCCCAGGTCCCAGCCTGTCTCAGCAAGAAAGAGCGTAGTGATACTCCTAGCACGTTGCCTGACCCGAATAGGTGCCCGATCCATAGTCATTCTCTTGTTCCTCTTTCCTTTCTTCTCTCGGGATGTGTACGGTTCAGTGTCTACCTCTGAATGCTGCTGCAGCAGCTCAAGGCAGAGATGAAACTGTCAAGACGGTGAAGGCTGGCAGCAAGCTCACGGCTGCCACGCTCCAGGCGTTTTCAGAAACCGTGAGTGTGCCTGCCCTCCTGATGGCTTTATCATGCGTACCTGCAGCCGGGGGAGCTTGATTCTGTCGCACCATTTGCTGGTTATTTTAGAGGATCACAGGGGCCGGGACCCTCAACATAAAAGAGCTGGAGAGGCCAGGGATTTGCTCTCTGCCCTGGGACCCCCTCCTCGAGGACCTGTGTGGGAACCTCATGCTGAGGGGTTGCTCCAGCTCAGGCCCTAAAAAAGAGCATTGAACCCAAGAACTCCTTAGGCCTTTTCACTTTTTGCTTTCTAAAAATCCCTTTGCCTCTGATAAGCTTTGTAAATATTTATATTCTTGTAGTACTTTTTTCATTCTTTTAATATTTTAATTTCTGGTTTGTACAGCTTGATGGAATATTCATTACTCCCTGCTTTCTTTGTCTGTCTTACTGTTTTTACCATTTAGTCTAACTTAATGCTTTTTTTGTTTCTAAATCTTGTCTACTTATTTTAATTTCATGTTTTTCATAAGCAGCTTTGCTTATAATTATAATTATATATATAATGTAGGATAATTTTAGAGAAATCACATTTTACAAGCAAGCAAAATGAATAATTTTTAGAGATTATACTCTCATTCACCCAAAGATAATCACATACAACCTGAAGTTGTGTACACTTTCAGACCATTCCCCTGGAGAAGTATCCTAAATTTCCTCTTAGTGTGGCTACGTTTATCCTTTTTAACAGTGTATATTTCTTGTTTTGTTTTAGTATTTTTCTAATTCTCTGGTTTAGTGTTTCACCTTTGACCTCTTTATTTCAGTGTCTACACTGTATTTTGGCTTTCCTTAACCTAACACACTTTTACCCCTCTTATTAGTTTTCTTATACTATTTATGTTCATTCTAGCTTTGAAAGTCCTTGTTACTATTTTGATTACGTTTTTCATTTACTTTGCTTGTTATCGTCTAGGAGGTTTCACTTTTTAATTTTTTTTTCATTCTGAGTTTATGAATGACCCACAGATAGAGTCCCCAAACAGAGATGGTTGAGGACTCACAACAGGCCTTCAAGCTCCTCATGATAGAGGTCATACCCGCCCTCAATGACGAATCACCTAAAAGTTACTGGAAGCAAATAAGAAAACCCATAGATTGAATCTACTCTGAAGGATTATAATAATTTCCCCCAAACGGGCATTATTCTTGGGCCATTGGAACAGTATGGCTTTCTTCCACACGTCTCCTCCGGTCCCACAGAATGTGAGTTATATGGCCCAACAACTAACGTACAGATCATCAGAGACATTCAGAAAGAATTGTTTGCTACATAATCGGATGCCGGGGAGGAGGAGGGTCCATACAAGCAGGACTCTCAGGGTAAAGCCTGTCTGGTGTTTACAAGGAACCTGAAGACATTGAAACGTCCGATAACATTCCATGAAGAGAGCCATTATTGCACGCTCCACAACCAAGTTTTTCGAATCATACATCCACTTGTCCCCAATCTTTTATCACCAATATCACTCACCATTCATTTAAGCAGCATCCCTGGAGACCCTTCTTAGTGTCTAAGTCTCCTCAACTCCACCCCTTTATTAAAAAGACCAAAGATAAGTTAACCCACGTGGAAGCAAATATCCCTTGTAGGGGCCCACAACAATGGCTGCTTCTGTTTTGGTTTGGTTTTGTTTTTTTAATCATAAATCTGTTTTCCACTCCAAAAGTCTTCAACATACAGAGAAGCAGATCAGACATTTTCTTCTGATAATGCTAGATGCCCATTGGATTAGTTTGTGTCCCTGAAAAGTAACCTGGTGAATCTAGTCTGATTTCCCTTATTTGTGGTATCTTTGATTGGATACTTTCTCCACCGCCTAGGCCTATTCAAGAAAGAAATTCACTCTCTTAGGGGGAATTTTCTCACTGACATCGCCATCCACCAACCCGATATCTGTACCCCAGCACTCTCCCCCCATTCTTTGTCCTGTAAGGGCTCGGGTTCCTTTGCATCCCTCATAAACATCAGTCTCCACTCTCTCCAACAGGCATGAACTATCCTTAGCCATTTAACGCTTTACTATGTATTGCCTTTATGTTAATTATTTGGTCTAAAGGGCCTGAAAACTCTCATATCAAAAAGAATATAACCATTCCATGCTTTTATCTGAGTAAATTAGACTGCTCATTTCAGGTCAAATCATGCAACTAACAACCCCCAAGATGTGTCATCTCAAACTGATTAGATTCTCAGGAAAGTACCTTTATGAACAACATTCCTCTTATGGAATGTGGCCAAATCACATCCTAAATGTAAAGATCCAAAACGGACACCTCTTCACCTGGAGGTTAGCAAGGGTTCCATCTCGGCGGCTGTAAGGAGGAAACATCCTCATAGACGTGAGGATAGGACCGGCCTTCTGACTCAGACCCTGTTGAGGGGCTGACCCTGAGCTCCTGAACTCACTGAGTGAGGAGCTCTTCCTTCTCATCTTGATTTTTTTTTCTCTAATAAAATGTACAGAATATGCCTGGATGTTTATGCTCAATTGAAAACCAAGAATCTCCGCTTGTTTATTTAAAAACTTCCCATATTTTCCAATGCCAGATGTGGATAAGAATTGTCCCTGTGGTTCATGAAATCATAAACCATAACATTTGCTTGAGAAAGCATCTAGTTCAGTTCTTTGGTTTCACAGATGAGGAAACTGAGGGCCAGAAAAATTAAATGAATTTTCCAACACCACAGGATCAAGAATCCAGGCCTCAGTAATTCCAGGTCAGAGATTTTCCCACGACACGATCCTTCCCACACTCAGTGAGCGTCTGCACCCTCCCCCTTTCCCCGCCTCCCCCAGTCAGAGTGCCAAGGACTGTCTGCATTTTGCTAAATGCAGCTTTCAGTTCCTCGCCAACTTACTTGGATCAAGCTCCACAACCGCCTGTGCGTTCAAGCTGGGACGTCTTCTGTGGCAGCTTTAGAAATAGCCACCTACTCCCTGTTAAAGAAAGGGGACAACACAAAAATGAGATTCCCCCATAGGACTGAGCTGATTTCTACCAGCGTCTGGTAAAGAACTGCTTACCAGACTATCCCCCAACTAAACTGTAATCCTCTCAAAGGCAGCACCTCTGTCTTCATTTACAATTATTTGTCTTTCCATTTTAGTCATCTTCCCATCCCCAAACCAAACAATGCCTCACACATTATTAAAATAATGACCATGCGTCCTTTATGTCACACTCTTTCTCTCTATGACGGCAAGTGAGCTGCTAACAAATTCCCTGTGTGTGGCCGCAGTATCTGCCCTTATTAACCGGGATACTGAAGCCCACTGGTCACCCGCCGCTTAGAGCAGCAGCGCAGTTGCAGCACTCCTGGAGATGACACGGAAATCATTCAATACCTGATTATAGCACCACGCTGCCAGCAACTCTTCTATTGCTTCCTTCCTAAAGGAAGTTCATGTTTGGGCTTCCCTGGTGGCGCAGTGGTTGAGAGTCCGCCTGCCGATGCAGGGGGCACGGGTTCGTGCCCCGGTCCGGGAAGATCCCACATGCCGCGGAGCGGCTGGGCCCGTGAGCCATGGCCGCTGAGCCTGCGCATCCGGAGCCTGTGCTCCGCAACGGGAGAGGCTGCAGCAGTGAGAGGCCCGCGTACCGCCAAAAAAAAAGAAAAAAAAGGAAGTTCATGTTTGATACCATGGTTCTTCTCAGGATGGCCCAGCCAACATTACGTGCCTGATTTCCTGCCCACACTTCCCTGTACCTGACCCTCCCTGCCTCCCCACAAGGGCCATGTCATTTACACCTTGCTTCCTTTTCAATGTATTGTTCTTTTTATTCAGGGTGCCCTTCCTCCTCTGCATCTGGTAAACTAGGCCTACTTCCACATCCCGTTTAAATATCTTCCCCTCCATCCATAGCTCATGCTCCCCTCTCTGAGTGCCCATAAGATTTTGTAACATTTTGAGTTGTTTACAAGTTTTGTCCCCAAAGAAATACCTCTGAAGGTATTCTTGGGAGGGTCAGAGGCTTAATGAACTAGCTACCACACCAAGTCTGTGGGTTTTCAGAAATGCAAGTCACTCACTTTTGGTAAAGTTGATGACTCTGTTCTCCTTGGATACATCTTCCATTTAGATAGAGGGGACATCTGTGTTCATTCACTGAACCAATATGCATCAGGTGCCTCCTACGTGCTACACATCATTCCAGGTGCTGGGATGGAGCAGGAAGCCAGGGGCCCACAGCCTGACACAGAGCCTTTTACAGGAGAGCCTCCCTGGCGAAACATTGGCAGGGATTAGTTAGGTGTTAGATCCATTACTTTATCAGAGAGTCTGTGGAAAGGTGACCGGGAAATAAGCCTTGGGTTGAAAAAGAAAACTACTGAAACTAATTTTAGCCAGAAAAATCCCACACCCTCATTCTCTAACTCTGCCTGCACTCGGTGACATGACATGTATCACCGTTAAACAGTTAAAGGAGGAATTGTTGAAGAATTGTTCCCTGGTTCATGAGGCCTTTTTTCCCTACTCTTTTCTTTGTAAGCATTTGCCTTTGAAGCTTCCTGCTGTGCGACCTTCACGTTATACAGGAAAGTATCAGGCCAATGACTTCTAAACCGGCATGAAAACAACGCCAAGAGTTTATAGTTTCTGAGCATCAATCCTCCTCCTGACCTGAAAATAAGCTTTGTGTGAAAGAGATCACATTCAAAACACAGCAGTGCTTTTCAAAGCACCAGACAGGACTGGAGTGTGATGTGCTCACTAACTTGAAAATTGCGGGAAGGGTTGGCTTTGAAGTACATTGCTGAGCACGGCACATGGATGCCAAATGTCAGCCCTTCACAGCTTACAGGACGGGTGCCCAAGGGAGACCTCCACCCAGCGAGCCCCTCGGCTTCTGCCAGCCTCACACAGGGCTAACTGGAGAAGTCACCTCCTGCTGACCAGGAAGGAGGAGCTTCAACTACCAAATGCAGTGAAGTTTCCACGTGGAAAGGCATCTGAGTGATATGCCAGTCAAACCAGACAGCTTACCAAGCCTTTCCTCTAGTTTCTTTTTATTTTTGTTGTTACTGTTGTTTTGTTTGTTTGTTTTTGAGCCAACCTGAGAATTTTTTTAACTTTTTATTTTATGTTGGAGTAGAGTTGATGAACGATGTCGTGATAGTTTCAGGTGTACAGCAAAGTGATTCAGTTATATATATACATGTATCTATTCTTTTTCAAATTCTTTTCCCATTTAAGTTATTACAGAATATTGAGCAGAGTTCCCATGCTATACAGTAGGTCTTTGTTGGTTATCCACTTTAAATATAGCAGTGTGTACACGTCAGTCCCAAACATGTCAAATCCTCTAGTTTCTATTTTCACACCTGTATTTCTTACAGCATGAGTTTCAGTATTTTCACTTTACTAGTACTATCAATGGTTAGGAAGCTTCATCCAGTTGCATATGTAAAGGTGAGTATAGTTTTTTGGGGGGTTTTTTGCAGTTACAGTAATATGAATAAGAAAAAATAAAAAGGGAGACTATATAAAACAGGAGTTGCCCATTGAATGCAAAGGGTTTGCCTTTTATTTTAGACCATTTCACATAAATTTACTTAAACGTACAATAAACAGAATTAGAAAGCTAATTTTGTATGTTGTCAGTAGAGGGACAGAATATACTGAAAAGAAAATTAATGTAAATGCAACTTGAATTACTTGTGAAAAAGCCAAAACCTACCACAACTTTAGCCCTTATTCTAAAATTATATTAAATGTAAATCATTTAAAGGAATGGAGGGAGGGGCAAGATTGGTGAAGAGGATTAAGGGACATAAACTACTAGGTATCAAAAAAATAAGTTTGAGGGTTAATATACAGCACAGGGAATATAGCCAATATTCATAATAAGTTTATATAGACTACAATCTATAAAAATATCAAATTACTGTGTTGTACACCTGAAACTAATATAATCTTGGGAATCAACTATACTTCAAAAGAAAAAAACACTTGTTTAAAACAAACTCTCACCAGGTATCATGGGCCTTTCCTTGTCACCTTTACTAGGATAGCATTATGACCTCTGACACAGCCTATCAGGATATAATGGAATTAGCTATACTACTAAAATGACAAGGAATTCCTTACAGGGTATCCCAAAGGCCTGAAAACAGTAGTGGAATTTCTCTTAGGCCCTCATGATATCCAGTATTCAATTACACACTTAGAGAATCTGACTTGGTGTCATCTTATCTACTTTTCTGTAAACATTTGAAACACTCTGCTAGATATTTTCACATACATATTTGATAATTAAATAGGGAAACCCAAACAAATCCAACTTTTTAAAGCTGATCTCACATATTTTCTGAACAGCAATTCAGAAATTACTGAGAGTTTGCCTATATTTGGAACATTTGGAACAGGATAAATGGTTACATTTTTAAGTTTACCTAGAATGCCCTTCTTCTATTTTGTAATGTTAGCAATAATGGTAACAGTGCACATTTGCTTACCACCTTACAATTGACAAAGTAGTTCTACATCCATCATTTCTTCCAGGAGGCCATAGGCTCCACCATGGCAGAGTCAAGTTGTCTTGTTCAGGGCTGTACCCCTTGTGCCTCGTGCAGTTAAATGCCAACTACTTCTATTTTTACATAATGAGTAATTTCATTCAAGTAGGCATGCCAGGTATAAATATTCTCATTCTAGAGATGAGGAAATGGAGGCTCAGAAAGGCAAACAATATGTACATAGAGGGCTTCCCTGGTGGCGCAGTGGTTGAGAGTCCGCCTGCCGACGCAGGGGACGCGGGTTCGTGCCCCGGTCCGGGAAGATCCCACATGCCACAGAGCAGCTGGGCCCGTGAGCCATGGCCGCTGAGCCTGAGCGTCCGGAGCCTGTGCTCTGTGACGGGAGGGGCCACAGCAGTGAGAGGCCCGCGTACCGCAAAAAAAAAAAAAAAAAATATATATATATATATATATATATATATATACACACACACATAGAAGTGAAATAAGTAAGTGCTCAAGCTAGTTCCAGAGCTAGGCCTTCTGATCCCAAGCCCATTTCTTTTCACTGACTGAGCCATGTCATCTTGAATAATTTTGTTTTTTAGTCACTGTTAATCTACAAACTGTTAGCTTTTTTTTATCGTGTCACTTGATCCATGTGCTGGCCCCGTGAGAAGAGTATGGGACATAGCTTTTCTATTTTGTTGTTGTGAAAACTGAGACTCAGTAGGGTCACAACGTAGAGAACAGACTTGTGGTTGCCAAGGCGGGTGGGTGGGGAGGGATGGATTGGGAGTTTGGGATTAGCAGATACAAACTATTAAACATAGGATGGATAAACAACAGGGTCCTACTGTATAGCACAGGGACCTATATTCAATATCCTGTGATAAACCGTAATGGAAAAGAATATGACAAAGAATGTATATATGTGTATAAAGGAATCCCTTTGCTGCACAGCAGAAATTAACACAACATTGTGAATCAACTATAGTTCAATAAAATAATTATTATTAATTTTTTTTTTTTTTTTGCGGTACGTGGGCCTCTCACTGTTGTGGCCTCTCCCGTTGCAGAGCACAGGCTCCAGACGCACAGGCTCAGCGGCCATGGCTCACGGGCCCAGCTGCTCTGCGGCATGTGGGATCTTCCCGGACCAGGGCACGAACTCGTGTCCCCTGCATCGGCAGGAGGACTCAACCACTGCGCCACCAGGGAAGCCCTAAAATAATTATTTTATTTTTTTGTTGTTGTTGTTTTGCGGTACGCGGGCCTCTCACTGTTGTGGCCTCTCCCGTTGCGGAGCACAGGCTCCGGACGCGCAGGCCCAGCGGCCATGGCTCACGGGCCCAGCCGCTCCGCGGCATGCGGGATCCTCCCGGACCGGGGCACGAACCCGCGTTCTCTGCACCGGCAGGCGGACTCTCAACCACTGCGCCACCAGGGAAGCCCTAAAATAATTATTTTTAAATATAGCAAAGTAGGGTCACAAATCACCCCCACTAAGAAGCTGCAGGGCTAGAAACAGAGCTGAGATTGTCAGAGTCACGCTCAGTGCCCATCTGGCTGCTTCTCCGGTTCCTCTTCCCAGCCCTCCAAGAGGCAGCTCTCATTTTCACATGTAATGACTGTAAGTCTGCAGTGGGCAGGCCATGGGCAGCCTCTTTGGGGACATATGGGACCGACGGCCCTGCTCCTTGAACACGATAAGACTCTTCATTACCTCATCCAGGGCGAGACACAGTCTTGAGGGCACTAGCCCACTGTGGCCCCCTCTGCCTGGCAAAGCAATAAAGCTATTTCTTTCTACTTCACCCAAAACTCTGTCTCTGAGATTTAATCTGTCACCGGGTATAGAGGCCGCATTTCGGCAAGAGGATCACCTCGGTGCTTTTAAAAAATTCCAATGCCTAATCGCACCCAGATGAATTATGTTGTCCTTTTTTTTTTTTTGGTCAACAGAATGAGATGGGCTCAAATCACTTAATAATGATACGTAATTTGTCTCTATGATTTCCTGTTGTGAATTAAGGCATTTCAATCTTTTCTATCTAGAGTCAATAAACAATTGTCTACAGAGAATTTCTAATTTAATGTGAAATAACCTGAAATGTTCTCACAATTATTTAGGTGAATAAACTGTACCCTAAATTCAATGGACACTAAAAATAAACTTAGTATCTTTTTTTTTGGAGGAGAATTAGTGAAAAAGAATGAGAATGAACTTGGTTCACTTTAATACATAATTATTTTTAATTGGCGACAATGATACAATGTTATGGTAAGAACTGAAATGCTTATTATCAACTACCAACATAAGCTACTGCAGTGACATATATAGTTTGTAAAATATATAATGGGAAATACATGCAGTGGCTATGTTCTAAAAACACGTTTTTGTTAGGTTATGGTGCTACTTCCTAAAAGTGAGGAACACTGGAGTTTGAAACTGACCACTTTGTCATTAAATTACTTTGACAATTTCAATGGTCTGAATTTGTAAATGACATGAAACAGCTACTACAAGAACAAAATTGTCTGATTCTTGTTACTCTGTGGTTGCTCTGTATTTCAGGGGCAAAAGCAGTTTCTAGAAGTCACTGAGAATCATGTATGAACACATTAAGGTTTTTTTTCCACCATGAAGCACAGATCAAAAGGACTCCCTAAAGCCATGTCTGTCCTTTATTTCTGCTAGTATAATTGCTAATCTATTTGGTGGAATACTGGCATTTTACTTTTTTCTAGTCTCATGATTATATTACTTTTTTTATCCTTGCTGTCTAAAATGCCAGCAGTAGGCCAGAATAGCTCAGGGACTTTGGTCATAATAAAAACTTAAAATTAAGAGTGACATACAGATCTCATGGTATGGTGGAAAAAAGAAACAAATGGATTAGAAGCTAGCTCATTTATGTATGAGTTAGAGCAAGCTGCAAACAATGAGATAAAAGAAAAAGTAATTTGGGGGGGAAATCCTTAAATAAAAGAAAATTAACTTTCTCACTCTGACACCAATTCAATGTACAGTAGTCCCCCCTTATCCATGAGGGATACCTTCCAAGTGGATGCCTGAAATCATGGGTAGTACCAAACGCTATATCTACTATGTTTTTTTCCTATATATACATACTTATGATAAAGCTTAATTTATAAATTAGGCACAGTAAGAGATTAATAACAATAGTTAATAATAAAATAGAACAATAATAATAATATACTATAATAGAAGTTATGTGAATGCCATCTCCGTCTCTTTCTTTCTTCCTTTCTCTGTGGGTGTGTGTGTGTCTCCCTGTCTCTCACTCAAAATATCTTATTGCACTGTACTCACCCTTCTGCTTCTTGTGATGATGTGAGATGATAAAATGCTTACATGATGAGATAAAGTGAGGTGAAGCATTGTGACTTAGCATTAGACTACTGTTGACCGCCTGACCCAAAGTCAGAAGGAGCGTCATCTACTCCGGGTGATCCTGGATCATCGAGCCAGGATGATGTCCATGGTTGGATGTCAGGAGCAGATGATGTCGACAGTTGGGGATGCCAGGTGAGACAGTGGGATGGTGTGAGATTTCATCATGCTACTCAGAACAGCACACAATTTAAAACTTCTGAATTTTTTTACTTCTGGAATTTTCCATTTAATATTTTTGGACCACAGTTGACTGCAGGTAACTAAAACCATGGAAAGCAAAACCACAGATAAGGGGGGACTACTATCGTCTATTTTATCAGAATTCCACTGGTGTATCAATATTCTTCACTTTCATGTGTTCTCACTAACCTTTAGGCACTCCCTACGCAGAATAAAAGTACAATAGGGGAGAAGCTTCACCAACAGCTACATTCATAGCATTGCATGTGGGAATGGTCATGGACCTTCTCAAACTCCACACAAGTGATACCCAGTGATAAGCTCTCCCGTTGCTCAAAGCATCTGCCCGTAAATCCCTTGGAGTGATTGTTACACATGCAGATTCCTGAGCGCCTCTCCACAGTGAGGTAATCACAATCTCTGCAGGTGGGACCCAGAATTGTCCACTCTCCGACAATTCTTACAAAGAAAATTTGAGAACCAATGGACCAAAAATGGACTCAAAGTTATTCATATTATCTCCAGTCCTTTAAAGAAAAATGAGGTGCTTGCATCTGACCCTGACCCCCAGGAACTAAATTTTGATGCAAATCTTAAGTTTGGCAAGGAAATATTCATTTTCCATTTCAGTTAGAAAGCATTGTGTTATGAGGTGGGGGCAAGGTGGCAAACCATCAGTATAATTGGAGGCTTAAAAGCAGAGTCCTTGCACTCCTTGAGAGAGTTGAACTCATTACCTCCAATCACTCAGAGAGGAAGTACATTCACCAAAGAGCATGCTAAATGCCTGCAGGTCCACAGGAGGCCCTCAACTGAGACATGCCTTGTGTAGAAATTGGATAATTAGAGACTGCATGTTCAATTAAATCTGAGGATCAATGAAGTACTAAGAATTATACAGGGTGCTAAAAGGCTGAGCCTAGAAACCTTTGTTATTACTAACTATGAGAAAAAGAGCTCTTCTGAAGTCTGAAGTCCGGAGTGTAGCTTTAATGCCACTTCAATGGAGGTAGTGTCTTGCATTTTGTGACTGTTGTTTAATCTAGCAATTTTTTAATTGTAAGTACCCTAGTTACAAATAATGCAGGCTCTTAACAGGAATTTAATGGTTGGTGGGTGGAGGATTCCTGCTCACCAAATGACCTAAAATATATTTCCTAAATTCTTCTTTTAGCAACGATCCCAACTAGCCTTCATTCTGCAATGGACAAATTTAAAGGTACTAACTCTGTAATGCTGTGACACTGCCTCCAATTTAAGTTTTGTTTCTGATGCTGGAGACAACTCTACTTTGTCTTCTCATTTAAATCACTGTATAGAAAAGCAGTGTATAATATTGAGTGAATCAAAACTATCAGGCAATTAAAATCTGCTCAACTGGGCTTCCCTGGTGGTGCAGTGGTTGAGAGTCCGCCTGCCGATGCAGGGGACACGGGTTCGTGCCCTGGTCCAGGAGGATCCCGCATGCCGCCGAGCGGCTGGGCCCGTGAGCCATGGCCGCTGAGCCTGCGCGTCAGGAGCCTGTGCTCCGCAACGGGAGAGGCCACAGCGGTGAGAGGCCCACGTACTACAAAAAAAAAAAAAAAAAAAAATCTGCTCAACTAATTAAAATAATATAAATATCAAACTTTCAGGTCCTAATTATTTTTTCTTGAACTTGCAGCAAAGAATAAGACTAACAGGTAGCCCATATACGACATATTCTCATTTTGCATCTGAAATGAAGAAATCAACCTATTTCGACAACTTGTACAAACATTCTTTAACGTCTTCCAAGGAGAATACGTAAAGAGACATTCTAGATGTGACATGATTTTTATAATACTCCAAGTTGTTTTAGGATGAATTATAGGAAATACAAAAGCAAGAAAAGTAATTTATTCAATGAATTTTTGGTTTTTTCCTGATTGCTAGGTTTCTAGATGCTGTTTTCTACATGCTTGGCATATTTCAGTGATTAACAAAAAAGGACAAAAATTGTGCCTCCATTCTACTTGGGAGAAACAAATGATAAACATAATAAAAAAGTATATTGCATAGTTTAGAAGATGGTGATTAGTGCTGTGAAAAAAGATAGAGCAGAGTAAGAGGGCTTGGGAGTGAGAGAGTGGGGAAGCAGATTGCAATTTAAATAGGATTATCAGCATAGTCCTAAATAAGAAGGTGAAGATTTGAGCACAGACTTGAAGGAGGTGGGGTCATTACAAAGCAGATATTTATGGGTAAGTGTGTTCCACACTGAAGGAAAGGCTAGTGCAAAAGCCCAAAGGTGGGAGCAAGCCTGGTTGGTGTAAGGAATTACAAAGAGGCCAATGTAAAAGTGAAGGAAGGTGAGAAGGCATGGTAAGATATTAGATCAAAGAGTAAGGGGGAGGAAGTGGCAGACTATGTGGGGCCTTACAGTCCCGTTGCCATGATTTGGTTTATTCTTTGAGAGAAGTGGTGAGCCAGTGAACAGTTTTGAACAGATGTAACAGAAATGCACATAGAGACAGCCCCATGACCCTAAAGCAGTGCAGCCTAAGGTCAGATAGACCTGGGTTTGGATTTTTCTTCTACCTCTTACCAGCTCTATAACTCCTATTCAATTTTCTCATCTATAGAAAGGGGCGATCCTTGCTTCAGAATGTGGCTCTAAGTATTTACGGAGGTAATGTTCAAGCTGTCTGTCCCAAGCACTGTGTTTTTCAAGATGGTGGCCAAAAGGTATTTCCATCTTTTCTGCTTTTAAAAATCACAGCCAAGTAACATAACAAATCAGAGAAATCTGTACCACAAGATAAAGACCAAAAGTAAATGGAGAAATGGTAAATGGCTAAGAGAGAGGAAGCAGAGCAGACATAAGAATCTACAAAGGGAGATTGTTCCCACATTCAGGATAGCCCAGACCACCCTACTATACCCCTTGCCCATGTCGACTCCTAGATATTAAGAAATTGATGCTAAGGAAAAAAAAAAAAAAAACACCCTGATCATTCTCACTATAACTATCGCTATAGTTATTAACAGATTTGCTCTGTATTTATTTTTTGAAATGAAAACTATGGGCCCAAACATCTCTGTTCTCTCTTTTACTCACTCTGATGTAGCAATCCAGCCAAATATACCACCCTCATCTTAATCTTCCTAAAACCCAGCTTTGAACAACACATCCCTCAGTCAAACATCTTAAAGGCCTCTTTTGCCCACAGAAAGAAACTTACATTCCTTAAGCAGGTCCCTTGGTATCTCTCCAATATGATTTTATAAGGATTCTATGCCCACTAAACTATGTATTCTTTGAATATGCCTGTTCCTATGCCTTATTTAGTCTCTCTATTCAGAATTCCCTCAATGACCATTTTCCACTTACCAAAGTCTTACCGTTCCTTCAAGACCCAAGTTCAATTTTACATCCTCTACCACCACTTTTTCACCAAACCAGCTCTCAACAGCTCTCCATCTTCAGAATTATATAGCACTCTTGTCTGTGTCATTCATTTATACTTAGTTCCTGTGACTTTCTATTTTTATATATCCTTGTACACAATTTTCCTGACTCCCCAGTTTCACTATAAATTCCAAAAAGGTTTCAAAATCTGGGACTCTCCAGAATGACTCCTGAAGCTACCAGTTTTCCCAAGAGCCCAAGAAATCAGAGTTCAAAAGCACAGAAGGTTCAGAAGACTCAGAAAAAAAGCAACAAAAAAAATTAAAGATTCAGGAAATAGTGCCATTAAGAAGTCTAGAACACTTGTCATTATTTAGCTTAGAGAAGAGAAAGCTGGAAGAGACCTAAAAGTCTCTTTCAAGCATGAGGGGTTATTAGGTTTATGGCTGTTCTCAAAGTTAACTAAGATGGAACAAAGAAAAAGGGACTCACTGGAAGCAATGCAATTTGAGGGCTTAGCAGAGCCACTGAGAACAACTTTATGATCATGAAGATTCTGAGAAGCTAGAATGTACGTTATCAAGGTTAAAAAGTTTTCTTGAATTTCTTAAGTTTTTTAAAATAACCATAGGCTACAGGCCATTTGCTGGGGCTAATGGCGGACTGCAGGAGGGCTCACACTAAGGAGTATTTCGCAGAACATCTCTTTCCAGTGTCCTTGTCCTTGTGGTAAGCCACAGCTGCCCCCTGCTTCTGCAGGAGACCCTCCAACACTAGCAGGACAAGACAAGACAGTGAAAAATTTTGGAAAATCTACTCAAATTTCAGTGCATCACACTCCACTGTGTCCTCACCAAAGACTCCAGCCGTGTGGTTGACAGGGTCTTTGTGCTCCGGCCTGCTGTCAGGCCTGAGCCTCTGAGGTGGGAGAGCTGAGTTCAGGACATTTGACCACCAGAGACCTCCTGGTCCCATGTAATATCAATTGGTGAGAGCTCTCCCAGAGATTTCCATCTCAACACTAAAACGCAGCTCCACCCAACAAACAGCATGCTCCAGTGCTGGATGCCCCATGCCAAACAACTAGCAAGACAGGAACACAACACCACCCATTGGCAGAGAGGCTGTCTAAAATCATACTAAGTTCACAGCCTCCCCAAACCCACCACCAGATGTGGCCCTGCCCACCAGAAAGACAAGATCCAGCCCCACCCACCAGAATACAGGCACCAGTCCCCTCCACCAGGAAGCCTACACAACCCACTGAACCAACGTCACCCACTGGGGGCAGACACCAAAAACACAAGAACTACGAACCTACAGCCTGCAAAAAGGAGACCCCAAACACAGTAAGGTAAACAAAATGAGAAGACAGAGAAATACACAGCAGAGGAAGGAGCAAGGTAAAGACCCACCAGATCAAATAAATGAAGAGGAAATAGGCAGTCTACCTGAAAAAGATTTCAGAGTAACAATAGTTAAGATGATCCAAAGTCTTGGAAATATTATGGAGACAATATAAGAAATGTTTAACAAGGATCTAGAAGAACTAAAGAGCAAACAAACAATGACGAAAAACACAATAAATGATTTAAAAATTCTCTAGAACGAATCAATAGCAGAATAACTGAGGCAGAAGAACAGATAAGTGACCTGGAAGATAAAATAGTGGAAATAACTACAGCAGAGCAGAATAAAGAAAAAAGAATGAAAAGAATTGAGGACAGTCTCAGAGACCTCTGGGACAATATTAAACACACCAACATTAGAATTACAGGAGTCCCAGAAGAAGAGAAAAGGAAAGGGTTTGAGAAAATATTTGAAGAGATTATAGTTGAAAACTTCCCTAACATGGGAAAGGCAATAGTCAATAAAGTCCAGGAAGCACAGAGAGTCCCATACAGGATAAATCCAAGGAGAAACATGCCAAGAAACATATTAATCAAACTAACAAAAATTAAATACAAAGAAAAAATATTAAAAGCAGCAAGGGAAAAGCAACAAATAACATACAAGGGAATCCCCATAAGGTTAACAACTGATCTTTCAGCAGAAACTCTGCAAGCCAGAAGGGAGTGGCAGCACATATTTAAAGTGATGAAAGGGAAAAAAACTACAACCAAGATTACCCTACCCAGCAAGGATCTCATTCAGATTCAATGGAGAAATTAAAACCTTTACAGACAAGCAAAAGTTAAGAGAATTCAGCACCACCAAACTAGCTTTACAACAAATGTTAAAGGATCTTCTCTAGGAAGGAAACACAAGAGAAGAAGCCCTACAATAACAAACCCAAAACAATTAAGAAAATGGTAATAGGAAGATACATATCAATAATTACCTTAAATGTAAATGGATTAAATGGTCCAATCGAAAGACATAGACTGGCTGAATGGATACAAAAACAAGATCCATATATATGCTGTCTACAAGAGACCCACTTCAGACCTAGGGACACATACAGGCTGAAAGTGAGGGGATAGAAAAAGTTATTCCATGCAAATGGAAATCAAAAGAAAGCTGGAATAGCAATTCTCGTATCAGACAAAATAGACTTTAAAATAAAGAATGTTACAAGAGACAAGGAAGGACACTACATAATTATCAAGGGATCAATCCAAGAAGAAGGTATAACAATTGTAAATATTTATGCACCCAACATAGGAGCATCTCAATACATAAGGCAAATGCTAACAGCCATAAAAGGGGAAATCGACAGTAACACAATCACTGCAGGGGACTTTAACACCCGACTTTCACTAATGAACAGATCATCCAAAATGAAAAGGAATATGGAAATACAAGCTTTACATGACACATTAAGCAAGATGGACTTATTGGTATTTATAACATTCCATCCAAAAACAAGAGAATACACTTCCTTCTCAAGTGCTCATGGAACATTCTCCAGGATAGATCATATCTTGGGTCACAAATCAAGCCTTGGTAAATTTAAGAAAATTGAAGTCATATCAAATATCTTTTCCAACCACAACACTATGAGACTAGATATCAGTTACAGGAATAAAAATGTAAAAAATACAAACACATGGAGGCTAAACAATACACTACTAAATAACCAAGAGATCACTGAAGAAATCAAAAGGAAATCAGAAAATACCTACCAAAAAATGACAAAACACGATGACCCAAAATCTATGGGATGCAGCAAAAGCAGTTCTAAGAGGGATGTGTATAGCAGTACATTCCTACCTCAAGAAAGAAGAAAAATGTCAAATAAACAACCTAACCTTACACCTAAAGGAATCAGAGAAAGAAGAACAAAAAAGGAAAGAAAAAGAACAAAAAAAACAAAAAGAAGGAAAGAAATCATTAAGATCAGATCAGAAATAAATGAAGGAAAAAATAGCAAAGATTAATAAAACTAAAAGCTGTTCTTTGCGAAGATAAACAAAACCGATAAACCATTAGCTGGACTCATCAAGAAAAAACGGAGGGCTTCCCTGGTGGTGCAGTGATTAGGAATCCGCCTGCCAGTGCAGGGGACACGGATTCGAGTCCTGGTTCAGGAAGATCCCACATACCACGGAGCAACTAAGCCTGTGTACCACAACTACTGAGCCTGTGCTCTAGAGCCCGTGAGCCACAACTTCTGAGTGCACGTGCCACAACTACTGAAGCCTGTGCACCTAGAGCCTGTGCTCTGCAACAAGAAAAGCCACCGCAGTGAGAAGCCTGCACACCTCAGCAAAGAGCAGCCCCTGCTTGCTGCAACCAGAGAAAGCCCACGTGCAGTAATGAAGACCCAATGCAGCCAAAAATAAAATAAATAAATAATTTTTTTAAAAAACAGAGAGAAAAAACAGGAGAAGACTCACATCAACAGAATTAGAAATGAAAAAGAAGTAGCATCTGAGCCTGCAGAAATACAAAGAATCATGAGAGATTACTACGAGCAACTATATGCCAATAAAATGGACAACCTGGAAGAAATGGACAAATTCTTAGAAATGTACAACCTTCTGAGACTGAACCAAGAAGAAATAGAAAATATAAACAAAGAAATCACAAGCACTGAATTTGAATGTGATTAAAAACTTCCAACAAACAAAAGCCCAGGACCAGATGGCTTCACAGGCGCATTCTATCAAACATTTAGAGAAGAGCTAACATGTATCCTTCTCAAAGTCTTCCAAAATATAGCAGAGAGAGGAACACTCCCAAACTCATTCTACAAGGCCACCATTACCCTGATACCAAAAGCAGACAAAGATGTCACAAAAAAAGAAAACTACAGGCCAATATCACTGATGAACAAAGATGCAAAAATGCTCAACAAAACACTAGCAAAGAGAATCCAACAGCACATTAAAAAGATCATACACAATGATCAAGTGGGGTTTATCCCAGGAATGCAAGGAATCTTCCATATATGCTAATCAACCAATGTGATACACCATATTAAAAAACTGAAGGGTAAAAACAATATGATCATCTCAACAGATGCAGAAAAAGCTTTCAACATAATTCAACACCTATTTATGATAAAAACTCTCCAGAAAGTAGGCATAGAGGGAACCTACCTCAACATAATAAAGGCCATATACGACAAACCCACAGCCAATATCGTTCTCAATGGTGAAACACTGAAACAATTTCCACTAAAATCAGGAACAAGACAAGGTTGCCCACTCTCACCCCTATTATTCAACATAGCTTTGGAAGTTTTAGCCACAGCAATCAAAGAAGAAAAAGAAATAAAAGGAATCCAAATTGGAAAAGAAGAAGTAAAACTGTCACTGTTTGCAGATGACATAATACTATACATAGATAATGCTAAAGATGCTACCAGAAAACTACTAGAGCTAATCAATGAATTTGGTAAAGTAGCAGGGTACAAAATTAATGCACAGAAATCTCTTGCATTCCTATACACTAATGATGAAAAATCTGAAAGAGAAATTAAGGAAACGCTCCCATTTACCACTGCAACAAAAAGAATAAAATACCTAGGAATAAACCTACCTAAGGAGACAAAAGACCTGTACGCAGAAAACTATAAGACACTGATGAAAGAAATTAAAGATGATACAAACAGATGGAGAGATATACCATGTTCTTGGATTGGAAGAATCAACATTGTGAAAATGACTATACTACCCAAAGCAATCTACAGATTCAATGCAATCCCTATCAAACTACCAATGGCATTTTTCACAGAACTGGAACAAAAAAATTCACAATTTGTATGGAAACACAAAAGACCCTGATTAGCCAAAGCAATCTTGATAAAGAAAAACAGAGCTGGGGGAATCAGGCTCCCTGACTTCAGACTATGCTACCAAGCTACAGTAATCAAGACAGTATGGTATTGGCACAAAAACAGAAATATAGATCAGTGGAACAGGATAGAAGCCCAGAGATAAATCCATGCACATATGGTCATCTTATCTTTGATAAAGGAGGCAAGAATATACAATGGAGAAAAGACAGCCTCTTCAATAAGTGGTGCTGGGAAAACTGGACAGCTACATGTAAAAGAATGAAATTAGAACACTCCCTAACACCATACACAAAAATAAACTCAAAATGGATTAAAGACCTAAATGTAAGACCAGACACTATAAAACTCTTAGAGGAAAACATAGGCAGAACACTCTATGACATAAATCACAGCACGATCCTTTTTGACCCACCTCCTAGAGTAATGGAAATAAAAACAAAAATAAACAAGTGGGACCTAATGAAACTTAAAACTTTTGTACACAAAGGGAACCATAAACAAGACAAAAAGACAACCCTCAGAATGGGAGAAATATTTGCAAATTAAGCAACCGACAAAGTATTAATCTCCAAAATTTACAAGCAGCTCATGCAGCTCAATATCAAAAACCAAACAACCCAACCCAAAAATGGGCAGAACACCTAAATAGACATTTCTCCAAAGAAGATATACAGATTGCCAGCAAATACATGAAAGAATGCTCAACATCATTAATCATTAGAGAAATGCAGATCAAAACTACAATGAGATATCATCTCACACTGGTCAGAATGACATCATCAAACAATCTACAGACAATAAATGCTAAAGAGGGTGTGGAGAATAGGGAGCCCTCTTGTACTGTTGGTGTGAATGTAAATTGATACAGCCACTATGGAGAACAGTATGCAGGTTCCTTAAAAGACTAAAAATAGAACCACCATATAACCCAGCAATCCCATTACTGGGCATATACCCTGAGAAAACCATAATTCAAAAAGAGGCATGTACCACAATGTTTGTTGTAGCACTATTTACAATAGCCAAGACAAGGAATCAATCTAAGTGTCCATCGACAGATGAATGGATAAAGAAGATGTGGCACATATATACAATGGAATATTACTCAGCCATAAAAAGAAACGAAATTGAGTTATATGTAGTAGGTGGATGGACCTAGAGTCTGTCACACAGTGTGAAGTAAGTCAGAAAGAGAAAAACAAATACCATATACTAACATATATATATATGGAATCTAAAAAAAAAAAAAAAAAGGTTCTGATGAACCTAGGGGCAGGACAGGAAGAAAGACGCAGACATTGAAAATGGACTTGAGGACATGAGGAGGGGGAAGGGTAAGCTCGGACGAACTGAGAGAAGAGCATGGACATATGTACACTAGCAAATGTAAAATAGCTAGTGGGAAGCAGCCGCATAGCATAGGGAGATCAGCTCGGTACTTTGTGACCACCTAGAGGGGTGGGATAGGGAGGGTGGGAGGGAGACGCAAGAGGGAGGAGATATGGGGATATATGTGTACGTATAGCTGATTCACTTTGTTATACAGCAACAACTAACACAACATTGTAAAGCAAGTATACTCCAATAAGATGTTAAAAAAAATAAAAATAACAATCGACTTTAGATCTGATATGTAAGGAGAATGGAAGTTGTCACTCTGTCCTTGCAGGAAAAAGCTGAACAAACTAAAAATCAACTACTTTTCTTTGACCCATCAGAGAACTATGATTACCGGGTAAAGGGCCACCTATAATCTGGAAAGACAGGTAAGTTCAGAGAGTCACAGCCTAGATCTGTTTACCTGAAGCAGAAGTTGCTGGATCCATAAACTGGTATTAAAACATAGATGGTAGTTTTGACCAGTTGAGGGAAGCTGAGTGTGGACTAGCACGCGAATGAGAAACTCCTGGGGGCAGCAGTCTTGGGGGCCCCCCCACGTTTGTGGGTTTTACCTCCAAAATTCCACTCGTTTCCCACAGTGAAGAGCTCATAAAGATCACTTGTGCCTTTGGCAGGGGGCAAGGAAGAGTAATCACCGTGAAATACAAAGCATTCTCCATCAAAAAGACCTACTCTCTAGGGAAGACTTTGTCAGAGCTTTAGTCCACCGAGGAAAAGGGCTTTTCTCCCACTGCAGGCCCCTCTGCCCTTCTCTTCTCGACTAAGGAATGGGGGAAGCTAAGAAACACATTGAAGGTCACAGGCCCACCGAAAGACTGAGATTTACACTATGTTATGCAACAGGAACTAACATAGTGTTGTAGGTCAATCACACTTCAAAAACAGGGATCAGATTTGTGGTTACCAGAGGAGGGGGGATCGGGGGGAGGGGGAATTGCATGAAGGCAGTCAAAAAGTACGAACTTTCAGTTATAAGATAAAATAAACACTAGGAATGTAATGTACAACACAATATAACACTGCTGTATGTTATATATGAAGGTTGTTAAGAGAATAAAACCTAAGAGTTCTCAGCACAAGAAAAGAATTTTAATTTGAATTTTTTCTGTCTTTAATTTTGTATCTATGAGATGATGGATGTTTACTAAACTTATTGCGATAATCACTTCATGATGTATGTAAATCAAATCATTATGCCATATACCTTAAACTTTTACAGTGCTGTATGTCAACTACAACAAAGAAAAGAATAAAGAAAAAAAAGACAGATTCAATCATAAGATTAGGGAATGCTTTCCCTTCCCCACACCTTACACCAGCAGGGTTCCCATGTAATAACAGTGGATTACAGTTGAAGGAGATCCAAGACACAGACTTTCTCTGAGAAAGATGACTTAGGGAAGCCCTAAGTCAAGAGAGGAGATAAAAACAAGGTCACTAGAAGAATTTGAAGCCTCTGCTACCTATAGCCACAACAAACATTAATTATAGCCCAACTCCTCACTAGATTAAGAGAAAAGCTCACACTACAAGCCTATTTACCTTAGTTCCTTTTATAAAATCACATGTTATAAATCACAAACACCATAAATGAAGAATGTCTTTGATGGGCTCATCAGTAAAGCAGACACAGTCGAGGAAAGAATAAGTACACTCCTCTGAGGAGATCTTGAAAATAGGTCACCAGAAGCACTATTCCCAATAGCCCAGAGGTGCAAACAACTCAAATGTCTATCAACAGATAAAGGGGTAAACAAAATGTGGTACATACCTGCGGTGGAATATTACCCAGCCATAAAAAAGAGTGAAGTACTGATACATGCTATAACTTGAATGAAAATCAAAAAGATGCTAAGGGAAAGAAGCCAGACATAAAGGTCACAAATTATATAATTCCACTTTTATGAAATATCCAGAAAAGATAAATCCAAAGAGATAGAAAGTAAATTGGTGGTTGCCCAGGGCTGACAGGAGGGGGAAGTGGGGAGTGACTGCTTAGTAGGTAAGGAGTTTCCTTTTGACGTGATGAAAATGTTTGGGGACTCGATATAGATGGTAGTTGCACAATGCTGTAAATGTACTAAATGCCACTGAGTTGTACACTTTAAAATGGTTAATTTTATGTTTGTGAATTTCACCTCAATTTAAAAAATAAAGCAAAGAAAAAGATAGGTCACTGGAAATTTCCCAAACTGAAAAGCAAACAGAAAAACAGAATTAAAAACAGAAACAAACAAAAAAACAGAACAAAACCTCTAAGAACCATGAGATAATTTCAAAAGATATAACATACTTGTCATTGGAGTACCAGAAAGAGAAAAGAAAACATAACAGAAGAACATGTGAAATAATAATGGCTGAGAATTTTCCAAAATTATTGACCGACACCGAACAACAGATAGAGAAAACTCAGATAACAACAAGCAGGTGAAATGCCAAAAAATCCAACCCTAGGTATTCCAACTGTAGACAACCAAAGGCAAAGAGAAAATCTTGAAAGAAGCCAGAAGTTAGAAAAAAAAAAAACCCTTACTTATAGAGGAACAAGGATAAGAATTATACCCAAAACCATGCAAGCAATGTAAGAGTGGAGTGAAACATTTAAAGTGTTAAAAGAAAAAACGCCACCCACCTAGAAGTCTATATCCAGCAAAATTATCCATCAAGAATGAAGGAGAAATAAAGACTTCCCCAGACAAGCAAAATATGAAGGATTTCAGCAGCAGCAGACCTGCCCTGCAAGAAATGTTCAAAGAATTTCTTCAGGGAGAAAAAAATGACATCGGTCAGAAACTTGGATCTATGTAAAGAAAAGAAGGGTATTGGGGAAAGATAAATGAAAGTAAAATAAAGTCTTTAATTTTCTTATTTTTAATGAGTCTAAAATATAACTATTTAAAGTAATAATAGTAACAATGTACTGGGTGATTATAATATAAGAATAAGTGACAGGAATGGCAGCAATGTCATAAAGGATGTGAGGGAAGAATTGAGAATACTCCATTGTGAGGTAACTGTACTATATGTGAAGTGGTATAGTGTTTTCTGGAGATGGTCTTAGATTAGCTAAAAATAATAACTAAAAAGAGTTAAAGATAATTATATGCCTAAGGTTATTAAAATATAATTCAATGAAAAATCATAAAGAAGGAAAGTGAATTGTGTAATCCATAAATGAAAAGGCTTATGTACCCACCATCTATGTGTGGCGGGTAAGGAGCAGGGAAGAGTACCATAGTGAAGTATACTCAAGTAGTCGGAGATGTCTTGTCAAAGGGGATCAGGTATATCCTTTATTGCTCTTGAGAGTAGAAATGGTACCAAGAATTAAGAGCTATAGAAAAATAAATTTAGATTAATTAAAAGACAAATTTTCCAGGCATCAGAGTTGTTCAGATATAGATTGGACTGCTTAGGAGGCAGTGATCTCCTCAACAGTAGAACTTTTCAAGCACAGGCTGGAAGATGACTGGAAACGCTACTGTCGAGTACATCCTGCACTGGAGCAGCGAAGGAGAAGGGTGGAAAAAAATGCTGTTTAAAATCACTTGGAAACTTACAACTCTATGGTTCTTCCTTTTGAGTACACTTCAGTGTTAGAATTCCCCCTCTTAAGAAAAATCCTATCTTGGATAAATCCTATGAAACTTGGAGTTTCTCATCATTAGTATAGTAATAATGGCAGTAAAGCAAATGAATTTTAAATATATTTTAATATATTTAGGGTTTGGATTCCTTGGCTGCAGGCAACTAAATATAACTGGTGACTGTGGGATATTTTAGGAAGAACATCAGAGGAATCACAGACTTGAATGAAGCCCAAAGAACCAGGTTGACCACAGGAGTCCTCAAGGGAGCTCCCGAAGGCTAGGAAATAAGAATCTTGACTACAGCCTCATAACAAAAAGAATGAAGCCAATTTTCCGCTGCTATGATGAACATATTCCAGCTATTATTTATTCTTAGCCCTCTCAAGATACAAAGTCACAGTTAAAGTGTTTGATTGGCTCTGCTTAGCCCACGGACAGACACTGGCTGGGGGCGAGCGGGAAGGACAGCCTGGGCGCTAGGGCTTTGACTTCTACTGGGCAGCAGGCACTGGCTCACGCTTTCTCTCTCTATCTCAGTCAGAGTCACTCAGGAAAATGAAAGCTACGCTAGTAATTTTCACAGAGAGATTTTAATAGAGGCAATTTGAGGACTGAAAAATCAAATAGGAATGCTATAGAAATACAGAGGTGATAACTGCAGGAAGCATTTACTATGCCAGGGCTGCCAGAACAAAAGGAAGAAGGTAAGTTATCAGAATCCAGAAGTAGGAGAAACCTTGCCTTGCTGAAATCCAACTTCTAAGAAAGAAAACAGAGTCCAGCTGCTGCTGGCCTGTTAAAAACTCAAAGGAACAGTCTGCAAATCTGTACTCAGACCTCTGAAGAGGGCGTGCTCTGCCAGGCTGTGGCTGGTACCCTTAAGCCTGGTTCTTGAAGTGCTGCTAGAAGCTGGACACTGGAACCAACTACTGCTAAAGGGGTGAAACACCATTACCAAGGCATGGAAGACAGGAACAGCTAGTAAACAGGAAGGAACAAGTCCCTTCTCCTTCCTCCCACCTTCCAGTCTCCCTCTAGTAGCGCTCTAGAAACAGGAAGTCAGCTGACAAAGGAGAAACATTAATTTGCATAAGCCCAGCCCCAATATTACAAAGCCAAGCAGAGTGTAGTGGATGAGAGCTGAGAGACAACGGCTTAATCACTGGAACATCATTCTACCAAGACCAACACAATGATGGAAGCAATTGTGCAGAGGTAGTGGGGTTGCTGATAAAAAGGTGAATGGTCGCTAGGCTGCTCAAAGGAACATGGGAACTCCAGAAGACTAGGCTATTTATCTCCTAAGGGTCTAGTAGAGGACAGACACCACAGTTTCTATAAAGTTGGCAAAAATATTTTGATTTTTGGATTTAAGAGCTTTGTTCAAAAGGAACAAAATTGGGTCATTTGTAGAGACATGGATGGACATACAGACTGTCACACAGAGTGGAGTAAATCAGAAAGAAAAAAACAAATATCGTATATTAAGGCATATATGTGGAATCTAAAAAATGGCAAAGATGATCTTATTTGCAAAATAGAAATAGAGACACAGATGTAGAGAACAAACGTATGGATACCAAGCGTCAGGGGGATGACTTGGGAGATGGGGATTGACATATATACACTACTGATACGATGTATAAAATAGGTAACTAATGAGAACCTACTGTAGAGCGCAGGGAATTCTACTCAGTGCTCTGTGGTGACCTAAATGGGAAGGAAATCCAAAAAAGAGGGGATATGTGTATACATATAGCTGATCCACTTTGTTGTACAGTAGAAACTAACATAACATTGTAAAGCAACTATACTCCAATAAAAATTTTTTTTTAAAAAGAGCTTTGCTCAGTTATGGCTTTTGGGGTGAAGTTAAAAAATACATATATAATGCTTTACCCACTCAAGGTATAGCTCAAAGTATGTGAAACAGAGAGAGAGAGAGAGAGAGAGAGGGAGAGAGAGAGAGAGAGAGAGAGAGAGAGAAAGAGAGAGAGAGAGAGAGAGAGAGAGGGCAAGCATACAGCTGCAGAATTAAATGCTAATAGGGATCATTCCTAAGTAACTAGGGATACAGTCATTGAAACTCTGTACTTAACAAAAATCTGCATTTGAAGCAGTTACATGCTGAAGTACCAAGAATTTTCTGCAATGAATGTTAAAGGTTCTGATAAAGGACACAGCAAATGCAGGGCAGGCAGTGAAATGAGAGCTGGGGGGCACATGTAGATGTCAACACACAAAGAGACTACCAAATCTAATAGGACCGAGGTGTCCCCTCTACACCAGGCTGAGCATTCTACGGATCATCATGGGGAAAAATTCCAAGTTAGTATCAAAACCCCATAGTATATCATTGGCAGTTGTTAATAGTTGGGTAAATTAACTGTATAGCAGTGGCTCCCAAACTAGTGCTCAACAGATGTGGTTCTAGGAGGTGCATATAATTCTAAGAGGTACTCCACAAAAGAAAAAATATATATGGGGAAAACTCTAATTTCAAAAGACATAGCACTCCAATGTTCACAGCAGCACTATTTATAATAGCCAAGACATGGAAGCAACCTAAATGTCCATTGACAGATAAATGGATAAAGAAGATGTGGTGTGTGCATATATGTATATATATATGTATGTGTGTGTATGTATTTATATATGTGTATATATATATATATACATACACACACAATGGAATATTACTCAGCCATAAAAAAGAATGAAATAATGCCATTTGCAGCAACATGGATGAGATTATCATACTAAGTGAAGTAGGACAGAGAAAGACAAATGTCATATGATATCACTTAAAAGTGGAATCTAAAATATGATACAAATGAACTTTTTTTTTTTTTTTTTTTTTGCGGTACGCGGGCCTCCCACTATTGCGGCTTCTCCCATTGCAGAGCACAGGCTCTGGATGCGCAGGCTCAGCGGCCATGGCTCACGGGCCCAGCCACTCTGCAGCATGTGGGATCTTCCCAGACCGGGGCACGAACCCGTGTCCCCTGCATCGGCAGGCGGACTTTCAACCACTGCGCCACCAGGGAAGCCCTAAATGAACTTACTTATAAAACAGAAACAGACTCACAGACATAGAAAACAAACTTATGGTTACCAAAGGGGAAAGAGGAATGGGGAGGTATAAATTAAGAGTTTGGGATTAGCAGATACAAACTACTATATATAAAATAGATAACCAACGAGGACAAACTGTATAGCACAGGGAACTATATTCAATATCTTGTAATAAGTCATAATGGAAAAGAATATGAAAAAGAATATACATATATGTGTGTGTGTGTGTGTGTGTGTGTGTGTATATATATATATATCTGAATCACTTTGCTGTACACCAGAAGCTAACACAACATTGTAAATCAACTATAGTTCAATAAAAACATTTTGAAAAAAAAAGTATTCTGTGGTCGGCTTAACATAGTAAAGGCCTGAGAGTCCTGACTGAAGAGGAATGCTTAACTTTAACCCAGTTTTCTTACTTTATTTAAATGCTGGTTTCAATAAGCATCCCCCTAAATGAGTTTTTTCAGAACACAATTTGCAATACGTTGCTGTATATTATCTTTAAATAGCTTATAATTTCCCATTTCATAGAATAAATTTATTTTCTTTTTATCCTTTGTAGTCTTAATAAAATCAAAATGTAAAACCCCTCTAGATGTCATTTCATCAAAATGCCTAGATCCAACGGGTGCAAACTATTACTTGCAGGCAAGACTGTGGGTGGCAAGGACAGGTTAAGTAAGCAACACTCCCCTCAGCGCTCTGCCCAGGGCCCTAGGCGCTTCTGGGTGTGTCCCACCCACTTACCTGGAATAGTTCCCTGTGGTGAGACTCAACAGAATTGCTCTTAGGCAGCTCGACTGCTCTTCTAGGTAGTCTGTACTATTCCTTATTTTCCCAAAATTCTAAAATGGGTCACCATCAGGGAAAAAAAATCTTAGGAAAACTTAAAGATTTATCAAATCAGAATTTCTTATTCCCTACCCTAAATACAATTTGGCTAAAATCAATAACGGACTTCTAAGAAATTGAAATACCTATTGCTGTATTATGAAATTAAATAAACACACCTTTCACCAATGGCGTTTTTAATGTATTACAAGGTAATTTTACTTCACTTGATTATTCCAGGGAAGGGGGGTCTGTCTCCACATCCATTTTGAAAGCAAACTATAGGATGGCCCCAAGTTTCTGAGAGTTCCCAGATAGCGCTTTGCAAATGCATAAAATAGACAAGCTTGCTCTCTCCCTCCCTCCCTCTTTCCTTCCCTTTCTCTGTCTCATTCCCCACCACCACATTGCCCTCTCTTTCTCTCTCTCTCTCCCTCTCTCCCGAAACTTCAGGATTTATCGCTCTCTCAGAATTTTTCTCTTGGCTATTATCACTTTCTGTTAAACAGTTGGAAAGCAAACTTGCAATTTGGGTTAAAGTGGAACACGGCTCCATGGAACTGAACCAAAGTGGACAACATTTAGGAAATATTAAATGGCAGAATAACATTTCAGAAATTTTGAAAGCCCAAATTAGTTAAGAATGATAAATATAACTCTGCTTTTATGGAATGCAGGCAAGTTAAATTTCAAAAAGATATAAATTCTTTCCTTTTTGTAGGATTGTATTAAAATAAATGAATTCCAGTTCCATTTTTAAAATTTCCAGATGCTGCCTCAAGCTTCAGACGTCTTTGAAAAGTTGATCACCCTGTGTTTTCATGTCACGGGAGAAGTCCCAGGATGTGAGATTTTATATCAGAGATAGTAAGGTTTCTGCTATAAAATACATGTAAATGGGAATTATCAAAATTAAAGTAACTAGCATTAATATACCAATTTATAGTTTATAAAGTATTTTCACTAATATTATATCACTTGATTATCCAAATAGTCCAGGAGGGAAATTAAGCAGGTAATATTATTATTATCTTCTCTGTTTTTCACTGGAGGACATACAGGCAGAGAGGTTACATGACTGGTCCAGAAACACACAGGAATGAGAGGCAAGGATGACCTAAATCCAGGACATCTAACTCCAGAGCCTGCGTTCTTTCCCACTCATTCACTCTCCCACCTGATGGCCTGCTATGGTTCAGAGGGTCACAGCCAGCTATTATCATCAGCTCAGCAAGGAAAGTCTTAACTAGACACTTGGAAAAAGGAGCCACATCACTTTTAAGACTTAAGAACCATAAAATAGCATTTTTATACTGGGAAAGTTTTGTAAACATTTTATTATATTAAAAAAAATCTTAAAAGCATTAAAGATACTCGTTGCATAACAAGCTGCTATGTTAAACACATTCATTAAGTTAATTTATCTTTTAAAAAGGGCAAATGATACAAATTGTCTCAGTAAGTTGATTTTTATTATATTTTACTTTATTTATTTATTTATTTTTGGCTGTGTTGGGTCTTTGCTGTTGCCCACGAGCTTTCTCTAGTTGCGGCGAGCAGGGGCTACTCTTCATTGCGGTGCGTGGGCTTCTCATTGCAGTGGCTTCTCTTGTTGTGGAGCACAGGCTCTAGGCACCCAGGCTTCAGTAGTTGTGGCACATGGGCTCAGTAGTTGTAGCTCGCGGGCTCTAGAGTGCAGGCTCAGTAGTTGTGGTGCATGGGCTCAGTTGTTCTGCGGCATGTGGGATCTTCCTGGCCCAGGGCTCGAACCTGTGTCCCCTGCATTGGCAGGTGGATTCTTAACCACTGTGCCACCAGGGAAGTCCCAATAAGTTGATTTTTAAAAACACTAATTCTAAATGATTTATATATGCATAAATTTATCATACAATTTATATAAATAATTTGGGGAGTTCTGTGCTCTCTTCCTGCACTCTGCTACTGCTATCAACAGAGTGCTAGTTTCCATATCTGTTAAATTCTGGCTGTTAGCTAATGTTCAAAATTATGTATCAATCAATTATTTGCCATTTTCAACACTACTGATTTTAGGTTTTTAACAATCCTCAATGGGAGAGAGTCACCAAGCAGGCAACAAAATGGGTCCAACAATCATAATCTATTAATTCTCTAAAGCTTATAGATATTATCTAATTTCTTTTTTATTGAGTTATACTTGACATACAATATTATATTAGTTTCAGGTATATGGCATAGTGATTCAATATTATTATACATTATGAAATAATCACCACAAGTCCAGTTACCATCTGTCACCATTATAAATCTGTTACAATATCATTGACTATATTCCCTATATTACAACCCTGTGACTTTATTTTATAGCTGAAGTTTGTACCTCTTAATCCCCTTCACCTATTTCATTTGTCTCCCCACTCTGCTCCCCTCTGGCAACCGAGAGTTTGTTCTCTGAACCTATGAGTCTGTTTCTCTTTGATATTATCTAATTTCTATCAGTTACAAAACTCCAAGCTTGCATTGTTGGGAGAGAGAGAGAATAGATGGTTCTTTAAGAACATGCAATTCATTTATTCATTTGTTTGGCACATACTTATTATGCTGACTGTTAAAGATACTAGTGAAAAGTGGAAGTTTTAAGTGATAAAAACAATGTAAATACATGTTTACTGAGCATGTGTTATGTGTGCACTAAAAGTATGTACATAACCACATCTATAATGCATTAATACCTTATCTATGATTTTCAATTTCTTTAAGTTAGAAAATTAAGGGCATTTTCAAAGCAATCTGAAGGCAGAATCCCTTTAGAATTTTATTATTTATTTTTAGTCTTTTATAGTTTTCTTATGCCTAATTCAACAGCAATTTCTTTTAGCAAACACCTTTATCAAGCCTTTTTAAAGCATTCAACTTGGTTTTAGCACTCCCATTTAGTTGGCTGTTACAATATTCAATTAAATAACATAATGACAATACCAATATGACTGGCATGTAGAAATTTCAGGTAAACTCAGCTGACTCCAGAAAAACATGCAACTTACCCAAGGGGAGTAGACATACCCAGGAGTACCAGGGAGTAGCATGCTACCTACAGTTAGCTTTCAGTGTATCAGAAGCATCAGTGAGTATTATTTCCTGTAAAGGTAATATCAAGCTTCCATTAATCCAGAGAGTCAGTTAAGTGGAGACTGGTCAACATAGCTTCTATTATAGTTGAACTTGAAAGTAAGTTTGCACTTTTTTTCCCCAGGAATAGTGTGTTTGTTTGTTTTTTAAATTGGGGTATAGTTGTTTTACAATGTTGTTTTACTTTCTACTGTACAGTGAAGTGAATCAGCTATATGTATACATATATCCCCTCAGTTTTGGATTTCCTTCCCATTTAGGTCACCACAGAGTACTGAGTAGAGTTCTCTGTGCTATACAGCAGGTTCTCATTAGTTATCTATTTTATACATATTGGTGTATATACATCAATCCTAATCTTCCAATTCATCCCGCCCCCTCCTTCCCCCACCATGTCTGCATGTCCGTTCTCTACATCTGTGTCTCTATTTCTGCCCTGCAAACAGGTTCATCTGTACCATTTTTCTAGATTCCACATATATGCGTTAATATACAATATTTGTTTTTCTCTTTCTGACTTACTTCACTCTGTATGACAGTCTCTAGGTCCATCCATGTTTACAATTAATCTCTAGCCAAGTATGTGATAGTAAATTCAGTGATATCTTGAAAATAGACTACCCATCTCAAAGGTAGATGCCTACATTCTCTCATCGAAAGACATTTGCAGAAGGAGGTTGAAGGAAAAGAAATAGCACCATTGGAACATGCCATTGACAGTTTTGCAAGGTCTGTTTATTTGGTTCTTGTTTTCTTTTTAACCTTTCTATGAGAATTTAATGCTAGATGTTAATATCAAAAAAAAAATGGTATCTGTATCAGTCAGGATTCTCCAGAGATACAGAAACAATAGGATAGATAGAGAGATGATAGATGGGCAGATACATAGATAGATGATAGATAGATAATAGATAGACAGACATAGATGTTAGAGATAGAAATAGAGATAGAGAAATTTTAAGGAATTGGTCCATGTGATTGTGGAAGCTGGCAAATCCAGAATCTAAATTTTCGGGGCAAGCTGACATGCTGGAAGCTTCAGACAGGCCTTCTGTGTTACAGTCTTGAGGCAGAAGGCAGAATCCTTCTTTGGGAAACCTCCATTTTTGCTTTTCAGGCCTTCAGCCGATTAGATGAGACCCACTCACATTATTGAGGGTAATCTCCTTTACTTAAAGTCAACTGATTTTAAATGTTAATCATATCTAGAAAATACCTTCACAGCAATATCTAGTATTTGACCAAACAACTGGACACCATAACCTAGCCAAGTTGACACAAAGAATTAACCATCACAGTATCCTATATGGCAGAGCACATGGGATGGTTTTAAAACAAAATTGGAATCATTAATTAAGACTTTTCAATCATTTCCATTATCCATATCACCAAAAAAAAGAAAAGAAAAAAGGTTTTCAGTCAAATTAGAGACAAATATTTTCTAAACAATGTCTTTAATCCTATTTTGTGCCCCTGTGCATTTTACCCAATTGGTCTACAGATGGAGGCAATTCGTGGTTTGATAATGCAAATGCTATGCCTTTATTAAAACAAAAAGATGCCCTTGGAAATATGTCTCATCTTTGTTATGTCAGAGGAGGGTAGGATGCTCTCTCCACAATCATCTCAGAAGCTCTAGCAAACTAGAGGAGGCTCACCAAGCATCCAGTTTTCAAGTCTGTTGAACCTCCCCATAGAAATAGGGACAGAAATTTAGAAACTTGGTACCTAAAAGAAAGGAAACAGCTGTCTCTAAGAAGGAAAGAGAGCTGTTATTGGGTGTAGAAAAGTTCCTTCACCCAGACTTGAAAGAAATTAGCTCAAATTCCTCAAGAGAGAAGATTTTAATAAAACTTTAAAAGTTAGCTTATTCTTTGGGAAATCTAAGAAAATAATTGTGACACAAGTGGGGAGAGCCCTCCCTCATTTCTGTGAATGTGACATCCATAGCTCTCTGATGTCTAATAAAGAATTTGGCTGGCCTTTGGCTCCCGAGTTCCTGGGAGGTAACTTCTAAATCCTTGGAATTTCCCAAGTGATAGGAATGTCTTTGTTATCCATGGTGAGCCCTTTGGACCATAACTGAATTTTGGGGGGCTCACCATGCCAGAAAGACCAGTCTTGTAAACACAATGAAACTCCAGTGGAAACTCTGGACATCTGAAGCTCAGGTGAGTTTCCTGATGGATGATACACATTGGTTTTCTAGGAGAGTGGTGCATACTAAAGACACAGAAGCTTTATGCTTGGGACCATTCCAGACCTCACGATATGCATCTCTTCATTTGGCTGGTCTTGATTTGTATCCTTGGTGATAATATTGTATCATAACTATAGCACTTGCCTGAATTCTATGAGTCATTCTAGCAAATCATCAAACCTAAGATGGATAGTGGACACCCCCATATTCATAGTCAGTTGGTGAGAAGTACAGGTGGTCTGGAAAGCCCTCAAGCTTATGGCTGGTGTCTGAAGTAAGGGCAATCTTGATGGAGAACACCCTTTCCCTGTGAAGTCTGCACTAACTCCAGGCAGTTAATGTCAGAATTACATTACACTCTCAAACAGAGAAGACCCAAGGCACTGCCAGGGAAGTGAGGGAGCTGAAGGCACAGGCAAATTTTAGAAATTCAGGGATTTCATCTCACACCATATCAAATGTATGAAAATGTTCTCACAACCCCATATTAAATATAATTTTGCTTTGAAAAATCAAAAGGCTTTTCATAATTTTGTTTTTGAAACATTATCTATAAATAAAACATGTAATTTATTATTTGTTATACTTTCTCAGAAATCATGAATACTTGGAAAATCTTGAGAAGTGAGAAAAATCTAACACAAATTATTTTCACATGTAGTAAATTTGTTATGGATTCTAAATTTAGCCATTAATGAAGGGTATGACATTACATTTTATAGAACTTTCATTAAATTTGTTATTAGTTTCAGTTTTGCAGTTTTCTTATTTTAAAAAAATTAATGTATTTTTTCAGTTCTCAACTGTTTCATAGGCTCTTGTTTTTAATATCTTTATTGGCGTATAAATGCCTTACAATGTTGTCTTAGTTTCTGTTGTACAACAAAGTGAATCAGCTATATGTATACATATGTCCCCATATCCCCTCGCTCTTGAGCCTCCCTCCCATCCTCCCTATCCCACCCCTCTAGGCTGAGTTGATCATAGGCTCTTAAGTCCATGGTAAGTCCCACACTGTCTCCCATGTGTCTAATGGAGAGAATGGTTCTGCTGGGCATCCCAGTGACTCTGTGTGGCGGGAACATGCAGTCAATGTGAAGTCTGTGTCTTCACCAGCTTGAGCCACCATAACAAAACACCTCAGACTGGGTGGTTTAAACAACAGAAATTAACTTTTCATGGTTCTGGAGGCTGGAAATCCAAGATCAAGGTGTCAGCAGATTCTGTTCTTGATAAGAACCTTCTTCCTGGTTTACAGACAGCTGCCTTCTTGCTGTATCCTTGCATGGGGGGGAGAGAGCAAGCACTGTCTCTCTTCCTCTTCTTCTAAAGATGCTAATCCTATTGGATTAGGATCCCACCCCACCTTTATGACTTTATACCTCCTAAAGGCCCTATCTCCAAAGACAGCTACATGGGGGGGTTAAGACTTCAACATATGCATTTTGGTGGGATACAATTTAGTCCTTAAAAGTACAGGATAATCTTTTGGTTATTAATTTATATTTTGTCCTTTCCCTTTTTCCTCTTTCTTCATTTTAAGCAAATAGCCTTTGGGCACCTTCTCCTTTGAAGATTCTGTATTGCAGGACAGAGCAGAAACTGCTTAGAACACACCATCTCTCCTGGCTTTTGTTTTACAGAGTCTTTGTTTACAAGAACTATTTGAGATGATTGAGCTAGAAAAGAAGGGAGAAAGCAAATGGTTTCAACAGAATTAAGAGAGAGATTGCACAGGACAGGGAAGAGAGCAGAGATGATCAGATCCTACAGGATGGTGGCAAGATTTCAGAGGTGATGCCTATGAGGGCAGAGAAATATCCCTGGGTCCCCCTTGACCTGCTGACAGCCAAGATGCCTACCTTTGAAACAGTGAATGGGTCTGAACAGTTACAATAGCAGTGGCAACAATGAAGGACTGAAGACAAGAGGTCCTCCTATTTCTCCAGGCACCAACCATATAAGCCTTCTAGATTCTTGGTACCTCCATGAGAAGGAAGGGAGTGATGGAATTTTTTTTTTTTTTTTTTTTTTTTGCAGTACGCGGGCCTCTCACTGTTGTGGCCTCTCCCGTTGCGGAGCACAGGCTCCGGACGCACAAGCTCAGCGGCCATGGCTCACCGGCCCAGCCACTCCGCGGCATGTGGGATCTTTCCACACCGGGGCACGAACCTGTGTCCCCTGCATCAGCAGGCGGACTCTCAACCACTGCGCCACCAGGGAAGCCCAGAGTGATGGAATTTTAATGTCCTACTAGTAGCAGGGTCAGAAAGAAACTTAGAAACTAGAAGTAATTTCGTCCATATGAAATTTAAAGTGATATTTCTTACATACCAAAGTTTGCAGCATAAGCTGCTCTTTTTCTGAAGATAAAGGGATCATCATTTTGTTGCCAGTGTGATTGTTCCTCAGGCCCTGGATGGCCTTCACCCTAGCTGTGTAGCCTGGTAAGGCCACACTTCAACTTAAGCACCATGTGTTCAATCATTCATTAAACAAGTATTTGTAAAGCACCTACTATGTGCAGAGCACCCTATGCTTATGGTGGGGAAACCTTAATGGGCACAATACCAGCCTGCAAGGCCTCTGCCAGGACACCCAGACATTACATAAGAAATTACAGTAAAATGTAATACAGTTAGTGTCGATGCAGGAAGTCCAAGTGTTATGAGTATACAAGGAGACCCGGCACAGCAGTCACAGAGGGTCCCCCACGGGAGGTGGCTAAGATAAAAAGAATGAATAAGAAGTAGCCAGGCAACAAAGAGGAGGGAAAACTAGTTTAGAAAAGGGGAAAGAATTCTATTTTCCGAGTCTTGAAGCACCAGTCACCGAAGCCCTTTTGGGTGATCAAATTCAACAACGTGCTCAGCGTAGGAATCCTCTCCACAGTATACTGACACACTGTGGCCCAAAATCTGCTGCAAAAATATGTTCCCTATCTGACTCACATGTATGAGATTCACCACTTCACATCTGAGGATCTAAACTAGAAAAGGTAACGGTGGTTCTTGGATGCAGTGACAATGGATGACAAATAAGCAAAAGCTGACAGCCTGATATGAGGGCTATTACGTGGACACAGAATTATATTGACACAAAGAACAATAATCAGTCCCAATAATGATACCAAGGAAGTAAAAATACCCCTTAGAAAATGTTCTCTTAAAAATAATTGAAATGTAAAAGCTTGGGTCCCACAGTAGCCTAGAAAATTCACATATGTAAAATACTTCCCTCCTAATAATGCCAAATAATATAGTCATTTTTATACATAGCAGTAAAAAAATATGGAAAAGGAGAAAGGGGAATTTGGAAGAATGGCTGTCATCAAAATAAATGAACTTACGAAAGTCAGTGGGTAGGCAGCCTTCTTGGTTCCCAGCTGCATCTCACAGTCAAATCCCAAAGATCCTAAAGGGAGAAAAGGCAACGCAGCTCTTCCCTTTTAATTCAGTCCACGGTCAGACTTCAGCCCATGTGGTTCTGGTCTGACTTTTCTAATGAGTTTATCCTGAAGAGAGAAAATCATTTTGATCTACATTTAGTAAACTTTTTAATCAGTGTGGCTGGTTTTATTACATGGTTTGAATTTTGCTGATCTGTCACCCCAGCTACTATCACACTGTAAAAAAAAATTTTTTTTTCAATGGATATAAATTACTAGCTTTCCTGACTCTGAGCTGATTTTATGCTTTTTCACTTCACTAATTCCTGTTAACTTAAGTGTATGAGTTTATCTTATACATTTTCACCACTTAACTCTCCTTATTGAAAGTTAAACTTTGGGCTTGTCAAAAGGAGTATGATCATAAGCTGGTACTCAACGCCCAAAGCAAGCAGCGTTATGAAATTGTACTCTTACGTGCTGGCTTTACATGTTTTCAATCTTGAACTCTAGCTATTAAAATATGTGTAATGCGGTAGTACCTCACCCTCTGACATATGGTGAAGTACAAATCCCAGATTCCCAATTAATACAGAAAGGGAGGGAGAGAAAGAATGAGAGAAACGAAAACAAGAGTCATCCTTCATTTTAAATGCTTCTGTAGCTATCAATGTGCGTGACTTCATCAAAAAATAAAATAAAAAGACTCAGGCACATTGAATCACATTTCCAGGAAGTTTGTCCCTTACACTGCAGGCTAAAACCTGACTAATAGTTATTAAACCAGTCTCTTGTTAAGACTTGGCCATTTCACAATATAAAGGTCATAGTGCAGTTACTCAAAACAAGTGCCCAGTTCCCCTTCTTGAATAAGCTGTTGCCTGGCATTCACAGCTCTGCTGGGATTTTTTTTGTTGCTGTTAATTGGGGTATAGTTGATTTACAATGTTGTGTTAGTTTCAGGTGTACAGTAAGGTGAGTCAGTTATACATATACATATATCCAGTCTCTTTTAGATTCTTTCCCATATAGGTTATTAGAGTATTGAGCAGAGTTCCCTGTGCTATACAGAGGGACCTCTTTCAGGATTTTTTTTGAATTTCAATCATCCTCATAGCATTTTTCCCACCTGCCTTTGCATATCTTTAGCTCATCCTTTCCTATCAAACTTCCAAAGTCAAGCCAAGTTTACCTATAAAGCCTGTGGTAGTAAAGAAGACAATTATTGATCATATGCTTGCCTTCTCCAACTTCCTGACTTAAGTCTCCACCGTTCTGTATTTTCTACAGCATCCTATCTACCCTTCTCAGTAACTGCAGTGGAAAGAGAAAAAGGGCACTTTTCTTCAAATGGATACAGCAAAGTCATGGAAAGGCTCCCATTGGTCAGACGTGGGTCTCTGTCTCTGTACTGTGGCCAGAAGGATGAATGGCTTTGGTGGGCAAGTCTACACATGTCCTGATCTAGAGAAACCCAAAATGTGTGGGGTAAAAACATGCTGTTACCCAAAAGGAAAATCTGTGGGCTGTTTTCAGAAGAGGAAATATATGCTGGGCCAGCAAACACAAATTTATCTACTATGTCTCCTAAGCAAACTTTTTTCTTCCAAGATGCAACTAAAATTTCATTTGATTTAATATATCTCTTGAAACCACATGTTAATATTTATGTATTTAAGGTCACATAAATAAATAAGAAAAAGATAAATAATCTAACAGAAAAATGGGCAAAAAATACAGTTTACAGTGAAAAAAGACAAACACCCAGTAAATATAGGACAAGCTGTTTGGCCTCACGTGTAATAAAATCTAAACAAGAAAGAGATAATGTTCTTCACTTATCAGAAATATAAATCACACAATGCCATTTTTAAATCTTGAAAATGCTTGTAGTTGGAGGATACCCAATACCTGCAACTGGGCATAGGAAACTGCCTTTAGCAGAAGTGTTAAATTGTTGTAAATTGGTAGAGAAGGATCTATCAAATAACTGTCAAAACCAAAATGTCTGATTCAGCAAGCCCTTTGCTAGAAATTTATCTTATTGATACATTTTGCAAAAATTCTCCAAGACATACAAACAGGGATAGTCACTGAAGCATAATTAAACTGCAAACAAACTAACTAACTACGACTGAAAACTACCCAGTGTCCATCAATAGATAACAGGATAACTAAACTATGATACGTCTATAGGACGGAATACGAGGAGGGCATGAAAGAGAACTAAATAGATCTGCTGGTGGAAAAGCTCCCAGATATAGAAGTGGAGAAAAACAAGGGCAGAACAGTGCACTTTGTGTAATAGCTTACGTGTGAAAAGGGAAAGGTTTGATGCATATATGTGGGAATGTGCATATTTTTCTGGAAATAATCAAATGGTAATAGGAATTACCCTGCAAAAAGGGAAAAGGTTCCAACTTTCTATTTTATACACTTCTCTCCTAAGGATACCAAATCTAATGATACACATCTACTAAAGCTGATGTTTCTAACCTTTTTAATGTGTTATTTTGTTGTTTAAAATATCAGGAGGGATTATCTGAATGGAAAGAATACAAATCATTTTTATCTTTTCTTCTTTGTGATTTTCTGATGTGTAAAACGACTAATGGTGTTATATATATAATAATTTACTTAAAAGAAGAATAACTGATGGTGTATTGGTATAACTTGGTGGTATATAAGAAAATAAAATGTAATAAAACAACATAATAATTGGGAGTTTAGGGACTTCCCTGGTGGCACAGTGGTTAAGAATCCACCTGCTTATGCAGGGGATACGGGTTCGAGCCCTAGGTCAAGAAGATCCCACGTGCCGCAGAGCAACTAAGCCTGTGCGCCACAACTACTGAGCCTGTGCTCTAGAGCCCACAAGCCACAACTACTGAGCCCACATGCCGCAACTACTGAAGCCCGAGTGCCTAGAGCCTGTGCTCCGCAACAAGAGGCCACCGCAGTGAGAGGCCCGTGCACCACAACATAGAGTAGCCCCTGCTCGCCGCAGCTAGAGAAAGCCCATGCTCAGCAATGAGGACCCGACGCAGCCAAAGATGAATAAATAAATAAATAAATAAATGGGAGTTTATTATATAATAGGCAATATACTAAGTACTTCATATACATATGTAAATTTTCATTTAATCCACAGAACATTATGAGATGAGTACTTTTATTATCCTCATTTTACAAATGAGAAAAACGAGACTTAGAGATGCTTAAATAACTTGCCTAAGGTTCCTCATGGAGGGACACAGCAAGATTTAAACCCAGCCACTCTGATTCTAGATCCAGTATACTACCAATGGGTAATATTTTTTTTTATTAATTAATTTATTTATTATTTTTGGCTGCATTGGGGTCTTCGTTGCTGCACGCGGGCTTTCTCTAGCTGCGGCAAGCGGGGGCTACTCTTTGCTGCGATGGGCGGGCTTCTCATCGCAGTGGCTTCTCTTGTTGTGAAGCACGGGCTCTAGGCATGCGGGCTCAGTAGTTGTGGCTCGCGGGCTCTAGAGCACAGGCTCAGTATTTGTGGCGCACGGTCTTAGCTGCTCAACGGCATGTGGGATCTTCCCGGCCCAGGGCTTGAACCCGTGTCCCTTGCATTGGCAGGCAGATTCTTAACCACTGCGCCACCAGGGAAGCCCCAACGGGTAATTTATACTGAAAATATAAATATTGCCATAGAAACTGTCATTCCATGGGGCCAGATTATGGAAGAATGTACATTGCCCTATATGCTACTGAGTTTTTAATTTCTAATTCGTCTTTCAAGTTCTATAAACTGAATTTATAGAATTGAGATGACAATAAATCCTACCTTCCCCAGGATGGAGAAAGTCAGATGAGAAGATTAAATACATAACATCCTTTAAAAATCGTGACTGACCCCTCACCTCTAAGGTATTGTTTGTGTACAATAAGCCCCCCGAAGGACTGCAGGCTGACAGATGAGTGACCATGCACTTCTGAACTGGGGGAGGGACTTCCAAACGGGGGAACAAGGCTGCTTGCTTTTAGCAGGCTTCACCTGGGAATCGCGCTGGGTTTCAGCTCCTTGAGCCCAGACTATGAGGTAATGGTCTGACCCTCATTTTGATGCACATAAAATCCAAGGAGGTTAACTAATTTCCCTAAGGTCACACGGAAGCCGCTGGTGAGGTTGGAACTGAAACAGAAGTTTCTTAATTCCCAGCCACTACGATGCTCCCGAGATAAGCTCTTGTTGAAGAAATTACACAGTGACACAAGTGCACTTTACAATCCCCTGAGAAGAGTCCCCAGAAGCAAAATATTTCATTTTAAATTGGAAAAATCTGACTTACAAAAGGCTGATGTCTTCTCCAGCCGGCAAATTATGCATCTCAAAGAATCTCTCAGGAAAGTCCCCTAAACATTCTACAAAGCACACCTCATCTCTAGCAACTAACCTCAAAGACGAGTAAAGAACAGACAGTACTGCTCTCTGGCTGGCAAATGTGTAAGGGCTTATGTAGGAGAAACTGTTTCCCTGAAAGCATCGATTGGGTACGTGAGTGTAAATGACTAATATTTTTTTTTCCAACAAACAACAAATATTTACTGAGTGCCTATTATGTGCCAGGCACTGTTCTGCCTGGAGCTGTATGACACGGTGAGTGTCATGGAGCCCCATGACACTCACTGATGGGAAATGAACCTGAGGGTTGAGCCTGGGGAAGTCTGCTCAAGGTCAGCTGCTTTTCCTAAGGGTCACTAACCTCAGATCCCTAAATAAGGAGACCACTTTACAAGTCATTAAAATAATTACTGTGATGGGAAACAATGCAAAGTAGTTTAGCACAGGTCCACCTTAGAAAATCTGCATCGAGCAAATACGATCCCGCTGCAAAAAACGACTTCTGCAGGGTAAACATTTGCAGACATATAGGTGGGGGAGGGAGGGAAGGAGCTGATCCACACCCACGTGGTTACTCTCTGGGAAGAGAGTAGGCAGGGAGACTCCATCCCTTTCCCATCCCTAACCCCAACCCTTCCAAAATACCAGACAGAACTATAAGGCTCTTCTCTCCCAGTGTAAACAGTAAGTCCCAGGCTACACAAGCTGGGAGTGAGATTGAAGGGCACTGGTCATTCAAACGTAAGCCAAACATGGCCAGACAGCCTACCCTGCTCTCACCCAGGACCATGTTTGCAAAAGGAAGATACCCACCTCACTCCAACAGCATACAAAATTCTGTGGATTTTGCCCTAAGGTTGTGGAGAAACAGGAGACGTGATTACCTCCCACTTGGTTCTTTAAACACCTATTTCATTCCCCAAATTTCCACTTTCCACAACAATTGCTACAACTCTTCCCCTAAAAAAGGCCTCCAGCCAAGCTCTCTTTCACACCTCTGGGCTCTTCCTCAGCTTCTTTTCCTGCCTTGATTCTTCCTATTTGCATCTCCATCCTCTTGCCTCACAGGACTTTCCCACATCCCTGGGATCCGATCAATCAGCCAGCAGAGACAGAGGCCAAGACAGGGACAGCCAAGGGGAGGAGAGGTGACCAGAGTCCAAATCAGTGAAGAGGGCAGAGCCTCCTGAACTAGGCGGGCTTGAAGCTGAAGCAGGACCCACCCTGCTAACCCATCAGGAGGGAAACCTAACCACAGAGCTAGTACTTATGCCTCCTGCCCCACAGTTCCCTGGAACGGAAATAGTAGTTGTATCAACTAAAATCAGTCACAATGAGTAAAGTGCTTAGCACAGAGCCTAGTGTTTAGTAAGTGCTCAGTTAATGCCTGCTCCTATCATTATTCTCCTATGCCCAGACCCCATCCCTTCCTGTATCAAAGGCTAATGTAGTTGAAGGAAGGAAAATGCTGAAAAGCATTACTTTCCTGTAATGCAGCGGTTCTCACACTGTGGCTAAGGACTAATTTTATTTTTAATTTCCTATCTGTCCTGGTTCTACTGCCTGTGTCTAGAATGCAGCTCATACCACATGCAACTCATTAGGTGAATCTGACAACGAGTGAGCAAGTTAAACCCTATTCACCGAGATGAGTTCACCAAACTTGAGTTCATCCAGCTTGGGTGGCAGAGCCATGTCATATTGTTAAAAATGTTTCTAAACACTTGGTCTCAATTTCTGTCATGGACCAGTAAAGAAAGCATTCTCAGACCCCATTTTGAGTCGTGGTGGGCAGTGACTGGCTAGAGCTCTTAAGCAGAGTTCCACCAGGCTGGATTACTCTGAGTTCCAGAAATCTTTGAAAATGTACTTACCCTTAGAGACAACTAATACAACTCCACCCATTTCTTCAAGGAACCAGAGGTGTGCTTACCAACCGAAATTCCATGACCCTGTCTCCAACCCAGGCCTTTGGCTAAACAGTCTGTGAAGTGGTCAAAGTCCCCATGGGCCCCATGCTTCTTCTGGTGCCTAGTACCTCTATCTCCCTACACTTTCCCCCAGCCCAACCTAGCACAGAAATGCACTGAAGCAAAGAAAACCCCACTCTCACAAGAAAGCCATTTGATAAACTAATTCATGCTATTATATTAGGAACTTGATAGGAAAAGGGAAGGAGGGAGCTAAGAAAGGGATATGAATTGCAAAATAGTAGTAAAGGAAGAATAATGCTTCATATAAAGAAACAGACAGACAGTTGCAAGTATTAGTGAGAATGTGGAGAAACTGGAACCTTTTTGCTAGTGCAAATGTAAAATGGTGTAGCTCTCTGGAAGACAGTCTGGCATTTCTTCAAAATGTTAGACACAGAGTTACCTAGAAATTCTGTTTTTAAGTATCTACCCAAGAGAAATAAAACTACATGTCCACACAGGAAAAAACCTGTACATAAATGTTTAAAGCAGCATTACAAAGAGCCAAAAAGTAGAAACAACCCACTGTCCCTTCACTGATGAATAAGAAAATAAAATGTGCTATAATCACACAATGGAATAGTATTCAGCAATGAAAAGAAATGAGGTCCTGATACATGTGACAAAACGGATAAAACTTGAAAACGTGCTAAGTGAAAAAAGACAGTCACAAAAGGCCACATATCGTATTATCCCATTTATATGAAATGTCCAGCACAGGCAAATCTATAGAGATGGAAAGTAGCTTCGTGCTTGCCTACAGCTTGGGGTAGAAAGGAATGAGGAGGGACTGCTAAGGGTATGGGCTTTTTTCTTTTCTTTTTTTTTTTTTTTTTGCGGTACGCAGGCCTCACTGTTGTGGCCTCTCCCATTGCGGAGCACAGGCTGCGGACACGCAGGCTCAGCGGCCATGGCTCACGGGCCCAGACACTCCGCGGCACGTGGGATCCTCCCGGACTGGGGCACGAATCCGTGTCCCCTGCATCGGCAGGAGGACTCTCAATCGCTGCGCCACCAGGGAAGCCCTGGGCTTTTTTCTTTAGGGGAACAAAAAAGATCTAAAATTAGATTGTGGTCATGGTTGCATAATCCTGTGAATATAGTAAAAAACATTGATTGTACACTTTAAATGGATGAATTATATGTTTGTTAATTATATCTAAAGAAAGCTTTTCAAACAACTAAAAATGTTAGCATTGAGAAAAATCTGGTAATGATGAGATTTCATACTTCAGTTGGGGGACAGGTTTGGGAGAATGATGAAGATACTTCCAGAAGCTTAACACCATGTAGGGATAACTCTTATGTAGAATACATGTCAATAAAATTTTTAAATTGCATAGACAGAAAGATTGGAGTACCTTCCCTTACACTGCGACTGTTTTGTGAAAGTTTTTTTTTTTCTCACACCAACTCTTCTTTACTTAAAATGCTCTCCTTTTTTTTTTCCATTTTATAATGGAAAAGCATGATTCCAAAACAGACAGGAAAGTGCTCTATACACCTGACCCTAATGTATCCACACGTGTTGACTCATGTTAACATGAAAATCTAGCTCTTGAAAGTGTTGAACATCACTAATCATTAGAGAAATGCAAATCAAAACTACAATGAGGTATCACCTCACACCAGTCAGAAAGGCCAGTATCAGAAAATCTACAAACGGGGGCTTCCTTGGTGGCGCAGTGGTTGGGAGTCCGCCTGCCGTTGCAGGGGACACGGTTCGTGCCCTGGTCCGGGAAGATCCCACATGCCGCGGAGCAGCTGGGCCCGTGAGCCATGGCCGCTGAGCCTACGCGTCCGGAGCCTGCGCTCCGCAACGGGAGAGGCCACAGCAGTGAGAGGCCCGCGTACCGCAAAAAAAAAAAAAAAATCTACAAACAATAAATGCTAGAGAGGGTGTGGAGAAAAGGGAACCCTCTTGCACTGTTGGTGGGAATGTAAATTGATACAGCCACTATGGAGAACAGTATGGAGGTTCCTTAAAAGACTAAAACTAGAACTACCAAACGACCCAGCAATCCCACTACTGGGCATATACCCTGAGAAAACCACAATTCAAAAAGGGTCATGTACCACAATGTTCATTGCAGCTCTATTTACAATAGCCAGGGCATGGAAGCAACCTAAATGTCTATCGACAGATGAATGGATAAAGAAGATGTGGCACATATATACAATGGAATATTACTCAGCCATAAAAAGAAACGAAATTGAGTTATTTGTAGTGAGGTGGATGGACCTAGAGACTGTCATACAGAGTGAAGTAAGTCAGAAAGAGAAAAACAAATACTGTATGCTAACACATATATATGGAATCTAAAAAAAAAGTGGTTCTGATGAACCTAGGGGGCAGGGCAGGAATAAAGATGCAGACGTAGAGAATGGACTTGAGGACATGGGGAGGGCGACAGGTAAGCTGGGATGAAGTGAGAGAGTAGCACTGACATACATACACTACCAAATGTAAAATAGATAGCTAGTGGGAAGCAGCTGCATCCCACGGGGAGATCAGCTCTGTGCTTTGTGACCACCTAGAGGGGTGGGAGGGAGATGCAAGAGGGAGCGGGTATGGGGATATATGTATATGTATAGCTGATTCACTTTGTTATACAACAGAAACTAACGCAACATTATAAAGCAATAAAGATGTTTAAAAAAATTTTTTTAATTAAAAAAAGAAAGTGTTGAAGACGCATTGTTTCTAGCAGACAGGGGTTGCCTTCTCTTCCCTTCCAGAAGTTGCTAATGAGTTATAGGCCACAGGGGCTGGACACTGGGAGGTCCTACAGGAAGAAAACCTCCCATGATGCTCCAGAGACTCCTGTATCAGAGCCAGGGCAGGGCTGTCTATTTACTCCTTTCAGAGACAACTTGTTCTGACAGTTGGGTTTATAAGTCTAGGTCCACTTAACCTGCCAAGGGAGATGCTGGAGGGAGGGTTCACTTGGGATTCATTTTGGGGTGGCCTTTTAAGTCTCTACCCTGGCAAAGAGAGGTTCTGCTGGAGGCTTTGTGTTTGCTTTTTCACGGCACTCCTCTCCCTTCCAAAACTCACTTCTCTCGTCTTCTATCTATATAATGTCCTCAAACAAATGACAAACTTCAGGTACACATAACTGCTGTGCTATTTACAGATCATTTGCAATGTAAATACGATGAGCTCAAGAGTATTCTTGTGTAAAGTGCTAACAGATATTTGTTCTGCTGAGGAGAGACCCAGCCCCCCTGGCCAAGAACTGCCTCCGGGCTCTGACTCTGTGTTCCCCTCACACTTTGGCAGCTGGGACAGCTGACCTCCTAACTCAGTGAAATCGAAAAACGACTTAGTCACAAATGGATATTTAAACAGGTTCATTCCTTGGTTTCTCTCGGAGTCTGTGCTTCTAAAACGGAACTTAGTTTAGGAATAAACCTGTGCTTTCCTTCATGTCCTGGCTGGGTCAGAGCAGCCCATACCTGAAGCTGTCCTAAAGTAGTAGTGACCACTGTTTGCTGAGCCCTCCAGACCCTCTCCTGAACCCATGGTGCTGAAGGCATCCTGGGGTCAAGGTTCCACTAAAAGCCACAGTGAAATCTCCCGAGGAAAGGAAATGACAGGGGTAAGTTCCTGAATGACATCAGTCTGGGGAAGAGCTTCTCCACAAGTGAAATACCAAAGTATGCTCCGTCGGTATGGGGCTGGGGAGGGAAGGTTGGTTCCAAATCCGTGGATGCTCAAGCCCCTTATGTAAAATGTCAAGGTACAGCCTGCCCTCCCTCCATGTCCGTGAGTGTGGAACCCGCGGGTCAGGGCTGCTGACTGTATCACGACACTTTGTGGCCTCCCATTGCTCACGGGCTGTGCTCTAGGTGTTGTGACGCACCCCCAATCACTCTAACGCACTCCCTCTCCCTCTCTCTCTAAGACCCAGCCGCGCTCCCTACACACCCTCCCAGAACAAGGTCTGAGCTGCCTGCACCTCGTTTTGCCTCTTCTCTCTGCTTAGATAATACCATGCCATCCTTCAGATCTCGGCCCAAGAGTCAATTCCTCAGGAATTGTTATAATTTTGCAGCTGTCTATTTGATTGTCTCTCTCCCATGATAAAATTGTAAGCCCCTGAGGGCAAGGGCTGGATGGAAATATTTTCTCTCTGCACCTTGCCTTCAACAGTGTCTGGGGCATACTAGACATGTAATACGCATTAAATGAATGAATAAATGAAACTAAGACTCAACTCAGGTCGGTCACTTCTACAACATGTTTTCTTAAATGGACATTTGCTGGAAAGAGAAAGCCCAGTCACAGAAAGAGTTAGGGGAAGGTCACTCAAGGTGAAGGGATTACCCAGTCCAGAGAACCGCATGTTTAAGGAACAGAAAGGCAGTCAGTGAGCAAGGGGGTGTGACTGGAGGCCACAGGGACTGCAGGCTCTGCTACTTACTAGCTGTGTGACCTCAGCCTCTCAAAGCCTCATCTAAAAATGAGGAGAACACCTACTTTATAGCATTGTTATAAAAATTATATAAAATAATCCATGAAAGTACTTAGCCTGGCACCTAGTAAAAAGTAACTAAAACTAATGTCTTGCAGGATCTGAGACCTTCAAAATATACAGACCTTTATCTAAGAGAGATTTTCTTTCTCTTTCTCCCCTTCCCCTGCCCCCTCTCTTCCCCCCCACCGACCCCCACCCCCCACCCCCGCTTTACTCCACCCCCTCCCTCTCTTTCTGTCTCTCTTCTGTCACTCTCTCCGTCTCATCATCTCCCAACCTACTGGAGTATATTTGCAGATTCACTGGTTGTGACCTCGACATTGCCCACATTCCCACTCCACCACATCCCCCATCACACGCACACAGGCACACACACACACACACACACACACACACACACACACACACACAGATATACTCTGTGGCAATGTAATCCCTATAAATTCCAGGTTCCTGTGCTGTTTAGCTGATCACTGCTTTAAAATAAATCTAAAAGACAGAAAGAAACACACTAAATCCTCATTTAACTTTGCCGAGGTGTTTTTAACTTTTATCTTCAAATATCTGGGACTTCAAAGTTTCTCTGTACATGCAGTTTAGGAAAAAAGGCAAACGAACAGAGAAAGCATCAATAAGAAAAACAGTTTATTTGGCAATGGTGCAGAAATATGCTGCCTGAGGCTACTACTCATGAAAATACATCAAAAAGAGAGCCCAGAAAAGCCTTCAACTATCAGGTAAAAGGATATAAAAGTCCTGCCTTTTCACATTTGTAAATATTCAGGGAAAATTTTTTTAACTTAAATATGACGGAGACATCCTAGTCTATACATGTTTGGGGGGCATACCAGCAGCACGCCCGTCATCTCTAAGGATGGATTGTCAATACTCCATATCAGTTTTCTTCAGTTAAATAGCTAGTGGTAGCAGAAAACTTCAGTTTAAAGCTCATGGGTTTTCCTATTTGCTGCTCTAGGAGCCCATAAACATATGTATCTTTGGAAAACTATCATGTGTTTTCAACTTCCTGAAGAATTCTTGTAAAATATAACTGAACCACATTACCCTTTGTCCTGAGCTTTTATTCCACTAATGGACAAATTGGGAGAAGGCTGAGAACAAATGTGCTATTAATTACCCAGATGGCTTTTTAATAGAACCTTGGATTATTCTTCAGCCACTAAACATTGTCCAGAAATTCTTAATAATGCTGGTGTGCAAGGCATTCCTTCCAGGAGAATAAAGATCTCATTGACTGGCAGGCTCAGTTATGTCAGGTTACTTTAGGAGACGGTGGACAAAAGGTGGGTATTGTATAGACCAGAGAGAATGACAGACCATATCTGAGCTGCCCAGTCTCCCCAGCAATGACAGATTTTCTAATTCACTGCAGATTCTCACAAAAGTGGGTGGTCAGCTCTGGAGAGAACCAACAGTGGGTCTATTGATTCTGGGTGGGAGCAACATAATTCTGAATTAACCTGAATTGATTCAATACAACAGAGAGCCTTGGTATCGGATTAAAATTAGGATTAATACATTAAATGTTAGGTCAGAATGTTAAGTCCCAGTGCTGAAAGACCTACATGAAGTTAAGTCAAAGCTCACACAGGCAGGTATTTTACCCAGAAGATAATTTGTACTTTTAGACTCTAGAAATACATCACTCAAAATCCACTGGCACAGATGAAGCCTTTTGTGATACTGTGTGTTCTGTTATGGGTTTTTTCCTGCTTTGGTTATAAACAGGCATTTTGAATGTGTGCCTCTTAAGTTCATCATCTATCTGTCTATATATAGATAGATAGATAGATGATGAATGGGAGAGAGAGAAGCTTTCATCTGACACAGTAATGATTGAGAGACAGCCTGGCTCACTTTTTGTTCCCGCTTTTGTAAAATTATCTCGCCAGGGGCAAAATCTGCTTCGGGCTTTCCAAGTAGACGGCAATTAACTTTCACTGTGCTCTTTTGCAGACGCATGCTCCTGTTGTTAAATCATGAAGGATGCAAACTACCATTTTGAATATGTTTTCCCAACCATGAAATGAAGGTATTTATATTTAGGAAAATAAGAATAAATCTAAATACCTCACAGTTTCCTGGAGTAATTATTTTTTTTCTTTTTTTAACCAAGACCAATTGAATTTATTTTTAATGAGAATTGTGTATACTTAAGGTTTACAATATGACGATTTGATATACATATACATAGTGAAATGATTACTACAGTCAAGCCAATTAACGTATCATCTCCTCACATAGTTACCTTTTGTGTGTGTGCGTGATAAGAGCACCTAAACTCTATTCTCTTAGCAAATTTCCAGTATTCAATACAGTATTATTAACTATAGTCATCATGCTGTACATTAGATCTCCTGGAGTAATTATTTTAACACAAATTTTAAACCCTCTTGATTTTCAAACCATATTAAAAAATATACAAGTAGCTATGTTTACAGAAAAGAATATGAACATTTGTTGCAAAATACAATTCCTAGTGCAACAAAGAGTTCCCAGATGAGCTGAGGTAACACTAAAGTATCTGAAAGCAATAAAACTAAAGGTGAGGTTTTGCTGAAGAATGTTAAATATTTTCTTAAATATTTAACATCACTTGGATACCTTCCTCTCACTGTATGATTTGTCTTGACTAAAAGAATGACGAGATAAAGGATCGAAATGACCTTTAACAGTTATCTAACACATTTAAGAGTACTTCTTTCATTTAAAAAAATGAGATGCTTATACTTAAATCTTGATAATTTATAAAATACACCTCTTAGTCTGGCTCTTTCTTTTGACCTTCCTCTATTCTCTTTGTCATGTGATCACCCTAAAATGTAATCAATAAGGGAATTTTTAATAAATTTGAGACGACTTCGTCACATCGTCATTTAAAAGCATCACTTGTTAGCCGTCATAACGGTGAGTACATTCTGCCTTCACCTAGTCAGGATATATGTTCAGGTCTTCAGATGGACTTGATCTTAAGTAACTTCTGATTTATAGTTTCAGTTTGGGGTTTACCTGCCAGGGGCTCTTTGCCAAGTCTTACTAACTGAAAAAGAGTTTCCGTTTCGATCCGAGTTTGTTTTCTCAGTGCTGCCTCCGGCACCTATTTCTGGCACCTGCACACTGTCCCCTAGTGGCAGAAACTAGACCCTACACAATCTCTTGAGCTTCAAATTATACCCCTTCCAGCTTTCAGCTGAAGTTCTCAACTTCCCTTCCTGAACCATTCTGTATTAAAACCCATCGGTCTTGCATCCCATTCTCAGCGTCCTGATGGGTAATTCAGTTAACTAATTTAACATAAGTTGTGAATGTGAATTTCCATTCCCTCCCCCAGTGTTGCAACGTTTTACATCAAAGGAGTGTGTCATATGTACCTGGACAGAGGAAAAACTTTTGAGAAGCGGACCTTCGCAGGCAGATCACATCACAGAGGTCTTCCATTCAACATACTCCTAAGACTGGCCTGAACTAATGACACTTCCTAGAGTCGTATAATAAGAACAAGAGCTTTAGAATTAGGCTCCAGTTTAATCCTGAATTCTTGGTTTACTAGCACTGTGGTCAGAGAAGTAACTTCTCATCCTGAGTTCTCAGTTTGCCTATTTGTAAAACAAGGACAATGATATTTTCCTCTGAAGGACTGTTGTAGGGACTATAGATGCAAAGCACCTGGAATATAAGTTCTCAAATAAATGTTTGACGTTATTCTTTCCAATGGAGAGATGGGGTCACCTATTTATGATGATCTTTTTTTTTTCCAAAAACTAAGTATTCAGGACATGAAAAGTGTAAATGACATAGGACAAAAGGACAAAAATATTTGAGGTAAAGATTGTCCCCCCCAAACTCTGAGTCTTAGAGGTAAGATGTCTGTAGTGTCTGCTACACTCTTGGAAAAGTGTTACTTGGGAGTTGGAGGATGCCTTACACAGGATAGAGCTAGAGCACAAAGTACAAAATGGCATGTCTGTTTTTCAGTTGTAGTAAGTCTGAGGGCTGCTGAGCGTAGCTTCCAAAAGAAGGCTAGTTAACACCAAATCAGATTTCTAAATAAGCCCAGAGAACAGGCGACTCTGACAAACGCACAAGTGTTCAGAAGATGTTTGTTTACACAGACATCATCTAACACTGTAAATAAGATAATAAGAATGCACACTCCTTTGCAGCAGTCATAAAAGCTAGAATGGAGTTAGGTAGTGTCTAGACGCCTTTGATCAAAAAGCAGGGATTAGTGGTTGCTGAATTTACTAACACAATTTTCTTTCCTTTTCTCCAATTATTTCTATTTCCAGCCTTCACTTTTAGGATTTAGTTACAGCATCTTGCACTGCTTAGTCAGCAGACATGTGCCATTTGGGGGATGCCATGATTCCCCTTTTTCAAAATTAAATTTTGAAGCCAGAAGTGTCAAGTTTCATTTCTCATGTAATTCTATGAGACTTTACTCAGCATTATAAGACCAAGTCAGTACCCAATGGTTGTCATTTTTCCAGGCATCAAGCATACACTGAGTCATGCCCAAGGTCTTGCTATAAATTATTTGCCCATGCACTATCTACTACAAACCTTTATCAGTTAAGTAAACACTCAACAATAAAACATGGAGAGATACACGCTAAGATCCATAATAAATGTAGAGTTTAGTTAGAGAAATTCAATATACGCAAATTAACAGTGATGAAGTCTTATGGTATAAATTATACCAAAACATCACTGTAACACTTTTTAATCATTAAGTGTTCCTTAAGAGAATAATCTGTACCGAAGGCCATGCTGGCAGATATTTTCTCTTCCTGCATTGCTTGTTTCACGTAATGTTGAATTCCCAACAGATCAGGATTTAATAACAGACCATCCATCATAGGTGGCCCTGCATTTGCAATTGTCTGTAGTATCAGAGAAGCTCTTTCATTATGAGACAGGCTTAACTGTAAGACTGCCTGAAGACATGGACCCAGGGGGCAATTTTACAGACAGATTTCTGTGTATCTGCTTGTATGCCAGGGGGATGTGATATAAAGGGACAACCTAGACCCTTTCTTCTGAAGCTCATAGTAAGTGAACACTCTGATTGTCTTCTCTCCTCAAACTCTTCCTTGCTGCTGCTAACTGGTCATCCCTTCGCAAAGAGGTGGCTCCTGGGCACAGATGTAACTGCTGCTGAGAGAAAAGAAATTCCTTCTTCAACCCTAGCTGCTATAGGATGTAAACTGAGACTCGCAGGGAACTGAGATCATAAAAAAGATGAGGTGTGGTCTTCGTAGCGATGATCCAGAGCTGTGGTGAATTTTCCCTGCCTGGAGTAAGAACTGAAAACTCAAATAAGACCAATACTCTCATTTACTCTTTTTTCCTGGGTACTTATTCCTTACAATTTTATATCCTTAATATTCTAGAAAAGATCATTTGTGGGGTTTTTTGACTCACAGAGTTTTTCTGTGTTTGGCAAAACTCTTTGTTCTCTAGAACAACCCCATTGTTTTTCTCTTAGGCTAGATGATTATATTTACACTGTTTATGGGATATTATCTGATTATAAAGCTGGATTTGTTCTTTTTAACACTTCTGTAACAGCTCCTTCCTCAGATGAAAATCTAGTTTGGGTGTAGCTCTCTAAAATGAAATACAACTATTTGGGGTAGGAAATAATTCTCTCAATCTCTGAGAACTACAGGTTTGCCTGATGTATACATGGAAGATGAACATTCTGCATAAGACAAAGACTCAGAGAAACATGTTGGTTTCACGAATTATCCGAAGTTTAGACAATTATGAAACATTTTTATTTATTCTTTTCAGAAAAAACTCAGAAGTACAAGCCCGAATTATTAAAAGTACTGATGTGTGCTAATTAATAAGAAAGTTAACCAGAATATAACTTTACTAAGAGTATTTTTTCTATTATAAGAAAAAATAAAAATCTGAAAACAGCATTTACTACAGTAACAAAATTATCAAGTTTTAAAATTAGACTTTAATTTAAAATGTCATTTCTGTAGTTCCTGATCTCTGAAAATTTTCATAAGTCTTTATCTAGAAATATGGTACCCAAATCTCCAAGCTCCTAGCCCAGGATTTTAACAATGAAGCTTCACTTAGAATTTCTTTCCTCAAGGTCTGTTAATCACATGGTAAAGAGAAGAAGAAAGCAGATTTTGGTAAAGAAAAACCTATAACCTTTCGTTGCTATTGAAAAGGAAAAATCCTTTGGCAGTTGGTGACATTGTTTAAAATGTACATATTTGAATTTGATATAACTTTGTATTCAGCCAAATATTTACCTTTTTTAAACTGGCTTCAAAAAAAAAATGGTCCCAGTTTTCCCTTAATTTTTGAATCAAAACGTATGTTAAGAAAAATGAAATCTATACACTCCTAGTTTATTCCTTTTAATTTTTCAACATTGTTTTGGAAGATCATCTGGCAGCCAAAAAGCCTTAATCCATTTCCAGATTTTGTCATTGATTATTAAATTGTATTTGGCTAACAATTGTTAAATCATAAGTTTAGAAAACAGTATTTATCGCAATCCTGAACCCTGTAGATCTTAAACACTTTAATGAATGAATAAACAAATGAGTCAATGACAAGCAGGAGACAACTCAAAAACATCCAGATAATACTTAAATAGGTTTCTAAACTCTATCAGTAAGTAATGATTGAAAATTTTATCCATGCTGTACACCCTAAACTTATACAGTGCTGTTATGACCATTACATCTCAATAAAAATGGGGAAAAAAAGAAAATATTATCCCAGCGCCAAAGAAAACCTTTCCTTCCTTCAAGCATTAATTTGGCCAATATAAATACAATTTTCATTCATTTTCAAGGCTCTATTATAAATTCCCATATGCTCTACATAAGCCATTTTTTGAAATGTAAATCTCTCCAAACTTTGAAATAATGCATATATTTACTAAAAGTATGGAAAATATTGGCAAAATGAAACTTCCCATTTAAAATGGGAATATAAGAGAAAAAGTTGCTAAGACTTATGAGCTGACCACAGAATGTGAACCTAGAACTCAACAACAGCTACCATCTACTAAGAGCTTACTATGTGCCAGGCACTTTGCTCTTTGCACCATATATATTATTTCATTTAATCCTCATGAAAACCCTAAGAGGTCAGTAATACTTTTATCCCCATTTTGCAGATCTGAAAACTGAAGTTTAAACAGATTGAGTGACTAATCCCAGGTTACACCGTTGGTGAGGTGAGCCCTGGTTTGAACCTCAGGACTATGTGTCCACAGCTGGCACCCTTAAGTATCCTTAAATGAAACTGCAGTGGGGAAGACCTTTAAAGTCACAGAACGCAGCTGTCACTACAACAAGCAGTCACCACCACCACCACCACCCCCGCCCCGCCACCATAGGATTTTCCCAACCCACCCTGCCACTTGGACTATTGCTCACTCCTTTGCCTGTGGGCTGTTTTTAGGTTACCAAGGAAGGTAAGTAAGAGATTAATGTCAAGGCTCCTATAAAACATAATGCCGTAAAGGGACTCTAATCTGAATCCAGATTTTATCCAGGCAGATCATAGAGATGTTCCTGGGGAACCACAAAATCAAATATAGTTATCACCTATGATCACTTTTTAACTAGCTGCAAGGTGATGTGTTTCTAGGATACAAGGAAACATCTTGTGTCTCTGTTACCCTATGACTAGACTGATCCCACTTATTACAGCAAAAGCTTGCATATGACACTTTCTTAACTTACACAAGGGCTAGGCAAAGTCATAGATGAAAGTAGAACTGTTCAATAAGCACATTACCCAAGTGGAAAAAAATAAAACCCTTTTCAATGACAGAAATCATTATTTAAGAGCACCATGGTTCCTATCTAGGAGGCAGTTAGAGAGTTTGGGAGAAAACATCATTCCTTTCTCAGCAGATACATCGATTGTTATTTCCAGTCCACAACTTGTACGGTTATACTTCTCCAGGTTGCCCCTCCAAGAAAAACAAAGTGAATACCTAGTAATCACGAACTGAAAGTAGCCAAATTATAGAACAAAAGCAAATACTGGTTTTGTGGTTAGACAGACAATTTATCAAAGGGAGATTCATACCTCTCAGTCCAGAGAGAGAGCGGTAACTTTCGCAGGGGTAGCATTTGCAATTACTCCCAAGACTTGTAATAAGAATGCAGAAGCTTTAAGACCATTATCAATCAGAACCACTTCCACATCTAGTTTTAAGATCGGAGGAGACACTCAGTTTCCAAGAAACTCAGTTCCTTCACTTGGGGTTTCTAAGCAGTAAACCTCCCTCATCAGATTGAGTTGGCCACAGTTTCCAACCCAGATTTAGTTCTTTGTTTTCGTAAGGAAATTTATTCCCCTCTTCAGATGCTCTGTCTCTGTTCACTTGCTCTGGAATGATTGTGTTTTGTTTTCGATTTTGTTGAAATAATAAACCTGCTCAGGACCAAACTCACAGCCAAATTCAGAAGCCCACCTCAGACCACCTCTTACCTGGAGATAACCTTCATCTTCTCCTTTCTAGATATAAATCCTACATATCTTTAAAAACAGCTCAAGTCCCCTTTCTCTATTGAAACTTTCTCTGATAATTCTCATGTGAGGTGTTTGCTTCTTCCTGTGCCTCTACCCCTCTGTGGCACTCACGTGGCATCATCATGCATTTCCTGGCACAGTTAATGATTTTTTTTATATCTAAACATCATAATTTCACTTAAATTATCACTTTCTCCACTGAAGGAACAGACAACAAAATCAATCGAAATCTTCCCCAAATTGCACCTGCTTCAGTGCCTTCCACACGGTACCTGCTCATTAAGTCAGAATCTGAGTTCTCTGTACTAGACAGGTCTTTGTGCTACAGTTACTGGGCTTGGGTTGATGCTCTTTAAAATGGAACCTGAAGAATCCAGATAAACAATGAAATCTCAGAGAGCCCAGCTGCTAAGAGCTAACCCAGGGGCCTTGGGACAACTCTAGGGAACTGGGTTAAGACTGGTTACTCCTCTCTCCCTCGTTATGATGTTTCACAGTCAGATTGTTATATATCGTTTTTCTGTCTCACAAGAAAAATTATTTTTACAAAATAGATTTATGTGTACCATCTTCGGTATTTTTTCCCCTGAACCAGGATCTTCAAGATCTGCTGGCATTGGGCTTTCTCTAAGTATAGTTAACTCCAGATCCTGGACTTGTCTTTAGGTTGGACTTGGGCAGCATTTTGAAATTAGTAAAACTGGTGGTTGCTCAAAAAGTTAAATATAGATTTACCATATGACTCAACAATTCCACTCTTATGTATATATCCAAAAAATTAAAAACCAGCACACAATCAAATACTTGCACACAAACGTTCATAACAGCGCGATTCACAGGAACCCAAAGGTCCACCGATGGATAATGATAAACAAAATGTATTAGGTACCTAAGATGGAACATTACTCAGACATAAAAATGAGTGAAGTACTGATACGTGCTATAAGCTCAAAAGTATTATGCTAAGCCAAAGAAGCCATTCACAAAAGATCACAGATTGTATGATCCCATTTGTATGAAATACCCAGAGTAGGTAAACCCACAGAGATGAAAAGAAGATTGGTAGTCGCTAAAGGCTGGTGGGAGGGGGATAGGGAGTGATTGTTAAATGGATACAAAGTTTTATTTTGAGCTGATGAAAAATCTTTTATAGCTAGATACAGGTGGTGGTTACACAACATTGTGAAGATACTGAATGCCATTGAATTGTACACATTAAAATGGTTAAAAATAGAACTACCATATGACCCAGCAATCCCACTACTGGGCATATACCCTGAGAAAACCAATAATTAAAAAGGACACATGGGGCTTCCCTGGTGGCACAGTGGTTAAGAATCTGCCTGCCAATGCAGGGGACACGGATTCAAGCCCTGCTACGGGAAGATCCCATGTGCCGCAGAGCAGCTAAGCCCGTGTGCCACAACTACTGAGCCTGTGCTCTAGAGCCTGCAAGCCACAACTACTGAGCCTGCGTGCCACAACTACTGAAGCCCACGTGCCTAGACCCTGTGCTCCCCAACAGGAGAAGCCACCACAATGAGAAGCCCGTGCACCTCAATGAAGAGTAGCCCCCGCTCGCTGCAACTAGAGAAAGCCTGTGCACAGCAGTGAAGACCCAAAGTAACCAAAAATAAATAAATAAAATTTTTTAAAAGAAGGACATATGTACCCCAATGTTCATTGCAGCACAATTTACAATAGCCAGGACATGGAAACAACCTAAATGTCCAACGATAGATGAATGGATAAAGAAGATGTGGTACATATATACAATGGAATATTACTCAGCCATAAAAAGGAGCAAAATTGGGTCATTTGTAGAGATGTGGATGGACCTAGAGTCTGTCATACAGAGTGAAGTAAGCCAGAAAGAGAAAAACAAATATCATATATTAATGCATATATGTGGAATCTAGAAAAATGGTACAGATGACGTATTTGTAGGGCAGGAATAGAGACATAGACGTAGAGAAAAGACATGTGGACACAGGGTGGGAAGGGGAGGGTGGGACAAATTGGGAGATTAGGTTTGACATAAATATACACGACCATGTATAAAATAGCTAGTGGGAACCTGCTGTATAGCACAGGGAGCTCTGCTCGGTGCTCTGTGACGACCTAGATGGGTGGGATGCGGGGGGTGAGAGGGAAGTCCGAGAGGGAGGGGATATACGTATACATACAGCTGACTCACTTCATTGTACGGCGGAAACTAACACAACATCGTAAAGCAATTTTACTCCAATAAAAACTAAATAAATAAAATGGTTAATGTTGTGTTGTATGGATTTCACTTCAATAAAAAAAATAATAATAAAGCTTGTCTGGCACCCACAGTTCCTATTGCCCAAGGTGCTACAGAAGCAGAAAGAAGGGGAGCCTCACTCAAGCAGGGATAACTTTCTGGAGACATTATATCTAAGCCAAGACCTGAAAGCCAAGTAGGATTTAAACTAAGTAGGGAAGGCAGATGTGGATGGGGGAAAGAGAGGGGAAGAGAAAATTATTCCAGGAAGATGTTGTGCATATGATGATTTAACAATATCACACTGACATAAATTATTTCTCCTCTCCCATAAAATCAAATTAACAAACATGTATTCATCATCTACTATTTGTGGGAGCCATGCTAGGTGCTGGAAGAAACAGTCCAAAAAAAGGCATAGTCTTACAAGAGAAATAAAACTAGCATTTATTGAGCATCTCCTATAGGATGGATGTTTTATACATATTATGTCAATTAATTCTTTAAACAGACCAAAGCAAGGAGTATAATTAATCTTATGAAGCTAAGTAACGTGCTCAGCATGGCACAGCTTGTGAATGGAAGGGACAAGAATTCAAATCTAAGTGTGTCTGACTCCAGAGCCCACATTCTTGCCACTGCAGCAGGACATAATTAGAGCTGCTGGAAGTTGAATAATTTGTTAAGCCATAAGCGGAAAGATGTCACAATATAGAGCACAATGCTCCCTGTCCGTGGTGAAGGACCTGGAAAGACCTGGGGCCAGATCTGGAGAGAAACAGATGACCCAGATCCCAGATCCCAGGGCCAGAAAGTAGAGGTAACGAAGAAAAGGCTTGGACATCAACTGTTCCTGAAACCTCCCTGATCCCCATTGTACTGAGTGGAGGGAGCCTCTTCTCTGCACTTTGTCCTTACCCCATCAGAGCACTCCACAATTTCAATGTTTGGTTTTGTATTTTTATTCATTTCCCAGTTCCATCACTTACTAGCTTTGGATAAATTACAGAAAGATGCGACTCTCTGTGCCTTGGTTTACACATCTGAAAAACTAGAATAATAGTAAAAATTCTGGATTAAATGAATTAATATATACAAAGCACTTAAGTGTCTACAATACACAAGTGCTCAATAAATACTGTTTTTGTTTTGGATGTTGTTGTTGTATTACTATTTTCTTTCCAGGAATTCTCAGCTTCTCAAGAGCGAGGATAGTGTCTTTTTTCTTATCTCCAGCCTCTAGCACAGAGGCTGGAACATAGTTGGTAAACGGCAGGTTTTGAGTCAAGGTAAACCCAGTACCATATTGGTTAGGGAGATTTTCAGGGCTGAGGCTATGACATCCCCTAAAATCTCACACTTTTGTTGTAAACCCCTTGACAATGATAAAATAGAGATTGTTGGTCACCAAATATTTATTGAGCACCTACTATCTGGCAACCCCAGCACTGGGGACACAGGGTTCTCTAAATTGCCAGGATTGAATTTTGCCAGGACTGAATTTAGTCCAAATGGTTGATTTATCATTCAGTTTAGACAGGGAAATAAATAAGAATACACGCACTTGTACAGCCTCAAGAGAAATACCTGTGCAGTGTCAAAGTTTTGGCTATCATTACAAAGAAAACCTTGCTACCCATGTACAAAACAAACTATGATCCATTAACTCAGCACAGAAGTTCTTTTTGGCTCCAGAAAAGCTGGCACCCAAGCAAGTTTTGTAGTCACACTGCCAAAAAATACCTGGCCGATACATTTTAATGTCCTTCCTTGTTTTCTTTCGGACATATTTCAGTAATTGCCTGTCTGCAGGTACAAGATGCTTACAGGAAGTGATTAATCTTTCATGAAACTATTCTACTATTCCTTAATGCAGCACAATAAAAGCTCAAAGGGACAGCCACAGTCGTGTCAGTGCATGTTTCAAGGAAAGGAAGTTTTAATGGGGGATAAATCTGATCACATGATAGCGGCCGATGATGAAATCTCTTCTTTAAAAGAAAGCAACCCAACAGGACAAATCCACTGCCTGAAAAAAAAAACAGCCCACCTCTAAACCCAAAACCTCTTTTTTTTCTGGTCGGAGGCCAGATGGGCTCCTTGGACATCATGAAACACTACAGCTGGAAGCTGAATGGTTCATCTATACCCCAGCCCCCCACATGTAGATACTGGAGATGAGAAAGGCTCTTGTTTGCTGTCTGAAGCAGGTGTGGTTGGACTAAATGGGAGAAGATGTCCAGCTGGAAAAACCCATCAACCAGCTGCCCAGGGCAGTCTGCTTAGATAAATACCACCTGTTACTAAACAGCCAGAGAAAAATTAGTCCTATCCCAGGAACCTGCTGCTTCTCTGTCTATTATGCTGAAGCTTTTGTGTCTTTCGACATCCCAAATCCCATGGGTGTCTCAGAGCAATGGTCATATTTGCTGTGCTTAATTTGATTCTGGACAATGACAGAGGCTTTTGGAGCATTAGGTTAAGGTGTTTTCTGGGGGCTGAGAGCACATTCATGAGAGAATAATAAATAACACCTATAAGAAGAGGGCAATGACTCCAAAGGCACTTTTTAACTCGACAATCTCAGTGGCCTATGGAGTCTGGCCTCCTTGAAGGATGAGGTATGGCCGCGTTGTCTACACCCTGGGCCCACTTTCTCACTGCTTCTCAGCTGAACCAGTGCTCTCTTGAGCAGTGAGTTTGACTAAATACACACACACACACACACACTCCTGTGCTCATGCTATCCCCATACCTGTAATGTCTTCTGAACTTCCCAAATCCCACTCTTCAAGACCCAGATGAAATCCTGCTGCTTCTCCTGGCGTCTTCCCCCCAGGTTTTAGCCCAGAATAATTTTCTCTGAACTGCTGTTGCACTGAAAGTCCACAATGTACGTTTAGTCACTTTAAACGGTTGCTTTCTACTCTTATCCCAAGTAAAGCTCATCTCCCCAATGAGGGGAGGGAAAAACTCATCCCCCTGAGGCCTAACCCATCATCGAACTCAGAGTTAGGCATATAGCAACTCAAGAAATGTATTCTAAACTGAAACAACGCTGACCTCAATAGTTATTTGGGGGAATGACAGAAAGACAAAACGCTAGACCTAAACTAGAGATCCTACTGGAAAAGGCTTCTAAAGATTTTTGCCTCAAGTCCATGTGCTGGGAGCCCTGGACTTGTAGCCAGAAGGCTTGGGACTGAATCTGGGTTTTCCTAGTTATTAACCTTATGACTAATTATTTTAACAATATCAATTTCCTCATCTGTAAAATGGAACTCACAATGCATAAGTCAGAGGACTATATTGGGAAGCTCCAATGAGGCAATTTTTACTATAGTGTTCATGTTCATTACCAAAACCATGCATTCATGGTTCTTTAGAAAATTGTGCAATTCCTTCAACATCAAACTAATCGGAACAAACTAACTTATTATTCTAGACTGACCTTTTTTTTAGGCTTCAGAAACTTGGCTGACTCAGAATCATCTGGAGACCTTGTTAAACTATAGATTGCTGGGTTTTGGAGATTCTGATTCAGGAGGTCTGAGTATGCCCAGGTGAATCTAACAATTAGCCACGTTTAGGATGAGATCATTTCATTAGCACTGGATGAAATCATGTTTGTCCCTATTTGTTTTGCCCAGTATCTGACTAGTGAAAAGTTATTAGAATTATGGCTTTTAGAAATACATCTTAAACTGTAATAAACACATTGATAATGACATTTAATGCTATTCAACTTAAAAATAGGTTTCATCTCCTAAATCTTTCTTATAATCAAACTCTATATAGTCACATACACACACATATGCAAGGGGGTTAATGTTGGGGGTGTATGTGTGTTGTGTGTGTGTGTGTGTGAATTTCCTGGAGGTATGTACCGTAATTACCCAGTACTCCGGAACCTCTCATGTATCAATTTATCTCTGTAATCTGATCATTTGCTGCAGTCAGGGTATGTCCCATTTCTATTCCTCCACAAAGTTCACTCTTGTTTGTAAAATAATTACTCCAACTAAAAAATAAGATGGTACATTTCAAAAAGGAAAAAGGAGTGACATACCAAGAAAAAAGACAAAATTGTAAGCATGTGAAACTTACTTTTTAAGGAGTCAATTGGAGGCGCTTTTCTACCCTAAAATCCACCCAGTTCAAGCAGCCTTGAGCTGAGAATACAGGCGCTCCTAAGAAAGCCCTCAATCCAGGGCATTTTTTCCCTCATCTGGGCAGGGGTCAAAGCAATCAACAGCAGTTTAGACTAAACAGGAAGAAAACCAGCTCAATTAATGTGGCAGACGCATGAATGGTCATCCCATTTAGAAACAACAAAAGTTTGAAAAGAATTAAGTTGTGATAGTTGGCTAGTACATGCAGATAAATAACTGCATCTTCCATCCCTTTTAAATGTATCTAGTAAACCCACAAGATTTCCAGTCATTGTACTGCACGTAAGTTTCCCACAGAGACTTCATGAAAATCAACTCAATCTCTTTTTAAAAATTATCCCAGACATAGCTTCTGGTACAGAGGAAACCAAGCATCCCTTTGCCTGGGCCCCCCAGTGTAAGGAAAGCCACTAACTCTTTCACAGGAGCAGATTGTTCCAACTTAATTGAATGAAGTAAACTTGGGGAAATACCTGACATTGCCAACTTGACCTCTCCTAAGCCTTTTGAACTTCAATCACTGTCCTCCAACACAAAGCCTTCTATTAGGCTTTCAGCTATTTCCCCTGATTACACAGGTAGCTTATCTTAAGGATTCCATGGTTTCAGTTATCATTTCTGACCTGATTGTGAGACAAGTATTATTTCCGTGCTGGGTCTTATGACTAAGCCTGCAGAGGTATTTGCCGGTTTGATTGAGTAAAGAGCATCTCATTTCAGTTTCTTATCCACCAACATCCAATAACTTATTTTAAAGAAAAAAATTTGTTTTAATTTATGAGAACACAAGTGAAAAAGCTCAAATGAATAACACTAGTCAGAAACTGTCCAAAATCATAGTCTGTGGTGTTTCATGTAGATTTCAAAATTTAAAATATAATATATAATACGAGGCAATAAAGATGAAGACTGTTCCCAGTAAACAAAGTACAAGTGGTAAAAACAAAACAAAACAGCTTGAATTTCTCAAACAAGCAGAATTACTTATTCTCTTGTATCTAGTTCCCTTTATAGAAGAAGCAAGAACTGAGGTTAAAGTTTACAATATTTTGAATTAATTACCCATCCTGGCAAATAAAAGGTGCATGAAATGTGAGATTAAAGATGTGAATGGCAGTTATTTCAAGGGCTGTTTAGTCCTATCTAAGCATCTATTTTTCTTATTCTTAACTCTACAGCACATGTACCTTTTAGAAACATACCAGAAAAAATTTAAATATATGAAAACATTTAGAATCATCCAGTTCTTTACCACAAAGTAAAACAGAATATAATTTGCCCTCAGCCGATTAAAAAGATTGCTCATAGCCAGTTCCAGCAAACGTGGGGAAAATATACAAATACAAATACGTGGGGAAAATATACAAATTTTGTGGAAAGTAATTTGGTTGTCAATATCTATTGAAATTTGAAATGTGCATGCCTTGCAAAGCTATTCATTGAAAAAAATGTTTACAATAGCAAAAAGAGGGGGAAATTAAATTGGGGAAAAAATCAAAATTAAAATAAAAAAATAGGGGAAATGGTTCAATAGTAACAATTTACAGCCATTAAAGAGCTAAAAAGTCCTGCATGAAATGACTTAGAAAATGTCCATACTATATTTTTATTAAATAAAACTGATTCTAGTTAAATACATTTAATAATATTCTAATTTAGGGTATCAAATATATATATGGATATAAAGTAGAAACCTAGGAAAGAGGAATGATATACATCAAATAGCTAGCCAATAGTTTTTAACCCTGGGCAGAGAAAATGTATGGTGGAAGAAGTCTCTAGCTTCTTATTTTATAAAATCCAAACATAAATGGAGGGATGGCAGGTGAATTCTATTTATTTTTATTTTTCGATATATTTTGAAATATCTTAAAATTAGAAAAACATTTAGAAAGTAGAAATCTATATCTAAATAAATATTTTAAAAAGAATAAGATATATAGTTTAAATAATATAGTTTAAAATAAATATTTTAAATATTTATTCTCATCATCTGCAGAATAAAACATCTATGAAATAATTGACCTCTTAATTTAAGGAGAACTACATTTGTTAAAATGAGTTACATTGACTTACACTCTTTTTCTTTTCCCATTTGTTATAATTGGTTTCCAGTCAGTCTAAATATAATAAACATGGCTATTTTATTTCTTTTTGTATATTTGAAATGCAAATTTGTTGAAGGAATACACACATTGCTTGTGTTATAAGCTTACATGGTAATTGCAAGAGTTGCCTCAAGAAACTTTATTACGTTGTTTGGTCCGTTGAATGGAAATTATTTTCTTTTAAGTGAAACTGTGGAGGACTAAAGGATGGAGTATTACAGTTTTCCCAATGTGTTTTGACTATGAGTTGTTTTGTTTTGCTTTACAAAAATAAAACATCATACTTATTGATCCATATACTACCGAAATAAAATAGATTATCACACAATAGGTTTTGGTTCATATTTTCCAAAACTATATATCTTATTCTCGAAGTACCCAAAGTTCTTATCAAACCAAAAGTGTGGACATTATTCAACCAAACAAGTCCCCATAGCCTCATAAGTGGCATAGGGGGATGTTAGCATTGGCAAGAAAAGTGCAGGAAATCTTATTTCTTCTGCCACAAGTGGCTGGAATTTCCTGGCATTCCATTTCATCAGAATATCAGTTTATCAGTATAGCCCAGCAATACCCAAGCAGGTCGGGGTCTTAGGAGTTAATATTTATTGTAACATCCACACAATTCAGGCAATATATAAATCTCATGTACTTTTTACGTAACAGAAATATTTGCAAATTAATATATTGTATCAAATTTTCCTTCTCCTTTATCCCCTTCACTTTTTGACCAATACTACTTATGCAGCCTTGAGAAATTTAACTTTTCTGAGCCTTGGTTTCTCAGCTGCAAGATGAAAGTAATACTATCTGCCATGAAGGTTTACCATGAAAATTAGGTCAGCCTTGCTTAGAACAGTATGGAGCTCATAATAAGTGCTTCAAGAGTAGTACTGTTGTTATAATTAATAGATATTAATGATAGAAATACAAATTAAGAGCTGTACTCTACTGTGCTGTGGATGTAGGACAGTAAATCCCAATCTCTAAAGAGTAAAAAAATCAAGTCTGAACTTTCAAAAGGAAGATTTCTGGGTCCCACCCGCCAAAGATTCTGATTCATTTCAGTCTGGGATTAGACATAGGAATCTTTATTTTTCACAAGTCCCCCAAGTGATTCTGAAGAGAAGTCGTGATACAGGAGGAAGATTAGAGGACTTTCAAGGAAGAAACAGAAATAGGATACATGCCCCTGCTCCCAGAATGTCTTCATCCTTTACTAACATAAACTGTTCTCCTGACTCTGAGGCCAAGAAATCTTCTCCTAAATCTAACTTATATTTATGTTATGTCAGGAAAAAAAGAATCAGAATGGTTCTCCAACTTCATCTCCAACCAACTCTGACCACACTCTCCTCCAACTCTGATAACAGTATTATGCCCTAAATACCCTTAGTGTTGCTCCATTATGTCTTGTTCCCTTTGGATTTCCATTAGTGTTGGTTCCTTTTGACACTAGTGGTGTAGGATCAAGAAATTGGGATGATTGCTGTGGACCCACACATTTAACTCCTATGTATTGTTCCCCCAATCTAAAAGTATTCATAGCTTCATCAGAACTTGGGATTCACATCAGCCCCGATGTCCCCCGTGTCAGATGATGGGGGAACTTCTCTCACTTGCCCACTCCCCCCATACAGCATACCTACTCAGGGCTACCTCTCCTGCTGAACAAGGGACCTAATGAATATCTTGCTCCCAGGCAGAAGGATGACCCAGGGTTTTTGTTTTTTTAGTTTTTTGTTTTTTGCGGTATGCGGGCCTCTCACTGTTGTGGCCTCTCCCGTTGCGGAGCACAGGCTCCGGACGCACAGGCTCAGCGGCCATGGCTCACGGGCCCAGCCGCTCTGCGGCATGTGGGATCTTGCCAGACCGGGGCACGAACCCACGTCCCCTGCATCGGCAGGCGGACTCTCAACCGCTGCGCCACCAGGGAAGCCCCGGGACCCAGGTTTTATGGGCCTTGAAACATATCCCATTTAGAGGGTGCTCTTAAAGAATACAAAAAAACTCACTTTTCACCAAGAAAAAATATGATCATGTGAATTCAAGGTTAGGGCTCCTCTCAGAGCCTTAGAAGTTGTTATAAACTGTATTATGCACCCCCTCCATTCATATGTTGAAGCCCTAACCCCCAGTGTGACTGTATTTGGAGATAGGGCTTCTATGGAGGTAATTAAGGTCAAATGAGGTCATAAGGGTGAGGCCCTGATCTAATACTACTGGTGTCCTTACGAGAAGAGACAGACATACCAGGGATACACATGCACAGACAAAAGGCCATGAAAGGACACAGAGAGAAGGTGGCCATCCACAAGCCGAGGAGACAGGCCTTCAGAGACACTAACCAGGGTGGCATCTTGATCTTGGATTGCCAGCCTCCCAAACTGTGAGAAAATAAATTTCTGTTGTTTAAGCCACCAGCCTGTGGAATTTCGTTACAGCAGCCCAAATAGAAGACTGCAGAAGTGGTCCATGTGACTGACTGAGGGCCCTAAATCTGCTGTATCACTAGCTTCTTCCTATATCCTCCTCTCCTACCAGGCAAGCTGAATTTCCCATCCCATTACAGCAACACCAACTTTGATCCTAGAACAGTAGTTCTCCAGGTTTGCTAAACATACCCATCCTTAAAAGTCCAGCTCAGATATACTCTATGAATTCTCCTCTAATTGCCCTAAATGAAATATATTTTTCCCTACTCCGTATCCTATCCCACAGACATCTGCACCCCTATTGCTGGTTTATTTAATTCTGTCTTATATTGTCATCAGTCATTATTTACATTATACTATCATATTTGTTATCATTCATAGCTAGTAATATTTGCATTAATTCACAATGACAATATTCATATTTTAATTAGTCATTTAAATTCCTTGTGGGAAGAGACCATGCCTACTTCCAATAATTTGCACATAGGAAGCCATGAACAATTGTTTATTGAATTGACTGATATTTGTAAAAAGCCTTAAGGACTTTAGCAAATAGAACTAAGACAGTTAATTATCTATGTAGCTGCCTTTAGAGCATATACATAAAATCAAACAATTTTATATGAAAAAGGTCTTAGACACCATTTATTACCAGTTTTTGTTTTTATTTTACCTATTTACCAAGCATCACCTAGTGAGTTAATAACAGATGGAATAACAGACTAAAACCGATGCCTCGTGAACCCTAGGCCTCATCCTCATTCCACCAAGCAAGCTGGCCAGTCATCCGGACTCGATCAAAAATGTAGATGGACACATCCAGCTATTTTAGAATCATTTAAAGAACACAGTGCCAGGACAGAGCAACATCCTGATCATGATCTGGCTTCCACTGGAGATCTTCCCATAGGGACTGAATGTACAGATCTCATCAACACAAGCATTGACGTTTAGATTATCATTGTATTTCTCATTGGAGTTAAATAAATTGGCATTCTAATTGTTTTAACTTAACTTTGAAGCAGATTGCAAACTTCTTGAACTAGTTCAATGACTGTGGATATTTATTTAAACTTGAGAAAAAGAATTTCTCTCAATCTTAATTCAAATATAGCAAAGTCCACTATGCTGAGTAATTAGCATATACCCAGTTGAACTTGGAACTAACCAGCTCAGGTCAAAGTGAATACCTGACTTACCCTCTGTGTTTAACCCTTCACTTCTTCACCAGAAAGGTTAAAAAGGCTCTGATGATGATGCTCTCAAAATATGAACTACAACATTCTGAACAACATACCCTGACTGTCAGTTCCACCCAGGCGGGTCTCTGAGTCTAAGCAGTGATGACAGCCATTAGATAGACACTGCTAAACATGAAGTGCTGACGAGAGAGGATTTATATCCCATTACCAATCCCCTGAGCCACGCCATGAACCTTCAACTAGACATTTTATCATGTTGGTTGCCGCTCTCTACATTTTCTCTAATTTGTCTCTTTTTCAACATGTGGTATCCCAAACTAAAAGCAGTTGCAATATGTTCAGGCAAGACTAGTGCCAAGTCACTGGAAATAATTTTTTTTTCTGGTTCAGAACATAATGCTTCCATTAACACAGACCTATATCACTTCGAAGGGATTTGAGGGATCTCTCTCTTTTAACAAGTCATGGTTTTTATGTTGACCTTAACAGCTCTCAAAATATGCGAAGGCATGGAGCAGCAACTTATGGCCCAAACAACGAAGTGGTAGATAACTTTGAGAGAGACGGATTAAGGCATCCTTTGGTAGCCATGATGTCCTCCCCTTAGACTCCTCCCTCCCAAGCTTCTCAGGTGGCTCTCCATCCTCCTTCCCCACAATTCAGCCAGCCTGTCTCATCTATATGTTACTTAATCTTAACTAGAGTGTGAAGAGTTAAAGCCTTATTAGACATAGGCTTACACTCTCCTACTCCACACAACCTACATCCCCCACCCACCAAATCCTAGGTTTCTACATTTTTAATGTGATTCTACATTTTTAATTTCTACATTCTAATGTGATTCTTGAGAACAGAAAAGGATTTAAAACCAAAGCAATGAAGCTACTCTATGTACTGTGAGGTCATAATTTACTTGGGAGTTGGGTTCTAAAATTAGTGTGAGCTACAAAAATCAAGCCTGGTCAAAATTGTCATTGGGAATCTTAAGAAGGTGGCTGTGATAGGCAGAATTCGGAAGATGGCCTCCTGAGAGCCCCATTCCTGGTTATTCAGTCCAACATGAATCTACCATTGCATCTGCAAAACCCCTAGTCAGTTAGCCTTTAAATACACAGATTATCTGGGTGGACCTAACCCAATCAAGTGAACCCTTTGAAAGCAGAGTGTTTACTCAGTCTGGAAGCAGAAGGGGAAGTCACAGAGACTGAAAGCACCACAAGGATTTGCTAAGCCATTGCTGGCTTGCAGATGGAAGGGACATGTGGGAGGACCAGAGATTGGCCACTAACTGCTGAAAGTGACCCCTGGCCAACAGCCAGCAAGGAAACAAGGACCTTAGTCTCACAACCACAAGAAATTGAATTCTGTCAATAATACGAATTGAGCCTGGAAGCAGATTCTTCCCAAGCCTGCAGACAAGAACACAGCCCAGCCAACACCTTGATTTCAGTCTTTTGAGACTCTAAGCAGAGAACCCAGCCAAGGTAGCCCAGACTTCTGACCTAAAGTACTGTGAGCTAATAAATGGGTGTGTGTGTAAACTGCTGAGTTTGTGGTAATCTGCCAAACAGAAATAGAAAACTAATATTGTTCAATATAGTAGCATGAGGTTGTGCTGTTTAAATTAATTTTTATTAATTTAAATTCCTCCGTCACACTAGCCACACATCAAGTACGCCATAGTCACATGTAGCCACTTGCTACCATGCTGGACGCTATAGACTACAGAAATTTTCCATCATCACAAAATGTTCTATGGGACAGAATGCTCTGGAATGCTCAGAGAATGCTCTCACAAGAATCAGTTTTCCTGCAGCTTTGGCCCAGGTGACTATTTCTTTGGTTGAGCAGCAAATATTAAATTGGATTACACTTAAGGACCATGTGGTAAGTAAAATTTAAATCTTTAATACAGTAATCACACTCAGCCCTGTGAGATGCCCACACCATGGAGAAACAAAAGGGAACTAAGACTGACCAAGGGAAACAGATTTCTCCCTTCCATTTCCTGCTCATACGCAGATGCATAAACAATTTGTGGAATGGTGGGCAGAATCTATGATATTTCCACCCTATCATTCTGAACTCCTAGAGTTGGACTTGTTTCACTTAAATGTGAATATGATGTGATTCCTCTGTACCCTCCATACTTCTTTGCAGAAGGCTAGCAATCATACATGTGGGCCATCTGGGAGAAGAGAACAAGCTGGAACTAACTTTGGAGTCTGACAATTCGGCAAAAGGATACTCTGGTCTTTCAATACTAAGTGCAGGGAAGTTTGACCCTGGCTAATAGTGTAGGGATAATGTAAAGGAACAAACCAAGGAAGAGCACCCAGGTTTGAAGGTGACAGTGATTCTAGGTGTCAATTAAAGTATAGGTGGTAGGCCACAAAATTGCTTTCCTGAAAGGCAATAAATTTTGACCAGTTGTATCAGGAATTTTTGCCATTTGCACATATTTCATGAACATTAAAAAAAAAAAGAATAACATTTTAAGCCTTTTTTTACTTTGCAACAGATATCTCCATCCCATGGGGTGTGCTTAGGAGTATCCCTTAGGCTATGGCAAGACCACACAGTCAAATGCCAAGTGTCCTAAAAAAAACCCTGAAAATCAGATTTTGGTTTAAGTCCTAGCAGAAAAAGAAAATACAGGAATTAGATGAAAGTCCAAATCTCTCGAGTCATTCCAGAAAGATGGAAGGAAGAACTAGATACCAGGGCCCTGGGAAGATGGAGAAAATTGGGAAACTAGGCACAAAAGACCCAGTCAGATGGCCCTACACTAATGCAAAGCACTGATCAGGCCACAGACATGTTTTAATCGTCAGAAAGTCTACAGCTCCAGGCTCAATTGGCCCTGGAGTTCAGTGCAATCTTATTGAGATAAGTGAGAGATAGAAGACCAGTTCCAGACCATTCTCCTTAAAAAGAAGTGGAGAGGGTTTCCTATGTGCCACAGAGTCAGTGGCTACTGGCCCATGACCTAAGCCAGGAGGGATAGACTTCATCACAGGCAGCCAATGTAGGGACAAGCTGACACAGGGATGATAAGTATGCGGGTGGTGACAGGAAAGGAGACACCACCCCAAGGCCCTCCAATCCTGGTTTCATGGCCCAGCACCAAAGAGGTTCTTCGCCCAGCAAGAGTCGGTCAACAATGCCCTCCTCTCTCCTCTGTGAGCTCTCCTTTCTACTTTGTAGCCCTCCCAGCTGCTTTCTACTTCTCACCCCTGGACACTTATCTTGTATCCCATCTTGTGTTCAGCTTATTGTCAAATAATTCCAACTCAGGACATTATAACTCTTTCAGACCAAGTCCCTTGTATATGTATGAGATATTCATATACATATACATGAATGAAAGTGAAATTCTGAAAGTACATATAACTTTCCTAAATCCACACCCTTAATGGCAAGATTAGTTGTCAAACCCAGGCATCCCAGGTCTCCTGACACATGTCTGGTGGTCTGGCCAGGCTGCCTTCCAGCAGCTGTTCTAAATTTTTCCAAGCATTTTCACAGGTGCTATTCCCCTTCATCCTCACAAGATGGTGAGGGAGTCATCCATCATCATACCAAAGAGAAGAAAATTGAGCTTCGAATAGTAAGTTGCTTGTGCATATTTTGTCTCCATAATTATTAAAAATTAAGAATGGTTGAAATAAACAGTTAACCTCCATGTCACACTTGGGGTTTTCCTTAAAGTGTATTAAATGAAATACATAAATAAATATAACTGTGTTCTGGGGAAAACTCTCATCCTTTGATGTCTCAGTAGATGTTTCATGAAAGAAGTGACGAAAGATCAGCTTGGGGAAATTTGGGTTAAAAAAGCGGGAAATGTTTTTAAAATTCTCAGACACTTTAATCTCTGAGTAAATGAATTTGCAAAAAGTTTGGTTATAAGGTATGTGGAATATTTTTCCAGCGAAACAACTATTACCATCTTGAAGACATTAGTGTTCCACAGAACATAGTTTGGGAAACACTGTCATAAAGTTCAGAAGCATCAACATATAATGTATATTTACAATGTATAAGAAAGTGCTCTGTAAATCAGTCTGCAGTTAGGGCCTGCAATATCTTCTCACCCATTTCAGAAATTCCTATCATTTTTTCACTTAGTTTACTGCCTTTCTGTTCTAAATATTCATTCCTTCCCTCATTCCTGTGCTCCATCCCAGTTTCTTCCTAGTAGCAAGTGTTTCTTTATTATTACAACAGTGTGTTCTTCTGCATTTCTTTGGCACACTGCTTTTCCTTTTCTCCTCTGTTAGCTTACCACCTCTTCCCCTAGTTGGCCCTGTTCATCCCCTTTTCTCAAATAACACTAAGTATGCATTAGGTGCTCATGGTTTAACCACTACATGCATAAACCAGGCTTGTATTCTAGTAAAGTTTCTCCTATTATTCTCAACTATATCTCTTTTTTAATGTTTAAATATTACCATATCAAGAATAAGGATTAATTTCATAAAGACATTACGCTTGTAAACGTTAATAGTGACAAAACCAAGAGTTTCCACTGTTACTTCCTGAACTGTGGTTCAATGCTATCATCTTGCAATAGAGTATTCTGATTGCTATGTGTATGGACATTGAAAAACTTATACCACCTACCTTGACCACTGCCTTGCCTACCACATCCTTTCCTTCATATACCCACCCATCCATTCTTTATTCTACATACTGATGGAGGGTTTCTATATGCTACTGAGGGCCCCTTTCCTCAGGCATTGAAAATACCAAGAATAACAAGACATCGTCCATATTCTTGAAGAGCATATAGTCTAGTAATAGGAGACAGGCACATAAACTGATGACTACTCATGTTATCAAGGGTGGGATAAAAAGTATGGAAAGAATCCTGCTGGAGGACCCAAGAACCTTATGAAGGTGAGTAATCTTCACAGAAAATGTAACTGAAAGTACAAGAGACACAGATGGTTTTTGAATGTGACAATGTGATACAGGTTATAGGTCCAGCAAGCAGAGAGCATTATTATAATGAGTACCCCTGACATCTGATGTGGATAGAAAACCTGAGGTTAAAATTTCAGACTCCTAGCTTGAGGAGCCCATACTTAAGCACCGTTTCTTTAATCCTGCAATAGTGACTGACTCACTTTAATCTCAAATAAGATGTGGGACAACATCTTATTGGCTATTATTATGGAGATATTTCATTCTTTTGTCCCTCTTTTTGTCCTGGGTTTTCAAGTGGACTTTTGTGAATTCAGCGAGTCCCCTCAGAAGACATCCTTGAGGTGGCCTTAGTGGAGGGGAACTTTTCTACAGTCTGTAAAACAGACCACTGCATAGACGTGTACAAAGGAGTTTGCCAAGTGGAGAAAGAGAAGAAGCAGAATTCAAGCAGAGGCACAGCGTGAGCAAAGGCACAGAAAAGTGATGGTTTCAGCATGTTTGGGAAAGAGTGCATTCACTCAGGAAGCCCCAGTGCTATGGAGGGAGATGAGGCCAGGTGACGGGTAAGAGCCGGAACATGAAGGAGCTTGTAAACAAGGTCAGAAGTTTACATTTTCCCCTATGGATAATAGGGAAGCCAGAAGAGGATTAAAGCAAGAGGCTCCCATGGTCAAATTTGCATTTTAAGAAGTAAATCTGGTGATATTTTAGAAGATAGACTGAACTCAAAACAGCCAGGTAACTGGAAACACAATGAGGAGCTGTTACAACGGTCTTGGGAGGGTGGGATTGAAGAGAGAAGAAAGTCTGAATGAAGGTTAGGAATGAAGACAAGAAAAGAGGCCAGTTCGTAGAACTACTGCTGAGGAAGAATTTGTGGCATACTGGAGCCATCTTCTACCAGCTTGCAAGGGTCAATCAATATATATTCAGAAATTTGGTTAGCTGGTTGTTAAACCATTGGTAGTTTGGAATCAGCAATGGAAATCGGCCACAGAAATCAGCAAACACTATAAATCAGGGCGTTTTGTTTTTCAAGAGCCAGTGTACCAGGGTCCTACATGGAATTGACAAGATTCGGTGACCGGATACAAAGAGCAAGCAGGAGATATCAGATATTGTGGGGAATTAAACTTTTATAACTTAGGGGACCCTCCTTAAGAAAAAGAATATAGATTATGAATTCAAAATTAGGCACACATAATGGAGAGTAGGAGTATTCCTGGAAGCCAGCAATAACTTAAATATACACGGAAGTGGCTGCAAAACCGCAAAAAAATATTCCACTAAACCCAAAATAAATGTGTCCCCAACTCAGCTTCCCCCAGCCAGACATTAAAGTGCCCACAACCACACCAGCACCACACCACATGATGGGAAGGATGTCAGAGGAGAAGTCAACGTGGAAAGAAACAGCAGTCCTAACCCACTGCGGTTAAAACGTCTTACTTTTGCACATTTTACAAAAACATACAACCATGTGAACCCCTTGCAAGGGCAGCTCTCAGAACCTGGGGAAGGGCCCATGCAACTGCAAGAATCTGAAGCCTGACCTTGGTCAGCTTCACGGTGAATTTGCCCATGAGCGTGAGAGAGGTATCCAGGGCAACATGAAGGTTCAGGAGACCGAGCATAGCTCCTATAGTCCTGTCTGGTTCCACAACAGACTTAAGATGGCTAGCTGAAGGGTGACACTAGTATCTGAAGAGAGCAGAGCATCCCTATGAGATGTCAGATCTCAGAGCTCTCCCTGATTCGGGGAGAATGCAAGCACTATTCCTATATCACTGTTAACTGTTATCAAGAACCAACCTTAACTGATAACGTTGTCAGCCCCGACATCCCAGAGCCACTTCCAAAAGCACACCGGCTTCTTCCCTCGTGGGCCCTTATAGAGAGCTGCCTAGTCTTCGGCAGTGATGCTGCTGGAGGATGTCGCAGTGAGAAAAGGTGAAATGTGTCTAGCACAAGCCAGAATAATCCATTCCAGACACATGTGTAATGCCGGGGAAACAGGTGCAAACAATTGAACCAGCTGTCAGCAAGCTACAGGGATAGCTTTTGATATCTTAATCGTGAGCTGATCCGTGAGCCACGCTGGCAGCATCACTGTCATAGCTGACTGCACATCTGTAAACCTTTTTGGGTCTCTTCTGATGTCCGTGTGAGTCTGTGAAAAGCCTGACATCACGAGAGACTTAAATTGAGCATGATTGCTGCTGTTTCCGTTTTCCTGCCGCGGAACCAGAGAGTTGACAAATGCCAATAATTGCTAATTTTCACTACTGTTTGTCATGTGCCACAGAAGGCAAGGGCAGAGAGAGATCCCGCTGTCCCGTAGAGCATCCTGCCATTGTTGGTTTGAGGAACTGCTTATCCTCTCTCTGTTGGAGAAGCTATTTTCCCAGTAGCCAATTTAGGGAGTTTTTTTAACGTATTTATCTCAGCCTCTTCTTATTATTAACAATGATAATAGCCCGTAATCAGTTGGGAAAAGATTTTGAACAGATGAATGTTTACACGGATAAAAATGTATTCATTCTCCTTTCTATTTAAGAAAAATGTCACCACTATAATTAGCTCAATAGGTAATTATTCCCAATAAGGGCATTGGAAATCAGTGACATTATCTGTAGAGACCCATTATCTAAGAGATTTGTCAAAAGGTTTATATAAAAATCTTTTCATATATGCTATCATTAATTGAACACTTTGGAAAAGAAGCTACTTTGTTTTATTGGATTCTTTGAATTCTGTTTAGTATTTGAAATCATATTTATCATGTTCATATTTTTAGAATTTCAATTTGGAGGCTGCAACATATTTTAATGGAACCTCAGACAGATCGGAGTGAAAATTCAGGCTGTTCCTACTCAATTTGTGACCTTGGGCAAGCAGCAGTTTCTGCATCTATAAAACTGTTGTGAAGACAATGAGAACATATTTAAAGGCCTTGGCCAGTGCCTCATGTACAGTAGAGTGTCAATAAATGGAAAAGAATGTAGAAAGGAAGGAAAGAATGTAGAAAGTGCTGATTTCACTTACTCTAGTGAGTTCAAATATTTTTTTTTTGCTTCCTTCATTTCAAAATAATGGAAACAATTAGTCAAAAATGTAGACAGTTTCCTAGAAAAACATCACAATCACGTCCTAACAATCTGAGATAGGTAAATACAAATTTTTCCCTTTAGTGCCCACCTTTTATGCATTCTTTTTTCTGAACTGTTTTCACTTGAAAACTGGTTAACTCACTTAATTCTACATCATTATTTTTGCTATTTTATCAAAAAAGAAGATGTCATATTTCATATCCACTCTTCAAGAAAAATCTCTAGCTCAAGTTTAACAATCTTCATTTTTGTGCCAATGCCCCCAAAAAAGTTCTAATAAGTAAAGTGTTGTTTAATTTTCAGATTATTTTCCATGATTGAACAAAAAAATCTTAATAAAAGTTAATAGAGGAAATTAATTTATGGTAAGTATACTTTTAAGATGAAATTTATCTTTTCACTCTTCAGTAAGTCTCATACTTCACACAATACTTTCAGGCAAAAATTTTGTTTATCACTAATGTAATATGTATTCAACTTTCACAATAAGATTCCACTCTTAGGTACTCTGATGAATATAATTTTATTTGTAAAAAAGAAAAACCCACGTATTCCTAAAAATAGGTGGAATGGAATAATTATTATTAAGATATCGTATTTTTCTGAAATTTACCAAGGTATAGAAAATCTTTATATTCATTTTCTTTAAAACTCCTACAGTGGGCTTCCCTGGTGGCACAGTGGTTAAGAATCCTCCTGCCAACACAGGGGACACGGGTTCTGAGCCCTGGTCCGAGAAGATCCCTCATGCCGCAGAGCAACTAAGCCCATGCGCCACAACTACTGAGCCTGTGCTGTAGAGTCCGCGTGCCACAACCGCTGAAGCCTGTGTGCCTAGAGCCTGTGCTCTGCAACAAGAGAAGCCACCACAACAAAGAGTAGCCCCTGCTCGCTGCAACTAGAGAAAGCCCGTGTGCAGCAACGAAGGCCCAACGCAGCCATAAATAAATAAACTTATTAAAACACACACACACACACACACACACCTACAGCAGCCATAAAGTACAGTTGTTGCTTCAGAGGTCTTACATGCACTGCTGCTGATACCAGCAGATTTTATAAGTAACTATATCAAGACCTTCCAGAAAGAAAATTTTGCCCATGATGTAGATAATAAGTGTTTATAAATCTCCAAGATCTCTCAAATGAATCTTAATATCTGTGCAGCAATTAACAATTCTGAAGGCCCTAGGCAAAACTATAAAGGAAGAAAAGTTTGTTTTAAATGATCTCAATACTTCAATTTTTTTAGTGCTCCCCTTCCCGATCCTGGTGCCCTCTTACTATGTGCGAGGTGCTGTTGTGGTTACTTTGCATACTGTGAACACAACACGTACAGATATGTCCCCTACCCTCACAGAGCTGGCAGCCCACTGAGGTAGACAGCTAGTAATCAAATAATCACAAGAATAAAGGCACACTCCGTAGTCACTGTGATATGGCAGGGAAATAAGGGAAGAAATTACTTCCCTGAGTAAGCGAAAGGAAAGACGAGGAGCAGTTAACTGGGCATGTGCAAGCCCTCTTCCCAGTTGCCAGAGGACTACCCTGGAATACTCTAGAGCAGCGGTCCCCAACGTTTCTGGCACCAGGGAGTTTCGTGGAAGACGATTTTTCCACAGACCAGGGGGAGGGGAGAGGGAGATGGTTTGGGGATGATTCAAGCACATTACATTTATTGTGCACTTTATTTCTATTATTATTTCATTGTAATATATAATGAAATAATTATACAACTCACCATAATGCAGAATCAGCTGGAGCCCTGAGCTTGTTTTCACTTGCCACTCACTGACAGGGTTTTGATATGAGTCTGCAAGCAGTTGATTTATTTTGGTCTCTGTGCAATCAAACCTCTCTGCTAATGATAATCTGTATTTGCAGCCACTCCCCAGCGTTAGCATCACCACCTCAGCTCCACCTCAGATCATCAGGCATTCGATTCCCATAAGGAGCTTGCAACCTAGATCCCTCGAACGTGCAGTTCACAGTAGGGTTCGCACTCCTATGAGAATCTAATGCCACCACTGATCTGACAGGAGGTGGAGCTCAGGTGGTAATGCAAGCGATGGGGAGCAGCTGTAAATACAGATGCAGCTTCGCTCGCTCATCGCCACTCACCTCCTGCTGTGCAGCCCAGTTCCTAGCAGGCCATGGACTGGTACTGGTCCATGGCCCAGGGGTTGGGGACCCCTGCCCTAGAGCATATCAGTGATACCCCACTGGATACTTCACCCAAGCCTGACACTCACTATTATTTCTTCTTCCTTTTTTTTCCCACCTTCCCTTAATAAAACTGTTCACTGCTACAATGTTTTGCCCTTGGCAGGCAAAAAGAACTATTATTAATAGAGCAAACGCAAAAACACTCAAGCAAACACATGAAAGACCAATAGCAGGGAAAGAAACTATCATTTATTGAGCTTCTGTGCCATGCCTGGAACTCAGTGGAATGCTTCCACGAGCTAGCTCACTTAATCTTCCCCGAAAAACTACCATATACATATATAATTTTCATTTTCATCAGATAGAGAAAATGAAGTTCAGAGGAGTTAAGTAACCTACCCAAAGTAAGACAGATTGCAACAGCAGAGCTGAAACCTAAGTGTCTGACTCCAGCCCAAGTCCTTGTTACTGTACCAACCATGCCTCCACTGTAAAGATCTCAAGAACTCTTTGGATTCCAGCTCTTAAATATCTCTAGTTATATTATAACCAAATGACCAAATCTGAGACCAATATTGTTCCCTTTATAGGAGCTCTGTTCCCCAGCTGCATTAACTATCTTATATTCCAGTCTGGGAACTAGATGTTATCTATTCCTTAATCTCTGGCTTGGTTCCCAGATCCAGTTCCTTTGTGTCCGAGGGCTTTATTTCCTCCAATCCTTCCAAGGTTAGGAGCCCTCGTTATGTCCAGCCTCACTTATGTTCTCACCCTCTCTGGATCTCCCTGACACAGTCTATCTGCTACCTGCACCCAACTTTGCTGGTTTCCTTCTACATCGGTATTCCCCAGTCTTTGGGTACTCTCTCTTCTGTCCTTCTACTCTGATCATTCCTCATCCAACCTGCATAGCTGCTTGGTGAGGATAAACCATGACTAAATCGAAAGAAAAAAAATACCTAAAGAACCTACCTAAGGAGACACAACATCTGTATGCAGAAAACTGTAAGACACTGATGAAAGAAATTAAAGGGGAAACAAACAGATGGAGAGATATACCATGTTCTTGGATTAGAAGAATCAACATTGTGAAAATGACTATACTACCCAAAGCAATCTACAGATTCAATGCAATCCCTATCAAACTACCAATGGCATTTTTCACAGAACTAGAAAAAAAAACTTCACAAGTTATATGGAAACACAAAAGACCCCAAATAGCCAAAGCAATCTTGAGAAAGAAAAACGGAGCTGGAGGAATCAGGCTCCCTGACTTCAGACTATACCACAAAGCTACAGTAATCAAGACAGTATGGTACTGGCATAAAAACAGAAATATAGATCAATGGAACAGAATAGAAAGCTCAGAGATAAACCCACGCACATATGGTCACCTTATTTTTGATAAAGGAGACAAGAATATACAATGGAGAAAAGACAGCCTCTTCAATAAGTGGTGCTGGGAAAACTGGACAGCTATATGTAAAAGAATGAAATTAGAACACTCCCTAACACCATACACAAAAATAAACTCAAAATAGATTAAAGGCCTAAATGTAAGCCCAGACACTGTAAAACTCTTAGAGGAAAACATAGGCAGAACACTCCATGACATAAATCACAGCAAGATCCTTTTTGACCCACTTCCTAGAGAAATGGAAATAAAAACAAAAATAAACAAATGGGACCTAATGAAACTTAAAAGCTTTTGCACAGCAAAGGAAACCATAAACAAGACAAAAAACAACCCTCAGAATGGGAGAAAATATTGCAAATGAAGCAACTGACAAAGTATTAATCTCCAAAATTTACAAGCAGCTCATGCAGCTCAATATCAAAAAAACCCCAAACAATCCAATCCAAAAATGGGCAGAAGACTTAAATAGACATTCCTCCAAAGAAGATATACAGATTGCCAACAAACACATAAAAGAATGCTCAACATCATTAACCATTAGAGAAATGCAAATCAAAACTACCATGAGGTATCACCTCACACTGATCAGAATGGCCATAATCAAAAAATCTACAAACAATAAATGCTAGAGAGGGTGTGGAGAATAGGGAACCCTCTTGCACTGTTGGTGGGAATGTAAATTGGTACAGCCACTGTGGAGAACAGTGTGGAGGTTTCTTAAAAAACTAAAAATAGAACTACCATATGACCCAGCAATCCCACTACTGGGCATATACCCTGAGAAAACCATAATTCAAAAAGAGTCATGTACCACAATGTTCACTGCAGCACTATTTACGATAGCCAGGACATGGAAGCAACCTAAGTGTCCATCGACAGATGAATGGATAAAGAAGATGTGGCACATATATTCAATGGAATATTACTCAGCCATAAAAAGAAATGAAATTGAGTTATTTGTAGTGAGGTGGATGGACCTAGAGTCTGTCATACAGAGTGAAGTAAGTCAGAAAGAGTAAAACAAATACTGTATGCTAACACATATATATGGAATCTAAAAAAAAAAAAAATGGTTCTGATAAACCTAGGGGCAAGACAGGAATAAAGATGCAGACATAGAGAATGGACTTGAGGACATGGGGAGGAGGAAGAGTAAGCTGGGACGAAGTGAAAGAGTGGCATAGACATATATACACTACCAAATGTAAAATAGATAGCTAGTGGGAAGCAGCCGCATAGCACAGGGAGATCAGCTCAGTGCTTTGTGACCACCTAGAGGGGTGGGATAGGGAGGGTGGGAGGGAGGGAGACACAAGAGGGAGGAGATATGGGGAGATATGTATACATATAGCTGATTCACTTTGTTATAAAGCAGAAACTAACACACCACTGTAAAGCAATAATACTCCAATAAAGATGTTAAAAAAAAAAAAACCTAAAGGTAAAATGTCAAGCGGTTTAGCAGAGGTATAGAAGATTTTGAAGCAGGAGAACTTTCTCACTGTCTCTGTAAGCTTAGCACTCAGATGACTGTGGATTCTACCCACATTTATGGCAATATCTCCATAAAACACCCTGTACTACAATTAATAACTAATATTTATGGAGTACTATGTACCTGTTCTAAGTATACTTTGTTCTAATTGTGTTGCATGGATTATCTCATATATTCCTCATCATAACTCTTGTGGTAGATACTAATTAGTATTAACCCCATGGGGGCAGGAAGGGGAGGAAAGAGGCTTGCAGAGATGTGTAACTTGCTCAGTGTCACACCATTTAGCAACCTGTAAAACTGGTATTTGAACCCAAGCAATCTAGTTTAAAACAAACAAACAAACAAAAAACATATGCTTAACTGCTATAGTTCTAAAGATTATGAGAATCTGCATTTACAAGGTGCCAAAATTGGAAGGAATTTGAGTAAATTCAACCATGGCAGTTATTCATTCCTTGAAAAAGTATTTATAAAGCCAGGAACTATATTATTATAGGAACTGAACACAAAAGTAAACAAGATAGATAAGGGATCTGACCTCCTACAGCTTATATTCTACTAGAGTGAGACAGAGCATAAGTAAGTAACAAATAAGGTAATTTCAAATAGTAAAAAGTGATGTAAAAACAGAAACTGACTTACAGATATCAAAAACAAACATGGTTCTCAAAGGGGAAATGTGGGGGGAAGGGATAAATCAGAAGCTTGGGATTAACACACTACTATATATAAGATAGATAACCAACAGGGACCTACTGTATAGCATAGGGAACTCTACTAAATATTCTGTGATAACCTATATGAGAAAAGTATCTGAAAAAGTATGAATATATGTATATGTATAACTAAATCACTTTGCTGTACACCTGAAACTAACACAACATTGTAAACCAACTATACTCCAATACAATTTTTTAAAAAGTGATGTAGGAAAAATGTGAAGAAAAGAGGAAAGCTACTTTTGGTAGTATGATCAGGGAAGGTCTTTCAGAAAAGGTGTTTTTCAACTGAAAGGTGAGACTGCCCCAGCTAATGATTTGGCAAGGTATTCTAGTTAAACTGTGAGGAAAATAAGTTCATTGCTGTACCCCTGAAACTAACACAACATTGTTAATCAACTATACTCCAATATAAAATTAAAAGTTTAAAAAAAAAACTGTGAGGAAAAGGCCCTGTGAGGTATGAACAGGTGAAGTCAAAGCACAGGCAGACATGGAGCAAAGGGGAAAGGAATAGAAGGTGAAACCAGAGAAGCGAGCCCCAGCCAGTTCATGCAAAGCCTTACTGGCCACATTGAGGAATTTGGACTTTATCCTAAGCGCAGTGGGAAGCCATCAAAGGATTTTTTGTAAGGGATATGATCTGACTTATATTTTTTAAAAGGTCACTCTGGTTTCTTTGTGAAAAATGGATTGGCTGAGGGTGGGAAAGAATGGAAGTATTTGACTGTAGGACTTCAATTACGTTTGGAGGCTTGGATGTGAGGAATGAGAGAAAGAGAGTAATCCAGAATGAAGTCAAGGCTGAAAAAATGTAAGGCAGTGCATCCCACAGTAAACTAAGATTGTGGTATCCACCCCATTTCTCATTGATTCTAATCAACCAAATCAGTCAACAATCAATCAACACAATTTTTTGGCACTTAAAACGTGATGGCTACTATGAACAATATGAGGATAAGAACTACAAAAGAAAAAATTAAAGTACAGTGCTTGTTTCAGGCTGGGTTCTCTGGACACCAATACTGATAGGAGATTAGAGTGCTGGTTACTTATTAGGGATCCACACCATGAAAGGAAAGAGGGGGAAGCAGGACTGGGCAAACGAAGAAGTTGAATTGCAATTCAAGGATGACAAATTCTTGATGAACCTGGTGGGGAGCCCTGGGGTGAGCATTGCCCGTCAGAATAACCCGTATCTCTCAGTCACAGGATGTGAGCTGCCTGGGAAGGGTGTGACCTCAAGCCAGGCAGCCCTCAGAAGCTGAGGCAGACCCTTTGGAAACTGATGACTAGATGCTACCTACTGATGGCATTCTCCACAGCTGAGCAACAAGTGCTTCCTTAAAAGGGAATCTAAGTGGTATATCCACCACAAGGCTACTTTATGTCTTGTGTACTTACAGATTTTCCAAGATAGCCCCATTTATGAGCATTTGGTAACATTCCAGACCATGTTTCAGACAATTTATGAGCATTTGGTAACATTCCAGACCATGTTTCAGACAATATTAATTGTCTGAATATTAATTATTAATATTATAAATATTAAAAATTAATATAAATATTAATTATTCAATATTAATTAATTCAGAAAATATGTTTGTGGTACATATACTTGAAGAGGAGAGAGAAAGCCAGTTGAATCCCTATTTATCTCTCTGTTAATGGTTGCCCCATAGCAGATCTATTGTACATAACATTACTATTCTGAATGCTGAATCTGAAGTAAATTTCTATTGCAGCCTGTCGCTGAAGTGGGTTAGGGCAACGTGGCCAAGAGGTCACTAATGAACCTTCATAGTTCAGCTCAGAGAATAAAGAGATGGAAAGAGCATCACTCCCACCTTCAGAATAAGAAAAAGCTGAACAAATTGAAAATAATTCTTTATCTTGAATCTGCCAGAGAACTGAGGTCACAAAACTACTAATCCCAAATTGAGAGAGAGATTGGCACCTGTAGGGAGAAACAGGACCTTAGCATTTGCTTAGCTGGAGTAGATACAGGCAAATAGCATATGAGCCAGAGTATTAGTCAGCTTGGGCTTCCATAACAAAATACCATAGACTGAGTAGCTTAAACAGCAGAGAGTTATTTTCTTACTGTTCTGGAGACTGGAAGTCAGAGATCAGGGTGCCAGTATGGTTGGATTCCAGTGAGAGCACTCTTCCTGGCATGCAGATGACTGCCTTCTTACTGTGTTATCACCTGGCAGAGAGAAACAGAGAGAGAGATAAAGCTCTCTGGTCTCTTATAAGGGCACTAATCCTGAATGAGGACCCCACCCTCATGACCTCATCTAAACCTAATTACCTTCCAAATACTATTACATTGGAGGATAGGGCTGCAACGTATAAATTTTGCAGGGACACAATTCAGTCCATAGCAGCCAGTAAGAAGATTAAGATAGAAATTTTTAACAAATTGCTAAAGGCTGAGTGTGGGCTGGTGCAAGAGTACGAAGCCCCTGGGGGTCACAGACATAAGAAGGGTTTGCACCTTCTGCACCTTTCTACAGATCCTCCAGAAATGCTTCCAGGGACTTCCAGAGAAGATGAGAGAGAATCCTGAGAAATCTTCCTCCACGATGATCTCTGAAGGAGAAAAACGGCAGCCACTGCCAAAACTCCATCCAGGCCTATCGCCCTGATCTCTCCCATGGAAGAAAAGCTTTAAACTTCAGGGAAAAGAACATCAAAACTGTAGCCTGAGAGCATTGGTAGAAGCCCACTGCCTCTGAGGATAGGAAGTGGGGAGGGGGGTGAGGCAGAAGCTCTACCCTTAGGGGAGGGGAAAGAATTAGGTCCAGTATCACACCTACAGAATAGGCAAGAACGCTTGTGAAGGCCATACCCATGACCCCAGGTTCACAGAGCCTGCCTAAGACTAAGCCTTAATCAGAACATCAGCGAATGCCCCACTATCTCTCTAACCATGCATCTGAGTGAAAGTAACAATGGAATATAGTAACCCATGGTATTAGAAGTCAAGGCAATTACCTTTGGGGAGGAGAGAGGCTAATGACTAGAGAGGGACCTGGGTAGGACTTTTGAGGGACTGGTAATAGTCTCTTTCTTGATCTGGGCCATAGTGACACAGGTATGCTCACTTTGTAACAATTCATCAAGCTGTGTGTTTATGATTAGCGTACTTTTATGTACAATAAAAGTGAACCCAATAAAAATGCGTTAAAAAATAATGACTAAGACTCTATCACCCCTTTCTATTTCTAGTTAATAATTTTTTAATTACTGGAAATTTTCTTCTATTACATTTTACTTTGTCATAAATTCCATGCCATTTTTCTTCTTCTAGAAATATGTTATTATTATGTATTATTATATAAACCTGATGGGTATATTATTATATCGATCTATAATCTACTTTACTGATCTTCTTCAGCATTTCCAATAATTATCAATGGCAGTTTTCACTATTTAGTAATATTTTTTATTTTATTCAAGCTGACATAAATATATATTTTGTTTGTCTATCAGAGAATAGATTTTCAACACTTAAAAAATTGTGGTGGTTCTTGAACCTGAGTAGTTCTCAGTTGATAATGTACATAAAAATCACCTGGGGAACTTGTTTAAAATGCATGTTTCTTGTACTCTGCAGAAATTCTAACTCAGTAGTATTTGGGATGGAGACTAGGAATTTCCATTTTTCACACATACCTCAACTGGTTGTGATGCAAAGTGTCCTCCATGACTGTTTGGAAAACACTTTTATAGACCATTCATTTTGGTGATCTTAAATTTTCCATGGTTTCTTACTTTTTTTTTCTTGAGCGACAAAACTTTCCACTGGTCTATATTACTTAGGGGAAATGGAATGAGGCATCAGGGCAAGGTTGGTGTTCCTTGTTACTGGAATTTAACTGTTTAATCTTTGTTGTTTAATTATTTTGTCATTTCAAAAGATGTAGTGATTTTTTCAGATACTAAAGAGAAAGAATTCTTGAAACTCTCTTGGCTTCTGTGACATTACTTACCTGAAGCCAATTCTTCTTAGTTTCCTTTGCAGGCGCTTTTCCCCACTCTTTTAAGCCCATTTTCTCTTTCCATCTTATTCATTTTCCCTGTGTGGTCTCCTTCATTTCTGTGGTTACGACTACCATCAATATGGTCTTTAATTTCTCCAGTCTGAGCTCCAAACAAGAATTTTAAATTGCCTGTTGAAAATGCCCGTTTAACTATCCCTTGGGAACCCAGATTCAATACATCAAAAACTGAACACCTCAACTTGTACCTCAAATCTATTCCTCCTCCAGTATTTCCTATCTCCATGAATTTGCCATACCCAGTCAACTATGGCAGACACTTGATTCTGTCCCTCTCACCATCCACATCCAGAAGACTTTCACCTATATTATCTCTAGATTCTGCCCCTTCCTTTTGTCCTCACCAGAGCCATCTTGGTCTACTTTTCATGTAGTACAGCTATAGCTCTTCTCTCTTCCTCTATTCATGCCCTTTTCATATTCATATTTCACACTACTTCTAGTGATGTTATAAAACTATAAATCTGATCATGTCATATTTGGGCTCAAAATGCTTCCACGTAGTCTTCTATATAAAACTTCTAAACATAGTAAACAACAGCCTCTAATATTTAACCCAGCCTTCACCACTAGCCATATCTCCCATTATTTCTCCCCTCACCAAACTCAAAGCACAGCCAATCTGAACCACATGCAATTTCTCATAACATGCATGTTTTCCCATGTGCTGCTCACTCTGCCTTCAACAACCCTCTCCAACTGACTATTTTATTCATACCTATCTTTCAAGTGTTGACTTAGGTATCAACTCCTTCAGGCTTCCCTGGCCTCTGACTTGGATGCTAGTCCTCTGTATGCTCTTATCCTCTCATATGCATGTTCACTTCTCTCATAGCATTTACTTCACTGTAATCACTGTTGGCCTATTTTTCTGTCTTCCCAACTAGAGTTTTCAAATTTTACTCAAGTCTCTACCTAAAAGAAGCCTTCCCTGACTATCCAACCTGAAACAACACCCAACAATGCCCCCACTTCCCCACTTCCCCACCTTATTACTCTCTACCCCCTTATCCTGCTTTCATCTTCCTCATGGCACTAATAAACCACCCAACAATGTAATATCTATTCATTTGTTCATCTGTTTATTCTTTTTTAATTTATTTATTTATTTTTGGCTGCATTGGGTCTTCGCTGCTATGCGTGGGCTTTCTCTAGTTGCAGAACGAGCGGGAGCTACTCTCTGTTGCGGTGCGCGGGCTTTTCATTGCAGTGGCTTCTCTTGTTGCGGACATGGGTTCTAAGCGCACGGGCTTCAGTAGTTGTGGCGCATGGGCTCAGTAGTTGTGGCACATGGGCTTAGTTGCTCCGCGGCATGCAGGATCTTCCCAGACCAGGGCTCAAACCCATGTCTCCTGCACTGGCAGGTGGATTCTTAACCACTGCGCCACCAGGGAAGTCCCTGTTCATCTGTTTAGTTTCAGACTTCTCACTTAGGATATACACTGCATGAGAGCAATATCTTATTTCACCACTATATTCCCAGAACCTAGAAGGGTCCTTGACACATAAGTGCTAGATAGATAACTGATGAACAAATAAAAGAATGTGTTCTTTGTATGTAGTTTCCAACTTTTACACCATTGTATCCTCAGCACTTAAAACTAGTGTTACTGACACAAAGTATATATTTAATAAATAATTGATGAATTAACAGATAGATGGCTCTAATAATTGCTCTACCAAAAATTATATTAAATTTGTGTTATGTCACATATGAGGTGTGTTAGTGGGGGTGGGAGAGTATGTCTGTAACTAGGTTACATGAATAAAGGAGGTGCTAAAAATTACTAAGTACCAAGAAAAACAAACTTGTATTAGGAAATACGCAATGAGGGCCAGCAACTTTTCTTAAAAATCAGGTAGTTTGGGCTTTGTGTTAGGCATAATTCTAAAGATGTTCCCCAAGATTCCCATCCCCTGGCTATTCAATCAAACACTAATCTAGGTAGTACTATGAAAAGACACTGCAATTGTAATTAAGGTTACTGATCACCTGACCTTAATAGAGGGAAACTATCGTGGATTACCCAGGCAGGCACAATATAATCACATGAGCCCTTAAAAGCAAAAGAAGAAAGCAGAGAGTCAGAAGGGAAGCAATGGGAGGAAGGTCAGTGAGTATACCCCAGTTACTGGTTATGAAGATGAAGAAAGAAAGCCACAAGCCAAAGAATATGAGCAGCCTCTAGAAGCTGAAAACAGCCTCCAGCTAGTAGCCAGCAAGAAAACGGGAACATCAGTCCTACAACCACAGGGAACTGGACTCTGCCAACAATCTGTATGAGCCTGAAGGCCGATTCTTTCCTAGAGCTTCCAGATAAGAGCCCAGGCCAGCTGACAGTTTTATTCAGCTTTGTGAGAGACTAAACAGAGAAGCCAGCTGAGCCACCCAGACTTCTGACCTCCAGAACTGTGAGATAATAAACTTGTGTTGTTTTAAGCTACTAAATTTGTGGCAACCTATTACGGCAGCAGTAGAAAAGTAACAGAGGCTTGTTTCCTATTCTACCACCAGTTTGCAGGGAGGCTCTGAACAAATTATTTCACGTTTCTGTGTTTTAGTTTGGTATCAGGTTCTACTAATAAATGGAATTGAAAATAAACAAATTAAGTAAAAATAACTACTTGACAGAACTTTTTCTTTAAGAATTAAGAAAAATCCTAAGAATCCAATTGAATCTCCTCATTTGCAGACTAGAAAGCTGGGGTCCATATCCCCAATTACTAGAAAAGCTGAGCGTTGGGGTCAGATTTCATAACTCCCAGTTTAGTGTACCTTCCACAACAACATGTAACAACATGTAGCTAGAGCGCTCACAGATGGCTTGCAGCTGTGCTTCAGAGGAATCTGGGGTGTGAGGGAGAAAGCTTGAAGCTGCCAATAAGAAACTAGAAATTTGTTTTGGCTCCCCGACTTAGTAGCTGGGCAAACCCTGAGGAAGTCATCATTGCCTCAGAGCCTCAGTTCTCTTGTTTGTACAATGGGAAAAATATTTCCTGCCCTGCTTTCTTTACAGGGTTCCAGTCAATAAGCATTTATTGAGCACCTACTACGTATCAAGTATTGCACTAAGTGCTATGTTATAAAGATAAACCTGGGTTCCTGATTTCAAATAATTCACTTATAAACAGATGATTTCAATGTCATATGATACACGTTATGCAAAAGGTAAGCTGATGGGCTATGGGAACTCATCAGAGGGTCATCTAATCCAGATAGCTAACCCAGCTGTGAAAAGAGAGGAGGGAAAGAATGCTCCTGTATCTTGAAGGACAAGTGGACATTTGCCAGCAGAAAAGGGCTTTCCAGAGGGGGGAGACCAACATGAGCCCAAGTATGCAAACAAGAGAGAGCGTAGTGTGGACTGCAAGTAGCCTGTTTTGCCATGAACCAAGAGTGTGAGGAGACTAGTTCACAGGCAAAAGCCAGATAATAAAAACCATTGTCTGACTTGCTAGGGGATATGAACTTTGTCCTGTAGGCAATGGAAGCCATTGGAAGGTTTGAAGCAAGGTAAGAAATGTGGAAGTGTGGAAGATTGGTTAGTGAGTCTAGACTAGAAATATAGGTAGAGGTGATCACCAAGGTGCAGGTGCAAGATAATGAAGGCCTGAAAGGGGGAAATGGGGGTGAGGATTTGGAAGAGAAGAAAGATTCAATAAATTCAGAACAGGGATTCTTAAACCCTCCTTGCACAATAGATTCCCCTGCTGCCACACAGACCTCCTAAATCAGAATCTCCAGGGGCAAGACCAGACCCTTTTCTAGAAGTCACAGATGATTCTGATGAGCACCTAGGTTTCTGAGCTGTTCTAGAGCAGAGGTTAGCAAGCTATAGCCGTGGACCAAATCTGACCCACTGCCTCTTTTTATACAGCCCATAAGCTAAGAATGGTTTTTACATTTTTAAATGGTTGAAAAAATCAAGAAGAATATTTCATGACACAGAAAATTATATTTTCTCTCACTACTTCTGTGCTACAATAGCAGAGTAGCAAAATGGACAACATGACCCCAAAGCTTAAAATACTTACTATCTAGTCCCTTACAGGAAAAGTTGCCAACTCCTGATCTAGAGCAGCGGTTCTCATTCTAGGATGCACGTTGGAATCATCTGCATTTTCCAAGTCAGATCTCCGGGGGTGGAACCCAGGCAATGGTATTTTTTTTAAAGCTCCCTGGTGAGATTTAACCTGTGCAGCCGATGTTAAGAACCACCGATAGACAGTTATATTGACAGAACTTAGTGATTGATTAGATGTGATGGGGAAAAGAAAGAAAGATTATAGGGATCTAAAAGACATTTTTACCCAATCAAAAAATGGGCAGAAGACCTTAATAGATGTTTCTCCGAAGAACACATACGGATGGCCAAAGGGCACATGAAAAGATGCTCAACATCTCTAATTATTAGAGAAATGCAGATCAAAGTACAATGAAGTGCCACCTCACACTGTCTACAAATACTAAACGCTGGAGAGGGTGTGGAGAAAAGGGACCCTCTTACACTGTTGGTGGGAATGTAAATTGGTGCGGTCAGTATGGAAAACAGTACAGAGGTTCCTCAAAAAACTAAAGTTGCTATATGATCCAGCAATCCCACTTCTGGGCATATACCCAGACAAAACTATAATTCAAAAAGATACATGCATTCCAATATTCATTGCAGCACTATTCACAATACCCAAGACATAGAAACAAACTAAGCATCCACCTACAGAGGAATGGATAAAGAAGATGTGGTCCATATATACAATGGAATATTACTCAGCCATAAAAAAGAATGAAACAATGCCATTTGCAGCAACATGGGTGGCCCTGGAGGTTACCATATTAAGTGAAGTGAGTCAGACAGAGAAAGACAAATACCATACGATATTGCTTATATGTGGAATCTAAAAAAAAAAAAAGATACAAATGAGCTTATATACAAAACAGAAATAGACTTACAGACATAGAAAAAAAAACTTAGATTACCAAAGGGGAAAGGGGAGGAAGAGATAAATAGGAATTTGGGATTAACATACACACAGTACTATATATAAAATAGATAACCAAGAAGGACCTAATGTATAGCACAGGGAACTATACTCAATATTTTATAATAACATATAAGGGGAAAGAAGCTGGAAAAAATAGATATATATGTACGTATAACTGAATCGCTTTGCTGTACACCTGAAAGCAACAAAACATTGTAAATCAACTATACTTCAATAAAAAATAAAGTAAAAATAAAACTGTTCACCAAGGGAAAAAAAGATATTTTTGAGGATTGTCATTGTTATTATGAGCTCCCTGAAGGCAAAGAATGAAATCTTCCTTCTATATCCCCAGTACCTAACATTGAATCTGATGTAGTGAAGGTAATATTTGTACCTTTTAGTACATACAAGTTTACTGTAGGGATGCAGGAGTTAATTACTTGTCATTGAAGCAGTCTCCATCCAAGGCACTAGGGACATAGCTTATGTTTACTTCAATGCCACAGAAAATTTTTGAAAAATGGACCTTGTCCATTTACACAAAAAAATAGGATGAACTTGAACAAGACCTCCAGAGACTAATTTAGTAGTGTTCCAGAGAATTAAGAGAAAATTATGCATAAAATTACAAGACAGTCATCATAAAAAGTTAATTTGAAGTTACTCAATTTTCTGAAACAATTTCCTTTTAACTGGCACAAATTATTTCTATTATCTTCTAGTTTTAGTATTTAAACTAATTCAAATAGACAAATCAGATCAGGTTTTATCAGAATATTACTGATTTTGGCCAAGGGCCTTTGCAAAACTTACAAAGCAAAGAATAAATGTGATGTGATATTGTAAATAAATAAAGATCAAAACAGAATTAAAAGTCATGTTTGAGTATAATAAAAAGTAACAACCTTTCAGAAATTATTATTGTGGTGTCCATAGTAAGTCTAGATAATAATCACAGACAATTAACCATTTCTATACTGTGCAAGAATTGATACTAGTTAAATTATGTCTCCCTCCCTGCTATGCTCATAAATATTTTTTACCTTTCTTTCTTCAGTGTACATGTGCTTTTTGGAGACAGGAAGAGAAAGAGAAGGTGAGAGGGAGGGAGGGATTCTAAATACACAGGTACGTCAATCTATAGAAAGTCCTTAGTCATGACAACAGCTATGGTTTCAGTCCAGACTGTCATTAAAGGCATGTCTACTTTTTGAAAAGGCAAAAATAGGAAGTATCATCTATTCTATCACTATTAACTGTTTTTAACTGAACAAACTTTTATACAAAACAACATAACAATGTTTTGACCAAAGATCTAACATTACTAACTCTGTGAGAAAAGATTTATGAGTGAGTCCACAGAGATTGGGCAGAGATGAAACGGTCCATGGAATTTCAAATAGAATCCTCCTAGGTCTCTAGCAGGCAGAGCATAGTGACTGTCGTGGGAAATGGTGACTGAAATGTGTTAGCATGTTTCCCATTTCCGTTTTTAAATGTTGTATAAGATTCCGGAAAAGGCAAAGCTATAAGACGGCTAACAGATCATTGGTTGCTAAGATTGAAAATGGGGAAAGGGGGCTTCCCTGGTGGCGCAGTGGTTGAGAGTCCACCTGCTGATGCAGGGGACGCGGGTTCGTGCCCCGGTCCGGGAGGATCCCGCGTGCCGCGGAGCAGCTGGGCCCGTGGGCCATGGCCGCTGAGCCTGCGCGTCCGGAGCCTGTGCTCCGCAGCAGGAGAGGCCACAACAGTGAGGGGTCTGCGTACCGCAAAAAAAAAAAAAAAAAAAAAAAAGAGGACAGTCAGAAATAAAAATATACATTAAAAAAAAAAAAGAAAATGGGGAAAGGGTTGACAACTAAGGGGCAACACAGGGAAATTTGGTGGGTGATAGACCTATACCCTGCTGGTGGTGGTAGTTCTACAAATTACACATTTGTCAAGGCTCATAGATCTGTGCACCAAAAAAAGTGACTTTTACTGTATGTAAATTTTAAAATAAAAAAATGCTGCCTATTATTTACATGTAAATGTAATTATCATGGGAAAATGTTTCATTCATTCATTGGAGGAAAGACATATCACTTATATTGACATCAATGTGAAAAAGAATTTCCATTAAAAGTAACACATTTATTCTCCGCATATCTCTTAAGGCAACGAACACAGAAAGAACAGAGAAAGGATAGAAAACCCATTTCTATTACTTTCCTCAATTCACCATTCAAGCTCAGTGGCAGATCATTTATGCAGATAAGTGTTTACCTTCGAAGCCAATGGCTTGTTTGGTTGGTATTCACTATAGCCATCAAGTAGATGCAGAAATCCCCTCAGGTCAGCAAATGAAGCAGAGCAACTTGGCCTTAAGAATACAACTCACCAATGCCCTTTCTTCTAGCCCTTCAGCCAAAAGGGCCACATACATGCACAGAAGCTAATGTGTTGTATGTTTTTCTCTCCACTTTGTCAGGCTTCATAGGCTACCCTTAGTTTAACAATATTCAAAACTCAAGTCTGAAAATCAAAGAATCAAATTCTTTCAATTACAAAATTTGACTTAGACCTGTAAGACATATATGAAAAATCTACCTAAGGGTACATGAGCCAACTTTGCTAAATGTTGGAGCTTCTTTTTAATTCACCATTTTGCATTGACTGCCAGTGGTAAAGAATGTAGACTGAATAAAATCATAAAGAAACCAGTGGAAGATTTGGTTGAATTTATTTAAAATCTGGGTGGGGTAGGGGTGGGTTTGTATTTCTAACTAAATACAAACCTTAAGCAATTATCAGAAAAAGGAACACAACGGTCAATAAGTTATGAAAAAATGCTCAGCCGTCCTTGACCACTATAGAAAGAAACGTAAATCAAAACAAGACACATTTTTCACTTATCAGACTGCAAACATTTTTAGGTTTCTAGTCAAGCATGGGTGTAGAGAAATGGGCACTCTTAGGCACTGTTTGTGGAGGTGTGTGTACATATCCTTTGAACTATTATTCCCTAGTTAGAAATTTACCTTACAGATACACATACAAAAAAATGCCAAGATATATGCATAAAACTTTGTTTCAGCTTTGTTTATAGCAAAAAAATATACAGACAGCTTATTGAGTAAACTACAATACATCCATAAAATGGAGTGCTCTGTCACTTTAAAAGGAACAAAGCAAGTCTGCATTGTTGATACGGAAGCACGTGCATGACACATTATTAATTTTTTTTATGAAATCAAAGATGATACTTTCAGACTTGCCACTTGCTCCAGTAGGAGCAAGCCTACTACAGCCCCTCTCTCCCACTATTGCAGCTAAAAACTCTCAGCAAATTAAAAAGCAATTAGAAGGGAATCATGAAGAATTAATCATTGGAGCCAATTGCACAAGGGAGCCAAAGTTTAAAGAATGATCTATAATAAAAGTGAGTTTTGCTGTTTTATGTTCTCCAATATCATCCAGCTTGGACCCAAGTGTGACCCCAATGCAAAACTGAGCAGTGGATACAGGAAGCAAAACCCCTGAAAAAACCCTGGCTTTCTGGGGAGAGGACTGAGGAAAGAGATCCCAGTGAGCTAAAGAGAATGAAAGACACCCACTTTTTCTTGTTTGTCTCTCCTGTTGTTTTTTGTCATTGAAATCCCTGAAGGGTAGAAGAAAGACTCATGCAGAAAGAAATATTTGAAGAAATTTGTCATAAATTCAGAGATTCATGAAGCTCAGCAAACTCCAAACAGGATAAACTGAAAGAAAAGCATGCACAGGCATATAACAACCAAATTGCTGTGCAACAAAGATAAATTTTATAAATCTTGAAAGCAGCCACAGAAAAATAACATATTACATATAGGAGAACAAAATTTTGACTGCAGAATTCTCATCAGAAAACACGGAAGCCAGCAGACTGGGACCTCTTTAAAGTGTTGAAAGAAAAGTACTGTTGAGTTCTACATCCAGTGAAAATATCCTTCATATATATATATATATATATATATATATATATATAATACATATATATATCTGGAAAATCCATCATATATTTGAAATGTAGGCAACACACTTCTAAATGGGTCAAAGAGGAAGTCTCAGGGAAAAGTAGAAAATATTTTGACTGAATGAAAATGAAAATACAAGATATCAAAATTTGCAGAATGCAGCTAAAAGAGTTCTTAAAGGGTAAATCATAGCAGTTAATGCTTATGTTAGAAAAGAAAGAAATAAGGAAAGAAAGTAGAAGAGTAAGAGCAAAGTACACCCAAACCAAACAGAAGGAAGGAAAAGACAAATCTAAGAAAAGAAATCATAAAATTTTTAAAGAAATTTGGTGAAAGCAAAAGCTGGTTTTTTGAAAAGATCAATAATATTTCCAAACCTCCAGACAGACCGATCAAGAAAAAAGAAAAGACATAAATTACCTCTAGCAGGAATGAGAGATTACAGATGTTAAAAGGATAATAAGGAACTACTACAAATAATTCTATGCCCATAAATTGAACAACTGAGATCAAATGGGCCAGTACTTTGAAAGACAGAAATTAACAAAATGTCTATGAAAGAAGTTGAAAATCTTCCCACAAAGAAAACTCCAGGCCCCGATGGTTCCACTAGAGATTTCTACCAAATATTTTAGGAAGAAATAATATCAATTCTACACCATCTCTTCCAGAAAATGAGCTGAAATAACACTTCTCAATTCATTTTATGAGTTAGGATAACACTGATAACAAAAATAGAAATAAGACATTATAAGGAAGCTACAAACCAGTGCCCTTATGACCACAGATGCATAAATCCTCAACAAAATATTAGCAACTTGTATCCAGAAACATAGAGAACAACACTATGTGCAAACTGGGGCTTATCCAAGGAATGTAAAGCTGGTTCAATATTTGAAAATAAATCAAATATTTGTATAATGTGCCATTAAGAAATTTTTTTAAATCACAGATTATGTCAATTGATGAAGGAAAAATGCCTTTGATAAATCTCAACATTCATGATAAAAATATCTCTGCAAAGTGAGAATAGAAGAGAACTCCCTTAACCTGATAAAGGGCATCTACAAAAAATCTGTAGCTAACATCAAAATGGTTAAATTACCTACACCTTAGTCATCTAATCTGTAAAATGAGGATAGAACTATTCGCCTCTTGGACTTGTTAGGAAAGATAAAGTTGTTAGCATTATGCCTAGCACATTAAAATGGTGAAAATGGTAACTCATTATATATGCAATAATAATAAAATTTGTGTAAATCACACATCAGTACTGCATTATTAGTTGGAATGTTGCATAATCCAGATCTCAAAATGCTTCCAGTATTTATTACAAAAAAAAAGCACAAGTTGTGGGCTTCCCTGGTGGCGCAGTGCTTGAGAGTCTGCCTGCCGATGCAGGGGACACGGGTTCGTGCCCCAGTCTGGGAAGATCCCAGATGCTGCGGAGCGGCTGGGCCTGTGAGCCGTGGCCGCTGAGCCTGCGCGTCCGGAGCCTGTGCTCCGCAATGGGAGAGGCCGCAACAGTGAGAGTCCCACACACCACAAAAAAAAAAGCACAAGTTGTAAAAAACATAAAGTGATTTAAAAAAAAATCAAACAGAAAGGAAATGAAAATGGAAAAGGAAAATAATATCCTATAGTAAAAAGTATTAGCAGTCACTTCCTAAAATCGACTCAACTGAAAAACAAAATGGAAACCATTGCAACGGATTTGAGAAGAAACCTGCTCACACAGTTGTCCTTGTAAGAGAATCCAATGCACGACTCACGGTTAAGACTCAAAAAATCAGGGTTTCCCTGGTGGTGCAGTGGTTGAGAAGCTGCCTGCTAATGCAGAGGACACGGGTTCGATCCCTGGTCTGGGAGGATCCCACATGCCGCGGAGCATCTAGGCCCGTGAGCCACAACTACTCAGCCTGCGCGTCTGGAGCCTGTGCTCCGCAACAACAGAGGCCACAATAGTGAGAGGCCCGTGCGCCGCGATGAAGAGTGGCCCCTGCTCATCGCAACCAGAGAAAGCCCTCGCACAGAAACGAAGACCCAACACAGCAAAAATAAATAAATAAATTACTAAACTCCTACCCCAACATCTTCTTTAAAAAAAGAAAAAAAAAAAGACTCAAAAAATCAGAGTTTCCTAGTGAAGGTGTTACTCTTGTGGTTTTTCTCAAATCAGAGTTCTCATTCATGAAAGTTTCAACCAGTCTTGGAATTTGTGTCATTTATGGATTTATTTCCTTTAGGGAGTTTACATAGTAACATTGTCCAGATTTTTTCAAAGCAAGGATTTTTACTGATATAAACTAAGGACCATTTTTCATGCTGGAGAGATTAAACCAAGAGCCAAATCTATGTGAGAGTCGAGGAAGAAAAGGGGTGCTTGCCCACACACCCACATGCTAAGAATAAATCTTCTGATAAATAAAAGTAAACTTTCTGAGGTTCCTACTTCTTTCATCCAAGACTTAATAGCCTTCTCAGTGATTCTAAAAGTCCAGATAGCATGAACACTTCTGATACTTTATGCTTTGTTTCAGAGTATGGAATTCATACAGCTCTAAGAGTATTATTTTTATACTGTGTTGTAATTATTTGTGTTAAATATTTTTGGGTATTTGTGAGGCTGTTTTGTTCTACTTAAGACCTTCTGAGTTTTTCTTCCCTTACATTTATGGTTTACTGATATACTAGAAATCTAGCTCAGTTTTGATCACCCCCCCAATAAGAGTTTTTAAATTAAAATTAAATAATAAATTTTTTATCTTAATTATCTCAAACTATGACAAGGGCTAGTTTAGCCAAAGAGTTTTAGTCTTTGGGAATGCAGAATCTCATACAGAAATAAATTACTGAAGGGTGGGCAGCAGTACAATGAAACTTTACTAAATAACCCCATAGATGTTTTTAATGGAGTATACTGATCTTGCATCCTCATGGAAAGTTATATTTAAAAGTTTCATACTTTTTCCGATTGTTATGATGTACTGATTCCCTTATGGGTTCATCAGCAGATGTTAACTATTTTTGAACACTCAGAAATCCGTTAGATTAAGTATAACCATCCAGTTGGATGCAAACTTTAATTTTCAAAGGAAAAAGGATTTCTAATATAATTTATGTAAATTCACACTGCTTTTTCTTTGAGGAGACATGCAGTATTAAAAATTCCTGTGAACAGGACACGAAATACATATCCTGTTCTATAAAATTTGATTTTATTTTAATATCAAGAGATTTTGATGACATAAGAATACATGTCTTCACACCAAGGCAGGCCATATGGCCAAACAGCACAGACCAATTCTTCTGCTATAAATGGAAACATTCTCCACTTAAGGATTTCACAGTCCTAAAAATCCCTGGTTGTAAACTATGCTCTCATAAAGAGACTAATGAGCAAAATTAAATGTGTGAGATAGGGGAAAATATGTGTACTCTGGGGTAAGAGAGATGAGGTCGAAATGGAGCCCTCCACTATGATATAAGCCAGAGGACAGACAGGACCTTTCTAGATATTAGATGTTGCTAAAAGTAATGTAATGGACAGCTGTATTCACACCCTCTCTTTCTAATAGAAGGCTGATTTTCCTCATTCCCAGTCCATGTGGTTTGGGTAAGACTGTCACCAACACAGCTCCAAGACTGAGTATGTGATCCAAGGCACACCAACCAGAGTCAATGAAACTCAATTTTATATTTTGGTTGGAACTATTGGGGAAAAGGCATGCTCTTCCACTTGAATTCTTGGCAAAATAGCACATAATTCTAGAACTACTAACAGTCATTTTATCACTACGAGGTAAGAGCCTGCTCAAAACATGGAGCCAATACAGAGAAAAGCAGAGCCAAGAGAGACTTAACCTTATTGATATAATTTGAGTCCCTGGATTAGACAATGCCTGAAGCCCTAGGCTTTTCAGATATGGAATCAATACATTCCTTTTTTTTTTTTCCCTTAGGCCAGTTATCAAATAAAAGAAAATACTCTCTAAAGGATTAGTCTAAGGTACACTCATGGTTCACACTTTTAAATATTTGAAAAGAGTCAGTACTACAGTCACATAACTTCTGTTTCAATCTTAAAAATTCTTCTGTTTGCAACAGGGAGAGTCTCCTGCAAGCACCATGCTTTGTGTTAATATCTTATGTTTATTTCTTAATGTGTTTATAGTTCTACTAGTTATAGATATATTAGAGTATTCAAGGCCTTCCCCATTCATAGGGATTTCTGGTAGAGAATAAACTTCTTCATAAATAACGAGAAATGTACATATTAACAGAAATATCAGAATAACCCATTATAAACCCTCCTAAGTTATTTACTGAAGTAAAGTTATAAATATTAATAAGGAAGAAATTAAATTTTAAAACATGAGACTAGTTATCTTTTTATCCTCATCACCCAGCTCAGTACCTGGAACTTAATAATATTGGTTGAATGAATAAGGAGATGAATAAATGAATGGAAAAAAATTAATGTAAACCATTACCCAACATCTGACTCTTGGATTTTTCCCATATAACACTATTTCTTTGTTGATTCAGTTTCTCTATAAGTAAAGTGTAAGGTATAAATTGCTATTTGGAATCCCTATATGTAATTAGTACAAATCTGGGACATACACTAACACTTTTTCAGATAGCCCCTTTTATGGCTGAAGAAAATACCATGATTTTGGGAGATTTTGCAAATGATACACTTCCCATTGCCAGTAGATAAACAGACTGTCTCCCCCTTATTTTCCTTTTCTTTTCTTTTCTTTTGTTAGTAAGGCTTTTAGCAAAGGAAAGTGAGTGACAAAATCACAGGGCCCAAGTGCAACTTGGAATATTTTAGTAAATATGAGCTTCTAAATTATTTCGATCTTTTCACAGACTTGGTAAATAGGTCATATGCACATAGTTGTCATAGAAATAGAACTTTCTCAGATTATTCTACAGTCATTCATTATGAATCCATAATAAACTGATGGTGTAAATGCTACTATCAACTTTTCAAAAGTAGATTAACCGAGAACCAAGATGGATTATTAATCCACTCATGGCCTGGAGCACAAAGCAACTGGCTTCCATATTTTTTGAGACCGCAGAATGGTGGCTGCCATTCCAAACCACAAAGATAAAAAGCAGTGCAAAAGCCCCACTAATAGAGTAGGTGTTTAGAGAACTCTCTACCCTCTGGCCATGTCTGGGCTCATGACAGTCTGATTCTTTCCTGTGCTATGATATTTGTGACCAGACTCTCTCAGACATTGGCATGCAGTCATTTCTAAGCTCAGTGACTAATACTAGTGCCTTGAAATTGTATTCAGATTATGAACTTGCTAAGAAGGGTCTATTTTCTCTATGGTACCTGACATAATTGTGACATTTGATCAATGCAAAATATTTTTCTTATTTCTTTGCAAAATATTAATAAAAAGTATAACTATTGGAAAGGAAAGAGGATGTGGTCTTGTTATCTTTTTCTGTAGGACCTCCATATCTTGGAAAATGTCACATTAGTTAATTCTCATGATAGCCTTGCCAAAGATATTGGCATGATTTTCCTCATTGAAAGAATAAAGAAACCAAAATTACTATGCCTGAATCACAGAATTTAGAACTGAAAAGAAATTCTAAAAATTAGAACTCTAAATTCTAATTCTAAAAATTAGCAATCCGAGCTTCCTCATTTATATCATATATCATTTTCATTCCTATTATCTGCCAAGCACTGCACTAGTACCTGAGGATAAAATAAGAAAAACATGAATATTGGAGGCCAGAGAAGTTACATGACTTGTCTAAAACCACACAGCTACTTTGAGGCTATTTTATAAAGTAAATCAACAATAGGATCTTGTTTTTTGAACAAGACAACCTCAACACTTTCTTTGACTTGACCATACATGTAAAAAATACCCTAACTAGCGTCACTGACTTCACAAAACTTCAACTGCAGCCAACATTTTCTCACGGTCAATCTCAAGTGCTTACTTTCAGACTCTCATTTTTAGAAACAAATGGATGCACGTTGGGTAAAAGTTTACAGACAGCTCACTTTCAGAAGTACAGGCCAGATTTCAAGATGAAGAATGCAAAGTGAATTTTTCTTCTGTTATCCTTTTTGATTGACACCATGAAGTATCCCAACCATTATAGATAGGACATTAGATTTGCCAACCACCCCACGCTGCTCCACCACTTTAAACTCACTCAAATCGGATGAAGATTTTCCACATAAACTGCAGTGAACCACCTGGGCTCACCTTCTCACCCCATTACAATCACAACTGCTAATTTATTTCATTTTTCTACTTTTTAGTTTTGAGACAGTGAAATTCATAGCCTTACACTGAACTGTAAGCTCTAGCCTTATACTACTAAAAAGTAATTTATTATTAACAATTTTTTATTATTAATTTATTATTAGATTTATTAATCTAATTAAAATTAGATCTAAAAAGAGCAAGCTTTATTAGGATGTAGACATCCTGAGTGGGACAGAATTTCAGGGTTGATCCCAGATTGGGAGGGCATTTGACTTCCCTCTTTCCTACAAACACACACACGTACACACACACACACACAACAGATACACACACACACAAACACAGAAGGACTTTTGATCACTACAAATGAAACATTCTTTCTGCTGTCAGCCCAAAAGACAAATTCTTCCTTGGGGAAAATTCTTCACTCCTTTAAGCAAACTCTTTCTACCAGCAAATAGACTAACAAAAGCACTCCTCCTTTTATTCCAGGTAATCAGTTTCAAAACCTAAACAAATACGAGGAGTGAGACACTTTGATACGTAACAACTGTCTTAGGAAAAAAACTACAGAAGAAGAAATCAGGGTGTCCCGCTTTCCAATTAGAATTATTCACAGAGCTAAGTTTTCTTGACTGGATGAAGGCCACTTCAGACCAGAAGGGTTGAAATAATTAAGTCTACTTGCATAGTTTTCAATGCATGTTTGTTGAAAGTTTTGTGATCAAACATGGTGCTGGGGTTAAAACTTTAAGATCTGGAAAGGTTATTCTGGAGATCATCCACCCTGGGTAATGTGGTATCTGGAGACCCGATAAGGTTAATCCAAATTATCCGGGAGATTACCCCTGAGACAGCAAATGGCTCCATAAACATCACCATTGCTATCCCAAGCAGAGGAATGATATGCTTCACTTTTGTCCGCATTTTCAAGGAGACTAAACCTGAAAATGTCAGTGAAATGAAGACTGGAGTTTATAGGCAAAGCTGTCACTGGACCTCTGAATTATGAGGCTAGACTTTCAGTAGCCGCCAAGTTATAGGTCAAGGCTTCTAGGTCAACTTTCACCTCTTTCACAAAACCCGTGATGAAATTTCAAAGGCTTTTATGTGAAGTTTTATTAACTTAGGTTAGTTGGAAAGAAAAGGTAGGCAAGGCAAAATGTGAAATTTCATTATCTTTGTCCATTGTTTTCTGCCCTTTTTTGCTGCAATGCTTGTAGGATCACTCATGGATAATCAATTATTCTGGGCACACAGTGGGAAAGCGGGGTGAAAAGGCTAAGAGGATTCTTAAAACAGGGCATCTTCCACACAATATTCAAGAAGTAAAGAACTCAACTTCTTTTTCCTTTTACATTTTCATACTATTAACCTCCAAGCTATTTAAAACTAAGCTGAACTAGTTTAAAATTTTTTCCTAATTATCAAAATGTCATAAGAGTTTAGGGGAAAAATACAAATTTACAGATCATAAACGAAAATCCTTTATTACCTGAAACATAGTAGGCGCTCAATAAACGTTGGTTGGCATTTCTGCATTAAAAACAAAGCCAAAGTGTAAGTATTAACATGGGCAAATTGTGTTATTTCCATACCCAAGTGACTGTTTATAGATGCAAATAGCTGTTTGGAAAGTGAAAAGTTTAAAGTACATCTAGATCCATGAACATGAAAAGACATTATTATGTGAAAAAAAAAGAATCACTGTATTGGTGTAATTTAGAGATTTCTGCTTAACTTTTACTCGTTACCTAATTCTAGCACCAGTATGGGCACATTATTCTATAAAGTCCAAAATTATGGTTGTTCCATACATTTCAAACTAAACAAAGACTAAAACAATGCTTTTTTTTTTTTTTCCAGCTCCACAGCTATCACCCTAGTACCTGCCCCTAGCATCTCCTGTCAGGACTCCTGCAGTAGTCTCCTAACTGATCTTTCCAAATTCTCACTGTCCCCTTTAAAATCTGCTCAGTTTACATTGAGTGTTGTTGTTGTTTTTCCAGTATGCAGGTCTGACTACGTCACTTTCCCCTGCTTGCAACATTTCAATAGTTCCTTATTCAGACCATGCCTGAATAAAGGCAGGCCGCGCAGCCTCGTATTCATGAAAAGCCACAAACTTCAAGTGTGACGCTACCTTCAAATGAGGACATATGTATATACAGTCACAGAGACACACTGCCAGGGTTGGGAGAAGGTGCTCAACATACCACTTCAAAGTGGTGTCCCATTACCACCCTCTACCACCTACAGTATGCTTTTAACTGATCTTTTGTAAGTTCTGTAATTATCTTGTGAACAGCCTACTCATACTAAATTGTATTTTTATATACTGAGAGAATTAAAATGAGATCCCTAATTATTAGCTTTTTTTCACATTTCTTCTTTTTTTCATGTACCATAAGCCCTGGCTTAAGCTTCTCTCAACAGCTGAGAGGTCCTTTCCAACAAACTTGGGATAACACAAGTACTTAACATGGCCCACAAGACCCAACCACACTCCTCCTTGCCTCTGAATTCGGGCAACTCTGACCTTCCTTATGCTCTTCAGACAATCCATGCTCCCTCCTGCTACCTGCCTTTGCATCCCCTATGCCCCTGACTGGAATATTCACCTTCCTTCACTCCCCAATGCCCCTGCAGTGTTATCTCCTGCTCATCCTTCAGATCACAGCTCAAGTGCCACTGCCTCCAGGAAGGCTTCCATGGCTTCTCTTAGTAGATAGATTTCTCCTAATACACATACTCTCAAGACCATGTTCTTACATCAGTTACAGTTATTCTTTTACTTACATGATTCTTAGATTAATATCTGTCTCCCCACCAGACGGAAGTTGTAAGAGAAGAAATATCTTTTCATTTGGTGAGTGGGGGAGGCAATGTGTATGTGTACACATATTTTCTCTTCACCCAGCACAGCTGGCTACATTTATTTGTTTTTTTAACATATTTAATTTTACAGTTTTATTACTTCTTACACTGAACTTATTTGCTCTATCCTGTAACATACACAAAACAGTTTCACAATACCAGTTAGCAGTCGGCTGCATTTATTAGAAGCTTAATGGATATTTGTTTAATGAATGAATGTCCTTTTTATCATAGGCTGCCTTTAAGAAAAATCTAAACAGATATTAATCACAATCTATGTTTTAAAGAACAATCATATTCAAAGCCTAATCTGTACTTGTCCAATTTATCTGAAACAAATAAACCGAAAAAAATAAAAACTTTTCAAAAAACAGGTATTATACCAAAATATTGCAATACCCCTTCAAAAAAAACATCTCTTTTGCTAGTGACTTCAAGTCTAAAATACAAAACTTTAACCTCAGGTGCACTAATCAGCGAGGCAGGAAAAGAAGCACCAGGCATTTAAGAGACTTTATGGGGTTTTACGCCACAAACAAGATGGACTGAGCCAAAACATTCAGCTGACTCGGTTCTGCACGGCTCTTTAAGCAACTGAGTCTCATGGAAGAAAGGAGAGGCATCCGTCACTGCTTCTCAGCCATCCAGACATCCTCCAGTGAATCACATCATTGATGTGCTTTGCCTCCACTCCCTTCTCACTTGGTCGTGTGGATAGAGGCTAAAGAGAAAATCTCTCTCCCACACCACAATCAATCCATCGTATCGTATCAGTAGAATGGATAAGTAAGAAAACTAAATTATATACCTACCATAGTTGTAATCTGTATGTAATTGTAATATATATGTACTATGATTACTACAAAAATTCAACTTCCTACATACAAAGGAAAACAACATCTAAACAATGGGAAATAAGAATGATTTGGTTTTGGTCCCAGGAAACCACCCATGCTCCTGGAAAGGCCATTACAGATCCATCAGTAGTTGAATGGCTTACGTGTTTACAGTGCTTACTAAGTGCTAGACACCAGTCTAAGTACTTTCATATATTTTAACTTGGCGAATTCTCTCAACAGTCTTATGAAATAAGTATTTTATTATCAACCCCGCTTTACAGGTGAAGAAGCTGATGCACAGGGAGGTTAAGTAACTTGCCCGAGATGACACACCTAGTGAGTGGAAGAACTAGGGTTGAAACCCAGGCCACCTGGCTCCAGAGTCTATGCCCTTAAAATCATTATACTGCCTCTCAGTAGTTGTTCATCTTGGATTCCACAATCCTAAATTCATCATATCACTCTAAAACATCCAAAATTTCAGGTTTTTTCAGATACAACTAACCAACAACTGTTTGAAGCTGCACATATCCATTTTTTTCAGCATTACAGCAAATATTTAAGATGTGGAAGAAAGGTATCCAAGAAAAGAGAAGAAAGCCAAAGTGGAGAAGACCAGAATTAACTCCTCCAATTTAGTATCATAATCATAATCATAGTGAACATTTTTTGAGCACTGTGCTAAGTGCTTTATCAAATTGTCCCATTTAAACCACACAGTAACACACATAGATCAATAGAACAGAATATTCAGCCCAGAAACAAACTCATGTACATATGGTTAATTAATTTATGACAAAGGAGCCAAGAATATATAATGGGGATATACCTCTGGTCCCTGAGGTAAGGACTAACTTAGCACAAGGCAATATGTGCCAAGGCTATTTGTGAAATGTATGGTGTTTCTAAATGACTAATGGATTTGTTTGAGTTTTTGCTTAAGTTTTGAATCAGATCCTACAGCCAGCTGATACCCTAATAATCTGGAGGACAGAATAATGGCATATCAATAAATGGAGGTTCCTCCTTACGACATATGCTAGATTATGAAAGATGTAAAAACATTTGACATCCATCCTCCCCTTTTTATGACTTTGTACTTTGCTGCATGTTTCATTCATTTCTAATCAATAAAGAATAATTTTTCAAAAAAAACCAGGAATGTATATCTCTTCAACAAATGGCGTTGGGAAAACTAGACAGCCACATGCAAAGAATGAAACTGGACGCTTATCTTACACCATACACAAAAAGTAACTCAAAATGGATTAAAGACTTGAATGTAAGATGTGAAGCCATAAAACTCCTGGAAGAAAACATAGGCAGTAAGCTCCTTGACATTAGACTTAGCAATGATTTTTTGGATTTGACACCAGAAGCAAAGGCAACAAAAAACAAAAATTAATAAGTGAGACTACATCAGACTAAAAAGCTTATGCACAGCAAAGGAAACAATCAACAAATAAAAATGCAACCTACTGAATGGGAGAAAATATGCGTAAATCATATATCTGATAAGGGGGTAATATTCAAAGTACATAGAGAACTCATACAACTCAATAGCCAAAAGGAAAAATCCAATTAAAAAATGGGTAGAGAATCTGAGTAGACATTTTTGCAAAGAAGACATACAGATGGCCAACATGAGAAGTATTCAACAGCACTAATCATCAGAGAAGTGCAAATCAAAACCACAATGAGATATCACTTCACACCTGTTAGAATGGCTATTATCAAAAAGTCAAGAAATAGCAAGTGTTGGGAGAAAATCGAACCATATGAACTGTTGGTGGGAATATAAACTGTAGAAAACAGTATAGAGATTCTTAAAAAATTAAAAGTAGAACTACCATACAATCCAGCAATTCCACTCCTGGCCACTTATCCAAAGAAAATGAAACACTAATTTGCAGCATTATTTATAATAGCCAAGATATGGAGCCAACCTAAATGTCCATTGATGGATGAATGGATAAAGAAAATGTGGTATATATTTTCAATGGGATATTATTCAGCCATAAAAAAGAATGAAATATTGCTATTGCAACAACATGGTTAGAACTGGAGGGCACTATGCTAAGTGAAATGTCAGACAGAGGAAGACAAATACCATATGATCTCTCTTATATGGAATCTAAAAACAAACAAGCAAACAGAAACAGAGCTCATGGACATAGAGAAAAGATAGCCAGAGGTGGGGATGGGGGGTGGGTGAAATAGGTGAAGGGGTCAAAAGGTACAAACTTTCAGTTATAAAATAAATAAGTCATGGAGATATAATGTACAGCATGGTGACTACCGTTAATAATACTGTATTGCACCTTTGAAAGTTGCTAAGAGAATAAGTCTTGAAAGTTTTTATCACAAGAAAAATCTTTGTAACAATGTATGGTGTGGATGTTAACTAGACTTACTGTAGTGATCATTTCACAATATACACAAATATTGAACCGTTATGTTTTATACCTGAAACTAATATAATGTTATATATCAATTGGATCTAATTTTTTAAATCAATCAGTCAACCAACCAACAACCAAACAGTAGCCCAATGAGGCAAAACTGTGTAGTTTCATTTTATAGTTGAAGAAACCTGGAGCTCAGGATAGTTGAGCAACTTTCACAAGGTCACACAGCCAAGTCCAGGACCCACAACAAAAGAACAATTTAATCTTCTAAAGTTCTGCAAAGCCCTCAGAACTCGGGTAAGGCATTTATTCACAAGCAGGAGAAAAAAAAAGGTGAAAACAAAGCAGAGTTATAGAGGTGAGGAGGCTAGATTGAGTAACTGCCAAGAGGATGCCTATGCAGAAAGGAAAAGGAGGAGAACATTTTGATCACCAGCTCATAGGAAAAGGGAAATATTGTAAATAAAGTCTACAAAAGGTTAGTTAGGGCAACTTTTAAAGAAGTTAGAGATATGATAGTAAACACTCAAATGACAAATATTTGTGAGAAAAAAGGGATATAGCAATACAAGTAATGATAATAAAATAATAGCAGCACCAATTATGATACTGTTTGCTAAGTATCAGATACTAATCTAAGGACTTTACATTTATCAACTCATTTAATCCTCAAAATCATTCTGAAAGATAAGTATTGTTATGATTCACATATTACAGGTGAGGAAACTAAGGAACAAAATGTTTAAGTAACTTAACCAAAGTCATATATGAAGCAACTCAGGCAATTTAAGCCAGAACCCATGCTATACTTACTATACTTACTATAATTCCACTATATTCATAGTGTAAGCCTGAATTATCTGTTGTATTAGATGTGTGTATGACTTGTATTTGTGACACCATATGCCAAATTCAGGTTATATGCAATCATTTTCCCTGTGCTTTTTTAATAGTATTTTAAATCTGTATATTTCTTTTTGAAGAAGGGATTATGCTAATTTTTTGTTAAAGTACATTTTAGTATGAAACTTTAAAAAACTAGTGAAGAATAAATAGCAAACCATGGGCATAGATCCTAACTCTAATGATAGTTCAAATCCCTGTTATTTATTTTAACCCATAATTTCTTAGCTCTCCATTCTTCTTTCCTTCTTCCTTCCTTTTTGCTCTCCTTCTTTAGTCCAAAACTCATGGGGCAGACCCCATGAGGACAGTAATAGTGGCCTGTAGAAGGATGATATCAGAGATGGGGAGAAAAGGCAGCCTGAACAGCTCAGAAAAGGTGCCCCTTGAAGATGGTGTTAGAACCAGGTGGCAGGGGCAGTCTGGTTACACCTGGTAATGACAGCCCATGTGAAGATGGTATTGGGGAAGAGAAGCAGGGATAGTCTTACAAGGTCAGTAGCTGGCTACATACAAAAGACTGAGCAAATGAGTAAATATATTCATGACAATGGGAGCCATTTTTCTCAATGATTGAGAAGAACCCTATGGTATTGGATTGGAATTGGTGTTAACGGTGTGAAAATATAGTTTCAGAATACATAAATATAGATGTAAAGGAATGTGTGTACTTCTGCATATTTTTTTTAGTTCTGGCCTAGGATCAGCAGTATCCCAATGGCAATGAGCACACCTAGCACCCAGTTCTTGGTTTCTAAATTCTACTGTATACGAAAAGGGACTAGGGATTCTTGAAGTAATGGCGGAATCCAGGGCTGGGCAAGGAAAATACAAGATGGGCCTGAAACGTATTTTGGCACCAAGAGATAAGGAAATGCTAAAACAGCAAAAAAGACACTTCAAAAAGACACAGAAGTTAGCTTGAAGGGGCACCTTAGGCCAAATCTGGGCAATTTGAACATCAAAATAATTATAGGGACCTCTCTGGCAGTCTAGTGGTTAAGACTCCACGCTTCCACTGCAGGGAGTGTGGGTTCCATCTCTGGTTGGGGAACTAAGATCCCACAAGCCACGTGGTGTGGCCAAAAATAATAATAATAATAATGACAATAACAGATTATAAACCATTGAATAAAATAGGAATCGATGAGTCTACACTGACATAAATAAATGAATAAAAAATGGGAGAAAGGAAGCTCTGCTTATAGTATACCACTGACTAATAAATGTAGAAAAATGACAGGATTAGAAAAAACATCACTTAGAAACCATCATAGTAATAATTATATCAAGCACAATACATCAGTGCATGCTAAAACTAGTGAGTGAAGGTGAGGTGAGGAATGGGTATTTATATAGTATCTTTTTTATTTATGTTTCATTGAAGTATAGTTGATTTACAATGTTGTGTTAGTTTCAGTTGTACAGCAGAGTGATCCAGTTATATACACATATATATATTTTTTTTCAGATTCTTTTCCCTTATAGGTTATTACAAAATATTGAGTATAGTTCCCTGTGCTATACAGCAGGTCCTGGTATTTATATAGTTTTGAAGTATTTTCACATAAGACATTTAATTGCAAAGATAACAAAACAACTTTACAGTGGAGATACTATGACAATCAAGTGATCAGAGTTTACACCACCAGCAAGAGGGCAAATCAACATCGTGTGCCATCCAATTGAAATGCAGTGATAAAACACATCATCACTTCTGTAATATTATTGCCAAAAACTGCACAATCTGACCATGAGGAAACTTTTGAAAAACTGAAATTCAGGGACAGTCTACAAAGTGACTGATCTGTGACCATAAAATAGTCAAGGATATGAAACTCAAAGGAAGACTGAGGAACTGTTTCAGACTGAAAGAATCTAGAGAGAGGTGACCACTGGTTGCAGGGAGTGATCCTGGATCCTTATGCTATAAAGGACATCAAGGGGACAGTTGGTGACACTTGAATGGGGTCCCTAGGTGAAGAGTATACAGGAGACTTTTTGTGCTTTTCTTGCAATTTTTCTTTAAGTTTGAAATTATTACCAAATAAATTGTTTCTTAAAAATCTCAAATAGATGATGAAATAATGTTGAATATGATAGAGCATAAAACCATATTGTGATTTGTACTTTAACCAGAAAGTTAATGGAAATCTGATGAAGTATTTCTTTATTAAAGTAAATGCTTAATAACCTATAATGTAAAAGAATCTGAAAAAGAATATACATATATTGAAATATTGCAAATCAAATATACTTCATTTTTTTTAAGTAAATGCTTCAATATGCAAAAATATTTATTTTTAATTATATCCTTATTAAAAGTTGAAAAATTGAGTGAGTGAACTGATGAGAATGATTATAATTATTGTGACTTTCTGTTTGAATAAAAAAAAGTGATGTAAATTTATGTAAAAAGAACTTAATGTAAAGCAATGCCACTTTTCTCACATAATAAATAAATAAATAAATAAATAAATAAATAAATAAAAAGTTGAAAAATCACCCAGTCCTTCCTTACACAGCTGGAAACTAAGGCCCAGAAAATAAAGACTGAATGATATGATTTTATCAGGCTTACAGAATATTATACCTAGATAACATTTCCTTTTTAAAAAATCTGAGGTTGTTCTTTTATATCTTAAGATTATTAAAGTAAAAGCCTGCTTTTCACAGATCAAATAATACCTTGAGTAATTTTTGTAAAGGATAGACATAATGATACACATTTTTCAGTTACTGACCTGCCCAAAACTCTGTGAATTTAGACTCAAATTTTTTTACTCATATAAAAGTCTTTTGGGCTTCCCTGGTGGCGCAGTGGTTCAGAGTCCGCCTGCCGATGCAGGGGACACGGGTTCGTGCCCCGGTCTGGGAAGATCCCACATGCCACGGAGCGGCTGGGCCCGTGAGCCATGGCCACTGAGCCTGCGCGTCCGGAGCCTGTGCTCCGCAAAGGGAGAGGCCACAACAGTGAGAGGCCCACATACAGCAAAAAAAAAAAAAAAAAAAGTCTTTTAATTAATCTTTCATTAGAAATGACTGTTCTTTTAAGACTTTGTTCCTCAAATTTCACAGAGATTGAAAGAGCTTATAGATGAACTTAAAAACAGATTTGAGGTACAAATGGGTTCCATAGATACTACAGTAAACATTGGGAATTTCTCCTTAACCTTCCTTCCAGTCTAAATGATTCCAGTCAAGTATACTGATTCCTATACCCTTGCCAGTAGTTGGTTCAAAGATGCATAGGCCTCTCAGGGTTTGGGGTATAGAAGTGAGTCTTTTTTCAGTTTCATTAGGTCCCATTTGTTTATTTTTGTTTTTATTTCCATTTCTCTAGGAGGTGGGTCAAAAAAGATCTTGCTGTGATTTAGGTCAAAGAGTGTTCTTCCTATGTTTTCCTCTAAGAGTTTTATAGTGTCTGGTCTTACACTTAGGTCTTTAATCCATTTTGAGTTTATTTTTGTGTATGGTGTTAGGGCGTGTTCTAATTTCATTCTTTCACATGTAGCTGTCCAGTTTTCCCAGCACCACTTATTGAAGAGGCTGTCTTTTCTCCATTGTATATCCTTGCCTCCTTTGTCATAGATGATAGAGACACTATGGAGAACAGTATGGAGGTTCCTGAAAAAACTAAAACTAGAATTACCATATGATCCAGCAATCCCACTACTGGGCATATACACAGACAAAACCATAATTCAAAAAGACACTTGCACCCCACTGTTCATTGCAGCACTGTTTACAATAGCCAGGTCATGGAAGCAACCTAAATGTCCATCGATAGACGAATGGATAAAGAAGATGTGGTACATATATATATATATAATGGAATATTACTCAGCCATAAAAAGGAACGAAATTGGGTCATTTTTGTAGAGATGTGGTTGGACCTAGAGACTGTCATACAGAGTGAAGTAACTCAGAAAGAGAAAAACAAATATCATATATTGACACATATATGTGGAATCTAGAAAAATGGTACAGATGAATTGGTTTGCAAGGCAGAAATAGAGACACAGATGTAGAGAACAAACTATAGATACCAAGAGGGGGAAGGAGGGATGGGATGGATTGGGATTGACATATATACACTAATATGTATAAAATAGGAAACGAATGAGAACCTGCTGTATAGCACAGGGAACTCCACTTCACTGTACATTAGAAATTAACACAACATTGTAAAACAACTATACCCCAACAAAAAATAAAAATTAAAAAAAAAGTGAGTCTTTTTCTCCTGGATGATGCTGAACTGCTAGAAACCATATTATGTTCATAAGAAGGAACCTAAGGATGGAGCCAAAGCTAAGAATGACAAAGTGGAGATACAGAAGAATCTCGGTGTCCAATAACATTGTTTATCCACTGAATTAATCAACCCTGCAGACTGCTTTATCTCAGGAGTTTCTATTATAGAAAATAACAAATATCCTTAATATTTAAATCAATTTAAGATGGGTTTTCTGTTGCAGCCAAAAGCATCTTCTTACATATACACCAATGAAAAGGTATAAGAGCAGAGAAAATTTCCTGCAAATAGAATAAATCTTAAAATATGCATAAAAATAAAATAAAGTATCAGCCATAGGCCTCAAATTTCTTAAGAGTTTCCAGATCTCAACCAGTTTCTGGAAGGTTACAGTATGATGCAGGTGGATTTTTGTAAGCGAAAGAGTGGGGAATTATTGTAGAAGCCCACCAGCAGACCCAATCCACAGAGGAAAGGAGGGGCATAGAAAGAGCTAAACCAACCAATCAAATTCAAAAGCACAGCTTTTCTTGTGGGGAGCCGGGGAAGCTCCACATTTCTTATTTAAATAAAACGTCAACATTCTCTGCCTCAGGGTTTGCTCCTAAGTTCCTGTATTTCAATGCTTAGCAACCCCAAACATGGGTTAGCCAAGCCCAGGAGATCACAGAAGTGAGTACAGCAAATAGCCCCATCAAGGTCGCAGTGGAGAGCACTCAACATAAGATGCCTATTAAAAATGTCTGCTCCAAGTATGAAACCCAGGGACCACGTTCAAAGCACCCATCCTAGTAGCCATGCTTGACCTTTCGGATGGTATACACAAAATGCTGAGTTGGAGAACTGTCAGAAGGAAGGAAGAGATGAGATAATAGCTGAGAGAAAATTTTAAATGGGTTCCAACCCAGCCAAAGCTATCAGGTTTCTCTGAAATGGCATGTGACTTCACTGGAGTATCAAATTACTTAGGTACTTGCCATTTGTCTGGAAGGAGAGTCCATGTAGGGGGATTGCCATCTGCTGGTGGCTCTCTTCTTAGGGACAGAGACCCTTGAAATTTAGGGACTGTGCCTTACCCCCCACCCACAGGCAATTATTTAGCCAGTGGTAGTTTCTTTTTCATGATTAAAAATAGACTGTCTTCTCTGTGGATTAGATGGATAAAAAATTCTCCAGAGGAAGCTGAACAGGGTATCTCAAAATACAAATAGAAAAGAAACAAAATAGATGACAAACACATTTTGCAGGAATATCAGTTTTTGTCCAAGTGGTCACACTAAAATCCTACAGATAAAATAGTCTTCATGTTTAAGCAAGTACTAACAAAATTTTATAAAAGGGATGATGACTCCTATTCCTGGGAAAAGTAGACATAAATGCAGTACATTGGTTCATCTGAGCATATATTTAAAGACCAAGTCCTAAAATCTCCTGAGAGCCCTAATCTCTCAGGGAATATATTTTCCATGTGGTATATAAAAAGAAAAGAGAAAGCAACACTAGCTTCCAAGCACAAAGCTGTAAATTTAGCCTTCAAAACAGAGGTTAAAATTCCCTTTTTTAGTGACATTCCTTGGAAGCATACTTCTTTATATTGTAGGTAGAGCTGTGCAGGCAAAATTTAGTCCTTCAGGACACAGAATATGGGTTTTAGACTATGAAATTTCTCTCACTATCTGCCCAGTGTATCTTCAAGTCATAGGATTTAATGAATATGGAATTAGGTCATATTTTTTCACCCACATTTCATTCTTCAGAGCAACACTCTTCTCTTTGAGAATATTGCAGGACCTCTATATCAGGAAATAGCCTTTCAGAATATAGCAGTTTGTGCTTTTTTCTTTAATGTACAGTAGCAGGAGGGGAAAAAATTAAATAATAAGCAGCCTTTAAAAGGGAGGAACTCCTGACACATGCTACAACGTGGATAAACCTTAAGGGCATTATGGTAAGTGAAATAAGCCAGTTATAACAATGCAAATACTGTATGATTCCACTTATATGAGGTTTCAAATGTACAGTCAAATTCATAGAAACAGAAAGTAGAAAGGTGGTGGCCAAGAGCTTGGGGGCAGGGGGAATTAGAATTTAATGGGTATAGACTTTCATTTTTGCAAGATGAAAATGTTCTGGAGATCTTTTTCACAACAATGTGAATATACTTAATATTACTGAACTGTACACTTAAAATGGTTAAGCTGGTAAATTTTATGTCATATGTTTTATCGCAATAAAAAAGGATAAGCAAAAATATTAGAGGCTGAAAATATGATCTATAAGGTGAAGGTTAAAGGATTTGCTGTCACGGTATTTAGTCTAGCAGCAAGGAGTATACAAGGTCGCTTAATCACATGGATTTGAAAATGTCTCATAAAGAGCAAACCCTTCAGCTGTTTTCCCTACCTTTGCAGAGGACATAATGAAGAGACAAACTAAAACCACACAGCGGCAGCAGCAGGATGTAGCAGAAAGAACAGCCAAACTTAGAGTCAGAAACTTCACTCTACTTCTAACTATGTGACCTGGACAAATTAATATCAGAGAGGGAACACCATATCTTTGAGGTCACATGGGCTTCAAGGAAAGATGTGACTGCTTTTGACTCCTGGGTTGTTTGGTTTTGTTCACTGAATGCATGAATTTGAACCAATTACTTAAAGTCCCTGAACGTCAGTGTTCTCATTTGTAATGTAGGGATAATCATAACTATCTGGCAGGTTGTCATGAGGCTATGAAATGAAAAAATGATGGGAATACATTTAACAGAATGACTGATACAAGGTATTCAGTAAGTGCTTGTTTCCTGAATAAAAAATACTGGTACAAAAAAAGTTTATAGCAACTTTATTTGTAATAACTAAGGGCTGGAAAAAACCAAGTATCCATCAATAGGAGAATGCATGTAAAAAAAAAAAACCTGTAGTGTATGTATACAATGGAATACTGGTCAGAAATAAAAGGAAAAAACTACTGATACAGGCAACAAGACTGATGAATCTCAAAATAGTGTGCTGAGTAAAAGACACCAGTCACAAAGAAGTACATAGTGTACTTCCATTTATATGAAGTTCTACCACAGGAAAACTAATCTTAAAAAAAAAAGGAACAGTGGTTACCTCTTGGTGCGGAACAGGGATTCACTGGGAAGGGACAGGACAGAAACTTCTAGAGTGACAGTAATGCTCTATATCTGAGGGGAGTTTAGGTTACACTGGTGTATTCACTTATCAAAATTCAGCAAATGTTCAATTAAGATTTCTGCCTTTTTTGGTGAAAATTTTACCTAAAAACATGAAACAAATATTGAACTCTACTTATAAATTATACATGCTGAAGTGGTGAAGGAGAAGTATACTGATGTCGACAATTTACTTTGAAATGTACCAAAAAATAAGATGGATAAAGAAATGAATAGATACAGGACAACTGTACCAAAATGTTAATAGTAGAATCTGCGTGGTAAGTACATGGGTATTCACTGTAAAATTCTTTCTACTTTTCTGTATGTTTAAATTATCCATAATAAAATGTTTTCTTTAAATTAATGGATAAAATAGAATAAAATAAAATAAAATATTAGAAGTGAAAAGAATCTTTGAGGTCAGCTATTCTAAAGTTACATCTAATGCAAGAATCTCCTCTACAAGCTCCCAAAACAAGTAGATTGTGCCAGCCTCCATTTGTTTATGCACAGTGGCTGGAAGATCACTATATCCCAAGGCAGACTACTGCATCTTTGAACATGGCTAAAAATAGTTTGTTAACTTACATTTAGACTATACTTAAGCAGGGGATGCAGAAGGGATAGCATGATTTTGAATATGAAGTATAATCCAAGGAATTAGAAACCTGGGATTTGGTGTGATATCTCTCCTCTTCCTAAATCCTTATCCCCGTTGGCTGACTACTACTTGTTTGCGCATGGTCAACTTAATTAACCTACCTGGTCTACATTAATGAATGGTCATTCATTCATTCAATAAACGATTATTGAGCCCATACTATATTTCTTAAAACCTTAGTACCTGAATGCCTGAAAGCAAAGAATTGAACCAGGTGACGCTGAGATCCCTGTCCACTCTAAAGCCTACGGTTCTGGGTGAAGAATCAAAGAATGAGCCAATTGATCTGTCCCATATATCTAACCAATTGAAAAAGAAAAGAAAACACTTATTTCTTAGTGGAAGGGGCTTTATTTTAATCATATATAATTGTCTTGTTTCTTTTCCTTTTGAAAATAAAGACTAGATTACACATTTAGATTTTCTTATATAAACGTCATTTTTGATAAAGATAATTTTCCAAGCTATGGCCTCTTTTCTGAAAAAATCATCTTTTGAGCTGCCCCTCCCAACCTGAAGAAGCAAGCGTCTTCCTTATTAGACCATAGCTCCTCCTCGTGGTTGACAGCTGTAAGAGCCTTAAATTCAAACTGCAGAAACAGTTAAAAAAGGAGAAACAAAATGATGTGATCATATTAGGATTAGCTCTTAGGTGAAAAGCAACAGCCTGACTTTGTTTAACTCCATTTCCCTGTATTCTCACTCATTCATCTGATCAATTAATCCAACTCAACGATCATACCTGGGAGAGAATCCAGAGCACAATATTGTCTCAGGATCTTTCTTGAATGTGTGGTAGTTTAAAGTAGCATATGTTTTGCTTCCTCAAATTGAGTCCTAAACAATAAATTCACCAGTTTTGCTTTGCTTTGGTCTGTGCTAAATCCAGACAATAGCATGGTAAATTATAGACTCTGCTTCATTTTGTAACAGTTCCTATCCTACTCAACATAATTCTTATCAATGGCTTGAACGAACATATAGAAGGATTTCTTATCAAATTTGTGAATAACATTCAGATGGAAGGAGAGTTAAAATAACTAGGTGATCAAACCACAATCCCCCCAAAATTAACAAGCCGAAAAATTATGTGAAGCTAACAAGATCGATTTTTAAGTGAAAAATTTACCTCAAAAATTTAAATGTAAAGTATAATGGGGCAAAATACAAAGCCTTGCATTAAAATTTTTCAGAAAATTAACTGAAACAAGATAGGAAAATCATAGATTAGCGACAGCACATATAAAAATTAACATTATGAGTTGGTTATTCAAAAGCTAATATGAATTTGGACTACATTAAAATAAATGGAAGCAACCTAAATGTCCACCAGCAGAGAAATGATAAACAGAGTTATAGTTATTATAATAGAATACAATGTAACAATGAAAATGAATGAACTAAAGTGTCATATATCAACCTAATTGAATCTCACAAACGTAACAGTGAGTTGCAGAACAATATATACATATGAACATTTTTATAAAAGTTCAAAATTTTTAATGCAAAATGATATTATATATTGCTTAGAAATACATAAGTATATAATTTTTAAAAAGACAGAAATACATGATTACTTTGGGGAAGTGAGCTCATTTGGGGGAACTATGCAGAGAGTTTCAACTGTAATTTGGTGATATGCCATATTTTTAATCTGGTGGTGAGTCTGCGGATACGCATTGCATTATTCTTTAAATCGTTTGTATGTCTTAAGTATTATATGATTTTTTTCTTATATTTAGATTGCACTTTGAGAAGCAGTGAAAAGATAAACATTGGATTCCCCTCACGGGGCTTACATTCTAGTGGAGGAGATGAAGAGTAAGCACATAAATAATTACAGAGCATGGTAAGTGCTACTAAGGGTTTGTTCAGCAGTTCTACAACTTGCCAGTTCTGTGACCTTGAGCAAGTTATTAACCTCCCTAAATCTCATTTATAAAGCAGAGATAAAAGTATACCTTACTCACAAGATGATTTTGAGGATGAAATAAGTTAACTGTCTAGCACACAGGAACACTGTATAGGGGTTATCTAGTAATATTAATATGAATAATCCAGTGATTACACAGCATTCCAAGTTTATATACATATATATAAATATGTATGTTTCACATTAAACACGCTGCTACAACTAAACTTCCTCAGCAGAATTCCTTTTTAATGTCAACCATGTAAGTAAAGACTTCCCCGCTCAATCATCTTTTGTCTGTGTTGTGGGAATTCAGCCCTTTTCATCTTTTTTATAAATCTTTTCTCCCACTCCAAGATCAATTTGTGGCTGTTTTTGCCAAGTACTTTCCATTTCTCTTTTCTTTTACTTTTCTCCAAAAGAGAAAAAAATTCAATGTCCGGGTCCCAGGAATGTCCAGGCCCAGTTGTTTGTGGAAATTTGAAGACCAAGAGGGTTTGAGAACTGTAGGTCTGTATGCCCTCATCTAGTCTGGAACAATAATGCAAATGTGATACTCTATAAGAATGAGCTCACAGAAGAGTGGGGCAATGTATTCATTTATAGAAAGGAAATTGCACTCAGGATACCTGCTTTCTAGATCAGTGAATAGATGGCTATCAAGCTAAAGTAAACCTCTTAAAAGTTAACTTTTATGTGTAAGTCAAGCTGTGCAGAATGACCCTGAGATGGAATTAGGTTTATGGGATGGGAACCAAGAAGTGCATTTACAGCTGCTCATTCACATAAGAAAAACTGCTTCTAGGATCATAACAGGTGAAAAGAATTTCAGTCATCCCTGCCAGGGAGGTGGTAGGATGCAGCAGGGAAATACCCGGGTTTCAAGCATGGATATTTCCTAGGTGTGAGGCCTTGGGCAAGCTAGGTAATCTGTCTAAGTTTGTTCGTTACCAGTAAAGTGGAAAACTTAATCATAATATCAACCTTATATACTATTTTGAAAATTAAAGGAGATAATGATTATGTAAAGCATCCTGTGACTAAACATTTATAAGAGCCAAAAATCAGCTTCATTTTTGGAAAGAAAGGAAAAGAAGTCTGATTAATTTGGCAAAAATGAGCACTAATTGCTACAGAAGTAAAAAGGCAGAGCCTTACCGAAAGATGATTTAAAAGAAAAAAATGACAGTTTCTAACATGGAAATGAGATTAATGAAAAGAAGTCTTTACTAATAGGAAATTATATAGTTCCTGCCAAAGGGAATATTAAAACAAATTAAAGGTTACTTTAATCAAGGTAGAGGCTCAAATGTAAATATTTTAAATATAAATATTAGCTCAACAAATGTTTCCTTTCCTCTTCTCTAGCAAGGTATCTGGAACAGTAAAAATTTGGAATTTTAAAATCCAAAGAAGTTAAGTCCTTAAAAAGTTACTCGGTAGATTATTCAAGTCCAGACTCTGCCATTTATTAGTTGCATAACCTTAGAAAAGCCAACCATTTCTGAGATATGGAAATATAATAATGTAATAATACCCATCTTATTCTATTTCATAAAGTTGTCATGAAGAGTGAAATAAAATTACAAAATGCATGTTAGAAGTGTTTTGTAAACTATAATGTGCTATATCAACATAAACTGGGTATCTAATTGGTTTATATAAATATAAATTTATATTTAGTAGGAAATGTTTGCTATGATGACTGATGATAAGTTTTAATTACAGTAAGAGTAAGTGACTTCCTAAGCTCACAGAAATAAATGACTCCAAGTCCTTGAAACTGATGCGCAAACAATTCTCTATACTACTCTAATCAGGACTTAGTCTGAACCAGCAGGTTTCATAAATCTTAAGAATGGTAGATTTTCAGTGGAAGAAATCACAAACGAAAAAGATCAACAGATTTCACAATAGAAGCACAAAATTTCCATATACATGAAACATAAAATTAAAAGGAAGAAATATTTACAACAAATATGACACAGGGCTAATATCCTTAAACAAAGGCCTCATAAAAATAGATGAGCAAAACAATCAGACTGCAAAGAAAAACAGAACAACGACCTTTTACAAATAAATAAACTCATTTTAAATTCAACCTATTCAATCATCAAGGAAATGAAAATTAAAGCCATAATGTGGTATCATGTTTGAGCATTACTTAGCAAAGATTCACAATTACATATAATGGTGTGTTGGTACAGGTGAAATGGAAACTTGCACAGGTACGTAGGGAACATAAATTAGTAGAATCTTTTTAGAAAAGCAGTTCAGTAATACCTATGAAGAGGCTTAGAAATAAACTCCTTGGTCCAAAAATTCTACTTCCTAACCCAGAGATCAGTCCTAAGGACCCCCAGAAATTCCTGGAAATTAAAGTATGCAATAACAAACAACAATAGTAGTTGTAGCCAGCACTTAACTAGTTTTCATTGTTTGAAGTGACTTACTTTTATTTTCTTGTTTAATCTATACAGAAGCCCTATTATTTTCTTATCCCAAATAAGATATTGAGGCAGAGTAAGATTAAGTAATTTACGAAACGTCACACATTTGGTAAGTAGAAGAGCTAGGATTTAGTTCACACTTGGACAATAAATTCCTCTCTTTTTATTTAAAAGCCAAACCACAACTCAAGAATTCGTGACAATAAATGCCAAAGAAATATCATATGTGCCATTTATTTTGTTGGTAAAAGTTATGGTGGTCTTCAATAGGAGAATTTCTCCTTCTTGGATAGAAACAGATTGAATTTCATTGGCAATGAAAACAATTTATTTCTTCTAAAAGGTGATAACTGAAAATTATCCTTCCTCGGGGAAGTAACAGGTAGAGATGGAAAAATTAATGCATGTAAAGATCTTAGAATAGGAACTTGGACTTCACGCTCAGGACTCTTTAGTGACCCAATGGGTAATATAATTAAGGATAATTTAACCATGATGGTTGTTATATACTCTATTCTCCTAACCACTATCCCCAGCGGCCACCAGTCCTCCCTACACATTAAATCAAATGTTTAGGTAGTCAACCCAAAGGCCCCACCCAAACTGAAAGCTCTTGTCCCAATCTCCATACAGTGTCCCCACTACTCCATTCTTCCTTATATATACATAAGCTACAGAAGGGAGACAATTCGTGTGTTCGTATAGCTGTGAACTAAGGGATATAGAAATTGCTGATTTCACAGTAAAATGCATCTAAAAATGCAAATCTTCTTGGAATTTACTTTTTTATTCTCAGAAAACTTTTCATTAATCTTCATCTTCTTTGAAGATGGAAGACTCCAGCACAAAACAAAGGGTGCTGTTCGCAATCCTTAAAATAGGAGCAAACTTGATCAATTCTTTCAAAAATTGCCACACAACTAAGGAAAAATGCCAAATGGCCACGTTGAAACAAGACCCTAACTTTGTTCAGCCAATTGCTCCCATCTCACATATTATAAAGTGTCTTTCATGATGTCTGCACTCATGCTTTATAACATTGTTAATAAAAAAATTCCTGTGCAAAAAGCCTTATAAAAGCATAAAGTGATTTTATTTATAAATAAGGTATTCACTGGATTTATAAAAAATATTAAAATGGGATCACAGAATTTGACATTTTAATAGATAATCTACTGTGACAAAAATGGAAGGTTCAGTTTAAATTCCAGATTAACTATGAATTAAGCAATTTTATTTTACTTCCTTAAAACCTTCCTCTCTTGGTATATATTCATACATATTAACAATTTGAAAATGAACTCCTTTTTTTCCAATAAATACATTAATAAGCAGTGCTGACATTTCTGTGGACTTTGCTTAAACTGTCGGAGATTTTTGGCATTTGCAAAAGGTCTAATTGTAGTGTATGTGGAGGCCAAGGAATGAACTTCTTTGCTTTAAAAGAAGTATCCGTGACTGCTAAAGTGACATGTGAAAATATGCTACAAACTAGATAGATGGCCTGAGGAATATTTCCAATGTCTCACAATATAGCTAACAGATTTTTTTCAACATCACAGGATCTCCAAATGTCCTTCTTACTCTTCTAATTAAATGAGTTACCATATGTAAAATGCCTACGCACAACTGTCTCTCAGATATTAGTTCTCTTCTCTCTACATACGTCTGGAGAAGGGCAGGATGGAAGTTAAAAAGAGTACTGGATAATCTGGATAATCTTGGGTCTTAATTTTTGGTAACCACATTCACATCCAGACTTGACTGATGTTTGTTTGTGTCATACTATTTTTCTTTTCTGCCTATCAGTTTCTAAGAACTAAATTTTATAACTATTTATGCACACAAACAACACAAATCATATATATACACACATATATGTATTTATGTGTATATGTATGTATAAATATAGTTTTTAATCATGGAATAAATATTCCATCAAAGAGACTTTTATGTTCCACAGAGGCAGTTCTCAAATGACTTTCATGGTATCATGTTAAAAACCAGAACACGGTCCATTTTTACAGTAGATTTACTCAATCACAGTTACTAATCAGATTAGCACCGCTTTTATGTCCAACAAATTTTAAAAGTTGAGGGATCATTAGAGAAGCTACATATTATGAGCCTGTAGACTGCATTGTGTTTTACTTGTTAACCTCTTTTTTTTTAATGGTCTCAAAAAAAAGCTTCAAGGAATCATTTTTCTTCTTAAACTACACTTAGAATAGGATACAAATGTATCACTACAAACTTATTCATTTTAGTGTTACAACATGAGCACTTTTATTTTAAAAGAAATTAATAATCCTTTACTTATATCAACATATTAAACAGCTAAGTTCCATTTCTACTTATAAAATATTTGAGACTAGAACAGCAACGTTACCTGAAGAGTTTATCAAATTAGCTATAACAGAAAAAGATCTTCTCTATATGTATGGGCAATAGAAAGCCTGCAAAATCAACCAGCCTGAGCTATCATAATTCTTAAAGGAAATAACATAAATCAATATAAAAGACTTTATATGGGTAGAAGAAAGCAGGTTTCCATGCCTCTAAATTTCTCATAATTTAAATATAAGAACGATTTAAGCCATTTTGTCTGACTTAAATTAGGCTAAACTGATATCTTCTAACCAAAAAAACAAAAAGGCAAAATTTTTGTTATCTAATTATATTGTTGGATGAAGAATGCTCAACAATGAAAAAAAATAGTAAACAAACCAAAAGAAGTCAGTGTTTGATTCTGTTAATAATAGAAGACAAATAGACCTTTTACAAAGCTCTGATACAACACAAAACTGATGAGTCCAAATTTCATCTGATTTCTGCAGTCCACACTCAGTTTTGACTCAAGACTCAGTCAAAACTTGGGAAATGAGAATAAAATTTAACACCTGAGCATTTATTATACAAATGCCTGAGCCCAACACACAGCTAATAGTCTTCCCTTAGAAAACAAAGACCAAAACAAGCTGTGATAGAAACTCACTTTTATCAACATACATTTATCTACCATTCTGAGGTCAATTTTTTCCTGATGAATTATTTATTCTACTACATCCTCTAATTTAAAAGTCAATTACAAGATAAATTATATATATATATATATATATATATCTCCAAAAGAACAAACTGGACCTTTCTGAAGGAAGTATAATTCATTTTTAAGTCTTTTTGCAGCAAATTCCATTTTCTAGCATGGTCATTGCAGGAGAGGAGGAAAGAGGAAGGAAGTGGGTAGTTAATAGAGCGTGTCCATAGATCCCACAAATGAATGATCAATTTTCAAAGGATCCTTAACTTTCCAGGTGTCTAGTAGATTTCCCCATGGCTTATCTATTAAAATTCTAGAGGACAGCAATGACATTCACAGACATGGCAGTGCAATTTCTTTGGGAGACACAGAAGTGACTGAATCTTCAACAAAAGAAGCTCTTCAGGGTGGTCCCATGAAAGAACTATAGAAACTTGGTATTTTCAGAAGCTGAAGACAGAACCAGTAAGTCAGTCTTCAAGGAAATGTGCTTTTTACTAGAACCTGAAGATAATTTTTTCAAGGTAAGATATCTTGTCAGGATTCTGTGAGAGACTTATATGAATTTAAAACATTCTATTCCAGGAAAACTTTGAGGGAAGGCATAAAAGGAAGAAATAAATCTCCCAGGCAAGGGACTCAGAGAAGAATGCCAGCTAACAAATTTTCAAGGTATCTGAGCAGGCCACTCAATAAGGTAAGGATAAGATAGTCGACCAAGTCCAGCTGAGAACTCCAGCAGGAAAAAGCCTGAGGTTATGATCAGTAATGGAGTGGGTCAAGGTGGGAGGGGTACACGGGAAGAGCTATAGAGTAACAATTTCTCATTCACCAGATAACTCAGAGGAAAGAGAACTTAGAAAAACTTCAAAGATCAGAACTCCATGTTTCAGAGAGCCACAAAAAGAAGAACTCAGAGAATCATGATGAATGTGGAACTTGATTCAACTCAAAATTAAATCTTCTTGCCACTGAAACCATGCATACTGAACATTTTAATCTTCCTTTGAGGGTTGAGAAAGCAGTGATATCTTGCAGGACCTCTGTAATTATGATTAACATCTCTATTAATACTAGTTAGTATTTGTTGCCCTAATGAGTCCTTGTACCTGAGAGTTACGTCTCTCAAGAAGTGCTTCTTTCATTTAAATCAAGCCCGCCAAAATCTAAGACCACACACCACAATTCAAGACTATAAAATAGCTTTCTTCATGTAATCATAGATATTCACCAGACACCATTTTTTGTCCTTCCTAATATTCTAAGGTATAAATGTCTGCCCACGGCTACTATATAGAATGAGAGAGAGAATGAGAATATATAACTTTATTTAGACTTGGTGCTCAATTTCTTTTGGTTCTTGGTATGTAGTTGGCAAGAGGATATGATCATCTTAACAGAAGATTTTCAAATCTACATAGTCCTCATCTTGGTCTTTTACATAGGCCGATTTGGGGGCGGGGGGGGGGCATCTATCTGAACTCCTGAAGCAATAAAAGGCATTGCTCAAGGTGGTTGTTATGAACCAAATTGTGTCCTCCCAAAATTCATATGTTAAAGTCCTCATCCCCCATACCCCAAACTGTATTGGGCCTTTAAAGAGGTAGCTAAGGTAAAATGAGATCATAGGAGTGGGCACTAATCCAATATGACTGGTGTCCTTATAAGAAGGAAAGATTAGCATACAAACAACATACATGCACACCAAGGGAGGACCATGTGAGGACACAGCCAGAAGGCGGCCATCTGCAAGGTAAGGAGACAAGCTTCAGAAGAAACCAAATATGCCGACACCTGAATCATGGATTTCTAGCCTCCAGAGCTGTGAGAAAATAAATTTCTGTTGTTTAAACCACTCAGTTTGTGGTATTTTGTTATGGCAGCCTTAACAAACTAAGACAATGCTAATGAAAAAATTTGAGAATAAAATTATTAAGCTAGGAAACAGAGAGCCAAATAAGAAGGGTTAGCCCTAAATAAAGGACAGAGCTATAAAACCTAATGAAAAAAAGAGAAAAGCAGGCATAGGCCTTAACTTCTCCAGATTCTAGACTGAAAACAAAAATCTTGTCCTTATAGTTGTGCTAAAAACAACATATAAGTGTTGTGTACTTGCTATGTGCCAGACACCATGCTGACATTTAAAACAGGAAAAAAATAGGGGATAAAATTAACGAAGTATTCAGATATTCCTTCTCTAAAATACACCATGGCTGGAAATGGTCTCTTTTTTCCTAAATGAAAATGATCTTTTGTATTTCTTTAGTCACTGTCTCAGAGTCATAGTGTATATAAGCTCATTTTTTCCAGTATTCTCTGCAGTATTATATTCAATCCAATCTACCTCTAAAAATATTGTGCTCTAAATTTTTTCATTAAAAAAATTTTCAAACGACTACGAATTATTTTGATAATATATTCTAGTAATTCACAATTCCACGGCAAGAAATTCTTGCTATAGAAACTGGATTTCAAGTTCTTGGAGAATGGAGACTTTATTTCTATTTTAGGCAAAGTAGTGAGATGGGCAAAGTTGATTTTCAGCATTGCTAGTGCCCTTCCTTCAGCATCACCCCAAGTCCTTCATATAAACCCCTGTCCACTTGGCCAAGGACTCAACCTTTCTCCCCATCGCCGTCCAAAACTTCTTTCAAGGGACAATCTCATAAACCTACCTCACTGAGCTACGAAAATATTTTAAAATACTAAATAAAAATATCTCACCCAAGCACAAGAATCTTTTCCCAGCAGCAATCTTCTCTTACAAGAAATTCTAGTCTCCTGTACACTTTTTATTAGCAACCATTTTTTAGAATTGGATTTCCCGAATACTTAGATTATGAATCATTCCCATCAGTGATAAGTAGAAAAAGAAGGAACCAGTGATTAGGAATAGAAAAGATTGAGTGGATGGCAGAGCAGGTATAGAACTTTTTGCACTGACCCCTCTCCAGAGATAAAGGCAGCTGAGGAAAAGTACCCTTGAGCTTTGAAACTGCACTCTACTTCTGTCAGGAGGGAGGAATTTGAGTTACACATAAGAGCTGGTGGTGTGTTTTCATGCAAATTGCAGTGATTAGAGCCAAGGTATAGAATCTTTAATTTGATCCATAATTTAGGAAATATCTATTTAGTTAGGTCAAATATGTAAGATAAACGCTACCCAAAGTTTGATAAATGTCAAGTCTCTACGTTATGCTGCATTTCTGGGACCACTGTCTGGGAAACTGGAGTCAACAATTCTGGATCCAGACAGGGCATCAGACACAAAAGAAACAGCCCTTTAGTATATGTGTTATCTCCTATAAGGCAAATTGAATATTCTTTTACCTCTCGTTGAAACTCTAGCAGATAGAGATCCTGAAAATGTTCCAGCAGCAAGCAGTGACTGATGGAATTAATTGTAAAGCATCCATTATTCATATCAAAGGGTTGAAACGCTGACTGTTCTCTTTATTTCATGTACTAAAAACTTCAATCTTTCTAATTCAATTTATCTGGTAATGTCTTATGTTCTTTAAGTGTGAATTTTCCTGTCAAAGAGATTTTCAGGAACTTGGCCCTCTCAATGTGTGTATTGGGGGGGTGCGTGTGTGTGGGAGTGCGTGTGTGTGTTTTGGGACTGTGGGGTGGATGGGGGGGTCTACTCTGTTTGCATTTTAAGAGTAGGTAAAATCTTAAGTCTGGGGTGGGGAGCAGGGATGAATGGAAACAAGTCATGTTTGCTGCTAAAGCTAAACTTCCTACTCAGAACCAACCACTGAGTACTGAAAGTGCTCATTTCACTGTCCTGGGCGGTCCTTAAGTTAAAGCGATTATCTAACCTATATTCCTGCTGCCAGAATTTTAATCTATTCCTCTTTTCTTTTCTTAATATAAATTATTATATTATTTATTACTAAATTAATTATTATAAAAATATAATCACTAAATTATGTTCCTAACTTTTGAGGCAAATTTAAATAGTGTAATAGCTTGGGGGAAACTAGCAGATTCAAATATAAAGAAAAGAGTCCTTCATCTCCTACTTGTATTACTCATGGCCACAAGTATTCCTGTTCTTCCCAAACTATATGAAATAATTTTGACAAGATCTTCTATGACAGTTATGATAAAGGGACAAGACTTATAATTAAACCATTAAAACTGTCCTGATGAAATTTAGAGAAGGAAAATAAGATTGCTTTTAATCAACATACTGTTGCTTGGGGGAAAAAAACATTAAAATGTTACACAATACAGTGAATTAAACTGATTTTTAATCAGGTTGATATATGTTTTCCTTTACAATGAAGTCATGGGTTAAGTCAATTAAATTAATGCATTTATAATTCCGCTTTAATAAATACATACTAACGATATTCTTCCAAGTGTATGGTTTCTATTGGAATTTGTATTTCCTTAGGGGCCTCGGTAGAAGAGACATGACAAGGAAAAGGGTTTTATACGAACCAGCCTTCCTTTCTTTGAAGGCTGGAAGGTCACTTAAAAGACTCTGGGGTTTCTTCTCTACTTTCCTCCAAATCTCATCATAGAGCCTGACACCTGTTCTGTCTGCAAAAAAGTGGGGCCCTAGAGGAATGATTAACTAATGGTTGGAGAATGTCAACATTCTCTTTAATGAACGGAGAGAAAAAAAGCCTTGGCAAGGACAATGGTACTTTACATTTGCAAAGAGCTTTACAGGATACAAAGTACCTTCACATCCATTATTTTGATTCTTAAAACAACTCTATGAGCTAGGTAGAGCAGCTGTTATTTCTATTTTACCTAAAGGAAATTAAGGCTCAGAGATGTTAAGAGACTTTCCTAAAGTCCTCAAATTGTTAAGTGACAGAGTCATAATTTGAACCCTTCTTTAAATTCCAGGAACAACACTCTTTTCATCACCACTCAGAAAAAGACGGAATACTAGAAAACCAGTGGATGGCTTCCTGGAAACACAGTCCAGTTTCTCAAAGAAAGAATGGCAACTTTTTATATATTAGTAACATACTGAAGACTTCTAAGAGGTATGATTCTTTTTCTCAATTTTCCTAAGATATCACTAAATATTTTCTTTCAAGGAAGCAACAGAGAAAGAAGAGTGTTATCTCAACTTTCAATCTCAAGGTAGAAAACTCTTAGACATCTACAGGCATCTTATCAATAAGTCAGACAGGGAGGGAAGCTGGAGGTGTAATAGACAAACCAGGAAATCTGTTTCCATGCAGCGCTAAACAAACTGCTCAAGTGGTGAGAGAACAGATCCAGGCTGCTGTTGATTGGGCAGTCAGCTCTCTTTCTTCACAGCTTCCTGGTGTATGTCTTTGCCTGTGAGCAGTGTTATGAAATAGTGTGATTTTAATCAGTTTTGACTGTACCTTGCTCTAAAGGTTTACTCAGTGCAGTCCTTAGAGGCACATTACCATTCGGCCCCATGCCAGGGAAGAAGTCTGTTCTTCATCAGCTTCAGAAAGACAGGAGTGTTTTTGTCTCACCATTCCAGAGCTAAAGAAGGACCTAAGACACAGATGGCCGGCCATGGACTTGGCCTTGCCAAACTGCAACCACACTGTCAATACACCAGTGTGTAACTCAATTCTCTCTTAATGACTTAGCAGAGGTATGTCAAAATGGCACAGTCTCTAAGACCACTCAAGCCCCATTTACATTTCCCTATAGCAATTTAGTGCACACAGAGGTCCCAGACCATCAAATGTATTCTGCACGACCCAGCACAAATGTTGTCTAATGCTACCAATACATATGGCCATTTGCCCCCAGATTTCATAGATTTCTCCAGAATCTCTGAGGATCTTCAGATAGATTCATTCATTCATTTAACAAACAGTGCCAGACACTAGTTATACTGTGGTAAACAGTCATAGTTTGTGTTGGTTTATCACAATAAATAAAAGTCATAATCTCTACACTCATGAAGGTTATGGTCTAGGTAAGAGATAGTCAATAAACAGGTACTTTGTTAAATTAAAAGAATGTAGTTATAAGGTAAGAAAAGTGCTCCAAAAGATAAATAAATAAATAAGGCACTGTAACAAGAAGTAACAGTGCCTGGATGGGGAATGATTTTTAGGTTGACCATGGAAGGACTTTCTGAGGATTTAAGCTGAAAAAGAGAGAATCTTGTAAAAATTACATTAAAAACATTCCAAGCAGATGACCTGAATAAAAGTGCCAAAGCATAAAACAGAATGGTAATAAAGACCTGAGAGGAGACCACTGTGGATGGAGTATAATAAGCAAAGAGAAGAACATTGAGATTAGAAAGGTAAGTAGAACATGTTAGACCTCATAATCCACAACACAAAGTTTTGATTTTATTTATAAACCCAATGGGAAATCGGTCAAGTATTTTAAACTGAAGACTAACATAAATCTATTTACATTTTTTTAAAAGACCACTTGCTCTCCTCATTGGTATGTGGAAATGGATTGGAAGGAATGAGACAAGAAGAAAAACACCAGTCTGATGCCACTGTTGTAGTTTGGCTCCAGAGCCACACTCCTAACTATTGTGCACACTGCCTTTCAAGAGTTTCAGGGGTCCTCTAAAGGAGGGTATAGGGAAGATATGTTTCGATACGGTTTGAGGATGATGGGTATTACAGACTCTACTAGTTGCCCAGCCCTTCTCTTTTTCCTCAGTAATAGTAAGCCATTATTAACTGAGCCTATTTCTGCCCAGATGTAAAAAACAGAACTAAATGAAAAATCCTTACCTTGAAGCTAGGTGTGGCCATATTGACTAGCTTCTAAGCCAAATAAATACAAGTGGAAGTCTTGTATGAGACTTGTGAGAAGAGTCATTAAAAGGGAGGGTGTATGATGCTCTTAGTGTCTTTCTCCCTTTCCTCTTACTGCTCTCTTGAAATACATGAGATGGCTGGAGCTCCAGCAGATATCTTGCACTATGAGGTGACCCTGAAAATAGAAGGAATGTGTTAAGGAGCCAAACTACATGGTTTCTACTGAAGATTTTAAAATTTCTGTGTGTCTTTGGGCAAGTGGATTAACCTATATGTGCTTTAGTTTCTTCTGAAAATAAGGACAACAATAATAGCTATCTCATAGGATTGAAGTGAAGATTAAATAAATTAATACTTCTTAAGCATATTCTAATGAGTTAGAATGGTGCATTATACAAAGGAAGCACTCAGTAAATATTGGTCATTATTATTCTCTTAGAAATTCTTCATGTTTTTTAAGACCAACTGGTTTCTAGGGTGGATATCTATTAACCATCTACCTTTCTATCACAAACACCTCTCCTCTACCCAAATATCTGGCCTGGGATTTGAATGTACAGAAGATAACCTTGCATAGAACCAGACTTGTATCCACCCGTTGAGAGAAACAAAGGCCTCTGAATCTATTGATATCTTGAGAAAGATCTGTCCCATCCACACGCCTCCTTCCTTCCTCTCAACATGCAGCCTTCCCTCACCACTGTGATCACCTGGTACAGACCTCCCAGTCACATTTTCAATTCCATTTCAAGGGTGTCCCAATAGACTTTGCTCCTATACTTTTCCTTCACCAAACATTTTTAAAGGAGTATCTCTGTCACTATTCTCTAGTTGCTCAAATTGAAAAAACTAATGCCTGTTATTTGACTAACCAATGGACTTAGCTTCTATACCGGTATAATTTGCTAGGTAATTACATGTTAGGTTCAGCTACTATATAAAAACTCTCATTTTATTGATTTTTTATGTTTCCAATTTATTTATTTCTATTTTAAATTTTTATTTTATAATGGAGTATAGTTGATTAACAATGTTGTGTTAGTTTCAGGTGTACAGCAAAGTGATTCAGTTATACATATACAAGTATCTATTCTTTCTCAAATTCCTTTCCCATTTAGGGTAAAACTCTCATTTTTAGAGAAAAGGATATGTTTTGTAATTCCTTGGCCCTGTTTGTTATCCATGGAAAACGTATCTACCACCAGCCTTTACTACACCTTATATTTCCAAGTTATTTCCCAGTTTTTATCTAATGATATCAGCAATATACCAGGTGTATGCTATGCCAGGTGTATGCTAAGACCTTACATGTACAATATCATTTAATTTCTTTTAATGATTACCCTATTTTGCACATGTGGAAACTGAGGCATAGAAAGGTAGTAAACTTGCTTTTGGCCATGTAATTACTAACATATGAAGCTGAGAACCTCAGGAGACCAAAATTTATTTTCTCCCAAAAGTTTAAACCTGAATAAAAAAATAATACAAAATGAAAATATATAGTGCGATCCCACATATTTTATTTTTAAGAAAGTAAACCCTACTATAATACTGAAAAAAGTTTGGATGCATATATACTAATGGGTTAGTTGCAATTATCTCAGAAGGTAGGACTATAAATGATTTTCTTTTCCTTTTTGAGAACTGTTCCTGTTTTCCATCAGTAACAGGCATCACTTTTATAATCAGAAAAAAGTGTTGTTTTCTGTATTAACTGGAAGTAGGAAAGCACACTAGGGCAATTGTATTTGATTTTGAATGCCTAAAACCACAAGCTAGAATAAAGGTTTTCAGCTGGGGTTCCCCAAGGAGTATAAAATGCTCACAATTTTCCATTTTCTCTCTCCCACCTTTCTCACACACACACACACACACACACACACACACACACACACACAACCCTCTCTACAATTGTAGCTGTCCTACAGTGTTAGATGCTATTATGTATGAGGTTGAACCTTTTGAAATTTCTGATATTCAACCATTTCTCATTTACAAAGATGACAACTTCATAGGATCCTATACAACTGAAACAGCAAAATCTGTAACCAGTGCGGATAGGGTTGGGCAAAAAAAATTAATAAAAAATTAATAAACAGCAATAACAACAAAATGCTACTATGATTGCTACTATTATACTAACAATAAATAACAGTATGTAACTATGAGTATATAAACATATCTTACATATATTAATTCATTTAATCATAATACAACCTTATGAAGTTAGTACTATTTATTCATCCTTAGTTTCAGATGAGGAAACCAAGACATGAAGCAGTTAAGTAACTTGCCTGTACATATACATCTAGAAAGTGATGAGGCAGATATTTGAACCCAGTCAGTCAGGCTTCAGAGTCCTATACTCTTAACCATCATGCTACATATACTATAAATCACAGTCTGTTTGTCTATTGTTATATACAAAGCATTCATTCATTAAAGTTAAGGATTTTTGTGTGCTTATTTTAAAATCAAAATAAGAAATAGTCTAACTCATGTTTTTTGGCTAGCAATCTTAGAGTTTCTCTTCTGTAGTTTAAAAGCTGTTCACAGTCATCATGTGCTCAAATAATACACATGAAAGTAGTTAAAAGCTAAAAGCTCTTTACAAATGTAAACTATTATTATTATAAAACTGTTTTTATTCACAAGCTTCAAAGGACTTTACTGTCACTTAGACTCATTACCACCCTGTGAATTTAAAGATTGTGCTGACACAAAAAAAGTTTTTGCAGTTATTGCCACTTGCTATATATATTTCATTTTTACTTACCCTTATACGGTAAGAAGGTTTTAGGCATACTCATCCCTCAGTATTAAGAGTATTAGTTAAATTATGTATTCATGAGTTTCTTATCACAGCATTCGAAAGCTGACCTTTACATAGTACTGCCAGAAAGTCTTCTAAACAATTTATATATATTAACTCATATTAATCCTATGAATAAGTACTATCGTCCCCCTTCCTGTTTTATAAATGGTAAGCTGAAGCAAAGTGGGGTCAGTGAGTTCCTCAAGATCACACAGCTAGCTAGAATGAAAAAGCAGGCAACCTGGCCTAAGAGTCAAGAGGTCGTATATGGGGCTTCCCTGGTGGCACAGTGGCTGAGAGTCCGCCTGCCGACGCAGGGGAGATGGGTTCGTGCCCCGGTCCGGGAAGATCCCACATGCCGCAGAGCGGCTGGGCCCGTGAGCCATGGCCGCTGAGCCTGCGCGTCCAGAGCCTGTGCTCCGCAATGGGAGAGGCCACAACAGTGAGAGGCCCGCATACCGCAAAAAAAAAAGAGCTCGTATGCTCTCACTTAGCACTGCAATAGGTGCAGTCCTTAAATTCCAAGGCCCCGGGATTAGAAACAATATACTTATGAGAGAATCAAAGAAGACCTAAATAAATGAAGAGATATGCCTTGTTCATAGTTCCAAAAGTGCAATATTGTTAAGATGTCAATTCTTCCCAATCAAAATCTCAGCAAGACTTTCTTGTAGAAATTGACAAGCTAATTCTAAATTATGTATAAAAATGTTAAAGACCTATAATAGCCAAACAATTCTGAAAAAACTGATAGTAAAGTTGAAGAACTTACACTCCTTGACTTCAAGAATTAATATAAATCTATAGTAATCAAAACAGCATGGTATTGGCATAAAGACAAGACAAATAGATTAATGGAAAAGAGTAAAATTCCAGAAGTAAACCCACACATGTACAGACAACTGATTTTTGACGAATGTTCAAAGGCAAAGTAGTGGAGAAAAGCAGCCTTTACAACAAATTGTGATAGAATGATTGCATATCAATACAGGAAAAAATGTATTTGGATCCATACTTTGCAATGTATACAAAAATTAACTCAAAATGGATCATAGACCTAAATTTAAAACCTAAAACTATAAAATTCTCAAAGAAACATAGGAGAAAATCTCTGTACCTTGGATTAGACCAGAGGTCAGCAAAATTTTTCTGTAAAGGGTCAGAGAGTAAATATTTTAAGCTTTGGACCAAGAAGAAAAAATGAGGATAGTCTATAGGTACATACATAATAAGAAAGAAAAATATTTCCACAAATTTAGTGGAACTAAATAACGAAGTGCAACTTGTTTGTAATACAGGTCCACAATATTGATAAGAATATGAATAATGGAATTCTTTGAGGAGGATAATATTTCACTTAATTGGAGGTCAAAGTTAGTGTTTCCTAAAAACAAAATTAATTGCAGAGCAACATCAGGAAAACTGGCAGAGTAAGGACCTCCAAAAGTTTGCCCCTCCAGAAAAGCAGCAAAAAAAGTAGCAAAAAATGTCAAAATAAGCTTTTTCTTAACTCTGGAAATTAACCAAAGGCTTGCAGCAATCCAGGAAGCATTTAATCAAAAAAAAAAATCTAAATCTCTGTAAGAAATTAAGCTTTGTCTTAACTTGCACACGTCCCATACCCAGCCCAGCAGCAGTCTTGAAAAATCACAGCTCACATTCCCAGTACCAGAGGGAGCAGAACAGATTGCATTCTCAAAGAATTATTATTTGACGTCTGGTAGCTCCCCATTCAAAATGCTTGTATTTATAGTTGACCCTCAAACACAGCTTTGAACTGCACAAGTCCACTTATACGTGGATATACATATATATATATTTATATAAATTTATTTATTTATTTTTGGCTGAGTTGGGTCTTCGTTACTGCGCGTGGGCTTTCTCTAGTTGCGGTGAGCGGGGGCTACTCTTCGATGCAGTGCGCGAGCTTCTCACTGCGGTGGCTTCTCTTGTTGCGGAGCATGGGCTCTAGGCGCGTGGGCTTCAGTAGTTGCAGCACACAGGTTCAGTAGTTGTGGCACATGGGCTTAGTTGCTCGGCATCATGTGGGATCTTCCTGCAAGGCTCAAAGCCGTGTCCCTTGCATTGGCAGGTGGATCCTCAACCACTGTGCCACCAGGGAAGCCCCCGTGGATATATTTTAATACATATACTAACAGGTTTACAATCCCCAGTTGGTTGAATCCACATATACAGAATTCACAGATATAGAGGACCAACTGTGGGACCTGAGCATCCATGGATTTTGCTATCTGCAGCAGCTCCTGGAACCAATCCCTGGGTATACCAAAGGACAGCTGTGTTTAATCCCACTTGAACTGACCCAGTACTAAATGCCTCACCCTGAGGAGTATTTGTCAAATGTTTAACATCATAGATGCCTGAGGCAATGGATAACAGTCAGGGCAAACAACAGACTAACAAAAAGGTTTAAAAGGAAAACCTGGAGGAAAGCTTGATTAAGTTGTCCATATGTGCTTTGAAAAAAAGATCTGGCATATTCCTGAGAATACAGAAGGCCATATGAATACCCAGGGCTGTAAATATGCTAAGAAAAGAAGCAAAGTATAGAGTAGAGTTGTAAACTTCTTGGCTGAGTATTGAAGGCATGCCTCAAAAAGCACCCATCGTCTCTTGAAAAATACTGGGAGACTTAATGATTCCAGACATTTAAGGAATCTGTGTTTAATCACTAGCTGACCACTAAGCTAACCAATGGATAGTTCAGTGGCCACACACAAAAGAAAAGATAGAAACTTTACAAAATTAGGTCTCAGAAAAGCCACAAAACAAACAAAAAACTACTACAACAAGTAGCAGTTATATCAAATCCTGAAAATGTGACAGAATCTAATTTCCAGAGTGCCACATATAGTACTTGAAATGTCCAGTTTCAACAAAAAAAATTACAAGACAGGCAAATAACAAGAAAGATTTATACAAACTCAGGAATAAAGTAATCAATATATTCTGTCCCTGAGGAAGTCAGACATTGGACAAACTAGAAAAAGGCTTTAAATCAGTTATTCTGAAAATGTTCAAAGAGTAAGGAAATCATGCCTAAAGAAATAAAGGAAAGTATTAAAATGATGTTTCATTAAATAGAGGATTATCAATAAAGAAATACAAACTATAAAAAGGAATCAAATAGAGATTCTAGAGTTGAAAAGGAAAGTTGGTTCTTTGAAAAGATAAACAATATTGACAGAACTTTAACAAAGGAAAAAATAGAGAAGATTCAAATACTAAAATCATGAATGAAAGGGGAAACATTACTACTAACCATACACAAATATAAAGGATTATAACAGAATACAATGAACAATGAACAATTGTATGTTAACTAATTAGATAAATAAAGTAGAAATTTTCCTAAAAAGACACAAATTACCAAAACTAATTCAAGAAGAAATTCAAAAGCTGTATAGACCTATAACAAGTAAAGAGATAGAGTTAGTAATCAAAAACCTTCTCACAAAGGAATACCCAGATCAAATGGCTTCACTGGTAAATTCTATTAAACATTTAATGAAGAATTAATACAAATTCTTTATAAACTCTTCTAGAAAACAAAAAAGAAGGGTACACTTCCTAATTCATTCTATGAGGCCAGTATTACCCTGATTGATACCAAAATTAGACAAAAACATTGCAAAAATATAAGGAAAGAGAAAGAAAACTACAGACCACTATCTCTTATGAATATATACACAAAAACATTTAACAGAAGTAGATTAGACACCACAACCAAGAGGGATTTATCCTGGGAATGAGGGTTGGTTCAATATACAAAAATCAATCAATATAATACACCATATAATAGAATACAGGTTTTTAAAAGACAGTACAAAAAGAAAAAGCATTTAACAAAATTTATCACCTCTCATGATAAAAATATTCAACAAACTAGGAATAGAAGGGAACTTATTCAACTTAATCAAGGGTATCTGTGAAAAATCCACAGCTAACATAATAATTAATGGTGAAAGACTGAAAGCTTCTCCCCTAAGATGAAGAACAAGACAATAGAAGACTTCTATTCAAAATGTACTCGAAGTTCTAGCCAAAGCAATCAGACAGAAAAAAAGAAATAAAAGGCATCAGATAGGAAGGGAAGGAGTAAAACTATCTCTATTTGCAAATGGCATTAACTTGTATACAGAAAATCCTAAGGTACCACTAAAAAACTATTGGAACTAATAAATGAGTTCAGCACGGTTGCAAGATACAAAATCAATATGCAAAAATTAGTTATACCCTGGCAATGAACAATCTGAAAATGAAATTTATAAAGCAAATTAATCTAAAAAAAGCATCAAACAAAAATAAAATACTTAGGTATCACTTAACATAAGAAGTATAAGAATTGTACACTGACAACTACAAAGTCTCATTGAAAGAAATTAAATATATCAATGGTGGATACAGATATTCTGTGTTCATTGATTGGAAGACTTAATATTATTAAGATAGCAATATCCCCCAAATTGATCCAGAGATGTAACAAAATCCCTTTTAAAATTCCAACTGCCTTATTTCACAGAAATGGAAAGCTTATCCTAAAGTTAATATGGAATTACAAGGGATCCAGAAAAGATAAGACAATCTAGAAAAAGAAGAGCAAAGTTTGGGGATTCACACTTCCTGATTTCAAATTCTACTACAAAGCTACAATAATGTAGTCTTGGCATAATGATAGACATATAGATCAATGAGATAGAAGTGAGATTCAAGAAGTAAACCCTATCATATTATGTGAAGTAAGTCAGACAGAGAAAGACAAATATCAGTGATATCACTTACATGTGGGATCTAAAAAAAATGATACAAATGAGCTTATTTACAAAACAGAAACAGACTCACAAACATAGAAAACAAACTTATGGTTATCAAAGGGGAAAGCGGGGTGGGGGGGTTAAATAAAGAATTTGCAATTAACAGATATACACCACTATAAATAAAATAGACAAACAACAAGGACCTACTGTATAGCACAGGGAACTATATTCAATATCTTGCAATTACCTATAATGGAGAAGAAGCTGAAAAAGAGATAGATAGATAGATAGAGAGATAGATCATGTATAACTGAATCACTTTGCTCTACACCTGAAAACTAACACAACATTGTAAATCAACTATACTTCAATTAAAAAAAAAAAAGTAGGGCTTCCCTGGTGGCACGGTGGTTGAGAGTCCGCCTGCCGATGCAGGGGATACGGGTTCGTGCCCCAGTCTGGGAAGATCCCACATGCTGCGGAGCGGCTGGGCCCGTGAGCCATGGCCACTGAGCCTGCACGTCCGGAGCCTGTGCTCCGCAATGGGAGAGGCCACAACAGTGAGAGGCCCACGTACAGCAAAAAAAAAAAAAAAGAAAAAAAAAAGTAAACCCGTACGTCTATGGTCAACTGGTTTTAGATGAGGATGCCAAGACCATTCAAAGGGGAAAAAATAATTTTTCAACAAATGGTGCTGAGACAGCTCCTTATCCACAGGCAGAAGAATGAATTTGGATCCATACCTCACACCATAAACAAAAATTAGCTAAAAAATGATTCAAAGACCTAAACATAGAGCTGAAACTATAAAACTCTTAGGAAAAAACATAGGTGTAAGTCATCACGACATTGCATTAGGCATGGTTTTCTCAGATATGACAACAGAAGGAAAAGCAATCACACAAAAAATTGCTACATTGACTTCATCAAAACTTAACTCTTTTGGGCTTCCCTGGTGGCGCAGTGGTTGAGAGTCCGCCTGCCGATGCAGGGGAAGCGGGTTCGTGCCCCGGTCCGGGAAGATCCCACATGCCGCGGAGTGGCTGGGCCCGTGAGCCGTGGCCGCTGGGCCTGAGCGTCCGGAGCCTGTGCTCCGCAACGGGAGAGGCCACAACAGTGAGAGGCCCGCGTACCGCAAAAAAAAAAAAAAAAAAAACTTAACACTTTTGTACATCAAAGGAAACTATCAAGAAAGTGAAGAGGGCTTCCCTGGTGGCGCAGTGGTTGAGAGTCCGCCTGCCGATGCAGGGGACACGAGTTCGTGCCCCGGTCCGGGAAGATCCCACATGGCGCGGAGCGGCTGGGCCCGTGAGCCATGGCCGCTGAGGCTGCGCGTCTGGAGCCTGTGCTCCGCAACAGGAGGGGCCCAGCAGTGAGAGGCCCACGTACCGAAAAAAAAAAAAAAAAAAAAAAGTGCAGAGACAATACACAGAATGGGAGAAAATACTGCAAATTATATATCTGATTAGGATCTAATATCCAGATTATATAAAGAACACTTCCACCTCAACAATAAAAAGACAAATAGCCCAATTTAAAATGGGCAAAGAATTTCAATAGATATTTCAATAGCTATCTTTCCAAAGAAGATATACAAGTGGCCAACAAGCACATGAAAAGATGCTCAACATCGCTGGTCATCAGGAAAATGCAAATCAAAACCATGAGCTACCACTTCACACCCACTGGGATGGCTTCAATTAAAAAAAAAAAATTGTTGGGGAAAATGTGGAGAAACTGGGGTCCTCATATCCTGCTGGTGAGATTGTAAAATGGCACAGCTGCTGTTGAATCAGTTTGACATTTCCTTAAAAAGTTAAACATAGAATTATCATATGATCCAGTATATTAGTTTTCTAGGGCTTCCATAACAAATTAACATAAACGGAATGACGTAAAACAATAGCAATTTATTCTCTCACAGTTCTGGAAGCTATAAATCCAAAATCAGGCTGTGACTTCAGGCCATGCTCCCTCTGAAGACTTTAGGGAAGAATTCTTCCTTGGTTCTTCTAGCTTCTGGTGGTTACCAGCATCCTTAGCATTCCTCGGCTTGTCGCTGTATCACTCCAATTTCTGCTTCTGTTTTCCCTCTGTGTATGTCTGTCTCCATGTGGCCTAATTCCCCTCTTCTTATAAGGCCATCCATCACAGGATTAGCATCCACCTTAACCCAGTATGATCTCATCTTAATTTTAATACATCTGCAAAAATCATATTTCCAAACAAGACCACAGCAAAGGCACCAAACATTAGAACTACAACACGTCCTTTGGGGGGATACAATTCAACCCATGACAACCAGCAATTCCACTACTAGGTATATACCCAGGAGAATTGAAAATAGGTGTACAAACAAAATTTTGTACATGAATGCTCATAGGAGCATTATTCATAACAGCAAAAAGAGTAGAAATAGCCCAAGTTTCTATCAATTAATAAGTGGCTAAACAAATGTGATATATCCATATAATAGAATGTTATTCAGCCATAAAATGAATGAAGTCCTGAAATATGCTACAACTGGAAGAACCTTGAAAACATATGCTAGGGGAAAGAAGCCAGACAAATGGCCACATAAACAATTTAATTTATATTAAATGTTCAGAATAAGCAAATCCATAGAGAGAGAAAGTAAATAGCAGTTAGAGGAAGGGGGAATTAGTAACTGCTGATGGGTATGGGGTTTCTTTTGGTGCTGATGTAAATGTTCTGGAACAGATAGTAATTGTACAACCTTGTGAAAATACTAAAAACTACTAAAATATACATTTTAAAATGATGAATTTTATGATATGTGAATTCTATCTCAATATAAAAAATAAATTTAAAAAATTAATTGCAATAGTACATTTTTAATGCTAATCTGTAATGAGATTTTACACATTTTTATCTTTGAAAGTGTCTTTCACACTGATAGGTACTACCAAATACTGACAGCGATCCAAAATCATGTGATTTTGAGTATATTCATCACTTGAAAGGCATTTACAGAATTCTGTTAGATTCTTTTCTTGGTATTTTCCTTTCAGCATGTCATTACATTGCAGATTAATTACTTCCAAATGAAGGTTAGGTGGAAGCTCCTCAGTTGCACAGTTAAATGGATTTTGAAACATGGAAGTTCTCTTGTATTTGCATTATAGTCTTAAAATGCTTCTGGTAAAGATACCTGCTACAGATCTCTGTAGGAATGAAGGTCTCATTTCTTGTTTTAACATTGGACAGTATAGGAAGTGGATAAAGCAGTTTGACATTACTTGAGATTTCAACAACAAAAATCAAAATGACTTTGCCTCATTGTAAGTTACTCATGTAAGCACTGTTTTCCTTGTAATTTTGAATTAAATTCATTAATAAATTTTGTTAAGCTGCAGCAAAAGCTAATTTCCAAAGCCATTCAGTGTTTGATAATAACAATTCAAAGAGGTTCTTCGCTTTCAGAAAAATTGCAATCTTAGCCCTGAACTCAGAAAAATCACAATAGAACTCTACCACTGCTAAATTATTGAACCATCGTGTGGAAGGCCAAGCTAGGATATTCTGCTTCTGTTTCTGACAAAAATTCACAGAACTCAAAACCATTAAGCAGGGCTTCCCTGGTGGCGCAGTGGTTGAGAGTCCGCCTGCCGATGCAGGGGACACGGGTTCGTGCCCCGGTCTGGGAAGATCCCACATGCCGCGGAGCAGCTGGGCTCGTGAGCCATGGCCACTGAGCCTGCGCATCCGGAGCCTGGGCTCCACAACGGGAGAGGCCACAACAGTGAGAGGCCCGCGTACCGCAAAAAAAAAAAAAAAAACATTAAGCCCATGAGAGTGAATGAAGTTCACTGTTAACACTACTGTTTCAAAAACAAATAACAGGTTCAAATATTTTCCGGAAAGTACCGCTGAATAACCAAAGGCTTTAAACAACTTTTATTTTCAAAAGCTTTGTTAAGTTGTTCAACCAAACCTTTCCTCCTTCACTCATGTTTTTACCACCATCAGATGTAACACATTTTAGCAAGTACCACCCTTAAGATTGAACTAAATTAGTGTTTTCATAACTTATTTGAAAATATTCTCACCTGTAGTTGTTCCATGCAGACTCTCCATAGGGCTAAAACTTTATCACTTTCAAACTTGGTATTGATTCTTTGAAAAAAAACAATAACAATTAAGGAATATCAGTAACATTTTTCAACTCGTCAAGAGCCAAGGGAACCTGCTTGACATCATTTGCCTTCTTTTTTAACTACTGATGTTCCTCCTAATGTCCTCAACTCTTTGAGCAACCGATTTTGCCAAACAACTAATTGTTTTAAACAAATGTTTTCTCTGGACACATTTCTTCTTCAGCTGCTACAAACAAGATTTAATTAACTCACCATCAGAAATCTCTGCTTGGCTAACAGATGGACCACTTGAAAACTTACTTTGGTTGCAGCCTCATTTTTTTATCTTTGGAAAGAAATTTTGCCATGATGAGATATTTCATATCAAAATGTCTAATTTTTCCTGACTATTCTCTCCTATGAGTTGAGAATATTGTGGTGAATAGTCTGGTAATGTATAATCAATGTATATTGCATTCTTTCAGCACAGCTATTGACTCATTCCACAATAGATAAATGCAGGGAGACCTTCAAGGTGGCGGAGGAGTAAGATGTGGAGATCACCTTCCTCCCCACAAATACATCAAAAATACATCTACATGTGGAACAACTCCTACAGAACACCTACTGAATGCTGGCAGAAGACCTCAGACTTCCCGAAAGGCAAGAGACTCCCCACGCACCGGGTAGGGCAAAAGAAAAAAGAAAAAAACAGAGACGAAAGAATAGGGACAGGATGTGCACCTCTGGGAGGGAGCTGTGAAGGAGGAAAAGTTTCCACACGCTAGGAAGTGCCTTCACCGGCAGAGGCAGGGGGTGGCGGGGAGGGAGCTTCGGAACCACGGAGGACAGCGCAGCAACAGGGGTTCAGAGGCTAAAGAGGAGAGATTCCCGCACAGAGGATCGGTGCCGACCAGCACTCACCAACCTGAGAGGCTTGTCTGCTCACCTGCCGGGACGGGTTGGGGCTGGGAGCTGAGGCTCAGGCTTTGGAGGTCAGACCCCAGGGAGAGGACTGGGGTTGGCTGCAGGAACACAGCCTGAAGAGGGCTAGTGCGCCACAGCTTTTTCCAGAGTCCTGGAAAAGGTCTGGAAAAAGTCTTGCCTAAGGGGCAAGAGACCATTGTTTTAGGGTGCGCAAGGAAAGGGGATTCGGAGCACCACCTAAACGAGCTCCAGAGATGGGCACGAGCCGTGGCTATCAGCACAGACCCAAGACACGGGCATGAGACACTAAGGCTGCTGCTACAGCCACCAAGAAGCCTGTGTGCGAGCACAGGTCACTATCCACATCTCCCCTCCTGGGAGCCTGTGCAGCCCGCCACTGACAGGGTCCCAGGATCCAGGGACAACTTCCCCAGGAGAACTCACTGCATACCTCAGGCTGGTGCAATGTCCCGCCGGCCTCTGTCGCCGCAGGCTTGCCCCACATCCATACCTCTCCCTCCCCCCCGGTCTGAGTGAGCCAGAGCCCCCTAATCAGCTGCTCCTTTAACCCCCTCCTGTCTGAGCAAAGAACAGAGGCCCTCAGGGGACCTACATGCAGAGGCAGGGACAAATCCAAAGCTGAACCCCAGGAGCTGTGCAAACAAAGAAGAGAAAGGGAAATCTCTCCCAGCAGCCTCAGGAGCAGCAGATTAAATCTCCACAATCTACCTGATGTACCTGCATCTGCGGAATACCTGAATAGACAACAAATCATCCCAAAATTGAGGCGGCGGACTTTGGGAGCAACTGTAGACTTGGGGTTTGCTTTCTGCATCTAATTTGTTTCTGGTTTTACGTTTATCTTAGTTTAGTATTTAGAGTTTATTATAATTGGTAGATTTGTTTATTGATTTGGTTGCTCTCTTCCTTCTTTTTTTATATACACACACACATATATATATATTTGTTCCTTTTTCTCTTTTTTTGTGTATGTTTATGCTTCTTTGTGTGAGTTTGTCTGTATAGCTTTGCTTTTACCATTTGTCCTAGTGTTCGGTCTGTCCGTTTTTGTTTTTCTTTTTTGTATAGTTTTTAGCACTTGTTACCATTGGTAGAATTGTTTTTTGGTTTGGTTGCTCTCTTCTTTCTTTCTTTCTTTGTTTTTTTATTACTTTCTAAATTTTCTACTTTTTGTTTTAATGACTTCTGTATTTTATTTTATTTTCCTTCTTTCTTTTTTTCCTCCCTTTTCTTCTGAGCCATGTGGCTGACAGGGTCTTTGTGCTCCAGCTGGTTGTCAGGCCTGTGCCTCTGAGGTGGGAGAGCCGAGTTCAGGACATTGGTCCACGTAATATCAAACGGTGAAAGCTCTCCCAGAGATCTCCATCTCAATGCTAAGACCCAGCTCCACTCAATGACCAGCAAGCAGCAGTGCTGGACATCCTACACCAAACAACTAGCAAGACAGGAACATAACCCCACCAATTAGCAGAGAGGCTGCCTAAAATCATAATAAGGTCACAGACACCCCAAAACACACCACGAAGGCAGTCCTGCCCACCAGAAAGACAAGATCCAGCCTCATCCACCAGAACACAGACACAAATCCACTCCAACAGGAGGCTACACAACGCACTGAACCAACTTTAGCCACTGGGGACAGACACCAAAAACAATGGGAACTATGAACCTGCAGGCTGCGAAAAGGAGACCCCAAACACAGTGAGGTAAGCAAAATGAGAAGACAGAGAAATACGCAGCAGATGAAGGAGCAAGGTAAAAACCCATCAGACCAAACAAATGAAGAGGAAATAGGCAGTCTACCTGAAGAAGAATTCAGAGTAATGATAGTAAAGATGATACAAAATCTTGGAAATAGAATAGACAAAATGCAGGAAACATTTAACAAGGACCTAGAAGAACTAAAGATGGAACAAACAATGATGAACAAAACAATAAATGAAATTTAAAATTCTCTAGAAGGAATCAATAGCAGAATAACAGAGGCAGAAGAACAGATAAGTGACCTGGAAGATAAAATAGTGGAAATAACTACTGCAGAGCAGAATAAAGAAAAAATAATGAAAATAATTTCATTATTACCCTCAGGGGTAATAATGAGGAGTCTCAGAGACTTCTGGGACAACATTAAATGCACTAACATTGGAATTATAGGGATCCCAGGAGAAGAAGAGAAAAACAAAGGGACTGAGAAAATATTTGAAGAGATTATAGTTGAAAACTTCCCTGATATGGGAAAGGAAATATTTAATCAAGTCCAGGAAGTGCAGAGAGTCCCATACAGGATAAATCCAAGGAGAAACATGCCAAGAAACATATTAATCAAACTATCAAAAATTAAATATGAAGAAAAAATACTAAAATCAGTAAAGGAAAAAAAAACAAATAACATACAAGGGAATTCCCATAAGGTTAACAGCTGATCTTTCAGCAGAAACACTGCAAGCCAGAAGGGAGTGGCAGGACATAATTAAAGTGATGAAAGGGAAAAACCTACAACCAAGATTACTCTACCCAGCGAGGATCTCATTCAGAATTGACAGAGAAATTAAAAGCTTTACAGACAAGCAAAAGCTAAGAGAATTCAGCACCACCAAACCAGCATTTTTCCAAATGCTAAAGGAATTTCTCTAGGCAAGAAACACAAGAGGAGGAGAAGACCTACAATAAAAAACCCAAAACAATTAAGAAAATGGTAATAGGAACATACATATCAATAACTCCCTTAAATGTAAATGGATTAAATGCTCCAACCAAAAGACACAGACCGGCTGAATGGAAACAAAAACAAGACCTGTATATATGCTGTCAACAGGAGATCCACTTCAGACCAAGGGACACATACAGACTGAAAGTGAGGGGATGGAAAAAGATATTGCATGCAAATGGAAATCAAAAGAAAGCTGGAGTAGCAATTCTCATATCAGACCAAATAGACTTTAAAATTAAGACTATTTCAAGAGACAAAGAAGGACACTACATAATGATCAAGAAATCAATCCAAGAAGATATAACAATTGTAACTATTTATGCACCCAACATAGGAGCACCTCAATACATAAGGCAAGCACTAACAGCCATAAAAGGGGAAATCAACAGTAACACAATCACATTAGGGGACTTTAACACCCCACGTGCATCAATGGACAGATCATCCAAAATGAAAATAAATAAGGAAACACAAGTTTAAAAGATGCATTAAACAAAATGGACTTAATTGATATTTACAGGACATTCCATCCCAAAACAACAGAATACACTTTCTTCTCAAGTGATCATGGAACATTCCCCAGGATAGATCATAGCTTGGGTCACAAATCAAGCCTTGGTAAATTTAAGAAAATTGAAATCGTATCAAGTATCTTTTCTGACCACAACACTATGAGACTAGATATCAATTACAGGGAAAAATCTGCAAAAACTACAAACACATAGAAGCTAAATAATACACTACTAAATAACCAAGAGATCACTGAAGAAATCAAAAAGGAAACAAAAAAATACCTAGAAACAAATGATAATGAAAACATGACAACCCAAAACCTATGGGATGCAGCAAAAAGCAGTTCTAAGAAGGAAGTTTACAGCAATACAATCCTACCTCAGGAAACAAGAAACACCTCAAATAAACAATCTAACCGTACACCTAAAGCAATTAGAGAAAGAAGAACAAAAACACCCCAAAGTTAGCAGAAGGAAAAAAATATAAAGATCAGATCAGAAATAAAAGAAAAAGAAATGAAGGAAACAATAGCCAAGATCAATAAAACTAAAACCTGATTCTTTGAGAAGATGAAAAAATTGATAAACCATTAGCCAGACTTATCAAGAAAAAAAGGGAGAAGACTCAAATCAATAGTATTAGAAATGAAAAAGAAGTAACAACTACCATTGCAGAAATACAAAGGATCATGAGAGATTACTACAAGCAACTATATGCCAATAAAATGGACAACCTGGAAGAAATGGACAAATTCTTAGAAAAGCACAATCTTCCAAGACTGAACCAGGAAGAAATAGAAAATATAAACAGACCAATCACAAGCACTGAAATTGATACTGTGATTAAAAATCTTCCAACACACAAAAGCCCAAGACCAGATGGCTTCACAGGAGAATTCTATCAAACATTTAGAGAAGAGCTAACACCAATCCTTCTCAAACTCTTCCAACATATAGCAGAGGGAGGAACACTCCCAAACTCATTCTATGAGGCCACGATCATACTGATACCAAAACAGACAAAGATGTCACAAGGAAAGAAAACTACAGGCCAATATCACTGGTGAACACAGATGCAAAAATTCTCAACAAACTACTAGCAAACAGAATCCAACAGCAAATTAAAAGGATCATACAACATGATCAAGTGGGGTTTATCCCAGGAATGCAAGGATTCCTCAAAACACGGATTTTAATCAATGTGATACACCATATTAACAAACTGAAGGAGAAAAACCATATGATAATCTCAATAGATGCAGAAAAAGCTTTCAACAAAATTCAACACACATTTATAAAAAAACCCTCCAGAAAGTAGGCATAGAGGGAACTTACCTCAACATAATAAAGGCCATATATGACAAACCCACAGCCAACATGGTTCACAGTGGTGAAGAACTCTAGCCATTTCCTCTAAGATCAGGAACAAGATAAGGTTGTCCACTCTCACCCTATTATTCAACATAGTTTTGGAAGATTTAGCCACAGCAATAAGAGAAGATAAAGAAATAAAAGGAATACAAATTGGAAAATAAGAGGTAAAACTGTCACTGTTTGCAGATGACATGATACTATACATAGAGAATCCTAAAGATGCTACCAGAAAACTACAACAGCGAATCAATGAAGTTGGTAAAGTAGGAGGATACAAAATTAATGCACAGAATTCTCTTGCATTCCTATATACTAACAATGAAAAATCTGAAAGAGAAATTAAGGAAACACTCCCACTCACCATTGCAACAAAAAGAATAAAATACCTAGGAATAAACCTACCTAAGGAGACAAAAGACCTGTATGCAGAAAACTATAAGACACTGATGAAAGAAATTAAAGATGATACAAACAGACGGATAGATATACCATGATCCTGCATTGGAAGAATCAATATTGTGAAAATAACTATACTACCCAAAGCAATCTACAGATTCAATGCAATCCCTACCAAATTACCAATGTCATTTTTCACAGAACTAGAACGGAAAATTTCACAAAATTTTCTATGGAAAATTTCTATGGAAACATAAAAGACCCCGAATAGCCAAAGTAATCTTGAGAAAGAAAAACAGAGCTGGGGGAATCAGGCTCCCTGACTTCAGACTATACTACAAAGCTACAGTAATCAAGACAGTATAGTACTGGCACAAAAACAGAAATATAGATCAATGGAACAGGATAGAAAGCCCAGAGATAAACCCACACACATATGGTCACCTTATCTTTGATAAAGGAGGCAAGAATATACAATGGAGAAAAGACAGCCTCTTCAACAAGTGGTGCTGGAAAAACTGGACATGTAAAAGCTACACGTAAAAGAATGAACTTAGAACACTCCCTAACACCATACACAAAAACAAATTCAAAATGGATTAAAAACCTAAATATAAGGCCAGACACTATAAAACTCTTAGAGGAAAACATAGGCAGAACACTCCATGACATAAATCACAGCAAGATTCTTTTTGACCCACTTCCTAGAGAAATGGAAATAAAAACAAAAATAAACAAATGGGACCTAATGAAACTTAAAAGCTTTTGCACAGCAAAGGAAACCATAAACAAGATGAAAAGACAACCCTCAGAATGGGAGAAAATATTTGCAAACGAAGCAACTGACAAAGGATTAATCTCCAAAATATACAAGCAGCTCATGCAGCTCAATATCAAAAAAGCACTGAATCCAAAAATGCGCAGAGGACCTAAGTAGATATTTCTCGAAAGAAGATATACAGATTGCCAGCAAACACATGAAAGGATGCTCAACATCACTAATCATTAGAGAAATGCAAATCAAAACTACTATGAGGTATCACCTCACACTGGTCAGAATGGTCATCATCAAAAAAATCTATAAACAATAAATTCTGGAGAGGGTGTGGAGAAAAGGGAAGCCTCTTGCACTGTTGGTGGGAAATGTAAATTGATACAGCCACTATGGAGAACAGTATGGAGGTTCCTCAAAAAACTAAAAATAGAACAACCATATGACCCAGCAATCCCACTACTGGGCATATACCTTGAGAAAACCATAATTCAAAAAGAGTTATGTACTACAATGTTCATTGCAGCACTATCTACAATAGCCAGGACATGGAAGCAACCTAAGTGTCTGTTGACAGATGAATGGATAAATAAGATGTGGCAAATATATACAATGGAATATTACTCAGCCATAAAACAAAACAAAACTGAGCTATTTGTAGTGAGGTGGATGGACCTAGAGACTGTCATACAGAGTGAAGTAAGTCAGAAAGAGAAAAACAAATACCATATGCTAACTCATATATATGGAATCTTAAAAAAAAAATGGTTCTAGTAAACCTAGGGGCAGGACAGGAATAAAGACACAGACATAGAGAATGGACTTGAGGACATGGGAATGGGGAGGGTAAGCTGGGACGAAGTGACAGAGTGGCATGGACCTATATACACTACCAAATGTAAAATAGATAGCTAGTGGGAACCAGCCACATAGCACAGGGAGATCAGCTCGGTGCTTTGTGACCACCTAGAGGGGTAGGATAGGGAGGGCGGGAGGGAGATGCAAGAGGGAGGAGATATGGGGATATATGTATATGTATGGCTGATTCACTTGTTATAAAGCAGAAACTAACACACCATTGTAAAACAATTATACTCCAATAAAGATATTAAAATTTTTTAAATAAATAAATGCTTTGCCACCTAATTTGTTATGAAATTATTAATTTAAATTGTTATACTCCACTGTGCCTTAAAAGTATGATATTCAAATTCTACTTTTCTCTTCTTTTCTTGTTGTGACATAATGGGAATGCCCTGGTAATTAAAAAGTAAAAATAATGTCATGCGACAGGGATATGTGATACACAAAATGATATCAAGCTATAACTGTATCACTGCAATTTATAGTGCACTGAGCAGCAGTGGAAGGCAATGGGATCACCACATATGGTTTCTGTCACAACTACTCCATTCTGCTATCATAGAGTCACAGATAATACAAAAATGAATGAATGTAGCCACGCTCCAATGAAACTTTACTTGTGGACACTGACATGTGAATTTCATATAATACTCAGACATCAAGAAATATTATTCTTTTGATTTTTTCAACCATTTACAAGTGTAAAAAACATATTTACCCCGGCAAACGAGTAAAAGTAAGACTGTGGAAATCTGAATAAGGTTTGTGGATTGTACTGATAGCTTGGTTATGATATTGAACTATACAGTTTTGCAAACTTCTACCATTGGGAGAAACTAGAGAAAGTTTACATCGATGCCTTCCTATTGTTTGTTATAACTTCACATGAACCTATAGTTATCTCAATAAAAATTTCTATTAAAAAATTCTTAGGGGTTTCCTTGGTGGCGCAGCAGTTGAGTATCTGCCTGCCAATGCAGGGGACACGGGTTTGAGCCCTGATCCGGGAAGATCCCACATGCCGCGGAGCAGCTAAGCCTGTGCACCACAACTGCGAATCCTGTGCTCTAGAGCCTGCGAGCCACAACTACTGAAGCCTGCATGCCTAGAGCCCGTGCTCCACAACAGGAGAGGCCACTGCAATGAGAAGCCCACGCACCGAAGCAAAGAGTTGCCCCTGCTCGCCGCAACCAGAGAAAGCCCGCATGCAGCAACAAAGGCCCAATGCAGCCAAAAACAAATAAACAAAATAAACAACTTTAAAAAAAAAATTCTTAGCCCACAGATCATGTAAAACAATCAGCAGGGCAGATTTGGACTACAGGTCATAGTTTGCTGACCTCTGGATTAGGCTAAGATTTCTCAGATATGAAACAAAAAGAATAATCCATAAAAGAATAAATTGATTAATTGGACTTCAACAAAATTAAAAACTTCTACTCTTCAAATGACCCTGTTAAGAGAATAACAAAACAAGACATAGACTGGGAAAAAAAATCTTTACAAAGCACATATCTGATAAGGGACTCGTATCCAGAAGACATAAAGAGCTCTCAAAATTCAACATAAAAAAAAAAAAACCTAGGGCTTCCCTGGTGGCGCAGTGGTTGAGAGTCCGCCTGCCAATGCAGGGGACATGGGTTTTTGCCTGGGTCCAGGAAGATCCCACATGCCGCGGAGCGGCTGGGCCCGTGAGCCATGGCCACTGAGCCTGCGCATCCGGAGCCTGTGCTCCACAACGGGAGAGGCCACAACAGTGAGAGGCCCGCATACTGCAAAAAAAGTAAAAATAAAAATAAATTTAAAGAAAAAGATCTATATTTTAAATGGACAGAAGATTTGAACAAACACATCAACAAAGAAGATATATAGATGGCAAATAAGCATATAAAAAGTGGCTTAGGGCTTCCCTGGTGGTGCGGTGGTTGAGAGTCTGCCTGCCGATGCAGGGTACATGGGTTCGTGCCCCAGTCCAGGAAGATCCCACATGCTGCGGAGTGGTTAGGCCTGTGAGCCATGGCCGCTGAGCCTGCGCATCCGGAGCCTGGGCTCTGCAACGGGAGAGGCCACAACACTGAGAGGCCCGCATACCGCAAAAAAAAAAAAAAAAAAAAAAGTGGCTTATCATCATTCATCACTAGTAAAACCCAAATCTAAATCACACTGAGCGATCACTGTACATCAATTAGAATGTCTAATATTAACAAAATGAACATACTAAGTGTTGGTAAAGATATGGAACAACTGAAAATCTTATGCACTGCTGTTAGAAATATAAAATGATACAATCATTTTGGAAAACAGTTTGTCAGTTTCTTAAAATTTTAAACATATAACCAGCCATTTCACCCATAGGTATTTACTGAAGAGAAACGAAATATATGTTTATACAAAGACTTGTACACAAATGTTCAAAACAGCTTTATTTGAAAAGCCAAAAACTGGACACAACTCAAATGTCCATCAGTGCACAAATGGATAAGCATAGTGTGGTATATCTATGCAATAAAATACTACTCTGTATTAAAAATAATAAATTACTGATACATGAACAAGACTCAAATGATTATGAGTGAAAGAAGACAGTTTTTTGAAATATAGTTGACTTGCTACACTATATTAGTTTCAGGTTTACAACATAGTGATTCAATATGCTTACAGATTACACACCATACAGTCATTATAAAATGTTGACTGTATTCCTTGTGCTGTACATTACATTTCCTGTGACTTATTTATTTTATAACTGGTAGTTTGTACCTCTTAATCCCTTTCCATTTCCCCCTCCCCTTACTCCTCCCTATGTGGTAACCATTAGTTTGTTCTTTATATATGAATCTGTTTCTGATTTGTTATATTTATTCATTTCTTTTATTTTTAGATTCCACATATAAGTGAAAACATACTGTATTTGTCTTTCTCTGTCTGACATATTTCACTAAGCTTAATACCCTCCAGGTCCATCCATGTTGTCACAAATGGCCAAGATTTCATTCTTTTTTAGAATATTATATATAATATTATATAGTATTATATTATAATGTCTTTTAAAGTATATATTATAATATTATGATACAATCTTTTAAGTAATATTCCATTGTACATATGTATACTACATCTTCTTTATCCATTCGTCAATAGGCACTTACGTTGCTTTCATATCTTGGCTATTGTAAATAATGCTGCTATGAACATTGGGGTGCATATATCATTTCAAATTACTGTCTTCATTTTCTTCAGATGAAAACCCAGGAGTGGGATTGCTGGACTGAATGGTAGTTCTATTTTTAATTTTTTGAGGAACCTCTACACTGTTTTCCATAGTGGCTGCACCAATTTACATTCTTACCAATGGTGTACTAAGGTTCCCTTTTCTCCACATCCTCGCCAACAGTTTTTATTTGTTGTCTTGACAATAGCCATTCTGAAAGGTGTGAGGTGATATCTCATTGTGGTTTTGATTTGCATTTGCCTGATGATTAGTGATGTTGAGTATCTTTACATATGCCTGTTGGCCATCTGTATGTCTTCTTTGGGAAAATGCCTATCCACGTCCTATGCTCATTTTTTAATTGGGTTGTTTATTTTTTGATTTTGAGTTGTATGAGTTCTTCATACATTTTGGAATTAAACCCTTCTCAGTCATATCATTTGCAAATAGTTTCTCCCATTCAGTAGATTCCTTTTTCATTTTGTTGATAGTTTCCTTCACTGTGCAAAAACTTTTTAGTTTGAATAGGTCCAATTTGCTTATTTTCAATTTTGTTGCCTTGCCTGAGAATACAGATCCAAAAAAACATTGCTAAGAACAATTTCAAAGACCATACTACCTATGTTTTCTTCTAGGACGTTTTTCTTTTTGAGATTCCCTTTTATTAATTGTTTTAATATTTTATACAAGTTGTAATATTTTATACAATTTTTAAAGGTTACACTCCATTTACAATTATTACAAAATATTGGCTATATCCCCATGTTGTACAATACATCCCTGTAGCCTATCTTACACCCAATAGTTTGTATCTCCCACTCCCCAACCCCTATGTTACCCCTTCCCCCTCCCCACTGGTTTGTTTTCTATATCTGTGGCTCAAACTCTTTTGAAATGTCAATGTCATGGTGGGGCAGGGGTGGGGGAAAGCAGAAGTTCTCTTCTGATTTAAATAGGCTAGAGAGACATAATAAAAAAATGTAATGCATATACCTTGATTGGATCCTGCATCACTTACATGACATTTTTTAAAAGGAACAGAAAAATATCAATAGTTGCCAAGGGTTCTGGAGGAACGAAGAAAGGGATGAATGGGTGAAATGCAGGGTACCTTTAGGATAACAAAACTATTATACATGAAACTGTAATAATAATACATTTCATTATGCATTTGTTAAAACCCACAGAACCATACAATGCAAAAAATAAACCTTAATGTAAACTATAAACTATTATTCATAATAATATTGGCTCATTAATTGTAACAAATGTTCCACACTAATGTAAGATGTTAATAATAAGGGAAACTGTGGGGACAGAGGTAGTGAGTATATAGAACTCTATGTATGAGTTCAATTATTCTGTAAATTTAAAACTGTACAAAAACAATAAAGTTTATTAATTATTTATGAATAAATAAACAATAAAGAAACAAAGAACAGATAGAACAAATAGAAAACAAACTATATTGTTAGAATTAAGCACAAATATATTGATAAATACATTAAATGTAAATGGTCTAAGCACTCCAATTAAAAGGCAGGGATTGTCAGACTGAATAAATACCAAGACCCAACTATATGCTATCTACAATAAATTCACATAAAATTAAAAACACTGATAGATTCAAATTTAAAACATGTAAAAAGATATAACATAATAAAGGTAAGAGTGAAACACAATAAAACAGAAGACAAACAAAAGAGAAAAATCAATGAAATATAAGCCAGTTATTTGAAAAGTCTGATAAAATTGAAAAGAATCTCTAGTTTAAAAAAAAAAAGAAAACTCAGTTACTAATGCTAGGATTAAAAAAGGAAAATCACTAAGATCCTACAGATACTTAAAAGAAGAGACTATTGTAAAATAATTTTAGCAAAATATTTTTGATCAATTAGATGAAATAGACAAATTCCTTAAAGACACAAATTACAAAAACTGATTCTAGAATAAACAGATAATCTGAATAGCCCTCATATCAATTACAGAAACTGAATTAGAATAAACTCTTCTCATAAATAAAATTCCAGGCCCAGATGACTTCACTGGTGAAATATTTTAAATACTAGAGAAAGAAATATTAGTTCTTTAAAAAGAATTCTTAGAAAATAGAAGAGGAAGGACATTTTATCAGCTGATTTTATGACACAAGTCTTTCCCCAATAACAGTAAGAGGCATAAACATCAGTCTCAATGGTGAAAAACTGAAACCATTTCCTCGAAGATCAGGAACAAGACAAGGTTGCCCAATCTCACCACTATTATTCAACATAGTTTTGGAAGTTTTAGCCACAGCAATCAGAGAAGAAAAAGAAATAAAAGGAATCCAAATTGGAAAATAAGAAGTAAAACTGTCACTGCAGATGACATGATACTATACATAGAGAATCCTAAAGATGCTACCAGAAAACTACTAGAGCTAATCAATGAATGTGACAAAGTAGCAGGATACAAAATTAATGCACAGAAATCTCTTTCATTCCTATACACTAATGATGAAAAATCTGAAAGAGAAATTAAGGAAACACTCCCACTCACCATTGCAACAAAAAGAATAAAATACCTAGGAATAAACCTACCTAAGGAGACAAAAGACCTGTATGCAGAAAAGTATAAGACACTGATGAAAGAAATTAAAGATGATACAAACAGATGGAGAGATATACCATGTTCTTGGATTGGAAGAATCAACATTGTGAAAATGACTATTCTACCCAAAGCAATCTACAGATTCAGTGCAATCCCTATCAAACTACCAATGTCATTTTTCACAGAACTAGAACGGAAAATTTCACAATTTCTATGGAAACACAAAAGACCCTGAATAGCCAAAGCAATCTTGAGAAAGAAAAACAGAGCTGGGGAATCAGGCTCCCTGACTTCAGACTATACTACAAAGCTACAGTAATCAAGACAGTATGGTACTGGCACAAAAACAGAAATATAGATCAATGGAATAGGATAGAAAGCCCAGAGATAAACCCACACACATATGGTCACCTTATCTTTGATAAAGGAGGCAAGAATATACAATGGAGAAAAGACAGCCTCTTCAACAAGTGGTGCTGGGAACACTAGACACATAAAAGCTACACGTAAAAGAATGAACTTAGAACACTCCCTAACATCATACACAAAAACAAACTCAAAATGGATTAAAAACCTAAATGTAAGGCCAGACACTATAAAATTCTTAGAAGAAAACATAGGCAGAACACTCCATGACATAAATCACAGCAAGATCCTTTTTGACCCACTTCCTAGAGAAACAGAAATAAAAACAAAAATAAACAAATGGGACCTAATGAAACTTAAAAGCTTTTGCACAGCAAAGGAAACCATAAACAAGATGAAAAGACAACCCTCAGAATGGGAGAAAATATTTGCAAACGAAGCAACTGACAAAGGATTAACCTCGAAAACATACAAGCAGCTCATGCAGCTCAATATCAAAAAAAAAACCCAATCCAAAAATGGGCAGAAGAGCTAAACAGACATTTTTCCAAAGAAGATATACAGATTGCCAACAAACACATGAAAGGATGCTCAACGTCACTAATCATTAGAGAAATGCAAATCAAAACTACTATGAGGTATCACCTCACACCGGTCAGAATGGCCATCATCAAAAAATCTATAAACAATAAACGCTGGAGAGGGTGTGGAGAAAAGGGAAGCCTCTTGCACTGTTGGTGGGAAATGTAAATTGATACAGCCACTATGGAGAATAGTATGGAGGTTCCTCAAAAAACTAAAAATAGAACAACCATATGACCCAGCAATCCCACTAATGGGAATAAACCCTCAGAAAACCGTAATTCAGTAAGAGTCATGTACCACAATATTCATTGCAGCACTATTTACAATAGCCAGAACATGGAAGCAACCTAAGTGTACATCGACAGATGAATGGATAAAGAAGATGTGGCACATATATACAATGAAATATTACTCAGCCATAAAAAGAAACGAAATTGAGTTATTTGTAGTGAGGTGGATGGACCTAGAGACTGTCATACAGAGTGAAGTAAGTCAGAAAGAGAAAAATAAATACCGTATGCTAACACATATATATGGAATTTAAAAAAAAAAGAAAAAGAAAATGGTCAGAAGAACCTAGGGGCAAGATGGGAATAAAGATGCAGACCTACTAGAGTATGGACTTGAGGATACAGGGAGGGGGAAGGGTAAGCTGGGACAAAATGAGAGAGAGGCATGGACATATATACACTACCAAACGTAAAATAGATAGCTAGTGGGAAGCAGCCGCATAGCACAGGGAGATCAGCTCGGTGCTTTGTGACCACCTAGGGGGTGGTATTTGGTAGGAGGGAGATGCAAGAGGGAGGGGATATGGGGTTGTATGTATATGTATAGCTGATTCACTTTGTTATACAGCAGAAACCAACACACCATTGTAAAGAAATTATACTCCAATAAAGATCTTAAAAAAAAAAATCTTTAAACTGGAAGAAAATACTGAGGGCTGGGACTTCCCTGGTTGCACAGCGGTTGGGAATCCGCCTGCCAATGCCGGGGACACGGGTTCAAGCCCCGGTCCAGGAAGATCCCACATGCTGTGGAGCAACTAAGCCTGTGCGCCACAACTACTGAGCCTGCACTCTAGAGCCCAGGAGCCACAACTACTGAGTCCACATGCCAGAAATACTGAAGCCCACGTGCCTAGAGCCCATACTCCACAATAAGAGATGCCACCACAATAAGAAGCCCGTGCACCGCTATGAAGGGTAGCCCCTGCTCGCCTCAACTAGCGAAAGCCCGCATGCAGCAACGAAGACCCAAAGCAGCCAAAAAAATTTTTTCTTTTTAATTAAAAAAAAAGAAAAAATTAAAGAAAAAAAAGGAAAATACTGAGGACTTCAACAATTGTACTAAACTTGAGTATACCGTACATAGTCCATAGAGCAGGCTGATCAAATCCTATTTGAGTGGTAAGTCTGAGTCATTGTATATACTTTGAACACTACACAATGTCTATTGAAATGTCTATTTCATACAAGTAAAGTTTTTCGAATGTCTATTGTAAAAGGAAAAAAAACAATAAGAGGCAAAAACATTACAAGAAAAGAAAATTTAAGACTAATATGTCTCATATACACAGAAGCAAAAATCTTAACAAAATATAAACAAATTAAATCCAGTAATACATAAAAAGTCTAATACATTATGACCAAGTGGGTTTTTCCCAAGAATACAAGATTGGTATAACATTTGAAAATAAATCAATGTAATTCACCATATTAGCAGAATGAAGGAGAAAAGACATCTGAGCACCTCAATAAATGCATAAAAACATTTGACAAACTTCAATACCCATCCTTAACTTTTAAATCTCAGAAACCTGGGACTAGAAGAAAACTTCCTCAACTTGATAAAAAGCATCTACTAAAAACCTACAGCTACTAAAAACCTACAGCTAACATCACGCTTAATAGTGAAGACAGTATCTTTCCCCCAAAGATCAGAAACAAGGCAAAGATATCTGCTCTAACAACTTCTGTTCAACATTGTGCTTGAGGTCCTACTAGTGAAATAATGCAAGAAAAGAAATAAAAGGCATACTATTTGAAAACTAAGAGGTAAATTATCTTACCATGCAAAAGAAATTATTATATACATAGAAGATACTGAGAAATCTGCCCCCAAAAGCTACTAAAATTTAATAAGTGAATTTAGCAAGTTTATGGGATGCAAGGCCAATATACACAAATCAGTTGTATTTATATATCCTAGCATGAAAATTAGAAGATGAAATTTAGAAAATAATTCCATTTGCATTAGTTTGAAAAATGAAATACTTAGGGATAAATTTAATAGTATACACTGAAAATTATAAAATATTGTTGAGAAAAAATTAAAGACCTAGATAGATAAGGACATATTGGAAAACTCAACTGGGTTAAGATATAAATTCTCCCTCCCTAAATTGGCCCAAAGATTCAAAGCAATCCTAATCAAAAGCTCAGGAGGCTTCTTTGCAAAGGCTGACAAGTTAATTACAATATTTACATGGAACTGTAAAAGACCTAGAACAGTGAAAACAATTTTGAAAAAGAACAAAGTTATAGGAATTACACTACTTATTTCAAACTTAGAGCTACAGTAATCAGAACAGTATGCACTGGCCTAAGGATAAACATATATAGCAATGGACCAGGACAGACAGCCCAGTAATGGATATATATATGATAGATAGATAGATAGATAGATAGGTAGATAGGTAGACAGATGGATGATAGATAGATGATAGATAGGCACACAGATAGATAGATAGTTAATTTGCTATTTACAAATGTGCTAAGATAATTATATGGGGAAAGGACAATCTTTTCAACAAATTATTCTGGAACAACTGGAAATCCATATGGGAAGAAATGAAATTCAATCCTTACCTCATATCACACACAAAAATAACCCAAAATGGCTCACTAAACTAAATGTAAAAATTACAGAGCTTCTAGAAGAAAACATAGGAGAAAAATCTTTGAGACTTTGGGGTAGGCAAATACTGATTTGCTTTGGCCAATAAAATGTGAATGGATATGAGGAGGAAGCTTTAAGAGCCAGGATATGATTTAACATGCTCCCTTTGCCATGTAATCATGAAAGCGTCTGTCCAAATGGAACCTCTGTCAGAGATCCTGCCAATCAATTGTGGACATGTAGCATGAGTGAGGGTTAAACCTTTGTTTTGTTAAGCCACTGAGATTTAAGCATTCTTTGTTACTAAAGCATATTCTAGCCTGATCAGTAATAAATGGATTGGTTACACAATTCAAGTGCTATTTTTCTTAGAAATGTAAAGACTTACTGACACTTCTCATACAGAAAGCTGGCATATCATCAGTTGAGAACTTCCATCAAGCATGAAATTAGAAGTATAACCTCAATGAAGAAATGTGCTATTAAAGGTGACATGTGTTCATCTCCTGGGCAGTGCAAAGAAAAACTGAAAAGTGCTATTAAAGAGTCCAAAAGAATGGCATGGAGTTATTTCTAATGAAGCACTGCTCTAAATTTTAAAGCTCCATATTTTTATTCTGCATAAAGGCAACCCCATACTAACAGCCATGCTCTGCCTTCTTACTAAATCTAACAAAAATTACAAAGAAATGAAGAGTCCATTGCAACCAACTGGCTTAAGGACTAATTAAATGGCTTGACTTTATGCTGGGCTTTAATTCCAAATATTACAATAACACACTCATTTTTGTCCATTCATTATCTTTGTAGGTAGCAAATAAATGTTTTTGACCCTGAACACTTCCCGTTTTAGCTGACAAATGGAAGTTAGAAATTGTATACCAACATTTCACCATGAAGCTATCAATTTCCTTCCCAGAGTCTGATCCACACACATTCCAAAAGATTAACACACAAAATTTAATCCAAGTATTTCTTCACTTTCCCCAAACGCACACGTTGAGGGCGCTTTACGGCAACCAGGATCATCCAGTTTTGCATGTGGAGCTTGTTAAGTGCTGAGCCAAAAGTCAGCCTGATGGGAAGAAGAAAAAAAGCTGAGTTGCTCTATGACTACACCAGTAGACTGTATTCAGTTAGCTTCTTTCAGGCATAATCCATCATTGACAGAGCCAATTTGTTAATGCACGTTCTCTGGCTGAATTAGGCCACAGACCTGCTGCCCAGCATACCATTATATCCATAGACATGTCAAATAATACTCCTTTTTCAGTTGGGCAACCCAAACTAAGAATCCCTCAAAGACAGTTATGAACTGCTTACCTCACCATATCTATTGGTCAGATCTGTTTATAACCACTCAAGGAACATTTCTGAGCACTCAGTAATCATAATATTCGGGCTTTTTACAAAGTAACAAGACTTCTGTTATAGCACAATGACTATGTGACAGGTTTATCACAAAAATATGTTCCCCTTACATGCACAAATAACCTTTTTATATAAAACAATAATAATAACAATTCTCAAAACACTTATTCAATTGGAACTAACAATGCTTTATTCTTGCCATTAAAATTCTTTAAACTTTCAATACCAAAATATTCCCCTTAGAAATGGGGAAATTTGAAACATTTTCAAGTCCTAAAAAGCAAAGACTTGCAACTCATAAATTAAAAATCAAAGGACTGATTTTGCTGTTCATCTCACAAGGTTTTTTTAATTTTATTTTTTTAACATTTGTATAAATATTTTTTTTAAGTTGCCATGGTATTTCAGTATGATGTTATGACCAGGAGATATCACAATCCAGAGTACTTGTAGTACATCAAATGAAACCGTATACATTTTTACGCTCCTATCAGTATCATAAATGTTATAGAACTCCTGGCTTTGTTAGCTTGTGAAGACTGTGCGAACCAAGGCATTTCATGCTGTTATAAACTAGATTAGATTGCCAAGAAATCTGTTTTTCACCCAAAGCCCTGCCTGTTATTTAGTTGGGCCATTCAAATTCATTTTGGGGTCAACACAAGTTAAAACTCAAATTATTAGGTTCCTTTGTCATGGAGTATTGTCCCAAGCATACAACATTAAAAAGAGATATACATCATTTCCTTTCGGTTCTCTTTCACATGCCTTTTGTTCAGAGATCAGCAAAGATCTAAACAGACAGCAAATACGTGCTAATATTTACATTGTTCCAGTTATCACCTTAGAGTCTGGGATTACAAAAGTGAATAAGACACAGTCTTGGTCTCAAGTTGCTTATAGTCTGGTAGAGAAAACATACTGTAATGATGCAAAGAAAGAGGTATTCTCTTGGTATTATGGCATTAACTTGCCATGTATAATATAAGTTTGGTGCTTGGCTGGACCATCTTAAATAAAGTCTAACTATAAACGTGTTCAACACTGGTGTCCGTACGTTTGTTCTCTACATCTGTGTCTCTATTTCTGCCCTGCAAAGCGGTTCATCTGTACCATTTTTCTAGGTTCCACATATATGCGTTAATATACAATATTTGTTTTTCTCTTTCTGACTTACTTCATTCTGTATGACAGTCTCTAGATCCAAGGGGGGAAAGTGGCGGGGGAGGGGGTGGTGGTGGGATGAACTGGGAGATTGGGATTGACATGTATACACTAATATGTATAAAATGGATAACTAATAACAACCGACTGTGTAAAAATATAAATAAAATTAAATTTAAAAAAACATAATTGGATGCATACTGAAGGTAGTTCTGACAAAATTATCATTATCTTATACAATTTCCATATTCTCATATACATATACATATTTGGAGAACTTGGAATTTCTTTATTCTCCTGTAGGAAGAACCTTATTATCCAAGAGATTTACAAAAGAAATACCTGCTATAGGCAAACTGTTCAAATTTTGAGAAGTCATAAGGCCGAAAATAATGGAAGTTCAATCCCATCAAGAATAAAGACTTTTAAAATGTCATTCTCACCTCTTACACAATATCCTAATAACTTCTAAAAAATAAAATTAAAATTCCTTCAAAAAAAAAAGTGTTCAACATTACACATGGGAAACAAAACATTTTTATTTTGTATATTTTATTTTGTTTATTTAAAACCTATTTAGAGTATTTTCTTAGGTTTTTTTTTTATAAGCCAATTTATATTTATTTTAAAAAAGTTATCTTGCAAAGATTTGTCAATATTCAAAATTCTCTTTTTGCCAGGTCCTAAAAGATTCATTCTACAGCAGGATTGGGCCATTTGCTTTACCCAAATCTTAGGAAATGGGGCTTGACAAGTGAGAATGGAACATCTGAAGGTCAATGTATAAGCTGTCATTAGTGGATACAGTCGAGGGACATTATAGGTACTACCAGCCTACGAATCAATCAGTACAGGCCACATTTTCTTCTGAGCTAGTCTAACCCTATTTTTACTTACAGGCTAATGTCACATGCAAGGCAGATGAACTAAAACAGTCACTTGATCCATAGATAGCACACATAATATTTTTTGAAATATATTACCAGGCTTTCTTCTTTTACATACCATTTAGACATCCTAAAGTATTCATCTTCCTTGAGAAATGAGGTGAGGAGATCAGAATTATTGCAGCATTAATATAAAGAGAAATAAAAGTTTGTAATCACTTGGGCCACCAAATAGAATTTTCAAGTCAACAAAGATAGGAAATAATCTGGCAAGTCAGGCTTTGTATGAGAGAAAAGGATTTTTAAGGTTCTTTTATGGGTGAAGAGGCAGATCTGGCTGACTTGATCAGAGATTTTTACATAACAGAAGTCCAGATAAGACAGCAAGAAGTGTGAAAGCCTATTCCTTCTTTTGCAAGTGGCTTTTGGGAAGAGGAAGGAAGACAGAGGGAAGGGAAGCAGCAAAAGAAAAGTATCTCCTGACCCACCCTCTCCAAGCTGAAGTCTCAGAGGGGGGAAAAGAACCTTTAGGTGAGATAAAGGGAAAGTTGAAGGCAAAGGGGTTCTTTGCCCTTTGGGTCTCAGGAACAAAACCACTGCGCAAAACGCAACACTATGCTAACACGGCACAGCCCCAGCAGAGTAAAGAAGGCAGAAAAGGATAGTCAGGCAGAAAGAAGGCTAATTATCATTCCTAATCTCTCATTTAGCAGAGTAAACTCAAAGATTTCCACATGCGCCTGAGGAAAGAAGGAGAAGTTAACAGGATAGCAGTTATGACAGGGCTTTCTATGCTGTGGAGCCAAGAGACCCACAGAAGCAGCTAAAGGAGGCAGTCAGTGTTCTCTGCAGTTCATGGCAAGAGACTTGAGACAAAGGCAGCATCAGTGAGAGCTGAGGTAAAGCCACGACCCATACGATGAACCAACAGGTCCTGACAAAGCTGAGTCTAAATTTACAGGAGTTGTATCCACTGCAGACTTTGGAAGCAAATGCCAATATACTACCCAGAAATGGAGTCCACTAAATCCAGCTCGCCAGTTATCAGCCAGTGTATACTCAAGATCAACACAAGACTAGGGCATAAGTTCCCCTCCCCCAACACACTTGAAGACTAATTTGAACGGCAGCAACACCACTGTTTGCATTTGTACTTCAAATAGGAGACGGAGACAGCTCACTGGCCTTATACTTACTGATACTATAAGATGGCAGGAGAAAAAGAATTTCTTTTTATTTTTTTTCAATAAGTTCTAGATCTGCTTTTTCCTAATTTCTAATCTGAAATTTCCATGTAGGCTAAAAAGTTCAAACACCTATAAATTGAATGCATGCACTGTTTATGAAAATTATTTATTATAAATAGAAGGAAAACATTACTGGGACCTCCCAAGGGCCAGAGCAGCCAATCATAAATTCTATTTCAGGTGAAGCCTACAGGGGGATTCTGACCTCAAACCCAAATCTCTAGAAATGCTGAAAAGTAGCAGAGCACAAACTGACAGGATACCCACAGGTTCTTAAAGAACTTCAGCTGAATGATCCCTGCTCTATCCTACAAAGGCCCAGAAGGTCCCATGACCAAGTATAAGTAAGCAAGACCACTGCCTCAGGACATTTTTCAAAATTAATCACCATTCTTCTGAAGCAGTGGTGAACCATGTTCCACCCCTACATGTCTTAAGCTTTCCCCAAAATTATAGGTAGAGAATATACCAGTGGGAACCCCTTAATTTACCTTACATCCCACAGTTTTCCCTCTCTAATCTTTTTCTCACAGACCCCAAGCTGAGATTCCTTCATGTAAATCCCTTTTTACATCCTCCAATCACAAAATTATTCCGGATCTGATCACAAGATTATTCAGGATCAACCTTTCTTTACCCAAAATCTACCACATATGGTGCATAATTTCAGTAGTGCCTCTATATTTTTTCTTAAAAGGATAACAAGAGCATGAAAGATTTATTTCTGGTTCATAACTCAAATAAATAAAGTACAGCAGACTTGAGAATATTACTAGTGACTGAATTTCCTAAGACTCGGGGACTACAAAGACCCCTTAAGATCAGGGACCTTATCTTATTTATTTTTGTGACCTCAATGGCTAGAACTCTACTTGGAACATGATCAATGTTCTTTAAATACTTATTGATGTGAACAGCTGAACTCAACCTGTTTATAAATTAACTTTTTCAAATAATATCATGACTTAGGATGACTCCAATACTTAGCATAAGGAATGACACTTTTAATAAATTTTTAAAGGGGATAGTGAGGTTCCTCAAAAACTTAAACACAGAATTATCATATGATGCAGGAATTCCACTCCAAAAAAGGTGAAGGCAGGGACTCGAACAGATATTTGTACATGAATGTTCATAGTAGCATTATTCACAATAGTCAAAAGGTGGAAACAACCCAAGTGTCCATTGACAGATGAATGGATAAACAAAATGTGGTCTATACATATGATGGGATATTATTCAGCCATGAAAAGAAATAAAATTCTGATGTATGCTACAATATGAATGAACCCTGAAAACATTACAAGTGAAGCCAGATACAAGAGAACAAATATTGTATGATTCAACTACATGGGATACCTAGAATGGTCAAATTCATAAAGAAAATAGAATAGAGGTTACCAGGGCAGGGTGAGGGAGGAATGAAGAATTACTGTTTAATGGGTACAGAGTTTCTGTTAGAGATGATGAGAAAGTTCTGGAAGTAGATAGTGATGATGGTTGCACAACATTGTGAAGTATTTAATGCCACTGAATTGGATACTCAAAACTAGTTACAATGGTAAATTTTATGTTATGTATACCATAACAAAAAAGAGGATAATAACTTTTAAATACTAGAATAATGCTTCATAAGGTGCTTTATAATAATGTACAAAGCGGGCTTCCCTGGTGGCGCAGTGGTTGAGAGTCCGCCTTCCGGTGCAGGGGACGCGGGTTCGTGCCCCGGTCTGGGAGGGTCCCGCATGCCGCGGAGTGGCTGGGCCCGTGGGCCATGGCCGCTGGGCCTGCGTGTCCGGGGCCCGTGCTCCACAGCAGGAGAGGCCGCAACGGTGAGAGGCCCGCGTGCCACAAAAAATAAAAAATAATGTACAGAGTGAAGGCTCCAAGGTACACATGCTGTGTAAATAACATATCTTACTTATTGATGTGAAACTCCAACAGGAACAAAGACTAATCTGTTAAAGAGTAAACAAGTAAAATTTAAAATAAAGATGAATGACGATTCCCTTATCAGAAGCCTTAGCAATTTACAAACTAGTATGTGGGCAGTGTATGTTTTGCTCTTACTTAGAAGTAAATTGAATAAGAATGGATATATGTTGTCATCACAGAATTTGAAATAGCTATGATACCTGCTAAAGATTCATAACTGAATAAGTATTTTTAAGTCACTAGATTCATTTTGTAACAAGTACCTTAACAAGTGAATACTAAAATCTTTATTTGAACTTAAAAACATGAAGGAATATGGTGAAAACAAGCAAGTTAGAACACTAAGTCCTCTAAGGAGTTAAAATAAGCTGTGTTCTCTGAGCAGTCACCCTCTAGAATCGTGTCTTCCTAAATCTGATTCCTTTATAGAGTGTTTTTGATGATAGGCAATTCTTTGTTGAAAGTTAAGTGCTCTTTTATATGAATAAATAGAGAAGGCTTTGGTTTGAACTAATACATTATTTTGACAAATGTTTATTGGAAACCCAATTATGGGTTCATAAATCAGGGTTCTTTGTGGTCCATCAGGTAAGCTCACCAATGCCACCAGATGTCACAGTACATACCAATAGGGTAATTAAAACAACTCCTTGGAATGCTGTCCCGCTCCTACACAATGACAGAAGGAAAAATAGCTTATTATCTTTAATTTAACTTACTAAAAATGTAAGTTGCAAGATGTCATGATCATACCTTCCAGGGGAAAAAAAACATTTGTTTTCTATTTACTGTTGGATTAAAAGGACAAGGTTAAGAATGATGTACGATCTGTCAGACAGATGATTTTCAAACATTCCTCACAATAAAAAGGGAAAAAAATCTCATCTGCATATATCCCATGACTGAACTATGTCCTTAGGAAAGTGATTCCTTTTGCTTTTTTTCCTTCCCTTCCTTGTCCTCCACTCCCCTTTTAAAATAGCTGTTATTTCCTGAAGAAGTGAGTCCTGTTAACAACGCTTAGTGTACCTGGGCCAATACACATTCAGCTGTATCATTGCATGGACCTGAGCTGGATGAAAAATTCCCTGATAAAAGCTTATATTCTTCATTACCAGAAAGAAAACAGTTGGCAAGACAATTCTGGCAGAACAACAAACCCATTTCAACTGAAAATTGGAAAGACTTTTAATTCTAAAGACTTTTGTAAGTCCCTATATAGCCCAAATGTACTAATCATGAAAAGGGAGGGGATGAAGTATTTAATGAAAGCAGGCATTTGCATATTATAACCAAGCGTGGGAAATTTTCTTGACGTTTGATTTTCAAATCCCAGTGAAAGATGTAGAAAAATCAGACCTGAGTGATTAGCATAAACCTAAGAATTCTGTCTCTTACCAATATTGCCAAATTTGTTAAAATTATCTCTAACTATTTTAAATTTTTCCTTGTTATATAAGTCCTTAACTGACTCAGTTTTGCTTTCTAGGTAGGCAAAGTATCTTTTCCTTTATAGAGAGAATGATACATATGATTTAAGATATTTGAGTATATTCCGTGACGGAAATAGAAATTTTATGTTTCCCTATACAATACAGTCAAAAAGGGCTTCTGCCCTTTTTGTTTACACATCACTATTTAGCAGTGGAAACTCAGAGATCTCTGCCTGTCACAAACTGCTAGACAGACCTCTACACAATTCATCCCTAACCATCACAAGTAACACAGGCCAGAACATCAGGGATTTGCCTCTTGACTAGCCAGGCAGCTCCATGTGAAGTGCCAGTAGGGTAAGGCCACACATGCAGTGCTCTGCTATTACTCTAACTGCACGGCCCAAGCCTGCTGGCTTGGCTACTGCTGATAATATAAACAAGAGGCTGAGCGACAACTTAAAATGCTAACTGTTGAACTACTCTAATCTCAACCCCAAGAAATTATGTCATCAAGACTGACTGACTTAAAAAGGACACTGTCTAAATACAGCTGTTATTTGTGAAAGACAAAAAATGTTACCATTGTATCAGAGAAAAGTGTTTAGAAAGACAGAAAGAACTGAAGTGGGAGCTGGGTCTCCTAGAGCATCCTAGATTCAAGTTATCTGAGCAGCTCCATTATGAAGAAGAGTTATGTTTAAATGGGTGCCTGAAGGGCCCTGAATTCCCACAATGGATCAAGGAACTGTCTTATTGTCTTGAGTTTTATGAATCTTCATAATGTCAGGCTAGTGGACAGTTGTCAAGAACAACACACTGCTGGGAATAGTGGCATGTCGGCATGAAGAGCTCCACCGAATCACTCCCTAGTGAAACTGTGAGAATTATTAAAAAGCAAGCAATTAAAGCCTCTGGAAGTGGTCCTAAGTGTAAACAGCAAATGAAGAAACATCTATTCAAGAAAACCTAAGAAAGTTTCTAGAAGAAAGGTGAGAATCTGTGGTATTTGAATCAAGACCACCCTCCCCACTCCACACCGGCACAATGAAGCAGACACTCCACTCAAGACTCCTGCAGCCAGAAACACAGGGCTCCCTCTTAGCGCTTTCTTCCTGAGAGTTAGCAAGACTTCAGTGTTCCTCATCTTGCACCCAGCTGCCTGTTGCTGGGGATAAGTCTCAGGCAAGCGCAGTCAAGAGGTGGGGTCTCCCTACTTTCACCCCACTCCCACTTATGGAACTGAGGCAATGGGGCTATCACACAGAGAGAAGCTTGCCATTGTCCCTCCCCACTCAGCTCCAGGGCCCTGGCTCAGAGATTTTACCTGGGAGAGAAGCAGTCATCAACAGATAGCTCCTGATCTCTTCCCATAGAAACTGACTTCATTTGCAACAGAGCTTGGAGAAATTAACCTAAGAGCACTCTCAAGAACAGTGGAGGCTGTGATGAAAGGCACCTGGGAGGAGATTTCTGTGTGTAATAAAGAAAAAGCGTAGAGTAGGCTGGCTAATTTGCAGGAGAGAACTGGGCAATAAGACAGCTAGGAGGAGTCTTTCTGGGGTCAGACAAATATCAAACACTGATCTCAGAAACTTTTCTGTCCAAAAAGCCATAATTTGATTGGATTCATTTGTAGAGCAATTTATGCTCCAGGGCAGTTTTGTAAAAAGTAGAGCAACCAGCCAACACTTAGTAGAGTTTTAACAGCTGAGTGTGGTCAGGGACAGAGAGGAAAAGACCCCTACGAGTGCTGCAGTCGTCCCAAAGTGACTGTGGGCAAACCTAAAGCTGTGCCTAGCAGCATCAGAGGCTTAATACTGCGGGTGGAGGGTGGGGGAAGGATGACGTCACTAAAATGATCCAGCCAATCACTAAACAAATAAGCAAGCCAATAACAAGCCTCAGAATGAAGGGACCAGTGCCCAGAGTTGCTACAACAATATTATCTAAAATGTCTAATTACCAATAAAAATTATGAGGCATGCAAAGAAACAAGAAATTATAACCCCCTACTCCAAAAAAGATAAAAGGCAACAGAAACTTCCTATGAGAGCAACCAGATGCCTGATTCAACGTAAAAACTTTTCAAAGTAACAATTATAAATATGTTCACAGAACTAAAGGAAACCATATTTAGAGAAATAAAGGAAAGAATACTGGCAGTGTTGTACCAAATGGAGAATGCCAATAAAGAGAGAAATTTTTTTAAAAAGAACCAAATGGAATTCTGGAGTTAAAAGTACAATAACTGAAATAAAAATGTGCTAGAAGGGATCAACGATAGATTTGAACTACCAGAAGAAAAAAATGGTAAACTTGAAGACAGATTGATAGAGATTATGTAAGCTAAAGAACAGAGAGGCAAGAGAAGGAAGAAAAATAAACAGAGCTTCAGAGAAATGTGAGAAACCACCAAGCACGCCAACATACAGATACAGGCAATACCAGAAGGAGAGGTGAAAGAAGATCCATGACCAACTAGGATTTATTCCAAGGATTCAAGGTTGGTTTAGCATTTGAAATCAATTAAGGTAGTACATCATATCAATAGAACAAAAAACAAAAATCACATAATCATCTCAACCACATAATCATCTCAAAAGAATTTGAAAATAATACGTCACCCCTTCATGATAAAAACATTAAACACACCAGGCATAGAAGGGAACTTCTTCAACCTGATAAAGAGCATCTATGAAAAACCCACAGCTAATATCATAATTAATGGTGAAAGACTGAACTCTTACCCTCTAAAATGAGGAGCAAGACAAGGACGTCTGCTCTTACCACTTCTATTCAACACTGTATGGGAAGTTCTAGCCAAGGGAATTAAGCATGAAAAAGAAAAGGCAACCAAACTTGAAGGGAAGGAGTAAAACTATCTCTATTTGTAGCTGACATGCTCTTGTATATAGAAAATCCTAAAAAATCCTACCACTAAAAAGCTATTAGAACTAATAAATGAGTTTAAAAAGGTTGCAGGATTCCAGATCAATACACAAAAATCAGTTGTATTTCCATACATTGGCAATGAACAATCTGAAAATGAAATCAAGAAAACAATTCCATTCACAATAGCGTCAAAAAGAATAAAATACTTAGGAGTAAATTTAACAAACGTGTAAAATTTACACTCTGAAAACTATAAAAAAATTGTTCAAAGAAATTAAAGATCTAAATAAGTGGGAAAACATCCTACATTCAAGGACTGGAAGATTTAACATTGTTAAGATGGCAATACTTCCCAAACTAATCTATAGATTCAACACAATCCCTATCAGAGTGCCAGCTGACTTCTTTGACAAGTTGATTCTAAAATTCATATGGAATTGCAAAGCACCCAGAATAGCCAAAACAACCCTGAAAAAGAAGAAATAACTAGAAAGACTCACACTTCCCAATTTTAAAACTTACTACAAAGCAACAGTAATCACAACAGTGTGGTACTAGCACAAGGACAGACATACAGACCAACAGAATAGAATTGAGAGTCCAGAAATAATCCGATACCTCTTTGGCCAACTAATTTTCAACAAGGGTGCCAAGACCAGTCAATGGGGAAAGACTAGTCTTCTTAATAAATGGTGCTGAGACAAGTGGATAGCCACATGCAAAAGAATGGCATTGGATTCTTACTTCATACCATATACAAAAAATAACTCAAATAGATTGAAGACATAAAGGTAAGAACAAAAACTATAAAACTCTTAGGAGAAAACATAACGGCAAATATTCACAACCTTGGATTTGGCAAAGGATTCTTAGGTATGACGCCAAAAATATGAGTAGCAAAAGGAAACATTGATGAATTGCACATTATCAAAATTCAAAACTTTTGTGCTTCAAAAGACACCATCAAGGAATTGGAGCAAATACTTTCAAATCATATATTTGATAAGAGACTTGAATCTAGAACATATAAATAAACCTCACACATCAATAATAAAAGGACAAATAACCCAGTTAAAGATTGAGCAAAGATCTGAATAGACATTTCCCCAAAGAAGATATACAAATGGCCAATAATACCTGTATGAAAAGATGCCTGACATTATTCATCATCAGGGAAATACAAATCAAAACCTCAATGAGATACCATTTCTACCCACTAGGATAGCTAAAATCAAAAAGTCAGATAACAATTGTCAGCAAATACGTGGAGGGACTGGAACCCTCATACACTACTGACAGTAAAATGTAAAATGGTGCAGCTGCTTTGAAAAACAGTCTGGCAATTCTTCAAAGAATCAAACATATGACCCAGCAATTCCACTTCTAGGTATATACCCAAGAGAAATGAAAACATACATCTACACAGAAACTTGTACCAAATGTTTATAGAAGCATTATTCATAATAGCCAAATAGTGGAAACAATCTAAACATCTATTAACGGACAACCAGATAAACAAAATGTGGTATATTCATACAATGGAATATTATTATACACAGAAAGGAATGAAGCACTGATACATGCTACAACATAAATGACCCTGGAAAATGTTACGTTAAATGAAAGAAGCCAATCACAAAAGACCACATATGATTCCATTCACATGGAATTCCAGAATAGGAAAATCTATAGAAAGTAGATTAGTGGTTGCCTAGGGCTGGGAGCAGTGGAAGGGAAGATGGGGAGGCCGGGATTGGGGAGGGTGGGTTATTAGTTAGTGTTCTCCAGAGAAATGAAACCAATAGGATGTGTATATATGGAAAAAGATTTAAGGGATTTACTCATGCAATTATAGAAGCTGATAAGTCCAAAATCTGAAGGGTGGCCAACAGGCTGGAGAAGCAAGATGAGCTCATGCTGTAGTTCAAGTCCAAAGGCCAGAATTCCCTTTTGCTCCGGAAGAGGTCAGTCCTTTGCTCTATTCGGGCCTTCAACTGGTTGGACGAGGCCCACCCATGTTATGGAGAACAATCTGCTTTACTCAAAGTCTACCTATTTAAATGTTAATCTTATCTAAAAACATCTTCATAGAAAACCCAAAATAATGTTTGACCACATATCAGGGTACTCTGGCACAGCCAAATCTACACACCAATTAACCATCACAGGTGTGATAAAGGTACTGAAGTTCTTTTTGAGGTGCTGAAAATGTTCTAAAATTGACTGTGGTAATGGTTGAACATGTCTGTAAATATACTAAAAAACACTGAACTGTACACTTTAAGTAGGTGAGTTGTATGTGACATATCTCAATAAAGCTGTTAAAAAAAAAAAAAAGAACAGACTACCACAGTAATTTTCCCACAATTTTTTAAAAACTGCTTTTTATCCATAGACCACCAAAACACACAAATCACTCTCTGGAGTGGTGACCAATCAATTAAGCAACAGGTATTTACTAAGCCTTATCCTACCACCGTGCTGAATACATAGACAGCGCTCAGAAGTACAAACTGCTGGATTGATTAATTGCTCCGAAGAGGAATAAGATGACTTTCCTAGTAGTCTATTGAATGAGATATATTCACTTTTCCAGGGGTTCACAAAAAGTAACAGTACTTTGTTGCTATTGGAAACTCCTGAAAACTCTATGCAAAGACCTCCAAGCGGGCCCAGAAATACAATCCCCAATCTATACAAGCTTATAGTCTAGTTAGCAAGCATACTGTTAGACACTTAACAAAAACTATAAGTAAAACTAATGTTTAATCGTAAAGCAACCGTAACTAAGGGGTTCTGTGGTCCAGAAAAATAAGAGAAATAATACTTACCAACAAATACTTAATGAAATCCTACCATTCATTAAGTGCATGCACACATCTACACCCCACACACACATATTCATGCATACTTCCAAAGGCCAGAAAATGATTTGCAATTTAAGCTTCATCCTGATTTCAGTACTAATTAGTTGTATTTAGCAGTCCCTGTAGATTATATTTTCTACATATCAGGAACAATACTTACCACACAAGAAAAAACTAATGAAAAACTAAGATGTTACATGCAAAAAAATTAAACTTCTTTGCCATATAATTCCAAACTTTTTATATGAGTATTACTATTTTATACGTGTGGAAGCAATTTTACAAAGGTATAACAATGGCATCAAAACCAAGTTCAAAATATACTGCATGCTGGTGGAAGTATGTCAAAAATAGAAAATTTCAGAGATAGTTACAATCTATAAAATACTATCATATATAGTATCTCACTGATTTTTCACAGCAGCCCAGAGAGATAGTTGTATTATATAATTCTCGCCCTACATATATAGAGATTGAGACTTAGAGAGATTAAATCATCAAGGTCATCCAGGTAATAATGTCAAGGCACGGAATAACTCAGGTCTTTGGGCTTTCAAAGCAAAAAGGAAAAAGAAAACATAACAACACCATGCAAACTACATCTTTTGATTTTTCTCTAGTCCTTTTGTACCATCAAACGATATATCTAGGAGAAAATAATTACAAATTCCCTATACTCTGTGAATCTTTATGTTCTGTGAATTGAGGTTAGTGTATACTAGGTTTAACATTTTTTAAAAAGTACTTAGGTCTCATTTTCACACAATAAAAAGTGCATGTCTTAAAACAATAAATACCACTTAAGTATAGAATTATCTCCATAACAAACTAAACCTATTATCAAAATGTAGTCTCTTTGGGAAACCACAAATTGTTCATGTTAACCCCCAAAACTACTAGGTATATATGCAAATGCCCACTTAGAAAAGTCCAACTTTTAATTTATTGTGATCACAAAACAGGCATCAGCCAGAGTTAGAATTGCATTATACTTCTATGACCCCCGCAATCATAAAGACAAGCTTTGATTTATATTACAGTTGAGAATGAGCCTCAAGATATTGTACAGGAAATTAATGTTTGGCTTCGGTTTTCTTACGGCTTGCGCCAATACTGTAACTGATAGCATAAACCAGGGAACCTATGAAGCTGCACATCCAATTTGTCTGTGGTTCCATTGCCCCCTAGTGGCTATTTTAGAACTAGTTATTAACAGTGATATATAACTGTTGCCTTCAAAAGTCAGCAACAGTTCTCAAAGCCGGATGGGCAGATAAGCAGCATTAGCAACAACCAGGAACTTCTTAGACATAACAAAGTTCAAGCCCCACCTAAGACCTACTGAAAAGAAACTCTGTGGATGGTGTACAGTAACCTGTTTTAATGGCCCCGCCATGTGATTCTGATGCACACTAACATTTGAGAACCACTAGTCTAAGGGAAGCATTCTATTTGTATTTGAAGTAAATGTGGAAGTATATAGATGCATGTAATGGTTAATGTTATGGGTTAACTTGACTGGGCTAAGGGATGCCCAGATAGATGGTAAAACATTGTTCCTGGGAGTGTCTGTCAGGGTGTTTCTTGAAGAGATCAGCATTTGATTTGGTGAACTGAGTAAAGCATTTGCCCAGTGTGCGTGGGTGTCATCCAATCTGTTGAGGGCCTAAATAGAACAAAAAGTCAGAAGAAGGGCAAATTCGCTCTCTCTGCTCAAACTACAACATCTATCTTCGCTTGTCCTCAGACATTGGTTCTCCAGGTTCTCAAGCTTTTGGAGTCAGATCATTGTTTACATCATTAGCCCCATGATTCTTAGGCCTTCAGACTTGGACAGAATTACACCACAGGCTTTCACCAGCTTGCAGAGAGCAGATGGTGGGGCTTTTCAGCCTCCATAACCACGTGAGCTACTTCTTATAATAAATCCTCTCTTACAGGCATCCATATATATCCTATTGTTTCTGTTTCTCTGGAGAACCCTGACTAGGGCAGTGCATATGAGTGCTCATTTATGAGACTATTGCTCATAATTATTCATAATTATTCCTAGGCCCTTCATATGTGCAGAATAATCTAGAAAAAGCTGACACTTAGTTGGTGGGGGACTTAAAAGTGCTATAAATCTATAACTGAATGATATAGAAAATAGGATAAAATGAATAAAGGTAAATTAATTCGATATTAAAAGTTCACTTTAAGAGCCTGCTAACTAGCCAAAACATCTGACCAGGATCCAGGATCGATGTTGGTGTGCTTAACCACTACATTGTTTCTTTGATATAAAATCAATGGAAAAATGTTTGTTGAATGGAATGAATATTCAAGCCAGGTTTGGATGGGGCATTTAATATTCAGACTCTTTAGTAGATGTATATTATTTCTACCCATTTTTCCATTACATAAATTGCTACTTCCCATTACATATATTGTTAGTTGAATTATTCAAACTATCAGTGACACAACCTCAGCCCCATGCTGAACTAAGGCCAAAAAATATTGGGGCCAGACTTTTAAAAAACTGTTTTGTGGGCAAATAAGTAATTTAATAATAGTTTTAAAATCATGTTTAATTTAGTACAGCTCTAGGCTGCTGATGGTCAGTTCATCTATTTATCAGATAAAGAACAGAATGAAAGTAAACTAGACTTGACGTCAAAAGTTATGAGATTTGATCTGTATGAACTTTGGTAAGTTACTTAAATTCTTTGAGGCTTGCTTTTCCCAGCTAAAGGGTAGTGATAATAATAATAACTATATTGCCCAGTTTTTTGTGAGGGTCAAATAAGTAAGGATATGAGAGGATTAAATGTTAAACAAAAGGAATTTACACATCATTTTAAGCAAATATCACAGAAAGAATACAAACATTACAGAAAGATTGCTGAAAATGTTACTGATTAATAAAAAAGATGGGTATAACTCCCACTGTTTAAACTCTCTCACAAACAACCATTGTAAACTCTGGACAAAATATGAAAAAAAACTACCTGAAAACACTTGACAGCAAAAAAGCAGGCAGACATTGGAAAGCGGTCAACATTGGGGAGAAGGAATGGCACTGAGTGAAGATAGACCCCAGTCAGTACACTGTGTACACAAACCCAGATAGAAAAGCTGCAGTCTTAATGGTTTAACGTCCCAGAGGACAGAGTATGGAGTGACCACAGCAACTGAAAAGTGATGGTGAAAATCCTAGAAAGGAGACAGCCAACACAGAGACAGCCTCATTCCATATATTAACTCTTCCCCAATCTCTGACTGACTTTGAACTATATATACATGAGGAGTAGGCTCCAAGTAGTACACTGAAGGTTAAACAAATGAAGGTTGTTTAGAGTTCAGAGTTTAAAGTTCAAGTTAAATGCCTGCTAAAAAAAAAAAAATACTCCTCTATAAAACAAACAATCAAGAGGATTTAAAGTGCACCACTCATAGCTTCCAGGACACAATTCAAAATTAGTGGACATAAGAGGGAACAGGAAAATGTAACCCATACTCAAGAGAAAAGGTGATTAATGGAGACCAATCCTGAGATGATCCAGATATTGGAATCAACACACAGGGATTTTAAGCATCTATTATAAGTATTATCAAAGATATAAAGGAAAGCATGCTCTTAATAAGGAAAAATATAAAATCTTAGCAGAGAAATAGAAGCCATAAAAAAGAACCAAATGAAAATTCTAGAACATAAAAATATCTGAATTTTTTTTAAAAAATTCATTGGATGAGCTTAACAGATTAAATGAATGAATGAAAAAGTCAGTGAACTTGAAGACAAATCTAGTATGAAGGACTGAGAAAATAAATTGGAAAAAAATGAACAGAGCCTTCGGGGTCTATGGGATAATATCAGTAGGTCTACCGCATGTTAGTGAAGTCCAAGAAGAGAGATAAAGTGATAGAAAGAATATGTGAAGAATACCAGAAACATTAAATATGGTAAAATGACAGCTTCAAGAATCTCAGAGAACCCCAAGTAGGATAAATACAAGCTATACCCATAAACATAGTAGTGAAACTACTGCAAACCAAAAACTAAGGTAAAATCTCAAAACAGCCAGAGAAAAATAACAAATTACATATCAAGTGACAATGATTTGAATTATTACTAACTTCTCAACAAAAACAATGAATACTAGAAATTAGTTGAATTATCTTTAAAATGCTTAAAGGAAAAGGGGCTTCCCTGGTGGCACAGTGGTTAAGAATCCACCTGCCAACGCAGGGGACACACAGGTTTGAGCCCTGGTCCGGGAAGATCCCACACGCTGCGGAGCAACTAATCCCGTGTGCCACAACTACTGAGCCTGTGCTCTAGAGCCTGTGAGCCACAACTACTGAGCCTGCGTGCCACAACTACTGAAGCCTGCCTAGAGCCTGTGCTCCACAACAAGAGAAGCCACTGCAATGAGAAGTGCGCACACCACAACAAAGAGTAGCCCCCGCTCACTGCAACCAGAGAAAGCCTGTGTGCAGCAACAAAGACCCAACACAGCCAAAAATAAATAAAATAAATAAATGTATTTTTTAAAATGCTTAAAGGAAAAAAGTACTGTCAACCCAGAACCCTATATCCAGCAAAAATAATCCTGTAAGAATGAAGGAGAAATAAAGATGTTCAGATAAAGGAAAAAGAAAAAAGAATTCATCATCAACAAACCTAAACAGAAAATGCTAAAAGAATTTCTAGTGGCTGAAGGGAAATAACACATGGACATCTAAATCTTTAGGAAGGAATAAAGAGCACTTTCATTTTATGACTCAAAGTCTTTTGGTCTTTTATGACTCAAAGGTTCTGACTCAAGTGCTGCTAAATGAGCCTAACTTTTCCCATCTTCACTGTCTCAAATATACATGTATTCATACACACTAAAACATGCAGAGAGAGGGAGAAATACGGTAAGTGCGGTTCACACATATCAGGATCATGTGCCCAAAGTAAACTCTAGATTCTCTAGCTCCTGCAAGAATAAATGGTTCTTCCACATTGCCTAACTTTCTCAAAGAGTAGTGCAGGGGAGATCTGATTGAGTTTTATATACTCTATGTAGGTATATAAATATAACCACTTCTGTTATTCAGTATTTATTTGTTTCATTTACTGTAAAATCAAAATTGAAAACAGTAAACATTCAGAAAGTCAGTTTCTATAAATGCTCAGTACATAACCTTCTCAAGGAACATAACTCTATTCTACATTTGTTTTGTATCCACAACAGTACCTAACAGAATGCTAGGCACAGAGTTAATGCTTAACATACTTATTATTTTCTAATAGCTTTGGTAGTTGAACCCTTCTTCCCAAAAGCTATACAGCAATTTTATATTAAGTTACAAGACTAAATATAGAAATGGACATTTTTTTATCTTGGTGATAGAGAAGGCTATTGTTTGGGGACTCACTCATTAAGAGCTGACCCAAGGAAAAGAAAGGGTAAAGAACTGAAAAAGAAAGGATAATTCGATGGAAAATGTGTCATTATTTCCAGGAGTTCAACCTAACATAACTGGTTTACGTATTACTCCTAGGACCAAAATTTAGTTCTTACTAGAAGGAATAATACATAAAACTATTTAAATATGATTTGGTTACTTCAAGTGGTTTCCCCATTTTTTAGTCAAGTTTTTGGGTGTTTTGTTGTTGAGTTGCAGTTATTTCTATATTCTGGATATTAACCCCTTATCAAATATAGACATTTCCCCAAGGAAGATACACAAATGGCTAACAGGTATATGAAAAGTTGCTCAATATCACTAATAATTAGAGAAATGCAATTCAAAACTACAATGAGGTATCACTTCATACCCATTAGGATAGCCACTATCGCCACAAAAACAAAAAACAACAACAGAAAATAAGTGATGGTGAGGATGTGGAGAAATTGTCATCTTTGTGCACTGTTAGTGGGATTGTAAAATGGTGCAGACATTATACTAAAACGGTACGGAGATTCCTCAAAGGATTAAAAATAGGAAAACCATATGATCCACCAATCCCACTTCTGGGTATATATCCCAAAGAGCTGAATGCAGGTTGTTGGAGAAACATTTGCAAATCCATGTTCATTATAGCATTATTCACAAAAGCCAAGAGGTGGAAGCAACCCAATGATGGATAAAGAAAGAAAATGTGGCATATATATATACAATGGAATATTATCCATCCTTTAAAAAGAAGGAGGGCTTCCCTGGTGGCGCAGTGGTTGAGAGTCCGCCTGCCGATGCAGGGGACACGGGTTCGTGCCCCGGTCTGGGAGGATCCCACGTGCCGCGGCGCGGCTGAGCCCGTGAGCCATGGCCGCTGAGCCTGCGCGTCCGGAGCCTGTGCTCCGCAGCCAAACGGGCCGCGGCGGTGGGGGGCACGCGTACCGCAAAAAAAAAAAAAAAAAAATGGTTAAGCTGGGTTAAAATGGTCAATTTTCTGTTTTTTCTTCCTCTTCCCTCCTTTCCCTTTTCCTCTACTCAATCTGTCCCCAACTCAAAATATATTCACTGAATCAAGAAAATAGAGGAAAGAAGAATGAGTATCCTGCTCTTCTCTTCCTTTTATTTCCCCACTACGAGTACATCAGTTTTAGCTCAGAAACAATGAGGGAAAAGTTGGAGGGAAGTTCAATTCCAGCCTTCTAATTATGGGAATGAGACCATTTCTTTCAGTTCAGGCTCAAGATGGCAACTCTACCAGGCCATAGGCAAATATATCTAAGTACCCAAGATCTTCAAAACCAAGTGAGAAATTAACTTAGATAATAAGAACATTATTATACTCTCTAACATACATAATTAATGTACTAGAACTGCCCTCAAATTAGAGAAGGCAAAAATAAGACATAACACACATATACACAAACTTTTTCTTTACTAACCAATGAAACAAAAAATAAGAAAACATATCTCTTAAGTGAATACCTTATTCCATTAGGAAATACTTCATTCTACAATCTCTTTGAACTGGTTTTCCATCAGCTTCATCCAGTTTTGTTTCTTCACTTCTGTTTGGGTGTAAAGTCCCGTAATAAACAATAAGAAAAATAATTCCAAGGAGAAGAGTAAGAGCTATAGTGATGCTGACAGGTATAAAATAGTCTGAATTAAAAATAGAGAGTGGGTAAGACCAGAACACAATCAATATCCCCAATGTGGCCAATACCCTTACAATATAATAACAAGACATTGGACATTTGGTATTCTGTCCCTTAATATTAAAAAATGTAAAGACAAGAATGAATCCAACAACAATCCTGTATATGAATTCCATACCTATGGAAGCACAAAAATCAGTTTGTTCTTTAAATGCCCACAATATACCTAAAAACCAAAGAAATAACAACAGGAATAAAGCAATCTTAACATTTAAGAACAAAAGAAGCACAACACTCAACATCCAAGATAATAATGTAAACAACTTGTAAAAGAGATATACGAGTTTAGGACAGGGTCCATTAAGGAGGTTTTTATCAGGTAAGGATTTTCTTAAAGCTACTTGATAATCAACAGTCGACCAAGAAATAGCACAGCAAGAGACCATGATGGCTGCATCTACAAAACAAAAATTTTTTTAAGATATAGTTATAGGAATAATAATAGCAATATTAAATTACTATATGCCATACATGCTTCATCTGTATATACACACCCATAAACACATCAGGTACTTTATATACTCATCTCATTTAATCCTTTGAAATAGATATTAATAGTCCTATATTACATATGAGGGAATTAATGCTTAGAGAATATATATACATTTCTTGACCCAAGTCACACAGCCACCAAGTTTCAGAGAGATGAGATTTGAACTGAAATTTGCCTGATTCCAAAGTTGGTGTGCTTAACCACTACATTAGACTGCTTTATAAGATGGTGAATAAATTCACTGGACATATTTTATTGAGCAACTGGTACAATGGAAACTGCATACTCTGGAAGTTCTCTAAGAGACTACAGTTATAGTCCTAGCTTTTCCAGTCTTTTTGGCTTTGACCTTGGGCATATATCTAATTCACTAGGAAATGACATCATGAGAGAGAAGAGGGCAGGAAGAAAGGAAGGGAGAGAGGTTAAACAGAAAATTTAATGTAAGTATGAGGTATCAACAGCTCAATTTCCCATATCTTTAAGATGATGGATCAAATGAACAAACATGATCTAAAACTTACAAATTTCTGTAGGCTTGGCACCTTTATCCCATTTTTTCCCCAACAAATAACAGAAAAGTAAGTTCATTACTACTTTGGAAAGGCATGTCATTAGCCCCACTCTCAAAGCTGGAGACTGAGATTAGCTCAAGATGGTAGAGTAGAAGGATGTGAACTCAAAGCTGGGGACTTATAAAACTGAAAGCAAAGATATTAGAGAATTAGAAGGAAATAATTTGGAGTAAAATAGAGAATGCTCATCATTCCCATTCAGCCTCACTGGAGGGCTATATATTAGGATAGGAAGGCAGACTTAAGATAGATCCTCTAGTGAAGACGATTATAAATGTCTTTGTCAACTCTCCTGGTTTTAGCATATACCACTATGAACTGCACAATTAGTTGGGCTTCTTTTCTTTCTTCTTTAATTCAAAAATATTTGAATTAAAACATCACTTTCCCCTAAATTTCCCTGTGATATCTTTTTTATAATTGGTTTTAATTTCTACCAAACCAGTACATATACATTGTTTTTAAAAGTTGGTAAGTGCTAAAGAACTTATAAGAAAATAGCAGTAGACTGCTCTACCCCTTCTCACCTCTTAGCCATGACCCTCAGAAAAAATTACTATCAACTCTTCTACCTTTACTTCTGACATGTATTGCCATATTTCTAAATAAAACACATACTGTGCTATTTCTTATCTACTTTAGACTCTGATTATTAATTTCCTACGTGGGAAGGGGAAATTTTTGCACATGCACACATATATACACACCCTCCTTCCATTTTCCTCTCTCTCCTTCTACCCAAAAGAGTAACATCACAATTTTTGGTAAAATCAATATCCAGTGTTTACCTTATTATGACTACATAAGTACAGCCTCTTTGACTGCTCAGCCAAGTACTACATTCTGATATTTCCTTTCTTTTAAAACTTTTCATTGTTACTTACTTTGCTTAGTTTTTCATGACACATTAGTATTTCTCAGCAAATTCTTCAAATTAATTAATTAAACTCCCCTATATACATCTATTAGGGTTTTTTTGTTTGTTTTTTGTTTTTTAATAATATGATCCTTCTGCTTAAAGGTGGCTGCTGTCAAGGTTTGCTTCCTGTCTTCCCAGAACTTCCCTTCACCTCTCTTCAGTGCTGACTTCCTGTTTCCTGTTCCAATATTTCCTTCTTGCTTCGTTCTCATGGTTTGATCAAGCATTCTCCAGACATTCCTGAGAAAAGTTGTACCTAAGCTAAACTTTTGAGACCATGTATGTCTCAAAATGTCTTTATTCTACCCTCATGTTTGATACACAGTTTCAACAGAAATAGAATTCAAAGTTTAAAAATGTTTTCCATTGAAACTTTGAAGTCATTGATCTATTAAATTCTAATCTCAAGTGTTATGGTTAAGAATTTCAAAGCCATTCAATTTCCCCATCCTTAAATGATCTTTATTTTCTCTCAAATCTTCTAGAATCTTATCTTCATCTTTGCGTCTCTGAAATGTTATAATGATGGGCTTGGTATGGGCCGTTTTTATCAACCTTTCAATCTAGTAACCCACATCTTTCAGAGATATGCTGTTTTTATTCTTTGATGGCTTCCCTAGAAATCACAACATGCATATTAAACATATCAAAATTTAAAGTTAATCAGTATTTTTACCTCACAGGTAGATTTATCATGAAGGTAGTGAAGCTTAAATTTCAGGGACCTACACTTGCCCAGACTCCTTCCAAGCCTGGCAAAGCCCTGGCAATGTGTTCACTTTGTCATATATATTTTATAAAAGTTGGAAAAATAAGGTATTTTCATTGCAGTTACTAAAATTCCCTGTCTCTTACTTTTCCTCTCTCACATTTTCCCTAGGTGCATTGAAGCAAGCTGTGGTCATTTTGGGGATCTGGCTAAAGGGAAATTGAGTTGAGAATAGTTTAGGTTTAGGGGGATATGTTTACAAGATTTGCTTGAATAATTCTGATTAGTAAGTAACAGATCTAGGATTCTCAAGTAGTTTGCCTGATCTTAACACTTCACTATCTTGCTGTCAACAGGCCTTTGATTCCTTAATATTAAGGCATGATGGTCTATCCTCATCCAGTTGGCACTATTAGTTTGACGTTATTTCCCATTTCCCACTTACCTACCTGTTTCCAATATTTTTTCTCCTCATTTTGCTAATCTAATCTGTACATTATACTCTATCCAAAAGGAATTCCTTGTCTTTGCCAAACCACGCCTTTGCTTATGCGTTTCTCCCGATATGAAATGACCTTGCCCAATCACATCTATACAGATTCTTATTAATTTCTTCTGATTTGACATTATTGACACCAGTAAAGAAAACAAAAGACTCCCACTATTCACTAAAGGAGACATTGACAATAAACAAGTGTTGTCAATTCAAACAGTATTTAAAATTAGTTACTTCATCAAAAAAAATCTTGATATACTCTGATCTTATACCACATTATTGAAGACACTGGTAGAGTTGTCCCCAAATGTGACAACAATCAAAAAATATACTTATAATATTATCAATACTTTGTGAAGTTGAAACTTCTCTAAATTAAAAATAAACAAAAACCTAATTTCTATTAACTATGCTAGAAAAAAAGATTGAATTTTTCTTTTCTCTCTGTGGAAATTATATCATAAAATCATTATCAAATCAAAACCCAATCAGAGTACACAGCCAAAAAAATTAGATAAAAGAGTATTAAAATAATAAAAATATATTACTTTTCTTTCTCTTGTGAAATTTGTGGTATTGGTCAGCTTTCTTATCCCTGTAATTTACTGTTCTTTATTTTATTTTTAAAAGAATGCTTACTTTCATGTCTTTTATGAATTGAACTGTATTCTTCCAAAATTCATATGTTAAAGCCCTAACCCCCAATGTGACTATACTTTGAGATAGGGCCTTTAGGGAGACAATTAAGGTTAAGTAAGTTCGTAAAGGTGGGGCCCAAATCTAATAGGACCGGTATCCTTGTAAGAATAGAAAGAGATACCAGAGATCTCTCTCTCCATACACAGAGGAAAGACATGTGAGGACACAGCAAGAAGGTGGCCATCTGCAACCCAAAGAGAGTCCTCACGAGAAACCAACCCTACTGGCACCTTGATTTTGGATTTCTAGTCTCCAGAACTGTAAGAAAATATATTTCTGTTGGTTAAGCTGCCCAGTCTATAGTATTCTGTTACGGCAGCCCAAGCACACTAACATAATTCTGTTTTCCTAATATTACATTCTTCTTTTCAAAAACAGGGTCTCTCTAATTGTTTTTGTTTTACACGCGGATCCACTTTTGCTTTACCTTTTTCCTGAACTATACAAGGAATTTAAAACAGTTTAACTCCATCCATCTTCCACCTGACTTTCATGCTACTGCTTGCCTTCATTCTTTCTTTTTCTTAGCCACATAGTATTATTTCTGTTTATGCAGTCAAGTTTCATTTAGAGGTAGGTAACTTCACTTTTACCCTGAGGAGGGTGACTTTTGGAGTGCCAGTTTTATGGATTAGGATTTTCTACCAGATGTCCCTCCCTTGTGAAGACCCTGAGTTTTGTCTCCAGTCCTCCACACCCTGGGAAGCCATCAAAACTGATCTGCTTGTTTGTAAGGTTCAGTAAAAACCCTCAGGGTATAAAGCCTTCACAGTCCTACTCAAACCTGCTGCATTCCCACTTTCATGCATATTTTTGCCTGTTGTATCAGATTGTTTTAAGCTTTTATGAAGACTTTTGAAAATACTTAACCAATTGTTTTAGATAATTTCAGGGGGAGAGTTGATTCAAATAATCTAGCCTTTTAGTGGTGGTGGAACTGATTTGAATAACCCAAGTTTTCTAACTGCTTTCCATCTCCTAAATATTTGTTGACATTTCTAATCTGCTATTCTACTCTGCATTCTCTTTGTCCTTATGGGTTTATACTGTTTTTACTTGTTACTCTCCTCTTTAGCATGATTTCAGAAGGAACAAAGATAAAAGAATTTGTTCAGTCTTCTGAAGTAGTTCTATATATAAACTGATTTTTTTTTACATTTTGAATTATTCTTCCTGATTATCAAAACAATACATGGTTACTGTAGAAAATTTGGAAATTCAGAAAAGTATAAGGAAGATGAAATAGATAAAATCATTCACAATCCCACCACACAGAAGCAGCCACAGCTAACATCAGTAGATCTACCATTATACAGGTTGTAAACTCTATATGCTGAACTTTAGCTTCAGGGACTAATAAATCCCAACCCACAAATTCTTTGCATCACAAGGAAAAAGAGGTCTCATACACAGTAGGTTCATTTCAGTGGTGCACTAACAATCAAAGTAAAGGTAAAAATATTAGAAGGGACTACAATCTAGAGGTTTGTGGGAAACTGGGACCAAGAAAACTGTTTGGGGAAATGAAGTGTTCTCACAGGTGAGTCTAGCATAGAGGGAACTCCAGGGGAGAGGACAATCTGTTACTCTGAGGTGAATCCAAGTCTGCATGGAATCCTAGTCACTAATGAAAACTGGGACTATTTTTAGCAAATAAATAGTTCTTTTAACATCTCAAATTAAACACCTATTAAAAGATTTTCTTAATGGAAATACCAAATTGTCCTTTAAAAATGTACATTTAACCCTAATGAGGAAATCTGCTATAAAAGAGCAACGTATCAACCGATTTGCAAAACTTTCATTAGTTTTGTAGCACTTGCACTTTCACCCAATGATTGCGATTCTGGGAATTTACCCTATGGCTAAACTTCACACATGCAAAAGAATGCATGCATAAGACTATTCACTGCAGCTTTTTTGCAACAGTAAAATATTAGAAACAACCTAAATTAACATAAAAAGGGAGCCTGTTAAATAATTCATGATACATCCATAATTTGTAATACTATGCTGATAAGAAAAATAAATGAGGGTGCTTCTTCTGTACTGATACGTTTAGATCTCCAAGATATGTTAAGTGCAAAAAACAAAGATGGCTTTTATGCTACCATTTCTATAAAAAAAAGAGAGAGAGAGAGAGAAGGAAAGAGAAAGATAGGCTTTTACATTTTTTTTTCTGAAAGAATCATCAGAAAGCTGACAATAATAGTTTGTTTTACTACTGAATGTAAAATAGTTGGCTGGTGGGAAGCAGCAGCATAGCACAGGGAGATCGGCTGGGTGCTTTGCAATGACCTACAGGGGGTGGGATAGGGAGGATGGGAGGGAGGCTCAAGAGGGAGGGGATATGGGGACATGTGTATGCATATGGCTGATTCACTTTGTTGTGCAACAGAAACTAACACAGTATTGTGAAGCAATTATACTCCGATAAAGATCTATTAAAAAATAAAAATAAATAAAAAATAAATAAAATGTTCAAAAAAAATAGTTTGTTTTCTGGGCAGACAAAGGAAGGGAAAGGAAGAAGAGGGAGGGAGACAGTATACCTTTATATACCTCAAAGTACCTTTGAACCATGTACTTCTTTTTCAAAAAAAAATACATAATTCTAAAAAGAAAAACAATAAAAATAATTCTAAAACCTGCCAAAGAGTTACACAGTTGACATAAAATATCAGTGGCATCCATCTAACACAGGCTATTAAGAAAGACCTACACTGAGTGAAATTTTCTTGACCATGTTCCAGAAGGATGTAGAGCTGAAGAGCAAGTTGTGGGCAGCCTTCCAGGTAGGTCTCAAATAGCCTGAGCATGCTCAAATCTGTCACCCTATCTATAACTTCTTTATGAGGATCGATTTGTTCTTCCACGAAGTTATCCGTTTTGCTGGTGTACTTGAAAGCCACATGATAACCCTTTTTCAAGGCAAACCAATACCTGTAAAGTAAACATGAATATTTATCTTCAGTAATAGATTCTTTATAACATGTGTGTTAATTTACATAATAATTTTGGAAAAAAAAGCAACATGTGTTTAAGAATAGAATTTTCCCACAAACTTTCTCTACTACAAATTTCTCTCAACTATGTAAATATTTCATTGTAGCTTTATTGAGGTTTAAGACTCCACAATTTTTATTGCATGTCTGATGTGCCAGTGTGTGCTAGCACCGTTAAGCATACATGATCTTCTTTCATCTTCACAGTTATTATGAGAGATGAGTAGGTATTATTCCCAAATCACAGACAGGAAAAGTTAGGCTGAGAACAGTAGAGTGATTTGCTAAAAGTTACGCAGAGAGTAAGGGGCAGACCTAAAGTCCAAACCTATGTCTTATCATTCCTAGTCTTAACCACTATTTTCTGAAAGACAAACTGCAATTTCCACTTCATGCAATTTATCTTAACTAAAAGACAAATACATGCCCTTATGATAATGTCAAGGTTGAAGATGAGATTGAATCTTCTTTCAGTTTAATCTAGCAAATAATTACTGTTGACCCTTGAACATGTGGAGTTAGGGATGCCAACCCTCTGTGCAGTCAAAAAATCCACACATAATTGATAGCTGGCCCTTTGTATCCTCAGTTCCACATCCGTGGATTCAACCAACCTCAGATCGTGTAGTACTGTAGTCTTTACTACTGAAAAAAATCTGCATATAAGTGGACCCACACAGCTCAAACCCATGTTGTTCAAGGGTCAGCTGTACTCCATAATCTACAAGGTGCTAGGCTCTGTGACCATTATCACCCTGGAAAACATAAAATTTCAAAGACTCCTAAAACATTCTTGCTCAGGCTCTTCTTTACAAAGAATTTTTAAATGAACATGACTTATCATCATCCAAGTAAAATTAATAACAAAAATAACTGAAACACTTATTTCAAAAATATCTGAGGCTAGCAATAAGACAACCAGGATTCTAGCCCAAAGCTTATCAAAACTCTTTATCTACACCTCAGTTTCCCCATATATAAAATGAGGGCAGTGATATATATCCTGTTTCAACTTGCTCCTTCTGTCAATGTTTCCCATTTCAGTAAATGGCACTAACATGCACCATGTTGCTCAGACCAAAAATGTGGGAATAATTCCCAACTTCTTTCTTTTTCTCATACCCTATAAAACTTCCTCAGCAGGTTCTGTTGGTTCTTAGCTCTAACTTCAAATATATCCAGATCTAAACACATCTTATCACTTCCACTGCCTCCATCCTAGTTTCAGCAGCCAACATCTCTGGCCTGGATTACTTTGATAGCCTCATAATTGGTCTCTCTGATTCTACTCCTGCTTCCTATACATCCTATTCTCTACACACATCTAGGTTGAACCTGTTAACCATAATTTAGATGTTACCCCTCCACTCGAAATGTTCCAATGATTTCCATCATACTTAGAATAAAACACAAAGTCTTTACCCCATCTTACAAGGCCCTCCATAATCTGCCTTTCCCTCTCATTTCTCCCACAATTTCAGTGTACCTTTCTTACTGCTTTTCCCAAGTTAAAGGCCTTTGTCTTTGCTACTCCCTCTTCCTGGAACTCTCCTAAACCCCAGAGATTTTGCAAGTTTACTCCTTAACTTCATTCAGGTCTCTATTCAAATACCAGTTCCTCACAGAGGTCTTTCCAGATCACACCATCCATCGCATTCTATCTCTTTATCCTACCTCATTTTTCTTTATCATCTCTTGACACATTTTTGCTTATCTGTACCTTCTCACAAGAATGAAATCTGCATGAAAGCCGGGACTTTGTTTTGTTCACTGCTATGTCCTGAGAAACTAAAATAGTACCAGTACATAGCCGCTCTAAGAAAATATTTACTGAATGAATGAATAAATGAGAGCTCATGACAATCTTTCCATAGAGACAGTAGATATGAAAGGACTTTGGAAAGTTGAAATAAAACACAAATATAAGATATTCTCATTTTAAACAAGATGTATACATATATGGATATGCAAAGATTCTTCACCTAGCAAATAAAAGTATATTTTTACCATCACAGTTCTAGAATAACATGGTCCATTATATTCAATGTGGACTAGATGCCAGGGTAGAGTGTCTACAAAAATGATGAAGGCATGACCTCCACTTTCAATGACCTTACAACCTAATAGGAAGGTCAAGCCTATAAACTGCTAGCTGCAATACAAGGCAGAAGAAATAACCACTCAACAGAAATGTAAATACTATGTTGTAAAAGTATAGGAAAAAAAATGATTAACACTGTCCAGGATTTATAGGTGAGATTTATAAGTGAATTTATGTTTGAGCCTTTTCTGGGTATCTGGCACAACAGGGAGTTCCTGTATGTATATTATGTAAGACTGATATGTAATACAGTATGTTCTTAAAGGTATCTATCCTTTTAAAGCAGAAGGATAGATACTGCTAATTGAAAAACTTGAAAAATTCACAAACATTAACAAGTACATACCTAGAACAAAATCAGTACAGACAGCATAGAGTGAGAAAGCCAGCAGAGCACAGTGATTAAGTGTACAGACTCTAAAAAAGCCAGGACGCTTGGATTCAAATCCTTGCTCCATCACTTCCTAGTGATGCCTCAGTTTCCTCATCTGAAAAAGGGGGTAATCATCATATCTACCTCATTGGGTTGATATGAGGATTAAAGGAGTTAATACACGTAAAATGTTTAGACCAGTAACTGGCACATGTTAAGTGGTATATCAGTGCCTGTTAAACAAACAACAACAACAACAAAAAAAAAAAGATGGAGCTGTTTACAGATGAGCACATTAATATTTCCAGTGACTTTAGAGAGGAATATTTTCCAATTTTGTAGCAATTAATAGCAAACCTATGCAAAGTTCTGCTTATCTGAGGATAATTTCATGAGAAGGGGAGTATGAATATAATTTTTTAATCAATAGGATATTGTTTCAGTTTTATGGGAGAAATGATGAAGAGACCAAAGAAAAAGAAACAGAAGGAGCTTTCTTAGCATATTTTATCACAATGTATTCTTTTATTTGAGATAAAGAGGAAACAGCTTCCAGTGATGAGAGATTCCCTTGTATCAAGCTCACCTTCCTACTGATGACAATGATAAATTACAGACAAAATATTAAAGAAAACAAGGCACTAAAGAGCAACCAAAAGTAGGAAGAAGGATGAGGGCACTTAACCCTTGAAAGAAGGGAACCATACTGCATGAGATGCATTTATCTGGCTTTTCCTCTACCAGCATCCCACAGTCCAAATGGCAAAAAGTAGATACAGCTCAAGCAGAAAGTCAAATTATTACTGGCTCAAAGAGTGAGAGAACTAAGGTTGAATCTGCCAGAGTGGTTAGAAATTAAGAGGGATCCTAGAAAAGAGGGAGCCACAGAGTAAAAAACCTCCCAAATCTGCATATACCCTCCTTAAATCCTTGGCCAACCCCTTACTAAGTATATCTAGGGTGAGGCTCCAAGAACTGAGGAAAAATGGCAAGAATGAGCAGAGATTTTGGCAGCTGTCTACCACAGGGAAGAGTCTGGAGTTTAAGTTCCACCAAACTGGAGGGGCTTGGTAAATACTTCAAGCATCCCATTGAAACGCTAAAAGGGTGATACGTTAGGAGTAAAGACCATACTTCAGGTCTGTAAGACTTCCCCTAGGACTAAGAACAAAAGCAAAATAGACCTTCCCTAGCAAAGCCTAAACCAAGCCTCTGTATCACGTCAAGGTAATTTGCCAATAATTTAACTATCTCCTTTCTCTTCAATGGAAGATAACAGAAACCAGAGTCTCTACAAGGTATCAATCACAATGTCCACTACACAATAAAAAATTAAATGATATGCAAATTTAGAGGAAAATGTAACTTATGCTAAAGAGCATAATCAGTTAATAGAAACATATCAGTTAATAGGAACATACCCACAGATGACCCAGATATTGAAATTAGCAAACAAAACACAGAGAGAAAAAATTAGTGAAAAAAATTAACAGAACCTCAATAACAAAGGTGTAATTGAAGTCCCAAAAGAAACAGAGAGAGAGAATGGGGCAGGAAAAAAAAAAACTTGACAACATACTGGCGAAAAATATTTTCCAAATCTGATCAAAAACAACATAAAGCTCAACGAACCCAAACAGAAAAAATAAAAACAAAACAACATGCAGGCCCAGAAGACAACTATATCAATAATTACAGTAATATATGAAATGTAAATGGATTGAAAGTTTCAATAAAAGATTGTCAAACTGGATAAAAAAATCAAGATTCAACTCTATATGATTTGGAAGAGACTCTCTTTAAACATAAAGACACGGATAGTTTGAGGGACTTCCCTGGTGGCGCAGTAGTTAAGAACCTGCCTGACAATGCAAGGGCCACGGGTTCAAGGCCTGGTAGGGGAAGATCCCACATGCCGCGGAGCAACTAAGCCCATGTGCCACAACTACTGAGACTACACTTTAGAGCCTGCGAGCTGCAACTACTGAGCCCACATGCCACAACTACTGAAGCTCACGCACCTAGAGCCCATGCTCCACAACAAAGACAAGCCACAGCAATGAGGAGCCCACGCACTGCAACAAAGAGTAGCCCCCACTTACCGCAACTAGAGAAAGCCTGCGCGCAGCAACGAAGACCCAACGCAGCCAAAAATAAATAATAAAATAAAATTAAAAAACAAGACACAAATAGTTTGAAAGGAAATCACAAAAAAATAGTATGGCTATATTAGTATCCCAGACAAAATAGATTTCAAATCAAGGAGTATTAACAGAGATAAAGAGTCATGTCATAATGATATAAGAATCAATTTTTCAAGAAGACATCTGAATGTACCTGATAATACCATTTGAAGATACACAAAGCAAAAATTTTCAAAGTACAAGGAGAAAAAGATAAGTCCACAATATTAGAGTGTTTTAACACTCATCTCTCAGTAATTGAAAGAAAAGGTAGGCCAAAAGAAAAAAATCAGTAAGAATATAGCAGATTTTAATAATATGTTTAATAATATGTTTAATAATAATATGTTTTATAATAATATGTTTAATAATATGTTGATACATATTGCCCTAATTTATACATTTATAGAACACTACACTCAACAAGAGCAATTTACAAATTCTTTTCAAATGCACATGGAATATTCACCAAGTTAGACTATATGTTGGGCCATAAAACAAGCCAATAAATGTAAAAAGACTATAATCACACAAATTATGTTGTCTGATCAAAACAATATTTAATGAGAAATCAACAACAATAAGATACCTCGGAAAATCCTCAAATATTTAGAGATTTAAGTAAAGGGCCCAGATCCTCAAGTTTCATAAATATTGCACCCTAGGAAATTTGAACATTACCAGATGACCTCTCTCTAAAGCATTTTAAATAGAAGAATAGGTAAGAAAAAATGTTCAACTATTTAATGCCCATTTAAGAAACTCCATAAAGAAGGGCCCAGGGACCTGCGGAAGGAAGGAGACTCATCTCCATTGTACTTTCTTTCACACGATTTGAACTTTTTTTACCAGTTATTTTAAAAGAGCAACAATAACTTCCATATTTTAAATAATACAAATGCCTTTCATATACCCATCAAAGGAAAAGTCTCCTTTGGCAAGGAGAAAGGTTTTATCACAAATAGTACATAAAATGGAAATACAGAAGTGTCATCTAATTTATATTCTGGAAAATGAAATGTTCTACTCCACAGACACCTGAGCAGTGAGAACATACTTAGTAGCAACAGGCACTTACACCTAATAAATAATTCATGTTGACATTCCTTGTCTTTCATCTACCAACACAAACTCAATTTATCTATTCTGTAGGGAAGTGAATCTGTAGTTCAGTAAATCTCAGGTTTTTCCTTACTTAGTTTAGACAGACCCTTGGATAATTTTCCCATTTTTATGAACTTATGTTTTAAATTAATTATGTTTTAATTTTTGCTCATTCCTCACTATTCATCTCAGTATTCTGCCACTTCCTGCACTAAGAAAATACAAAGAAAAAGAAAAACAAAAAGAGGGAAGTGTCTGTTTATCAAGTATCTGTTTATCACTAATAGCAAACCTAATTCAATTTTTCCTTTTCTTCTTTTTTTGTTTGAATAGGCAAAATATTTAAATAATTCCAACATTTTTTTAAAAGTTATTCGCTGAAAAAACTCCATGCCACTCCTATGACCTAACTACCCAGTTTTCACCCTCCCCTATGACCATGAGAATTCATGGTTACTACTTTCATGTGTACCCTTCTAGAGTTTCTTTATGCATATACAAGCAAGCATAAGTATATATGGCTTTTCACCACTTTGTTTTACACAGACTGTAGCATATCATATCTGCTGTATGCACCTTGTCTTTTCACTTAAAAGTACATATTGGAGATCTTTCCATTTCAGTACATAAAGTACTTTATCATTCTTTGTAATAGCTATGTAGTGTGCCATTGCATAGGTATACCATAAACTCTACCAACAGACATTTCAATTGTTTCTAATATTTTGCTGTTACAAAGAATACTACAATTGAAAAGCTGTGCATATGTCATTTTACATGTCTGCAAGTACGATAAATTCCCAGAAGAGGAACCTCTGGCCTAAAGGTATGTATGTGTATTTGAAATATGGTCAAACTGCCCTCCACAGGGATGGTGGGCAATCCATACTCCCATAACCAATCCATACTCCCATCAACAAAGTATGAGAATACCTGTTTTCCCATGCCTTACCAAGAGAGCGTATTATCATTTGGATTTTTGCAAGTCTGGTAGGTGAAGAATATCTCAGCGAAGTTTTAATTGGCAATTTTAAAATTATGAACAAGGCTTAGCATCCTTCAGACAACTTAAGAGCCATTTGCATTTCCTCTTCTCTGAACTATCCTCACTGTTTTCCCATGTTTCAATTGGGTGGATGACCTTTTTCTTTTTGACTTCAGAAGCTCTTTAAATACTAAAAGACTAGCCCTTTTTCTATTCAAAATTGCAAATATTTTCTCCTGTTAAAGCTGTTTTCCTTTTTGCTTTGCTTTTGTTTGTTTGGGAGATTTTTGCTTTTTTTAATTAGCATGCATTTTTTATTATCAAATCTATAATTTTTATAGCTTAGGGATTTTAAGTTATGGTTAGAAAGGCTTTCCCCATTTCAAGGCTATAAAGGAATTTTCCCATGTTTTCTTATAATATAAGTATTTTTACATTAAATATTTGATTCATTTGAAATTTATCCTGGTGTCTGGTAGTTTACCTAGATGTATAGTCCATAACATGCAATCTGAAATTATCCCAACTCTAAAGTGAATCAAAACCGTTACTGTTCTTATGCTGCATATACCGGCTATTGCTTCCTCTTACTTCCATTCTGGTCAATTTCTACAATCTGTGGTCTGTCCATTTGAATGGCAAACAGGGGAAAAAACTATTTTCTTGTCCTTGTGGTTTGGGATTTAGTGTTGGGGGTTGGGGAGGGGTGGGGTGCCTAGTGCTACTCCAGAAACAAAACTCTGCCAGTTTATCCTTTCAGATTTTCTTCTGGTTAGGAGGAGTTAGAGCACATGTTCTGTCATATCAAAGACTGGGAAGCTGAAGACATAAACTACAACCTTTTAAATCTCTCCCAATACGGTACTCATCTCTATGTTTCTATCAATATACTTCTAAAGATTTCACCTTCATCACAGAACAGGCTAAACTCTTTTCAAGATCACGTGCCATGTTAGAGCATGGGCTAACCCTGAACTTTGTGTGAAGGTCCAGTTATAATTCATATATTTTTTTCCAAATGGCTACCTGCTTGTCCCCACATCCCTAACTACTAAGCAAAGAAATCAGTAAGAATGAAGAATCTCTGTATGTACAAGGGAACTCCCATAAGACTATCAGCTGACTTTTCCATAGAAATTTTACAGGCCAGAGGGAGTGGCACCATACAGTCAAAGTGATGAAAGGAAAAAACCTACAAGCAAGAATACTCTACCCAGCAAGGATATCATTCAGATTTGAAGGAGAAATATAAAGTTTTACAGACAAGCAAAAGCTAAAAGAGTTCAGAACCACTAAACCAGCTTTACAAGAAACGTTAAAGGAACTTCTCTAAGGAAAAGAGACCACAACTAGAAATATGAAAATTATGAAAGGAAAAATCTCATTGGTAAAGGCAAATATACAGTAAAGGTAGTAGATCAATCACTCATAAAGCTAGTAGGAAGCTTAAAAGACAAAAGTAGTAAAATCATCTATATTCACAATAAGTAGTTAAGGGATACACAAAACAGAAAGATGTAAAATATGATGTCAAAACAGTAAACATGGCTGGTAGGAAGCAAAAATGCATGGTTGTTAGAAAGTGTTTGAATTTAAACCATCATCACCTTAAAATAATCACTTATCAGTATAATGATCAGATTGTTATACATGAACCTCATGGTAATAACTAACCAAATATCTATAATAGACATACACACAAAAGAAGAGAAAGAAACCCAAACGTAACACTGAAGATAGTCATCAAATCACAAGGGAAGAGAGCAAAAGAAGAAGAAAGAAGCCAAAAAGAACTACAAAACAACCCCAAAACAGTTAACAAAATGGCAATAAGACATATCTAACAATAATTACTTTAACTGTAAATGGACTGAATGCTCCAGTCAAAAGACATAGACTGGCTGAAAGGACACAAAAACAAGACCTGTATATATGCTGCCTACACGACACTCACTTCAGATCTAAAGACATACAGACTGAAAGAGAGAGTACAGGAAAAGGTATTCCATGCAAATGTAAATCATAAGAAAGCTGGGGTAGCAATACTTATATCAGACAAGATAGACTTTAAAACAAAGACTGTAACAAGAGGCAAAAAAGGACTTACATAATGATATGGGGATCAATCAAAGAAGAAGATATAACAATATGGGTATACATATGTACCCAACATAGGAGCACCTAAATACATAAAGCAAATATTAACAAACATAAAGAGAGAAATTGACAGTAACACAACAATAGTAGGAGACTTTAACAACCCACTTACATCGGTGGAGAGACATAAGATCCAGACAGAAAATCAGTAAGGAAACACTGGGCTTAAATGACATTAAACCTGATGGACTTAACAGATTATATATAGAACATGCCATCCAAAAGCAGCAAGATATACATTCTTTTCAAGTGCACATGGAACATTCTCCAGGAAAGATCACATGACAAGCCACAAAACAAGTCTCAATAAATTTACGAATATTGAAATTATATCAAGCATCTGTTCTGACCACAATGGCATGAGACTAGAAATCAACTATGAGAAAAGAATGCAAAAAACAAAAACAATATGCTACTAAACAATCAATGGACCACTGACAAAATCAAAGAGGAACAAAAAATACCTGGAGACAAATAAACATGAGAACACAATGATCTGTGGAACACAGCAAAAGCAGTTCTATGAGGTAAGTTTATAGTGATACAAGCTTACCTCAGGAAACAAGAAAAATCCCAAATCAACAATCTAACATGTAACAGTCATGTTAGATACAGCAAGAAGGTCTACCTTAAATTTGTTTGGAGTCCCAGAAGGAAAAGAGACAGAAATATGGTAAAGAAAATGTTACAAAAGATAATAGCTGAGAATTCTGCAGAATTCATGGAAGATAATAATCTATAGTATCAAGAGAACCAGCAAATCCCCAGCAGGAGAAATAAAAGTAAATATATACCTGGATATATCATAAACTTTAGAAACCCAAAGATAAAGAGAAAAATCATAAGAGTAGCCAGAGGGAAAAAAAGAAGACAAAATACTTTTAAAGAGCAACAGTAAGATTGACATTTAACTCTTCAATAGTGACAATGGAAACAAAAAGATGAGAGAATATAATATACAGAGAGAAAATAACTATTCGTCTAGAATTCTACTGCCACTAAAATCTTTCTCAGGAAAGATGGCTATTAAAATGGCCCAACTTCAGGGCTTCCCTGGTGGCGCAGTGGTTGAGAGTCCGCCTGCCGATGCAGGGGACACGGGTTTGTGCCCTGGTCTGGGAAGATCCCACATGCCGCAGAGCGGCTGGGCCCATGAGCCATGGCCACTGAGCTGCGCGTCCGGAGCCTGTGCTCCGCAACGGGAGAGGCCACAACAGTGAGAGGCCCGCGTACCGCAAAAAAAAAAAAAAAAAAAATGGCCCAACTTCAAAACCTAACTGTAGCAAAATAATACGTTATCCTCTTAATATGTCTTTATTTTTTTTTACACCAGTGTTTAAACTTTTATTTCACACCATGCAAGGTCAATTATAACATTAAAAAGTGACAACAGCTATAAGCTGCAATTTTACATTTATACATTGTAAATGTCCATTTTCAAAAGCTGAATTACCATGTTGCCATAACAGCTAGGCTTCAATTCAACTGTTTATACAGATAAAATTTACTATGAAAAACAATGATTTTATATCTGTCTTTAATTCTTCTCTTTACCTTTAATATATATATCGCTTTGAACAGAATTAAATCTCTTAAGATAATGAAGAAAAGGTCATATGAAATTAGGTATATGGAAAATCACAGAATTCTCAGGGCTTATTTAGATTCTATTTTCTTTAACCAGAAAACAGGCTTTAAACAACATGATTCTTAAGGTTGTTTTTAGTTCTGTGAATGATTCTGTACCAAGCTAACCACATGGTTACTGCGTTATTGCAGTAAAAATTTCACTTCATTAAATCAATGGTACAATTAACTTAAAAAATTAAGTGCTCTATCAGAGTTGCAAGTGAAAGGCTATATTTACATAATCAGTCTTAAAATATAAAATAGATGAGAAAAGATTCACAAGACATAGAAATGAGTCCTTTTCCTTCTCATAAAAAAGTGATAACATATTAGAAAAAGTAACTTAATTAGGTAAATTAAAACATTATGTTAATGAACCTGGAAAATTCTGAGAGTTCAATGACTCATACAAGCACTGCTAGTGAGAAGCAAGTAACCCTTGTGCTACATGCAAATAGAGAACCTTTGTACATCTGACTACCCAGATACAGAAAGGTAGCTTCTGTCTGAAAAAAAGAATAATAGTGTTAATGATCAAAAGTATATGCTCACCTTGTAAAAACTCCTCCTTGCAAGCAATGAAGTAGAAGAAAACAATGCTGACTTTCTTGGCCTGATTCCTTTAAATCGTCCTTGAACCAAGAATAACTAAAACACTGGACCACAAGTGTTCCAAAGAGCATAAAGCTTACTGTTAAAATACCGAAAACATACTGTCCCTCATAGAAAAACCTGACAGACACCCAGATATCCACAATTAAATCAGTTACATAGATTATAATGCCAAGAACCGACATCATAAAATTTAACTTAGTATATTTCATTATGAATCACTATATCTCTTGGTTATCTACCTCCTTCTCTCATACAAAAAGAAAAAAAAAAGAACAAATATTAGTGCATCCTTTCGTGTAGCACTGAATTTTAATTTCTACTCCCTAAATCTATTTAAAAGAAAGAATAAATATTATGAAATTGGAACACTAAAACCAAAGTGACTAATTTTAACTTTCTTTTCTAAACCTCTAATCCAGTTGTTACAAGGCTTTATTCAATCTTCTGTCTCACAGTGTTCTTCATTACAGCTGACAACACCTAAAATGAAACATCATAAAAGATGCTAAAAATCTTGAGTATAGTATTAAAAACCCTAGGCCATGACTTTATCAAAGTCCTACTTTTTCTAAAAATAATATATTACCACTAAATATACTTTTTATAATATATAGCTTTGGGAAAGTAAAGTGTCAGAGATATACTTAATAGTTGACAACTTCCTCTCAGACTACTTACCTTTTAAAACACATAACCTGCTCACAAAGACATTTACCACAGCACCATTTATAGTGGCAAAAACCTGGAAATCATCTAAATGTGTCAACAAAAGGAGTTAATAAATAATGGTAGAGTCATAAAATGGAATATTACAAAGCTACTAAAAATATATTTAACAAAGGTACAGTAGCTGTGAAAATTCTTAATATGCTTTTTTAAAGCATTTTTAAAAATTTATTTAGTTAGTTAGTTTTGGCTGCATTGGGTCTTCGTTGCTGCGCGGGGCTTTCTCTAGTTGCACCGAGCGGGGGCTACTCTCCGTTGCAGTGCACGGGCTTCTCATTGCGGTGGCTTCTCTTGTTGTGGAGCACGGGCTCTACGCACATGGGCTTCGGTAGTTGTGGCACGCGGGCTCTAGGGCACAGGCTCAGTAGTTGTGACACACGGGCTTAGTTGCTCCGCGGCATGTGGGATCTTCCTGGACCGGGGCTCAAACCCATATCCCCTGCATTGGCAGCCGGATTCTTAACCACTGCGCCACCAGGGAAGTCCCGAAAATTCTTAATATGCTTTGATACAGCAATTCCATCTAAGAATCAAGCATAGAGAAATGCTTGCAGATGTGCACAAAGATATATGCTCTTCGCAGAACCTTTTTTAAAATAGCAAAAAATTGAAAACAACCCAAATGACAATTGAGAAGCCTAATTCAATAAATTATGGTACATCCGTACTAAAGAATACACCATGCAACCTTTAAAAAGAATGAAGTAGCTTTGTATAACCTACTTTGGAAGATCTAAAGACACATTAAGTGAAAAAAGCAAGTACCAAAAGGATAAATATAGCATATTGTAATATATGCTTCCTAATTATACACGGAGAGGAGAAAGGAGTTGGGAGTAGGAAGCAAATGCAATTTTAATCCTTTAAATATTCTTTCATATTGTTTGAGTTTTTTACAACAGACATGTACTAAGGTATTATATAATTTCTTAAAATAAAAACAATAGTAAATGATATTTATAAAGAATTTTGATGACTGGAGAAAGTATTTATTCTACTAATAATAGCTAACGTTTACTTACCACTATGTGCCAGGCATTGAGCTAAATGCTGTACATAAAATGTCCTCATTTAATTCTTACATCAAACTTAGGAGGTAGATATTACTATTGTGAACCCTATTTTATAAACGTAAGCTGAAAGCAATCTGCAGATGAGATTTGTGTGACTCAACAGTGGTGTCTTTTTTTTTTTTTTTTTTTTGGCCATGCTGTGTAGCCAGGGATCGAACCCATGCCCCCTGCAGTGGAATTGCAGAGTCCTAACCACTGGACCGCCAGGGAAGTCCCTAATTAATTGCTAACATTTCATACAAAAATCTAGAATTCTCCCTGCTACTGAAAAACTCAAAGATCTGCTACAGTAGACTATCATTCCTTCATCAGCAGTGGGCACCCCCCTAATGGCATAGGCTCTCTCAAGTTCACCACAGTAGCCAGCCACCACACTTCAGTCATTTCAGTCATTTCAGCTGGGTCTCAATGCCAATTCACCTACCTAATAGCTGTGTGGCCTTAAATATGCTCCTTTACCTCCCTTTGTCTTATTTTCTTCCTCTGAAATATGGAGATAATAATGGTATATACCACAGAGGGTTACTGTGAAGGTTAAGAAAGATAATATATATAATACATACAAACCTCTAGAAAAGTACCTGGCATAGTCAGGGCTTAATAAATGTTAGTTATCATTATTATCTTGCCTGTCTGCCTGACATCTGTAAGCATCTGCATTTGCAATCTTTGACTTCATTTTAAAGAATGTTAAGTGAAAAAATACTATGTTATAATCCCAAAGCTTTGAAAATGCAAAGGAAATATGACTGGAGAAATACAAAACATGTTAGCAGTGATTTTATCTGGGGAATTAATGGTATTATAGATGATTTTTTTCTTCTTCATTCTTTTCTATATTTATGGGCTGAATAGTTTCCCCCCCAAAACTCATATGTTGAAGTGCTAACCCTCAATGTGACTCTATCTAGAGATAGGTCTTTACGGAGGTAAAAAGGTTGAAAGAAGTCACAAGAATGGGTCCCTAATCCAATAGGACTGGTGTCCTTATAAGAAAGGACACAGCAAGAAAGGAGCCATCTGCAACCCAAAGAAAGAGGCCTCACCAGAAACCAGTCTTGCTGGCACCTCGAGGCTGGACTTCCAGTCTCCAGAACTGTGAGAAAAATTAATTTCTGTCATGTAAGCAACCCAGTCTGGTGTATTCTCTTAAGGCAGCCTGAGTAGACTAACACCCTGTGTTCTATAAAGAACATTTATTACTTTAAAAACTAGGAGGAGAAAGTGTTACTTAAAAAAAACACACAACCTAATACTTAACAGTGTTCTTGTCATTTTAGCACTTTTAAGTATTTTGTTTACAAGTCTTCAGAATAATATTAAAAGATATTTCACTCTTCTTACAGAAAAAAACGAAAGCTCATTATCACTACTTTTCCTGTCAAGAATGTCGTGGCCAAACAGGACGGAAAAATAATTTTAAAATCTGAGTATTTCCAATCTAGCAGGCCACGAATTTCCCTGCAATAAGTTTCTAATCTTAAAATGAAAGACATCATGCCCAGTATAAGCATGGAGCTTAGGAGAATGAGATTTAATCAAAAGGTTCTGTTTAATTGAATATTTACTTAAACCTACCATGTGCTATTTTAAGCTCTTGAGATAGATCATGTGACAAAAGAGACAAAAATCCCTGCCATTATGGAACTTACATCCTAGCAGAGAAAGACAGTCAATCAACGATAAAAATAATAAGTAAATTAGGTATCATATTAGAAGGTGATAAGCACTATAGAAAGAACAGAGCAATGTTAAGGGAAATCAGGAGTTGGAATAGAGGCAGGTGCACCACAGGTTGCAATTTTAATTAGAATGGTCAGAGCAGGCCTCACTAAGAAGGTGGCATTTGAGTAATGAAATTAGCCATGTGGCTGTCATATGAAAAAGATTGCCAGGTGGAAGGAATAGTGAGTTCGGAAGTCTAATGTACTAGATTTTGAGCATGTGGAACAAAATTCCACAGAATATTGGCAGATGCCTTAACATGGTTATACTGGATGTGTTTAATGTGTACCCAGGTCCTGTTTTAACATCATTTAAAAAAACGTACTTTCCTAAGCTTTACTATCTAGGAAAAAAAATATTGCCATATATAGTGGAAGAATAGATAGTAAGACTAGTAGCTACCACTGCTGAGTATTTACTATGTGTGAAGTGTTTTACAAACTTTATTTTATTTAATTCTCACAAATTTCTATAAGAAGGGTATCATTGGTCCCATTTTACAGATCATGGAACTGAGGCTTAGAGATGTTGGTATTTAGGTGAGTTATCTCTAATGAGTAAACTGATTTCAATATACAGGCACACCTTGGAGACACTGCGGGTTTGATTCCAGACCACCACAATATAGCAAATATCGCAATAAGTGAGCCACACACATTTTTTGGTTGCATATAAAAGTTATGTTTACACTATACTGCAGTCTATTAAGTGTGCAATTCTGTCTAAAAGCCTGTGCATTAAGTGTGCAAAAAAATGTGTATACATTAATTTAAAAAGACTTTATTGCTAAAAAATGCTAACCATGATCTGAGCCTTCAGCGAGTCAAAATCTTTTTGCAAGAGTAAAAGTTCACTGGGACTTCCCTGGTGGTCCAGTGGGTGAAACCCCGTGCTCCCAATGCAGGGACCTGGGTTCAATCCCTGGGCCGGGGAACTGGATCCCACATGCCACAACTAAGAGTTTGCACGCTGCGACTAAAAGATCCCACGCGCCGCAACTAAGACCCAGTGCAGCCAAATAAATAAATAAATATTTTTTTAAAAAAAAAGAAGAGTAAAAGATCCCTAATCACAGAACACCATAACAATATATAACAAATATAACAATAATGAAAAAGTTTGAAATATTGCGGGAATTACCAAAATGTGACAGTGACACAAAGGGAGCAAATGCTGTTCGAAAAATGGTGCTGGTCGACTTGCTCAATGCAGGGTTGCCAAAATCTCCAATTTGTAAAAACCACAATATCTGAGAAGCACAATAAAGCAAAGGGCAATAAAACGAGGTAGACCTCCATGTGTGCGTTTCTTAATCACTCTCCCCACAAAGAGAGCTTCCTTTACCTGGCATGCATGAGGAAAACACTAGCCATTTTGAGACAAGATTTACAAGATGGGAAAAAATAATTTCTAAGAAACTTAGAAATTGCATTACTGGCAGAACATCAGACTCAATAAACTAATCTGATCTGGCAACTTCTAAATTCCTAATTTAGTGAAACAGAACATAACACCAACTAGAAGGAAAACTACACAGCGAAGTACATAATAAACATAGCAGCTCTCATAAAAAAGGGCCTGCAGCTCCTTCAGTAACCACATAGTTGTATAACTTGCATGAAGGATAGCTCATCTTTATCCCTACACTTGATCATTGTTCCAATACCACCTTAGCAGAAATAATGCCACCTACAAAATTTGACTTCAGTTAGAGAATTCAGGACACTTACTGACGTAATAGGACAGTTTCAATACAATTTCATTCAGAGGTCAACCCAGCTATGTGGCTACCTGGCTGCCAGCCAAAATACATAACCTTTGCCCACTGTAGATGATCTCTTCACAATAAAGAAGATACCTGAAAGAAATACAAACGAGCAGACTTTCATTTATCAATCAAACTTAACATGTAAAATACGGGCTTACTTGTTACATATAAGAAGCCTTCTTTAACTCAAAGTCCCTTCTGGAAAACCTTCATCCTGGGAATCTTTCATTTCTTCTTCTCTGAAAATAAGCATAATTAAGGGATGTGTAAACCTTGAACATCGAAACTAAAATGAAACTGAAATCACCTGTTAGTCATATGTGGGATTTTCTAATCCAGTGATAACAGAGTCTGTATCATTGTGACCACAGTACACTCCTTTTTAACCATCACATTGGGGGAAGGAATTACATGGCTCCTTTTACAGGTTGACTAGGTTACAAGCCTTTACTGTATTATCAATTAAGTTTTAAGAAGACACAATTTGCCTCACAGTATATCTAAGTGGACAATTCATGTTTGAAAGGGAGAGAGAGATTCTTGAATCTGAAATACTCTAATAAAGAATTTATCATTAACAGAGCCTACTTATTTTTTCAAACTGTATATACCTTCTCAAACCCTATGCCCTAAGAATATATGATTGTTGGTTTCTATTTCGAAAATAAACACTACAGTTCTTCTATTTCCAAGCCTTTGCTCAAGTTATTTACTATTTACTTCTACCTCCATCTTCCTGAAGTTCTATCAGTCTTTAAGAATCAGCTCAAAACCCACCCCCTCTAAGTTTTCCGAGATCTTCCCAATCAATTTGATTCTCTCCTTCTTCCTTGCAATCCCATCACTTCAGCTATACTTCTCTAGGATTTACCCACATATGCTTTAAAATAAGATCATATACATCTCCTTCCTGGTAATACACCTCTAGAAAGCTAACTATCTTATTCATTTTAACACACACCCACACGTCCACAACAATACTTTACATGTTATAGGTAGAGGATAAATTATTGTAAATGTACTGAACAGAATGTAAAAATCATTGGTCTTATTTGTTGGGGAGGAACTTAAACTTCAAGTCTCACTGCTAAACATATTCACAAAGACTCAATTTTCTCTCTGTAGCCTATATCTTTCTTCTGAGCTCAACCCATATATCTGTCTGTAGATTTCTTTATGAGGATATCCCACAACCGCCTCAATTTAAACTAGTCTAAACCAACTTCATTACCTACCCTCTGTTCCTCCTCTTCTGCTAGTGTCTAATGTCTCCTTCTATGACTCTACTCAAGTCACTTAACTTTTAAATTATTTGTTGGGCCCATTTCTTCATCTACCCAGTGAAGAGCTTGACAATGAATTCAATTAAATCTTGATGGAAGGCACAAGGGAAATTTTAATTAAAAAAAAAAAAAAGCTAAGGGACAATAGAATGGAGCTGCCCATGTAATCAGTTCCACCCTCTTTTCAAAGGTTTGCTGACTTTCCAGCAGAGAATTTTTAGAAAGGGAAAATAGCTTCTTGCCTGAAGAGCTATTAACAGATAGCAGACAAATAACTAAATATTGGTAAGCTGAAAATACCTGATGTAGGGAATTTTGATGGTTATTCCAAGCAATTTTTAATTGCTTGCCTTCCCGTTGCAAAGGGGATAATTTACATGATTATTTCAATGAAGGTTTTTGAAACACATGAAGAATAGACCTTTGAGACACAGGCAAAGAAATCTGTCACACATAATCCAGGTGTGTTTTCAAGAAATCTGGAGTATTAAACTGATGATTTGTAAAATAAATACTGTATAAATAGCAAGAGTTCTTTCTTCAGGAATTCCTGACCAAAAAGGATGTTAAAAATGCATGTCCATGTTTATTGCTAGTAAATAAAAACAAAATTAATCTTTGTATATTAAAAAAAGTGCACGTCCAAATTGTAGAACCACAGGCATCTCATGTGTCAAGTTCTCACTTGTTTTGAAAAAGGGGTCGGGGTGCCGGTTACATAATTGCCATAACTGGACACAAGTGACCGTGGGATCCGTGCGTTTCCTGTTAAGGACACTGTAACTCGATTTTTTTTTTTTAATGGGGAGGGTTAGTTAACACTGGGGTAGTTAACGCTCAGCGGATTAGAAAAGGACTCCTTACAAAGATAAGTACTTCACGTCCTGGACCCAAGCCCCCAACACGCAGGCCACCCTGCTTCTCTGGGTAGGCGAGCGGCACGAGGCAGGAGAGGAGCTCCCTGAATCTGCGGGCCCGGGGCAGGTGCTGGCGCAAGGCAGCGAGACGAACAAGGCTTCAGACGCAGGGCTGGGCTCACAGAACGCTCACCTGGGCAAGTCCCCAAGTCTCCGTCTTGCGTTTGTAAAGTGGGCATAAAAATAGTGCCTTCCCTCTTCACGTTGGGAAGCTTAAATGAGAGAGTGGCACTCAGCACAGCAGTAAGCGCTAAATAAACCTTCGTTACTGCTGTTTATTGTAAAAGGACACACACACACACAGGACACACAGGACACACACAGGACACACCACACACACACAGGACACACACACGACACACAACACACACACACGACACACAACACACACACAGGACAGCGCACATAGGACACACACACGACACACAGGACACACACACGACACAGGACACACACAGGACACACACACAGGACACACACACGATACACATGACACACACTCACGACACAGGACACACACACAGGACACACGACACACAGGACACACGACACACAGGACACACACAGGACACACGACATACACACACAGGACACACACAAGACACAGGACACACACAAGACACATGACACACACACACAGGACACACACAGGACACAGGACACAGCACACACAGGACACAGGACACACAGGACACACGACACAGGACACACACAACACACACACGACACACAGGACACACAAACGACACACACAGCACACACAGGACACACACACACACACACACACACACACACACACACACCCCTCACCCTCGCCTGAGAACCCGACGAGCGATCCTTCCCGGGATTTCGTCCTCAGTAACTAACCCCAAACCCCTCGCTCCATCACAAAACTTCCCCGGTTAAAAGGTCTCTCGTGCACTTGAATGAACTCGCCTGCCTGGACACAAACTACTGCGAAGGCACCACTTTCTACGACAGGCGGCAGCGCCCACAGGCCGGGAACCCAGCCTAGCCTCGGGGCGCCTCACACCACACGCCCACGAACTCCCTCGCGCTGCGGCCCGCGAAACCTGGGCAGCGTCACGTGGCCGCTGGCCCCGCCCCTCGCGCAGCAACCGACTCCCCTCCCTTCCCGCGCCGCTCGCGCGTCGTCACGTGCTCGCGGGCCCCGCCCGCGGCACAGCGGCTGATTTCCCCCTGCCCTTCCCTGCGCTTCACGTGACCTCTGCCCCTGGCCCAGTAGCCGAGCCACACCCCGCTCCGCACGCGCGGCATCACGTGACAGCTGGTCCTCCACCCACGACCCACCCCCGCCAACGGCCTGGTTGCTTGTTCCGCGGTCCGGCGACTCTTCTAGTTCAGCGCGGGCGAGCGGCAGAGGGGGAGATGGCAGCCGCCCTGCAGCGCGTGGAACGGCTGTCCAGTCGGGTGATTCGCGTCCTGGGCTGTAACCCGGGCCCCATGACCTTGCAGGGCACCAACACCTACCTGGTGGGGACGGGCCCCAGGTAAACGTTTCCCCCCCAACCTCGCATCCTACACACCGACCCGCGGGACGCACGGAGCTGGGGCTGCGATGGCTGCTCGCCGCGGGGGCTGTGCGCCCGCAGCCGGCACCACGGCGTCCCGCCCCAAGCGGGCGGGACCACCCCCAGATCACGACCACCCTGGGTGGTCAACTCTCTAGCTTACAGCTGGCTAATGAAAAAAACCACTTCGTGATTTTGAGACCTAATTTACTTTGCATGATATTAAATGCCAGGATGAGCGTGTTTAAGCTGTTGAGAAACTAGAAATCGCCTGGAGTTAATCCAGGAAAGCGTTTACTTTCCACACCTGACTTTCACTGGTGTTTGGCCCGGAGTTTAACTTCGCTTCGCAAAAGCGATTCGTTGTGCTGAGGCCTTTTTCTTAACTCGGCAGCAGAGGGCAGGATTTTCTTGCTTCAAATTGCTCGAGTCTGTTGAAGAGCCCCCTAGCTCTTGGGAAAGAGAAGCTAACTTTGTTTTTGTTGCTGTTGTGTGGCCTTATGTAAATTACTCTGCGGAGGGAATAGCCTGTCTGTATTTCTAAGATTTTTCTCTTGTTCAGATGCATTCTATTTTAGTGGAATTATGCAGACATGGGAACATGTGATTTACTGCACAATAAGTGCACTGAGCAATTTTTGTATGGTACTTAGTCTTTAGTATACTCTAGATAATAGAAAATGAAAATAAGATATAGTTCCGCTTGAGCCCAGAATTTAATTGTTCAGCCCGGACGTGTTACAATTAGTAAAATATAGTTGATTACGAAAAACGGTTTAATAAGTATAGTTTATTGGGCTTTCATTTGAAGTATCCACTGTATTTGCCTTTTTCCAGTAAATCACCATTTTAGAAGCAACAGGATGGAGGGTCTGGAAGTACTGCACATCAAGCAGAAAGCAACAAGTTGAGTCCAGGGTAAACAAGGCAGGGTCAGAGCTTTGAGCTGCTTCCGGAATCGAGGAGAACAGAAAATTAAGCAGCAAAAATACCTGATATCTGGCGTAGAGTCTGGGTTAGCTGAGACTCCCTCACCCTAGGAAGTACATAGATATGCTCTTCACTTTTCAGTGTGTCATCTTAAACGAGCTCTAAAAGACAGTACCTAACATGAAAATTGCATGTAGTCAAAATTATCCTAGAAAGTCTCTCAGGAAAACACTATGTTGGAGATCAGTGTACTCTCTGTAAGTTCAACACAGCCTGCTTTTCTTCCAGCGGTGAAACAGATGGCTGGTTCTGTTTGAAAACCAGATGAAGAAGTTGGCTTAGGTTTAGGGGCCGTGTTGTATGAAAAATCCATACTGTGTCTTTAAACACTAGAATCACACTCTGCGTGGCAAGGTGCTGGTGCTAAAAGACATGAGGAATCTGAAACTGATTGAGGGAAGAGCAGATTCATGGCCTTCCATCTTACACTGCTTAGACTTCTACCCACATAAGCTTAGGGAGTGGAACGGCCAGTGGAATCACTGATAGATGAGAGAGAGGTGATGGTGAACCCATGCAGTTGAACTAGAATACGTTGATGTACAGATGCTGCTGCTCTGCTGTATAAAGTAGATGTTAGGTGGCTAGGAATGAATATTAGTTGGGTCCAAGTAAGTGGTTCTGATAATGGTATCCATCTCTTCTACTAAGATCACAGGTGCCTCCTGTATCACTAAACCCAATGGCATTTTTCCATTCCCATCTTACTTGAACTTCAATATCTTTTAATGCTATTGACCACTCCCTCCTTGATTTGCTTAACACCGCATTCTCCTGGTTTCCTCTCACCTCTCTAGCTACTCTTATACAATTTCCTTTCTAGAATCATCCTCTTCACCAAGTATTTTAAGTGTATGAGCCCTTCACAAGGCAATCCTACTCTTTCTTCTGTTCCCATTGTTATGTTCTTTACCTAGGGGATCTTGTCTACTTCCTTGGCTTCACCTGTTTTATTCATTAGTAACTCCAAATTTATAGCTCCAGTATAGACAAATCCACGCTTCGTCGTCAGACTAGGATAGCCAACTGGTTTCTTAAATCTCTAGTTGGAGCCTCACAGCCACTTGAAACTCATTGTTTCCCACTGGTCTTCTTCTAGTCATCCAAATCTTGGTAAAGAGAACCATCCCCACATTTGATCAAGGCAAATACTTACGTACCCTCCTTGACATTTTTCTTTGCTTCCTGCACGCTCGTATCCAAGCCATTAAGAAGATCTCAGCATTTTCACTGCTGTCACCCAGTCCAAGCCAGTACAACTCTTGCTTACACTTTTAAAATAGGCTTCTCTGCATCTACTTTTGTCCCTGTTCAATCCATTCTCCCCCACGTAGCCAAAGGAGTATTGTGGGGTTCTTGTGTTTTGTGTTCTGGTCTCTTATCCTGCAGCAGGGTAGCCTAGCTTATTCACTGGCTAGTTTCAGGGTTCCAGTGGAGTGAGGGGAAGCGCTGAAAGACCTGGAGGCTGAGGCTTACGAATGGCAAGCCATCACTCTCATGTCACTCTGTTTTCAGTAGGAAAACCCAGTGTAAGTCCATACTCAAAGGATGCGGAAACAGACTGCCATCCTTGATGGGAGGAGCTTCCAAGTGACATTTCAAGGGACATTATTATACGTAGGTGAAACGTGAAACTTTTTTCCTTGCCGTATGCTTAAAATGAGGTCTGTTTGTAAAGTAGTAATACAACTTGGTCTTGATTAAGTTGTCCTTTAATAAAACACCTCTGGTATTTTTTTAAAGTTTTGGGAGACATAATATTTCTTACAGACTCTTTTAAATGTTATTTGATAAAAAAGAAAACCTTCATTCATAGTAGAAACATTTCTAAGTGCCTACTGTGTCTCAGGCAATATACTAGGAGTCTCCTATGGACTTGGTAGAAAAAATACACACATAACAGTAGTTTTGCTTTCACTTGGCTTGGCGAATTGTAGATACCATAAATCAAATAGCCCCCAGGGAATTCCCTGGTGGTCCAGTGGTTAGGACTTCGTGCTCTCACTCCCGAGGGTCTGGGTTCAATCCCCGGTTGGGGAACTAAGATCCCACTAGCCTCAGTGTGGCCAAAAAAAAACCCAAAAAACATATAGCCCCCAAAATGGATATATAATTTAACGAGGCTGATGAAGAGTCAGTCTGGAGTTCTGGAACCGTACAATTAAAGGTTTTAATCTAGTCACTGGAGAGGTTTCGTAAGGGTGTGGCGATTCAGTTGGCATCAGAAGTCACAGAAGAGGTGTGTCTGGCTGCATTTAAAACTTCGTGATTCACCAACATAACAGAGTTGGATTTCTTGGAAGATGGAAACCAGAAGGCCTTGTGATATGCTGATCTCCGACCTGTCATCACCCTGAGTCAAGCTTCTCTCCCATCCCGGCCACATGGGCTCTATCCACTCCGCCTCAGAGCTTTCATGCCTACTTTCCTCTCTGTCTCCCATTTACCCTTCTCTTCACCCAGCCAACCTCACTCATCCTTTAGAGCTCTGTTAAAATAACATTTCCTCAATAAAGCCTTCCCTGACGCCTTACACTGTGATAGGTTAATGTAGTACACTGCCTTAGCATTCCATGCCTGTCATGGCCCTTATGTCAATAATAAAATGATTTTTTGTGTGTAGGAAGAAGCTTAATGTATTTCCCCAACTCCACTCCCCACTAGCATATAAATTCAATGAAGGCTTATTTATTACTGTATCTCTGGCACCTAGCACAGAGCCTTGTACATAGTACAGTAAATATTTGCTGAATGAATGAGCATTCTCTTTTTCCCTTCATTTGCTCTGTTAGGATTCTATTACTGCTGGATAACTGCAGTTTTAACCAGTCTTCCTTCCTCTTTCTGATCAGCCCATAGATGCCAAATGAATTTCCCTAAAGCACTCAGACTTACCGTGATGCCTAGTACAGAGGTATTCAGTAAACGTTTGAATGGACCAATAATAGCTAGGTCTTCCAAAGAGTATTTCCACATTCCTCCTCTGCCTAGAACCTCTAAAAGATGGAGTTTTAATCTTTACTATTAAAATTGTAAATACCTTGAGGGTGAGTATACTATTTCTTCTTAATAGGAAAAGGCAGTCTACTGGACTAGTTGGGGTTAAGACGCTGGGCTCTGATTATCAGGTCCCAGTACCTGGCTCATAGCTGTGGACAAGACAGTTGATTCGCTAAGCGTCAGATTCCTTATCTATACAGTGAGGGTTGTATCGTACCCACCTCAGATGGATGTTATGAGGATTCAGTGAAATTTAAGTGAAAATTCATACCTAAAGGACTTAAATTCTAGAACGGGGAAAGCACGTCTGCTATTACTTTACTCACTTTTTCCTCCCTTATAACATCCAGACAATACTGGGTTTATAGTAGGTGCTCAGAAAGTACTTAATGATTTTGTGAGAGGGACAGCAAATTGACAGAGACCATTTAATAGCTATCTCAATGTTGATAGAAAATACCTAATTGAGGAAGTTGATGACACTAACTCCCATTAGTTGAAGAATTTTTTTCTCCGTTCACGTAGCAGATTGTTACTGCATGCCAGGCCCTGTGCTCTGGTGAATAAATTGGTCACAGACCTGTACAGGTTCTTCTGCACTCTTCTCTTGTCCCCTGGATTAGCATAACTCACATTTGCAAAATGACATACTAAGATAGGGTATTGTCTGGGCTGTGAAGGACACAGCCCACCTAGAGATGACAGTGTCTGATCCTCTGCACTAATTCTTCACAGACTTCATTGATAGACTTGCTGTTTGTTAAGGAGGGAACTTTTTCCAGTTTACAGCTGAGGTTGTACTTACGCCACATGAAGAATGATTCTAGGCGCTTCCCATGTAGTCCACTTCCTCCAGAGACCCACAGTGTGTCTTGAATGGACAAGTGACTGTGAAACCAAGTCCCCCTAAAGCCACGTTTCCTTACCGAGTTTATGACTAATCTCTCTATCCGAAACTTTACTCCCTTTCTTGTCCCCTCTGCCCTCAGTCCTCTGCTACCTAAATATTCATCCACCAGAGTCAGATGACTAAAATTGCTGTAGTCAACAACATCGTTCATGTACTAAAATTGCTGTTACAGATGTCATCATTAACATACAAAGGTGGTTTCTCCAGGGCAAGATGGGTTTTTGTCTTGCAAGAAAGGCATGGCACATAGCAGATCATAACAGTTATTGATGAATTAATACACAAATAGAATGACTGAAACTTTGCATCAAGATGAATCATCTCTCCCCCAGCCTGAATTCGGGAGGGATTCCTGTGAAACAGCGTGAATTTAAGAAGTCAGTGAATTGGTTCTGGAGGAGGAAAATGTCACCCTGATTTCTTCCAGAAAACTTCAGAGAGAAAGACCATCATCCCATAAAATAGTGAGAAAGGGCAAACAAAGTAGAAGGTGGGTTCAGAACCACAAGCAGAAAAAGATAACTAATGAGGTGGTCTGAGTAGAGAAAGGAAGCAGCTCAGACACTCCCCGAAACTTCCCTGCTGCCTGCACTTTCACGTAAGGCAGCCCGTGTAAAACTTCGGGGATCGGTTGTGTGTATAGTGCAGAAGACTGGGTTTCCTTAGGGATACCATCGAATCAGATTCTTTCATATCTCCGAGATATTTGAGGATGTTGTAAAAGATCTCAAAGGCAGGGTGGATAAAAGTGCCTCTTCTGGCACCAGAATACCTGGGTGCAAATGCTGCTTCTGCCCTATCTTTGCAGAGTAACCTTGGGCAAGTTACTTAATTTCTGGATATAATAATGAAATGCCTACTTCAAAACGGTGTTACGAGAAATGCAATTGTTAAAATATGTCAGGTCCTTGGAACAGTGCCTTATTTCTTTTAAGTGCTATGTAAGTGTTGAATACCATTGCTATTATTCCTTGTTCAGACTCACATTTATAAGTTTTTTTCAGAGAACTTTCTGAAGGTGAGATGATTATAGTTAAGCTGAAATAACATGCAGCTGCTTTTCAAGCACGTTGGAAGCAAGGCAATTTGTGCAGTTTCTTAAATGTAATGTAAATTATCTGTGTGAGAAACATGCTGATACAAACTCTGTGTTCCGACTGTATGATTATTTTCCATTTAATTTTCAGGAGAATCCTCATTGACACTGGAGAACCAGCAATCCCAGAATACATCATCTGTTTAAAGCAGGCTCTGACAGAATTTAACACAGCCATCCAGGAAATCATAGTGACCCATTGGCACCGTGATCATACCGGAGGCATAGGAGATATTTGTAAAAACATCAGTAATGGTAAACAGAAAACATTCATTAAGCTCATTGAAGAAAACTGTGTCTTCGGAATAATTTACTTTGGTTAACAGAGCTAAGTAAGCTAGTAAACCATTTACTAGCTTACTTACGTATTTTACAGAAATTACTGTAACTTGAACACTATCCCCGGTTTTAACAGAGGAGGCAAGGAAAGGTCCTATTTTCTATGTCAGATCTCTTTGCCCTCTTATTTTTCCCCTTTGCCCAGTGATGAAGATCACTTTTAATTTAGTTTGCATGACAATTACTATTTCAGATTTAATAACTAACTACTGTTGAGCACTTACTGTGTGCCAGGCACTGTGCTGAACGTTTGGCCTGAGGACTGTGAGGCGGTATGTTCTTGTCCACATTCTAAATGTGACCTCACGTCTTCCATAACATAAGGCAATTACCACAATAAACTGAAATACTGGGGAAAGATCATTGTATTGATAATTCTCTGTCCCTGAAACCTATTCAGTACTGACACCTTATCATCTCCCTTATTCCCTCATCCCACCGTCACACACATAGATTCATCCATCCATCCATCCATCCATCCATTCTTTCCTTTAGTGAATACTGGAGGCACTGCTAAATCCAGGTGCCGTGCTTGGCACACGGGACCTAGCAGTGAGCAAAACAAAGACCGCCTTCACGGAGCTTCGTTCTAGTTGAGAAGGTAAATGGTAAATGAATCTTAGGTCAGGTGGTGACAGGTGCTATGAAGAAAAATGAAGCTACATGAAGGCAAGGGGGGAGAGAGTAAAGCGGAGGAGGGTGGTAGCAGTGGTGTCTGGGGTGGAGGGAGAGGGGGTGAGCTGTACAGTGTCTGAGAGGAGGGCACACCCAGCAGAGGGCATTGCCGGGGCAGAGACACTGGAGTGGGACTTTGTGTGTGTCCAAGGCACAGGAAAGACAAGGAGGTCAAGAACGTTCATTCACAAAAGGGATGCATGTAGACATTCGACTAGTGTTTTTTAATGTTTGTAATTATCTTTTTAGGCCTTGAGACTATAATTGGGACACCAAGATATTCTCAGGCACAGCTCCCAATATCACCAGGCGGCCCATTGTAAAGACCTGTCTCCCCTCAGTCTCTTACCCTCTAACCTCCTTTCTTCCAATCCAAAGGGACTGCCCTCCGTAGGAAATCACTCTGTCTTAGTCTGACCTGTCCTCACCTTTCTTTCTCTTGTCCATCATTAAATTTTGTGCATTAAAAAACTATGCCGAGGATCCTTAATTAGCTTTGGGCAGCTCTTTTAGCATGCAGGTCAGCTTGAAAAATTGAAATGTTTATGGCCCCGTTTCTCTCCTTCATAAATCAGCTTTATTGAGCTTGAATTTACATACATAAAATGTACCCATAAAATGTATAGTTTGGCAAACACCTATGTGACCACTCCAGTCAAGATAAAGAACGCTTCCACTACCCCAAAGAAAGGTCCCCTCATGCCGCTCTGCAGTGATTCCCCCTCCAGCTCCAGCAACCACTCATCTGCTTTATAGCACCATAGATTAGTTTTGCCTGTGTTCTAAAGTTTTCTAGAATGGAAGCATACGACATCACTCTTTGGCTTCTTGCACATTAGCATCTTGTTTTTGAGATTCATCCGTTTCATGCATCAGTAGTTTGTTCCTTTCTTATTGCCAAGTAGTAATCCATGGTAGGAATATACCACCATTTGTGTATCCATTCACCTGTTACTGGACAGCTGACCCACTTTCTTTAAATTAAAAATTAAAATAGTTTGGGGTTCCCTACAAATAATGAATATTTATGTGATAGATTACCTATTATGTTGATTTAAAGAAAATCAAAAAGAAATTTGACACTGCTTTATAGCCATGAAAACTTTAATACTTGTTTGAGAAGTGGCTTGTTGTGTTTCGTTCTGAACTTTATTGAAGCTAGACCAGCTACATGCAGACCTTGAGTTCCTCAGCACTGAAATTGTTCGGGTGTACCTTTCAGGATCTCTCCCCAAAAGTTCCATGTATTTCTTCATTCTCTAAATCCTTAATCACTAGCATTCTTGTTCCATTTTGCTTTATAATTTCTTTTTATTCCATATTTTAATAGTTTAAATTTTTTATAATTTTGTTTAACTATTAGTATGGCAGAATTTTTCAAGTACTTTACAATGCTAACTTCCTGTGTTTTGTTTTGTTTTGTTTTTTGCGGTACACGGGCCTCTCACTGTCGTGGCCTCTCCCGTAGCGGAGCACAGGCTCCGGACGCGCAGGATCAGCGGCCATGGCTCACGGGCCCAGCTGCTCCGCGGCATGTGGGATCTTCCCGGACTGGGGCTCGAACCTGCGTCCCCTGCATCGGCAGGCGGACCCTCGACCACTGTGCCACGAGGGAAGCCCACTTCCTGTGTTTTTACAGGCCACACCAAAATTATGAATGCCATTTATAAGATTTCTATGGGAAGTTACGGTAACTCTGAAGTAATCTGCCTGCAAAAATTTAAAATATGATCAGTGTGTGATTTGGGAACTCCTAGTGGCTTACAGGGAGCCAGAATTTTACCAGACATGAGAACTGTATAGCCCCAGGGTGCTCAAGTTTTTTGTTTTGCTTGGTTTGGGGTAAATCTTGTAAAATATATTTTGTTATCTAATTATTATTATTTTGCAGCTGAAGTTGGGCCTTTGCCATGTATTTAACATCCGAGTCCTAGGAGTCAAATGTTTGCTTCTTGCTATTCAATTAGAATGTTAGAAAGTATTATACATGAGCAATATCACATGTATCAGCTTAAATAAGTAGCATTGGCAATGATATTATAATCCATAAACCTTAACAAATGACTGAGGGTTTCCTCCTGTTAAAATAATTACCTGACAGAGACAGAAAGTAGATAAGTGGTTGCCAAGGGCTGGGTGAAGGAGGGAATAGGGAGTGAGTACCATTGGGTAAAGGGTTTCGGAATGTTCTAAAATTTTATAGTGGTTATGGTTGTACAATTCTTTGAATACGCTAAAAAAAAAAAAACAGTGAATTGTACATTTCGAAAGGGTGAATTTTATAGTATGCGAATTACATCTCAATAAGCTTTTATTTGAAATAATAATTACTATCATATGATTGATTTCAGCATGCCCTTCTCCATCTTGCCTGTGTAGATTGCTATTGTGAATAAGATATGTGTTTTCAAATTGGCACATAATTTTAAAAACTGGCACGGAGTTATTTTATAGTGTGATATTTGTTTTGTAATTTTGAGGTAGTTGTGAATTTTTTGGAAGGATCATCTGCCTCACAACTAGAGAAGTAGTATCTCCACTTCTTTACTGAAAAACAAAAGTATGCAGATCACAAATAAAAACAAACAAAAACACCTTGCTGTCTCGCTCTAAATGGAAGACAGCCTTACTGTGTAACGTCAGCTCCCAGAATAGCATATTACTTTTTGCTTCAGCCTCTCAAGATACAAAGCAGTGGAATTTGGCGCTGGAGAGGGAAGGTCTAGTTGCTGTTGTTTTATTTTTATTATTTTTGCGATATTTCTATCCCTTATCCTTCCTACTAGCCAGATTTCTATGCCTTGTCAGTTTTCCTTTGCATGTGTTTTTCTCCCTCCGCATTTCCATTGACACCACTGTAGCCCTAATGCTCATTACCTTCCAGCAGGGTAATTGCAGTCACCCCGTCCTGGTCTTTCTGATCTCTCCCTCTCCAGTCTCCCCACCTACAGCTGCCATACTAATCCACCTATTAACACTATTTCAGTTTCTTCCTAAAGAGTGTATGGTAGCCACATACTGTAACGTTTAAATCCCCCTGTTCTCTGAAAGGCACTTTAAGGCCCTCCATGATCTGAGCTCACCTTACTGTCCCACTCTTTCCAGCCAGGGTTTTGCTTTAGGCAAGTTGGTAGCGTTGTTTGGCACACATGCCACGCTCATCCTCCTTTCTGTGCCTTTCCTAACGCTGTTTCCCTTCCCTACAGGTCTTTCTCTGAACCCTTTGCCATCTTTCTAATTGTTTCTCCTTTCTCTAAACACCTGCTGCTTTTATTAGCTGAATTGTCCATTTAGTATCCCTTAAGTGGGACTGAGTATAGTTCTCTAATTATTGCCTGTTTGTGTTTTATTTCCTCCAACTATGACAGTTTTTAAGCATTTTGGTGTCATGGTCCTTGTATTCACTGTACATGGTATACTGGTTAGATGACTGCCACTCAGCTATTGGTTGGTTAAGTCATTGATTTTCTTTGTGTCAGTGAGGGTACTATGGGTTACATTTATTTTAATGGTTTCATATCTTAGCCCCGGGTTTGGGACTTCCTTTCAGCTTTCACAGAAAGAACTTTACACTATTATCCTTTTATTATTAAGTACTGCCGTGATGCCATAATCTCTTTTATTCTGTGTTAGGCACCTAGATAGGGAAAAGTTCCCAGTTTTGGTATTACTGCCTCTTCAACACCCATCTTTTTTTTTTTTAATCTGTATTTTTTACTGGAGTCTAGTTGATTTACAATGTTGTATTAGTTTCAGGTGTACAGCAAAGTAATTCACTTATAGATATACGTGTATCTGTTCTTTTTCAGATTCTTTTCCTATATAGGTTATTACAGAGTATTGAGTAAAGTTCCCAGTGCTATACAGTATTCAACACCCATCTTGATCTCAAACCTAGCTGAGACTGTGAAGTGCTACTTCCAAATTTTTATATAAAAGAGGAGTGACGGGCTTCCCTGGTGGCGCAGTGGTTGGGAGTCCGCCTGCCTATGCAGGGGACACGGGTTCGTGCCCCGGTCCGGGAGGATCCCACATGCTGCAGAGCGGCTGGGCCCATGAGCCATGGCTGCTGGGCCTGCGCGTCGGGAGCCTGTTGCCCTGCAATGGGAGAGGCCACGGCAGTGAGAGGCCCGCGTACCGGGGGGGGGGGGGGGGGGGGGGGGGGGGGGGGAGTGACTACAAAAAAAAAAGGCTTTTATGTAGACCTGGAAGGACATGAGAGAATAAAAAACTCTTTTGTCAAGGTGGAGGAAATAGTTACCATCCCAGAGATATGCTGCTACAATTCATCCCATTTTCTGTTGCCTCTTACCGTTAAGATTTTTTGCAGCCAATCTCAAGTGTTCGCCGTATGGAAGTTGATCTCTTAAAAGGCTAAATTATCATTTAAAGTGTGACTTAATATATTTTACGTGTTTTGTGACTAGACAGTACATACTGCGTTAAAAAACTCCCACGGAATCCCGAGAGAAAAGAAACTGTAGGAGATGGAGAGCAGCAGTATGTTTATGTGAAAGATGGAGATGTGATTAAGACTGAAGGCGCCACACTAAGGTACGTGAACGTCCTTGAGACGGGGAAGGCGGGGCTGGGGGGGAGGGGTCTGTGTATATGTGTTGTAAAAAGACCAGACATATTTGCTTATCTGAGTGAAAATACCTCAGCAGATCCAGAAGATCTGCTAACGTTGGTTTCTCTGGGAAGAGAAATTGGGTTGCTTGAGAAACGGGAAAAGAGAAGTTTTCACTCCATCTGCCTTTTTAAAATTATTTGTTTGAATTAGTTGATTACCTTCTTTTAATAAATAAAATTTAAATTAAAAAAAATAGATTAGCATTTCCTGCTAGGGTGATTTAGGGATTTCTACCCATCAGTTAAATTCAGGGTTCTCTTGTGCTCTCACTCCCAAAAGGTGACCCATCCCTAAAGTAAACACGTTGCCGGCCAGACCCATAATCCCCCGTGACCTATCTGAGGGATTCAAAAGGGTGTTTCAAACTCGTCAACTTTGAAGCTGAACTAATTCTCGTTCTCTCTCCCCCACAATCTGTACTTGTGTTTTGACTTCAGAACATCTACTCTCTCAGTACTTAAGATTTTTTTTTCCTTCTAAGATAGAAGCTGACTCCTCTTCACCCGCGTACTCCCCTGCATCCCTCCCCACGGCCCTCCCCATCTAATCAGGTTAGTTCTTAACCTCAGAAATATTTGGCAATGGCGCCTCTCTTTCTCCATGTCCATGACCACTTCTTCTTGCTCAGTCTTCCTGTCTGCAGGCTCCCCCCTTTCCAATCTGACCTTCATTCTCCGTCTCAGTTGAAACCTGAAACAGCCCTCACTGCACACAAGGTAATGTTTGTTCTCCTGACCGTGTCACAGTCTGGCCCCAGACTTCTCTGGTCTTCGCTCCCATCACTCCCCTCACAGGCATAGTTAGCAAGGACGCTCTGTGCGGCCGTGCCTTTGCTCATGCCTTCGTGTACTAGGCATTGCCCCTTCCCCGCAACTTGTCTCCCTGACAGACTCTTATCTGTTCATGCTTCAGACCTAATCCACATGTTACTTCAAGAACCCTTTCCAGGCATAATTCACTATTCCCTCCACTAACTTTCCTATAACCTTTATTATTTTGTATTAAATTGTATTGTAAGTTTTTTTTGTATGTAAGTACCTGAAAAGGTAATCAACTCCTTAGCTTCACAATATTAGTTAATTCTAGTCGCTATGGTCAACCAACCCAGAAATGCATAATGGCTCAAACATGAAAGAAGTTTACTTCTCAGTCACATAAAGTCCAAAACGGGGTGCTGACTAGTGAGTGACCCTCCTGTAAGTGAGGTTTCAGGCTCCGTGCGTCTTGTGATTCCATTAACCTCACTCCTTGGCTTCTGAGGTCGCCGTGCTCACCTCCATCAACCCAGCGGGTGGAGAAAGAGCATGAAAGGGATCTTACCTGGAAGGTTTTCACAGACCCGGCCATCTCTTGCATTGGCTATAAATTCAGTCATGCGGCGCCACTCCTGACGGTGCAGAGACAGGGAAATAGAGCTTAACTTCGTGCCCAGGAAAAAGGGGGAATAGGTTTGATGACAAGCTAGCCACTCTGACACAGGCAGGTCCCAGATTCATCTTTAGATCCTCAGTCCCTGGCACTTAGGAGGTAATGGGTACTTCTCCTACACATAGTAAATTTACTAGCTCCAAAGAGGCGAGTAAATGAACAGAAGAATGAGAAAGAGAAAATGAAGTCATGGGTATCCATGCCACCTTTCAAACCAGCGTTCCCTTTTCTTCAGTATGCAGTGATTGACAGAATTTAATTTATAAACCAACTAATTTCTGGGAATGTTCTTTAAATGCTCTTGTTGAAAATATGATAGTATCTCGTATAATTTGCTCATGGTACCAAAGGAAAACAAACATCATATAGCTGCTACTTCAAAAAGTATTTGGTATTCTCGGACAATACAGAATTTCGCCCATCACACACCAGACCTAGTGAAAATGAAAGGGGTCGAGACAGTAGGTGGTTCCTTGAGTCTTCTGTCTCAAAGGCGTGGGTATCACAGTACTGGTTTATCGGTTATCACAGAATTATGGATATTAGATCTATACCTAATTGCAGATTAAGAATATTCAGTGCTTGGAAGTTACTGCCACCCATCTGCCATGAACAGACCACATACTTTAAGCTTTTTATTAGAGTATTCAAACAGAAAAGCGTACCTATCATCCGTGTGCAACGGTGAGTTGTTACAAACTGAACAAACCCTATGAGCAGCACGCAGGTCAAGAAACAACAATATGGTGTAGATGCAGAGAACAGAGAGTAGTGGCTACCAGAGGGGAGGTGGGGGCGTGAAATGGGTAAAGGCGATCAACCGTACCGTGACGATGGAAAATAAATTGGTGGTGGGGAGCATATTGTAGGGTATATTGAAGTACAAATATAATGTTGTACACACGAAACGTATGTAATGTTATAAATCAATGTTACCTCAATTAAAGAAAAAAAAGATTTTTTTAACCTAAAAAAAATGTAGGAAACAGTATCAGTGCCCCAAAGCCTCCCACATCTTGCTTCCCGTCACCACCCCCTCTCAGTGGAATACTGTCTCAGATTCATGGAGCGAATTGATGCCAAGGAGCTCCATATTATCTGAATTCTATTTAAGTTTTGTTTTACTGCCTTCTGATTAAGATAAAGTATGAGGACCTATCTACTTTAAGATTTGGGAGGAAAACTAATACAGAGAATCAAAAAAGTAAACTCAGTTTTTTAAGACTTTGTAAATATTTTCCCAGAATATGAATTCTTTTTTTTTTTTTTTTTTTTTTTTTTTTGGGGGTACCCGGGCCTCTCACTGTTGTGGCCTCTCCCGTTGCGGAGCACAGGCTCCAGACACACAGGCTCAGCGGCCATGGCTCACAGGCCCAGCCGCTCCACGGCATGTGGGTTCCCCCCCGACCGGGGCACGAACCCGCGTCCCCTGCATCGGCAGGCGGACTCTCAACCACTGCACCACCAGGGAAGCCCCAAAATATGAATTCTAATTACACTAAAATCTGAATAAAATATTTAATTTACTGATGACCGTGGCTTCCAATTTCCATTTTTATCAAGTCAGTAAAACCCAATTATTTTAAATATTAACAAGACTCATTGTGAAGCAAAAGTTCTATAAGAAGAAGGTTAAAATTTACTAAGTCTCCAAGTATTTGATGACCAGTTGATCTTTTCTGCTTGCCAGTTTTGAAAAAAAAAAAATACAACAGAGAGATAATATCCACCAAGAACCCTTTAGTAAATAGTAGAAAGTTAGCAAGGTTTTTCAGTAAGGATTTGATTCTGGATGTAACTTTCAGGAATTTTCTAGTGAACTAAGTTTAATTTCTCAGAGAAAAATCAGTCCAACAGCTTTTGTTGACTGCTCTACATTTTCTAAGACAGCCATCGTTACAAAGTCTGTCTGTCACAGAAGTGGCAGAACTAGATCAGTGCTCTACCTGATGCATGGGAAGGCCACCGCTGCAGTTCCTCGGATCTTTCCTAAAGCACCTCTGATGTCATTTCCTTTTCCCCTCCTGCCTATGTGAAGAGAATTTTAACACAGTTTTTATGCAAGTTAAAGCATTAGCCACGCAGGTGACTGAAGAATTGGAATTTCTGATCCCCTGATTTAAGAAATCTTAATTGCCTTCAGCCTGGAAAATATCAAGGAAAGCCATAACTGAGCTCTGGCGTGGAGAGTGGGAGGGGAATAATAAAGGAGGCGTTGCAGGCACATTGACGGATAAGGCAATTTGCAGACCCTGAAAAAGAATGGTTCTCCAAATGAGTTTTTGTAGATTATATATAAAAAAAAAAAAAAAGATTGGGTTCTGCCCATAAATGCATTCTATGTATGATTGTTCGTAGGATTGGCTATAAGATAGGATACACACCCACACCTACATATTTTTTTCCATGATGGTTTGATTTACGTGTAATATGATTCAGCTAATATCTGTCATATCATATAGATACAATAAAAAGAAAGAAGAAGAAAAGAAAAATTTTCTCCTTGTGATGAGAACTCAGGATTTATCCTCTTAACTTTTTTACGTATCATACAGCTGTGTTAATTATAGTCATCATGTTGTACATTATATGCCTGGTACTTACATTATAATTGGAAAGTTGTACCTTTTGAGTACTTTCCTCCAGTTCCTTCTCCCCTCACCAAGAACTTTATTGAACAACGTATTCACCATTTTGTTCCACTACCTTCTGCCACTTTTCAGGCAACTTCATAATTCCATCTTCCCAAAACTTTTTATTTTTTTGAGCAAAGAACTGTACCAGGTGCCGTTTATAGTCTTCCAGGGAATTGAAATTTTTTCCATTAAGAGAATTTTATAAAGACTGAAATAAATGGAAATCTGAAGGTGCAATGTCTGGTGAATACAGCAGATGAATCAGAACTTCCCAGCCAATCTGTAACAGTTTTTGCCTGGTCATCAAAGAAACATGCAGTCTTGCGTTATCCTGAAGGAAGATTATGCATTTTCTCTTGACTAATTCCGGATGCTTTTTATCGAGTGCTGCTTTCAGTTGGTCTAATTGGGAGCAGTACTTGTTGGAATTAATCGTTTGGTTTTCCAGAAGGAGCTCATAACAGAGGACTCCTTTCCAATCCCACCACATACACAACATCACCTTCTTTGGATGAAGACCTGCCTTTGGTGTGATTCGTGGTGGTTAATTTCACTTGCCCCACAATCTCTTCCATTCCACATTATTGTACAGTATCCGCTTTTCATTGCCCGTCACAATTTGTTTTAAAAACAGAACGTTTTCGTTACGTTTCAGTAGAGAATCATGTGCAGAAATACGGTCAAGAAATTTTTTTCGCTTCATGTTTGGAACCCAAACATCAAAGCAATGAACATAACCAAGCTGGTGCAAATGATTTTCAGTGATTGATTTGGATATTTTGAGGATGTCGGCTATCTTCCGCTTCGTATAATGTTGATTGTTCTCAATTAATGTCTCTATTTGATCGCTATCAACTTCAACTGGTCTACCCGACTGTGGAGCATCGTCCAGTGAGAAATCTCCAGCACGAAACTTTGCAAGCCACTTTTGACACATTCGATCAGTCACGGCACCTTCTCCATACACTGCACAAATCTTTATTTGCATTTCAGTTGCATTTTTACCTTTCTTGAAATGGTAAAGCGTAATATGCCGAAAATGTTGCTTTTTTTCTTCCATCTTCAATAATAAAATGGCTACACAAAAATTCAATTTTGATAAGTTTATTCTTAATGCACGCTGATATGACAGCTATCACAATACAATCTAACAAAACTGTTTTGAATGAAGCTAAAGACAACAAGTGCTATCTTATGGAAAAAACTAACGAACTTTTTGCCCAACCCAGTAATTTGCATTTGCCTGGTGGCTAGTAATCTTGAGCATCTTTTCATGTCCCTGTTGGTCTTTCATGTATCTTCGTCGGAAAAATGTTCAGGTCTTTGGTCATTTTTTAAATTGGGGGTTTTTTTTGCTATTGAGTTGTATGAGTTCTTTATATATTTTGGATCTTAACTCCTTATCAGAGACATGGTTTGCAAAAATTTTTCCCATTCTGTAGATTGTCTTCACATATTTTTATAGTTGCTGGAAATATACTTCCTGGAATCATTTTTGTATAACATCAAATACTTTCATTAACAGGTTGCAGCAGGTTAAATCAGACAAGAGATGATTTCTAACATCTCTTTAATATTTGCCCTTGGAGCAACTATAAAATCGTAATTGTTTGCAATATATAAAGCATACACTTAGAAACCACAAAAGCATAATAGTTCTTAATGTCAGTTCTTAATGCCTTTCAAAAATAATTGCTCCCATTACACTAGTGTCTCATGTTTTTGTACCTTATATCTGTTACATTTTTAGCAGATTTTTAAAGACTTTACATGTCAATATTTAATATTAAAGGATTTGATTTTTTTGGCAAAGGAGAAACTCTTCTAAGTTATAGTCATTTCAATTTTTTTAATAGATTTTTTAAATTTTATTTCTGGCTGTGTTGGGTCTTCATTGCTGCGCACAGGCTTTTCTCTAGTTGCGGCGAGCGGGGGCTACTCTTCGTTGTGGTATGTGGGCTCCTCATCGCGGTGGCTTCTCTTACTGCGGAGCACAGACTCTAGGCGCTTGGGCTTCAGTAGTTGTGGCACGTGGGCTCACTAGTTGTAGCGCACGGGCTTAGTTGATCTGCGGCATGTGGGATATTCCCAGACCAGGGCTCAAACCCGTGTCCCCTGCGTTGGCAGGCGGAGTCTTAACCACTGCACCACCAGGGAAGCCCTCAGTTTTCTTACATGCTGTTATTTCAGAGTTGAATTTTGTCATATGTCTTTGCAATGTCTAGGAAGATGATCTTACCAGCTTTCTCCATAGCTTTATTATTATTTTCAGGGATCTTATAATAGTGAAACACCCTTGCATTTTTTTGAATAAACTTTATTTGGTCATGATGTTATTTTTAAATTTGCTTTTGAATTCTATTTGTTAATATTTTAGTTAATATTTTTATAACAATATTCATTAGTGAGATTGGGTGGTAGTTTTTTTGTGCAGCCTTTATCAGGTTTGGGAGTCATAAATTTTCCTTCTTTTTCTATGCTCTGGGATAGATTGTAGTGAAATTATCTGACTTTTAAATGTTTGTTAGAGTTAGCCCGTGAAAATACTAAGCCTTTAGTTGCTAATGATAATTACACATCTTTTTAGTGACGCTTTATTGTCACTTACTAGTAATATGGTCCTGTGAGTTAAGCTTAATGCATATAATTTAAGCTTCTTTATGTACTTTTTATGGATTCTCTTTTTAATACAAGAGTAGGCTTTAAAAATTTATGTAATCTAACTTACTTTGTTAAAGGTTTACTTATCATTATGACTTCCAGAATCTAAAAACCAAATTTGAGGGACTTCCCTGGCGGTCCAGTGGTTAACACTCTTCACTGCCAGTGCAGGGGACGCAGGTTCAATCCCTGGTTGGGGAACTAGGATCCCACATGCCACATGGCACAGCCAAAAAAAATTTTTTTAAATAAAAACCAAACTTGAAAATACATTTGGATCATTAGGTAGGCTTTTCAAGGTCTTGAGGAAGAGAGGCACACAGAATTACCTTTGATGGTATGGCTTTGTTGGGCAGAAAAATACAGTTGCTCGTTGATATCTTCTCTCACCAGTTTTGTTCTGTTTCATTTACTGAAACCCCTATTATTCTGTTAGAACTCTTAGACTCGTCCTTTAACTTTTTTTTCTTCTATTTTCTATCTTTTTGCCTGTTTGCTGTACTTTCTGGGAGGTTTTTATCAGCTTTATCTCTTAATCCTATTTTTTTCATTCCTCTTCTCACATTTTTAACTTTCAGGAGCTCTTTTTGCCCCTAAAGGCTCCTTTCATACTATCCTTTCTTGTTCCATAGTTGCAACTTCTTATCTCTCTGAGGACATTGCAGTTTTTTGTGGGGCAGTTTTTCTTGGGGCTATCGAGGGGAGGTTTGTGGGAGGGTTTGGAAATTTCCTTCTTCATAATGTGTGGCCTACAAACTAGTTTGTTTTTATTTTCTCTCCTCAGTGTGAAAGGCTTTCTTCAGATGCATAGTGATGTGGTATTTACTGATGTCTTCTAAGGGAGACCTCAGAGCTATTGGGAGCCCTGTAGGTTGTGAGCCTCACTGCAGGGTCATCTGGATGAATTGTTTAGTTGGGGAACCTCCAACATTGGAATCTTAGAGTCTTTCTTCCTGAGCTGGTAAAATTCCCAGAAGAGACTCTTCTAAGCTTCATGTTGGATAAAGGCCTGGCTGCCAGCATTACAGGAGCTGAGTGTGGAAAGAAGGCTTGGGGAAATGCATATATTCACAACAGTCTTCCTGTTTTCAGGATTATGTCACTACCTCTATCTGTGCCTGTGTTTTACCCTCTTCAAAAATTAAATCTCCCGTTTTTTCCCTTAGCGGGGTTGGGGTGCTTGTCAAACTGCTCAAAACGGGAAGAGAATCTGAAGATCTGAATGTTTGTTACATACACTCTCAGCAAATCCTTGTTTGGCCTCCGCTCCCCACTTCACCCTCTGCTTCTGCTTTCCTGGTGCCCCACGTCCTGAGACTGGAGAATTCTGCAGTGTAAATCTGGTTGGGTCTCAGCTTTCACCACTGCCAGTGTAGACTTCAGTATTTTCATGTCTGATAAGTCACTTCTCACTCACCTGTCTTCTTTCTAGCTTCTAAAATTTTATTGATATGGTCCATTCTCCTCACCCCTGTGGATTTATGCCATTTTTCAAATATCCCTTTATGGTAATTTTATTGATGTTTTAGGAGGAAACAAAAGATGCAGGTGTGCAATCCAGTCTTTAACCAGAAACACACTTTCAATTCCTAAATAGTAAATCCAAACATGCAATTATATTTGCCCTGTCTTCCCCCCAAAAAACCCATCATTGAGAAAATTTATTTAAAGTATTCCAAGCACATAAAAATCCAATACTATTTAGAATAGGCAAAGAGAAGGATAATTAACCTCTCAAGCTAAATAAAATATAATTTAAACCTTATTCCATCAGACATTTATTGCTATCTCCTGTGATTCAATTATCTAGAATGTAAAAAGAATGTGAAATGGAGAGATTAATGCTACCCACCCCATACTAGGAGAAGGATTAAGTGTGTAATGCCTGTAAATCCCTGAAGTCAATGCTTGGCACGTGGAAAGCAATATATTAATATTAGCTACCACTAAGTACTAAGCACTGGGAATATAAAGATGAGAATACGACAGGAGTCCTGCCTTTTAGGAGTTCATAGCCTTATGAGGTAGAATGGTAAACAAACAAGAAAACAATGTGAAAACTGCCATAATAGAAGTAAAATTCAAAGTATAGGAGTAATAACAGAAAAAAGTGACCAGTACAGAGGGTTGTCTGTATGTGGCTGAGAAATCAAGAGCTCTGGAGAACAAATTACTTAGACTTAGTTTTGTTTTGTTTGTTTGTTTGTTTTTTGGCTGTGTTGGGTCCTCGTTGCTGCGCGCCGGCTTTCTCTAGTTGCGGAGAGCAGGGGCTACTCTTCGTTGCGGCGCGTCGACTTGTCATTGCGGTGGCTTCTCTTGTTTCAGAGTACGGGCTCTAGGCATGAGGGCTTCAGTAGTTGTGGCACGCGGGCTCAGTAGTTGTGGCACATGGGCTTAGTTGCTCCGTGGCATGTGGGATCTTCCCAGACCAAGGCTTGAACCCGTGTCCCCTGCATTGGCAGGCAGATTCTTAACCACTGCGCCACCAGGGAAGCCCCCTAGACTTAGTTCTTTATCTGGCTTATTATTGGTATAGTCATAAACCTTCATGTAGGAAATTCCCTGGCGGTCCAGTAGTTAAGACTCTGGGCTTCCACTGCAGCGGCACAGGTTCGATCCCTGCTTGGGGGACTAAGATCCCACATGCTGCACGGCGTGGGCGAAGGAAAAAAAGCAAAAGAAAAACTTCATGTAAATATAAATAGGAATTATTGAAATAAAAATATTTGTCATGCTTTAAAAGTATTATCATAGTTTTATTTATCAACAAAAACAAAGTCGGAGAAGAGGACAAAGGAAATAAAAGTATGTTAATTTTTTTATCTTATATAGGGTGAAATCAATGAAAACTGCTTTGTTCTTTTTTTATATATAAATTTATTTCATTTATTTATTTTTGGCTGCATTGGGTCTTCATTGCTGTGCACAGGCTTTCTCTAGTTGTGGCGAGCCGTGGCTACTCTTCGTCGCGGTGCGCGGGCTTCTCATTGCGGTGGCTTCTCTTTTTGTGGAGCACGGGCTCTAGGCGCACAGGCTTCAGTTGTTGTGGCTCGCGGGCTCTAGAGTACAGGCTCAGTAGTTGTGGTGCACAGGCTTAGTTGCTCCGCGGCATGTGGGATCTTCCCGGACCAGGGCTCAAACCCATGTCCCGTGCATTGGCAGGTGGATTCTTAACCACTGTGCTCCCAGGGAAGCCCCTGCTTTGTTCTTAAAATTTTTAACAAGAAAGAAAATATAATGTTTCTTTTAAACTTTTAGATTACCACTACTAAAATATTTACCATTTATTAAGCATGTAACTTTGTGCCGTATACTGTGCTAAGCACTTAAATGCTCATCTTGAATCTCCCAGCAGTCCTTTAAGACACATGCTATTCACATTTCAATGAAAAACTGACATTAAGAGAAGTTAATTTGCCCAGTTTTCTTACATCTACTTAAGTGTATGTAGCTTACAAATCACTAGGAAAAAAAAAAGACGAAAGAAAATGCAGTCCATATAACCTAAAGTGACAGCAAGGAAGTCGAAAAACCAGAAATCTTGAAAGTTAATGACTGAAGTGAGTAAGACATATTCATTATGGGGGAAGGAGGAGAGAAGGGCAATGTAAATAGGAAAACTATTCTGTTAAAAAAAAAAACTCTGAGACCAAATCAAAAAATAACAAAAGCACCATTTTTAAGGATGCTCATTCAGTGTTACTGTTGGAGGAAAACTGCCCACAATAGGAAACTAAATGAATTGTGATTCACGCATATAGTGAAATACTATGTAAGCATTAAAAATCATGTTTTAGAAAAAGATTTAATGATGTAGGAAAATACAGTATAGTAAACAAAAAATTCAAAAATCAGGTATTAAAGCAACATGACAGTTTTGTTTTTAAGATATAAATATGCAAAGAATCCAAAAATATATATCCTTAAAAGCATATGATCCAGCAACTCCACTTTAGGGTACATATCCAAAGGAAACGAAATCATTATGTTGAAGGGATATCTGTACCCCGTGTTCATCACAGTACTATTTATAATAGCCAAGACATGGAAACAACCTCAGTGTCTATTGACAGATGAATGGTGGTCCAGTGGGTAAGACTCTGTGCTCCCAGTGTAGGGGGCCCAGGTTTGATCCCTGGGCAAAAGTATTAAATTTGCACTTCAGAGTGAGAAATTTGATTTAGCTAAAGGAGAGAATTTTCTGATGATAATTTGCAGTGGGCCACAAGAGAAAAAGGAGCTATTTAAGAAACTTACTGACATCATTTATTCGTGTCTTGTCCAGAGATAAAGACAGAAAATAATTTACTTCTCAAAATTTCTTCTAAGCCTAAGAGTTCATAACTGTTACTATTTCCTCTTTCTTCTTTCCACCAGAGTTATATACACACCTGGCCACACTGATGATCATATGACCCTACTTTTAGAAGAGGAAAATGCTCTCTTTTCTGGAGATTGCATCCTAGGGGAAGGAACAACCGTATTTGAAGACCTCTATGATTATATGCGCTCCCTAAAAGAGTTATTAAAAATCAAAGCTAAAGTTATATATCCAGGTGGGTAATATTATTAATCTAGCAAACCATTTGTGTCAAATGATGAGGAAGATTCATTTTGGTTTGTCTGTGCGTGTTCTTTGTGGTTTCAGCCTTGAAGAGATACATTTAAATTGCTTCTTTCTAAATTACACCCCTAAGTCTTGTCTAGCAATACAATTTAAAAGACCGAGAGTTGTTTTAATAACTGTTTTTAAATATATGAGGGTTATTTTTTAACATCTGCACAGCTGTTAATAGAACTGTTAAACAAATGAAATAAACTTACTGGAACAAGAAAATTTTTTTCATTCCATAAGCTATCTTCAGTTTTGTTAACTTGATTTCTGTTGTGGACTACATTTTAGCCATGTAACCAACCCTGGGTAACATTTGATGTCTGAGCTTTAGTTTTTTAACTCACTATATGGAAATATCAATAGCTTCTATATCAACTGTAAAATTGTGTATTTATTTCCTTTCTCCAGAAAAAGAAACCTGTTGTTAGTATATTAGCTATCACTGCCCTGCTTTACAATACGAATCTCTCCTCCATCCTGAAAGCTAAGAAAGATACAGTACCCAACAAAGGCCCCCAGAAGGAAAAAGAGACTTGATTACTTAATTTTTTAAGTCCTTCCAACTTGTTCCTAACCAAAGGGCCATGGAAAGATCTGTAAATACAGTGTCTTCAGTACCTTCATATTCTCTCATGAGTTCCCACTGCTGAGGGGTTAGGAAACATACAGTGAGGCTGGGCATTTGGATTAATATTGTGACATAAAAGGAGTGGAGGATGACAGCTACTTTGAAAGAGAAGACAGTAGACATTTGATGCACCCACATTGGAGCAAAGCTAATGAGAGCCTGCCCGGTGCAGGTTCTTGGAGTGTTGGCTTTAGTAAATCCAGTGAACTGGCTTATTGGCACAGCAGGACCTCATATGTCAATGACGGTCTGTAGCCATAGCTACCATATATTAAAGCCTGCTACCCTACCCGCCAGGTACTGTGCAGGGACCTTCACAGAGCTGTCCTCACAAAAGCCCAGAGAAGCAGGTAGCTGAAGAAATAAACTCGGAGATTCATAGACTATCCCAGCCACACAGCTAGTAAATGATAGTCAGTATCCTAAAGCCCATGCTCTTTACCTAACGGGTTTGTCTGCTTCTGGTATTTTGTTCTCAGCCCTCTTGCAGATTTGTGTAATATATTCATTTTCACTGTCTTAAAGAGTGAGTAAATTCCAATATAACTTTATCCGGGTTATCAACATTTCTGAATTGCTAGCCTATACATAAGATTCTTACAGTTCTCCTGTGGTTCTTGTGAATTTTTAATAGCTCTTGGTCACTTACATGAAGCTACCTTTTACATTCCCCTTTTCAATCTTTGATAAGCATAGTGGTTAAGAGCACAGAGTGGTTAGAAGCTCCTGAATCAGAATCCCAGCTCCACCCCTTCTTAGCTGTGTAACTGTAGGCAGATTATTGACCCTCCCTATGCCTCAGTTTCTTCTGTACAAAGAGAATAATTAAAGTATCAGTACCTACTTCATGGGATTCTTGTAAGGCTAATGTATATTAAGCATTTAGAGTAATGTCTGGCAAATAATGAACACTCTGTAAATGTTACCTATTAATACTGTTGTGGTCACTATTTTTATTGTTAAATTTTTATTTTCTAACTTTTAATGAACACAATAATATCTTATGTAGATTTTGATATAATTCTCTAATGTTTTTTGGCATTATATGTAATTTTTAAATCTCTTATTACCTGTATAGTTTTCCAGATAATTCTTATTTGTCGTGTATTTAGTATGCCTTTTCAATATACTATATGAAATATTTTTAAATAGAGTAAATTAACTTCAGTTGTACTTAAAATTTTTTATCTGGTTGAAATCATTTTTGTAATTATTCTGATGCAGGACATGGCCCAGTAATCCATAATGCCGAAGCTAAAATTCTACAATACATTTCTCACAGAAATATCCGAGAACAGCAAATTCTTACATTATTTCATGAGAACTTTGAAAAGTCCTTCACAGCAATGGATCTTGTAAAAGTTATTTACAAGGTAATTTTCATTTATCTTATTTGTTCAAAGCCACAATTTTAATAGAATAATCCATTCAGTAGACTATAGATGTAGTAAATTCATCACGTCCCAGAGCAGAATGAGTCTGTTAATTTTTTAAGTAATGTCACTCGTATGGATTTGAGACCATCAATCTCAACTTTCTAGAACACAGAAGTTAGACAAACACTGGCCCGCAGAGCAAAAATAACCATCCTGAGCCATTATTAAGCCTTTTATACTCCACTCTGTAGGGGAGACCATTGCCAACAGCCTGGCGGTTAATCTTTGTTATGATTTGTGTATTATTCTAGCCATCTTGATGATCTGGTGTCCTGACCGGCAGCAAGTAAGGGGCGATCTGCTAGAGACAGCTACTGGGATAATAGCAGTGAGAAGTAGTAGCAATGCTAACAATAGATTAAAAGGAGGAAGGCCATGAAGAAGAGCATGAGTAGAGTCACTTAGTGTAGAGAGAAAGGGCCCCTCACTCAGTGGCCTCTGAGCACATCACTGCATGACAGCACTGTGTGGCAATCCATCAGTATAATTCAGTTTTTCAGCAAATGTTTATTAGATACCTGCTTCAGGGTTAAGAATGGAATAAGATTATCTGGGTTTTAAAACTCCCACTACCATAACCTGTATGGCCATAAGATACCTGAGAGTATAACTAAAGATGAGCTTGAAAAGGAACCTGGGCCAGTTTCAATTAGTAAGGACCATAATGTCCCATGGGCCTAATTTATCAAAAACCAGGTATCTCAGTGTGCTTTGTGTTAAAAGGGAGGAATGAATGATTAAAAGGGCTGACAATAATAAGTGCCAGGAGCCAAAGGGCAATGTAAACGTTTAAATTCTGCAAAAGAGTTCATTTCCTCACAATACTAAAGTTTAGCCACTCTAGACTATACATTGAAACATGGGTAGTTTTTTCTAACCCAAGTACAGACAGCAGAACTCTCTGATAACCCTCACAGATGGGTCATCCAGTGACTATGCAGGCCTCAGAAATGCTTGTTCTGCATTCAGAGATGTGTTCACTGTACACATGTGTGAAGCACCTGTCACATATAGAACAGCATTAGGTATTGCAGAGACATTTATCCATTCCACAGATGTTTACTGAATGCCTTCATGTACCACACACTGGACTAGGTGCAGAGGCACAAAGATGACTACAGATCCCTGCCCTCAAAGGACTCATGGTTTAGCAAAGACAGACATGTTAAACAGATTCTTGTAGTTCTGGCTGTATCATAATAGCTCCCATTTCTGAGCACATTACTATGTGTTAGACACTGTACTAAATGCTTCACATTTACCGTTGTAATTTGAAGTACTTAATTTCAAGTACCTTGAATTTTTACTGCATAAAGATACTGTTATTCCAACTTAACAGATTAAAAACAAACTCAAAAAGTGTGAGTTAAGTAAGTTTTCCAAGGGCACAAAACTAGCAGATGTCACACACTCAAATGTCAGAAGTCAGATACTCAAATCTTTTGTTTTTCTATCACACCAAGCTCCCTGCAAGGCCCATACACAGTACGTCAGGGCATAAAGGAAAGATGAGTCATTTCTGCCTGGTGAAGATGCAGGGTGATGAGGCTTGTCCAGAAAAGCTTCAGAAACTTAATTATTGAATCGGATCTTGAAGAAGGAGTGAGGTCAGAGTACAGGAGAAGAGAAGTCATTCTAGACAGAAGGAAAGATGTGTTCAAACACTGGGAGTCACAAAAGCATCGTGTGTGTTTGAAAACCCACAAAGAAAATGCATCTGACCGGAGCCCAGAATGTATATTGTAGATGGGCAGGGAGGGGGTCCCAGGAAATGAGGCAAGAAAGGCAGGCATGGCAGGTCAGGGGAAGCCCTTGGTTGCCATGCTAAAAAAATTTGGGCTCCAGCCAATAAGCTGGGAATGACCACCCAAGGATCTTAGGCAGGGAGTCACATAATTAGACCTAGAAAATCACACTGGTGGATATAATATATGGTACTGGAGCGTCAGGGAGTTCGGGGTTGGAGGTTTCTGCTTGGGAATCATTAACACATGATGTTGTGGTGACAAGTTGATCAAGTAAAAAGAGAAGAGAGTCAATGATACAGTTCATCATGAACATCAGTATTGAAGAGAAATCGGGGAAGAATATCCAGGATGAAGATGAAATCATAAGAGGTAGAATAACCAAGGGAAAAGAGAGGAGTTCTTCCAAACGGAGAGACTAGCCAGTTGATTTCAGGTAAAATGAGGACTGAAAAGAATTCTTTGAATTTTGATTAAAATATAATTCAATGATTTTTGCAAAACATTTTCAGGGAGCTGAGAAATGGACATAGTAAATTTAGTCAAGAAGCTTGACTTCAGGAAAATTCTTACTTAAAGAATATAAGGGGGCTTCCCTGGTGGCACAGTGGTTGAGAGTCCGCCTGCCGATGCAGGCGACACGGGTTCGTGCCCCGGTCCAGGAAGATCCCACATGCCGCGGAGCGGCTGGGCCCATGAGCCATGGCCGCTGAGCCTGCACGTCCGGAGCCTGTGCTCCACAATGGGAGAGGCCACAACAGTGAGAGGCCCGCGTATCGCAAAAAAAAAAAAAAAAAAGAATATAAGGACACAGATACTGTATGTTACCACTTGTAATGTGGAACCTAAAAAATACAACAAACTAGTGAATATAACAAAAAAAGAAACAGACTCACAGCTATAGAGAACAAATTAGTGGTTACCGGTGGGGAGAGGGAAGGGGGAGGGGCAATAAAAGGGTAGGGGAGTATAAACTGTTATGTATAAAATAAGCTACAAAGATATATTGTACAGCACAGGGAATAAAGCCAATATTTTATAATAACTAAATGGAATATAACCTTTAAGAATTGTGAAGCACCATATTGTACTTAACATTAATATTGTATATCAGGTATACTCCAATAAAATTAAAAATATATATTTAGAAAAAAGAATAAAAGGAATATTTATTTTGTTTACCATTCAGATAATAGTTGTCAGTATTACATTACTAGCTTGGCAAAAATAAAGGAAAAATTGTAAGTTTTAAGGTGGAAACATACATACTTTTAATAAAAATGTGCAAAGACATTATCATGTAACCTAATAAATAGACCATAGGGCCAACTGTCTGTAGAATCATCAAAACTACCTAGAATAATTTTTATGTTTATTTATTCATTCATTTATAAAATACTGAGTTCCCACTATGTGCCATTTTGCTAAGCACTGGGTATTCAGTAGTGAACAGATGCTGCTACTGTACTGTCTTTATGGCGCTTACAGTCTGTTTGCCTATAAGTATATTTCTAATAATAAAGTGACTCAAAGCAAGACATACATAAGATGAAACAGTGTTGATTATTACTCTATAAAACTGTATTTGAATTAAGACTATTATTTTGCCTTTTTTCTTTCAAAGTTTCAAAAAGATTAACTCTGTTCTTTTTTAAAAAAGAAATGCTTTACTTTCACTCTCATTTTTCTTTTAGGATACTCCTGAGCATTTACATAAAATGGCCGAACATAACCTCTTACTTCATTTGAAAAAATTAGAAAAGGAAGGAAAGATATGTAAGTATTCTTCCAAATTTTAGTTCTTTTATTACCAGCACTTAAAATATTTGTTAACAAATGAACTAGTTTCCTTTGAGGAAAAACACCACCCACCAGAGTTCTCCCTTGAATGTCACTGTAAGTTGGAGAGACAGTCACTAGGAAAGGTCAGCAGCAAAAGGCCAGGGGATCACAAGTTAGAACAAAAGCTTCCACAGGAATGAGAATCTCGCATGGGGGTTTCAGTCCTCACCCACCAGAATGACAGCCACGGGCATGTAGCAGGAAGAGAGCTTCTCCTCTCCCAGACCACACGACCATGAAGGATTTTACATGTATCGATTAGAAGATGTGGGAACATCCAAAGGTCTAGCAGCAGTAAAGGTAGCAAACTCAAAGATATTAAAGCAGTAATTCTATAATTGTTCCCTAGTGTTAAGTTAATTTGTCAAGTTAATAATCTTAGAAGTTTGATCCTTAGAAAGCAAGAGGTGGGCTTCCCTGGTGGCGCAGTGGTTGAGAGTCCGCCTGCCGATGCAGGGGACACGGGTTCGTGCCCCGGTCTGTGCTCCGCAACGGGAGAGGCCACAACAGTGAGAGGCCCGTGTACTGCAAAAAAAAAAAAAAAAAAAAAAAAAAGCAAGAGGTGCAAAGTTGGACTTTGTGTAGAAGCTTCAGCAACATCTTTATATGTACCCCCCCAAGAAAAACCCCAGCTTTATATTGAGCAACAAAATTATTTTAGGAATTAATGGTTTTTCTAGTTACAAGCTAACTTAAAATCTAGTGATTTGCTCATCTTTTGTTAAATGTTTACTCTGTAATTTCCTTCCACAGTTAGCATCATGGATCCTGAGGAGAAATGGAAAGCTCATCTTTAGTTTCAGCTTAAAGAAAGATTTTGTTGTTTTGTTTTTAGAGAATGGTATGTTTTGTTAACTATTAATTATTTACAGAGAATATAGCATGTGGAACATTGAAAATAATCCTAAATATACTTTAACATCATACTTATTCTAAAGTATGTAAATTACATTTTACACCTATAATATTAGCTATTTGTCTCACCTAGGTCTTATAACATTTTACCAAAAATTCAAAATCCAATAGCTTATCCATTTTCAATACATAAAATAAGTTTCTTTTAAAATAATTTATGTCATTTAAAATAATTTATGTCATTTAAACTGGATATTATTCTTAGAGGTTATTTATCTATTACCAGTGGTCAGTAATACTGTTTTTTTCTAGCTGCTTCAATTAACAGCGCAGATTTCAGTGTAATCCTTCCTTTTCTGCAACCTTTGTCTATATCTGTAGATTACAGGCTTGTTTTCATGTTTCTATCAATTATATCATGTTTATATATCAGTTCTATACCTCTGTATCACGTATACTTTCTCATAGTGGCATCCTACAAATGATTCATGTAAATCAACTTCTGGTAATAGAAAAATATTAAATTCCCAATTAAAGTCATTGTATATAAATAATTATTTCTGTAATCCATTAGTACAACCAACTTACTTTCCAAATTTAGGTTTTCATATATAGTCATCAACATATATATGAATTATATACCAAAGTTTTTAAAATTAGAATATTATAAGACAGAATTTTTTATAAGAAGTGTTTATAAATAGTGGTTAGGGGACTTCCCTGGTGGCGCAGTGGTTGAGTCCACCTGCCAGTGCAGGGGACATGAGTTCGAGCTCTGGTCCAGGAAGATCCTACATGCCACGGAGCAACTAAGCCCGTGCACCATGACTACTGAGCCTGCACTCTTAGAGCCCATGAGCCACAACTGCTGAGCCCGTGCACCACAACTACTGAAGCCCACGTGCCTAGAGCCCGTGCTCTGCAACAAGAGAAGCCACCACGATGAGAAAACCACGCACCACAACGAAGAGCAGTCCCCGCTCGCCACAACTAGAGAAAACCCGCGCACAGCAATGAAGACCCAGTGCAGCCAAAAATAAATAATTTTTTAAAAAATAGATAAGCAGCAAGCATATCTATTTAAAGTAAATAGTAGTTAGGGGGACTTCCCTGGTGGCACAGTGGTTGAGAATCCGCCTGCCAATGCAGGGGACACGGGTTCGATCCCTGGTCCGGGAAGATCACACATGCCACGGAGCAACTAAGCCCATGTGCCACAACTACTGAGCCCGTGCTCTAGAGCCCATGAACCACAACTACTGAGCCCGCGTGCTGCAACTACTGAAGCCCGCACACCTAGAGCCCACGCTCCACAGCGAGAGAAGCCACCGCAATGAGAAGCCCACACACTGCAGCGAAGAGTAGCCCCCGCTCGCTGCAACTAGAGAAAGCCCGCGCGCAGCAATGAAGACCCAACACAGCCAAAAGTAAATAAATAAAATAGATAAATTTAAAATAAAATAAAAATATATAATGAGTTGTCTTTAAAAAAAAAATAGTAGTTAGGTTCTAAGGTAGCCCACCAATGCTTATTTAACCCATAAGGTTGCCAAATGACAATACAAAAATGAGCTCAGAATCCTGAAAGTATACTTTCTTTTCTCTTTTCTAAAGACTTTTTAAAAATTCTTTAAAAATTTTAACATCCTTACCTCTTCCTGCCACTTTTCCAAAGGCCCCTAGGATTTTCATACCATTCTAAACTCTGGAGACCTGTTGTGTTCCTGAAACCATTCCATATTACAAAATGACTGTGAACTCAACAACAAAAAACAAACAACCCAGTTCAAAAATGGGCAAAGGACTTGATAAGACATTTGTCCCAAGAAGATATGCAAATGGCCAATAAGCACATGAAAAGATGTTCACCATCTCTAATCATGAGGGAAATGCAAATTAAAACCACAACGAATTAGGACACAGGGATGAGAAGGGCATTCTGAACTGGGGGAATCGCATACACAAAGCTGTGGGATCGCTGTCTTTCTAAGGTACCATGGCACACTTTAAGCTGCAAGTGGATCTGTTGAAAGAGGGGTGATGAGGGAAGGTTATGAAACTTGGCTCTTGAATGAGTCTAGGCAACTGAGCTTTATCAAAAACAATGGCGTCCACTAAGTATCTGCCTTGTGTGGGTGCTGGGCCAGATGCTGGGGATACAGAGGGGAACAAAGTAGCATCTCTGCTCTCAAAATAAGCTCATCTGGTTGTGGAGACACACACGATATGCAGTAGCAGTAAGTTTGTTTGGAGTAAAGGAAGAGTGTGTAACCTGGTTGGGTTACAGAAAGCTGCTTAGAGGAGGAGCCTACACCCAGTCGTGAAAGATGAGTCAGTGGCAGCCAGGTGACGAAGTTAGGGGTATCTGTTTGGGAGATGAGAAGATTGTTCTAGTTGGAAGAAATAGTGTATGCACATAAACAGGTGGCAAAGCATCACGTGGTTGGGGAACTAATTTATGTGACTAAACTACACTGTATAGTATTTGTGGGTTGAGGTCATAAGGATAAGAAGCATCTCATGGGAACACAAACTCACAGGAACCAGTGTGCTGTCGTCCAGCCACACAGGATGGATATACACGATTTAGCAACTGGAAAGCAGGTGGTGGTCCAGGACAGGACTAGTATTATTCTGTTGTCTCCTCAACAGCGAGTTTGTCCCCGACCATGATGGTAATTTTGCTCCCCTTTTTGTTTCTATCACTCCAGCCAATTACTTTACCCCCATTCAATACACCCAGAGGTTGTAGATTACTCATAGCTTCCGCTTACTCATCTTCTATTTACTCAAAAGTTTTTGCATTCTCCTTATCATCACCTCTGCCCTCTCCCCGTAATCCTTCAGCTTCTGTTTTGCAACCACTGAGTAGCTCTCTAGGTGTCTCAGGTTCAGATCTCCTCATACAAGAGGACCTGACTGGTGTAATTAATCTTCTATATCCTTTTTGGAGAGCTCTCCCGCCATCCTGTCCTGTATGTTACTGACCAGCCCTTATGGTAACTGCTCTAGACCAATCATCTGGGACCAGAAGGGTCCCAGGAAATTTTATCAGAAGGGCACCCCATTCGACAGAGGCAGTACACAGGGTAAGTATTCTGAGAAGGCCTTTTCAGCACGGTAGGGGAGGGAACAAAGAAGCCAAAAGAGTCTCAAAGGTGGTAGAAGACAGAGTAACAGATATGAGAAATATTTAAGAAGAGGAATAGATCTTAGGGACCTATTAGGTCTTGAGGGATGGGATCAGGTGGAAAGGAAGAAGCCCAGTAGAGCTATAGATTTCTGGCTTGGGCAGCTGGGTAGTTGCTGAATTGATAACCAGGATGAGGGAATACAGGAAATGGGGTACATAGAGTGGGTAAGGGAGGGACGATGCATTGTACTGTAGATATGAGTTTGAAGTACCAGGGAACATCGAAAGAGAGATACCTGGTAAGCACTTAGATATACAGAGCTGGGGCTAAATAGGTAGGCTATATTTTGTTGCAGGTTAGTGTAAGCAAAAAGGAAAGTTGGTTGGCACAGCTAACCAACCTGAGAAGGTTGAAGGTGAAGCCAGGTTTGTGAATAAGAATGAAGATTTGGATCCCATCAGTACAACCCCAAACTTTTTTTTTTTTTTTTGGAGGGGGGGCGGGTCAGAGCCTCCACAGCAGACTGGCTCCTTCACATGGTGAAGGTTACGGGCAGCTGTGGGCTCATAACCAGCAGGGAAAGCTAGTTCTTCCAGCTTCAGTTTGGAAAATCCTAGGGGAAGGACTCGATGACTTGTACTGGCTCATTACCCATACCTTGGACCAGTGTCTGTGGTCAGGGAAACATGAGATTCTGTATTTGGCCCAGCTTTGGTCACATGCCCGCCCCTGTGGCCACAGTGGGTGAGATCTCTTCTCAGATGGAGAAGAGGCTCAGAGAAGGGTTTGGGACCAGTACTGATTCCTTCATAAATAGCTTTCCCTTCTTTCCAGTGTGTGTGAAATAGATGATAAATAAATCAGAGCTCTCTGCGGTAGCTCACCGGATGCCCCGGCCAACTCTGTGAAACCTGAATCTTCTCTGTGTGTTTCTGGGAGACTTTCTGAGTATTTTTAAGTTATTTGCGAATATTTTCATATGTCCAGGTTGTCACTTCAAGAAAAAGTAAAATTAATAACGTGTATGGGAAAAGAATCTGAAAAAGAATAGATATATGTATAACTGAATCACTTTGCTGTACACCTGAAACTAACACATTATAAATCAACTATACTCCAATATAAAATCAAAAACTTTTTAAAAAAAGAAAAAGTAAAGTTGACTAGTAGCAGGGAGGCTGGAATCCTAGAGAAAATGAGAAAAGATTTAAGTGCGAGTGTATCTTAACTCTGCCAATGCTGAACTTTGCGCCCTCTCCCTTGCCAGTCTCCCTTGCTCACCAGTGCAGTGCACCAGCTTAAATCTTGCTACCAATTTCCAGGCATTGTTGGAGCAGGAAAACTCATCAGTCTTTTCCCCCTTTTCCATTCTGGGGGGGGGCTTCAAAGGATACTTGGTTTTGTTGGGAGAAAAAGTTCCATGTTTGAAATATTGACTGTGAAAGTCTTAGTTCCAGCCGCACTGATGCTGGGCCTTTTGAAACGTTTGGAATTAAAGCGGAGAATGGAGGAGGGGCCTATATAAGTGTATTTACTTGTGTATGCAGGCAATATCTCTGGAAAAACACCCCCAAAATTTAAAAAAAAACAGTAACATTGGTTACCTCCCAAGAGGAGAACTTATGGGTAGCTGAGGAACCGGGGATAGGACCGGAAACATCACAATCTACCCTTTTATATCTTTGGACTTTTGAATTATTTGAATGTATTGCTTATTCAAAATATAAATAATAAAACGTCTTAATCAAAAGAAAAAGCCTGAGTCTGTCTCATAGAATCTACTGGGCTAGTCTCCCAGAACAGAGGGGAGGTACATGCCCACTGGGAAAATGGTAAGTTGACCTGCACCCCAATCTACAGAGAAGCTTAAGAAGGTGGTCTGGGTTAGAGAGAGATTAGGATGTCACGGCCCTGAGGTTGCCATGAAAGCAATGGGTAAATGTACACAACCTTGGGGTGGGTACAAAGGAAGAGAATTGGCAAGGACGATTAAGAAAGCTTGATCAAGGGCTTCCCTGGTGGCGCAGTGGTTGAGAGTCCGCCTGCCGATGCAGGGGACACGGGTTCGTGCCCCAGTCTGGGAAGATCCCACATGCCGCGGAGCCACATGCTGTGCCCGTGAGCCGTGGCCGCTGAGCCTGCGCGTCCAGAGCCTGTTGCTCCGCAACGGGAGAGGCCACAACAGTGAGAGGCCCGCGTACCGCAAAAAAAAAAAAAAAAAAAAATGAAAGCTTGATCAAAGATAGGATAATCACTGGGAGAGAGGCGTGACAGCAACCAAGAGAGGCATCCGAAGAGGGACAGTCAACAGTGTTAAATGAAGACTCTTATGTGCTATTTATGCTTATTTTATCCATTATTGAATTATATAACATTAAATTCTCAAAAAAGTGGCTGCTGCTTACCAAGTTTATCCTGAAAGACTGCTCAAAAATGCTAAAATTCTGAATCCCCAGCAAATCCATATTAAAATCCATTAACATTATAGGCAGTTTTTAAAACCATATTAAGCATTATTGTTTGAAAATTAATTTTTGGTGCTGATTTATGGCAGATGGATCACATGTTTATTGCCATTCCTTTCCAAGAGCCCCCCCCCCAAAATAATATAAAGTTTACAGAGGTAAAGATAAAAAATAATAGTAAAAGATATAAACCTGAGAAGACCATCCAAGAAGAGATTGCAGAGATTTTAATCAAATTTTGAAAGACAGCAGATAGAGTCAGGGAAGTGATAAAACTATAGCCAAAAATTGGGGCTTCCCTGGTGGCGCAGTGGTTGAGAGTCCGCCTGCTGATGCAGGGGACACGGGTTCCTGCCCCAGTCCGGGAAGATCCCACATGCCGCGGGGCAACTAAGCCCGTGCACCACAACTACTGAAGCCCGCGCGCCCAGAGCCCGTGCTACGCAACAAGAGAAGCCACTTCAATGAGAAGCGTGAGCATCGCAACGAAGAGTAGCCCCCGCTCGCCTCAACTAGAGAAAGCCCGCACACAGTAACGAAGACCCAACACAGCCATAAACAAATAAACAAATAAATCCTTTTTTTAAAAAACTGGGATTGGTGAAAGCTTTTTTTTTTTTTTTGGCTTCACATGTAGCATGTGGGATCTTAGTTCCCTGACCAGGGATTGAACTCACACCTCCTGCATTGGAAGCGCAGTGTCTTAACCACTGGACCACCAGGTAAGTCCCCATAGTGAAAGCTTATTATGTGCAACAGACCCCAGTGCTACACAGCCAGCCAACCACCACCTCAAAAAAAGAGACTGATGTTTATTCTTGGAGGTGAAAGGTAGAAAAAAGTTAAGCAAAATTCAGAACAGTAGACCTCCATTCCCCTTTCCTCACCTGTCCCCAGAACAGCAGCTTCCAAATAGATGAATGCCAGGTAGAAGATTGGAAATTTCATCTCAAGAGAGAGAATGATCTAGAGAAAAAACTTGCACAAGCCCTGCTCACAAGACCCTAATCTCGTCAGAGACCTCACTTTGAACCATTGTTATAAAACTCCTCATCAAATCCTCCCAGGTTGGGGGGAAAAAAATAAGAAAAAAACTGCACATACAGTTATATGTGTGTTCTCCAACACAATGGCCATATCTCCCTACAATTTGACAAATCCTCTCATACACTCACCCACATATACAGTTTCCAATCAGTATCTCTTAGTATAAACAGAAATCAAACATCAGAAATGATGGAGCAAAACAAGCTAAAGTAAAGAAAAAAGTCAATGTAGAGAAAATTTTTTTAATTATTAGTATCTTTAGAGAGATAAGGGAAAGTATTATAATTTATAAAATAAGAAAGATTACTATGAAAAGTAACTGTGAAAAAGTCTTGGAAAATAAAAATATATAACCAAAATAAATAGAACGGTTGGAAAACAAAGTTGAGAAGAAAACAACAACAAAGATGGAAAAGAGAAGAAAAAAGACAGAAGACTTTAAAAGGAAACCAGGAGGTACAAAATCAAATAGGGGTCCAGAAAGAAAAGAACTGAAAATAGGCAGAAATTATCAAAGAAGAAATACACGAAGATTTCCCAGAACTGAAGGACATGAGCCTTTCCACTGAAAGGGTCTACTTAGTGCTCAACAGTGTAAAAAAAGATAAAACAATCCATACCAAGTCATACCATTTCAAAATTTCAGAATATCAGAAATAAAGAGAAGCCCTTAGAAGCTTTCAGGCTATGGGTGTGGTGGTAGGATTGGTGGTTAGAATCACTTAGGAGGGAACATGACTCAAAATGGCACTGACCCGTGAGCCATGGCTGCTGAGCCTGCACATCCGGAACCCGTGCTCCGCAACGGGAGAGGCCACAGCAGTGAGAGGCCCGTGTACCGCAAAAAAAAAAAAAAGAAAGAAAGAAAGAAAATGGCACTGGCTTTTTAAATGTAACAGGGGTTTTAGGACATAATGCCTTCAACTATCTGAGGGAAAAATTATTTGTGTCCTGGAAGTTTACAACCAACTGAATTATCAGTCATGTGTCCAGGTAAGGACTCAAAAATTTGTGTATCTGCCATGCACCTCTCTTTAGGGAACTGCTGGATAATGCACTCCAGAGAAACAAGAAAAAGGAAGGCCCACAGGTGCAACAGCAAATCCAATACAGAAAATTGTCAAGAGTGAGTTCTAAGGGAATTCCCTGGTGGTCCAGTGGTGAGGACTTCACACTTTCACTGCCAAGGGCCCAGGTTCAATCCCTGGTTGGGGAACTAAGATCCCACAAGCTGCACAGCACGGCCAAAAACAAAAAAAGTGAGTTCTAAGACAAAGGGGTCTCCAAAGCCTGCTCCATATTGGAGTAAGAGGAAGCGGAGGCTTCAGAGAGCGATCTCCAGGGTGGAGGAAATGAAACATTATCTGGGATGGTTGAGGCTTTGGGGGAAAAAAAACTGCTGGTAGTCAGACAACAACTCTAGTTGAGCAACTGAAAGGACAATCAGTTAATAGAAAACTATACTGGTGGCGGAGGGGGGAAATGAGGCAATCACTGAGTCCAAAAAATAAGAATGATGTTAGGAAAGAAATAAGTATGAAATACTATCTGACTCTTCAATTTTACATAGGCAATAACATAAACACTGATTAAAAATTGCATTACAGGATAATGGAGGAAAGGAAATGGGAGGTCGAGAATGCTAAATCATCACCTGTGATAATAGAATGTCAATTCTATTACCCATTTCTTCCTTTTAGTGAGACCAACATCTATTCTAATGGCATATGATGCAGCCCATGCTTTTAACATTTTCCCAAGGGTTGAAGAAAATTTTTCACTGAAAGAAGCTCTCTGGTTTTATACCATAGAAGTGTTCCCAGCCTACTTTGTGGGAGTAGATTAATCCTGCTTCTTTCCCCTGCTTCAGTTTTCAAAAATGGTGAACATGCTGACCACAAATGGTGTATCTCAAGATTTTATATCTAAACCTGAAACTCTAAGGAATATTGTTAACCATCCATTCTCTTGGTGCAAAACTATGGCCTTGAGCCACTTCCATCACTATCAAGTGGGGTACTTATTACAAATAAGCAAATTTCTGGTCCCTAACCAGATGTGCTGAATCAGAATTCCTGAAAAGGACCAAGGAATATCATTTTTCCCATTGACCCAGATAGTTCTTTATTCACACGAACAGAATTATAATTTAGTATTATGTTGTTGGTTTTTATTTTATCAAAGGTCAGTGTGAGATCCACACATATAAAATCTCTACCCGTTTGGTTTTTTTTTTAATGCTATTGAGGGCATTGTGTATTTTATTATTCAGTGTTCTTCAGTGTTCATGGAACGAAATCTCTTTCAGATTTCAGAGCTAGAAAAAAGTTTTTCTCTCCTATATGAACTGGTCTATTTCCTTTATGAGACTAGGGCTTGTCAAATTGGACTAACTATTAGGATCACCTGGGGAACTTTGAAAACATGCACGGCTTCCCAGACCCCAAGCCAGACACGCTCACCAGAATCTCCAGGTTAGGGAGGTTCCATGTGATGCTGATAATTAACCATGTTTCATACACTCTGCATGGGACAAACATCTAGTTAATTCAACATGTTCACATTTTGCCTTGACTTCCTGGAAGCTAGTCTTATAGCAATTTTTCTTGGAATCCAATTTTTAATAGAATCATTGTCCTTTTCTTCCCCCATTTTATTACTTGTCTTATTTAGTATGTTTTTAAAGAATTTCAACTTCAGAGGAAATAATTTCTAATAATACTGTCCTTTGGACCAGCACATTCCTTGCAATAGCATTTAAGCCTAAAATAAATTCGTTATTAGGATTAAAGAGTGAAAGAATGTTGTGAGCTTTTAAAAGTTTCATCATCCCGAGTTTATGGAGGATTCGTGGGAAATTACTGTTAGAAAAGTGCTCTGAAAACCACTGTTATTAAATGCTATATATATAAAATTAAGATCCTGATCGCCTTTATAGTCCCTTCGCTACAGGCACCCCCAAGACTAAATTCGTTGCTCTTCTTTCTTCTAATTCACCACCTCAAAGAGCTAATCCATTTTAGTCGTGTTAACCATCATCACCAAATGTATACTTGAGCTTGAATCTTTTGCTGTCTGCAGGGACTCTTCACGTAGCTATCTCCGAAAGTCCAGACGTCAATGTGAAGAAACTCAGTATATCTAAAACTGAACTCTTCTGCTTACTCCACAATCCCATATTCCTGATCACCTCTCCTTCCCAACTCACCATTTGGATAAGTAGCATCACCATTCCCCCAATGTGCCCAGCTGAATCTGTCCTTGGTCACTCCTATTTCTTTCAAGCCCCACACCATTTAGCAAGGCAATATTTATGATATAGTTTGAGGATGTAGATGCGATCTGAAGACCAAAGAAAATGCTGGTGGGTGTGAGAGATGCCCAGGAGTGATAAACTGCCTAGGAAATGAAAGGGGCTTGCTTCACAGGAACGAAACCTATCGTTTCTCTCACATACTCTCAGGGATTTATCCCTTTCTCCTTTCTTCCCTGGCCTGGCGCTCATTTCCTGAGTTAAAATAAACTACTAATTGATTTCCCAGTATGTGGCCTATTCCTGTTTCCATTCATCATGGTGGTGGTGGTGATGCTTTAGTAATATTATTTGTCCGATCAATTCCTCATCTACAGAAAAAGAATGATAATGGTACCTAACTCAATGAGTTGTTGTATTAAATGTTCTTTGTGTTTATCACAGTGCTTGGCGCCCAATAAATATTAGTTGCTATTATTTTGTTGTTGTTAACAGAACACATTCACATATTCCCTTATGATTATTTCACTTGGACTTAACACCAATTAAGCTCCGTAAAGCACCATATTTACTTTTTAGTAAAATCTTACCATAACTTTTAAAAATTCACATTCTTCATCTTGGAAGTTAACATTTAATAATTGTAAAATCTTAAACAAGTTATTTTACTGAGCCTCTGCTTCCTTATTTGAAGTAGGGAAAACATTATGTTCCTGGTTGATAAGAGATTAAAATTAATAATGTATATATCAACGGTGTTTGGGGCACCGCAAAGAACTGTACACATTTTAACTGTTTTCACTCGTGCTGTAAGCTTTGTCTTTGAGCACAAGGGCTGATGCAAACAAGGAAACAGCTCCAAAGAATCCTTGGCCACCACCCCAAGACCTTGGTTCTACTAGGCACCGAGCCATACGCCATTTTTCTGACGGCTACAAGACATCATGTCAGCTCCACCAGTCACAAATTCCCTGAGGTATAAGACCTTCTAATTTTAGAAGCAGTTGAGCAAAGCATTTTGCACAGAACGATGCTCTCATCATTTCATTCTCCTCAGGTGAAAGTGATCTACTGGGTGACCTCCCTGGCAGAGGTGAGTCTCCAGTTACTTTGCGAAGCATACCCCCAACCTGCTGCTGCAGTGTCCTCGTGTACCCATCTCCCCAGGAACCACTTACCTACCGCCATTTTCCTGTCTGTTCATGAGAACTAAGACCCTCTTGCAGGCGAAACAAATTCAAAGTAGGACCACTCCTCTATCTGTGTCTGCTGAGTTTAGTTCAGAAATCCATCCTACTACACATCTTCAGAGTCCTTGGCTGTCGCCTGAAATACAAGCCATCTATTCTATCCCATCCATCTAGTCTATGACCATCCATTCAATCAGGGTCATACTACTGTTGGATTTTTCTCCCCTGATCCAACCACCTCCTGCTGTTCCTCTACCTTTAGAACCTTCCCACCATGTTCCCTGGGACACCTATGTTGGTTCACGTTCTTATTTGCCCAACACCCCTTCCTCTGCACCTTCTAATAATAGACTCACTTACCCTACCCATGGGAAATGCATGTGACCAAGATAGGCCGCGTGACCCAGACATGATCATACAACCAAGCCAGCTTTGTCTAGGTCTTCCTTTGGGATTGTTCTGATAAAACTTGCAAGTGACAATGTTCTCTGTCATGTAAATAAAGTCCATTGACTATAGGGAAAAATGAAGCCAACCTGAAACAAAAGACAGAAAAAAAGATACATTGAGAGAGAGTCCTGATGAGGTCAGGTACCTGGTTCTAGCTCCCACGATCCACAGAGCGTCCCAGTTCCCCAAAGCTTTTCTTTTGAATCTGCTGAATCTTGTGAATCTTCTTTTCAGTCCCTTGCAACTAGGAGAGTTATAATAAGATAATCCACTCCAGTATAAAGAAACGCCCTACATCCTCCAACCCTGCACCGAGCACTCCCTTAACCAGCTGCTTAAACTGTATCCTAGCCCTCCCCTCAAACCACCAAGCCCCTTTAGTGGGGCTGACAGTCTCCTCCTGTCCAAACCCCTCCAGGGCCACCCTGTTCCTGTGGCCATATTTCCCTCCACGCTTGTGGCTGTCACTCCCCTCTCATTCCTTCAAAACAGGATTGTGCCTCACTGTCTTCCTGGCACTGCCCTTCCTGATCTCATCACAGCGGGGAAGAACCTCCACTCAGGTCCATGACTGCTTTGTCTCTGCTGACCTTGCCTTGTCCCTCCTTCATTTCCGTGTGAAAAGAGGTGTCCCCTCCTATGTAAAGTTAATCCTCTACCTATGTTCTGGAGGATCCAAACCTTCAAGACCTCAGTCCATCAATTTTCCCACCTCTCCCCATCTCCCCAGTGTCTTCAACCTCTTCCTCTTTTCCCTTTTCTCGTATCTAAACACGATCAACTGTCACATCATTCAACAGCAAACACGAAACATACCTTAACTCCCTGATTCTTCTTTAGTGACCTACCCTGCTCTCTCCTCCCCTTTGAAGCTAAACTTCTTGAAATCACTTACACTTCCTGTTTCCATTTTTACACTTTGCATTCACCACTTTCTGAAACTGATCTCTCATCTATCAGAGAAGCATTAACTCAGGCCCTTGGTGTGCTAAACAAAGTGAGACTAAATAAAGTGAACTAAGTTATAGTTTAAATAAGGATAGACACTCCATCTTGGGTTCCTTAAGCTTCTAGAGGTCAGAAGATCACAGCCCTGCCCCTAGGGGGACCCAAGAGTGATCTGGCTGGGTCACAGCCTTTTCATTACCAGTTGGCTCTCCCTCCAAGGGTGACGTGTCCTCTCTTGACAATCTTTCCTAAGAGTAACAACACTGCATTATAAATTTGGCTTATAGTGTCCATAGCAGTAAAATTTATACTCAAGAAAATTATATCATTTCCAACTATTAAAGCAACGATTTCGCTTCCTCATAGAAATACAATTTCTTCCTCACAAGACGAGCGCAATTTTATATTCTTAAAATTTACTATAAATGATTTAACAATAGCATGTAAACAGATAAATGACCCGTTTTTGTTTTGTTTTGTTTTAATGGGCTTTGTGTTTCCATCAGAGCAGGAACCAGTCTCTTCAATGGATCAGGTTGAGAATCATTGCTCTCTGGAAGTTCAGGGTCATCCTGGTAAGTGAAGCTCCTGGAGTACTATTTATACTGAAACAGAATGGGTTTGTCAGACAAACAGGTTGCCAGCCCTGGGACTTTGGGCAAATTACTTAACCTCTCTGAGCCTCAGTTTCCCTATTTTTAAATTAGAATAACAACTATTCATAGGGTTTCTGTGAAAACTAAATGATGTAACTTATTTGAAAGCAAAATATCAATACCTGGAACACAGTAGTCATACAACAAACATTAGTTTCTTCTTTTCCATTCTTTTGTCCCCTAGGAGCTGTTGAAATCCAACAGTCCCACTTTAGTTCTTCCTTTTATTAGGCACATGCTTGTTGTACTTACTTTTGCATCATCTCAGAACTGTTTTTTTCCTTTTCATATATGTCTTATGCGACCAACTAGAAATAACCTCTTTGAGGGCAAAGATTGTCTCTCCGTTTCTTTTATATTTCTCATAATTACAGCAACCCTATGCCACAGATTTTCCCGGATAGACCCAATTTCAAACAGTCTGCTTTTCGTCCTTTTTTAAACTATTAAAAATATCCTGAGAATCCCAACATTTCGGGATCCAAGCTACATTTGCGGAAACATCAGTTACCCACAAGACAGTGTCTGTACACATAGGAGCCAGCACCACACTGGACACACAATAGCCTCCAGAGCTGGACACACCTGAGCAATCAGTCTGCTTAAGAGAGACCTCCAGAGCCCTGAGGGTCTCCTTAGACCACTTTCCCCACCACCATGACCCACCTTCAGAGGATTTAACGGCAGTCCTCCCTCCCTATAAGCTTCTGAAGCAGCCCATCCTAAAAAGGAAGCTAAAATTAGAATTGATTCCCCACTTTCCCTAAAAGACCATCTGCATAGTTGCCCCATGCGGCAGGACCCTTTCCACCTTAGTCTCCTTGGAGGCGAACCTCCAGGTCATCCACCATCACCACATTCTCTCCCCCTCGTGGCTCTTCCTCCCCTGATTTGACTTAAGCTAACCTCCCCCCACCCTTCCACTGCATCCCCTAGAACCCCAGCTGTGTCATCGACCAAGCCCTCCACAGCCTCCACCCTTTTCTGCATAGTTTCTTCACCCTCTTGCACCTGGGGCCGCTCTCAGTGGAAACTGAAACCTGCTTCCCCCGGAGCATCACGAGGCAGCTGCTCTCCCGCCCACCCCAGCACGCAGCAGAGCCCAGCGGGGGAGTGGGTGTGCCCATGCCCCTCCCTGCTGCCGACAGAGAGCTCTCCCCCCTCCCCCCAAAGCCCGCGCTCTTCTGGAAGCCCATGCCCTCCAACTACACCACCCACTCACTACCCGCGGCCCCGCGACCGTCACCCGCTCACCTGACTCCTGACCCCTCTTCATCCTCTTCACTCGTGCCGGATGTCTGCGCCCGCGCCCTTCCCCTTCTGCTCCCTGAGTCACTCCGGGCGACAGACCATCCATAAAGCGCGTGGAGGGCGCTCTCCCCTCCTACTGCCTCGACGACTCCTCGCTTCCGACCTGCGCCCTCCATCACGCCCTTCCCGTCTCATGGCCGAGGACCGCACGACCTCAGGACTCATCCGCAGCACCCCACCCTCTGACCACTTGCTCTTTGGCCAACTAGCCCCACTCCAACCATCTTCCACCCGTGGGCGTCCCCAGTTCCGAGGCCCCAGCACTCTGTATCTGAGGATGCAGAACTGGCAAGGAACAGATGGTACCCTCGGAAGGGCTGAGCTGGAGAGAATTTCACGAAAGGCCTATGGACAGAGAAGCAGGCCGGCTGAGAGAACCAAGCAGAGATAGGGGAGCTCCCGGGCAGCCCGAAGACGCAGGGGAGAGAAAGAGGTACTGAGCCCAGCAAGAGCTGGAACGTGAGAGAAAGGCTGACAGGGGCTGTGGCCACCGGAGAACACAGGCCCGGCCAGAACCATCATAAGGCCAGGAGGGATCAAGGGAGAATAAACCCCCAAAACTCGCTTCTGGTTTTTGGCCAGTGCCTTCCATTGGCTGAAGTCAGAGGGCCAGGGAGCTTCAGTGATGCGATCTGAAGAGGTCTGCCTTTCACAGCAAAACAGGGTGGATTGCGGGTGGAGGGTGACCAGGTAGGAGAAGCACAGCCACCTCCTCGCAGCCCTGGCCTATTCTGCAATTCCCCTCAACATCCTTGCCCCTCTGTCATGCTGGCCTGGCAGACCCCAACTCTCTGCCTTCTCCAGAGCTGTATCCAAGCAGGGGGATGGGACCGAAGACAATTATGGGGCTCTGCTTACTAGTCTTACTTTCAATGCAGGTCCTCAAGGAGGAAGCACTGCTGTCTGATGACACTCCTCTAATCCATTCACCCTCCCACAGTTTTACCCCTTTTTCTCCTCAGTCTCCAATATACTATCCCCACTCCTGATGATTTCATATGTTACTGAGAAAATGGAAACAACAAGAACACAACTTCATCTAGCCATTCTTAACCTATCCACAAACTCTGCTCTCCTCTGGTTACTGTGGGAACCCCATCCCTGTTACGGTGGGTGCCTGTACTTGTATACAAGATGCCATCACCTCTTACAGACCTGCAGGTATCTCCTGCAGAAGAAACTTCTTGCTCTAAAGGGTCATTCTCTCTGCGTGCAAACATAAAATAGATCATATCCATGGGGAAGGACGGGTTGGGAGTTTGGGATTAGTGGACACAAAGTATTATATACAGAATGGATAAACAACAAGGTCCTACTGTATAGCACAGGGAACTATATTCAATATCCTGTGATAAACCATAATGGAAAAGAATATGAAAAAGAATGTATATATGTATAACTGAATCACTTTGCTGTACAGCAGAAATTAACACAACATTGTAAATCAACTATACTTCAATAAAATTGTTTAAAATGGATCATATCCAAAAAGAAAACAAAAACTTTCCCTAGACCCTTCAGCCCCTCTCTAACTACTTGCCCATTTCTGTCTCATCTTATAGGAAAAACTCCTCAAATGAGTTGCTTATACACATGCCTCCATGTTTCCACCGCCCACTCTCTTGAAACCCACTCCAATCAGCTATTTATTCCTATCATTCCGAAGAAAACACTCTCTTGAAGGTCACTAATGACCTTCATAGTAAGTTAGGGTCCTAGCAGGAGCAAATGGCACATTCAAAGTGGGTAATTTGAGGAAATTTTCACAAAAGGACTCTTCAAAAACCACAAGGGATACTGGCTGTAACCATGGAGTGATTCAAGGGGCCAGAGGAAGGAGCAGGTAGGTAACTGAGCCCGAGAGAGAGCGGTGGGAGAGGACCTCCTGGCAAAAGCTGTGACTTTCTCTGGAAGATGGCAAGAGTGCATGGCGGGAGCTCCCAGCCCCTGACTGAGCAGAGCAGTACTACAAGGACCCACCATTTCTGCCCAGTGTGCTGGAGCGCCCTGCTGGGCTGGCCGAGATGTTCTCAGGCTGCACCTCAGCGTGAGGTCTTCCTGGCAGGTCCTCCCTCCTTCCTTTCACAGGTGTCAGACAGGTTTCATGGTCTGCAGCCTTCCCCTACCGACTCCTCTCCCATTTATTTTTCACAAACGTTATTGCTGACAAATCCCTTACGATTCTGACTCTGTCTTGGCATCTGTTTCCTGGATAACCCACACTGCCACAAACTCACATCCTCTGAATTGCCAAATACAATGGTCAGCCCAAGTCCTACAGCTGTCCAGAGTATGGTAGGTTTCATGAAACTAAAAGAACACCAGTGGGGGTATTTTCTCACAGAAGAGTGAAAAATAACTAAATTTTAAGGTTTGAAAGAGTCCATTTCAGTTTAAAAACTCACTTTAGTGGAACAATTAATTTCCAAATGACCTAGAATATTTCCATGTCACCCTTCACCAAACAAGTCTTGAAAATACCCATCACATTGGTAATGACTTGTTTATTGTCTTCCATTCCAGGTATATGAGTTTCAAGAACAAAAACTAAGTCTTTCTTTGGGGAATAATAAAAATGTTCTAAAGTTAGATTATGGTGGTGGTTGCCCCATTTTGTAAATATACTAAAAATCATCAAATTGTACTCTTGAAATAGGTGAACTATGTGATATAAATTATATCTCATTAAAGCTATTTTTAAAAATGCAGTTGAGTCATTAGAGATGGCCAGAGAAGTCAGTAAAGGTTTCAGTGAAGTCACCTGTGAATGAGATTTGAAGGAACAGTAGGCGTGGGGTGTGTAGATGAGGGGAGAGGAGAAAACATCCCAGACAGAAGCAGCAGCAAGCACAAAGCCAGGGAGAGCATGGGAAGAGAGCAGACTATCGTGTGTATAGAGTGGGAAGCCAGTAGTGCTGGTACTAAGAGATTGGGGCCTATAGAGGAAGGGTTTGAGCATGTCTGGGTAGGCAGAAGCCAAACCATAAAGCACTATTTAGTCATGCTAGCTTCCCATAAAGGAAAAGGGAAACCACCAAAAAAATTTGAAAAATTTTGTTAGAAGCATCATTCTAATATGAAATTGGAAGATGATTTGGAGGTAGGTAAAACTAGTAATTGTTTGATCAGAAAGTAGGAAAATAATAATAGCTAACATTTGGGACCTCCCTGGTAGTCCAGCAGTTAGGACTCCTTGCTTCCACCGCAGGGGGCACCGGCTCAATCCCTGGTCAGGGAACTAAGATCCAGCAAGCAGTGTGGCCAAAAAGAAAAAATAATAACAATAATAGCTAACATTTATACCTAACTCTCTACTAAGCACTTTCCTTGAATCATCTCATTTAATTGCTAAAGTAGGCTACAGGTACTACAATTATCTCCTTTTTATTGATGATATGGTTTGCTCCCTCACCTCTTCAAGTCTTCAGGCAAATGCAATTTCCCACACTTTCCCTATTCCCCTTGCTTTATTTTTCTCCAGGACCCTCATCTCAATTTAAGACATGTTTCACTTTTTAAATCTTGTGTAAAGATCCTCTTCCCATACTAAAATGAAAGCCCATAAGAATAGGTTCAATTGTACTTTTCCTTCATTTCTATATCCCCAGTGCTTAGCATATGGTAGCTGCCCAATAAATAGTTTTTTGAATGCATGAATACATAAATAAATGAAGAAATCGAATCTCATGGAGATAAGTAACCATGATCATACAGATAATGAGTGACAGAATTCTGACTTATAAACCCATGTTCTTAAACCACTAAGGCATTCACCAGACTTGTAATATTGTAGGTGAGCAGTGAGTCCCCTCCTGAGGGTGCAGCAGTGGGAAAGGGAAGGGGGGACTCAATGGCCTTGGGTTTCTTTGGTAATAGTTTGGATATTGAAGGATGCTGAAAGGGATCAGTCCAGGATGACTCTGGTTTCTAGATTTGGCAAATGGGTAAACAGTGGTACAATTCATCTGGAGAAAGAATACAGGGAGTCTTGGTTTGGGCAGAAATATGAAAGAGGAAGACATGTCTAATCCACAAACTTTTAAAAATCATCTCCCTAGATAACCAAGAAGTGTCGTTAATAATAAATATGAAGCCAGTAAACCCAAACTTATGAACTTACTTCAGTCGCATGCCCGTTGGGGGATGGGTAGGTGAGACCAAATAGGAATTGTTCCTTTTTGAAAGCTAGTTCAAGGCTACAAAGAACAGGAAACAAGTCCTCAGGCGTGTTTAAAATAACTCTGAAGTTAACTTTTAAGGCAGCTGCTAAAACCGAATGCCCCTACCCTTATGTAGTTAAGCTGTACTCATACGTTTAGGTTATTTTGCTGGTGGCAGTGGCTTTCAAGAAGTGACAATCAATGTGGAAGCAGGCACTGACACCCAAGGCCAGGGTGGCACAGAGGGCGGAAAGCACGCTTGCACCCGTGCACGCCGTAGCACGTGGCCGCCCTCTGACCGCGGCGCGGACTCAGTCTGTTTAGTAACCGCAGGAAGCTCGCGCCTCAAACGACTCCCAACCCCAGTCCTGGAGCGGAGCAGGGGAGGCGCCGCTCAGGTTTCTTACACTCGCCCGGCCCCGGGCGGACGGCCTCCGCTCCCTAGGCGGCGCTGTGGGCTCGCAGGGGCGGCCGCGACACGAGAGAGCGCCGTCTCCCCAGTGCGCATGCTCGCCTCCTGTGTGGGCTTGCCTTTTTTTTTTTTTTTTCCGGGCGGCCCCGGCGGCTGCGTACTGGCTGTGGGATGGGAAGTGAAGCCCCAGCGAGCGGCAGCGGCGGGGCTGTGAGGAACAGCCAGGGGGAGGCGGCGGCGGCGGCGGCGAGTCGGTGAGCAGCTGGGAAGAGCGGAGCCGGGGCGGAGCACCTGCAGGCACGGGCGACGGCTTCACCATGGCGATTCGCAAGAAGAGCACCAAGAGCCCCCCGGTCCTGAGCCACGAATTCGTCCTGCAGAATCACGCGGACATCGTCTCCTGTGTAGCGATGGTCTTCTTGCTGGGGCTCATGTTCGAGGTGAGCCCTGCCCGCGCCCCAATCGCCCGCCCGCCGTCCCCTTCCCGGCCCCCGGCTGCCAGCTCAGCCCCTCGGCCCGGGACCGCGGGGGACCCCGGCGGGGGGTTGCGGGGGGAGGTGCCGGCCGCCTGGCCCGGAGGAGCGGGCCTGCCCCGCGCCCTGCCGGGCTGGGGCTGTGGAGCCCCGGGAGCCTGGCCGCCGTGCGCCCGCAGGGGCCGGGGCCGCCGCGTCGCCCCCTCGGCCATCACGCACGCCGCCCTCCCGCCGCCGCCCCCTCCCGCCGGCCGCGCCGCGCAGTTCCTGGTTCCCGCGAAGGGTTACGTGGCAGCCGGCGAGGGGCCGGCGGTCGGCGGGGGCGGCCCCTGAACGCCGAGCTGGCTGCGGGCGGTGGGCGGGCTGGGCAATGGCCGGCGCTCCCGGCTGGCCAGGCCGCGGGGGCCGGAGAGCGCTCGGGGGCGGGGTCCGCGGCGGCACCGAGTCTGGGGTGAAACCGACGGAACCCGGCGTCCGCTGCCCACTGGAAGGGCGGTGGCCGCGGGGCAGCGAGTGATCTCCGCGGGATCGGAGCTCCGAGTCGCACCCACCCGATTGTTTTAACTCCTGTCTCCCAAGCTGGTATTGTTATCAGTGATCGAACTTTTTGCCCCAGCGCTTGCTCTTTTCTTAAGGAAACAAGGTCTGATACAGAAATCGGGGTTCTGAACAGTAGTGCCGAGGCGTCGGATAATTTTCTTTTTGTTTCTTGAAATAGGAGAGGATGGAAATGTCAGGAGTGTGTAAATTCTCATCCCACGTAGCGAGTATTGTGATGACTTACTTAACAGCTGTTGAATGTGGGTATAAACTTTGCAAGGTGAACGTGTAACATCCTACGGCTTCCTTTCCCTCCCTCCCCAGTACACACGCCCATTCCTTATCTTCTTTCCCTTTTTAATTTTTATCTGTAGCTCCTGCGCCCCACCAAATACACTAACTATTTTATTTATTTATTGTCTCCCCGCTCCTGGAATGTAACCTCAGTGAGGGCAGAAATTTTGGTTTTTTCCTAATCTATTTCCAAAGCCTAAATTTAGGAGATGCTTACAAAATATTTGCTTAATGAGTGACGTTAAGAATTCTTGAGAAAAGCTGGTGTAATGAGACTGCCAGTGACCGAAAGTTGAATAAATAGTTTAAATGGAGCCCATGTGGGTTTTTAAAATGTTATGATTAGGTAACTTAATATTTTAATAATTTTTTGCTTCTCTTCAAATGGACTTTTCTGGATCTAGATACAGATTTTTTGATTCTTGATAGTGTCATTTACGTCCACCTAGTCCACTGCTAAGGAGGTAGTGGGTATCCTGAAAGGGAGGGTAGAAGGGAACTAACATATGTCACATCGTTCGATTTAGGCTGGGCCTGTGCTACTTACCTACTGAATGACCCAGGGCTAAGCCTCAGTTTTTCTGTTCTGTATAAGAAAATAACATCACCTGTGCTGTTCTCACAGCCATTGTTTGCAGAGATCAGATGATATGGTGAGAAGGCATCTCACGCTTTATACAGAACTACATGAATGTATATAATTTTAGAAATGCAATGCTAAACATTTGTACTCTCTTTCTGAATTTTATACTTGTATATACTTTCTGCTTTGGTGTTAGAAGTAATACTTTTGTGTGTACAATATACTGAACAGTTCCATAAAGCTTGCCATAACCCGTCTCCACGTGGTAAGAATCCCTGTTTTTAAAGATATAATTTAGGAGTAATATTACCTGCAAGGTGTATTTGCAATGCGTTGAGTGAAATGGAATATAAATCAGAAGTGCTGACACTTAGAAATGTTATAACGTTGCTTTTATGTAAAATATTTCATGTTCTCTTACCACATTTCTAGAGAAGTTCACCACCTGTACCTTGCCTCACATGTCAATGATTTTTTAACAGTGAGTGGATTTTCACCTTTACATCTGTAAAATTTATCAATTTAAATAGACACAACAAAGATCTAAATAGAAGTTTTTAAAGTCAGTTCAAAAAAGAATGTTGAAGTAGTAGACAGAAGGAAGTTTGTACAGGTTGTACTACATTTTTCTTACCATATGTTAAAGTTTTAGGAGTTGAAAGCATGTTATCTACCTATGGGAAAAAAATTCACTGGATTAGTTTTGCTACTTGACTTTTAAAGTAATTGCTGTGGGACTTGCCTGGTGACGCAGTGGTTAAGAATCTGCCTGCCAGTGCAGGAGACACGGGTTCAAGCCCTGGTCCAGGAAGATCCCCCAGGTCTCAGAGCAGCTGAGCCCACGTGCCACAACTACTGAAGCCAGCGCGCCTAGAGCCCGTGCTCTGCAACACAGGAGAAGCCACTGCAATGAGAAGCCTGCATGCAGCAACGAAGACCCAACACAGCCAATAATTTTTTTTAAAAAAAATAATTAATTAAAAAAAATAATAAAGTAATTGCTGAATCTCAATGTTAACGTAGTTATAGAATGACAGTATTTGTGCTAGAATAATAGAGAAGTTAACGTTTTTGCAACAAAACTGTTCAGCCTTTTGTGTAAAGGAAAGGCTTTCCGACATTGAGGAAATGTCTGAGGATTTATGGTGAAATTGACAAAGCAATAACATACTGTATTACTAGCCAAAATGAAGAATCAATATAGGCGCTGAAGCTAAAGGGAGTTAGGGCTCTACTGCTTGCTAACTGGGTGGCCTAGGGCATGTCATATAACTTCTTAGAACTTGTTTTCTTTTCTGTAAAATAGGGCTCATCAGATTACTCTGAGAATTAAACTAAGTTTTATAATGGCTAGTTCAAAGTGTGGCTTACAGGAGGCATACCATAAATGGTAGCTCATTAGTCCTTAGGTATTTATCAAAGTCGAAAAACAGAAGACAGCATTTTTTTTTTAATTTATTTATTTATTTATTTTTGGCTGCATTGGGTCTTCGTTTCTGTGTGAGGGCTTTCTCCAGTTGCGGTGAGCGGGAGCCACTCTTCATCGCGGTGCACGGGCCTCTCACTATGGCGGCGTCTCTTGTTGCGGAGCACAGGCTCCAGACGCGCAGTCTCAGTAATTGTGGCTCACGGGCCCAGTTGCTCCGCGGCATGTGGGATCTTCCCAGACCAGGGCTCGAACCTGTGTCCCCTGCATCGGCAGGCGGACTCTCAACCACTGCGCCACCAGGGAAGCCCAAAGACAGCATTTTTATGTGAGAAAATGTTCTAACAGTTAGCATCTAAAGAGATTATATATACTAATAAGGTTGATAAAGCAATAGTTTGTTTGGGAGATATGGAAGAGTTTAATTTCCAGGGAAGTTCGTGTTATCAAAAATTGCTGTGAATTTTGAAATCATGCTTTTAGTACAGTTTCTGTCCACATACTGCACATCATGGTCTATAATGAATGACTGAATATTGGAGTTAGGAAAATTTAACAGTTGAAAGATGTAAAGATACTTGGGAAGCTTTCTGAAAGTGAGGATATAGAAGAGGAGTTAGGGGTTTCCATGAGGAATATTTTCTTCTGGGAGGGATTTACTTTTCAGAGGCTCAGGAGTCCAGGTCGTCTGTGCCATGCCAGGTTTGGGGGACCTTTACAATTTCAACTATGTAGAACAGTCTTGGGGGTTTATTTTATTTTTAAGCATGGCTTATCTTAATGCCAACATTTTCTTTCCTCCTTTTTTTTTTTTTTTTTTTTTTTTTTTTTTTTGCGGTACGCGGGCCTCTCACCGCTGTGGCCTCTCCCGTCGCTCATAGGCGCAGCCGCTCCGCGGCACGTGGGATCTTCCCGGACCGGGGCACGAACCCGCGTCCCCTGCATTGGCAGGCGGACTCTCAACCACTGCGCCACCAGGGAAGCCCTTTCCTCCTTTTTTTTTAAGAACTTAATTTTATATAAGCTGGTCAGAAAATGGGATTTGATATTCAGAAATTGCCTTTATCTTTGAGACACCCAGTCAGTGTAGTAGTCACACTTCCCTCTGACAAGTACAAAATAGTTAACCTCTCTGTATGACAAGAAAAGATACCAAGCCCCAGCTGGTGAGCACTAAAGAAATATTATGATATTCATGATACTCCATACAATGCAGAATTAAATAACTCATTAGAGTCGTGGTAACCTGTTTAAGATGTATCTGAATAAGCCTCATATTTTTCTTATAAATGGAGAGCAGTGCTTTAAACGTCCAAAATTGTCATAAACTCATATTTACTTTTGAGTACATTGTATATTTCTGTAGCATATTTTATTCCAAACTAATTTGTCTTACTGTTGGTTAACTGTAATACTAGTTTAACTAAAGCAGTGCTGGCCGTGGTATGAGGCTTAGGACCCCTAGAAATGGCTAAGAGCATGATTACTGGTTTAAGTTTTCTTCTTTTTAAAACATTTTTCTATAAACATTTTTAGGGTGTGTAGTTTGTATTTTTCCTCTTCTTATTCCGCTTACTGTCACATGCCAAGCTAGCTGGAAGCCGGATTTTAATTTTCTTTGGAAGCCTAGCAGTAAAGGATAATCTAATTTTTGTTGCTTGGGGAATTTGATATTAAATTTATCTTTGAAGAATTTCACTTGTCATTTGTAAAAAAACTTAAAAAGTTTTTTTTAGCTATGGTAGTGGTGACCTCATATTCTAAATTAGAAACAGGGATGTGGAGTGTGTGTGCGTTTATATATGAAATCTAAACAAAGATATTAAAACATAAAATTTAGTAATCAGTCAACTTTATTAAAAAGAATCACATGAAAGCAGTGTTACCCTGGAAATTCATGTCATTGTTCTGCTCTCACGTATCCGTGTGAATGACCCAAAATGTAATACAGAAAAGCCGTACTTGCCTTTTCTAGGCAAGTGATCTTTATGTATCTACCCAGTGAAACAACTCACTGTGGTGGCCATACCCTGACTTCATCTCACAAGTCTGCCATATTTCCAGATCCTGAATTCCAGAACAGCAGAACTCAGCTGCAACCTGCATGTTGTTCATCTCCCCACGTCTACTGCTCGTGTGCCAGCTCTCCACCTAGTCCAGGCTTTTGTGGGGCCTGGTCCCCTTTCCTTTTCTCCAGTATACTAGCCCCTTGTTGCTTTGCTTTTCTTCCTGTAGACTTTAACTACTGTCCACGCTCTCCCCAGGCCCTCAGCTCCCTTTCCCTCTTGGTCTTTCTCCCTACTTGGCCTGCACATATCCACCCGTGGGTCCAGCCTGCCATCTGCCTTTTCCGTGCCTCCCATTTGTGGATTGCTCAGTGTTGTCAGAGAAAGTCATGCACTCTTGCTGATAGATAATATTACAAGTCAAAGGTTTCTGACCTCAGACAAAAGTAATACCCGGGGATCTTTTTACTTTTCCCTGGCCAGCTCCTTTGCCTAAAGGAACTATAAAAATACTCATCGTTTGAGTCCCCAACTATGCTTAACAGATGACATTGCTTTTCCCCCGCCACAGGGAATTTCTTCAGTTTCTTGCCTTGTTTTGAACTTATCTGTCTCATCATTTTTACCTTCTGCCTGCCTGATCTAAGAGGAAAACTGCTCAAGATCAACCTTTAGCTCTATCCTTATATTTCACCCCTACCAGATCTTTCCATCCATTATGCCCTTACATGTTAAATTCTCCCTGTTCCCTGGTGCCTTTGCTGACTGCCCCCGCACCAGCTCAGTGCCTCCCATCACGAAACGACATAAATCTTGACCTGGCATCTGTCGCTGGGAACCCCTTTGTTCCCCTTGTGCTCTGCACTCCACTTTGAGGTGGCTTTTGCTTTCACTTCTTCACTGGAGTCACTCAAGCTGCGACCACTGATGACTTCTTAAGTCGTCCGGTCCGTTGCGCTCTTTTCCTGACACATCTCTATTGAAACTTTGACTTTAGTAACCACCCCTTTTTGAAATGTTTCCCCTTTGGCTTTGGGGGCATCTAGCTCTCTTCCTCCTCTCCCTGCCTCTCCTCTCTGATCATTTCTTCTTATTTTGCCGCCAGCCTTTTTCTCTGCCCTCTCCGTGGTTCTGCTGGTGTCCTGCTTCTCATCGAATCCCGTACACTCTCTGTAGAGGATTTATACACTTGCACAGCCTCGACTATGTACCACGTACTGTCTGTAAACAGAGACTTCCCAATCCTTAAGCCCGGGCCTCCCTGCAGAGCTCCAGGCGTGGGTCTTACCTACCTGTTGGTCTTGCCACCTGCATATCTCGTAGAAATCTAAGTTTATATAAAGTGCAATTTCTTCTTTGCCTCAGACCTGCGGTTCCTCCTGTATATTCCACGTTTTTATTAATAGTATTGCTTTTCACCCAGTTGTTGCAGCATCAGTACATACTTTGATTCTGTCCTGCTAACCAAGCCTTATTCTGCCTCAAAAGTTCCGCCTCTACCCACTACTACTGCCTTCGTTCAAACCTTATTATTTTTCACAGGGTCTCTTGCAAAACTCGTACTTGACTTGCATCCTTCTCCAGTTTATATTTTATCTAATATTTGTTCAGTAATATTGAACAATGGCCTAATAAGTGCCACACGCCATGCTGGGCTCTAAGCATATAGTGATGAGCAGAAACAGACGTGCTCCCAGCTCTTATGGAGACTACTGACTGTCTAATGGGTGAGACAGCAGTGATTAACACAATCACGCCAAAAGTATACGTTTTGTAAGAAAGGAACACAGGTCTCTGAGGTAATCTAACAAAGGAAATGACCTGCCCTAAGAGACGGGGAAGGCTTCCTTGAAAGGGTGTAGTTGACCTGAGATCTGAAGTGGAGAAGTTTTCCAGCAGTGTTTTAGATAACACTGCGGGTGCATGGAGCTATGGGGGGAGGGGTGCAGGAGGCAAGGGATGGGGCAGAAGCGGCCGGACAGGGGCTGGAGAAGCAGGGGTCAGACCGCAGAGTTTGTTCTTATCCTGGAGAGAATGGGAATCGGTGAAGGTCCTTTGGGGCGCGGGTGGAGGGAGGATGGGTGTGGGGAGCGGCGTTAACATGACCGGGAGGGGATACTGACTGTGGGGTGGAGCGCGGCCCCGAGGGGGCCTGACAGGCCAGCACTGCACCCCAGTCAGCGATCTTTCTGAAAAGCACGAATAACTTCCCCCTCCCCAAAACTGTCTGGTCGGGCTAAAATAAAATCTAAACTACTAAGCTCAGCAAACTAGGTCCTTTCTAGCACTTGGTAACTTTTCTAGGCCTTTCTACCCCTTCCTGATGAGTGCCCGAGCCTGACCTCCTGTTTACCGCTCCTTGACCTTTGTGCTTCTGTTTCTCCTACCTGTGCTGCCCTCTTGGTCCCACTGCGTGAGCCTAGGGAACTTTTCTTTTCCAACAGGAGACGACTTCTGCACCACATCCCCTGCGAAGCCTTTCCAGAGCATGCCTCATTCCTCACCCCAGGAGGAAAACAAAAACAAAAAAAATGCTTTGGTTGTTTATCCTCAGTTCACATTGGCATTGATTCTGTGGTATTATAGCAATCTGTTTACCTGTCCTCCAGACTGGACTGAGTTGCTAGTCATCAGGATTATACCATTCCTTTGTTATCCTTTCTTGTCTAGCACAGTGCCTGGTGCCTATAAATATTGAGTAAGCGTTCCATTTTTCTGTTCTGACCACTTTGCTTTTACTAGTAGTCAGGTCAGTTAAATATTTATCGACCATGTAACCATGCCAGGTGTGTGGGAGATTAACACACACCACAGATCCTACCTTTGATCTACGTTTTGTCATGGTAACTGTGCTTCCTTTTCTTTCATTAATTTACATTTAAAATTTTTCTTGATGGAAATTTTGTGTTCATTGTACAGGTCTAGAGTAGAGAAACATTATTTGTCAAAACACTGTTTACTGGAACTGCAGTATCTCTTTTGAAATCTTAAAGTTAGGAGTGAATTACACAATCCCATCTAAACTTCAGACTACACTGGCGAATTATGTTCTTTCAAGATCAACCCCTTGGTGATCGGGAAGCCCAGTCGTGCCTATCAGGGTGCAGCTGGAACTAGGGTGCCCTTGGTTCTTAGATGTGGGGACAGAACTTGGAATGTTTTTCCCCCCGATTTGCTACTTGGGAGAGGGTCACAAATTGACTTGATCTTTTTTTTTCTTTCTAGATAACAGCAAAAGCTTCTATAATTTTTGTTACTCTTCAGTACAATGTTACCCTCCCTGCAACAGGTAGGTAGTTTTCTTTTGGAATTTTCTGGTTAGTAGAAGAGTTCAGTGGGACAGACTTGGAAATCTCCATGAATACTAGGTTCTTCGTTATTTTCACAGGTCTCATTCGTGATTAGACTGAATATTATTTTGATGATTTTGTAATGCAAAATCTGATGTTTTTGGTTGACTTCGCAATATATATTGTATGAAAATCAGTTTTTATGTGTTTAATGTTTATTGTGTATTTTTGTAAATGGGCTTAAAATTCCAATGAAGAACTTTTTTTTTTTTTGCCTTCTCTTCCCTCTGATCTTTTCATAAGAAAATCCTAAGAATAGATATTTTACATTTGTCTGAAGTGTCTTTGTTCAGTCAAGGTTTCTAAAGGCCCAATGTTCAGGTTCTGTTTTTCTGACTTGTATGGGTTCTATTTTGGACCCGTAATAACAACCCTCTTAAGCCCATTTTATTTTTCACTTTTTGGTTGTGCTCTACCGTCCCATCAGTTATTTGATTAGAGAGAATGTCAATAAGTATCTGGTAATAACATCCAAACTACACTTTCAGGTTTTATTTCGAAAAGTTTTTCTGAATGATGCTATGTGAAAATCAAGTTGTTATTGGAAGTTGATTGTAGTTGAATACAGTAATATAATTAACTAGCATGGGGCTTCCCTGGTGGCACAGTGGTTGAGAGTCCGCCTGCCGATTCAAGGGACACGAGTTCGTGCCCCGGTCCGGGAAGATCCCACGTGCCGCGGAGCGGCTGGGCCCGTGAGCCATGGCCGCTGAGCCTGCGCGTCCGGAGCCTGTGCTCCGCAACGGGAGAGGCCACAACAGTGAGAGGCCCGCGTACCGCAAAAAAGAAAAAAATTAACGAGCATGGGTGAGGAGTGGGGTATTCAGTTAACAAAATATTACCATACTCAGGTGGTAAACTTGCCGCGAGCCAGGAGTCTCTCTATTTAGAATGTAAGATCAATTATACAACATGGAGTTGGGTTTTTGTTCAGTTATATCATTTTGTAAATATTTGATGTAGTAACTTAGATATCACAGTACTCAGAACCACAAAGTTGTTTTGAAATTTGAGTATGCCAGAAAAAAACAAAGCTCTTTTATCAATTCACAAGTATTTGATTAAGTCTTGTTCTGAAAAAATCTTAGCAATTTTAAAGATTGAAAACAATTGTAGCAGTTGCCTCTCTCTCCTGCTTAGAATTCAAAACTAAATCAAATCAAAGTTAAGTCAGCTTTTCCAGCAGAATCATAAATGTGGTGTCTAGTTTGAAAGTAGAGCTAGAAAGCAGAAAGTTTCAAAAGTTCTTTGAAAAGACAGGCAAATGTGCTAAGTATAACTTTAATACAACCTAAGTATAATCTAACCCCTATCCCTGGGGTAATACCAATTTTACAGTCCCCAAGGATCTTAATGTGGCCTCCCCTTCCCTGTTCTCTGGTCTTTAATGGCTGTAACTAACATGTGTCAAGTCTTTGTAAATAATTTCTGAAGCTTTAGACTTCTAGATAGTCTCCTCAGTTTTCATTGTTCCTAAGACTGAAGGTGTCCAAAAGCAAATTACCATGATGTTTCTGTAAACTTATTTATTAGGTTAGTCTTCTCTTGTTTGTTTCCATAACTATGTTGTACTTAAGTGCTGTTTTTATAATCTTATGTATATTTTTGTGTATGTGTGTCCTGTCCTTTTTGACCTTCAGAAGAACAAGCTACTGAATCAGCGTTCCTTTATTACTATGGTATCAAAGATTTGGCTACAGTTTTCTTCTACATGCTAGTGGCGATAATTATTCATGCCGTAATTCAAGAATATGTGTTGGATGTAAGTATGCAATCTTAGAAATCTATACTTTGTAAAATACTAGCTCTCCATACTATGATAGTCATATTAAATATATTTTATAATCTTAATTATTAACGATTGTTTTTATCTTTAGAAAATTAACAGGCGAATGCACTTTTCCAAAACGAAACACAGCAAGTTTAATGAATCTGGTCAGCTGAGTGCATTCTACCTATTTTCTTGTGTTTGGGGCACATTCATTCTCATATCTGTAAGTATGTACTGTGCTGAAATTCTTCTCTCTCAAAAGTATTTAATTATATACCCAGAACAGAAATTGATGTCCTATTTTTAATGCTCATAAGCAAACCCTGAACCTTAGAAAAATTCCTTGTCTCTTGTTGTTCTTATCTAAGATTAGGAGTTCTGCTCTTGAACTAGTATAAATCAAGTTTCATCAGTAAGCTTCTCTTTTAGTTAGTTTTTATACAGCAAAAATTGCCAACTATGTTTAATGTTTCAGAAAGCCTTACTCATTTTTAGTCGATCTGAGTGTTGTCTTCATATCTTGTAGTCATTTGCAGGTATCTCTGTATTAGCAAAAAGGGTAAGTTATCAGTGATACTTTCACTGGGTTACATGAGTTGTAGTGTTTCCAGTCATTTCGTTCTTTAAAAACAGTCCAGGTATTTTCTGAGCAAATTAAAATATTGATTAACTTTTTATTAAGGCTATCTAAACCTTTAAGTGTACCATTCTAACTAATGAGGGGGAAGAGAGTATCTAATATTAGTAATATCAGTCCTTTAAGTTTATATGAACCCCAGAGTTTACATATTTTTGAGTTTGTCAGGACACAGTATTTTTTTTAATTGCTATGTTAGAGATGAATAAATAGGTAAAGTGAATTTTCCAGGGTATGACATTTATGGTTGGAGATAGACTAAAACTCAGCCTTTCAGTCCAGTGCTTGTTCCTTTGTAAACTGCTGCTTTAATGATACTTTACAGATACATTAAAGTTCAGCTTAAAATCTTTCTTATACATTAAAAAAAATTTTTATTGTTGATGTACAAAAGTTCTATCTTACACATTTTTTAAAAAACGTGAAGGTGTTAAACTTCCGTGGGAAAATATTAAGGATAAGTTGCTTCAGGATTTTTTTTAATATACATATGCAGTAATTCTCACTAAATAGATCTGGTTATCTAAGAAAAAGACGTGGTAATTATGTGGACATAACCCTGTAAAACTTGGCAACACCTTGATCTTCTGTCTCCTGTCAGGTGCCACCTCTTTCTGAGCCCTTTGCTTGGTTACCCAGGACAACATTCATCCCTCCAGTGGCTGTTGTAACTCTGTTATGCGCCATCACTGTTTTTTGGTTGTGTTATGTTTGTTTGCATACGTGTCTTTTTTACTCTACTGGATTGAAGGAATTTCGAAAGCCAGGAATTATGTCTTATTTGACTTCAAGTCACTCATATTGATTTTCATTTCACTAAAGTAATCAGTTCGACTGAATGGAAAATAACTAAAACATCTAAAAGGTTGGACTTCAATGGAACTTGAGGTGGAGAGATGTAAATGTGCAAGGAATGAAAATACTGTCTTATTTTCTAAGACGTTTCCATGCTCATTAAGCTAATTTTTGTATCTTCTCTCTTAGGAAAACTATATCTCAGACCCAACTATCTTGTGGAGAGCTTATCCCCATAACCTGATGACGTAAGTCATTTTCAGCAGGTTTTTCTTAGTTAAGGACCATCGTCATGTCACTTTTAAGCAGGATTTGTTCTTGTTATTCTCTTTAGGACCTTAGGGAAATTCATACAATAGGTATGTCTTTGGCAGTCTCACTGCCATAAGGACAAAAAATTCCTGTGTGCTTTTTTTCATGTATATAATCTTTTCAGCATGTTTGTTACCTTGAGTAAACTGATTTTTAACAGTAATCCTAATTTAGTCCTCTGTCTTCCCTTTCTTTTTCCTAACCCTTCTCGTCACTGCTCTACCTTCTACATTCTTTTGCTCCTTTTCTTTGCTCCAGTCTCTTTTCACTCCTTCCATTTCTTACTCTCTTACACTATAAGCTTGAGGGTACGGACTGTTTCTTTTTTATTTTTATGGCCCCCAGGGTTTCTGTACAGTGCTGTAAGAAGCTCAGGGGTTGCAAAGTCAGCCAGCTAAGTTATTCATTCTTCAAGCCCAGCTCTAGAACATCTATTCCATATTTTCCTTGCTCCTTTAGCCTATATTGGCTTCTGCTTTCCTGAATTTGTCATTTTGGTGTGCAATATTTTATGTTTATCTATACATTGTCTTGACTGTCCTGTAATTGTCTCATTTATGTAAGTCTTGAATTGTGCCCATGCCCACCAAGGCTATATGTACCTTGACAGCAAGAAGAACTGTCTCTTTTTATATCCTTTGCTGTGCCAGGCTGTAGGTGCTTATCAGGTAGAAAGTAGTCAATAAATGTGTTGTGATATGAGGACTGGTGAAAAAGTATGAAGGGAATAACATGACCCTGCAATGTTACCATACTCTGCTGAGCCACTCTGACTTTTAAAAATTGTTAATTCAATGCACTTTTGTAAACTGGAGATATAAACATCATATTTATGTGGGACTGTATCTTCCCCCCCTCCCCACCCCCCTGGAATTATTCAGATTGGCTTTGTGTTTTCTGCTTTAGACCTCTGGAGGAGAGGGGAGGGAGAGCAGAGAGAAAGCAGAAGATCTGGAGGGGTGTGATGTGAGGAGGAGACTGGACTCTAGACTGAATCTGATATGTCTCCTGGGGAGTCCGTCAGTGCCTTATTCTCCTCTGGAATCCTGGTTTGCCTCCATTTATTGGGGGCTCTCAGTGTCTCAACCTGGTAGAGTTACCGTATTTCCCTAAGAAAAAATCCAGGGATTGTTTGAAATTGGGATTATCCTGGTTTCAGGTGCTGGTTAATCTATGCACCTTCACTTTTCTATCCATCTTGTTTGCCCTTCCCACTTCCCTTTTGACGAAACCTTACCGATCTGTGATTTGATTCCCTTAGAGTCATGGTCCGTATGTCTTCAGTAGCTGACAGGCATACTCTTCAGCATTAAGTAACTAATAGACAAGGGCCTCTGTTTCCTCGCAGCTCGCTTGCATGTTCACAGTGTTCTGCAGATCATGTCTCTGCTTCTGCTGTTTAATCCAGAGGAGCTGACTGATGCTGGGGGGCCGGGGGGCCGGGGGAAGTGGCTGTTGGAGAGTACGGTACGTGGAGTATCGTGAGGGGACCTGAAGTGATAACACAAAGGTAGCTACTTAGTACATCCTGATTTCCAGTGTTTGTTTGTACTTTATTCTTTAAAAATGGTATGCTTTAAAAGTATTTTTTACTTTCTTGTGTTGGTACAGATTTCAAATGAAGTTTTTCTACATATCACAGTTGGCATACTGGTTTCATGCTTTTCCTGAACTCTACTTCCAGAAAACCAAAAAAGTAAGCAGGGGTTTTATAATTTTAAAAATTGTCTTTTGCCTTTTTTTGCCTTTTTTGGAAGTCTTTTTAAAATTATTTCCTCATGTCTCTAACCTCCCTCTCACCTCAACTCTCCCCCCACTATTCTCTCACCTCTCTCCTTTCCACAGAGACTAAGTATCCTTAAGTATTTATTGAAGAAACCTTCAGTCATTTTAACTTAGAGGGGGATTTTACATTTGACATGTTAGTTTCTCATTTTAAAATTATGTTAGTGGTAATTTAAAATAATTTAAACAAATTTTGCAATGTAATGTTAGTTTTGTGTTACTGATATTCTTAGCAGTTTCACAAGCGAGACCAAAAGGATTAATTAGATTATTGTACAACTAAATTGTACTGTGTGTAAGTCCCAAAGAAAAATTCTTTGGGAATTTTTGAGAAATTGAGAAAAGTAAACCATAGTTAAATATTCACCTTGAATTTTTTTCCTGGTGAAATAGGTGGGAAAGATGTTTGTTTGTTTTGTTTGAACAATGAGTAAACCACTGGAGCACTACAGTAGCCTCCTGTGTAGTTTTACCCTCAGTACTTCTGAAGTCAGGCTTCTGTGATGTCACAAAGTAAACTTTATTTCCTTTATTTAACTCTTTCTCCTCTAAAAACTCTACTAGCTCCCTGTTGCTTTAAACTAAAATAAAGCTGCTCACCTGTGCTCTAAGGGTTTCTCCTGTCTGTGCCCCCTCCCCTGGTCCCTTTTTCTTCCACTCTCTCCTTATGCCTCATTCACACTGACATTCTCTAATTTTATAATCCCAACACACCAGTTCTTTTTTCTGGAATACCGTTTCCCTCTGATAAATTAATCAAGCACTTTTGTTCTCTTTTTTGGGGGGAGAGATTGTTTAAATATTCCTATATATGAACTGATACGTGGGTGGGGCTGTGGATAAAAGAAGTCTGATCATGAGTTAACAACCAGAAAGTTGGGCGATAGGTACCTGGGAATTCGTTATACTGTCTGTCTGTTGTATGTATTTCACGTTTTTCCATGTTTAAAACACTGTTGTTAAAATCCCCTTACTTTGAGAAGCTTTCCAAAATAGCAGAGCAACCAATCCATCCAGCAACCATCTTTCCTCTGCCTTCTCAAAAGCCACAAACACTTATTTCTATACATACTCTGAATAGTTAATTCATGAGTATAGGCACTTGATTTATTATTGTGTTGTGTCTGTGACTTTTCGTGTCCTGTGTGTCTGTCATCATTGATGCTGTTGTCTGCCACAATTAGAAAACACCACCGTGTTTCTAAATTAGGCCGTGTAAAGTACAATGTTCTTCTAGTTGATCGTAAGGATTAGGATGAAGGTGCATAAAACCTTTGACTTAGAACTGTCTTAAGGTAAAATTCTTAGGCTCACAGTTTCCAATAACGCTTCCATATTCAGTAAGCACGTACTGTGAACCATACATGTCCCATAGCTGCACTGTCCAAATTAGTACCCACAAGCCACATTTAAATTAACTAAGCAAAAACAAAATTCACTTTCTTGGTCACACTAGCCCAATTACAAGTGCCCATTCACCACACGTGGCTTCACGGTCTGCCATCTTGGATCAGAGATAGAGAACATGTCCATCATTACAGAAGGTTCTGCAAAGCACTGCTGAGACTATCATAGTTCCTTGATGTCTTAGTACCATGGTTCCAATATTTAAAGCTTTCTTCGTGTACTTTTTATACCTGTGGACATAATACTTCTGGGTTTCATTATTAATTCATATGTCTATATCTTGTTCGTTGACCATGTAAGTAGAGAGGGACATTTCAAAGTAATTGTTCATTTTCATTCTCAAAGCTCTTTTCTTATCAATTCCTGCCAGATGGCATTTCTCCAGAAATGCAATCTTAATTTTTACAGAATAATTTGCATAACTTAGAATTTAACTGAAACTATTTTTAACACCTACATATGACAGTCGAAAGTAACTGTTGCAAGTAATTAACATAATTTGAAAGTAACAGCTGCATATGTGTTAAACAGTTTCTTAAAATTTACTCTATAAAAATTGGTTTTGGAAGAACTCTTTACTGGAAAAAACTAGTACAGTGATTGTTTTGAACCGATCCTACAGAGAAATGAAGAAAGGAACACAGTAGCAGTTCAAGATGTGTGTTAGGCACAAATAACTCAGTTTCTTTTAAGAAGGATATTATAACCACATGTAATATGTATGTTTCAATACAAATAGTCCTCTCTTTTTGCCCATAAGAGGATTCAAAATGTAATTTTTTAGCCAACTTGAATATATGAAGTTTCAGGGAAGTGTGGATGAAATAGCCAAATGTTTTATTTCTAATATCAGTTTATTTGGTTTAATTATCCATACATATAATTGTATATCATATAAAGTATAATAAATTAGAAAAATGCTTTCTCCTACTTCATGAGGGTTATGTCCACCCTTCAACTTTGTGGTTAACATCCGTCCTTCATCACTCGAGCTGCTCTTTGACTCATCTAAGTCCGTTTTTCCAGAGTACATCATTACCTCTGTCTTACTTATTCCTCCACTAGACCTCTCTAAGCATTTAGAAGTGACATTGATTGAGGTTTCTCAGGCTGTGTATCTTACCCAAACATTTATTTGTTGTTCAGAATAAAGTAATTGATACAGATCCCTGTAGTATGAGAGCTTTGAAAAAATTTACACATGAGACAGCTCCATCTGTTGTTTAGGGGCAAACCTTTGCCTATATTTGGGCATATATGTGATACTCAGTTTAAATTTAATTTTTCAGTACAGTATAGTTAAGAAAAGCATTTTCTTTAAAAAACAGAAGTTTACTAAAGTATATGGCTGACCTTTTTAATAAAAACATGTTGGAATAACAGCTGAAAATGTCACCTGAAGTTATTTATAATTTTAGAATTTGTTTTGATTTAAGTGTACTATGTTTATTAGATTTTCCATGAAAAATGAAGCTATCAGAATTTTAAGTCATCACTCTATGACATCATCCTTATATAAACTACTTGAATGTTAGCATTAAAGATAGATACGAACTTGGCAATGCTTTTCTAATAATTCAGTTTCATTATATATCTTTTTCATTCAAGTATAAAAAAAGTTTGCTAATCTTTAAACAAACAAATACACAAAACCTCATTTCTGGCTCCTGGTAACAAAATCATAGGATGATGTGTGAAAATGTCTTGAAAAACCAAAATCGCCTTTTCTCAGCCATGTTTATATTCATCTAGACTCTAGATTCTAGAACAGTGATGAACTGCCCGTGGATGACTTACTGACCCCCTAATTGAAATGTAACGTGGCCAGTGAACTGATACGTGCCAACATTTCACCCAGCCTTCTCTGTTCTCCCTGAGCCCCAGGGAAACGTGTAGGCCCCAGAGACCCTGCTGCTGGGCAAGGTCTTTTTTGTTGGCCATAGACATGTAAGCCCCAGAGGGGCTGTAACCCCATGAGGATTGAAGAACGTCAGAGGAGTCTGGCCTAGAACAGGACTGCTGAAAGCAGCCATTTTCTAAGTGAAATCTAGATGAAATTTGTCATTTTAAAAGTCACGCTACATCATGCACATTACCTTTGTATTGTTACTGTGGGAATGCCTTTAGCTCACGTTGTCCACCACTTCTTGTGGGCTCTTCCCTGTCACTCGTTTATTTTGACACGCTGTCTCTGGTTAGGCTTTGAGTATGCAAACATTGCTGTAGAGACACTGGTCAGTTTGTATAAGGCGGACGTTGCTGTTACTTAGAAAAAGGATTCTTAATACTCCGTCCTTTTGAAAGTTGAAGAGACTATTGTAAAAGCCCTTGCTAGGCGTTTGATGGTTGTGAAGATGGAAGCTGTGATGGTAGTTTACTTTCCATTATTGACTCATCTAGTCTGCTATCAGAAAGGCAGGGCTGAAATGCAAAGTTGAACCTGAATTTAGGGAAGAAGCTCTGGATTTTTCTTTACCTAATGGCAAGCACAACCTTGCCTCAATTAGGTTGAGATTTAAGGACAAGAAATATAAAAGAAATGGAATGGCTTTTTGAAATGTAGTGTGTTTGTAATTCATAATAGTGTTTTTTGTCAGAGAGGAGAAAAGATAGGCATCTTATGTTCTCTGCTAAATGGCGTATTTTTAAAACTTATTTGTGTTTCTTCTTTAAAAAAATTTTTTTTTTAATCCTCCCAAGCAGTTACACTGCTCTGGTTTTTCCAGCAGTTATTCCAGCAAATTAGTTTTTTACATCGATTTACACAAGCTGTTATGTAGTAAAATGAGTTCCGTGTTCAATCAGCAATTAAAAAACAAAAAAGCTTTTATTGTAAGTATTGGGGGTCCCCCTAGTGTTGTTTTCCCCTCAGAAATTTGGAGCATTGTTTAACACATCTGAAGGAAGGAATATGGCGGTATTTCCCATACGTAGTCACTTATATGCCACCTTGCTGCAACTTACAATGTTTTATTTAAAATTATAATGAAAGTTTGTTTTCTTGTATACTATCTAAAATCATTTTGTGCAGTGCCAGTGATATACACACCACATAGCATATCAAATTGCAGTTATAACTCTACAGCTGAGCTGGTCTGAAATGACTATAAGAGAACGAAGAGGCTTTCTTGTGGTTGAACTTCACCATGTTGTCTCCACACCTTTCTCCCCCTCTCCTTTGGTAAGGAGAATTAGTTCATTGGAAGTTTGAAAATTATGTGGAGAGAATCTTCAGACAGCCTACTTTCAGAGATACTTCTCTCTCCAGTTGGAAACTCCACTGTAAACTTGGTATTATGTCTTGGGAGTTTTCCCTGAGAGACCCAAAGTGTAGGACTCTGTATAGTTCTAGTCAACTGTTGTATGTTCTACCTTTCTAACACTTGATCTTTGTAGCATTCTTACTAGAAAAGAGTTTTTAATTTCAAAACTATACTTGTAAACTCTACTCTTTCTCAGAAGATTTGGTCAAGTAACTCCCTACTTGAAATGTAGGTGGCAAAGAGAAGACCAACAGAGACCTGTGCTCAACTCTATTATATGCCAGAGATGAGTCTAGTGAGGTTTCAGATGAATGCAGCTCAGTCTGCCAACATCAACCACCATTTTAGTCATTTTAATTAGAGCTGCAGTACATGAATAGTACTAACCAGGCTAATAGAGCCTTGTAATATATATTTGACAGGCTAATAGAGACATATATATATCAATATATGTGGTAAACTGCCAAAAAAAGAGAGCAGAAATGAGAGGTAGAGGCGTTTCATAAATTAACAAGTGTTTATTGGGCCTATCACTGTTCATATTTTGCAAACATTTTTTACTGCAACCCAAGATGAAAAACTAGAGTTTATATCATAATTCTGTGTGTGTGTGTGTGTGTGTGTGTGTGTGTGTGTGTAAAATCTGGATTAAAATTTTCATGAAACAATGCAATGAGCTATACACTCTAGCATTTTTTATTCTATTTCACATTTCAGAACATGTTAGGGTGACCCCCTACATCGATTTCATGATTCACTTGACTTATGTCTTTGAAAACCACTGTTTCTAAGATAACCAGGTCACTAGGGACTATGGAAGAAAAAAAGAGAAGCAAAAGTAAAATCTGGATACCTGGCTTACAGGTTATTAAGAGGAGAAAGAATATACAAATAGATGGTATCCTAAGTGAGAAGATAAATTTTAACCTTCGATTTTAATGACTTGACTGACAATGAAATGAAAGGGACTAAAAGCATGAGCTAAAAAATGTGAATACTACTTAGGTAAACGAAAGCACCTCTGCTGGTATAAACATAGCAATTTTAATAGTACAAGGACATTATGGTTATTAATATTGTGTCATTTAATAAATGTTTATTATGAAAAGAACCACTCAGTACTGAAAGGGATTTGGAGTTCATCTGATTCAGGCAAACCCAGCTGTTACTCACATTTAGATGAGTAGCTGAAGCCAGGAGAGGTTAAAGAACTGCGGCTGATTGGGGTGAGCATTCAGGAAGGGTGCGGGGCAGAGTGGCCTTCAAGTCTTCCTCTGTGACAGTGCATTTTCACTCTGCCACACTGCTCCGAAGAACAGAACTGCTTCCCCATGTTTTAATCTACTGTGCAATTTTCTGTTTACAGGAAGATATTCCTCGTCAGCTCGTCTACATTGGTCTTTACCTCTTTCACATTGCTGGAGCTTATCTTTTGAAGTGAGTTGGGATTTTTCTTGAGTGTGTATATGGACTGGGCAGATCGTATGCTAATCTGTCTTAATTCATAATTAATCTTTTCATTTTAAATGTGTTTTTTTAACAGCTTGAATCATCTAGGACTTGTTCTTTTGGTGCTGCACTATTTTGTGGAGTTTCTTTTCCACATTTCCCGCCTGTTTTATTTTAGTGATGAAAAGTATCAGAAAGGGTAAGTTGTTGAGCCGTTCTATTTCTTGTGTAATTAAAGTCAGTGCCTATGTTGCCAAGGACCATGCTATTGGCGATTATATTGTTTTTTATAACCTGTTAGTAGCAGCTTTAAATAAAATGACCCTGTTTAGCTGTTGATGTTGGTATTTTGTTCTCTAAAATAGAATCATTCTTAGCTAGAGAGATACTGTATTGGAACTTGTAATTTTGAGGGTTGAGGGTTTACTTTTCTGATATAACTTCTCCTATCTTGTTTAAGTGCACGTTTTTCTTTTGGAGAAGGAAGAATGAGGAAGAATGAACTTTCAGAAGAAATTGAAATAATAGATTATAGAGCCTTAAAGATATTAAAATACTTTGATGGGAAAATTGAACTGGAACAGAGTTGAAGTGATATGACTTGTAAAGAGTGTGAGGCCTTTAACAAAAAAAAAAAAAAAGTAAAACTGGGACTCTCATGAGAATTGCGTACACGGCTTTTGTTTTATCCAGCATTTTCCAAAATTGTTCTATATACCAGTAGTTCCGAGAATCATTAATAGTTGTTACACACACACAAAAAAAGATCAGCTAAACAAAAAATATCAAACATTTCTTTACTGGACTTCTAGAACCTGAAATAATGCTGATATGTTATATATCTTCAAGAATGTGATATAATATGAAGCATTTCCCTAACATTCTATTTCAGAATCCTTTTTGTAGAACAATAAGAAATGTTGTTTTAATATGCATTTACTTAACAGGAATCTGATTTCTACTAGGATCTTTTCTTATCTTTGCAATTCTGCGAATCTGACTTGTGACATTTTTCTCAGATTTTCTCTGTGGGCAGTTCTGTTTGTGTTGGGAAGACTTCTGACTTTAATTCTTTCGGTACTCACTGTTGGCTTTGGCCTTGCAAGAGCAGAGAATCAGAAGCTGGATTTCAGTACTGGAAACTTCAACGTGTTGGCTGTTAGGTAGAGTTGATTTAACATTTTTCTCACTTTGCACTACTATATAGTATGTGTTATCAGTTTACAACATGAATCATCTAAAAATAAAGGGATAAATACAGGGGTTAGGGTAAATATTCATTCGATTTGATTTCATACCTGTTAACGATTTCATGTCCAAACTGAAGTACTAAAGCATTTATTTAACTTCTGGGATTAATCATTAGCAGGATAATTATTTATTAACATAACCTTGTCAACTTAGTGGGAATTTAGCACTAAGTTAATCCTGTCAAAGCAGGATGGACTACTTTATTCAATGGCATTGTTGGGGTGCGCTGATTCTCTGTTTATTCCTTCATATTCTCAGAATTGCTGTTCTGGCATCTATTTGCATTACCCAAGCATTCATGATGTGGAAGTTCATTAATTTTCAGCTTCGGAGGTGGAGAGAACATTCTACTTTTCAGGCACCAACCGTGAAGAAGAAACCAACAGTGACTAAAGGCAGGTCTTCTAGAAAAGGAACAGGTTTGTATTCAGTAAGCAATGAAAACCTTTAAGTAGGAAACTTTTTTTTTTTTAATGTTTTGGGGTTTTATTTATAATCTTGTTAAGACTTAAAATCTTATAAAGGAAAGTTTATTCTACTTATTAGCAAAATTAGAAACAAAATCATTTTCCCCCATCCTACAGTTTGTTGGTCAGTTATTCTCCTCAAAAGCTGTCCGCTGAGTTCTCTCTGACAAGTTTTCCAGACTTGATGACTTTGAGCCACTATAGACAAACGTGGACATGGGCAGTTTTAGTGAATAACTAACCTCGAGAGTGATTGTACTTTCAAGCATCTTACTCATATTTTAAAAACAAAACCTTTTTTCAGCCCCTTCCCATCTGCCCTTTAGTCCCAAGTGGAACACCTTTTTTTTTAATAACTTCTGATTGTTTGATCCTTCATCTTTGAGTCTGCATCTCACCTCTTTTCTCCTTCTGGCTTTTGATTGAAAATGCATTGACAGTGGAGTAATTTTTTTTCAACTTCGAGTGTTCATAGTTGGAACTGTAACACAAGGAGTTCCATTTTAAAATATATATCAACTGTGGTTTGCTCCTTATAAGTCTTTATAGCTGGTAGTTTATGTCCTCCAGTCCTATCCTTATTCAGGCTTGTATCAGCAACTCTTGACCCTTTGCATGTCATATAAATTTTACTGCATCTTGGTCAGTTTTCACATACACAAATAGCTTCACTGGGGTATTAGATTGATATTACACTGAATCTGTAGATCAGCTGAGGGAGAATTGAGTATATCAACCCATGAACATGATATATACCTCCCACTTGTCTAGATTATCTTTAATTTCTCTCAGTAATATTTTTTAATAACTGCTTTATTGGAATATAATTCACACACCATAAGTTCACCCTTTAAAGTGCACGTTTCAGTGGTTCTTAAGTATATTCACCATTAGCAGTCATTTTCCATTCCCTCCGTTCCCCTGCCAGCCTCTTACCTGTTTTCTGTCTCTGTAGATTAGCCTTTTCTGGATATTTCCTATCAGTGGAGTCACACAGTATGTGATCTTTTGCAGCTGTTTCTTTCACATAGCATATTTTTAAGATTCATACATGTCGTAGCATGTACCGATACTTCATTCCTCTTTATGGCCAAATAATATACTAGCGTATGTATATACTATGTTTTGTTTATCCGTAAGTTGACTGACAGTTGGGTTGTTTCCGCTTTTTTGGCTACCGTGAATGATGCTGTTAACATTCACGTGCAAGTTTTTGTTTGCACGCCTGTTTTTTGCTGTTTGGGATATATAACTAGAAGTGGAATTGCTGGGTCATATGATAGCTGTATATTTAACAGCTGGTGGGAACTGCTAAACTGTTTTCCAAAGTGCACCATTGTACACTCATTGTTTTGCGTGTTGATATCCAGTTGTCCCTGCACCATTTGTTGGAAAGACTAATCTTTATTGAATTGTCTTGATACTCTTGTTGAAAATCAGTTGATCATAAAAGTAAGAATTTAATATTTCTGGACTCTCTATTCTAGTCTCTTCATCTCTATGTCTATTCTTACGCCCTTGTCTTGATTACTATAGCTTTGTAGTAAGTTTTGAAATCAAGAAATGTGAGTCTACCATTTTTATTTTTTTCATGTTTTGGTTATTCTGGGTGCCTTGCATTTCCATACGAATTTTAGGATCAGCTTGTCAATTCCTGCAGAAAAGCCAGCTGGCCTTTGATATGGATTATCTTGAATCTGTAGATTGCTTTGGGGAGTATGAACATAGACGTCCTTCCATCTTTTAGGGTCTTCTTTAATTTCTTTCAATTAAATTTTACAGTTATCAGTGTATAATTCTTGCACTTCTTCATTAAATTTATTCTTAAATATTTTATTCCTTTCAATGCTGTTGTAAATAGAATTGTCTTCTTAATTTCATTTCTGGATTGTTCATTGCCAGTGTATAGAAACACAGTTGATTTTTGCATAATGATCTTGTATCCCACAACATTGTTGTGCTTATTAGGGTTTTTAAATTTTACTTTACTATTTAATTCTAGCACTTTTGTGGATTCCTTTCATTTTCAGTATACAGGATCATGTCATTTACAACTAGAGATAGTTTTACTTTTTCCTCTCCAGTCTGGATGCCTTTTGTTTCATTTTCTTGCCAAATTATCCTGGCGAGAACCTCCAGAACAATTTTGAATAGAATTAGAACGGATATCCTCATATTATTCCTGATCTTAGCAGGAAAACATCTAGCCTTTCACCATTAAGTACGATGTTACCTGTGAGTTTTTCCTAAATGGACTGTTTCAGGTTGAGAAAGTTTCCTTCTATTCCTACTTTGTTTGTAATTTTTATCATGAAAGGATGTTAGATTTTGTCACGTGCTTTTTGTGCAACGATTGAGATCATCAAATGATTTGTGTCCTTTACTCTGTGGATATGATGGATTACATTAATTGATTTTTTAATGTTAAGCCCACAGTGCAGTCCTGGGATAAATCTCACTTGGTCACGTATATAATCCTCTTTAGATGCTGCTTGGTTTGGCTTGCTAGTATTTGGTTGAGGATCTTTACACCTGTATTCATAAAGAATATTGATACGTATTTTTTGGTAATGTATTGATTTTCAAATGTAAATCCAGTCTTGCATTCCTGGCATAAACCCAAGTTGATGATGACAATATATCACTTTTGCTGGATGGGTTTTTTCAATATGTTGTAAAAATAGGATTTTTTGCATCTGTGTTTATGTAAAAGATTGGGCTATAGTTAGCCCTTTTCTGGGGTAATATCCTTGTCAGGTTTTGATACGAGTTATGCTGGCTTTATAAAAAGTATTGGGCAGTTTTGTCCTTCTTGTAATATTTAAATGTTTGGAAGGATTCACCACTGAAGCTGTCCAACCTAGACTCTTCTTTATGGGAAGATTCTTCTTTTTAACTACATGTTCACATTCTTTAATAGATAATAGGATTATTCAGATTTTCTATTTCTTATTGTTTCTCTTTTGGTAAATTGTGTTTTTCAAGGATTTATCCATTTCATTTAAATTTGCAAAATGTATTGATGTAACATTATTCATAATATCCACTTATTAATGCCTGTAGAACAGCAGTGATTCCCATCTTTCATTTCCTGTGTAAGTAGTTTATGCCTTTCTCTTTTCTTCTTCCATCAGCCAAGAACCAACATTTGTCTTCTTTTGCTGATTGTCTCAGATGTGTCATTGATTTCTGTTCTTATTTCCCTTTCTTTGGGTTTAATTTGCTGTTTTGTTATTTGTGGTTTACCTTGTGGAAATAAATCATTGATTTTTCATCCCTTCTCATGAATTACTTGCAGTTAAGGTCAAACTTCCCTTTCAGCAATGCTTTACCCTTATTTCACAGGTTTTGATATATCTCTTTCATTATCATTCACTTTCAAATATTTTATAATTCCAGTTGTGGTTTCTTCTTTGACCCATGGATTATTTATAAGTAAATTGTGTAGTTTACAAATACTGTATTTGGGCATTTTCTAGGTTTTGGGGGGTTTTTTCCTACTGATTTCTAGCTTAATTCCACTGTGGTTAAAGAACATACTCCGAATGATTTCAATTCTTTGAAATTTGTTGATACTTTCATTATGTCTCATCCTGTGTTCAATATTGATGAATGTTCCATCTGGACTTCAGAAGGATGTGTATTGTGTGTTTGTTGGGTATTCTGTTCCGTAGTTAGGTGTCAGGTCCATTTGTGATGTCCAGGTTTGTATCTTTACTGACTTGGTGGAAGGAGTTCTGCTTGTTCAGTCAGTTACTGCAAAAGGTATTGACCCATTTCTTCTTGTAGCTTGTAAGTTTTTGCTTTAAATATTGTGAAGATATGTTATAGGTATATCAAAATTCAGGGTTGTTATATAAATCCCTGTGGGATTTGTCCTTTTTTATTGTCACATGTCCATCTTCATCTCTAGCTTGTCTGAATTTACTCCAGTTCACCGTCTATCTTGTGGTAAAGTGTTAGCATGCTCTATCTTTTCCTGTGTTTTTCTACTTTAAACCTTTCTTTGTCCTTAAATATAAGTTGTGTCTCTTGTAAGCAGCATGTAATTGGATTTTAATTTTCTCATGCAGTCTGACAAAATTATCTTTGTTTTTTTGACAGTTATACTGTGATGTGCCTGGGTTTGGTTTTCTTTGCATTTATCCTGCTCGGTGTTGTGTAGAGCTTCCTGAATCTCGGCTTGGTTTCTTTTGCCATTTTTGGAAAATTCTTCACCATTATTTCTTCAGATATTGCTTCTGCCCCTTTCTCTTACTTCTGTCCTTCGGGGATTCCAGTACACGTGTTAAACCCTTTTACCCTGTCCTTTTATATCTTTTCGTGCTTTCTGCATTTTCCATCCTTTTTTTTCTGAGTTTCAATCTGAGCATTTTTTTCTAGTTCACTCATCTCTTCTGTTGGGCCTAATCTGCTATTAAACTTTTATTAAATTTATATTTTTAGTTACTGTATTATCCTGTCCTGGGATTAAAGATTTTTGAGTCCTTGGATGAAATTATCTATCTTTTCATTTATTTTTATTAATCATTGTTCTTTTAATATCCCTGTGTGACAACTCCAGATCTGGATCACCTGAGGATCTATTTCTGATATTTTTTTTCCTCTTAGTTTTCAGTCATTTTGTCTTGTTTTCTGGTACACCTGATATTTTTTTTTTTTATGAAATCACTTTTTGTAAAACTTTAATTTCCGAGACATTTAAAAAGTCACACTAAAAGTATCACACTAAAAGTAAAACAAACAAGACTGACAATTTGTAAACAAAACACTCTGCAAACAAAAATAATTTGCCAGTGCATCCAAACATTATTTTTAAATAAGCAACATTATACCAATTTTTTAAAATTTAAAAAGCCAGCACTGCATGTATCCTCATACTTAAAAAAAAAATTATTGTAAGAATTCTGCCTTTATACACTAAATACTGTGCTAACAATATAGAAGGCCACTTGGGGCTTTCACACGATGTAAGCCTGTGTTGTTGGCACGTAAGGCGGTTACTGAGGCCACAGGGAGGCCGACTGGGCTCCAGCAAAGCCAGGCAGAAGCCAGTGCCCCTAAGGTCAGGTTGAACACTGAATGTTTTGTGTAAAAGCATGCAGAGGCTCTGGATGAATTAGTAGAAGCTCTGGATCATTCTGTGTCACTGAAGCTGATCTATTTCCAGTTTGTCCTCATTCCTAGGACATCAACTATTTCTAAGGGCTTTCTTCTCTGGTGGGCCCCAAATTCATATTTTCGTCTCCCTGTCATTGTGAGACTTCCCAATTCTCTCTGTAGCTTTATTCTTTGTTAGGAGTTACTTTCTGCTGGATTTTTCTGAGTCTTGCTTGGTGCGTGCACGTTTAGTAGTTGGCAAATACCTTGGGGGAGAAATACACTTAGCTGACTTGGTTTTTTCCCAGTGCCTTCAAATAGCCATTTTCGTGTTCGCCTTTTGTGGATATTTTTGGAGGGAGGGTTGGTCTGGCATCAGTTATTCCATCATGGCTTGAAGAAGGCGATTATAACACTCTTAAAACATAAGAGTTATCATCCAAAACACCAATTTTTTAATATGTTGGAAAGAAACATATCCCCAAGAACTTCCCTTGTCTGCTGTCCAGTGTGAAAATGTTCCTTTTTTTCTACCAAAAGTATTGTTCTGCAGCCTATTTTATAGTTCTTCTAATTGTTTTTAGAGTTTCTGTCTTCTCTTTTTTTCCTGCCTTCAATAGTAGTTACTTTCCTTTTTTAACTATTTTTTTAATTGAGATGTCGTTGACATATGTAATTACTTTTAATTTGCTGCTTTCAGTTCATTGTGTTTAACATGTTATCAGGTTTTATGGTTGGTTAAATACTAGTAAAGATTAAGCACTAGTAAGTGAGTTTCACCTAAGGGCATAAGAGTATATATTAGGTTTTAAATTTTCTTTTCTGAGGGTACCTTTATGTGTAAAAGATAATATTATTTGCACTTACTTAGAAAGTAATCCTGATTTTTTTTCTCTTTTCAGAAAATGGTGTAAATGGAACAGTAACTTCAAATGGAGCAGACTCTCCCCGTAATAGAAAAGAGAAATCTTCATAATGAATTATAATCTAATTGATTAATGTCCCCAAAGAAATCTGCTTTTTACTATATCTTTCAGCACTAGAGATTTTTTTCTGTTCTTGAAAATACAGTTTGTGCTCTTTGATTCTTGCTACTATTGTTTCATGCATTTTTTAAAGGGCATTTGAGGGGAGGATGATTACTATGAGTGAAAAAAATACTTCAGCTTAGACTAAGCTACTTGCCTTCAAAATAGTTTAGGGACCACCACCATATTTTATTTTATTTTGTTTTTTATCTTTCAGCATTTTTCTAATGATTTGAAGAGAGAACTATTTACAAAAGTTCTACATATCAGTGATACAATTTCTTGCTCTCACCAGTTTTTTATATTAGCAAGATGGCCTGTTCCAGCAAGGCCATATTTTTTAAGTTATCTTTCAGGGCAAAATGGAAATAATATAAAGTTGGATGTCAAACTTTAATATGCTTTCAGTGTTCTCTAATTTTTAGGAATTTTTGTAGCCTTTACACTTGGGAAAAAAGATTTGTAAATTCACCAAAATACTTGTGTGCTTTATTTTTTAGTGGTTGTTAATGTTATTTACATCCCCATTTTTTTAAGGGAGAAAAAAACATACTTTTGGTTATGGCGTATGAAGATTTATTGCCATATATATTGAATCAAAATATATTAACATAAAAGTACTTGTGAAGTAAAATCTTTCTTGTGCATTTTCAACACTTGTAAACTGGAAATCAGAAAATTAAATATTTACTATAAAGAAAATTTTAACATAGCCCTTTTTGATATGTTTATTAATAATAATTCTTAATGGGGCTTGTCATAAGTTTGATACGCACAGCAGCTTAGAAAAATACTGTTTAACCTGAAAACTCTTTTAAAAAATCATGCCTACTTGATTTATATATATAAAAAGATGTCAATATTTGGAAAACATTTAATGCACTAGCCTCAAATTGAAAATTCAGGTGGATAAATAGTCTTACAAAAGACAATGCTTTATGTTATAATTGTAGCTTTGGTCCCATCCTTATCTGAGAAACATTTATCTGTATAAAACATATTTTTGGATAAATATATATATATATATTTGTATCTCTATAGAAAGGCTCTAAAAAACATTTGAGTAAAATATTTGGTTCCCTTTTCTATAATTATCCTTTAAAATCTTTATAGCTCTATTTGGGTTTTTGTCATCTTTACAGGGCATATATCACTCCTTGCAATGTTCACATTTCGCTCCCCACTTCTCACTTTTGTCACCAGCTAATGTTTGCGCCATTTTTAGTATAAAAGTTGCAGACCTGATAGGTCTGCAGTTTAATCAGTTGCCATGCTGCTAGAAAGTCATACTTTCTGTTTCCAGCTGTTTACCTACTTCCTGGAAAAAGTAGTAGCTCTCTGTAGCATCATGGAGTTTCAGTGGAACCAAATCTCTGCCATTAAAAACTGGCATTATATTGAACTATACATTGAGAACTCAATCAGAATAAAAATTTTTACTTTCACAAGCCGTATCTTGGATGTTTTCTTTGTTGTTAGCAAATTTTATGCTATTTTTAGTGTCTAATCTCATTAAAATGTACACGTTGAAAGAGTGTACTTCTGATAAACATTTAGAACAGCCTTTCTTTCCTAAAAAGTGTGTTCTACCAAAAAAGATGATTAGTTTCATATATTATTAATGAGGGCAACTGTGAGAAAAAGTGGTTTATAACCAAATTCAGGGACTATTGAGTTAAACAAACTTAAAGGTGTCTTTTTTACGGCAGGACACCTAGAATGACAACAGCGGGGACACAGCATGCAGTGTCTCCACACTCATTTGAGGAACCTTCTTTCTATGAAATTACATACAGCATATGCTATGTGTCCTACAACATATGCTGTGGGTTTGGGGGGTGGGGGGAAGCCCTTGGTATGTAGTTAAAACTTTACAAAACACATATATACACAAGTGTAATTGTAAATAGTAAGCCCTAGATCCCCTCCTCCAAGGAAAGTCTCTACGGGCCCCCCAGATCCTGCAGAGGCTGCTGCTGTCACCCGGCCTCTGGTCAAACTTTGAAGACTGATGGGAAGCATCACGGTAGGACCATGAGCCAGGACAGCTGTCTTACTGAGTGACCTGAACTAGTTGCTTTGCCCTTCTGGGGTTGTCCTTCCCTCCATAAAAGGGGGGATATGGCTGTGAGTAGTCCAGGTGGACTATTCTGGAACAAATGTAATAACTACATTCTTCTAAAATTAATTGTACACAGTCCTTAAATTCAGAACTAATCCTGGAGCAAAGCTTGTATAGATGAGGAAATGGGAGAGATGTTTTGTTGCACAGACGGCAATAGCCGTTGACACCCTATATCTCCAAGGTGTTGCCAAATGTCTTCAAAGAAAACTGGTTCTGCTGCCTGTCTACACGTGGACACCTATAAGAATGGATTGATACTGACCACCTGTTTGCATTTTTTAAAGAGTGGCCTTAAAAGTAACCCTGGAGGAAATTCAAGGTAATGCTCAGATGTTTTTTTCCCAAAGATCACCCTAGGTGTGATAGGTAATTCAGTTAAGAATCATCATCTGCTTTAAAACTTCACAGGTTTGGGAGTTGCAGAGTAGACATTAGCAAGTGTTGGAAGAATTAAAGACTAGTAACCTAGGGCCTGAAGAGAGTCAAGGGGGTTGGACTGAGTGTGTGTTTTAGAAGTCCTGGGTATACAGACCCAACACACTAGGATGAAAGGAAAGGCAAAAGGCAAGTCTACTGTATAGCATAGGGAACTATATTCAATATCCTGCAATAAACCATAATGGAGAGTATATGAAAAAGAATATAGGGATTTCCCTGGCGGTCCAGTGGTTAAGAGTCTGCGCTTCCACTGAACGGGGTGTGGGTTCGATCCTTTAGTCTGGGAACTAAGATCCCACATGCCGGGTGGCATGGCCAAAAAATTTTTTTAATTAAAATTAAAATATATATATATATATGTATAACTGAATCACTTTGCTGTACACCAGAAACTAACACGACATTGTAAATCAACTCTACTCCAATAGTAGGTCCATCTGGTTACTGAGCACTGTGTAAAGCCGTTAGCCATCTATGGAAGGCAGCATCCGCTATGGCTCAGCTCTATCCTGTGAAGACAGCACAGAGCTCAGTATTTACAAAGACAACTAGTTTAAGCATGACTTGCTTTACAGAAAGCTGCACTAGGTATCTGTGTGTCACACGTCAACCAGTTTTATCCAATACCATTCAAAGAAAGGCTAAGCCACTTTGTCTAGCTTAACTATTTTCAGTGAAAAAATTATTACTGTATTTGCTTAAAGGTAAAATCAAACATTTTGTGTTCTGAAAACAAGCAAATCAGAAAAGAAATTTAAGAGGCTTAGGTTCCGTCACATAACTACTAGTAACCTAACTTTGACTTTATGTCAGCCAAAGAAAGAAATCTCTTCTTATTTTGAAGATCCAAACTTCAAGTGATACCTTGTTGATTTCTGCAGATATTAATAGGTACATAGTAGTAAGACTAGCAGACCAGAGTTCAAATCTTGACTCCTCTACCAATAAGCTCTGTGTGATCTAATTAATGTCTGTACCTCAGTTTCCTGAGATACTGTTAGCACTTACCCCACAAGGTAGTTCTAAGAACGGATTGTGCATAGCTCCACACCTGATGCTTATTAAATGTTAGTTGTTAGCCCATACGTTTATGACAAACAGCACAGGGACTGAATGGCTCATAGTAAGTATTAAGTAGTTTTAGTTGTTACTACTTTTCCCTGTAAGACCCCATTGCACAAGGTTGATGAGCACTCATGGCCACAGTAACAAGGACAGTGCTCCATGGTTGCTGAGCAGGGGGGCCAAAGATGCTGCAAGAGCTATTCAAGCCACCATCACGGCCATTTAATCACTGGAAGACTGCAGGCATGCTTACCCAGCATGAAATTTCATAAAGCAAACTTCCAAGTCTGTACTGAATCATTTACACTTGTGTGACACAATAATCATAAAAGCAAATAGTGTGTATAGTTTCTAAAGAATGATTTTTTTCTATAAAGGTATTCCGGCCCTTTGCACAGCAAACATTTGCATCTTTTTTTTTTTAATTAAGTAATTTATTTTGGCTGCGCTGGGTCTTAGTTGCGGCATGCGGGATCTTCATTGTGGCACGTTTCATTGTGGCATGCGAACTCTTAGTGGTGGCATGCATACAGGATCTAGTTCCCCGACCAGGGATCGAACCCAGGCCCCCTGCATTGGGAACGTGGAGTCTTACCCACTGGACCACCAGGGAAGTCCCTAAAGAATTTTTATTTTTATTAGATACCTATGGTTTATGAAACCATACTTTCATTCAGATGGCTTGTACAACTTCTAGAGAACTACTAGCTGCTTAGAGTTGCCTTACCTTCTAATGGAAAGAATCAAACACCATCAGGTAAATGAGCATATTTACCTGGGACAGAAAAAGTGTGTATTACAAGATAGTTTATCAAGAAATTTGAACAGATCTCGTAAAATGTCCTAGAAATTACAAGTGGACTGGAAGGCCTGGGTATGGCAGTGGGCAGGCGGGGCAGGGGGTGGGAATATACACCTAAGTGTGGATAATATATGAAACAGACCCAAATCTTAAGACTGAGGTTGTTACTCTGTTGTATATTGGTTGATTGACTTCTGGACTAATAGCTTTTTCCTCCCTCGAATATGAGGAACTATAATAAAACTCCTTATGAGAAGATTAATGTTTCAAAAGTACAACTTTACCAAACTAATTTAGGTTATTAGTGATCTGACCAGTTAGAGTGGTCCTTTTCTATTTCTTGCTGATTTCCTTCACAACAAACAAAAGAGTAAGACACAGGTTATTTGTAACTCAGGGCAGAAGGGAGAAATGTCTATACTGTATTTACGCTAATAAATGAAAAATGAAAGATTAAATGAGGCTTTTAAAAAGTGAATTCAATTCTGTAGGATTAAGATCTAGAAGACTACCAGGAATACATTAGAAGACTGGTGATTTACCTAAATCCTAATACACATAGGGAGCTTGGAAAAGTTCAAAAGAAAATCCTCGAGGCTTGGTTCAACTTTATCTTCAAAAAGAACTTGCAGGGCTTCCCTGGTGGTGCAGTGGTTGAGAGTCCACCTGCCGATGCAGGGGACATGGGTTCGTGCCCTGGTCCGGGAAGATCCCACATGCTGCGGAGCGGCTGGGCCCGTGAGCCATGGCCGCTGAGCCTGCGCGTCCGGAGCCTGTGCTCTGCAATGGGAGAGGCCACAACAGTGAGAGGCCCGCGTACCGCAAAAAAAAAAAAAAAAGAACTTGCATAACTACACAACATCAGTCATTCTCAGTGAATAGAAAGCCCAGTTCAAACCCAGAAGTTATTTCTCTGTTGATATCATGGCATAGTGGGTCAACTCTGTCTCAGTGCAGAAACAGTGGTACAGAGGAATGAGAGGGGGATGGGGAAATAGCCATTTAGCAAAAAGAAATCTCTTTCTGAAGAGAGAGAAATATTCTGCACTGATTGTCATTGACATTTATGGAGCACATCTCTAAATATTGGCCATTATACAGAAAGCAGGCTCATCTCATTTATTCTTCTATGATACAGCATCCTAATTTTGCATGGCCTGTGGGTTTTTGTTTTGTTTTTTTTCAATGAACACTAAAACAATAAAGAATTTGAAAAGCAAACCCATCTTGCAGAATGTAGCTTCAGGTTTAAGTAATCACAGCTCTCCTTGTTTTACTGTATTTTGATGAGCGCCAACATTCTAATTACAGCCCAGCATCTCTTGTTCAGCCGGCAGTGCCAATCATCCCCATTATGCATTGACATGGAGTAAGTACCCGTTAGGGGCTGCTGCAATCACCATCCTCATTTCCCGATCACGTTCCATCCACGTCAGCGCTCTAGTCTCCACTGGGAAGAGCAGCTGTACTTGCTGTACTCATTAACCCAGCTGCCCTTGACGTTTGTACCTTTTTTTTTTTTTTTTTAACTAATGTCTCAAATTCTCTACAAAAGGAAACACTTTCGGCCTGTGATTTTATTTATTTATTTTTTTGCATTGATTATTTCAGCTGTCTCTTTATGCAGGAGCTACACTTCCAACCAAAAGAGTCCTCTTCCATTTCACACACTGGGCTTCAAAATTCCAAATAGAAGCCCTACGTATTACTATGATTTGATGTAACAGAATGGCCAATGGGAGGGACTAAGCTGAATGCAGGTCCAGAACTTCACTCACTGATCTGAAAGTGTGGCTTTAAAAGTTTCTTTCTGATATTTCTCATTGCCTAAAAGAACTGAAGTTACCAGTTTTGTAGGGTATTTTATATTTAGTGATTCTCATTTCAGAGATGCTTAGTTTTAATGGGTTCCTACCCTGCTTTGCCTCCCCTTGCGCTCTGCCAATGTCTGCTCTCGATAGTTTCCATTCCTTCCACGGCATCTTTATCTTTCCCTGCATGCAGCAGGGTCCCAATGTCTAGCATCTTGCAACTGAAATGAAAGAAATGGGGAAGGGATATGTGCATTTTTACATCCTGGCAGAGCAAAGGATCAGCCTCTCCCACCTCAGTCCCCAAAATACCCTCCCGCATCCCATTCTTTACCCTCCACAATCTTTTTTTCCTTAAGACACAATAATACTGTACTTTACTGATTCTAAATGTACTCTCCCACCCCCATACTTCAGCCTCTCAAATAAGAATGGGTCTTTCAATCAATGGCATGCAATAACCGGCAGCATTTTTTCTTAGTGTACATAAAATAAGGATTTTTTTAATGGTGAATTCTTTGATTGCATAAAATTCAGTAAAAACTGCTGGCAATTGTTAAAGGCTTACTAAGTTGTGATTATTATTTTAAGTGCTCCTCCACTCATTTTTACTCTTCCTAAGAAGCATATGAATAGGTAGGGACCATTCTTAGCCCTGTTTTACAGAAACTGAATCTCTGAGTATGAAATGACATAAGTGGCAAAGCCAGGCTTTGGACACAGGTGTGTTTGACCTGTTCCTCCACCCACCCCTCCTCCACCCAAGCCTGTCCTTACAAGAGGATCATTAGATCTGATGTTCACTGTTCTTACTTCCAGGGAGTTTTGTGAAGATAAAGTTATTTCTTTTTTTTTTATAAATTTTTATCTTATCTTTTTTTGTGTGTGTGGCTGTGCTGGGTCTTCATTGCTGTGCACGGGCTTTCTCTAGTTGCGGCGAGCGGGGGCTACCCTTTGTTGCGGTGTGCAGGCCCCTCACTGCGGTGGCTTCTCTTGTTGTGGAGCACGGGCTCTAGGTGCGTGGGCTTCAGTAGTTGTGGCACGTGGGCTCAGTAGTTGTGGCTAGCGGGCTCTAGAGCGCAGGCTCAGTAGTTGTGGCGCAGGGCCTTGGTTGCTCCGCGCCATGTGGGATCCTCCCGGACCGGGGCACGAACCTGTGTCCCCTGCATCAGCAGGCGGACTCTCAACCACTGCGCCACCAGGGAAGCCCCCGTCCCATTTCTTAAAGCACGGGTAACTCAGCCAGGCTCTAGCCTCTTGTGCCAGCCACTGCCAGCCATATGGGTCTCCACCACCAACGTTTCCTGTAAGGTCACCTGGGTCCAGAATCACAGGCCTGGGTTTTACAAGTTGCCTTGTCAGGTATTGTCCAACACGTCACTTTTTAGACTCTTGAAACAACTTGTTCCAGAAAAGGCATATTTGGTGATGCCACTGTAACGTTGGTAACAACGTTGTTCATGTAATAAATGAGCACCGGCCATGAGAGAAAAGCTAAAGAGGGAAAAGGGAACCATGAAAAATAGGATCAAATAAGTAGAGAGCCAAGTCTCCAGAATCCTGCCCTTTTTCAAAGTTTTTATGAAAACTGAGAATTGGGGTTGGTAAGGGGGGATGGACTTTGCCTGTTTCTTCCTGTTTCCTTTGTTTGGTTTTCTGAGAAATGCATTTTGTAGCCGGATTTTGGCGTGTGCTCTAAGCAGAAGCTTGCACACTAACTCCTTCATTCATGTGCAGAACTTGATTCAACAATTCCTTTTGAAGTCAGAATTTCGATACCTGTGGTGCAATCACATAGGTTATATTGGTTATTTTCTAGGATATAGAAAAAAAAGATTATTTTTAAAAAAAGAAACAGAAAGGGAAGGAAGAACAGAGAAAAAAAGAGCTAGAAAAAAATTGCCAAATCTGAAGGGGAACAAACTAATTCCTGCTAAAGTGAGGCCCAGTTACTTGTGCGGTGACGTGTGTCTTATTAATAGGTGTTTGGAGGGTGCAGAGGGGCAAGAAGAGATAGATGATGCTTCCCGACGTCTTTCGTAAACTTCCTCCATTCACCTCTTAGAACCACCCTACACACTAGCTAGGGGAGCATTTGCAACGAGAAGTGGAGAAAAAGCAATGCAACCACACAGACCATGAGAGGTTTAGATTGTGCCGAAGCGCAGAAGCAGACACCTGTTTCCTTTCGTAGAAAAGGCTGCAGCTCCCTCACACCCTCCCCGCCAAGGACTTGTGCTCGTATGTCATCACAGCTGGGGATGTGGAAGCAGATCCAAAATGGAACAGGTTGTAACAAGATCCTAAAACCCATTTTGTACTACTTACCACTAAATGATAATAGAAGTGTGGATGCAGTCTTTGTGAGGAGATGAAGGCTTACTGTTTTGGGAGAGTTTTTGCTCGTCTTCAAAGACCCTGGGTTGGGCTCCACTCGCTAGGTCTGTAGGGGTGCTCACAGAAGGGATGGGGTAACGAGTAAAACGGAACCCAATTCAAAGTCTGCTGTGCACCACTCCCCGACCCCAAACAAAGATTCAGGCAACCAAGTTCTTACACACACACACACACACACACACACACACACACACACACACACACAGACACACACACACACACACACACACACACACACCCTGGGGCACTATAATTCCCTCAGGCAAACTAGCCCCAAGCTAATCTTGAAGGGCCAGTGCCCTTTAAGACAACAACCCTGATTGGACTTCCGGGAAGATGGCGGAAGAGCAAGACGCGGAGATCACCTTCCTCCCCACAGATACACCAGAAATACATCTACACGTGGAACAACTCCTTCAGAACACGTACTGAACGCTGGCAGAAGACCTCAGACCTCCCAAAAGGCAAGAAACCCCCCACGTACCTGGGTAGGGAAAAAGAAAAAAGAATAAACAGAGACAAAAGAATAGGGACGGGGCCTGCACCAGTGGGAGGGAGCTGTGCAGGAGGAAAGGTTTCCAGACACTAGGAAGCCCCTTCGCGGGCGGAGACTGCGGGTGGCGGAGGGGGGAGCTTTGAAGCCGCGGAGGAGAGCGGAGCCACAGGGGTGCGGAGGGCAAAGCGGGGAGATTCCCGCACAGAGGATCGGTGCCGACCGGCACTCACCAGCCCGGGAGGCTTGTCTGCTCACCCACCGGGGCGGGCGGGGCAGGGAGCTGAGGCTCGGGCTTCGGTCGGAGCGCAGGGAGAGGACTGGGGTTGGCGGCGTGAACACAGCCTGCAGGGGGTTAGGGCGCCACGGTTAGCCGGGAGGGAGTCCGGGGAAAAGTCTGGAGCTGCTGAAGAGGCAAGAGACTTTTTCTTACCTCTTTGTTTCCTGGTGCGCGAGGAGAGAGGATTAAGAGCGCTGCTTGGGCGAGAGAGAGGCATGGACATACATACACTAACAAACGTAAGGTAGATAGCTAGTGGGAAGCAGCCGCATGGAACAGGGATATCGGCTTGGTGCTTTGTGACCGCCTGGAGGGGTGGGATAGGGAGGGTGGGAGGGAGGGAGATGCAAGAGGGAAGAGATATGGGAACATATGTATATGTATAACTGATTCACTTTGTTATAAAGCAGAAACTAACACACCATTGTAAAGCAATTATACCCCAATAAAGATGTTAAAAAAAAAAGAACGCTGCTTAAAGGAGCTCCAGAGACGGGCGCGAGCCGCGGCTAAAAGCGCGAACCCCAGAGACGGGCATGAGACGCTAAGGCTGCTGCTGCCGCCACCAAGAAGCCTGTGTGTGAGCACAGGTCACTCTCCACACCCCCCTTCCGGGGAGCCTGTGCAGCCTGCCACTGTCAGGGTCCCGTGATCCAGGGAGAACTCCCCCGGGAGAACACACGTCGCACCTCAGGCTGGTGCAACGTCACGCCGGCCTCTGCCGTCCGCAGGCCCGCCCCGCACTCCGTGCCCCTCCCGCCCCCCAGGCCTGAGTGAGCCAGAGCCCTCATATCAGCGGCTCCTTTTACCCCGTCCTGTTTGAGCAAAGAACAGACGCCCTCCAGAGACCTACACGCAGAGGCGGGGCCAGATCCAAAACTGAGCCCCTGGGAGCTGTGCGAACAAAGAAGAGAAAGGGAAATCTCTCCCAGCAGCCTCAGGAGCAGCGGATTAAAGCTCCACAATAAACTTGATGTACCCTGCATCTGTGGAATACATGAATAGACAACGAATCATCCCAAATTGAGGAGGTGGACTCTGAGAGGAAGATTTATGATTTTTTCCCCTTTTCCTCTTTTTGTGAGTGTGTATGTGTGTGCGTCTGTGTGAGATTTTGTCTGTACAGCTTTGCTTCCACCATTTGTCTGAGGGTTCTATCCATCCGTTTTTGTTTTTTTTAAATTTTTTCTTAATAATTACTTTTTATTTTAATAACTTAATTTTATTTTACTTTATCTTCATTCGTTCTTTCCTTCCTTCCCTCCTTTAGACAACGAATCATCTCAAATTGAGGAGGTGGACTTTGAGAGCAAGATTTATGATTTTTTCCCCTTTTCCTTTTTTTGTGAGTGTGTATGTGTATGCTTCTGTGTGAGATTTTGTCTGTATAGCTTTGCTCCACCATTTGCCCCAGGGTTCTATCCGTCCGTTTTTTTTTTCTCTTAATTTTTTTTTTATTTTAATAACTCTATTATATTTTATCTTTATTTTATTTTACTTTATCTTCTTTCTTTTTTTCCTTCCTTCCCTCCTTCCTTCCTTCCTTCCTTCCTTCCTCCCTCCCTCCCTTCCTCCCTCCCTCCTTTCTTTCTTTCTTTCTCTCTTTCTACTTCTACTAATTCTTTCTTTCTACTTCTCCCTTTTCTTCTGAGCCGTGTGGATGAAAGGCTCTTGGTGCTGCAGCCAGGAGTTAGTGCTGTGCCTCTGAGGTGGGAGAGCCAACTTTAGGACACTGGTCCACAAGAGACCTCCCAGCTCCACATAGTATCAAACGGCAAAAATCTCCCAGAGATCTCCATCTCAACACCAGCACCCAGCTTCACTAAATGACCAGCAAGCTACAGTGCTGGACATCCTATGCCAAACAACTAGCAAGACAGAAACACAACCCCACCCATTAGCAGAGAGGCTGCCCTAAATCAGAATAAGTCCACAGACACCCCAAAACACACCACCAGACATGGACCTGCCCACCAGAAAGACAAGATCCAGCCTCATCCACCAGAACACAGGCACTAGTTCCCTCCACCAGGAAGCCTACACAACCCACTGAACCAACCTTAGCCACTGGGGACAGACACCAAAAACAACAGGAACTACGAACCTGCAGCCTGCAAAAAGGAGACCCCAAACACAGTAAAATAAGCAAAATGAGAAGACAGAAAAACACACAGCAGATGAGCAAGATAAAAACCCACCAGACCTAACAAATGAAGAGGAAATAAGCAGTCTACCTGAAAAAGAATTCAGAGTAATGATAGTAAAGATGATCCAAAATCTTGGAAATAGAATAGACAAAATGCAAGAAACATTTAACAAGGACCTAGAAGAACTAAAGATGGAACAAACAATGATGAACAACACAATAAATGAAGTGAAAAATACTCTAGATGGGATCAATAGCAGAATAATTGAGGCAGAAGAACGGATAAGTGACCTGGAAGATAAAATAGTGGAAATAACTACTGCAGAGCAGAATAAAGGAAAAAGAATGAAAAGAACTGAGGACAGTCTCAGAGACCTCTGGGACAACATTAAACGCACCAACATTCAAATTATAGGGGTTCCAGAAGGAGAAGAGAAAAAGAAAGGGACTGAGAAAATATTTGAAGAGATTATAGTTGAAAACTTCCCTAATATGGAAAAGGAAATAGTTAATCAAGTCCAGGAAGCACAGAGAGTCCATACAGGATATATCCAAGGAGAAATACGCCAAGACACATATTACTCAAACTGTCAAAAATTAAATACAAAGAAAACATATTAAAAGCAGCAAGGGAAAAACAACAAACAACACACAAGGGAATCCCCATAAGGTTAACAGCTGATCTTTCAGCAGAAACTCTGCAAGCCAGAAGGGACTGGCAGGACATATTTAAAGTGATGAAGGAGAAAAACCTGCAACCAAGATTACTCTACCCAGCAAGGATCTCATTCAGATTTGATGGAGAAATTAAAACCTTTACAGAGAAGCAAAAGCTGAGAGAGTTCAGCACCACCAAACCAGCTCTACAACTGCTAAAGGAACTTCTCTAGGCAAGAAACACAAGAGAAGGAAAAGACCTACAATAACGAACCCAAAACAATTAAGAAAATGGGAATAGGAACATACATATCGATGATTACCTTCAATGTAAATGGACTAAATGCTCCCACCAAAAGACACAGATTGGCTGAATGGATACAAAAACAAGACCCATATATTTGCTGTCTACAAGAGACCCACTTCAGACCTAGAGACACATACAGACTGAAAGGAAGGGGATGGGAAAAGATATTTCATGTAAATGGAAACCAAAAGAGAGCTGGAGTAGCAATTCTCATATCAGACAAAATAGACTTTAAAATAAAGACTATTAGAAGAGACAAAGAAAGACACTACATAATGGTCAAGGGATCGATCCAAGAAGAAGATATAACAATTGTAAATATTTATGCACCAAACATGGAGCACCTCAATACATAAGGCAAATACTAACAGCCATAAAAGGGGAAATCGGGCTTCCCTGGTGGCACAGTGGTTGAGAGTCCGCCTGCCGATGCAGGGGACACGGGTTCGTGCCCCGGTCCAGGAAGATCCCACATGCCGCGGAGCGGCTGGACCCGTGAGCTGTGGCCGCTGAACCTGCACGTCTGGAACCTGTGCTCCACAACAGGACAGGCCACAAGAGTGAGAGGCCTGCGTACCACCAAAAAAAAAAAGGGGGGGAAATCGACAGTAACACATTCATAGTAGGGAACTTTAACACCCCACTTTCACCAATGGACAGATCGTCCCAAATGAAAATAAATAAGGAAACACAAGCTTTAAATGATACATTAAACAAGATGGACTTAATTGATATTTATAGGACATTCCACCCAAAAACAACAGAATACACATTTTTCTCAAGTGCTCATGGAACATTCTCCAGGATAGATCACATCTTGGGTCACAAATCAAGCCTTGGTAAATTTAAGAAAATTGAAATTGTATCAAGTATCTTTTCTGACCACAACGCCATAAGACTAGATATCAATTACAGGAAAAGATCTGTAAAAAATACAAACACATGGAGGCTAAACAATACACTAATAATGAAGTGAGCACTGAAGAAATCAAAGAGGAAATCAAAAAATACCTAGAAACAAATGACAATGGAGACACGACGACCCAAAACCTATGGGATGCAGCAAAAGCAGTTCTAAGAGGGAAGTTTATAACAATACAAGCCCACCTTAAGAAACAGGAAACATCTCGAATAAACAACCTAACCTTGCACCTAAAGCAATTAGAGAAAGAAGAACAAAAAAACCCCAAAGTTAGCAGAAGGATAGAAATCATAAAAATCAGATCAGAAATAAATGAAAAAGAAATGAAGGAAACAATAGCAAAGATCAATAAAACTAAAAGCTGGTTCTTTGAAAAGATAAACAAAATTGATAAACCATTAGCCAGACTCATCAAGAAAAAAAGGGAGAAGACTCAAATCAATAGAATTAGAAATGAAAAAGGAAAAGTAACAACTGACACTGCAGAAATACAAAAGATCATGAGAGATTACTACAAGCAACTCTATACCAATAAAATGGACAACCTGGAAGAAATGGACAAATTCTTAGAAATGCACAACCTGCCAAGACTGAATCAGGAAGAAATAGAAAATATGAACAGACCAATCACAAGCACTGAAATTGAAACTGTGATTGAAAATCTTCCAACAAACAAAAGCCCAGGACCAGATGGCTTCACAGGTGAATTCTATCAAACATTTAGAGAAGAGCTAACACCTATCCTTCTCAAACTCTTCCAAAATATAGCAGAGGGAGGAACACTCCCAAATTCATTCTACGAGGCCACCATCACCTTGATACCAAAACCACACAAGGATGTCACAAAGGAAGAAAACTACAGGCCAATATCACTGATGAACGTAGATGCAAAAATCCTCAACAAAATACTAGCAAACAGAATCCAACAGCACATTAAAAGGATCATACACCATGATCAAGTGGAGTTTATTCCAGGAATGCAAGGATTCTTCAATACACGCAAATCAATCAATGTGATAAACCATATTAACAAATTGAAGGAGAAAAACCATATGATCATCTCAATAGATGCAGAGAAACCTTGCTCATTTTTTAAAAAAATATTTATTTATTTAATTTGGCTGCGCTGGGTCTCAGCCGCGGCATTCAGGCTCTTCAGTTGCGGCACACGGGCTCTCAGTTGCGGCACGTATGCGGGATCTAGTTCCCTGACCAGGGATTGAACATGGGCCCCCTGCACTGGGAGTGTGGAGTCTTACCCACTGGAGCACCAGGGAAGTCCCATCCCTTGCTCATTTTTGTTGTCTTTTTCTCTTTTGCTTATTGATTAGTAGGAGCTCATTATATTTGGGTGTTATTCATCTTTGTCTAAAACATTTGTTATAAAAGTTGTCTCTCAGTAGTTTACTGATTTTTGTACTTTGTTTTTAGTGTTTTTGCTAGAGAGAAGATTTTCAATTTTTGAGTAAGATCTGTCCATCATTTTTATATGGTTTCTGGGTCACATGTCTTAGGAAGTTCTGTCCCAGATCCTAAATGTATTTGCCTTTATTTTCTTTCTTTTCAACGTATACATTTTTGTTTTTTAAATTATACCAATAACACACAAAGTCATACTTAAATAATGCAAATGAGTAAGCAGTAAAAGTTATTTTCACTTTTTATTCTTCTCAATCTCACTTCTCTCCTTGGAGATAACCACCGTCGACTGGAAGCCATGTTTGCCCTGCCACACTGATTCATATTTTATCTCATTTCCAAAAGGGTTTAATATTATTTTCAAAGATATAAACATAGAGAACTAAAATATATTGTAAATTTCCTACGAGTCAGTGTTATAAAAAGGAAAATATCCGGGTTCATAAGGTAAAAATAAACCACATGCTCATGAAAAGCACAATTTCTCATTCTGAGATCTGAGAACAGTGTCTTGCTGGGAAACACGGTAATGCAATGAACAAGATCCTCATAATCACAATCAGGAGTTTATAGCTTACAACAGTGTTCAAGGTCAATGGCATCATGCCATTGGATCAATTTAATATAGGACAATATCAAGCCTACAGATTAGCACCTCTCTGATAGGCTAAATTTTGGATGATAGAATTTATGACACAACATTAATTTCTTGAAGACAGGAATCAGGGAAGGGAGCAAAAGTAAAAGCACTGCAATCTTTGCCTTTCATGAAAAGTGAGTCAACAGAATTGTTTTTATTTTAATTTTGATAATTCAACTTGACAATGATTGTGAACTGCTGTATAGTAACCATTAGTACAATTAGTAACAGGTTCTTTATCCTCCAAATTATTTCAAAAGGCAAGCAAAACAAAGTTCTGTTTATACTGAAAAGAAAACTGAATATAAAAGAACAGCAAGGATACCAAAAACAAAACCACAAAATAACATGACATTGGTCATAACAGTTACAATTAAAAACTCTTATTAAAAGGCAAGGTTTGTGGGAGTGTAAATTGGAACAACCCCTTTGTAGAACTGTTTAACAGCATCTTATAAAACTGAAAAATGCATATCCTGTGACCCAGCAATTCCACCCCAAGGCATATTCCCAACCAAAATGCATATGATGTTCACCGAAATACAGGCATAAGAGTGTTCACAGCAGCACCGTTTGAGATAGTCCTAAACAGGACAATGCCCAAAAGCCCATCGACAATAAATACAAAGATAAGCTGTGATATGTCACCCAGTGGAATATTATTCAGCAATAAGAATGAACAACTACAGCTGCACCCACCATATGGATGAATCTCACAAACATAATGTTGAGCAAAAAGGCCCAGACATGAAGGTGCACCGCACACTGTATGAATCTGTTCAAATAAAATTCAAAATGATGTGAAACTATCTGTGCTGTTAGAAGTGTTTCATTGGTGAGGCCAGTTCCTGGAAGGAGGCAAGAGGAGAGTTTCTGGGTGTTTTTGATCTGAAGGCTGATTTCACAGTTTTGTTCACTTTATAAATATTCATTCATTTACAGTCTGTGGACTTTCTGAACGTTTATTTTCAATAAAAACACCGAACAGGGATTGAACCAGGGCAGTGAAAACACTGAGTCCTAACCACTGGACCACCAGGCAATTCCCAAAACACATTTTTTTGGTTTGTTTGTTTGTTTTTGTTGGTTTTTTTTGCGGTACGCGGGCCTGTCACTGTCGTGGCCTCTCCTGTTGTGGAGCACAGGCTCCGGACGCGCAGACCCAGCGGCCATGGCTTACGGGCCCAGCCGCTCAGTGGCGTGTGGAATCTTCCCGGACTGGGGCACGAACCCATCTCCCCTGCATCGGCAGGCAGACTCTCAACTACTGCGCCACCAGGGAAGCCCCCAAAACACATTTTTTTTTAATTAATTAATTTATTTATTTTTGGCTGTGTTGGATCTTCGTTGCTGTGCACGGGCTTTCTCTAATTGCGGTGAGCGGGGGCTACTCTTCATTGCAGTGCACGGGCTTCTCATTGCCGTGGCTTCTCTTGTTGTGGAGCATGGGCTCTAGGTGCACAGGCTTCAGTAGTTGTGGCACGTGGGCTCAGTAGTTGTGGCTCACGGGCTTAGTTGCTCCACAGCATGTGGGATCTTCCCGGACCAGGGCTCAAACCCATGTCCCCTGCATTGGCAGGCGGATTCTTAACCACTGTGCCACCAGGGAAGCCCCCAAAACACATGTTTAAAACAACATTCAGTGACTTGCTATTTACAAGACAACACAATTAGCAAAAAAAAAACACCAAAATAAGAGAATTTTTAAAAGATCAGCTATCATTTATTTAGCACTTGTTATGTGCCAGTGTCCTATTCTAAGTGCTTTCCCTATATTATTTTACAGTTGACCCTTGAACAACACAAGTTTCAACCAACCATGGATTGTGTAGTACTGAACGTTTTTTTTTTCCCCACTGAGGCATTTAATTTGCATGTATATATTAGAACTGAATATATGAGCATATTTTCTTCTTCATATAATTTGATCTTATGCTATTAGGTATGGATACATAGACACACACATAGATACACATATGCTCAGTTATATGTTTACAACATAAGGATACAGAAAGGTTAAAGTAAAAGAATGGAAAAGCCAAAAATTGGTCCTTGAAAATACTTATAAAATTGATAAATCCTAGTAAGACTGATTTTAAAAAGAAAAAAGGCACAAATTACCAATATCAAAATTGAAAAAGGAAACATCACTACAGATCTTTCAGACATTGAAAAGACAGTAGAAGGATATTATGAACAATTTTATGGCAGTACATTTGAAAATTTGGATGAGATGAATACATTCTTATAACAATAAATTTTATTAAATAGACAGACCCTCACATGTACGGACTTGCAATTCATGACAGAGATGTAATACATCACACAGAGTAATAGGGAAAGAATAGTCTTTTCATTAAATAGTTCTGGACAATTTCCAAATAAGGAAAAAATCAAATAAACTTGAATACTACCTCACACCAAAATTCCAGAATATTTGTAGATTTAAATGTGAAAGGCAACAAAATAAATCTAGGAGAGAATCTAAATTAACTTCATAACCTCAGGGTAGAAAAAGATTTCTTAAATAGGACTCAAAACCATAGACTCTTAACCATAGAGGAAAAGATTGATAAATGAGATTTCCCTAAAATTAAGACTTCTTTTCATCAAAAAAGCAAGAGAATAAAAGGCGAGCAACAGAATGGGAGAGGTTACGTGCAACACATTTAACTCACAGTCCTATAAGGAATTTGTAGAAATCAACACGAAATTACAGACAACCCAGTAGTGAAATGCGCAAGACACTGTGCAAAAGTGTTATCCAAATGGCCAAGAAATATACACGGAAGTGCTTTACTTCCTTAATCAGAGAAATACAAATTTAAAATCCCAGTGTTATACAATTACAATCTCACCAGGATGGCTAACTTTAAAAGGACTGACAATACAAATGTGAGAAAGGATGCCAGCCACTGAAACTTTCATACACTGCAGCTGGGATTATACGTTGGTACAACCATCGTGAAGCGGTTTAGCATCACCTATTAAAGCTGAAGAAGTACATTCCCTGTGACTCGGCAATTCCACTCCAATGCAGAAATGCATGCACAGAAGAGAGGTATGAAGATGTTCACAGCAGCACTAGAAAAAAGCTGGAAGCAAATGTCCATCAACAGCATAATGAAGAAATAAGTTGTGGGGTATTCATGTCATAGGGCGCTATACAAAAATGAGAATAAGTAAACGGCAGCTACACTCAACAAAAAAGAGAAATTTCATAAACACAATGTTGAGCAAAGAAGCCAGACACAAAAGAATATTTAATGTATGATTAAATTTCTAGTATAAGGTGAGAAAGGGCCTTGGTAATTGAGGGTACATGCAAAGGAATAATTATGCTATTTGACCATGGAATTTAACTTGGGAAGGAGAGAGAGAGGGCATGGGGGAGAGAGGGGTGGTGAAAAGATTAGGGTTGTGCTTCTAGAAGAAGTGAGCTGGAACCTCCATGCACATTGCAGCAGTATTTACAGTGGCCAAGATACAGAAACAGCCTAAGTGTCCATTAGTGAGTGAATAAAGAAAATGTGAGATATGTATATATATGTATATATATATATATATATATATATATAAAATGGAATATTATTCAGTCATAACAAAAGGAAATCTTGCCATTTGGGGATAACATGGATAGAACTTGAGGGTATTATGCTGAGTGAAATAAGTCAGAGGAAGACAAAGACAGTATGATCTCACTTACATGTGGAATCTTGAGGGGAAAAAAACAAGCTCAGAGATGCAGAGAGCAGATGGGTGGTTGCCAGAGGTGAGGGGTGCGGTGTGGGTGAAATGGGTGAAAGGGGTCAAAAGGTACAAACTTCTGGTTATAAAACAGAAGTCCTCATGATGTCATGTACAGCATTGTGACTATGGTTAACAATACTGTGTTTTACATTTGAAAGTTGCTAAAAAAATAGATCTTTTTTTTAAAAATAAATTTATTTATTTTTGGCTGCGTCGGGTCTTCCTTCCTTGTGCACGGGCTTTCTCGAGTTGCGGCGAGCAGGGGCTACTCTTCTTTGCGGTGCGTGAGCTTCTCATCACGGTGGCTTCTCTTGTTGCAGAGCATGGGCTCTAGTTGCCTGGGCTTCAGTAGTTGCAGCACGTGGACTCAGTAATTGTGGCTTGTGGGCTCTAGAGCACAGGCTCAGTAGTTGTGGTGCACGGGCTTAGTTGTTCCGCGGCATGTGGGATCTTCCCGGACCAGGGCTCGAACCCGTGTCCCATGCATTGGCAGTCAGATTCTTAACCACTATGACACCAGGGAAGTCCCAAGGATGGATCTTAAAAGTTCTCATCCAAGAAAAAAACTTGTAACTGTGTGGTGATGGATGTTAAATAGATTTATTGTGGCAAACATTTTGCAATATATACAAATATCAAATCTTTATGTTGTACATCTGTCACTAATATAATATATGTCAGTTATACCTCAGTGTTTTAAAAAGTGAGCTGGAGAGACAGGAGGTCTCGCTCAGAGAGTGAGGTACTTGGAATTGACAGAGGGGATGCAGTGATTGGTAGTGACAAAGTCTAGAGAATGACCTCTGAGGTAAGTGGAGATGTGGAAGAGGAGATGACAAGGGGGATTCAAGGTACTGAGAAGCCTGGGTATGGAAACGACCATCAATGTGTATATTAAACGTCACCAAGGGACCTCTCTGGCGGTCCAGTGGTTAAAACTTTGTGCTTCCACTGCAGGGGGCACGGGTTCAATCCCTGGCCAGGGAACTAAGATCTGGCAAGCTGCGAGACCAAAAAAGAAAAAAAGTCACCAAGAATTAAGACAGGAGTGAACTTGGAGAGACTGACAGTGAAGTAGGAGCTGCAGTTACTGAACCATGGCAGGAGTGACCCTGGGTCAGATGATGATGCAGCAATAAGGTGTTATGGATAGTGGGTGACATAGTGTGATGACATGAGGTTAAAGCTGCGTGAACCAAGGGAGGATGAAGGGAACAGCCTGGAAGCACCCATGAGGAGAAGGAAGGACAGCTTCAGGCCCAGCGGTACCAGGGTGCGGGGTGGGGGGGGGCGGTTGGGAAGAGGACAACAGGGGAAGCAGTGACCTCAGGGGAGGTCCACGTTTACTTTAGAGCAAGGAGCTGAGGGGATCACTCAGAAACGAGATAGAGGATGTAGGGGGTGTTCTAATGGCCAGGGGCTGGGGGTAAGTGTTTTGGGGGTTGAGGAGGGATGGGAGACGTGGCCAGGATAAGGAAAGGGTGAAGCCGTATGGAGATGAGGAGGGTAGGAGTGGAGGAGTGACCTGGATGTCCAGGGAGTGACTGAGCACAGCTGAAGGTGTAATGAGATTAGTCCTCATAGACTGAAAAGAGATTTTGGTGGGGAGGCTGCCAGTGGTTTTTTATTAGTAGTTAAATTATCTTCTGTTTAGTGTGTTGGTTTTCTTTTTCTTTTTTAATTTTAAATGTCACTTGCTTTGGAAATATAGAATTACTGAATTTCAAAACACGTTTTGATTTTCCTATCTAAACCCCTATTGAATCATTATTTTTTGTTTATTTCTTTTTTGCGGTACGCGGGCCTCTCACTGCCATGGCCTCTCCCGTTGCAGAGTACAGGCTTCGGGCACACAGGCCCAGCGGCCATGGCTCACGGGCCCAGCCGCTCTGCGGCATGTGGGATCTTCCCAGACCGGGGCACGAACCCGTGTCCCCTAGATCGGCAGGCGGACTCCCAACCACTGCACCACCAGGGAAGCCCTGAATCATTATTGTTTAATTAATTTTTATTGGAGTATAGTTGATTTACAATCTTGTGTTAGTTTCAGATGTACAGCAAAGTGAATCAGTTATATCTTTTCCCATATAGGCCATTACAGAGTACTGAGTAGAGTTCCCTGTGCTCTACAGTAGGTTCTTATTAGTTATCTATTTTTTATATAGTAGTGTGTATATGTCCATCCCGTTCTCCCAATTCATCCCTCTCCCCTTCCATGTGTTGGTTTCCTTAGTGCTAGTTTTCTTCCTGTGCTTCAGGATTTTTGTTTTGTTTATTTTCTTTTGCTGTAGGGCGTGTGCCTGTGCCCGTGTGTGTGTGTGTGTGTGTGTGTGTGTGTGGTTGGCTTTGTGTGAGCTCATTCTCCCGTGGCAGGTTTGTTGCTGCCTGCATCAGGGACCACGTTTTCTCATTCAACAGAAATTGGGGGGAGGGCCACGTGGTGAAGGGACACCAGGCAGCTTAGACTTGGTTCTGTCCGAGCTGCTCTTTGCTCCATCCTGCCAGTGTGAACGGGTACCTTCCTCCCAGCTGCAGCCTGTGTGGCGGCCCCAGCTTTCTTAGACTCCTTTCACATGAGGGGAAGCCCGTCTCTGCCCCAGTTTCACCTGTGGAGCCTAGCTCCCGGCTCCCAGCCTTGAGGGTGAAAAGCTACAAGGCAGACTGGGAAATGTACTGGCATTGCTACAAGACTCCTTACACCAACTGGACCAAATTTCTGCCAGATCAAAGATTTGAAGGTAAAAAGAGAACCTAATTTTTAAATAATAATCCAAGTTGGGGAAGGTTTTTAGAAAAAGTTTTCTTAAAAAATCAAAAGATAAAAAGAGCACACAGGGCTTCCCTGGTGGTGCAGTGGTTGAGAGTCTGCCTGCCGATGCAGGGGACACGGGTTCGTGCCCCGGTCCGGGAAGATCCCACATGCCGCGGAGCGGCTGGGCCCGTGAGCCATGGCCGCTGAGCCTTCGCGTCCGGAGCCTGTGCTCCGCAACGGGAGAGGCCGCAACAGTGAGAGGCCCGCGTACCAGGAAAAAAAAAAAAAGAAAACACACACACAATGAATTAGGAGCTCTTACAAATCAATTTTTTTAATTGAGGCATGATTGACATGTAACATTATATTAGTGGCAGTATTTGTACATATTGCAAAATGATCACCACAGTAAGCCTAATTGGTGTCCATCGCCACACATAAATACAAACTTTTTTCTTGTGATGAGAACTTTTAAGATCTATTCTTTCAACAACTTTCAAATATACAACACAGTATTATTATTATTATTTTTTTTTTTTTTTTGCGGTACGCGGGCCTCTCACTGTTGTGGCCTCTCCCATTGCGGAGCACAGGCTCCGGACGCGGAGGCTCAGCGGCCATGGCTCACAGGCCCAGCTGCTCCGCAGCATGTGGGATCCCCCCGGACCAGGGCACGAACCCGTGTACCCTGCATTTTCAGGCGGACTCCCAACCACTGCGCCACCAGGGAAGCCCACAACACAGTGTTATTAACCATAGTCACTATGCTGTACATTACATCCCCGTGACATTAATTTTGTAACTGGAAGTCTGTAGCTCTTGACCCCCTTCACCCATTTTGCCCACTCCCCAGCCCCTGCCTCTGGCGACCACCAATCTGTTTCTGTGTCTATGAGTTCAAGCTGTTTTTATTTTTGTTTTAGATTCCACATACAAGTGAGATCATATAGTCTATGTCTTTCTCTGTCTTACTTACTTCACTTAATATTATGCCCTCAAGTTCCATTCATGTTGTCACAAATGGCAAGATTTCCTTCTCTTTTTATGGTTGAGTAATTTTCCTGTGTGTGTGTGTGTGTGTGTGTGTGTGTGTGTGTGTGTGTGTGTGACAGCTTCTTTATGCATTCATCCATTGATGGACTCTTAGGTTGTTTCCATATCTTGGCTATTGTCAATAATGCTGCAATGAACATGGGTACAGATATCTTTTCGAATTAGTGTTTTCATTTCTTTACAAATCAATCTTTGAATGACCAAAACACCCAATAGAGAAATCAATAAAATATAGACAGTTCACAGAAAAAATACAAATATATATATTTAAATATATAAAGAATCTAAAAACATCACTATGAAAGAAAGGTACATTAAAGCTACAATAAATACTATTTTCACTTGTCTACTCCATCTTGACATGTTGCTGACATATCACAAAAGCAGATGGGTCAAAGAAATGCTTAACCTATTTTTAACGTGTGTTTTGTCCCAATGCATTTAAACATGCTATTCCTTCTGGAAAGAAAGAATATCCTTTGACCCTTTGTCATATAGATTTACATCTAACTCCAACTCATCCTTCAAAACTCAGCTCATCTCACCTTCTCCAGGAAGCCTTCCTGGCTTACCATCACCACCGCCCTAGCCTGATTAATCTCTCTCTCTTCTGGGTTTCTGTGTAATCTCTCTCTTTTTTTTTTCAACCCTTGATTTACTTGTTCCTTTTCTCAACTACTCTGTGAGAACACCAAGTCTAATATGATTTTGTGTTCCCAAGGCCTCGCTCATTGGAAGCACTCAAAGATTCTTTGTTGGATGTATGAATGAAGAACTTGTTACTTCACTGGGAAATCATACATAGTTGATTTAGTGACGCTAAGGTATGTGTCTGGCACAGTCCACTGGGAGGCAGTGTTGTGCAGTGGAAAAGCTCTCAGTTTTGCAAGACCAATGCCCGGGCTCCCTGCATCACTCCCCACACCTTCTACCTGCCTGTTTCTGGGCCACACAAAGTCTTCTCAAGACACCAGCAAAACGGGAAAAATAAGAAGAATATTTTTCTTACAAGATGCTCATGAGGATTAAAGATAATTTAGGTAGACTTAGGAAAAGTATCCGGCATATTGTAGGTGTGTTTACCATCGGATAGCTCTTGATTACTTGCTTATGTGCTAATAGGTCCAATTTCAGGTAAAGGTCTAGTTCAAGGAAGTGTTCTTTGCAATTATGCTGCAAATAATGGTCTCCCCAAAGGCTGTCAGCCCACTTCGCATCTCCCTCAGAGGGCTCAAGTTTGCAAGCCCAAGGTTCAGAGGTTCTCAGGGCTCCATGGGACTGGGAATCCCACTGGGGCTTAGGCAAGTCAAGGGCTTGAGTGACTATTATTGCCAGGCCCTGGCTCAGCTGCATGTGCATTAAATAGATTTTTATGCACTGGCCTGGGAAACAAGCCACCATCTATAATTCTGTTTCTATGGGGAAAGGCTTTCTGTGTTCCAAACAACGGACTTACTAATGAACTTCTGGAACACAACCCATTCGGCGACAGGGACCAGCTGACTGGGTTTTCGTGGCTAAGGCAGCAGCGCGAGTGACTGCACTATGCGGATCTCATTATCACGAATTCTCTCTGGTGACTAATCTAGCTGTGGTCTCCACAATTGAAAAGGAGTTTTGAAAAATTGGAGAGGGCTCAGCAAAGAACCACAAAGATGATTAAAGAGCTGCAGGAAAATCTACTTTGGTCTCGATAGTTTTCAGAGGACCGTAGAAACTGCCCATGCGATACTCACTCTCAAATGAAAAAGAATTGTTTGATTCTGTACCGTGTCAAGTGTCTTTATCATTTGCTAATTGATTATGAATTCGTAGAGAAGGGAGCCAGTGTTTGTTGAGCACCCACATCAGGGGATCAGACAGGCCTTTTCCGTACAATACTTAAGTTTATCCTCAGAGACACCCTGTCAGACAGGCGGTATGCTGTCTATTTTACAGATGAGGAAACTGAGATTCAGTGAGATTCATTTGTCAAATATCTTACAGCTAGTCATACAGAACACAGATTCAAACCCAGGCCAGATTAATTTCAAAGCCTCTCTAATAACCAGTTTTCCACATGGCAGCCAGAATACTGCACAAACTTTCGGAAATATCAACCTGATCATGTCCGTCCCTGCATAGCACAGCCCTCTGACCCCACGATGCTCCTAGGATGGAACGCAAGCTTCTCAATATGGCTGGCAGGACCCTGAGAGCCCTGCGTCCTGCAGAGCTACCTTGTCTCCTGTCATCACCCACTCCCCTCAGACCCAGGTCTGTGTTCAGATACTTTCCCATTTCTCTATTCCTCCAGATGCTTCCAGCCTCCAAGGCTTCATACCAGCACTCCCTACTTTCTTGCCTTTCCTTCTCTATTGACCAACTTTCTTCTCCTCACCCTGTGGACCTCAGCTCATACACATCTTCCTTTGGAGGCCTTCCTGGACCTCCAAGGACCAGCTAATCATCCCTTCCCCGTGGTCTCACAGCAGATCACATTTCCCACATAACTGCATTTATCATACTGAATCGTTGCTGCAGGCTGATGTAGCCTTAGATATCCCACACACAGTACGCACACACACACACCTCACTCAATTACCATTTGTTAAATCAGCGTTGAGTCATCATATCACAGGTTATTTCTACAAACAAGAATTTAAAATATTGACACTTACACACATTTACCTTTTTTAAAAAAGAGGATTTGTTGTGATCCTGCTCACAACACGGTTCTCCCTTATTTTCTGATATGTTTTCTTGAGAGGAAGGAAAAGAATGCAACTGCCAGTAGCATACTGGGGGTTGTGTAAAACAGCATGCCCATGGGAGTGTGTCCCACAGCAGACATCATCCATCACCTGGGTCATGGCAGAAAAGAGACTGAGAACCTTCCATCCCTTCGCTTCAGGAAGGACCCAGTGAATCCATTACGTTCAAAAGCACATTGATCTTTGTAAAGTCCTCCAGAGAGAAATCTCCCATCCTATCCGGTGTCAAACAACCCTTGGGGTCAGGAAATTCTTCCTTTTGTTTAACTTTAATAAGCCCATTCTTTTTGTGTTCTTGGCAACAGAGAAAAAACAGCCATCATCCTCTATGCCGTGGCTCTTCCGAAGTTTATGTTCAGTGCTGACGCTTCTCAAGTGACCCTGAAGCTTTTTCTCTCTAGGCTAAGTAATCCCAGGTCTTTAGCCCTTCTTTGCTGGTCACTGAATGACTATTTTGCTTTTGCTCTGAACTCTCTCCACATTCTCTCAATCCCATTGAACGATGGAGACCAGAGCCAGCCCAGCTCTGTTACAGTTCTGGTCTGTGCAGAGCAGTGTAGCAATTACCTCATGATACAGACATGCTTTTCATTCGCCACAGTTCTCTGCTTGCACTTTTTTCAATCAGCAGAACTGCAGGGCTGTGACAATTCCTCCCGGTCAACTGGCTACCCACTAAAGCTATACTTTTAATTTTCCAGCCAACTGCCTTTGAGTGGCTGGCACCTTGCCTTTGAACATGTTCTCTTTTCAACTCCAAGTGCATAATCCTGAATTTTTCTCTGCTGAACTGCATCCGGTCTATGTCCCATTATTCCAGTTGACCAGCATTGCCTTCTATGACTACTGTAGCCTGCAGAGATCTTTCCCTTTTGTGACACTTCAAGGTCTGGGTTATTAGTTGCCTGCTTCCTGTGCATATTTTCTGTTGATCGGTGCATTAGTCAGATTACACTAAACTATGCTGCTGTAAACGAATCATCCCCAATTCTCAGAGGCACAAATCATGGAGAATGGAGAAGTTTCAAATGTTTATTCCATCTAGAAGTGATGCACATTGCTTATGCTAACATTTCTTTGGCTAAAGCAAGTCACGTTATTGTGACTCATTCCGAGGGCCATACATGCCCCAAAGGAGAGAAGAACTGGAGAGAAATCCTGGTATTCACATAAGGTTTCCCACGACCAATGAGATCCCAACTTTTCTAAACACCACTATCTTGTCTTTTATTTCTGCATCAACCATAAATACTTAAAATCTTGTAGATTCTGGGTCTATTTTTCTCCCCCTGAGCATCTCCCACAAAAAGACGGGCAATTTTTCTCTTCCATGGTCTAGATTATATACAAAGATGTTAGGTCCCAGTCCAGATTCAACAAAAAGCTGCTAGCAGGATGTTAAGACTGAGCCACTGATAATATGTTTTCTCTCTACAAATAGGAGTGCTGTACAAGATAGAATCGTTAGGAAACCCGTGGCATGAACTCGTGAGGGACATTTCTCCCTCAGTCCACCAAATCTACCACTCAGCCAGACTTGCTATTATAACTGATTGCATTTTAAAAACAGAGGATGGAGGTGCAGACCATCCGCTGTGGGTTTTTTTTTAATTTATTAATTTTGGCTGTGTTGGATCTTCGTTGCTGCGCACAGGCTTACTCTAGTTGCGGCAAGCGGGGCTACTCTTTGTTGAGGTGCACGGGCTTCTCATTGCGGTGGCTTCTCTTGTTGCAGAGCACGGGCTCTAGGCACGCAGGCTTCAGTAGTTGTGGCTTGCGGGCTCTAGAGCACAGGCTCAGTAGTTGTGGCGCACGGGCTTAGTTGCTCTGTGGCATGTGGGATCTTCCCCGACCAGGGCTCAAACCTGTGTTCCCTGCATTGGCAGGCGGATTCTTAACAACTGAACCATCAGGGAAGCCCCACTGTGGTTTTAAAATCTAAATAAGACAAAGACAATAAAATCTAAATGGAGAAGTGAGTGCTGCAGAGGAAGGATTGTATATTGGGAATCTGAGCTGCACTCTGCCTCTAGGGAGTTCTGTGACCTTGGGAAAGTCATTCCACCCTCTTGACCTCAGGCTCTGGCTCTTTCTTGGAGGAGGGTGGGACTTGATCTGTGGTCCTCAGCTCTAGCTGTCAATCAGAATTCCCTGAGGAACTTATTATAAACAGATTCTTAAAGCTCACCTAGACCTTCTAAATCATCTAGGGTGGGACCTGGAATCTATTAGAGTTGAGGTCATCTCTAATCTTTAAGTGTGGAGTACCCCACAATTCTGTCCTTGACCCTTTCTCAGACTTTTCTCACGTCATATTTCCAGGTTCCCATGTCTTCAGTCCGAAGCTAAAAGCACAAAACTGAACTCATCGTTTTTTTCAGCCCTAAACTGTTCTGAAAATATCTAGATTTTGTATAGATGAATGGTACAAACTTCCCTCCAATCAGTGAAGCCAGAAAAGCCTGGATTCATTTTATATTCCCCACTCTTCCACCCAGTTAATCTTTCTGTCCTAAACATCTTTCCCCCTTATTCCCAGAGTCACTGCCCTAGCTCAGGCCTTCATCTGTTGCCTGGACTATTGCAATAGCCTCTTTCTTGCTTTCTCTGACTTGAATCTCACTGATTCCACCTTCTACCCCATCCATATCCCTCAGTTCCAGAGTGAACATTCTAACATAAAATATCTGCTAAAAAATCTTCAATGATTTTCCCATTGCTACTAGTTTAAAATCTAAATTCTCTTCCATTTAGACCCAGACATTCAAGGTCCTTCAAGATGTTACCCCAGGGACTTCCCTGCCCGTGCACCACAGCTACTGAGCCTGCTCTCTAGAGCCCATGAGCCACAACTACTGAGCCCACGTGCCACAACTACTGAAGCCCACGTGCCTAGAGTCCGTGCTCTGCAACAAGAGAACCATGGCAATGAGAAGCCCTCGTACCGCAACGAAGAGTAGCCCCTCCTCGCCGCAACTAGAGAAAGCCCGCGGGCAGCAACGAAGACCCAACGCAGCCAAAAGTAAGTAGTAAATAAATAAATAAGATGTTACCCCAGCATTTCAAGGCCATTGGCAGTGGCTTTCCTGCTTGCAGTCTACTCAAAGCACTCTTCAGCCACTAGTGATCCCTCAGCTTCTCCATGTCTTTGTACATGTTGCTCTCCAATGGAAACATTATTCCTACACCTGTTTTCTGAGTATTATCTGCCCACTGCCAGCTCTGGGGAGCCTTCACAGTTCTTCTCCCGACAGACCGACAAACTACTTCTCCTTTGCGTCCCTTGTACTCTGCTTGTTACCGAGTCTAAGCTCATACTGCTCACCACATGACGGGCCAATAAATTGAGAGACGAGTTCTTGGGGCAAGGAATAGTGGCTTTATTCAGAAAATCAGCAGACCAAGAAGATGGTGGACTCGTGTCCCAAAGAACCATCATACGCGAGTTAGAATGCAGGCTTCTTTTATTCTAAAAGGGGAGGGGGTGTGGCTGGTGGCTGCAGACTTCTTGGTGCTGGAATCCTTTGTTCTTGCAGCTGTCCGTGTAGGTCAGATGCTGATGCTCCTGTAAACCTCCAACGAGACAAATGTTATTCTCTATTCTGCAACTTTTTATCTCTATATGAATGGAAAAGTGTTTATACCTTTAATGGTCAGAGCCTTGAGAATGGGCTATCCTGTATATTTCAGGCTACAGGCAACATTCTTAACTTGTAGCAATAGAATACAAAGGTTAAAGTAAAAGAAACAGATCCAATATGGAGTCAGATTTGTTCTTGACTATTACACACTCACACTTCCATAATAGCATTTATTTGATTGGGTTAAAATGCCTTTTCTGCATATCCACCCCCTCTATTGGAATGGAAGCTTTTGAGGGCCTGGAGCAACACCTGGCACAAAGCATGAATACGTGATGACTATGAATGAATGAATGAATGAATGACCCTCTCAGCTCTAAACATCCTATGAGTCTAGGAATGCTTCAGAACAAAATATGAGGTATAATATTAAATTTTGTGATTAAATTAACACCTGAGCAATAATTTGCAGCCAGGTGGGAATTTACAGAGAGCTCTGAGCAGGGAGTGGGCAGCTAAGACGGGGGAAAGAAGACTGACACAACTGTGGGCAGGCAGGAGACTTCCCTGGCGGTCCAGTGGTTAGGACTCCCCACTTCCACTACTGCGGGCATGGGTTCGATCCCTGGTCTGGAAACTAAGATCCCAGAAGTCTCACTGCCCCACCCCGCCAAAAAAAATAAAGTCCTGGGCAGGCAGAAAAAATAAAGTCCTGGGCAGGCGGCACAGAAAAACAACGTCCTGACTGCAGCCCTGCCCAGTGCTGTCCTTAATGCCGAAGTTGCTAGGCTGTTTTTTCTAATTCTTCGAATTAGAAGCGAAGTGGCTAGAAAATTAAGATCAACTTGATTGAAAGCCACTGAATAGCATAATGTCACAAAAGAACCGTTTAAGTGCTTAAAGCAAATTATTTTCACTTCCAGCTGCTTTTCTCCGACCGTCTTCTCAAGTATTGACATGTGCTAAGCCTAAAAAAGCTGAAACTATCCTTAGAAAAACGAAACGATGCAGAATTTCCAAAGTGAAGAAATCTTCCCATTGGCTCTCCCCTAGAGGGAAGCTTCACTGGCAGCCTCCTTAATGCTCCTGCAGTGACCAGGACTCAAATATGTGATTTCTGTGGTCCAGACCATCATCACTGTGAAAATTCTCTCTCTTTTACTACATTTCTTGTTTAAACAAACCTTAGAGGACTGTTTGGTGCCAGATTCTTAGAAATGGCGTACAGTGAATTTTTTTTTTCTTGACTGTTTATGCTGCCCAGCCTGTAGAATTTAACTTAAGAAAGAACGTTTCGTATAAGGTAGCAACGTGGATGAATAGTTTTTTTGTGTGCTTACTAAAAACGGGGGCTCCAAAGAACCAATCAAAAACCCATTAGGAATAATTCTGCTTTACCCAGTGATGGGCAGAAATCATGCAGAGAAATGGGAGGAAATTATAAAAGACCTTATTCTAAAGAGACAGCAGAGTCAAATGTCAGTCACAGAACTGTTGAACGAAAACCAGACCAGCCAACAGCTCAGCCATAGGAATGGGCCACCACACCCCGTCCTCTGTGTCTCTCCTTCTGTGTCTCAGTCTCTCTCTGTTTCTGCCTCCGTCTCTCTCTCTCTCTCTTTCTCTCTCTCTCTCTCTCTCTCTCTCTCTCTCTCTCACACACACACACACACACACACACACACACACACACACACACTCCACAAATGGAACGCACTCGATCAGAACCATGTCAGGGCAAAGCCTGTCTTTTGGCTTGACACTTAAGCTTCCCAATAGTTATTGGTATGAAATTCTTTGACAGCAAAGAACAATGTCATTTACTATGACTCTTTTCTGTTCTGAAGATAAAGACAAAGTATCTTTGTTTTTTTAAAATTTTTATTGGAGTATAGTTGATTTACAATGTTGTATTGGTTTCAGGTGTACAGCAAAGAGAATCAGTTATACATATACATATATCCCCTCTTTTTTGGATTTCCTTCCCATTTAGGTCACCACAGAGTACTGAGTAGAGTTCCCTGTGCTCTACAATAGGTCCATATTAGTGATCTATTTTATATATAGTAGTGTGCATATGTCAATTCCAGTCTCCCAGTTTATCCACCCCCCATCCCTGGTAACCATAAGTTTGTTTTCTACATCTGTGACTCTACTTCTGTTTTGTAAATAAGTTCATTTGTACCCTTTTTTTAGATTCTACATATAAGCAGTATCATATGACATTTGTCTTTCTGTGTCTGACTTAAGACAGGGTTTCTCATAATCACCTAAGGCCCAACATAATCTGACAGCCGTTAGCCCTTCCATGTCATCTTACAACCTGCTTCCTCTCACTCTGTTTTTCAGCCGTAGTGGCTTCATTTCAGTCCTCATAAGTGCCAGGCTCGCTGCCACTTTAGGACCTATAGCATGCTGTTTCTTTACCTGAACCCTGTCCTCTATCCCTACACTCTTGATTCTAACTTATCCTTCGTATCTCAACTTGAACATCTCTTCTTCAAGAAAGCCTTCCTGGGCTTCCCTGGTGGTGCAGTGGTTGAGAGTCCGCCTGCTGATGCAGGGGACACGGGTTTGTGCCCCGGTCCCGGAAGATCCCACATGCTGCGGAGCGGCTGGGCCCGTGAGCCATGGCCGCTGAGCCTGCACGTCCGGAGCCTGTGCTCCGCAATGGGAGAGGCCACAACAGTGAGAGGCCCACGTACCGTAAAAAAGAAAGCCTTCCTGGATGCCCTAGGCCAGATCAACTTTGTTTTAGAAAGTCTCATGTTATCATATACCTTTACTTCATGTCACTCTTTGCATTTTGTCATAATGCATTTATTTGTGAAATTAATTAATGTCTCATCTCCCCAACCCCAGGGGTAAACTCCATGAAAGTTGGCACCCTTTTTAGATTTGCTAATCATTATATCTCAGTGCCTAGCAAGGTGCTCAGTCCATGGTAGGGACTCAGTGCTTTCTTGTTAAGTGAATGAATAAACAAACTAGTCCAAACAATCAAGAAAACAAAGCTAACTCTTTTCATTCTCTTTCTCAAGAACCTGAAGATATCCACACACTTTTAATTAAGATTTAACATGGACATTTTATTTTAGAGAAAAATGCACTTCAGGATTAATTACAGTTTCACAGGACAATGATGAAATCTTTAGCCACAGATTCTTTTCCTCTGTATCCCTTCCTAGACTTAATCCAGGTTCAGTGTAGCAGATGAAAATGTTGTATTTGTAAGTGGTCTCCTGGATCCATGCTCTTTCCAATGTGACTTGCGGTTCATCAGGAGATTTAGACTATTTCTCCAACCCTTGAATCTGGGCTAGTCTTGTTATTTACTTTGCTAATAGAATGTAGTGGAAATGACATTGAGCCGATTATGAACCAGTGCCTCAAGAAGTCTTGCATGCTTCTGTTCTTGGACTGCTGCCATACTGCAAGACCAAGCCCAGGCTAGCCTGCTGGAGGGTGAGAGGCTGTGTGGAGCAATGTCGAGTTATCAGAGCAAAGGCAGTTCCAGATTAGCCCGCTGCCAACCTCCAGGCAGAGATACAGCCGAGATGGCCTCAGATCAGCAGAACTGCTCAGCCACCCTGTAGATTCCTAAGCAAAATAAATGCATATTGTTTAAGTTTGGAATGATTTGTGACATAGCAATAACTAACTGAGACGTCATTTAAGGCAATATTACTAGGCTTCTAAAAGAAATTACTATTACACCATCCCCTTTTTCCTGCTCCAATAGCATAGAACTTCCAGGTAGACAAATCTAGTTATAAATCTTCTCTGAAACATGTATTAAACCGATGAATTTGGACAAGTTAATTGATAGTTCTAAGGGTTAGATTTCTTATCTATAAAATAGAGCTAATAATATTGTCTCAGAGAAGGAATCTAGTTGTCCCCCGATATCTTATCTTCTTTTCTCAATGTTTTAGATCCCCCAACTTTTAGTTGGGCACATGGCCACCCACGTAGGTGTGTTGATGTGACTAAGTTCTGGCCAGTGAGCTCTAAGTGAAATATCATGTTGTAGAAACCTTCCTAAGGAAGCTGGTACATTTCCTTTGCCCCCTTTTTCTTCATCCCTTTCCTCTCTGTTGGCATTGCAGCTAGTGGTCACTTAACAGGGAGAAAGAGTTTGGGCCCCTACAGACTACAACAAGCGCAGAACTGTGAAACCAGCCCTAGACTGCCTAGCTCTGGACTTTTACGTGAGAGAAATAAAATTCTCCCTTGTTTAAGACATTGTTATTTTAGGTTTCTGTTACTCACAACTGAACCTAATCCTAGCTAATCTAAATACCTCCCTTGCTGGTTTGTTGTGAGCTAAGAGGTAATATAAATGCCTGACATCCTGCCTAGTATACAGTAAGTGATGATAAATGAATATAGCTCTTATTATTTTTTGATTGATAGTAATAATAGAGGCAGTACCAACATACCTCCACAGCTAATGTTGAGATAAAACTGGCAATATCGTTGAAGTCAGCTAAAGATATGGCTGTAGTCACAACATTTACATAATAGCATAGATCTATGACATGTTTGTTGATAATGTTATCTTAAAGAGTTTCCTTCTTAACTCATTCCTCACTAAAAAAAAGTTTTATCTTAGTGAAATTTAGGAAACAGATATACATGAGCAATGTTAGTACAGCATTCACTTTGTCATAAATCTTAACTCACTCATGTAGAAATCCCCTCAAAATATGGCAAAACAGGAGAAGGTTTTTAGCATTTTATTCCCTCATAAACATTTCAAAACTATATTAAGAAAATGCAATCTTCATATGTACTTGAAAAGCAATGTTATATATATATATAATACTACATTTACTAAGGCCACACAGTTTCTTAACAGAAAATTATACCACAGCTTTAAAATACTGAAAAACTTTTTTTTTTTTTAGCTATTGGAAGAAGAAATCGTTTTTAGAAAACGTTTACCATTGTAACTCTGCCATTAGCTTCTTTGGTGTTCCCTACTGTGAAGACCATTATTTTGAGTCTTGGAAAGTCAGCAAAAAGGCATGCAGAACCTCCCCCAGTACTGAATCTATTTTTTAATACGAATTTTCCTCAGAAATATGGTGAAACACAGAGAAGTCATTCATCATGAGTTCCTCAAGCAAAAATTCTTGTTAATTATTCGAACACTGGAAAAAGAACTCACAGAGAAATACTGTTCGCGGTGGATTCCATACAGTATTTGGTAGTTAAGTGTTATTACCAGAGTAACTAACAGGTCCTAGTTTAACTGGAATGGGCCTTCCCCCATTAAGGTGGCTTTTAAAACTAATTAATTATGGAAACCTATTATGAAGACTTTAATAAGTCCTATGCTGTGGAGATCGAGATTTTTTTTTTAATGGCTATTCGAGGGAGTCCCCTGGTGGCCTAGTTGTTAGGATTTGGGGCTTTCACTGCCATGGCCCGTGTTCAATCTCTGGTTGGAGGACTGAGATCCCACAAGCAGCGTGGTGTGGCCAAAAATTTAAAAAATAATAAAAATTTTTAAAAAAAGGGTATTAGAGGAAGCTGGTTGGAATATTCCAAGAAAACCCAAACTAATATAACAGGAGAGTCAAGAAAAGGTTTCAAGGTGGAAGTAGATTTGAAATATCTTAAGGATGGATGGCAGTCTGACTAGTGAGATACACAAGTACATGAGAAGCCTAAGTCAAGGCAACAAGTGGGACAGCCTGTGGTCAAGTTGCCTATCACTAGTGGTCAGTGGGATACTAGTTGGGAATAGTAGAACATACGGCTGGGAATGCAGATTGAGACTTTATAAGGGGTGCAATATGGGATGTTGTATCTAATTCATTAGTAATTGGTAACCATTAAAGGGTTTTTAACAGAAAGGTTAAAAAAATCAGTGCTGACTTCACTGGGTGAATTCTACTAAACATTTACAGAAGAGTTAATACCAATTCTTTATGAATTCTTCCAAAAATTTGAAGGTGAGAGAGCACTTCCCAACTTGTTCTATGAGACCAGTATTACGCTGATACTAAAACCAGGCAAAGACATCACAAGAAAAGAAAATTAGTCAATAGCAAACAAATAATTTAATTTAAAAATGGGAAAAGGATCTGAATAGATATATCTCCAAAGAATATATACAGATTGCCAATAAGCATATGAAAAGATGCTCAACACCATTAGTCATAAGGGAAATGCAAATCAAAACCACAAGGGATACCTCTGTACACCCACTAGTTTAGCTATAATAGAAAAGACAGACAGTAATGAGTGTTGGCGAGTATGTGCAGAAATTGGAACCACCACAGACTGCTGGTGGAAATGTAAAATAGTGCAGCCATTTTGGAAAACAGTGTGGCAGTTCCTTAAAGAGTTAAACCTAGGGTTATATTATGACCCACAAATTCCATCCCTAAGTTTATACCCAAGAGAAATGAAACTATATGCTCACACAAAAACTTGTAAATGAATGTCCTTACAGCAATATTCATAACAGTCAAAAGGTAGACACAATCCAGGTGTCCATCAACTGGTGAATGGACAAACAAAATGTGGTATCTCTACACCCTACAACACGGATGGTCCTTGAGAAGAATATGCTAAGGGAAAGAAGCCAGTCACAAAAGACCACATAGTATACGATTCCATTTATGTGAAATGTCCAGGATAGGGAAATCTATAGAGACAGAAAGCACATTTGTGGTTGCCTAGTGCTGGATGGAGAGAAGGGAGGGTTGGGACATGATACTTAAGGGGTACGGGTTCCTCTGAGGGATGATAAATATGTTCTAAAATTGATTGTGGTGAAGATTGCACAACTCTGTAGACATACTAAAAACCACTGAATTGTTTTAAAACAAAATCAGTGCTATGTTTGAGGGAGATTACTCTGATGGGAGTGGAGAGAAACAAAAAGCACTGAGACAAGTTATGAGGTGATTACTTTTCTAATCTAAACTCTTAGAAGAAAAGATTTCTCAGGTCCTTTCTTCCTTCACTCTCCAGACTCATTCCCTTCCAATGCAATTAGAACACTCTTAGTTATCAAATCTATACTTGATAAATTGATAAATACGCTACAGGATTGGGTTTGGGAAGAAGAGATCATAAAAGGAGCACCCAACTCTTTAGTGACCATTTTTATTATTTAAGTAACCAAGGGAAAAGGCCCATTTCTCAATTATTTACTTAAAGGTCAAGAGTTCCAACTTAGATTCTAGGCAAGAGATATTTAGCTGATGTAGAGCCTCATACTGAATGGTGAATGAGTTTCTGCTTTGTGCCTGGAACGTAGTAGTCCCCCATAATATTTTTTAAATAAATGAATAAATTTAAAGAATAAAAATAGATTTTATGATAAGTGTTATATAAACACGGCCATGAAAGACATTGTGAGATGAGGAAATAACACATAATCTTAAACTTGGTGATGGAGAAAAATTAAGAATGAAGAGAAAGGAATATTCAATTACTTAACAAGACATGAAGCCTCTAAACAAACACAGGGACACTAAGCGGGGGAAGTGGCAGGGGGTGGTGGTGGTGGTGGGATGAACTGGGAGATTGGGATTGACATATATACACTAATACGTATAAAATAGATAACTAATATAACTAATGTATAAAAAAATAAATAAAACAAAACTCAAAAAAAAGACATGAAGCCTATAAAATATGTCATGAGTTCCTTCCATCCCTTTCAGGGAAAAAAAATTGTAAAGAAAAAGAAATAATAAATTGTAAAGTGATATAAAAGAGTAAGAATATTGCACCTTAAAAATACAGAGACAAAAATCAATTAATGTAATCCATCATACCAACAGTCCCAAGGAGAAAAATTATATGATCATATTGGTAGATGCATAAAAAGCATTTGATCAAATCCAATACTGATTCACGATAAAAGCTCTCAGCAAACTAGGAATAGAGGGAAATTTTCTCAGTTTGAGAAAGAATAAAAAAGGGAATTATACATCCAGAAACCAAAGCCTTTTAAGGATGCAAAGCAGAAAAATAAGCTGTTACTCATGCAAAATTTTGCTAAGGTAAAAAGTGCAATAAAGGAAAAAGAGATTAAGGGAAAAGAATAAGGAAATAAAAGAAAACAACGGAAAATTGGGAAGTAAAAAAAAATAAGGAGCGGTCTTCAGTATCCAAAATTGAAAATAATAGTCAAACAGTCATCAGAAACACCACCCTGAGACTGTCATGTTCTCCCAACCAGTTCTAGCCAGAGAGATCTGGTTTCTCATATCTAGAGAGCTTCTGTTCTTTGTTCTAGGGAATAATTAGGAAGTTGGGAAGAAATAAGCCCAAGATTCAGGGATTACTAACTGCTGTCTCACAAGAATGATGATTAAAATATCGTGATTAAGAATCAAGGAACTTTAGCCCCTCTGAGTGCTGATTACAAAGTGATTAGGAGGGATTACTGTGAGATTAACAATGTTTGCAAGGAAGATGATTTGATTCATTCCAGGCGTTAGGGACAGAGGTGGCAGATGGTTTCATTATACCAAGAGAAACTGTAAAACATACAGAATAAAAGACAGTTGAGTTTTTACCCTATTTTATTTGAAAAAGAAAAAAAATAGCTCTTTATGGGAGATGACATGTTTAAAGTTGCACAGTCTTACATCATACCTTTCCAATCTGTCAAGAGTGTGAAAATGATGTGATTAGTTTCTGTCTGGGAGGAATGGTGAGATCCAGATAATGAAAACATTAAGGGTAGGTGCCCATTAAGGGTAGGTGCCCATTTTTGTATTAATTAAAAACCCTTTGATGAGAATTTATGATGTGAACTAACTTGCTTGGTTTACAATTTAGACAGGTGTGGAAGGAAGCAGAGTAGTTTAGATGTTCAAACTAGTACTTGCATATGCAGATGACATGTTAATGATTTTATCAACCGATGAGTCTGTAAAAAGCATCCCTTGAATACTGAAGCATATGTTTAAAGCAGCTGGTTCTAAAATAAGTTTTAAGACCAGCTATTTGCTTGATAGGGCTGACAAATATGAACAGGTGATCATCTTGGAAGAGGCTATTGTTTAAAAATGAACCAACTGGGAGTTTAGGAGGGTTTTTAAAGAGTCAAAACATTGAAAAAATCAAACAGAAAATAAATGTAGCAGATAAGTTAGTGTCTCTCTGGCAGATTTGGAAGTTATTTTGTTGTACTGAATGTGTTATTAATCAAAAAAATTTCTCATTGCCTTGAGCCATATGGAAGTGATTTGCCATGTTTTTCTTGCTGTCCATTTACAAAGTTATGTTTGAGGGAGCTGGCAAAGTGCCTTTAAAAAAACACTATCTTTACAAAGATACCTTAATGAGCTGATTGAAGACAAGATTCTTTGCATGGCAGCCATGAGTGATGTGGTTGTCTTAACTTGTAAGAAGAGTCTATATATGAAAGAACTTGACAAAAAAATTCTTTCTCAAATACTTCTGCTATTCTGAGACATACTTAGGAAGCATGTACACTAAGTACACTGACTACCTAGAATTATCTATATATTATCTGTATAATTCAGTCAGTACAGTTTGACATATATACACTAATACGTATAAAATAGATAACTAATGAGAACCTGCTGTATAAAAAATAAATAAAACAAAACTCAAAAAAAAAAAGACATGAAGCCTATAAAATATGTCATGAGTTCCTTCCATCCCTTTCAGGGAAAAAAAATTTTATCATCTTTTGAAAACATTTAATATGATGAAGAGACTTACTAATGTAAAACTAGTCAAAGGCCGCTGAATCCTCTCTTGAAGGAAAATGATGTAAGGGAAAGAGCCAGGAGATGAGAGTCCAGATATCTAGTTTTCTGGGAGTTCCCCAGAAGTCCAGGGGTTAGGACTTGGTGCTATCACTGCAGTTCAATACCTGGTCAGGGAACTAAGATCCCACAAGCTGCACAGTCCAAAAACAAAAAGATATTTAGTTTTCAGGACCAAGTCCACCGCTGGTTGTCACTCACTCTTTCTCAACCTTGCTTCCTTCACGTGTGAAAAGAAGTATAAAGTAACAGTAACTAATGTTTATAAAATTCTTGCTACCTCTCAGGCACTGTTAAAACAGTTTACATATAATTATTTCATCTCCCCAAAACAACCTCTAGTAGATACTATTATTGTCCCCATTTTATAGTAAATTGAATGGAGATAATAAAACATAACAGACCTCCCATAAGAATATATCATTAAAATGTAAGGGATTCTTTTTAGTCTTAATAATATGAAATCTAAACTACAGAGTAGTTTGGGTATACTCCAACCTAAGAATAGAGGAGTTAGATTAAAAATTTCCTTGTATGCCCATTCATGATTAAAAAAAAAAAAAAAAAAGCTTAGCAAACTAGAAATAGATGGATATGTTCTTTTTAAAAAATTAATTAATTTACTTTTTTTTTTTTTTTTGGCTGCGTTTGGTCTTCGTTGCTGTGCGCCGGCTTTCTCTAGTTGCGGCGAGCCGGGGCTACTCTTCGTTGCGGTGCGCGGGCTTCACATTGCAGTGGCTTCTCTTGTAGAGGAGCACGGACTCTAGAGCGCAGGCTCAGTAGTTGTGGCACATGGGCTTAGTTGCTCCGCGGCACGTGGGATCTTCCCAGACCAGGGATTGAACCCACGTCCCCTGCACTGGCAAGCAGATTCTTAACCACTGCGCCACCAGGGAAGTCCCTGATGGATATGTCCTTAATTTGATAAAAAGAATCTATAAAAAGCATGCAACAAATATTATACTTGATGGTGAAATACTAAAAGTATTCCTCCCTGAAATCAAGAACAGAACATGTATACTCATTATCACTATTTTTAAAAACACTGAACTACAGTACTTAGCCAATGCAATAAGTCAAAAAAAAAAAAGAAATAAAAGTTATAAGAATGGCAAAGGAAGAAATAAAACTGTCATTATTCACTGATGATGTGACTGTGTATGTAGAAAATATAAAAGAATCTGCTGTGAATGTAGCAAGGTCACTGGATACAAGGTCAATATTTTAAAAATCAATGTTATTTCTATATAATGACAACAATTGAAAATGAAAATTTTAAAATAACATCACTTAGAAATAACAGGTGTTGGCAAGGATGTGGAGAAAAGGAAACACTTGTGAACTGTTGGTGGGAATGTAAATTGGTGCAGCCACTATGGAAAACAATATGGAGATTCCTCAAAAAAGTAAAAATAGAGCTACCATATGATCCATCAATTCTACTTGAGTATTTATCCAAGGAAAATGAAAACACTAACTCAAAAAGATATATGGATGGCTTCACAGGCGAATTCTATCAAACATTTAGAGAAGAGTTAATACCTATCCTTCTCAAACTCTTCCAAAATATAGCAGAGGGAGGGACACTCCCAAACTCATTCTACAAGGCCACCATCACCCTGATGCCAAAACCAGACAAAGATGTCACAAAAAACAAAACTACAGGCCAATATCTCTGATGAACATAGATGCAAAAATCCTCAACAAATTCTAGCAAACAGAATCTAACAGCACATTAAAAGGATCATCACACACAATGATCAAGTGGGATTTATCCCAGGAATGCAAGGATTCTTCAATATACGCAAATCAATCAATGTGATACACCGTATTAACAAACTGAAGGATAAAAACCATATGATCATCTCAATAGATGCAGAAAAAGCTTTCAACAAAATTCAACACCCATTTATGATGAAAACTCTCCAGAAAGTAGGCATAGAAGGAACCTACCTCAACATAGTAAAGGCCATATATGACAAACCCACAGCCAACATCGTTCTCAATGGTGAAAAACTGAAACCATTTCCTCTAAGACCAGGAACAAGACAAGGTTAACCACTCTCACCACTATTATTCACCATAGTTTTGGAAGTTTTAGCCACAGCAATCAGAGAAGAAAAAGAAATAAAAGGAATCTAAATTGGAAAAGAAGAAGTAAAGCTGTCACTGTTTGCAGATGACATGATACTATACATAGAGAATCCTAAAGATGCTACCAGAAAACTACTAGAGCTAATCAATGAATTTGGTAAAGTATCAGGATACAAAATTAATGCACAGAAATCTCTTGCATTCCTATACACTAATGATGAAAAATCTGAAAGAGAAATTAAGGAAACACTCCCATTTACCATTGCAACAAAAAATAAAATACCTAGGAATAAACCTACCTAAGGAGACAAAAGACCTGTATGCAGAAAACTATAAGACACTGATGAAAGAAATTAAAGATGATACAAACAGATGGAGAGATATACCATGTTCTTGGATTGGAAGAATCAACATTGTGAAAATGACTCTACTACGCAAAGCAATCTACAGATTCAATGCAATCTCTATCAAACTACCAGTGATGTTTTTCACAGAACTAGAACAAAAAATTTCACAATTTGTATGGAAACACAAAAGACCCCAGGATTTGCTCAGCCAAAGCAATCCTGAGACAGAAGAACGGAGCTGGGGAATCAGGGTCCCAGACTTCAGAGTTACTTCAAAGCTACAGTAATCAAGACAGTATGGTACTGACACAAAAACAGAAATATAGATCAATGGAAAGGGATAGAAAGCCCAGAGATAAACCCATGCACATATGGTCACCTTATCTTTGATAAAGGAGGCAAGAATGTACAATGGACAAAAACGGCCTCTTCAATAAGTGGTGCTGGGAAAACTGGACAGCTACATGTAAAAGAATGAAATTAGAACACTCCCTAACACCATACACAAAAATAAACTCAAAATGGATTAAAGACCTACATGTAAGGCCAGGCACTATACAACTCTTAGAGGAAAACATAGGCAGAACACTCTATGACATAAATCACAGCAAGATCCTTTCTGACCCACTTCCTAGAGAAACGGAAATAAAAACAAAAATAAACAAATGGGACCTGATGAAACTTAAAAGCTTTTGCACAGCAAAGGAAACCATAAACAAGACAAAAAGACAACCCTCAGAATGGGAGAAAATATTTGCAAACAAAGCAACTGACAAAGGATTAACCTCCAAAATATACAAGCAGCTCATGCAGCTCAATATCAATAAAACAACCTAATCCAAAAGTGGGCAGAAGACTTAAATCGACATTTCTCCAAAGAAAATATACAGATTGCCAACAAACACATGAAAGGATGCCGAACATCACTAATCATTAGAGAAATGCAGATCAAAACTACAATGAGGTATCACCTCACACCAGTCAGAATGGCCATCATCAAAAAATCTACAAACAATAAATGCTGGAGAGGGTGTGGAGAAAAGGGAACACTCTTGCACTGTTGGTGGGAATGTAAGTTGATACAGCCACTATGGAGGATCCTTAAAAGACTAAAAAGAGAACTACCATATGACCCAGCAATCTCACTACTGGGCATACACCCTGAGAAAACCATAATTCAAAAAGAGACATGTAGGGACTTCCCTGGTGGTGCAGTGGTTAAGAATCCACCTGCCATTGCAGGGGACACAGGTTCAAGCCCTGGTCTGGGAATATCCCACATGCCGTGGAGCAACTAAGCCCATGTGCCACAACTACTGAGCCTGCGCTCTAGAGCCCGCAAGCCACAACTACTGAGCCCGCATACCACAACTACTAAAGCCTGCGTGCCTAGAACCTGTGCTCCACAATGAGAGAAGCCACCGCAATGAGAAACTCATGCACCACAACAAAGAGTAGCCCCTGTTCGCCCCCGTGAGTAGCAACGGAGACCCAATGCAGATAAATAAATAAATAAATTTATATTAAAAAAAAGAGAGAGATATGTACCACAATGTTCATTGCAGTGCTATTTACAATAGCCAAGACACGGAAGCAACCTACATGTCCATCGACAGATGAATGGATAAAGAAGATGTGGCACATATATACAATGGAATATTACTCAGCCATAAAAAGAAATGAAACTGAGTTATTTGCAGTGAGGTGGATGGACCTAGAATCTGTCATACAGAGTGAAGTAAGTCAGGAAAAACAAATACCATATACTAACACATATATGTGGAATCTAAAAAAAAAAATGGTTCTGATGAATCTACAGTCAGGACAGGAATAAAGACACAGACGTAGAGAATGACCTTGAGGACATGGGGAGGGGGAAGGGTAAGCTGGGACCAAGTGAGAGAGTAGCATTGACATATATACACTACCAGATGTAAACTAGATAGCTAGTGGGAAGCAGCCGCATAGCACAGGGAGATCAGCTCATGCTTTGCGACCACCCAGAGGGGTGGGATAGGGAGGGTGGGAGGGAGGGAGACGCAAGAGGGAGGGGCTATGGGGATATATGTATACGTATAGCTGATTCACTTTGTTATACAGCAGAAACTAATACAACATTGTAAAGCAATTATACTCCATAAAGATGTTAAAAAAAAAAGGTTCAAATGACAATTATGATTGGAAACTGTTGTTCACTTGAAATGAGGCACAAAGAATCATGTTGATCAAGTAACATGTACAAGTAAAACATAATCTTAATTTTTAAAAAAGATATTTATTACAGCATTATTTATTACATATTTATTATAGCATTATTTACAATGGCCAAGACATGGCAACAACCTAAATGTCCATCAATTAATGAATGAATAAAGAAAATGTGATACATATATACAAGGGAATATTATTCAGCCATAAAAAAGAATGAAATCTTGCCATTTGTAACAATATGGTTGGACCTTGAGGGCATTATGCTAAGTGAAATAAGTCACACAGAAAAAGATAAATACCATGTGATCTCACTTATATGTGGAATTTTAAGAAGAAAAAATGAGCTCATGGATATAGAGAACAGATTGATGGTTGCCTGAGATGTGAGAGGAAGGTGAGAAAAATGGGTGAAGGGGGTCAAAATGCACAAATTTCCAATTATAAAATGAAAGTCATAGGGATATAATACACGACATGGGTGACTATAGTTGATAATCTGTATTGCATATTTAAAAATAACTAGCAGAGTGAATCTAGAAAGTTCTCATCACAGAAAAAAAATTTTGTAACTATATGTGGTGATGGATGTTAACTATTCAGTGTGGTGATCATTTTGCAGTATATACAAATATTGAATCATCGCATTGTACACCTGAAACTAATGTAATATGTCAATTATATTTCGATACAAAAATATCACTTAGCATTTAAAAATTCATGCTACCTAGGAATAAATCTAATGAAGTACAAAACACCTTCATACAAAACCACAGAACTGTATTGAAAGAAAAATAAATAAAATCTAAGTACACAGAGAAATATGCCATATTTGTGGATTGGAAGACAATATTGTAAAGATGTAGTTCTTCCCAAATTGATCTAAGATATTCAATGTAAATCCAATACCAATTGCAGCAGGTTTTTTTTTTGATGGAAATTTATTACTTGATTCTAAAATTTATTTGGAAAGTCAAAGGACCAAGAATAGCAAAGATAATTATACAGAAGAACAAAGTTAATGGATAATGGACTTATAAAACTGCAATAATTGATTAGTGTGTCTTTGGTACAAAAATAGACAAATAGACCAGTGGAACAGAACAGAGGTTAGAAACAGAACCACTGCAGTGTCATGGGAAAAGAAGTGGTCTTTTCAAATAATGCCAAGTTAATTGATATCCATATGGGAAAAAACCGAAAATTGAATCGTATCTCTCACCATACCCAAAATTAATAGCAGATGAATTTTAATTCCAAACATGAAACAATAACACTCCTAGAAAGAAGATAGATGAGAATATTTTCATGAGTTTAAGGCAGGCAACAATTTCCTAAACAGGACATAAAAAACACTAACCATAAAGAGTCTATAAGTTGGACTATATTAAAATAAGAATTTATGTTCATTAAAAGAGTGAAAAGGAAAACTACCAAGTGAAAAAGTTATTAGTAATACAAATATTCAACCAAAGAATCATATCTGTATATATGAAGCATTCCAACTAGTCAGTAGGAGAAAGCAGACTGCTCAATAGGACAATGGGCAAAAGACTTACATTGGCATTATAAAAAGGATACCCAGTCAATAAACATACGACAAGATGCTCACTTTTATTAATCACCAGGAAAATGCAAATTAAAACCACTGCACACCGACCAAAATAGCTAAAATTAGTAAGACTGACAATACCAAATGTTGGCAAGATGTGAAGTAATTTCAATTTTCATACACCGCTGGTGCAAGTGTAAATGTGTATAACAACTTTGAAAAACTGTTTGACAATATCTACTGAAGTTGAACTTCTCAGATCCTCCATTTTTCACTGTATAGCCAAGGAAAACTTACACACGTGCACTAAAAGTCACGTACACAAATGTTCATAGCAGGACCCTTCATAATAGCTCAAAACTCAAAACAATTCAAATGTTCATTAATATTTGATGGATAGCTATATTATGAATGGATACATATATTATAGTATTTTCATACAGTAGAATACAGCAATGAGGATGTACAGCCTACAACAATAGGACTGATTTTCACAAATACTAATGTTGAATGAAAATGAGATTCATAATAATACATACTTTTGATACCATTTTTATAAGGATCAGAAACAGGCAAAGCTATGATGAAAGAAGTCAGAATAGTAGTTAGCTTTGGAGTGAGGCATGGCTAAGTGGTGGTGCCAGGGGGCTTTCTATGGTATTGGTCATAATCTATTTCTTGATCTGAGTGGTGGTTCTATGGGTATGTTCACTTGACAAAAATTAGTTGGCTGAACATTTCTGTAGATATACTTCAATAAAACATTTACTGAAAAAGAAGTTCACTTCTAGGTTCATAGAACTATGGAAATTTATGGGCCGGAACAAACAGAGGATATAAACATAATTGTTCTTCAGGAAATTCTTGAGGACCCTGTTGAAATGATGACTATGACATTGCAAGCACTGGAAGAGAATAAAGATACATGGGGTTTGAATTTTTTCTTTTTAATTGACAATGTAAGATCAGAACTTTATTTTACTACCGTGACAAAGAATAGTGTTTATTGTTGACTTTACTAAGAAAATATACCCACGCCTATACTCTTTATTTAATTTTTATTTTATATTGGAGTATAGTTGATTTACAATGTTGTGTTAGTTTCAGGTATATCCACTACTATATTCTTTCTGCTTCTGAATATTATATGTAATTCTCCCTTTTCACATTTATTCATTTCCAGAATGTCTGTTTTCAAATTTCTAATGCTCCCGTCTCATGTATTCATTGAACTTTATTTACATTATTATTTTTTTCTTTCCCCTTAACTAACAATTCTCACTGGTAAGTAGCAAGGTTCAAACTCAAAGTAGCTGATGTAAATTCTCAGGATAGCAGGCTACTGCAAACTACAGTTAAGTCTTTCTCTCTTGTCACTTATGAAAAATTGATAAGTTTAGGGCAGCATTCCAAATACATTTCAAACACATTAGCATTGAAATTTAAATGGTGGAAAGGAAAATCTGATTAATAATCTGCTAAATCAAGTTCTTATGATGAAATTCAAAGATTTTATTCCTTTCAATAATCAAGGCAGAAACACAAGAGCAACAGTAAATTGCAGTTTTACCTGGAACCCTGGTTTTACATTCTCCACGTTAGAACTTCCTGGATACTTAGAAAGTTAATTCTAGAACAAGCCTATTTCTGTACCTCAGAGGGTACCTGTACAACAAAGAATTGGGCAGTACATTTCTACTTTTTAAAAAATTTCTATATCCCAGGTTTCTGAGAGCCTTAGGAGTAAGTTGCCTTTGGGCAACTTCAGATCTGGTACATAAACAATTCAGATTCTTCTTATAAGCACAGATAGCTAGAAGCAAAATTCTTCAGCATGGGTTAGAATCTCTCCGGGGAGAAATCAAAGTCTTTTGCCTTTCAAAAATTGTCAGTGACCCGAGGCAAAAAAGTTTAGAAACAAATTTTCATCGATACTAGGACCTGTGCTACAATTATACACCTTCCTACCCTCCTAGCCTTTCCTTATCAAGAGGCTTCTGTTAACCAAAAGAGAACAGGTTGAAGCCCAAAGTCTTTGAAGTGGAAGCTCATCTTATCAGGAACTAATCTGTGACATCAACATTGTTAAGACATAAAAACCAGAACTACCATGTTTGAGGCCAATTTGGCCAATTTTCCTCCTTGTGTCATCCAGCTGATGTAAAGAATCTTACTGTCCATTAAGCACTCAGCTAGGATGACACAAACCACGAAGAAAGGATTTCTGCAGCTGCATTCTGCCCAGCATTTTGAAGGCCAGAGTGGCATTATGAATATGTACTTTTCAAATTGGGCTCACCTAACATCCTAAAGTCAGTGTAATCAAAAGAATAAGCATTTTGTTGCCTTCTCAGAGACCATGATTTGTGTAACAAGTTAAAGTCCTGATGTACAGTAAATGTGGTATAAACACTCTGAGAAATTCAGGTTCTCTGTCAAACTTGAAGTCAAAGCACACAGAGGAGAAAAGAGTTCAAGATGACTAGCCAGGAAAACAGGGGACAGAACTCACTCTTCATTCTGCGTCTGCTCTGGGATAGAAGTGAACCATTCCTATCTAAGGAACTTTTTGCGCATCTCATATGCCTTATTCCACACCCCATTTGAAATTAAAAACGGCATGTGAACTCTCTGTGTTCCAACTGCCATGTTTCATTGATTTTAAGACATATTTTCCCCATTTTTATATCTCTGAAATTGGAATATATTTTACAGTTGGTGACATCCAACAATTACAATTGTCAGCATTTAAAATTTCTTGGTGCTACGTAAAATAATAATGCATCTTACAATTAACCCTGCCTTAGAATAAATCAAGTATGGTATATATAAGTGAAACTAGTCCCTCGAATGCCAGAGAATTCTGACAGGGGCAGTTATTTAAATATTTTTCTTGACAGAAATTAGATTAAAAGAGATTTAAAGATATACTAGGCAAATTTGACGTGTGAATCTTGTTTGAATCCTGATTTGAACAAACCAACCATAAAGGACATTTTGGGGGCAATCAGATAATTTTGAGAACTAACTGGGTATTAGATGAATTGTGAAAGTGTGCTAATACTGTGATTTAAGGAAAAGGCTCCTTGGGAATTCCCTGGCGGTCCAGTAGTTCGGACTCTATGCTTCCACCACAGGGGGTATGGGTTTGATCCCTGGTTGGGGAACTAAGATCCTGCATGCCGTGCAGCGCACCCAAGAAAAAAAAAAAAGAAAACGGGTCCTTATCTTTTAGAGGCACATAGTGAAATATTATGAATGAAATGATATAATGTCTGGGATTTAGTTTAAAATAATCCAAGGAAGGGATGGGGGGCATAGAGGGTGGTGATAAAAGATTGGTCATATGTTGATAATTGCTGAAGTGGGGTAATGGGTTCATTATACTCTTCTCTCTACTTCTGTATATGTTTTAAAATTCCCACAGTGAAAAAAGTTTTTAAATGTCCTAAATTCTGAGTGATTAGGTTTCTATTTACATATTAATATTTCTACAGACTACTCCATATATCCATTAAATTATTTTAAAAACAGATTTCAATTCTCTTCACTGTTCCTCCAAATATACATGTAAGTAAATTTCCTCACCAAAATGTATTTACAATTTATATAGTATTTATTTATTGAAAGCTTCAGTAGTCCACAAATACTTGGAAGTATTTAAGACTGTAAAACCCTAACAAATACAACTTTCTCTCCAGAAAGTATACATTTTTAGAAAAGAAATGCTAATAAAGGAGGGACAGTGCTGCACTGTGGGAGAGACAGGCAAGTGAGGTCTAGCTCCACCACTAAAAAGCTATGAATAAACAAACGCACAAACAAAAAAGAAAGAAAGAAAAAGGAAAACAAACAAAAGTTATGAGATGGAGCAAATCAATCAAGTCCATCTTTCATTAAATTAGGATAATGTTAACTGCTCTATCTGCTGCAGAGTGTTTGGAGATTCAAATAAATAGTAAATATAACAGCCCCTTAATCGTTAAAAAAAGTTTTTTAAACGGTGCTCTTTGTAGCAAGCCTTCAATAAAATGTACCTTTAGATTAGAATCTGAGGTCGTGTCAACACAGCAGTTGAGAGAAAAAAATTCAGTCATCTAACTGATTGTTCTGCTATGTGACACCAAACAACCAGTTTGGCTGAGTTTCTCACTGGCTTATCCAAACAAAGATGTTTCAGTCCTATTGTCACAATCCTCAAAAGTCAGCCCTTGGCCACACGTGAAGTCAGGCACTGGCTGGGCACCACGTGTTGAGCAGCTCTGCAAGCTCCAGCTGACTCTCTGTTAACGAGGTTAAAGGGAGGGAACAGTTAGGAGGATAGGTTCAGCACAAAGTTGATGGAGATACATAGGACCCTGTTTGAGACGTTAAAAGACATGCAGCCTGAACATGCACAAACAGCAAGCAAGCGAAGCCTCTGCTTTGCCTGGGCCCTTCATATGTGTTGGTATATTTCCAGATAGTTTTAAAAGTTAGAGACTTTCTGAAATATCTGTCCTCAAAGCCTCTTTCATTTGTTCTGTGTTTCTTTCATCCCTATTGGTAATGCATTTAGCCCATTCTTGGCAGGAAGTCTTCCCTGGTGTGTGCTGGGGAGAACTGTCCAAGTATACATACAGAGAAAGTGAGAGAGTTGGAACTGAAAGCTATGGGAATATCAAGCCCAATAATATTTTTAATCCCTTAAAGATGACAGTCATCTTTAATTTATTAAAATGCTTACATCATTTCTTTGTAAAACCTTCATTGTTTCAGAAACAGATCTAGTCACTCTTTTCACTCTCCCATGGAATTAATGTTCCATTGGAAATGAGACAAGTCTTTCCCCTGATTTTCTCTTTGAGCCTCAACAACTTGCTTATACAACTTGTTTATACAACCAATGTTGCCACTATTAAGCACTGTGATCTTGCACAAGTCCCTTAACCTCTCTGAGCAACCGCCTTCCTAATCTGTAAAATGAGTGGGTTTGATCAGCTGCTCCTTTCAGATCTGTAATTTTCTGAACTTCTCTATTCTTTAATGCCTACCAGAATGCTCACAAAACAGATGATTTGATTGATATTATTTTCTTGCCAACTGAGATTTACCCAACAAATAATTTTCTTAAAATTCTTTTTATTTGAAAATATTTCTAACATGCACTATAACCTTTTAGTAAATTCAAATGCTAGGTCATTAGTATAACACTAGTAAATTAAATCTGACAGAATATTAAAAATATCATATATCAAATCCAACTAAAATTTATTCCAAGAGTGCAAGGATGGTTTGATACTAATAAGCATATTAATATAATTCAGCACCAGCAAGACTAAAGAGAAAGAATATATAAATATATTGATTGATGATGAAAGATATTTGATGAAATTCATATTTTTTCTTATTTCTAAATTAACACTATAAAGAATCTTTACTGGGAATTCCAGTGGTTAGGACTGGTTAGGTGGTCCAGTGGTTAGGACTCTGAGCTTTCACTGCTGAGGGCCTGGGTTCAATCCCTGGTCGGGGAACTAAGATCCCACAAGTCGCACAGCATGGCCAAAAGAAAAAGAAAAACAGAGAAGTAAAACGTTAAAAAAAAAAAAAGGAATCTTTATTAATACATTAAAAAGAAATTATTTTAAACCCAGAGCCAACCTCATGCTTAATAATGAAATTCACAAAAATTTCCTTGTAGTCTATAGTGCTTTCGCCTCCAAAAACTGTAAGAAAGAAAAAAATTATAGGTATGTGCATTTTTATAGTTAACTTTTATCAGAGTCTCAAAGGGATAAAGCATGCCAAAAATGCTCCAGAGGCATTTCCATTAATATCAGGAACAAGAAAAGGATTCTTGCTATTACCTATATTATTTAATAAAATTCTGGGATTTCTGGCTAATGCCTGAAGACAAGAAACAGAACCAAGAGGCATAACTATTAGGAATGAGAAAGATTAAATCATTGTTATTTGAGGACAATATGATTGTATTAATTTCTTTTGATTGCAAGACATAGAAGCATGCTCGAGTTGTATTAGTTACACCAATTGATTATGAAGATACACAGGAAGCCTAGAGGATAGGAGTCAGCCACACTGAGTGGGATGTTGCTCGGGACAAACAAATATAATCATCTGATGATAGGTGTCCCTTGTTCTTTACCCCTGTGCTGCACCATGAAGGTGATTGATCGATTGATCTCCTATTTCTGCTATAATTAACTCACTGACAGAATCTATATGTCTCTTCTTTGTAAACAAACTTGCTCTTTCCAAGTTCCTGCTCATCGGGACAAACCAGAGTGTTTGTAAATCCTGATCCAGGCCAGCCCTCCTTTTAGTATGAGAGAAATGTAAAGGAGAAATCCTATCCTTGCTGTTTGTCATTCAGGAAAATCCACACTATTTTTCAGGATCCATAATGCTGAAATCAATTTCTGGGATGTGCTGTAATACTGAACACAGCGACCTATTAACCAGATCCATATGTATTCAGTATCTGTCAATACTTCACTGGGAGAAACCAAACTAGCCACTGGCTCTGATCTAGAAAGGGATAGCAATTCAGTTAGATGAAGTCAAACTTTACATTCAAACAGCTTGTTCATGAAACTGAAGTATGGCTATTCTGCAACTACGCATGACAGATTATAGTGTCTGAGAGTGTTGCGGGGCCTCCTCAGACCTACTGTAGATTTCACCCAAGGGACAAAGGAAGGCTAGCCCTACAGAGTGCGTTTGAATGGGCAGTAGGGGAAATAAATAGTTGTGTTCTGCTTGTACCCTGTAGAATCCTGATCTTTAAACAAAATGGTTGCAGTAATAATGATAATAGCAATAACAACCCTTAACATTTATTGAGGAGTTACTATGTGCCTGTTCAGGTTTAATTACATGATATGTCCTTGTTCATTTAATCCTCACAGCAACCCTAGGAGATATACCTATGGATTTTGTAAAACCCATTTACGAAACAAGGAAACTGGGGTTTAGAGAAATTAAGGGACTGTTCATCATAACATGGCTAGTAAGTGGCAGATCTGGAATCCATCTGATGTTAGCACACGCAAAAATGGACCCTGGCAGGTCACGCCCTCACTACAAGCAACCTGTGAGCCTCGTAGCAAGTCCGGAGCTCTCTCATATGAAAAAGGGAATGGTTTCAGGAGGCATGGACTTGCTCCTAAATTTCCAGGATCATCCACATAGATTTCCTACAGGTTCCACACAGTATCCTGATCTACAAAGGCCTCTAAACTCATGAGACCAGTAGCAAGTGTTTCTGAATAGGTCTCTTTTGGGAAGACGAGGGAGATTCATGGCATACATTTGTGGTTTTCTAGCAGCCTTCCTTAAAGTCAACCAGCCTCTCCTTTTGTTAAGAGTGCCTTGGACTATTCAATGAACTCAAGTCTGGCACTTGCCTGAGGGCCCAGTACTCCTTGCTCTGTTGAGTTTGAATTGGGTCTAGGATCCTGTTTGTCAGGTCTGGAGTTTTTCTTCTGATGCAATCAAACAACCTTTGCGTTACCTGACAATTTTGTTCCTGTGGTCCCCATAATCGACAGGCTTGGGGGATTGGGCCTCTCCCAAGACCACTTGCTACAAAACCTTCGCCACTGCAGCTCCCTGGGCGACACACCCCACTTGACTTCCGTCTCCTTACAGTCACTATCTGGACCCCGTCACAGCTGGACTCATCCCCGCTGTAGTCAGTAAACTGCCATTTGTGTCAAGCTCTTGAGGTGACACGTGAAATGATAAATGAAGATACATTGAGTGTTAAGGGTTAAATCGTGTTCAGAGTTTGAAAGACAATAAGAAACTAGCTGGGGACTTCCCTGGTGGCGCAGTGGATAGGACTCCGTGCTCCCAATGCAGGGGGCCCGGGTTTGATCCCTGGTCAAGGAACTAGATCCCACACGCATGCCACAAATAAGGAGCCCGTGTGCCGCAACTAAGGAGCCCGCCTGCCGCAACTAACACCCAGCGCAACCAAATCAATCAATAAATATTTAAAAATAAATAAATAAATAAGAAACTAGCTGAACATTCAATGGCTTAAGTTGGGATTCTCAAAATAATGGGTCAAAATTTTCCCACTACAAAAATGGTAGTATCCTAACACTCTGTACCATTATTACTATATCTGAAGGAATGTGCATATACATAAAATCATATATAAGGCTCCCCTGGTGGTGCAGTGGTTAAGAATCCGCCTGCCAATGCAGGGGACACGGGTTCGATCCCTGGTCCGGGAAGATCCCACATGCCGCGGAGCAACTAAGCCTGTGTGCCACAACTACTGAGCCTGCTCTCTAGAGCCCGTGAGCTGCAACTACTGAAGCCCGCGTGCCTAGAGCCTGTGTTTTGCAACAAGAGAAGCCACTGCAGTGAGAAGCCCACCCCCTGCAAAGAAAAGTAGCCCCTGCTCTCCTCAACTAGAGAAATCCTGCATGCAGCAATGAAGACCCAGTGCAGCCAAAAAAAAAAAAAAATCACGTATACTTAGAAGGAGATATTGATAAATACATAGAAATAAAATATTAATAAATAAAAAAGCATATATTAAAACCTGTTATGAATAGTTTGTTACCAATATGTGAACAGACGGAGATAAATGGAAAAGAATTAAGACTTCTGAGGTAATCCTAAATATGAATATTTAGTGTAAGTAAAGGTAATAGTTTTATTTGGAGGGAAAATAAATGGTGTTGGAACACTTGGCTAACCATATGGAAAAAAATAAAACTTGGATTCCTACCTCGCTCCTTATTCAAAAACAAAATCCAGCTAGCTCAAAGATTTAAAGATGAAAATGAGACAGTACTAGAAGAAAACATGGAAGAATTTTTTTCTTTTTCATCTCAAAGTAAGGGTGGGCTTTCTAAACATAAGACAAAATCCATAGAGAAAAAAGGGAATACATTTGACTACATATATTAAACATTTCTTTGTGGAAAGTTACCATAAGCAAAGTTGAAAAGCAAAAACAAACTTAGAAAAAACTATTTGCAGCAGATATGATAGAAAAAAAGGCTAATTTTAAAGAGTCTTTAGAAAGGAGAGACAGAGACAGAAAAATAAGTGAGGAAGGAAGAAAAGAGGGGAGGGAGGAAGAAGAAACAGATCCCTCAAGATGTGAAAAAGTTGTTCACAGAGAAAGACATATTGGGTTGGCCAAAAAGTCGTTGGTTTAAACATAGGAAAATGTACTCATCTTCACTTGTAGTTAAAGAAAAGCAAATTTTAAAAACACTGAGTTATTTTTAACCCATCAGAGAAATAGGGAAGGAATCACTCTCATACTGTGTGAGAAAATAAATTGGCATAGCCTCCATGGTATATAATTTGTTAATGGCCTTGATGGCTGAAAACCCCTATTTTATAGTTTCTGCCAAGAAAGCTTAAGTTAATAGAGGTATTGAGAAACTAGTATGGCTCTCACTTTTCTGAGTAAGTGGTGCCCATGTCAAATTTGAGCCACTTTCCTGGATTATGTCTCAGACCCTGTTATGACTGGCAAATGGAAATGAGAATAAACCAGTCTCTAGACAAGTTAATTTGATAGTTTTCGTCACAATACATTTAGCAGCAATCGAAATAAGAGCAAAATATTTAAGTTGGTTTTCTATCAATCTTAATTTTCCATCTGCAGCTTCATAGCTTAAGAAACTTTTAAAACACTTAATGGAATTATCTTGGTCTAAGGCCGTGGTTCTTTTTTTTAACATCTTTATTGGGGTATAATTGCTTTACAATGGTGTGTTAGTTTCTGCTTTATGACAAAGTGAATCAGTTATACATATACATATGTTCCCACATGTCTTCCCTCTTGCGTCTCCCTCCCTCCCACCCTCCCTATCCCAGGCCGCGGTTCTTAATCGGGGGCGATTTTGACCCCCAGGGAACCTTTGGCAATGGCTGGACGCGTTTCTGGTTGTCACAACCAGGAGGCTGACTCTGGCATCTAGTGGGTAGAGGCAAGGGAGGCTGCTAAACGCTCTACAATACACAGCACGGCCCTCACAACAAAGAACTATCCCGTCTAAAATGTCAATAGGGGACAAAAGCGGGAAGCCTTGGTTCCTTTCGTTCTGGTATAGTAGGTGGTGCGTCCCTACTTTAACTCAAGCTCGTGACAAAATCCAGCCTTCCTTTGATTGAAGATCATCAACTTATTGTTTACGAACTTAATACAGTTCTAGAAACTATCAACTAGCTTTTAAAGTACATCTTTTTAGTATTTCCTCTCTCCCCCTCTCTCTCTTTCTCTCTCCCCCAGTTTCAGACTGAGTTACATACTCTTCTGAGATACTCCCCAAATACTCTATAACTCTGCTACCTTCTTTACAATAGGTAATACCTAGTAATCCTTCATGATGTGTCAGGTTTGGGTTAAGGGCTTTGTATGCATTGCTCCAGGAGACGTGTTATTTTCCTTCCTGACTCTAGAGCAGGGGTCCCCAACCCCTGGGCCACAGCCCAGTATGGAACTGGGAAGCACAGCAGGAAGTGAGCGGCGGGGGAGCGAGTGAAGCTTCATCTGCCGCCCCCCATTGCTCCCCATTGCTGGCATTACTGCCTGGACCAACCCCCACTCCCACCCCAACCCAGTTCGTGGAAAAATTGTCTTCCACCAAACCGGTCCCTGGTGCCAAAAAGGTTGGGGACCGCTGCTCTAGAGGACACCTGTTCTTACAGTACTTACACCTTCCTTGTCACACCAGCCCGTGGTCTCTGATTTTCCCATCAGCCTCCCCATGTCCAATGGGGTCTTATTATTTCTAGATCATCAGAGCATCTCATACAGAGCTCACGCATAGTAAAAGAAATGACTGATGACTGAACGAATGGATTCATGTTACACAGATACATACTGTCAAATTTGGAATCTTGTCACATTTATAAAACCCACATATGTATTCTCTGCCATGTAAAGTAGACAATCTATTTCAGTTTTTCTATATGCCAAAAAAAGATTGAGAAATATTATCGTAGCTAGAGGTTTCTACAAACATATTCAGGTAAGAATGTAGGTTTTCACTCCTTACTTTATGTTTTAGTATCTTAATTCAGTTCCCTGTGACCGAAGAAAAGGAACATTATTCAAGAAGTATTCTATTGGAAACATTTCCTAGGAACAGTTTATTTGGTTGATCTTTCAAATACTTTGTCACATGTAATAATATCTGAAGTAAGTGTTAAAATGGTTTTACAGTTTCCGTGCAGGGTGATCTGTTGACTGGTGTAATCTGTCTGTAGCTTTTTCACAGGGAATGTGTAACCCTGTTATGTCTGTACAGAGAAAGCTGTCCAGGGAAATCACCATTTGGCTTGGACTTTAAACAAACTTTGGCCTCTCTCTTCATCCCACAATCCTGGAGTAGCTCTGTGGCACAGGCAAAAAAACTCTCAAGTGTGTAAGGAAGTAACAAGAAGTAACATCCATTCTTTTTCCAGGAGTAAGAAATACAGAGGTTTTTGTTTTTTCCTGTTGTTTGTTCTTTTTAATTATGAATATACATTCGTTTTTATTTACTTATATATTTATATGCATGGCAAAAATGCAGAAACATCAGAATGGTTCCGTTAAACAAAAGAATCTCCAGCTACTCCTTCTTCACTGCCAATTTCTTTCCCCATAGGTAAACATTTTTTTAAGTAGTATTTTAATTTGGGGGTGGGTGATTAACATTTGTGCAAACATCACAAACTATGAAAAGGTGAAGTCTCCCTCCCACTTCCCCTTCCTCTGCAGCAGGTAATCATTATTAGTCTTGTTTGCTCTTCCAGAATGAACATAGTTTTATAATATTTAGAAAAGAACACTTTTCCTCAGAGTCCATGCTCTAAGCCAAATATGTGAACATACGTGAACATTTCTTGGCCATTTCCCTCCTTTATAGATGCAGTTTTAGGGCAAAAGAAAAGAAATGTACACAAGAGTGTATTCCCTGGCGGTCCAGTGGTTAAGGTTCCCTGCTTCCAGTGCCGAGCGTGGCGCTGGTTCAATCCCTGGTCAGGGGACTAAGATCCCTCAAGCCGTGAGGCATGGCCAAAAAAAAAAAAAAAAAAAGAAGGCACACAAGAGAGTATGTCGTCAAAAGTCTAAATCAGCGTAATAAATTTGTTTTCTTCAGAAGGTAGTTTATTGTTTTGATTGGTTGGCTTATTAGGGAGGTAGGAATCCTGCACAACTTGGACAACTTTTTTCTAAAGTACAAATAGGAAAATGCCTCATATTTTAGATCTGGCACCTGGTTGTACTGAGCAGAAGTTGTCCATTGGCTTCAGATCCTGTGTTGCTTATAAACCTGAACCACAAACATTTCTGTGTGATGCAACTGTCCCAGGCAAAGGCCAGTGGTTTTCCAGGAAATGTCTTCAGTATCGTAACTGTTCAAGAAGTATGTTCTCAGTGCTTTCCCAAGATAAAATTACACTATGTCTCCATGTGAGAAACGTCCTTGCCAGGGCAGACGTTTTAGTCACCCTATTAAATGCACTGTTCCAAATCTGTCAGAGGGGGGTTTTCATGCTAGTTCCAATCAGAATATGGGTCCGAGGCTTAACGCGACTGCCCAAACTTTCATTTCAGGCTTTCTTGTACTTATTTTTCTTACTTTGCCTCCATTTTTCCTCCAAATTTGTGCAGAAGGGGAAAAGAAATTGTCAAATAACTACAGCATTCGAGGAAAGAGTATGGACACAGTGTGAACTGTACACATTTTTCTCGAAACAATAACTTCTATTTAATCAGGATCTGAAAATCTCAGAGTACATTAAAGGCTTCAAAAACATTTTCTTCCTATTTTAAATCTCATTAACTTGCTATTTTATCCTCACAGTGCCCATCTAATGAAAGGAGAGAGAACAGAGTATTATTACCTGTCTCTGCATGAGAAAGCTAAGGCCACAGAAACAGCTTAAGTGCTCAGGGACGTGCACCAAGTCAGAGATAAGATCTAGGAAAGAATTCTGGCATCCCACCCCCATCATTGTTAGCTGTGCTGAGAATACTATGTTTGTGGCATTCTTTCCTTGGCCTTTAAGTAGCTCCCCTGCCTACAATACCACACCGTTCATTTTGTCCATCGCAAACGAATGCACAGAGAGGATGAGTGTTCCCCCAGATCACCGGGACCAAACACAGGAGCTAAAAATAGCACGTGCAATTACCAGGCCCTGATCCTCTCCGGGGCTCCTTTAACCTCACATTCAGGCTCCCGATATTAGAAGATATGAGAAGTTCACTTGTCTCGTGGAGTGATGGCTTCTCTCCTGCGGTGGCGCCTATAGCTACCACCGTCCAAGCCAGACCCTGGCATTGCCACTGACAAAGAACAGGATGCAGGAATTCTGGGCATGCATTCTGGAAATATGTAAAGTGCCAAATACAGAATTATCAGGATCATCCAGGGCAAGGTGTTGTCTGTCTGGAAAAAACAAAGAGGTCAGGGGAAGATCATTAGAGGCACTGGGAAACTGTCTCAAATTCCGATTGACTTTGCTTCTGTGCATACCGCCTCAAAAATGCCCACTCTCCTAGTCACTGAGTGTCCAGGTGGGAGGCTACATTGCATTAAATCCTTTGGAAGTCTATCCTCGCCAGCCATCTTGAAGCTGAAAACCATTAAAATCAAACAGAGTGAAAGAAAATCCTGGCAGTCTAAGGAACATTTCCATCAGAGAACAGATCCCTGGAGCAGTGAATTTTTCATTTTATCTGCTTTTTACTTTAAGGCACGTTTGGGCTCCAGAGGCCTCAACAAGTGACTCTCCAGTGGTTTCCCCAGTACATGAGACCTTCTTTAATTGAGAAGGGACAAAGAAGGGAAAAAGAAAGGGAGTAAGAGAACAGGCTTATAAAAGTAATGAGAACAAAAATGGATGCCATTTTCGGTACAGCTTAGTCAACTATCACCTATAATAAGCACCTAATTTTGTTGGTTATAGTATTTTCATTATAGAAGTAACAGTTTTTCTAGTTCTAGAAAAATTAGAAATTACATGTGAGCAAAAAAGAAAAATCACTCACAATCACATCACCAGAGATAACCACCATACAATGTATTAAATTTCTATCATGGTTTCTTCATGTATGTGTGTGTACGTATATTTATGTAAAACAGAGACCATGATACACATCATTTGATAAACTGCTTTGATCATTTAACTATATAGCATAAATATATTCTATGGAAATAAATATTTATCTACATAATGAATTTCAATGGCTGCATAACCTTTAATTGCATGAATATACCTAAATTTATTTAATGAGCATTATTATTGACATATAGGTTGTGTACAAATTTTTCAATATGGTGAACAGTTCTAGAATAAACAGCCTTATACAACTGTTCTTACACACCTGTTTAATTATTTCCTTAATACAAGTTCCAGGAAGCAAGGTTTCTAGGTCAAAGAAAAGCACATTTTCAGGCTATTGATTCATTTAGACCATTTAAAAATAGTAAGCAAAGAAGGTCAGAATAATTTTTCTTTAAAATCAAGCTGAGCAACAAAATATTATATTAGAGGAATAAATGAAAAAGTGTATCAGAAAATATAAAGTGTTTTAAAAAATTATTATAGCTAGTAATTTTTTAAACTCTCATTTTAGGTTCCAAATCTTGGTGGTTTGTGGGTGAAAGAGAGAAAGGAAATGTGGAGGGATTAAGAGATGGACCAAAAAAAAAAAATCTATCAAAACAAAACAAGGGAAACAGAAAGAGGGACACAGAGGGAGAAACCCATACCTCCTACTTCAGTCCTTCAATCCCCTCCCAATTCTTCCTTGGCTTTTAGGCAAACATCTGGGTTCTCTGGTATCTCTAAATGGACTCAGCCTTGAGTGTTCAGGCCCAAAACTAAGGAACAAGTAAACATCCACCTACCAACATTCCCATCCATCTCACTGTGACACTCACCAGGATAGAGACCTTCCTTTTGCTTAGTCTCAAACTTCTTAGCACAATTTTATTGGTTAAACTTTCTATTTCACTTTCAAAAATGTAGGAGAAGGGAAATAAAATATTTTCTAAAGTTTCTTACAGTTATGCGGAGTAAAGTTTCAAAGGTGTGTGATAAACTACAATTGTTTTTAAAAGAACTATTGCTTAGAATTCTAAGAAATTGAGGTCTTCAGAAAATTCCTGGTAAATAAGACCCAAATGCCTTTCATAGGCTCCAGAATAATCAATATCTTGAATACTAGACTTACTTAAGTTTGGTTAACTTTTAAGTAACCAAGTATCTATTACTTCCTCCTTAATGTTTTTCACCACAGATAGAGCAATTGAATACAGGGTCAGATTAGCTTAGCTATTTTCTGCTTTTTGAGTGATACCTGTGGTACCTTGACATTCATTCATTGGACAAATATGTATTTGGAACTTTTAACTTACATTCTTAACAAATGAAAAAAGTCTTAGCAAGAAAAAAATAAACTGGATCATGGAAGAAAGAGCAAATGATGAAGGGGTAGGGAGCAGCACAGGGCACAACTGGTGAGAGAGCAACCAACCTGCAAGAAAGAACATTCTAGGCAAAGGACACAGATTAGGCAACTCCAGACAATAATATCAAGATTGATGTAACTCAGTTTTGAATACGAACTCTGTTGAAATAAGGAGAGATGATCCCTATTCAAAGTGGAGCCATATTTGGAGCTTGTCTTAAACTTTTCAGACGGCTATAGTATAATACCATAGACCAGGTGGCTTATAAACAACAGAAATTTATATCTCAAGTTCTGGAAACTGGGAAATCCAAGATCAAGGCACTGGCAGATCTGGTGTCTTGTATGGGTCATTCCCTGGTTCATAGATGGCCATCTTCTCACTGTGTCTTCATATGATGGAAGGGTTGAGGAAACACTCTCGGGTCTCTTTTATAAGGGCACTAATTCCATTCATGAGCACTCCACCCTCATGACCTAATCGCCTCCCAGAGGCCACACCTCCAAATACCATTACATTGGAGATTAGGTTTCAACATATGAATTTGAGAGGGATAGAAACATTCACTCTATAGCAGTGCCTTTATAACTTTGGACAAGCAGGCATAAAAAATCGCTGACTAAGAAAAAACTAATTTGATTAATTTCTCTCTGTTCTTAACACATCACACTCAAATTTGCAATCAATCCACTAGCAAATATTATTTTGTTTTCAGAATGGGGCAAGCATATAGATCCTGCCCTGAACCAGCTTAAATCGAGTTGAAAAAAGAAAATGAGTACCGGAAGAATTAAAATTCATTGAAATGTTAAACCATAGGCATTAACTGAAAGTTTCAGTGGCAGTTCACTGATCATTTCAAAGAAAAGAGAGTGGTCTAAAGTGAGAGGTGGGACTTTATCCATTCCATCAGTAAACTCTTGTTAAATGTTTATACTTAGGCTCGGTCGTGGGAAAGACACAGATGCTGGATCAGTAAATTATGCCTTTATCCTTGAATGGCTCATTGCCTAATGGAGAGAGCCTGAAAATTAAATAAATAATTACAGTTCAGTGTTATAATACAGATACATACAAATTACTTAGGGAGGGAATTCCCTGGAGGTCCAGGGAATTAGGACTCCAAGCTTCCACTGCTGAGGGCCCAGGTTCCATCACTGGTCAGGGAACTAAGATCCCACATGCCGTGCAGCGTGGCCAAAAACAAAAATAAAATAAAATAAAAATAAATAAGTAAAACAAATTACTTAGGGAACAGGAGGTATTTATGGGAGCACAGAGGAAGGCTGACTCCAGGACAGAGAAAATGAGAAGAAAGGACATTTGTGCTAAGGCTTAAAGAATGAGTCAGGTCTTATTTAGGGATTGGGTTCTAAATGATGATGTTTAAAGTGAACCCTTAAATTACCCATAAGGTACAATATCTACATATACAGTATCTAGAGATCCAGTGTCTAGTAATCCCAACACAGCCAGATTTTCCTCCAGTTTAGGAACAGATTGTTTCTTCTCCTTTGAGCACCAGATGAAGAGTTGGCTTGTGTTTATTGGCTCTGTTGTATGAAAAACACTTATCTTTAAACACTGGGATTACACCCTCTGTGGTGAGATACTCGCACGAACATATGAGAGTCACACTGGGTCTGAGCAGACTGAGGAAGCAGTAGATTCAAGCCTCCCATCTCACATTCATTCAGAAACACAAACCCATGAAGCAGAATGGGCGGGCAGACTGTCCTCTTTCTCCCTGTCTCTCTGCAGAGCGTATAGTTGAATCCTCAAACATTAAACTCACACATGATACAGTTGCTCATCCTGTGAAGGAACGGAGAATCGTAGTGTAGATAGATGGACAAGATGTGGGATGACAGGGAAATGGGAGACGATCTTGGCATGATCAGAGAAAATTAAGAAGTCCAGGATGGTAAAATTACAGGATAGGGTACAAAGAGATTGGCCAACTAGGGTTGGACAGCTTGTTGTATCATAGGAGACTTTGGATTCCACTGGTATTTTTAAAACAGGAGGTGACAGGATGGGCCTTATTTTTGGAAGGACCATTTTTGTAGCAGGTGAGGATGAGGTCAGCACATTTTTTCCTGTAAAAGGCCAGATCATCAATATTTTAGGCTCTGTGGGTCATATGTCATAAGGCATATGTCTTTGTCCCAAGCACTTATATCTGCCTTGTAGCACAAAAGCAGCCATAGACAATGTGTAACCAAATGGGCATGGTTGTGTGCCAGTAAAACTTTATTTACAAAAACAAGCTGTGGAGCCAGAGTTTGCTGACCACTGGATTAGAAGATGGTGAGGTGACGGTTGGAGCAAGCAATAGTAATCTAGGTAATCTAGGTGAAAACCACCTATGTCAGTGGTTTTCAAAGTGTTGTCCCTAGAGCAGCAGTATCACTATCACCTGGGGGTGGGTCCCAGCACTTTGGGTGTGAACAAGATCTCCAGGTGATTCTTTTTTTTCTCACTGTTTAAGGAATTTTTATTAAGGCAAGAATTTTATAATCCAAATTACGTTTCCTTGCTCAGTTATCAATTCTGTTATTTAAAACAGAAGTGACATTCTGAGCCATAGTAAAGAATTACAAAATTAGGGAGAGGAATGCTTTAAATTTTTGTACTTTGCTGAAAATTCTTTTTCCCAGGGTCTATAAAACATTAATTTGTTTCTATACTTTACTATTTTTTTGTTGTTTTTAAATCAATAAGTAATCTAGGACTAGCATTATGTTTGCTAGACCTGGCATTTGCTCGGTACCTAAGTTTCAAAGTTTCCTTTCCTTTATTTTAATTTATTTTATATTTTACAATGTTATTTTCCATAATATTTAAGTGTTTTGATGTTTAGGTATTTTTCTTTGGTGAAGCACGAGTTTCTTTCCATGGTCCCTGATCATTTGAAACAGTTGGAACCCCAGTGGCGCTGTTAACTGCTTTCTGGGCAGCCTCTTTTGCTTGGTTCTCTGGGTGATTCTGCTCAAGTTTGAGACCCACTGGTCTAAGACAGATGGAAGAGAATGCATTTCCACATTTTGGAGGGGCAGTAGGAAAGAAGAGGATGGGATAGATTTAAGATGTTCGAGATAGACAGGATCTCACTTTCTAACATAGTGATGTATACACAATGGATAGGACTTTGGTGGTTATTTGGGTGGGAAGCTGGGGAGGTAGACAAGTGTAGTTAAATTATCTTCATCTGTTTTGTTCACTTCCTGATCCCTAGTGCTTATGTTGCAGGAACATGGGGTGCGAGAGGATGGTCCTGTCTCAGGTCTCAGGTGAGTCCCTGGGATGAGCTGCCAAGTGAGGATCCTTGGCTTTGTGCCGGAAAGAATGCAGGAGACATAGTAAAGTGAAAGCAGGTTTGTTTAGAGAGATATACATTCCATAGGCAGAATGTGATCCATCTCAGCGTGGCCCCAGGGCATGGGGATCATCTTGGAAATTGAGAGGGACCCCAAAACATGGGGTGGTTAGTTTTTATGGACTAGGTAATTTCATATGCTAATGAGTGGGAGGATTATTGCAACTATTTGGGGGAAGGAGCGGGGATTTCCAGGAATTGGACCACTGCCCACTTTTTGGCCTTTTATGGTCAGCCTCGGAACTGTCATGGCGCTTGTGGGTGTGTCATTTCGCATATGCTAATATATTACAAGAAGGACATAATGAGGCTCAAGTTCTACCGGAAGTTGAATCTTCCGCCATCTTGGGACTAATCACTTCTAACCAGTTCGTGTGTATCCTCAATGAGTATGTCATTCGTTTACAGATGGTGCCCTGCTACCTTTCCTTCTGTCTCACCTAGAACACTACTGGTAAGTGCTCAGAAAATTTTTTTTTTTTTTTTTTGCTGTTCGCGGGCCTCTCACGGAGCACAGGCTCCGGACGCGCAGGCTCAGCGGCCATGGCTCACGGGCCCAGCCGCTCCGCGGCACGTGGGATCTTCCCGGACCGGGGCACGAACCCGTCTCCCCTGCATCGGCAGGCGGACTCTCAACCACTGCGCCACCAGGGAAGGGAAGCCCTCAGAAAGTAGTTTTTGAATGGATCCATGAGTGATTCTTTCAAAGTTGACAGCTTAGGTGACTGAATAGATGAGGAACGGTATTCGTCAAGACAGAACACATTTTATCGTTTTTGAGCAGTTATGAGGAAAGAGGATAAAGGGATGTTTATTGAGTGCCAGCTTTGCCTACTATGTGTCGGGCACTATTTTACATATGTTACTTCATTTGTACCTCAAAACAGTTTTGTTTCGTTTTGTTTTTTCTGGCGTAATCGCATGGCTTGTGGGATCTTAGTTCCCAGACCAGGGATTGGACCCACGCTCTCGGCAGTGAAAGCGCCGAGTCCTAACCACTGGACCGCCAGGGAATTCCCTCAAAAAAGTTTTTAAGGAGCTATTATCATCACTGTTTTCCAAACTAAAACCATCGGGGTTCCAGCTGGGGTAAAGAAGGCAGGCAGCGAGTGACAGCTAAACCCAGGCTCGTGCCACTTTACAGAGGAGAGCTCTGTTTTGAATTTTGGCTGGACTTTGCAGAGTGGGAAAGCTTTAACTATAAAATATTACAGAACTTGACTGCTTACAAAGCAGTTACGCTGATTACTTCTTTTGAGGGAAGCCACTTTGTGTAGCAGAAAAAGCATAAAGTTCTAGGTTCAAAGCCCAGTCTTGTCACTAAAGAGGTAGCCACAGGAGGAGGCAATGACAGTAATGAATAGGGCTGCTTTGCAAGTCAAATAAGATATAAAGCACCTGGCATAAGACAGCGCTCAGCGGATAGTATTATTTTACAATCATTGCTAAGCTCTTCCTGTAAGGACGATGATTGCCCCCCACCCCTGGCCACGGAGTCACCTGAGAGACCTCTCAGTTTAAGTCTTACAAGTACCTCTTAATGAGTTTCCCCATTTTGCCTAAAGGACTTATCTCCTGTTCAAGATGTGTTGACTTTTAAACAGGTTTTGAACTGAGCTGAGGCCTGTTCCATTTAAAGGCTGGCGTTAGCTCACGCCTTTGCTCTTGGCGGCTACAGTGGTCCTTCCCCTCCAGGGTTTCAAGCTCTACACATACTGATTTTACTTTTTTTTTTTAAATAAATTTATTTGTCTTATTTATTTATTTTTGGCTGAGTTGGGTCATCGTTGCTATGCACGGGCTTTCTCTAGTTGTGGCGAGTGGGGGCTACTCTTCATCGTGGTGTGCAGGCCTCTCATTGCGGTGGCTTCTCTTGTGGCAGAGCACGGGCTCCAGGCACGCCGGCTCAGTAGTTGTGGCACACGGGCTTAGCTGCTCCGCGGCATGTGGGATCTTCCTGGACCAGGGCTTGAACCTGTGTCCACTGCATTGGCAGGTGGATTCTTAACCACTGTGCCACTGGGGAAGCCTGGTTTTCCTTCTTTAAATGCTGTTTTTTTCCCCCCAGTCTGCAGCTTCAACACAATTTTCCTGTGTTTATTCCCTTAGTTGTCAAGTCAAACAGAGGGTTGGTTTAGAGGATCAGAAAACAGGAGCTGAGGAGAAAGGTATTCTTAAAAGAAATGCCTTTTTGTTTCAAAGGAATTCACTCACTGTTATGAAGGCAAAACAGAAATAGTCTGGAGAAAACTGGACTTGCTAAAGAGGCAAAACCAATCGCCGGTCCCTACTTTGCTTCCTTTTTTTTTTTTTTTTTTTTCCTGTACTTAGAAGAGCCTAACAGCCTGGTGGCCCTCCTCCACCTTCAGAACCTGAGGACATCACTTTTCCTGTCCCTGAAGGACAAGATCTGGACAACACCAGTGCCTTTATCCCAGAAAGGTTGGTTTGTGACCTTCTTGCTTTCTAGTATGTTTCAGGTGATTTTAGAAAACAAGACTACTGCTTTGCAACATGCTAGGTAAACAGCAGTTTGTATTTCAAGGGGAAATCATACTTGACCATCTAGCCGCCTCAGTTCCACTAGATTAGAAAACAAGCAGAGATAAACACAGCTTTAGTGGAGTTGGTTGTGCACTAAGGAGAGGAATAACTGGGCCTTTTAAGATAAATGGACCTGACAAAGGGCAAGTTCTGCAGAAAGTAAACAGCTATAGGAGAGTTATTCTGAACGCTGATATCTGCAAATGAAAGTTGAATCATGTTGATGGAAAGGTCTTTTTCCCGAGATTTGTAATAAAATCTCCGCTCCCACCCACCCCTCCCTGCACGATTTAGCCAAGCTGATAAAAATCATGTTGTCAGAAATGGCGGAACTCATTTGTGACTTTTTCCCAAATTAATTTTGATATAATACAATTAAATGAATAGTTTCCCTCTTTTTTCCCTCTAACACAAATCAGACAAAATTGCACTGTTCTCTGTGTCCTGTTACACAGACTGACCTGATAGAAAATTCAGGATTTTATTGTAAGATTTGGAGAATTATTATCAGATCCATTTTCCCTTGACATTGATTGCCTTCTTCAAGGATAACTGGTGATTTCTTATTGTGAAATTGTAGTCAAAATGATAACATTTGGGATGGTTTTCAGGTCTAGTCCAGAATTCTCAGGATCTGCTCATTTTTTTTGCCCTGAATTTATTAACTAGGATTGTAAGCACCGAAGTTTTCCAGTTAATGTTTCTTCTGCTCAGTGATAAATTGGAAGGGGGAAAAGTCACGCAAGCAATCATTGTGGTGATTTGTACTCATAGCAATTCACACTTGCAGCCCTCTGCCAACTACACCCGCATTGCAACTCCCGACACTTAAACAGTTTCTCACATGAACATATGTTATGCTCCCCTTTTGAGGAAATGAATCCCAACCTCAAAAACACTAGCAGGCCGTGATTAGTTCTAATCCCTAGGTTTTATGATGGGAAAATTGACTATAAGAAAACGAGGGAACCATAGAAAACTGAGTTAGTTTTCTCTTTTCCAAAATGGCATCAGCTCACTGCCCCAAACTCTCCTTCAACGTGCTCTTCAAACTGTCCTCAAGAAAATCATCCTGAAATCCGTAAAACTAATAAGCGCTCTCCTTAGAGCTGTTTTGCTTCGGTAAAATATTTGGCAGGAAAACGCAGTCAGACTGCATCATATTAAATGGATTTTATGTTTATTGACTACTTGTAGCGCTACTTAATTGATTTATGTCTGCTTTAGAAAGGTTTATGCTATGAAACATAAAATATATCATTTATAGTTTATTAAGTCCTGCATTTGGTAAAAATTGGCATAAGACCCTAGGTCAGGAACTTACCCTTCGGTTATAGCACTGTTTCTATGAGAAAATCATATTTGATACACTTTATTTCCACTTATAGTAAACTTCCTAGTAATATTATCCACAGGTAACGGTGCTTGTGTTTCCCAAGTGCAACCCACTGTCATATTCCCATGGCATTCGAATGAGGTTTTTCTGTCTTCTTTTGTGATTTTGAGTTAAAATAATAAATGAGAGAAAATAGTAAAAAATAGAGTATATCTTAGGACCTAAGGTTTGTATTCTGGTTTTAAAACTGACAGGAGAGGTCCGAGACCAGATAGAAAGAATATTACAGTACTACTAAGATTTTGAAAACTCTCTTGTGATGAGTCTGTCTAGGTTTATATAAGTGTCTTTTTAAAAAAAATTTTCGTTGGAGTATAGTTGATTTACAATGTTTTGTTAGTTTCAGGTGTACAGCAAGGTGAATCAGTTATACATACACATATATCCACTCTTTTTTTAGGTTCCTTTCCCATATAGGCCATTACAGAGTATTGAGTAGAGTTCCTTATGCTATACAGTAGGTCCTTATTAGTTATCTGTTTTATCAATATATATATAGTAGCGTGTGTATGTCAATCCCAATCTCCCAATTTATCCCTCTCCCCCTTACCCCCTGATAACCATAAGTTTGTTTTCTACTTTGGTGACTCTACTTCCGTTTTGTAAATAAGTTCATTTTTACCCTTTTTTTGGGTTCCACATGTAAGTGATATCATATATTTGTCTTTCTCTGTGTGACTTCACTCAGTATGACCATCTCTAGGTCCATCCATGTTGCTGCTGTAAGTAAGTCTTAATACAATGACTCCTGCTGAGCAGGTAGGCTAGATGGGTACCAACATCAAGAACTAGAACCTGGTCTTATGTCACCAAGGCGCCACATAAAAGGGGTACCATTAGTGCTGAACCCGTTGCCCCAGCCTATTCCAGGGCCTCATCCCATCCTGTCTGCCAATTCTGTCTCCCCAATTTTCCCTCCAGAACAAGTTCACAAGTCTTGTTTCTCCTGTTCCCCTAATACCACCAGGGCTATCTGCTGAACTCATCCCAGTCCTGTGAGCAAGAACCAACAAATAAGTGACAGGAGAAATAAAACTCAGCCCTTCTGTTTGAAGATACAGGAAACATTGGGGGCAGAAGTAGTGTTCTCTGTTAGAATTTCTTTGAATTGTCACATCCAGTGCCGCTTCTCTTTTGAAATATGTTAAGGGTAATAAGCATGAAATGTTATCTTTTTGTTTGCATTCTAAGCACTAACCAACATTCAGTTAATAGCATTCATGGATGAGAACACCGCTTGAGTCCTGTAAAATGGTGGCTGATGTACACAGTATTTAGATTTGGCTTTAAAATGTGCTTTTTTTTTTTTTTTTGCGTTACGCGGGCCTCTCACTGTTGTGGCCTCTCCCGTTGTGGAGCACAGGCTCCGGACGCGCAGGCTCAGCGGCCATGGCTCACGGGCCCAGCCGCTCCGCGGCATGTGGGATCTTCCCGGACTGGGGCACGAACCCGTGTCCCCTGCATCAGCAGGCGGACTCTCAACCACTGCGCCACCAGGGAAGCCCCTAAAATGTGCTTTTGTTAAGACATATCTACATATGGGCAGATTTGATCTTAAAATTCAAACAAAATTAAATGGAGGCATAACTCAAGAGAGTTGGGACGCTGTCTTGCCTCCTTACCCTGAGGTCTGCTCCCGGCCTCTGCCTACCAGTGCTGCCGGGCAAAGTCTGCTAACTTTCCCGATGGATGTTAACACACCAGCCCAAACTTCTGCCTTCTGAATCTCTCTTGACTCAGAGACCTTTGTTTTGTGCTTTGTTTGGGATTGCTTCAAACAGCTTCCTTGGCTCGTGGGTAAATTTCATGTAAAAATCACTGTAAATATAGAAAACTGAAAAGTCAAAGTAAGTTCTTATTGAGAACCATGAAAGTGCTGTTAAAAGCAAGGTTTGGTGCAGATGATGCGCCCTGGATTGACAGTGGATGGCATCTGTTTGTGCCCCCAGCAGATGATTATGCGAGGGCCTCACTTCACTTTGTGGGTTACACAGCCTGGCTTCTGGATCCTACCTAGCCTGCTTTCCCACTTTTTTTTTTCACAGACAAAATAGACTTTTTTTAATAATCATTTTTAAAAATTGAAGTATAGTTAATTTACAATATTGTGTTAGTTTCAGTTTCAGGTGTACAGTGAAGAGATTCAGTTATATGTATATGTATATATATATATATATATACACATATTCGTTTTCAGATTCCTTCCCATTATAGGTTATTGTAAGATAATGAATATAGTTCCCTGTGCTATACAGTGAGTCCTTGTTGTTTATCTGTTTTGTATATAGTAGTGTGTATATGTTGATCTCAAACTCCTAATTTATCTCTTCCTCCCTACCCCACCCACTTGTTTTCTTTATGGCAACGTACAGTGTAGTAATGGAGCCAGACAGACCAGACTCCAGATCCTGGTAGTGATGCCATTTAGGAGCTGTGGAAGTTTGGGTACTTGACCTTCCTGAGCCTCAGTTTTGCCATCTCAAAATGAGATTGATGACACCTTTTTGAAAACGAAGATTACTCTAAAGAGCACATTATCTGATACATCTCCTTTTATCAATTCTGCATTAATTTACATAGCAATATAATGTACTGATTATTTTCTTTGGCACTAAGTTTTGTACTTATAGGAGCAAGTGGTATTGTTTTATTGGATTTGGGGAGTAGAGAAAAGTTTCTTGGCTAACGATCAGTAATCAGTTAAGTTTTGCATAGTTATTTCCTCCATTTTGAGGGTGATTCATCCTTTCTGCTTAATTGTGTGTAGGTTTGAATCCCATTCTGGAATAGCTTCCTGAGATAGACTGCATTCATAATACTGCTCACTGTAAACCTAAAAGATGCATTTACCTCTGGGAAGTTATTTATGTTGTAGTTACATATTAAAAATGCTTTGGTAACGCTGACCAAATCGATGCGGAGTCATGGCCAGTTGAATAAATTTATTGTGACTGCAGTAGTGTTCCTCATCCTTGAAAACCAGGTCCTGTGGGCCCTTCTCTATGAAGCTTTCCTTGATAGCCTGATCCAAAGCTCTCTCTTTTTCCTCTGGTGTCCTGTTCTGTTTTGCTTATAGTACCCAGTTCAGCTTTGTTTTAATGTTAGCTTTATAACTTTCCCGCTAGAATATAAGATCTTAGAGAACGTGAAATATGTTTTAAATTAATGTAAGCAATGGTCCAGTGGAGAAATTGGCCAAAGGTTTGGATCGACCCTGACCTCTCTGAAACCTTCTCTGAAAAGTCCAATCCAGGGGCTTCCCTGCTGGCGCAGTGGTTAGGAATCCGCCTGCCAATGCAGGGAACACGGGTTCGAGCCCTGGTCCGGGAGGATCCCACATGCCGCGGAGCAACTAAGCCCCTGCGCCACAACTACTGAACCTGCGCTCTAGAGCCCACGAGCCACAACTACTGAGCCGGTGTGCCACAACTACTGAAGCCTGCACTCCTAGAGCCCATGCTCCGCAACAAGAGAAGCCACCGCAATGAGAAGCCTGAGCATCGCAACGAAGAGTAGCCCCCGCTCGCCGCAACTAGAGAAAGCCTGCGCACAGCAACAAAGACCCAACGCAGCCAAAAATAAATAAAAATAAATAAATTAAAACAAAAAAAAAGTCCATTCCAGTCCAAGCCTACCACGCCCTCAATTCCTGTGATATTTATTCCAACGAAGCAATTTAGGCTTTGTATACTTTCACGTTAGTCTCACATTTTACATTTTTTAAAAAGCCCACATATAGATTACAAAGTTCTTGAGAGCAGGGACTATGAATGAGATAAATGAGAATATCTGTGAAAGCTCTAAAAAAGCATGATCAAATGAAAGGGCAGGTGTGTTTTTTGCTTTTTCTTAATGCTTACCACACAGTTTGACACGTGGAAAGAATTCAGCCTATACTTGTTATGGACTAACCCAAGTATTCACAGAAGAGAAGTTTCTGCTTAGGTGGCTAGGCCTTTGGGGTCAACTTTTGTCATTTTTATCCTTCAATAATGTGAAAGAAAATAGTTTTAAGAGCATGGGAAACTACCACAACATCAGAATATTCAGTGATTTCTGAGGTGAACCAAGATGGAAAAGAAAACCGACCCTAATAACACAGAGAGTGAGGGTGTAAGTCCCATTCCACTCATGAGGCATGTGGGGATGGCACATCTCACCCCACTCAGGCTGTAAGCCCACAGGACCCATGTCTGAGTCACCTGGCAGAAATGATCAGCACAGCTGAGCAAATAAATCATGTAATTGATCAACTAGTGGTGCTCGAATCCAACTGTCTCCTAATATTATCTAGATTTCTTTAAGTAGGTTGTCTAGGAGACATTATTTGCTGATAATTGTGCCTCCAAGAAATGTTTCCATGATAATTTTGCAAGCCCAGAGCTGTATGATAGAACGATATAAATCTAGAGAACAAAGGTTCTTTATTAGTCAACCGTGAGTCATTTTTTCAGTGAAAAGATATTTACTGAGCACATACTATGCGCCAGGCAAATTTAGGTGCTGGGATACATCAATGCAAAAAATGAACAACATTCCTTCTTTCAAGAAAATTATATGCTGGTAGCTGAGAGAAATAACAATCCATAAACAGAAGTATATCTGGGCAGGGAGTGGCAGGGGTGAGGGAGTGGGAGGTACAAACTATTGGGTATAAAATAAGCTACAAGATGTATTGTACAACACAGGGAATATAGCCAGTATTTTGTAATAACTGTAAATGGGGAGCAACCTTTAAAAATTGTATAAAAAATCATCTTTGTCATATTGCTAAAACCCTATGTATACAAAGGTCAATTTCTGATTCTGTTCTGTTCCATTACTTTATCCTGAAATAAGTACACATTGCACTTGTTCTTACAGGTTAATTTTATATTGTTTTGTCAAATTCAAAGGGTAGTTGGAATTTTGGTTGAAATTGCTTTAAATTTATAGATTCATTCATTTGGGGTAGAATTTATATCTTTATGATATTGAACATTACTATCCAGGAATATCCAGGAATAGAGATCTCTCCAATTATTTATATTGTCTTTAATGTCTTTCAACAAATTTCGATAGTGAAAAGTATCATGAAGCAAAATAAAGCAGGTCAAGGGTATTGAGAATGACAAGGGGTAGACAACCTCATTTAGAAAACAAAGACTGGGAAGGTCTCTCTGAGGCGGTAATGTTGAAGGAACCTGAGATGTATGAGTCTACAAGGCAAGAAGCTTCCAGGCATGGATGTAGTGGTTACAATAGCCCTGAGACGCAAGCTGGCTTCATATATGGGAGGAACCGTAAGAAGCCTTGTGTGGCTGGTGAAAGGAAGAGCGATGAACAGGATGCAGATCATGTTGGATCTTAGAGATCAGCTTATATTCTGAATATTTTGGGAAGCTTTTGGAGGCTTAGGAGCAGAAAAGTAACATGATCCAGGTTATATTCTTAAAAGAGTATTCTGGCACCTGGAGGGGAGCAAAGAGATCCTAGGAGAGACAAGATTGGAAGGACAGAGACCAGTCCAGAGGCGATTATATAGTCCAGGCAAGTGGTGACAGTAGTCTGGGCCAAGGGGGAAGTCGTAGAGGTGGCGAGAATCAGTTAGATTCAGAATATATTTTGAAGGTAGTGCTGTAGGACTTGCTAATGGATTGGATGAGGGAAGTGAAAGAAACAGGAATCTTAACCTCTCTGATCATTGATAGATATCAGGAAATAGTCACTGAAATTCAGCCGCAGAGGAATATGTGCACCACGATATGACTATGCCAATACTAAGGTGAAAGAGTTAAGTTTGTCAACCAACTGCTTAACTTTAAAGCAACCAATTAGTAACTGAATACAACTGTCAGTTGCCAAATAAACGATTGAAATGATTCTGCCATTTCTTTCAACAGTTTTTGCATGTATGTGCACGTCTATGTTTCTACTTATTATTTATATGTACAACCTATATGGCCACGCAGAAATCTACATCTGAAGGACACTAGGTCAAAAGTCTAAGGTTACTGTTTTTATAGCCCAGCAGTCTAGTACTTCGCATGAAAGAATACAACTGTCTAGAGATTTCCAAGTATCTAGCTAAGTAGCTATAATTTCTCATTTTTATCCAAAGATTTGCTGTCATATAAAACATAGCAATTGTGGAACGATGTCATCCCAGAATAGCGGTGGCAGACACCTCATTAATGATTGCTCTACTTAGACCCGTTCAGACCCCAGAAAAGTGCCCAGAATATAAAATCGTAAGTAATTTGCCATTGCGCAAGAACACCACTCAATAAATCTGAAGAAAATATTCACAAGAGCAAATAATACACATAGACCCAAATGGTAAAACTGAAAATGAGATTACAATGCCTTGTAAGAAACGAAGCCGTAGTCCTCAGATGTGGGGTGATTTATATATTTTTTTGAAAAATCAAAAATTTATATCCACCTGGTTTTTCAATGCAACTTATTCAGATAAATCAAGCTACTCAACAGTAACATTTAATATTGACGTTCATGATGTCAAGGAACCTTTACAAATTATTTCACAAGACATACCACTGTGGGAATATTTAATTTTTTATGGCTGAAGGATGGAGAACCCGAGGCAAAGGCCCAGCTAATGTCCTGCCTGTGGCAGCTGAGCAACGAGGCGATGGAGCCAGGAAGAGAACATAGGGGACAAGAGGAGCAGTGCTGCATGGGTGAAAGGCAAGCCGTGGACTTAGTTCACGTTACTCACTGACTTGTGCATTGCATTATTCAGCTACATTGCTCTCTTTGGCATAACTTGGATAGATTCTTTCTTTTTTTTTTCTTTCCTATTTCAGCAACAGAAGTAGAAATATTTTTATGCTAATAGACATGTAATAGACATAATCAAAGTAACACTAATGAAAAGAAAACCAGATAGGATGGAAAATGAAAGACAGCTATGAAAGGCATTCTTGAGCATGTCAAAAAGTAGAAAAATATACTAAGGATGGAAATTTCAAAGATAACTATAAATATGTATTAAAGCACATAAAATTTGGTGTGACACAATTGTGGATGACATTGAACTTCACTGAACTTACATAAACGATGCCTTCAGGAATCAAAAAAAAGCGTACGAGTGAAAATACAGGCACTAATACAGAACTAAAAGGAGGACGATGACCCAAGGAACAAGGTAATTAGAAAATCATAAAATTACCTTTTAGAGCAATCTTAATGTATTTTAAGTGAGACTGTTGTCCGGGATGTTGGCGTATTAACATGACTTTTAAATATTCAGAGCAATCTGTTAATAAAATTATCAGCCAGAAAGAACTGTCTTCATTATAGCAAAGAAGACAGTACAAATCCCTGACTAGGATACAAATCCTCAACACCAAGACTTGGGTGAAATGACACCTTTATCCTAACCTCTCAAGGTCAACAAACAGTCAAATTGGCTGAGAAATGACTAAAGATATAGATAGCGGACTTTTTTCATAGTGGATTGAAGGTTCCTAAAATATATACATATTCTTTTTGCTGCTGACTCATTATGAAAAAATGAAAAAGTTACCCACGCACACATGAGCTACACTTTGAAACACTTTGGACCTAAAGCATGTAGTAAATGCTCTGTCCCTCTGCTGCCAAAGGGGCCAGTCAGTTCAGAGAGAGTTTGCCTACATAATGCCAGACATCTGTGCAAAAGCTGCAAATTTTGGTCGAGGATTTTAATGTTTTGTCGACCTGGTGCCAAACATCTGGATATTTGAAGATATCCAGATAATTGACTGATTTTTTAACTTTTCATCCAGATGTTTGGCATCAGAATGAAATACCATCTTACTGTGTAAGAGCATTTGTGATGTGCAAGTGCTCACAATATACCCTTAATATTAAAAAAGGGTTTAAAGTCATGTATACAGTGTGATCCCAGTTTTCAAAACAGAAACTGTAGATATGCCCACAGAAGAGAACTCAGGCGGAAACATACTAAAATGTTTCATTTACTCTCTGGGTAGTGGGCTTATTGCCGATCTTCATCTTACTTGTAGTTTTAAAAATCTTTCCTAATGTTCTTCAGTAAAACATGTATTGCTTTTATAAGCAGAAAAGCATTTTAGTTGTGTGGTTAGGTGGTGTCAGTTAATTTGGAAACTAAAGAATTTAATTTAGTGCCTGGCATTGTGTACATACAATTGCAGCTGTGAACCTACTGGTAAGATAGGCTGATTTTGGAAAAGCAAGTTAAAAGTAAGTTAGCAAAGATATAAAAGGTCTGGGAATCTAAGGGTTACTAGGCATGCCTGGCTGGAAACAATGGGCCTGACTGGTTTTTCCTCACTGAATTGACTGGAACCTTTTTTTTTTTTTTTTGACCACAAGGCTTGTGTGACTTAGTTCCCCGACGGGAGATCGAACCCGGGTCCATGACAGTGAAAGCACTGAGGTTGATCCCAGCAATACCTCCTCTCAAGGCCACCACGTCCCAGTGCCTTTTTTGTGTGTGTGTGTGTGTGGGATCTTAGTTCCCTGACCAGGGTTCAAACCCCAGCCCTCAGCTGTGAAAGGGCGGAATTCTAACCACTGGACCACCAGGGAATTCCCTGTTCCAGTGTCTTTATACCTTCTCAACCCCAGTCCCCTTTCCTCACTAGGGTTGGCAAATTAAATTTAGTTCTCATTCCTTTTCTTACTGTTGAAAAGTTCCTCCAGGGTTAGACATGCAGAATGTTAGGATTCTCAGTAGATTTAGTCCAAATCCCTCATTTTATAAGTGGAGAGACTGAGGCCCAGGGAGGTTAAATGCCAGGCCTCTGATGATTCAAACCTATAAACAGTCTGTTTCCAGCTCAGGGCATTTTTCACTATGCAACGCTATGATGGTTATTCTAGTCCCTAAATTTTCTCATCTATAAAATAGAATAAGTATTTGCACGCAAAATGCTTCGGGCTATTTGAGATAGAAACTACATACAAATATTGTGTTATTTTGGCACCTTTTCTTCTGTATTTTATAAACTCTGTTATTCAGTAATGTTTAGAAAACTTAGATAAAATCTAGATAGAATTTCAAATAACATCCCAATAAAAATATAAGCTCCTAAAGCATCAATATCTTAATCATTCTGAAATTTTTAAGAAGCCAAGTGTTCTTGGGAAATGATCTAAACAGCTCCAAATTAAATAAAGACCAAATGGTAAAGTTATCTGGAAACTTTCTAAATGGAAAATTTGAGATGCCTTTTAAAAAGTAACACAAAGAATGAAGGACTCTGCAGTGTGATTTCTTTTCTTTTTCAGCCTTTGTAGAGAGCAAAGGAACCATAATTCACTGATGAATCCCATACAGTCTTCAGTCGTCGTTAATTTTAAAAAGCTGTTCAGTAAACAATACTTAAAGTAAAAAAGCAAGCACTATAGTTTATTTTAATGTTCTTCCCATAGTTTAAGTACAAATTAAACTAACCTGAAAAAAATACCAAATAAACAGATCTGAAAGAAAATGGCTCCCACTCTGTGAGCAAATTTAAAGCTAAACAATTGAAGAAATACTGGTTGGTAAAGCTTCTGTCCCTCCTATTCCCTGCCCAATAGGAGAGAAGAAAGAACAAAAAGAATCACTTCTAGGCTGTGAGCCCTATGGTTACATGCAACCTGCTGAACTCAGTTTTTCACAGCCAGACCCAAGAAACACGTCCACATTGTAAAGAATTATCACCAAACACACGCTTAGCTGGTTCTGGAAACACCCTTAATTGTTAACACTTCTAGGTTTGTTTGGTTTTTTTTTTAAATTATTTATTTGCTCAAAACAAAAATGTGAAAAGAAGCAAGAAGCTAATCTTTTTAATACTTTTGTCTCTTCTATTCATTTAAGTTTCTTTTCAAAAATTCTTTCATGAACCAGGGATTGGGACCATAAAGTTACTAGCATGCAGGCTCATTATTGCTTATATATATATGTGGTATGTATGTTTTCAAAGCATTTCACCATCATTAACTTCATGTCAGCTAAGCAGGATATTGGACTTGATGGAAAAATGATCTAATCCAGTATGGAAAATTCTATTCCTAAAAACCATACCTGAAACAGGCAAATTTCTCATTTCTTTGTGCCAGAACGTTCTCAGTATGGCGGGCTCACAAAATAGGTCCCTAAAATCTTTGCTGAGTGAAATCAGTGGGGGAATTTTGTCTCATGGCATAGTTTTTGTTGTTATTGTTATTTGGGGGATTTTTGTTTGCTGTTGGCGGTGATGGTGGTGTTTTGGTCCATCTATTTTGTTTTGTTGTGTTGTGGATTGGGCAGGTTTTTCAGAAAGGAAAAATATATATATATGGTTAAGTGAAGTAATTGTCAAACTAAAAATTGGACCCTGCCAATGTTCTAATTTAGCTGATGGTCTAGTACTACCACTGAGATAGAATGAAAGGTTTTTAGGAGTGAGGGATGGGAGGATGAAGGACAGTTTCCCCAGAGAAAGGTCAAACAGCCAAGTGGTCCGTTATAAAGAAAGTTTACAGTCAAGTTTTGATGAAGGGCACAGCTCAGTTCTCTGCACAATTGCTAGTTTTGCATTCTGTCACTCACTTTCTTCTCAAGAACAGTTCAGAGCTGCTGAGCTGTCATGAGCATGACTTGATGCCATGAATTGACTGTGTTCCAAAACCTCATTATTGGAAAACTTTTCCATTTGATGCTAAATATAGGGTATTATATAAACACAATGTATTATAGGTCAAATCCTGTTAGCACAAATGCTAAGAGGCTCTCCAATTTGGCGTTAGGAAAGGAGACTGTATTAGAATTTTATGGTACACCTCAAATCTGATTACAACTATGTAAAACAAAACTATTTTCAAGCCCTAGTCAATAGGCAACATATTTTCAACTGTCAGTAGAAAATCTTTCAGTTCTTCATAATGAGAGTTCCCTTAAACAAAATAACTCTTCCCAGTCTTTTTCATCCCATGATGATCTTCCTCCAAAACCCACAGTATGTACTCCTGTTCTGCTCATTTCGAATTTGTTCATTTATCACTGTGTGACATGCTCATACATTGTTTAAAGCATAAGAATATCTACCATTTTCTATGTATTTCTGTTTGTCTCTTCAACTTGATGATGAGGTCTCTGAGGGCAAATCTCCAGGGTCTACTTTTGTGTGTACTTTCTATTGCTAAGTCTAGAGAAAGTCTTCAGTAAAAGGGAGGGAGAAAGGAATAAAAGGAAGGACAAGAAGATGGTGTGACAAACTGAGGCAGAGTCAACGCCCCCCTGAGAGGGCCTTGTTGAGAGTTCAGGGGATTTTATTTCATAAGGAGACCTCTTAACACCTGATTTAAAATAAAGGTAGGGGAAATTCCCTGGTGGAGCAGTGGTTAAGAATCCGCATGCCAATGCAGGGGACAAGGGTTCGAGCCCTGGTCCAGGAAGATCCCACATGCCGCATAGCAACTAAGCCCGTGCGCCACAACTACTGAAGCTCGCACTCCTAGAGCCTGTACTCCGCAACAAGAGAAGCCACCGCAATGAGAATCCTGTGCACCGCAACGAAGAGTAGCCCCTGCTTGCCGCAACTAGAGAAAGCACGCAGCAATGAAGACCCAATGCAGCCAAATATAAATTAATTAATTAATTTAAAAAATAAAATAAAACAAAGGCAGGGAATAGATTCAGTATAGCTTTCTACTTCCAAACAGGCTAGGTTTATAAACTCATACGTCTCAAATGCATTTCTCCTAAACAGGACTGTGAGTTCATCTTTTAAGCTTTAGAGTCAGGCTAATACACATTCTATCAGTCATCTTTGTGTAAAATGGGTTAGTTTCATCTCCACCGCACATGTGGGAAGGAGGCAACTCTTCTCCTTGATGAGTTTGCCAAGAGCACAGGGAACCCCTTTAGCAGCTATAGGATCTTCCTTGCTGTCAACTGCCACTGACTCTGGCTTTGGGCTCATTGAAATGTGCCATGAAAACTAGGGTGCTGGTGGGATCCTGACACAAAAGTTTCAGCAGCAGCACTTTGGCTGTGCACTGAAGTTCTTAAGCTCCTACCTCTGCTGAATTAACACTACGTCTGTAGGTATCCAGTTTTGCTCGTCCATCTGAAAGTTCTAAGTTAAAATTTGTCAGCTAGGGGAACTTCTGTACTAAGGAATATTAACCTTTACTCTTCAAGAAAATCTTTGGAATTTCAGTCTGGCCGTGATCCTGAATAATATCAGATTGAAAACACAAAACCAGAGCTTTCTTCCTGTAATGTTAGTTGTCTATCTCTTTGAGAACTGGGTCTTGAAAAAAGATCTTTGTTCAGTCCTTCAGCTCCCAGCTCCTTGCAATCTCTGTAATCTTTCCTTTTTTCCATTTATGCCCTAATAATTACCCTATAGATAGAATGATCGTAGAATTAACTATCCAAACCAGGACACGTTGGGATTTTGTTCTGTTACAGATTTTTTTGCAATTTGTGAAATTGAGATTTAATTCACATAACATAAAATTCACTATTTTAAAGTGTACAATTCAGTGGTTTTTAGTATATTCAGTATTGTACAACCGTCACCTCTATATGGTTCCAAACCATTTTCATCTCCCCTAAAGGAGACCCCATACAAACTAATCAGTGGCTCCTTGGCCATCTTTCCCCCAGGCCTTAGCAACCACTAACTTATTTTTGGTCTCTATGGATTTGCCTATCCTGGACAGTTCATATAGATGGAATCACATAATATTTGGCCTTTTGTATCTGGCTTCTTTTACTGAGTATAATATTTTCAAGGTTCATCCCTGTTGTACATGAATCGGTACTTCATTCCTTTTCATGGCTGAATGATTTCCGTATTAGGGTTGTACCAAATCTGTTTATCCGTTCATCAGTTGATGGACCTTTGGGTTGTTTCCACCTTTCAGTTATTATGAATAATGCAGCTATGAACATCCATGTACAAGTTTTTGTATGGATATCTCTTTTTTATTTCTCTTGAGTATACACCTAGAAATGAAATGACTGGGTTATAAGTGAATTCATGTTTAATTTTTTGAGGAACCAGCATACTGTTTTCCACAGCGGCTGCACAATTTTACATTTCCACCAACCATTTATGAGGGTACCGATTTCTCTACATCCTCACCAACACTTGTTATTTTAATAACACTTGTTATTAGCCATCCTCATGAGTGTGGCATGATATCTCACTGTGGTTTTGTTTGCATTTCCCTAATGATTAGTGATGTTGAGCATATCTTCATGTGCTTATTGGCTATTTATATATCTTCTCTGGAGAAAAATCTGCTTAAGTCCTTTGCCCATTTTTTTTTTTTTTTTTTTGCAGTACGCGGGCCTCTCACTGTTGTGGCCTCTCCTGTTGCGGAGCACAGGCTCCGTGGCCATGGCTCATGGACCCAGCCGCTCCGCGGCATGTGGGATCTTCCCGGACCGGGGCACGAATCCGTGACCCCTGCATTGGCAGGCCGACTCCCAACCACTGCACCACCAGGGAAGCCCTGCCCATTTTTAAGTAGAGTTATTTGTGTTTTTATTTTTGAGTTGTAGGAGTTCTTTGTAAGGTGGGGGAAGGGATAAATTAGGAGTTTGGGGTTAACAGATACACACTACTCTATATAAAGTAGATAAACAACAAGGTCCTACTATATAGCACAGGGAACTATATTCAGTATCTTGTAATAACCTGTAATAGAAAAGAATCTGAAAAAGAATAGATACATATATATGTATAACTGAATCACTTTTCTGTACACCTGAAACTAACACAACATTGTAAATTAAGTATACTTAAATTTTAAAGAAAAAGAGTTCTTTGTGTATTACAAATACTAGGCCCTTACCTGGTATGTGCATTACAAATATTTTCTTCAGAGTATATTGATAAGTGAGGGGAGAGAGCTATTAATACTTAGTCAGATAATACAGGCATAAACTGAGACTATACCAGGCACAACAAGGCATATGATTGACCCATATACGGAGGATCTTGATCCAGCAGGTTGAAGAATAAATGTTGTGTTAATTTCAATGGGACAATTTATCTATCCAGACAATCAGATATAAATAATCAAACTCAATAACCTTCCTGTACTACCCAGAGTGATAGATACTGTGAAAAGAAATCTAAAGAAATATTTAAAAATCCATAAGCCTTTAAGCAACTTAACGTCAAGATGAAAGGACAGAAGAAACACACATAAACAAATAACTAATAAAGTAAGGATATAGGTGCTCTGGTGACTTAGAAGAAGAAGACATTAGTGTTGGAGAACTAAGAGAAGATTCAGCCTTGAAGGACAGGTAGCACTGTAAACAAGAGAAATTTTATTTTAAGAAGTATGTGAGATGTAGTTTATGCACAAGACCTGTGCTGGAGAGTCCAGAAGCATAGGCAACCTCATATGCTTCTGTGGTGAGAAAAAAAATTGAAAATAGGGTATGTGTTTCACATAATGGTTCTGTTCTCCCCATTCCAACTTCTTATATTAGCATCCTATAAGGAGAAAGTTCTCTAAAAATGAGAAAGGTGTGTATTATTCTACAATCCTGCCTGGAATGCTATTAAAATGCTACTTTTGAAGAAGCACTGCAGCCATTCAGAACACATTAGCTCACTGTCATTGCTACTGCCCTGCATTTCCTACTGCCCCAACTGGAAATTTGCCCTTGGTTTGTCCTTGCCTAATAGCACTCAAGGCTCTTATTGTTACATGTGAACATATCCACTTTCTAAAAGGAAAGTAAACTCTGTGAGGATAGAAGCTTTCTTACCTGCTTCTCTGAATCTGCCCCTCCTGATCTCCTTTGCTCCCCTCTGCTCTGGCTCCCAGAGGCCCGTGGGTAAGGGCTCTGTCCACAGGTGCTGAGCCCTCCAGGTTCAGGGGGTGGGGAGCCCCAGGTGGAGATCAGAGGGCGATGGGAGAGTGAGAGCAGGATATTGGGTCCCCTGGCTCCTTCCCTATGAGGTCCTCTGCTCCTCGCAAGTCTATCTCCGGCTGCTTCCTTTGCTCTCTCCTCTTCTGGTCCCTTCAGAACCCAGGGGTGGTGACAGCTGTGTTGGTGCTGGCCTTGGGTTCCTGCACAGTTCCTCCTTATCCAAACCTTTGCAACAAATCCCTTTTGTAAATAAACTCCCTTTGGATTATCCTAATTTGAATGTGCCATCTGTTTACTCTTGGGACCCTAACTGATACAGTCCCTCATGGTACCCAGTGCTTTAGCAGGTGTATAACAAATATTTGTTAAATAATTAATAAATGAATAAATGGGAAGCAGATGCTTCAGTTTCATCTTGTTTCCTCTGACAGTTATTTGGGTAGAGGTGAGATTTTTGATAAATGCCACGGCACTAGTAAATTTTCAGTTTCCACTTCATGTATAAGTTGACTCATTTGGGAAATCCAAATTTCTCTAATTTTTAACTTAAAAATGCCAGGTAACCTTGTCTGATAAATTTCCTTTATTGTATCCAACAGTAGTTAAGTATATTGTATTCTATACATCCCTAAAAAGCATGTATAGGTGGAAACAAGGAACCTTTTTTTTTTCTAAGTTATATAAGTGATGTGTGTGTGTGTGTGTGTGTGTGTGTGTGTGTATGTGTGTGAGAGAGAGAGAGACACTGTGTGAGTTTAATATCAAAGGAAGAAGAGAAAAAGTAGTTTTTCTCTTACTTCAAAAACTTTTTATACTTTTTCTTGCAATTTCTTTCTTAGCTGTTATTATGATCCCCATCTTGGCCAGTTGTTACACTGAATGCTTCTAATCACAGGGCAGAAAAGAAAAACAACAACCTGGGGTGTCATACACTGAATTTTAACTTTAGTCTTCTTACCTCTTTCAATTTTGCCTTCACTTTCTTCACTCTGATCTTCTGTTTTGATTTGTTTATGGGGTGTGTGTGTGTGTGTGTGTGTGTGTTTTCTGCGTGGCCATGCTAAAGAGAGGAATTTCTTGCCTTCAAGCATACTTATCCAGAGACTATCAGCTTTCTCATGGAAGCAAGGTATTCATAGCTACCTGCCCTACAAAGACCAATAAAACTTCCTTTGCTTCCATAAATGATCCCTCAGTCCTCTCATTTCCTTAAGGGCCAGAGGAGAGAAAAAGAGCATTAGTCTCCATTTTATCCCTTTTTATCACAGCCTCTATAAACTCGAAGAAAAATATCTATTAGAAATAACAGATATGCCCGTGCAGATTCTCTTTACCAAGAAATTAGTTGAGAATGAGAATATGAAAGTTGATTAAAGATCAGTAATGGTGAATTCATAGACCAAAGACCAAAGAAACAGTGACCGTCTCAGCAAATGCTGAAAAGAAAAGGGAAAGTGGGAATTTAGATTCACTCTCAAGCGGGGAGTAGAAGATAAAAAACTTCAGTCTCGAAGAAAACATTTGCAGAACATCTTCTCTGTGGATGTGCAGTGAGTCACACCATAGAGCTCTTGGACGGTTCTCTGAATGGGCACAGTGGATGTGGCCACCATTATTTGGTCACGATTCCTACTGCTTTCTAAATTGGGAGCTTGGAACATGATCTTTTTGGAAGTTTCTTTCAAATTATTGCCTAGACTTGTCATGGCTTGTCCCAAAGCAGTCAAACGACTGTCTTCAAAGTGCTTTTTGGCCCAGTCCAGCTGTTCTGAGCCTTGATGAGACTGACCATACCCCTAACCTGGTCTAGATCTTGAGGAGAAATGGCAGGAGAGGCTTTGACCAGAATATCCTGCTTCAGTGACACTGTGTTAGGTTGCTTTCCTTAAATAAATATGCCATTCTCAATTACAATTTTTCTCAAAAAATAATTCTCAAAGATTGCCAAAGGGAGATTCAATCATAATTATCTTTATATTAATTTTCCTGTGGATTCTGTCAAACAGAGATGAATTGTCACTCTAGTACGTTTGAATTTCCACTGTTGCCCTGATGTCAAGCCAATTAAGCTCAATTTTTGATTTGGTCAGTTCACTGAGAAAGTTTCAGAAAGCCCAGCATTGCTTATCAGCCTCAGGTTTATGTTCCGATGACAGGACCATAATGAACGCTTTCTTGCCTTTTAGGCATAGTTTTAGGGTGTACATCAAACCTTAGAGATTCCCGAGGGGCAAAGTTCATGTTAAATGGCATATTTCCTTATCCTTTAACTTCTTTTTACCGTTCTCACATAATGCAGAAAAAGAACTATTTCTTTCAGGAAAAAAGTCAATTTAAATGGACCCTCCCTTCAGATGGAAAAACTGAGTGAAATAGAGAAAACTAGTTCAGTTAATTAGAATACTTCCTGGGTACTCCCTGGGGAAAAGCAGGAGAAGAAAAAAAACTGAGATTTACAGTAGATTTGGGGAAGAGAACAAAAGCAAAACCTCATCCCAACCCATTATGTAATGATGAGCCAGGAATGAGAACCATGAGAAATATACTTCAACGCTATACAGTAAAAGCTAAAACCATAAGGATAACAAAGGAAATAACCAAAGTTGAGAACGGGAGGCTCTTTGTGTGTTTCTCAGCCAAGAATACCAAGAAGTCCTTGTAACCCTACACTCTTCCACAGCCTTCTGGAAGGCACCTTAGGAGTTTATGTAACTATGAAGCTATTCGGGGGACAAATGAAATTTTAGGCTGATAGAGGAGGGGTCAATGGTTTGACTTTGGTGCCTAACAGCTTCCCCCAATTCTACCAAGTGTACTGTCCTCAAATTTAAGAGCTGCTTTAGGAATGAAGAGCAGACATAGCCCTGCAGAGGGTGGAGATGGCTTGCTCTGAAGAGCTTTTTGTCTGGTGATTCTGTGACTAAAGATAATATTTGTTTATCTTGTATGTTTAACTTGTGTCTTGTAATCCAGAGAGCTGGAAAAAAAATGTGGAATTACAAGTGTGTTAGTGAACAAACCCATAGTATAGGGTATAATTTCTAGGCATGGGAAGGGCAGGAAGAACAAAATCAGCAGTTAGGATAGAATGTATTTTTTCTGTGCTTTCTCCAGCCCTTCCAGTAGGATCATTTTACAATTAAAGTCCTGGTTGCACAGCAGCAGTTGATATAAAGTTACCTTGCATTACTCATGGAAGCAGCTTGACTTGAAATACTTTCTTACTTAGAACTCTCAGTTCTTGTGTAGATGATTTTTTAAAATATTTATTTATTTATTTATTTTTGGCTGCGTCGGGTCTTAGTTGCGGCACGCGGGATCTTTGGTGCGGCGTGGTGGATCGTTCGTTGCAGCATGCGGGCTTCTTGTTAGCTGTGGCGTGTAGGCTTCAGAGCGCGTGGGCTGTGTAGTTGTGGCTCGCTCATGCGGGCTCAGTAGTTGCAGCGCATGAGCTTAGTTGCCCAGAGGCATGTGGGATCTTAGTTCCTGGATCAGGGATCGAACCCACGTCCCCTGCATTGGAAGGCAGATTCTTAACCACTGGACCACCAGGGAAGTCCCCTTAATAGATTTTTTTTTTTTAATAATAAAACAAAACGTCTTCCAGAGTTACTAAGGGGCTTAGGAAGCCCAAGGCTGCAGAAGACTAAGAAGGGTTTAAAACTGTAATATCATCCAGTCACCAAAGCATGATTAAAGAAGCTCTATGAATATACCAGGCATTATAACAGAGAGCTGGGTGACCAGAGGAGTGTGGGGTCTCGGGGCAATACGTTTAGGCTCTTTAAGGATAAAAGGCCCAGCAGAATTCCAGAAGGCAAATCTATATTCTATCACCAAGGCATATTCTCAGCGAAATCAGCTCCTCCTCCTTCACTCATTCCAGCCTGGGCTCAATATTATTGAAGTAAAGCCAACAGCAAGTTAGCAAACCAGCAGGGGAGCAAATTGATTATACAGTTAACTGTGGAAAAACTGAAATTCTTTATTAAGGGAAAATGAAATACAGTTAATTTATGCTTCAACGGAGCCTTTCCCCACGTGGCATTTGCTCTACTGGTTCTTTGACTTTGCTGTGAAGCTGTAACTTGGCCAAAAAATGACAGAAGCTTTACTGATTTAAAAATAAGGCAGGTTTTGAGCTTTTTTTTCCCCCCTTGCATGATGATGTTTCCAGCTACAATTACTGTAACTCACTCATTATAGAGGATAACATAGCAGGCCAACAGGCAAGGGGAAAAAAAATGTGGTAAAACAGTTGGCAGGATGTGAATTAAAAGTCTTTGCCATCTAATTTTAAACAGTATTTATAGAGAGCACCCATACATAATACAGCATTCACTGTCTCACACAAAATCTCTTAAGTAGTAGAAACATTTACTGAAGTTGCTAGCAAAACTAGTGAACACTAATAAGTGACAGAAATGAATAAAGCCCTAAACTCCAAATGGAAAAGGTAGAATCGAGGTTAGGTACATCAGTTGGTATAATTTTGAATTATAAAACCCGATGCTGAGGTTCCCCTTCAGAACTAAAAATAATATTAAAGATTTACACACATACAGAAGGCTTTTTAAAGATCTGCATTGTATATTTTGTCTTATTAATTCTGAAAACAGCCCCAGATTCAGAGAAATTACTGTTTTTTTAAGACTTTTTATTTCAAGAGAATTGTAAATTCTCATATAATTGTAAGAAAGTCCACATACCCGTTGCCCAGTTTCATTCCATGGTAACTTCTTACATAATTATAGTACAATGTCACAGCCAGGAAATTAACATTGATGCAATCCGGCAAACTTACTCAGTTTTACGTGCACTCCTGTGTGTGTGTGTGTGTGTGTGTGTGTGTATGTGTATACTTAGTTCCACACAATTTTATCACGTGTGGATTTTTGTGAGCACCACCAGTTGAGATACAGCATAGGTAGCATAGTTCCATAACACACGTCCTTCATGCTACCATTTCACAGCCCCGGCCATCCCCCTCCTACCCCACTTTCTAAACCCTGGCAACTGCTAATCTGTTCTCTATCTCTATAACTTTGTCATTTCAAGAATGTTGTATAGATGGAATCATATCGTAAGTGAACTTTTGAGACGGGCGTTTTCACTAAGCATAGTTCCATTGAGATCCATCCAAGTTGTTGTGTGTCAACAGTTTGCTTCTTTGTCTTGCTGAGTGATATTCTATGGTATGGAGACACCATAATTTGTTTAACTATTCACCCGCTGAAAGACATTTAGGTTGCTTCCTCTCAAGGGATATTAAAAATAAAACTACTGTAAATCTGTTTATAGACAGATTTTTGTGTGAATGTAAGTTCTCATTTCTCTGGGATAAATGTCCAAGAAAGAAAAATTGCTGTGTGTGTGTGTTTTTGTGTGTACTTAGTTCTATGCAGTTTTATCCCATTAAGATTAGTATGTCCACCACAAGGTCAAGATGTATATTATTTTTTAGCAGTAAAAGTATACATAGTACTACGCATCTCAAGAGCAACTTGCTTGACCATTTGCTAATAATTCAATATTTGCCCTTAATTCTCATATTTATGAAGTGTCCACTACAGTGTTAATACTATGCCAGGCACTATGCCAGGTGCAAAGGGCAGAGCAGAGCTGCCCCCCCAAGGATGGTAAACTGGAGCAATTGCTGCTTAACATCCTATGGTGTTGCTAAAAATGACCCAGAGTATAAAGACCCCCTGGAGCCAGGGTTGGCTGCCTGACAACAATGACCCCTTTCCCCAAGTCTCAGGCTGTAGGATGCACTTTTGTAGCATTTCCTCCTGCTTTCAATGTAAGGCTACTCAAAGAAATAGCCTTACATATTGAGCCTTGTATCCCTGTAGAAGAGTTCATTCATTCATTCATTTAAAACATTTATTTTAAGCACCTACTGTTTACCAGGAATGGCACTAGGTATTGGAAACTCACAGATGGCTAGAATACCAGTCCTGTCCTCAAGGGGCTCAAAGTCCAGTAAAGGAATATAAGATTGATTCTGCCTTCAGGAATTTACAGTTTTGTTACATACTGGACACTGAATAAGTAGCACAAGAAAGTCTTGTAGGAGGTAGACTTCCAAGGGACCTAGGCTCGAGCTGAATCTTGAAGTGATGAGGATTTGCATAGCAGAGGGTTAGAGGGAAAGCATCATTGGCAAAGGGAAAAGCAAAGGCAGTATATCTCCATTTTTAATTTAGTAAGCAGGAAAAAGATTTTATCAACTGGAACAGGAGTTTGTGTGGGGAATTAGTGAATGGTGACACCAGAAAGTAGCTTTGATCAGATGTGATGGCCTTCAATGCCAGGCCTGCCTTTGGCCTTTGGAGTTTTGGTAATGAAAAGCTGAGGAAGCCTTTTGAACATGAAGCTAATATGATGAAAACTTTGCTTTAGAGTAATTAACTGGGCACTGTGAAGTTTATGTTAAAGATAAAGAATTCAAAACCCTTAGTTTTAAGAAATTTAATCTTGTCCATGAAAGAAAAACTTTTTGGTGGGAAATAAAGAGCTTCTGGGACTCTTAAGGTAGACTTATCTCATCATCCTTTCCACCACACAGGGGATGCCCTGAAGAAGTAACAGTTTCACTAAACAATAATAGCACAGACTAAGGGCTAAACTAGTAAGAAGGTATGGAAACCAGGAAAGGGATGAATTACCAAGAGTTCAGGTAACTGAACAGGGATTTCTTGGAGGTGTTCAGACTTGAACTGAACCTTGAAAGAAGCACAAACACATACACAAATGGAGAGGATGGGGCAAAGCCCTCCAGGCAGGAGGAACTGTAAACCAAAGGTACAGAGTGGGCATGAGTAGGACAGATCCAAGGAGCTATGAACAGAGCAGTTTGCCTGAGGCAGAGTATTTATGTCCTTGAAGAAGTTACAAAAATATATACAAGTATGCAGAAAATCATTGCTGTCTAAAGATAGTGATCCCTTTAAGGTACAGAATAAAGAGAAGAATGTATTATGCCTACTATTATAATAGTAGTCTTTGAGGAAAGCCTAAAAATTTTACATTTACTATGTTTTTACTAGTAAAAATATTTTACTAGTAAAAATGTACCACATATAGATGCTCATCCATAAATGCCCCATCTTGAGTCAATACCACTGCTTTTACTGAGGGGACTCCAAGATAATAAAATGTGGGTCATTGGAATCCTAGCTCTGATTATCTTGGTATCACTATGCTAGACATAGTGGTGGCTCGGACAGGTATAAGGCAAGTCATTCCCTACCACAGGGCAAGATGGAATCATTCCACAGAAGTGACTGGTCATAGTGGTTATCAAAGACTTCAAGGGAAAGGAAAAAGCCTTAGTATGTCAGGCCTGCAACATTCCAGGACACTTTATGCAAAACAGAAGTCAATAGCTGTTGACAAAGCAGTATTACAAGAAAATAAATACTACTTAGAGGAAAAATTTGACCCTGCATTTCACAATGAGGCATGTGCTGTCTAAGTTAGCAAAATTTCCTAACCCAGGAAATTTCCCTTTTTGTGCAAATGAAGGCTTTTTCAAATTAATTATGAGCTAAGGAAACTAAGCACTTAAAAAATATATGAAAGGTTAATATACAAGAATGATGAGGGAATTCCCTGGTGGTCCAGTGGTTAGGACTGTGTGCTCTCACTGCCCAGGGCCCAGATTTGGTCCCTGGTCAGAGAACTAAGATCCCACATCCCACACGCTGTCCTGCCAAAAGGCAAAAAAAAAAAAAAAAAAGAATGATGACTATGTGTTTTCATCTCTACTGAGTTTAGAACAGAAGGGAAAATAAGGTTTCAGATATGTTGCTTGAGGGATTTATGTCTGTATACATCCAAGTGAGGAATAAGATACCTAAGAAAGTTGATAAATGTTGTGTTCAGCCCTAGGAATAGACCTCCATCCATTTAGAATGGCTTAAATGGAACTGTACCTGAAGGTGTGAGCGACACCAGTGGGTCTCAACTTTAATGGGAATATTAATCAACTGGAGATTCCATTAAAATTGTTGGGTCTGAGAAAGGGTCTGAGATGTTGCATTTCTAACAAGCTTCCAGATGAGACAATGCTGCTGGTTTGGAGACAAGTATCTCCACAACCAGTCGGTCTCTTAGTCACTCTTGTGTCATTGAGTCTTTGGCAAGATTTCTCTCTTTACATGTTGTCTTAATTCTGAGGTCCTTAGCACAACACATGTGACCCCAGGGGCAGCTGGGATAGACAGAGTCAGGGCTGGGGATTAACATAGCATAGGGCAGGCACTCCGAAAGGTAATGCTGACAACCAAATACAGTGTCAGAATGAATGGAATCAACTCAGACTGGATGGAGGAGGCTATACCTTGGAGAAGGGCAACAGGAGTCTCCACATGGAGCAATGGCTTCAGTTAAGCTGTGGGATGAATCTGGATTGGCAGCCCTTCCTCTGAGCTCCATTTGACCTTGTGAGTCCCTCTGTTATTATACTTACAGTGCTGTATTGCCATCACTTGCTGATTGGGTCTTCCACCCCACTAAACGTTCATTACACTTCCGGATACAGAGCCCTGTCTTCCATTCACAGCCCGTAGAACTTGCTCAGCAAGTAAATTTGCTCAAATCATTTGTTAAATGATTGAATGAATGATGAGGCATCACATCTCCATTTGTGTTGTTTCCTCTCCCAGAATGCCTTCCCCATCAGTCTGATGGAATAGATCCGAATTTCTTATAACCGTCAGTTCGAGTGACCACTTCTCTGCAGTTTTCCCTCATCCTCCTTTCCATCGGCCTTCCTGAATATCACCACTACACCTTGTACGTGTCACCATTACTTCGTCATGTGTCTGTGAGCTCCGTAAGGGCAGGGACTGTGTTTACCTTAGTTTTGACTCCTTAGCACTTAGCACATTGCCTGGCACATAGTATTGTAGCGTCCCGTGTACTACTAAGTAGAGCAAAAGCCATACAAAATTAGGAATTCAAACCACAGGTAAAGGCAAAAGCAGTATTTTTTATATATTGAATTAGTCCCTTTCGTCAGTGGATATTAAAGGATATTAAATTATTTAAGGAGTAATGCTCGTTAAACTTTGTTAACATGGTAATGATGATGCTACCTATTTTACATAAAGGTAGCCTTAGAAAAGGAGTATAAGCCCTTAGAAAAGGACTTAGGTAGAAGCCCAAATTGCTGGATGGAAAGAGGGCAATGTAAAAAACTATTTAAATTTAGGACGTGCACAATGCCCTCTATTCAGATATTCTGAAACATCTCAGTGACAGAATTTCTAACCCCTTACCCTGGTTTTTGGTATCTCATATGCTTAGTCTTAAGTGGAGATTTTAAACAAATTCTAATATTGGAAAAAATAAAAAACTGGAACAAACCCTTTGTCCTAGCTTCTAGAAGCCTGTGTTATTTACTCCTAGATCAAGGTCCTTATTAAAATGGATATTTTTTTCAAACGAATGTAACTTCAATGGCAATGAGTCCTCACTATGAAACTCCCCAATCAGGCCAAGTCAATCTCTTTAAAATTTTCCCAACAGTCACAATTTATAAAACATGCAAGCCAAATCCAATAAATCAAGTAAATAACATTGCATAATGGAGGCTTAAATATAGAACAAGACAAGCCAGAAAGGTTCAATTAAGTAAATGCTGTACATATGGCTAGCTTTGGTGAGGTCAGTGTAATGTATTGGGTTATTTTAGTATAAAGCTAAATAAAAGAAGATAATTTAATGATTAAATAAAAGAGAGGAAGAAAAAAGAATAAAATGAATACTTTAGGAAAATACAATGGATAAAAAAATCCTAGAACAAATGAGAGTTTTGAATTACAAATTACTCTTAACAAAAAATCCTGAATTAGAAAATAGGAAAACTCAGAAACTCTGGTAACAATATGAAAACAGAGTGAAATTCTCTGAACAAATAGAAAGTAGTGTTGTAATTATGATTTTTATCAAAAAAAAATTTATTTTGGCTGTGCCACACAGCTTGTGGGATCTTAGTTCCCCAACCAGGGATCGAACTCAGGCCCTCGGCAGTGAAAGCACGGAGTCCTAACCACTGGATCACCAGGGAATTCCTGTAATTGTGATTTTTAAGTCCTAAATGACTTTCAGATAATTCAGATGTAGCAAAAGCAAAGTGTGTGTGTGTGTGTGTGTGTGTGTGTGTGTGTGTGTGTATGAAATATAAAGTTACCATGGTGATATCAGACTATTGAAAGAGTATGTAACTCTAACACAGGTGGAAAATGAAAAATTCATCTAATCACCCAGATGTTTTATCTACACAGTTGCAAAGTTATACTATTTCAAGCTATCTGGGTGCTTTAATGAACTTATATTTTTTCCTATGAGTGTTTGATTCTGGCCAACCCTTTCTACATCTTTATAGTAGAACGGCAGTCGTAGCAATTAGGAACAACTTAACTAATGAAAAATATAACTGTTATATGTATGCACAATGCAGTATCTCTGAGCACATGTCCATAATGACCATAATGACCATAATGACCATGCTGTCCATTTAACCATGATTAACTTTTTTCTTCTAATATTATTTGCTGCACATTTATTTATTTTGCTGTTCACTACTTTAGCAGGGGGAAAAACGCTCTAACAGTTTAAGAAACATGTATCAGAGAAAATTTTTAAATAGAGAAACCTATATCCACTAATATATGATTTTTTATCTGTTGAGGAAAGAAAGACATTATTTAATAGCCCCCCCCAAATACCCCTATGTACACCTTGTTCATCATTATGGTCTCAGAGCACAAATTTGAGGATAGATTCTTCAGTCAAACCAGATTTTTTTACCAATTTTCGAACGCTGCGTGTTTTTTCACTTCTCTGTTTTTTCCCTTGGCTCATAATAATTCATTTACTCATTCAATGACTAGTTATTAAGCACCTCATAGGTATTGGACACCCACGCTACATGCAGGTAATGCAAAGGTGAAGAAACACACAAAGACGGTGCCCTCATGGAGCTTTTGATCCACTGGAACAGACAGACACTGGTCAACTGATCATATGAATGAATGGGATGGAGCCTGTGTTGAAGGGTTTGATCTCATCAGGGAGATCAGAGAAGGCTTCCCTGAGGAAGTGGTGCTTGAGCTGGGGTCTGAAGGATAATTAGGAGTTACTAGGTGAATACGTGGTGGAAATTGTATTCCAGGCATAGAGAACAGCCTACGTAGAAATCATAGGGCTGGAGAGAGGGTAGCGGGAACTGAGACGGGCCAGCATGGCTGGACCGGAGAGAAGACAGGAAGTGTTCAGACGGGACTCCAGAGAGAAAGTAGGGGGCCAGTCCACCCCCTTGAGAGGGCCTTGTGCACCAAGTTAAAGAGTTTCATCATATCCTAACATGTTCCTTCCAACCCTCCAACAGATGTCTTCAAACTCCTAGATGACCTTTTTCAAATGCCACCTCCTCCAAAATGCCCTTCCGGATTCTTTCAGTCAAATATGTTGTCCCCTCCTCCATGCCCTGAGGCACTCTGATCATGTCTGTGTTGTCTCATCTACCCCTCTCCGCCTTGTATTTGGGTTATTTTTGTACATGTCTCTCTCCCTCGTGTGCTATGCATTTTTAGGGATTTGAATTTATTCACCTTTGTAGTCCACACATACACAATAAAGGCTCAATAAATGTTTTGAGGGAATTGAATTCAGCCAGTGCTTCTGGTTCTGATTAGGTTCAGCAGTTCGTGCTCCTGCTTCTTCATTATCAAAACTGATAGTTAAAGGCGACAGTCGACAGTCGTTGTAGAGTGTGCATAAAGGGTTTGACAATCTCAGATAAACTGAGATGCGTGGCAAAATATTGTTACACCTCTAAAGCAGACTGGGAAGGTGATGTACCTAGAGATATGGCTCAGAGATGTGGGGAACGTGCAACAACCCACAGCTCAGTGTCCACCTTCTCCATTGTATGGGGCCTCCTAGCTTTTACCAGTGTGTGAAACTTCCTGGAACACTATGTGGGCCTGAAATGCAGGTGACCTCCAAAGGCAGGTGCTCACTTTATCCCCAACCAACTTCCACACCTGTAATCAACAATAGCTACATAACATTAAACATCTGGACAAAATTTTTAAATTTTAGTGAAACAAAGAGTCTACCAAATAATTCTGGTTTTGTGTAGAATTTTTTTTTAACGTATTTATTTTATTTATTTATTTTTGTCTGTGTTGGGTCTTCATTGCTGCCCATGGGCTTTTTCTAGTTGCAGAGAGCGGGGACTACTCTTCCTTGCGGTGCACGGGCTTCTCATTGCAGTGACTTCAGTAGTTGCGGCACATGGGCTTCAGTAGTTGCGGCACGTGGACTTAGTAGTTGTGGCTCGCAGGCTTAGTAGCTGTGGTTCACGGGCTCTAGAGTGCAGGCTCAGTAGTTGTGGCTCACGGGCTTAGTTGCTCTTCAGCATGTGGTATCTTTGTGTCCCCTGCATTGGCAGGTGGATTCTTAACCACTGTGCCACCAGTGAAGTCCTCGTTCAGAATTTTGATAAGAGTTTTAAATAATCAATGTCTAGGCATTGCGCTAAAACAGAAAAATAATATGAGGCACAGAAATAAAATCAGAGTCTCTGAAGACTGGTACTTTGTTTTTGAAAAAAGAATTACTGTTCTTTTTCCCCCCCTTTTAGAATAGGGCTTTATTAAACACCATTCAGTGACATTGCTATGAAGTCAAGTCATTTTTATATACCAAAGAGTGGAAAACTATCAGGGATAATATTAATAATAAAATATTCTCTGAATCATAAGCAGAAAAAAATTTAAACACCAAGAGACCGTTCACAAAGATCAGTGTAACAAGGTAAAATGAAAATAGACCAAAGAGATAGAAGAAAGAAAGATGTATGCAAAGTAGGAAAGGACTTGTATTTCTATGCTAGGCTTGCTGTGCACTTTATATGTATAAATTTTTTAATCTTCACAGCATTTCTATGAGGACAGTACTATTGTTATTTCCATCTTACAGAGAGAAAACTGAGGCACAGAGGTTAAATGGTTTGCACAAGATCACACAGCTAATGAGCAGTATGGCTAGGATTTGAAGCCAGGTAGTATGGCTCTCCGTAGCCTGCCTTCTCAAGGGGGTGAAAATTGGTTCCCACGGGGTGAAAAAATAGACATCACCATAGTATGTGGCCCTCCAAAGTGCCACAGCACATAGACATATAGTAAATCAATAGTATTAAAATTTCACAGAGGAAGGGGATCGGTTAGGAAAAATATGTCTTTTTGGCCACGCCACTTAGCGGATCTTAGTTCCCTGACCAGGGATTGAACCCTGGCCAGGGGAGTGAGAGTGCCGAGTCCTAACCACTGGATTGCCAGGAAACTCCAAAAAATATGTCTTAAAAGTCCTTAGTAGGGCCAATGATGGTAAAAAGGATGCTACTCTAGAGCTTGTGCTCTTAACCACCAGTTAACAATACCTCTCAATTCCCATGTTATGTTTTTTTCCTCTGAGAACAAATTGAAGGGGTAACACATCATCAGTAATGTGGATTCATGAGCTGCACAACAATGTAGATTCATAATCTGCTAAAATGTACCAGTTCTGAAATAGCTAGTTTAGGTATCCCCAATTAATCAATTATGCATTTATCAAAGAAAACTTAATGTACTGTACACACATTTTACTTCTCTTGGTCTTCTTCTAGCTACATAGCTATGTGTTTCTATGGCCAAAGATAATTCTAGGGAAGTTTATGGAGTAGGTACAGTTGATCCTGGCACTCCCCCTGTTATCTTGGAACTCTTCACTCTCCCTCTTAGTTCTCTCTTTTCATCTCCCCCCTCTTATTCATTTATTCATTAGGCCCATAAACATTTACTGAGTACCCTGTGCCATTTCATCCACTCCTATGATTTTATTAATGACAACATACATGCTAATGAGTCTCATTTATATAATGAATCTGAAATCTTTAATCCTGGCAAAGATTTCTCCCCTGAAGTTCCAAAGGACAAGACTGCCTAACGGACCTTTTGTCTTAAAAGTCCCCCAATTGCTTCAAACTCAACATATCCCTTTATGGATTCGACATATCCATGAATTTCCTGGCCATCCAGTGGTTAGGACTCTGCACTTTCACTGCTGAGAGCCTGGGTCGGGGAACTAAGATCCCATAAGCCTTGCGGCAAAAAAAAAAAGACAGAAAAAGCCCAAAGGGAATAATATTCTCTTCGGTATGTGCTTCTCTTCCTAGCCTCCTAGCCTCTTTCTTTAGGGGCCGGAAACTCCATCCATCTCATCACCCAAGCCAGAAACCTGGAAACCTTTTATCACCAGTCACATTCAGTCACTGATCCAGACTTTTGACAATTATGCTCCCTTTCCATCTCAGACTCTCTCTCTCTAGTCAAATCACTGTCCCTAAATTCAGATTCTTATCAATGTGCCTGGAAAATTGCTCCCTGCTTTGAAATCCTGAAATAGCTGTCCATTGCTTAAAGAATGTAGACCCTCTGTGATCTGGCCTCCACCTACCTGTCCACATTGGACACGCCATCCCATCACAACTCACATCCTAAGCTTTTGAGGCTCGTAACATTTTTTTTTTTTTTCGTAACATTTTTAACATTGCGATTTTGAAAATGTCTAAATCCAGAGGCCCTCTGTTGACATATATGGCTCCACCAAAGCTACTTTTGATATATAGATCAGAAAACACAGTCTTTATTTGTTTTAACCAAACATGGACCCATACCTAAAGACTACGTGTCTCTTTCTCTTTAAAGTATGCTCTGAGGGAAGAGATATGGGGACATATGTATATGTATAACTGATTCACTTTGTTATAAAGCAGAAACTAACACACCATTGTAAAGCAATTATACTCCAATAAAGATGTTAAAAAAAATAAAGTATGCTCTTCTTGAAGCAAGGACATGAGACAAAATATGTTTCTATCGCCTCCACAGTGTCCAGCATACTGTAGGTGCTCAATAAATATATTTTGACAAAATACTATTGATTATTATTTTACAGACTTGTATGTTCTTTCTCTTGGAAATAGAATTATGTTATGAGACCCCAGTATTTCTTATTCATATAATTTGATGGGAGGAAAGACAAAATAAACTATAAATTCAATTTACTGACTTATTGAGGAAATTGAGATATTACTAAGTAAAATATAGGTACCCAGGCCAGCTTTTACAAAAGACAGATATGTAAAAATATAGCTGTTGCTAAAATCAGTTTGTGACATGCTTTCTCAGTTTACTTAATGGAATTATAGCTTGTAATCAATAGATAAACAGCAGAATTCCCAAGCAATACATAAATCTCTCAAAGAAATTGTTGAAAAGAAACTGTTTTTGTTAAAAATTTGGAGCTTTACCCAAAACACAAGATTTAATTTCAGAAGAAAAAAAAGTACACTGAATTGTAGGTACCTATTAGTTTGAAGCACATTTGCCAAATCTAAACTCATTACAGGAGATACAAATACATATAAATCTGAAATTATTGTTCAAAAGAATTTACATTATGATTTTAACTCTTGAGAGTCCAGCATTTCTTTTGTTTTTATGAGTGAGTCCCAGGATTTTCTGAGTTCAGAGGTGTGAACTTTGCTTGGCCTGGTGCCAGTCTGGAATGAAGGCCCTGTCTTCTAAAATCCTGTAGAGAAATACATCACATTTGCTCTTCTTTATTTCTTTAATCAAAATCCTGTACTTCCCATTGTACCAGATCCTCAGAAATATTTCATTTGTAAATCAAAACTATCTACCTTGGTCTCATCTGTCAGGAAGATTGTTAGCAAATTTGAAACTAGTGATAAAATTGGACTTGCTGCATTCTTTCAATTATCAGTATTAGCAAGTGGTGTAAATACAGTACTGATACAGGACTTATACATCTGCCCATCTACACTCATGTTTATCAACCCCTGGTTGCTGTTTACTTCCTCCCTAACTGTGTGTGTTCACCTTCAGGGCACACTCCCATTGTCCATTTACTGTTTCCTTTGAATACACCTTCATTTCTAGTCTGGTGCTATGTTCAGAGTGCTCAAAAATGTGCTGAAATTTGTGAATAAATTTGGGAAGACATCTATATCTTTTAAATCAGAACTATATGAATAAAAATATTTTAGTAAATCAGGTTGGTCACTGCTATATCTTTCAAACCTACATAAACAGTGGTTGGAACTAGTAGTCTACTTGGAATGTATTTTAATTAAAATTCACATGCAAGTCAGTGAATAAAATGTACATTAGGCCATGTAGTCTACATAGATTTATGGGTATTAAAATTATCTAAACATTTTCAAGAATGGAAATACACATAGCCGAAATAACTAATACTTCATTTGGATGAAAAAGAATTGATTTGCTTTATGAGAATGTGGAATAGGCATTCACCACATGAAAACATTTTAGCCCAACCACTTTTCACAAATACTGTATTTTGCTTCTTGCAGAAAGAGCTGGAAGAGCTGCAGTAAGCAAAAAGCAGCACTTTTGTGGTAATCAATAAGTAGCATTAGTGCTTACATGTATTATAATTCCAACTAAGTTGGGTCTCTTTTTGTTTTATGTTCCAATGTACAGCATTTTCATTTGGTGATGTCAAGAGAATGAAAAATGTGTTGTTTATAAAATTAAGTGTTGAGTTTATTTGAGATATCACATCTTTCAAAAACATGCAAAATACGGAAGCATACCTTCAAGTTCAACTGAATAATGTAAATTGGAAAGGGATAGAAATAAATTATTTATTACACATTCGTTACAAAAATATTTATTTAATTAAAAACAAAATGCAAAATATACACAAAAGTCTACAAACCACCAAAATTGAACTGCTATAGTATTTAGCATCCTCACCCAGTCTTTACTTGTATGCAAACATAATTTTGACATGTGGTCATAATAGGTTAGAATAAACTTGTATTTTAATAAGAGAGAGTTTAGGTGGTGTTTTAATGTTATTTCCACAATTCACTTTGTTTTATTATTGACACAGAACTCCAATATATAGCTGTTTTTTTGGTTTTTTTTAAAAGAAACATACAATTTATTTGAACATTTGTCATTGGAGATCTCCATTTTTGGCCAGGTTTTGAAAATCCATTTATTAATTAGAAATAAGCAGACAGATGAGACAGGAGAAAAAAAAACTATTTATTAAAATCAACATACCTCCTCTTTTACTTAATTTCCTGGATTCTTGACTCTTTAATCCAATTAGCATTAGGCTTTGGAATATGAAAAATAATTTGCAAAATCATTACTCAGTTAAGAGTGCTTTCTAATGACCTGTGTATCATCCACCTCACTCTGGCATTATTACTTGTTTCTTCCAGTTGGGAAACAAATCTTTTTTCTTTTTTTTAAATTGAGTGAAAAGGATTTTCAGTTATAGATTATTAAAAGTGCAGTCAGCCCTAGGTATGCATGGATGCAGGACCTGCGGATAAGGGCGGCTGACCATGCTATACCATTTTATACGAGGGAAAATCTACTGGGGTCCTGGGAAAAATTGCTGGTGGAAACGGACTAACCTACCATGACAGCAAGCAAATCAGTGGTTGTCTGGAGGAAAGACGGTGGCTGGGGAGGAAGCTGAGGGAGGAATTACCAAGGGGCACAAGGAAACTTTTGGAGGTGAAAGATCTGTTCAGTCTTCATCGAAGAGGTGGTTTCAAGGTTATACACGTCACAGCTTATTGAATTGTACACTTTAATCACATGTGTTTTCTTGTATGTCAATATCGCTAATAAAGCTATAAAAAAAGACTTACCTGGTGGCACAGTGGTTAAGAATCCACCTGCCAATGCAGGGGACACGGGTTTGAGCCTTGGTCCGGGAAGATGCCACATGCCGCGGAGCAACTAAGCCCGTGCGCCACAGCTACCGAGCCTGTGCTCTAGAGCCCGCGAGCCACAACTACTGAGCCCGTGAGCCACAACTACTGAGCCTGCGCTCTAGAGCCTTAAACTCTGAAAACTGAATGTATTTATTACTTTCAAAGCCACCTATAAAAATATTAACACTGGATCTGCTATCTAATAACATGCCAATAAGCTCTATTTTCAGTTTGGTGGGAAAATAAGAGTATCACATTTAACTGAGAATTTTCCATTTGACATGATATCAGATTAGCAGTAGTCAAATAATTAGAATACAAGACACACTGAAAGTAATTTAGGCTTTCTTTAATGGTTTAAAAACCAATTCAGAATTTTGAAGTGTCTCATCCTCATGACCATATTCATTCATCGTTCATTCCAGTTGTATTTAGGGAGCTTATGACATGCCAGGCACATGACTAGGCACAAGAAATGAAAAGACAAACACATGCACAGTCATGGACATGCCCTCCAGGAATTTGTATCAAATAATAATAACTGGGTAGATAAAAGAGCTGCACACTGAAGCTTTCCAGTTTCCAGCACGCTGGGTTTTGGAGAGTTCACACACTGCATATCATCAACTTGAAGCAAGACCATATTATCTGCTGGCCTTTTAGCCAGTTTTTTTTTAAAATTATTTTTATTGGCGTATAGTTGCTTTTTAAAAAATTTTTTTAATTGTTTTTATTTTATATATATATATTTTTTGCCACACAGCATGCGGGATCTTAGTTCCCCAACCAGGGATCCCCTGCAGTGAAAGCTCGGAGTCTTAACCACTGGACCCTCAGGGAAGTCCCAGAGTATTGTAGCTTTACATTAGCCAGTTCTAAGTTTATTTACTAGTGCCCATAACTAAGTCGATTTGAATTGGTTTATCAAGTATGATTTCATGTAACTATATGAATACCTTATAAAAATCATACATAATAAAACATAATATCTTCTCTTTCTCTGTTAATCTTACAGTTCTGTTTAAAAGCCATTGATTTTTTTCTGAGATTAGTTTTCTTTTAGTATGAATGCTTTTATTGGTCATCGCAATTGTGTTATATGATTTATACCTTGGGCTTGCTCTGACATATGTTCGGTACTTTTAAGAGCATCTTAGGTCAGCTTATCAGTTGCAATAAGATGAGAAGTACCTGTCTATTTCCCAAACCTGTTATTTCCCAGTAGGAAGTATTAGGTCATCTCTTTTTTCAGCTCAGAAAGCCCAAATTATCCAATTACAGACAGAGAAGAGGTTTTGCTGTGTACTTGGTATCTAATTTTTTTCTCTGCCTGGATTTATTCCATGAAAAATATACCTGAAGAGCTCAGGGAAATGGAGACAGTGGCCCAGATAATTCTGGAAAATTCAGCTCCATTCTTATTCCTTCCTCTGACTGTGCCTTGGGCCTGTTGCTTGGAAGAGCAGATGAGTTGTGGATCCAGATTTAGGCTAGGGAGCAGGCAGTCCTTGGAGAAATGCTGTAGGTCGGAGTGACACACAAATCCCCTAGACTGAAGGCATCACCAGGCCAGAGCTTGGCTATGGTGGAGCGACTGCCCTCAGGGCTGGCACAGCCCTGGGGGAGGGTATTGGGTTTAACTCCTCATATTTTTCCACCCTTCCCCCACCTCTCCCCGTGCAACCTCTCCATTGTTTCCTGAGTTAAAGATATCACCCAGGACTTCCCTGGAGGCACAGTGGTTAAGAATCCGCCTGCCAATGCAGGGGACATGGGTTCGAGCCCTGGTCCTGGAAGATCCCACATGCTGCGGAGCAACTAAGCCTGTGGGCCACAGCTACTGAGCCTGCGCTCTAGAGCCCGCGAGCCACAACTACTGAGCCCACATGCCTAGAGCCTGTGCTCCACACAAGAGAAGCCACCACAATGAGAAGCCTGTGCACTGCAACGAAGAGTAGACCCCGCTCACCGCACCTAGAGAAAGCCCACAGGCAGCAACGAAAACCCTATGCAGCCAAAAATAAATAAATAAATAAATAATATATATATATATATATATATATATTTATGGCCTGATTCTAATTCTCCCAGATATTTACAATCGATCAAATAACAAATAAAATTAGCACGTAGACCACTTACCAACCATTGTTTATTATAAAACAAACAAACCAAAAAAGACACCACCCAGTTAGGAATTCCTGGCAGTCCAGTTGTTAGAATTTGGTGCTTTCACTGCGGGGGCCCAGGTTTGATCCCTGGTCCGGGAACTAAGATCTCGCATGCTGCGTGAGCGGCTAGAAAAAGAATTGTCTTAATGGAGCAAGTGGACGTGACCCCACATCTACCCATCACTCTCCCTCCTAGCGCTGCGACCACAGCAAGCCTTATGTATGAATAACAGGCCCATATTGGGGGAGGGAGGTTGGCAAACTGGCCCACAAGGCTTTTTTTTTTTTTTTAAACTGCCCATGAGCTAGGAATGATTTGTACATTTTTAAATGGATGAAAAAAACCCAAAAAGAATAATTTTGAGAGAAATGAACATTATGTGAAATTCAAATTTCAGTGTCCCTAAATAACGTGTTTTTTTAAAAATAAATTTATTTATTTATTTTTGTCTGTGTTGGGTCTTTGTTACTGTGCGTGGGCTTTCTGTAGTTGGGGCAAGCAGGGACTACTCTTTGCTGCGGTCCGCGGGCTCCTCATTGCGGTGGCTTCTCTTGTTGCGGAGCACGGGCTCTAGGCACGTGGGCTTCAGTAGTTGTGACACACGGGCTCAGTAGCTGTGGCTCGCGGGCTCTAGAGCACAGACTCAGTAGTTGTGGCACACGGGCTTAGTTGCTCCGCGGCATGTGGGATCTTCCCGGACCAGGGCTCGAACCTGTGTGCCCTGCATTGGCAGGCGGATTCTTAACCACTGCGCCACCAGGGAAGTCCCCTAAATAGCGTTTCATTGGAACACAGCCACATCCATTGTTGTGCAAGGTGGGTGACTACTCTTCCACTACAAAGGCAGGGTTGAGTAGTTGGGACTGCCATATATGATCTCATATGTATGGGATCGTATGGTCCACAAAGTCTAGAATAGTCACTATCTGGCCTTTTACAGAAAAAGTTTACTGACCCTTGCTCTAAGCATTAAAATAATCCTTCATTTATTTATCCTTTGAAAAACAAACTGTCTACTGTACGTCAAAGAACTCTCATCAAACAATGAAATGTTAGTTGCAGGAGAAACCATGGCACTGGCAAGAAAAGAGATTGGCAAATGGGCAAGCTGAAGGATGTGACAAGGCAGATGGACCTGGAGGGTACTGTGCTCAGTGAAATAAGTCAGGCGGAGAATGACAAATGCTCTATGCTATCACTTATATGTGGAATCTAAAAAATAAAACAAACGAATGTATATGATAAAACAGAAATAGACTCACAGATGTAGAGAACAAACTAGTGGTTACAAGGAGGGGAGAGGAAGGGGGAGGGGCGGGATGGGGGAGGGGATTAAGAGGCACAAACTCCTATGTATAAAATAAATAAGCAATAAGGACATATTGTGCAACACAAGGAATATAGCCGTTATTTTATAATAACTTTAAATGGAATATAACCTATGAACATATTAAATCACTATGTTGTGCACCTGAAACAAATATAACATTGAACATCAACTATACCTCAATTAAAAAAAATAAAAAGCAAGCTGAGGGAAGGGCAGGGGTGGCCATGCGCTCCCTCTCTTGCTGCAGTGGGGTCAAAGTATGCTGAACAGGATGGCCTGGGACAGATCTGGGGGAGATCAGATGCCATTTAAACCCAGGTACTGCACATTGTTAGTCAGCCACCCAGTTCCTCTGAGTCTCAGCTTATTATTACATGAAGTGGGATAGTCATTACCTCACTGAGTGGATGACCTGTAATAACCTTTATAAAGGACTCCGAATTCAGTAAATGTTAGTTTCTTCCCCCCCTCTTGGCAGTGAGATCTCAAGAAAGAATGAATTACAACTTACGTCACCAAGAGACCACTTAACACATGGCAGCAATACGAGAAAAATTTTTTTTCATTTTACAATCTCTGCACTTCAGAGGATTCAGTTAGAAACTGAAGAAATCTCAGCCTTTGCACGGATCCAAGCAGACGGGATTAAGGCAGTGTGTTGGCAAAAACACACTGTGCTGTAATATGAACATCCCAAATTAGGAGATGGCTAATACATTATAGTATGGCCATAGGATGGAATATTGGAAAGCTATAAGAAGGAAAGTAACAACATTTTAAATGACATATATAAAATGTGAACCATATAATACTTAGTGAAAAAAAGCAGAATATAAAATTTTATATGCAATATAAGCTAAACTGTATTTAAAAGAAAAAAAAAAAGAAGAGGAGTAAAAAGTACATGAACTTTTTGAAAAAAACTGTTTTACTGAGATATAATTCACATCCCAGTATGTGAACTTTTAAGGCAAAACAGGAGACTTCGAAAAGATTTGGACTTACACTGGGTGCTTCAGGCTAATCTTTTAGAGAAACCTTGCAAGAAGCACTGATTTAGTTCAAGCTTTCAACTCCCTCATTTTGCAGGTAAGGAAATTGAGCCCCAGAGAAGTGAACATACCTGCCTAAGGAAACACAGCATATTAGTAGCAAAGTGGGAACTAGAACCTCAGGCTTCAAGTTCAATACACCTAAACATGCCAGTTGTCTAACATCTTCACTCTTCTTGTTCAATCCATATTCACATATAGTTGGGAGTTCCCTGGCAGTCCAGTGGTTAGGACTTGGTGCTTTCACTGCCGTGGGCCCAGGTTCAGTCCCTGGTCAGGGAACTAAGATCCTGCAAGCCGCTGTGGCCAAAATAAATAAATAGATAAATAAATAAAATAAAACATATTCACATATAGTTTATATGTTGTTGCAATTATAGTATAGACACAAATTGGGGGATGACTAATTCTTTAAAACAGTTTTTCTTCTCTCAGGTTCTGTTATGTCAACATTTATTCTTCTTTATGCTTTTCTCTTCGTCTGTATACCCAATCTGCTTGCGGTATTTGCGAGCCTGGGCAGTATTTTTGTAAAAAGCCCAAGAAACTCAAAGGGCCCTTTTATTAGCAATTGTTGGAATCTCTGACCTCATTTTTAAATTTAAATGTTAAATTCTTTCCTCTTCAAAGTTTGCCTCTTTAGAAACGACATATAAACTTTTCTCTTAATTTTTCAAAACAATAGGTAGTTTTAAAAATACTTCTCTCTCCGGCCACCCCCAGCCTCTTGAAGGAAGAGCTGGGCTCATCTCAAACTCCCTGCCCCCCCAAACCCCGCCTCCAACAAAGAACTCTGCCACAACTCACTAGGACCTTATTTTTCTGCTTTCCTTGCACCTTAGAACCTGCCACCAGTTACTTCTATCTTAGCCTAGCCGTTCTCAACCTTGCCTGCACTTGAGAATCACCTGGGGGCTCCTAATTTATTTTTACTGGGATGGGTATGTGATTTTCTTCTTCAGCCAGGGTTGACAACTTCTGCCTTGGATGAATAGGTTAAAACGAGTGTGTTTTTCTAAGGATATTTTTGTTGTAAAATAAGTCCAGTTGGGAAATGAAAAGATTTGACCTTCGCGAAAGAAATTTTATTTGGTGTCATTTGGTGCTGGCAGGGGAAGTATTGTTTTGGAAAAGACCACTGAAATTAAACAGCTAACAGTTCTCATTCATTTGTTTATTCATTTGTTCTTCATTCATTAAAAACCTACAGTGTGCCAGACACTAGAGATTTACATACTCTCCTTGTTTTCAAGGGGCTTACAATCTAGTAGTAGGAAGAAAAGTACTCCAGTAAATATGAAGTGCCATCTGTGCTGTGATAGAGACGTGCACAGGCTTCCTCTGAACAAGGAATATGTTGAAATCGAATCTCACGCATGTTAATAGAATGTATTTTATTGCATTATATCTAAACCAAGTTAAAAAATATAATAATTCTTGTTTAATTAGAAGTATAAGTGAAATGTAGATGAACACCACAGTTGTATCAATAGCAAGTGGAAAGTGGTTTGAAATTGAGGTCAGATTTGAGGGTACCTTGAAATGACAAAGACTGGTTAAACATTGGTGTAAAAGAGAAAAACTCATCTTGATAGATTTTGCTTAAATCATTCAGAATTGGAGGAAAAGATAGTTACAGAGTTAGATTAAAAGTAAATAAGCAATAAAAATATACGAGAAAGGGCCAATGGGACAGACAAAGAGTAGAATAGAAACAATTTGTAGGGAAGGGAAAAGAGCAGGAAAAATAAAGCAAAAGAATGTCTCATGAAGACGGCATAAGCATTCCAAAATAGAGTTCAAGTGTATTTAAGAATATCACAAGTTAATGGTATATTAAAGGGAAGAAAAAATACCCCAACAAATTTAAAGAAAACAGAGTAGTATGTATAATAGCACAGTACTGGAAAATACGTGCTATTACAAAAAAATTGTTTACTATTTGTTTAAAATATGCTATATAAAATATATCATTTTGGTTCATTTAAAAAACATTATTTTAGGAGGGAGCAGACTGAAAATAAAACTTCTTAAAGAATTGCAAAAATGTCCCTGCTTAAAATTTAGCATATGAAAAACCTAGTAAAAATCAAGGGAAAGCCAACAGTGAAATCAAGCCAAATGCACTGGGAGAATTTGCTCAGTAAAAAATCTGGGTATCTTTTTCTTTATAAAATCCTACAGAATTCCACCATGCTATAAAGAAATCTTGAAATTATTCCTGTGGGGATCCAAAACTTCTCAGCTTGGCACTGACAACCCATTCTATACACTGATGGAAAGCATACTGCATATAGCACTCAATTTAGTACTACAGATGTACCTCATTGCTGATAGTATGTTTATAATCAGTAGTCGTTTATGAGTAAGACGTTTTTTCATTTTAGGTTATTAAAACTACTACATTGTTAAGAGTCGTAGATTTTTGGTCACAAAAGAAAGTTGAGTGAGACTGTCGTAACTGCTGTTTCAGTGCTATGCATATTCTTTTACAAAATATTGCAAAGAGATAGTGTTCCTTAGCAAAGTAGTCCATGATGGTAGTTTTTTTTGTTTTGTTTTGGTGAATTTTTTTTCTTAACATCTTTATTGGAGTATAATTGCTTTACAATGTTGTGTTAGTTTCTGCTGTATAACAAAGGGAATTAGCTATACGTATACATATATCCCCATATCCCCTCCCTCTTGCGTCTCCCTCCCTCCCTCCCTGTCCCACCCTTCTAGGTGGTCACAAAGCACGGATGATGGTAGTTTTGACAGAAGTTCTGCATGCAGGGAAAGCACATCCCTATCCAGAGTGTCAATTCCATTAAAAACAAAACGCTGCCCTCCCATGATGGAAGTAATCCAATGTAATCAGCCTGCCACCAGAGAGCTGACTGATCCCCTGGGAATGGTGCCATTTGGGGGACTCAGTGTTAGTCTCTGCTGCTGGCTGATTGGACACTCAGTGGTGGCCACAACCAGGTCAGCCTTGGTGAATGGAAGTCTATGTTGCCACCATGACTACATTGTTCATGAGACCATTGGTTGATGACAAGAGTCTCTGGGGAAAGAGGTGGACTGGTAGCCACAGAACAGGCTGTCCTATCCACCATCATGGTATTACACACAGCATTGCTTCTGATCAAGGAACTCACTTCATGGCAAATGAATTGGGGCAGTGGTCCACCCTCTTAGATTTTTATGTTCTCCAACCATCCCAAAGCAGTTAGTTTGATAGAATAGTAGAAAGTTATTTTATGTGTCAAGTGGTCTAGGCTATTATGCCCAACTGTCTGGCCAAACACCAGTCTAGATGTTGCTGTGAAAGTATTGTTTTAGATGTGATTACCATTTAAATCAGTAGCCTTTTGAAGACAAAGTTATAGAAACAGCTAGGTGGCAATACCTTGCTGTGCTGTGGCAAAGTTTTCCAGGAGGTGGTGTATGCTCTAAATTGGCATCCAATATGTGGTGCTGTTTCTCTCATAGCCAGGACTCATGGGTCCAGGTCCAAGAATCGAGGAGTAGAAATGGGAGGGGCACCACTCACTACTACCTCTAGTGATCCACTGGCAAAAATTTTGCTTCCTGTCCCTGTGACCTTATGTTCTGCTGGTCTAGAGGTCTTAGTTTCAAAGGGAGGTGTGCATCCACCAGGGACACAGCAGTGATTCCATGAACTGGAAGTTAAGACTGCCACCTGGCCACATTGGGCTTCCCATGCCTCTGAGTTAACAGGCAAAGAAGGAGATTACTGTACTGGCTGGGGTGATTGATTCTGATTACCAAGAGGAAATTAGATTGCTACAAACAATGGCGGTAAGGAAGGGTACAGCTAGAATTCACGAGATCCCTTAGGGCTTGTCTTAGACATGCCCTGGATTAAAGTCAATGGAAAACTACAACAATCTAATTCAGGCAGGTCTATTAATGGCCCAGATGCTTCATGAATGAAGGTTGGGGTCACTCTACTGGGTAAAGAACTGCAACCAGTACTCGCTTCAGCAGCACATATACTAAAATTGGAATAGTACAGAGATTAGCATGGCCCCTGCACAAGGATGATGCTCAAATTCTTGAAGCGTCCCCTATTTTTAGAAAAAACTAGTGGTTACCAGTGGGGAGAGGCAAGATGGGGGAAGAGGATGAAGACGTACAGACTACTATGTATAAAATAAATAAGCTACAAGGATATATTGTACAGCACAGGGAATATAGCCAATATTTTATGATAACTAGAGATGGAGTATAACCTTTGAAAATTGTGTATCACTGTGTGGTATACCTGAAACATATAATATTGTATATCAACTATACCTCAATTAAAAAAAAAGAAAGAAAAAAAGAACCACAACCAGCCAAGTTGCTTGGCTGGATGTAGTTATCAATACCAGCTATGACCATGTGACCAGTTACAGAAATGAGGACTGTAATTGTTATGTGTTTCTGCTTTTTTTATTATGAATATGCTTGTATGTATATGTGTATAAGTATGCATGTGTGTCTGTCTGTATGTGTGTATCTATCTGTCTACCTTTGTTTTCTTCCCTCCCTTATCCCCTTATCATATAACATAAATATATTAACTGTATATCATAGTATTTAAGTATGTTAACTTTACATCATAAAGTTACAGGATATCAAGAGGAGTGAATATCACCCAAGGATTTTGGATCTTCTTCTTAGGGAAAGGGTTAGTGTGCTTTCAGCTGTACACAGGATAATTGTATCATATTAGGCAGAAGTATGACTGTTATAGTCTTTATTTGGAAATTATGGTTTATGGAGATGTGTATGAATATCAAGTTGATAAGCAGGGAACTATGATGCTTAATTTTATGTGTCAAGTTGTCTAGGCTATTATGCCCAACTGTCTGGCCAAACACCAGTCTAGATGTTGCTGTGAAAGTATTATTTTAGATGCGATTAACATTTAAATCAGTAGACTTTGAGTAAAGCAGATTACTGTCCATAATGTAGGTGGTCCACACCTAATCAGTTGAAGGCATTAAGAGAAAAGACTGAGCTTCCCACGAAGGAAGGAGCTGTCTCCAGGCTGCCTTCAGACCCAAGTCTGAGACGTCAACTCCTGCTGGAGTTTCCAGCCTGCTGGCCTGCCCTGCAAATTTTGGATTTGCCAGCACCCATAATTGCATGAGCCAGTTCCTTGAAATCTCTCTCTCTCTGTCTCAATATTTCCTGTTGGGGGATTGCAATCATATGTGATATCATAAAGAAGAAGTATATTACAAATATCTATGAAGATGGGATTTAAAATGCAACCCCATTATTCTAGACTAAACCCTCTGTTCCATTTGGTAGAATTGGGTTCATTGTTAACATGCCACCATAAACTGAGACTGAGTCTCAGTTTTTACTTGTAGATAAAATATACTTTGGTCTCAGAGTTATAATTTGCAGAAAGGTATAGAGGTAGTGGTGGGGTGGCACTTGTCTTCTAACCAGTGCTCTGCAAAGTGCAGGCCATGTGGATGGTAGAGCTACTAGCCTTCTGGTTGTGATCACCCAACACTCCTACCCAGTATTGCTTTGTTATAATAAGGAAATATTTTAACCTTGACTGCTGGAACAAATTCCTGTCTAATTTACATTCTGCATTCTGCAACCCCTCCATTCACTGATTCCACTTAATTTTTATAAAACAAATATTTATCATATTCGAATGATTTTCTTAGCCACCTTCAATAATTCATTCAACAGGTATTTATTAAGTGCCAGTATGAGGCACATCACTTGTAAATTCCATTAAGATAAGGCTGTTCCCTGTCTTGTTCAGTACTTGGTCTCCAGTACTGAGAATAATGCTTTGCACAGAATAGGAACTCAGTAACTTTGTGTTGAATTAATAAATGGAAAGAAGCATATCCAGTACCCCCGGTAATAATTTGTACATTATCTCCAGCATTTTGTGTCCAAGGGTTGCTAGCACACACTTCTTAGTTGTGAACATAAGTCCTTTAATAACTATTAGCTATGGCAAAATGGCTTTTTTTTTTTAAATGATGTTTTTGTGAAAGGCTTTGAAGTCTTAGATGAAAAGTACAGGCAGTCCTCATGGATTTATTTCAAAAGTTTAGTTGTTCACTGATTGGTTGTGAGGCAGAACATATTTTTCTATGGAAACAGGGTTTTGCAAGGGGTTTAGATTCTCAGAGCTGCCCTGATAAAACCTGTGAAATCCAGAATAGCACCATAGTAGTAACAGAACATAACCATCATGTGTGTGTTTCTGTGGAAAACTAGAACTTAATCTGCTGCATTTGGAAAAGGACTCTGTTAAGCGTGTCTAGATTCAAATGGTGAACCTTGGGGTTATGTGGTTACAGTGCAGAAGAGTCTTCAAACTCAACTGTGTTTGGTGTTTTATCTTAGGGATGGCAGCAGGGGTTCAAACAAACAGCAAAACTCTTGAGAGGCAGAGGGCTCCGATACGAGGAAATGGTGATGTTGTAAATGAAACCACTAGTACGCAGGGGAAAGAAAAAGCTGTCTATGCAGCTCATAGTAGAGAGAGGGAGGAGGAAACATGAGTTGGAAAACCTCTAGGCAGAGGCAAAAAGAGAAGAGAGTTCCAGTCAAGTAAAAACCGTGCCAGTCTTAGGTGGTTCGTTGGCCATGTATAAATCAGGGATTGAGTGTATTAGAAAGTATCCAATATTAGTAGTTTATTTTAAAACTTAGTCTAAAAGAAATACAGGATCTAAGTACTAGCTTTTCTTATTTTGTAACAAAAGAATGTGCTTAAGTAAAATTTATATCATAGAAGGAGTTTTTTTGTTTTTATTAAATACTGAATATACACAAAATAATATTTCTAACATGTATGACAGATATAAAGAACAATAAATATCCACATGCCTGCCACTCAGTGTAAGAACTAGGACATTAATCATCTAAAAGGGTTAAGAGGATGGGGCAAGAGAACAACTGCAATCTTTCAGGTAGTTGTGTGTCTGAAACATCATAATCATCTTGGGGAAAACCTAAAAACAAAATAAAACAAGCCAGGAGCCTAGGCATTTCATCAAGGATGTCAAAAACTGACATTCATAAATAATAGACTAATTAAAATATAACACTGACCCTGTAAATGTTTTGAATAAAAACAGAGTTTTATATTTTAAAGCCCAAGAAATATTGTTAGAATGAGGGCTCTGTGGTGAGTAGGACTATTTGTCAAGTGGTCCACATTTATAGAAGCCTATTTCAAAAGAAGCAAGAAGATGGTTCTCCTAAGGAAGAAGAGCTGTTATTCAGATGCACTCTTTTTCACGAAGATATTTTTTCTGTCCTAGCTAAAATTGAACACAGTCATTCCCCTTCATACCCAGGATTTTATAAAAATCTTGCATTTTAACCAAAGGCATCTTTTTTTCCTCTGAGTGAGCTTTAGCTCCCTGATACAGTATTTCCAAACTGCATGGGATCTTAAAAAGTCCTCAAGTAGGAAACTGAGTCCTTGATAACACGTCCAGAACATTTTCATGAGAACATTCTGGAGATGGATAGTGGTTGCACAGCAATGTGCATGTACTTAATGCCACCGAATTGTACACTTAAAAATGGTTAAAATGGGCTTCCCTGGTGGCACAGTGGTTGAAAGCCCGCCTGCCGATGCAGGGGACACGGGTTCGTGCCCTGGTCCGGGAAGATCAGCGGAGCGGCTGGGCCCATGAGCCATGGCCGCTGGGCCTGCGCGTCCGGAGCCTGTGCTCCACAACGGGAGAGGCCACAACAGTGAGAGGCCCGCGAACCGCAAAAAAAAAAAGGTTAAAATGGCAACTTTTAGGTTATATATATTTCGCCACAATACAAAGATGCCACCAACCAAACCAACTAACCAAGTGCTTAAGTCACGCTGTTTATGGGCTTAGATTCTGATCTAGAACCTACTTCTTATTCTAAGACTCCTCTCAGCCTACCTGCATGAACCTTTATGTTAAGTGAGATGAGATCAACAGCTAACCAACTCTTATTAGAGTACATTTAATTTTTATTAGTTTCTATTTTTAATAGACATCTTTATTTTCGAGTTAGTCAAGGTAAACATAAGAGAAAGGAGAATTGTAGAAAAATGTCAATACTTTTTTTTTATAAACACATTAATTAAAAAAAATTATTTATTTATTTGGCTGTGTCGGGTTTTAGTTGCAGCGCGCGAGCCATTCGTTGTGGCATGCGGGCTTCTCTCTAGTTGTGGCCCTTGGGCTCCAGAGCACGCAGGCTCAGTGGTGGCAGCAAGTGGGCTTAGTTGCCCCGCAGCATATGCGACCTTAGTTCCCTGACCAGGGATCAAACCCGCGTCCCCTGCATTGGAAGGCGGATTCTTAACTGCTGGACCACCAAGTCCCCTGTCAACACTTTTTAAATTGATTATATTTGTATATATATGTGTATATATGCATGTTGTTTTACTATTATTTATACTTTTACTAAAACTAAATAAACTTTATTGGCGCCTGTACCTACTTATGCTAAGTAAAGTAACATTTTAGGAAGTTGAAGTGCTAAAATCTGTGTGGGATATTAAGAAATCTAAAATATGGTCCCTGTCTTTAAGGCACTAGCAGTTGAGTTAGGGAAACATCAGTAAATGCATACAACAATAACACCTTTTTAATTGAAGTCTAATATATATAGGTAGGTACACAGGTCATGTTTATACCTTGAATGAGCTGTGCACACAATGTTTCATGAAATGAACACGTCCAAGTAACCTCCACTCAGATTAGGAATAGGATATTCTCAACATCTCCAAATCTCCCTCATGTGCTCTCCCAGGCACCACCTACTCCAAAAAAGGTAACGACCGTCCAGGTATCTATCACTATAGATTAGTCTTATCCATCTTCCATCTTATGTAATGACATTATACAGTAGTATTCTTTTACATCCAGCTTCTTTTACTCAAGATTATTTTTATATGATTTATCCACTTTATTGCATGGAGCTATAGTGTGTTCATTTAAATTTCAATATAGTATTCCATTGAGCAAAAACACTGTAATTTATTCGTTCTTCAGTCAATGAATTCTATTGGGTATATACTTAGGAGTGGAATTATTGGGTCATAAAGCAGAAATGCTCAGCTTTAATGGATTTTGCCAAAAAGCTTTTCAATTTACATTTCAAGTTTTCATTTTCTGTTTCTAATATATAAAAATACAACTGTATTTTGTATATTAACCTTCCATTCCAGAGATCTTCTAAAATTTAATTCTAATCATTTGTTGCTTCTTTTGGATTTTCTACATAAACGTTCATGCCATCTGCAAATAATGACAGTTTTATTTCTTCCTTAGTGATAGTTATATCATTTTTTTCTTCATTGCATTGACTAGAATCTACTGTACAATATTGAATGCAGATGGTAACAGTGGACATTCTATTTCCAATTCTCTTTCCCAATCTCTAGGAGCAGGTGTAAATGTTTCACCATTGAGTATGACATTTGTTATAGGCTTTTTGTGCGTACAGTTCATTTTATTGAGGAACTTCTCTTTTTTTTTATAAACTTTGTTTTTAAAATTTATTTATTATTTATTTTATTTTTTTTGGCTGCATTGGGTCTTCGTTGCTGCGTGCAGGCTTTCTCTAGTTGCGGCGAGTGGGGGCTACTCTTCGTTGCAGTGTGTGGGCTTCTCATTGCCATGGCTTCTCTTGTTGTGGAGCACGGGCTCTAGGCGCGCAGGCTCAGTAGTTGTGGCACACAGGCTCAGTAGTTGTGGCTTGCGGGCTCTAGAGCGCAGGCTCAGTAGTTGTGGTGCGCGGGCTTAGTTGCTCCACGGCATGTGGTATCTTGCCCGACCAGGACTCGAACCTGTGTCCCCTGCATTGGCAGGCAGATTCTTAACCACTGTGCCACGAGGGAAGCCCAGGAACTTCTCTTTTATTCCATTAAAAAAAAAATGCCAATAGTAATTTGGTTAAATATATTCCTAAGTATTTGATGTTTTTATTTTAAAAAATGTCATTTTCCAGTTGTTTCTTCCTCGTATATAGAAATAAAATTTCTGACTGTTGACCTTGTATCTTACATTCATTTTAATAGTTTATAGGCTCTTTTGAATTTTTTATGTATACACTCACATCATCAATGAATAAAGATGGTTTTACTTCTTTCCTTTTCATTTTCTTACCTTGTTGCACAGGATAGAATTTGCAGAGAGGCTAAATAACTTGCTGAAGTTCACACAGTTAGTAAGAGCCAAGATTGAAACTCATGTCAGTCTGTTTCCAGGACACCCTGGAATGAGTGAGGGTGTATTAAGTATTTTGTTGCTGCTACTGCTAGAAAAAGCAGTTAGGGTCCTACTGAAGATGGTCTTGAATACAAGGTAAAGGATTTGAATTGCATTCTGTATGCAATTAAGGATTATTAAGAGTTTTCAAGTGGGAAAGAAATACAAGTGGGAATATTAATCTTGTGACAGTGTGTAGTGTGGTTTGAATGGAACCCCTCATTCATTGATTTATTCATTTCACAATCATTTATTGAGCTTGCATTGTGTTCTAGGAGTTGTTATAGGTCCTAAGGAAATAAGGATGAAGACAATGTGTTGCTTAGAGTAGTAGAGATTTTCAGTGATGAAGAAAAGAATTTTAGCACAATCTGTTAGCCATGCTGCAAAGGCAGCTCTATGATCTTGCATAAATTAACTTCTCTGAACCTCATTTTTTTCATATGTAAAATGAGAATAATAATACATATAATGCCTACTTTGATTAGAAATAAAAATATCTGTAGTACGCTTGACCTGTATCAGACACATTTATGGTAGTATAATATTTAAGGGATTTGGAGAGAGCAGACAATAAGAATGAAACATTTGGTCAAACAGTTGTTTTTTTCAATAATCAAATTGTCAAACAAATGTCTTAACTGATTCCCCCCATCCAGTGATTACATTTTTAATAGAATGAACGATAATTTTTTTTGTTTTTATAACTTGAACACTGAAATAGAGATAACTGTGCTATGCGTGGATCTAATCAACATAATATTCCATTAGTATAAAGAACTTAAGAGTTAACAAAGCACATTTATTTATACCATTTTGTTTGAGTCTTGCAACAATTATACAGATGAGCAAACTGAGATATTTAGTCACATATTAAGTAGCAAAGCGCAGTTCATATGTTTGCCTATCTTTTCTAGCTCTTCTTACCACACTGTGTTACCTCTCATTATATCATGAAGCATGCTAGTAGTAATAATAAAAAAACATATTGAATCTTCCATTTTTATATAGTTTATATATGAAGAAAGTAACTTGAAGTTGAATGAGGAAGAGAAGGCAGACAAAATAGAATTTCTTGTCCTATAGTATTCACATTGTCCTGATTTTCTTAGGTGTGTTATTAACTATATAAATTATTTTCTTTACTACTTTAAGTTGCATTTGTGATTTGGCTGACATTTCTTTTTGGTTTTTGTCTACTTGCCTCATCCATCCATGGTGTGTTGTTTCTGCTTCTACTAAATTTCAATAATTTCCTTCCCCTTTACGATTTGCACCCACATTTTTTCCTTATTGGGTTGTTCTCTGTTGGTAATATATCCAGTTCCTATATCTTTGCTTTTGTTTATTTTTTCTTTGACTGAATAATTAAGCCAACTTATTTACTTTTCTTCCTTTTCATGTTACATTGTCACATGATAATTCACCAATACTTACGGCTGGTTTTCCTAAACAATTATTCTGAGGTCTTACAGAAATCTAAATTCCTTCAAAATACTGAAAACATTTTTTATAAATACGTTTTAAGAGCAAGGTATTGGAGGGTGAGTTGGGGAAACGGACATGAAGACCGATTGGATACTGTTGTTTACATTTTACAGATTCACATAAACAGCAAACATTATATGAGATCTTGTTAGGAGCTATAGCATGTAAAAACAAGAACAAGACATGGTTCCGGGCCCTGAATAGCTTACGATCTAGTGAAAGAGAAAGACAATATATAAACAACTCCAGTGCAAGACAGAATATTGTTATAACTACAACATGAAGTGTTGAGGGAGACCAGAGGCTGTAGAAGAGAGCAGAAGTTATAGGATTCCTCAAGGCCTGAGGCAACTGATTAGCAGCTGGAGGCAACTCATTATGCTAAGCTGTCAGATTTTTTTGTTTGTTTTTTTTTTATAGACACAGTCATGTATCTTGAGTAAGTTTTATTGAGTAACATGGAAATGCAATGGGAGTCATTAATTTGCACAGATATCATGGGTGGTTTTTGAAGGTGTGAAATCTACTGTTGCAGAGTATTGATGAACTCTGGACTTCTGCCAAAAGAGGAGTAGAAAGCCAGAAGGAGAGTCTTTTCTTTATCACAACTCAGAGTTGGGGGTGATGACAGGAAAGGAAATTGGAGTCCAGCAATGTGACAGACCTCAGGCGACTACTACCTCATTGTAGGAATACTATGGATGAGGATTTGGGGAAGAAAACAGGTCATTAAAAAACCCTCCATTTCCCATTTCTTCCCCAGTTTTTTGGAGAGCTTCGGGTTTTCAGGAAACCTTATTCTGTTATGCCATGTAATTAAAATAATCTACAAAAATTTATTAAATTAATACATGGTGAATGCAAACATTTTAAACACTATAGTGTACAAAATAAAAGTGGAAGTACTACTCCATTACACACCCACTCATACTCCCCAGTGCTAACAATTTGTTATATAGCCTTCCAGACATTTTCTATCCATAGTCACGCATACACACGTTTTTTTTTTCTTTCCCGAAAGAAAATTGGTGTTACTCCCACAAACTTGATGTTGAAGACACCATTAAAAGTGTGGGCTCTGGAGTCTGCCAGAACTGGGCTCAAATCTTCTCCAGCTTCCCAGCTGTATGACCCTAGGCAAATTACTTTACTTCTTTAAGCTTCATTTTTTTGTGAAGGCTAAAAATGGTAATTACTTTGTAAGGCTTAATAATCAAAATGTATAAATCACTTAGCACAGTGCCAGACACATAGTAAGTGTTCAGTAAACACTTTTATTGTCTATGGCAAGTGACCTTTCTCATTTTAAGACCAAAAATAGGGAAATTTGTTGGACAAATGTTGCTGATTTCTTCGGACGAAATGTATCTGGGTTGTGAAGAACTTGCTTTTCCAAAGCATAAAACTGATCCAAGTAACCTTTATGAGGCTTCTCTTCTAATTTTCAGTGCAACTCTCCTGCATCCCCCAACATCACTTTCTGTCTAGAAAGTGGACTTTCCACTAAAAAACTTTTGTGACTCATGTCGTGACAAGAATGCTCAACCAGGTCAGGCTTTATTACACTGTGTGTCCTTTTGCTTTATCATGCAATTGCTGGGTGGCACCCTTTTAAGCTCGCCTCGCACGGTCGCGCCACTCCATCCCCTCTTCAGATGCGGCTGCAACTGGAGAAGCCTATCGTCTTAGGGGCCGAGGTTGAATTGATGGACGACGGGCGCCTCCAGGGCGCAGCAGCAGACGCGGGCGTGCGAGGTGCGCCCTAGGGGTGCAGGCTGCTGGCCGAGGGGCCCGGGCGGAGTGCGGGCAGGAGGTTCCTCCCGGGGCGAACCTGGCACTGGGCTCTCTCCGATCTTCGTGCGGGGGCATCTGCCCCGCCGTCTGCAGCCCCAAGATCCCACTGCCTCCACTCTGCAGCCCCGGCCTGTCCCATCCACTCGTTCTTTTTGGCACTGCCCTTTGCCCTCCCATGGAGTCATCTGTTTACTCTCCCTTCACTTCCAGTCACCCATAGGTCACCCTCCCTCTACCACAGTCACCCATTTTGTCCCCTCTCCTTTCTCTCCTCACTCTTCACCTCTCCCCAGGTCGCCTTCTTAGAGGACTCCGCCGACGGAGATGCTGCGGACCCCGCGGCCAGGGTCTGCTCCCCAGAGAACCCTCCGTCCACCTTTGCCCCCTCCCCGGGGGCGCGGGACGCAAGTTTCCGCTCCGTTCTTTCCCCAGTGACAGGACTTGGCTGCGGCCACGGCCAGGGAGGAGGGGGGAGGGACTGCCTGGCTCCCGAGCCCCCTCCCCTAATCGCGAGCTCTGCGCGGTCTGTGTCTCTCTCGGCAAGTGCGGAGACGCGGAGGAGGAGGAGGAGGAGGAGGGAGTTGGGGGAGGATCTCCATTGAAATAAACAACCAGGCAGCAGTTATTAACACGGGAACATGGCGGCCGCAGCCTCAGCCACAGCTTCGGCGGCGAAGGTCAGCGCCGACGGCAGCCGGCACCTGACGGCGTGACCGACCCGAGCCGGTAACCGCGCCTTCCCTGGGGGCCGCGAGGGCGGGCGGGAGGCGGGCGGCGGGCGGGGGGCGCCGCGTCCCCACCCCCGGCCGCGTCTGCCCTTCCTGCGCCGAGCCGGGCAGAGCCGCGCGCCGCCGAGAGGGCTGTTTTGTGTGCGGCGACCGCTGCCCCGGTGCGCGGAAAACGCGAGTTGCATCCCGGAGGCGCCGCGAGGCTGGGGAGTTGGGGCTTGGGGGGTGGGGAGGGCGGGAAGCGGCAGGGAGACGCGGAGTCCCTGGGAGAGAAAGGAGGCGCTCCAGCGCTTTGCCAGAGCTCGGGAGACGAGTCCCGGAGCGCGAGGCGGGCGGAGGCTGCAGCCCGCGGCGCCGGCGAGAGGTGAGAGCCGAGGCGCGGCGGGGAGGCCGGGGGCGCGGGCGCGGCGCCCGCCCGAGGAGCGAGACGCCCGCCGCCCTGCCCGGTGCGGGTCGGCGAGGAGCGCGTCTCCTGCGCCCTCGGGGGACGCGAGGCAGGGACGGAAAGGTGAAGCCGAAGGTGCATTCTTTCATGGAAACGCGGAGCGACTGCTGTGCAGGGTGGGAGCCGGGCGAGGGGAGGCAGGACTTGGGAAGTGCTCGGGGGTGTGTGAAGGTGAAGCGCCGTGTCAGGGGCGGCCAGCTGGGTGAGACGCCGGGAGGAGGGGATCCGCGGCCCGGCAGCCGGGCCGGGCCCGTGTCAGCGCCGGGGGTTGGGGGCGAGGGGCGCCGGGCGCCGCGGGCGGACGGGAAGGAGCTGGGGCGGGCGGGGCGGGCGGCGCGCTCGGGCCGAGCAGGCCGGGCCGCGGTGGGGGCGGGGAGCCGGGGGCCGGACCGCGGCGGCGCCGAGCCCGGCTCGCCCCTGACTTAACTTTCTGGGTGCGGGCGTGTGTGCAGGAGGCGCGCAGGGGCCGGGGCTGGGGGCGGGAGGCGGTCCGGGAGGTTCCGGGTTGGCTCGCCAGCGCCCCCTTTTCTCTCCCCCATCTCCCCGCCCCTGAAGGGACAGGCCCTCAGGGCCCCCAGGCGGGAAGCGGGAGGGGCCCTCCCGGCCGGCTCGCGACGGTCACGCCCCGGGCCCGGGGACACTTCTTTCTCGGGCCTCCGGGGGCTGCTGGGGGAGGGGGTCAGGGTCTTCGCTGCGCGCAGGAGCTCCCCGCCCCCCGCCCCTCCGGGGAGTCCCGGAGGCGCCTCTTCCGAGATCGGGGGTGGGTCGGTCCCTGGTTAACTGGTCCCTCCCTCTTCCCCCTCCCCCTAGTGGTTTCCGGGGCCTGCGGGACCGAGGGGCGGGAATCGGGGATCCGAGCGCCCTGCACCGGCCCGGAGGTGGACCGGGCCTAGCGCCGTCCGGGTCTGTCATTGGTAGGGGAAACTTTCCTAAACCGGGGACCGAGCCTGAACGCCCTCCTCCGCCACCTCGTCCTCTAATCCCACTCCCACTCCACCTCCTCCAACGCCTTCCCCTCCCACCGACCCGAATCTCGCTGCGTGTGAGTGATGGGACAGTGAGCCAATCGAAGGCAGGGAACTGACCTGCCGGGTGTCGATAAGCCAATCGCGGGGGCTGGAGGAAGGGAGGGGGCGGGGCTTCTTCCGGACCAGTTAGAGAGGAGTTGCGCGCGGGGCGGGGGAGTCATGGAGACGCCAAGAGCTCTCCACTCTTGCACATCCCTGGTCACCCGCTCCTAGATCTGTGGGGTAGCGTCACTTACGGGGGCTCTGACCGGGGGAGGCAACGTAGTTTGCACGAGATATTGTGTATCTCTGGTACCACCAGAGACGTTGTCTTAGACACGACGAAGTCTAAAAGGCACTTAAGATGTGGCAGTAACTGTCCGAGGCCCGTTTCTAAAATGGCATATATTGTAGTGATCGCGTTCTGGACCCCAGCGCTCGGTTTACGTGCTGAGGATCATAGGAGTTATCTGTTTATCTCTATCTCAGTTTCACTCAGCTACTCCAGCGTGGGGACAATGAAATTTGAAAGGGTTCTCTGAAAACGAAGGCATCGGGAAAAACTCACGTCAGTTGATTATTGGGAGTGTAAAGCATCATTGTTTGTAATGGCTTTACTGGTTCCCTGATTAACTAGAGCGCCAGTTTCCAAAGTACACTTGGAAGTTCGGTGTTTGGGATGACATTTAAAAAAAAAGTTGTGGTTTATGGTATGCATTTTATGTTTTCTGTTTTTTTGCTCTTTCTTAAGTAAACAAAATGAAGTTAGGAACCAAAGCATCACTGTTTGAAACCTAAAGCGTTGGTATTTAAGGAACAAGCTGGTCAAAGAATATTTGTCTACAGAAAGAGAGTAAAATGTAGTTTGTCAGATTACTCCCACACAAAAGATTCTTCAAAATAAATTATTTTAGTTTGCTTAAACACAACTGAATGGTACAGTGTGTGGGTACTTTTTTGGTTTTTGCAAGGTTAGGAGACATCTTTGGTTATTTTACACTGTTTGTTGGCTACAGTCTAGTGACTTCCTCAACTCTTGACTTTTCAGAATAGGGAGGATAGGTCTTCGGTTCTCTGTAAAGATCACAGGTTGCTCTGCAGGAATAGCAGTGTTTTAAAAAGACAGCAGCTGCTGCTGCGATGCTGTGTGTGTGTGTGTGTGTGTGTGTGTGTGCGCGCGCGCGCGTGTGCGTGTGTGCGTGTGCTTGTGCGTGCTCCTGTTCTTTGTTGGGGAGGTTAGTGCACATTGACAGCAGCAAGGCTCCTTTTTCCAACTGGAATTTGTAGAATCTTTGGGAGTTCAAAGAATGAATAATATTAGCGTGAGAATACATCTGTTCATTTTGTGATGAGTATCCCCTGAATTTAATCTTGGGAGGGATTTGTTTTGTTTTTTTGAGGCATTTTATGTGCATGATACTTATGTATACTGGTTTCTTGAGCTTTTAATAATACTGGGTTACTAAGAAAGAATTGAGGGGTCTATAGTTTTAGGGAACAGTATTTACCATGAATTCCCATCCAGTATAATTGTAAGTGTCCATATAGACAAAAATTAATTGCATTTTGCTCTAGCCCTTGAGGTGTTATTTTAGTGATAAAATAGTAAAAACTGTGAAGATAAACATTTAGCTGCTAGAAGTAGGGAGTACTATAAATTAAACAACGTTCAAAATTTGACAACATTCAAAACCGCCCCGTCATTAGTTAATTTAGCTACTGAAGGCCACTCTAACATGTGTCTTTTGTATGCTCAAGAGCAACACATTATTTTACTCCTTCTCTACAATAATCCTTGAGAATGTTCTCAGATTCTTGGTGGCAGTGAGTAGCAAGTCCCCTAATGCCTGCTAGGGGGAAAGAAAACCTCTCAAGCATATGGAGACATCTAGAAAAAGATGTGCATCGTCAGCTGTGATTCCATTGTGTGCTCTCAGACTGGATCTGAGCCTTCTTCCTCCAGGGAATTTCAGTCTTAACAGAGGAGTTTTAGATGTCAGGATACTGAAGCAGAGGTTAGAAAAGAGCTTACCAATTATGAATTTAATATTTTTTAGATAGTTTAGCTCTGATTTTAACCCTTCATTGGTTAAATATAATTTACATGACCTTTGCTCAGTGTTAGAGGTGCGTTTTACTAGAAACCTAAAATGTGAAGATCAGAGGGGAACTTGGGCTGCTGTGTGAGCGCATAAAGGGGCAGTGCTCCTTGGTTGGCTTTATCTTTAGTTGTATCTTATTAAAGCTTTGGAAGCCTCAGAAGCAAGGACCTATGAACAGTGCTTTCGTTACACACCCTATATTTAAGGATTCAGTACCTTAGCTGTTTCAAATCACATCAGGTTGAAATGTGACCCATAAGTTGACAGCTTGGATTTCTTAGGAAAAATTGTTTGTATTGAATTGAGTTTAAAAGGGATGCTTTTAAGCAGTCATTAGGATGTTGGGTACCAAAACAAAGGGGGGCTCTTTAAACAATTTTTCTAGAAGATTAGTTTTCTGAAATGCAGTGTGTCCTTATTTGATATTTTGACCATTATTATGTCATGATTGAAATTATTTAAATGCATAATTAATGCTTCACTATTTTTATAGCAAAACTGCTATTTAAGAAATTGTTAGCTTTTCAATGTTTTGTGTTTATAGTTTTGTTTGGCAATTTATGTTATTACATGCTCTATCAATTTTAAATTAAGAGAATAGGAGGGAGAAAATAAGTCAGTTGCTTTAAGGTGTTGGTCTTTTATTGCAGTAAATCATAAAATGAGCAGCGAATCAGGATCTCTCCCCCTATGAAATAATCAGACTATGTTTACATACTAATAACGAAAACTAAGGGAAACACAACAACCCCCCCCACTCAGTTTTTTTATACACTTTCGTATTGCAGGCTAATTTTACCTCTATGCCTTGTTTTCTAAACAAAAAAGCTTTTGGCATTTGTGTTTATTTCCTTTTTTGTTTTTTACAGGCTTGTAGAAGGGTTTATGAATTGTTAACTGTAGAAAGAATATTATGTCATATTACTCCTTAAAGTCTGTTGAAAGTAATGTCTGGAAAAGCCGTACAATATGGTTTTAGTGTCACAGGCCCTCAATTCAGACAGTATAAAGAAAACACATACTTTATGGATTCTAGATACTAATTTTGAAACAGAGGTGAGAATGTGACTTTTGTGGATATTTTAGAAACGTATGTAGTTTTCCTAGCTGTTACAAAACTGAGGCGAGGGTGATTATGAAAAAGTGGAAATCTTAAAGGTTGTGCTATGAAGGTATCTGAAATTAAACGACTACATGGTCTGCAGTTAAATCATAATACTCTTGGCTGTTAGGGTAAAGATTTTATGTGTTTATCCTATGAAATGTTCATCAGTGACCACATTTCTGGCTTCCAGTGGCTATGATGATATAATGCAATTGTGGAAACATTGACTCTAGGACACTTTTCAGTTGTTTCTCTAGTTGGAAATTTCTAGAGAAGAATTAAATAAGCAGGGAACCTATGGCAGTGTTTGACTTACCTGCTTTTGAGGCTTTTGGACATAGAATCTTAATTTTAAGAAAGTAAGAGATGAGAGCTACTTATAGGTAGACATTATTAGCAGTAATTAAATAGTTATTAATACTTACAGGATCTGAAAGAAAGAACAGTTTTTACTTTGGGTGTCAGTTGGTAGGTGCATGGAGAATTGAAGTTAGCATGTTAATCCTGTCAGAATTTATGTTTTTTTAGGCAGCCAATTGTGAACTGTTAAGAGTTCCTGATGGAGTTCCTCATGGCCAGGTTAACTCTCATTTTGGGCTTTTTAGATCCTGTTTTTGCATCCTTGCCTCATTTAACCATTGTTTCATTTGTTTGTTCAGTTATTTGTTGAGTTTTGAGTGTCTCAGCTTTGGCAGTTTCCTTTTATAGTATAAACCATCCATTGCAAACCTGTGATTAAAGGGGGAACACACAGTGGGTGATGATTTGTTTTGGTGGGGGAAGGGTGGAAAGGGATGTGTTCACCTTAATTTTCAGTTTGCTTTCATACTAAAGATCTTTTCTTTTAATGTGTTAATTTTAATTACATAAGCTAGATAATTCTGCTTTGATTTGGGTTTGGGTTTTTTTCCCCCCTGAAAATAGGATTGTAATGTTTATAACAAAAAGGTTGTTAAATGTTCCCTTGACTGATTAGCTTATTATTAAATAGATTTCGTTTAATGAAGGTATGAATATTTATCATTAGTTTTGTTTTTATTTCCCCTGAAATCATGTTATGTGTGGTCCAGGTGGCAGCGTATAGTTGGATGAAGGTGACAGGCAGTCAGTGACCTCTGATTTCTGTGGATTGTCTGTGCCTTGTTGCTGCCTTTAAGGCTAACGTACCCTGGGCCTTACCACTGTAGGTTTCTAAAGGATGGAAAACTCCCTTGCATAGCCTTTCACAGGTATTCTGCTGTGGTTGTCAGTTTTTCTAGACGTAACTCATTCTGGCTCTTGACTAAAATGTCTGTATTGGGAGAGCAGCAATAGAACAACTGAAATGATAAGAGCAGCTGTCACTGAGTGCCAACAGCCTATTAGGGGCTTTTTGAGGTGTGCTCCATTCCTTCCTTCTTGCCACAATCCTGTGAAGTAGAGGTTACCTTCATTTTCCAGGAGGAGATGAAGACCAAAGGGGTTTAAGTTGTGCCTCTGAGCAAAACTTCAGGGAAAAAATTAACCTTGACCAATGGGTGGGGAAACAAATCATAAATATCAGAGGGAATGGTGAGTCTGAGAACGTCTTCCTGGTTGGAATCTGATAAAACATATGTTTGCAGGTCGTTAGAAGGCTCTCAGTCTGGTTGTTTGGTTTGTAAAAAGGATGAATAGGTTTGAATAGATCCAGTCCTGCAAATTCTGTACGCCTGTGTCTCCCAAACCCTTGCCTCAGGGCAAGCCTGTACCTGGACAGTCGATACTTGTCTTAAGATCTATAAGCAGTCTCCAGATTTTTTAGTCATCGGCCCAGAATTTAACAGTTCCTAAATTGCAGGATTCTTTCTTGTCTTTTAATTTTCAAAAAGTAAGAATGGTAATGGATGAAGTCAAAACAGGTAACGTTTACTGAGTGCCCACTCAAAACCTGGGGCCCTGCTAATAAGGTGCCCTTGCTATATACTCCTGTCTGGTTCTCACTGTAAGACAGTGAGGGAGGCGCTCTTGTTGTCATTCCTCTTTCACAGTTCAGGAAGTGGGGGCGCAGAGCTGTCACATAACTTGCCAAAGGTCACACAGCCCGAGTGCTGGAGAGTAATTTGCATCCAGGCCAACGTTGCCCCTTAGCCCTGCCCTCTTAACTTGTGTTCTTGTTAGATGGTCGGTCGGCCGCACTTCCTCGCAGCCTCATGTGGATGTGTCCCATCCAGTGCTTTGCGGAGATGACACAGATCCATCATTCTCCACTAGGGAAAGGGAAAGGAAAAAGGGGTAGGAGTGTATTTTGAAAAAGCACATTCAAGTTGCCTATTGTTTCTCACAATCAGAAGCTCAGAAAATAAGCTTGAGAAAACTCCATTGTGGGTGAGAGGTAGAAAAGAGATGGAGACAGCCCTCTAGATAGAGGTTTAGGACCAATGAAGCACTGGTGTAGACATTCGGCTTCTTGTTCCTTTAATGTATATTTAATTCTAGCACGTTTAACCGTTAGGTGGTAATTGTGTGATGTATGTTTTGCAGGGTTTTTTGCAACCCGTGTAGCATGGGTGACTCAGTGTTGAGATATTGTAGTCCCCAAAGGAGGCTGGTAATATATTCAGTCATCTGACTTCTGCTCTGCTATTTGTGGAATTCTTCTGTCTGCTCAATTGTTTGCAGGGAGCGGGGAGAGCTTTCAGGGAACTCTTTCACCTGTGCACGTGTGGGGATCAGCAATGCACTGCTTTTAGTGTTCCAGCTGCCGGGTCTGAAGCCCTGTTGTCAGAGATGAAAATATAAGGCATGGTATTTTCTATTATTCATTTAGTGGGTCCACAGGAAATGTGACCCCACATCTTCCAAGGCTTGCGGGGTGTGAGGGGGTTCTGGGAGCTGCTGTTGTTGCTGCCTGATTTCTGTCCCTGGAAGCACCCATCTAATGAGGATGGTCTTTTCTGGCAGATGGCTCCCACTTATAAAATCAGCTCAGGAATCAAAGATGAAGTGACTTTCCTTACCTTCGGTGGTACAGTAGCATTTGTAGGAATATTTAATATTAATTTAGCTTAACATTTCTAATTCTCTTGTTAATATGCTTAATAATGAAAAGCTTTTCAGTTATTGTCAAAATGTAAATTGAACATTGAATTGCATATTTTAGAGGAACCTATAGCTTTACTTGAGTCATTTCTAGAGTCAAACTAAATGGAAAATTTAGTTACTTGGAAAACATATTTTTAAACATACATTTTTAATGTGCTTGTATACATATATTTAAAAATAGATTTTTTTTCATAAATATGTTCGTTAGGTAATCACCTCTGGTTATTGTTGGAACATAGGTGGTGAATTCTTTCACAGGTATTTTTGATTCCTAAATAGGGGATATGGAAGTTCCTGACTAAAAAAATCTCAATGTCAGAAGTGTATGAATTTCTACCAATTTAACATAACAGCATTTCTTGACATTACAGAAGCTGGTTGTGGTAGTTAGGGAGCTGGGCAGTGGGGGCCTGCGGGTCCTGGAGGCGATTCTGTGTCCTGTACCTGCCACCTTGTGCCTGCGGCCTGTTGTGGACATCGGGTCTGGTGTGCTGTGCTCGGAGACCGGGCCTTCGAAGTGAGGATGGAGTGATAAATAATAGCACAACTTTGGACTGCCTCAGTTGGGTATAAATCTTTGTAGACTTTTCTCTGCCTCCATTTATCCTTCTTCCCTGGCTTTCTCGGTTGTTGTTGCTGGGTTGTTTCCCGCCCCCCAAAGTTGAAGATGGAAGATGGGTGGCAGGGAAGGAACACAATCAAGATTATGGGGAGTGTGTTGCTATCATTAGTTTTTCGTTAAGTATTTCGAGTCTGATCATGATCTGCAGTTTCCCTCTTTATCTAACAGATTTGCTCTGCTCACAGCACTTGGTGAAGAAGCTGGCTGTTTGTTAAGGAAGCCGTTAGGTTGAGAACAGATCACGTAACAGGCTGGCGCAGTAACTGGCTGATTTGTTGTTCGAAGTTAGTTGCTGCACAAGGTTGTGGTCCAGCCGACCGGGGGTACTGACCCTCTGTTGTCTAATAGTATTGAGGATTACGTTCCCTAGCTTTGCTGTATTCTCTTTCTTCCCTGTTTAAGGATATTGTTACAGACTCTATCATGTTAGATGTCTTGAAAGTGTTCATTAGATTTAACTGGTCAAAATGGTTATAAGTTGGAAATATTAAGGTGATTTAAGATGGGTGAAATTTTAACCAATTCCTAAAGCCTTAGGAATGCCCACCTCTTTGGAGTTTCTGGTAGTGTATTGTGTTTTCAATTTCTGTATTTCTGTTTTGAGACTTGTGTAGTGTTCTTATTGCTGTTTTAAGTAAGATGTATGAATATCTTGATTCCTTAAGATTTTTCTGTAAAAGTGTGGTATAGAAATATTTATTGCATTAATAAATGTCATTTTATTGTATTCTAGTACCACCAGAGTCTTTTCTAAATAAACAGATAGTAAGTATAAGTAAAATCTAGTGACGGGACTGGAAGTTATATAAAGATCTATTTATGCTGTACTACCTTGTATTTTAAACAAGAGGTGTGTACAGTTAAGAATTTTAATAAATTAAAGGCTTTAAGCTGTTAAGTATAACACAAGAAAATGACATGATATTCACTGTGTCCTGAACATATTGACAGTGACAACTGACAGCGACAAAAGTCAACAGAATGCCTGGACATTGAAGGACGTTAGAAAACAAAACTGGAGCGTTTGCCTTCTCTGGGTAAAGGGCACTCACATCGTAACAACAGCATTCTCTTAATCATTGATGACCTCATCGTGATAGTAAATATCTCACTTTGAGAAAAAGCATTCAGGAGAAAAGAGAGTCAGGAGACCGAGGGAAGCCCAGATTTGCTGGCTCGAGTTGAGTGAAGGCTGGGGCAGGATGGAGCTGCACTGGGCACATATGGCCTGGCCCTGTGTGCAGTGCAGGCCGTGGGGCCAGCTAGGACCCCTGGAGGAGAGGGCCTCGGCTGCTCCCTGCCTCTTCTCGTGCTTACTGGAGGCAGGCCCGGACCCTGTGGTGGGGAGAGAAGGGAGAGCCTGTGGTAGGTGGAGCTGGTCCCAGGACATTGAGGCCCCAGAAGCTCTCCTTCATGGTAGTTGTCTGCATCCTGCTCTCGCACCAGGAGCTGGCCGGCTCCCACGTGTAGAGTCTCCTGATGAGCTGCATCCTTACTTCTGGACCAGGTCTGTGGTGCTGATGGCCCGCTCCCTTCAGGCACCACGGAGCCCCGCAGCCCTTCCACCCCAGTGCTCTGTATTACCAGACTGAGCAAATGGGGGATTCTCTTCCCCTTTTCAGGTGAGAAGTGAGGGGACTACTCCACCCAGTGGCAGGTAGGACAAGGGAAGGCCTTCTGGGGCTTGTGATTTTCAGAGGCTGAGCTCCTTGCCTTCACCTGGCCTGGCCCTCAGATGAGTGAGGGAAGCCAGTGCCTTTGCACCAAGGGATAGAGAGGGGTTTCCTCGTTATGGAGGCCCTCTTCATTCCCTACTCAAGAAATTTCCCAGTGAGGTTCAGGTGTCTCTAGCAGCCTCATCCCAGGTTTTCTGGGCTTGCCTCAACGGTTCATAGATGTTTACTCTCTTGGAGAAAGGGATTGAGTGTATAATGAGGAAAAAGAAAAGGAAAGGCATTCAGAAAGAATCTGGGGGCGGCCCATAGAGGAGTTGCTGCATTGAGTCCAGGCTAAAGAGGTTAGGAACACGCAGATGGAAAATATCAATGCAGAAGAGTAGCCTTGCTTGAAATCTGTAAATTAATGAAGGTATATATAGAGTAAATCCAGAGTAGCAAATACATGCCCTTGCAGCTTGAAAGATTTTTAAGGATGGACTATTATATTAGTTTATCAGCTTGATCAAACCAAGTAGTCAACTTACAGTACTTGTTACTTTAAGTGGAATAGGCAACTTACACAGACTTTTGGGGGAAGGTTTAAATGAATAAACGGAGGGCCATAACATGTTAGTAAAACACATTACAAGTTTTGATACACATTGTTTAGAGTTTAACATCAAGGAGAAAAACCATCAAGTAAAATGCTCTGACAAATCTGGCATTAAAATTTCTGTTGTGTTCTATAAATGTGCTTAAAATGATTATATGCACTGGCTTATTGTCTGAATGATACAGGTACAACAGGGAATGGTACCTGTTTTCTTATGGGTTTGCTAAAATTGGGGGAAATAGTAAGGATGGAGTCTATATGTCTCTGTGTGTGTATATGTATACACATATATGTATTTTTTAAAATAAATTTGTTTTATTTATTTATCTTTGGCTGCATTGGGTCTTCATTGAGGTGCGCGGGCTTCTCACTGTGGTGGCTTCTCTTGTTGCGGAGCACGGGCTGTAGGCACTCGGGATTCAGTAGCTGTGGCACGTGGGCTCAGTAGTTGTGGCTTGCGGGCTCTAGAGCACAGGCTCAGTAGTTGTGGCGCATGGGGTTAGTTGCTCCGCGGCGTGTGGGATCTTCCTGGACCAGGGCTCGAACCCGTGTCTCCTGCATTGGCAGGCGGATTCTTAACCACTGTGCCACCAGGGAAGGCCACATATATGTATTTTTTCATTCATTTTCCCTCTCCTCCCAAATAGTATACAGAGCAGCTTAAAGTCTTTCCTTTTTAAACCGTAGTTTGGGCTGACTTCAATTCTCCTTCTGTACTGTAAGTCAATAGACTGATCTTTCCAAAATATCCCTTTTATAATAATAAAAGTCCCCCCACTCACTACAGAATGACATTCCCAGACGCTTACTAGATGGGTCTGCCACAAAGCCGTTTCCCCCATTTCTTCTCTTTGCATGAGCCTTTGTACCTGTCAGTCTGTTCTTCCTGGCCTGCTGTGAACATGTGTTGACCACGCAAGCTCATGCTCTTTGATTTGCCTAGAGAAAACTAATGAGTTAGCCTAAAATTTAAGAAGCAGTTCTTTGATATAAAACTCAGTTTGCTGGGGGTTTATATTATTGATCTCAGTTAACAGCAAAGTGTACAATCAAAACAAAAAGAGAGATGGAATCCAACAATATCCAGAGATTATTAGTCAGTTGCTTATTACATTGATTACAGATTTTACAAAAAAATTTTCTGTAGAACAAGAAGGAAGTCCACTTACCTTTGAATCAGAAACAATAAAGACTTAACATTTTTGGTATTGTTGCCTCAGTAAAACTGAACATTTTCTGCACCTAGACTTATTAACTTTTCCCCTGCAGAATATTTTGACACTGTAATGGGAAGAGGGATTAATAATCTCAGTTTATAGTGGAAAGAGGAGAAAAAAGGTAAAGAAAACCTTGGGGAAATTCAGTAGTTCTGGAAAGATAATAAAACAAAACCAAATGCAAAGTGTAGGGTCGGCACTTAAATACTTCCATTGAAGAAGTGATCAAAAAGAGAATGAAAGCATCACTTGACGGGTTGATGTCTCAATAGGTAAGTAATGAAATTCTACAACTATCAAAAGAACGAAGCCCCTACAGGCCACACATTAATATATACTTGTGACAAGACCTGGAAAAGTATTCTCAACTTTCTTCCCAAATCTCTATTTAAACAGTAATTTTTTTACTTTGTGGGGTCATTTTATTTGCAGAATAAGTCAGAACGTGATCTGTCTGTCATCTGTTCAGATTCTTTCATCAACCAATTATATATTAAGTAGTAGAAACGGTATACAACCCCAGTGGAAAGGCAGGGCGGGGCTTTGGGATGGGCAGTATCATATGTCTCTCTTAGCTCCTGTGATACTTCCATAACGTGGTAGAACAAGTGGTTAAATAACAGCTATTTCAGTGTTGTGTGTGCTTTTTCTTTCTCCCTCTTTCCCCGCTCTGTGTGTGTGTGTTTGTGTATGTATGTGTGTGTGTGGCGTGAACTATTTGGAAGTAAGGTACAGATGACCCTTTATTCATAAAGCACGTCGCTGTAAAATAAAGGCATTACTTAGGTAATAGCATACAATACAACTATTAAACCTAATAAAACTTTGTTTTAAACCTAAGAAAACATATCATCAAGTATCAACTGTCTTCTTTCAATTTTCCCTGTTACCTCCAAACTGTTAACAGCTGTGGGTTTCAAACCAGGATCTGACCAAGCTCCTCCGTTGCCTTTGGTTCTGTAGTCTCTGTTAATACTCGGTAATTCCCCTAGTTCTTGTTGGTTGGTTTTGTGGTTCTTTAGATGTTGGCTTTTTAAAAAGTGTTTATTTTTTTTAATTAAAAATTTTAATTGTGATAAAATTCATATAAAATTTACCATCTTACCCATTTTTAAGTATACAGTTCAGTAATGTTAAGTGCATTCACATTGTTGTGCAACCAGCCTTTTCAGTTTTTAGACTTCAGTTTCTCCAGAAGTGCTAAGAAATTAAATTGTTAAATATGTTAATGGATTTGGGGCTAAAGAAGAGCATAACCGTTGAGAACCTACTGCTTGAGATAGTAGCATCTTAGGCTGTTTCCTTGGCATTGCCCCTTCCGAAGTCTCTGTAAGTTGGGGCCTAGACATGCTTTCTACAAACGCATCACAAGGAGATTCATAAAAGTAACGCCGTGAGAGGTGCAAGCACAGAGGTAATGCCCGCCTATGAGAACGCTTACAGTCAGAGAGTTTGAGGACTTTTTTCCTCCTAGGAAGTAGTAGATTTCTGTTTTAGGAACAGGAGGGGGGCTGAGATCGAGACATTCGTTTCATAGCACCCTTGGCTAAATAGAAAGCTTTTATATCAAATACTTCTTTGGAGTAACATTATGGAGGCAATAGTTTCCAGGGGTTTTTTGGAGTGTGGCAGCTTGGGAGACACATGAGAGATGTCAACAATGGGAAGAAAAGTGGGACTGTACGTAGGCCTTTTTAATTAACAAATCAGGGCAGTTTTGAGGGGACTGGAATTTAAATGACTCAGAAATCCCGGTTTCTGATTTTTGGTTGTTTGCAAAACTTTTCTGAAATGTCTTACAGATGTACTAAGGGATATCCTCCTTGTTCTTGTCATTTTATGAGTATTGTACTGCTTTTTTTTTTAAACCAGTGTTGGTGGTGGAAACGTAAGTCAACTGTACTTAAAGTAATAAAAAAGGTAAATAATACATTAGTGTGGTTTAAAAGAAATAAATTCATGAATGTCTTTGCTCAAGCTTGCAGAAGGTGCTTGAAGAGCTTATTAAAATAAACCAAACTAAATTACAAACAAAAGGAAAAACAACATTGGCCTGTTGGAGAGGGTTGGACAGACAGTATTGTGGTTGTTTCTCAGTGGCTCTGTGCTACGTCCCAAACAGATACGGTAGCAGTTTGGGTCAACTGGGAGGAAAGTACTTCGGAGTTCTGAAATGTAACCAAACGGACATTAAGGATAGGTGGCCGGGGTAAGGGGTGGGAGTGGGCAAAAATAATATAAGGAAAGTCGTATTACTGTAAAAGAGTGGCTGTACAAAACATTCAGCACATGAGGTCTCATGTATCTAATTTTTCTGGTTCTGGTTTTTATTCCTTTGAGCACCTCAAAATTTAACATTAGTCATTTAGGAGAAGATACTTTAAAAATGCATAGTATTTCCTTATTTACTAAACTGACTTGGGCTAAAATTCACTCAGTGTCCATGAGATCATTTAAGATAATGATCTGTTTGTCTCGCCACTAAATCACTGTAAACCATAGACCCCTCACTACCAAGCTCTAGCTTAACTACTAGACTTGCCTTTTTCTGTCTGTTCACTGGATGTTACTTTTTGTGTATCTGTGTGTATGTTTAAAATTTTTTTTTTAAATTTAAATAACAGTCCATTTTCTCCTTACTGATTTTCTGCACTTTACCTGCCGTGGGTTTGGAGTTGGGAACACAAAGGTTAAAAAAGAAATAGGCCCTATCCTCTAAGGTCTCACAGTTTAGGGAAGGAAAGAGACATGTGGACAAGTAATTACAGTACAATATATGCTTTAGAATAGAAAATTGTATTAGAAGGGCTGGACAGACATTTTATAGAAGCAAACAGTTCATTTTGTGAGATGAGGAAAGCTGCTGTACTGTTTGATTTGAGCCTCAAGGGCTCATGGAGATTTCATCAGAGAGGAGAAAAGGTATTCCAAAGAGAGACGTGCTTAGATTGAAGATAGAAAATATTATATAGTATGTTTCTAATTCCTCTTATTTTACATGCACTTTTAGTAAGATCTGTGTGAGAATCTGACAGACTCTTATCAGTAAAGTGAGTAATCTTCAGAGCACAGAACTGGGGATATTTATTTTGAGCCTTCAGAAAAAAACTTTCTTATTCTTTGTCTCCTTTTCATTTCTTGCTTGTGTTCTGAATTAGAGAGTTTTGTTTACTGTTGCTGCATAGTATACCAGCCGAAACTTGGTGGCATTCTGCTCACCAATGTTGTGATCAAGTTGGGGAAAGGCATGATGGACAGAGTTTATCTACTGCGTGGTATCCTGTGTCTCAGCTTGGAAGACTCAGATCCAGGACTGAGTCAATGGCTCAGCACTGGAATCAGTTGAAGGCTTGCTCGCTTACATGCCTGGTGTTTGATGTAGGCTGTTAGCTGGGACCTCAGCTAAGTTATAGGCTAGAACACCTACTTATGGCCTCTTTGCATCTGCTTGGGCTTCCTAACAGCATGGCGGCTGGGGTTCAAAGAGTGAGTTCCAAGGAAGCTGTATCTCCTCTGATGACTTAACCTCAGAATTCACGTAGAGTCACTTAGGCTTTAGTCACAAGCCTCCCCAGATCCCAGCTCTCCTTGGGAGGATTTTTTTTTTTTTTTAATTTATTTTTGACTGTGTTGGATCTTCGTTGCTGCGTGCAGGCTTTCTCTAGTTGTGGTGAGCTGGAGCTACTCTTTGTTGCGGTGTGCGGGCTTCTCACTGCGGTGGCTTCTTTCGTTGCGGAGCACGGGCTCTAGGCACGCAGGCTTCAGGAGATGTGGCTCGTGGGCTCTAGAGTGCAGGCTCAGTAGTTGTGGCGCACGGGCTTAGTTGTTCTACGGCATGTGGGATCTTCCCGGACCAGGGCCCGAACCCGTGTCCCCTGCATTGGCAGGAGGATTCTCAACCACTGCGCCACCAGGGAAGCCCGGGAGGTATGTTAAAAGTTGAATTAGAAGAAGAGCATGTGGGCTGAGAAATGTGGTCATCTTCGGCAACCATCGTCTGTCACAGGCTAAGTTGAAGTGTTGCTGTCCTTTCCTTTAAAAGAAGAGGGGAAGGAGGCTTTATTGTTTCCGAGATACATGAAGTGATTCAATATGAGATATGATGAGCAGCAGTTCTTTAGATCCACAAAAGATATGGTTCCTAAATTATATCTGATGGGATTTTAGTTAGATGTTTAGAAGAACTTTCTGATAAAAATTTATAGACTTTTTTAAAAGCAGAGGAAATCTTGTATGATTTAAAAATAAGTTTAATAATGATTAAGTACATACTGCCTGTGGCTGGACCTGTCACCTTGAGCAAGTGATTTAATGTGTGTGAGTGCCAATTTCCGTTTTTGTTGAATGGGGATTATACTTGTTTGCCTCAAAGAGTGGTGAGGATCAAATAGAAGGTTTAATTATTAATAAAGCCAAAACGAATTAGGTGGTTTTAAAGAAATCTTCTGGTAAAGGATTCTCTGTTTATCACTAAGGAGGATTGCAGGGCATTAATTAATCTTTCTAAAATTTTTCTTTAAATTCTAGAATTATTTTTTTACCAAATAGAGAAAAAAAATTTGGCCTCTTTCTGTTATTTTCTTTGCTATTCATGTATTTACTGTGTAGAACTCTTGATTAAATGATAATGACATACATTTTTGTACTGTTTGTTTTACCAGAAACATTTCTAGGGAGTTAGCCCTGAAAGCTGCTCATGATATGGGTAATAATTAACACGGTTCTCTCTGAAAGCACCAGAATGGTGCTGCTTCAGCAGATCATTTTATAGATTAAGGCAGCTTTTTGTTAAAAGGTGTTGCCTTTCATATGCTGGAAACACTGATGATGGAGTTTTTAGTCTTAAGTCTCTAGTCCAAATTTCAGAGTGCACAGTCTACCTCGCTTATCAAAATGGACATTCCAAGGTCTTATTGTGATGTTCAAAAGTATGGGTGGGTGGGTGTCTGCTTTTTTAAAGAGACTCTTCAGATGACCCTGATAGATAAGGTGGGGAGCCAGACCTGAAGGTCCAGTTCTAGGTCCTGAGACAGGTGGGGAACCCTCCTTCCCAGTAGGAGTCTCAGTAACCTGAGAAGAAGTGGGGTGTTAGTGACAGTCAGTGTGGAGATGGCCAGGCAAGACTATCCCTTGTCAGTCTGTGTGTACTATTTGAGCGCACTCTTACACATTAAGAAGTTTCTCAGTAAGAAAGATAAGAAAACCACATGCTGAAGTAACTAATGACATTTTATGTAGCACCAGCCACAGACTTGTCTTTTGAAAAAGGCATTTCAGTTTTAAGGATAAAATAAAATCTTCCATGGTCTTGAAAGAAAGGTTGTAAGATCTTTCTTAGAGAATCCACTAAAAATGTGTGGAATGTTCTGTTGGAGGTTGTTAATATTATGTGCCGGCAAACTCAGGAGTTCCTTGAATGCAGGAGGTTTACTTATTTATTTCATTCTGTGAGGTCAGTTGGGACTAGCACTTAAGAGCCACGATTGTGGTCTACCGTCATCGCTTGAACAAGCGCGACCTTGTGCCCCAGTTTCCTTAAATGTCCACTGTTGTTGTTATGATTACTCTGAGTCTCCTTCAGTAATCGGTGTTTGATAGATCTTGATTAGTTATTTGGGATTGTGGTTCAGAGTAGATTATTTTAAATGCAAATTGAGGATGATTCAAGGAACTATTTAGGAAGTTAATCCTGAAGACTAGAACCACCTAGGTATTCAAGATTATTTGTGGTCAAGTTTTTTTAACCATCTTTGTTTATTAATTAATGCATGTTCCAGAAATGCAAAGGATCACACAGCACTCTGTATTATAGAGTCTGTAAGGATACGTTATAAACTGTCTTGTAATTATCAACTGTTTAGAGTAAATGGGCTACTACTCTGATTACAGAATGATTATTATTATTGATATGATCACAAAGCATGTTAGCCCCTAGTAGTTCTAATTCAGTGGTTCTCAACAGGCGGGGGTGGGGAGAGAGAACAAAGACTAGTTGAATGTTGGTCTGCCAACTTTCTTGTCCTTGTTAAATCCATGTGGTTCCAAGCTGGTAGTGCTGTTTTATGCAGGAGATTGAGAGGAGGGTGATTTAAATCAAGAGAGTTAAAGCTCCTTATGTTTTGGAGAAATTTGGGGCAGTATTTCTAAAACTACTCAGAGGTGGTAGAACATTTTAATTATCATATTGAAAATATCAGAAATATAAAATACATAAAATTCACATTTCATTGACATGGGAGATTGAATGTTTGCTTGACACATCTAAGTGCTGGTCTTAGAAGTAAGTGGACAATGGTATTCTCTGCAAAGGGATAACTTAGATTTCTCAGGAATATCTAATGGGAGCTCAATATTGGAATCACTTGACTGGTTTTGATTACAATTTAAAACCCCTTTTCTTTTGAGAAAATTGCTACGTAAGACTTGAATGTCACTTTTGACCAGTTCATCCTGTGGCTTCAAATACAGTAGTTTTATCAGAAAAAAAAGAAGCTCTTGCTAAGAATGGTTGGACATAATTCACCAAAATCAGGTGTTTTTCTTGGAGCTTGAATATAATTCTGTAAGTAGATGCTGCAAAACCACTTCAGTCACCAAGGAAAGCAAGTCTCTGTAGCCTCTCTCTACCTCGGTGGTCTCCATTTTACAGTTTCATTAAATCTGATCATTGGTAATAGTTTTGTTTTTCATAGGGATAAGCTGCCTCAGAATTTTTCAAGATCCGGTCTGTTCATGGATCAATTCACATTTTGCAAATCATAACGGAGGATGCCTGTATTTAGTTGTGTTTGCCCACATTTACTACACAAGTGGAGTACAGTGATTTACCCAGAGATGATGTAAAACTTTATATAGCTAAATTCCCTAATGGGGAATTTCCAGATCCACAGGGAGAGATGAAGTAGTTAGATATAGTTGCCAGTGAAGAACATTTAGAAGCTCTGTTCATGAAGTTCAAAGGAATAAACGCCTTCTCTTATTAGTAGAGTATGAGCAGAACATTTGTGAACAGCATAAAGGAAAGTTCTAGGATGACTGTAGTCTACCTCTCCATGTAGAGTATAGCCATTTACAAATGTGTGGTTTGAAGGAGTCCAATTAAATATGCCTTATAAGTCTCAGTAACCCTGTTATGCTTTAGGCTGATATGTCATTTCACTTGTCAAGCTTCTGACCATGTGTCTACGTTCAGTGAGTAGTTACAGGTTAACGGACTAAAACAGAAGGACAAGATAATTGCAGGTCTATCTCCTCCTTGGAGAGGATTTTTCCTTTTAGGTGTGATTGTTGCACACTCACATAGGAAATAGCACAACCTCTTTACTGCCTAGTCCTCGCTTCATTTCCCAGTAGCTTGGTGGCTTGGCAGGACTTTTCTGGAAGCAGACACCTGTGTACACTATCATCTGAAGGAACTGCCTTATGCTCTGGGTACTCTGTTTAGTGTTTACCTTTTCAGCTAGATGCCACTGAATTGGATATGAAAATTTACTCTCTTTCTCCCATTTTCCTTAATTTTTCATATTTGTTTTTAATCTTGAAATAGGAACATTTATTAGTAAGTCAAATGAGCTATTCAGTCAGAGCTGTGGAAACTGTGGAGTACCATCTGTGTAGTTTGTGATGTGCCATATCAACTCATACTTGAGCTTTTAGCAGGAAAAGTGATATAAAATTGCAAAGCATTATTATTAACACAGCTGATTCTACAGGGAATCAAGGTGAGAAAATGAGTCTCTGGGGGACACACTGCTTTTTTGAATCAGTTGTATTAACCCTTCTGGAGCATGTGATCTCATTTAGTAATTTACTAAATTGGTGCAGTTGGTGCGCACCAATTTGCTAACTTGGTGTGTTGAGAAAGAAACTCGTCCATGCTTTGACTTGGCTCAGACCCACTTTTACAGATACACTGTAATTTTCATACAGAATAGATATGTGTTAACTTCCTTCCCTGTTTCATATTCTCAAATTCATGAGCAACAATATCTAAGGAGCTGCACGTGTGTTCTAGATATTGTTGGTGGGCTTGGAGCGACAAATACTCAAGCCTTCCCAACATGGAATATTTGTGTTCCCTGGTCTTCCTTGACTTTTATCACATCGGGACCAAGACCTCTTTCTTTGTTCCTTTCCTTACTTGTTGAAATTTTAAAAAAATGTGTATTTAAAATTTTTTTCCAGTTTTATTGAGATATAATTGACACATGCTGTGGTATTTAAGGTGTACAACATAATGATTTGATATATGCCTATATTGCAAAATGATCACTATAATTAGTCTCGTTAACGTCCATCACCACACATACTTGCAATTTTTTTTTCTTGTGGTGAGAACTTTTAAGATTTATTCTCAGCAACTTTCAACTATATAGTAATGTGCTTTTTTGTTTTTTGTTTTTTTTTTGCGGTACGCGGGCCTCTCACTGTTGTGGCCTCTCCCGTTGCAGAGCACAGGCTCCGGACACGCAGGCTCAGCGGCTGTGGCTCACTGGCCCTATAGTAATGTTAACTATAGTCAGTATGCTAGACATAACATCCCCAGAATTTATCTTATAACTGGAAGTTTGTATCTTTTGACCACTTTCACCCATTTCCCCCTGTGGCGGCACCCCTCCCTGCCCCTCCACCAAGAACCACCAGTCTGTTCTCTGTTTCTATGAGTTCATTTTTTTTAGATTTTACATGTAAGTGAGATCATACAGTATTTGTCTTTGTCTGACTTATTGCACTTAGCATAATGCCCTCAGGGTCCATCATGTTGTTGTAAATGGCAGGAATTCCTTCTTTTTTATGGCTTAATTATATATATATATATGATATATATATATGATATATATATGTGATAATGGAATATATAATATTCCATTGGGTCTGTCTATCTACCTACCTATCAGTCTGTCTCACATTTTAAAAATTCATTTACCCCGTCCATCGGCCCTTAGGTTATTTGCACGTTTTGGCTTTTGTAAATAATGCTGCAGTGAACGTGAGGGTGCAGATAATCTCTTTGAGATAGTGATTTCATTTCCTTCAGATATATACCCAGAAGTGGAATTGCTAGATCATATGGTAGTTCCGTTTTTAATTTTTGGGGGAAACTTCATGCTGTTTTCCGTAGTGGCTACACCAGTTTACATTCCCACCAGTAGTGCACAAGGGTTGGTTCTCTTTTCTCCACGTTCATACCAACACTTGTTATCTCTTGTATTTTTGATGACAGCCATTCTAACAGGTGTGAAGTAACATCTCATTGTGGTTTTAATTTGCATTTCCCTGATGATTAGTGATGTTGAGCACCTTTTCATGTACCTTTTGGCCATTTGTATGTTTTCTTTGGAAAAATGTCTATTCAGTTCCTCTGCCCAGTTTTTAGTCAGATTGTTTTTCTGTTGAGTTATGAGTTCATTATATATTTGGATATTAATCCTTTATCAGATGTATGATTTGTAAATATTTTCTCCCATTCTGTAGGTTGCCTTTTCATTTTGTTAGTGGTTTCCTTTGCCGTGCAAAAAAATGTATTTTAAATGTAAGCCTCACCGTATGCTTTTACAGCCCTTTATTCTAGCCAGTTAACTTATTATTTCAACCCAGTTACAAACTTGAAAGTTTCTTGTTTGTGAAAGTGCTCTACGCAGATAGAGCTACTCATGTCAGGTGGGCTTCTTTATGGCTTACGTGACACTGACTCTAAGACCCCTTTACCAGTATCTTGGCCCATTGATGATTTTCTCCCTTCCTGGTCTTCATCAGTACTTACTAGCCAGACCACACATTTGGCTACTGATAGCTTATCTCATGTTCTAATGTTTTGGTATGTATTTAGGTCTTGTGTCTTTAATGAAATAATAAACTCCTTCATCTTTAGCAGCTTGGGATAATGGAAAGTGAAACGAATTTAGATATAGATGTTTTGGGACCACTTCTGGCTCCTCTTCCCATAGTTGGAGCCATAGGCAGATTCTTAGTTTTCAGAAACATTCCCATGTAACTCACCTAATTCACAGGATTTTGTGAAGACCAAATGAGAAAATATAGATTAAATGCTTTACAGCCTGTAAAATGCCATTACGTATATTATTTGTTGTGGTTATGGTCACATTTAAATATAGCCATGAGATCTTAAACGGTATGGTATTTGGACCAGCTGTTGACTCTAAACGAGAGCTTCAGAGGTTGAGAAATGTCAAGTAAACTGTGTTATATTTAAAAAATCATCTAGCTTTGATCCCTGTACTACATACTTCATTACTCAGCTTCAGTTTTTCATTTCTGCTATTACCTCTATAAGCTTGAATAACTTAAACAATACTATTTTACATTTGGTAATTGTGTGATGTTGCAATAACAACCCCATTTCATCATCTATGAGGCTGAGGGAAAAGAAAATATGAAAATACTTTTCCATGATTAGTATTAGTGTCTTTATAGCACCAGCTTGGTACCTTTGTAGGGTTCTCCATTATCACAGGCTCCTAGGATATTTTCAGTGAGAGAGATTAGCAGTACTACCTTCAGTTTAACAAATGAACAGTTTGAAACAGTGGAAACTTGTTATTTATAATTAGGATTATGATTCAGGATCCCATGGTGGATTAAATAAAGTACATTGAAATACCCCCATTGTTCATGTGCTGTCTTTCTGTGCAGCTTCCTGAAATTCCTGAAATTAATTCTTTTTGGTAGGTCTTTTACAGTTAAAAAATTTACTATGGAAAAGTTTAAACCTATGTAAAAGTGGACAGAATAATAATATATAGTGATCTCCTATGAACCAACTCCTCTATTACCTTTACCTCTCCCCTCCCCCATCTTGAAGCAAATCCCAGATCTTATCATTCCATCCTATAAAGCAGTTTTATAAAGAACAGAATTTCATGTGTTAATATATGAATTAACCAATGCTGACTGAAGGAACAAAATGTTGGGCTCTTCAGTTTTCTAAATATTTTGCTTCGTGGTGGAATAATCGTAGAACATTGCTGTTAGGCTCACAGAGTGAACCCCTTGCTACTAAAGGAGTGCCAATAGCAGACGTGTAGTCCAGGGAAGGTGGACATTAGATTAATAATCATGCTGCAGTCTAAGCTCTAGATGGCAGGGACCTTGTCTTTTTCGCCCAGCACAGTGCCTGGCACATTGTAGATGGTAACGAATTTGTTGAGTGAATGAAAAAAATTAGTTTGAAAGTGGAATTCTTGTGAAAATAAGTCTCATTTGCGTTGTGTCGTTTGGAACTTAAAGTGTGTGTGTATTGGGGGGGGCACTTGGGGGAGGAGTTGAAGAGGAGGAGAGCAGAGAATGAATTAGAATTTGTCTTGAGGGACAGAGAGAATTAAACTTGTTCTAAAACTGATTCCTAGTGGAACCTAGTAGGATCTCATTTTAATAAGTTAACGTGAAGTGTATAGGTAAATGGTAAGTAATTCATGTGACTTTACTAAAGAAACTGAGACCGGAAGATAATTTTAAAGCTTTACATATGTAATGAATTATGGCTCAGTTTAGGCTGCACTTGACTCACGGCATTACTGATACTTTTCATTTTTTTCCCTCATGTTAAGAACCTGCTTGACATTTGTTTCCTATCTTATGTATAGAAGGCACAAACTGTATGGTGAGTACTCATGTTGGCATATTCAAAACAGAACTAATCCAACTGCCTTTTTTTGAACCTTGGTGAGTTATATGCAAACTTCATAATTATTGACACTTTTATATCCTTCGATGGGGAATTTAATGTGAGAAGACAGCATTTCAATCTGTAACCAGCAGTTGGTCATCTTTATTCAAGTTTTAGTTGATGTGCAAGCTAATAACTAAAGCATCACAGGGAAATAATTGATAGAATGAAAAGTTAAGTTGCTCAGAGTATTATGTAGAGGATAAAGACAAATTACTCTGTTTTGTTGCTGATTTTAATACGTAACTTTTAAAGATTTTTAGTTGGCATGAAGAAGACGTTTTTCCTTGGGGTTCATTTTTCCCAGTGACTGTCCCCAATAAAGTAAAATTGTGGCGGAAACATAAAATACCAGTGATAACATGAACTACAGCTATGTAGAGGATAGGCGGTCTGATGACTCCATCAAGCAATAATGCTTTTGTCCAGACCCATTCATAGAAAAGGGATACTTCTGCTAGGGCTTTAGAAAGGTTGAGTGAAAGCACTTGACAAGTCTTTTTTAGGGATTTTGAGAACTTTGATTCTCCTGTCGTAGGCTGTACCTGTTGAATAAACATTTCTAAACATAGGATTTCTCCTGTACTCATCAAATTAAGTATTATAGTGAAAGACGATAGATTTCCTAGATAGGAGATGGGGATAATGCTTTGAGTTTATGCAAATCTTAGGAACCAGAAAATTGTTCCTAAAACTATTTTCTTTTCTTTTTCTTTTCTTTTTTTTTTTGCGGTATGCAGGCCTCCCACTGCTGTGGCCTCTCCCATTGCGGAGCACAGGCTCCGGACACACAGGCTCAGCGGCCATGGCTCACGGGCCCAGTCGCTCCGCAGCATGTGGGACCTTCCCGGACCGGGGCACGAACCTGTGTCCCCTGCATCAGCAGGTGGACTCTCAACCACTGCGCCACCAGGGAAGCCCCCTAAAACTATTTTTGATTTACCTAAGTCTTACATGCTATTGCATTTTAGCTAAAATAAGGAGGAATTACCACATAATAATTATCTTCTAAAACACTACTTAGAAAGAAATTTATTTAGGAAAGCCTTCTTCCATTTCCTACCCTTATTCTTCAATCTCGGGTCCTCATGAGACGAAGGTCACTCACATAGAGGTTATTAGGGGCAGAGTCTGAGGACCCAGCTCTGCCACCTGGGAGCTATGTGGGGTCATAGTAATGTGTCTGCCATCTGCTTCTCTTATTGAGAAGACTAAATGGGGCACTAACAACTGTGCCTAGTACAGAGTTAGGGTTAATAGATGTTCACTATTATTGTTGTTGTTATTATTATAAGTCATCGTCATCAGGTTGCTCTTTGCAATGTTGATTGAATAACAGTTTCTTCATCTTATGTTGTCATTTTTTAGCATAGGAGGAAAAGCTGGGACTTTGGAACCAGAGTAACTTGCATTCTCATATGCTTTTATTTTACTGGGAAAATAAAAGTTGACCTTGGGAAAGCTTTTTAAATTAGTTGAGTCTCCATTTCCTCATTTTTGAAGTAATAATAAACTCCTTAGGATTATGTAAGAAATCAGTGAAATTATTTTTTGTGTTACCAGATCCCTTTGAGAGTCTACTGAAAGCTTTGAACTCTCTCCCTTGAAAAGATGGACTTCTTCCAGCCCCCTCCGCATTTCATTTTGCATGCAGTTGATACTTCAGCCAACTATGCAGAGACGTGCATTGATCTGCTACATTATAATGGCGTTGGGTAGATGTTCAAAAATGCTGGTGTCCCTTCTCATTTTTACACATGATTCTGTTTCTCTCAACTTAGAGCCAAATTTTCCTGTCAAATTTTCAACAACTGATATATAAAATATTTAAAATAATATTTAAGAATGTCTGACGGTCTGCATATTTACTCATTGCTAAGTAATTATTTAGATCTCATTTAGAATTAGTTTGTGGTTATTTTATTCAAGGCTGTTGATAAAGGGTGTAAGCAGTATCTGTTAAGGCTGTTGGTACTGACCCAAATCTTCCAGGAAATAGATAACCAGCGGTAATCCATTTCACTTGATCTCTTGTGGTTCTCAGTTGGGTCAGAATTTTTGCTTCCTACCCAAACCCCAGCTATGATTTTGGCTCTGATAATTAGGCCAATATCAGCGAAATGAGAGTCAGACTTATCATTGTTAGTTTAGAGATTGGAGCACTATCAGACTTGTGATTTCCTTGGAAAACAGAAGAATTAAAATTCTCTGCCTTTTGCCCATTTAATTTGGATTTATAAGCTCCAGTGGTAGCAGCTGTCTCATCTTAGATTTTGTGCAAGAACTGTCACATTTTTGGTGTTCCGTTAATGTGTTTTTACTTTTTATCTATCTAAATTAATGATTCTGCCCATGAACTAATTTACATATTTCTACTTGCAGTACTGTGGAAATGGGAAATATTCTTTGCAATTCAGTGCCTGGAATTTTAGACTAAAAATTTTAGTTCATCAGGCAATAGCATGAAAGATAGTTTTATTTGAAAATAATGTGGTAAAGGGTTTTTGTTTTTTTAAAGCTGTTCAACCTACTTCGATTAGAAAGATGGCTCAAATTGCCAAACAGATCAAAGATAAGCAAAATGTTAAGAGATTTGTTTTTTTGAAGATGTTAGGGGTAGAAGTTTATTAATTAATTAATTTATTTTTGCTGTGTTGGGTCTTAGTTTCTGTGTGAGGACTTTCTCTAGTTGTGGCAAGCGGGGCCCACTCTTTATCGCGATGCGCGGGCCCCCTCACTATTGCGGCCTCTCTTGTTGCGGAGCACAGGCTCCAGACATGCAGGCTCAGTAGTTGTGGCTCATGGGCCTAGTTGCTCCACGGCATGTGGGATCCTCCCAGACCAGGGCTCAAACCCGTGTCCCCTGCATTAGCAGGCAGATTCTCAACCACTGTACCACCAGGGAAGCCCCAAATGTTAAGAGATTTTAATCCTTTTTAGTGGATACTACTAATACATGTAACACACTAGGTATTTAATTTTTACTTATTTATGCCTAATTAAATTAACTATATGAGACTATTCCTTTTTAAATTAAGTTATGTCAAAGAAATGTGTTAAAATTGTAGGAGATTTCTAATATGTGGGAAATAAGGTTTTCTTTTAAAAAGATAGATATTTTTAAAAATTTTCATGTAATCAGGACTTTAAGAGTACATGTTATTCACAATGTAAGAATTATTAGAGATGCTTCCTTAATATTTTTGTTATGTCTTGGTATGGATTTTGATTCATTAGGGAGCTGGATTAACTAATAGGTCTTAAAAAAATACATAAAATACAGTTTTTTGTTCTTTGTGTTGATCACAGTCTTGGTGTATAGAAGAAAACATTATATAAGCACATTTATTGCAGAAAAACCCATTATCATCATTTGTGGAAAATCAATATATATTTTTCAAAATTCAGATTGATGGTGACATGCCATCCATGTTAGCTGAGGCTTGGGGGATGCTCAGGGGTCAAGAGCAGGCCAGCTGAGCTCTTGCATCATCAGTGACTCTGAGATTGACTTTTTCTGGCAGCTCTTTCCCAGCCTGGGCCTCGAGTTCATTAACTGAAGATGAAAGATATACCTGAATAACATTTTGATGGGAAATAGTGTTAAATAAGTGCTGTGTTTATCTGTAGCACTGCTACCTTGGGCTAAGGCAAGTAGATTTTACCTGTGTCTATGAAATTTGAATTTCATTGGTTTGTTTTTTACGGAAGTTTAGTATAAAGTACCATCCATCCATAGAACTTTAAAATAACGTTGCATTTGTATTTATTTCATAATCTAACAATTCAAAGGTGTTAAATCTATTCATGTCCTTCCTTCTTGCTTCTATATTAGGATTTTTCAAACTGTAGGTTAATGACCCATTAGTGGGTTATCACTTTAGTGGGTTATAACCAGAGTAAAAACAAAACTAGAGACTATAATAGAAAAATTTCAGAGTGCATTTGCACAAAGTACAGGTGAGTACAAAGGTAGGCGCTTGTGCACACATGCTCGTGTGCGTGTGTGTGTGTGTGTGAATGTACTGAGTCACTGTGTAAAATATATTTTTACTGTGGGTTCTGCTCAGAAAGGTTAGAAATGTTAGATAATATTAGTTACTCTCCCTGAAGGAGACCAACTAATGGCCTATTTAAATTTTGAGGGTGTTTATTCCTAAAATAGGAAGTGGTAGTGTGCCTTCTGATGAGTATTGGAAAACTGTCACTGCATTCTGTGTTTGGTAATACTTATTCTGCTCCTGCCCTGTTCCTGTTCATACACCCTCTTCACTATTGTTATGTTAAGGAACGATGGTGTTCAGACAGCGTACTTGTGGCCTGAGATATTTCATTGCTATAATTGAGTGGAAGGGTTTTGGTTTTTTTCCCAAATAAGTGAATGTGTAGAACGTTCTCACCTTGAATTTCTTCTCCCATGATTTTTCCTTAAGCTTTTGGTGACTCTGAATACTCGGCAGGTGATAAAGTGAAAGTGAAAAGAGCCAATGGGTATTAGTAGGCGAATTCATGCTTAATTCACTAGTGCTCCTTCATGAACACAGGAGAGTCTATGTTTCATGTATGTTATATGGTTTTATCTTCTCTTAGTCAAAGGTTTGTTTATAGGATGGAATTAGATATACAATTGCCCTGAACAACTCGAGTTTGAACTGCACGTGGCCATTTTTATGCGGGTTTCAGTACTGCGGAGTCTGTGGTTGGTTGAATCTGTGGATGCGGAACCGCGGATCTCGAGGAACCCAGCGGTGTGCAGGGAGGGCTGACTGTAAGTTATACGTGGAATTTCTACTGCGGAGGATCTGCTCCCATAATCCCCGTGTCATTCAAGGGTCAACTGGATTGACATTTAATGCTGTTCTGTAAGGGCAGAGTTCCTCAGAGAGTACTGTGACCTTCAAGTAGTTTGACACTTGAGCAGGTTTGTGAACTGTCCTGGGTGTGTAAGAATCACTACTGTTAGTGATTCACCTTGATTTGCTGATCAGTCCCTAAGTCTGAATCAGTATTACAAAGTGTGGGCTGAGTACCAATAGCGATGGTGCAATCACCTGTGATGATGTTTATGTTTAACAATACGATCTCCAACATCGAATCACTGCCCTTTATCTTCTAAATCTCATTATTTTTGCCTTCAGCATTAATTTCTAGCTATCCTGGGGGGGTTACTGAAATAGTATTTACTGGTGCTTCTGATTCCAAAGGACATATGATGAATTCATTTTGGATTTGCCAAAGCAGCTATCTCACCTGATGCCAGAGGCCAATTCCTAGCCAAGCAAAGGCTTTTCTTTTCTTTTCTTTTCTTCTTCTTCTTTTTTTTAAAAATTTTTATTTTATAGTGGAGCATGTTGTGTTAGTTTCAGGTGTACAGCAAAGTGATTCAGTTATACATAAAGAAAAGGCTTTTCTTTAATTGATAATTTAAATGACATAGAGTTGGGTAGTCATTCTCTAGGATAATATTTTCATCAGTGCTTCAGTTCAACTAATAAATACATTTTATCTTTATTGATGAATATTTTAATTTTTCTTAGATATATGAAATATGGTCATTGTAACAATACAAACATTAGAGAAGTATATGAAGTGAAAAGCAAAAGTCTTTCCTTCATTCTTATCATAACAATCCTCTCTCCTAAGGAGAGCTATAGTTTGTAGTTTATCATTTCGTACCTTTTTTTGCATTTACAGATCATATGTGAGATAAAGGGCGAAGAAATAGGATGACTGAGCATCAGTTCTTTTTTCCCCCTATTTAAGTTGTTGATGGGCTTATGTCCATTAGTTTAGTTACCTATAACTTTTCCCTTAAAATTGCCAATTTTGGAAAGTACAGATCACTAAAAAGAAAAAAAACTCTTGTACTCACCCTTTAGAGAGCATTCTTTTCCATGTATGTTTGTTTGTTTGTTTGTTTGTTTGTTTTTGCGGTATGTGGCCTCTCACTGTTGTGGCCTCTCCCGTTGCGGAGCACAGGCTCCGGACATGCAGGCTCAGCGGCCATGGCTCACGGGCCCAGCTGCTCCATGACATGTGGGATCTTCCCGGACTGGGGCACGAACCCGTGTCCCCTGCATCGGCGGGCGGACTCTCAACCACTGCGCCACCAGGGAAGCCCCTACATGTTTTTATATATGCGTTGTTTCTTTTATGTACCTTTATTTATAGATTTGGTTGAACTAAAATGAGATTCTGTTTTTAATATTGTTTGCCAAGCTACTTTTTTCCCACTCAGCAGTGAGTAAAAAAATATATAAATTGACAAGCTGTGGAAATGAGAAGACCTAGGATAGCTAGAATTTATTTTGAAAATGAAGAACAACCTAGGAGGTCTTACACTACCTGATTGCAGGTTTTATTATAAAGACAGCATGATGTTGGCATAATGGCAGACATTTAGATCAATAGAACAGAATAGAACTTGCAGATATTCCCATACATATATGATCAGTTGCTTTTTGATCAACAGATGATGTTAAAACAATAAATATTTGTATGAGAAAGAATGAACTTTGTCCTCTTGACCTTTTCCTCATAATCTGCATAAAATTTCATTTGAAATGGCTCACAGGCCTAAATATAAAAGCTGAAACTATAAAAGCTTTAGAAGAAAACAGGACAAAATCATAACAACTTTGGGATAGGCAAGTATTTCTTAGAACACAAAAAGCACTAACTACAAAAGAAAAAAATTGATAAATTGGACTTCATCAAAATCAAAGCCATCTGCTCTTCTAAAGAAACTGTTAAGAAAATGAAAAGGCAAGCCACATATTGGAAGAAAATATTCATAATACAGAAGACTTGTGTCTAGAATATGTGAAGAACTCCAGTTATAACTTAACAATAAGAAACCAAATTTTAAAAATGTTCGAAAGATTTAGACAGATACTTCACAAAAAATAGATATGCAAATGGCCAATAAGCACATGGAAAGCTGCTCAATATAAATCATCAGGGAAATGCAAATTAAAACCACAATGAGATAGACTAGCTCAATTAAAAACAACCGGGCAATACGTATAGCGGAGAGTGTGAAGCAAATCTGATCTCTCATTCTTTGCTGGTGGGCGTGTCAGCTGCACTACCACTTTGGAAAACAGATTGGCAGTTTCTTAGAAAGTTTCTTGTGACGTTTATTTAATGTGTACTTACTGTATTACCATTTACCTAGGAGGAATGTAAACACATGTCCACAAAACGATTTAGATGTGAGTGTTCTTAGGGGCTTTATTCATAACAGCCCCAAACTGGGAAAAACCCAAATGTCTATCAACAGGGTAAATGGTTGAATAAATTGTTAATATTCATACAATGGGATACTATTCAGCAATAAAAAAGTACAAAGTAGTGATAAACATAACCACCACATGGGTGGATCTCACAAAGGTTAATGCTGATTAAAAGAAGACATAAGCACCACATGGGTGGATCTCACAAAGGTTAATGCTGATTAAAAGAAGACAGTTGAGTACTGTATGTTTCCATTATATATTTAGAAAAGGAAAAACTAAGGTATAGTGATGGAAATCAGACAACAGTTTGACTGGGGTCGGGGTGAGGAATTGACTATACAGGGTCATGAAGGAACCTTCTGGAATGATGAAAACGTATACGTTAATTTTGGTAGCAGTGCACGTTTACGTGTTAAAGCTCAGCAAACTGTTCACACTTGTTGTGTACGCATTTGTGCATATTAGTACAGTTCATACAATACAAGCTTTGGGACAGCCATGGTTTTGGATGCTTTCTTTAAATGATGGAGGTAGTGCCAATGAGAAGAGTGTGAATTCTACTGTTCTCCCCCCTTCCCAGGACACAGACGCGGCATAGGCTAAATCATAAAATGCTTTAAAACGAGCATATGTGGTACTTGTGAAAAAGAGTAGGATTTGGGGGGTGGGGGGTTGGTTCTACTTGTGAATTGCTCCTCAGTTGCTTAGTTCTTCAGAGCCCCTAATTAATTCTTAACACTTCATAACACACATTAAAATACTAAATTCTAATTTCTGTATTAAATATAGTGTTCCTTTTCCTTCTTTTCCAGTAACTGAGAAAACTTTAGTAGTGGTTTTTATATGGGCAGATGACCTTTGAGCTCTTTTAGAGTGTTAGAATTTGGTTTCCAGAAAAGCTGTTTAAAATTCTGCTTGGAATTTTTTTTTTTTTTTGTCTGTAGGGTTTCAAAATGAATGTACCCTTATGTCTGTCTTTTTTTTTCCTCTCCTTGTTTTATTTTCCTTCCATTAACTCAGTAATCTAGCTCACTAATTTTTCCACTTTTCTTTGGCTTAATGGATTACATGACATAGAATAGTTAGGATAATTTTTAGCCCAGTACAATTTTCTTCCCAATGCCATAAAAAATATTACATGCATATACAATCTACATTTGTGAAAATTTATTATTTTTTAATCTAATGGGTTTTGCTTGATAATTTAACATTAAAGGAATCTATTTTATTCTCTAATAATGAACTTTTTAAAACTTAACTGTTTTTAGAATAGCTCACTCATGACGTCCTCTGATGTTGGCCCAAAGTGATAGGGAATTTCCTTTTCAGGGTTTTGAGGAAACCATTGAAGTGAATGTATTTTAGAAGCTGCAGTAGTCCTTATGTCCTCTTGGGACTGATGTATTTCCCCAAGTATAGTAGGTTTGTGTTTATGTGCTTTAAAAAAACACATCAAAAAACCCAACTCTACAGATTAGTACTCATAGAATCAAGGTTTCTGTTGATAGCCATGATAATAAAATATCTTTTTATTAGAATATCAGGAATTTCTATAAATCACTTACCACCTTTTTAGTATCTTTATAAGTGAAATTTCTTTTTTGTATTTTTCCACAAAATCAAGCTGTATATTTTGAACAAGAACTCCTAACCATTTGATGCCTCTAATTTTTTTTTTTAAATTGAAGTATAGTTGATTTACAATGTTGTGTTAGTTTCTGGTGTATAGCAAAGTGATTCAGTTATACATATATATTCTTTTTCATTATATATTATTACAAGATATTGAATATAGTTCCCTATGCCATGCGGTAGGACCTTGTTGTTTATGTTTTCTATGTAGTAGTTTGTATCTGCTGATCCCAAACTCCTAATTTATCCCTCCCCCTCCTTTCCTCCTGGTAACCATAAGTTTGTTTTCTATGTCCGTGAGTCTGTTTCTGTTTTGTAAATAAGTTCCTTTTTATCATATTTTAGATTCCACGTACAAGCGATATCATATGATATTTGTCTTTCTCTGTCTGATTTCACTTAGTAAGGTAATCTCTAGGTCCATCCGTGTTGCTGCAAATGGGATGCCTCTGTTTTAAGTGTACAAGAATCCTATATTGGTCTATGCAATCCTTACCTTCAGTTTATATTTTTTTTTATTATTGTGGTAAAAAACATAAAATTTACTATCTTAACCATTTTTAAGTGTACTGTTTAGTATTGTCAAATATATTACATTGTTCTTCCCTTTTATTTTTAAGGTAACAATTTAAATGCACGTGTATCATTATTACCCTGCACATTAATAAAGATCATGTGAGATTTTTGTTTAATTTTAAATCACTAGTCTAGAATTTTAAAATGTTGATCCCAACACTATTCTTGGTAAACTACAGTTTTTTTTTTTTTTTTTTTTTTACTATTGTCTTGCATTTTCTTTCTATCATGAGCTTCTAATTGTAGCCTCTGTTCCTTTAGGGTATTCCCCCCACTTTGTCATTCTCATTTTTTCTTTTTCTTGCCTCTTTACAATATTATTTCTTAGAAACAAAGAATAAGCAACACAAGTGGAGGAAGCAGATGTGTTCACCTTAAATCCATTATTTTCTGACACAAGTTTGGATTTTTTTTTCCCAGAAGAGTTGATCTTTCTGCATATGAAACATTCTCTTAGAATGTGTCCAAGTGTAGCAGTTGTGACTGAGAACCACAGTCATAATTAAATGAAGGCATTTGGAAGAGGAGGGGTTAAGTAAGACCCAGTGTGCCGATTCTCCTACTGCCCCAGTCATTTTTTTAACTGCCAGAAATCTGTTGTGGAAAGGATGTAAACAAGCACACACACATATGTGTGAGTCTCATATACAAGGGACTTTTGAAGTAGGATATGTATTTATGGAAATACAGTACGTTTTTATTTCATAGTTGCTACTGTTTAAAGTATAATTTCCACACGTAAGTAGGAAATAATTTCTAGAGAATTTCGTGAAAGAAAGTCTAAAATTTTCCGATGAAAAATTCACTAGTCTGTTTTCCTAGCTGTCACCTTTTCATTGTGTGTGTTTTAAAATATTCAATTCTGAAATATTCTGAAATAATTCTTATAATTCTGAGGGGAAAAAAAAGGTGAACGAGGGCTTCCCTCGTGGCGCAGTGGTTGAGAGTCCACCCGCCGATGCAGGGGACATGGGTTCGTGCCCCGGTCCAGGAAGATCCTACGTGCCGCGGAGCGGCTGGGCCCGTGAGCCATGGCCGCTGAGCCTGCGCGTCTGGAGCCTGTGCTCCGCAACGGGAGAGGCCCCAACAGTGAGAGGCCCGATTACCGCACAAAAAAAAAAAAAAAAAAAAAGAACCACTTGTACTACGGGCTTCCTTAAATGGACATCTTCCAAAGTATGCTTAAACTATATGATTTTCAAAAATTGAACTTGTGTGGAATATTTCAGAATAAATGAATGTGTCAGATGAACTATGAATTTCAAGTGAAATTTATTCATTTTGAGAATAGGTAAAAAATTACAAAGAATTTAAAATGTTACTGAAATTTATTAGGTACACTGATAAATATAAAGAAATTAGTAAATTATAATGTAGTTAATGGAACAGAAATGGAAAGTATGAAGAACATCTTAAACCCCTCTTTTTTTCTTTTTTAGACTTTATGGTTATTTTTGGAAAATGGTTAATGACATTTACTATTTCAGTTTAGTAGCCATTATGTCAAAGATGTTAATTTTGTTTTTATACAGTATATATACCTAATATAAACAAACTAGGTACATTACAAACTAGACTTTCCCACGGGGAATGACAAAGTGAATTGCTCAGTCTTAGGAGGGGTTGGTTATATTGACCAACCAATACATAATTTCTTCTGGTGCTCAAATGTCACCCTTACGGCCTGTCAGAATCAACGAAACTGTAAAGCAGCTTTTATGTCCTTTTGAGAAAGGCTTAGGACCGATAATAACAACTGTCCTAATTTTTCTAAATTAAAGTAGATTTTTACATAAATATAGTTATGTGACACATTAGAAATATAGCAGAAGGTTTTCATAAAATAAACCATCTAAACTATACTTAAGCTGTTTTATATGAAAAATAAAGTGGAGAGTTGATAAATTTCATTGATACAGATAATCAGTTCCTTTAGCCTCAGTAGCTGATTTTGTTTGACTTAAAAACCTAAATAATGGCTGTATTTCTCTACCTTATTTGATGATGTGCCATTTAACTTTTTTGGTTTTGATCTACTCCTCAAATCCCTTGGTGATGATGCTTTCTAAAACTCTACCTCTCATTCCTCCCTTAAGTTTTCAACGTCTTATAATTGCCACTGGGCCAGGTTGAAGTCCTGGTCCAGCGTATTTTATAGCCCCGTTGCCATGCACGCAAGCCTTGTACTTCAGCCAAACTTCTTCAGTCAGTATTGACTGATCCTTGCTTCTGGCAGTCTTTCTGCCTGTCCAAATCCTATTTGTGCTTTACAGCTTAGGAGATTAAGCCTCATTTAGCTTTCTAGAACAGGCCAGCACGCTTTTATTTTATATTTTGATAAAATCGTTGCTGTTGTTCTCTACACCTCCCACTTGGTATATAAGCTGTGTACCTTGCATTGTCTTAGAACATTAGTAAACTCTTTTATTATTTGTCTTATTACTTCCTGGGAGCAGAGGCCTGTGTCTTCTACTTCTGAATCTATAGTGAGTTCATTTCTATAGCATCTGCTTCTGTTTAACAGTATTTTGCACGTAATGAAACTACAAAAAACAAAGAATTCATAAAGTCAGATTTTTAGAGCTAGAAATATTGATCAAGTGTCATTTATAGTTGAGAATACAGTCTTATACATGCTAATTTTGGGGGAATAGTATCTTCTTGAAATCATGGTATGGCTTGGGTATGTTTTACTGTCACCTCTGTTATCTTTATTTCAATAGGGTCTGTATGATGGTTTTCACTTTAGTTCCTTTTTAAAAATAGCTTTTAAAAAATCCTTAACATGTTAGATATGTGATTATTTTACAGAGGATTTTCAAACACTTTGAATGGTACTACTTAATACATGGAAACTGATTATCAGACATTTAAATTGAAACTGTTTGTACCTGTGAACCGGTTTTTACTAAAAGCTGGAGTCCTGTGATTATTGGTCCCTCTGTGCAGTAACTCCAAAATCTATGTTATACTCCTAGCAGTCCTACGTATATATGTTATTGGTGTAACTATTACTCTGTTGGTAGTCTTTTCGCTGTATCTGAAAATGCAGTCCACCTCCTGAGGAAAAAAAGGAAAAAATAGTAGCACTTAATACCGTTATTCCCACAGAGCTTCAGAAATCGGTACAAAAGTTTTCATGTTAATTTCACAAATGCGGTTATTTTGAATTTATTTCATTTCAAAACAGTGTTCAGTGTCTTATAATGAAACACAGAAGCTGAAACAAGGTCAACGTTATAGAAGAGGGAAACAAGAATGGGTTTAGGAGATTGTATTAAAGGAATAGCAATGGTTGAAGGGAAAAATCTGGGCTACTAGTAACTTGCATTTATTTCTAAGAAAAAATCTTCCCTCGTCACCCGTGGTTGGTATGGTGTTTTGAAGGTCGTATACACAATCAGCCATGATTGGGTTGCTTTTCTTTTTCTGTAGGAGAACTATAGGTTTCTGCTTTGCCATATCAGTTACAGGTGGTTGTGTACAGATTTGAAGTATACTGACCACTAATATTCTGCACCTCTGTTTTGCCTTTATGAACCTTTATCACATTTAGGGGTAAAGGGTGTCTCTCTTCTAAGAGTTCAAGGTCAGAGTTTTAACTTATATTCTGCTCAAGTGTGTGGATTGTAGCCGCTGGAGTTCTCCCGGGATCTCATCTTTGCTAAAATCAGAATTCTAGGAAAGGACAGCAAGCATTCAGCAAGTACCTCAAGCTTCCAAGTAACTTTTTGAAAAAACCAATGGCTGGGACTTCCCTGGTGGTGCAGTGGTTAAGAATCCGCCTGCCAACTCAGGGGACACGAAGATCCCAAATGCCGAGGAGCAGCTAAGCCCGTGTGCCACAGCTACTGAGCCTGCACTCTAGAGCCCACGAGCCGCAACTACTGAAGCCTGCGCGCCTAGAGCCCGGGCTCCGCAACAACAGAAGCCACCGCAACGAGAAGCCCGCGCACCCCAATGCAGAGTAGCCCCCGCTCGTCACAACTAGAGAAAGCCCAAGCAGAGCAACGAAGACCCAACACAGCCAAACAAACAAATTAATTAATCATAAAAAAAACCCAAAAAACGATGGATGCTTAATTTTGTACAGTGTTTTTTCTTGTTTTCTGAATCTTATTTACGTACATGTACTCGTGCAGGTAAGTGGAATATAAGTCTGAATCGACTGATTAGGAAAAAAGCCTCGTAATAGAGAATTAAAATACAGTTTTTTTCCCTTACCAAAGCCCTTGAGTATTGGACTAAACATTTTAGTCTTGAGCCCTTTCTGAATAGTCAGTTGTGACTAAGGCCATATTAGAGGCAGTTCACATGGAAACATTTAATATGCTTAATATTGTTATTTCTTAGATTCACAGTTTGTGTTAGATGTTATGCAGCTCCTGTTGTAGAAGCTCTGTGAACCTGTACCCTAAATCTTTCCCCCTCCCTTTTCACTGCTTTAGAACAGCATACGTTCACCAACCTCTGTCCTCTCTGATCCACGTACCTCACTTTTCAAATACTACTTCTTTACTTCGAATGTGGTCACAAGAGCACTGTGGTGGTACGAGGGCTTTCATGGGGTCTTTGGAATCTGCACAGATTCAGTGTGGAGACCCGGAATGGATCTTGCGGCTTTTGAGGGGAGGCAGCGTGGAGAGTTCTGGCGCTGGTAGGGAGGCCCTTGGCTCCGGCTTGGGTAGCTGCTGTTTGAAGATCTCCCCCACCCCATACCCCCCCAGGTGCAGACTTGCATAGTTCAGTTCAGTATTTGCTCATTTCATTCCTCCCCCCAGCTGTGCCTCGCCTCCATCTTTCACTGAAACGAATGGTGATGGTTAAGGGGCCTTTCACCTAATGATTTTGTTGGGTAATTAATATCTTTCTGTGTCTTTATTTATCTTCTTTTATTGTCATCTTTACTTACTAATTATCCTCTTTGCTTTTCTTCCTTTCTGTTTCGAAAGAAAATTTAGAGAACTGTCCTGTTCTTCTGCCACCAACAGTGGTTTCTGTAGGCAGAAATAACATTGGTATCTGTAGTGTGAAACGCTTGAAAGGCGTTTTTAAAACATTTATGTCTGACCGTAATGGAAAATAATATGACAAAGAATATACACGTATAACTGAATAACTTTGCTGTACAGCAGAAACTAACACAACATTGTAAATCAGCTGTATGTCAATAAAATTTAAAACAAATTTTTGTCTGGAACTGAAAATGGGCAGCATGGGAAGATATGGGATTCAATTGTTAACATTCCAGAAGTCCATAAGATGAGGTGGTTTCCTGTGAAAGAATACTCTCTGTGCTGAAAAAGAATAGTATGCTATATAATCTGGTCCTGAATTAGATGATTTAGAAACTATACAGATGTTCAGAGAAAGGAAAAAATAGGATCGACTCTATGTAGAGATTCCTTGTTTTCAACCAGAACAGGACTTCATTCCTTGGGCTTATTCCTTCAGTGTTGTATCTGTATTAATGAAGTCATCTATGATATAAGTTGATGTTCCATAAGCATTCATTTGATGGAAGTGAACATGTTTTTCTGTGTCAATTTTATCTATCCCTATTGGATAATTGTTTGCCTCAAATGAGATATGTTAAAATGGGAAAAAACTAGAAAGTATTAGACCAGCACAAGGTATTGGTTAAGAACCACGTCCTTCAGCCATTGTACTGAAACCCTCCTAGATGTGCATCCAACACTTGTGACTACATCAGAGCATACAAACAGAAAGCGTCATCCCTACCACAGAATTCCTATGCTGATGTGCACAGACTCCAAAACAAAACTCCATTCACTTTGTAGAACCTTCTGGTAGTTGCTGAATATTGCTTTGCTCCTTATGTCTATTGGTGTAAAATTGTTCTTTAAGTATTGTGGGGAAATGGAATAATAGAGTGGTCAAAAGAGCTTAGACTGTGGTGTTGGACAAATTGGGTTTCAAGGCTTAGCTCTTTGATTTATGGTCCCGTGACAGTAATCATCTGGGGGATTAGCATACGGGCTTGAAAATTCACATGCTCATTGTTTATAGCTCAGAGTATGATAACAACTATTATTAGCATTTTTACACTTCAGCATTTATGGACTCAAGTATATATCATCTGCTTTAGTTCTCCAAGGTCCCTTGACTCTATTTTTTGGTGTTTCTAGTTCGCCACATTTTTGCTCCAAAAAAATTGTAATTTTCCTTAAAAAGTCAGAATTGCTGTTACCTTCAAATTAAAGGTTGATAGACGTTTTCCCCAAGTATTTTATGTTTTTTCCTTATACTCTTTCTTCTCTCCCCTCCCCTCCCCACTCCGTATACTGTATTTGATGAATGAGTTTTTAAGTTTGCTCTCAGTCTTAAATGTAAAACTCAAAAGCTTTAAATGATGTCTTTCCCCCAGTGTTCTGGGATTGGCAAGTGAAATAATGTTCTCTCCATCCATATTTTTCCTGGTAATAGAGACTTGAGTTACATCTGCTTTCAGTCCCTGTCTTTCCATCTGTAATGAGTCCCATATATCAACGCCCTTTCCCTTTATGATTTTTGTACCAATCTTTGAGTCTTCTCTATTTATGTTTTTCCATTGCTGGACCCAACAGTACACTGCATATAGTATTCAAGTGATGGAAAAAAGTTTTATAATAAGGTAAAGAGTGTATTTTTTTTTCCAGTACACTCCTGATGATGGCCAACATCTTCTTGACCCTATATTGAGCATTTTTAAAATTTATAAATTAACACGCACTACAGTCCATTTTAAAAATGTACAATTGTAGGGTTTCCCTGGTGGCGCAGTGGTTGAGAGTCCGCCTGCCGATGCAGGGGACACAGGTTCGTGCCCCGGTCCGGGAAGATCCCACATGCTGCAGAGCGGCTGGGCCCGTGAGCCATGGCCGCTGAGCCTGCGCGCCCGGAGCCTGTGCTCCACAACGGGAAAGGCCACAACAGTGAGAGGCCCGCGTACCGCAAAAAAAAAAGTACAATTGTGTGTGTGTTGACAAATATATACAGACAAATATATAGTCACATAACTACTATATATAGAACAATTCTACTACTCCCCAATTTTACTGTGCTTTTTAGTCAACTTCAGCCATCACCCTTAGCCCCTCACAAGCACTGATCTATTTCTGTAGTTTTCGCCTTTTCTAGAATGTCATATAAATGCAGTCACACAGCCTTGTGGGTCTGGCTGTTGTGCATATCAGTTTATGCCTTTTTATTGCCGATAATATTCCATAGTATGGTTGTACCACAATTTATTTATCCACTTACCAGTTAAAGGACATATGGGTTGTTTCCAGGTTCTGGCAGTTATGAATAAAGCTGCTGTAAACTTTTGCCTACAGACTATGTGAACATAAATTTTCATTTCACACTGATAAATATCCAGGAGTGAGCTTGCCAGGTTGTGAGGTAAATTTAAACTTAACTTGTTTATTTGTAAACTTAGCTTGTTAAACTTTATAAGAAACTGCCAAGTGATTTTCCGAAGTGGCTGCACCGTTTTGCATTCCCACCAGCAGTGCACCGAATGAGAGGTCTGGTTGCTCTGTACCCTCAGCAGCACTTGGTATTATTGTCAGTTTTTTTCTTCTTCCAACCCTTCTAACAGGTCTGTAGTAGTCTGTTAAGTTGTGGTTTGAGTTTGCATTTTCCTGATGACTAATGGTGGTGAGCGTGCTTTGGTGAGCTTATTTACCGTGTATATATTCTTTGGTGAAGAGCCTGTTGAAATCTTTTGCTTATTAAAAAAAATTGGTTGGTTTTCTTTCCTTTTCTTTTTCTTTTTTTTTTTGAGTTTCAAGAGTTCTTTACATATTCTGGTCAGAAGTCTTTTATCAGATGTGTTGATTTGTAAATATTTTCTCCCAGGATGTGATTTATCTTTTCATTTATCAATTTTTCTTTGATATATTGTTCTGAGCATTGATTTTAATACTATACCAAAAAAAAAAAGCTTTTTAAGAAGAGCATCTAAATATGCCTATGTGCATTAATGTCCACGTGTGGTTTTGATTATCCTGTTGTTTTCCTTCTTTTCTTTAACTTTGCCCTTCCTCCCTTCATCTCTCCCAACACACACACACACACACACACACACACACACACACACACACACACACACACACACACACACACACTTTCCTTATTTATTTTTAAACTAGGTCCTTTAGGACAACACAGTAAATATCTATGCTCCAAAAAGTCAATCCTGTCACACTTATGTTTAACAGATTTTGAAACAATGCAGCTGTATAGGGGAAATGAATTCTGTTCTCTGTCAAAGCTGGCAAGGACTGCTTGTTTTAACAGCTACTGAAGATGGAAGCATTTATGCCATGGTCATATAGCTTGTCAAAACTGGATATGTTCCTGTGTTTAAAATGTTTGGGATTTTCCAAAAGTTACCATTTCCTCTTGATCCTTCCTAAGGAGGACTTGGTTTCTGATTACAGTTAACCCCTACTTCACTGTTACACTGCCGTTCAATAGAGTTAAAATATGTAGTCCATTTATCTAAATGATTGAACTTCTTGTAAGTATTGGCCTTCCATTCGCAAATGGTAGACATTTAGAAATGTATTTACATATAATTGGATTATTCTGGATTTCTCTATTAATGGAATAGGTTAGTTCTAATTTCTGTAAAAATAGATATTTAGGGAAAGCTAAAGATAACAGCATTTTCTGTTCTTTTTGCATCAATGATAGGTGATAATATATGTCAAAAGGTCCTCATTTTTCCTCATTAAAGAGCTAGAATTTATATACACACATCTAAAATGAATTAGAATTTCACAAACATAATTTAATTTTCCCCATTCATTTTTCCTAGAGTTAAAGTTTTCATTGCAAATGCATGCTCTGTAGAGACATAGTTTTGTTATGAAGAAGCTATTGTTAAAAACTGATAAGAGATGGGGATCAGCATACTTTTATTTAACAATGCAGAGTTATCAGCAAGGGTGGCTTTGGCCTTTGACTTTGGGCATAGAATTTGAATTTCATCTTTTAAAGTTTTTTTTAAATTTGGCCTTTGAAAAGTTTTTGTTATTTAAGCGATGTGTTTGGCCAAAGGCCATACTAGAATCAGTATTTTTAAAACAACATTTTTAATAATAGAGATATTTCAATCCTCTGATTATGTGGAAGTAAATGGTTTTGTATTAACTGTGGCTTTTAAACAGGTGTGTTACGAGAAAACCTTTTGGTGGGATGAAATAACCATGAACATAAAATCTTCCAATGACCTCTCTTAAAGTCTCATGTACTGTAATTAACTACGTTTTAAATATAAGGGTTCTGTTTGTATTGCTAATTAAATTCAGTTAAGACTTGTAGGGCAGCATTTAATTTATGTGTTGTTTTTTGTCTTGACTTTAATAACTTGAAGGCATAAATAGTGAATTTTCATTAAAATGTGCTAGAAGAAACATGCGTTGCTAGATTCTCAGCTAATAACTTGTCTAAAAGCTAAACACATGGGTAAAAGTGACAACTCAAAGCTCCTTATTTCCCTGTCTATCATTACTGTTTTACTTTAGGCTCTGTAATTTACCCATTGACACTGATTTGACTTTAGAGACATTTAAAATGTACTAAAATTTGCTTAATTACATCAAGTAGATTTGTTTATGTAGTGTAGAATGCTGATACACTCCAAATAAAAAATAATTTAACTGTGTTTGTTATAGTTAATTCAGAGTAGGGATAACTTCAACCTGTGTGTCTTAAAGTTTTTGTGTCCACTTCTGTTTCCTAAAAGATTATAGGAAAGTTTATTCAAGCAAAATAAAGGTTAGTCTAGGAAGAGAAAGAGGCATAACAATGATGGAATGGGGAGAGAAGAGGACTATAGAATTAGGCAAGATAAAATGATCCACACACAAAATAAAGTTTTAGGGCGGGTGCATGTATTTGAAATGCAAATAAAACTCAGAATGATAAGCACAATGTTTTGGGTTTTTTCTTTTTTTTAAATATTTATTTATTTATGGCTGCGTCAGGTCTTAGTTGCTGCACATGGGATCTTTCGTTGTGGCGTGTGGGCTCATTGCATTGCGTGGGCTTCTCTCTAGTTGTGGTGCGTGGGCTTCTCTCTAATTGTGGTGCGTGGGCTCCAGAGCACGTGGGCTCAGTAGATGCGGTGCTCGGGTTTAGTTGCCCCGTGGCATGTGGGATCTTTCCCTGAGCAGGTATCGAACCCACGTCCCCTGCATTGGAAGGTGGATTCTTAACCACTGGACCACCAGGGAAGCCCCAAGCACAGTGTTGATAGAGGAACTAGATTACCTCTGTCTAGTTCCAAAACATTTCATTAGCCCAAAAGGAAACCCTTTGTCCATTAAACAGCTGCTCCCCATTTCCCTGTCCCTATAGCCCCTGCAAACACTGGTTGGTGTTCTGTCTCTGTGAATTTACCTAGTCTGGACATTTCAATGTAAAAGGAATCAGACAACATGTGACCTTTTATGTCTGGTTTATTTTACTTAGCACAGTATTTTCAAGCTTCTTCCATGTTGTAGCATGTATCAGTAGTTTACTTTTCATAGCTTAATAATATTCCATCGTATGAATACACCACAGTTTGCTTACCCATTCTTCCATCTATAGACAGTTGGGCTATTTTCACCTTTTGTCTATTTTGAATAGTGCTCCTGTGAACATATGTGTGTGCATGTATTTGTTTGAGTACCTGTTTTCACTTCTTTGGGATAAATACCTAGGAGTGCGATTGATAGGTCCTGTGGTAATTCTGTGTTTAACTTTTAGAGGAACTGCCCACTGTTTTTCACAGTGGCTGCACCGTTTTACATTCCCACTAGCAATGTATGGGGTTTCCTATTTCTCTACAACCTTACCAATATGCGTATCTGTTTTCATGATTATAGCCATATTAGTGGGTGTGAAGTGATACCTCATAGTGGTTTTGATTTGAATTTCCCTAATGACCAGTGGTAGTGAGCATCTTTTCATGTGCTTGTTGGCCTTTTGTATAGCTTCTTAGAAGAAATGTCTGTTCAGGTCCTTTGCTCATTTTTTAATTGGATTGTTTGTCTTTTTGTTGTTGAATTGTAATGGTTCTTTATATATTCTAGATACTAAGTCCTTATCAAATATACAATTTGCAGATATTTTTCTCCAATTCTGTAGGTTGTCTTTTCATTTTCTTGATAATATCCTTTGATGAACAAACATTTAAAATTTTGATGAAGTCCAGTTTATCTATTTTTGCTTTTATTTTTGGTGCCAAATCTGAGGCCAGAAAGATTTACTACTGTGCTTTCTTCTAGAGTTTTATGGTTTTAGTTCTTATATTTAGGTTGTTGATTCGTTTTAGTTAATCTTTGTATATGGTGTGAAGTAGGTGTTCAGCTTCATTGTTTTGTATGTGGATATCCTATTGCCTATTGTCCCAGCACTATTTGTTGAATAGACGGTTCTTTTGAAGTTGGGAAGTGTGAGCTTTTCAACTTTTGTTCTTCTTTTTCAATATTGTTTTGGCTGTTTGGAGACCCTTGGGACTTCATGTAAGTTGAGGATTGGTTCTCTAGTGTCAGAAAAACCTATTGGAATTTTGATAGGAATTGCATGAAATCATTGGACCACTTTGGGTTAATATTGCCATTTTAATAATATTAAGCTTCCAATCCATGAACATAGGATGTCTTTCCATTTATTTAATTCTATAATTTCTTTAAGGAGTGTTTTGTAGTTTTCATTGTACAGATATTTCACCTGGTTGGTTAAATTTATCCCTAGGTGTTTTACTTTAGATGCTTATTTATTTTAGATTATTTTAGATGCTTATTATTTTAGATTATTATTATTATTTAGATGCTTATTATTTTAGATGCAATGGAATTGTTTCCGTAATTTTCTTTTCAGACTGTTCATTGCTGGTATATAGAAACAGAGTTGTTTTTTGTACGTTGATCTTGGACCCTGGCAGAAGGGATATTTAAAATAAATTTTGAATGATAGAATTTGATAGCCAAAATAATGCGGAAGAAGTATAGTCCAAGCACAAGGAACTCATTGAGCAAGGATTTATTAAACTACTTTCACTTTTGGGTGGTAGGGGAAAAAAGAACTGTATTAGGGGAAAAACCATATATAATAACTCTAAAAGAAAACATATGAGACAGCAAAATGCAGGGAGAGGGCAAAGAAAAGAAGACTCTGATCCAGATTTAATGATGTTCCCTGTTTTGTGAAAACAACTAGCCATTTTAGTCATGCCATCATTACTTCATTTAAAGTAATGAATGTGAAAATACCTCAAAAACTGGCAAAGCATTATAGAAATGTAAGGAGAAATTATTACTCCTGTGCTGTTGGTTTTACATCAATTTGTGTAATAGTTGACTAACAGGGAAATCAGTTTGTTTTCAGGGACTTTGGCTTTAAAGGGTTAATCAGCAGGAATGTGTGACTTACTTGCTTTTGGGAACAAAGTTATTTACTTATAATTATTAAACATGCTTTTAGTATTGAAATATGTAGTGTATGAAACTTTCTAGCCTTTATTCTTCCCCTTTTCACATTTTAAACCATTGGAACAATAGTTTCTATAACAGAATTTTTTGTAATTCACAGTTTCTTAGGAGGACAGCTGTTAGGGCTGTGTTACTGCTCCTTGCTGCTGTTAGGAATGGTTAAAGTTTTTGTTTGTGCTCGCTACGGGAACATTTATTGAGAGGAAATAAGAGATCAACTTTTAAAGAGAGACAAAGGCCATGAAATCATTCTCTCCCTTTGTCTCTCTAAATTCTAAGAAGGCAGGTAAAAATTATTCTTGTAATTATATGTTTAGTCAGAGAAGCTTGAAAACATTCAGCTCCTGTGTAGAAATAGTTTCCTTTAAATACGGTACTCCTCTGCTTCTACTGAAGTGGAGATAACCACTCAGTCGCAATCAGAATCACAAAAGAGGTCAACTCAGTTTGAGAAACTTCATACTATTAGATTAATGTTTTTGTGCTGTATATGTAGGACAGAAGGATGAAAAAAAATTCTTTAGGATGGGGACAGCAACTTTAAGTTCCCACCGTCTTTCACTGTTCCTTGTGTCCATACCACGTATTGTTGCTGACTTGGCTCCTAACTTTTCTGTTGAATTTTGGACATGGCCTTAGAAGCCTTCTCAGCTTGCTGCTTCAGGCAGGATTTCAGAGTTAGTATGTGACAGAAAACCTGTTTGCACCTTTCATCGAATGAAAGTTTCAAGAGGGTAGTTGGCTCCTTCTTCATTTTATCCATTCATCTGTCCCCAGTGCCTAAAATAGTGTCTGACACAAAGCAGAGGCTCAATAAATGTCAAAACAAATAAACAAAGGACAGATATCTGAGGGAACTCTACTCAGTACTCTGTAATGACCTATATGGGAAAAGAATCTAAAAAAGAGTGGATATATGTATATGTATAACTGATTCACTTTGCTGTGCACCTGAAACTAACACAACATTGTAAATCAATTAGACTCGAATAAAATTTTTCAAAAAAAAAAAAAGGACAAGTATCTGTCTTAGAAAGTGTTTGTGAGACAGGCAGGCTTGAAGACTCTATCTTTGATTCCTTTGTTTAAGCATCACAATCTGTTCCCCTTTAGGTGGATGTTGGTGTGTTTTTATTAGCTTAGATCAGCACAGTCTCTCTTCTGGTTTTGAATATTCTTGCATGTTCTTCATACTGAGCGTGGCTGATCTGGACACGTGCCACACATATGGTTGACATTTTATAGTAATAGAGAAGTACATTTGATAGCTTGATCAGTATTCATTTCCCAATATATAATAGCTTAATTTTGTTGAATTTGCATTTAAAACATTATAGACAGTGTGCTAATTACTGTTATGTCAGTGTGGATTTAGACAGCTGACAAAGCAAACATTTGAGGACCAACATCTGTGCCAAAACACCTTTAATTACAGTAGGCTTTGATCGGCCTAATTTTTCCCATAAATAAATTCATTATATTGGAACTGTTCAAATCTCTGAGTATAATAAGCCATCAAGTTCTTTTTCAAAATCTGTGCTACATGAAGGACAAACGTCTTTTTTTACTCTTGTGTAAGAAAAGTTCTGTTATTTTTTTTGAATTTATTATTTTTTTTAATACAGCAGGTTCTCATTAGTTATGTTTTATACCTGTTAGTGTATACATGTCAATCCCACTCTCCCAATTCATCCCACCACCACCACCACCCACTTCCCCCCTTGGTGTCCATGCGTTTGTTCTCTACATGTGTCTCTGTTTCTACCTTGCAAACCGGTTCATCTGTACCATTTTTCTAGGTTCCACATACATGCGTTAATATACGATATTTGTGTTTCTCTGACTTACTTCACTCTGTATGACAGTCTCTAGGTCCATCCACGTCTCTACAGATGACCCAGTTCCATTCCTTTTTATGGCTGAGTAATATTCCATTGTATATATGTACCACATCTTCTTTATCCATTCGTCTGTTGATGGGCATTTAGGTTGCTTCCATGACCTGGCTATTGTAAATAGTGTTGCAAGGAACATTGGGGTGCATGTGTCTTTTTGAATTATGGTTTTCTCTGGGTATATGCCCAGTAGTGGGATTGCTGGGTCATATGGTAGTTCTGTTTTTAGTTTTTTAAGGAACCTCCATACTCTTCTCCAAAATGGCTGTATCAATTTACATTCCCAGCAACAGTGCAAGAGTGTTCCCTTTTCTCCACACCCTCTCCAGCATTTGTTGTTTGTAGATTTTCTTATGTGCCCATTCTAACTGGTGTGAGGTGATACCTCATTGTAGTTTTGATCTGCATTTCTCTAATAATTAGTGTTGTTGAGCAGCTTTTCATGTGCCTCTTGGCCAGCTGTATGTCTTCTTTGGAGAAATGTCTATTTAGGTTTTCTGCCCATTTTTTGATTGGGTTGTTCGTTTTTTAATATTGAGCTGCATGAGCTGTTTATGTATTTTGGAGATTAATCCCCTGTCGGTTTTTTCAGTTGCAAATATTTTCTCCCATTCTGAGGGTTGTCTTTTCATCTTGTTTGTAGTTTCCTTTGCTGTGCAAAAGCTTTTAAGTTTCATTAGGTCCTATTTGTTTATTTTTGCTTTTATTTCCATTACTCTAGGAGGTGGGTCAAAAAAGATCTTGCTGTGATTTATGTCAAAGAGTGTTCTTCCTGTGTCTTCCTCTAAGAGTTTTATAGTGTCTGGTCTTACATTTAGGTCTTTAATCCATTTTGAGTTTATTTTTGTGTATGGTGTTAGGGAGTGTTTTAATTTCATTCTTTTACATATAGCTGTCCAGTTTTCCCAGCACCACCTATTGAAGAGACTGTCTTTTCTCCATTGTGTATCCTTGCCTCCTTTGTCATAGATTAGTTGACCATAGGTCTGTGGGTTTATCTCTGGGTTTTTTATCCTGTTCCATTGATCTATATTTCTGTTTTTTGTGACAGTACCGTATTGTCTTGATTACTGTAGCTTTGTAGTATAGTCTGAAGTCAGGGAGTCTGATTCCTCCAGCTCCGTTTTGTTCCCCCAAGATTGCTTTGGCTAATTCTGTTATTTTCTAAGATTGCTGTTAGGCAAACGTATTTTTCTTAGAGACCTTTAGCATTAAGTAGGTGCTTGTTTTAATTATGATTAATTTTAAAGTCTTAATATTATTCATCTAAGAGATTGCAGTATTTTTTTGTGGATCCATTGTCAAGTGATTTTATAACTGTAATTTAGAAACATTGTTTTAAATTTCATCAAAGATGGAGGCAAAGTGTCCCAAGTCCTTGAACTGGTGTACTAGGGTTATGTCACTTTTTTTTTCTTTCTTCTTTTTTTTTTTTTATGTCGCATTTTTGAATGCATTTCAGATGACTGTATAGTAGAATACAGCTGTCCTGTGCTAAAACAGCATATTTACAAAGCATATGTCTTTTGAGGAGTATGTTTGTTACTGCCTATGAAGGAGAAGATTGCACACAGGTCACCTCTGAATTTTCTACAAGAACTGCCTTTGGGAGAATCCATATGAGAAGGCACAGGCTTCTTTCTAATTGATTTATGATTGAAAGTGAATTTTGTTCTTTCTATCCTTTGAGAATAACTTAAACTAAAGCCATATTGACAAAACATGAAAATAAATAGTTATAAAATTCAATTAGATTTATGATTTGGTGTTTGAAAATATCGCATGATTATATGGTGATGATATTTTAAAATAACTATTTAAATCATTTTTATAAAAACAATGCTCTTACAGTCTGAGAAAAGATGGAAATGACATATGTTTCCATATTATTTGTGATGCTTTGTAATGGGTTTGAAATTACAATCAAAACCTTTGTCATGCCCTTGGGAGAGGGTAGATTGTGCAAATAAAGAGGAGAAATGGTTTCCTTTTTTTAGAGGAGAAATGGTTTTCTTTCAGTGTTTGCAGCAACATGATGGAATCCAGAGCTAAGGTCTTGGCAGTCATTGTGTGCAATTAAGGAGATTAAAAATGAAACTGACTTTAAAGTAGTCCAATGGTTAAATTACATTTACCATTTTAATAGTTTATAAGGGTTAGTTTATAAGACATATCTAAAGGTCTTACTGACGAGTTAAGACATATACAGAGGAATTAATTAGAGGACAGTGTGCAAGGTTGCATAATCAAATATACTTCAATTGTAGGTCAAAGCATAATTACCTTAGAATTTTAGACAAGGCAGATATCAAGGTTAGCTGCTGTTATTGTTGGTAGTGATTTTTTGTAAGATGTGGACAACGTGTAGCATAGTGGAAAGAGATCCCACTGACAGACCAGCAGTTGAGTGCTAGTGCAAGTTCTGAGATTAAGGACATTTATGACTTTGGTCAAATCACTTACATCTCTAAACCTAGACAGTTTTTGAAATGTGTAACATCATTTTTATTTCTAAGTTCTCTCCCATTCATTACGCTAAAAAAAGATTTACCAGACTAAAAAACAAAATTTAAAGAAAAAGTTGGCTTATCTAAGCTCTGTTTTAAGGATGGTTTAGGTCCTTTTTTTCTTTTTTTTTTACCCTTTTAAACATTGTTTATTGCAATTTAATGGGACTGATTATTTTGAATATTTTAGATACTTTAAACAGTAAGACATATGCAAAAATAACAATTACAGTGCTTAAAAGAATATTATATTTAAGCCTGTTATGAACTAGCAACACCATGATTTTAATATATGTCTTCATTATTTCTTTACTTCTTCATCGATCTTCTAAATGTAATTGAAATGCTTATTTTCATGTTTCCTGAGTCTAAAGGAATTGGTTGGCAAACAGTTGGTTTTTGGACAGCCTGACTTCTTCTCACAAAGTGATTCAAACCTGAGTCCCTGGATATCTCATTGGGTCCCTTTTTGTTATTGGACTTGATGTTTCACATCAGCAGCACTGTTAAGCCCACGGTTTTTACATGAGTCCATCTGGTTGATGATGCGTTTTCCTCCAGATCAGGGTACCCTCTGCTTTGCTTGGCCGGCATTACATAGTCCTCCACCATGTCATTATTATACACTGATCTGGTATATTAGGAAACATACAGATGCCTCATTATTATCTTATCGTAATTTGTCAAGTTATCCAGCGGTTTCTTCTCCTAGCAGATGTGATCTGAACAGAGAGCCAGATTTCTAAAGAGAAGAATGCATTGACCACTGACACCCATCAGTCCTTTCTGGAACAGTTTCTATGCTTTTGGCTTACTCATAGTTTCCTGTATTTATCCATTGCTGTTGGTACAGATAGACACAAATAATATTTTTATAGAGAGATAAATACATAGACGAAATCAAATATCCAAGTATTTTAATAATCCTTACTTATTAAAGTCAGTAAAATAAATTAAGCATCCAATGATAGTTATTCTTATTTTGGATTTCAACTTCATTTTTGTACATTTTATATTAACTCAGCATTAAAAAGTTACGGCTTCCACAAAGTTATATAAAATTATTATAATTATTATCCTCTTCATTGTCATAACTTTTATTGCTATTGAAGTTCTGACATCACAATTGATATCACAACTTGTCTAGTAGGACCTGCTTTAAACTGGCTTCTCTTTCCTTTCAGCACTATCCCTACCATCCTTGAAGGTATCCTCCTTGTCTGGCAGTAAGACATTTCAGACCTGAGTTTTCCTTGCCCCAAGGCATAGAATTCACTACTTTCCAAAGAACTTTGCTTTCTTCTAGCAGAAAACGGTGTTAGCCACCAAAACCTAAGTGCTAAGTTTGCATTTAAGTATCAGTGTTGAAAAACACAAACAAACTGCTATTGCCAATGTTTAGACACTCTTAAGGACAGAGCATTGATTTTTTCCAAATTCGTTTATTATACACTCTACCTATAGTAAGAGACTCATAAAATTTTAATGAGTTTTCTAAAATTTTTCAAAAAATTAGGCAGTAGAAAGAGATAGGAGTCTGTTGGGGGTGGCCAGTAAGTAGCGTGGCATTAAATCAGGAAGGACTGCTTTAGCTGACTGTGTGTTCAACACCCAAGTTGGTTGGGTTTTCTAAATATGTTTTCTTTGATGGTAATAGGACTGTCACTGTGATAACTTTAAGCTAGATTTCTGTAGTTAATTTGTTAAAAAGTATTTGTAAAGTAAAATTTAATTTGCATTAATAGTTTGATCTAACAACCTCATATTTTCAAATTAGGGAAGTTTGAAGCTCTTAAAAATAGTGGATCATTAAATACGAGAACATATTAAAGTGTAGGGTGGTTTGAATGATCTATTATAACACTACTAGGCATAGTAGCAAAATAAGCCTTAATGGGTGTTATGTGCTGTAAGTGCTCTATGAGGGATGACCAGATTGAGTAGGAAGCAAACGTGGAGATTTGGTCTGGTCAGCCTATTTTATAGGACAGTGTTTTGCAAATTGGGGAGTGTGACCTGTAAATGGATTTAGTGGGCCGTGACCAGCATTAAGAAAAGTGTGATAGGTGAGAGTATATCATGTGTAGTAATGGTAAATACTGAAACTTTGGTTTCTGTTATTCTTTGTATTGGTTCATGATATAAAATGTATTTCTTAACTGCCCTCCATCCTGAGTACTTAACATAGTATATATTGCATTCAGTGTAATAGGCAGTCAATAACTGTCTAACTGCACATAGTTTAATAAATCTAGATAGGAAAAACCTCAAAATAAATTCAGAAAAACTTCTAATACAAAATGATGTTAGGAAAACTTATAAGACTTATGTGTTGTGTTGGGATTGTTTTGTTACTTGCCTGTGACCTTCTTGGATATAGGGACTGTGTGTCATTTAGGTTTATATCAGTGTGTAGGATGGGAAGAACCTAATTCTTAGAGTCAGAAAGACCTGAGTTCCAATTTTGACTCTTGCCACATATAAACTTCAGGATATTGGGTAATTTTTTCCTGCACTCTGAGCTTCACCTTCCTCATTTAAAAAGAAGAATAGTACTAACCTCATGATTAAGAGAGTTATCACTGTACTGTAAACACCAGGTACTCCAAGTACTTTGCCTGGATTATAGTAGATGCTTAATAAATATTTATTAAGTTAATTAAAAGGATATAAAAACATACTAGAGCTTATTTTAAAAATCTGTTTTGAGTATGTTGAAAAAGAATGAAATATTAATTGGATCACGTGCAAGGGTAGAAACTTCTCATGACCTGAAAAATTGGAAGGAGCCCTGATTATAGAAGATAGCTTTCTTTTTTTTTTTACAAAAAGCAAGCACTGCCCAATTAAGAAAGTGTAATGTGCGAGATGTAAGTTAGAAATGTAGTGGGCCAACATAAAAAGAGACGAAATTGAGTTATTTGTAGTGAGGTGGATGGACCTAGAGTCTGTCATACAGAGTGAAGTAAGTCAGAAAGAGAGAGACAAATACTGTGTGCTAACACATATATATGGAATCTAAAAAAAAATGGTTCTGAAGAACCTAGGGGGCAGGACAGGAATAAAGACGCAGACGTAGAGAATGGACTTGAGAACACGGGGAGGGGGAAGGGTAAGCTGGGACGAAGTGAGAGAGTGGCATGGACATATATACACTACCAAATGTAAAATAGCTAGTGGGAAGCAGCCGCATAGCACAGGGAGATCAGCTCAGTGCTTTGTGACCACCTAGAGGGGTGGGATAGGGAGGGTGGGAGGGAGGGAGATGCAAGAGGGAAGAGATATGGGAACATATGTATATGTATAACTGATTCACTTTGTTATAAAGCAGAAACTAACACCCCATCGTAAAGCAGTTATACTCCAATAAAGATGTTAAAAAAAAAAAGAAATGTAGTGGGCCAAAATCAGATCAAAGAGTTACTTGTAATGATTAAAACTGAATGCAGATAAACCCTCTCAAGTCAAAAAGCCCAGGTAAAGATGCATTAGTAATTCTTGGAACTGGTTGATGTTCATGTGTAAATTATATACTCAGGGATGAAAAAAATAGGGATATGTTTAAATGGAATCTTTATCTAAAATTTTGTTTAAAATCAGAAGCAGACAGAACTGTTGAAAGGATAGACTATCCTTGGCTTAATTAGCAAACAGATACAGTCAATCACTTGCTAAAGTGGTTCACTCAGTAGTTTGGAGAAAACGAACGGGTAGAGTTCTGGAGTTGTTGGCTTGAATGTACAACCTGTCACCCTTTATACCAATTATGTTAATGTAAAGATAGGTTGTCAATATATGTCCCATTATAAGAAAGCTTGCAGAAGAGTCACAGAAAAGCACCTGTCAGCTAGTCTTGCTATATTTTAATATTCTGGCATTTGGAACAAAAACTTAACTGAGTCTGGTTTTGTGAAAGAAAAGCCTGCCTGATTGGCAAACTGGTGTTATTTTAGGGGATTATTGGAGTACGTTGGTGAGAGAGAAACAGTGAAGCTAATTTATGTAAGCTTTATAAAACCTTTCAAGGTTCTAATCCAAAAGGAAGAAAACTTTTTGGGTTCCTGTAAGACGGTGAATAAATGCTTATTCATGAAATCACCTTGGCTTAGAAACAGGAAGTGTTGGTGGTGAACTGTCACTTCACTGGAAGAAATTTTTTTTTCAAATTTTGTATGGGTTTCCAAGGAATTAATGGTTCCAGGACTAATCTCATTTCATATTTGTATAAATGGTGTAAAGGGGTGTGTGTACAGTCAAATTTTAGCTTTTTAGGGTGATGAAATACTCCAGGAAAAAACCTAATTGCAGATAATGAGTGACCAGAAATGGAGTAAACTGAGTGTGTGATAGTTTTCAGTGGTCTGTTTAGGGGAAAATCAGATGAATTACATTTATTAACTGAGGAGTCCTGAATTTAGTTCTAACCCGGATAACTATCTATAAGCTGTTGTAGATGAGTCTCTTTAAATATTGTGCTAAGAATATCAATAATACATCCGTGATATGCTAGGCATTCTTTGGAAGAGTGTGGGAACAGCGTGTTATCTGGCCATTGTGCAAAACCATGCTTTGTACATACCTGAGATAAGTGCTCTATGTTCTGTTAATTAAAAATATGAAGTGTCTGGACTTAAAGCAGTGTACTACAAATACTTGTTCCTTAGAGCATAATACTGAGGAGGAGGATGTAATTGAGGTTATTAAAATATGGTCTTGGATAAATTCCTCAAATTCCATCATGCTACAATTGAGGGTGGGGTAAGAGTGCTTCTAGAAATTTTGTGAGTCAGTTTTAGGATAATAACGAGCTCTCTTATACAGTAGAGAGTAAACTTGTGGAAATTAGTACTACGAGATGGAGTATAGATTGAAAAATTCTTGAAAATTAGATTCACAGGAGATGTATGCAAAATAGAATAATATTAAAGAAAATTTGAGATAGTTAGAATCTGTTTTTTCCATTTGAAAAATGACATGAAGCTCTTCCTTCGTGTCAGATGGAACTCAGGATTTGATGGAATGCTGACCTGACTGCACATGCAGTCACTTTTCCTGTTAAAACTTGGGAAGTAGAGTTGGCCTGACGAGACCACCCAGAGTGATGGTGGGCCTCTGAATGGCCTTTATCAGGTTACGGAAGTCCCCCTCAGCCCCTCGTCTGCCAAATAGTTTTTTTTTCTAGTTTGCATTTAGTGATATGATCATAAAATTCATTTTTAATGGTTATTACAGGCTTTTAATTTATCCTTTTCTTAAATTGAAGTATAGTTGATTTACAATGTTGTGTTAGTTTCAGGTGTACAGCAAAGTGATTCAGTTATACACACACACACGTGTGTGTGTGTGTGTATCCTTTTTCAGATTGTTTTCCATTATTGGTTATTACAAGATATTGAGTACAGTTCCCTGTGCTGTACAGTAGGTCCTTGTTGCTTATCTATTTTATACATAGTAGTGTGTGTCTGTTAATCCCAAAGTCCTAATTTATACCTTCCCCCTGACTTCCCCCTTTGGTAACTATAAGTTCATTTTCTAGGTCTGTGAATCTATTTCTGTTTTGTAAGTAATTTATTTCTTAATTTATTCTTTTTAAAAAGTATTTATTTATTTATTTGGCTGCACCGTGTCTTAGTTGCCACTTGTGGGATCTTTGTTGCAGCGTGCGGGACCTAATAGTTCCCTGACCAGGGATTGAACCCGGGCCCCCTGCATTGGGAGCGTGGAGTCTTAAGCACTGGACTAACAGGGAAGTCCCTCTTAGTTTATTCTTGAGGCAATTTTGATAATGCATATTTTTCTAGAATATTATCCATTCTACATTGTTTTCAACTGTTGGCATAAAGTTGCTCATAGTTTTCTTCTGTGATTATTAAAAGTCTCTGCTGTATCTGTAGCTATAATTATGTCCTCCTGAGTTCTTTTTGCAACTGTTTTTTGGCTTGATTTTCTTGACATCACATTTTTAAAGTAGGGACTTCGCTGTTCATCACTTTACCTCTCAGCTAGTGCTCACATGTGACAGGCCCCATTGACTCCTGTTGAACTGAGCTGAGCTTGGCTTCATTCCTTTGCTCTCTGGCCAATACTTGGGTGTCCATTGCTAGCTTTTCTTCCCCTTTTCTGTCCATCCCCCACAGGTAGGAATTTTCAAACATTCTTTCCTTTCTTCCAAGCCAGAATGCTCTTTTTATTAGTGATCTCGTCCAGTCCAGCCTTTTGCCATTGCCTTTATTTTCGATGGCTCCCAAATTTATAACCCGAACCTGACCTTTCTTCTAAGCTCTAACTGCTCGCTTGGCATTTCTCCCCGGGTGTCTTGCTTACATCTTCAGTGCAGCACAACCAACGGGAAACTCCTGACTTCCCTCCACCCAAACCAGTTCTTCCTCCAGATTTCCTGGTTTCTATTAATTGGCACTGCTACTCATCCAGGCTCAAAACCCCAGTCGTTTTGACTCTTACTTCCAAGCTCTGTGCAGCCTGCCTTCACAGTGTTGCCCGCCCCACGTGTATAACATGACGACCCCGTCATTCCTGCTGTCACCACCTGCACCCAGACCCTCCTTGCTTCGTACCAGACGACTGTAATACCTCCTGGGCTTTTTGGCCGAGTCCAGTTCATCTTCCACGTTGAAATAGGTTTAACTTGCTAACGCACTGCAGTCAGACCACTCTTTAGCTTCAGGTTACTTGGTGGTCCCCAGCCTCCTCAAATAGGTCCAAACTCCTTAGCTTTCTAGGTCTTCCAGAATAGTCCGCCAAAACGTTCTTTCCTTGGTTTGTCTCCCCCTCACTCCCCATTACCACGCTTGTATCCAGCCTGAGAGTTTTATCTCTGTTCTGCGTACTTGAGTTTTTGTCCAGCTGTTTGCCCTTCAGTGGATACCCTTTCCCTCATCTCTGCCAGCTGAAAGGAAGCTTGTCAAGGATAATCTTGACATTCTTGACTGGGTTTGGTGACCTGCAGAATGCTTTTCTTTGTTCTTTCTAGGGTACTTACCTCACTTTGTATTTTAGCCATTTGGGTACTTGCTTAATACCGCCTACTAGATTATAAGCTCCCAGTAGGTAGGAACTGTTTCTGACGCTGCTTTTTCTTTTTCACTGCCTCAGCAATCAGCACAGACACTCAGCAAATACTAATTGAAAATAATTAAATGATTACCATTGTTTTTTGTTTAAATTTTATTTATTTATTTGTTGGCTGCGTTGGGTCTTTGTTGCTGTGCACAGGCTTTCTCTGGTTGTGGCGAGCGGGGGCTAATCTTCGTTGCGGTGCGCAGGCTTCTCATTGTGGTGGCTTCTCTTGTTGCAGAGCACAGGCTCTAGGCACTCGGGCTCTAGGCGCACGGGCTTCAGTAATTGTGGCTCGCGGTCTCCAGAGCGCAGGCTCAGTAGTTGTGGCGTACTGGCTTAGTTGCTCCGCGGCATGTGGAATCTTCCCGGGCCAGGGCTCGAACCCATGTCCCCTGCATTGGCAGGCGGATTCTTAACCACTGCGCCTCCAGGGAAGTCCTACCGTTGTTTATAGTTTCCTTCAGTGAAACTTCTTACACTCTCTTCCTAAGAAGTTTACTCCAGAATGAGTTAACAGTATAGAAGCGCCATAAAATTAGCCTTTCTAGAGATGTACCTGCAGGTGTACAAGTCAGGCTCCTGGGGTGATTGGCGCTGGCTTTCTTTGTTTTTCTTTTCTTTTTAAATTATTTATATTTTGTATTTTGGCCACCCTGCACAGCATGCAGGATGGTTCCCTGACCAGGGATCGAACCCAGGTCTCCGCAGTGAAAGTGCTGAATCCTAACTACTAGGCCACCAGGGAATTCCCGGCGCTGTCTTTCTAACAGGTGCTGTCTTTATAGCATAATGAAGCTCTGCTGCCAGTGAGTCCTGAGGTGTCACAATAACAATGTTGATTGATTTCTGATGTGGTAGCAGGGCTAGGTTGGCCCTCACCCCCTCTTTTGGTTATTTCTTTTAAATAAAAGATTTCAACAACTCATGATGATACTTTAAATTTTAAGGTAGAAGTTAATGCATGTGAATTCAGTATGGATTTATAAATGTAAGAAGTAAATCCCACTATCTTTGTCCCTTAGTCTGCAGAATGAAGATGATTAAAAAGGGGAGATTAAATTGGTCTAAATGGTTTTCTTTAATGTGAATAAAATTTAATGTGAATCTGCCAGTATATTTTACATGGGTGGTATTGGTAAAGATTAAAATCATGCTTTTGTAGTTGAAAAATCATAATTAAACTGTCCACCAGCCTGTCAGCAAATTAAATTTATGACATTCCATCATGATAAAAGATTCAGTAATACAGTGAACAGATGTACATAGGAATTATATTAAGTATTAACCTGCTACCATTTATAAAAGTTACGTTTCTATTCAACCTAACAGCTTGAGTGTAGAGATGGACTCGCCAGGCCAGTCCTTTTCTAGGTATGTTTTGAGTTCTTAGTATGATCTAGGCACTGGGCCAGCTGCCTGCTTGGCGTGTCTCGTCTAGTGAGGTTTTTGGGTGTAGATATATATGATAAGCAAAGTTCCTTATTTTGCAAAAGAAAACAATTCCTTATGACAGTGTTTATCTTTTTAAAGGAGAAAGGCAGGCAGCTCATGTTCAGATTGATAATCATTTCAACAATAATCAGCATTTTAAGCTCTGGCAACATAAAAATACTGCCCTCAGTGCAGACACAGGCCTTGATCTGAATCTCAGTTTCTTTATCTCTGTAAATAGGGATGTTAGGAGAAGGAGAAGTAATTACTGTTTAGCAAACACTTTGATATTTATGCCCAGTGGCTGTGAACAGTTATTAAAAAGTCATTGAACAGGTCAGAATGGCAGGTGCAGTGGCGTGGCCAGAGTGAGGGCCAGAAAAGCAGAATCTTTGCAGCTTTGGAGAAGGAGATGCATGTGAAAATGTTCTACTCCTGATTAAACATTTTATTATTAAACGTTTACAGTAAAGATTCCACCTACAGTCAGGAATCCATCGGTAGATATCTGTGCATTTCAAAATGTCACAGGAAACCACGTGTGTTCTGTTGATGAACACACATAAGTTGATTATTTCTTGAATATACAATAGCATGGATTCTCATTTCCCATAGTAAAGGGGACTCTCTTAAGAGCCTTTTTTTTTTTTTTTTTTTTTGCGGTACGCGGGCCTCTCGCTGTTGTGGCCTCTCCCGTTGTGGAGCACAGGCTCTGGACATGCAGGCTCAGCGGCCGTGGCTCACGGGCCCAGCCACTCCGCGGCATGTGGGATCTTCCCGGGTCGGGGCACGAACCCTTGTCCCCTGCATCGGCAGGCAGACTCTCAACCACTGCGCCACCAGGGAAGCCCAAGGTAACTCTCTTAGAAGGAAGTGTCATTTCATGAAAAGACAGCAGGCACCGCAGTTCTTTGTATTTGGACAGGAGTAGCAGGGGTGGGGTGGGATTTGCAGTTTGGTGTCGGGGGAGGGTGCCTGGACTCAGGAGCCTTGGTTCTAACCCCCCCCTGCCAGCCCTGGCCCTGCTGCTGCTAGCTGGCTGTGTGAACCTGAAGTCACTTTTTGCTCCAGCCTTTGGCACTGTTTGACCTTAGGCAAATCACCTGGATTTTTTTTTTTTTTGGCCTCACTCACTCAAAACATTTTGAGGGTATTGGAGAAGATCTCTTTTGAGTCTGGGTGAATATTAATTAATTTATTTATTTTTGTAAAGTTTGGTCACGCCTCGTGGCTTGTGGGATCTCAGTTCCCTGATCAAGGATTGAACCTGGGCCACGGCAGTGAAAGCACCGAATCCTAACCACTAGACCACCAGGGAGCTCCTGTGGGTGAATATTAATTTAAAAAAAAAATCTGTGATTTGGAGAGCAGTAGCAGAAAATACTATGCAAAGTAAGTTGACATTTATCATAGATTCTTTGAGAGAGGGATTTAATGCTTGTGCTACATTTAGAAGTTTACAGCTAAAACAAATCTAAATTATGAGCAATTCATCATTTTAATAGGATTTTACAAGGTACTTGGAATGGGTCCAAGCATTATATATATTTCTATAAGTTAAGGTTTAGTTGCTATCAGACGGCTGCTGTTCATTGTTTTTGTGCCGACTGGTTTCTGTAGCCCCCTGCCTGCCCTCGTAGAGAGAAGAAAGTACACATTAGGGTAGTGTTTGGGTGCACGTACTATTAATCCAAGTATCCTTCTTAAAAAATGCTTTGAAATTTTATCTGGCTAAAAAATCATATTTCTGAATTTGAAGACAACTTCTGAGCAGAGAAAAGTTTATAAAGCGTGCATGACACATTTATAAATTCTTTGAAAAAACTGTCTGTGATTTGGAGTGATTATTTATCCCTATATCCCCATATGTCACACATTGCCTTTTTACCCCTGAGGAGTAACCATATTGCGTTATTTGTGATCCTTTGGAGTTATATGAAATGATAATTTAACTTTTCAGATGTGGTTAATCCACAGGCCCAGCTTCCTAACTATTAACATACATGGCATGACAGCCATAACTGTTTCCAGGTGTGATTGGAGAACTTGGACGGTAAATTACTTGTAGATGATCTCGGCCACTGTAATTTACTACAAAACTGCCGCTTTGACATCAGCAGTTGAAAAGAGCATGTTAACATTAACTCCACTTGAGACACATTTTACAAGAAGTAAACTAACCGCCTTTTTGAGACAGTTAAGTGTTTATTTTTTATAATACTATTTAGAACTCCGTTTTGTCTTTTGAATAGCTGAAGTTTTGTTAATAAAAGCAGGCCTTGATTTACGTAATCTGGGTTTGTTTTGTGAGCCTTCCAACAGTTTGGGAGCCCTCTACCCTGTTCTGTGGCCCAGTGTTGGAACCTTTTCTCCCCTCAGTCTCATTTTTATCCCTGCCCTGGTCCAGAGAGCAGCCATCCTCTTTCCTCCACTCCCGCCTGGTCCCAGTTCCTGGAATGAAGTCTGTCTCATTTGCCTCCAAAAAAGACTCAGCACTGGTCAAGGCATAAGAGGGCCCATTTAACACTCTAGCTGTTGTTGTTATTAGCAGCAGAAATCCTTAGCGATCTGGAGGGTTTGTAGTTAAGGAAGACAGAGAGAAGGCTGTGTCTGTTTTGTAGCCGGCCAGAGGAGTGGCATTCTGGGCAGAGGGGACCAGTGAAGAGAGTTGAAAGAGGCAGCAGGCTGGCCCAGGCCACTGGTCGTCCACTGGTTAGCCCCCACTGGACCCACTGTTCTTACCCGTGGCTGTCTCCCTTCAAGCTCAAAACTTCCTGTCCTCGACCCGGTCGTCAGCCACTCTCACACGTTCACCACCACTTCCTGCGCCATCGTCTTTCCTAGACCATCTCCTGTCCCCAGCATGCCTCCCCTCTGGCCCTGCGGGAACCCCTGCCCACTGCCGGGGTGGCGGGGGGAGGAGACACGGCATTCTCCTTTCAGGGTCCAGGGGCGAGCAGGCTGGTCATGGCCTCTGTCCCACTGCAGCCAGGTTGGGGCGTAGGAGCTTCCTGACACCCCTGATGGGGATTCTGAGTTTTCTTATTGGAATGTTTTTACTCATGGCGGTTAGCTTTTACAGAACTGTAAATGTATGCTAGTACTGTACAAATAGAATATGTGGATTAAAAAGGCCTTTGTTGCCAGTCTGAGGCCACCTCATAACCATTTATAACACTGTTCATGGGAGAGAGTGCCCCGAGTTCCAAACAGTCAACCCTAAAATGGATTTTGGAAACACTTTTTTCTAGGAAGATTATTTTCTTTGTGAAACTCATGTTGAATATCTTCTTTCACTTTTTTTTTTTTAACCCTGAATTAGAGTGAAAGCTTCAAATAAGACTCAGATTCTTTTTTTTTTTTTTTTTTTTTACTGCACCGTGAGGCTTGCGGTATCTTAGTGCAGGCCCCGGCAGTGAGAGCGCCGAGTGCTAACCACTAGACCGCCAAGGAATTCCCAAAACTCAGATTCTTAATGAAAGAGAAGTTAGGGCTTGTTTGTTCTCAGCGTTTTACACTGGTCACCCATGTTAATGTGCCAGTGTAAATCATCACTGATTCTCTGAGCTTTTGGATTATCTTTAATATGGTAATGGTATGGGAAGATTCATCCATTATTTTAGTTGTGACATTCTAGAAGTGTGTTATGTGTGGCAAAATGATAAGGACCAGAAAGGGCAGAAGTAGAAACTTTGCACCGATTTCATTGTTAAAAACATAAATTTTAAAGGAACATTTGATCTGAGACATTGAATAAACTTCAGTTCTACTAGTGACTTTGTCCCTTGAAAATTGTTTACTAACCTATGGGTCATAACTAGAGGCATTTGCTAATGTATTTGCAGTGACTGCTGAAATAATTCAAATTTATTGACCATAAGAGGATATTAAATATTTTTCTTTTCTGCTTAGTGCCTGTAGTGAAATAGAATATAATTTAATGGTTAGTGGCTTATAGGCTGTTATTTCTGAAATACTATCTTCATGTACTTTATCCAGTGACATTACTTATATATTATATGTGTTAAAAAGCATATTTGAAATCTACCTTACCTGTAAATTTTGCTGCTTAGCCAAACAATATTCCAGAAGAGATTTTTAACTCTGTAGGGTGTGTGTGTGTGTGTGTGTGTGTGTGTGTGTGTGTGTGTATGTGTAAGTAATTGCAAAGGGAGAAAAGTATGTTAATTTGTGGGATAGGGAGAAGTCTATCATTGAAAAAGAACAAATAGCATGAAATAGTAATGGATTAATATTACTGTGTGTGTGTGCTGGCACACCTGCAGTATCTAGTGTATTCCAGCATGTTGTCAGGTTGGCAGTAATTCAGCATATGAAAATCTAGCAATCATGTTAGTGTTAGGACGACTAAATAAAAATGTATTTGTAGGTGTAGAATCAGTGAAAGAAGCTAACTTATTTAGGTTTCCTTCAAAGTAAGGAAAATGCAGTATTAAACTAAAAATGTCTTAACACAAAAGTAGTTTTATTTGAATTGATATAAACATATATGTTTATAAACATATAAAGCAGTATTTGCAAGTTTTAAACTTTAAGGGAAATAATTTATAGAATTATTTTGAATTTTCTGAAAACTTAGATCTTCAAAACTGACTTACAAAGATGATAAGAGAAGCTCTGATTTTCTACAAGCCCTAAGGGACTGTTTGATGGTTTTTTGTTTTGTTTTGCTTTCTATTTAATTTTCACAATCCTGAAAATGACTGCATTACTGTGGTTAATTTAAAAAATGCAGATATTTTGAATTTTAAAATTACAAGGAACTTAATTTAACTGTCATTGGTTTGTCAAAACAGACAAATCATTTAGAAAAGGTTGGCTGATTGAATAACTACTTCTGTATGTGATACTGTCTCATGTGAAGTATCAGGTGTATTACTGAGTTCTGTAGTAGTTAACAGCAGACTTAAAAAGCAACTTCAAATCTTAGCATGATTCCAAAAAGTCCTTACTTTCTTTTTGAGAGAAAAGAATCCTAGGAGGTTTTATCAACTGTACCTTGGAAGTCACCGTCATAGAAGAAAAAGAGGTCTGTACGGAATTGAAAGTTGGTGTATACTTGAAATGTAACATTTGCACAAAATACATAGAGGAGACAACATGGTATTGACTGTATTATTAAATGGAATGCATCTGAGTATTGGAAAATTTGGCCTAAGGTCTTTCTTTTGTCCTTTCTCTATGTATCTGCCAGGGTTGTGAAAAATCTTGTAGCTTAATCCCCAGGCTCTATTTTACCAGAGGTTAGAATTCGCTAATTAAAAGAATATAAACAAGTATGAAGCTAACAAGTAATATTATAAATACTAAATAGAAATATTCATGAGTAATATCTATTTTCTTATCTTTATCTAAATAATATTTATTAGTAATCAACAAATCAATGAAGACACGTTTTTTCCCCATGCATGCATCATCACAATCTGTTTTACTGACTTTTTAGTAATGGATACTTTGATTCGTGGTTCTGCATGTGTATGCTGAGAAATGTACACATTGAAAAATTGGTTGAGGTACCTGGACTTCATTGTACCTTTGTAGTATTGGTCATTTTCATAGAACTTCAGCTACCTGTTTATTTTACAAACGCCTGTATAGTGCTTACCACGGGACGAGTGTTGATTCTTCTAAGTGCTTCAGTAATACCAACTCATTGGGACTTACCCAGCGGTCTGGTGGTTAAGACTCCGCCCTTTCACTGCAGGGTGTCGATCCCTGGTTGGGGCAATAAGATCCCACATCCCACAGTGCCAGCGCCACGTGGCCAAAACAAAAACAAAACAAAAAAAACACAACTAACTCGTTTACTTAAAACCTGATAGCAGCCCCGGTTTGAAGTGGGTATGATCATTACTGCTGTTTTGCAGATGGCACAAAGGAGTCAGGTCCCTCAGCTGGTGTGCGGATCCCAGCGGTCTGCCTCCACCACTTGGGCTCTTTTTTTAAAAAATTTATTTATTTATTTTACTTATTTATTTTTGGCTGCATTGGGTCTCCACTGCTGCATGCGGGCCCCCTCCAGCTGCGAGGAGCGCGGGCCCCTCACTGTAGCGGCCCCTCCCATTGTGGAGCACAGGCTCCAGACATGCAGGCTTCAGTAGTTGTGGCACCCCAGCTCAGTAGTTGTGGCTCGCGGGCGCTAGAGCACAGGCTCAGTAGTTGTGGCACATGGGCTTAGCTGCTCCGTGGCATGTGGGATCTTCCCATACCAGGGCTCGAACCCGTGTCCCCTGCATTGGCAGGCGGATTCTTAACCACTGTGCCACCAGGGAAGTCCCACCACTTGTGCTCTTAATCAGTATCCTCTGTTCCTATCCAGAAAGATCTTTCGTGGAAAGTTGAGTCGGAATTCTTTTCTTTGTCAGACCCCTTCCTCCCACGCTCTTGCTGACCAGACAAGGAGCCCTGGGAGGGGTGTGCTGGCAGGAATTCTCACCGTCTTGCTCTTCTTGCTGTTTGGGAGGCGTGCAGTGTGACAGCGTCTGGCTGTGAGTGGCCCTCCTCCGGCTTTGTGAGCAGTCCTGCAGAAGAAACTTTTCTGGATCAAGAATGAATTCTACCCTCTCATCCTGGAGATCTGGGGCTAAGAGTGAGAGCTGCGTCCAAGTTCACGGTTGAAGCTGGGAATGTGGAAGAAGAGGAGAGAGACAGTACTGTTGCCTGATGGGAAATGTGAGCCCCACACTGAGTATCACAAGTGCCAGTGTTAGAGGAGCTCCTTTTCTCAAGGACAACTTTCCTAGCATGCTCCAGATGAGCAGTAGCGGGGACTTGCTTGTTTCTGATTAGTGATTCTCCTCAGCAAGGCTGGGGGGGCCATGGTGTGTGTGTGTGTGTGTGTGTGTGTGTGTGTGTGTGTACATAGGATTACTCTAAAAGTTGTCAATATTCGGTCCATACCACGTATTAAAAAATAGTAATGAGTTTATGTTAGCGCTGAGGCCTAATTTGTGAGCAGCCCCTGGTCCCTGGCATCTTCATGCATACAGGCCTGTCTCCATCAGTATATGTAAGGGGCACTTGTCTCTAAGTTTTGGCTGCTTTGTAAGGTGACTTTTTTCCCCCCTTTGGAGGTACCTTTGTCCTCTTTTCACACAGCCCCTCAGGGGTGATTCTTGGGTTTTCACAAAATAAACCCTATGTTGTGCACCTGCGCTCATAGCAACATTATTCATAATAGCCAAAAGGTGAAAGCAGCTCAGTGTTGACGGAGAAATGAATGGATAAATAAATTGTGGTCTCTACCTGCAGTGGAATATGATTCAGCCTTAAAAAGGAAGGAAATTCTGACAACATGGATGAACCTTGAGGACAGCGTGTTGAGTGAAATGAGCCAGTCACAACAAGAGAGCTATTGCATGATTCTCCTCCACCGAGGTACCTATAGGGTCAATGCATCTAGACAGAAAGTGGAATGGTGACCGCCAGGGACAGCGGGTAGGGAGGAGTGGAAACTGGGAGTCACTGTTTAATGACTACGGAGTTTCAGTTTTGCAAGGCGCAAAGAATTCTGGAGATTGGTTGCACAATAGTGTGAATGCCCTTGTCACTACTGAACTGTACACTTTTTATTAAAAATGGTTAAGATGGTAAATTCTATGTTAGTGTATTTTACCACAATTAAAACAACGATGACAACAGATTCCGTGTAAAATCTGTTCAGCTGTTTTAGTGCAGTGGTTTCACTGGCAGACAGACACTTTCTGGTAGCAGCTGGCTCTGCCGTGGTTGAGAGCAACGGCCTCAGCACTACTCTCTAGGGAGCAGACGTTGCGGCACAAATGTGAATGTGTTCCATGGTTCTCGAGAAAGCTTATTGTGGACGTTGAAGGAAGGGGTAAGCAAGTACGGGGTGCCGTGTGCGCAGAGCTCACGGAGGCAGGAATGAGGGGACCATGTTCAGGGCGAGTGAGGCAATGACCATGGTTTATGTGGGCAGAGGTAACTGATGCCACCAGAGCAGGATGAAAATATTAAGTGCCGTCACAAGTCTCCATGTTTAAAAGTTTTGACTTTTTGATAATTTTGAGACTTTTTGATAATTTTTGGTCATTTTGCTTATATTTTATTTCCTACCATGTCTACCGGCTAGAGTATGTGATGGCTTTGCCAGGGATCCAGATACACTCCATTTATAGGCATTTATTATGTCTAACAGGTATTTCAAGAAAGGTCCTGAGCTACGTACGACGAGTTATTAGGATTGATGTAAAGATCAAGCCGGAGCCCCCTGCCCTTGAGAGCTTCATGCTCTAAAAGAGGAGATGAAACATGTGGACCAGTATAACTGAAATACGAGACAGGGCCTCATAAGCTGTATAAAGAAAGGTTTTGTTTGAAACAGACTAGAGAGATCTAATATTCAGAAGTGAGATCACGGGTCACGAGTAGGAGCAGAGCCTCGAAAGACGGGAAGGATGTTACCAGGTAGAGCCAGCCGGGATCTGGATGCAAGCTGAGCATCGTGACACACGGATACAGGGAAGGCCAGGGTGATGGACCTCTGCCAGGAAAGGCTGAGAACCCCGTGTCGTTAGAGAACAGGATGTCCCTTGGTTGTAGGAAGAAGAAGATGGGAAAGATACTTTGAGGCCAGATCATGGAGAGTTTTCAATGTCTAATTGAAGAGTTTGAATTTACATAAGCTGTGGGGAGTTGTTGAAAGTTTCCAATGTGGGAATGACATGTTTTGATACCCTCAGAGGTCAAGTTGGCAAATGTAGGGTTAGGAAGCAGGAGGGCTGGCTTGGTCCGATTTGTGATTTTTTAATTATAGAGGCCGATTTGGTTCTTTGGTGTCCATCTGAAGTAGGAAATTAGGTTGGATAAATAATTTAGGGAGGATACAAATTAGGCATTAAAAGTTAGGCAGAGGTGTTAAGGATGGATTTAGTTCACAGTGTAGAGCTATTGAAAGAGTTGGGCATGATGAAAGCTATTTTATTTTTTTATATATACTTTTTCATATTCTTTTCCATTATGGTTTATTACTGGCTATTGAATATGGTTCCTTGTGCTATACAGTAGGACCTTGTTGTTTACCCATTCTATATGTAGTAGTTTGCATCTGCTAACCCCAAACACTACCCCTCCCCGTGTGAAAGCTCCTTTTAAAGATCGGTTAGGCAGCAGTATATAGAAGGCACTGTTTATAGAGAGAGACTAGTTAGTGAAGAGGTTATTGAATGGTGGAATTAGGAAGAGCTGGAGGAGGGTAGTAGCAGAAAGAAAAAGGAGAGGATTGATAAGAAGTAGAGGAAATGGTGAAAAGAAGGAAGGAAGAAGTGGAATTCACAATTAACAAGCATATGTGTGAAAAAGAATTTATTGCATGACAGGATAACTGACCAGTAATACCCACTCTTAGAAAATAGGTATGCCATTGTTGGTCAGGCAAGGGGCACGTAGTTGTGAAATGGCTTGGCTGAACAAGCTGATGGAGGGCCTGGTGGCTTTCAGGACTGCCGAGCTCACTGTCAGTGTCCCGGCTTGGTTGGCTATGTCCTCAGAGGCGCCCAGGCCGGTGGTTCTCAAACCTCCATGCCTCGGCACACTGGCGAACTGCGGATGCTTCAGAAATGCGCTGTGACATATTTGCTGCGAGTGGACATTCACATCGTCTGGCAGTCTGCAAAAGAGAACCCAGCTGAGCAGGTTAGAAGGGAAATCATTGCTTTGACTAAGCGAGAGCCTTGACCTCTCAGGCCAGTGCTGAGGACAGAGCAGAGTTCACTGCCTCACACTTGCCCCCGAGGGTTCCGGAGACCCTTCTATCCAGTAGCGGTGGAGAGCTGGGGGATCTGGGAAGGATGCAGCCCCGCGGGGATTTTACAGCACCGGCGCTGTATACAGCGGGACACACATCGATGTAATAGTGCACGCTTGCGACGGTCCTTGAGTTTGTTCAATTTGCTTTTGAGTCTTTTCATTCATTCATCGGCGTCGGTTAATAAATGAGTCCAGTCTTTGAACATGCCTTGCAAGCAGCTGGCAAAGACTGGTCCTGCCAAGCTCTTTGATAAACACGACAACCAAATATTGCAGTGGGTAAAGGTAGAGTGGAAAGAAGGTAGAATTTGGAATGTGAAATCTTAGGTTTGAATCCTTGCTTTGCCACCAGCAGTGAGACCTTAGGCAAGTTATTTAAACTCAGTTTTCTCCGTTTCTTTTTGTAAAATGAAGGTAATAACATTTTCCTTTCAAGCCTGCTTTGATGATTCAAGGTAATGACTAAAATATAGGCACTGTCCTCTGTGAAGAAGAGTAATGTATTTCTCACCTCCAATATGTGATGATTTCAGTGCTTTTTACTCCTCTTTGTATTAAGCAACCATTTCCCAGGTTTTGTAAAGCATGTGTTTCTCTGAACTATGGACTCCTGGAGCTTGATCTTTAAAGATTAAATAGACTTAGAGTATTCAGAGCACCAAAGCAAGCATTGGTCACTTGTGATTTATTTGAAGTGGAAAAAATATTAGTTTGATTGAAGCATGACATTTGCTGTTAAAATATATTTAAATAGCAATATATCTTATGTCATATACCTTAATACACATTATAAGTTTTGTGTTTTTTTTTTGAAGTACTTGCCACCCTCCCCAGAAAACGGTAGTATCAGCAGCAAAACTTATGACTAAAGCAGTCAAAGGGGATTTTGGTAGAATTTTCTATCAATTTCCACAGAAAAAGACTCATCTTTATATCTAGAATTAGGAATAAATTGGGAAAAAGTTTTAGTCAGACCAGCATTCTTGAAATAGACTCAGTCATATTGTAGTGTATCGTGGTATTGTGGAACATATTTACGTGTAGGTGGTTTTCTTTTAATTATTGAGCATAGTTTTAAACCTGCTTACAAATCTAGCCATTTGAGTTCATAGTAGGCTTAAACTCGGCACAGATATTCTCTGCTCAGATACAAGAGTAGTTGTGTTTTTAACTGAAAAATAAAAGAAAATCGACTAGCTTTTTTAAAAAACTGCTAGAGATCTGAAAATTTTGGAGTATTTACTTTGTCCAGTTGTAGCTACAAGCAATTGTGTTGGCTTCATCCCCGACCTCTTTGAATTCCAGTTACCGTTTACTATATACTCGTGCTTTTAGTAAAAGAGTTGATTTACAAGTCTTAAAATGGCCTCCATCATCACATAGTGACTGCTTTTCATAAGTGGTGTTTTTTTCAAACCTTAGTAAAGGAATTCATGAAACACGAATATAAAAGTAAATCCTGTTGACCTGAAGGGGACTTTCATTCTAACCTTTTCAGCATCTCTATTCATTTCATGATGTAAGTCATGGTTTATTGTTTAAAACTGTAACTTGTTTCTGCGTGTGAAAATGCATTTCTTCATACTGCCTTTGCCGGGACTGTAACATCTTAATGATTTTGTTAACAATATAATTTGATTGCTACCTTATGGAATATGAGGTTTGTTTTGAAAATTTAAATGTGAGCCTTGAAAGATAAAGCTTAAATGGAAATTAAAGCTTAGCTTAAAATGAACTTGGATAAAGTCTGATTTTTACTTTGGTTTTTCTGCTAGTATGCAGTTTAATGCCAGAAAAAAATGTAGCTAGTATGCAGTTTAATGCCAGAAAAAAATGTAGCTATGAAAATAACATCAAAGTGTTAGGCTTTTAAAAAGTTGACACAAATTAATACATAGCAGTAATTTTAGACATACTAGCTTAAAGCAGGATTATCTCATTTACTTTTAGCTATAAATTTTCTTAGTGAACTGAAGAGAACTGTAAAAAGGAAAACATCTCTGTGTATAATTTATACAGTTGTAGTAGTTTTTCAAATTAGTTTAACATTTTTAGTAGCATTTTATATTTGAGCAAGCTAGAATTTTGAATCAGAATAAATTCAAAGACTTGTGCAAGCTGTAGTTAAAGTTTGAATATTGAAATGACCCTTTGCAGTTACTTATGTGCTGTACTGTATTGTGTTAGGTTATTTTAAGCTTTTAAATTTAGCATTCTGGCATTGCGTTGGTCAAGTTAGAATTCTATTTTGTTTGGTTTTAGTAAGAAAGCTTTATGCTGTTGTTTCTATATGCAGAAACAATTCATAAGTAACAATTTTACTTTTGACCATTATTATAAGAAAAAAATCCAGTAAAAAATATAACACTTTTGCTAAAGTTGTAATTTAAACCTGGAATTTGCTTTTTATAATTAAAAGCTATGCTGTTATGAGCAATTTGGGATTAAATAAACCCCTCCTCAGTGTTAGAACTATTTTCTGTGCTGACCATTCTTAAGTAAATGGGAGTATGAGAGGCTTTAAAACAAATTAGCTAATTAAAAGTTTTTATTTAGGAGAGAAAAGTACTAAAATTAATAAGAAATTATTAATTTCTTATCTATTTGCTTTGTATAACTACCTTTTCCAGGTAAGCCTTAGGTGTTAGAATTGCTTTGCTTTTACCTAACCACTTCAACTGAAATCTTTCGTAAGTGTATTGTACACATTCACGCCTTTTAAGATTACATAAATTTCTCCTTTTCTTGTGACTGCACATGAATTTTTTTGAGTTGTGTTTTGCTTTTATACTATATGGCATCAGACCTGTCCAGATTTTGAAAACTTGTGTCTGATTTTTTCCCATGACTGCAGGTTCTTTCTTTTTACTATTGACTTTTGTAAATCCTTTCACCATGTTCCTCTGATGATGCAAATAAAAAAAACAGGTAATAATAGTAATTGCCATTTTTTGAATGTTTTATAATCTAAATATCAACCCTGTATCAAAGGTATTATCGCCATCCTATACAGGAAAAGGTTAGGAGTAGAGGGGTTAAGTAACTTATAAAGGTCAGGAAGCCACTAAGGGGTAAGACGGACTATGACTCAGATGAGTTTGTATATATGTGTAAATATGTATACACCTTTGTGAATACTACCCAGATCCCTACAGAAAACATTTCCAGCACCCCAGGAGACTCTCTGTGTGCCCCCTCTCATCAGTATCCTCCCAAAGATAACCACTATTCTGCTGTCTATCCCCCATAGATATTGATTCCTCCTTGAGTAGTTTTACCTAGTCTTGAACTTTATAAAAATAGAGTCATATAGAAAGTACTCTCTGATACCAGGCTTCTTTTCCCCAGCATTACATCTGTGAGATTCATCCATGTTGTAGCACAGCGTTTATTTCTTCTTCTTCATTGCTGTATGGCTTTCCATTATGTGACTGTATTAACATTTTTGTATTCATCTTATTGATGGACATCTGGGTCATTTCCATTTTTGGCTTTTAAGAATATAGCCGCTATGAACATTCTTTTACATGTTTTTAGTTTTATACTTTTTTTTTTTTTTTTTTTTTTTTTTGTGGTACGCGGGTCTCTCACTGTTGTGGCCTCTCCCGTTGTGGAGCACAGGCTCCGGACATGCAGGCTCAGCGGCCATGGCTCACGGGCCCAGCCGCTCCACAGCATGTGGGATCTTCCCGGACCGGGGCACAAACCCGTGTCCCCTGCATCGGCAGGCAGACTCTCAACCACTGCGCCACCAGGGAAGCCCCTTATACATGTTTTATGCTCACTTCTCTTGGGTATACACCCAAGATTGAAATCCTGGGTCTTGAGAATAATGTTAAGTTGAGCTTCAGTAGGTACTGCCAGTTGGTTTTTCAAGTGTTTGTACACGTTTTCATTCCCATCAGCAATGTATGGGGTTCTAGTTGCTTCACATCCAACATTGTTGGTCTTATTAATCTTTTCCCCTTTTAAATTTTATTTATTCTGGTAAGGTATCGAGTTTGATATCAGGGAAATGAAAATTAAAAGTTATGTTTTAGAATGAAAAGATATTTAACGTGAAATGTATATTCCTATTCATATTTAAAGATTAATGGTCATGTGCATGGTCTTGAATACTTGAATATTACTGAGGGTTTTTTTTTCCCCCTAATTCCTATCTTTGTAAGCAAGCTTTTATTGCTTTTTTATTAATAAAGTTTTTCTTATAATAAGGACAATGAAATATTCTAGAAACCACTTGTTTCATTTAAAATTTTATTTAAGGGAAATTTTAAAGGAATTTAAAATGATAAATATCTTTATTGAAGAAATCAAATTTACAAGTGATGTCTACAAAGGAGAATTGGTGAGAACGAGAAAACTTGTATCCAGGAATGTCACAAACTTACTAATTGTCTTATAGAAGAGCTCAGTAAAGACCTTTATGAATAGAAAATCTAGGTCTTTTTTTCCATCAAAATATAGCAATAACATATGATCTATGGGACTTTAGACATTTATTCAGAGTATGGTTTACATAGTCTTACAGTAAGTTATTCTGCTAAAAATTACTTGAATTGATTAGTTGTTTTTCCAAGTTTGTGCAAGTTACATGTGTTTGCCATTCCTGTATGAGTCTCAGGTACGCTGATTAGTCAGGCGGTCTCATCTGAAACCAATGTATAATAGTGCTAAGTTGTATGACCTGCCATTCCAGTTTCACAGTGTTTTTGTTTTGCTCGAATAGATGAAAGGTTTAAGTATGGCCACACTGGTACTGCATTCCTGGTGATCTTGGTAGGTTAATGACAATCTTTGTCATAGAAGTCAGGAAATGTGGGTTGAGCCTATGGGATACATAGGCTGGTTCATTAAAATGCTGTCTCCCAAAGCACTGAGGATTGTTGGAAGCACTTGGTAGGTAATACAGCTTTTAAAACCTATCTGTCTATTTATCTATCTATCTATCTTTGTTCTGTTCTTTAGAGTCTTTTAATACATCATGTTTAATCATTATCTACTGTATGATTGCTTTCTCTAGTAAGATTAAAAATGACTTTGGAAAGTCAGGTAAATTTCTTTCTATTGTTTAGTATGTTTGTTTTAGCTGGAGGGTTTTGGTTAGTCGTGAACACCGTCATATTGTCAGATCATACTGCTGCTGTATTTAACTGGTTGGCTTTTAACTGAATTAACTTTGTCAGTCAGTGTTGTGATTGATGCCACTTTTTTTTTTTAACTATAGAGAATGGGTTTAAGAATTTTTAAAGTAAATATCTTTGAAATACAATCAGTTAAGGCAGTTTGGTGCTTAACAAGCTTTGAAGTATGTTTTGGACAATATTTGAATGGATCTTTTAAGAATTTCAGGGGAAGGTAGGTGTATATTTATGAGGAGAGGAGACATACAGGAGTCTTGCTTTCTGTTGAGTCTTCTTTTAACAGGCATACTTTACTCAATTTATTTCGAGTATAGTATTCAAAATGTAAATGAATAGATGGCAAGATTGTTGTTCATTTGAAGACTGTTCATGTGTGCTTGTGTTGTATGGAAAGAGATGGCACAAAGCAGAATGAATTAATCTCCTTGAGCAAACTTCAAGAAAATCTGTAATCTTGTAATAGAAATGGAAAAGTTTGAAGTTAGGCAAGGAAAGCTTAAGCAAAGGCAATGAAGTGGGTAGTTGCTAGTAAAGAGCTGTCAGGACAGGACTGAGTTACTGATTGTCCTACTCAAGAGTGCCGTCTCTAGAGAAACCCAGTAAATGAGTTATTTATTAGAACCACAGTAAGGTAGCTGAGGCCTTTTAATTTTTTAAGGCCATTTCTGCCTTATGTAAGTCAGTGTTGAGTTTATGGACTACCACCAATAAATTTATTTTAAAGTTTAAAACCGTCGAAGACTAAATACTTCATCACCTCTCCTCTTCCACTTTTATGTACCTGGAAGATCCTGGCTGTTGGGAAGATAGCTTAGAGTTACCAGAGCGTTTACTCTGCATAAGGGACAAGGGCACTAGCTTTTGGGCTTAATATCTTCAATATTAGATCACTGAGGCTATGACCAACAATCTTTATCATTCATCATATGTAAGTAACATAAGAAAAGAAAAACCTGCTATCAGTTTTCCTCATCTGAACCTTCCATGTAACAGATAATTTTATAAAAGACATGCCCTTAAAGTTACTTTAAGTTCTCTGTATGATTCTAGAATCAAAACACTTGAACTGTCCCTCCCCCTTTCTCTGTATGTGAAGAGTGGAAGGGTCAGTTTTCCGTGATTTTATTTGTATTAGTTTTATTGCTGTCACTAGTTTGAACTAATAGCAATGAAATGCCTTTATCCTTTCACGTGTATGTGGGAAAACTTAGATAATAAGGTCAAGAGAATGTGTCCTTCATACACACACATACACAGACTGATATGTACCTGGTAGTAACTTAATTATTAAGGGTAAGAACATTAGTACTTTATATGCATAATATACACAGACTTAGAGTTTGTGTTATAAGTACTAGGCAACTCAGAAATCGTACTGCGTTGAACTGTATCATGGGTGCCAGGAGGATTGAGAAAAGTATTATTAAGAACAGTTGAAGTTTCTGCAGAAATCTGTGAAACCTTAGCCCAGTGTTTTTGGCTTCTCTTGCTAGTTATGGGGAGGGAAAGACTAGTCCAGCCTGGCTTTCTGGTGGCTCCCTTTGAGCTGTCTGCCACCGGGATGGTAGGTGTGTCCCAGGGAGAGCAGTCTACTGCTTAGGTGGTAATGGCCTCCATTTATGAGGTGATGAAGTAGAGGTGACTAAGCTTTGGCCAGAAAGACCAGACCAAGTTCATGGGGCCACCCATGTCAGAGATCCTGGGGGAAAGCTAAGTCTCATTTTAGCCTCTATAAAGAATAGATTATATTCTTCTTCTTTTTTTTTTAAATTGGCCACACCACGTGGCACGTAGGATCTTAGTTCCCCAACCAGGGATCAAACGGTCACCCCCTGCATCGGAAGCACGGAGTCTTAGCCACTGGACCACCAGGGAAGTCCCCTGGATTGTATTCTTAAATAAAAAATACAAGTGAAAACTGCAATAAGATGCAATTTTCTGTGTATCAAATTAGCAAAATGAATGAGAGTCTGACCTTTGTTAATTAGGTTGTGATTAAAGAGTATTTTCATGAACTACTGGTTTGTGGTATAAATTGGTATTTTCTGAAAATCACTTTGGCTTCATATATCAGGAACCTTACAATTGATCATATTTTTTGACATAGGAATGCTACTCCTGATATTCTGTTTCAAGGAAGTAGTTGTACATCCAGATGAAGATTTATGTGCAGATTCCCATCATACAGTTTCTAAGCAGTGAAACAGTGCTGTTAAACAGGGAAGAAATGGTTAAGTAAATGATATTCTTATGATAGCAACAGCATTTATGGTAAGGGAAAACAGAGTAGTGAATTGTTATAGAGAATTATATTTAATGATTTTTAAAGATATGTATAGAAAAACACCTGAAAGAAATAAACTAAATGAAAATATTAGCGAAACTATTAACAAAAGGTACTACAGGGGTATGGGGTGGTAGTGAACATTATTTCCCTCTCTTTTCTACTTTTCTGTTTTCCAAAATGAACATTTGTTTATCTTACAATCTTATAAAGGAAAATCTAAAAAGAACAGAGTGAATAATAGTTTCATTAAAGGGAGAAAGAACAGATATCATTTGAAAGAGCTGCTCCAGTTATGAGGCCAAGTTTGGAAACAGAAGACCTGTTCTAACATCTCTATGGAGCAAGTTCTAGGGATAGCAGACTCTTCTTGGAATGAGTGAGAAAAGGTATTACTTTTGTTTCAGAGATTGTTTATCTATCAAATACATCCTGTAAGGGTAAGGATAATATTAACACGACTTCTCCTACCTCTGGCACCTGGTGCTTGATCAGTTCATAGGGAATAAGGAAATGAAAGTTTGCACTAGATTTTGGAAACAAATCGACCCAATAAACCTCAGCATATCCTTTTGGAGTTAGATAGCATATATCTTATCAATATACGATAGAGAAGATAGAGAATTTTGAAGTGGAATAATCACTAGCTTACTTGGTATATTTTGTCCTAAGAGTGTGTATCTTAGGTATATGTATGTCAGTCTTGAAAAATGGAATGCTATATTAAGACATTTGGAGAGAGAGAGAAAAAAGTTGCAGAGCTAATTACGGTGGTGTATAGGACTAGTCATAGGGGTAGTGAGGGTCTAGGCCTGGGGAATGGGATCCTGCATTGCTAATGGAAGCTTGTTCATCCCCACTGAAGATCAGGATTGCTCTGGGAATAGCTGTTAACTTGCTGTATAATATCTGAAGAGTTGTGTGTATATATACATATTATTTTTTAAAATTTGACCCTTTTTGGGGTTAGTTTTATTTATTGATTTTATCTTTTCCTGGAAAATTTGACAGTTAAACTCGTAGGCTCACAGCACATAACAGAAAGTTTAAAGATAGTTTGGTAGGCACTGTTGAGTTAGACATTATAAACCATATAATCAGCAATTTGATTTGCCCATTGTTTTTATAGAAACTTGGTCCTGGTAATAAATGGAGTATCCCTAGGCAATGATTTTTCTTACGCTAAATTGAATAACTAGCAAAGGAATTAATGTATCAAATACTTTAAAATTTTTATTAAATTTCCAGGTTAGGCTATTATTCTCCCCAACAATAACTTTTTCAGAGTTTGCTGATTTTATTCTCCAGATGATTTTGTTTTCACTGTGATAATTACTTAATGTTTTATCCTGCTTTGATGTGCATTCCTACTGTTGGCTACATTCAGTGTCCAAATTGTAATTTATATTTATAACTGCCTTTCATCTATTAGTCATCCATTGTTTTCTCTCCTGTTTTTAAAGCATAGCAAAGCTGACTGACTCAAAGAAGCTTTTCTAGTTAACATCAGTTGTCCACCATTCTCCATAACCATCTTTAGCCTACTACTAAGAATACTAAGAATTAATATACTTTCCTGCATTTTTCTTTGATTTCTTTTTGTTTGTTTCCTTTAGATGGTAAACTCTTTGAGGGCAGGGTTATGTTGATCCTTGTTGTGTGTGCCAAGTTTCCAGTGCACAGTTGTACACACAATATTCACTGACGAGCTGTTGAAAAATTCGATGCAGCCTCCCCAAGTGTTTAGCATAGTCTGAGTAGTTTATGTGTTAGTTAAATCTGACTCAGTAGTTGGCAGTCCTAGTGTTTCAAGTAGAGATGGAATACCTGCTTGTCTCTCACTAACATCAAGAAAGTACCTAATAGAAAAATCTTACCATGCAGCCTAATGAGAGATACTATCTGGACTTTGTGGCACCTAGAAGTTCAAGTCTAAAAACATCTTTAAAACAAATTCTTTGAAATATTTCTGAAGGTCCTGAACACTTCACTTTTGTGGCTATTATTAGGAATTAGTTGGTTGATCTCTGCAACTTCAATAATGATTATAGTAATTACTGTATTAGGTGCCTACTGTGGGCCAGACCCGTCCGTATGTGCTTTACAGATGTTTTCTTATTTACACTCCTAACAACTCAACATGGTCTATATTATTCCCATTTTACAGATGAAGAAACTAAGAGAGGTTAAGTTATTCAGAATCATACATATGGTAAGTGACAGAAGTCAGTATTTGAATTATGGCCTATTTCCAAACCTTGCACACATTTACTATTTTTTAATACATCTCAGGGAGGAAGATACTAGAGAAAAAGCTACTTAAATTCAAATATTGGTTGTAACTGTAAACATTTTGAATACTAGTAAATGCTCATATTGCTCTTATAGTATTGCTTATTATCATACAATAATTGATGTCATGCTTATTGAAATCTACAGTTTTTTGTACTTGGAATGAATACTACTTTATAAGTGAAAAGGAAGCAAGCTCATAACATTTATCAATGCCATGTGTGTTATAATAATTACTACTGTTTATCTTAAATATCAGTAAATCTTTTTTTTTTTAATAAATTTATTTATTTTATTTATTTATTTTTGGCTGCGTTGGGTCTTCGTTGCTGTGCACGGGCTTTCTCTAGTTGTGGCGGGCCGGGGCTACTCTTCGTTGTAGGGTGCGGGCTTCTCATTGCGGTGGCTTCTCTTGTTGCAGATCACGGGCTCTAGGCGCTCGGGTTTCAGTAGTTGTGGCTCGCGGGCTCTAGGCGCTCGGGCACAGTAGTTGTGGCGCACGCGCTTAGTTGCTCCGTGGCATGTGGGATCTTCCTGGACCAGGGCTTGAACCCGTGTTCCCTGCATTGGCAGGCGGATTCTTGACCACTGCGCCACCAGGGAAGCCCAGTAAATCTTTATAATAGGAATCAACTCATATTAATAGTCTTGACTAAGACCTAGAGTCATAATGGCTTTGTTGAAAGAAGGAGATTTCAGTAAGAACTGGTTATCAGTGTACCTAGATTTAATGGACAATGTGATAATTTTCTTAGGATTATATTTAGGTGATGTGATGAAATAAATAACTTATTAACAGTTTGTGGATAGATTATTCACTTGCTCATTTTGTGCACTTTTCAAAGCTTATATTTTTTAACTTAAGAGGAAAGCATTATCTAAGAATCGAATTTATAAAATACATTCTAGCTTAAAGAAAAAAATTCCTGATACAACAATAGAAAATGTCAAGCCTCATAGGAAAGAATGCTGTTTTTTCTTCCTGTTTGGTGAAGAATGTCTTAGTGAGACTACTTCCTCTGTGAGGAAGAAAATGTATGTAGCACAGCCAGCTCTTCAGGTATCTCCTCAAATCTCTTTTGGATGAGTAATTTCTTGAATGTTCTAAAAACAGAACCAGAGTGCTGCTTTAGAGTGTCCTCTGGCAGTTGAGGTGAAGTGTTTGGGATACGTGTAGGAAGGGGTCTAGCTTCTTGGAGTTGGTCACAGGGGACTCTCCCAGTGCTTGGTGAAAACGTGGTCCCTTTAAAACCTCTCATTAAACAACCCCTGAGCCCTTGTAAACCAAGTTCAGTCTCCAAATCTAATAAGCCTTTCTTTTCAACCACACGGGGCTTTGACTTCCAGAGGAAACTTGTCTCTTAATATTCACACAAACAGTTTACCTCTGGATGCTTTCTGCAGCATTCTCCCTGTGCTATGCAGCACGTGGATGACTCTCTCTAGAAAGCAGTTTTTCAATACTTTGGACAGATCATTATTAACTAAAGGGGCCCACATTCAAAGCAGTGGTTCTTCAGGACTTTTCTGTGCAAGTTATAATCATCTACTGAACTGAGTATTTGGCTGCCATCGTATTATGCCCCAGCAGGGCAGTGTGTCATCAGAATCAGATTCGGACTCAGTTTAGGTCTGAGACCTACTGATTTTTCCTACAGTCTTGGTTCCTGTCTGGAGAGCTTTTAAGACCGCCAGCTGTGTGGCCTGTTTGAAAGCATGAAGCTTGTGGCAGGAATGTGGCTTTACCCTATTAGTGTTGCAAAATCACTTCTTGTGTGGAGAATCTTGCTTTTCTCCTGCCTCCTATAGTCTGGTTTTAGATTATTTTTCTTGTGGTTTTGGTTTGTGAGTGTGAACTCATGGCTTTCATTTCCTTTATTCCTTTCCCCACCTTCACATAGACAGTGAGGAAGGGAATAATTATGAGATATTTTTATATTTGTTTACACTGTCAAGCTGTATAGGCAACTTCCCCTTTGTCTTATAGAAAATAAACTCAGGATAGTGAAAATATTTGAAATCATTAGTTTTAACTTGCCTTCTCAACAGTTCTTTCACTGTTTTGCTTTAAATATGGTTATCATTGAGAAGGTGTGGACGTTAAAGAATTTACCCACAAATGGCGCCATCCTTACATAACCACTTTTAGAGTTTTAGTGTATTTTCTTTTACGTCTCTAAGAGGTTATTCTATTTGTTTTGTATTTTAAGTGCTTTTACTGGGAATGAAATTCATAGATTGGAATTTTACCTCATTTTCTCAACCCTTTCTTTTCCTTAGAGGTGTTGAATGCCCAAAGAAATAGCCGAAATTAAAGAGGAAAAAATCCCAGATGGATGGACTTTTGTATTATCAACAAGCTAGGTGATCCATCCTTTATAACCAGTATTAAATATCTTACCCGATTTCTAAAGGATACATAATCAAGAAGTGATGGGTGAGGCGCAGTGCGCTGTCTTCATTAGCTCTCCACAGCTTCTTCACCTACCAGTATTTTATTGCCCTTGTTGGCAATTTAGGGCATTGAAATGAATGGAAGGGCTCTAGTGGCTAGGAATGAGTAGCGTCAGTCCACAGGGTTTATCATTTCTGTGCTGCCTCCAGATAAAAGGAAAGATGACTTGAAGGAAGTGTCCTCTGGAGAACACTGATTACAGGCCAGAGCTGCAATTTCTGTCGTCTGCCCAGGGAGAGCGTATCCATGGGAGATGGCTACGTTCCCAAAGTTAGAAGGCTGCCCAGAGGGACAGTGGTCTTCTTCCCACCTTATAACGGTACAGTTATAATATTCTAAAAAAAGAAGCTTAACAAGTGATGAAAAATAGTTTCAGAGTGCTTAAATGTCAATCTTTTCCACTAGACTTACTTTTTAAAAATTATATTTTACATTTAGGAAATAAATGCCGCTGGGTTCCATATTTGAAGAGCATTTCAAGACCCTCACTTCCCAGTGTTTTACTTGGGATGAACATGTTTCCGGGTTTGGGTTCCAGTTTAGCAGAGTGCAGGTTTCTTCAGTTGTTTCTCTCGGAGAGGCTTTTTATGCCATGGAGTTTGGGTACTTTCATCTTTTTAATGTGACTTTCCAGAAAAATGCTGTTTGTTATTATTTCTTAAGTGGTTTTAGATGTGTAGTACTCCTTAATCGAGTACTTGAAGTCTCAACTCACTTGTGCAAAGGTGACTCTTGTTCACTCTGTAGCAGAAAATAGGATAACTGTAGGTTGGTGAACATACCATACTTTGATAGCTTTTTGTGAGTCTTTTTGTGGTATTCTGTGCTTAAAACATGACTTATTCATGTATTTATGGACAAGCAAGTAGCTTTTGAAATTTACTCTGTATCTGAGAGCTGTTTATGGCCTGGTTAACAGAATGACCTTCTAAATTCTAAAATAGATATAAGAGAGAGGGGGTGGGGAGACTTGTGTAAATATTTAAGGATTAGAAAGAACTGAAATATCTAAAATCTTCTAGGCAACACTGCAGACTGCTTCTATTTCTAAAAAAAAAAATTACTTTGATCTACCTTTAAAAGCAAATACATGACTTATTCTGCTATAATTTCTTTCATTTTTAAACCAAAATTTGATTTGTGTGTTACATAAGCGTTAAGTTTCATATATGTGAGGGGAAGGGTGAGGTTTGAGACTAGAACCCACAATCTCTTATTTTTTCAAAATAGCTCTTTTCAGTGTCCCATGTTACCATTACCAGTGACAAGTCATGCCTCTTTGCTTGGAGTGGTAAGTTATACCACTTTTAAAATACCATTACTAAAAACTTAGCTCAAGTTTCTAAGCTGCCTTACATTTTCAAAAGCATTTGAAAGTATTTTTGGACGTGCTAAACATTATTAGTTGGAAGTACAAAGGAAGTGTGTTTGGTTAATTTGTATTAGGGAACTCAGAGTTGTCTGGAGGAAGGGTTAGAAATGTCTAATTCCTTTGGGACTTAAATAAACTCATCTAGTGTCATAAAATCATGAGCACAAGATAAATTCAGATTAGCTAATTAGCCTTTGCCTCAGAGTTTACTATTTTATAAATAGGGTAAAACCCACACTTGGAGTTAACTTTCATACTGCTGTTAGGTGAACTGGGCATCAGTGATAAGGTGATTAGTCTTACCTTTACTATAAACGTTTGCCCCCCATTTTGGACACAAATCCCTGTAAGGGTTTAAGATTGGTTCCACTGTTATTTCTCTAATGAACATTTTCCCCCATTACCTGTATTTGCTAATACACTTGCATCTGAATTGAGAGCTTCCCTCAGATTCTTTAAGCATCAGTTCTGGGTATTTGATTTAGTGTGATAACTGGAGGAAACCTGTTAATATGAGGTCATTTGTGTCACCGAGAGTATATTTTAAGATTATGAGAAGATTTTTTGCCATAGTTCTCTATTCTGAGTTGCTATTGATTCTAAATACAATATCAGATTAGCAACTTTTCAGGAAAAAATAAAAAGAAGCACTGTCACATTGCAAGTAACAAGTTGTAAGATACTTCATTTTTTCAGAAAATATGAAAATGTGTATGGGAAATATATATGTTTCCTTACTTGGGAAGTAAGGACAAACTATAGTAATTTTGTGTTTTATTTAGCAAATGATTGCATTTTTTAAATGTACGGAAGGATTTTCCAAGAGGGGTTCATTGGAACAAAAGTGCATTAGAATCTCCATTGTTATTTTTTAAGAAGTCTGAAATGTGTGTCGATCAACAACTTTGTGAAATGCCACATTAAACTTCAAAAGCTTATGTGTGTTAAGTTCACAAATATTCCAACACTTGTTTTACTATGGGCCCCTTTTTGTCAAGGAATATACATCAGTTTAGGAAACTTTGACATATAGTAATATTTTTATTATGTGTTTAAGCTACTGGGTTTTTCAATTCCAGGAATCTTGAAAATAATTCTGAAACATAAAGGCCTAAAATTGTGTTATATTGAGGATATTTAAGACACATGACATTGCGATTTAAAGAAGCAATCTAGCCATTTAAAAGTAGCACCGTATTTTCTTCCTTTTTTACTAGTATGTAATTTATTTTGTAGTTCTCATGGATTTAAAAGCAGCTTTTCTGGAAATATGAGCACTGAGCCAGAAGTCAGTAGATCTGATTTCTAGTCCTTTTTTGGCTGAGACTTTAATCAAATCACATAACCTCACCTAGACTCCCTTTTGACATTTGCTTAATGCACGTAATATTTACAGACTCGGGCTACCTCCGGGAATTGTTGTAAAGATAAAGTAAGGGAAAAGGAATCTATCTGTAGATTATCTGTAAGATTAGGGAAATAATTGTGCTTTAATTAAGGAAGTGGAAGTTGGGAGTGTCTTAAAACCCTGTTTGTTAGGAGATATGGGGATATATGTATAACTGATTCACTTTATTATAAAGCAAAAACTAACACACCATTGTAAAGCAATTATACTCCAATAAAGATGTTAAAAAAGATGCTATTTGTTTAGAGGAACGGCTCTTTATTTGAGGTTGGTAGACTTTGTTAGAGTTGAAGTAGACTTTGGAGACAATTGTGCCCCTCTCTCTTCTTGTCATTGAGGAAACTGAGGGCTCGGGATGGTAAATGATTGGCCTTGAATCTCATTGGGGGACCCAGGAAGACGACCAGGTCTCCTGACGCACCCACACAGCAATCCTGGCCTTCAGACCCGTCTAGGAGAGGGAACAGTGACCTGTTAAATCAGATATTCCTGCTGTGTATCTTCCTCCCAGATATTGTTTTACTTTTTATAATGGAATGTTAGTATTATTTTTAAGTTCCTAATTATGTTCTTGTTCAGTACTCTGTTTTGAATTTTATAGTATACTGGATAAAATATTAATGAATTACTTTTTAGCCGTGAGAATTTTTATTCTTCTGTGTCATGTTTTAGAAAAGAAATTCTGACACATTACCACGTAATGTGCTAAAACCGAAATTATGAGAGAAAAGATAAACACAAGGCAGTTTATAAGTTAGGTTACTGTTTTACTATTACTTACCTTTCCTATTTTGACGTTTAGAGCATGTAGAATTTGTTAACATACCCACTACCATACCTTCTCTAATGTTAGGAAGAAAAAAATGGGAAGATACGTTTCTCCGTGGCCGCTCTTGAAAACGTTATCCTTTTTTCTTTGCCTCAAGTGCTTACTAAGACAGAAAGTAGCATTGCTTATTTTTATTGGCCACACTTAAAAAATAAGTGAGAAATAAATGTCTTATCAGTCAGCACACATTTGCGGAGTACTTTGTGCAGGGGCATTGTGCTCGGTGCTGATGATTTTTAAGACATGCTATGTACGGTCTTTTGCCCAAGAGGCCACGCACACACTTATTTACCACTTGATTCTTTTACAATGTGAGATCAAACATTTTCCTGTATTTAAAAATACCTGAGAGACGAATTCTCTCTATTTGTGTTCTTTTCGGCTTCATGTGAAATTTGAATAGAGAAATACTGCAAATAGAAAAAGAGTGAATAATTTTAGAACCCTGAGAATAATATTATGAAAGGTTAAATTGTCTATGCTTTAATAAAAGAAGCAGTTAAAATTACTTTAGTCACTGGAATAGTAAGTGTTTCTGTTTAAACTCTAGCCACACACCTAGACAGAAATAAATCTTGTTAAAACAGCAGCTCACTTCGAACCTTACTTGCTTTGCTCATTCTGGGTTCCCCAAACCTTGACTGCAGTAAAGTAGCAAAGTTCTATTCGGCCTGTTTGTAATAATATCTTTAAAAGGTTCTTTAACCTGATACTTTATGAAGAAAAAATAAAAAGGATTAGTTACGCATGCCTTGAATTTATAGTCTAAAATGAGAATCTAAACATTTGATTATACTACAGTTAACTGAAGCATGTTTTGTTACTACAGACTACAAATGCCCTTTTGTGGGATTTTGATTCAATCTTCACTTCCTTCTCACAGAAGAACTCAAACCCGGGGTCACTTTATGAGATTGGTCTGCATTTTGATTTGATCTGAATTGTTGACTATGTTATCTTTGTGAAAAACATTAAAAAGTATGCAAGAAGAACCTGAGATACGTAATACTTTATAAGTTCCTTGAAGTCAGGTCTTTTTTTTTTTTTTCCTCCTTTTAAACCATCTCCAGAGCCTGTGTATTTCCCTGTTTATAGGTCTTGGTAGTATACATATTTGCTGGATAAATGAATGAATGGATTTATATTTATCTTTATGCATCATAATCCTCTTTTGTGTCAGATGCCATTCTAGTTTCCAGCTAGTCTGCCTGAGACATTTCATTTTTGTTTTAAAGTCTTTATTAGTATTTATAAAAAGGAATTAACTTTTATTCTGGTTATCTGTTGCTTAAAATAACAACTTATTATTATCATCTCATCATCGTGTGGATTAGGAATTTGGACAGGGCATAGCCCGGATGGCTTGTCTCTGCTCCATGGTGTCTGGAGTCTCAGCTGGGATGACGAAAAACTGTTAGGGGCTAGAGAACAGCGGGCAGCTGGCTGGGCATCTCATTCTCTTTTTTGGACGACTTCTCCACATGGCGAGGTTTGGCTTCCTTACAGTACGGTGGCTTCGAGGTAGTCAGGCATGTTTAGCAGCTCAGGACTGTGAGATAGGGGGGTTCCAGTGTTCCAGGCTGGAGCTTCAAGGCTCTGCAGTCCCAGAATATCACTTCTTCTGCCGCAGTCTGTTGGTCCAGCCAATCACTAAGGCAGCTCTAGTTTCAAGGGAAAGGCAGTTAAACTTCATTTCTCAATGAGAGGAGTATCAAAGAGTTTATTGCTATCATTAGTCTTCCATAGTTCTGTTCTTGATGTACTATTTGTCATCATTATTATTAACCTTATTAGGCTGTGGTTTATTCTAGGATGTTCAGCAGAATGTCTACTTCTAAGTGCTTGGGGGCCTGATGATAGCTCCTCTCTTCCTGTCTCCATGCTGTAGTTGTGACTTGACCGCCTGAGTACCCTTAGTCCCAGACCAGAGAGACAGACAGACAGATGGACAGACAGACAGGCAGGCAGACAGAGAGAAAAGTGTTAACGTTTCTTTGGGTAGAAACAAGAACTTCTTGAATGGGAGTTCATGCTCAAAATGAGTTTTCCCCATGGTGCCAGAGGGGAATTCCTGTGTGTGTGTGTGTGTGTGTGTGTGTGTGTGTTTAAAATTTCATAATAGGTAGGCCACTGTGGTACCTAGAGATTTTGGTTTCATATACTATTAAAAAATTTTCCCCAAATCTAGGGAATTCACATAGGATTGCCAAATTTTGAATTTTGTCAAGTCATTACACGAAAAAAAAAAAAAAATCTACTACCACCTTTTAAGAAAATAAAAGGAAAATTTAATGCCACAAAATAATAAGCTCATAATCTAATAAAGGAAAATCCTCAAATTTAATAAAAACTTAGTTTTATGGAAAATAATTTTAATAGAAAATTAAAGCACTACATTTTTTTTTTCCACTTAGGTTTAAACCTGGAAAAGCTTTGTTTTTAAGCTACACGCAGAGACACAATTTGGGAACCACTGGTAGAGCCTTATTTTGATTTGTCAATTTTTAAAAAACAAAAGCTGTACACAAATGATTTTTTAAATCACATTTTATGGCTATATTTATTACGTAAGTAATGGGGAAAATTAACTGGTGTAATGGCCCTTATGAAAAGCACCCGTTTCAGTATATGTTACTTAGATTCCTTTTCAATGCAGAAAGATTTTAGTTTCATTAGGACCTATAACACAAAATCAGATTTACTAACTAAATATAAATAAAACTACCCAATCAGTAAGATTTAAATTATTAGTACCATGCAGTGTTGTCTGGCTGTGACAAGCCTGCTGTTTACAACCTGCTGAGGTCAGGTACCTTTGAGTTCAGCATATACTACTATTGGCTGTGTGACAGTATTTCACATCCCCCCCCCCCCTTATTTTTCCTTGAACTTATAGAAAACTTTGTCCCTCAACACTTGATATCAAAGACATTAAAATAATACTAGTCTCTAATCCAATTGTAAGCACAAATCCAAGTACTGAAGTTAAGTGGCAGTAAGCTGTCAGCTGTATAATGGTCATCCATATGAATTAGCAGACCCCTATGTTGAATAATTTAGATTGTCATCGGAAAGAAAATATGACATGAGAAAACTTCATGGACATTTATATGCATTCGTAGTCTTTGGAGCTCCTAGTTTGAGGAAAAATTCAGCTACAATAGCTGTTTTCCTAGCTGTCTCCCACCTTAGCTTTTAGAATCATATTTTCTTTTTTAAATGTGATTCCTCGTGTCAGATAAAGTCCTCAATTTGTCATAGCCTTTAAGTTTTTTCCTTCACTCTCTTTTATGCTACAACATCATAGTATTTCTTCCACTTTCTTTGCTTATATAAGCACAACAAGCCAATAATTGAATAATCTTGTTAGTGAAACATTTCAGGGCAATTCATTGGGTGAATTCACTGGGCGAATTGAAGCTTGGGGCTGTTTTTGTAGTAGCTGGCTGTTAGAAAGCACCTTCTTGATATCAGATCTGTTCTTCTGGGGAGAATGAGGAAGTGGGTGAACCAAGAAATGCAGAGGAGTGGAACCTGGCTGAAGGAACCAGGATGGAAACAGCGGGGGCGGCAGGGGTGTGGTGTGTGGAGGGAGAATGGCGGTCTTGAGCTCAGAGAGACCTAGATGCCACTAGCAGGTCTTCCTCTTGCTTTAAACTGAGGAAATCACTTAACTTCCCTGACTTTCACCTTCCTCCTCTGCAGAGTGAAATTGATAGATGCCTGTTTATGGAAAATATTAAAAATAATGCTTGTAAAATTTGTATCAGAGTCGCTGACACCTGATATTTAACACAAGGTGGCCCTCCTTGCTGTTCTGTGTTTAGCACGTTAGACCTCTCCTCTCCAGATCTTTCAAGTTTTATGTGTATTCTGTATTGTTAGATATTTTATCTGAAAATTCTAGATTCACAACTAATTAACAGGCTTCTCACATACCTTTTTGGGTATATAATGCCCTTCTTTGGTGGGAAGGCGGACACATTTTTTTTTTTTTTTTTTTTTTTTTTGCGGTGCGCGGACCTCTCACTGTTGTGGCCTCTCCTGTTGCGGAGCACAGGCTCCGGACGCGCAGGCTCAGCGGCCATGGCTCACGGGCCCAGCCGCTCCGCGGCATGTGGGATCCTCCCGGACCGGGGCACGAACCCGTGTCCCCTGCATCGGCAGGCAGCTCTCAACCACTGCGCCACCAGGGAAGCCCCAGACACATATTTGATGATGATTTCCATAGCACACAGTTCAGACATGGTGGCAAGGCCAGCATTTTTAGGATAATATTTGTTTCTGGGTTCATAGAAATTCCATTAGTCGAAGGGAGTACTGCCATTGTCAGGAGAGGCACTAATCTCTTTGAGCCTCAGTTTTCCATCTGTAAAACTGAGTAATTACAATAGATTATTTCCAAGCTTCTTCCAGACCTAAATTTTGAGGCAAAATTGTGCTATTGCCACAGGATTCGGTTTTCTTCATTTGTTCCTCAATGTTTTTGTCAAAACCCAGACACATAGCAAAATGAAAAATTGCATTTTAAGTTTTTTAACAAAATGGGAAACTCTTTATCAGCCCACACAATGAATCAAATTTCTGATGAAGTATCTTTTTTGATAATATTTCTCCTGAGTGACTGTTGGAACCATGGATTGACTCTGAAGTCATACAGAGAGACAAACACTAACGGTACTCCAAGGATAAGCTGTCCGTTTTGCTCTAAGTTGCAGTGCTTTTCTCCTAGTAGTCTGGCGCTCATTTTTGGATACCATATTCTTTCCAGAACTCTGTAAAATATCGCTACACTTAATTATATCACATAAAATTGGAATTTTACTCAAAGGAAAGGGGAAAAACATATGTGTGATATAAAATTATAGCTGTAAACACATATTATACACACATAAGCTGTTTTCAGTTTGAAAAAAAATACCATTGTTTTGGTGCTTGCTACTTTTTTTTGTCTCTAGTGGATTAGAGCTGCCTAGTCAGAGTGATAGGAACATAAGACCTGGAGTCAGGAGCCACTGGTTTGATGTCCAGCTCTGTCGCACATTCTTTGATTTTAGACAAATTGTCTTACCTTTTCTTGTCTATAAAATGGGTATTATATAACACCTTCCTTTTAAAGAAGACATTCTCCTACCCTCCTTCATACTGAATATGGTTTTTTTGTTTTGTTTTAAAGAATATTCCCTTCATTATGTTGAAATGATGATTATCTTAATGTGGTCCTACAGTGTTGAAAGCCATGGCCTCCCTGGACGTGGTGGGAATTGACAGTGACAGTCGTTTTGGGGAGAGGCTGGTTCTCAGGGAACAAACTCAGAAGACGGGCTTTGGTGGACAGAAGGTTTGTGCTGGTCCCTGTGACGTGGTTTTTGAGGGTACTGCTGGGTATTGGGGGTTAAACTATAGACAGATCATATAGTTTTAATGTTACTTCTGATTCACTTCTTTTTGTTACCCTGCAATCCTGAGGTAGTATACCACCTTGTCTGTGTTGCACTTGGGGATATGAGGGGAAGCTTCTCGGCTCATTTTGTAGCAGTCAGAGTAGTCCTTGCATCATCAATTAGGGGGAAAATCCAAGGAGAAGGTGAGTTTCTGAGAGGAGTTCACAGTCTTATTCCTTCCCCCGGAGTAGATTTTTTTTCTCTGTTGTTAATATTTGCAGGGTATATATTTTATTTTATTAAGGAAGGTAGACGTTTCCTCTCAAGCTGATTTATTGTAAAAAATAAATTGATAATCAGTGGGCATCTTCTACTATTCTGGTGTATACAGTAGGCTTCAGTACCTGTTCTTGTTTCACTGAGAATGATAGGGAACATTCAAGGCAAAATGATCTACGCTATTGGGAGGAAAACAGTTAAAATTCTACTCATAGTTTTTGGGAGCCTTTTATTTTGGGAGGACTGGTTGGTTGTCTGGTTGGCATGTTCTAGTCATGGTGGGAGTCATCCCTGAGCCTTTTATTTTTGTTTAAGGAAGATTAATTTCTGCCCAATACATTATTGTGTCTTTTCTCCCTTCTAATTCTATTCGAGGTTATTATTGTGTGAATTTTGGGGCTGAGCGCCCTGATTAAAGACCCAGGGCTTCTGCAGGAGAGTTGTTTAAAAGTCACTAGTCCAGGGCTTCCCTGGTGGCGCAGTTGTTGAGAGTCCGCCTGCTGATTCAGGGGACACGGGTTCATGCCCCAGTCCGGGAAGATCCCACATGCCACGGAGCAGCTGGGCCCGTGAGCCATGGCCGCTGAGCCTGCATGTCCGGAGCCTGTGCTCTGCAAACGGGAGAGGCCACAACAGTGAGAGGCCCACATACCGCAAAAAAAAAAAAAAAAAAAAGTCACTAGTCCAGCCTCTGGTTATCTTCTTACTCAGAGGTGGAGGAAACCTTACCCCTTGCCCTCAAGATGCTCACAGCCTAGAGGGGAAGAGAAATTTTAGCATAAGGTAATCATGATAGTGATCGTTTGCACACACTGTGTCCAAATCCTTATTTCCTATTCACTTGTCAACGCTCTAACTTTCTCCAGTCTGCTTTACGTCTTTATCATTCTGATGAAACTCTCCTTAGGAAGGTCATGGGCAATTTCTGCTTGCGGACCCGAGTGGAAACTGTGCAGTTCTCACTACTGAGTATTGAACAGTGTTGTCCACTCTCTCCTTCTGGGAACTCGCTCTCTCAGATTCTGTGCTGCTCTCCCTCCTGTCTGTTAGGTAATTTCTTCTCATTCTCCTCTGCTAATTCCTTTCCTACATAATTTTTCAAAGGAGGAGTTCCTTAGGGTGTCTGAATTCCAGATTCCCAGCTCTTTGTCCTTTAAACCATATCTGTGGATTTAAATGCTGTCTTCAGGTTAGTGACTTCAAATTTAGTATCTTTAGTCCTCTCCCAAATTGGAGTCATGTATATTCAACTACATGTGAGGTGAATTTTTCTTCTAGGTCTTTCTCTGTGCAAGAATATTACTCTTTGGAGAGTCACTGTTTTTATTACTCTTTGGAGAGTAACTGTTTGATGCTGCATTCCTGTGTTGGCTCTGATCATAGTCGGTGAGAGACAGAATTGAAAGGAATGGTTGTATGGAATGTGTGAAATTGATGTTGTCATTATATCATACATATCAACTGTGTATGTCGACCTACCTGTAGCTTAGTTTTTAAATAGAGGATATATCCTTTTCTATATATCTATTTTAATTATGGCTTATGAATTTTTTATATTTAGTATGGATGAAAAGTTATGAAGTCATAAATTAAATCTCTACGCTTAAAATTGAGGTATAGTTGATTTACAATATTAAGTTTCATGTGTATAACAGTGATTCACAATATTTAAAGATTACACTCCACTTAGAGTTATTCTAAAATATTGGCTATATTCCCTGTGCTGTACAGTATATCCTTATTTATTTTATATGTAAGTAGTTCATACTTCTGAATCCCTTACCCCCCCTTGTTATTTTCATAGAAAGGCATTTTATTTTTTTAATTTATTTTTTTAAAGTATTATTTTTAATTTTATTTATTTATTTTTAAATTTTTGGCTGCGTTGGGTCTTCATTGCTGCGCGCGGGCTTTCTCTGGTTGCAGCGAGCGGGGGCTACTCTTCGTTGTGGTGCGTGGGCTTCTCATTGTGGTGGCTTCTCTTGTTGCGGAGCATGGGCTCTAGGTGAGCGGGCTTCAGTAGTTGCAGCACACGGGCTCAGTAGTTGTGGCTCACAGTTTTAGTTGCTCTGCAGCATGTGGGATCTTCCCGGACCAGGGATCGAACCTGTGTCCCTTGCATGGGCAGGCAGATTCTTAACCACTGCGCCACCAGGGAAGTCCCAGGCATTTTATTTTAAATGTAGCAGTGTAGCATGTCTATCACAAACTCCCAATCTATCCCTCCTCCCCCTCCTTCCTCCTGGTAACCATAAGTTTGTTCTCTAAGTTTGTGAGTCTGTTTCTGTTTTGTAAATAGGTTCATTTGTATCATTTTTTTTTAAGATTCTGCATATAAGCGATGTCATGTTTGTCTTTGTCTGATTTACTTCACTTTGTATAATAATCTCCAGGTCCATTCATGTTGCTGCAAATGGCATTATTTCGTTCTTTTTTATGGCTGAGTAGTATTCCGTTGTATATATGTACCACACCTTCTTTATCCATTCATCTGTCGATGGGCATTTAGGTTGCTCCCATGTCTTGGCTATTGTAAACAGTGCGGCAATGAACATTGGGGTGCATGTATCCTTTTAAACCATGTTTTTCTCTGGATATATGCCCGAGTCCCTTACCCCTATCTTGCCCCTTCTCCCCTTCCCTCCTCCCCCTCAGTAACCACCAGTTTGTTCTCTATATCTGTGAGTGTCTTTTTTGTTATATGTTTTATTGTTTTAGATTCCTTGTATAAAGAATTTCATTGGTTAGGAGTCATTGTCTGAACTCTTTAAACAAAGAAAACATAAGCTTGTGTGAAGTATATATAGAAGTTAATCAGTTAACTTATAAATTGTTCTTCTGTAGATCAGATGTTATTTTTAGCACCATTAACTTAATAATAGGGAAAGAATTTTACCTTGCATGTGTGGTACACATTCTTTACATTAAAACTTTTTAGGACATTTTATATTATATAAAATATATGTTATATATATATTAAATACCATGTCCTGTTCAGTAATCTGAAGTAGTTCTCATAGTTAAGTTTTGAAGGTATAGCTCTCCTCTTGATGTTATATGATTTGAAACATGCTGAGTTAAGGGTATGTTTTATGTTCAGTTGTTTGGGAGTTTTTGTGCTTTTAAGCAAAAAGTGGAAAAATAAATTATTGTATTAATCATACATTTTGCGTTTACGCTTGTAGTGGGTATATGTTCAGATATGCTTGGCTGGGACTGTTGAAAAATCTCAAGTAATTTGATCAGTACCTCTAGCTTTTTTCTTCCTTTCCCCATGTGTCCTCTTCATTTCTATCAACCTGTCTGACTGGCTTGATGACTGGGGTGATGCTGGCTAAATAACAAAGAAGACCAATAATAGGACCTCTGTTGGAACATGGTGTATGGTGGCCGTATGGCTCCCCTTTGGCTAGTCATCTCTTTCCAGTAGCACGTGCCATGTACTCTGTTGTCCATCAAAAATCAAGTTAGTTGTTACGGTCGGCAAATATATTTTCATTTGCATACCAACACTGTTGTTGATGACTTCCTTTAACTGGAGTGACAACTTTGAGAAAATAGTGAGGCTACATTTGAGTCAGGAAGAAATAAGGTCATGATTTATTAACAAGTGTCAGCCAGGGGTGAGTGATGTGGGGAATATGCTGCTCTTACTGGCACTACACCAAAAACTCAAGGAGGCCGTTTTTAGGCTGATCACATTTTGGGCCATCTTTTTCAAATCAAGTTGGCGACAGTGATAACATTATCAAACTTTCCGTAATAGCCTAGCGGGTAAGAGCATGCGTGAACTCAGCAGGCAGACTCTGTGTTCAAATCCAGGCTTTGCTGTCACATCAGCTCTGTGACCTTGGACAAAGTATTTCACGTTTCAGTTAAGTTTCTAAATCTACAAAATAGTGATGATAATGGCAGTACCTGCCTCATAAGGTTGTTAGGAAAATTAAATTAGGTAACACGTTTCAAGCCCTCTGCCCAGAGCTCTCATGAAATAAGCATTCATTGAATGATAGTTATTGTTGTTATTCGTGGTTGTGTTAAACCAAAACAGCAAGATATGGTCCCTCCTCATCCTACTAGTCAGAAAGTACTCTCTTAGCTAGTATTACAGATGTCACTTCATTTTCTTCCCGGCTTACTTTCCTTCCTCTGGCTCTGTTCATAACTATTCATTAAAAATAATAATAAAATAAAATAAAACATTGAGCACATCTCTTCCTAACTCTCTCCTGCTTTTATTTTATTTATTTTATTTTTGGCTGTGTTGGGTCTTCGTTGCTGGGTGCAATCTTTCTCTAGTTGCAGCGAGCGGGGGCTGTTCTTCACTGAGGTGCGTGGGCTTCTCATTGTGGTGGCTTCTCTTGTTGTGGAGCACAGGCTGTAGGCGCGCGGGCTTCAGTAGTTGTGGCACATGGGCTCAGTAGTTGTGGCTCGCGGGCTCTAGAGTGCAGGCTCTGTAGTTGTGGTGCACAGGCTCTGTAGTTGTGGTGCACAGGCTTAGTTGCTCTGCGGCATGTGGCATCTTTCCGGACCAGGGCTCGAACCCGTGTCCCCTGCATTGGCAGGCGGATTCTTTTTTTAAAAAAAATTTATTTATTTATTTTTGCTGTGTTGGGTCTTTGTTTCTATGTGAGGGCTTTCTCTAGTTGCGGCAAGCGGGGGCCACTCTTCATCGCAGTGCGCAGGCCTCTCACTATCGCGGCCTCTCTTGTTGCGGAGCACAGGCTCCAGATGCGCAGGCTCAGTAGTTGTGGCTCACGGGCCTAGTTGCTCCGTGGCATGTGGGATCCTCCCAGACCAGGGCTCGAACCCGTGTCCCCTGCATTAGCAGGCAGATTCTCAGCCACTGCGCCACCAGGGAAGTCCCTCTCCTGCTTTTAAAGAAATCACAACCTGTAGCTTTAATGCTGCCAGCAATCTTTTTAATGAGTGATGTAGGCTCAGTCCCGATTTCTTTCTCTTTTTTTTTTGCCTCAAAGTAATGATGTGTAACTTGTGCTAGTTGATGCTCTACTTGACAAATGCTCACACCACCATTTGCTACTAGAACTACTTTTAGTCCTTAGATCCCTTTACTCACACAGTTAGCTATCACATAGGAAGAAAGAGCAGGGACACAGAGGTAGTACATTTTAAAAAATGATTTAAAAATTTTAACCATTAAAATAATTGAGGTATAATTTGCATACCATTTTAAGTGTATTAAAAGAAGAGTTTTAGTAAATTCTTACAGTTTTGTGTGTCTCATGTTTCTTATACGTCTTTCTTTAGCATCACCACAGTCCAGTTTTAGAATAATTCTATCCGCCCCAGATGTGTCCGTTTTCGGTCAAGTCCCCCCTTGTGTTCCCTGACCCAGGATACTATGGATCTGTTTTCTGTCTCTGTAGTTTTGCTTTTTCTGGAAATTTCAAATAAATGGAATCATGCAGTATGTTGTCTTTGTGTCTGGCTTCTTTCTTTAGCAAGATGTTTTTTGAGACCCTTTCATGTTGTAGCATACATCAGGAATCCATTCCTTTTTATTGTTGAGTGGTATTTCATTGTATGAATGTACCACATTCTGAAAAATTCATTCTCCAATTGATAAACTTTTGGATCGTTTTCAGTTTTTGGCTATTCTGGATCTAACTGATAGGAACATTCAAGTACAACTCTTTGTATGGTCATCTGTCCCCAAGAGGAATGAAAACACACCTTGGTGTGAAATTGTTGGGTTATATAATGAAAAACTTCCAAACTGGAAAATGGCTGTACCATTGCACTTTCCCACCAGCAAAGGATGAGTTGTGAGGGTTCTAGTTTCTCCATATCCTTGGCAGCACTTTAGATATTTTGTTGGATAGGCTATGGTATTTTGTTTTGGTTTTAATTTCCATTTTCCTAATGACTAATGTTCAGTACTTTTTTGTGTACATTGGATGTCTTCACATATTTTGCTCATTTAAAAAAGTTGAATTATCGGGGCTTCCCTGGTGGCGCAGTGGTTGAGAGTCCGCCTACGGATGGATGCAGGGGACATGGGTTCGTGCCCCGGTCTGGGAAGATCCCACATGCCGCAGAGCGGCTGGGCCCGTGAGCCATGGCTGCTGAGCCTGCACGTCTGGAGCCTGTGCTCCGCAACGGGAGAGGCCACAACAGTGAGAAGCCCGCGTACTGCAAAGAAGAAAAAAAAAAAAAAAGTTGAATTATCTGTTTTGTTATTGTAAGAGTCCTTTATATATTCTATATACATCCTTTATTAGATATTTAGCTCTTTATATTTTCTAAATACATGTATGTTATCAGATAATTATTTTGCCAATATTTTCTTTCAGTCTGTGGCTTTTTGCTTTCTATTCTGTTGTTTTTTTTTAATACGTCTTTATTGGAGTATAATTGCTTTACAGTGTTGTGTTAGCTTGTGTTTTCATTTGTTAAATGATTTCTTTTGAAGAGCAAAAGTTTTAATTTTAAAGGAATTCAATTTTGTTTTTTTCTTTTATGGTCTTTAAAATTTTTTTTTTCCTCTATGCCTTTAGGTGTCATACCTAAAATTTTTTTGCCTAATCCACAATAATTTTCTCCAAGTGCTTTCTTCCACGAGCTTTGTAGTTTTAGTTCTTACTTTTAGACCTATCATCCTGTCTGTTTTGTGTTAATTTTTATACAAGGTGCGAGGTAAAGGTTGAGGTTCTTTCCCCCTCCCCCATATGTATAATCAGTTTTTGGTACCATTTATTGAAAAGACTGCCCTTTCCTCATTGAATTACTTTACCACCTTTGTTGAATATGAATTGATATAAATGTGTGGGCCTGTTTTTGGACTCTGTTCTCTTCCGTTTATCCTTATGCCAGTACCCTACTGCTTTGATAATTATAACTTTATTGTAAGAGTTGAAGTCGGGTAGTATCTTTCAGCTTTTGGTGTAGTCTTAAAGTGGTCCCCATTCAAAACTTTCCCAGCAGGCTCATTGTTTATACATCGTCTGGGTGGTTATGGGCAGATGACACTATTAAGACATCTCAGGGAAAATCAGTTTTACTTCGGGTAGGGTAGGCCTGACATTACCTGTCACTTTATTGAGTTACCTGTCTCAGCTAGCAGCATTTAGCAGGATCACACTTGCCATAATCATAATTATGTGTAATGCCTACCATGTACCAAGTGCTTTATGTAATTATCTCATTTGATACTTCCAAGGTGCTGCGAAGAGGACATCATCATCCTCATTTTATAGTTGAGTCCATAATAACATTTCTAGGTCACACACCTAAGCAGCTGCTAGTGATGGAACAATATTAACAGCAGCAGTATTCACATGAGAAAGCCAGGTTTTGAAACCTCACCTGTTCGATGGTCTTAACCCTAGGTTCTCTCAACTGCTCCAGGTGGCCCTCTTCATGGAGAGGAGGTGTATCTCTTTAGTTTATACATTGGAAATAGTAGTGGTAGTAAGAGAGAAAAGGACGACATGTGTGTATCCCTGCCTTTTCTTGCAGTGTTCCTGTCTTTCCTTCTGTCAGTCTGCCGGTGACAGAAGGCCCAGGGCGGTCTTCCCCTCTCCATCTCTTGAAACTCCTAAAGTAGCTTCCTGAAAGCTATCTGGACTCGTAGATGAGAAGGGGGATGCCGATTTATTATAGGTGGTCAGTGCCCGTACTTCTGCTTTAAATAGCTATTTTTTTCCTTTAGTGACTTAGAAAACATTTTATAATTCTATGTTTATAAGTATTTTGTTAATTCTTCTGGTTTAAAATGTTACACCGAGGTATCATACTATACTGTGGAAATGATTCACATCTTCTATCTTCATGTCCCTGTGTATCTTACTTTAGTTTGGATTCATTAGCACTTTTTCCTCATTATATTAGCACATTCATAAAAACCTTCTGAGTGGTATAGATCAAGCAATAATTGTTTAATATCATCATTCACACTCACATCACAAGTTTTAACTGTTGACTGTTGCATAGTGTGATGTCCTCGAGCACATTAGTTGTTGGTATAGAATTAGAATGGGCTTAAGTAGGCCGGCAGTGCTGGAAAGAATGGATGACCCCTGTTACGTAACAGTTTACTGCTCACCACTCACAGGCTGCCACTTGAGGAGAACCCATTTGTTTTATTTACTGCGATAACCTCTTATCTGCATACAGATTTCCTTTTGTTTTTCATGAATCATCTCTGCCTAATACCCTAGCTGCATTTCTTTACCTGTGATGGTCTCCAGATTGATCAGGTCCTGGCAAAAACCAAAATGCATTTTTTTCCCATTTCTTTCCCCTTTATGAAATCAGATGTTGCTGGTGCCCTAGAAAAAATGGCAGTTTGGGTTATTAAATTAACATTAGCTTTTTTCTACTATTAGGTTCTATTTATTATTCTAAAGAGTAAAGGGCGCATCAGAAAGTTAATACTCTTAAGTCTGATAATGAATCAAAGTATGAATTATTACTGATTGGTGTCACCTGAAGGAAAAAAATGCAGTTGTAAAAACATTCCTTGAAGCTGATTAAATCTAGTAGTACATATTAGTTAAAATAAAGACATACTACTACTAGTAGCAGTCAGGCAGTTTTTCTTAGGTCCATAATATACACAAGAGTGGTAAACATTAATCCACATAACATATGATAGGCACATGTTGGTTGTGTTCGTATTACTGACTGTGCATCTTGGAAATAAATAAACTTCTTTGGTACAGTGGAAGTGATCCTTGTGTGGATCAGAGAAAGTGCTGCACAGTCCTTCATGGCTAAGTTCTTTGTTCTCAAAGATACACACCCAGATGAATCTTGGTTGCCCTCATTATTGAAAATGTTCAGTTCTTCCTTTTCTTATCCACTCTTACTCATGCAAATTGTCATATATAGCATCATTTTTTTTTTTTGGCCGTACCACGTGACTTGCAGGATCCTAGTTCCCTGACCCGTGGTCAAACCCGGGCCCCTGGCAGTGAGAGCAGCAAGCCCTAACCACTGGACTGCCAGGGAATTCCCTATAGCATCATTTTTACATCATTTTACACAAGATTTTTTTTTGAGATGAATTATTCACTTTTAAACGTCTTTGTTTAAGCAATCATGACATAGGTTTTTATTTCAATAATTTCAAGCCTTTCTATTCCATATAGGCAAACTATAAATCACAGCAAATTAAGATCAGTATGTGAACTTAATTAATTAATTAACTTGTTCATTCATTCATTCAGCAAACATTTCCTGTGTACTGTGTTACTATGGGCTGGGCATTGGGCTAGGAGTGCAGTGTGGAAATGGGTAGCTCAGGCGTCCTCTGCTTTTATTCAGCTTTCAGTGCTAGTGATTAGACAGGCAGCTACCAGGAAGTGTAATAAGTGTTACGGCGGGCACTCAAAATTTGTTGGGTAGACACCTCATAATTCACACTGAAATGTAGCCTTATGTGTCTTACATTAGTTTGTACAAATAGAAGTAAGGTAGCAGGTCGTCTTCTCGATTTACCATGCAATTTAATGGAGAGATGTTATTAATGAGTATTATTTGTATATTGGTTGTAAAAAATCACATCCACTCTAATGAGTCTAACAGGATTCTGCATTTTTTTTTAATAAACTTATTTATTTATTTATTTTTGGCTGTGTTGGGTCTTCCTTGCGGTGTGCGGGCTTCTCATTGTGGTGTTTTCTCCTGTTGCGGAGCACGGGCTCTAGGCACGTGGGCTTCAGTAGTTGTGGCACATGGGCTCAGTAGTTGTGGCACACGGGCCTAGCCGCTCCGTGGCATGTGGGATCTTCCCGGACCAGGGCTCGAACCCGTGTCCCCTGCATTGGCAGGCGGACTCCCAACCACTGCGCCACTAGGGAAACCCGGATTCTGCATTTTTTATTCATATTTGTTTGTTTCTTTATATTGCAGATTTCTCTTGGATTTGGCTACAACTTTATAGATCTTCTGCACTGTGTACAGGCACAGGTGAGTTTAAAAGTAAGCTTTTCTGTTGGTATATTTTGATTTTTAAGTAAAATCAAACATTTAAAATTATACTATTTATAGTTTAGCAAAATAATACGTAAGTAAAATGAATATAAATTTTAAAAGTGTTGTATATTTGTCTACATTTGTTTTATTATGAAAACTCACTATGAATGTATTGGAAATGGTATTTGGAGGTAAAATGACCATATCTGTTTATCAGTGTTTACTGTGTGTATTTGGGAAGAGTTTACATTTACCCATTGGATGAGGTGAATTATCATTTCATAGCCTAGCAAAATGTTTGCATTTATTTTTATATGTAAATTAAAAATTGCTTGCTATAGATTTTGGCATCAAATTTCAGTCTTATGTGGGTAGATTTAATGAGCAGGCCTTTCTGGTCCAACCAGTCTGAAATAGCTTCTCAATCACTCCTTATCACAGAACCCTGATTTATTTTTATCATAATGTTTATGATCATGTGATGTATTCTTATTTTTAGTTTCCCCTACTAGAATATAAGCTCCATGAACATTGGGGCCATTTTTCTCTTATTGAAAACAGTATCCATAGCCCTTAGGATAGTGTTTATTGTATGGGAAAGACTGAATAAGCGTTTGTTACCGTAATTATTGGGTAATACATAGTAAGAATTTATTTATATACAGAGTAATTGAACTCTGCATCTGTAAATACAAAATAGAAATAGCTCCTTATACTTATTTCTAAATATGAATTTATATCAGATACTTTGAGTATATCGCTCATAAATGTTCAGAGAAATTACCTGTGTTACATATTTTATGTACTCAAGTATGATTAATCAGGGTAGAATTCAGAGGATAATGCTTCCAATTCTGTATTTATTTTGTCACCACCGTAGCAGGTTCTTAGGATCAAGTGACGGGTAAACCTGAAGCAAATGTGGGAGCTTCTCACCTCCTTACTCCATCATGCTACCATTTGGAAATGTTTTGTGTTATCTTTATGGAGAGCAAAGTACCAACATATTTGACATTAGTTGTCCAGTTTTAATCTCTGAAAGCCAAATAAGCTAAAAATTTCCCACTACCTGTCATTTCATACAAAATGTAATTTACTTAGGTTATTTTATTTTTGTAGATTGGGGGGAATTTTGGGTCATTTTTCTGCCCTCTGTATTGATGTTTGAATTCATTATCTAAGGAGCCACCCATTTCCTTTTGTCTTTGGCAGTTTTCTTTAAGTTTTCCAGGATGTTAGTCGCTACTGTTGGGTTCATGTCTTTTGTTTTTCGTATGTGTTGTTTTTTGATCTGTTTCACCCTCAGGCATTGGTTTCTCCTTCCGCCATCATGGTTTTTCATTTATAAAAAGAACTAAGTCTGAACTTTAGGCTTTTTTTTTAAGTAAAATTTTAGGAATTACACAGCCATTTCTTATTCACATCTAATTTACAAATGCAATTTGCAGAGACTCCTTCGATAACACTAATAACAGCAGCTACTACTTATTGCTCCCTCACTGTGAGCCAGGCATTATATAAGTGCTTTTCATTATCTTCAGAATAACAGATAAGGAAATTGAAGCTGAGAGAGGTTAAGTGACTTTCCCAAGGTCATATCAAGTAAGTGGCAGTTTGCCACTCTGAAGACTTTGATCTTAACCCCTGAGCTCCATTTTCTGCCTAAATAGCCCTGCATACGAGCATATTTGTGGCAATAAACGTAGTATAGGAAAATCATGTTCATATTTGAGGACTTAAAAATTAATTTTAAAATCAAATATTATTTTGCTTATATTTCATTAGTAGGTCTTAACTGCTAACCTTTATTTCAAACTGAAACATGATGACTCATTTGAAATTTAATGATGACCTAAACAATTTAAAGTTCTACCTTGGCACTTTAATTTCATACTCACTTTTGGGGGGCAGGTACATGGCAGACAGCCATTTGGATTCCTTTTTTTGTTATAAACATGGTATGCTATGAATCAGCATTCCTTCTCCCTTGCAATATTAGAAACTTCAGGTTGTGAGTGGCATCTGTGGTTTGTTGGATGAATCACTTTTCCTGCAGAGAACAGGTTGTGTGAAATATTGTGACTATAGAATTACTTAGAACCCTTATCTTGGAAGGTGTAATAATTTATGTCTCTGTGGGAAATATTTTAATTATTTAAGAAACGAAGTGACATAGCTTTGAGGTAGAGCAGGGTTGGTTCAAATATAATTTCAGCTTTCCTTGTTTAGTTTATTTTCAAGGCTGAGTAGGAGATGTTATATAGAAATATTTTGAATCTTAAATGTACAATATTGTGGACAAAATGTTCTTGAAGGCAGTGTTGTTGAATATAGCTTAAAATTTTGATTTGAAAACATGATTAAGTATGCTTCGTCACACTTTCCTAGGGATTCTATCTGTGAGTGTAAATGCAAATTCCAGGTTTGAGTATAGGGAAATGAAATTCTGTAGTTTGAATTTAAAAAGACAAAATTTATTTAACAGGCTGAACTGTGCTTCCTAATCTACAGCTATATCAGTGTTTCCATTGCAGTCTCACATTTTAAGCATTTTTAAAGTTGGCCAATAAAATTTTGTCAGAATTGATAGTCAAAACAGGAGCAAGTGTTAGATAAATCTATTTGACAGTATAGCCTTGAAATGTAATTTTCCCTTTGCCATGGAAACCTGAACTCACTGTGGATTCATATATATTTTGGATTTATTTATAAGTACATTTTCTCTATGTTAAGAGATATCTGGGGTGAGAGGACAGGGTGACATGGGTGAGTGAAGAATTGTTCACACATACTGGGTAGAGCTCAACTCTTCAATACTAACCTGTAGAGAGAGTTCTCCAAAGTACAATAAAGCATCATATACTTCTTGTGATACTAATACATTTTGTTGTTAAATACTAAACATTATATTAAACATATCAAGACATAAAAGAAATTATGTCCATATTGGATATGGCATGATTGAAAGTACATTTCAAATGAATAGTTGTTGGATTTTGAATTCCCTCTTTGTTCATAGATGTGAGAAGATTTGTGATTAGGTGTCTGATTTAACTGAGAGTGTATAAATTCCCATGAAGACGGGCAGCTTGATTTGAGCTACAAATCTGAGATTGTGAGCAGTGTCCCCTGAAAATCAGTATTATTCTAAACAAAATTTAGTAGATTTAACTATATCTCTTTCGCTTTAGGCAGAAATCTGCCAGCATTTAGTTGTGTTGCTATTTTTGTGCTGTTTCCTTCAGATGTCAGCATGGTAGGCACTGTGATTTGGAAAATAAATATTTTGACAGTTGACAAAATGCCCTCAGTCATTTAGCTATTCAGACGAGGATCCTAATCCTAGCCCCCCTGGATGGAACCCTCTGCTCCTTGTATGTAGAATGGACTGCTGAACTCAGGACAAAATAGGCTTACTGGTGGGTTGAAATTATCTTCCAGTGGGTGTTATTAATACAAAGCCACAGTTGGAAACTGTATGACAGGCCAGTTTTTAAAGCATTTTTACTCTTCCATTTTCCTCTTTTTATGCACACATTCATGTAAACACATTGGCTTAGTTTTCCCCATAAAACTACATTCATTCAGCACCATTAACTCTCCTTTCTCTCTTCCCTCTTTCCCTTTACCCATCCTCCTTCCTTTTGACTCTCTGTTCTTTCAGAAGATTAATTATTTATCTCGTATTAGTCTGTTCTGAGTGCTATGGGAAATATAAAGAATAACTACCAAAGATTGTTAAACTGGAAAAGGAGTATCTGTGCCAATTTAACGCCATATTTCCGTGCTTGTTCTTTTTACGCTGAATTTTGGCTTTCTGATTTTTCTCTTAAAGAAAAAACTGAGCCTTGTTTTCTGAATTATATGTCTGTTTCTACTAAAAGCCTTAATCTATCCATGGGAGTAGAGGTCAAGGCAACAGCAACAAAAGCCGTCCCTCCTAAGCAGATGTTTTGTTTGCATGGCGTTACCTGCGCTTCCAGAGTGTGCTCCTGGGCAGGTACACACCTCGTGAGATAGGTGTGTTGTGCCAGGTGAGGTTGAGACAGTCCCAGAATCCAGGCAGTCTCCACGTAGAACAGCGGCATTGCGATTTCCATAGGCACAGCCAGGCCAAGTGATGTAAGCGTAGTGCATTGCTAAAAGATTTACCAGAAATACGGCAGAACCTGGTTTCTTTGGCTCATCCAAATGCTAGAATTGCAAGATTTAGAATTACAGCAGTTCTCAAGCATCATTTTTTTAGATAATTCATAAGGATGTTTCTTGGATCGTAGATTGGGATTCAGTGTAGAGAGATTTCACTGTGAGAGCACTGTGTTTTTTTAATTGAAAAATTCTAAGTGTGACTCCTATCAGCATCGCTGGTATTCTTTGGAAATAATTATAATTAAGAGTATTGCCAGTCTGTACCTTGTGTAGATCTTTCGAGTTAGCGTGTCTTAGAGGAAGTGGCACTGGAGCCAGAATCTTCTGAGAAACAAGTGGACTCTGGCTTCTCAGCTGTGCTCTTCTGTGCTGTAGTACAGGTGTGTGCGTGCCCGGGAGTGGGGAGAAGGGGCTGCAGATTGTTAATAAAACGTACATTCTCCTGCCTTGTTTTTTGTTGTTGTTATTGCTTTTAGATTTCATTTCAAACTTGTATATTCTACTTACCTGGATAGTAGAGTTGTTAGCTTTAGGGAGAAGGTCTGTGATAAGCAGAATTTCATATCTGTGCCACCGTAGTAACAAATACATGGCATTTGATTTGGGGTCAGTTATTAGGTGTTTTAGCTATGCCCTTCATTTTCATTTTGGAAGAAAGTGACAGATACATGTTATTTTCTAGACAGGTGTTGAATTTGAGTCAGCTGACCTTGCCAGAATTTCCTTTAAAGAGAAAAGAGCTAATAAAATCAGGCTGCTTTCATTAAACACCTCATAGTTTATGTTTGAAGCACAGATCATTTATGTCATTCTCCACTGTTCATAACATCTAGATGTAAGGGATAAATTAAACATTTATTTATAAAATTATCCATATCTATAAAATGAATTACATTTCCTCCTTCCCTCCCTCCCTTCCTTCCTTCCTTCCTTCCTCCCTCCCTCCCTCCCTTTTTTTTCTTCTTTTCTGTGATTCTTTGCCATTAAGATATAGAGATTTCCACTGAAGACTTCTCTTGCTAGCTTGAGACTCAGAAAAACAAGACATAACCAGAGAATTTAACAGTAAATGTTGCAACTTGTGATTTTAACCTAATTCATGCATTAGGTTGTCTAAGCCTTGTTTTGTTACTTCATGAATGATTCATGGGTGTCTACAATCAGTGGAAATATATTTTTTGTTCTAGTCACAGCTACACTTCTGCCTTCCCATCCAAAAAGATCCAAGGGAGAGGAAGAACTATGTAGCATTCAATAATGGCTAAGTAGGAATTTAACCATATACTAGAGATGCATGTATTCCAGTTTTGGAGGATCTCTTAAGTGCATGTCTCCATGCAGGGTTGAGATTGTGGGGCCACAGTCTGTAGACTTGTTTGCCTTCACCACTTTTGGAAGTGAAATTTTTGAAATTAATTTTTGAAATTAATTCAAAAATATTGAATTAATTTAGAATTGATTAAGTTGAAGACTTTGCTTTCTTTAAACCACAGTTTTGACCTTTCTGGTGCCAGTTACATGAATTTCATAAGCAGAAATCATACATTTAAAATTTTGTGGTCTCCGCCTAAAGGACCGGAAGTCTGTTAGCTGTCAGTATCACAGAATTGGAGCCCAGTTTTTACTGTACCTCCTTGAGAAGAGAAAAGGACTGAAAAAGCAGGAGTGTGATGAGCTGGGGTAAACTTCAGCAGACAGATGAGTGCGAGAGCTTATAAAAGACCTGCCAGTGCCTTATATGAATACTGAGACTTTGAAGTCTTTACCTAAACTATAAGAGAATACCTTTGAAGAAACAACTGTGTCATAATTATTGAATTGGTAGCTTAAGTTAGAATAGAGAAAGCCGGGGCCGGAGGAAACAGTTTATTTCGCAGTTTCTTTCAGTTCTTTGTCACTGAGAAGACGATTTGATCTAGATTTCTAATTCTGCCTTTGATGTGGCGGTTTTATTACAGTCCAGAAAATGAGCTGTTTCCTAGGTTATAAGATAGAGTGTGAAAATAGAAGATAGTTTTGAACTAATGTATTTTGAAAACTATTTGGTGGTTACTCATGCTCTTATATTTGAATGGAATGGAAATGGAAAATTCCTTTGACTTAAAACATCTGCTAGACAAATTAGGTTGGTTTTATGAGTTTTATTTATATACAATAGTAGACTTTGTTTTATTAGCCCAGTGGAATCTTGGTTTTCGATTTTCTTTGAAGCTAGATGCTTTGGAACATTAACATTTTTCTCTAATGTAGAAGTTAGATGTTTATTGTTGATGCTGCTTCAAAATATTCCCAACGTTTCATAAAATCTTTATGGTCTAACAGGTAAGTTATTACTTCTTTGAACTCGTTCGCTGACATATTTATATTATATGTCAAGATCTGGTTCAAACTTTCTCTTTAAAGTGTCTTTTGAAAACATAAAATCTTAGCCTTTGTAACATAGTGCTGTTATCTTTTTTTTTTTTTTTGCGGTACGCGGGCCTCTCACTGTGTGGCCTCTCCCGTTGTGGAGCACAGGCTCCGGACGCACAGGCTCAGCGGCCATGGCTCACGGGCCCAGCCGCTCCGCGGCATGTGGGATCTTCCCGGACCAGGGCACGAACCCGTGTCCCCTGCATCGGCAGGCGGACTCTCAACCACTGCGCCACCAGGGAAGCCCAATGCTGTTATCTTTTAAATGTATTTTGATTTTAGCATATCCTAAATGCCAGTGCCTATTGCTTTAAACCATAATGTGTGCTCACTATATTTATCTGTTTCCCATCTTTTAATTTTTTTTTCTCCGAAACCTTTCACAGCACAGTGGCTGTCATCAAAGCCTTTCAGCCCCAGAGCCAAATGCTGCCTGCAGTGCTAGCAGCAGTCCCCACGGATATTCGAGGTGGCCGTCCTCGAGTCCTGAGGGACCCAGGAATGCCACACCAAGGAGCTTACTTACTTCTTGACTGTTCCTGACCCTAGGGATAGAAAATAGGAGGCATTTACGTATTATCTGTTTATTCCCATAAATTTGATATCTTTGGCTTATGGTATTTCTACTTCAGTGTTTTTTTATTGTCATCATTACTTTTCCTGAGGTCTCTGTTGATTAAGGGTCCTGTTTCCTACTAAATTTCAAGGGCTGATTATGAAAATAACATACCTGATCATTTGTTTATATACTACGATGAGGTTTCATGAGGTAAAGTTTTCACAGTGTTTTGAAGTAGTGATAAATGTAGGTTACCTTGAGGGGTAGAGAGAAAAGGAAAAACAAACATTTACTATTACTTTTGGCAAGACATGGTTCTTGGCCTTTACATGTTTTGTATCCATTTGAACTCTGGATAAATGCTTTGTGTCAGGAATTGAAGTATGTTTTGATCATGTCTAAATTCTCTTTGATTGAAGTCAAGACTAAACCACTTTTTATTTTCAAAGCATTTAAATTTTATATCCTGAGCCATAATGTCTGTAGTGAAACAGAACTTTGTGTCTTTCAACTCATCTGCTTTTAATTGAATCTTGTAACAATTGCAAAGACATTTTGTGCCACCTTCTATATTAGTTGAGGAAAATGATTCTTATCTCAGAAAAGGAAACTTGATTAACTGGTCCCATCAGATACTACAAAATGAATTTTGTCAGAAGTGCTCAAAAGATGAGAATCAGGAATATGAAGGAAATTGAGTTAGACTCATCCTACGTCATTAATATTTTTTTCATTATATAGAGCAACATGTCATTGTTTCTTTTTTTTTTTTTCATTTTTTGTTCATAGAACATTTTTAACGTTACTGCTGCCCATGTATGGGCATGTAGCTTTTCTGTGTCAGTGTGTCATTAGATATATAAATTTGTTTTATTTAAAAGAACATTACTATATTACCAAAGACTGGTAATTATGAGGGGACCCCAAACAGGTAGAAAGTAGGACATGAACACAAATTAAGGCTTAAATGTTTTAGTCATCTATTTAATTGAATGTACAGTTTACTTATATTTGATTAAATGTCATAGTTATAGGCCAGTCAGCAGTGTGGGTTTCAGTACAGAGACATAAATGTGGAACCAAGTATTATCAACACAGATCCTGTTTTAATCCTAGTACTAATGTAATAGAAAGTTCTTGGAACTGAAAGATCATTTATAATTTCTAGTGTACATATTGTTCTTATGAGCCAGGTAGTGTTCTAAGCTCTTCCCATAATGATCCACATAACCCTCAGATGAAGCCTAGTTAGTAGCTGCTGTTATGATCTCGCTTTAGAGATGGGGAAAGAAGCCACTGAGAAGTCCAGTGACTTACCCAGTGATGTGCACCTAGTTTAACTAGCTAGTTAGAGGCAGAATTGGAAATCAAACCCAGTGTGTCATTGGTAGTCTTTTGCCTGTGAATGTTTGTTCTTTTAAAAAATAAAGAACAAATAAACGGACCATCCAAACAAAACAAAGAGATAGTAATTTCAAAATAAAGTTTCGAGCCAACCTTCTGAGTATGGGAAAGAATATGACAAGGCTTAGCGTTGTACGTGCTGTCCCCTTGCTCCCACTGGGGGTCTGCGGCCCACAAAGTTGCTAAATTGTATACCATATCAGAAATGATTATCTGACATTAATTAATAAAGGGAAATGCAGGTCACAGAAATTACGTTAAGCTGGCTTCAAATGAGGTTACACAGATAATTCATTCAGTGGGATTTGGATTTAGATGTTTTATTAACATGGGTTATTCTGTTTCAATGGATGGGGAAAGGGCTACCTCACTTACTTTTTCATGTTCTTGTCTTTAAAAATAACCTTAGGGCTTCCCTGGTGGCGCAGTGGTTGAGAGTCCTCCTGCTGATGCAGGGGACGCGGGTTCATGCCCCGGTCCAGGAGGATCCCACATGCCGCGGAGCGGCTGGGCCCGTGAGCCATGGCCGCTGAGCCTGTGCGTCCGGAGCCTGTGCCTCCGCAGCGGGAGAGGCCACAACAGTGAGAGGCCCGCGTACCGCAAAAAAAAAAAAAAAAAAAAAAAAGGAATTTCCTGGACTTCCCATATTAAGAAATCCTATGACCTTTTCACACAAAGAGAAGATGTTCCATTCAAAACCAAATTTCAGTTATTTAGAAAAAATTATATTTCTAAGAGTGACTAGAGAATTCTTTCAATTACTTTACAAAAAGCTTAATTTATATTGAAGAACAGTTTCTATTTCATGTTGACTGTATTATATTTTAGATAATCATAATCTAAATGAACAGATGTGGCATTTACATTTTATAAAATGTCTAAAAATTAGGCTACCCTCCCTCTCAGATTTCTCCCAGTTTTTTTTACACAGGTTCCCAGTAGGATCCGTGCTTAGTGTTTTTAGGTGCTTATGAGTTTTTGTGATATAATTAACAGTATTCACGATGAACACAGAAAGAAGTTTTAATTACTTACCACCTCAAATTTACTTTATTCGCAGCTGCCAGTTTCCTTTTTCTCTTTTCAAGCTGTTTTTTAAGCAAATACAAAATAATTTAATTAATACTGTAACATATGGTTTCAGTGTTTTAATAATTCATGCTGTTTCTTAAAGCACTGATTAAATCTACCCTTAAAATTTTTATTCTGAGTCTTTATTTGTATTCGTAACTCATGGTTGTTAGTAGTCTCTTAAAATTTTTTCTTTCATATGCCCTCTAGTAACGACTTGACCACATCTTTTAAAAATAAAATGTAGAAATATTTTTATAAATCAGAATATAAAGGAGTTTTAAGAAGGAATCTTTTCTTGCATATCTACATTAATATATATATTAATATATCTTATACCTTAATATATATATTATTTCATCAAATTCTTACTACCGTCGACTTGGTGAGAGAAATTGTCTGCATTTTATCCGTGAAATCACTGAGGCTCATGGAGATTACTCAGTGCCATATAGGGAGGCAGGTAGCTCCAGACCTTGAAGCTGGGACTTTATATTCCCCACTCTGTCCTCTTTCACATATAGCGTAGCCACCTCTAGTGATGCAAATGGAAATTCCTGATTAAGTGAAGCTCTGGTTTGTTTTTTACTCCCGGCTGACCAACGGTCTTTTCCAGTTCGGTCTGTAATCATTTTGGAGCACAGAGTTATTGTGCACAGAGTAAAGTAGGAATGTTTCAGGTGTACAGAAGCGATATATTTGGTCTTTGTTCCACCCACATCTTTTATGTAGGAAGAGAAGTGGAAAACAAACATTAAGTTACATAAATGGGATTACAAAGCAATGTAACAACGAATGTAAAATAAGGTATTGTAGCAGGTGCACAGTGTGGGAAGGTAAGGGACACTGGGCCCATCGCTGTCCCTCTCTTGGTGCTCTTGACCTTGTGGTTATCTTGCTGTGACATTTACAACCCTCCTGTGTATTCTAGATCATTACAACAGGAGTAGCTAGAAATGAAACAGATACAGGATATCTTTTGTTGATGGGACTCAATTGCCGCAAAGACAGAAAAATAACTGCTAGTTACAATCTTAGCTGAAAGTGTCCTGAGAATGCAGTGGCTACCACGTTCCAGGCCTAACCCAACTAGATTGTAAATTTCCCTGCTCTAGATGATTGGGAGGAAGTCATAACACTTGGGTTTATACAAAGTATTGAGTAAATTCTTAGATTTTAATTTCTCTATTAGAGTTTAATAAATTATATCTGATATATTGTCTAACTGAAGAATACCTCTTGTTGAAGAGGTGTAAAAAATGCTTAATGGTTAATGCTTTAATATAAGGATATTATGTCCTTTTTACAAGTAGTCAGTTGCAGATACCTTGGCCAGAGAGAACAGAGAAGGTCCAGAGTTACAGAAGTAAAGTCTACCTTGAGGGCCCTTTATTCTTTTTTTTTTTTTTTTTTTTTTTTTTTTGCGTTACACGGGCCTCTCACTGTTGTGGCCTCTCCTGCTGCGGAGCGCAGGCTCAGCGGCCATGGCTCATGGGCCCAGCCGCTCCACGGCACGTGGGATCTTCCTGGACCGGAGCACGAACCCGCGTCCCCTGCATCGGCGGGCGGACTCTCAACCACTGCACCACCAGGGAAGCCCGCCCTTTATTCTTAATACCAACTTGAGTCTTATGTGTTCTTCTGTTCAAATTCCACCTGCTTACCTCCCTAAGACATCTGTTCTTTTGCTGCTGTGCGGTTTTGTTGTATTGAGATTATTCACATAAAGCGCTTAGAACAATGCCTAGCATTTAGAACATTGTTCTTAAAAGTTAGCTTTGATCCTCCTCCTTTTCCTCCCTCCCCTCATCGTCTGCTTCTATTCCTCATCTCTCTGATTCCTGTTCCTAGTCTAGGTTGAGTTACATTTCTGAAAATTTCAGATCAGCATCTCAATAGCAGTTCCCAGCTGAGCTCTACCTATTGTCCAGGCCATAGACTCTACCCTCTCTATCTTTTTTCCCTGCTGGTGTTTCTTGTCTATTTTAAGCCTTAAAAGTCTTAACTCATACTGCCATAGGGTAGAGGCAAGGCTTCTTTCCTGAGTAACAGCCCAATAATCAGTTGAAATCATCTTTAATAGCACACACACATACACACACACATTCATACATACATACAATCACTTAGGAAACGATACTCACAAGTTAACCGCAAATGATCTGATCAGGCATTTGGTAACAGACAAAATGGAGATGGGATAGGGTGGCCCAGGGAGTAGAGGTCCCTTCCCATTATGTTCTTTCCTTTTTAGCCTTCTAAGAAGAAATAAATATGATGAGGGCCAGAAACCTTTAAAAAATCATGCGTCAACACCTGAAAAATCTATTTCCTAGGATTTCTCCCTCTTGAAAATCATTTGAGTATTTCTACTAAATTTACTTTTCCTATATGTTTCCTTTGTGATTACTTTTTCACCTACTCTGCTTACATCCTATCAAGCCTCCTCTAGGGGGAGAAGAAAGAAAAGAAAGAGAAAGAGGAGGACAGTTATTCTTAAAATTTGCTTGCAACTAGGGCTTTGCACACATTGTCAGTTGGGAGCACAGTCTAGAGATTCTGAGGATGAAAGCACAAAAAGAGGTTTGAACAGTGAATAAGCATGTCACCTTTAGACTCTAGCAAATAATCATTTGCTCAGCCTCTCATCACATTTTTCAGCCTCTCATCACATTTCTGGCGTACATTACCGTTGTCAAGAGGTGTTGCCATTGTTGGCAGTCATCTACTAAGGAGATGGAGAGAGTGATTTTTTTTTTAAAAGCGGGGGCTGTCGGTCACTCATTTATTCCAGGGGAGTACTTTTTGAACATTCATGTTTCTAAATTTGTTAAAGCAGGCTTGGGAGAAAGAGAAAGAAAAATCACTCAAAATATCACCAAATTAAACGAATATTATGCTTTGACATAATATCAGGAAATGTCATTTTAGCAGTGTTGTCTTTAATTTTAAATGTTTGCCAGGTAGACCACATAAAGACTTTTTGGGCTGCATTGGGTCTTCATTGCTGCACACAAGCTTTCTCTAGTTGCTGCAAACACGGGCTACTCTTCGTTGCAGTGCGTGGGCTTCTCACTGCAGTGACTTCTTTTGTTGTGGAGTACGGGCTTTAGGCACGTGGGCTCAGTAGTTGTGGCTCGCGGGCTCTAGAGCTCAGGCTCAGTAGTTGTGGCGCACGGGCTTAGTTGCTCTGCGGCATGTGGTATCTTCCCGGACCAGGGCTCGAACCTGTGTCCACTGCATTGGCAGGTGGATTCTTAACCACTGTGCCATCAGGGAAGTCCCCACATAAAGACTTCTAATGCTTTTTTTTTTTTTTTTTTTTACTGATTGCTCTAGCAGTTGCTATAGCAGATAAAAAGTTAAGCCTCAGTCCTCAGATCTGTGTGGCTTACATTAGAAAAGGCACAAGTAAAACCAACATGCCCAGGAGCCTGCGGGCAGCTCCCAGGGGTGGTCCCAGCCTGGTGGCTGTGAGACCTTGGGCATGTTGTTTCTTTTTCCTGGACTCGGTATGTCAGAATCTGGAAGATTACAAAGAGAAATCCATTGTGACCCTGCAGTTAATCAAAAAAAAACAAAAACAAAAACCATGATGACCATTTAAAATACACGTCATTTGGGTGTTACAGATGCTTTAGGGGTAGAGGAAAAGAGATGCAGTAGTTTGAGTGACGTATCCCTGAAACGACGACTCTGATATTTGGCATAAATTCCCCGGTAGTTCTCTGACTTTTGCCTAGAACATCTCTGGAAGCCTTTTCTCAATTTCATGGATGATCTAGGTTAGTAAGTTAACAGTTGGCATTGAGACACAGAACGTGTTCACTAGAGGAGGAACTAGTTGATCTGGAGTTGAGTCTGCGTGAACCTGCGTGCTGGAGGGTAGGCTCTGCCTGTCACCACTCTTATTCTCAGTGCCCAGCCCTGCTAGTGGGGCCTTCTGGAGTGAAAATGAAAATCCAGTTTCAAGTGAACAAACACAGTGTACACACACAAAGTGAGTACATGAGTATTTTAGAAAACTGGGACCCTGGGATCACTCTGGATAGCACTGCACATCAGAAGTGGATCCTATCACTTAGGTTCAATATTATACCAGACTCAGCACTAGCCAGCTGACGCTGTCATTACTGATTTTGAAAGAATCATGGGATTTATGCGAGGGAGGTTTTACAATTGGGAAAAAAGAAATCCAGTGACCTGCCTAATTTCATAGTAATTACTTAGTAGTAAAGATGGGGTCCTTTGGAGAGTTATCCTGTTGCCTATCTAGCCCCCCTTTGTTTGTTTGTTTGTTTGTTTGTTTTGCGGTATGCGGGCCTCTCATTGTTGTGGCCTCTCCCGTTGCGGAGCACAGGCTCCGGACGCGCAGGCTCGGCGGCCATGGCTCACGGGCCCAGCCACTCCGCGGCATGTGGGATCTTCCCGGACCGGGGCACGAACCCGTGTCCCCTGCATCGGCAGGCGGACTCTCAACCACTGCGCCACCAGGGAAGCCCTTTATTAATCTTTATAATCAATCCATATGCACCTAGTTGGATATCATGAACTTACATTAACATGAACCCCATGCTGAGATGCTGAATTAAATAATAATATTATTCCTTTACATTCCTGTTAAATAGACTCTCCTAAAAGGAAATTAGAAAATAACATGTGCACGTACACACTTAGTAATTTGTTTGGGTCCATGGACATTCTGTATTACCTCCCACCCCTTATAAAGCTTCATTATTTTGTATTGGTATCAAATATTCAGAATGATGGTCCTAAGGACTGTAAGATCTTAAATCATAGAGAAAGGTAAAATTATCTTTTGATTGTTATATTTATTAAAATAGGAGATTATCGTCATACATTTTTAGAAGGGCTTCAAATAATGAACCAAGTTTGGTGGTGGTAGGGGGGTAGCATTTGTCATCTCACGAGCATCCTAATAGTGGTTTTATTGTATACTCTCCATCTTGCAGACGTGAAAGCCTGAAATTCTGAAGCTTAATGCTTTTTCTAAACAGATACTGTAAGTAGCTATGAACACACCTGCCGTGTGGTATTCAGCAGGACTCTGGGGCTGCATCTCCCTTTGCTGGGAGGCCGCTGATTTCTGTTCAGTGTTGTTCCTTTGGCCGCTACCATCCAAGAAAATTCAGTGCGATGATGAATTTCCTAGTTTAGGGGCTTTTCTGGGAATACTCCCTAGCCAATTGCAGTTCCCTTACCTCTTCCCCTGATCTCCTGGAAGCCACACGCATGTTTTCTCTATTACAGGCTATGCTCCGTGAATGGGAGAGAGATTTAAGTCACTACCACTACAGAAGCATCTTTCATACCTGACATTTCTAATATATTTTTTCCTAAAATTTAATGACTGACCTCATGATGCTTAGTGAGCATCTTCCTCAGAAGCTTCTGTAGCCAGGCTGGCTGATGCATGTGCCCCTCCTCGTCACCCTCACTCCCGCTGCAGATGGCTGTATCTGGTGCGACGTCCTTTCCACACAGCCCACACTGGCCTCCCATTTTTGATATTTCACATGCAGTGGGAAGTCACCAACAATGTAATGCAAAGCCACTCTTTAGGAGAAAGGGCCCCGTAGTAAGGGATAGGATGGATTCCTGTGAGGAAAAACTAAAACTGGTCAGGAAAAGCTCCGAGCCTGCACAGTGGGGATGCCTGTGCTCACATCCAGTTTTCCGGTTTTCCTCCGTCATATTGTTCTTTCTGCTGTACTCTATCAGTCACTGAGGACACAGATAATGTCTTAATTTCCATATCTCGCCCTGTCCTCAAGAAAAGAAATCTAGCTTAGATGAACACCCAGTTTTGTTTCATGAACACCTTGTGAACTGGCTCTGCCCTTCTTAATTCATCCACAGGGAAGTAATTGGTGGACTGTGTTTAAACTTCAATATTCCTACATCTTACATGAAGTTGGGAAGAATTCTACATAACCAAACCTGATCTTTAATTTCACCAGATTGATTCCCTGGAAAACAAATGAATTTTGATTTACCCGTGGTTGTGTAGGTAAAAAAAAAAAAAAGTATCTGAGACTTGGATTCCTACAGAATCATGGTCTGCTCTCAGTTGGTCTAGTTCTGGTGCTGGCTTTTATCATTCTGAAAGCTTCAGGTCTCCCAGTTTCCACGGGGCTTAGGATTCTGCCCTGGCTCTGGCAAGCTTCTTGCATTGTTTCACCCACCAAAGGAAGCAGTTGGAGTGCAGCTCTGTTATCAGAAGTCATGCCTTCCACTAGCGTATCCCTAAGAATAGGGCATATTCTTTGCCTGAGCTTATAAATGTTTAGTGTATATAGTGTAAAATGGCACCGACAACGAAAAATAGTCATTTATTTTGATGCCTAATTATAGGCTAACACAGGTAGATGTTCCTGATGTGCAGCCCTGGATTCTTCTGGCTGCCAGAAAAAAAACCTCAAACCAGTGTGAGCCATACTGGAATTTATTTCCTCACATGTCTGGGAAATCCAAGGCCACAACCAACCCTGGGTGCATGTGGATGGACGGTTTAAATGATGCCATCAGAAACTTCTCTCTTTCCTTTGTCTCCACTTTCTTCTGTGTTGGCTTCTTTTTTCAATTAGGACCTTATGTGATGGCAGAGAAGGCCGTCAGCAGCTCTGGCTTACATCACTTTAACAGCCAGTGTTCCCCTTTAAAGAGAGCATTTCTTTCCTGATAGTGCCAGCAAAAACCACAGGAATGACTCTCACTGGCGTAGCACGTACTACCCGCCTATTTATGGATCAGTCCTGCCAGGGGACTGGAGGTAGAGCAAGCATCTTCCCGAGTCCCTGGTCACACTAGAGGCTGTGTGGAAGTGATGGCAGTCCTATTGGGAACCATATGGCCTGCCAGTGGAGGGTTACTTGCCTCTACTGCAGAGAGATTAAGCCAGGATGCAGGTTTGTGTTTTGTGTTTTTTTCACCAATATTTTTTCAAGCCCGGAGCCTTGAAAAGTCTTACCTCCTCACCGGAATTATTCAGGTATGCCAGTAAGTAGCATTCTCTCATCAAAACCACAAATACGTGTTGAGAATCCACTCTATGCCATTCATTGTACTAGAACCACTAACTGAGAAAAGCACAAATTTTTCTCATTTTGCGCTTATATTATCATGGAGATGTTGGTTATAAAAAGGTAGAGTGTAAACAGTTCTGTGGCTGAGGGAAGCACCCATTGGGGGGCAGGGGGGCGTTCCCGGCAGAGGGGCAGCATGTACAAAGGTTCAGTGGTGAGAGAGAGTAATAAACTGAAATAATTCCTTATAGATGCCACAGACATAGTCAGAGGTCAAGATTGCAGAGGTTAGTGGGGCCAGATCATCTAAGCGTTTTACTTACGAAGCCATTTTTACGTTAACCTTAAGTGCGTCAGGGATCTATTGAAGGGTTTGATGCAGGGAAATGAAATGATGAAATTTGTATTTTGGAATGAATACCCTGCACTGGGCAGGACTGGAGACTGAGCCACATTTAGGCCATCGAAGTAAATCCTTCGATGGTGAGATGATGAGTCGAACACAGGGGTAGTGGCAGAGGTGATGGGGTTACTTAAGCAGATCCGAGCAGTATTGGAGCAGTTTGGTAGGAAGGTAGTAATTGAAGGCTCAGGGATGGAGCCCTCATTCCAGGTCCGACAGACGACCTGGCTTTGTCTTCTCTGGTTACCGAGGGTCCCTGTGATCTACATCGTGCTATTAGCACAGACTGTTTAGTAGATTTTCTATATTTATAAAAATATGAATATGAGAAGGTTCATAGCATCTTTATTCATAACTGCCATAAAGTGAAAACAATCCAAATGTCTATCAGCAAGAAAAATAAAATGTGGTATGTACACACTGTAGAGTATTGTTTAGCAAGAAAAAGAAATGAAGTACTGATGTGTGTTTCAAAATGGATTAGCCTTGAAAATACTATGTTTAGTGAAAGAAGCCAGTAATAATAGGCCACATATTGTATAGAATAAGCAAATCGTTAGAGATAGAAAGAAGGTTAGTGGTTGCCAGGGACTGGACTAGGAGTGGGGGAAATGGGAGAGACTGCTAATGGGGCTTCTTTGTAGAGTGATAAAAAGTGGTGTTGGTTGTACAACTCTATGAATATATTGAAAACCATTGAGTTGTGCAAATTTAAACCATTTGAGTTGTATTGGATGTGAATATCTCAATAAAGCTATTATGAAAAATATGAATATGGGAGTAAATCACCCTTAATTTATCTGGAAAACAGAAGACGAGCTGGTAGAAACAGGCATTTAAAATACATCAAGAAATGACAGTGAGGACATAGCATAAAACTGGGGGAAAAAAAAAAACCTTAAATGTGTAACAGCAGGAGAATGGATAAATTATGATATATTCATCAAAAAAGAAATGACAGTAAGAATCCTGATAATTAACAAATCCACATAAAATTGTTAATAACTTATAGATGTGACCTAAAATTAGCATTTGTACAACATTTAGTATAGGAGTAAAATATCTTTACTTAACTCTCCAACCCTTAATACTACTATTAATATATTACCGAAGAACACCATTTAACAAGGCAATGAAACAATATAATATAGTTTAGAACGATTTTATTTTAACATGCAGAGATTTGGGGTCTTTTAAAACACTTTCAGGGTCAGTTTCATTTAACTGAAAAGTTTAGCGTATTGGACAACTTCAAAGAAGAATCATTAAACAATTTCTTACCTAACTTTCAGTTTTTTAAAAAGGAAAGAGAAGATTATTACTTGGAACAACAGAAAAGGCAAGGGATAATAATGATGATGATGTAGAATAAAAGTGTAGAATGGTGGAAAGCATGCTCTAATTAGGAAGATAAAATAACAACACAGATCCATGTGTAGGGTTTCAGAAGGAAATTGGGTAGTTGAGCCGCTCAACTCTTAGGTGACTTCTGTCAGTTATAGTTTATTGCAGAAATAACTTTGCAAACCATTTTGGCCCTTTTGTCTTATTTTGTTTTTATATGATCACTGGACTAATCAGGAAAAAACAAAAACTTTACTGTTTTAATAAGGAAACCAAGGAAATGAGAACCTATAGGAATTGCCCATGATTGGGATTGAGGAATAGGCGTAAACGGAGAAACTCCCTAAGCTTTGCCTAGAAAGAATCTTAGAAATTGTTTAAGACAAGATATTTTGGCTTTAGTATATTTATACTTTATCATTTTGTTATTGATTCTATAATTATTTTACTTGTAAAATGAGACAGAAGATAGTAGGTAAAATTTAGTAGCTAATAAAGAATGAAAAATTATCAGAAATTTAAAAATACCATGTATATGTAGATGATGTCTATGTTTTTAAAAGGTCTGTGTATCAGAAGTTTAGAGAATTATTTCAAAACTTGTAGGCGTACGTACATTTAAAATTTGGCACTCAGAAAGCTTTGCTGCAGTATTTTTTAATTTGCTTCTTAAATCCCCTCAATTTGCTATTCTTTAATGTTAATCTTTTTTCCCCCCAAGAGCAAGTCCCTCATCTTAGAGGCTGGAGGATTTATTTGTCTTTCCTGAGAATTTCCTTCCCTTATCTTTTTAATTGCAGTGTTGTTATGGGTCCTGTCCCAGATTTCTTTCTTAATTTTTCTCTCTTTTCATTTAATTTAGGCATATCCATTTCACATTAGTATTGTGCCTCTTTTTATCTTGGAGGAAGCAACTGGAATTCTCTGAGTGTATTGTAAAATTCTCCTATTTAAGTTAATGGCAAACACTGAAATATGTCTGTGATAATTATGGGATCATTAATAGGAAGAGGAACAATTCTAGATTTTTTCAGAAGTCTTTTCAGTCAGTATTTTACATTATATGTAAGCTGACAAAAAGCTCTTTGCAAAGTCTAGTGTTACTTTGAGCAGAGTGAGCTTATTTTTTAGCCAAAATATTTCTGCCATACTACCAGCTACACAGCCTTTATGATTTCTCAGAGGTGTTCTTATTTAAGCATAGGAACCACCGTTCATCCATCCATCTATCCATCTATCTGTCTGTCTATCTATCTATCTAACTCAGAATTTTTGTCACAATTTTTTTTAAATTAGAGAACATGTATTCTGCTGTTTGGTCACATCTGTCCCATCCTAGTTCTCTGAAAGAATTGTCAATTAGAGTCTAGTTCTTTGTGTTGGTGTTCTAATTAATTGGGAAAGGGAAATTTGCTTTTAAGTCTATGTGAAAGCCCTTGCTAATTAGAAACATTAATTCAAAATTTCTTTCATATTTTCTTTGCTTAATGTGTTCCTCTTCAGTTGGCTCTGATTTTTGTTTGTTTGTTTTTAAAATTAGAGTAATACTACATTGATTTAACTCATTTTAATATATCAGACTCCTACATATAAAATAGTTTAAATAGTTGATTGTATGTACTGCCAAATTATTCAGTTTAAAAATAGGACTCAGAAGCGTTTTTTAAAATACTAAGTTCTCCTTATATATTGAAAATAGAATTGAAATTTACATGATTTTATATAGTATTTTTAGGTCTTACAATTCTTTTAGAAGGTAAACTGTAGCCGTATGTTATTGCTTTCTTATTTCTTTTTAAAGACTATGTTCTACCCTTTGATGCTTTCACATTACGCCTACTGAATTTATGGTGATGATTTCAATTTACTGGAAATTTCCTGTGATTAATTAAGGGTAGAGTTTGGCAAGTAAAGTTTGATAACTGTAAATGACAGAAATAAACCGAAAATGAGAGAATTTTAGAAAGTGGCGTTATTTGTACTTTTTGGAATTTTGAAGTGGTTGGTAATTGAAAATTGTCAGAACTACAGATCAACCTACTGGTTGGGTGAAAGGGCCTTTTTATTAGCCATGTATGGGCTCTTTATATGCAGGCGTTTTAATATGTTTAATTGTAGTGTAGATCTGTTTGGTCTAACTCACTGTGACAGTTCTCCAGTCCTGAATCCCAGTTGTGGGACACAGTACATCAGTGTTTCTCTTGTGAACATTAGAGGTGAAATGAGTGGGGTTAGTGAGCATCTTGAGTATAAGGAGAGTTCATTTAGTAACAACAGAATTGAGGTCCTGAGTATGAACACTTTTTCACTTTACATTCTTTGTGAACTGTTGGGTTGCAAGCCGTCCGTGTTTTTGTATAGGAGTCTTAGAGTAAGAATAATTGTTGTATTCTAAAAGTGGTGTCTTAGGGAGAATTATTTTGTGGGAAGTTTAATCCTTTTCCTAAATATATAAATAAATATTATTTACTTTATCATTAAAGACTATCCATAATAGGAATGTGAATGGATTTGGGGATAGAGCTTTTGTGCAAATTTATGATTGGGTATACCCAAATTGCTCAGAGAATTGTTCAAGGATGACATAACATAAAAGAATTTTGTGATTGGTAATGAGCAAAAAATGTACTGTAAACTTTCGACCCATTTGAAAAAACAGAAAAAAACCCAAAAAAACTGGAGTTGTGTAAAACACCTACAGATGGCAAGATTTAGCATAGAGTCAACTCTCACCCTTCATAGCACTTATGATCTGGTTACACTCTGTGCTCTGGAAACTTCAGTGTTTTAATGGGGTAAAAGTTGGATCTAAATTGCTCTTTGGGTGTTTGTATATATTAGAGAACCATCTAGTACCTTAAAAAAGTTCAGCATTTTACAAGTTTTTATTGTTGCTTTAGTCAAATGTTTCCTTGAAATAAGTTTGTTTGGCATAAAGTTATAAGTTAAAACTGTTTAGACTCAGATTACTGAGATGTTTGCCAACTGCCTTAGGCTTCTCTTATCATTTAAAAAATTAAAAGTATATTTTGGCAGCCCGTAAATAGGTACTGATTAATCTCTTTGTCCACTTCAGTAATCTCAGAAGATTTAGAAACACATTTATTGAAAGCAATGCACAGGTCAGTTTTTAAAATAGAAAGCATCAGAGATAAAGTTGTTTTTCTAGTAAAATGCATAAGTAGCTTACATATATTGTTATCCGTTGGTTTGTAATTAATGTATTTCTCTGTTAATATTTCTGATGACATTAGAAGTCTCTTTTAAAAAACTGGGAATGAAAGAGTAGTTTTCTTCACTGAAAATATTTATTTTTTCATACGTGTTTTAACAAATCTCCATAGATTGACCAATAAAAGGATTATTATTTTACATCTTCAAAGAGGATTCCTATTTAGGAAAGTAGAATGGTCTCTTTTTTTCAACCATTAAACATTCAGTTTAATGCTGTTTTCTAACATGAGATCCGTTGGTATGATTGTATCAGATAAGGAATCGAAAGTATATTATAGTTTCTGCCGATGACCTAACCAGTAACCAGGTTGTTCCTTTTCTTGTGTTCCCTCTTCACTTCCACCTCCTGACCCCCTCTTTGGGTTGATTTGTAATCTGACTCTTGTGACAGATGTTAAGAGGTGGAGCAAGGGGTTCTCTGCTTTTAGACCCACAGGTTACAAGACCGCTCTCTTAAATCTACGGTCAGAAGAAAGTTTCTTGAGCCTTTTAAAATTACTGTTATCAAAGGAAAAGCACAGGGTAATATAAACAAAAATGACAAAGAAAACTTAAGGGAGGAATAGAAGAGACATGAAGATAAGTCAGACAGACACTACTAAGGATGTTTTGGAGGAGTGGGTAGGCTTTTCGTGTTGAAGCATGTGCTTTGCTTTGACTGAATGTGGCTTAATTTCTGTAAACAGACCTCCTTCTGGGATGAATGTGTTTTAGCCATGTCTGTACCTGTAGCAGAATACTGGCGATGAAATTTTAGAGGCAATTTAAAGATGGGAGAAGAGACGTGAAAAAGCTTCAAGTTTCAGAGATACTGCATATTCTACCAAGTTTGAACACATTTTGAAATACCAAAAAAAAAAATGTTTTCACAACTCTATTTTTCAACTATTTACAACTAAATTTCTATAAGTTGGAAATCAGTTGACTCAAAATACACGTACTTCAAAACATTTCTTTCAGTAGTTATACGCCTGTGTGCAGAATCGCTACATTTTCCCAATCTCCTGTTCCAGTTTCCTAGAATCTGTCTGAACCTTCTCCTGTGGAGAGTGGAGGGCTTTCAGCTAGGAACTTTCTTGACTAGGCAGTGATTCAGGAGAGAGGATAAGTTCTGCTAGCTGAATGTGTAGAAGCCGTGTTGGCAAACACATGGGTTCTGGGCTAGTGTGCAAGCACATGGGGTCAGAAGCAGACTGTCTTTGGTCGTTCTGGGTTGCTGTGGCGTTTCTGCGCATCTCAGCGTGGCCAGAGCCTGCCCACTGCGCCGTGGCTCACCCTTTGTCTAAAGCTTAGCAGAACAGAGCGCTGACATGATCCTGGTTTTAGTTCTTGATGTTGAAAGCACTAGCATGTAAGCTCTGGAAAGCATTTAATCACTGTAGTTTCTACACAGACAAGTCCAGTGAGAGCAGCTTTTACTAATTTACAACGTAAGAAGTTGAGTATTTGTTCTCCTAAAAATCTTACTTTATTAAAACATTTAACTTAAAAACGGGAAAGACCTTCCCAGTTTTCCCATTAGAGAACACAAAAGAAAGCACATAATGACTGCTTATTGCATAAGCATAGCAGTTTACATTTACAACCAGGGTACCGATTACAGGTACGTTTAGTCAGTTGAAACGTAAAAAATTAGTGTTAATAAGCTTAGTCTCCTTGGCAGTACTCTGGTGCTTACTTTGCCCCATTTCTTTGAGTGTATTATTTTCTATTAACTAAAGAGAAAGACACCACACACCTGTCATTTACTGTACTGCATCTTGTTTATAATTAAGACCAGGAGTGAATGTTTATTTGAAAGCTGGCAAAGAGAGGGTTCCTCCTTGCTTTAAGGAAATGTCTAAAGAATTAAAAAAGCATATGCCTGTGTTGCTTTTTTTAATGGGCCAGGATATATTTTTCAACATACTTCTTCCCTTTTGCTGCATATTACAAATAAACAGAATATTAACAAAATTAGCATTCTGGAGTGCATTCATAGATTTTTAGTTGCTAATTTAATCTGCTTTGAAAACTCCTGCAAAGCAGGTACTCTATTTTAAATAAATATGGGGTAGGTAATCCATCATTGTTGTCTTTATCTTTAAGCTAATTGCTCTTAGGTATGTGTTCAAAATAAATGAATTCAAGCATGATTTCGTACAGCGTTCTTTTTTGTTAACCATGCAAGCATATTTATTTGAACTGACAGTATTGTCGTCTGCTGGTTAGGCAGATTTCAAAGTAAGTTTTCTTGTGCACCACAGAAGCGAAAGTTTCTTCAGCGAGAGCAACTACAAATATTTAATTTTTATTTTTAGTTGTTGTTGTAAAAAGAGGTAGGGGTGCCAAGCTGGCAGGAAAGACTAAAGTAGAATTTTTATTGTAATTTTTTAGTTTTAAAGAAAATTTACATAGCAAGGAAGCGCAGGCTGTCTGGGGCAGCACTGAACATAATTCCAGGTATTAGGATATGATTTCCATCAGTAAGAATCATCTGTCAAATAGGACAGATGATTTGCATGTAGGTGATGGAACTGTGATCATCTTTATTTCTGAGCATCTTTGTTTTAGAGCTGGAAGAGACCCTAGGAATCATGTAATTCCTTCAAAGTTAAGGCCTGTAGTTAGTAAACAATTTTCTGGCTGTTGCATGGTTACTTATGGGCTGTGCTGGGACCTGAATCCCGGTTCTCACCTTCACAGCTCAGTGGCTCATGTTATCAAACCATGATGCTTCCCTGATTGTTTCTGTAAATGAGACATTTTCACTGGCTGCTGTTAGTCAGTCAGAGGTGGTATATGTTGAATGTGGTGGAATTAGTGATCGGGGTTTCCGTGAATATGCGTTGTATGTAACACATGCCTTATGTATAACCTGAGGCGCCCTAAGCTATTTGATTGAGAATTTAAGTTTCAGCCTAGGCATATCTATGAATTTTTTTTATTGAGGATGAATTTAGGTTGACAGAATGTAAATACATGTATTTTGTATATTGGTTGCAGTTATTACAAGAAAAGCCTGCCTATGTTTGCTTTGAAATATATGAACTCAACTTGGAATATTATGGTACTATTAAATAATATTTTCAAAGGCTGAAATAATAAAGAAAAATACTTTTGCGATGCTGTTAGGTGACAATGGTAGGATTCATTTTTATACAACTTTTTTAAAACTATGTTTTGTTAAAAATTGTTAATCTTTGTTAAATAGTATCTTCAGATAGTAGAAATATGAGTGTTTCCCTTCTTTCTTTACTTTTCCCTCCTTTTCACATTTTTTCCCTAGGGAACATTTTTTCTTATAAAAACAATGAACCTGTTGGGAATGAAATTATAAGTAAATTTATTTATAAATGTATCCTTATAGATAAACTGAGTAGATAGCTGATAATATCATACCTATAATTTTTTAAGCTTAAAAGGACCTCCTCGCCAGAAAGATACTTGCTCAACCTTACTGTTAAAGCATTAAAACGATACTTATTCCTCCAGTAACTGGTGTTACCACCTATTGAAAAGTACAGAACTTGTACAGCATTCGTATCAGGTGCTGTTCTGTACTTGTGCTGACTCATTTCACACTACAGCCCTTAGGAGGTAGGTAGTGGTGCTGGTGGCGTTGGTGCTGGTGGTACTCTTCCACGGGAGAGGAACCTGAGGCACGGAGGTGTGAAATAATTTTTCTGAAGCAACACGTCTAGCGCAGCCAGTGTTTAAACTAGTCTGGCACTGGAGCCCATAATCTTAGATATTATGTGGTGGTTACTTAGGTGTTGCATTGTGGTATAGAAACGTGACCCAGGAAGAAAAGATTTAGAAAGAAGTAGTCAAACTATGCCTAATGTAAGATTTTTGCTTACAAACTGAATGCACAGATTTCTGTTTGCTGCCATATCATATAAAAATTGCTATATTGAGTATCAGTAAATTTAGAGGATATATTATAGACTAGATGGTCTACTGGAAATTAGCTTGCAGGTGTGGGTCTCATTGAGCTGAGACCGGTAACTGAAATAGCGGGGCAGTGGGTCTGTGGCACTGCCAAAGGGGAAGATGGGCCTTAAATATTAAGACAGGACAGAGGGCAAATGGTGGTTCCAAGAATGGGCTCCAAATGAAGATCACAAGGGCAGACTCCAAATTGTAGAAATTGATTTCAAGACCAGCTGCTTCTCATATGGGCAGCTCTAGCAAGCAGGAGAGCAAGGATTTATAACAGAGGTTAATAATTCTTCTGAGGAACCAGGTAGACTCTCTTCTTACATAGTAAACAACATAGGTCTTTTCCTAATTTACTTATTCCTCATAACAGTTGTGAAAGTCTCCTCAGATAGGTATGAATACTTTCATTTTATGGAGATTAATGAGAGAGAGAGTATTATGGCCAGAGGTAGTAAGTAGTGGAGCCTAAGTTCAAACAAGACCTTCTGACTCCAAGTCCATTGTTCTTGTTGTCTAGATATGTACTTCACAAGAAAATGTTGCCATTATTCAAAGCTCCAAGGATAAGTGTTAATTATTTTGGGTCAAAAAATTAGGTGATATAACCTTATCATTTCAAAATTCATTTAACCAGAGATAATTTATTGAACTCTGACCACTACAAAGTTAGTTGCTCAGTGGGAGAAAAATGAATCCCTTACCTTTAAGAAGCTTGTAGCATAGTTGAGGTTGACATATAAACATTAACAAAAAGACCGAGATTTTTTTATTATTATTATTTATTTATTTAGCTAGCTATGCTGAGTCTTCGTTGCAGCATGCAGGATCTTTTAGTTGCAGCATGCGAACCCGTGGTTGTGGCATGTGGGAACTAGTTCCCTGACCAGGGATCGAACCTCGGCCCCTGGCATTGGGAGTGCGGAGTGTTAGCCCTTGGACCACCAGTTTTTAATTCACGTGTAGTATACATAGGCATTCCACGAGTGCCCCCAGAGCTAAGTCTCCTGCCACATGCCTACATCCAGTAAGTATTTGAATGAACAAATGAGTCCAAATTAGGGCACATTGGTTAGGGAGGGGTTTATGGGGGAGATAAAACACGCTGCAAAGCCTTGAAAGACAACTAAGATTTGGATACCTGAAGAGAGGTGGTGAAGGTGTAGCATTCTCGGCAAGAGATACAGCTTGAACAAAGAGCAGGAGAGGGGAGTGAGCAAAGCCAGAGAAGCCTTTGTGTAGAGGAGGAATAGAGGACACACGTTGAGCCAACTCGGAGGCCTTTAAACGCTGGGTTAAAAGCCTTTTCCTTTCATTCTCCAGGCAGTGGCTGCCATCAGAGATTTACATCTCGGGATATGATGAGTGAGATTACCAAAGTGACATTTTATGGTGATTGATTTGCTCTTGGTGCACAGGGTGAGTTTGGGGGTGAAATGGAGAGGAGGAGGCCAGAGGCCAGGAGAAGAGTGGGAGACGAAGGCTTGGTCTAGAGCAGTGGGCGCTGCGTCCCAACTGGACCGAGGGTCCTGGCATCAAAAAGGCAGTCAGTAGATTGAAAGAGAGAAGTTCAATGCAAAAAAAATAGAGTTACAAATAGAATGATCGTCTTAAAGTTAAAGAGAACCAGTGTCTTGTAGTGTTTCCTGATCGAGAACTACCAAGATAAAATCTTATTTGGATTTTAAATGCTTATTCTTCTTTACCAATTAAAAAAAACACTTTTTTGACCCCTTTTCTTTGGATTATTTATAGCATTCTCTTTCTTTTCTCAAAGATAACTGCTTTCTAGGTTGTTGTTTATTGTACCCATGCTTTTTATTTTTGCTTTTTTACTTTTACTCTTTGTGTTTTTAATTGTTTATAATATTTGGTATCATTTTGTAGTAAAACTTGATTAAATATCTCACACTGCCCATTTTGTTTTGCAACTTGCTTTCTTCTTGTAACTTTGTTTTGAGATAATGTCCATGTATTTGCAAGTCAGTCCAGTGTACAGCATTCCATTATATGAACATGTCACAATTTGTCCATTTTCCTCTTGACGAACAGTTAGGTTGTTTCCAATTTTTTGCACTTGTAAGCATTCCAGCAGCAAACGTTTTTGTGAATGCCAACTTGTGTACATGTGAGAATTTCTCTGGGGTATTACCTAGGAGAGTAATTGCTGGGTTGTAAAATATGCGATTTAAGATTTAATTTTTGACAGTGTTAAGGGTGTGGAATGGTATTTCATTTTACTTTTAATAGACATTCTCTGATTACTATTGAGACTACACATTGGCCATTTTGTTTCTTCTGAACTGCCTGTTAATACATTTTGCCCATTTTTCTATTGGGCTATGTTTTTTATATATATATATACATATATATATATGTATATATATATATATATATATATTTTTTTTTTTTTTTTTTTTTTTTTTTTGCCGTGCTGTGCGGCTTGTGGGATCTTAGTTCCCCGACCAGGGAGCGAACCCGGGACCCCTACAGTGGAAGTGCAGTCTTAACCACTGGACCGCCAGGGAATTCCCTTTTATATTGATTTAGAGTTATTGATATAATTGAGATACTTCAGGTGGGCATTTTTAACTTTTGGTTAACTCTGTTCCTTTGGTAGTCTGATAAGACTGTATATCAACTATGATTCTAGGCAACATTATATTCAGTAAAAATGACCCCTGATTGGTTAACTGCATCTTGAATAGGAGGATAAATGAAATACAAATACCTGATGCGGGAGCCCTAGCTTTGAGATTCCCTGGGTGCAGTGAATCTTATAAACAAGCATTTCCCCCACAGGGACTTTGGAAGCTTTGCCTATGAACTTGTTAAAAGAGATACTGGCTTCTCTGGAGCAGGAAACATCTAAAGGGGCAGCTCCTGCACCCATCCAGGGTGGAACTGATCCTTGGTCTGGTGGAAGTACTTCCATGGCGGAGTAGAGCCTAATGCTCCCTGGCTGGCAAGCCCTGTTCTGGCCTGTATCCTTCTCAGGAGACTGATGCCAGGTGTTGCCTATGGTCGTTTTGAGTGTGAATATTTAGTTGAACCTAAGAATACCCTTTAGTGAGTGTCGCAGCTATATTGGCACTTAAAATTATCTGAAAGAAAGTTAAAGAATTAGCTTCTGATAAATATACCTCCATGAAATATTTTTAGTTTTCTCATAATGAATTTTAAAATATAATTTGTGCATCTTGATTATGCAATCCTGACCCTAAGTAATGGGCTCTGTTAAGGGAAGAGAGAGGTATCATCATTTGTGTCTGTGTGGTTCTGCTGCGTGAGTTTAAGTTGGTCAGAATGGAGAGGGGTCAGCATCAGTCGTTTTCCTGCCAGGTTCTGCTCATTTTCAGTTGTTTTTTGATTTTCACTAGTAATCGACCTAAACCATTGGGACTCAGCTGATGGCTTGCAGGCCCCTGTTGGAATACATACTTCTTAGGCATGTGCTTAGATTTCTCCAGGTTTTTATTTATTTTTTTGTTCGTTTGTTTTGTTTTGTTTTGTTTTTTGTGGTACGTGGGCCTCTCACTGCTGTGGCCTCTCCCGTTGCGGAGCACAGGCTCCGGACGCGCAGGCTCAGCGGCCATGGCTCACGGGCCCAGCCGCTTCGCGGCATGTGGTATCTTCCCGGACCGGGGCACGAACCCGTGTCCCCTGCGTCGGCAGGCGGACTCTCAACCACTGCGCCACCAGGGAAGCCCTCTCCAGATTTTTAGCTCAGCCCATCAGTGTGGTTTTTCTTTTTGAAGGAAACGTATTAAATCATGTGATTTAATAGGAAAATAGTATTTGGTAGGTGAGAAACATTTTATATATATTTTAGGAACGTATTTATCTTGAGCCAGAGGGATGTATACTTTGCCTTATTCCATTTAAAAATGTAAACAAATATATTTTGGTTCAGTTGGTAGAGTTGTTCAGTTTGACTTCTGGGTAGATACGTGTATGTGTATTTGTATTATTTTTAATAAACTATTAAAATTTTTCAGACCTTTAGCTAATCCTTGGTAGACTCCTGTGTGGTCGACTGCCCTAATTTAGAAATAAGAATTTGACTGACCCTTGATTTTTAGAACAAAAGGAAAATGCTAAAATTAGTGGTAGAAACTATAGGCTTACCTTAACTAGTGATTTAAAAAATAAGAGGCATAGGGCTTCCCTGGTGGCGCAGTGGTTGAGAGTCCGCCTGCCGATGCAGGGGACACGGGTTCGTGCCCCGGTCCGGGAGGATCCCACATGCCGCGGAGCGGCTGGGCCCGTGAGCCATGGCCGCTGAGCCTGCGCGTCCGGAGCCTGTGCTCCGCAACGGGAGAGGCCACAACAGTGAGAGGCCCGCGTACCACAAAAAAAATAAATAAATAAAATAAGAGGCATAAATATGGCTTTTTCTTTTTTCTAAAAATGGTGGTACTGTATATATAAAAACGATGGTTCTAAAAATGATGGTACCGCAGAATGCATGCCCTCCTTGCTCACTACTCCACTTCCTTAAAGATAAAAAAGAAATACCGTCTCTTTTGGATCAAAGCAGAAATTAAGGCAGCCTTCTTAGGCGTTCTCTTCCCATATTGGCTGCCAACTGCCTTAGCTAGATTGTGCTTTTACCCACTGGCTTCTTGTCCTCTTTCTCTCCCCAGGCTGGTATAAGCCTATTAAAGTTGCGTATTCAGTGCGTTGAGAGACCATGGTTTGTTAGGCAGGATGTATCCCTCCCACAGCATCCCAGCCATGCCCCTGTCTGGGCTGTTATTCAAGGAGCTGCAAAAAGAGTGACCCTGGTTTCTTTGTTCCACGTCAGGAACCAAGTGTCACTACTTTGCCTCTCTCTTCTTCTTTATGTAGAAGTACTTAAACATGTATAGATTTGAGCAATTCATAGGAGTACTCCCGTATTACAAGAGGATTGGGCGTGTTAATTATCCTGTGTATGTGATTGATCATTAAATTTACATGAAAGTTAATACAGTGTACACTACTATACGGTTAAAGAACCATATGTTAATACATATATGTTAATACAATGTATATTATTGTAGTAGGTAAAGAACCAAGTCAGATTCTGGGTGTGAATCCAAGCTTTGACACTTAATGTAAAGTGGGGATAAGATAAATGTCTGCTTCTTAGGGTTGTTATTAAATGAGATAATGGGTGTAAAGGGCTTAGCACTTACTAAGCACTCAGTAAACATTAACTGTGCTTAAAATCACTTTAATTTGAAGCTTTGATATTTAGGTGCTTGCTAATTTCTTTTGCTGTAATTATTTCATAATACCTGCTGTATGTACTGAAGTATTTCTTAATTGAACTTTACATGTTTTACTAAACTAAGACTCAAATTTCACTGCAGTGTTTTGCCATCATATTCACTATTTGCCATATCCTAAGCTTTTCCCTCCAAATGAGAACATTTCACATGATTTTGTCATTCCTTCATCTTTTCTGTTAAAGCATGTTGTCATGTTAGCAAAATGTAATATGCTGTTTTATCTTTATGATGACCTATCATGTGAACCCAGATAATGTGGCTTTTCCCAGACAAATGTCCATTCACTAGTTCATGTTTCAATAGTAACAGTGATTCTTTTCATTTTTGTTAAGCTCTTTGTAAATATTTTTAGTTGTTAATCATTTTTTAGCCAGGAACTTCTAAGGAATAGTTTTTTCTATCAAAATAAGTGGTATTGGCTATGTTTTTATGGAAAACAAATTGACAGCCTTTGGTATCTTGAAAGTGGGAGGTGCATGTTAGTGTACTTCTCATTCATTTTCTTGGTTGACTGTATAATAGTGCTTGGGAAACTTAACACTAGAAGTTGAACATTTAAGCTATTGATTTTTTTCTTCATTATTTTGTTTAAAGAAAATGATTAGGTATGGTGCCTAGCTCAGCACCAAGGATAGATAGGCCCTTAATCCTCATTAAACTCTTACCCCTTTGGAGGTGTTAGGGTCAAGAAATATTTTTGAAATATTAAGATTTATTTCCACTCTCTGAGCATGTATTCACACGTTTATAATATCTAAGCTACTGGAGAATTGACTTTATTTGCTTTTGTTTTAGATAGCTTTTTAAAGGAGGGCTATGGTTCTAACTCTGTTTCTCAGTAGAGGTGTTGAATACAAAGGAATGACTTAGAGTAGATGTCTTCTGTCAGATTTTCTTCATACTTTATATTTGGCTTATCCCTCTGACTAATAGGTCTTGTGTTTAACTCCCGAATCAGGGACCCAGTGCAGTGAATCTGTCCTTTATTCAGGCGTTTTAATTTCTCATTTACATATGGCATAGTTTGTACCAGTCATAAAACTTTAACATGGCGGATCTCCACTCAATAACAAAATACCGAAGTATGTAATAAAAGTTAGTACAAGGATTGAGGGTTTTACTGAGTTTGTCTTATTCTTATTTTTTTTTTAAGTTTTTTTGTTTGTTTGTTTTTTTAATGAAGATGTTGGGGGTAGGAGTTTATTAATTTATTTATTTATTTTTGCTGTGTTCATTTCTGTGCGAGGGCTTACTCTAGTTGTGGCAAGCGGGGGCGGCTCTTCATCGCTGTACGCGGGCCTCTCACTGTCACGGCCTTTCTTCTTGCGGAGCACAGGCTTCAGACACGCAGGCTCAGTAGTTGTGGCTCACGGACCTAGTTGCTCCGCGGCATGTGGGATCTTCCCAGACCAGGGCTCGAACCCGTGTCCCCTGCATTGGCAGGCAGATTCTCAACCACCGTACCACCAGGGAAGCCCTTATTCTTATTTATTTGTTGCTTTGATATATTCTTTAGACTTTGAAGATTGGGCATAGTCTGAGACTCTTCATTCTAATCCTAGCTTTGTATTTTTAATTTATTAATTTATTTTTGGCTTGTTGGGTCTTCGTTTCTGTGCGAGGACTTTCTCTAGTTATGGCAAGCGGGGGCCACTCTTCATCACGGTGCGCGGGCCTCTCACTGTCGCGGCCTCTCTCGTTGTGGAGCACAAGCTCCAGACGTGCAGGCTCAGCTCAGTAGTTGTGGCTCATGGGCCTAGTTGCTCCGCGGCATGTGGGATCTTCCCAGACCAGGGCTCGAACCCGTGTCCCCTGCATTGGCAGGCGGACTCTCAACCACTGCGCCACCAGGGAAGCCCCTGGCTTTGTATTTAAATCACAGTAAACTGTTATGCACCCAATTACTATGTAATACTTATTTCTTTGTCTAAAATTTTACAAATAATAGTAATTTTTCTCATATGTGTTTTAGTAATAGTTAATTTTTTGCTCTAAACCCCTTAATTGTCTCTGGAGTAAAACGTTTTTGAAATACTGCAGAATTGTTATGGGTGCCATCAAATGTAACAATTTAAGCTTATATTATTTACCGAGGCATCATAATAACTGCCACAGAGAACACAAAGATGAGCAACACACAGACTCTGACATCAAAGAGCTTAACATCAGAGTGCTGGGCCACCTTCTTAGGGTATACTTAGGGTAAAATAAGTACATAGCTAACAATAACCGTGATATACAAAGAACATAGTAGTTTTTTACATTTGTGTCCCCAGTTTCTGATACATTGCCTGGCACATATCAAATGATCGATACGTATTTATAAATTGACTGTAAGGTGCTATTAGAGTTCAGTTGGTGGTTTGGGGGGATTGGGATAGGGAAAGGTCTCTTGTATGAACAGCTGAGGGGAGACTTCAGAAGGACGTGGCTATTGAGGTGATGAACCTTGGAGGATAGTAAGGTTTAGAGAGGCAGAGAATGGCAGGGGGACACCTCACTCTCAACAGAAAGGGACGGACTACACGAGTGATGTGTCAAATCTAAGAACACTGGACACTCTAGTTTGGCCAGAACTGAGCCCACAGAGCTAGAGGAATATTTGCTTGGAAAACCTAGAAAACTACATAGATTGCACAGGCCTCTGAATGCCAGATCCCTATTTGATTTCACAGGGAATAAGAATAAGAGAACTGACATTTTTTAAGTCCCTACTGCATGTTAAGAACTGTGATAGGTGGTTGTTAATACTCATCACGCTTAATCCTCAGTGATTTGAGGATTTTACTGTATGGTGATTTCTATGCCCAAGTTCAACGTGAAGGGACCATGGCACTGAAATTTGATACTGATCCTAGGATAAGTAGGGAAAGGGGGAACCTTGACACGTTGGAGACGTTCCTGGGGAAGCCTACTTTAGAGATGAGGAAATTCTAGCCGTTGCAGAGGAATAGAAAGGAGATGTGATCAAGAGAAACTGTAAAAGTATTATCTAAAGATCTTGGAAATTGATTGGGTTTGAAGATTGAGAGAGAGGGAGGAGTTACAGAAAACTCACTGGGTGACAGAAAATGAGAAGCAGCAGATAGAGGAGGAGGCATGTCCTCAGAGAGGTTAGGGGTTCAGTTTCGGACACATCCAGGAAAGAGGTCTGTAAGGGGCTGGAAGTTGGGCACTGTAGCTGAGGTGATGTCATGAGGCTGAAGTGTGCATCACGTCCCCGTTTTACAGATGTGATCACAGGACCTGCATCAGCAGATGCGATCTGCAAGGAGTGGCTTTATAGTCAGAAGGAAAACCAAGGGTGTTGTTCAAGTGATAGCCATAGGGTTTTGGGGTGTGTTTGTTTGTTTAGCTTGGTGGCAGGGAGAAGTAGACTCAACACAGGTCAGGGAGGTGAGGTAGGAAGAGAAGCATGATCGCGCAGTGTCATTGAAGCCAAGTATTGATAAAGGTGTTCTGACAGAAGCCGAATTGTACCAGCCTTGAAGGAAATGGTGAGAAAATAGATTTATCCGTGGCTCTCAGGAGGGCCAGGGACCCTGTGGCCTGTTTGGGAAGGTGAGGAGGCCAGTGTTGGCTGTCCCAGTGATGGAGGCCGGCTACTTGTCTAAAGGTCTAGCAGAGAGCAGCAGCGTCCTCGGCTGCCCTAGCTGAAATGTCCCCAGTTTCCCTTCTTTGCTCCCCCCCCCATTTCTTTTTTTACTCCTTAGCACATCACTAGCTTGCATATTGTATCTTTTACTCATTTATCTGTTTATTGTCCCTCTCTAGATTGTTAAAGGCCAGGAGGGCAAAGATTTTTATCTGGTTGGTTGCTATATCCACAGTGCCTACAGATAGTAAGGACCTCGATGAATAGTTGAGGAATAGATGAATGGAAGTTATAGTGATTTGCGTAGCAGCCCTTTTTCCTTTTTTATACTGCAAACTTATTGAACGGAGCTGAATCATCTTTGTACCCCTCATAATGCCTTGCATATCATAGCTTATGCATAAAGTTTTATTTACAGCAGCATCAAAGGGGAAAAACTGGGGATGTGGGACTCGACTGGTCTGAGGTTAAAATTTTGTTCTTACTGATCTGACTCTGATGAGGTTACCGAACCTCTCTCTAAGCCTCATTTTCCTTAGCTGTAAAATAGGGATGAATTAATACCTACGTTACAGGGCTGTAGAGAGGATTAAAGAGAGACTACATGGCAGATTGGCTGGCATGTAGTTTGTACCTAATAAATAACTGGTGTTTACAATTTTTCTATTGTGTAACCTTGAATAAGTTATTTAACTTCACTGAGCCTCAGTTTTTTCTCTAAAAGGGGAAGATTAAGCCAGTGTCATATGGTATTTGGAGGAACCAGTGGGACACCACATGCAGAACACCTAGCTGGCATAATGCCTGCACACTTGGGGATCATTAAGCATAAGTACCCTCTTTTTGTGTAGAGTGTAACGGGTACAGGCACAGACTCTGGAACCGGACTGCATGAATTCAAACCCTGCTCCTTTTACTTACCAGCTTTACTTGACCTCTCTGTGCCTTAGTAAACTGGGAGACATGATAGTACCAGCCGGATAATATTGCTGGGAGGAAAAGAGATAAGAATATCAATAAACAGCTTTACCAATATCTGACACATGGTAAGCGCTAAATGTGTTTCTTTTTTTAAAATGTGTCTTTATTGCTTTTTTTCCCCCTTTAGTCTGTTAAATAGTTTTGACCTGATGTAATCTAAGATGCCTCGCTTATAAAGAATGGGGCTTCTTTATGAAATTGGCCATGTTTAAGGGGGAAGTATAATAAAACATCAAAAATAATAAAACTACCCTCTCTTATGGAATGGCCTGACTGGATAACATAGCCGTGGTCTTGACACCTCCGTGTACAACCATGAAACAGCTGCACTTCAGTTCCCATTGCTTGTCCAGATCCACTCAGTAGCCATGACAGGCTGGTTTAGGTCTATCTCTGAAAACCTTTTTTGTCAGTTTGCCTCCATTTCTCTGCACCCTGCCTTCTGCCAGCTGCTTTCTAGGAACGGGTGGGGATGTGGTCTGAGTAAAACCCAGGAGGGAGCAGCAGGATCAGAGAGACGGGGTGAGTGGCTGGCCAATCCAGAAACCTTCCTCTGCTGCTGGGGAAGGTTTTCTTTACCAGCAAATCACTTTTCTAACAAAACTCCAAGAGCATATCCCTAGTCGTGCCCCTTGATTCTTCGATCCTATCAAGGATAAAAGCTCTGTCTTCAAAGAACTACCGTTTAGGATATCACCGAGGGCTTGCCTGGATCTTTATTCATGTCTAAAACAAGCTTCCGGAAGGAGAGGTGGCTACTTCAAAGCAACAGATTCAGTTTCCACTCACGTAGCAACTGGTGTTGCAAAATCTGTCCTGTGGTGGTGGCATCCTCCGTGCATTAGCAGAGGTTCTTCTGGATCGTCTCTGTGTGTGATTCACGGCCACCCCAAATCTCTCTTCTGCTCTCGCCCCGGTGCTGGGGAGGCAAGCAAGCCTTCACCTCTGGTGCCGATCCCATTGATTATAGCAACTGCCTGGGGTGCTGGGTCGGAAGAAGGGAGAGGCCACACTCAGGCTCACAAGCGATTCATGAGCAGCGTCTGCTGTGCCGGGGGAGAAGGGGCAATCACAGCGCGTGTGTTGTGCATTTGCCAGGCCTCACGGATTCCATGACAGGGTCCAGCCTTGAGAGACCTAGTCTCATTTCGTGTCTCAGTATTTTTGCCTTTGAATTAGTGTACATCAGTTACTCTGTTCCACAGTAAAATAGAAATAAATTAGAAATCAGCTATTAGCTTGGATTATATAGAGTTACCTATGTGTGCTTTTCATGGCTTGCTTAAGGAAGATTTTAGATATCTAAGCTATTCTTACTTCTCTCACTTCTGAGCTAATAAGTAAATTGTTCTCTAACCTTTTTGTTGAGCTTCTCTTCCTTAGTTGACACGTGGTTTTATCTTCTGTTTTGTAAGTTTGGCAGAAAATACTCCTAAATTTGGGGGTAATTTTACTTAATGGACTACTAGTAAACTAACACGAGTCTCTCGAAACCGTGGGCACACAGCAGGTGGCTCCATTAGCGTGGAGGTTATGATCAGTATAGAAGAGACCAGATGTCTCCTTCCCAAAGGAACGGTCATGTGTTTGTTGTGCTTTGGCTTCCCTTCTTAGAGGCTAGAGATAATTTTCAGTCTAACCACTGAGTTCTAAATGTATTACTTCATATGAATTGAAGTAAATTTTAACTATCCTGGCAGCTGACAAAGAACACTCTTTCATTGAGGCAGTAGTGACAGTGTAGAAAACATAAGCAAAGCTCTGAATGTGAGGACATTTTTGACATAGCCTAACTGAGGTATGACTGTATCGAGTTTTAAGAAAACTGTGGTAAAATATCCATAATAAAATTATCATTTTAACCATGTTTAAGTGTCCAGGTCTGTGCCATTAAGTACATTCACACTGCTGTACACCCATCACCAGTATCCAGCTCCAGAACTTTTTCATCTTCCACAGTTGAAAGTCTGTACCTACTAAACACTAACTGCACATTCCTCCTCCCTGCCATTCCCTGGCAGCCACCGTTGTACTTTCTGCCTCTATGAATTGGACTGCTCTGGGAAGCTCATGTAAGAGGTTCTAATCTTTTTGAGCCTTGCTTATTACATACACTTAACATGTCTTCACCATCCATCCATCCATCTTGTAGCATAGGTCAAATTTTCCTTCCTTTTTATAACTGACTAATACTCCATTGTGTGTGTGTCTGTGTGTGTGTATATACCACATTTTATTTATCCATTCATCTGTCAGTGGACACTTGGGTTGCTTCAAGTGAATAATGTTGCTATAAACATAGATGTGCAAACATTTGTTCAAGTCTCTGCTTTCAGTTCTTTTGGGTACTTACCCAGAAGTGGAATTGCTGAGTTACATGGTAATTCTATGTTTATTTTTTTTTGAGGAATCATTACACAGTTTTCCACAGTAGCTGTGCCATTTTACATGCCACCAGCAATGTACAAGGGTTCCATTTTCTCCAGTATTTCTCCTTGCCGATATTTACTTTCTAGTTTTTTGATAATAACCATCCTAGTGGGTGTGAAGTGGTATCTTATTGTAGTTTTGATTTGCATCTCCATAATGGCTAGTGATGTTGGAGCATCTTTTCATGTGCTTTTTGGCCATTTGTATATCTTTGGAAAAATGTCTTTTCAAGGTCTTTGCCCATTTTTAATATCAAATTGTTTGGGGTTTTGGTTGTTGTAGGAGTTCTTTATTTACAGTGGGTATCAACCCCTTATCAACTAAACATGATTTGCGAATGCTTTCTCCCAATCCATAGGTTGCCTTTTCATTCTGTTGATGGTATCCTTTGATGCACAAAAGTTTTTAATTTTGATGAAGGCCAACTTATCTATTTTTTCTTTTGTTACGTGTGCTTTTGGTGTCATATCCAAGAAATCATTACCAAAGCCAGTGTCGTGAAACTTTCCCCCTATGTTTTCTTGTAAGAATTTTATAGTTTTAGCCGTTATGTTTAGGTCTTTGATCTACTTTGAGTTAGTTTTTATATATGTAAGGTAAGAATCCAGCATCATTATTTTTGCATGTGGTTATCCAGTTTTCACAGAACCATTTGTTTAAACGACAAGTATGAAAAGCCCCATTGAATGATCTTGGCACCTGTGTCAAAGATCATTTGACCATATATGTGAGGGTTTATTTGTGGGCTGTACTAGACTTAAGGGTAGGTATCTTGTTTTACATACAGTCTCATCATTTCTCACGGATTTATTGTCACAACTTGCTAATGCGTCTCCCAAGTGGTAATCATTTCGTAAACTTCCTACCTATGGCAACCTTTCTCTTTTAGAAAAACAGTTATTCATCTGCTCAGAACCTTTTATGGGCTCCTCCTTACTACAAGATGAATTTCATCCTCCTAGCTCTGCAGACAAAGCTCATCCTAGCCTGGCCCATGCCCACCTCTGCAGCCTCTTCTCCCACCACCTTCTTTTAGGTACCTTTTGGCTGTGATCCTGGGAAGGTCACTGGAGCCCGAGTGAGAAATGTGCTCTCATGCTCCCCTGCTGTTGCACGTCTTTCTCCCCCCCACACACACTTGATAGAGTCCTGCTTGTCCTACTGTTCTCTGAAGCCTTTCCTGGCCCTTCCCTTTCAAAGTTAAGCATTGTCTCTCTTCGTCTTGTAACAGCCCGTCTTGAGATGGCATTTCTGATCATATAAGTTTTGCCTGCTTCTCTGTTTGCCTTCCTTGATGATGGGTCTCTAGAGGGCATGGCTTTTTTTGTCCTGTCCATTTTTGTATTCCCAGTGCCTGACTTAGTGCCTTACATGACATTGGTACTGAAAAAGTATTTGCTGAATGAAACAAATAAATCGGAAGCTACAAAAGAAGCAAGAGCGAGAAAGAAGTGAAAGACATCAGGTCAGGAATCACACGTGTTTTTCCTTTGTTATAAACTATCGCTGTGGCCTGTGGGGCTTTAAGGAAAGATTACTTTTTTGCCTCTAATGATATTTCCCCTCTTTTCTTGTACTTGCTATCAATACTATGATATACCCTCTTCCAAGCAAGGGTAAGTAAACTTAATATTATGAAAGGAAGGAACGACTAAGGGGAAAGCAGAAAAAGAAAGAGCAGGGGTGAGGGGAAGGAGGAAGAAATCATCCACCTCATTCAGAAGCATTTAACAAGTGACCCTTGAAGCTGAGCCAGAATCGGCTCTGGTGCTAAGATACAGTGCTGTGCTGTGCTGTGCTGTGCGAGGTGCAGTCCTCTAGACAAACACACAACGCACGTTCCTCAGCACCTTGTGTCACAAGTGCCTCTTATGCCTGTGGAAATTTAGAATAGATGAGTAATTAACTATTTGCCTCAGAATATAGCATCTTCACAAAGAGAAGCTTTTTTTGTCTCTTCTGTTTATATGGCCAGATTTGTGAATAAATGAAGACTTTCAGTCAGATCTTAGTTTAAAAAGGTTGTCAAGAAAGAAACAAAAAGTGGGACTTCCCTGGTGGTCCAGTGGTAAGGAATCCACCTTACAATGAAAGGGACGCAGGTTCAGTCCCTGGTCAGGGCAACTAAGCCGGTGTGCCCCAACTACTGACCTCGCTGGCCTCAACTAGAGCCTGTGGGCCGCTAGCTACAGAGCCCACGTGCTCTGAAACCCACGCGCCATAACTACAGAGCCCACATGCCCTGGAGCTGCGTGCCACAGCTAGAGAAGAGAAAACCTGCACACCACAACTAAAGAGAAGCCCACGCGCCACAACGAAAGATCCCGCATGTCTCAACGAAGATACCGCGTGCCGCTAAACCAAGACCCGACACAGCCAAAAATAAGTAAAATAAATAAATAAAGAATAAACAAATCTTTAAAAAAGAAAAAACAAAAAGTCTTACTATCATACCAGTACCTGCCCAGCGTTCCTTTACAATCCAGTGAGCACAGCGGGCCAGGCTCTTCCAGTCCTTGGTGTGTGTGACTGTCACTCTCTTTTGGCTTTAGTTGGGAGCACTTAATACACAGAGGATCCAGAGAATAGCAGAGTCAGAAGAGCAAATCTGGTTATGCCACCAGAGTTTAAGGAGGACGAGGAGGTGTGTTTGAGGCCATTAGCCATCATGGCCAAAGGGTATAGCTCTTCTGTTTTGTCCCTAGAACCTCAGTCCTTCCCAGCATTTTAAAGAAGCAGGGCTTCCCTGGTGGCGCAGTGGTTAGGAACCCACCTGCCAATGCAGGGGACCTGGGTTCGAGCCCTGGTCTGGGAAGATCCCACATGCCGCAGAGCAACTAAGCCCGCGAGCCACAACTACTGAAGCCCATGCGCCTAGAGCCCGTGCTCCGCAACAGGAGAAGCCACTGCAATGAGAAGAAACCGGTGCACTGCAACGAAGAGGAGCCTCTGCTCGCCACAACTAGAGAAAGCCCACGCGCAGCAACGAAGACACAACGCAGCCAAAAATAAATAAATTTATTTCACAAAAAGAAGCAGTATGGTCTAGTCTCAGCCTTTGGTTACTTTTTGAACTCTTAAGAACAGTTGGGGAAGATTTGTACTTAATTAATATGTAAATGACTAAAGTTACGAATTGAAAAAGTCTAACTGGAGACTGTGGAGTTATCCAACGTTGGGAATTTGAGATGGAAGACTTCTGGAGTCCCAGCGTGAGATGGCTCTCACGTTCCTTTTAGCCTCGTGATTTTATAATTCGAAATGGTCGTTGATCCTGTCAGAGTCTTTTAGGGAATAATGCCAGTTTCAGAGGGCTGGATTAATCAATAGTCAAATTCCTGTGGTATTTAATCTGCTCCCTGAGCCTTCGCCATTTTTAGAATCCTGAGGAATATAAGGTATAAACCCTGATAGACCGCCAGGGTTCTCATTCATTCCGGTTAGCAGATCACCTAGGAATTTTAGTTGTAACCCAGGGGTACTCAGTGGCTTCAAAGAATCAGTGCGACTCTTTGGAGTAGTTCACATGTGGGCTGATTGGGAGGAGAATCACATTCGGTAGGTGATGCTTCTCAAGTCCTTGGATGAAGCACAGATGCTGAGTTGGAAACGTAGTGAGCTGTTCGTATATTACTTCATTTCATGAAGTGGCAGCTTGGCCAAATCCTGTTTAGAAGTGATTGTGCTCTCTAGTCCTTCTCCTCAGCTGTCTTTTGTGTGGGTATAATCTCCTGCAGTCGTATCATAGACACGTATGCACTGCTGTTTGCATAAGCCTTTTACTGGAAATAACCCAACAAAATAGCACTCACTGCTAGCTTAGCACAGTTGGGCCTTCTCAAAGGCACATTTTCCTACATGTCAGAAGAATGAAATCTTTAATGTTAGCATGCTGACATCCACAGGCAGGATATTCCCAGATAGGCCTTCTTTCTATCCCTGGCTCACCTCTTGAGGAAGGAGGCCAGAGGTCCCAGTGACATAATTCTGTGGACACGGGTGCCTAATGAAAACAGCCACTTCAGTGGGTATTATTACTTTTCACTTTATTAACTTACCATTTATGCAACTTATCCCTTATTGCATTAAAAATGTATTTAACAGATAGATTAACTATTCCATGATATTTTATCAGGTTTTCAAAACTTGGTATTTTGGTTTAATATAGAATTACAATGCTAATGGGTTAACAAAATTAATTTCATAAATGACCTAAAGTTTGTTCACACTGCAGCTTGTTAAATGTGGCACCTTCAGGGTTTATCTCATTTCTAAGCATTTGAATTAATAAATTGTATGGTCTTAGTGTATCAAGAAAACTTTGTAGAGTAAATATTTGCCCTTTTTTTGGTACAGTGAACTCTAGTTCTTCAGGTTTGTATATAATGGAAATTTAGAATAGTGTTTATAACCCCCCTGCCATGTACCCTTCACCCGGTTTTAGAAGTTATCAGCAGTTTGCTGTATTTTAAAATTATGGAAACATTACTAAAGGTTTAAAAATTAGAATTAAAATCAACTATGGTCTCATCCACCTTATCCAACTCATATCATTTTATGTATTCTCTTCCGTGCTTTCTGTAGAGTTGTAACAGAAAGATACTGTTTCTCTTCTTTTTGCTGAACATCATAAGACACTAAGAGCTAATAATAGCTGCCATCAATTGATGTCCTCCTGTGCCAGGCTCTGGGCTACTTGCTTTCCATAGAATTCATAGAATCTTCACAAGAACAATGCATTTCCCCCGCCCATTTATAGATGAGGAACCTAAGACTCAGAGAGGTTAAGTAACTTGCTCAAGGTTGTATATCTAGCAGTGGATTCAAACTAAAACTGTAATTCCAAGGTCACACTCTTTCCTCTCTACAAAGTGGCCTCTTCATTAGCAATTTTTCATGTTGCTACATAATTACCTTTTTAAGGAAAAAGAAATGTCAATACATAAATTTGACCACATAACCTATAGAAGCAGCACTAGGATAGGTGACGGCAAGGATTTAGAGTAATAAAGGCACGATCCCTGCCCTTCAGTGTTTATGCTCCAGTGCGGAGGAACCTAACTCCTAAGAGACGCTGACAGGGCTTCCCTGGTGGCGCAGTGGTTGAGAGTCCGCCTGCCGATGCGGGGGACGCGGGTTCATGCCCCGGTCCGGGAAGATCCCACATGCCGCGGAGTGGCTGGGCCCGTGAGCCATGGCCGCTGAGCCTGCGTGTCTGGAGCCTGTGCTCCGCAACGGGAGAGGCCACAACAGTGAGAGGCCCGCATACCCCCCCCCCAAAAAAAAATAATAATGATAAGAGACGCTGACAAAGAATACGGAACAAGGCTTTATGTGGTGTTATCTGTAAATGTTATAAAAACTCTACGGAGAAGGAAGTGGACAAGGATCACACCCCATATGTGCAGAAGGCTGCTAACACGCGTAGAATTTCAGCTAAACTTTAAAAGACTGACAACGCCAAACGTTGGTGAGACTGTGCGACACCCAGAGCTCTCACGCATGGCTGGTGGGAGTGTAAAGCTGCTTTGGAAAACACCGCGACAGTTTCGTACACTTATCCATGAGCCCCCAATTCCACTCCTAGGTATTTAACTGCATGAAATGAAAATTCATGTCTGTGAAAAGACCTGTACATGTGTATTGGTAGCAACTTGTATATCGTAACCCCCCTCCGATTAGTTTTCTTTTGCTGAGTAACAAATTACCACAAATAACCCCCAGTTACTAGCCCACCGTCCTGTAGATCAGATATTGAGCATGATGTTGGTGTGATTCTCTGCTCAGGGCATCACCAGGCTGAAATGCAGGTGTCAACAAGAATGAGTTCTCATCTGGAGGCTCTGCGGGGGGGAAGTCCACTTTCAGCTCATTCTCGTTGTTGGCAGAATTCAGGATCTTGCAGCGGTGGAACTGACATCCTCTCTCCTTGCTGGATGTTAGCTGAGTGCCACTCTCAGCTCCTAGAGGTCACCTGCGTTCCTTGACATGTGGTTTCCCCCATCTTCACATCACCAAAGGCATATAGAATCCTTCTCAGGCTTCAGACTTCTGCTGCTGCCAGATGGAGAAAATCCGTTATGATTAGGCCAGGCCCACCTCCATAATCTCCCTACCTTAAGGTCAATAGTGCCATGTAACATAACCTAATCATTAGAGTGAAAATCCACCATATTTACAGTGCTGGGGATTATGAAGGATGTGTACATGGTGGAGGGGTGGGGTGTGGGGAGATCTTACAGAGCCATTTTAGAATTTTGTTTACCACAAGCCCCCATTGGAAAAAACCCAAATGCCCATCAAAGGAGAATAGATGAGCTGCAGTATATTCACACAATGGAATTACCCTTAGCACTGAAAAGGGACAAGTTGTTAATATATGCAATAACACAGATGAATCTCAAAAACATTATGCTGAAAGAAGCATAAAGAATACTTACTGTATGATTCCCGTTGTTTGAAGTTCTAGAAAAAGCAGAACTAATCTGTGATAACAGAAAGTAAGAGTTGTGGTTGGTGGGGGTGGGTAGGCACAGGAGAGCTCTGCTGGGCTATGACAGTGCTGTATATCTAGACAGGAGCGTGGATTACGTAGGTGCTTTCATTGGTCAGAACTCTTAAACTTTACTCTTAAGGTCTGTTTATTGCACTGAATGTAAATTTCACCTTGATTTATAAAAAGTGAAACATCACCCTATTGAATCCTTGTTTTACCTCTCACCAGACTTTTGGTTTAAGAAATGTATCACAATTATATATATATAAGCACCATTCTCGGGAAACCTTATAGGTAGAAACATCTTTACAAATCATCTAACCTAATTCCGTTGTAAACACTACTGCCCTAGTGAAGAAAAAGGGTTAAAATTGATAATGATAGAGTCTGCTGCAGCCACCAGTCTGCCCTCAGGATGGGGTTAGACAGTTTCACCTATTTGTGCTTGCCAGCAGAAAACATGACAGAGGGGCAGCTTTGCTAACAGCAATCCATCTTGAAGTGTAAGCACGGAATCTGGAGTAAGACATTTTACTTGGAAGTGTTTGGCAGGAGACATTTTCTTACTGTGATGGATTTGATTTGATCAGCGAATTCACAGCAAATTTTGCTGCTGCCCATGATTGGCTGAGAAATAATTTGTAAAAACTCCATTGAGGGCTTCCCTGGTGGTGCAGTGGTTGAGAGTCTGCCTGCCAATGCAGGGGACACGGGTTCGTGCCCCGGTCCTGGAAGATCCCACATGCCGCGGAGCGGCTGGGCCCGTGGGCCATGGCCGCTGGGCCTGCGCGTCCGGAGCCTGTGCCCCGCGGCGGGAGAGGCCACAACAGTGAGAGGCCCGCGTACCGAAAAAAAAAACCAAAACTCCCTTGAAGTTAATAAAGGACAACATGGTGGTCATTTTAGAGTGTCTGTGACCTCACCTTACCGCTGTAGAAATGGTTGGATGATGTTGTGAGCAGAAAAAGGACAAACTTAGGTGGATGGATTTCACAAAACTGCCCCCTACAGTTTTTATGCTATTTCTTTGGTGTTCTTTCATATCTACTATGGGATTGGTTTCCTATGATACATTGATTTCCTATAATGCCCTGGCTGATTATTGACTTTAGATTTTAAGTACACTGTAATGAAAATAGTTAGGTGGCTGTTAAGATCATTATAACTTTTAAAGGTTCTTTGTGCTTTGGCTTTTTGTGATGAGGTATCACCATGTGCTAGCATTTAAATGTTTTAAGTATATTTTCTTGGTATCTGAATTTCTCTGCTCAGGTCCTCATGGAAGCTGTGCTCATTGACCCCTGTGTGGTCACTGGAGACTTGGTGAGGTGTTGGTACCATGTTCCAGCAGAGTGGCCACAGTCCCTTCCAGTGACTGGAAGAGGATTATTCAACACCCACTCCACCCTACCCAAGTTATTTATGTGTTGAGTGGTTAATTAGAGTAAACTAGGAGTTTCAGAATTAGAATTATCAAATTTTTTGGATCCTGAGAAATTACAGAGTTTTTGTGTAGATAACTTTTATATGATAATAATCCCTGCTGTCTAGTTGTATCTATAACAATTCTTGGGTTTTCTGTATTAAAGAATATAATTTTGGCTTGGTTTACGTAGGAATAAGGCAGTTTGTGTAAAATAATTTTGTGAGGTGAAAACTCTTCGTCTTGATCTCCAGGTATTGAAATAATTATTCTTTAAAATATCTACACACACACACACACACACACACACCAAGTACTGTCTGATGCCACTTATACAAGGGATCTAAAGTAGTTAAATTCATAGAAACAGAAAGTAGATGGTGCTTGCCAGGGCCTGGAGGGAACGGGAAATGGGAGTTGTTGTTTAATGGGTGCAGAGTTTCAGTTTTGCAAGATGAAAAAGGTCGGGAGAGCTGTTGCAAAACAGCGTGAATAGACTTATCTCTACCGAACTGTGCACTTAAAGTGGTAACTTTTAATGTTATGTGTATTTTAGCACAGTGAAAAGTTAAAAAATGAAAATATCTAGTATGTTTTCCCTTTTTGAGATGAGAAAACCAAGGCAATAAATAAAACCCAAACATGTAAAATGTAGCTTCATCTGTTGACTTAGTTGAACAGTCTGTCTTGCTTTCAGTCTGCTGGTGGCAGCGCTCTCCCAGTTGTGTGTTATGCCTCAGTGTGATTTTGCTTCTGGGGCAACGCCTTAGCCCATCTTTTTCTCCATTTTCCACTTCTCAGCACATTCTTACACTTAAACTCCTTCCCCAAATTGCTTGTCTGGTAGATTTAAAAGATTCTTTGATATGAAAACAAAGTAAGACGATAATGTAATCCACTGCTGTCTCTTTGCCTAGTACTTCAACCTGTTACCAAGGACATTAAAAAAAAAAAGTGTGGAGCAACCACTGTGTGTCAGGCACTGACCTAGTGTTTCCACATGTGTGTTTTGAAAGTTGATGGTTTATCAGAAATCAATCAAATTGGCCAGGCTCAAAAGAACTTTTGAATTTTATATTTTAAGATTGTTTTGGCCATGGTAATATTTCTTCTTCTTGGAATAGCTTATAAATTACACAGGGTGTATTCCTAATAAGAATACATTTTGGTGTTAAAAAAGTATGCTTACATGGTATTTTACTAATACGTGAAACTAATTAATTCCCAATGTGTGAGTAGCTATCATGTCTCCACAGTGTTCGTTATGCCAGATTTGTCAGCTTTATATCTCTGGGGGCAAAGCTCTAGAGAACAGGAGAATACACATTTCCCTCTGACTGTCCCACTTCATACACTGTTCACTGGGGAGTGTTCATGGCCAGCGTGCTGCATCCTGCTGAAAGGAAGACCATGCATCAGAATGTTTGTTTTTAGCAGTTATTTTTAGCAGGCAGATCTAGAAATTTTTAGTGTTTTCATGTTAGAGTATACTTCTTTATTATGATAATTCCAAGAAGAATAAATAATTTTAGACCCGTGTATGTGAGTGCATGTGCATGATGGGCACGTGTGTGTGTGTGTGTGTGTGTGTGTGTGTGTGTGAGAGAGAGAGAGAGAGAGAGAGAGAGAAGGAAAGGGAAAGAGAAAGAGAAAGAGAAAGACATTCCCTTAATAACAGGAGGGGGTAGAGGCTTAGTCTATTATCATAAAGCTCTGCTAATGTAGCTTCTGAGTCATGTGACTGCAGAAAAGGCTATTATCTCAATGAAAAGGAAACTGGTTTTTAGAGCAAGCAATAGAATAGAAGCAGGAAGAATTTTCGAGTGTTCCACCATGCTGGATTGTCAAAGGGGGATCTGTCTGATCAGCAGCTAAAAAAGGATTTGTGAGGCTAGTTTGTCAGCTATCGTTAGAAGCAAGTGATAGAGGAGGTAAGCAGCAGGGCACTCAGCATGTGCTCAGGTTTACATCAAGGCAGAATGCTGGTTTGGGTTAACACAGGAGATTTATCTCTGAGGCATTAAATTTATTGCTAATTGTGGGGGTTTTTTGGTTTTTCTTTTGGAAGAATGATGTATGGTATTTTTATTTACATCACTGGTGAAGATAAGGACAAGCTGCTGAGCTCTGGTTTGAACTGCAAAGGCTGTGGACAATTGCAAGGTGTGTTTCACAAGTGCTCTGACTTAATGTTTGGCAGTGTTCTTGGAATTCTGTGTGCTTCTGGATTGGATGTGCGTGTTGCCGAGGGAGAACTGAGCATGACAACCAGGCAGTGATAGTGTTCTCGGGGACAGATACATACAGTGCTATCCAAATTGATTCCTTCGTGGTCCCTATTTCTTATGTGTTTATTTAGCGATTAAAGGTTTCTTGCAGTTTCTTTATGTGGCCAAATACAGTCTCATGCTTGTTTTAGGAAATGAATTGGTAAGCATTTTCTAAATTTCCAAAGAAGAATCCAATGCAAATCTTACTCATTAAGGAATAAATATAAGCTTTATATTTGTATCTGTTAATTTTTTTAAATATCCTTTTGTAATTCAAGCCTTAAAAAAGGAAGGGCTTTGCAGTGAATTTGAAATTATCTAAATTTTATTTAGGTAATAAATCTTATTTTGGCTGAGGCCTTGAATGAATGATTTTCTGTTGTATAGAGTACCTAACTTTTTCTGATTTATTACATCCTTATGCTACTGTGTGCAGAAAGCTGAAAACATGCAGTTAATCTTTAGACTGTGCTTGTCCACTTTCGCTCATGCTAATGCTATTAATTCTCTTAGCAGTCTGTACCTTTCTCTCAACCTTGGAAGGTGTAGTACTTAAAAATCTGAGATTGGGGAAAGATAATCATAAGCTTTATCTGAAAAGGGTTAACTATTATACAGTGTTTACTAGAGGTATGAATTCACTAATATGTTTTTCAGTTAACTTCTAGACCAGATGTGCCCACCTTGGGGTGTGTGTATGTTTCAAACCACATATATTATTATATTGTGTATATTTCCCTTTTGAAGTTGACACTGATGGAGGTAAGAACTCTATCTGGCCATTATGTACTGTATCGACAATTTACAAAGAATTGATTCTTTTTATTATCTTCTCCAAGAAAATATGGAGAGAGCAGCTCAAACATAATTTTTAATCATACTAAGTGCAAGAGATTCTCTTCCTTATAATATCTACAAACTATATTTTAGCACAATATAGTTTAATAAAATCATTAATTTTATTAAATGGGATTTTCTTTAAAAAAAACTGGCACCTTAGTTTAGTCTACCTACATAAAAAGACAACTTGGTTCAAATAAACAGTTAATTACCTGTGGTTTTAATCATTCTGGGATCTATTTATTTTTTAATTGTAGGACTCTCCCTGTATTCTTTTAAGTAGGATATAAGACAATTACATACTGGTTTCAGCCCAAAAGTCACTAGCATCATATTGAATAATGAAACTCTTATAGCCAGATGGTTTGGGCTTTCTTTGTTTTTCTTTGTTTTTGCTTTTAAATTTTATTTTGCCGCCTTATCTAAAGCTTTTGACGTGATCCAAGGATTTTGGGGTAGTTCAAGGTGTTTTTATTGAGCACTTACTATTATTACACGGCACTCTGTGAAACACTTTGGGAAAACAAAGGCAAATAAGATATTTAAACCTACAAGATAACTTACAGCTGGCACTTTTGTAAAACTTGTTTGGCCAATCAGAGAGTATTCCTGAGAACTTGGTTAATGACTTCTCCCTGAGCATGTTTGAATGGTAGTTTTCACTAGTCTCCATCTGTGCCTGTTCATATTTCCTTTGTATTGTAACCAAAAAAAAAGTCGTTTTATTTACATTCTCTTAAAACTAGGATAGGTTTGGTTCCAGATCGTGCTGTTTTTCTCCTAGGACATCAAATGTCAGTCCTGTACAGTTTTAAAGTACATTCATAAAAGGATTAATCTGTTATGTTATCTAAAAATATCTTAACTTTCAGAGATTGGGGAGTGAGGAAGAGCCCCAGTCTTTCTATGAGAGTTAAAAGACACACATTTTGACATCGGGGTAGTGTCTAAACAAGCCAGGTGACTAGCTTGCAAATCCTGCTACACTTCAGAATTCCAACCACAATAATTAACCACAGATATTATAATCAGGTCTGATCTTGTCAGGCTGAGGGGGTTTGCTTCTTGGGGAGATTTTTAATGTGTAGGAAAGATAGGGTAAGAAAAGACGGAATTAAAAGTGATCTTAGTACTCAAGTGTTGTAAACCTCAGTGAAATGTGTTCTTAGGAGGTTTTTGGTTTTTTGAGAAAGTCACAGTTTGGGAAGATTTAGGCAGGATTAAGGTACTAGGCTATATTTTAATAGATGCAGTTTAATTCTTTGGAAACCAAAGGGATATAAAATTCATGAAGTGGAAAAACTTGTGCAATATATATGGAATCTAAAACAAAACAATGGTTCTGATAAACCTAGGGGCAGGACAGGAATAAAGATGCAGACATGGAGAATGGACTTGAGGACACGGGGAGGGGGAAGGGTAAGCTGGGATGAAGTGAGAGAGTAGCACTGACATATATACACTACCAAATGTAAAATAGATAGTGGGAAGTGGCCGCATAGCACAGGGAGATCAGCTCGGTGCTCTGTGACCACCTAGAGGGGTGGGATAGGGAGGGTGGGAGGGAGACGCAAGAGGGAGGGGATATGGGGACATATGTATATGTATAACTGATTCACTTTGTTATAAAGCAGAAACTAACACACCATTGTAAAGCAATTATACTCCAATACAGATGTTAAAAAAAAAAAACTTGTGCAACAGATAGCAAATTTTCCAGGGTCCTTCTTAAAGCTTCGTTTAAATGAGGTTTGGTCTGCACTGAAAAGAAACATATTCATGAAAAGTAACTCACAACTGATTCAGAAATCTGCTTTAGGGAAAGGTGAGCGGGGCGAGCGCATTATTATGCGGTAGCGGAGATTGGTACAAGGAGTGGACTCTGAGTTAGCGGGAGATTCACGGGGTGGGGAGAAGTTCTGAAGTCGTGGGATCTGAAGGATGCATGTTGCATATTTTCTTACTTAGCTACTTCTCCTTTTTCTTGGCCAATGGAAACCTTGCTGTTTTCAAGGTCCTTTACTCACGGCATTGCTATGATGGAGCATTCAGGTATACAAACCACAGAGAATCCAAATTAAGGTTCTTGTTTTCAGACACTGGGAACACCCCTGGAACATCAGCCACTGCTTTCAGATTTGTTGTAAGTCATTTTACACCCACGCAAATTCCCTAGAGAGGAGTTCCCGTCTACATGATATTTCACATAGGGATCCCTTCTACTTCTTCAGGCTTTAGTAGTGAACAAGCGCGTTTTTTCCTAGGTGATGTCACTCTTTCTCGTCAGTATTCACGGTGGGAAAAAGTCACCTCACGAAATTTTGATAACTGGATTTTTGCTAATGTGTGGGAAGGTTAAGTATGGTTGTAGCGTTATCATCTATCTTTGGTCTCCCTTGATGGATCCTCCTACGGGTTGGTTTATTTTTAAAATGGAAAGATAGCCAATTTCATTCCTGCACTTAAATCCTCCTGTTTATTTAACAACTGTTTATTGTAAAATTTTGTCACGTGCTTCACTAGTACAGGAGAAGAGTAACTGACTGTCCCTGGGGTGTGGAGAGGATTGATCAGGGGACACTTGGCAGAGAAAGTAAAGAGAACAGAAGATGACTAGCAGGCGCTGGAGGATGTATAGGGTATCCTAGGCCTTCACTGTCCAGCATAGGAGCCACAAGTCACGAGTGGCTTTTTTTTTTTTTTTTTTTTTTTTTTTTTTTTTGCGGTACGCAGGCCTCTCACCGCCGTGGCCTCTCCCGCCGCGGGGCACAGGCTCGGGACACGCAGGCTCAGCGGCCATGGCCCACGGGCCCAGCCGCTCCGCGGCATGTGGGATCCTCCCGGGCCGGGGCACGAACCCATGTCCCCTGCATCGGCAGGCGGACTCCCAACCACTGCGCCACCAGGGAAGCCCTTACAAGTGGCTTTTGACCATTGGAAATGTGGCCTATCTGAATTGAGTGCAAAATACACTCAGACTTTGAAGACGGAGTGCCCCCCTCCCCAAAGAAAAAATAAAATAGCTCATTAATAATTTTTAGAATATTGATTACACGTTGAAAAGATAACTATATTGAATATGATGTGTTAAAATACATTACTGAATTTGATTTCACCTGTTTCTTTTGACATTCACCGTGGCCACTAGACGGTTGGTGGTTCCCAGTATCTTCTGTTGTCTACGGCTCTGAGCCAAGAGGACAACATGTGTAAGGCATTGGGTAGCAGTCTTTCTTGTAGATGAGACATCTGTGCCAGACACCAGGGGTCCACTCAGGAGCAGGGAGCTGTAGACCTTTCCCAGGCCCACAGTCTTCTAATCAGTAATCAGATTAGAAGCGGTATAAAGTCCACACCCCTTGGTAGGACATAAGAGGCCCTTTCAGGACCTGGCTCTACCCTTCTAGCTGCCTGCCCCCCAGATTCTCCCCTACTCCCATGGTCTACCTTTGATGAACTACAGCTGATCCTTGTTATTTGCAGGCGTTATGTTCCATAAAGTCACGACAGACACTGAGTTAGCAAATACCGAGCCATTGCTTCTAGGGGAGATACAGAGTTAGATTCCTGCGAGTCTCTGGCCATAACATTTTAGCTCTGGGATCAGTACATAGCCTTATTTTGAGTAGGTTTCTGTTTAAAGACACCTTATTTAATAGATGTATTGTTGATTCATTAACGCTGAACTTTTGGCCAACAGCTCTATTACTCATGCCTGAATTAAGCCTATATATATCAAGCTATGTACTTTTATCCTCGAGCTCATTTAATTTTCATACAAACCTGTGAAGTGAATATTATTTCTGAATTTTACAGACATGGAAACTGAAGCTCAGAAAGGTTAAGTACCTTTCCCAATGTTGCACAGCTAGGAAATGATGAGAGCAAGAGCTGAGCCAGGCTTTCCATGACTTCAGGGCCGAGTGAGGGGATAGAGTTCAATAGGTCTGGTGTTGTCCTTGGGACGTCTGCCTTTATTGGGAAGGGGTGGAGTTATAGCTCGTGGGCCACAAATTTACCCACATTGAAAGCTTCCGTGTCTATGTGATAGCCTAACCATTGAAATCTAGGCTAGGGGAGCATATGCTCTGACTTACTGGGAGGAAAGGTGCAGTGCCACTGTGCGTGTTGACTGCGGTGGCCAAGGTGCGCTCTCTCTGCACCAGCTGCTTCTGTCTCACGAGCTCAGCAGACCCCTCACGCTCAGGGCACACCTTTTCTCTGCTTCCTAATTGGCTCGTTCATTGCTCCTTGTCCTTTATCCTCTTGTGGTTTCTTCCTCTGTGTCTTTTCGCCTTCGCTCTCTGCGCACAGAACAGCTCTCTCTCACATATTCCACAGACTCTGAGAATCTACTGGACTCAGGCCATCACCTCTGTCTGTGTCTGGATAGAACTTTTGTGCCGAGCCGCCCCAGTAGACCGCTGGGCAGCCTGTCCATTGGGTGCCTAGATCAGGTGTCAGGGGAGCGTTGCTATGGAGTCTTCAGTGTCAGGAGCTGGGTGAAAGCTTCCTCGTAACAGCCCATTGAGGGTCCTTAGGAAGGGCTGTGGGCATGGATGGTCGGGTTCAGAACGGATTGCAGTGGAGTCTGGTACTACGTGGCATTTACCAAGAAGATCTGTGGGACTTCTTGTGTTTTTGTGTTTTTCACCTTTAAAAGCAGAAGACCAGTTTAAGTTCCCTGACTTTTCCACTTGGTGGTTTGTCGAGTTTAGTCTTTCATTTAGATAATAAGCCAGGATACATGTTTAGCAGAGCTAACCATTGTGGAGTTATGTACAGCTACCTCTGCCAGGGTTGAAATAGAGTTTCTATAATGGCCCATTCCAGAGGCCTCTTCTGTCCTCCCTGGTTTGATCTCCTGTCACCTCCAGATTATTTCAAGTGCCAGGTAACCTCAAGACAGTTGGAATTAGATTCTGGAGCATAATTTTCTAATGTAGTTGCTTGGAAATGTTATCAGGACACCTAGGATTAAGAAGGGGGAAAGACAAGGTAACAGATGTAAGTGGGAAGTTCTTTCTTGTACAAAGGGTTACTGTGAGCCGAATGTTCCAAAGGCAGAGAAATCAATCCAGTTATCGCCAGACACTAAAAACAGTTGTTTCACTGGTGTAGAGGGTCTGGGCTGCGGGTATGGAGGTAAGCGGGGACGCCATTGAGCTTCTGGGGTCCTGGTACAGTCCTAAACGTCTAAGCCACCTGAGTTCAGTATAATTTTGTGCTTCAGGTGAGTGATGCAGTGTATTCACTGTTGGTCACAGTCAGAACCTGGAGGTTGTGGGACCAGTCTGAGGGCTGGAAATGATGCACAAATAAGCATGTGACAGTGACATAAGGACTTGAAAGGAAATTCAGGGAAAGGGAAAGCTTATCCTTCCTTGATGACGCTGAGAGGAGAGAACGAAAAATCAGGTGCTTTCATATCATAGCATTGTAAGGTCATGGCTTTTGGTTCCTCTGTTCATATTGGGAGGTTAACTGCATGTGGGGATGTCGATCTTACCTGGCAATTCTGGTGTCAACTGTCTGTCCCTCCCTTGATGTTACAGCTTGAAGGTCTCCAGGGATGGACATTCCACAGACTTCAAGGATGATATGTTCATTTTTTTCTAACGTTTTAACTAGACCGTTTCCTTGTACTATCATCAACAACTCTCCTGTTATGTATTTTGAGGTCCTTATTTAATGGTTTTTATTAGAAAGTTAAGGATTGTAGAAAGAGCAATCAGAGCTTGGTTTGAAACCTAGTGGTATAACGTGTAAGCTTTGAGACTTTGGACAAGTCAGTTAACTTATTTGAATCTGTTTTTTCCTCTGTAAAACAGGGGACAGTATCTGCTTTGTAGAGCTCTAAGAATTAAATAAAATAATGTAGTGTCCAACACTTAATAATTACCAAATGCCTAAGATACTTCTTCTCTGTGAAATATCCCTTCAACACACGTAGTGTGTTTTCGTACCTGTGTATGTTTCATCTCCCCAAGTAGTTTATCCATGTACACACACATGTAAACACACACACACACACACACACACACACACACACACACACACACACACACACACACACACACACACACACACACACACACACACACACACACACACACACACACCCCCATACCCATACATACATATCCCTGCTTATTTAAACAAGTTCTTGGTTAGTGTCTGTTCATTGACTAAATTCCCCAGGCACCTATTATCTCTTATCTTCCGGAGCAACATGGAATTTCATGTGTCTATTCAAATTGCAGATTTCTAATTTTTCTTTTGTTTTTGCATTTCTAAGAGTACATCTCTTATTTTTTAGCATCCTGTCGCTTGCTTGATTCATATTAAGCTGGCAATCAGCTAAAATCCCCTGTGGCTATTATCACCTAAGTGGCCGTCATCTTAGCTTCCCCTGTTTAGAACTTCATACAGTTTTTTTGTTTGTTTCAACCTCATTGTAAGAATCTACCTTTGTCTTCATGAGTAGTCATGCTGGTTATGAAGACCACGTAGTAACATGCTAAAACTTTTTTAATTTTTAAAAGATACAAAACTGTATGTTAAGATTATAACTTTAAAAATTATAGAGAAAAATCCTGGAAGGCAGGAAATATCTCCTTGAGAAGATGAGACCTACACAGGTAAGAAGAGCCGTATCTCCGCCAGGGGAGGGGAAGAGGCAGGGCTCAGGCTCTGGAGTCTCACTTCTACCACCTGCTGGTGGTGTTTGACCTTGGACATGTTATTTGATGTTTCTGTACTTCAGGGAATCATAATAATAATGACTTCATAGGGTTTTTGTGAAGATCAAATAAAATACAGATATAGCATAGTAAATGATGTTTCCTATTTTGATGGAATAGCTTCAAACTTTATGGTAGTTTGCAAAGCAATTTATTCCATGAACATGAATTAAGTACTGTGTGGCAGGCATTCTGGTAAGGGCCTAATATAAAAAGATGAAACCTACTTAGTTTCTACCCCTCACAGAGCTTAAAATTTGCTAAGGAAAAAGACATAATTAAGATATATGTGGTTAATGGTAGTTATATAGGCTATTAAAAGATAGAGGAAGGGAATTTAATCTTGGGGAGAAGGTCATCTGAGCTAGGTTTTGAAAGATGAGTGGGAATTAGCCAAAAGGGGGAAAATCTATTTTTTGTTCCATGTGTAGCAAGCACAAGAAAAGAGGTGAGAACTAGTGTGTGGTAGGTAAGGAACCCCGTGCAGTTTATACATCACCAGGGCAAGCAGAATCAGCAGGAGATGGCCCTGGAGAAATAGGCAAGGGCTAGATCATAAGGCATCATCTGTAACATTTGAGGCAGCAGAGACTTCATCTAAGAGGGAGTGGAGTCTACTAAAGATTTTGAGCCAGGAAATTAATTATCTGGAGGTAAGGAAGCTTACGTTAGATTTTCCAAGTAAGGTGAAGGCCCGAGCTAGAAGCAGTAATGGTTATCTTAAAGACAAGGAGGGGAGGCTTGAGAATACTTAAGAGGCAGAGTCACATTGATGATTTTATGGCGAGAATATAGGAGTTTAAGGATGATGTTCAGTGGATGGCGCTCTTTCAGGTGGGGCAGTTAGGGGATGAGAAGGAGGAATGGATGCGCTCAACTCTGTGCATTGAAACCTAGCTGGATTTTTGAGGTAGAAGCTTTGAGAGGTGAAGGCTGGAAAGAAAGATTTGGGAAACCTTGGGAATAGGTGATACCACCAAGGAGAGCATGAAGCCTCAGTTCTTAAGCCTTTTTGAACATTTGCATTACTTGGAGAGCTTTTAAGCAAAATACCGATGGTGTCCTGGTCATGTGTGTGTGTGTACACAAACGTGTTTTTTTATAATTGTGGTAAAATATACCTAACATAAAATTTACCATTTTAAATGTACAGTTAAGTGGCATTAAGTACCCCTTCACATTGTTGCGCATCTGTCACTGCTGTGCATCTCCAGAACTTTTTCATCATCCTAAACAGAAACTCTCAACCTATTAAACAATAAGTACTCACCCCTCTTCCCACAAGGCCCTGGTAACCACAATTCTACTTTCTGTTTCTATGAAATTGGCTATTCTGGGTTCCTCACATGAGTAGAATCATAATATATGGCCTTTTGTGTCTGACTTCTTTCACTTAGCCTCACGTTTTCAAGGTTTATCCGTGTTGTAGCATGTATCAGTATTTCATTCCTGTTTAAGGCTGAATAATATTCTGTTGTATGTATATACACATTTGGTTCGTTCATGTATTGATGGACATATGGGTTGTCTCCACCTTTTAGCTATTGTGAATAATGCTGCTGTGAATACGGGTGTCCGTATATCTGCTGAAGTCCCTGCTTTCAGTTCTTTTCAGTATATACCTAGACGTGGACATGCTGAATCATGTGGTTATGTGGTGTTTTTTAAAAGCTCCCCAGGTGGTCTTCAGATATGCACCAGGGTTGAGAACCTATGATATACAGCAAGGCTGCTTAATCTGGAAGGTCCATAAGTGGTCTCACTGTGGGTTAGTGACATCTTAGGAGAATTGTATGCCTTATTTTGTTATCTATGTAGCTTTACTTTTTGGCTTTGGTCAGATTCTCAAAGCCATTCATAACTCCAAAGTGGTGCTAAGAATCACTGCAGAGTCTAATTTAATATAGACAGAGATTTGAATAGACATTTCTCCAGAGAAGATACGCAGCGGCCAAAAAAGCACTTGAAAAGATGCTCAACATAGTTACTAGGGAAATGCAGATCAAGCCAACGAGACACCATTTCATGCCCAGTAGGATGGCTGTAATTTTTTAAAAAAATTAAATAAGTGTTGATGAAGATATGGAGAAATCGGAACCCTCGGACATTGCTGGTGGGAAAATAAAATGGTATATTCACTTTGGAAAGCAGTCTGGCAGTTCATCAAAAAATTAAATGTAAAGGTACTATAGACTCACCAATTCCATTTCTAGATTTATATCCAAAAAAACTAAAGCATATCTGTACACTTGTACACAGATGTCCATAGCAGCATTATTCATTCCTAAGAGCCAAAAAGTAGAAACAACCCAGATGTCCATCCGCTGATGAGTAGATAAATAAAATGTGGTATATCCTATATACATTGCAATATTTGGCTATAGAAAGGAATGAAGTACTCATACATGCTACAATATTGCGGAACCTTGAAAACATTATGCTAATTGAAATAAGTGAGAAACAAAAGGCCACATGTTATATGTTTCCATTTATATGACATGTCCAGATTAGGCACATACATAAAGTCAGAGGGTGTTAGTAGTTCAGGGTGGGAGAGAGGAGGGAATGAGGAAGCATTGCATAATGAGCATGGGGTTTCCTGTTGGGGTGATGAAATGTTGTGGAATTAGATATGGTGATGGTTGCACAATCCTGTGATTAGATTAAAACCGCTGAAATGGATGTGTTAAAAGAGTGAATTGTATGGCTTCTGACTTATACCTCACTAAAGCTGTTAAAAATAATTTTTAAAAAAGGAAGAGAACCGAGGAGAGGGCTGGGCTGAAGAGGAGGCCTGGAGAACTCCAAAGAGGAAGGTCCCATGAAAGAGATGGAAGAAGAATTATGCAGTTTAAGGGGAGGCCCTATGCAGGGTGGTGTCATGGAAGGCTCAGAACAGAGATATACCGGGAGGAATCCCTGGGGGGACGTGATCACAGTGACAGACACAGGGGAAAGGCTAAGTCACATAGCACGGGATGCCAGAATTTATGTAGGCTTGGTATGCAAATGTCATGGAAGACGGGGGAGGCAGAGTCAGTGGAACGAGGGGGGAGGAAATGTAATTGTTTGGGATCATGAAGTGAGTGGAAGGGAATAGGCATAAACCACAGGCCTATATTCCCTTATCTGAATCTCAGAATTCAACAAACTCTGGAACTGGAAAGGTTTTTATAACTCATTTAGCGGTAAAACCTGACCTGAATGGATATGGAATGGCTTATAATCTTCATTCGTCCCACCTAGTGTGAATATTCATACATTTCACTGCAGAAATAATATTGAATTTGATTACAGAATGCAGTCACAGGGCCCTGTGGGGTCATCATGAAATATGGCGTATGCCACGTTTTCTCTTTCTAAAATTAAAATATGTCTATCTCTCTGGATTCTAAATTCTGTGGCTCCCTAGTGTTTGAGGTAAGGGAGCACAGGCCTGTAGTCTTTGGGCAGGTCCGGATGTGAAGGAAAGATGTGAGACTGGATGGGTGCTGGAGAAAGATTCACACTCAAGGGATGGAAATGACTTGAGTGTGCTTATAGGTTAAAGTAGAAAGAAAAAGGGTGAACGGTTGCTAAAGAGAAGCTTTGTAGCAAAGTCTCAGAGAAGATGGGGAGGGAAATAGGAAATGGGGTTGGAGCAGTTAGTGTTTACAGGAGGAGGGATCACACATCCTCTGAGAAGCCAGGAGTGATGTTGAAGAGGGCAGTGGATTTCTGTGTAAGTGGAAAGAAGGGAAGTCGCATAAAATCAGGTTGATCAGCCATTTGCCCAAGTGGTAAAAGCTGGAAATAATTGTTGGGGTAAATAGGAGCTGACTGGAGAACAAATAAAAGGATGGGCGGGCAGGCCTGTGAGTCTAAGGCAAGTTGAGAAACCTTGAAACGTCTGAGGGGCCGTTCCGCCCTTAGCTGTGGGATTTTCTCTGTCGGGGCTCGGGTTCCTACTTATAGGAGTGGAGGCATCTTGGGATTAAGTTTTGCGGAGGGAACTCTGTGAGAAGAGATGCGTGAGACCCACCTGGCGGTGGTGAATCCAGCGAGGTAGGGAGGGACATGCGATGAGTAGAAGGGCAAGGGACTAGAGTGCTTGATGCATGAAGACCGGTTACCAAGGAGGAAGACAGTAAGAAAGCTAGCGTGCTAGGAAGCTGTGGGCCAGAAGTGGCTTTCGGGGGCCCCCAGTTCTGGGTGACAGCAAGGTTCGGGAGTGATCGTAGGGGCAGTGGCCGAAGTGCAGTGGAGGTGACCTCTGTTGGAGGTGAGACAGGAGGGCCTGTGAGGATTTCACAGAGATTGTGAGATCACTCCGGGTGGCGACCAGATGTGGCCTAGAGACGAAGAACTAATCAAATACCAACATCTTCAGTAAAGGTGGAAGATTAAGTGGCACACTGGTACATCTCAAGCCGGATCATGGATAGAGGGTGCTTTAAGACATGGGTTTCCAAGGAGCGGAGATTTTGATTCAAGGCCACCCTTGTAATTGAGCAGCGGCCTAGTGGCAGCTCTGAGGAAGGCAGAGGGGATGCCGCGCCCTCCTGTTCCTGGGACGAGCGTGATGAGAGGACAGGCAGTGTCTATGGGAATGGACTGTGGGGAGGGCCTGTCAGGAGGTACCAGAAAGCCTCCCTATACTGTTACTGGGTTAAGGATGTGGGCAAATTTCTTACTACAGAGTAAGACTTGAGAGGCCCAGGAAGGACCGGTAGGATGGAGTAGAACTGCTATCGGTTGTATTTGGGAAGAAACACAAGACAGAAAAAGAAAACTATTTAGATGGTGACCAAATGTGGGAGAAGTTTCATCTCTGCCCCAATTCAAATACTGAACACATTAAAATAGGAAGATTGTGAGGGATTTTCCTTTCCTTTTTTTTAATTGTGTTTTTGTAGGTGTTCACATTGTTTTAATAATACAAAGATACTGAGTAAATAATGTCATTGCGCTGGTTCGGACCTTCTATTCTAGTCTGCTAATGTTAAGATTTTCAGAAAAGTACTCGTATTATCAAACATGATAGGTATGCTTTGTGTCACCTGCCTATCTGATAAACAGGTTATTATTTTTTTTTTGAGTCATTGATTAAAAAAATCAGCTAGACTGGAGAACCTCTCTTTGTTTGTAATAACCAGTTAACTAACACCCGGAATGTTATTCCACCGGCCTAGACTAACTCACCATTGTCTCCCAGCCCAGTAGTTCTAAGTGCTGCTCTTCCCTTCCAGTGGGCGCTGGACAGGCTTCAGCTGATCACCTGGGGTCGTTCTGCAGGGGGGTTCTAATTTCGTTGGTCTGGGGTGGAGCCTGGAAAGCCATGTTTTTAAAAAGTTTCTCAGGTGATTCACTATGAGCCACATCTGCTTTCACCTCTACACTAGCAGTAACTCAGACGCCTCACCAACCTAAACATGCTGTGTCTATGCCAGATCCCTGACTCCACATTCTTTTATTAAAGTAAACATGAAATGCTTATAAAACATTTGAAAAATACTGTTATTAGTAATCAGTTTAAATTAGAAAATAATGTCGTGCCATAGTCTTCAGATTTGCAAAGCATTTTTAAAAATCATAATATTCATTATTATTGTGAATTCTGGTACGATGGGACCTCACATACCCTGCTGAGGTGATTAGAAATTAGTACAGCCTTTTTGGAAAATAATTTGACAGTAAATATAATAGCTTTAAATATGGTCACACCGTTTGATCTGGTAATTACATTTCTGAGACTATTGTATTGACTATTGATTATTAATTAATCAGATATGTGGATCCGTACTTATATAAAAGATATTCATCACAGTGTTATTTATGGTGGTAAAAAATGGAAGCAAACTAAATGATTATAGAAAATGTTTAAATATATTATGGTAGTTTCATATGACAGAATATCATAGAGCCATTAAAAATTATGTTTATAAAGACATATTTAATACCATGGAAAAATCTTAGAAGTAATAAGGGCATCTATAAAATTGTACATGCAGTTTGTGGCACACACACACAGTACATTTTTAAAAAATTTTTATTTTATATTGGAGTATAGTTGATTAACAATGTTGTGTTTCAGGTGTACAGCAAAGTGATTTAGTTATACATATACATGTATCTATTCTTTTTCAAATTCTTCTCCTATATAGGTTATTACAGAATATTGAGCAGAGTTCCCTGTGCTATACAGTAGTTCCTTGTTGGTTATCCTTTTTAAATAGAGCAGTGTGTACATGTCAGTCCAAAACTCCCAATGCTGAGCAGAAATTTTTTTAATTTAATGGTTATTCTCTGTGTGGTAGGAATACATGCAATATATTCTTTAGCATTTTATATTCTAAATTTTCTACTACGAGCATGCATTACTTTTATTAAGAAAAAATAATAAAACTTTAAAAACAAAGTTCTTATCTCTTTAGCAGAAAGAAGGAGGACAGTTCACGTGGGGTGAATCATTAGAGAAGTCATTCTTGCTCGTAATAGTCGCCAGTTTGTTTCCTAAATATTTGTAAACCATCCATTTACCTGTTCCACAACTCTGCAGGTCATCAGTATCAGGCCTGATAGCTCATGGGGCTTGTTGTTGTCGTTTTCTGGTTTTTTGTTTTTAATAAAAGCTGCTTTATTGAGATACAATTCATGTAACGTAAAATTCACCCTTTGAAGGTGTCCGGTTCAGTGGTTTTTAGTTTATTCACCAGTTGTGCAGCCATCACCACTATCTAGTTTCAGAACATTTTCATCAACCCGAAAAGAAACCCTGTGCTCGTTAGCAGTCACTCCCCCTCTGCCTTTCCCCTTAGCCCCTGGCAACCACTAATCTGCTTTCTGTTTCTGTGGATTTGCTTATTCTGGATGTTTCCTATAAATGCACTTGTACCATATGTGGCCGTTTGCAGTATCCTTTAGCAAGCCTTCAGCCCCTCCTCCCTACGCTTCCAAACCTGTGGTGGGTACCGCTGCCCTAACTGTGGTCTGACCACCTCTGGCTGAGACCTTTCCACTGTGCCTGTGGTTTAGTAAGTCAACAGGGACTGCTACTTATTCTAGCATTTAGGGTTTTCTATATTCTGACGCTCCAAAGTAGATGCTTAGTAAATACGTGGTGAAAACGTGAATTCAGTGAATAAAATGTACTCTGCCTTACCTCTCCCTTTCCTTTTTTGTCAGAGCAGATTATTAATACTATGAGTTAGTCAGATTTCAGGTCACCGATGGGACAAGAAACTTTCTCCCTGCAGCTGATGGCAGTGGTTGGCGAAGCTCAGCAGGCCTCAGCGTCCGGGCTTGTTAGACCCCGCCCGCCGCCAGGGTGCGTCCTTCAGGCCGGCTGGGTGGAGCCGGAGGGTGCGTTTCCCACAGCTCCCGGGTGGCACTGGGGGAGGTAGGGTGCAGCCAGCACCATAACCAGGGCCTGACAGCATCCTGGGGGGAGAAGAGATTGGGTGAGGATGGAAAGACCCAGAGCCCCCCTAGCTGTCGAGTCACATGGCCGTGTGGTCACCCAGCGTCTCTGGCCCGACCGTGCTCTCTATTAAGCGCACCGCTTTGGCACCCTAGGGTCCTGGGACACCCTCATCAGCACCCCAGCTTCCCTTTGAAATGTAGTACCCCTTCTTCAAAACCCAACTCGGCCCATTCGTCAGACCTTCGCCGAGGCTCCCCACGACAAGAAGTGATTTCTCTTCGCGAGCACTTTGTGTTTTTCATGTGTGCCGGATCCCGCGTTAGTTTACCACATACTTGTTTCTTCTTCCTCAGTCTTTGATTTCTTGAGATTAAGTTCTGTTTCTTACTCCGTGATCGTATCACAGTGTCCAGAGAGCCCAGTAGTTTGCTCTCGGCAGCTACTCAGTTATCAGCGCAGTTGAACATCAGAAGGAAAGAAATGCAAATAGATTTTTAAATTAAAATCCTATAATTTAGGTTATATTTTTAATACCAAGAAGAGATCTTTATTAATTAGAAACTTAACCTTATATAAAATTTAATTGTCCAGGGCCCAAATATGTTTTTGCCCTGAGTAATAGTCATTACTCTGGGTTTCGCAACATTGCCTTAAAACACCAAACTAAAGAAGTCATATGCCTGTGTTATGAACATACATATATAATGTGTTGTGATTTCTCTGAGAGCTTAGTTTTTTCTACATCATTTATCCTAACTGGAGCCAGGGTTTGAGTTTCAGCTTAATGAGTTCTCTTTTTTCCCCCATACCAAGCAAAAGGAATATAATAGTTACCTGTATCTGAGGTGTCAAGCAATTACCTTAATTTCTTTAAAGTTTTCATTTCATGCTTATTAACTTGCCAGTTATGGTTAAATAAGGTGCAGCAGCCTTACAGATCTTTATCCATAGCTGTAGGTTTTACAAAAACAATGATTCTTCACTGTCTCAGTGCAAACACATTTTTAGGACTAATAGAAAAAAAAAAGGTACAGAAGGACACATTCTCCAATAGGAGGAAGTTGTTTTAATCTTTTCAATGCCTGTTTGAGACCACCCTGATCTAGTCCATTAAATTATTATTTTTAACGCCCTTTAAGCTCATTTGGGTTTAAATTTGTATTAACTACCCAAAGGGTGATTAGAAGAAGCTCAGTTCTTGAGTCCAGTTATAACTTTAGTTCCCCAAAATGCAATAACTCTGCATCTGGAGCGGGAAGGAGAAAGCCCTCCATTGACAGCTCTCCAGGACAGCTCTGCTCTTAACAAAATCTGGCAAATCGAGAGGGCTCCCTAATTCTCCACGCCCCGATCCTGAGGTCAGAGAATTGGGCTCCATTGTACAATCGCAATACTAACAATATGATTGCACTTCTACTGAGAGCTGTTTATGTGTTCCAAGTTTGAAACTTAAGCTGAAGTACAAATCTCTCCTAAACTCAAGTATGGTTAGTTTCGATAATTACTAAAATCCAGTGTTTGAGAGTGAAGAAAATGGTTAAAGTAAGTGTTTCGGCTTATAAGTTCAGGTGCCAAGGTAATTTTAAAATTCTTTTCAAATAATGAATTCTTGTAAATAACTTTCTAAATTCTAGTAATTCTCAGTAAATCATTCTGTAGGTATGTGTTATTTGCAAATAAAAATGCCTAATTTGGCTTATTTTTATAAGAACAAATTGGATTGGGGAAGGGGGACCTGTTGATCCAGAGCTGCCTTTTTTCTATTTTTGATGGCAACCATTGCCTCATAGCAAATACTGTTTGGAGTTATTGTAATGATCTGACGAAAAGAAAGTTTGCCAGAATTTGTGTGGTGAAAAAATGAATCGGAGGTCCTCCCACCAAACCAGGGTTTTCCTCCTTGCTCACTTTCCACTTCTGTGGAAGAGAACAGGGAAAGAGCGTAAAAAAGTATTCCAGAAAAAGACTTCTTATATGCGAGACATAATTTAAACTGCCCCAAGGAGCTGTATAACTGTGATCCTTTTTTCTTCTCTAACCACAGACATTTCATTTGGGTCCTAAACGTTGTCCCTGGGACATGCTTAAAAGTTTTGCCCCTGCTTTGTGTTCTGTTTGACTGGAGACAAAGAATGCTTGGAGAACGCTAGGAAAGCTTGGAGTGAAATGAGTGTGAATGAGAAAAGGAAAGAGAGTGTCTTCCGTGGCATCTCTGGCGCCCAGAACCTGGCGTGGGGGACAGCAGTGTGGGCCTGCCTGGCCCATCAGGAGAATGCCCTGGACCCTCACTGGGAAGGAGGCAACTGAGGATGCAGAAGAAAGAAGCGTTATCTTAATCGCATGTCCTATGGGCCAGGGAACAAGTAGAAGGGAACCTCTAATTCTTCCTGGTGGAATCCATGAGGCCTGCATAAAGAAGATGGCTTTTCAGCTGAACTTGAAAGAGAAGATTTTCCTGAGGAAGCGCGATTTGAGTAACCTTTGCTGGAAGGTTCTTGTGATTTGGACATTGTTCTTGCTTTAGAAGAGTCGCATCTGTGGGAGAGAAAACATGAGAAAGTTACAAAAGTTAAGACTAGGATACAGTAATGAGTCCAGAATGACCAAGAGCCTCCATCTTTCTTATTTAGAAGAACTTGGGGTAGATTTGGAGAAAATATAATTTGGTTGTAATAGAGTTTCAGTAGTTATAGAATACTGTTACAGAATATCCTTTGATTGGTAAAAGGAAATAATTTATACTTTAAATTTCATTGCAAAAAGTTACCTGTAAAAGGGGGTCCAATTTCTTATTTCATTCACTTTAGGCATTTTTCGTGCCACTTACCATAGAGTAGCTTTACCTCATTTTATGCAATTTGCTTCCTGAAAATAAGCATGTTAACAATTTGTATGTTTTAATTTGCATCCTGGAGAGCCTGGTTATTTAAAAGAACCTCTGGTTTGCTTGTTGTTTTTGTTTTCTTCCAGTGGCACGGCCGGGTCTCCTTCCCTCCCTCCCTGCCTCCCTCTCCCTTTCCTCCTTTCTGCCTTTTGGTAAACTCATTAAAATCTGATGTGTTAATGAAAGGAAACTTGGAAAATGCAAACATTAAATTATACCCACAGTGCTTGTTGAAACAGTTTAACTGCTAATACATTGGTGAATTCTAATTTTTTTTTATAAATTAATTTTTCTCTTTAACTGTAATTCACCATCAACTTAGATTGTTTCATAAGCATTCACATGGTATTAAATTCAACCTATAATATCTTACATTTATTAAATAAGCCCTTACTAGATGCCAATCATTGTTCTATGCGCTTTACATTTCATGCTCTCAACAAACTTATAAAAGTATGTATTAGTATTTCTACAGTTTTAGAAATGAGGAAACTTAGGTCCAATAGGGTTAATTAGCATAATTAGCACAACTAATATGTGGTATTCCGGGCATTCCAAACCTGAGTTGACACCAGAGGATGTGCTCTTAGCCATTGCATTGTACGACTTTTCCTGAATTTTGTTTTAATGGTTGCATAATAAAGAGATTCTATTATGGATCTTAGAGTTCTGTTAGAAAGGTGTCACTCTATCAAGAGAGAACTTTCCTGACCACGCAGGTAAAACGGCACTCCTCACCCCCATCTATTGACACGTTGTACTATCCTAGCCCTGCATATATATTTTTTTATATAGCTCTGATCACTACCTGATATGGTAAATTTTATTTGTTTCACTGTTTCTCTTATGGACAAAAGACGTGGTCTGTTTCGTTCATTGCCGTATCCCCCAATTCCTAGAACCATGCATGGCATGTAATACATATTCAGTTAAACTTATTGAAGGATTTCACGATCTATGCTTTCAGGTTAGCTTTGCATAAATTCTCATTTTCATAATCAACTTTCATTGGGGCTGAAAGGCTGGAACTGACCACATGATCTGCATTTCCCTCTGTAAATCACAAGAATGCTAGGCTCCAAGTGCCCCAGGCTGGTGGGCAATGCAGAACACCCCACACTTCTGCACAGCAGGGACGTTGCATGCCTACCAAGAGCCGGCTTCTTGTCCAGACTGGTTTATGCTAGTTGTGCTTGTTACTGTAATCACATAATTTTATTAAATATTATGTAACTGATTGTGAGTGTGAAAAGGTACATAAGTTTCTATAAAAGCTAAGATGAATGGTTTGAAAAACTCAGTCAGATGGACCAAAATTGCTTCCAAATAGGTATACGCAACACATCTGTAAAAGACTGGGAAAAAATAATGAAAATCTATACCTCATAAGCACTTATAAGAACTCTAAGTGTCTGTGAGTTCTAGCTCTATTTTATTTTATTATTATTTTTATTTATTTATTTATTATTTTTGGCTGTGTTGGGTCTTCGTTGCTGCGCGCGGGCTTTCTCTAGTTGCAGCAGACGGGGGCTACTCTGCATTGTGGTGGCTCCTCTTTGTTGTGGAGCATGGGCTCTAGGCACACAGGCTTCAGTAGTTGTGGCTCGCGGGCTCTAGGCATGCGGGCTTCAGTAGTTGTGGCTCGCGGGCTTAGTTGGTTCGCGGCATGTGGGATCTTCCCAGACCAGGGCTCGAACCTGTGTCCCCTGCATTGGCAGGCGGATTCTTAACCACTGCGCCACCAGGGAAGCCCCTAGCTCTATTTTAAATAAACAAAACTTGGAAATAGTAGACAGTGCCTTAATGATAGGTTTGATTTATGTGAGAAAGACAATATGAAACCCCAATGGAGACTGATACTCAAATATGTGATGTTTAAAGTTAAAACGAAATGATTTAACTAGTAGGTATCATTTTCTGTAATTGCTCTTGATCACTGCCTTTTAAAATTAACCAGTTACTACTTCTGATTCTGTAGGAAAAAGAAGGCTTTTACTATTTTGAATGAAACTCAGCATTCTTGGTGTGCCAGAGAAAATTCCTAGCTGGTTTTATTACTTCAGTAACTTCATAATAAATTCAGTAATAATGGTAATGTTTCATTTTTCTTCAGGGAATAATTGCTTATGAGCTGAGGCAGGATTTCCTTTCTGCAATAGAACATGAGCTTCAGCAGGACAGGGGCTTTGTCTGTTTTGTTCCTGGCTCTATCCATGCCTACAACAGTGCCTGGTGCATTAATTATTTATTGAATGGATAGATGAATGATGCTAGGCATTTTTTATAGCATTTTGAATTTTACAATGAAACTACTATATTTTTGGCAAAAAGTACTTTTAAATTACATATTCAGTGTTTATCAAATTAAGTTAAAACATGCTGCTTTCTATAACTTACATAAGTTTACGTTTCTCACTTCAGTGAAAGTAATTAAAGAATAGGAGCCTCAGTGCTCACGTTGCAGTGGTTAAGAATTGAGGAGGTGTTTGGATTCACTTATGAGCTCTAAAACTTCCTAACGATGTGGCCTCGGTCAGGTTACTGTAGCTCTTCTGTACCTCAGCTTCCTCATCTGTAAATTGGTGATAATCATAGATGGTTATGGGAACTAAAGGTCTACCTATGTGTAAAGTACCTAGAGAATACCTGCCAAGATGGTAAGCACTCAGTAAATGATAGCCGTTATGATTACACTCGAGCGTGACTCCTGACCTGTCAGTTATTATCTGAGCAATTTGAGCAAATTACTTATGGAAACAGGTCAGAGAGGTTAGATAATCTGTAAAGGGTGAGGGTTTGCGTGCGTGTGTGTGTGTGTGTGTGTGTGAGAGAGAGAGAGAGGGTGTGTATGTGTACACGCACATATATAAAAAACATTAAAATGTAGGTTTTTAAACAAGAAAAGTGCTTAACGCTTAATAAGTAATAAGTGTTAGCAAAAAAACAGCAAACAACATATTATACTGTGGGAGAAGATTCTCATTTATTTACTTAAAAACTTTTTACAACTGGAATAATCAAAAATACTTTTTACGTAGGTATAGACTGTCTTGCCCTGGACATTTCTGTAAGTTTTTCTCATAAATTGGGAAGGTTTTTTTGAAATCTCAAGTTTAAAATGGGTTTCAGAATTAAGACAGAGAATTGAGTTTTAATCTGGAGAAGTTTATGAAACTCTAACACAAGCACTACATTGTGGTTCTTAGTTGGATGACTTCTTTCCAGAATGCCAAGCCTTTGGTGAAAAATGGTTTTCCAGATATTTAATAGGGACTAAGTACACCCTGCTTGAAGGGGCGAGAAGTGCTTACATTATGCAAGGAATGCAGTTCTTCCCCTGGTGTTTCCTCATCTGAGGCCTTGTTAAAACCTAGTCTTGCTATTCCTGGCTGGATTAGCACCGGCTGACGTCGTTGGGTGTAGAAGCAGCCCAGTGACTGGCTATATTAAGGAACTTAGCCTGTGAGAATTCAGAAAGTGGAAACCATCTTATGCCACTGATGTCAGACTAGACGTTTCCTCCCCCACCCCCCGCCCGTTGGTAATGATAGTTTAGAACAGCTCTCTGCTACTGACATATCCTGCACCGAATTTTGCTAAGATAAGACTTTCAGAGAGGATTTTTCCTTCTTTACGAGAGATGGAGATTATGGAAATGTTACAGCAAAATATTTGTGTAACCAGCGAAAATGAATTTAGCCATTTATTTGATTATTGCAGCATGTGTTAAAGAGTGGCTGCCGCCCATTTGCAGCCTAATGTGTTTATTACAGTCTTCCCAATGGCATCTTGAAGTGTCTTTTAGCTAAAAAATTCATGAGGATTATTGGCTTTCAGTCAGAAAATGGAATATATCTTCTAGTTACTGTCTAATATACCACTTTAAGGCTATTATACAAAAGTAAATCTGAGAGTGGGGCATATTGAAAAGGAAGGAATTTTTAGCTTAAACATTTGTCTCTACGCAGTTATTATGTTCCCGTGGAGTGAGAAACAGCATAAGAGAAGGTAGGTGTTGAAGCCATTTTACTTGGAGAAGAAGAGATGCAGTTGTAGTCTGTGGTATTTTCTGAAATCCTGTATCCAACTGGAAACTGTTAGTGTTTTATTTTGGAAAAATCATCTCCTAATAATAGTATGTGTTTGACTTACTGAAGTTAATTTAAAAAACCACGTGTACAGTAAGTTGCTCAAAAGTAGTGAAGTTTAACTGAGAATTTGTTTCCGATAAGATGCCCTTTATTCTGGATTTGTATGAAGGGAAATCTCCTAAAACTTTGCAACTTAACTCTTGTCACTCTATGAATTAATGTGCAGTTTTATGAAAATACACACTGTAATGTGTGGGGTAAACTAAAATTTTATCGTATGAAAAGCAAGGAACAAAATAATATCATGTAAACATGAAGTTAAAAGTGTTCCTATGATCCAGTAAAAAGTAACACTTCGGGGAAAATAATATATCGTTTTACTAACAAAAATTTACTTTTGAAATATTGAATAGCCTCTTCTATCACTGTATTAATGCATTACTTGTCTTGCCAGTGGGAAGGAAGAGGTTTTTTTTCTGTGTGCTCTCATCCCTGCATTCAGTAAATCTTCAAAGTTCTGCTTACGTTGTGTTTGTATGTGTGATGCTCTTTGTTTGCTTGTTTGGATGAATCAACGATACGTCCTTGCATACAATCTGTATACTTACTGCATGGAAGATTTTTTTAACTCTTGCCAAGAGTTGGGGTCTTCCAAAATATTGTTTGCTTTGGGTAGTTTTGTTTAGTTGACACTGTTTAGAAAGTGGTTTTTCCCCTCCCTTGTCTTCACTGCTGTATCCTCTAACTGACGTCCAAGGATTGGCCCACTCCCTATTTTCTACCTTTCTCGGGCATCTACATCCTAAAAGCCCGTTGTGTATATTTTAAAAGTAGATACTGTGTTTTTTTAGGCTTATCAGAGTCTGACCCAGAAATTTTGCTTCTGTAACATAAAGGGATCCTCCTGGAACACAGTATATTCTGAGGGAGAAATTGTTTACAGTTTAGAATGAACAGATGTTTTTACTTGTGATAAAGAAATAATGCATGCATCTAACTTTTGAGGTGGACTTCTGAGCGATGGAGAACCCTAAAAGATTATCCTTTCATAATCAATTTAATAGAATAGAAATGGAAAAGTGCTTAAGTGAAGATGTATGTACACTTTTAATATTACTTGAGTATTTCTTAGTCTTGCAAAGTTTGTGAAGAATCAGACCACAGAGTACACAACAGTGTCATCTGTCTCTTGTAAAGAGAGTTCTGGAAGAGCCTGGAAGGCCTTAGAAAGTATAGAGGCATTTCTGGTCTCATATCAAGAGCTGGATGATTTATCAGGCAGCTCCTCCTCACATAGGTGTTGATAAGAAAAGTTGTTCCAACAGCTTTGTATGTCATTTCATTATAAATTTCATCTCAAAGTGAGGTGAGGAATTTCAGAGCAGGCCTAACTTTTTAAAAATATTTCTTGAAACTGGCAATAGAAATCTGATGTTTGATCACTTATTATGTTTGGAGTTCAGCAACAGCATTATCCTTATTTCTTCTTTAACTGAATTTGTTCAGCATATAAAAAATCTGACAGCCTTACAGGCCTTGTTTGGAAGATGGCCAATACTGATAAACGATAAAATGTACATTATCATTTACATAAATTCTGGATGATTAACTAATTTTAATGGCATGAGGCTGTATTGTGAGCAACAGCTTTGTTACCTTGTAGGCTACATCGGTGAATTTCATGCAAGAAGAGTGCATTTTTTAGCTGTATTCAGGGTTAACATTTTGTTTTGCTTTCTGTCATTATGCTAAGGCTTTAACTGGCATTATTCACACATGTACCCGCCCAGAATATTGCTAATTTAAGAAAATCAAACATCAGTTCTTGTGGCTGTAAATCTTTCCTCTAACTGTCTAGTTCGTACAAGTTGATATCAGAGGATGTGAGGGAGGATGTGCTGTCACAGTGAAAGCAGAGCTATTGTTTGGTTCTAGATAACAAGAATGGACAAATTGGAACTTCTTTTCCAGTCTTGTCCTTTCACACACACTCCGCGCTCCACCCAGCATCTGATAGAAACTGGCTTGTTCTCTATGACTGTCATTTCCCATCACATATGACCCAGGAGTTTACTTGTGTCATTTTCAGTTTTTGTGATTTACATTGAACTCTTCAGAATTCAGAGTGAAATGCTCCAGAACGTTAATTTCATGTGAATGTTGAAAACATGCAGACCTTTTAAGAAACTATTAGTTTAGCCCTGCTCACAAAATAAAATGTCTAAACCTTCAATGCTGCCCTTCTGTACTCTCCATCTCCTTCCTTTTCACTGCAAATTAATATGTAACTTTGATCTACAAAAATCCATTAAAACTCATCTATCTATACAGTTTTTTTTTAATTAATTTTTATTGGAGTATAGTTGATTTACAATGTTGTGTTAGTTTCAGGTATACAGCAGAGTGAATCAGTTATACATATACCTATATTCACTCTTTTTTAGATTCTTTTCCCATATAGGTCATTACAGAGGATTGAGTAGAGTTCCTTGTGCTCTACAGCAGGTCCTTATTAGTTATCTATTTTATATATAGTAGTGTGTATATGTCCATCCCAATCTCCTAGTCTATCCCTCCCCCCAGTTTATTTTATTTTCAATGATTTTTCTATGTGTACATGCACCCTGGAAGCCATAGATCTATCTGTCACTGGTTTTTATGTGTTACTTGGGTGGGAAAAAAATTGACTCCCCTAGCGCACGCGCACGCACGCTCGGGCGTGAAATACTAACACTTGCTGCCAGCCGAGCCCCCACAGGGCGTTAAGAACATCAGTTAGAGCAGTCTAGGTTAGAGCCCCTCCGTTCTTCTCTTTGAGAACCTCACTGATGAGGTTCCTGTCATTTGTTTGGTTCATCCACTGAGGAGCAGGGCTTAAATCCACACGTCTGCTGTAACATCACATCTACTTCTGGCCCCGTGGCAGGCAGGAGGGAGGCGCCAGGAGCCGTCCACTGCCTGTCACCACCTTCCCCAGCCTCCTCCTCTCCCTGCTCCAGCACTAAATTCACTTTTTCCTTTTTTTCTCCGTCTGAGAGTCTGTCCTTTTATTCCCTGGGAGATGAGCAGTGATTCAGACAGGGCATCCCCAGCCTGATGGCTGCGGCTGGCAGAGGGCATCCGCCTGTCCCCAACTTGGCCAGTGACTGCAGACCCCCCCCACCCCCAGTCCTTTTTCTTCCCTTTGGTGGTTTAAAGTTTGGTTGGCAGTGTGTCCTGGCATCCATAGCCTAGGCAAGTTGCTCAGAAAAGAGGACGTATGGGGCAGGCACAGACGAACAAGCAGGAATTTTTGAAAAGCTGAAATTTTTAGGTTTTGAGGAAGTGTGTTTAAGGTACCATCACATAAAAATAAAAGGGGAAAGTTGGCGTTTAAATAACTTAGTTCAAGCAGAAAATAATGATTTTTTAAAAATATTTATTTATTTTATTTTTGGCCACGTTGGGTCTTCGTTGCTGCGCGGGCTTTCTCTAGTTGTGGCGAGCGGAGGCTACTCTTCGTTGCGGTGTGCGGGCTTCTCATTGCGGTGGCCTCTCTTGTTGCGGAGCACAGGCTCTAGGCGCACGGGCTTCAGTAGTTGTGGCACGCGGGCTCTACAGCGCAGGCTCAGTAGTTGTGGCACACGGGCTTAGTTGCTCTGCGGCATGTGGGATCTTCCCGGACCAGGGCTCAAACCCGAGTCCCCTGCATTGGCAGGGGGATTCTTAACCACTGCGCCACCAGGGAAGCCCAATAATGAGTTTTAAAGCTACAAATGGAGTGGTTTGTGAACCAGACTTGGGTAGATACAAGTAAAACATAAAGAGTCTGCTCAAATGGTTTTAGTGTGCTTGGACCAGAACCCGGGCGCTCCTGCCTTCACGCCTCACTTCCATCCAGTCCCTTGTTGAAATGCATCAGCGCTGTCCCTTCATGCAGAGTTACAATTATTAGATATATGTTTTGGGAAAAATAAAAGTAGGTGATGCTGATGCTAATGTTAAACCCCAAACTGAGTATATACGACTTCAAGGAAAACAGTCACTTATTTTACTTGTCTGTTGAGAAGCTTTCTGAGCTTTCTGATAGTATTCAATACTATACTTTTTAATACTTTTGTTGGGGGGGGTGGCCATTTTTATCTACAGACTTATCACATATACCTACTATATAGGGTATTTTGTTACATTTCAGGGGCTATATTTTGATGATAAAAATTTACTTAAATTTTTTTGATTTATAGAAAGCTGCTTCCAGGGTGAAAATCCCCTAGGTTGTTTGTTGAGAGCTCACTCGCGTTCCTTCTTGGATCTCACCTGTTTTTCCTTGTTGGAGTTTTTCCTACATAAATTTCTCTCTCTCACCTTGTTTTCTTCCAGAGAGAGACATCCCTTCTCACGGTCCTTACACGCTGAGCCTGACGCACAGTGGCGGGCAGGCAGTCTTTGAATGAACAAATGATATTTAGGTGGGGGGGGAAGGAGCCGAGCATGGGGGCCAGGCAGTCCGGATCTTGCTTCTCCCATCTGACCTGTGATTCCATGATTAGAGGAAGAATGGCTGTTTTGATGAGGCGATCCCTTGCCATAACTCAGTGGTTAAGAGTGTGTAAGCCTGTGTGTCAATCCCACTTCTGCCCTTTGCTGATCCACTCAACAGCCTTGTGCTATAGATGCTAATGATTATCCCCATTTTACAGAAGAGGTAATCGAGGCACGAGAGCTAACTTCTTCTTAAGGTCCCACAGCGAACCAACTGGTGGAGCTTGGATGTGTCCTGGCTTCTTTGCTCTCTTGCTTCTCATAGTCTGTCTTTGCTGATTAAATTATATCTGTAAATCGCTTGGTGCAGCGTAAATGCTAAATGCACAGTAACGAGATACAGTTTATACCTATCAGCCCAAACTTGTGAGTACAGCACAGGACCTTGGGACGAGTTACATTGCTCCCAGCAGCAGGAAGCTCTGGCACTACCTTTCAGAGTTGTCCCCTCCTGATGTGACCTCTTGAATAGAATGTAATTGGCGCCACCTCCCTCAACTGATACAGTGTCTCTTCATTCTCCTTACACGGGATTCCTCAAAAAAAAGTTTAACTCCTCTTCCCCGCCTGGATCAGAGTTGAGGCCAGAAAAAATGAGTGTAGTGAACCTGAGCGCCCAGATCCCAGCCTGGGGAGCGGCCGGGCAGTTGGATGGCTATGTGGCTGTGCTGCCACCATTGGAACTGGGCGGTGCTCTCTTAGCCCACCTTCCTCTTTGTCCTTGCTCTCGATGAACCTGTTACTCTATGGCATCTTCTATAAGTTCTTGACCTTCTACTGATAAGGCACGTCCCTCTGATTTTTCCAGTCTGGAAAGGGTGAAAAGCCACTGCAGGAAAAGAAGGAGGGCGAAGGTAGTTTTTGAAGCCTGGGGGACAGAAGACGGGGAAATGGCATAGAATTAGAACTCTAGGAGAGACTTGTAAATGCTGACTTAAACCTTTGGGGCTGTTGCTTTTCTTTTGCTGAGCAGTTATTAAGCACCTTAAGTAACACCGTCTTCCACTTCCTCAAAATCTTTTCTAGTCCCCTTGCTTAGTTCTTTTGGAACTTAAACCTCTGTCACTCTTGTTATTTGCATATTTAAATGTTATTTTGATGGCGCTCATCGTGACCAATGTGAACACACTGATTCTCTTATTATATGTCCTTTTATTTTCTTAGGGAAAGGAGCTCAGAGAGCAGGGGCCAGTAATTGGCCTCTTCCATTAGGGTCAGTAATGTTTCTGATCTTTTGAGTGCATCTTAAGACCTTGGGAGATTGCAGCTAGAATCAGCTGAGGGAGGGAGGGAGGGTCAGGGGTGGCAGGATGTGAGAGAAAGCCACTGCTCAGGGAGGGAGCTGCCAGGAGAGAGGGCCCTGAGGAGGGAGCAGTGAGCAGCTGATGCAGGAGGAGACCCCAGGGAGATGCCAGGGAGGCAGGAAGATCCTCTGTTTGAGGGACATTGCTCGCCAGGACAGGGGTGTCAGAGCGCCCTGGTCGGATTTGGAAACATTCAGCTTTGTGGCGAGGCACTGCCTCTTCCCGGGGCTGTTCTTCATGGGTGAGTGATTGCAGCACAGACTTGACATTGGCCAACCCCAAACAGAGTCTGGGAGGAGCCCGTTATGGCACCTGTAGTTCCCACACAGTGCAAGAGCACTCCTGAAACTGGAGGCTGGCAGCAGAGACGCAAGACTAGCAGATTGCGTATAGTTCAGGGTGCTGCTGAAATACAACTCCTGTTCAAAGAGTGGGCCCATTGAGGTAGGCTTGTTTGTTTTTTAATTGTTTACCTTTACATTTGCTTAACTTAAGCACAGTTACAAAAAAAAACTATACATGCCTTTTCATTGGGAATTATACATGCACATAAGTCAAAACAGTGTGTTAATTGCTGCTGTCAAATTTCTGATTAAAGCCATAGCTTTTTTTTATTGTTGGTAAATTGATCATCAGCTCTCTTCACTTGTTTTCTCCTTGTTTTCTGTTTCAGTTGCTGATATGTGTTCAAGATGAGTGGGATGGGAGAAAATACCTCTGACCCATCCAGGGCAGAGACAAGAAAGCGTAAGGAATGTCCTGACCAACTTGGACCCAGGTTAGATTCTCACTGAGAACACAACCAGTATTGCCCATGAAAGCCGCATGCATGAGCCTTTGATATTTTATCACACTGATTTCACACCTGATTCAGATGCTCTTTGGTTTTTCTCCCTAACTGTCAAGCCTTTGGACAGTTATGTATTATTTAGTTATGTATTATTTACATTTTAGATATGCTAATCGGTTACAGATTTTATTATTCTTTACAAGAAGAGGAAAGCTACATACTTCTGGGTCCCCTGTGTACTTTGACTCTTAAAACCAGTTTATTCTATATAATCTTGAACTTTTCACATTTTTACTCCTGTTTACTTTTAGAATGTCATAATGACAAGATAACCCATAGTAAAAAAGTTTGCTGTTACATTTATACTGGCTTTTACTCTTTCTTTCTTTCTTTTTTTTTCTTTTTTTTTGCGGTACACGGGCCTCTCACTGTTGTGGCCTCTCCCGTTGCGGAGCACAGGCTCCGGACGCACAGGCTCAGCGGCCATGGCTCACGGGCCCAGCCGCTGCGTGGCATGTGGGATCTTCCCGGACCGGGGCACGAACCCGTGTCCCCTGCATCGGCAGGCGGACTCTCAACCACTGCGCCACCAGGGAAGCCCTCTCTTTCTTTTTTTTTATATTTAAGAGCAAGAAATGAAATGTTGAATCCCCTTGCTTTTGAATTGGTGATAAAGACTGTGGGTCTTCAGTGAATAAAACAAATAATTTTAAAACAAGTTGCATATCATATATTATGGGTGGAAGTATGAGTTGTTATAACCTCCATGCAGGGTAATTTGCAGTATCTGTTAAAATTATAAATGCATATCTTCTTTTGAACTATCAGTTCCATTCCTAGGAATTTTCCGTACTGCAAAAAAAAAAAAAAAAAAAAAAAGGCCACCGTCTACACCGCAGCCCCCATCTCCTGTGTGTGGCCTGTAGGTTCTCTGGGCCTTCCTGGCCAGCCTCAGCCTTCTGTCTGTCAAACTGCCTTCAGGGCCCGGCAGTCCTGGCTGAGGAGGCCAGCTGGTTCATGGAGGCTGTTCTCTCACCAGTGCTCTGCTGGTTCTTGGGGTGAGCACAGCGCCTCCCTCCCCCGGGCCTTGGAGCACAGCCCCTCCTTCCCACCCATGTGTCATTTCGTTGGCATCTTTGGGGGGGCAGGGGTGATGGAGGGAGGTGAAGGGGGTAGAGAGGTTCAGAATGGGAACTTAGCTCTTCTGCGCATGGCAGCCATTGTCTCCCTTTCCCTGGAATTAATAGGGTGGAAGCCAGGAGTGAAGATGAGGCTTAGCAAAACCAATTCTGGTCGCTGCTCTACCAGTCACTCACTAGGTGATCTTGGACAACTCGTGCAACCACTATAAAGTGGAGAGATTGTGTTCTATCTTAGGTTTATTAGTACATGAGAATAAAGCTAATATTTAGAGGCAAACATATGAATGTCTACTACACATTACAAGATTTTATAAATTGGCATTACATACAAATAATTATATATTAAGAATACAGAGAGCTGCTGCATTAAACAACTTGCTTTTCTTATTTATTGTATTGTTTGAATGTCATCCAGTGGACTCTACCGTACTTGAGAAAAAAATTGTATGCTGTAATTACCAAAGGGAACTTTTGAGTTTGCTATTTCCTCAAATTCAGATGAGGAGATCTTGCCAATTTTTATTTTTTCCCTCCCTTCCATTAACGTTCTCATACTCAAGTCGAACTTGGACCATTTGTTTACGTTTTGCATGTCATTCAGCTTGGACAGTTAACAAAGACCCTGGGCCAGTTTCGCTTTTGTTTCTAGCTGTACTGTGGTTTTTAACGTTATCTTAAAAGGCCGTTGGGTTTGATTATGAACATCCTAAAGAAGTCTATGAAATCATAAAAATTTATTTTCATCATTTTGCTGTGCTTTATCAAAAATCATTGAAGTTTATTTATTCCTATTTTAACTAGATTAACTTCCCTTCTTTTATTAATCTTAAATAAATTTTTATAAGCGTGAGCTCCCTTATGTTTCTAAAACTCTTCTTTACTTATTGAACAATGAATTTGATACCTCTTTGTTACCAAGCGTTGCGTTAAGCACAGTGGTGAGCAAATCATCCTGTCCTTGTCCTTGTGAAGCTTACAAGTCCAGTGGGAGACATGAAACACATTGAACAAATGATCACACAGGTAAATATGTAATCACCAACTGGGGTAAGTTTGATTTCAAAAAAAAAAACATGCAACATTTAGGGCAGATTCGAGGGTTTTTTTCCACCAAAGTATTCCATGTTTCTATAAGTAACTTTTGTTTGCTCTCTTTATTTTAGAACTTGGTTAACATGCTTATCTTTTTCGTAATAGCCCCAAGAGGAGCACTGAGAAACGTAATCGTGAACAGGAAAATAAATATATTGAAGAACTTGCAGAGCTGATTTTTGCTAATTTTAACGATATAGACAACTTTAACTTCAAACCTGACAAATGTGCAATCTTAAAAGAAACTGTGAAGCAAATTCGTCAGATCAAAGAACAAGGTAAGAGGAGTGAATGAATATTTTGGAGAGTTTAGTTGGTTTCTCTTTTTCCATGTGTGAGAAGTCCCTTCAGAGTCCCTTTAATCCATTTCTTAGGTTTAAATTATTGATGAGAAGGTGATGTCACAGGGCAAGATGAATGCAGGTATCACTTGCAGTGGTTTATAAATAGGCTTTATATAAAATTCAACAATTCCCTGAAGACGGAGGGGGCCGAGGTGAGGCAGGGTGATGTAACTTTTCATCTAGTGAAACTCAGGTGCCCACTGATTGTCCTCCCCGCCTTAGAATTGTTACAGCTTACACAGCAAGTGACTGTCGTAGTTTGCAGGTAAGGAGCCAACCGAGGATGGAAACCAGAAGTAAGGGAGTGAAGCACCTCCTGCTTCAGCTCGTCAGCATATTGAAGTGTAGCCTCAACTGGCCACGCCACTAAATTAGAGTTTCATATCCTGAGTGACAAGAGATAGATTGGAAAGGCTCAACCTCTAGATAGAATTCTTTTGTGAAGTTGAAACACAGAACATGACAGCTTTCTTCCTGGGGTTTTATTTTCTTTCTTTCTCTTTTTTTTTTTCCTGAGATCATTTTCTGCCTCTCTTCTTTGATATTTTTGCCTACAGAAAAAAAATTTTAAAAAATAATGTTTTAAAAATCACATTGGACTTTGTAGTGCCAAAAAAAAATCTGTATTAGGCAGGTACGAACAACGTCTTGGTGCCCAGGGCCAGTATATGCTCCTGAAGTCTTTATACACTGCTTTCCTTCAGGAGAGAATAATCTCCTGTAATCTGTTTTTGAATGCATCCTCTTAGAGTTCATATCGTTTTTTTCTCTGCCTTTTATATAACATTTAAAAGAGGCAGATTTTAGAAAAATAATGTCTTTGTCTCTATAGCTATGTGAACCCAGAACTTTGCAAGTATAGTTCTGTCTTCTAAGAACTGAAATGTATACACATAGCATCTACCACGCAGTTTCTAACACCAGCCCGCTCTGAAAGTTAGTATTTCCTGGTTTCTCCATCAAAATTATATCATCGTAACATTCAGCTTTCATGGACTTTCTACTCAGTTGCATGCCTCAGTCGCCTTCATCTCTTTCCTATTCCTTTTGTTCCTTTTGAGATTCACTAGTTATCAACAATTCAGTTTAATCTCAGTTTGGTATCAGCAAATGGATAAAATCATATTCCTAAAATTTTTAGGAGAAATAACTGATTCAAGGTTACAGTGCTTTGAAGTTGCTGCATTTCTAGGTGCTGGTATCGTTGCAGTGGAGAAATCATTAAGCTTCTTGTTGCCCCTTTCTACAGATTTTGAATGATTCGATTTTGTGAACATCCCACGTTAGGTAGAACTTTCACACTTGAAAACAGTTATATGTGTATGTATTTTACTATCAAGATCTTGCACAGGGTTTTACAGTTTTGCAAAACCTTGGTTATTCCGCCCTTCAAACCATAAAACACGTTAAGATGTGTCACGCTGGGACTCTGCCGTACTTTCTCTGTGGGTGTAATCAAGGCCGCCATACCATGACCACCCAAGAAGCAGCGACAATAAAAACCCTGTCACATCTCCCTCTTACAATATTGTTTCCATTAAGTTGAAAAGTAACGTGTTTTGAAAAGGGAAGCAGAAGTTAAAACCCAAATGAAAGTACAAGTATACTTTTAACTTCTCGACCAATCTAATATTTTAAGAATATTGCTTGTTTAATAAATTGTTTTTTAAAAAGAGAGAACAGGGACCTTAGAATCAAATCGGGTGGAGGCTAGGTATGAATCCTGGTTCTGTCTCTTACAGACTTTTTGAACCTGGACAAATTATTTTCTCTCTCTGCGACTCAGTTTCCTCACATAGAATTTAGCATTCACAACACCTAGGTTGCACGGTTGTTGAAGAAATTAGGAGCTACATAAATGCTCCCAGCAAGTACTCATCACAGTAAGCGTTTAGTACGTATTCAGTAAATATCTTTCCCACGTTCAGTAGGAAGGCACCTTTTTTCTTCACCTATGCTCAGATCTTCATACAGTGAGCTCTTCCTTCAGATGGAAAGCAGGGGAAATTCCAAAAGGTGGGGAAATGGTTATGAATAATATGCTCCCCTACAGGGTCATTTGAAGAAAGTCACATTTTTTTCTGGGGCCAGAGGACTCCACATCCACCAACAGCTCTGTGCAGCCACCTTGATTTCTCTCAGCAGCTGGCAGCCAGCTAAGGTTCAAGAGCAACACATAGGTCGGATCGGAACCCTTCCTTCTCCCTCTGTGTGTGTCCACCCACCCAACTGTCAGTCGGTGTAAATAGAATCCAACCATCATCTTTTTTTTTTTTTTTTTTTTCCAACCATCATCTTAACAGTGTCATCCAAACTTAATTTGTATTGCAGTCGCAGGTATCAGGCTGAACAAAATCCTAACTGTCCTGAAGAGTTAAGCTGGATTGCGTGAGGTGCAGCTAAAGGCTACACAGTCAGGAAAGCAGGCTCCTGTGAAAGGAACCCGCCAGCGTCCAAAGCTCAGGCAGCTCAGCCAGGCAGGATGGGCTCTTTCACTCGAGTCTGCTCGGTCATCAGCTGCTCCTCACGTTTCCGTAGGCTTGGGAACTAAGGCAGGGAATGATGGATATTTTTAAATGGCCTAAAGGATGGGGTTTTGGAGGGGGGGTACCAGCTATCTAAATGCTTAAACCTCCCTTGTCTGTAGCACTTGCCGAGACCTGTGTTTGGTAGACACTGGCTCTCCAAGAGCATCACACGGCCGTGTACCTTGTAGTAGCAGACCAAGTGCACACAGAGTCTGCAATTCAACCATAACACCAGCTTTTTGATATTGAAGTGGGGTGTTTCTTCCTATGTGGTATGATGCTGGTAAATGTGGAAAACATCTGGTGTCTGTAACTTACAAAGGATAGTCATAAGTAGTGAATAAACTTTTTTCCTAACTGGGAAGACTAATATTGCTTCTATTTCACAGAAGAATAATAAGTAATATGAAAAATACAAATGATTTAATTATGGATTAGTGAGTCCAGTTTCACACTCCTTAGCTAGAAACTTAAATTTAAAAATTCCTATGGAAAATACATGGCGATTCCTGTGCTCTTAAAAAATGAAATTGAAGCATAAAGTGACTGAAACGTGAGGGGATATCTAATGATTAATACATTTCTACTGCCCTATTTAAGGTAGTATTTCTCCTCTATTACCCCAACACTTTTTGTTCTTTTTTCTAAAATAATAATCTAAAATGAATTGTATTGTTTGGAAAACATTTGTCACTTCATTTAAAGCCTCTTTAGTGCAGCATATTTTTTCATAAGATTTTTTTTCTTTATATTATTATTATCATTTATTTTTGGCTGCACTGGGTCTTTGTTGCTGCGCGCAGGCTTTCTCTAGTTGGAGCAAACGGGGGCTACTCTTCGTTGTGGTGCGCGGGCTTCTCGCTGCGGTGGCTCGCGGGCTCCAGAGCACAGGCTCGCAGCTGTGATGCACGGGCTTAGTTGTTCCGCGGCATGTGGGATCCTCCCGGACCAGGGCCTGAACCCGTGTCCCCTGCAATGGCAGGGGGGTTCCCAACCGCTGCACCACCAGGGAAGCCCAGTGCAGCATATTTGAGTATAGGATGTACTTATCAGTCAGTGGAGAACTGGTTTCACCCTTTCGTTATTATTTTTCTGAACGTGAATAGCAATAAGAATGAAAAGGTATATTTCAAAAATTCACATTGGTGCAGGCTAGATTTGTGGGGGGGGGGGATTTCTTGTTGAATCAGGCAACCTAAAAGATCGTTCTAGTTTCTCATTGTGATTATTCTAATGATTTAATTTTGATTGTAGTGCCAGTATGAGAACATTGGGATTACAGATTGGTTCATACATGTAAATTTCCCCTACAATTGTGCATAGCATCAAAAAATAAGTATTTTAAGAGAGGGTGTGGGGCAGTGGTGTGCTGGAGTCAACTGGTTATCAAGCAACGAGAGCCAATTGTTAAATTTCAAGAATTTTATAAGCCACTTGATAAGCACAGCCATTATTAAAAATTGTTTAGATGTACAATTAAATTATATTTAAAAACACAAAGGTAAGGAAGACTAAAACTCATCATATCCTAATTATTGTACTGCATTTTACTATTATCTTTGCTCTAGCAGCCTTTTGTGTCTTGTGTCTACATGATAGAAATACTAGGTAGTGGTGGTTACTGCGAATCTCTAATTAACATCTAATATTTTAACATTAGATAGACATTACATGCACACATAAAAAATATTGTCCACTTCAGCAAAAAAGTCACTTACAAACTGACAATTGAATTTCTACGTTCCATATCTTCATCATGTATTTTCATTATTTCACTTTTGTCTTATTAAATGAAAATTTCAAACAACATTCATGTCAACTATATTCTTTCATCAGCTATAATTATAAGTTAGCTACAAGACAAGAGTTTGGCAAAAATCAACAAACATTCTGTTAGAATCAATTGGCTGTCTGGAATTTACAGTAAAGAGTGTTGTATGTTTTATTATCATTTGTAAATTCTATACTCCACATACTTTGTACTAGTAAAATTTGTAATCAGCATTATGGTGCTTACTATTTTTTCCCCCAAGGAGCTGGTTTTTAAGCATTTCCCAGTATACCACTGGTGGGCATAGGAGGTTGTCTTGTAAATGTAGGTGCGTCAAATTCATGAACTCATTATTTTAAAATTCAAGGGAATAGCAATGGAAACAACCTAATTCTAGCACATAAGAGTAAAATGTAGAGCCCATTAAGATTATATTTTTCCTTCCAGTTTTTTCCCCCCCCATGTTAAATACATGAAGTTCTTGGGATGGAAATTCAATTATTCAAAGCTGACGCCTAGGTGTGAACTAATAGCTGTCACCAAGCAGAGTAAGCAGAAGGGCTGCGATATCAGATCCCTTCCAGGGGTAGGATATCTGTAAATCAGGCTTTGGGGTGATGCTTCCAGGCATTGTTTATGTTCCATGTGATGAAATCTTAGGGTGATGGCAGAGTCATCCATTGCCCTGGAAAGGGTAGGCGTGCCCTTGAAGATACAGCCATACTGAAGTCAGTGTCATGGATTGCTAGTCAAGTATTTATGACAGTACTAACTCTTGATCGGTTGGAGAATGAATAGGAGGAGACGGATGACATATGTATTCTAAGTTTGTTTAAAAAAAAACAGAAAGAAAAATCGGTGGCCCTTTATACACTCCATATAGTTTAAATTTCAACTGTCAACTTCTTTTTTATCCTATTCTTCTAAAGGTGCTGACGATAATTAAATAGACAGAGTCAGGCAGCCAGATGTAAAAGTGGGCCGGCAGTGTAGACCGTGTAATAGACCAGTGCGAGCACCAAACTCAATTGGCAGAATACGTTAATCAATCTAATGAGCTTATTAAGAGCATGAGGTTTATTTAAAATCAGATGAACCCAGTCTCTCTCTTCACCACTGTAGGACAGTGTCTAAATTGCCCAACATCTCTGGGCCTTTACTTCCTAATCTGTAAAAAGGGGATGATAATGTCCACTACACATTGCTTGTATGAAGACTATGTTCAACGTGTTTATAAAGGGTTTAGTCTAGTGCTTGGCAGGTAAGAAGACTTACTCAACAGTAGTTATTACTCTTCTCGCCATGGTTTCTGACATCTGGACTTGGAGTCCTCATCCAAATGAATCTAGGTTTTCTTGCTAAGGATTCAATATTGATAAGGAAAAGAGTCGTTTTCGGATGTTTTCTCTGTTACGGTTGTAAACCTTAATATTCTGACAATGTTGATTCTTTTTATTACAATACAGAAATAAGTAAACAGAGCTATCAAAACTATCCATTCAGGGCTTCCCTGGTGACGCAGTGGTTCAGAGTCCGCCTGCCGATGCAGGGGACACGGGTTCCTGGTCCGGGAAGATCCCACGTGCCGCGGAGCGGCTGGGCCCGTGAGCCATGGCTGCTGAGCCTGCAGCGTCCAGAGCCTGTGCTCCGCAGCGGGAGAGGCCGCAGCAGTGAGAGGCCTGCGTACCGCAAAAAAAAAAACCAAAAAACAAAAAACTATCCATTCAGAGACAGAACTCAGAAATGTAGTGCTTGGGGAGTTCCCTTGTGGTCCAGTGGTTAGAACTTGGTGCTTTCACTGCCAGGGCCCAGGTTCAGTCCCCAGTCGGGTAACTAAGATCATCCCGCAAGCTGTGTGGCATGGCCAAAAAAAATGTGCTTGGTGTGACCCTGTCTGCACCCTTCCCCCGGCTCTGTTGCCCCTGCTGCACCCTGTAGGCTCCTTCTCGTCCCTGTTACCTGAGTGACATTTTTCAAGAACCTTGCTTTAAGGAGAACTAAAGAGGGCTAGAGTCACGGCAGTTTTCATTTCATCCTTACTTACATCAACACAGGAACGAATCCGGCCCTAGCTTATTCTTGAAGATTTGAAACTGTTACAGGGTTCCATGCATCTAGAGATAAAGCAAATTTTATTTCCTTGTTTGAGAATATCACCTGTGATCAGCAATATGTCCTTGACATTGCCGTTCTTAATGAAAATAAAATACTTTCCCACTGGCATGCATATAGTTCACTTTCATATTTTCATGTGGATTAATGGCTCATACTATTAATGAAATCCTTAAAATGAGTGAGCAGGGTGGAATTCTTGCTTTCGTTCCTCCTAGGAGCCCCTTGGTGTGGGGTTTTTTGTTTTTTGGTTTTTTTCCCTAAGTATATGGAAGTTTTTTTGTATTTAACAGCTTTCAGATGAAGAGGATTTAAATAATTTAATGTGCTCTAATGCTTTAGGATTTTAACAATTTATGACATGAGCTCTCATTTCAAGACTTAAACTGGCTTCCACACTCTAATAGAAGTTAGGCATCGCTTGCTTTCTTGCTCACCTTGTACTGTTAGGAAAAGAAATTCTGACACCCTGCTGTGTGTATTGATTTCATTCAAGAGCAAACATTCATTCCATAAAATTTTTACTGAGTAAATACTATATGCAGGGCATACTGTGCATTCACTAAGGGGGAAGGAATCCAGCAGTCAGTAAGTACTTGGTTCTTTTCCTTGAAGCGTTCACTCATTTGGAGGGAAGTCCGCTGGTACACAGGCAGCTGTGGAACACAGGGACAGTGGGAATAGGTGTAATTACCGATGTTAGTACAGGCTTCAAGGAGGACAGTAAAGTTGACGTGGGGCTTGCTGTAAGTGTAAGATTTAATAGGTGAGAGAGTAGGGGCCGGGGGAAGGAGAGAGACATTCCAACAGGGAGCAGAGGAACCCGAGCAAAGGCACAGGAGCCCTCCGTGGCACCGGTGTGTGCAAAGTCGGACTGTTGAGCTACAATAAGATGTGGTAAGATGGATTGAAGCATTTGGTTGGATTTGAGGCTGAAAAGGGCAGGTCAGAACCAAATGGGACAGTCAGCACAGGACCATAAGCAATTTTGAAATTTGGAGAAGGTGATATAAAATGAGAAACTCTTAACTATCTCCAGCAGAGTTCACTTGACGTCACCTACTATGGTCTCCAGACTCTAGAGATACCCTGTACTAGGAAGGGGAGACTTTTTTTTTTTTTTCCAAATGCGGCTGATTCCTGGGGGCGGGGAGTGGAAGGCACATAACTAAAGAAACAAGAAGAAGAAGAAAAAAAAAACTAAGTGAAAACATGAGAACAATAAAATGTCTCATTCATCTGTAACAAGAAACAATACTTTATTTCAAAAGACTTTCATAGGACTTCCCTGGCGGTCCAGTGGTTAAGACTTCGCCTTCCAATGCAGGGGCTGCAGGTTCCATCCGCGGTCGGGGAGCTGAGATCCCACGTGCCTTGGAGCCAAAAAACCAAAACATAAAACAGAAGCAATGTTGTGACAAATTCAGTAAAGACTTTAAAATTGGTCCACATCAAAAAATGTTTAAAAAAAATAAAAAGCCTTTCATTTATTTTTATAACTTGTTGAGGGGACTTAAAAGGAGCAGGAGGAAGTGAAGGGGGAAAATGCCTGATAAAAAGGCAGTAAGGGGGCTTCCCTGGTGGCGCAGTGGTTGAGAGTCCGCCTGCCGATGCAGGGGACACGGGTTCGTGCCCCGGTCTGGGAGGATCCCACATGCCACGTAGCAGCTGGGCCCGTGAGCCGTGGCTGCTGAGCCTGCGCGTCCGGAGCCTGTGCTCCACAACGGGAGAGGCCACAACAGTGAGAGCCCCGCGTACAGGGGAAAAAAAAAAAAAAAAAAGGTAACACCCGCAAAGACCAATAGAGAGCCTGGCAGATAGAGAAGGCTGGTAAACATACTCAGAAGCATGCGTGTGCAAGTTCAAACACAAAGGTATAGACATTTTTAAATATAAAATTTTATAGTTTCTTATGGCGTTTTCACTAATGACTTCAAAGCACAGTCATTTGGCAGCTGTGGGCATGTAGATAAGGGCCCTTGGGCTAAGCGTGCCCCGCCTGCCCCCCATGTCGGCCCTCCCCTGAGTGGTCCATGGGAGGTGCAGTCAGTACGCTGCCACCGCCCCTGCTGCCTCTGCCACTGCTCGGGGCTTGGGAGTGTCTGCATCTTCCACTGTGCACAAGGGAGCAATACCAGGCCTTTTCTCCGCGAGAATCGGCTGAAGATACTCGAGGAACCCCCCCTGAAAGGACGCCAGGTTGATCCTTCTGCCCCAGCTTCACTGACTGCCAGGAGACTGTGATAAAGTCCAAAAGAAGAACCTCACTGCAGCATCCAAGTCCCTCTGTGGTCTGTCCCCGGTCGTGCCATACTCCCCCTTGCTCTACCCCACAAACCCCCTGAACTTACATCCCCTCGCCTACAGGGTATGCTGGCAAGTCCACTGCACGCATTTCCTGGCCTCCGTGCCTGCTGCCTGGAATGCTTCTCTCTCCTTCCCCCTCAGCTGATTGACCACTACCCACCTTTAATAGGCCACTGGGGTGGGGTAGGTTTATAGAGTACCGTGAGAAGGCATCCAGGCTGGATGAGGATGGAACATCCAGTGGCCAGGGCCCTTCACCAACACCCCATGTCTGACCCGTCTGGCCCAGTGCTGTGTTCCTGTATCCCATCTCGTCAGTGTGTCTACCCTAAGACTGCTACCCTGTTGTGAATTGTTGCTAACCCAGACTTGTGTGTTTTTTCTTTTGTGTCATTGGTACTCTTTCCTCCCTTTCTGGAATGCCTCCCTTTTCCCTGTTTCTGTCTGTTCCCATTAGAGTCCTACTGTTCCTTATTCAAGGCCCATCTCAAATGCTGCTTTTTTAAACGAAGAACTTCTTAATTCCCAAACAATATAGACTCATGTCCTTTGAATCTCCTATCATTTCTTGTGCTATCTAATCTTATTCTGATGAGGTTTTTTGTGGGCTTTTCTTTTTCTTCCCCAGTTGAATGACAGACTCCTTGATGGCAGAGATTGTGCCGCAGTTCTGAGCACAGTGTTTGTCTTATATAAAATAAATATCTCACATTTTTCTGATGCCAGCCTTCATCTAGCCTTGTATAATGGCTTTATATTGGGGGGAAAGAGCACCCTAAATTAAAGAACTTGAAGTTTTTATTCTAACAATTGGGTGAGTACATTCTCTTATATAGGGTTGATAAATTACAACTTCTCTTGTAACAAATAGTATCTTTTTATACTTTTTTTTAAACAAATTTATTTTTTTATTTTTGGCTGCGTTGGGTCTTTGTTGCTGTGCACGGGCTTTCTCTAGTTGCGGCGAGTGGGGGCTACTCTTCACTGTGGTGCGTGGGCTTCTTATTGTGGTGGCTTCTCTTGTTGAGGAGCATGGGCTCTAGGCATGCGGGCTTCAGTAGTTGTGGCTCGTGGACTCAGTAGTTGTGGTGCACAGGCTTAGTTGCTCCACGGCATGTGGAATCTTCCCGGACCAGGGCTCAAACCCGTATGCCTTGCATTAGCAGGCGGATTCTTAACCACTGTGCCACCAGGGAAGCCCACGAATAGTATTTACAGTATTTTAGTTTGTCTCCTTAAAGTGCACTTGTGTCTTAAGGAACATTTGGGTGGTGAACTTTTAACTTTCATAGACTCTGGTTAAGTTTAACTCCTTATCTTAAGAGAGGATAAGGATGACAGATCTACATAGCTTGTCAACTAGAGTATATTTTGAAATCCTGAGGGAGTGCTGAGGTTTTTTATACTTTTTAATAATTATTTTTATTATGATCTTTAATTAACATGGAATATTTTCCCTAACGATTTTAAATAGACATATTGTATCCGACTAAAATATATAACAAATAGAAAGCATAGTCACACTTTATACTAGTGCTGTGCAGATACTGCATATATTGGTTTTGAAACAACTTATATCTAAAGATTTTGTCATATGCGTTTAAATTTCCATGAGCTAAAGTTTACATCTATTCATTCTTAGTTTGAAGAATGATGTAATTTTTAAAATTGAAGTATATTACAGTGTTGTGTTAGTTTCAGGTGTAAATTACAGTGTTGTGATAGCTTACAGTGTTGTGTTAGTTTCAGGTGTACAGCAAAGTGATTCAGCTATACAGATACATATATCCATTCTTTTTCACATTCTTTTCCATTATAGGTCATTACAAGATATTGAATATAGCTCCCTGTGCTATACAGTAGGTCTTTGCTGTTTATCTATTTTATATATAGTAGTGTGTATTTGTTCATCCCAAACTCCTAATTTACCCACCCCTTCCCCTTTGGTAACCATAAACTTGTTTTCTATGTCTGTGAGTCTATTTCTGTTTTGTAAATAAGTTCATTTGTATCACTTTTTTAGATTCCACATATAAGTGATATCATATGATATTTGACTTTCTCTTTCTGGCTTACTTCACTTAGTATGATAATCTCTGGGCCCATCCATGTTACTGCAAATGGCATTATTTCATTCTTTTTTATGGCTGAGTAATATTCCATTGTGTATATGTATCGTATCTTCTTTTTCCATTCATCTGTCAATGGACATTTAGGTTGCTTCCATGTCTTGGCTATTATAAATAGTACTGCTGTGAACATTGGGGTGCAAGAATGATGTAATTTTTGAGAAATGAATTAAATATTTGGAGTGTTGTAAGGAGAAGATAACCAAGGAGACTTTTTTTTTTTTCTGTTGTGATGAGTTTTTAATTGTGGCAAAAAGTATATAACATAATCTTACCCTCTTAACAATTTTTAAGTGTACATTGTTGCATTGTTAATTGTGTGCACACTGTTGTACAACAGACTTAGAAATCTTTCGTCTTGTGTGATGGAAACTCTATTCCCATTGACCAGCTGCCATTTCCCCTCCCCACAGCTGCTGGCAGCCACCTTCTGCTTTCTGTTTCTGTAACTCTGATTACTTTAGATACCTCATGAATAAGTGGAATCATGTAGTATTTATGTCTTTGTGGTTGGCTTATTTAACTTAGCATAGTATCCTCAAGGTTCAGCCATGCTATACCATATGATAGGGTTTTCTTCTTTCCAAAGGCTGAATAATATTCCATTTTATGTATACACCACATTTTCTTTACCCATTCATCCGTCAATGGACATTAAGGGTTCCTGCCACATCTTGGCCATTGTGAATAATGCTGTAGTGAATGTGGATACACAAATATCTCTTCGAGATCTTGTTTTCGATACCTTTGAATATATATACCCAGCAGGGTGGTCACTGTGTCATATAGTGGTTCTATTTTTAATTTTTTGAGGAACCTCCATACTGTTTTCCATAGTATCTGCACCATTTTATAATCCTCCCAATGGTGCAGAAGTGTTCTAATTTCTCCACATCCTTACCAGCACTTGTTATTTTCTGGTTTTTTGCTTGTGGCCACCCTAATGGGTGTGAGGTGATATCTCATTGTGGTTTTGATTTACATTTCCCTGATGATTAACGACGTTGAGTATCTTTTGCAAGGAGACACTTTGAAAAGAATAAGTATCTAATTCCATATGACATCGCTGAATGCCTTTATAGTCAAGTATCTTTGTATCATATATTTCTGAATAGTTTAGGGCACCAAACATGACCATAAAAGCTGAGCATATGGGGAGGAGCTTCTGAGGTACAAGAAGGAAGATCTCTTGAGGCAAATCTGAAATCAGTAAGAAAATGAGAAAAAACACAGTGGCATTGAGATTTCCCTTTTAGACATTTTCCCTCGTTTTAGCCAGTTCTCACATTGCCCTAAAGAATGTTTCTTTCCCTGAAGCCTTTTACATTAAACCTCTTTATATAGGTTCCAGGCAAGGAAGAAGTATGGCCTTCATAGATCCGACTTGTTATCTGTTTGTCTGTAGTTGTGGGGTGGGCAGATCAAGGCAATTCCCAATTCTTTCCTCCTCTTATGACTGTTGTTCACTCTGAAATATTTTAGTTCATTTCTACTTAGAAAATGTTCACCTTTTCCTAATTACTGAGTCATTTATCTCTCCTAATAAGTGTAGGAGTCCATTTTTAATCCTCTCATCTTTTCTGTCACCCCTGCCCAATGTTTTCAAAGTAATAATTCCAGGAAGAGAATGATCGTGTTCTTCCTCTTAGCTTTGCTGGTAAGAAATGGAGACCCTTACAGCTTATGCTTTCCCGCAAGTGCAGAGTTGAGTGAAAACTGGCCTTCTGCAGTTTTGAGGCTTATTACAGTTGTTAGTTAGCTTTTAGTCCAGAGTTAATCTTATCAGCACATCAGATCTTGAACCCTATTTTGTTTACTAAGAATGCGACAGTGAACGCTAATTCACAGTGTGCTTATAATAACTTCTTGATTAAAGACTCTGGATACCAATTAACTTTAACCTGAGAATTGATTTTAATTTAACCATTTTTTATTGTGGTAAAATATACATAACATAAAATTTTTACCACTTTCAAGTGTACAGTTAAGTAGCTGTGTCACTGTTGACCAGCTGTCCTCAAAACGCTTCTACTTTTGGTCTGTACTCTCTCCGTGCTCCTTCACTGGCTTCCCTTCCTCATCTATCTCTTGACCTTCTTTCTGTCCCCAACTAAATCCCTTCCTTCTTCAGTTTTACCGGTTTCCAGCCTTCAGCTTTCACATCTGTGCTCCATCCTGTCAGCTTTAGATCCCAGGCCTTTCCGTGCCTCTCGTTGCACAGATGCCCAGTGAGGGCCTTCCCCAGTCCCCGCTCCCCAGACCTTGCCATTTCACCCCGCATCCAGATTTCCAGCCACCTGTCAGGCATCGCCCCTGGGCGCCCCATATCCCAGACAGCTCAGTCTCTCCTCTGCCTCCTGAACACAATGGCGTGTCCGGTTCCCTGTGCTCAGTCTCAGGCCACGGCAGCACCACCTGTTTTGTGCTCGTCTAGGCTAGAAGCCTGGGTCCTGGTCACATCGACGTCCTCTCCCTCTTCACCATATGCAGCCAGCCAGTCAGCTCTGTCAGGTCCTCACCATGTCCTGTGATATCTCCACCCCTTATATTTCCCATTTTTATTCTCAGCACCCTATTTTAAGTCATCTTTTGTTACCTTAACTCGTCTCTGCTTCTCTACCTTCTATAGTTCATCCCCACTGCTACCAACATTGATTTCCTAAAAATGTGTTAGATGTGTAACTCTTGTTCCGAAAACTTCCGGTGAACCTCTTCTGCCTACAAAATAAAGTAAAATGTCTTCACATGGTGTTCGAGACCCTCCACCATCTGGTCTCACCATTCTGGGTTTGTCACCTGCTATTACCTGTCTAGCCATTCTTCTAGGCAGACCTGAAGCCTTAATTACTCTTTAACCCAAAGCTGCACAACTGGTGTTTTTTTTTTTTTTTTTTTTTTTTTGCAGTACGCGGGCCTCTCACTGCTGTGGCCTCTCCCGTTGCGGAGCACAGGCTCCAAACGTGCAGGCTCAGCGGCCATGGCTCACGGGCCCAGCTGCTCCGCGGCATGTGGGATCTTCCCGGACCGGGGCACGAACCCGTGTCCCCTGCATCGGCAGGCGGACTCTCAACCACTGCGCCACCAGGGAAGCCCTGGTGTTTTCATTGTTAGGTAAAATACATATTTCATTTTGGCTGTAATACAATAGTTTAAACTTAAAAAAAAACAACTCCCTGTGACCATGTAAACACTTTGATGGAAGAACCATAGCTTGTTCGTTCGTTCTTTTTCTTTCTTTCTTTCTTTCCTTCTCTCTCTCTCTCTCTCTTTCCTTCCTTCCTTCTTTCTTCCCTCCCCTCCCCTCCCCTTCTCTTCCCTTCTCTTCTCTTTTCTTCTCTTCTCTTTTCTTGCCTTGCAGCAGAGCTTGAGAGATCTTAGTTCCCTGAACAGGGACTGAGCCCAGGCCTTCAGCAGTGAAAGCACCCAGTCCTAACCAGTGTACCACCAGGGAATTCCCAGCTTGTTCATTTTTATATCCTTCCCCTAAGCCTTGCACATATGAGATGCTTAATAAGTGTTTATATAAAATAATTGCCAAAAACTAGGGTTTAGAGAAAATGTGAAAGCAACATGAAATTCAGATTTTCTTCGGATGCTTCAAGAAGGTATGAATAGAATAGTGGAGGGAAGAAAGAAAGAAGGCAATTAAGGACCATCATTAACTATTGTGTCTGTTTGAAGTAGCACCACATGAAATAAATTCCAATGGTGTAGTCTGGAAATGACCAGGGACCATGCCACGACTATACTTAAACATGATGATTTCTTATTAACTCACGATTATATCTGGATGCCCTCTATATGCCACATACTGTGCGAGTTACCAGAGATATAAAGAGAAGCAAAACACTGTCCCTAAATCCAGGGACTCATTAATAAATATCATAAATATTATCACAGAACTTTGAACTTTAAAAACCATTTTTTTCCCCTAAGATTTATTTGTAAGTTAATTGTTTGGAATAGAGGATATTTTCCATCAAAACAATACAGTTTTGGTGATGAGATTCCTGGACCAGTTCCATAAAGCCTATCGTAACCAATAATGCTTCTAACTAGAATAGTTCTTAATATATGAGGTATATACAACTGTGTTTTAAATTTATAGTGATGGTGTAGTGATAAATAGGGTACAGGTTTTTTTAGAAGCATTACTAAATTTATTGTAACCTTTCCTTTCTGTTATATGTCATTTCAAGCATAGATAACTGTCCTGTAAGGCTCCATGGACATTATTGATATTAAAAAAGAGCTCTCTTACCCCAAAAGGTGGGAACCACTGACCCGATATTTATTACAGGGTGAAGGGTACTGTAGAGGCTAATCAGTCAACACATGCGTGTATTTCCTGGGAGGATCCTGGATTTCCAGAGGCCTGGAGCATGGTTGCCTCTTCCTTCCTTTCTGCCCTGGGAGGCTCTCCTGGACCCTTCCCCCTCCAGGCCTCCACTGGCCAAGAAGCTTATGAGAGGAGCAGAGTTCCAGAAGGGCAGGCCTGTGGTGATGGGGAGGGTCAGGCCTGGGTGTGTGAGAGTCTGAAAGCTAGGCACTCGAGCTGGCAGAGTAAAGCAGAAACGCTGGTCCAGGGTTATCTTTCCTTCTCTTCACCTGCCTCCCATTCCACTGTCTTTCTTTAAATTAACCACTCTCTTTATTTCTACTGGGATTTTTTTTTTCTCTTCCCCTGATCTACTGCAGCACAAAATTCAGGTTTTTATGTCTTGTCTTTGAAGCAAATGTTCAATTCTGGAATTATTTAGCTAGTGAAACAGATAAAATGAAGGTAACAAAGGGAAAGTCACAGATTTTCAAGGAGGTCTTTAAAACTCATAATAAATTGTGCGCCAGATGTTCTTTGAAATATAAATGAAGCTCTATTTCAGGCTTTGTCTTTCTTCCCAATTTCCTCTTCAGTCTTTAGAAAACCCTAAATTTATCTCTTTTGATCCCATGGGAGGTACTTGTAGGTCCCCCGAACTTCCATACCATCCCGCTTGTATCTGTTTGTCTTTCTCTCCTTCTCTGCTGAGATTTTGGTCCCTACTTAGTGGCTTCAAAGCAATAGCAGATTTACCTTCAATAACCACCTTCTCAATACAGTAGTTACTCAGAATTGTAAGAATACACTCACTGCCCATCCGTTGCCTACAGGACACAATGACGCTGTTTTCATATTTAAAAAAATACAAATTATGAACAGTTTATTTTTTGCAAATTGACCCTCAGCGTGTAGGGATAGGGGGAGGTGGCCATCATGAACCTGAAAGATTATGGATCCAATGTCAGGATCTGTAAAGACCTGATACCAGGTATTCTTGTTCAGAGTCACAGTACTATAATATTTATATAGGTGTAGTTGATTATGATAACTCCCTTAGTAGTGCTTCTCTTCTGTATACTAATCTGAGGAGCCCCGTAGGTTCTTTCCATGTACTAGACTTAATCCTCCCTTTTGGGAATTGAGGTTTTAAAATTGAGTTCCTGGTTTGCATATTAGGATAAGGAAGAGGAGAGGTCTAGACACTCATGTATTTTAGCTTCACTCCTTAACTCAGTGATTCGTGCTTTTCTTAGAAAGGACAGATACATAACCCATCTTACAGAGAGATACTTTTGTGGTTAAGTGATTGTAGGGTTTTCCCTTTTAAGTTCACCCAGCAGGTTTACTTGGAAACTTGGACAACTTACTTTTATTCCTGTGGAGTATGCTCTCAGCCTGAATTTTTGAGACCTATAAGTCCTAATTTCCTTGGCAGTTGGGTTTATCCTGAGAGGATAATATAGCAGATCGTTAACCTCCCCATTTTTATTTCCCAAAATTCTTTTGAGCTGCTACACTTCGGAGAACTAATTTGGCCCTGTTAGCATCCTGAGGTGTATGCATTGTACCTGGTGTGTTGATGGAAGTTTATTTTGAGTTAAGTAATCAGCTCTTACCACGTTCAGTCTGTGATGAAAGCATTCTTAGTGAAATCTTAGATAATTAGAGTCTCTCTTCATTCAGCATCTGGATCAATGCTGTATCCTAAACGTTACTCTCCGAATAAGCTGAGTCTTCCAGCTAAGTAAATTGAAAACCTCCTAATACTTACAAATTTATAAATTTCATTTTTCTTTTATTGCATAAATCCACAACACTTTAAAGAAACAATGTGCTCACCCCATTTCAGCACTCGGCTTCCCCATGGCAGTGAGCCTCACACACACACAGGAGGGCAAGGCTTATCTTTTTTTATCTTTGCATCCTCACCGTCTGATATCGTGTTTATGTTTCCCTTAAACACATGAAATACTACCTTCTTGAAAACAAAATTACAAATAAAAATTAGAAAGTAAAATCCCTTATACCATCTGTGTGCTTGGAATTGATCCCGTATAACCTGCCCAGAGCACTTGAGGGCTCTTTCCACTGTTTTCTCCAGAGTATGGATCAGCTAAACTCTTGAGTGTCTGCATGGGTCAGTATGGGCCAAGCAAAGATGATGGGGATGCAGAAATGAAAAACACAGCCCCTGGCTCAGGGACTCCACAGTCTCGAGGGAACTCTGAGGAGATCCAGATCAAATCAGATGATTTCCATATGGTGTAGTAAGTGATATATATTATGGTTGTGTTTTGGAGGAACAGAGGGTAAAAATTTGGCTCCCCTGAGATTCCAGGAAGATTTCCTGGAGAAAATGACACCTGGGACCAAGGACCAAGAAGGCCTCAATCCTGTCCAGTAAAGGTCGTGGCACCCAAGAACCCAGCAATGCCTGGCCTGCTCTTTTGAAAATACCCCAGTTGAAGTAGATTTTCATGTGTCATGTTGCCCTGCTTGGGCTGGTCCAGAGATAGAAAACTGGTGTTTCCCTTCTAAGAGACAAACGCTATTGGCCAAAAAAAAAGGCAGCATTATTGTAATATTTGAAAAGGAAAGAAATTTACATTTGGTAAAGTACTCATATTTTATCCCAATGAGAGTGAAAATTTATGTTTTCAGTGTTACCATAGATAACTGAAGAAATTTTATTACTGTTAATACAGACATTGATTTTTTTTTAATTTAAATTTATTGGTAGAAAAACCATAGAAATGATACTGAATTTAAGTCATTAATGAGCAACGTCTCAAGATAACTTCAATAAAATACCCTCTTGTAAGTTTCTGATTCAATTCTGTTTTATCACAGGGGTGTAATTTTCCTTTAGTGGAAACTTGTCTATTTCTATTTCTTTTCACTTGACTTAGCCTGATGAAGTCTATCCTTTCCGTTTTTTAAGCATGCATGATTTCACATTTTTCTTTGTTATACAGTTATTTATATTACATTATTCAATGTATTTTTTATTTGTAATTTGTAAACAGGTTTATTGGATTCTTGTCTTTGTAAGACTGCTTGTAATTATAAATGCAGAGTAATAATATTACTTAGCGCCTTTCTTCTGTGGCGCTCAGAGTTCTTCACATACGTTATCTTATTAAGCCTCATAACATCCCTGGGAGGCAGGGGCATTTTGCAAGCGATTATGGATTGCTTTGCTGAATCAGCACAGCCTCACAGCATTATGATAAGCTTGGAAAAGATTGAGGTCATGTACTAACTTGCTCTCAGGAAAGCCCACATGCAGCCAAATATTTTCCTTAGCAATACAGACCTAACAACTGCCACCATTCTAGTCTCTGGGAAACCCGCTGTCCGTTGATGCAATTTAAAAACTTTTTGAAAATGCGAATCCAAGACAGTATCTTGCCCCTGCCAATTCAGAGGCAGGTGAATTACATATGGTATGAGTACAGCATCCTCTTCCAGTCCAGGCTTTCAGTCTACAGAAGAAAGGCTACCTCTGCTCTCTGCTCTCAATACTGGGCCTGCCCAGTTGTCATGTGTCTGCCTCACTATACGCCATCACCCGGCAGGCAGGATTTCCAAACACAGATTGCTGGAATTCAAACTGTTCATCTGTGTTCACGCTAAACCTGTTACAAAATGCCATTGGGTAGAACTCTACTGAAGTCTTGGTGACAGCATAATACGAAATCATCTAGCATGTGAAAGCTTAAGCAGGATAATTAAAACTGAAAATAGGAAGAATACATCTCGATTTTATTTCATCATTTGAGGGGTGGTAGAATGGCGGGGAAACATCTCTTATGGCTAATATATGTAAAACAAAACTGTAATTTTAAGCTAATTTAAGCCAGTTAATTTGATAGGGAGTAACTTAATTACTATTATGTCTTCTTCATATTTATAATTAGATAGTTAATTTTGAGATATGCCATGGCCTGTATAGATGATCATAATTAACCTCCTGAGGATATTGTTTTTTCTTAATCTGTGAGATAGCCATGGCACTCACTGTATGTATATCTTTCAGTTGTGGCTCAGACTTTTCCATAGCTTTTATTAGAGAACAAAATCATCAGACTTTCCTTCTTTTGGGGGGCGGGGCACGCTGCATGCGGCTTTTGGGATCTTAGCTCCCCGACCAGGGATTGAACCCAGGCCCACAGCAGCAAAAGCACTGAGTCCTAACCACTGGACTGCCATCCCTGTAAGACTTTAAATAAGATGGCTTTTAAAAATTTCTTGCAAGTGGATTTGACTGCTTTAAATAATCTTTGTATTTGAGAGTACATAACATACAAAATCCAAGAGAATTACTAAATTACCAGCAGTATCACGAAATTTTTTTCCCTTGGCTTACAAATTTTACTGGAGAATTACGGGACCATACACAAAGAAAGAAGAGGATTCCGTTGTAGAAAGGGTAGTCAGGATATCAAATTTAGGGGTCTTTGTAAATATCAGCCTTTGTTCATTTCACCTTGACCTCATCATGCAAATTGCGGTCACCTCTTGTCCACACTTTTGCTGGGCTTTCAAACATGCAGGTTCTGAAGTTCCTAAGACCCTTACTGCACGCCTGCTGCCTGGTGAAGCATGTCAGTTTCCGCGTGAAGCTGAGCCTTGTCTTTTTAATTGCCTGCTGCCGTAAATAGTTGTGGAAAGCTGATTGATGACTCAGTGCCACTCCTGCTTAAATTGGAGAGATTTCATGCCATACAGTATTTAGAGGTTCACTTTAAAGATGTATTTAGGGACTTCCCTCGTGGCACAGTGGTTAAGAATCCTCCTGCCAATGGAGAGGACATGGGTTCGAGCCCTGGTCCGGGGAGATCCCACATGCCGCGGAGCAACTAAGCCCCTGCGCCACAACTACTGAGCCTCCGCTCTAGATCCTGTGAGCCACAGCTACTGAGACCGTGTGCCACAACTACCGAAGCCCACGCACCTAGAGCCTGTGCTCTGCAACAAGAGAAGCCACTGCAATAAGAAGCCCGCGCACTGCAACGAAGAGTAGCCCCTGCTCACCGCAACTAGAGAAAGCCCGTGCACAGCAATGAAGACCCAACGCAACCAAAAAAATAATAAATTTTAAAAAAAAAGAAGAAATCTGATGAAAGCACCCTTCTATCCTGGATCCCCGGGCAAATAGGTGATTCTTAGACATCTACCTGGATTGGTTTATAGTTTCTTAAGAGCTAAGAATGGCTGGGAAAATCCCAGAGTCTGATTAAAAACTTCTATGATGCCCAATCTACCCTTTCTTCATGGAGCAGGTTGAAACTTCCTAGATGATAACCTGGATGAATAAAGTTGCCCCCTTTTGTTTTTCATCATCTCTCAGGTGTAGAAGGAGCGTCAGTGACTTTTCTCCCCACCTAATGCAGCCCCCATTGGCCTGACCATCATGGGAATTGTCCTGATGGCCTTAGCACTTACAGTCTGACCTTCTTTCTCATCCCTTTTCTACTTCATACTTTGACTACAAAAATCAGACTAGGGAACTTCCCTGGTGGCGCAGTGGTTAAGAATCCGCCTGCCAATGCAGGGGACACGGGTTCAAGCCCTGGTCCAGGAAGATTCCCACATGCCGCGGAGCAACTATACCTTTACGCCACAACTACTGAAGCCGACGCGCTTTACAGCCCGTGCTCCGCAACAAGAGAAGCCACTGCAACGAGAAGCCCACGCACTGCAACGAGGAGTGGCCCCCGCTCGCCACAACTAGAGAAAGCCCGCATACAGCAACAAAGACCCAACGCAGCCTAAAATAAAAGATAATTTAAAAAAAAAAAAATCAGACTAGACCTCCATTAAGTTAAGTGTGCACTGAAGCTCTTCCAGATAGATCCCTCTGAAGAGGCATTTGTGGGTTTTATAGATTGTGCATATCTTGAATTTCAGCTCCAGCTATAAAACTGTTCAGTGTCAACACAGACATGATTGAGCACCCACTGTGTGCCAGACAGTGCGTAAAAAGACTTCTCCTGTAGCCAAAGGCAGCAACGCTGTGAACGGGACAGATGTGGAAACAGATCAGTCATCTCACAGCGCCAGGGTCAGGGGGAGATAGGCACCAGGCATCGCAGAAACAGCGGAAGGGGCTTAGCTTGATTGTTGGGAGCTTCTGGAACAGTGATGGGGTCTTCAAAGAGAATGGGTGGAAGGGTGTCTTGTGCAGATGCAACAGTCAGAAAATACTTGAAATTATTAATACTTGAAATCTGGGGAGAGAGAGAATAAATATTGCCAGGGCGTAAGGGAGAACTGTTGGGAGATGAGTTCTGCTGTGCTGATAAACAGAATAATGATTTGCAAGATAGAATATTTATATGACTTAGACCAAAGTCTTCTTAAGGATTTTAGAAACAACTTTTCATATAATTTCCATATTTTAACCTGTTTATTGGAAACTTTACACACTTCTGTGGTATAATTTTGTTGGCATTGCTTGAGTTAACATACGTAGTTGAGAGAAATGAAACATTTTTAGTTTGGTCCTTTGAGAGGCTGCCCTTAAATTTTCTGAATGAGTGCTGAATTCGAATTTCACCTCACTTCTCATTTTTCTCACCTATTGATTTTTTTTCCTACCTTCATGTGGTCTCAGTCTTAACTTTCAGCCTTCTAAGCAAATTATGATTCCTCCATTTCCTCATTCAGATAACTCCTAAAACCTTAGCAGCGCCCAGTGAATTAGATTTAACTTGAAATAAGCAGTTCTCATATTTTATTTTGCCCTCATCTCGTAATAGCCGTTGCTAGAGAAGATGCAAGCAGAGACCACTGTGCTCACATTGGAGAATGAATGAATCCTGACAGCCGAGGTTTAATGACATGTGCTTGTCGCCTTTCGGTTGATTCACTTGCAGTACTTCCAAAGCCGTATTTCCATGGATTTAAACAAGATTCTTTTCACTGTTGATGTGGTTTACTGTGTATCTGATTTTTTTTTTTTTTCCTTCCATGGTCTGTCTTTAAATTTAAACTCCTACCTCATAGACATATTTAGATTGTGTACAAGAAGGAGATTCTGGACAAATTGTTACATACGTGCATGGCTTACTACAAAACATTATCCACTGTCTGTTTTACCTATCAATACACTGGGTATTGATAGGTAGTATTGAAGTGGGGTACTAAATAAAATGGTACGTTGGTAATAGCAGAGTCGATGATAGTTCTTACAGACAAAAGCATCTTCTAGCCAGTTATACCCAGAATCTTTTCTGGTTGCTGTTTTCTCTCTTGATCCGTGCAGTACATTAATTTTCAAAGTAGGGCCTGCATATTTCAAACTTGTGGCATGGTGGTTGGTTCTGTGTAAGCAGTCATGCCTCACCATTGATGAAAACGAAACCAGGCACACTGCTTTCTCCGAAGCAGAGAGTGTGGGGATTTTGCTGGGTGGAGGTAGCCTTGAGATTGGTTCATTTTGCCATTTCTTGGTGCTGAAGGGAAACCATGATGTGGTAATGCCAAGCTCAGTGTCAGAAAGAGAGGGAGGTGCCTTGGAGCTGAGGTTCCTCCCACTCCCAAAGAAAGTGCAGCTGTGCGTCTTTAATATGCACGGCAGGAGATTTCAGCAGCCCGATGATATATAGTGCATTAATGTTGAAAAGATAAACACATTTGGAGAGCACAGGAAGGGCCTTGTGTTTTTATGTTAGCAGAATGCTTCCTAATGAATAAGAATGTGCTGCTGGCTTCACAGAGCCAGATGGCAGCTTTTCTAATTTTAGTTGGGTGCAGATGCATAATTCTCTGGTTTTACCTTCCAGAACCTTTGAGATGCTGCATCACTTTCCCTGTAATATTTTATCTGTAGTGCTTGGCCAGAAACTGCCTGTCGTCGTCTCAATGACTTCTTTGCTCTGCGTGGGTCCCAGTGCTGCTGGGTTTGACAGTCACTTCACCTGAAATCATCCAGCTCCTAAATGCAGGAAAAGGTGGAAATTGTGGATGTATTCCCACTAGAGTCTTAAAATTTGTTGTGGAGGTGATTAGACTTGTGTTTGACGTCAGTCTACTGAAAAATTGATAGGTATCTGGGTGAGTGATTTTACTCATTTTGGAGCAGTGGAATTAATTATAAAACCCGCATAAAGTCTCAGGTTCCATTTTAGTTCCATTTTAGTCCATAAAAGCAACTCCCCTCATGCTTGACCAAACATCAAAACAACTTTTAAGCTCTTACTTGTTACACGTCAGGGAGGTCTAAACATGGGCCGTGTTAAAATTTTTTCCATGTATAGATGTAAATACCCTGTGGCTTATCTTCCTTTTTTTTTTTATCTTTCAGTTGATGTATTTTTCAGAGTAAATGATTGATATTTGTTCAAATTCTGACTTTTTAAAGATAAACTGATTTCCACAAGTTTTCCATGGCCTCTTCAGATGATTTTTTTAAAGAGAAGGAAAAGAAAGAGGATAAACCTCTTTAATCATGGCCATATCACCCTGTCCCTCCAATGGGCAGGCATTAAACAGCATTTAGGTTTCTAAGTCATTGGTGGTCGCCACCACTGCTGCTGGAATTAGAACAATTACGCGGCTGTCCCCTGAGCCCTGCCTGGCATCCCTGTGAGGAGGCAGGACTCTTGTTTCTGGTCACAGGGCAGAAAGGCCCTGTGAGTGTATGTTCTCAGGTCACCTGCCGAATAAGTAGACAAGACCTTCTAATATTGTAAGATTCACTGAGTTACCAAAACTCAATAAATGATGTTCTTCTAGAGCATGTAAAGGTCTTAAAAAAAAAAACACTTTATACTTTAAAAGTAGCTAAGTATACTTTTTTTTTTGGCCATACTTCGCAGCCTGTGGGATCTTACTTCCCTGACCAGCGATAGACCCCGGGCCCTCGGCAGTGAGAGCGCCAAGTCCTAACCACTGGACCACCAGGGAATTCCCTAAGTGTACTTTTTTAAAGAATAAATAAATTTTTGGCTAGAATCGCAGTTTCTGATTTGTTTTTCTATTCTCACCAGGAAACTTAAATTTTACTTTTCTATGTTTTTTTTTTTTTTTTTTTTTTTTTCGGTACGCGGGCCTCTCACTGCTGTGGCCTCTCCTGTTGCGGAGCACAGGCTCCGGGCGCGCGGCTCCGGGCGCGCAGGCTCAGCGGCCATGGCTCACGGGCCCAGCCGCTCCGCGGCATGTGGGATCTCCCCGGACCGGGACACAAACCCGTGTCCCCTGCATCAGCAGGCGGACTCTCAACCACTGCGCCACCAGGGAAGCCCTTTTCTATGTATTTTTAAATCACTTAAATATCTAGAGATTAAACACTTCCCTAGTTGCCTTTCTCTGTGTTCGGAGAGAAAACACAAATAATAACCACTTATAAAGAAAAGCATATGGCATATAATATTAATGATTTTCCCCCAGTTTGTGGTATGATTCATCTTAACATGGTCCCTGAAGAGATGGGGTTTGTTCTTTGCTCTGAAACTGGAAATGTAATTAATTGGTATTGGATTTCTGGAGCGCAGGCAAATGGGGGAAGGGACCAGATGGGACTGCTCGAGCAGGAGGGAGGGGGCCCTAGGAGAGAGATGACAGGGCATCCTTGGACAGTCTCTCCAGTCAAAGCTTTGCATTTGTAAAGCTGGGCTGTTTAAAAGATCAGAGCTATTTCATGGTATTTTTGTCTTTGGGGAAGTGAGGAAGAAAAGGACAGAATTACTGTTTGCATTGTTATTCTCTTAGGTCATATTCTTTATCTAAAAAGAATAACTTTAATGGTCAAAGTGCAGGAGGAAGAAATGGAAGTCAGGGCATGGGGGCGAAATCTTTTTGTAGGCTCTGAAAATTAAATTTTATCGTCTCTTTTTTCGATTTAAGAGTTCCATCTGTAATAATGAGATTTCATAAGGTTTTGATCATTTGAAATTCCGGGATGATCTTTCAGTAAACTGTTGAGTTTACTGAAGGATATTTTTGTAACAGAATATATTTTTATGGTTAATGGTTGCAAAATATAGAAAAGTAAATATAATTTGTGACCGCTGAGAAAACTGCCTAATTTAAAAATATTAAATAGTATGTTTTAGTATAGTAATGCTGTTCTTCCTTACAGAAGTATAAATATATCTAAGGATTTAAGCTTATTTATATCTGGGACATAAAAATAGCATACTCATTCTTGAAATGCTCCATCAAAATACCAATATATGTCCGGTTAACATAACAGTATATCTCAAAGGAGTTCTTTTCTTCCTCCTATTTAATTTCAAAGCCCAAATGAACATTGTACAGAGGTAGTACTTCATGAAAAGTACCCAAGTAATATAAATTCATGGCCAGTTTAATTTAGATTCCAATTACATTGGTAAAGCCATATTTCCGGGTATTTTCTATCACTTCATATTATTGATATTCTAATACTGAGAAATAGCCAAAGCACAAATCTAATACAGAATCGAATAATAGATGACAAATTAGCAGGAAAATGCATATATACAAACAGTGAGGATAGGCGTGAAGGGCCCTAAATTCTTCACCCTGTTTTCTTTACTCTGTGAGTAGTGAACATTTCCCAGTCTCTTAATAAATATATGAATAGTGTTGTATAAATATTGAACATTTTAAAAGTTCTCTTGCAAATAATCAATGGTCTCATCTGGAGTTTTCTTTCCAGCGCACGTTCCACAATTTCAGATTGACCTTGGGAAACATTTTTCTTGTTTTCATTTTGAGTCAGATTCCTAGAATTCCAGTTTAGACAATCTTTTTGCCATTATTCCATAACACTGGTTTCAAAGGCCAGGCTGAGATTTGCTCGGGGAGGGATGCCACACGTCCATGGCTCTTGCCATGTGCTCACGAATCCTGCAGAATCCAGTTCGACTACCATGGATGTGAAGTATTTTCAGCTATGTCCGGCCTTTTTTATCCCTTCTGTGAACTTAGTTCCTCACAGTTCAGCCCTCACTTCTCATTTGGCTCAGCTGTCAGTGCTTTGGCCCTGCAGCTGGATGTAAGCTCTCAGCCCACGAGGATCCGTCACTCCCTCTGCACCACAGACATGAGTGAGACACACAGCAGGACATCCAGACACGTGGACAGTGTACCTGGGCGATTTCCCCATGCCAGCCCCGCATTCTCTGTGACTGCTCGTTAGCTGCCGCTTTTCTCCTTTGGAAGATTTTTCAGTTGAATGTTATAAAGAGGAAAAAAGGACATGTTTTATTATTACAGTTTTTCAGGATGATAATTATTTTTGTCCAGGCTTTACAGTAGAGCCCAAACACATGTTTTATCCCCTCTAAGTCATCTCTTACATTAAATTTTAGGCCCTTGCCCTAAATTATACCTGATCTGTAGATTCCTAAAGATGAAAGAAAATGCTATGCAGATACAATCTCATTCTTCATATTTTCTTTTTCTTTTTTTTTTTTTTTTTGCTGTGCCATGCAGCATGCGGAACTTCCCCGCCCAGGGATCAAACCCACACCCCCTGCATTGGGAGCGCGGAGTCCTAACCACTGGGCCACCAGGGAAGTCCCTCATTCTTACTTTCCGATAAAAGTCAAAAATTCAGTGCCTGAACACGTCGCTAGAATATTTAGAATACCCTGACCTGAAAGTTTATCAGTGTTTAGGAACCTGCATGATGGAGTTTTCCAAGTTTGAATCTTTTTAATTCCACAAAATATTAATTAATGAATTCAGGAAACTTTGGGGTCTTCAGAATGATGATCAGATCCTCAAACTGCCAACATCTCACAAAGTATATTGATTGTCTTTTAAAGACTTGGGAAATATAAATACGACACAAGAATGTAATGTATAGCTCAAGGAGTATGGCCAATATTTTATAATAACTTTAAGTGGAGTGTAATCTATAAAAATATTGAATCACTGTTGTACACCTGAAAGTGATGTAATATTGTAAATCAACTATACTTTAATTTTTTTAAGAAAGGACTCAGAAATGGGTTATACAAACATTGTTATTTTGTATTTATTTTGCCATAAAATGAGGCATTAATATAGACGCCACAGAAAACCATAATTTATTACTATTGTGATATCAGAATCTCATATGACAAATAGCCTAATGTTTTCCAGTGATCAGTGATAGGTATGGGGCTGCCTTTTGCCTCCTATCTCACTCTGCCTCACCTTAATCTAAATTAAGTCCATTCTTTTTTAAAAATTTTATTTATTTTTGGCCACATTGGGTCTTTGTTGCTGCGTGCAGACTTTCTGTAGTTGCAGCGAGTGGAGGCTACTCTTCGTTGCGGTGCGCGGGCTTCTCACTGCAGTGGCTTGTCTTTGTTGCGGAGCATGGGCTCTAGGCACGCAGGCTTCAGTAGTTGTGGCGCACGGGCTTAGTTGCTCCGCGGCATGTGGGATCTTCCCGGACCAGGGCTCGAACCCGTGTCCCCTGCATTGGCAGGCGGATCCTTAAACACTGTGCCACCAGGGAAGTCCCAGTCCTTTCTTTAAGAAGAATAACACCACCTGTTGTAACAGTGGAAGGATTGGAAGGACCTGGGAGCCTGCAAGAATATGAGATGCCTTGAAAGTTAATGACTGAGGCAAGACAAGATGATTCATCATTTAAGCCCAGTTCTCCTCAGGAGACCCTTTCCCCATATTGCTGACCCCTGCACCTGGAGGGCCAGTGGGCCTGAAGGGGAAAATCAGTTCCTTTCCCCACCACCATCGATTCTAGTTGCCCCTGCATTCCCGGGGGTCAGTGCCAGCAGTGGGTCTGGTCTCATCAGTCAGCAACCAAATATTCAGTGAAAACCTACTCTGACGTAGGGATGGTGCTGGCCACTGAGGATCCACCAAGGCTACTCCTGGTGGGGATAGTGTACTATTTCCTGGGCTGGGGTTCTCACTGCAGGAGGGGAGGAGAAATGATACCTTCCAAGAAGATGTAGCAGAATCTTGTGCGAAGAAGGCCTTTCAATCTGCAGATCTGATAGACCTTCCCTGGGGAGGTCTTCTCAGGCACACCACCCCGCTTTGAGGGTCACTGCTGCCACCGAAGATGCTGATGGGAGCACGATGCCCCTGTGAATGGTTGGGAGGCCAACGAAAGGCTGAGAATTACTCAGACTGCAGGGTGTTAGCACACGGTTCCTACACCCCGAATGCCACAACACCGCAGACAAAGAGTAAATAAATGAGAATGCAGTAGGACCGTGTACATTTATAATATCTGTTACATGGGTATTAAGATTCAGTATTAAGGAAACTCAGGGATCCTTAGGCCTGAAGCCTGCCCAGACCCCCGACAGTGCAGGGCTGTTAAACTAGAGGCAGAGTAGATGAAGCAGCAGCTGATGGTGCCAGTCCTGTCCCCGGACTCGTGTGGGAAAGTGAGCAGACACTGAAATCTACAGCCTTACAGAGTGACTAGCAGCAGCGGGGGTCGGGGCGTGGGAGTCTGCCCCACGTGCGTTTACTTGATGGTGAGAAAGATTCTGGGAAGATGGGGCGGGGGGAGAGGATGGGGAGAACATGTGCAGTAAGTGTCTGAAGAACCTGAGGTGCTGCCTGCCTCAGTTAAGACTGGCTGAGGAACTGGGCTGAGACCAAGCCAGCAGATAAGGTAAGGGACCTACAGTCAAGAGCTAGGGAGGGCAGCAAGGAAAGAAATGAAGTGAGGCCTAACAGATCCTTCCTCGCGTGCCGAGTTATAAAGGCTATCAGACGAGTTATATCTCTATTTATAGCTGGTCACAATTCTTCAGATCTAAGCAGGTGAATCAGGAACGTCGCAGAGTCATTGAGAAAACAGATACTCTCTGCTTCTAAATTCTGCATTTGGAACTAAGTAAGGGAGAGCTAATAAATGACATATATACACTACTATGCATAAAATAGATAGCTAATGAGAATGTACTGCATAGCGCAGGGAACTCTACTCGGTGCTCTGTGGTGACCTAAAAGGGAAGGAAATCCAAAAAAGAGGGGATATATGTATACTTACAGCGGATTCACTTTGCTGTACAGCAGAAACTAACACAACATTGTAAAGCAACTATACTCCAATTTAAAAAAAAAAACAGACAGATAGGGGGACTTCCCCGGTGGTCCAGCAGTTAAGACTTCGCGCTCCCAATGCAGGGGGCCCAGGTTCGATCCCTGGTCAGGGAACTAGATCCCGCATGCCACAACGAAGAACCCGCATGCCGCAGCTGAGACCTAGAGCAGCTAAATAAATAAATAAAAATTTTTTCTAAATAAAAATGAATTTTAAAAATTAAAAAAAGATTTTTTTAAAAAGACAGCTATGCTAGTAGTAAGTTACATCTGTAAACTCCTTTCTGGTTTTTAAAGTATGTTTTACACATCATCCCATTTACTCCTGTCACAGGCCGTGATGCGAGAAGGCAGGTACTAAGGCCTTAAAAAGTTGAAATGACATGCTCTGACTTGTACTAAGTGGCTGAGCTTAGACTTGAACTACACAGGCCTTCTTCCCTTTTCCACTGATAAATATGCATGTGGACGTTTTCCATCAGAGAGCGGCAAGATTTGGAGGGCCTATGTAATTCCTAACTACTTTCTAGGTTCCCAGGTACAAATTAAACGTTACAGGTTTTCAAAATACTGTGTAAAATCTTCTGTTATGAAAAAAAAGGAAGCCAAGTCTACCAAGTTCATGAAAGCAAGTTGACTCTGAGTACTAAATTGATTTACAGTTTTCTTTACTTGCATTTAATTACAATGATAACATGCAGTGTAAACAAGGATATAATTTATTCAGGACAAATAACTGACACATTGTTTTGTGTCATTTCCTAGCAAGTTGTTGGGATGTATCTGTTGTGCCTTAAACTTTCCTTGGTGTTCTTGAAATAACCCGTTTGCATATATATATTGATGACTGTGCATCTGTTTCCTCCGTGAGACTTTTCCATGATGGAGTGTCTTCCCAGGCCTCGTGGAGAGACATTTTAGTCCACACCTCTGGACTAGGTAGAAGGGCATCCGTTGAAATTCTCCGAGTGCTTGATAGGGTGCCGCTCTCTCTGCCTTACCTCGTCAAGCACCTTCCACCAGACAGGGGCCAGTCTTTCTGCTTACTTTAAATGTGAAGGCGACAAGAGGTGGGACAGTACAAGAGCCAGGGGAGTGTCACGTGGGAAGAACCACAGTGGTCAGGACGCGTTTTTATTCCTTCTTCAAATGCATCTTTGATTTCTTTCCCGAAGCCTGAACAACAGGCCCCGGGTCATCGCAGCTCGGGGAATCTCTGCAGGCGGCACTAATTGTGCTGCAGTATAGCGCAGTTTTGCAATCTAGAAAAAAAATGCTTGTCAGGGACTGGCATGAAACCCCTAAACTCATTTTATCGGCAGCATGAAAGGGGCTGAGCCGCAGGTTCTGGAGGGGAAAAGTTAATGTTCCGGCTCCGGCTTCCAGCAGTTTCTCCTGTGCAGTGGTGGTGGGGATGTACTCTAACTTTTTTATAGCTGGCTCTGATCCCACTGGAGATTTTTGAAATCATTACAATAAAAATGTTTCTGTGTCACTCTGTCCTTGAAATAGCACTGCCGTTGAATTCACACTTGTGTTTGTTGCAGAGAAAGCAGCAGCCGCCAACATAGATGAAGTGCAGAAGTCAGACGTGTCATCTACCGGGCAGGGTGTCATCGACAAGGATGCACTAGGGCCTATGATGCTTGAGGTAGTGCACCCTCATTTTGGTTCTGTATTTTACAATGTTGTTTATCCATTATCCCATTTAATTTTCAAGTGAATGTAATTTAAGGAGAATCCACACTTAATTTTCACTCTTAAAGTTGAAGTACTGCTGACCTCTTGAGCTTACTATTAATACTATGTATCTAGATTTTACTCCAAATTCCAGCTTATATACGTTTCAAATTGATAAAACAGAATTAAATCAAGTGGATTAGAATACAAATTTGACCAACTTTAACTGTCAGTTGAGCATTCATTTTGGAAAACCGCGTTCACAAGTCCTGTTAAATTCTGTGATATTGTTGTGGTTTGAAACGTTCCCAGAATTCTTAGATTTTCATATATGCATGTACATATGCCTATATATACAGGTTAAAGTTTGAGGACCAAAAGGAGGTTTACTCGGGACTTCCCCGGCAGTCCACTGGTTAAGACTCTGTGCTTCCACTGCAGGGGGCACAGGTTCCATCCCTGGTCAGGGAACTAAGGTCCCGCGTGCCCCATGGTGCAGCCAAAGATTTTTTTAAAAAGGAAGTTTACGCTTTTTATTTATGTTACTTCAACTGGTTTATTGATTTCATAAAGACGAAAATTGAAGGAATAGGCAGAACTCGTAAGTGTAATGGTTTGTCGTAACTGCCTTTTCTTTATCAACTTTAGGAAGTTTTATGACCGGACTACTATCTAGAATTTGTAAAGTCCCGCTTTCTTATTTTACTAACCGGTACAGTATTAAACACCAAGTCCTTTGCTGTACCTCTTCCAGAATTAAAATTTAAGATGTAGGCTACGGTAAGATCAGGGAAAAAATGTCAGTGAATATAATACAAGAAGCAGAGGAGCCCTGAGACATAAATTATGTCAGTTCTCAGGATAATTTACTGTGCTGATGATATGATGAGATTGAAAATTACCACATGGCCAGAAGCTCTGCAGCATTGCCACTGTAGAAGCACTTAACTTGCAGCAGCTGCACGTATATAAGAAATTAGGATTTTTAAAGCAGAGATAACCAATAATTGCCCCTTTTTTTTCGGTTGGTGCATAAGATGATTTTTATTTTTAGAAAATCTAATTCTGGGAAAATCTGCCATATAATCGGAGGAGGGTGGGGGGACACAGAAGAAATGTAAAGCTTGTCTGACCCGGTCTTTATATTTAGAAATGACAGAATTCATTCCTTGGGTCGGACCTTGCCGGCCAAAAGACTTTAAATGACCCCACATTGGCCCTGCGTATATCTCTTCTATCACTGGCTTGAAAACATTTAACAACAATTTTTAGAGAAAAAGCAAAAACACACTTAACCTGATTTTCCAGAATTCACAAGGCAGTGGAAGGCCAGAGAGTGCTACTTCCCACTTGGTTCTTAGAAGCAGATGAGAAAACTCTTAACTAGGTGGACTGTTTATTTAGAATTAGATGAAGGAACTAGAAACAAAATTCATTTGGAAATGATGGTAATCTAAATTTTTACCATTAGGAAATGCCCATATATCTGTGCTTATTCCTTATATGGGGGAAAATTAAAGTAGGGTGGAAACTCTTGGGAAGATTTTTGAGGCTTCTAAAAAGAAATGCTTGCAGTAACTACAAGGCTATGACTCAAGCCTTTTGAGAGTAAGTTCACTAATTGCAGAAATCAGATTGCTAGATATCAGTGGACCTTATCTCGTAAGATCAAATAAATCCACATTTTCACTGTTTCAAAATAGTCTTCTGAGAATTCAGTGCATTGAGCAAGCACCTGTTCAGCAGGACTTCAGTGCTAAGTGTGTGAGAGGTAACACTTTGAATCTAGAGACTTAAGGTTTGAATTTGCATCTTTATCCCTGTTTGCATGTAATAATCTAAACGGAGAAAACTTGTTCTCGTTGAGCCGTTCTAGGCATAGATGCACACTCATGCTTACATCATGGCATAGTGGTTGCTAGGCAACAAAACCAAATGTCAGCTTTTTTCATCAGAGCATATCATAGTGAGCTTTAAAAAAACAAACAGTTTTATAAGATGAAAGAATTTCATCTTTCGGTTATATTATGCCACAGTCAGTCTTTTTAGCATGGTACAAAGCAGCAGGAAACTACATGCACTTCCAAAAGTGAACAGTAGGTAATATAATTATGACAATCCCTGTTGAATGTGTATTTAAACAGTGAGTTTAAAAGTCCATTTGGTATATAACTAATCAACTGACTTCCTGTCCTACACACACACACGCACGCACACACACACACACACACACACACACCGGTTCATACACACACTCACACACGCACACACACACACAAGGTTTCCAACAGTTGATGCCAACCTATCGTGGAAGGCTGTTTACACATAGTCTTGCTTTGCCCTGCATATTGTTTATACCATTGGGAAAACCTGACTGAACATTTAAGAAAAACTTAAAACCAAATGGTGTTTTTTTTAAATATATATTTTTAAGAGCTTTTCATTGGTGCCTTATGGTCAGTTCTAATTTGAGAGAGCGCTTAGTTTTGTCATGAAAATAGAATTAAAGATGGAATATATTCAAAGAAAGCTCACAAAATAGGAGCCTGCTAAATAATAACTTAAGGAAAAAACAAACTAGAGGAAAAGTAAACGCTTTATGTCCCATTCATACACTTCATTATACTGGTGTGCCCATGTAACATTCGTGTGAAAATAGTAGTAAATACACAGCATGAAGAAACTGGCATGCACTGTGTGGTCCACGTGGTCCTGGTCCAACCACTGCCTGATCAGCAACAAGCCTCTTCTGGTCCTGATCACTCCCCTGATCCATGAAACAGCTCTGACAAGTGAGGATCAAAAAGAAAAAGGAGGAGGAACCAAGAGAAACTCACTGAGCTCCTGGCCTTTGCATCACCCAGGCGACCATGATAGGAAGATGGGCTGGGTAAATACTGGAGAACACTGTGCTGAGTGGTAGTTGAAAGCATGGGCTTTGGAGTCACATCCACCTGGATTTGCAACCCAGCTGACTAGTTGCAAGAGCTTGGGCGAATCCCTTAACCTCTTTGAGTCTCAGTTTTTTTCCTCCTCTGTGAATTCGAAAAGGGAAAACATTCCTTCCAGAATTGTAAATATTAAAGCGACACTGTGTGTTTAAGGCTCAGTAAACGCGTCTGTATCTATTATTATCCTCTTTATTTCCTGAAATGATCCTAGGTCCTTCACCTCCTTCCCTAATCTGTTTTGGAATGACAGCAAAGTGAGCTATGCACCCATCACAGGAAAAGTGCTACTGCTATCTGGGTGATTTAGGAGCCTGCATCTTGACAACTTGGAGAACAAGTAATAGAGCCAGGCGTGATTAGTTAACTTTCCAGTCCTCACTGTTAGAAACCTAAACCTCAAGGCCCTGTGTAGTCTCAGGGCAGTGCCGGCTGTATCTCAGCCTGAGGTCCCCGGGAAGACTAGTTTGTCACATCAGACACACACCTCCCAGACCCTTTCCCCATTTACACCAAACAATAAAGGATTGGCGTTCCATAAAAGGTCTCAGATCACCTTCGATTCTTTTCGCTTAAGCCTTGGAAGCTTTAAAGGTAGTAAAATTTTGATTTTTTTCCTTGGCGTTTATCCTTAAACTGAGGGAAAATTATCAATGACCTCTCCTTCCCATTGTATTCCATGAGGAACTGTACAAAAAAATGAGTCCGTATTGGATCACTAGCAGAAAAGTAGTTCTCGGCCCTACGGAGTACATCAGTCTCATTTGGAAAATGCAGATAAATGCCTGTATACTTTTACGTGGCAGTAGTTATCTCCTGATTAATTAACAAAGTGAGTGTTTGTCATTTAGTTTGTGACAAGAAACCCTGATGTAGGCTCTCTCCCACTTACTAAGATGGACTCATTTCAGCAAGAGAAAATGTGTTAGTTGTTTCTGAATGATAGGAGTGGAGCAAGAGAGATCACTCTTCTCCCCACACGTGAATTATGCCTCCCTTAAAGGGGCCACTCCCTTCCTAGCAGTCGGATGTGATTTTATGCTGCCTCCTTTCTAACACAATTTGTGCCTCTTCCCTTAGGCCCTTGATGGGTTCTTCTTTGTAGTGAACCTGGAAGGCAACGTTGTGTTTGTTTCAGAGAATGTGACACAGTACCTAAGGTATAACCAGGAAGAGCTGATGAACAAAAGCGTATATAGCATCCTGCATGTTGGGGACCACACTGAATTCGTCAAAAACCTGCTGCCAAAGTCCATAGGTAAATGAGTGTCTTCTGGGTCTCTCCTCAGCCCCTGCCCACATGCACAGTGTCTTGGCTAGAGGGCAGAAAACAACTGTATTCTGTCCGCTGGGGATAAGAGTAACTGGGTAATTTTTTAGAGATGCTTGTGTTAACTGTGTAAGCTTCGAGGTCAGGCAGAAAAGGACATCTGTAGATACTGGTCTTGAATGAATGATCGTTTTGACCCTATATTTCAAGTAAGTAAAAATAATGCGGATGGAGAGTAGGCACATGGCAACTGTTTTCATGGGATTTATTTGGTTGTTTTTTAAGAAGCTGCCGATCGCCTCCCGCCCAATCCAGTGCCCGTAGGCTCTGCTTTGTCCTTTTCTTCCGTGACAACCTAAGACGCAGAAGGTCACGAGGAGCTTGAGATTCAGTTTATTTTGAGTCCTGCTGGTGAAGGGTATGATGTGGGTGTATACGACGTTCTAAAAATAAAATGCTGAGGAACAAGTGGCGTGTGGAGGTTCGAATGCTCCCAGCCTGGGAGCCCGAAATGGGCTCTGGGGCTTCACAGACTCCCCAGTGGCTCTGCGGGTGGCAAGGCACCCCCTCGCACCGCCCCTCCACACCGCTCCCTGCTTCCCCTTCCTGTCTTCCTCATCTCGACCTGGAGATGCTATCCGAGAGTGTCCGTGGTTCCGAAGGGCCGTACTTTAAAGCAGGTGATTCACAGCACGGGCCCCCCTCAGTGGCTGCTCTGGGGCATCGCTGTTCCCACTTACTAGGTGGCTCTTTTTTTATATTCTCACTTAAGCTGATGATGCTGAGAACGTCTCCATGGGTAAAAAGAAGTGCATATTTTAGTAGAGAATAAGGTCAAGTCCTGAGTTAGCAAGTATTTCTGTTCCTTTTCTTAAAACTGTTTATGCTAGCTGGTCTCACGGTTACCACGGTAAATAGGAAAAGGTCCTTTCACATTTCATTGTGGCTAGCTTTTCTTTAATAGCACAACCCTTTGTTCAAAGTGACTGCAACAGTAATACGAAGTCTATGACTACTCGTGTGAGGTCCTTCCATTATATTCTCTAGTAAACGAACAAGAAAATGGGATGTCTTATTTCAAGTAACTAGTATTTTCAAATCTCTTCAGTAATTTTATGACTTCCTCAGAAGACCTATACTTATTAGTTCAGTATTATTAATTCACTTGTCTAAAGAGCTCTTTGCCTTACTTTATATTGTACTTTTTTATACTTTCAAATTACGTATTAACCTGAGTTAATAAGAACTTTTTTCTTTGATTACTCTATGTGGTCTTCATTATGTAAATAAGCTTTTAAGAATGCTCATGGTAAAATACACTTCTCAAATGTCTGTATAAAGCTAGCTATGGTTCCTCCTTGTAAAACAGTCTCCTGTAGTTCACTTGATATTTCCTTTTTCTCTCTAGGGTTTGTTTCCTTCTTTCTGCCTCTACAGCCCAGTGCTTGTGGGGTTAGCATTGTGTTCACCTAGGTGTCCTTTTAAGCGTTTTCTAACTAGTGACTTTTTGAGAGTGCATTTGCTTGTCTTATGACTGGCCCTTTTTTCTGATCCCCCTCTTTCATCGTCCTGCTGGTCCTAATATCTTTTATTTTTATTTTTATTTTTTTTCTAATATCTTTTAGGTAAAACACAAGCGACAGTAAAGAAAAGGGCACCAAAGTGAGAAGTAGGGTCGGTTCTGACTCCAGCTCTTCTAGAAGCTGAATATTTCTTTGCACATCAGTTTTCTCGCCTGTAGATGAGGAAGCTGATCTGGTGATCTGTAAACACCCTTAAATTCTCAAAATCAGTCATTATTTTATTTCTCTCTTTGATTTCTCTAATGCATCTCCCCCCCCCAAAAAAGAGGGCTTTCTTCTCTTTCATCTTTTTCTTGAATTAATATATATGTTTCTAAGTATTGATACTAAAATAGAAGACATGTGAAGTAGTATTTCATTGAAAAGAAATAAATGACATTAGCAGTGTATCCTCAAGATCATCTCTGTCTTATGAAGAAATACGCATGAAGCAAAAAAAGAAAAAAACTACAGCCAAGTTACAGAATATACAGTAAAATTTCAGTTAAGTTTTAGGAAAGAAAGGTCAGTAAGAAGAGGCAGTGTGGGATGCCTAGAGCAGTTGGTTAAGTACCTAAAGGATCTCAGCCTTAGAGCAGGAGTACATGTGGATGGGAGACATAGAGGCAGCCTGACCTTTTAGACAGGGTAGCAGGTGCAAAGATATCCACGTGGGACTGGGTATGGAAGGTGATGGCAGGGAGGCTTGTGCTGGGCAACATGAAAGATCTGGTTAGATGGGTAAGAGGGGGCTGGTCAGTAATCAGGGCCTGCACTTGAAGGGGAAGAGTCATGGTGAAGAGTAAGAAGTGTGTAAAAGACATTTGAAATTCCCAAGAATTAACCCAATAATTTTTCCCCTTTAGATTTTGAAATTACTTAGAAAAGTATAAGCACTATATGAAAGTAAGATAACCATATGTTTCCTACATCGTTCTGATAATTAGGCAGAAGCCAGTCTGACGCTAGTTTCTTTACACTGTCGGGTTGCTTTTGCCTTTTGCTCAGTGAACGGGGGAGCTTGGTCTGGCGAACCTCCCAGGCGGAACAGCCATACTTTCAATTGTCGGATGCTGGTAAAACCTTTACCTGATTCAGAAGAGGAAGGTCATGAAAACCAGGAAGCACATCAGAAATATGAAACTATGCAGTGCTTTGCTGTCTCTCAACCAAAGTCCATCAAAGAAGAAGGAGAAGGTAGGGGCCACATCTCTGGGATATGTTACATCATGTATTCCTGTGCTACTTCTTTCACACTTAATAATCTGAAATTAGAGGCCACACAAAGAAAAATGTAGAGGCAGTTTCTTTGTTCTTTTCGCCTACTTAATAATTGAATTTATCACAAAAATTGTGAACGCTTTAAAACAGCACGATCCAGTAGAATTTGCTGTGATGATGGCAGTGTTATGTGTCTTCAGTGTCCAACACAGCCGCCACTAGTTACATGTGGCTACTGAGCATTTGAAATATCAATAATGCAGTTGGGGACCAAATTGTCTATTTTATTAAGTTTTCATTTAAGTAGCCCCATGTGGCCAGTAGCTACCCTGCTGGCGCACGTCCACTAGTGTTGAACCTCTCGGGGATCCTAGGCCCCTCTGAATGTCTACAGCAAGCTCCGAGCCACGCCCTAGAAAAACACACATGGTACAAATAACATCTTCCGTACACTTCCAAGGGATGAATGGATTTCATATGGTTTGTCTACGGACGCTGCGTCCAGGACAGGAGAGGATGGAGACGGGAGTGGGGATTGGGAGAAGGGTTCCAAACCGTAAGCTCATAGGCTCTTCCCTTTCAAGAGATGCTGGTGTAGTGTCCACCCGCTACGCCCTCCGAGCAAGCCACTCCACACCGCCGAGTGTCACTGTCTGTGACATGGGACAATGCTGAAGAGCGCATTCTGCGTGTGTAGCAGAAGGGGAAGAGCCGAGAACCATCAGTCAGTGGAAACACTGTGGGCTTTGTAATCAGGCAGGCCAGGCCCTAAATCAGCCGCTTGCCAGCTCTGACTCTGGGCAGCCTTCTCGACCTCTGAACATCCGTGTACTCCCTTAACCAGTGAAGTCAACAATTCCAGTATCACAGCGTAATAAGGCTTAAGTGAACATGCCTGAACCATGGTTGGCATTCAATACTAGATATTTAATCCTCTTTTAAAAAAATATGTAAGTAATTTTTAATTTAAATGTTATTGGAAAGGAAGTTAATAGAGCTGTCACAGATGATACATAGTTTTCAAAATGAAATTTTTACATAGATATGGAATGTCAAGCGATTTTATTCTCCTGTATGCGACAGAGTACGTGTTGCTAACACATCCATCTGTGATAATATTCTAAAGCCGTATTCTGCAGCTGAGCTGACTTATGATTTTGTGCTATATATTTATTTAAACATCTTCGTACATTTAAAATCTGATTCCGAATGTTTCCACAGTGTAGCGTAAGAGTAGGGTTTCTGAGGCATGGTGCGCTCACATTCAAATCCTGGCTTCCCCAAAGTTTTGTGTGATGTTGGGCAAGTTACTGAAACTCCGTGCTTTGGATTCTCCTCTGTTAAATGGAGATAATGCTAGTACCTGCCTCATAGAGTTGTTAAGAGGATTAACTGAACCAGGAGCCTGTAAAGCAGCTGGAAGGGTGTCTGTCTCATAGTAAGTGCTCAAAAATTCAGCTTTTATTAATGTTGAGGACAAGGATTACATTTATTTTTGTGATACTCACTATTACTGGATATATTTAAAGAACTTCTTTCCCGAATTTAAAGGTGAACAATCATAAATCAGCGGCATAAGATATGAAGAGACTTTTTAAATCGACCTTTTCCCCAGCATGTTTGAAGTTGAAAGGGCTTGCAGTGTGCTCTGCATGTTACAAGATAAAACACATCCTCCCTGTTCTCCAGAAGTGAACACAGATACATAAAACAGTTGAAGTGGGGTAAGGAATAAATGCTTAGAGCTGTGTGAGAACCTAGCCATGGCCCAGACTCTGAACTTGGCACACACTGCATTTTCTAGGATTTGTTCTCCGAATCTGAGTCTAGACACTGTTTGTATACTTCGTTTTAAATTGCATATTGCCACTGTAGGAGCGTTGACATGGTTGGGTAGCAGGTATATCTAGTTTTCCTGTGTCTTGGTGAACCTAGAGCTCGAGGAGCAGGCCCTTGACAGAGTATCAGCATTTAGTTTTCATCATTTGTGTGCTTGCCTTATGCATTCAGCTGGCTGCTACTATCAGCCAGTTAATAAGAAAGGCTTCCACTCTTTTCCACCGCTGGGGACATGGTTGCAGGTGGTGGACTCTAGTGTGGTGGATGTGCTTTTATCACGTGTGTCGTGTGGCTTCAGCGGTTTATCCTCAGCTCCCCGAGCTCATCCGCCCCCGGCTGCTTCCCACTTCAGGGGAGGAGCGGAGGTACACAGTGTTGCGTCGCTCTCTCCCTTATTGATCTACGAGGTTGTGCTGTCAGAAATGCATTTGATCTTGTCTGAAACACTAAAAAAGCCTGATACGATAACCATCAATGTATGTGATTGAAGATTTGCAGTCCTGCCTGATTTGTGTGGCCAGAAGAGTCCCCATGAAGGAGAGACCAGTTCTTCCCTCATCAGAAAGTTTCACTACTCGCCAAGATCTCCAAGGTAAATTCTCTTGCCGGAGAAATCCTAGAATACCTCCATGTTCGTAAATGCAAGGAATGGGTCTAGAAAATGATGAAGAAGCTGGTAGTAGTGGCTGCTGCTGGGGCAGAAGCGTGGAGGAGCTGGAGACGGGGGCGGGGTGGGGGACACTTCTTTTCACTGTCTACCCTTTTGGTCCGTGCACTTGTGCTACCTATTGCAAATAAACAAATTTTTACCTTTTTAAGATGTACTTATTTCTGTAAAGAATAGATCAGTGCGTAGGTATAATGCTTGCTGTTATTTACTAGGCAAGATCACGTCCCTGGACACCAGCACCATGCGGGCAGCCATGAAGCCGGGCTGGGAGGACCTGGTGAGGAGGTGCATCCAGAAGTTCCACGCGCAGCACGAAGGGGAGTCTGTGTCTTATGCCAAGAGGCATCACCATGAAGGTAACCGTCTCTACGCGGTACTTTTCTTGAAGTTCATCTTGCTAAATTACTGCTTTTTTATGAGAGCTCTCTTGGAAACAGTGATTCCTGAATCCACCTCCGGGGACCTGGATCTGGTGACTCTTTGGGTTCATACGTACTTGGCATCGTCTTGCCCAGAATTGTCTCCATCTGAAGGGAAATTGAATAGGAGAACCTGTAAGGCTAAGAGTGTGATGAAGGAAATCGAACTGGGCATGATACTCTCACAAAGACAGATGAAAGGAAAGGGAAAGAGATCATTGTCTCTGATGCTATGGCTTCTAGATGTGTAAAACAACGTACTGAGGTCCCCTGTAATAGCAAAAGAAATACCATCTGAATCGTAAGGACACTGTGGAAATAAGAATGAAAGGAAATTTGCAGGAGCAGGTGAATTCCTGTTAGAGGCGCCAGTGGGATGCCAAGCCCTCCTTCCAGATGACGACCACTGAAGACCGCCCAGATGTTTCTCGAAAGAGATGAAGTGACTTGTCTGAGGTCGCACAGTTAGTTAATAGGACACCTGGAACTGAACCCAAGACTCAGCCCTCCTTGAGCACCTGCCCTTTGCCTGGTGTTGCCCCTCTTTCTGTGAGCCCCTTGATCGCCACAGCCCACCTAGGAAGTGGGCGTTTGACTCTTGTGCTGTCAGTGGGGAGCTGACACAGGTGACATGGCCTCGGAAGCCTTCGGTTAGAAAGTGTCAGCTCCTGGGACTTCCCTGGTGGCACAGTGGTTAAGACTCTACGCTCCCAATGCAGGGGGCCCGGGTTCGATCCCTGGTCAGGGAACTAGATCCCACATGCATGCCGCAACTAAGAGTTTGCATGCCACAACTAAGGAGCCCGTGTGCTGCAACTAAGGAGCCCATGGGCCGCAACTAAGCAGCCCACCTGCCACAACTAAGACCCAGTGCAACCAAATAAGTAAATAAATTTTTTTTTTTTTTTTTTTTTTAAATGTCAGCTCCAGAGCTGGATCTGAGGCCCGTCCTGGCCATCACTTCACCACCGCGCTGCTCCCATGGTTCTTTCTGCAGCATCACTTTTTCTCAAGTACATTCTGGGTTTTTGTTAAGTTGGTGAGAACAAAGAAAAAATTCTTTTCTTTAGCAGGACTCCATGGGGGAGGGAGACACTTTTTTTTTTTTTCCCGGTACACGGGCCTCTCACTGTTGTGGCCTCTCCCGTTGCGGAGCACAGGCTCCGGACGCGCAGGCTCAGCGGCCACGGCTCACGGGCCCAGCTGCTCCGCGGCATGTGGGATCTTCCTGGACCAGGGCACGAACCCGTGTCCCCTGCATCGGCAGGCGGACTCTCAACCACTGCGCCACCAGGGAAGCCCAGGGAGACACTTTATCCTTCTGGTCTTCTGACTCTCCTCTCGTGGACCCTGCATGTCCTGGCAGGGGCACTTGGTTATGGGCCTGGATTCTGTGGGGGCCACGCTGCCTGTGAGGGACAGGGGCCCTGTGCCTTATAACTCAGTTTGGCAAATCGTCTGCATTTTTGCAGAAAAAATTTGTAACTCATTACTGAAAATCAAGTTTTAGTTGGTCATCTTCCGTTTAACGTGCATCCATGACCTTGGCATTTACCAAGAGTGTTTGTATGTTTAAACTTTATGCTTTTAAGGTTGATTATGAAAAAGTACAAGTCATGGTAAATGACCTCTCTCTCCATTCCCTTATTTTTCCCTCATCTTATTCATCCTGTTTATCTTCTTCATCCTTATTTCTTAGAAATAAATAGGCACATAATCCAACAGTTTGTGTCTTCCAGCATTTTTCTGTAAGTGGGAAAGAGTAAGAGGAAATAAAGATGCTACATTTGACAGAAATCAATAAGTAACCTGCCATTTCACTAGATCTGGTTTAAAATAAAAAGAATAGTAGCAAAGAATATGAAATCTCCATCAGCAGCCGTGTTCAGTGTCCTTGGGCCCTGAGTAGCAATGTCCCACATTTAATCCTGTGGCTTCATGATTCCTTAGAAAAGGGTTTACCCAGATGTACTAGGCACTATGCTAGGTTTAAACAGATGGGACCCACTGCAAGGAAACTCCGCAGTGTATAAAATACATTTCATCCAAATGTGTGAAATAGGTCAGATTGACGGTAATCATTTGCATTGAATAAAAATTTGCTGGAAGGCTTTGTTTACGTGGAGGAGCTTCCTGCATGCGTTCAGGGGCTTGCTGACACGAATCTACTCAGCAGAGGTGTTTGCTATAGACCAAATGGAGATGGAGAATCCTGAGGGATCACAGCCAAGGTCAGATAAAATTCTGAAATTATAAGCCATCGGAAATATGGGTCCTATTATAAAAATGGTATTTATGCCACCTTTTAGTGGCATACTTAGTGTACAAAGCAAGGTACGTGTATGTACAGTAATTCCTTTCCAGTACTGCCACTTCAGAGTAATCATGCAGCAGTTGGTGGCAGAAAGTAATACCTAAATACTGCATGTCCCTAAATACCTGGAACTGCAGGGGTGTTCGTCAGGGAAATTGCTCAAAGTGAAATTTTACCAAAAAATCTGAATCCACATTGTGTGTCAGCACCTACCTCTGTCTGACTGTCTGTCTGTCTGTCTCTCTCTCTCTCTCTCTCTCTTTCTCTCTCTGTCTCTCGTGGTAGTTTTGTGGAATGATGAATGTGCTTGGCCGCTTTGGGACTAACTAGTCAGCCCGCAAAGTTTGTGCTGAGGATTATGTGGTAGAAAATGGTAGTCTTCTTACAGTGGTTTAGATAAAGTGGTTTCGAAGGTAACTAAACTGTACGGCTCCTTGTCTTCTGAATTGAAGTGTTCTTTTTTAATATGCAGTATTTGACAGTTTTAAAATACAGTTGTTTTAAAGATAAATCTGAAACTTTAAGGAAAATTATTTTAACCTAGTGTTATATTTTCTGCTCTAGTCTTGAAAATGGAAACGCCTGACTCTTCATCCAGACATTAAACCAATTCCATGTCACTAAGATTTGTACTTTTATTATTTCAGTTTTCTATTTAGCCTTTTTTTCTCTGAAAGGATTCCTGTGATTGTTTATCTTTTACTTCCTGTTATCCTGACCACAGAAATAATACTTCTTACACACCGAGAAACAGAATTGGGGAGTAGTAGTGTGAGATAATGGAGTAAACAGTACGTAACTTCAAGATGAATATTCGGAGAATATATTCAATGGCATAAGTTTTACTGTAACGTTTACTACTGTATTAGTTTGAAGAGAAATTAAAGGCAAATTGTACCCTGTAGAGGTATCATGTTTATGCATTGCATTGTTTCCTGACATTTTAGACAAATCATTGTAAAGCTTGTTTTGAGCTAATAAATTGTTTACACTCTGTTTTGCCATGATACTGAAGATTTTTAAAAGAACGTAGTTTAAGGGTCCAAGCTTCATTTGCGGGGGGGGGGAAAGAAACAGTATATTGAATTTATCGGTACTTTGAATGAAAGATAAACGTGCTTTTAAAAATGTATAATGTCATGAAATATTACTTACAACTCTGTTTAACCTGCTGGTAGGAAAATAATACACTTAACGAAGTTTATTACTGTCATTATGTCTTGTCCGGCCCTCACCTTCTGATTTTGTTTCTAAACGTGCGTTCTGCTTCCTTGCTTGCCTGCAGTGCTGAGACAGGGATTGGCATTCAGTCAGATCTATCGTTTTTCCTTGTCCGACGGCACTCTCGTGGCTGCACAAACGAAGAGCAAGCTCATCCGTTCTCAGACTACTAACGAACCTCAGCTTGTGATATCTTTACATATGCTGCACAGGTAAGCCTTGTCCTGAGACACCACCTGCCCTTCCCAAGTCAGGAGGAAAGGTTCCAAAAGCAGGAAGTCATCCCAGAGCTTGTCAGGTTTGGTAGACATTTCTGTTGACCAACCCCAGGCGTGTAAAATATAAATTAAGTTAAAATTAAATTGTCATTAACTGTTGGCTAAAAGACAACTCCCAATACTGAAATTCAAAGTAGGGCTACACTTTGAATTTTAGCCTTAATATTAGTGAATTTTATTTTATTTTATTTTATTTAGGCCGTGCCACGTGGCTTGTGGGATCTTAGTTCCCCAACCAGGGATCGAACCTGGGCCCTCGGCAGTGAGACCGTAGAGTCCTAACCACTGGACTGCCAGGGAATTCCCAGTACTAGTGAATCTTGACACCCAGCTGGAAGGACATAGACTAGCACTCACTTTGCTCTGACATGACTGACTGCCTGTTACATCAGAGAAGAAAATTGATCATTTCCCAGCAGTGATACATGCAGGGCAGGAATATAGAATGACTTCTGCTCCTGTGTGTTTAAATCTAAAACTTTCAAATATACATATACTTAGAAGGAATACTTTAGATTATTGTTCTCAGGTTTAAATTAACTTTTTGACATTAGACTTTAAATTGAAGGGTAGTGAACATTTCCATAAAAAATAAAAGTAAGGAAACTTGAATGTTGATTTTAAAGTAAGCGTCATAACCATATAGTTTCAGAGCACAAATTTAGGAAAATGATTGTATTTCAAGTTATGTAAATATTTACGTGTGTGCTACGTAAAACTTTATGAGGTGCTAGCAGCAGATATCTAAAGTTGCTCTGGAGTTCTCTTTTGTTACATTTCTCAATTATTTTCTTATTGCGAATTAAAAAAATCAAGCAGCCCTGTTTGCCAACTGTTAATAAATCCGACCTCAAACTGAAACAATTTGAAAGTGATTACAGATGTGCCACATTTCACCCCCCCGGACTGAAAGCTGGTGTTTGACAATTTGTGAAACCTGTTTTGTTTGGATTTGTGAACACGCTTGGTAACTCACGAGTGACTGCCAAGCTGTAAATTAAAGCTCATAGGGCTTGGAAAATCATCCAGCTCAGCAAACCTGCTTTGAGACCAGGAGCGGAGTAGGGTTGCCTGCGAGTTGGGGAATGAGATCACAGACTCGGGACGATCTGCAGTTCCTTCCGTGTGGCTGAGAGGCTGTTGCTTTGCCTTCCAGGGGGACCCAGGCGGGGGATCTGTTAGACAGGTAATCTAATTCTAAACAGTTTTGGTAACTTTATTGGCTCTAAAACTTGCAAAGTTTCGAAGAGTTAGGGGCAAGTTTTTTTCCCTCTTAGTTTACTCTTCATCTTGAGCCAAGTAGCACACATCATGCTCCAGGCTCACAGATGGGTCTGTTGTTAGGAATCGTAATCTGGCAGATAATTGAAGGCAGCTATACTTGTTTGGGTCGTTTCTTTCAGACAGTACAAGCTCTCAGTTATTCGTGATAACGTACCGTTTAATGAGAAAGGTATGTTATGTAATTGGAAGCCCGCTAATGTCCTGTCTAGCAACTATGCTTTCAGTATGGTAGTAGTCAAATTTAAACACAACTTCCTCTGTAGAACCACAGACGTCTTAATGAGTGGACTGAAAAACACCCCTCTTGGTCCAAAGCACTGCGTGTTCATTCTTGCCCGTAATTGCAGATTGTTTCATCAAAGTATTATCCTTTCCTTCCATGTCGTTCGTTCTTTTAAAGAAATGAGGCGATCTCATTTTCGAAAATTACTAACAACTTGCTCAGTATCTTCCCCTTTATCTTATATTTCTTTCCTCACCCTACAGAGAGCAGAATGTGTGTGTAATGAATCCGGATCTGACTGGACAAGCGATGGGGAAGCCATTGAATCCAATTAGCTCTAGCAGCCCTGCCCATCAGGCCATGTGCAGTGGGAACCCAGGTCAGGACATGACCCTAAGTAGCAATATAAATTTCCCCATGAACGGCCCAAAGGAACAAATGGGCATGCCCATGGGCAGGTTTGGTGGTTCCGGGGGAATGAACCACGTGTCGAGCATGCAGGCAACCACTCCTCAGGGTAGTAACTATGCACTCAAAATGAACAGCCCCTCACAAAGCAGCCCGGGCCTGAATCCAGGACAGCCCAGCTCCATGCTCTCACCGAGGCATCGCATGAGCCCTGGGGTGGCCGGAAGCCCTCGAATCCCCCCCAGTCAGTTTTCCCCCGCAGGAAGCTTGCATTCCCCCGTGGGAGTTTGCAGCAGCACAGGAAATAGCCATAGCTACACCAACAGTTCCCTCAACGCGCTGCAGGCCCTCAGCGAGGGGCACGGAGTCTCACTGGGGTCCTCGCTGGCTTCACCGGACCTCAAAATGGGCAACTTGCAAAACTCCCCGGTGAATATGAATCCTCCCCCGCTCAGCAAGATGGGAAGCTTAGACTCCAAAGACTGTTTTGGACTTTACGGGGAGCCCTCGGAAGGTCCAGCCGGGCCAGCAGAGAGCAGCTGCCACCCGGGGGAGCAGAAAGATGCCAGCGAGGCCGGCCTGCCCCAGGCCGGGAGCGGCGAGAGGCCTGACGGGCAGGGCAGACTGCATGACGGCAAGGGGCAGACCAAACTCCTGCAGCTGCTAACCACCAAATCCGACCAGATGGAGCCTTCGCCCTTGCCTGGCGCTCTGTCGGACACCAACAAGGACTCCACAGGCAGCTTGCCTGGCTCTGGGTCGACGCACGGAACCTCGCTCAAGGAGAAGCATAAGATTTTGCACAGACTCCTGCAGGACAGCAGTTCCCCCGTGGACTTGGCGAAGCTGACAGCGGAAGCCACGGGCAAAGAGCTGAACCAGGAGGCCAGCAGCACAGCTCCTGGGTCCGAGGTGACTATTAAGCAGGAGCCAGTGAGCCCCAAGAAGAAAGAGAATGCACTGCTTCGCTACCTGCTCGATAAGGATGATACTAAAGATATCGGTTTACCAGAAATCACCCCCAAACTGGAGCGACTGGACAGTAAGACAGACCCTGCCAGTAACACGAAATTAATCACTATGAAAACTGAGAAGGAGGAGATGAGCTTTGAGCCCAGTGACCAGGTAAGGTTTGTCATGTGTCCCCCCAAGTGTACTGATCCACAGCCATCAGGGATTTCTCCACAGGGGCCTTCTGAGGCCTCGGGTGACTGGATAAAAATAAGTCTTCTCCTTTGTTCTTGCCTTGAAACAGAGTTAATTCTCACTGAGGCCGCGTGTTCCAAACACTCTGTCTAGCAAAGAGTGACGTCGCTATAGAGCTGACTTTTATCTTGTAAAGGGTCGAGTGGTGATATTTCAGGCTTTGCAGGCCACACACTGTCTGCCACAGCTATTTAGTTCCACCCCTGGCTTGCAAACACAGCCCTAGACACTACACAGGAACAAACGAGCGTGCTGTGTTTCAGTCAAACTGATATTTGAATTTTATACAATTTTTGCGTGTCACAAGATCCTCTTCTTCTTTTGATTTTTTTTTTTCAATTATTAGAAAATGTAAGTCCATTCTTAGTGCATGGGCCATACAAAAACAGGTGGTGGGCAGGATTTGGCCCACAGGCCAGCTGGGGTTTGCTGACCCCTGTTATTAGAACATACCTAAATTGGAGATAATCATTTCCTCAAAAGTGGGCTTTGTCAGGACAGACTTAATTATTTTTTACTCACCTTTCCCTTTTTAAGAGCAGAGTCTGACTGGTTTTCAGACTCAGTGAAGATCATTCTACCTCTCTTTATTCTCAATCATGGCTTCTGCTTAACGCTAAAGAATTTCTTAGACCATCGGCATAGAAAGTATTTAAGGGGAAATGGAGAGTAGAGGGGAGGTAAAGTTGGCCTTGATGTTGGTAGAGCGGAACCATCAAATATAAGTGCAAAACTGAAATAATAGGTTGCGTTATCTGTTGTTCTTACGTGAAAAATTAATTTCCTGAGAAAATCAAGGATAGCTAAAGTGATATTCAGAGTCATTCTTGATGACTCTCTGAGGTAGTGACATCACAGAGGGAAAATGCAAACTGTTTAAAATTTTCCTATTTAAAAAAAAAATGATTTATTGCTGACAATAATGACTTGGCATAAAGGGTTTTCTGGGGAATCAACGACCGGTGGGGTAAAGATCCAGGACTTCATGAACCATGCCATCCCTGAGCGCCGCCGTAAGTCGTGATGGGTTAAGAAGTGCAGAAGCTGCGCAGACCTCTCTACTGAAAATGGTTCACTGATATGGCCTTGAAACTTGTTTTACAAGTGGACATTTTAGGTGTCGCTGTCTTCAGGGACAAGGTGTGCATGGGGAGACGAGAGAGGAGCACCCCTGGCCGTCACCTTGAACCTCCCGGGTGGAGGCTGACCCAGCAGCAGCTCTGGGGTGGAGAGCACAGGCTGGGGGCGGGTGCCGAGGCCAAGCACAGCCGGCCTCCTTCCAGGTCCTGAGCACGCAGCTTCCTGTCTGTCTTTCACTTTGATGTCTGGACAGCTGCTACCATTCCTTGTGCCCTTCGTGAGGGAAACAGCGTAATTGTGTAAACACCTTTGGTGAGGATGAATCCTTAAACTTAGGTGTTAGTCCTGAGTTCTCTACACCAGCTACTCTGTGATGCTGTAAGATCATTGCATGGGGGGACCCGGGGGCTCAGGGGAAAGTTAATAACAATATCTTGGATAAAGTGTAGTGTAAAAGCATATTGACAGCTGTAGATGTTTTAATCTTTTGAGGTTTACTAGATTAGAATACGCAGAGCTAGTGGCAGCTCAGAGTGGCAGGCAGAGATACTGTCACTCCGGTCTCTTGACACATGCTAGAGGGCAAGATGGTGACTCATGAGGTCCCCCTTGGCTTAGTGGCTAAGTGGCCGGTCCCCTGCTCCATAAACAGAATTTATTTCTATCCCAGGCCTGAGGCCCTAGGGACTTAGAGGGTCAGGGAAGGAGGGCGCTGTTTGGCATTTCTGTATTTACCTATGTGATTACACTAACTTCATACAAGAAACTGACAAAGAAGAAGTTCTGTTTGTTTTTTTAAAGTCCTTGAGTCACTTGCAGGTTTCTAATTGGTATTTAAAAGAATGTTTTTTCTGATCAACATTATCTTACTTTGGGAACTTAAAGCACAGAGTGTTATCAGCACAAACCTGTCATTTTGGGTGGACACACACACACACACACACACACACTCACACTCACCCTCACCCATACACACAGTATTTTTTTCTTAATGAAACCCAGTTCCTGGTTTTACCCTCCATCTATTCCCATTTTAAAACTCTACCAAAAAAATAGTGCTTCAGAGCAATTTTAACATCAAAAACATTGCAGCTTGAAAAGAAAGGTTACCACAGGAAGTATGCATTACCTAAATTTAGATCAAAGTTAGAATGACTGACTTTAAGAAGAAAAAAAAACAGGGATTCTTTCACTTCCCACACTCCTTCACTTTTCCCAAATACAGGTTGATTGTATCTCCTACTGACTTCTGTACAAATTTATCAAAGGTTTTTCTTTCACTTCAGGGGAACACAACACATTTTTATTCAGTAAGTTAAACTGTTAGCGAGCCTGGATTGCACAGTTGACTGTCTTGTTATTTTGACTCAGAAAAGAGCCATTATCCGAGTGTGTGTTTAACCTATCACTAACTTATTAAGGGCAGGAAGTACTTCGATGGTGCCATTATACCTAAAATAGCATTCTTCACTTGGTAGAGTATTTAAACAACATTTGTTTCTACAGTGTTTCATAACCAACAGGAAACAATGACAGAAAAATTTCCGATATGTTCACTGACTTTTAAGTTATATACTTGTTTACACAATGGAGCATGTGTAAATGATACTAACTAAATGGTACTCTTTTGCTCTTTCTTAATGCTGCTGGGCCACTTATGATGAGGGTTTAGAAATAGTCTATAAAGAATTTCTTCTTGTTATTTGGCTCCATTAGAAAAGCAAACCATATTTTAAACTCTTAGTGTCCTGAAAATTTCCCTCCAACTGTGGTAGAATTGTGTTGCCATTTTTTAAAGCAATTTTATGTTAGGCAAATGTGGTGAAATAACAGTTTGTAAAAAAATTTTTGAAACACTGTTTTGTAGTTTATTAGAACACATGTATTAAAATACATGTGTTCTTTATATTTCCTTCAGAAAACAAATTGATTTGACACATGAAAAATTCATAAAACCAGAAAAAAATGCAGAAATCAAGTCCAATTTTCATTTTGTAGAACTTTTACAAAAATCTTTCTGACTCATTTTCTGCCTGAAATAGTTTAAACCAACTCTTCAAATTGATGTGGCTAATTTGAGCATTCGAAGAGATGCCTAAGCAAAACTTCGAAGTATCTTGGCAAAGCGTTTTCAAGGAAGGCATTAATCTTTTTGTTTTGTGAAGAAATCATGCCTGAGAAAGGAACTAGATAGGAACTAGAAGAACTTTTGATGAGAATGAAAGCTTACTTAGGGGGCAGAAATGTTTGATCCGAAACTTCATGTGATCAAATGCACCCCTTCCAGGACTCACATGACTACAGAAGAAAATGCCCGTAGTCGTCAAATTTTATTCCTAGGCAGCCAAAGGTGTAGAGATGTTCTCCTTGAAAAAGAACATTTCAAGTAAAGTTGAGACAGTTAGATTAATTTAAATGCATACTCCAAATACTGACAAGAAATAAACACAAGCAAAGCGATATTACCTCTAGTGGGGAAATTTTCATAATGCGTTTTTCTGATGGTAAGCTGAATGAATTCATATACTATAGTGTCCATAGTTAAGGGTCTCCAAAGAACCAGTTCCTTCTGAATATAGCGCCAAGAAGTCCCTGCATGACTTTCTTAAGACAAATAAGTGTTTTAGTTACTTGTCAAAGCTAGACTGAAACACAGTTGAATTTGATCAGCTCTTAGAAATGGCAAAGATTAAAATTAGAAAATCAGTTTTAATATATGCTTTTTAAAAATAAAAATCAAGGAAAATCATGGATTTTAAATTATGTAATTATTTGAAATAAAGAATCAATAAATAGGTTTAAACCGTCCAAATATATTGTTTTATATAGCTATGTATATATAGAGAGAGATTAACCTTAGACTTATTTTAAACTCATCATATTCGACACAAGAGTAGATCACAAAGGAAGAATCATGAATCCTATCATTAGAACTCTTTGAAACTATGATGGTTATTTTTCTATTCAAGATGGTTTAAAGTATCATTTTATTTGTGTGAAAAGAATAAAGGTAAAAAGGAAAGGTGAGAGTCTGGACCCAGACTATTGATCTATATTGTAAAAGCTTTCTTTTACACATGTCTGTGATTGGGAGCAAATACAAGAGCATCCATTGAGGAAAATAATATACTTTATTTTTATTATCGTTTATATGAACCTATTTATTTGGGCCGTCTCTCATTCAAGGCATCTGCAAAGCTTTCTCAAGAAGTAGCTTATTGGGCTTCCTTGGTGGCGCAGTGGTTGAGAGTCCACCTGCCGATGCAGGGGACACGGGTTCGTGCCCCGGTCTGGGAGGATCCCACATGCCACGGAGCGGCTGGGCCCGTGAGCCATGGCCGCTGAGCCTGCGCGTCCAGAGCCTGTGCTCTGCAGCGGGAGAGGCCACAACAGTGAGAGGCCCACGTAGCGCAAAAAAAAAAAAAAAGTAGCTTATTACTTATTACGGCCCACCCTCTCACCCGTTCACAAACAATGAATTTTAAAATACTCTACGCAAGGCAGCATTACTGTAGTAGGGAAACCTGGTTTCCTAGGATAGCAATAAACTTCACAGTTTATTAGAACCTCTTAATACCTCTGTAGCTATTTTCATGATACAACCATAAGGATATTTATCCATCTTTTTTTTTTTAATAAATTTATTTATTTTTGGCCACGCTGGGTGTTTGTTGCTGTGTGCAGGCTTTCTCTAGTTGCGGCGAGCGGGGGCTACTCTTCGTTGCGGTGCGCGGGCTTCTCATTGCAGTGGCTTCTCTTGTTGCGGAGCACCAGCTCTAGGCGCACGGGCTTCAGTAGTTGTGGCTCGCGGGCTCTAGAGCACAGGCTCAGTAGTTGTGGCACACGGGCTTAGTTGCTCCGCGGCATGTGGGATCTTCCTGGACCAGGGCTCGAACCCGTGTCCCCTGCATTGGCAGGCGGATTCTTAACCACTGCACCACCAGGGAAGTGTCCCTATCCATCTTTATGAAGCTTTTTTCTGAGAAATTATAGAAATGATAGGAATTTCTATGAGAAATTGAGTTGATTCTGGGAAATGTTTTAAATTACCGGTTAAAGTAGTTGAGGGAACTCATCGGGTTGACTGAGTGTCCATTGCTATGTTCCAGGCACTGTCCTCAGAGGGTGATAAGTGCTTATTACACTGATGTTTGTATCTTACGTATTCAGCAAAACATGATAACGATAGCTTTCCAACGGAGTCACTTTACTCATGTTTAACTTACCCAAAATTGTCTATACACATTCAGAAGAAGAAAAAAGGAGAGATAGCTATTAAATGGTTAGGTCACGTGAGCAGTTTTGCCCACCGTTCAAGAGACTTAACTGGGTTTTGGTTCCCTTGAAGCTCCAGTAGTGTGGAAACGTAGCTACAGGCTTTTTCAGTGCGGAATGGCCCCCGCGTAAACTTCGTCATTTCAGACTCAGCCAGAGAAGCAGTAATGTGCTTTCACTCTGGAGGGAAAACTGGCTGTGTTGCCCTTGGTGGAGGGGACATACAATAAGGTTCCTTCCCGAGCCGTCCTAAGGATCATTTTGTCTGTGTCTGTCTATACTTTAGGATGCTAACTTTGGAACCTAACCCTTACCTAAGATGTAGCTCTCCCAAGTTTGATCCCTCCCTCTTTTGTTAGAAACGGGTGACTAAACTAACTAGAAAATGGTCTTGTAATTACTCAAACAGTGCATTAGGAATTCCCTGGAAAATGGATCTCCAAGTTCTCACTAAGCTAGTTGACTCTGAACAAAGAATCCAATAAAATGTCACTTCATTGTATCCTTCCTAACTTGAGAAATTATGTCCAGTAAAAAGACTTCCTGTATAGATTTACATTTGCCATAAATTGCAAAAACCTTAGTAAATGCAGCTTCTAGTGTATAGAATAAAACTGTAAGCCATTCTGCTTTAAGTATACCTCCTGTCAGATGTAAATGCTTTCATTTGAATTGCCAGTGTAGACAAAAGGGTCAGTCACATGGTCATGGATTCAAAATCCATCCAGTGACTTTGGGGAAGTTGCCTAACTTGTGTTTTTCCACCTGCACATCAGAAGAATCATTCTTACCACTCTCTTCACTAGAAAGTAATCCTGGGAGTTAACTTAGCCATTTTCTTATGTGGTTGGCACGGTCTGATTTTAAATACTTGGCACACAGATAGGTTCTACTTAAACGAATATAAATTCAGTTGAGCTCTCTTGGAAGAAAAGCACTAGGTGTGAAATAGTGGTGATATGTACCTTATTATTTTAATGTTGGTAGTTGAAAGGAAATTATTTTAATAAAGGGGAAAGCTATAAGAAATATTTTTATGGCTTCTGTAAAGTCAAATTAATAGCTGCTGTGTTTTCATCCTGCTTCCCTGCATTTGTCACCAAAGCTGGTGAGTGACTGAGAAAGCCAGTGTCATTCGAAACTGAAAGTGTAAGCAGGAAAAAAACACCACTCAAATGGAAAAGACAGGGCTGAGCTGTTCATGGTTACTTCAAGCTCCTCGTGCGTTTCACTCCTTGCTCTTAAAAAAAAAAAGAAAGAAAGAAAGAAAGAAAAACAAAGTTCTAAAAGGAAATGACCATTTACTAAATACTGATTTCATGTAAATTTGGATCATATTTTCCACCAGTTTTTTGTTGTTGTTATTTCGTCAGGAGAGTTAACCACAAAACCTAGGCCTGGACTGTAAGTCATAGTACACCCATGGTTAATTAGAAATACACATACTCATAATTAATTGAATTATTCGCATAAAATAAAGGGGAATTTATAAATTGCCAGTGAATCACAGTGCTAGAAGAGAGCTGTCTTTCTAATTGAGGCATCTCTCTTTTCACAGATGAGGAAACTGAGGAGCAAGAGATTAAATTATTTGTCCTTTGTTGATTTAATTTTTTTTAAAGATGATCAGTTAACTGTTAGGCCTGAGGTTCGCATGTGTCTGCGTCTCTTGTTTGGCTCTGGTGCCTTATACCGGTTAGGTCTGTAATTGCAAACCGGGACTGTGGCGCCCACTCTTCGCGTGGGACTGGATAAACCCTTCTGTTTGTTAACCGCAGCCTGGCAGTGAGCTGGACAACTTGGAGGAGATTTTGGATGATTTGCAGAATAGTCAATTACCACAGCTTTTCCCAGACACGAGGCCAGGCGCCCCTGCTGGATCAGTTGACAAGCAAGCCATCATCAATGACCTCATGCAACTCACAGCCGAGAGCAGCCCTGTTACACCTGTTGGAGCCCAGAAAACAGCATTGCGAATTTCACAGAGCAGTGAGTATGAGATATTGATGGTTATGCCAAGAAATTCCCATGTTATCACCATCAGAAACAGGGGTTATTAAAATCTGACGCAAACAGCTTAGTCACTTCAAGGTTTTTATGGTCAGATAGCACCACCTACTGTCCCAGCCCTTCAAAACAGTATTCAGGGTGGATTCTAGTAAACATGGCCTTTTTGCAGGCGCTTGTGGTTAATATAATCAACACGGAGCGAGACTGACCTGCATTGATAAAGTTCTTCGGGTGATTGTCATACTTCCCTTCATTTCAGTTACTGCCTTCATAAATGGAGCTTAAAATAGATTTTCTGTGTCTTAATATATGGCTGAATACTTAAAAGACAGAAACTTAGAAAGTTATGCTGACTTTTCAGGAATAATATCCTACTAAAAATTTTTTATCAAAATACTCATACATGAAAGGGCTACACACATGAAAAATATCTTGTCCTGTCTCTTAGGAATCCTCATATAAATATCCATTTTACATGGAAATTTATCATATAAATGTTTTCTAAGTGCATCTTAAGTTTAATTAGTATGATATACAGCTGGAAGACCTTAGACTTTTATAAGTTACATTTTTTATCGCTTACTTTTAGTTTTTTAATTTTTTTAATTTATTTGGCCGCACTGTGCGGCTTGCAGGATCTCAGTTCCCTGTTCTTGGTTTTTTTTGGCCGCACCGTGCAGCATGCGGGATCTTAGTTCCCCGGCCAGGGATCGAACCTGTGCCCCCTGCAGTGGAAGTTCAGAGTCTTAACCACTGGACCACCAGGGAGTTCCCTATTTTATATTTTTGTAAGTTTAAGATGAGGTCTTTCTCCACCTTGAACACTTAAGTTTACAAACTTGATAGTTAGCCAAAGTTGTCCGATAGTTTTGAGCAGAAGAAAATATCTTTCCTGCGCTAGGGACATGATCTGTAGAAAGACAGAGAACCTCTTCAGTGTTAAATTGGTGAACAGAATGATTTGTCCCTCTTCAGATACAGTTTGACCCAAAGCTTAGCGTCTGTTCTCAAATCAGAAATGGCAACCATCAACCAAATCACAAAATATCCTTGATTAATAGATCTTTTCTCAAAGTGATTCGTGAACATTCTGAAAAGGGTAAAACAACACAGAGTTTTTGCTTGTTACCTGTCAAACGTGCCTACTTCTTAGGGAATGGAGGGTTGCTTATGGCCTATGAGAGATCACAAAGTCAGAGAGTTGAGAAGTGAGTAAGAAACACAGTAGCGGGTTTACGCTCATGACCCAGCGGAGTTAATAGAGGACTGCATGAAAACTCGTGGTTTCTCCTCTATCTGTACCTCCTGATGGTATTCAGACTACTGAATGGTAACCAGATACCTAAACCTGAGGAAGTCAGCTTAAGCATGTACATCATTTTCATTTAAACCCTAATTCTTCTAAATATTTTATTTCTGTTATTGATTGTTAAGAACGTTAACGTGTTTTAAATGTTCTATTTCATACTGTGTTTATATAATTCAGAGAAAATAAAGTCCTTGATATTATTTAATATATTAGCTCTATGAATTGTAATTTATAATATCTCTGTTCTTGTAGAAACATTGTTATCAAATCACTGGTTGTCTGTGTGATAGTATAGTGCACTGGTATAGTACTTACTGCACAATAAACTCTTGTGAACTAACCATAAGAATCCTTTCAAATATAAATGTATCTGGAATTTAAAGAAGCTATATTTAGAAGACTTAACAGGGCCCTAAAGCTTCAATACTAACTTCAGGTACCAGAGTTCACACATTTAAAGATTTTAACTTCCAATGAGAGTAGACATTTTTAACCTAATTCTATTCCTAGGAAAGTCCAATTAAAAAATGATAGTCTCATGTCCAAACCACACGTATCTGGGTTTGGTGCTATATGCAGGAGATGTTTATGGCTTCACAGCTGTGACAAAGCAATATTGCTAAATTCAAATAATATATGAAAAAAAATATTAGTAGTTTCCTTAACAAATACAGTTGAATATTAGAAGTTAATATTGGGGTGAAAAATATATGGTAAATAATAGACATGTTCTTTTTTTTCCTTTTACTTTTTTTTGTTTTGAAAGGTTGTCAGGAATTAAATTAGAGACTTGTTGATTAGATTGCAAGTCTATGTTTTCGCGCCACATGTTTTTTTTGTCTGTGAATTTGTCTTTTCTGTAGGCAGTTGGTCCCTGACATGCATATCTTTGTTATTTTACAAACGACATTTTCCCTGAACACTACTTCTGTTGCTATATTCCATTATCCTATATTAACCTTAAATTTTCATTTGTTTTCTCCTTAGCTTTTAATAACCCACGACCAGGGCAACTGGGCAGGTTATTGCCAAACCAGAATTTACCACTTGACATCACATTGCAAAGCCCAACTGGTGCTGGACCTTTCCCACCAATCAGAAACAATAGTCCCTACTCAGTGATACCTCAGCCAGGAATGATGGGTAATCAAGGGATGATAGGAAACCAAGGAAATTTAGGGAACAGTAGCACAGGTAAGGGCTCAAATGTGCTGTTAACTTTATCGGTGGGTTATTTAACTTAATGATGTATTCATCCACATCAAACTAGTAAAATTTTTCAAGTGAAATTTTTTATGCTAGAAACTAACATTTGAATGTAACTAAATTCTGCAAATTTTCACTGCGAGCATGGTACATGAAACATCGGAAGGCATTCAAGTAAGCTGACCCTTTTGTTCTGTGATCATTGTTTTTACAAGGGTTCTAATCATTAATCCTATGGCATAGGCTTATTTCACTTCTACTCCAGTTACTATTCCAGACATTGTAGTGATATGTGTAAAATAATTTGGTGGTTGCTAGCTTGTCGTGATAATCTGCTGATAACCCCAGAATTTCCTGTTAGTTGATGACTTGTGTTGGACGAATTTCAGAATGAAGGTTTAAAATTCAACCAACCTTTTATACTCGCAACGATAGCAATTCTCATTCCAAAAAAAAACGTTAATTAAAAATAACGAACTTAAAAAAAAAAAAAAGAACGAACTTTACATAGTAGTATGCCTGGCCTAAGAGTAGCTGATCCAGGGGCTCCATTTTTAAAGATCTGTGAAGTTGCCTGTGATCTGGTTTGGCCCTTGACCTGCTGTAACTTAAGGTGTCTGCCAAGTTGCCCATGCATATTCCTAAGTGGTAGTCACCGTCATAGCAGCAACCGTACTTCCAAACCTCCACCCAGTTCAGGCTAGGAACCGCTGCTGCAGCATTGATTGCTATTACCACCACGTCCTGTACCCTATGGTATCTGTACCCTGTGGTATCCTGTACCCTTAGGATGCTAAGTTTTCTGATGGAGAACTGCTCACAGTTTACCGCTGGAGACAAAGGCATTGAAAGAAACAGATATTATAAAAAGAACTTATATTCCTGGGTTTTAATTCTTGGTGTTTTTTTAGCTTAGTCTGTAACCTCTGTATACACATTGCCATTTAGATAGTTAACAGAAAATAAGAGTTCAATCTAAGTGTTGAAAAGATGGATTTCTTTTTTAACTTTCTGTTGCTGGTAAGCAATTCATGGGAAATGTGAAGAATGTTGTATTAAAATAGTTTATTCATTCAGCAAGTATTTATTAGGTGCCTACTATATGTGCCAGGCACTGACTACATCACTAATTTATTTATTTGCAGAAACAATGCCATATTAGTTTTACATTATTTTTACAATAAAGTATTGATTTATATAAGTAAAATATTGACTTATGTAAAATTCTGTAAGGGAAAAGGAGCCAATGATTTATGAAAGGTGGCTTCTTCTTACTGGAATACGAGAAGATCTGGGTTCTTGGAGGAACCTTTAGGAATTGGGGGATATACCTATATTCAAATCTGGGCAGCCTGGAGATGACTGACATCCAGGCTATGAAGATCATACAATGCCTGTGCTTTGTTTCAAAAAGAAAAATGAAAAAAACCTTAAGGAGACTACCCTGGTTACAACTGCATTAATATTTCGAATTATGGATTATTTTCCCTCCTGCTTTCTATAATCTTGTTATATTAATTAGATAATAGAGGTTTTTTTTTGATAATAGAGTTTTTGAAAGAGAAAATGCCTTTTCTCCCACATCTTTGTATAATTCAAACCTAGCCTTAAAACGGTTTTTAAAATATGTATTAACATCATATTGTTCTAACTTGTTCAGTCTATTTACCCTTAACTCTAAACCATCCTAATGTAGCACATTCTCATTTCACCAGTGAAAAACCATCCGCAATACATGTTCTCTCCATTTCTGAAATAATACCCTATTTTTTAGTTGTTTATCATAACAAAAGTAAATGAAAGCAAGCCGTGTCTCTGAAAGCAGAACTGTTACACATCCATTATTAAACACTTCAGAATGAAGGGTCCTCACTTGGGGTTGTTCCCCTTTAGGATATCAAGTCTTAGCCCGTGTCTGGCCATTGCCAGCATCTCGGGGGGCAGGCCAGAGAGAGCAAACACATGATCTGCCCAGCAGTGTTGTGCTCTTCTCACTGGTGTGTGTGGTCACATAGCTGTTACTATCTCATGTATACAAGGGTTTTTACAAATCTGTCCCAACGCAGCCTAGACCTATATCGCCAGGAGTGTGGTGGTCCAGGTCCACTGAAGTGGTTGGCACTCTCTTGCCTTGGCCAAAAAGAACTGGAGTGGAAAGATGCTGTCATTCCCCCAGCTTCCGAGGCTGCTTTGGTCAGCTTGGAAGCTTAACAAATTAATAATGCTCAGAAAGGGATTTGGGGATTGAAAGTCTGGCCGGGGCTTCATGGGATATTCTCTGTGATTTGGGTTTTTTTTTTTTTTTTTTTTTGATTTGGGTTTTTAATTCGAATATTGATTATCAGTTTTTACCTTGTTCCTCTTAGCCTCACCTCTCTTTTGGAAAGTAAAGCATTGACGTGTATATCAGCTAATGTGATTCACTTCCTGAGGAAGGAAGTTGGGGTTATCCACATGCCACAGCACCTGTTTCTAAGTACATATGGGAACAATTTTAACAGCTTTTCCGAACTGTAAAGAGTGGCAAGTCCGTGTTGTGAAAAACTTCGTAGTAATTGCCATCTCGTATTTCTTAGCCAGGGGCCCGTGTCTGTGCCGGTGAGGGCCTGAGCTGTTGGGCTAACCGTGTATTGAGAATGGACGTCTCGTACCAGAGTCAGATCATCTGGTGTTCATACATGCTGACTGTGTTTCCAGTCACTGTATCTCCGTTTTCTCTGGCTTGCCTGCAGGCATGATTGGTAGTAATGCTGCCCGGCCCACCCTGCCATCTGGGGAATGGGCACCTCAGAGTTCTGCTGTGAGAGTCACCTGTGCTGCTACCACCAGTGCCATGAACCGGCCGATCCAAGGAGGTATGATTCGGAACCCAACAGCCAGCATCCCCATGAGACCCAACAGCCAGCCTGGCCAAAGACAGATGCTTCAGCCTCAGGTCATGAATATCGGTAAGGGAGTTCCTGTGCTCTTTGCTTTTCATTTTTATCCTTTCTTAGAAGAAGAGAGGAGCAAGCTCCATAAGTCCTGTCGAGACATGCTGCTAATTTGCGGTTTAGGTCATCCCCCCACGTCAAGCTGTCATAAGTGGGATTTTGCTGGAACTCTGTATAGGATCATAGAATTGCAGGTTTTCCGGTTACCTAAGAGAACCCACTACCTTTATGATGTTTTATTTTCGTTAAATTGTCTAATTTCAACTTTTGCAGGGAGTGAATTGCACTGTAACACTGTAAATGTTACACAGATGATATTCTGAAGAAGTATTTCAGTGGTGCACCAGTGGTTCCTAACTCTGCATGGTCATCAGGACCTTAAGATGCAGATCCCTGGGCCACTACCCAAGACTATTAAACCAGACTCTCCCAGTTCCTCACTGAAAGTGCAGGCTCTTAGAGAGCATCTCACAAAATGTAGGGATCACTAGAATTCTATTTGGATACAGTTCACATGTTATTAAAATTAATGATCTGATACACTGTGTGATACCATTTATATGAAATGTCCAGAATGAATAGGCAAATCTGTAGAGAAGGAAAGTAGATTCGTGGTTTCCTAGGGCTGGGGCTCTATGGGGAGAATGGGGAGTGACTCCTAAGGGTCATGGGGTTTCTTTTGGGGGGAATGACAACATTCTAAAATTGATCATTGTGCTGGTTCTACAACTCTGCAGATACACTAACACCCACGGAATTGTACACTTTACACGGGCTAATTGTATGGTATGTGAATTATATCTCAATAAAACCATTATTTTTTTTAAAAAGTAATGCAACTCAAGATTTTCTTAATCATTGACATACTAACCTTCCTCTTTCCTCGTACATTAGCATAATTCAGATACGTTGACGTTCACGTACTTTTTCATATACTTGGATATGGTGCACGATGAGTAAGCGCTAAATCGTTAATGGAAAAATGCCAAGATTGTTTTTTTTTTGGTTTTTGGTTTTTCTTTTTTTAATTAAATTTTTTTTTTTTTTTTTTTTTGCGGTACGCAGGCCTCTCACTGCTGTGGCCTCTCCCGTTGCGGAGCACAGGCTCCGGACGCGCAGGCTCAGCGGCCATGGCTCACGGGCCCAGCCGCTCCGCGGCATGTGGGATCCTCCCGGACCGGGGCACGAACCTGTGTCCCCTGCATCGGCAGGCGGACTCTCAACCACTGTGCCACCAGGGAAGCCCACCAGGATTGTTTTGACACGATAACGCAGAGCGCTCATCCTACCGCAGCATCGGTTTTCTTTTCTGGTTAATTGCTCAGCGCATTTTGGCTTATTGTTTCTGAGTTGACATTCACGTTGCCTTTCTACAGAGAATGTACTTCAAATTAATAATGTGTGATTCCCAAACATAAATTCACATAATTTGAGGCTTACGTGAAAATACTAAGAATGGCCAGATTTCCATTCAAAAATAAACTGGGAAATTTTTAAAATGCTAATTCGTTCATTTAAAAATCATTATAAATACCTTATATCCAGAAATTTCATTTATCCTCAGTGTTTCTTCTCTGAATGGCACCTGGCTTTTGAACTTGAAATATGGCTCTGTGAGCTTCACTGTGTAGCTGAATTTCTCTGATTTTTAATAAGCTCGAAAAAGCCGTGAACTCGACAGAAAAGTATCTGTTGTAATGGAAAACAGGTCTACAGATAGTGATAATAAAATCATTAAAGAGCTCATATCATGCATTAGCTTTAATCCTCTACAGAGAACTTCTAAGAAAGAGCACATCTGAGTTGTCTGGGCCACCTTTCTGCTCCTCCTTCACTCAGACCAGCACTTCTCAAAAGTATGTCCAGGACCTCGATGCCCTTTTAGGGCGTCTGCCAGGCCAAAACTATTTTCATAATAATACTAAGATATTACGTACCTTCTTCACTCTCATTCTGTCATGGACGTACAGTAGAGTTGGCTAAAAAAATCTTGTTTATGTTGCAAACAAACAACGTCATAGAAAAAGAAATCAGATTTGTGGTGGGCAGAGGGGAGGTGGGCAGAGGGGAAATTGGATGCGGGCGGTCCAAAGGCACTGACTCCCAGTTATAAGTTCCAGGTACATAACGTTACAACAAGGTCAATGTAACTAACACTGCTGTGTGTTATATATGAAAGCTGTTAAGAGAGCAGATCTGGAGAGTTCTCATCACAAGGAAAACAAATTTTGTATCTATTTGAAATAATGGATGTTCACTAAACTTGCTGTGATAATTATTTCCTGATGCATGTAAGTCAAATCATCGTGCTGCACACCTGAAACTTCTGCAGTGCTGTATGTCAATTATATCTCAACACGACTGGAAGAAAAAAATCTTGTTTACGTTAACATAGTGGATTTATTGTGATGACTTTTAAATGAATTAATAATCATTTTTTCTTTTTCCAGTTTTAATTTCCAATATAGTAAATATCAGTGAGATATAACCCACATACACAAAAGCTGTACTTTAAGAATATAAAGACTCCTGAGTCCAAGGGGCTTGGAAATGCTGATCTAGAGTCTTTAAAGTGGGTGATTAGGGCTCCCCTGGTGGCGCAGTGGGTGAGAGTCCGCCTGCCAATGCAGGGGACACGGGTTCGTGCCCCGGTCGGGGAGGATCCCACATGCCGCAGAGCGGCTGGGCCCGTGAGCCATGGCCGCTGAGCCTGTGCGTCCGGGGCCTGTGCTCCACAACGGGAGAGGCCACAACAGTGAGAGGCTCACGTAGCGCAAAAAAAAAAAAAGTGGGTGATTAGCCTTGGTATTTCTTGCCTTTTTTTCTATTTCAGAACAAAAATTCTCTTATTATTTTCACCTAATTATTATTGCTTCTGTCTTTCTCTGTAAACTGTATATTTCTCTTTCTATTCTATAACCAAAACGGATAACTTTCCTTAATACAAGTTGTAAGATTTTGGAATTGTTTCCTTCTCCCATTTCAGGGCCATCTGAATTAGAGATGAACATAGGGGGACCTCAGTATAGCCAACAACAAGCGCCTCCAAATCAGACCGCCCCCTGGCCTGAGAGCATCCTGCCGATAGAACAGGCACCGTTTGCCAGCCAGAACAGGTGAGTCTTGAGCGCTCAGGAGGTCCCGGAGAGTAGAGTTCATGAGTGCCGTGAGTTATCTCAGACCCAGGCCAGAAGTTAGTCTGGTCCTTTTGAACAGTTGGTGCCTGACCAGTTTTCATGTATTCAAACTATATCATTTACTGGACTGGGAGTACAGGGATTCGGGGGGGCGGGGGATCCAAAAATCAGTTTGACCTAGCACATGCCTTTAAAGAAGTTATAATTTAGTTGGAAAATAAAATATGTAGACTAATTAATAACTGTAATATGAGCTAGTATGTACTATAAATGCCCTAAGAGAAACAAAACATATTTCAAGGGATCATCCAATTGGGGTGATTGGGGAAAAAAGCTTCAGAGTCTTGAGTAAAGGTATCATGTCAGGAGGCAGAGATGGCAGGAAGCCAGTCCATCTGGCAAAAGCAGAATAATCAGAGTCCTGGAGGTCACAGAAGCAACACAGTATGTTTAGGGTAACAGAGAATAGTCTAGTTTTATGTTACATATATTTTACCACTTTAAAAGAAAAATAAAAGTATCAGAAGATTTGGCCAGGGACTTCCCTGGTGGTCCAGTGGTTAAGACTCCCTGCTTCCGGAGGAAAACTAGCAAATGATGGAGCAAAAATGCACATTTCGTCTGTTGCATTCAAAGTGCTATAATTCAGAAATGTGTCAGTGAAATAAATGCCTGAATGTTTAAATTTTCATAAAAAGTAGCCTTTAAAATATATTCAGATAAGAAAATGTTTTGACCTGTGTATACTGTCCAAAATCATTAAAAAAATTATTGGGGTCTTAAATTTGCTGTATTTTAAAAACACTGTTGCATACATTCATTTTGTATCAAGTAAAGTCACAAATCCTCCTTTTCCAGCTTAAGAAAATATATTGTATTTACCTTAAATTTTCATGATTTAATAAACATTTAATCTTACTAATTTTTAATGCTTAATAGGAAAGAAAACTAAACCAAAGATTTTTTTTCAAAGTATTCCCATAGCTCGCAGTTGAGATGATGACAGTCATTTTTGCACAGATTCTTCTTCAAGAATTCAATTCACAGCTATTGACTTTTTTCCTTCCTCTTATAAAAGAAATAAACTATACTGATATATTCAAAAAAAAAAAAAGACTCCGTGCTTCCAATACAAGGGGCATGGGTTCGATCCCTGGTCAGGGAACTAAGATCCCGCATGCCACGGGGCACAGCCAAAAAAGAAGATTTGGCTGGAAAAGTAGATTAGTAATGGAATAGATTTATAGAGAGTCTTAAATACCAAACTCTTCTTCAGCCCTTTTTCTTTCTTTCTTTCTTTCTTTCTTTCTTTTTTTTAAATATTTACTTATTTACTTGGCTGTGCAGGGTCTTAGCTGAAGCACGCAGGATCTTTGTTGCCTCGTGCAAGATCTTCACTGAGGCACGCAGGATCTTTTTAGCTGCAGTGTGTGAACTCTTAGTTGCAGCATGCGGGATCTAGTTCCCTGACCAGGGATGGAACCCGGGCCCCCTGCATGGGGAGCACAGAGTCTTAACCACTGGACCACCAGGGAAGTCCCTCAGCCTTTTTTCATTAAGCCGTTGAAGAAGTTTTTAGAAAAAGGAAGTGGTATATGATCAAGTTTGATTGAATTTTTTTGATTCTGATTATTAGTCTAATCATTTTTGTTTCTTTGTAGGTAATCTTTTCTAATTGCTTTTGAAATATTTTTAGAATTGCTATACAGTAGTCTTACTATAGTGTGTCTAGGTGTGGATTTATTTATTTATACTGCTTGGTATTTGGTGTATATTGTGCTTATTTTATCTGTGGATTCATCAGCTCTGGAACTGTAGCCATTATCTCTTTATGTACTGCCCCTCCGCCATTTTCTCTATTCTTTCTTTCTGGGATTCTGGCAAGACATACGTTAACCGTCTCTTTCTACATCAGATTTTTTAAAACTTCTACCCTCCTTATTTCTTAACCCATGTATTTTCCATCTCCCTGTCTCTCTGTACTACATTTGGGATAATTTATCCATATCTATATTTCATTTCATTAATTATCTCTTTAGCTATGTTTAAACCAATTATATTTTTCATTTCTAAAAGTTCTGTTTGCCTGGTTATTTTTCATAGTCTCTTACTGTTTGCTTATTTTTGTGATTCCATCTTTGTATCATTAAACATCACATTCATCATTACTTTCTAAATTTCTTGATTCGATAATTCCAATATCTGGATTTCTTGTGGTTCTAAATCCAGTGATTGACTCTTGCTCGTGGTGGCCTGTTTCCCTGAGTAATTTGGTAATCTTTCATTGGGAGTTCCTAGTTGATCTTTGTCAATGATCCAGCAGGGGGTTAAAGTTGAAGACACTTTTCATGCAAGGGAATTTGCATTGGTCTGTGCTGGAGGTGAGGGTCTCCGCTCACCACTCTCCTCAGTGCAGTCCAGCACTCTCCACTCAGCTCTTTCACCTGGCTGTGGCCCAGTGCCCCAGCTCTCAAGGATAAAACTTAGGTGTTGCTCAAGTTTTCACTCAAAGATGGTTCTTGTTCCATTATTCCCTGCAAAGACAGTATCACAGTCATGTTATATGCATAATCCCATGGTTTTTAAGCAAAGCACTGGAAGCAGACGTTGCACAGGCGACCTTGAGGCCTATGTGATGGTGCTGCTTGGCCACTTGGGTGGGCAAAGAGCCCCGAGGCAGAGAAATAGTTAGGAGCCTAAGCAGGAGTCAGTGTGGGCACTTAAATGATGGAGGCAGTGTTTCTGGTCAGTAACCATGTTAGAAAACAAACTGGAGGAATTCTGCCTTGAGGCTCACATGTAGAAAGTTCGGGTTGGAGCCTCAGTGAAGACCTTCCAGACTGATCGTTTTGTCCTTTGGGGATTATTCTAGTCTAAAATTATGAAATACTTTTATCAAATTCACAAATGATGAAAGCAGGGTTTCTCAGATTTTATAAGGGTAGAATATTTCCAGAGCTTCTTGTTTAAAAAAACAAAAAATACTGATTTCATAGTGACTCTTTTTACCCTGGGATAAAATGCTTTTGCATAGCTCAGAACTGTGGTGTGGTGCCCATTTTCCTTTCTATATCTTTTTTTTTTTTTTTTATAAATGAAAAGTAACTTTATTACTGCGGAAGCGAAGAATGTATACAAGAAAATCTAGATTCTTTCTCCTCATGCACTACTTTGGTAATAAAGTTCCAAATATCAACTATGAAGATACTTACAAGGATAAATCTTTCTTAACATGTGCCCATTTACTGTGTGGTGGACATTTTTTCATAGAAATCATATACTTAAACTAAATATAATCTTATAGTTTACAAGAAGCTTAGAACATTGTATTAACAGAAGACGAGATTATATTTTACTGCAAAATATTATAAAAGTGATACAATTTTGTGGCTCTTAAATGTTTAATTACTTGAGTTGAACAGGGGAATGAAGAAGAAAAAAAGCCCAACAGAAAAATCATCAGGACACGCCTCACTTTAAGATTTTTTGTATTCGATTTGTTCTACTTTCACGTCGTCTCCAATTAGCTGATACACGTAAGCGACAACTGTAGAAGCCTGGATATCCATCAACACAAATGAAGGAATAATGTTCGTTTCCAAGGCATTATATGCTCCAGTGGCAGAACCTGGATTAATGTAGAATTTATTTTCATGCTCACGTGCTTCAAATTTATGTGTGTGTCCTGAAATAAGGATATCCATATCAAACTGCCTCTGCAGCAGGGCTAACCTGGCCACATCTCCCCGTGGAATAACTTCATGTCCATGGATCAGACCAATGTTGAACTGCCCAACAGTTACAACTTTCTGTTCTGGATAATTCAGATTCGCATCGAAGTCTCCTCTCACGGTATGAACATCACCAGCCAGAGTCTTGAGATAGTCATAGCTCTCTTTGGTACAAAGGTTTCTAGTGCAGAGAATGTGCTGAATCTTTCCTGGTACCAGCAGTTTTTAAAAATTTAGCTGGCAGACTGTTGCACTGGTGTGGGATGTGCAGGTCTCCTAATAGCAACGCCAACTGGAGATAGAACAGTCTTCATCTTTAGAGGGGGATCCCTTCAGAGATGGATTGAAGTACATAGTTAATGTGGGAAGCATCCTGTCACTGGGCTCTGCTCAGTCACCCCTTTGTATTATCTTAAGAGAGTGGTAAAGGATTCAGAGGATTCAATGAAGTTTTAAAAAAATAGCAGAAGATGAATATGAGTCTAGCAGTATTGGACGTGTGCGAAAAAGTTGGGAACTAGTTATTTCACTGAAGGAAAAGATGATTAGGGCAATTGCTTAATAACTGTTTTAGGGAGATAAGGAAGAGAGGGTGCTCGCCAGCTGTATTCCATTCACCTAGCGGGAGAAACTAGTGTCTTCCAACCCCCCTGTGCCTGTGAACCACCTTTGGGATCTCATTGAAAGGCAGGTCTGGGTGGAGCCCAGGAACCTGCGTTCCTAACAAGCCCCAGGTGATGCCAGCACCGCTGCTCCTCCGACGCGCTCTGTGTGGAAGAACAGACCAGAACCGCAGTCAGTCAGTGTGGCTCTTAGCTGGCCTAGCTGCCGAGGGCGGGGTGTGGCCTCCACCACCGAGCACTCTTCTTGGGGATAGAGCATCGCGTAAATAACCTCCGTGATCGTTCTTGGAGGTGGTACTTTCTCGGGGTCCTTCCAGCTCTTTGAGTCTGATTTCGTGGTGTCAGTGAGTATTGCGCGTTTTCTAAATATCTTTATTGGATATGTTAAAAAACACACCCATTTCCATGGAAACCTGCACATAGTAAAAAGGTAATCGAACAATTAAATCCAGTACCTGAGAGCTGGTTTTGGATGAAATGTCTAAGATTAGTTTCTCAGGGCTTCCCTGGTGGCGCAGTGGTTGACAGTCCGCCTGCCGATGCAGGGGACACGGGTTCGTGCCCTGGTCCGGGAGGATCCCACATGCCGTGGAGCGGCTGGGCCCGTGAGCCATGGCCGCTGAGCCTGCGCGTCTGGAGCCTGTGCTCCGCAATGGGAGAGGCCACAACGGTGAGAAGCCCACACACCGCAAAAAAAAAAAAAAAAGATTAGTTTCTAGGGAAAACTGGGCCCAACGTTAGGATTTTCACTGTTGCCCAAGCAGAGGAAGGGTTCTGTTAAAGCAAAAATGAGGACCTTCCCGGCTGTCCAGCAGCTGGGGCTCTGCGCTTCCACTGCAGGGGCTGCGGGCTCCATCCCTGGTTGGGGACTGGGATCCCGCAAGCCACACAGCACAGCCAAAAACCAAATAATAATAAAATGGAAGAATTCCGAGTACACACTGAGGCCAGCTACAGAGTCGGCTGGTTCAGTTTGCTGGGGGCGTTTCTGTGACTTGCCCTGCCCTGTTCTCTTGTTGCTGTCAGTTTTCTTTGTAGAAGAGCGCTGTGGACAAAGCAAAACATTTCCACCACTTTTAAAGTTATTTATTTCCGTTTTTCCAGCCACTTACCCCTCTTCTTTTATTTTAAATAATTCAGTTTGGAAGAAATTTATAACCAACTTTATGGTAGCCTTATTGTCATAGAAATCCAGAAATGATGGATAACAAAGGTTCTAACCACGTCTCTCTTTTGAAATAAAAGCAAAGCAGTGCCTTTTTAAAATCCCCTTTATAAGTATCACCATTAATATTTTATATTTTTACTGCCTACCTATTTAGGAATAGGTTTTTAACTGTTTTATGAACCCAGCATTAGTTTATATACACATTTCAGAAAGACAGTAGTTTAGCCCTTTAATCTCTAATGTATTCACATAGTTATTTATAGCTGAATTTCCATTTTCTGTAGTTTCATTGTGGTTTTTCTTCCTTTACTCATTTGGTATGTAAAAGAGTTGTTTAAAATATAGCCCCAAATTTATGGATGCTTTTTTGATGATTTCTATTCGATTTATAAAAGTGAACAGTAGCTGCCTTTCATGAAAGGCTTCCTTTCACATTAAGTTCAAAATCTCTGAGTAATTTGGTTTTCTCTTGTTCGTAGTGTGTCTAAGGGTAAAGGTTCTTTGGTTGATTCTTTCTCATCATGTAGTAGCTGCTACTTTTTTGCAGAATTTTGAAAACACACATGAAAAGTGATAGTATGGTATGATTTCTCAAACAAGAGCTCAGAATAGATCTTATTCCCCTTCTTATTACCATCTTTAATGTCCTGCTAGTCTATAAATAAATGAAAGTGTAGATTTCAAGAAATAAGGTTTTTATTGATGATGGATTAACTACCTTCTGCTAGTTCATTACTTACCATTTTGCCAACTTGGGGCCTCTGTGTGTTCTTCCCTTTATGCCTCTGAATTTTATCCTTGACTTAATATTATTATTTTTGTCAGCCACCGTCTAGATTGTAACTATATTTGTAATTGCCCAAAATGTAGGAAACTAATTTCTTCATTATGTTGGCAGCCATTATAAAGTTGGGATTGGAAGTCTGGGTCAATATTTTTTTCTATAAGCCAAGTGTATTATGATGTTTCTAAGGGAAGTGGTGTAACTCATGGTATGCCCAAATTTGTAATACCAAGCCACAGCGCAGTGTATTTTTCTGAGTATAAACATGTATTTTTCTGAGTATAAGGTATGATAACCTGGCTAGAGCAAGAAGCTTTTATTTTCACTTGCTTGCTGAACCTATGCAGTTCAAGTACTGGTCCAACAAAGAGATTGAAGATGGCCTCACTGGGCACAGTCTAGGGTTGAGGTTTCTAAATAAATGCCAACATCAAGCCAGCATAGTGCAGTGAGTGGTACTAGAGTTGAGAGGAGAGTGGGAGTGGTCCAGAGTGTCTGTGAAGGAGAAATGCCGAGCCCGGATGGGAAGGTAGAATTGCAGTTGGAGAAGAGGGTGGGAAATGTGGAACGGGAAGTCTTGGCATCATGGTGGGTATGCGGCATCCTCTGGAAAAAGGCCAGTTGCCCAGCGTGGCTGGGACCCACAGGGAAGTCATGGGCATTACGTTGGGAAAGGTTAGGCTTTACCAAAGTGTGTGTGTCCTTGAATTCCACCACCACCAGCACCCTGTCCCAGGGCCTTAGACATTGCGAGTCAGCTCAGTAACGGGAGAAGGAACCTGACAGCATCGTATCGGGAGAATCAGAGAGAGGCTGTAAGCCGGAAAGTGTCTTGAAGGTCCCAGCTCCAGTTGAAGAGGGCCTTGACCAAAGTGGGAATCTGGGTGAAGCATTGGTTTAACGTTTTTAATTAAAAAAAGAAAAAGCAAATGGGCTATTTTATTATGTGGGAAATCGTTTAGATGCAAATGAGCATCAGTAGTTCTTTTTCTTTAAGCCTTTGGATGTGTCTTCCCCGGGGGTGGAGCTGTCTTCCAGAGTACCAGACGGAGTGTCCTCTTCCTTCTGACGCTGGGTTTCAGGCAGGTGCAAACTGGGCAGTCTGCCTTGCCGTGGAGCCCGTGCAGCCTTGCTTGGGTTAAAAGGGAGTCGATTTCACATTAGCCGGTCATCAGCAGAGAGATCTGGGATGGGGGTTGTGGTCGTGTGGGAATAAAAGCTTCTGAAGCAGCAGAAGTCGAAAATTGTGAAATAAAGCTAGAGGAAGAGAATATTAACTAGCATCTTTGGGGAATGAGGTCTCAGGCCTAAGAGAATTTGGTAAATAGACAGCATCCACTCTTGGCTGACTTGAGCTCCTTTGTTCATGAAATTGACCGCATCTAAAGTGGGTCATTGCTCTTGGGGGAATCCCCTCCTCTCTCTGCTTCCCTGACACGCAGATCTGTGGCTGTCCTCCTCCTTGTTGCCGCTTTTCTGTGTCTGCTCTTTCCTCCCACTCCCTGAGTGTGCAGTGTTCTGGTCACAGCTGTGTTTAAAAAGTTGACTCTGGGAGAGTGTGGAAGCACGAAGGGCAATGGGGGAACCATTCCAGTGGCTGATGTCTTCCCGGGAACCAAGGCCATGGTGGGAGAAGAGGCAGGTACAGAGAGAGCCCCGGCCAGGAGCACGGGCCTCTGCCAGCGCTGGCGAGCGCCCTAGCGACGGGAACGCTTGGGTGGAGCGGGGTGGGCAGCGTAGCACACACGCTGGGCTCAAGATGGTACCCCTCACAGTGCCTCGCAGGCTGTGGGACGTGGGCTTGGAGCTGCGGACCGCCGGCGAGCAGGGTCGTCGAGGGCACACTTAAGTGGGTGATTTTCTTCACAAGTGACATGGGCTAAATGGAGAGGATAGAGTGTTTCCAGTGCACTGGGTTAGAACTGTTTGAAACTGACTTTTGGCTTTAATCCTCAGCATTTCAGGATTCTGGGCCAAACTGGCACAAAGCGTATGAAACCGGTTAGATAGGTCATTCATCCCTAGGTGAATCTATCATTGCTTAAGAATGAGGGAACTTACCTGTAAACTTTATCTTCTCCAAAACATATAGTAACTTTAAGAGTACAAATTAGAGTATCATTTCCCCTTTTGCTATTACAGTAACTCAGAAGCTCTTTTTTAAAACTCCCCAAGTTTGTCAGTTAATTTAAATTATAGGAGTTTTATATACCATAGAATTTGGAGTGCAGTGTTACGGTTTTATCACCAGTCACCTTATATAATAACAAACATAATTTGCATGTTCCTGGTCTACTTTTATTGAGTAACTCAGGAAGTCTAACGACCACGCTCCTTGAGGATTTTAATAAATGTTTACAAGTCCCACTTATGCGTGACAGAGAAACGTCCTATCAGTCCAGCCACGTGCAGTCTAACGGCAGCTGATTCAACAAACTTAATGGAGCTTTTATGCTCATAGTGTCCCTCAGATGGGTCTTCAGAACCTCATGCGAAATGAGACTGCAATCAACTGGCCTTTTTTGCTAAAATTCAGGAAACTCCTTTGACTACTTCAGTGCAAAGTAAACACATATACTCTTGAAGAGTCAGCGTGGGTTTGTGGGAACGTAGTGGTCACCTAGGTCGGTGTTGAATCCCGGCTTTGCAGCGTCTGCCTGTGTGATCTCCACCACAGAGTCTGACAAGCTCTCCAGCCCTCAGCGTTGCCAGCTTTAGAGCGGGGGCAGTAAAAACAAAGCTCACAACATCCGACGCCTAGGTGTGTGTCTGGCTTATCTCCGTTAGGCACTGGATAAAGTCTGTCTATTATTTAGGGTGGATGGTTGTGTCTGGCTGGTATAGTATTTTACTACTTTTGTCTTTAAGGGAAAAAAAAAATGTTCTCTAATCAACTAACTTTTCCACGGGCCTGAGATGAAGTTTGTCTCTACAGGCAGCCGTTTGGCAACTCTCCAGATGACTTGCTGTGTCCACACCCTGCAGCGGAGTCTCCAAGTGACGAAGGCGCTCTCCTGGACCAGCTGTACTTGGCCTTGCGGAACTTCGATGGCCTGGAGGAGATCGACAGAGCTCTGGGGATACCCGAGCTGGTCAGCCAGGTGGGCACAGGGCGAAGCTGGTGGGGACCGAGCACTTGCGTGGGCACGGAGGTACCTGTTCTCTTTGGTCGGCAAGTAATCTGCAGCCTGCTTTTTAGAATGCTTTCTTACCTGTTAACAAGCCAGCTCTGTGTGCTGTCTCCCCCACTCCTTGTTACTCCCACATCAAGAATGGAAAATACTGAGAATGAGTTTGACCTGTACTTTGGGTCAATTGAGCTGAAAGGCGGAAACTCAAGTCCAGCTCATCTACTGACAGGGAGGAACATGCAAGGGGCAGAGAAGCCAAGAACAGAACATTGCTGCCCCAGCAATCCAGAACCTTCCATCTAAAAAGTAGTATCCTTAAAATGGTTCTGACAAACCTAGGGGCAGGACAGGAATAAAGATGCAGACGTAGAGAATGGACTCGAGGACACAGTGGGGGGAAGGGTAAGCTGTGACAAAGCGAGAGAGTGGCATGGACATATATACACTACCAAATGTAAAATAGATAGCTAGTGGGAAGCAGCCACATAGCACAGGGAGATCAGCTCGGTGGTTTGTGACCACCTAGAGGGGTGGGATAGGGAGGGAGGGAGGGAGATGCAAGAGGGAGGGGATATGGGGATATATGTATGCATATAGCTGATTCACTTTGTTATACAGCAGAAACTAACAACATCGTAAAGCAATAATACTCCAATAAAGATGAAAAATAAAAAATAATTTTAAAAAAAATAGGGCTTCCCTGGTGGCGCAGTGGTTGAGAGTCCGCCTGCCGATGCAGGGGACGCAGGTTCGTGCCCTGGTCCGGGAAGATCCCACGTGCCGCGGGGCGGCTGGGCCCGTGAGCCATGGCTGCTGAGCCTGCGCGTCCGGAGCCTGTGCTCCGCAACGGGAGAGGCCGCAGCAGTGAGAGGCCCGCGTACCGCAAAAATAATAATAATAATTAAAAAAAATAAAAACTAGTATCCTGGGCTTCCCAGGTGGCGCAGTGGTTGAGGGTCCGCCTGCCGATGCAGGGGACGTGGGTTTGTGCCCCGGTCCGGGAGGATCCCGCGTGCCGTGGAGCGGCTGGGCCCATGAGCCATGGCCACTGAGCCTGCGCGTCCGGAGCCTGTGCTCCGCAACGGGAGAGACCACAGCAGTGAGAGGCCTGCGTACCGCAAAAAAAAAAAAAAAAAAACTAGTATCCTCAGTCACTCTTCATCTTAACATTTGTGGGCTAGTGATAGGAAGCTACTTGTGCTAAAGAATATGTTGCACGTAAGTTAGCAGTAATCTCTTTTCTTGGCTGTTGGGTCTTTGTTGCTGCACACGGGCTTTCTCTAGTTGCGGCGAGCGGGGGCTACTCTTCGTTGTGGCACGCGGGCTTCTCATTGCAGTGGCTTCTCGTTGCGGAGCATGGGCTCTAGGTGCATGGGCTTCAGTAGTTGTGGCTCACAGGCTCAGTAGTTGTGGCTCGTGGGCTCTAGAGTGCAGGCTCAGTAGCTGTGGCACACGGGCTTAGTTGCTCTGTGGCATATGGGATCTTCCCGGACCAGGGCTTGAACCCGTGTTCCCTGCATTGGCTGGCGGACTCTTAACCACTGCGCCACCAGGGAAGTCCCAGCAGAAGTCATTTTAAAGGTAGCTGCAGTTCATTCATCATTTTGCCCTCTGTGTGGATTTAGCCACAGTCATATGGGGACTATTTAATATCGATGGGAATGTAAAGACGTTAGCCAATCTTAGTGGGCTTCTCCCTCCTGGTGATTAGTTGGTGACATAAAGTCATTAACTACATCAAGAGTACTTTATAGCAACAATATAATAAATAACCTAACAGTCTCATGAAATAACTTAGGACTTTTCTGAATCTGGCTACGCAGCCCAGTTTGTGTGAAGCAGGCATCCTGGTTTCCTATAGAGTCACCTGGAAAAAACAATGAGTCTCACTGCTGTCTTCCTCTTTTCTCAGCATGAATCGTCTTTATTTCTTATTGCTAAGAAATACCTTCCAGGGTTCGCTCTGCTTCATGGTCATAGGATGTATCGTGAGGGTCTGTGGGAAGGGAGATACAGACCCATTGGAAACCTCTCTGAAGCATTCAAAACAGCCCTGTCATAATCCCCACGTTCAGCAGACATAAGTGGGAGTTAAGACTTGATAGTTCATACTGAGAACAGCAGAATGGAAAGAAATGACTTGAGGTTACATGATATAACCTGAAATAAGAAAGGAAAATGGAGTTGAAGTATTTCCTGTGTGGCTGGCTTGCTTTGCCTTTAGTGCTGGTGAGAATTTAGCATTCAGTATTGTTATCCCTGAGTTTTGTCTAAGTGACATTTAAAGATGTGATTCTTGGGATTGCTGAGTGACTCGGAGCGTTGTTTTCATCAAAAGTGGTATCATTTCATTAATATCTTCAGTCTCTTTTTTTCTCATTTATTTGTGTTGTTTCTGTTTTGTCTCATCAAATCCCTCATGCTTATATCATATTAAACTGAATTATAGAAATAGTGATTAGGTGGAGTCGGGAACTGTAGAATACACGTGGACTTTATTTGTACTCATCAGAGTTGTGTGTTTTCTTTAAAAATGGATATTAAACTTTCTCTCTGTTAAAGATGGGCAAATATTTAAAGATCTGAGATAGTTTTGTGGATGTAGTTAGAGCAGTAATTCAACAGTGAGTGGTTTCCCCCAAGCGGGCTCCATCCACATTTTTAAAACTACTACGGACAGGGGAGTGGACCCAGTTCTCACGGGTCCACGTGACCTAAGCCCAGGATTCTGGGTGGCCCCAAGCCCTGCTCTCACATGGGTAGACTGGCTTGAGGAAAGCTTAGGCCGTTACTAGGCTAAAGCAAACCTGAGAGATGATTTTGCTGTTGCGTCCTTGCCTCCTGTCTGCTGGGAGGTTTGTGGCAGAAAGAAGAGGAGAATGAAGCAGGTGCACCTTCCTGCTCTGCGCAGAGTCATTTAGGGCCACCTGCATCGAGGGTGCGCCCCTTGGAGGAGTTCTGGATTTTCTGCAGCCGCCTCCTTCTGACCCAGATAGGGTAGCCCTAAGAAGCCAAGGATGATGAACATGTTAGATACGGCTAGGAGGAAATAAGATGGTGGCAGAATGTGGGGCGTGTAGGGAATTCTGACGACCACAGAAAACAGTCAGACACAGGTGGTGTTTCACACTGGTGAGTGGCTCAGGTCCCACATCACAGACTCTACTGGAAGCCACTCCTCACTAGCCAGACAGGCTTCCTGCAATTTGCTGCACATCTACAAGTCTCAGTTTTGTTATCTGCAAAATGGGAATAGTGGTGGCACCCCAACACTGCCGAGCCCAGCCAGGTACCAAGGCAGCTGTCTAGTTAAAGTGATTAATACAGGTGTGACTAATCAAATCAGAACACTTAACACGCGGGAATTCCCTGGCGGTCCAGTGGTTAGGACTCTGCCCTTTCCTTCCAGGGCCCGGGTTTAACCCCTGCTCAGGGAACTAAGATCCCGCAAGCCGGCAAAAAAAAACAAGCCCCTTGAGGCGTCTAGGGGACGTTCGCATTCTTCCAACTGGCGGCATGAGTAGGAGGCATTCCGTAGTCACAGCCCATCTCTCCCTTCCCTCGGAAGAAGTGCTGCGGGGAGTCAAGCCTGACCCCTGCTTCTTACCTCAAGTAACTGGATCTCTGGAACAGAGGCATTTTCTGGGAAGACAAGTGGAGTCAAGGTAGAAGTCCCTTTGTGTAGTAAGTGCAATAGCAGAAGCCTCCAATACAGGGCAGTGAGAGGAAACAGCCTTCTGTTCACTTTGCAGTTTTCAGTGGCTTCACTGATTTGTTTGTTATCGGGGGCTTTCTCCTCAGAGCCAAGCGGTGGATCCAGAGCAGTTCCCAAGTCAGGATTCCAACATCCTGCTGGAGCAGAAGGCCCCTGTGTTCCCACAGCAGTATGCATCTCAGGCACAAATGGCCCAAGGCAGCTACACTGCCATGCAGGATCCAAGCTTCCACACCATGGGGCAGCGGCCGAGCTACGCCACGCTCCGTGTGCAGCCCAGACCCGGCCTCAGGCCCGCGGGCCTGGCGCAGACCCAGCCCAACCAGCTGAGGCTTCAGCTGCAGCATCGCCTCCAAGCACAGCAGGTGCGTTCCTGGCTGCGCCTGGAAGATCGGGGGGGCGGTGCAGGGACGGGGCACAGGGAAGGTGGACGTGAGCCCGGGGGTCCTTATGGAGGCCTTAAAAGCTCCTTCTGTCCTTTCAAAGAGGGTGAAAGCGTTGCCACGTTACCTTACAACTTCCATACTCCTTTCTGCTTCACCTCCTTCCCTCCTTTCTCTCTTCTGCAATAACTCCACTCCAGCGTAGAGCAGCTCTTTGGTTTCCTGGCTCTATTATTTACTGAGGGGCTAACCTTGAGCTCTGTGAGCCTCAGTGTTTACATCTGTACAATGGGGTCGCTGTACAGTCTCGGGCAGTATGTGTGTGTCTGTGGGGCCCGGCACAGTTTCTGGCCCAAAGGGAGCTCCCAGGACAACCATAGCTCCTGCCATTCATCCTATCTTGTGGCCAGAATCATCGCTCTTAGTGGAGTGGTGGCATAGGGTGCTGCGTTATGGAATACCTGTTTAGCTCAAGAAAGTGTGTTCTCACTGAAACAAGCCTGGACAGATTTCTCTCATATGGTAAATAATCGTGTTGTGGGCTTTAAATCGCCTCTCCCTTTTTTCCCTCTGCTTTTTTCCTAATCTTCCTCTTGGCCTCCTTTTCTGATCATTCCACTCCCTTGCCCCCTTGCAAACAGTGTGTTTTCCAAACTGTCCAGAATAACTTCTCAGCTATCAGCAATGGGAAACCTCAGCGATGACTAGCTTTACAAGGGGATCCAGGTACAAGCCATGTGGTTTCAGTGTCCAGCAGCAAGCAGATGTTGGGTTGGCGAGGAGAGGGGAAATTTCTTGAGGAAGGTGATTTGAAATAGAATATGTTCTGATTAAAAATATATTGATTGCCATGTGTATGCGTTTAGAATCGCCAGCCACTCATGAATCAAATCAGCAATGTTTCAAACGTGAACCTGACTCTGAGGCCTGGAGTACCCACACAGGTAAGGGGCAGACCAGCCGTCAGCTTTTACTGCATCCGCTTAACTTCTCTTGTCATTTCTTCCCCCTTGATATCCCACGTAACGTAACTCAGAAGGCCGTACATAGATCCAGATCCACACAGTGGATGTCGTGTCATTCGCTTTTCTTGTCTGGTCTGTTGCTTTTGTGGTTCTCTCCTCATCACTGCCATGTTTATTGCCAGATACAGTCAATTATCGTTATTCACACTGGTTGTGTTCAGAAAAGTTACTGCAAACACTGAATTAGCGAATATTGAACTGTTGCTCCTAGGAGAAATAAAGGGTTCGTTTCCTTTGAGCCTCTCGGTCAGATTTTCATGAATCAATGTGTGTTTCTGTTTGAAGACGCCTTGTTTAATATATACTGTTGATTCACTAACATTGAACTCACAGCCAGCAGCACTGTAACTCATGCCTGCATGAAGCTCATTGAACTCCCAGATTTTCCCCATAAGGCACATCGCAGCCCCCTGTGCTTATCTAGGACCCTAGGCAGCACTTCTCAGGAGCCATTTTAAACAGCGGAGTCACCAACAAAAAGCACGACAATGTGAAAAACGCGGAGCTAAATAGTCCACAAAAAGGACAGTTGTGCGCAGTACGAGAGCTGAAACGAGAAGCAGTGCCGCCTGGTTTCAGCCTCAGGTGGGAATGGGCGCGTTGGGCTTCTCACATTTTTTGCTGCTCTGCACGTGTCCATAAATCACGACAGTGCCGTGAGTATTGATTCTGGGGTGACAAATAAATGTTAGCAGGTAGGCAAGCTCACCAGTGCAGAATCCACAAATAATGAGGTCGACTGTATACTGCCAGGACCCGTAACCAGCCTGGTACCACTTACTGACAGCGCCCCTCCCGTCCTCTCCTGGCCTCCCTACGCGCCTGCCTCCTTTCAGCCTTTTCTGAAGTGCTTCAAAGCCACCTTTTGGCCCAGTGACTTGGTTTCCCTTTAGACTTGAATGTCCCTTAATGAGACTCTAAACTGCCGTCCTCAGGGTTTTTGTACAGAGTCCTCTTACAGACAGGACTGGGGTTACCGTGGGCTCCCCTCGTTACCTGTGTCCTCTCACAGTGAGTCTCAAGTTTCTTGATACTGACATCAAACTTAACGCATGTCATTGCAATGTTTGAGAATCATCATCTACAGAATTCAGAAGCTCACATTCTCAGCCACCAGTTGGTCAGCTCTAAACTGTTCTCTTCTGTTTGCCAAATAATTTCGCACGAGACAGTACCCTTTGTTATCCTATTTCTAACATACGGGTTGTTTTTCGATCTGTCTCCACCCCCAATGTCTTCCTCCGCGTTTTGCCCCCCGTTCCAGGCACCTATTAACGCACAGATGCTGGCCCAGAGACAGAGGGAAATCCTGAACCAGCATCTTCGACAGAGACAAATGCATCAGCAGCAGCAAGTTCAGCAGCGAGCTCTGATGATGAGAGGACAGGGGCTGAACATGACGCCCAGCGTGGTGGCTCCTAGTGGTGTGCCGGCAACTATGAGCAGCCCCCGGGTCCCCCAGGCAAATGCACAGCAGTTTCCCTTCCCTCCGAGCTACGGTACGGGACTTACGCCGCCGCCGCCTTTCACCAGTCCTTTCTCCCCCGTGTCCCCCAGTCCCGGGTCACAGCTCCTCTCTCGCAGCTCTTTGCATGGCTCCCAGAGGAACCTGGCTAACCGGGGGGTGCTAGGAAACCTGGGAGGACCACTGGGGCCCGTCAGGAGTCCCCAGGTCCAGCATGGTACCTTCCAGTCTCTCAGCTCAGGTGCCACCTTTGCTCTGAGTGCAGGTCTTTCTTTAAGAATGACCGGAGTAGGTGTGCGTGCGTAGAGTGCCTCTGCCAATCATGCGTGTGAGTGCGTGTGAATGTCTGCACCTAAGTCGGTGTCTGTAAACACAGGTGCCTGTACATATGCTTATACTTGAAAATCTCTGAGTCTAAAAACGATAGAAAGGAAATGTTGAAAGATAGAAAATGTTGAAAGACATATATCATTGTAAGTATTTTACAGACTTTCTACAGCTTTTTTTTCTTTTTTTTTTTTCTACAGCTTTTGAAAAATAAAGGCTCTCAATATTATACCAGATCTTTAACGAATTGATCATTCTTAAGGGGTGCTGCACAGAAACCACAGCAGACGACCTCTTAATTTTCTTCGTATTGATTTGTTGTTTAATGTCAGTCTTAAGAGACAAGCGTGCAATGTCATAAACATTAATATTTGTGTGCATGTCATATTCGATTAATAGTTGAATTATTGATAAAAGTAAGGGCTTACATCAAGGTTAATATTCAAAATGACTTTCCCCATCTTCCGCCAGAGTTCTCTAGAAACAGCTACCAAGTCTTTGTGGTGCTTAGCCTCATGTCTCCTATTTCTTTAAAGAAACAGAAAGATAATGTGCAGCTTTTTCCTGTGTGATCTTAAGCTTTTCTTCTATAGCTCATTAAAGCATTAATTAAATATGCATGTTTAACACATCTTCTAGGCAAAAATGGGCTTACCTCAATGTCATCCCTGAAATTTTCTAAGGAGCCGCTCCTTTGTTTCCCAACTCTTCCTCTCTTTCCTTTTTGATCATTTAGGAAAGACTGCTAAAAGTTCTTTCTCTCCTTTTAGTGTAAACACCATTTGCCTCTGCACTGAGCAAGAAGCTTACATGGAATTTGTTTTTCTTATTCTTGCTAATCTTGTATAGCGCAAGAATATACACGATTCTGAGCCCTTCATAAATACACAACAAGCTAATCATGAATGCAGTTACTTTCTAAAATTTTTTTATTTTTTGGCCATGTCGCACAGCTTGTGAGATCCCAGTTCCCCAACCAGGGATCGAACCCAGGCCCTCAGCAGTGAAAGTGCGGAGTCCCAACCACTGGACCACCATGGAATTCTCACAGTCACTTATTTTTAAAAACGCATCTATCTCATCATAGAATAACTTGGGTTAATTTAATAAAAAATTACTCAAGTGTGTTGGCTTTTTATATATAGCTAAACCTTAATCCAACTTAATCCAGTTGTAGTGATATATAAACATTGAAAGACTGTTTCCGGTCAAAGAGAAATATACACATTTGACTCATTCTTGATTTGCAAGGGATATGGGGAAAGAATAGTATCTCTCTCTACCTCTAGTCGTGATGGTTAATATCGTTCCTAGGCACGCCTCTAATTACTATAAAGAACCAAGGTATGGAGAGATTTTCTTCATGCATTTTATTCCATCTTGGAATCTTTTTTAAATGTATATAATTTACCAGCACGTGATCAGGTATTTGATAGTAATTTTCTTTGTGTATTTGATTTGAATGTTCTCTTCTGTCCCCCGTCTCAACGATAAAACTAACAGTCTCCTTTGGATTTCTGTTCTGTTTTTTAAGGAATAAGTCAGCAGCCTGATCCAGGCTTTGCTGGGGCCACCGCACCCCAAAGCCCTCTGATGTCGCCCCGGCTGGCGCACACACAGAGCCCCATGCTGCAGCAGTCCCAGGCGAACCCAGCCTACCAGGCCTCCTCGGACATGAACGGGTGGGCGCAGGGGAGCATGGGCGCAAACAGGTATGCCACGTGCCTCTGTCTTTTTGATAGAAATGATCACCAGGGAATCTTTCCATAGCCCACCTGTCTCTCTTCTGGATTTTTCTTCTTTGCTCAAGCAAGCAATACCAAGTAAACTGCTAAGTAAGCCAGTCTACTTTTCCTAGGGCAGAAGTTACCAGAATTTAGCAAACCTTAGCTTAATGTTTTTTCCTTGGGAGTAAAAGGAGCTCCCCTGAGAAGGTAGCACCGCCACCAATGGATGATAGAAACCGCTGTGGGAGGCAGTGGCCTAGAAGCCACCCTCTGTCAGTACAGGTAATAAAAGCAAACAGAAGCCTTGTCTGGTACAGACATGACAGTGCGACGTGTCCTTCCAGACCTTCACGGGAATGTGGGGAAAACGACAGAGCGCGGTGGCCCCCGCAGCTTCGCCAAGGGCTTCCTCCCCCGCTGTTTCTGACCTCACCACCTCCTGGTGTCCCACCTGGATTCTCTCAGCCTAGATTTATTCATTCTGAAGGAAATGCCTGAGAAACTAGTGCTCAAAACTGCCTGCCTGTTTGCCCGAGGGCTCTGACATTTTCATCTTTCACTGTGTTTCTAGCATGTTTTCGCAGCAGTCCCCTCCACACTTTGGACAGCAAGCAAACACCAGCATGTACAATAACAATATGAACATCAATGTATCCATGGCGACCAACACAGGTGGGATGAGCAACATGAACCAGATGACTGGACAGATCAGCATGACCTCAGTGACCTCCGTGCCTACGTCAGGGCTGTCCTCCATGGGTCCCGAGCAGGTAAGCACCCCAAGGAGAAGCCCCCCGCGGGCTTCTGATTGTAACTTCTTGTCTATTTTTGCATTAAATGTGTCTTTCCATGTGCTTAACGTATGCCATCAACTCACACATTTATTTTGAAGTGTTTTTTTCACCTTACCACCACTTGTGTTGGTGTGATTAACAGAAATACTTGATAATGACGAAATAAACATGAAAGGATCCCTGACTGCTCAAAGATCTTTTAAAATATTTCTTCCTTGTCTTCTGAATTTTTCTCTTATTTGAGGGATTTGGCGATATATAAAATGAATCTCAAAAAATGGAGTGGTGAAAGGTATTTTTTTTAATAGTTTTATTTTTGGATTTTTAAGAACTGATTTTTTTCTAAACATAAAACCAGATGAAAAGCAAAGGCCAGACTACCTGCCATCCAGTTAGCTTTAAATGATAGTTCACGTGCGCAAGGAGACTGACACAGGGTATCCAAAAACTACTCTCTGTCATCTCTGGGATGTGGATACCATGACTTTTTTTTTTTTTTTTTTTGGTCTGTATATTTTTTTTAATAATTCTGTTTTGTGTTGAATAATACTGAAATGATTCTGCCATCCCTAAGTACATGCCAGCTTCACTTGGTGGCAAAGAGACTCAAAGCACTTGATGCGTAGGTAGCCAGCCTGGGATTCAGAAATCTATGATGGGTAAAGATATTGGTTAATAATTTTTAAACTGTATTAAAGACCTTATTTTTAAAGGGCACAAAATGCTGGGCACTCTGCCACCTCACTAGTTCAGGCAAAGTGTTAATGGGGCAAGGACCCTGAATCTTATTTCAAATTTGGAGAAACTGAGGCATGGAAAGTCTAAACAAATCAACCAAGTGTCATTGACAGCAGCATAAAGTTCCATTAGCCCGTGACTGTGAGAATGGGGAAAGGTCTGCTGAGTCCTGCTGTTGGTAAAGGACAATCTGTGTGAAAACTTACTAAATTTTACCAGGCCTCAGTGTATTATTCTGTAAAAAGAAGATTAATAAAAATGCAAAGTGATGCATGAGAAAATAAAAGCACTTTGCAACATAAGAAGGCTTTATGCGTGGGTGAAATAATAATTTGCACTTCTCTGGTTGAATTGATTGTACTTGTCTGGTGGCCAAATGCTTATTTGTATAAATTAAACATAAAGAAAAATAGACTTTCATCTTTTCAATGGAGAAAATGTAGTGTAGATGCTGAACTTTCTACCAGAGTGGACCGCCAGCAGCTCCTGCCTTGCTTTCAGGGGAAGTGTAATTTGTAAAAGAAATGTACAGATGCCAAGAATAGTTCACTTAGAAAAGATTCACAAGATCCTGCCTCCTTTGGGGTATTCACACCTGCTCTTGCTAATCAATAACTTGCCTAAAGTAACAGACATCAGGAATCATTGATCTCATTTGCACTCAAAAAAGTGAACACGTTAAGGCATAACAATGTTTCTGATATTACCATCTCTGTTGAATTTCTCTATAGTATACAAAAAAAAAATTTAATTGTGAAGGCAGCGAGTGTATTATAAGGATTTATTTTCACATTCCTTCACACTCCCCCCAGAACGTATGCATGGAAGAATAGATAAGGGAAGTGGCCGTTTTTATGTAGTCCTTTCTCCCCATAATTCTACTCCTAGAACCAAAGAAGCAGGTTAATGGGTGGTTATTTCCCATACGCTTCTGGATGTCTCACTGAATAAAGCCCCTGTGCTGTCCTGCCGCCCTCAGGTTAACGATCCTGCTCTCAGAGGAGGCAGCCTTTTCCCAAGCCAGCTGCCTGGAATGGATATGATTAAGCAGGAGGGAGACGCACCACGGGTAAGAGACAGCAGAGAAGCAAGCCATGAATGCGGTAGTAAAGTGAATGTGACGTTCTGTAGACTAAAATGGGCATAGATGTGTCCGCCTGCAGATTGAAGAGAGTTGTGTAATACTTGTGATATTTTTTAAATGTCTTCTAATTTTATCTGACATACAGTGGTTTTTGTGTGAATAATTTTTTCTCTAAGCTCATTTCAGCTGAGCTGATAGTGGTGTGTGAATTAAAAACACTAATTCTGCCCTGGAGTGAAACTATTATAGCCAAGCAGAAAATCAAGTAGCAAGGAATTAGTCGTGTGAGGGCAAGCTGATCAGTTTTGCTTTTTCTGAATCATGCTGCCTGCCTTTTCAGAAGGATGGAGAAGAACTAACTTATAGTTGCTCTCTCTCCCTTAATTAAGTCTAAGTTTACTCTAAGTGTTTTTCTATATTTCATTTTAGTTAGGCCACCATTTGCTTATTACCTTAAACACTTGTTCGAAGAAGAGTGATATTACTGTGTTCAGCCAGATCTTGAAACAGTAGAACAATCAGTGCTTAGAAGCCACCTGAGTTGGGAGCCTGGCGGCAGGTGTGCCAGAGGGACCAGGAGGGCCCTGAGCGACCTGGCACAGGTGAACCGGGCCCTCTGAAGGTGGGGCAGTTACAGTCCTGAGCAGCAGGTAATTCTCTTCTAAAGCGGAAGTCCTCTCTCAGTGGAGAAAAAGGTAGGGATGATGTGGAATTTCCTACACAACAGTGGATCGTGGATCATTTTGTTAGTAGTATTAGCGTTCAAGTTCAAAAACCAATAGCATAAATTTGATCCAGATTTTAACGACGCAGTGTGTGGCTTGTCTCGTTTGAAGAACCACGGTCACGGTCATGGTGTGGCGCCGAGGCTTTGGGGGGCAGGGTGGGGGGAGTCCCTTGGATGTTTTGCGTACGAACCCAGATGTGCACGTCATCTGAACGGTTAACGTACGGATGTAGTCGGTCTAACAGAAGATGGAGTATATTGCATTACTGACCAAGGGTCTAGACTCTAAATGCGCCATGGATGGAGGCTGGAAGGCCGCGGGGCCTGCCCTCCGCTGCGGCCCTGCACACAGGGGCGGCCTGTGCGCAGAAGCAGGGCCTTCAAACCCGGACGGCACCTCCCAGAGGAACGATGGCATCGGCGCCCACTAGGCTCCCACAGGGGACAGCCCGTTCTAACCCAGAAGTGCCGGGAGCTTAGCCTCTGAGCGTGTGGTGTCTCTCTGGGGGGAAGAAGTGCGTGTAGGCGGCCAGGCTCGCATTTCGCTCCACGGATCCCGCGCGCGAGGAGACCGGGCCTCCCTCCCCCCACTGCCGGGTAACCTAGCGCAGCCGGGGGCGGGATGAGGCCCTGGGAAGCACTTCCCCGGGCAGAGCCGGCAGCCCAGCCTTGCGCTGCTGTCTTCCGAGAGCCCCAGAAAGTGAGCGGCCTTAGTATTAGGTCCTTTCTTCTGCCACCACGTTACCTCCAGGAAGGAAAGACTGCCTTCTGTAAAGCGGAGCACGTGGGTGGCCCACGGTCTGGTGCAGAAACCACCCACCTGTATTGAGCATTTAGCGCAGGCCTGATTCTCTGCTTAGAGCTTTATCTGGAGCAGCTCACTGAAACCACAGCCCAGCGCATGGCAGATCCACTGTTCGGAGAGTTTACTGACTCGCCCGAGGTCCTGCAGCACAGAAGGTGAACCGCGGCGGGCCGATCCCTGGCTGCTGTCGGCCCTGCACCATACCACCCACCTCTCCCAAGGCAGCCCAGGGCTCTTGTGAGACTTCTTCAAGGGTTCATGCAGGTAGCGCTGGAAATGCAGGCCAAAAAGGAACATACTACTTCATTCTTTGGGGCCATTCCTTTCTCTCTCTATAGGTCCTAAAAGGAAGGAAAAGATACTTAAACATACTCTGGGACAGGCAGTAAAGACTCAGCTGCATACTTAGTAGAGTCCCCCCTCGGGCAGGGGGATGGGCCTCATCTCAGCATGGAGGAAGCCCCCTGAGTGAGGGGAGGGAACGCACCTTTTGGCCTCTGATGCACCACGGACCGTGCGGGCCCGTGGTAGATATTTAGGCCTCCCCCGCATGTTTAGACAAGGAGACTGAATCTCTGAAGACTGGGCACTTTACCCCAGGTCACACAGCTAGCAGTGGTGGAATATATCGGAGACCAAGAGGGGGACCACCCCGAGCAGCAGCACAGGAGGGGCCCAGCCCTGCCAGGTGGGCTCGACTGGCGCAGCACAGGGTGGAGAGATGCAGGCAGGCGGCCAGCGGAACCAGATGTTCACACACGTCGGGGTGCCGGTGGGGGGGCTGAAGAAACCTGAATTGGAAAGATGAGCACTAAGGTCACAAAAGGCAACTTTAGGTAAACATAGGGTGTTCTCTCCATCCAAGTGCCTTTCGGATCCGTGGTGAGGAGTCTCTCTGTCACCGTCTAGCCCGGGCCATTTACACGCCTCTCACTTCCTGCTTTTTTCCAGTCCCCCTCTTGAATCTGGCTTCTCCATCTATTGGTTATGCTGAATGTTAAAGCCAGAGAACAGTCTGTCACAGACACGCTGGTGGTTTCCTTTAGACTCTAAAGTTTAGAGAATAATACGTGCAGTGTATCCCTCCTAATTCACGAACAATACCTGGAAATCACTCTGCATTTGTCACCGTGCTCCCGGTGTGCGCACAGGGAGGCTTCCGTCGTGTTCGTCCTGCCTCTGTAACATACCCTGCTGCTGCTGTGAAGCGAAGAGCTGTTCTCAGAACTTTTATTGGTGATCAGGTTCTATTTGAACTAGAAACCACTGTGATCCATTATACATTGAATCGTGTTCCATTTATCCTGGAATGGAGATTAAAATTGGATCTTGCTTTAAGCAGAGCTAGAATATACAACCACGGATTTACCAAAACCTAGAGAAGGGCAGTTATTTTATCTAACCAAAAGAGTCTTCCTTTTATAAGGACTTAATCGTACTGTTACTACACATGTATTTCAGTATATTAAAGTTTACTGCTCAGCCACGTGACACGTATAAAGAAAGTACAGTTGTAATTCTATTATCTAGTGTTTTGGAAATTGAACACTAACTCAAATCAGCTTTGAGTTGATGATAATGACGATGACGGTGATGATGACAAAAACCCCAGTTGATTTAGCCTGCAGAAGCTGGGGAGAAGCCTGTGGTTCTCCGTGGGAGTGTGGCAGTAAGGGAGAGTCAAGAGGGGACGTTTTTAGGAAGTGGGTTTGTACTGGATGGTGTGAGGAGAGATGAAGAAAACAGTGACCCCTTCTGGATTGGACGCTGTCAAAGAGCAGGCAGTCCAGCAGCTGGGTATCTCACAGGTACCTCAGTGATCTCTGTTGTGGAGGCAGGTGTCACTGGTAAGAGAGCAGCAGTCACTGAGAAGGAGGGATGGGAAATCCGTTGCAGCCTGTGCCTTCGGAGTCGCGTGCAGGATCTGCCGGCTGTGGGAACCACTCTGTGTTCAGTTAGGATCAATGCCATCTGCTCATCTGCATCAAAATCAAGTGTAAAAAATAAAAATTAATTAATTTTTAAAAAAATCAAGCGTAACTCATCCGGATGCAGCCCTTGTGATTGGTATTATTTAAACCGGCCACGTGGTCTGATGTCTTTGTGATGGGCCTCATGATGATCTTACAGAAATTCCACGCCATGACACCACCCCCTCTCTGTTTTCCTACAGAAATACTGCTGACGCTGAAGGTAGCTGGTTGCTTCTTTCTTCAGCTGACTGGGCTCACTTGCTCAAGATGCTTACCAGTCTGGAGAGCTGCGTCTATTTGTTTTGACCCAACCGACCTGCCATCCAGTCCCGCCAGAGCAAGATGGGCAGACGGGCCTGGGCCCCGCTCCCCCGGTGGAGTCCCCTCGGCTGCTGCAGGAGGAGCTGCCTCTTGTGTTGATAGACGGTCTGCAGCTCGCGTCCGGACAACTGTCAGTCTGTTCACTGCATTCACCTTAGTGCAACTTAGATCTCTCCTGCAAAGTAAATGTTGACAGGCAGACTTCATACCCGTGTCAGATTGAATGTATCTAAATGTATGTATTTAAGGAAAACACCCATGCTCTTGTTCTGTTCCTGTCTGGTTCCAGACACTGGTTTCTTGCTTTGTTTTCCCTGGCTAACCAGTCCAGCCCAAAAGAGTAAGATTTCTTCTGGGGGGAAGAAAAGAATTTAAAAATATATATATATCAAACAACAGATGTTTTAAGCTAAGCCTTCATTTGGGATAAAAGCAGGGGAGACACCATGGACCGCGCCCTATGTACAGAGAGACACCCAAGAAGTGAAGACCAAGAAATCGTAGTTGTATCTTTGTAGAAAGCTCTCAAGACCATGTTGGAAAGCGTTTCCAGTTACTGAACAGATGAAAAGGAGCCTGTGGGAGGGCTGTTAACAGTAACAAGTACTTTTTCCTCCTTTTTTTTTTTTCTGATTCAAACCAAACTAGTTCACCCAAATCATGACTCAAGAAGAAATAGTTTTCATTTCCAGATTCGCTTAGATCAATCAGACAGCCTGAATCAGCACCTCCTCTTGAATCTGGCCCCGCCTCTTCCCTTCCCCTCTGCCTTCCCCTGTTCTCCCCACTCTCATGTCTTTTTTTTTTTTTTTTTAAATAAAAGCAACAGAAACCAGGTAAGCCCTATATTGTTTCCTTACGTGTTTTGCCAGCCACTTACCAATTGCTAACTCTTAAATTTCAGAAAAAGGCATTTACTGGCAAGGAGAGGAGCAAAGTTAGGACTTGATGCCCATCAGACTTTGGACACCTGCTTTGAAAGCATATTCATTCTCTTCCCCAGCAACACTGGTCCACCAAACAGGAGAAAATAATAGTGTGCTTAAAATTGACAGCAGACATCACGACAGATTTCACCTCCACCATGTGTTTTTTATTTTGTTTTTTAGCAGTGCTGACTAAGCCGAAGTTTTGTAAGGTACATAAAATCCAATTTATATGTAAACAAGCAATAATTTAAGTTGAGAACTTAAGTGTTTTAATTGTATAATTTTTGTGAGGTATACATATTGTGGAATTGACTCCAAAATGAGGTACTTCAGTATTAAAATTAGATATCTTCATAGCAATGTCTCCTAAAGGTGTTTTGTAAAGGCTGTCACGGCCTCGATTAGACCTAATTTGTAGACTTAAGACTTTTTATTTTCTAAACCTTGTGATTCTGCTCACAAGTCACTTATCTAATCTATGTGATATGCAGCCGCTATAGAAACCGATTCTTGATTTTTGTATGTTTATATTCTTTCGTAATGAACCTTAGGAAGACTGCGCGTTACTAAGCAGGCCACTTTTCTGGCTGTTTCTCTTGCCCACTCTGGTGGGGGACAATCTTCTCTTAATTGGCATCAGTTCCAGACAACTGTAATACCAAGAAACTGGTGACCTTTTTTGAGCAATTTCTCCCCAACCCCTAACACACATACTTTCTTACCTAAATTTCAGAATGATGTCTTTTTGATGTCTAAAAAGCAAAGCATTTTATATCTCATTAGCCAGGCTTTTTAGGAACAGAGAGGTTTTTCCTTGAAATTTGAGTCCTTATTTGTGGCAGGGTGAAAAATATACAGACTACCCCTATTTATACGGATGTCTCTCTCTATATGTACAGATTGTGGGAGTATAGAAAGAGATATAGCCCAAGGATGAATGGTAAGCAGTCTGAAAGTGTGGCCCCATACTAAAGAACCTTTCGGAAAATTTGCATTTCGCTACTTTTTTCCACTTGAGGGGGTCTCACTACAGGGAGGTGGCCGAGGGACAGCACTTCTTGGGGCCACCAGTTCACACGTCCCTCTTGAAAGGCTCTGCTTTTCTCAACCGAACCATTGGGTCGCCCAACTGTGACAGAAAAACACGGGCAGATGTTGGCCCTGAACTCCGTGTCCTCACCGGCACCACAAGGCTTATGTCATACACGGTGTAACGTGACCAGTTCCAAGTCGATCTTTAGAAACGCGTGAATTAGAATGACTTTAACTTCACACAGCACAGAAGAGAAATGGAGTTTAAGCTGGATTTGTTTGTTTTGAGTTTTAAGTCCCTTTTCACTAGAACACTGTCCAAAAATACCGGTGTACCTTTTCTTGTTTATTCCTCCGCCCACTGTGTTCTACTGTCGGTCCCCATTCAGACAAATCTGCAAACCTGTGATACTGGTAATTTGGAATAATTCATGATCGTTACCGTTTTGAAGGAAAAGAGATGATCAGTTCTCCTACGGCTCAGATCAGGTCGTGGATTTACACCTAATTAAGAGAAGAAAAGTCAGTGAAGGAATCCTCTGATCACATTGATCATGATAGAAGCAAAAGCCAAATCAATCCCTCCATGATCAGTATTTCTCATGCTGTATACAATAAACTTGTTAGACTGAGTACTTGGTTTTCGTTTAATAGAACAAATAATCAGTGTTTTACTTATATTACTAAATGTGAAAAACACATAATGTGAAAAGTATACATACATACATAAACTTGGTTGTGAAACTCATCTACGTGTTCATGTGATGTGGTAAGTTGAAAAAGTGAAGTGAGCTGTTTTCCTGCAATGAATTCGTTGAACTCGAAGATGAAAATGCCCCCTCCCACGTGTATCTCTTACGGCCTGTAACAATTGAAAGCAATGTTTTTGCAGTTTATATAATGCAGTTTTTAATGTGTTTAAAAACGGAGTTCCTATGGGCTTAACACCTGAAATGGGTGGCACAGATCCCCTTGCAGAACCCAAAGATACACAATCAATTTTGAAATGCAACTTAAGCCATTAATTGTTGGTGTGAATTTAAAATTTTCTAGTATTTGTATGGTAGTATGCTGCCTAAGAGCAAAGCATTCTCTGCACAAAAGAAAATTACTGTAGTGGCTTCGATTTTAATTAGAATTTTCTCCCTGGTGTTTCTTTATAGACTAAAACGAAATCTTTTAAGTTTCTTACTACAGGTAAAAGCTATGTGCAAGAACCTCAAAATGCTAAAATCTAGCATAATGCCTTAGATCTGTTTTTAAGTCTTGTATATTCCTACATAGCTGTCCGATGTATTATATTTGTATAGTGAACTGTGTACAATTTTTTGAATAAGTGCATCATCACTTAACCTTTATGTTGTCGAATGGTGATGATGATACATTTCTTCAAACATTTAACTGTCTTTTTTTTTTCTTATGCCATTTGTGGGTTTTATTTGTACAGTTCCTCATGAAGTTGCATCTGAGATGTGTGTATATGAAAAGATTATACAAGGGTAAAATTAAGCAATATATTAACTATGGTTCTTCAGGAGAAAGCTTACAGTGTTTCAGGTTGTGATTTATTTTCAAAATGGAGTTGACTCCAAACATCACTTTGTTCACCTGCATTGATGTTTGTATTTCTAGTGTGAGCAGTTTATGCAAAAGGTAGATATATTCAGAGAAATTTTAAATACATTTATGCAAGTTAATATTGCTTTGCTGATGCTATTTGCTTATTTGATGTTAAATAATGCTATTGTAAATAAAGAATTCTGTTGTTATTGCATCATTTAATAAATTTTAATGCCTTCGGGTTTTACATGGCTTTGGAGATTTTCATGTGTTTATATTGTACCTTCATTCATGATTGCAGTTAAATATAAAATTACCTGACGTGCAATTTAATAATTTCCAACGTTTATACAGTAGTTGACACTGTTCCCAGCCTGTTAACATTTATCCTCTCAATGACCCATTTTCTAGATTTTCAGTTTGAAGCCAAGAGGGGTTTGTCCTGCTTAAGGTTATCTGACAGCTCCATGGCAAATACAGGCCAAATCTAAGTGAGTCCTAAATTATGCTACCACTGCTCATCCCCACTTCTCCAAAAACATGCATGAGAATAATGTGGACTTCTGACTGGCTTAACAAGGTTATACTTTTTGCATTAGAATAATCATGATGGTTCTAATAGATTCTTAATAGTTGATAAGCAATGCAAGTATAATACTTAAAACCCAGGTAATAAACTACATGAAATATTATAGTAAATACAATACTATACAATTTTTAAAGTATACCAGGAACAAAATGAGTGATTAGGAAAACCTATGCTACTAACTATATTAGCAAAGTTAAAAAAACATTAACTTAATAGATGCTGTTTGATAAATTTGCATAGGATAAGTTTCAGCCCACATTCATGAGAAAACCTGAAGGAAAAGTAAAACCTCTAGGCAAAGTAAGTGTCCCAAAGTTATTTGAAGTTATTGGATACAATCCCGCTGTGATACATCTTACTTCATGGTGAGATATTAAAAGAATTAAAATCAGAACAAACTAAGGAGGCCCACTACCCATTCTAAGAATTTAGGCATCACTAGTGGAATAGAAGGGGTAAAACATTTTCAGCCAATTTGACCATCTATAGGGAAAGCCCAGATGAATCTACCAACCAGCTCTTGTAATGAGTAAAAAAGCTCAGTCAGATGGCTGGAACATACAAAAATCAGTAACTTCCATTCACACTAATAACCAATTTTTTTCAATCCCCATTTACAATAACCAATAATGATTATAAAATAGGATTACACCTAACATGAAGTGTGAAAGACGTTTGTGAAGAAACTGCAAAGTTTTACGAAAAGATACAAAAGACCTGGAAAAGGGGAGGCATGCCATGAACCTAGAAAAGGAAAGCCCAGTATTATACATCAATTCCTGCCCCAGCATTATTACAATTCCAGTGCAAATCCAAAAAGTAGGATGCATTTGGAAGATAAGATGTACAATAATGGAAATGTTATAGAAAAAAAAGACTTCTAAAAACATTTTATAACATACTGGTGAGTACTATAGAGTACTTACATAGCAATGGCTAAATACATCAGAAGAACAGTATAGAGCCCAGAGACTGGTCGCTGTATGTAGGTAAATATATGATAGAGATGCCGTTTCTTATCAGTAGGAGTCTCTGTTCAAAAAAAAAATGGTGTTGAGACAGTTGGCCACATTTGGAGAAAACAAGTTAACTCCCTCACAATATTAACAAATTCACATGGATCAAGGGTATAAACATAATGAAATATAAAATTAGAAGAATACATGTTACATTGTTGGAAAAGTGAAGTCATTCTTTAAAAGACAAAACAAAAAAATTATTAATAATAAATTTAGAGGACATGGGGAAGATGGCGGAAGAGTAAGATGCAGAGATCAACTTCCTCCCCACAGATACACCAGAAATACAGCTAAACGTGGGACAACTCCTACAGAACACCTACTGAACGCTGGCAGAAGACCTCAGACCTCCCAAAAGGCAAGAAACCCCCCACGTACCTGGGTAGGGAAAAAGAAAAAAGAAAAAACAGAGACAAAAGAATGGGGACAGGACCTGCACCAGTGGGAGGGAGCTGTGAAAGAGGAAAGGTTTCCACACACTAGGAAGCCCCTTCGCGGGCGGAGACTGCGGGTGGCGGAGGGGGGAGCTTCGGAGCTGTGAAGGAGAGCACAGCAACAGGGGTGCGGAGGGCAAAGCGGAGAGATTCCCGCACAGAGGATCGGTGCCGACCGGTACTCACCAGCCCGAGAGGCTTGTCTGCTCACCCGCCGGGGCGGGCGGGGCTGGGAGCTGAGGCTCGGGCTTCGGTCAGAGCGCAGGGAGAGGACTGGGGTTGGCGGCGTGAACACAGCCTGCAGGGGGTTAGTGCGCCACGGCTAGCCGGGAGGGAGTCCGGTCTGGAACTGCCGAAGAGGCAAGAGATTAACAGCCCTGCTTAAAGGAGCTCCAGAGACAGGCGCGAGCCGCGGCTAAAAGCGTGGACCCCAGAGACAGGCGGGAAACGCTAAGGCTGCTGCTGCGCCACCAAGAAGCCTGTGTGCGAGCACAGGTCACTCTCCACACCCCCTTACGGGGTGCCTGTGCAGCCCGCCACTGCCAGGGTCCCGGGATCCAGGGACAACTCCCCCGGGAGAACACACGGCGCGCCTCAGGCTGGTGCAACGTCCAGCCGGCCTCTGCCGCCGCAGGCCCGCCTCGCACTCCATACCCCTCCCTCCCCCCCCCCCCGCCTGAGTGAGCCGGAGCCCCCGAATCAGCGGCTCCTTTTACCCCGCCCTGTCTGAGCAAAGAACAGACGCCTACCGGCGACCTACACGCAGAGGCGGGGCCAAATCCAAAGCTGAGCCCCTGGGAGCTGTGCGAACAAAGAAGAGAAAGGGAAATCTCTCCCAGCAGCCTCAGGAGCAGCGGATTAAAGCTCCACAATCAACTTGATGTACCTGCATCTGTGGAATACATGAATAGACAACGAATCATAACAAATTAAGGAGGTGGACTCTGAGAGGAAGATTTATGATTTTTTCCCCCTTTTCCTCTTTTTGTGTGTATGTGTATGCTTCTGTGTGAGATTTTCCCTGTACAGCTTTACTTCCACCATTTGTGGAAGCAAATGGTTCTATCCGTCCATTTTATATTTTCTTAATAATTATTTTTCATTTTAATAACTTCATTATATTTTATCTTATTTTATTTTATTTTCCTTTATCTTCTTTCTTTTTTTCCTTCCTTCCCTCCTTCCTCCCTCTCTCCCTCTCTCCCTCCCTCCCTCCTTTCTTTCTTTTCTTTCCTTCTTTCTTTCCTTCTGTCCTTCTTTCTTTCTATTTCTACTAATTCTTTCTACTTTTTCTGCCTTTTATTCTGAGCCGTGTGGATAAAAGGCTCTTGGTGCTGCAGCCAGGAGTCACTGCTGTGTCTCTGAGGTGGGAGAGCCAACTTCAGGACACTGGTCCACAAGAGACCTCCCAGCTCCATATAATATCAAACGGCGAAAATCTCCCAGAGATCTCCATCTCAACACCAGCACCCAGCTTCACTCAATGACCAACAAGCTACAGTGCTGGACATCCTATGCCAAACAACTAGCAAGACAGGAACACAACCCCACCCATTAGCAGAGAGGCTGCCTAAAATCATAATAAGGCCAAAGACACCCCAAAACACACCACCAGACATGGACCTGCCCACCAGAAAGACAAGGTCCAGCCTCATCCACCAGAACACAGGCACTAGTCCCCTCCACCAGGAAGCCTACACAACCCACTAAACCATCCTTAGCCACTGGAGAGAGACACGAAAAACAACGGGAACTACGAACCTTGTGGCCTGCAAAAAGGAGACCACATACACAGTAAGATAAGCAAAATTAGAAGACAGAGAAACACACAGCAGATGAAGGAGCAAGATAAAAACACAACAGACCTAACAAATGAAGAGGAAATAGGCAGTGTACCTGAAAAAGAATTCAGAATAATGATAGTAAAGATGATGCAAAATCTTGGAAATAGAATAGACAAAATGCAAGAAACATTTAACAAGGACCTAGAAGAACTAAAGATGAAACAAACAACGATGAACAACACAATAAATGAAATTAAAAATACCCTAGATGGGATCAATAGCAGAAAAACTGAGGCAGAAGAACGGATAAGTGACCTGGAAGATAAAATAGTGGAAATAACTACTGCAGAGCAGAATAAAGAAAAAAGAATGAAAAGAACTGAGGACAGTCTCAGAGACCTCTGGGACAACATTAAACGCACCAACATTCGAATTATAGGGGTTCCAGAAGAAGAGAAAAAGAAAGGGACTGAGAAAATATTTGAAGAGATTATAGTTGAAAACTTCCCTAATATGGGAAAGGAAATAGTTAATGAAGTCCAGGAAGCACAGAGAGTCCCATACAAGTTAAATCCAAGGAGAAATACGGCAAGACACATATTAATCAAACTGTCAAAAATTAAATACAAAGAAAGCATATTAAAAGCAGCAAGGAAAAAACAACAAATAACACACAAGGGGATCCCCATAAGGTTAACAGCTGATCTTTCAGAAGAAACTCTGCAAGCCAGAAGGGACTGGAAGGACATACTGAAAGTGATGAAGGAGAAAAACCTGCAACCAAGACTACTCTAACCAGCAAGGATCTCATTCAGATTTGATGGAGAAATTAAAACCTTTACAGACAAGCAAAAGCTGAGAGAGTTCAGCACCACCAAACCAGCTTTACAACAAATGCTAAAGGATCTTCTCTAGGCAAGAAACACAAGAGAAGGAAAAGACCTACAATAACGAATCCAAAACCATTAAGAAAATGGGAACAGGAACATACATATCGATAATTACCTTAAATTTAAATGGACTAAATGCTCCCACCAAAAGACACAGATTGGCTGAATGGATACAAAAACAAGACCCATATATATGCTGTCTACAAGAGACCCACTTCAGACCTAGAGACACATACAGACTGAAAGTGAGGGGATGGAAAAAGATATTCCATGCAAGTGCAAACCAAAGGAAAGGTGGAGTAGCAACTCTCATATCAGACAAAATAGACTTTAAAATAAAGACTATTACCAGAGACAAAGAAGGACACTACATAATGATCAAGGGATCGATCCAAGAAGAAGATATAACAATTGTAAATATTTATGCACCCAACATAGGAGCACCTCAATACATAAGGCAAATACTAACAGCCAGAAAAGGGGAAATCGACAGTAACACATTCATAGTAGGGGACGTTAACACCCCACTTTCACCAATGGACAGATCGTCCCAAATAAAAATAAATAAGGAAACACAAGCTTTAAATGATACATTAAACAAGATGGACTTAATTGATATTTATAGGACATTCCACCCAAAAACAACAGAATACACATTTTTCTCAAGTGCTCATGGAACATTCTCCAGGATAGATCACATCTTGGGTCACAAATCAAGCCTTGGTAAATTTAAGAAAACTGAAATTGTATCAAGTATCTTTTCCGACCACAACGCTATGAGACTAGATATCAATTACAGGAAAAGATCTGTAAAAAGTACAAACACGTGGAGGCCACACAATACACTACTTAATAACGAAGTGATCACTGAAGAAATCAAAGAGGAAATAAAAAAATACCTAGAAACAAATGACAATGGAGACACGACGACCCAAAACCTATGGGATGCAACAAAAGCAGTTCTAAGAGGGAAGTTTATAGCAATACAATCCTGCCTTAAGAAACAGAAAACATCTCGAATAAACAACCTAACCTTGCACCTAAAGCGATTAGAGAAAGAAGAACAAAAAAACCCCAAGTTAGCAGAAGGAAAGAAATCATAAACATCAGATCAGAAATAAATGAAAAAGAAATGAAGGAAACGATAGCAAAGATCAATAAAACTAAAAGCTGCTTCTTTGAGAAGATAAACACAATTGATAAACCATTCGACAGACTCATCAAGAAAAAAGGGGAGAAGATGCACATCAATAGATGCAGAGAAAGCTTTTGACAAAATTCAACACCCATTTATGATAAAAACCCTGCAGAAAGTAGGCATAGAGGGAAGTTTCCTCAACATAATAAAGGCCATATATGACAAACCGACAGCCAACATCATCCTCAATGGTGAGAAACTGAAAGCATTTCCACTAAGATCAGGAACAAGACAAGGTTGCCCACTCTCACCACTCTTATTCAATATAGTTTTGGAAGTTTTAGCAACAGCAATCAGAGAAGGAAAGGAAATAAAAGGAATCCAAATTGGAAAAGAAGAAGTAAAGCTGTCACTGTTTGCAGATGACATGATACTATACACAGAGAATCCTAAAGATGCTACCTGGTAAAGTTGCAGGATACAAAATTAATGCACAGAAATCTCTTGCATTCCTATATACTAATGATGAAAACTCTGAAAGTCAAATCAAGAAAATACTCCCATTTACCATTGCAACGAAAAGAATAAAATATCTAGGAATAAACCTACCTAAGGAGACAAAAGACCTGTATGCAGAAAATTGTAAGACACTGATGAAAGAAATCAAAGATGATACAAATAGATGGAGAGATATACTATGTTCTTGGATTGCAAGAATCAACATTGTGAAAATGACTCTACTACCCAAAGCAATCTACAGGTTCAATGCAATCCCTATCAAACTACCACTGGCATTTTTCACAGAACTAGAACAAAAAACTTACAATTTGTATGGAAACACAAAAGACCCCGAATAGCCAAAGCAATCTTGAAAACGAAAAATGGAGCTGGAGGAATCAGGCTCCCTGACTTCAGACTATACTACAAAGCTACAGTAATCAAGACAGTATGGTACTGGCACAAAAACAGAAAGATAGATCAATGGAACAGGATAGAAAGCCCAGAGATAAACCCACGCACATATGGTCACTTTATCTTTGATAAAGGAGGCAGGAAAGTACAGTGGAGAAAGGACAGCCTCTTCAATAAGTGGTGCTGGGAAAACTGGACAGGTACATGTAAAAGTATGAGATTAGATCACTCCCTAACACCAGACACAAAAATAAGCTCAAAATGGATTAAAGACCTAAATGTAAGGCCAGAAACTATCAGACTCTTAGAGGAAAACATAGGCAGAACACTCTATGACATAAATCACAGCAAGATCCTTTTTGACCCACCTCCTAGAGAAATGGAAATAAAAACAAAAATAAACAAATGGGACCTAATGACACTTCAAAGCTTTTGCACAGCAAAGGAAACCATAAACAAGACCAAGAGACAACCCTCAGAATGGGAGAATATATTTGCAAATGAAGCGACTGACAAAGGATTAATCTCCAAGATTTACAAGCAGCTCATGCAACTCAATAACAAAAAAGCAAACAATTCAATCCAAAAATGGGCAGAAGACCTAAATAGACATTTCTACAAAGAAGATATACAGACTGCCAAAAACACATGAAAGGATGCTCAACATCATTAATCATTAGGCAAATGCAAATCAAAACTACAATGAGATATCATCTCACACCAGTCAGAATGGCCATCATCAAAAAATCTAGAAACAATAAATGCTGGAGAGGGTGTGGAGAAAAGGGAACACTCTTGCACGGCTGGTGGCAATGTGAATTGGTACAGCCACTATGGAGAACAGTATGGAGGTTCCTTAAAAAACTACAAATAGAACTACCATATGACCCAGCAATCCCACTACTGGGCATATACCCTGAGAAAACCATAATTCATAAAGAGTCATGTAACAAAATGTTCATTGCAGCTCTATTTACAATAGCCTGGAGATGGAAACAACCTAAGTGCCCATCATCGGATGAATGGATAAAGAAGTTGCGGCACATATATACAATGGAATATTACTCAGCCATAACAAGAAACGAAATTGAGCTATTTGTAATGAGGTGGATAGACCTAGAGACTGTCATACAGAGTGAAGTCAGAAAGAGAAAGACAAATACCATATGCTAACACATATATATGGAATTTAAGGGAAAAAATGTCATGAAGAACCTAGGGGTAAGACAGGAATAAAGACACAGACCTACTGGAGAACGGACTTGAAGATATGGGGAGGGGGAAGGGTGAGCTGTGACAAAGCGAGGGAGAGGCATGGACATATATACACTACCAAACATAAGGTAGATAGCTACTGGGAAGCAGCCACATAGCACAGGGAGATCAGCTCGGTGCTTTGTGACCGCCTGGAGTGGGGGGATACGGAGGGTGGGAGGGAGGGAGACGCAAGAGGGAAGAGATATGGGAACATATGTATATGTATAACTGATTCACTTTGTTATAAAGCAGAAACCAACACACCACTATAAAGCAATTATACCCCAATAAAGATGTGAAAAAAAAAAACCACCAGACCTAACAAATGAAGAGGAAATAGGCAGTCTACCTGAAGAAGAATTCAGAATAATGATAGTAAATATGATCCAAAATCTTGGATATAGAACAGACAAAATGCAAGAAACATTTAACAAGGACCTAGAAGAACAAAAGATGAAACAAACAATGATGAACAACACAATAAATGAAATTAAAAGTACTCTAGATGGGATCAATAGCAGAATAACTGAGGCAGAAGAACGGATAAGTGACCTGGAAGATAAAATAGTGGAAATAACTACTGCAGAGCAGAATAAAGAAAAAAGAATGAAAAGAACTGAGGACAGTCTCGGAGACCTCTGGGACAACATTAAACACACCAACATTCGAATTATAGGGGTTCCAGAAGAAGAAGAGAAAAAGAAAGGGACTGAGAAAATATTTGAAGAGATTATAGCTGAAAACTTCCCTAATATGGGAAAGGAAATAGTTAATGAAGTCCAGGAAGCACAGAGAGTCCCATACAGGACAAGTCCAAGGAGAAATATGCCAAGACACATATTAATCAAACTGTCAAAAATTAAATACAAAGAAAACATATTAAAAGCAGCAAGGGAAAAACAACAAATAACACACAAGGAAATCCCCATAAGGTTAAAGCTGATCTTTCAGAAGAAACTCTGCAAGCCAGAAGGGATTGGCAGGACACATTTAAAGTGATGAAGGAGAAAAACCTGCAACCAAGATTACTCTACCCAGCAAGGATCTCATTCACATTTGATGGAGAAATTAAAACCTTTACAGGGGGACCTTGAAGATGGCGGAAGAGTAAGACGCGGAGATCACCTTCCTCCCCACAGATACAGCAGAAATACATCTACACGTGGAACAACTCCTACAGAACACCTACTGAAGGCTGGCAGAAGACCTCAGACCTCCCAAAAGACAACAAATCATCCGAAATTGAGGAGGTGGTCTCTGACAGCAAGATTTATGACTTTTCCCCCTTTACCTCTTTTAGTGAGCGTGTATGTGTATGCTTCTGTGTAAGATTTTGTCTGTATAGCTTTGCTTCCAACATTTGTCCTAAGGTTCTATCCGTCCTTTTTTTTCCTCTAAATAAGAATTTTTTAATTCAATAACTTTATTATACTTTATTTTATTTTTACTGTATCTTCTTTCTTTCTTTTTTCCTTCTTTCCCTCCTTCCTTCCTTCCTCCCTCCCTCCTTTCTTTCCTTCTTGCCTTCTTTCCTTCTTTGCTTCTTTCTTTCTTCCTTCCTTCCTTCCTTCCTTCCCTCCTTTCCTTCTTTCTTTCCTCATACTTCTACTAATTCCCTCTACTTTTTCTCAATTTTATTCTGAGCCGTGTGGATGAAAGGCTCTTGGTGCTCCAGCCAGGAGTCAGGGCTCTGCCTCTGAGGTAGGAGAGCCAACTTCAGGACACTGGTCCACAAGAGACCTCCCAGCTCCATATAATATCAAACGGCGAAAATCTCCCAGAGACCTCCATCTTAACACCAGCACCCAGCTTCACACAAGGACCAGCAAGCTACAGTGCTGGACAACCTATGCCAAACAACTAGCAAAACAGGAACACAACCCCACCCATTGGCAGAGAGGCTGCCTAAAATCATAATAAGGCCACAGACACCCCAAAACACACCACCAGACGTGAACCTGCCCACTAGGGAGATAAGATCCAGCCTCATCCACCACAACACAGGCACTAGTCCCCTACACCAGGAAGACTACACAACCCACTAAACCAACCTTAGCCACTGGAGACAGACATCAAAAACAGCGGGAACTACGAACCTGCAGTCTGCAAAAAGGACACCCCAAACACAGGAAGATAAGCAAAATGAGAAGACAGAAAAACACACAGCAGATAAAGGAGCAAGATAAAAATGCACCAGACCTAACAAATGAAGAAGAAATAGCCAGTCTACCTGAAAAAGAATTCAGAATAATGATACTAAGGATGATCCGAAATCTTGGAAATAGAATGGACAAAATGCAAGAAACATTTAACAAGGACCTAGAAGAAATAAAGATGAAACAAGCAACGATGAACAACACAATAAATGAAATTAAAAGTACTCTAGATGGGATCAATAGCAGAATAACTGAGGCAGAAGAACGGATAAGTGACCTGGAAGATAACATAGTGGAAATAACTACTGCAGAGCAGAATAAAGAAAAAAGAATGAAAAGAACGGAGGACAGTCTCAGAGACCTCTGGGACAACATTAAACGCACCAACATTTGAATTATAGGGGTTCCAGAAGAACAGAAAAAGGGACTGAGAAAATATTTGAAGAGATTATAGTTGAAAACTTCCCTAATATGGGAAAGGAAATAGTTAATGAAGTCCAGGAAGCACAGAGAGTCCCATACAAGTTAAATCCAAGGAGAAATACGGCAAGACACATATTAATCAAACTGTCAAAAATTAAATACAAAGAAAGCATATTAAAAGCAGCAAGGGAAAAACAACAAATAACACACAAGGGAATCCCCATAAGGTTAACAGCTGATCTCTCAGCAGAAACCCTACAAGCCAGAAGGGATGACAGGACATACTGAAAGTGATGAAGGAGAAAAACCTGCAGCCAAGATTACTCTACCCAGCAAGGATCTCATTCAGATTTGATGGAGAAATTAAAACCTTTACAGACAAGCAAAAGCTGAGAGACTTCAGCACCACCAAACCAGCTTTACAACAAATGCTGAAGGAACTTCTCTAGGCAAGAAACGCAAAAGAAGCAAAAGACCTACAATAATGAACCCAAAACAATTAACAAAATGGGAATAGGAACATACATATCGATAATTACCTTAAATGTAAATGGACTAAATGCTCCCACCAAAAAACACAGATTGGCTGAATGGATACAAAAACAAGACCCATATATATGCTGTCTACAGGAGACCCACTTCAGACCTAGAGACACATACAGACTGAAAGTGAGGGGATGGAAAAAGATATTCCATGCAAGTGCAAACCAAAAGAAAAGTGGAGTAGCAATTCTCATATCAGACAAAATAGACTTTAAAATAAAGACTGTTAGAAGAGACAAAGAAGGACACTACATAATGATCAAGGGATCGATCCAAGAAGAAGATATAACAATTGTAAATATTTATGCACCAAACATGGAGCACCTCAATACATAAGGCAAATACTAACAGCCAGAAAAGGGGAAATCGACAGTAACACATTCATAGTAGGGGACGTTAACACCCCACTTTCACCAATGGACAGATCGTCCCAAATGAAAATAAATAAGGAAACACAAGCTTTAAATGATACATTAAACAAGATGGACTTAATTGATATTTATAGGACATTCCACCCAAAAACAACAGAATACACATTTTTCTCAAGTGCTCATGGAACATTCTCCAGGATAGATCACATCTTGGGTCACAAATCAAGCCTTGGTAAATTTAAGAAAACTGAAATTGTATCAAGTATCTTTTCTGACCACAATGCTATAAGACTAGATATCAATTACAGGAAAAGATCTGTAAAAAGTACAAACACGTGGAGGCCACACAATACACTACTTAATAACGAAGTGATCACTGAAGAAATCAAAGAGGAAATAAAAAAATACCTAGAAACAAATGACAATGGAGACACGACGACCCAAAACCTATGGGATGCAACAAAAGCAGTTCTAAGAGGGAAGTTTATAGCAATACAATCCTGCCTTAAGAAACAGAAAACATCTCGAATAAACAACCTAACCTTGCACCTAAAGCGATTAGAGAAAGAAGAACAAAAAAACCCCAAGTTAGCAGAAGGAAAGAAATCATAAACATCAGATCAGAAATAAATGAAAAAGAAATGAAGGAAACGATAGCAAAGATCAATAAAACTAAAAGCTGCTTCTTTGAGAAGATAAACACAATTGATAAACCATTCTACAGACTCATCAAGAAAAAAAGGGAGAAGATGCAAATCAACAGATGCAGAGAAAGCTTTTGACAAAATTCAACACCCATTTATGATAAAAAACCCTGCAGAAAGTAGGCATAGAGGGAAGTTTCCTCAACATAATAAAGGCCATATATGACAAACCCACAGCCAACATCGTCCTCAATGGTGAGAAACTGAAAGCATTTCCACTAAGATCAGGAACAAGACAAGGTTGCCCACTCTCACCACTCTTATTCAATATAGTTTTGGAAGTTTTAGCAACAGCAATCAGAAAAGAAAAGGAAATAAAAGGAATCCAAATCGGGAAAGAAGAAGTAAAGCTGTCACTGTTTGCAGATGACATGATACTATACATAGAGAATCCTAAAGATGCTACCAGAAAACTACTAGAGGTAATCAATGAATTTGGTAAAGTTGCAGGATACAAAATTAATGCACAGAAATCTCTTGCATTCCTATATACTAATGATGAAAAATCTAAAAGTCAAATCAAGAAAACACTCCCATTTACCTCTGCAACAAAAATAATAAAATATCTAGGAATAAACCTACGTAAGGAGACAAAGACCTATATGCAGAAAATTATAAGACACTGATGAAAGAAATCAAAGATGATACAAATAGATGGAGAGATATACTATGTTCTTGGATTGCAAGAATCAACATTGTGAAAATGACTCTACTACCCAAAGCAATCTACAGGTTCAATGCAATCCCTATCAAACTACCACTGGCATTTTTCACAGAACTAGAACAAAAAATTTCACAATTTGTATGGAAACACAAAAGACCCCGAATAGCCAAAGCAATCCTGAGACTGAAATACGGAGCTGGAGGAATCAGGCTCCCTGACTTCAGACTATACTACAAAGCTACAGTAATCAAGACAGTATGGTACTGGCACAAAAACAGAAAGATAGATCAATGGAACAGGATAGAAAGCCCAGAGATAAACCCACGCACATATGGTCACCTTCTCTTTGATAAAGGAGGCAGGAATGTACAGTGGAGAAAGGACAGCCTCTTCAATAAGTGGTGCTGGGAAAACTGGACAGGTACATGTAAAAGTATGAGATTAGATCACTCCCTAACACCAGACACAAAAATAAGCTCAAAATGGATTAAAGACCTAAATGTAAGGCCAGAAACTATCAGACTCTTAGAGGAAAACATAGGCAGAACACTCTATGACATAAATCACAGCAAGATCCTTTTTGACCCACCTCCTAGAGAAATGGAAATAAAAACAAAAATAAACAAATGGGACCTAATGACACTTCAAAGCTTTTGCACAGCAAAGGAAACCATAAACAAGACCAAGAAACAACCCTCAGAATGGGAGAATATATTTGCAAATGAAGCGACTGACAAAGGATTAATCTCCAAGATTTATAAGCAGCTCATGCAGCTTAATAACAAAAAAACAAACAACCCAATCCAAAAATGGGCAGAAGACCTAAATAGACATTTCTCCAAAGAAGATATACAGACTGCCAACAAACACATGAAAGAATGCTCAACATCATTAATCATTAGGGAAATACAAATCAAAACTACAATGAGATATCATCTCACACCAGTCAGAATGGCCATCATCAAAAAATCTAGAAACAATAAATGCTGGAGAGGGTGTGGAGAAAAGGGAACACTCTTGCACTGCTGGTGGGAATGTGAATTGGTTCAGTCACTATGGAGAACAGTATGGAGGTTCCTTAAAAAACTACAAATAGAACTACCATATGACCCAGCAATCCCACTACTGGGCATATACCCTGAGAAGACCATAATTCAAAAAGAGTCATGTACCGCAATGTTCATTGCAGCTCTATTTGCAATAGCCCGGAGGTGGAGACAACCTAAGTGTCCATCGTCGGATGAATGGATAAAGAAGATGTGGCACATATATACAATGGAATATTACTGAGCCATTAAAAGAAACGAAATTGAGCTATTTGTAATGAGGTGGATAGACCTAGAGACTGTCATACAGAGTGAAGTAAGTCAGAAAGAGAAAGACAGGGCTTCCCTGGTGGCGCAAAGGTGGAGAGTCCGCCTGCCGATGCAGGGGACACGGGTCCGGGAAGATCCCACATGCTGTGGAGCAGCTGGGCCCATGAGCCACAGCCACTGGGCCTGCACGTCCGGAGCCTATGCTCCGCAACAGGAGAGGCCACAACAGTGAGAGGCCTACGTACCACAAAAAAGAAAGAAAGAAAGAAAGGAAGGAAGGGAGGGAGGGAGGGAGGGAGGAAGGAAGGAAGGAAGGGAGGAAGGGAGGGAGGGAGGGAAAGACAAATACCGTATGCTAACACATATATATGGAATTTAAGAAAAAAAAATGTCATGAAGAACCTAGGGGTAAGACAGGAATAAAGACACAGACCTACTGGAGAATGGACTTGAGGATATGGGAGGGGGAAGGGTAAGCTGTGACAAAGCGAGAGAGAGGCATGGACATATATACACTACCAAACGTAAGGTAGATAGCTAGTGGGAAGCAGCGGCATAGCACAGGGAGATCAGCTCGCTGCTTTGTGACCTCCTGGAGGGGTGGGATAGGGAGGGTGGGAGGGAGGGGGACAAAAGAGGGAAGAGATATGGAAACATATGTATAACTGATTCACTTTGTAAGCAGAAACTAACACACCATTGTAAAGCATTTATACTCCAATAAAGATGTAAAAAAAAAGAATAAATTTATAATAATTTCATATTCTGTCAAAAAAGAAACTGAAGACACAGCAAGTGTAATGGGAAACTAATGTTAAGAACATAAAGTTTACAAAAATAAATGAGAAAAATAATAGGCAGTAAGTAAAGATTATGAACACATGAGAGTGAAAAATGGCTGCTAGATATTAAAAGACGCTCAGCATCACTAGTGGTCAATAAAATGCAAACTAAAACAATACGGAACTTTTTCATTCATCCATTTGGCAACACGCTAAGCTTACTATAGCCATGAACCCTTCCGTGGACTTTAGTGGGAGTGTAAATTCTCTGACCTCCAAAGCGAAGGTGTGTAGAAATTTGGAGAGATTGGTATTTTTTGAATTTTGAGTAGTACTCATCACTGAAGCCGTGTGCCTTGAGTTTTCTGGCAAATTGTTTAAAATGTCCTCCTCTTTAAATCCACAGCATTCTTTGAGATGTCCTCTTTTTCCACTTACTGCATATTTGAACCTTTTTTGTGCTTGTGTTTATTTTTCATTTACTTTGGCAAGTTTTTCTTTTCTAACTTCTTAAGGATGTATGAACAGCTTATCAATTTTCAACCTGTTTTTCTCTAATACACGTATTTCGAGATTATAAATGTTCTTCTGTTTACTGCTGTTAGCAACATCCCACACGTTTCATCTACTTATCCTGTCAAAGTCTCCAATAATGGCTTTGAGTTTTTCTTTTTCCTCTTAGTTCTGTCAATTTTGTCTTCTTGTAGTCAGAAGTGGTATGAGGCACATAAACACTTCTCCAAGATGAACTGGCCCTTCTATGGTGATATAACGCCCTGTTTTACCTCCAGGAATCTTATTTTCTTTATCTGATATATAAGCATGTTGATGCTGGATTAGTTTTGCAGGCTGTATCTTTATTCATCCTTTTACTTTAAACCCTGTGAACAGCATGTAACTAGTCCCTTACTAATTTTTTATCTAGTTTTCTATCAGTAATAGAACAGTGTTAAGGTCTCCAACTATGATTGTACGTTTGTCTCTCCATTGAATTATATCATCTTTGCTTTTGTATTTTGAAACATTGTTATTAGGAACATATATACATTAACAGTTACATGTCCTTTTGATAAATTGACCCTTTAATCATTCGGTCAGAGATCAGAAAGTGAGGAACCATGACTTGTAAGAATCTGGGGGGGAAAAATGTTTCAGGTAGATCAAACAGCAAATACAAAGGTTATGAGATAGAAACCAGCTTTGATGTCTGAAGGACAGCAAGAAAGTCAGTGTGGCTGGAGAAGATAACTGATGGGGTGAGAGGTAGGAGATGAGTACCAAGAAGAAGCCAGGGGCTGGATTATATACGATCTTATAGGCCAAGGCAAGGAATTTAGATTTTCTTCTGTGTATTGAGAAACCATTGGAGAGTTTTCAGCAAAGGAGTAATGTGATCTAATTTGTGTTTTTAAAAGACTGGCTACTGCGTGGAGAAAGGTCTGTACGGAAGCCGGCTAATAGGCTATTGAAGACACCAATTAAACATGGAGGATTGGACCCATGACTTCACTTCAGGTCCCTCCCGAATCCCACTAAAACTGTAAAGGCCTTTCTACAGAAGCACAAACCCACAAGGACAAGGATAATAGGAATAGAAACTACTCCACCAAAGGTTTGGCCGTTGAAAGCAAATGGAAGAGTGCTAACCCATTCTGTAGACCTGACAAAGCCGAGTGCTGAGCCCAAGTGAGTAACGGCAAGAAGGAAACAGAGTTCCACTGCGGAATTTCTCAGCGACTCGGAAATGAGCAGGTGTCTTTGGATGTGGGCATGAGAAGCCTAGTGAAGAAGCTGGCAGATCCGCTCCAAGCAAACAACCTTCCCAACCTGGGCAGCAGAATTAAGGTGTATTCCCCAGGAAAGTTAATGGGGATCAGGGGGTGGTACCATACTGAAAACAGGATATTATTAGGTGAATGTTAGAATGTTCTAACATTGTTAGAATGTTCACCAAAGTAGCTTCCTGAACACACTCTCCTGCCTGGTTGCCTAAGTGTCTTCACAAGGGAATCTGAGCAGCTGCAAAGGCAAGCCCCGCAGAGACTAACATCTCCGGTTGCCCATGAAAACTCCCAGGTCATCTTACGGCGAAGCCCACGACTGGGATTCCTGCCCACATACACCAAGCTTCCAAACATCTTTTAGTGCCTCTCTCTAAAACATGAGCACAGAGCCAAGGATCACCACGCTCCATCCAGCCGTGATGGGAAACACACTGCGGCAGCCATGAACACACCCCCCTCAGATCTGCTGTGCAGGGGAAGTGTGATCAGCCCAGGGCCCAGCCGCTACGCTACCCTTCCCCCCGGCAGCTCCCAGCCAATGACCGGGTGCAGCAGGAGTAACAAGGCAGACCCACTCAGGAGATGGAACTGGTCTGATGAGCAGTTTTGCCTCAAGGACTCTACACGGCCTTGCCAAGCTTTCTTAGAATTCTGCTGCACTCTGTGGAATCTTCCTTCCTCTGGCCTGCTCTAGATTCCTCCCCACTTTCCCTCACAAGCATCTCACCTAACAAATCGCTTGCACATCCACTGGCATCTCGGCGACTGCTTCTTGGAGGGTGCAGACTAACATAAGTCATCTAAGAAAGCGGGCAGTGAGGGCTTCCCTGGTGGCGCAGTGGTTGAGAGCCTGCTTGCCGATGCAGGGAAGACGGGTTCGTGCCCGTGTTCCCACATGCCGCGGAGCGGCTGGGCCCGTGAGCCATGGCCACTGAGCCTGCGCGTCCGGAGCCTGTGCTCCACAACAGGAGAGGCCACAACAGTGAGAGGCCCGCGTACCACAAAAAAAGAAAGTGGGCAGTGAGATGAAGACATGGGAGAGGCTCACTCAAGGCCAGTACAAGAGGACATCATCTTGGTCAGCAAGTATGACACAGACAGTCCTTGGCACAAGGTGGTGGCTCAGTTGCTGAAGATGTCACTGGTGGAGACCTCGGAAGGCGTGCCAGTGAAGAGGAAGGCTACAGCAGGTGGGATGATGCAAGGCATTCAAAAGATTTGGGGGTGAGAGGATGCCTACAAAGACCGTGGAGAAGGCTGGCCACTGCCAAGTTGGACTGCTGCCCTGCAGAGGGATAACGAGGCTGATGAGGGCCGTTTAAGAGCAATTAACACTAGATAAGACTACAGAGCCTCTGTGGCAGCACCAGAGAACCTCTCCTGCAGTGGAAGAGCAGACTCAGCTGAGTGGCAGGCTAAAGAGCTTATTATTAGAGTTTTCAAATGGTCGATTAAGGCAGGTTTGTTATGCAAAAGGCAGGGCCCTGGTAGGGAAACCTGGGACCCTGAAATGTGGGTAGAGACATCTAGTGGTTGCTGCTGATTCTGAAGCCCCCACATCTCTGGGCTTGCAGAGGGGACCCACTCTTCCCTCCTAAGAGCTATCGACTTAACGTCTATGATCAAAACAGGACAGAATGGAGAGCAATAGCCTGAATGCAGTCTCCTCCATAAGAAGTCATGGTCCCTCGCCCAGTTCTCAGACCTGAGCCAATTTTCAAATCTAAAACCCACTGACTGAACAGAGGGCCAGGTTGTTAGGAATAAGAACCCTGCCACACCATGGCCAGGATCTTTATCATGATGATTCCCCAGGCTTCCCCCAAGGGAGCTACAGTCATTAACTTGGGTGACTCTACGCTGGGGAAAGGGGAAGAAGCAGACACTTAGAGGATCATGGGCACAGGATCTGAGCTGACATTGACATGCAAAAACAAGCATCATCCCGAACCTCTGTCCAAGTGAGGGTCCAAGAGTCCAGGTAGTCAATGGAGTCCTGGCTCAAGTCTCACTCACAGTGGGCCCATCGGTTCCATGGACCTCCCAGGGGGCATTTCCCCCCCACCCAGTTCCCCAAGTGTACAAGAGAAATGTACCTACTTGGTGGTGAGAACAACCCCCGTATTGGGCTTCTAGACTATAGGGAAAGCACAGTGGAAACTTCAAAACCGACTTCCAGTCAAGGCAGTAAATCTAAAACAATATTGATTTGGGGTGAGGAGGGATGGTACAGGTGAGCACCACCATCAAAGACCTAAAGGATGCGGGACATAGTCCCTGTAATTCGCCAGCGTGGCCCCTGGTGATGCAGCCTGGAGAGCAACCATAGCCCATCCTAGATTTAACCGACTTAACTTCTCGCTCACAGCTCCTGTGCTGGATGCGCTACTGTTGCTGCAGCAGAGGAACAGGGCACCAGGTGCACAGCCAATGAACGTGGCGAGCGCATTCTCTTTTTAATTTTGTAAGGCTTTTTTGTGTGCCTCAGAATTTTTTGTTTTTCTTATATTGTGGCTGCACCACGTGGTTTGTGGGATCTCAGTTCCCTGACCAGGGATCGAACCCAGGCCACGGCAGTGAAAGCACCAAGTCCTAACCACTGGACCACCGGGGAGCTCCCTCAGAAGGTTTGATTGAATGGCAGACAATATGTGTAAGTCTGGGTAAACAGCACAGGTTTCCCCAGCTATCAGAAAGAGCATTCCTGGGGCTTCCCTGGTGGTGCAGTGGTTGAGAGTCCGCCTGCCGATGCAGGGGACGTGGGTTCGTGCCCCGGTCCGGGAAGATCCCACATGCCGCGGAGCGCGTCTGGAGCCTGTGCTCTGCAACGGGAGAGACCACAACAATGAGAGGCGCGCGTACCTGAAAAAAAAAAAAAAAACGAAAGAGCATTCCTATGCAACTTTGGTAATCTGAAATGGCACAGGGAAGAAGCAATTACCTTAGGTCATGTTGGGCTACACCCTGCAGGCCTCCAAGGCCTGCGCTTGCCCAGTTTCAAGACCAAAGAAAGAGCCTGGAGTCAGCAGCAGAGACATCAGTAGTATAATGGGTGCGGGAGCTTTACACGTCTGAAGCAAGGTCCTGGAGCAACACCCGCCGTGTGCAGCTGCCAGCGGATAGGACATGGCGGCAGTCTTGGCTCTGGGGTTGTGGCGGAGGGGGGAGATTACCAGTTACAGGGGAATCGACGTCAGGTGGGCTAATTAGTTACCAGGGAAACCAGCAGAGGGGCACACCCCTCACCCCCCCTTTTTTTAATAAATTTTGTTTACTTATTTTTATTTATATTTGGCTGCATTGGGTCTTCACTGCTGCGCGCGGGTTTTCTCTATTTGAGGAGAGCAGGGGCTGCTCTTCGTTGCGGTGTGCGACCTTCTCATTGCGGTGGCTTCTCCTGTTGCAGAGCACGGGCTCTAGGCAGGGCTTCAGTAGTTGCAGCATGTGCGCTCAGTAGTTGTGGCACACGGGCTTCAGTAGTTGTGGCTCGCGGGCTCTAGAGCGCAGGCTCAGTAGTTGTGGCGCACAGGTTTAGCTGCTCCGCAGCATGTGGGATCTTCCCGGACCGGAGCTCGAACCCATGTCCCCTGCATTGGCAGGTGGATTTTTAACCACTGGGCCACCAGGTAAGTCCCTGGTGAGACTTTTTTTTTTTTTTTTTTTTGCGGTAGGCGGGCCTCTCACTGTTGTGGCCTCTCCCGTTGGGGAGCACAAGCTCCTGACGCGCAGGCCCAGCGGCCGTGGCTCACGGGCCCAGCCGCTCCGCGGCATGTGGGAACACGGGCACGAACCCGTGCTCCCTGCATCGGCAAGCAGACTTTCAACCACTGCGCCACCAGGGAAGCCCAAGGAGAGACTATTTTATATAGACATTCCCAAAACAATTATTTCTATAGAGTTTACCTAAAAGCTCTTTTTTCTCCTTTACTCTTAAAGATCACATAAAATTAAAAGTTCCAGAGAGGTCAGGTAGATCATTTACATCTCAAAGGCACAAGAGAAATACCAATTCCTTCTAGAGAGCTAGCTTAACCAATGACAAAAGGCTCACTTTGATACAACAGTGCAGCCAATAGAGGCCATTGTTCTCCAGATCTCTGGGCAGCCCCCATTCAGCAAGGACAGCCACCCTGGGATTTCCCCTTAAGTTTCGGGATTACCCCTGCAACTTTGGGTCCCTACGTGTTAGTGGACAGCCCCCGCCAAGTTTCCATTCCCGTCCTGTATTTCCCGACATCTCGGCACTCACGGGAGTTTCCTCGGTCTCCTTGCCAATTGTTGGGCTGCACCCCGCAGGCCTACAAGGCCTGTTCTTGCCCAGCTTCAAGACCAAAGAAAGAGCCCGGAGTCAGCAACAGAGACATCAATGGGGGAGCTTACCTGTCTGAAGCAAGGTCGCTGAGAGACACCCCACCGCGTGAGGCTGACTGAGCAGAACATGGCGGCAGTCTTCAGTCTCCCGCTCCTGGCAGGGAAGGGGAGGTTACCAGTTATAGGCGAACTGAGTCAGGTCATTAGTTACCAGGGAAACCAGTAGAGGGGCACGCCCCTCACCACCCCTTTGATGAGAACGATCACCAGCTGGGCCTGGGGCAAGTAGTAGGAAGGTCAGTCCTGTGAGCAGGTGCAGGTGAAGCAGGCATTGGTCGGGCGGGGGATGGACAGAAGGCAAGAGAACAGCCATCCTGAGTGGCCTGACCATACAGGACACATCTTGCTAAGGGACGCACGAATAAATCCAGAAAAGCCCAGATGCTTACAGACACGGTTCAAAGCCACGGCGGCTGGATGCCGAGACGCTGCTGAGCGCAGCTCCCGGGGAAGGAGCTTGGCGGCGCCACTCTCGTTGCTCGGGGTGTGTGCTGCCTCTACAACAGCAAAACTAATGCTGGACGCTATTTTCCCGTTTCAGGTTTTTTCATAAAAGCGAAAATACTCTTCAGATTTCTTTCGGTTAGCAAAAACAGGTACTCATGGAGCTGATATTTGTAAAAGCAAGGTGGCATAAAGCAAAAAGTGGGGAAACCTGTATTGATACCGGAAGTGGCTATAACTCTTCTTCTGTCAGGCCATTCGTGTAGGGGGTTGAATCAGCCTAGCGAGGCGTGTAGTTGGGTTTGGGTGGTGGTGTGTCTATGGTTACTAGCAGTGGACCACAGACTTCAAATGACTCCCGTGGTGAGCCAGCGCTCAGAGCAGGGCTGGCCCCCTCAGGCTTCAACAGACCTTGTTGCCCACGCTCTTACCCTCCTGCAGTGGTGGGCGGATTGTTCTTGATACGTGGCGCTTGCTAGCTTGCTGGAAAGGAGGATGGGGGCCGTCGCCTTGGTCCAGGCTCAGTCTTAGGCAAAGCCCTGTGTCCCTGGGCCTTGGAGATGGGCCCTTCTCAGTGATCCTTCCCTGCCTCCCCGTCGCAGTTGAACTTTGCCTTATTTCTTTGGCAGGTCTCCTGGGGGAAAGATTCCTGCCCTTTCCCCAGCAGCTGGAAACTGCTAATGGCCCGGGTCTGGGACTGTTTCCTGACTCTCTCACAGGACAAAATGGTTTTCTCTGACCCTTCCACCAGCCCCGGTGGGTCTTCGCCTGAGCCATGGGGGCTAAAGTGTTCGCTGGCCTCTCCCTTTCTGTGTTTGTCTGCCTGGGAGAAGATGCGGGCCGGCTGTCACGTCTTTTCTACAACGCCAGCCGCTTCCCTCCTCCAGGTCTGCACCCTGAGAAAGGCGTTCTCAGAGAGCCCAGTGGAGATCCACGGAGAAGAGCCTGCAGGTGCGGTGAACCTGAACCCCGCCTCTTGCCGTGGCCCCCAAGGGCCTTATTCTTTTATGCGAGCCTACACCAGCCTATAGCAATTAGTTCAAAAGGTTAGCTCAAGTCTTGGTATTTCTTCCTCCTGGGCTCCTCCAGAAGGGGACCTATATTCCTTAGATTTCAGGCTACTTGGTTACCCTGCAAACTCAACTCTCTGAGGGGTTCAAGGCAAGTGATGAGTTTGTAGTTAACCCAGGCTTTTCTTGTTGTTAGGCTGAGAGCAATACTCTTTCCAGTTTTCTTTACGTTGCATGGAAGTGGAACTTTGCCCTGAACTCTTCATGTGAACTGAGTTCGACCGTTGATGACAATTGTGCACAGGTGTACAGGGATCTGCTAGAATTTAGAGGAGAATGGGGGTGTGGCAGGACAGAGAGAACAGAGAGAACTTTGAAAAGAAACTCAGACGCTTGTTGAGTTTGGAATTCACAAAAACATGCTTTCAAGGAGCCGAGCGTGAACCAACAAGGACAGGGAACTCTATCCTGTAACAACCTATAATGGAAAAGAATCTGAAAAAGATGTGAACACGAATCACTGTGCTGTACACTTGGAACTACACAATATTGTAAATCAGCTATAGTTCAATAAAAATTTTTTTTAAAAAAAGCATAGCGTGAAGGGTAAGAGAATTCACAGAAGTGTGGGTATGTTGAATGGTGGCAGCCCTACATGTGTCACCTGTGGATAAAGCTTGTAGATTCCTTGCCTGAGTCAAATGGACATTTAAAAGGGCAAGGGCCACTGGAGGAAATCTACACTGCCCTGGCCTGGGGCTCTGGGCCAGACCGGAGCTTGGGGAAGGCAGAACCACCTGGGTGGGTGGGGCTTGGATTGAATGTAGGGTGGGGGCTACACTGAGAAGAGAACAGGATGTGGAGCCTGTGACTGTGCAAGGTTTGGGTGATGGAGCTGGAACAGTGCCTCGGACTGCTTGGCTCAGAGGAAAAGGAATATTTAAACTGAGACGTGTTATGTTGCATGAAAACCCACCACGTTTCAGGTGACGTTAGCATTAGAGCTCCTTTTGGCGGCAACCAGTTGGAACTGATTCCAGCTTAACACACAGACACACACACAAAGAAAAGAAAGAGCAAAGAGCTTTCACAGAAGGATATGGAAGTTGAGGAGAAAACAGATAACTAATAAGGACCTGCTGTATAGCACAAGGAACTCTACTCAATCCTCCGTAATGACCTATATGAGAAAAGAATCTAAAAAAGTGGATCTATGTACATGTATAACTGATTCACGTTGCTGTACAGCAGAAACTAACACAACATTGTAAATCAACTCTACTCCAATGAAAAATTTTTTTTAAAAAAAGCAACTTTCCTTTCTACCAACAAAACAAAACAAACAAAAAGAAGTTGAGGAGAAGAAACCAGTGCCACTGGGGCTACCTCAGCAAGAGCCAGTGATTTTCTCTCTAGAGCTTCAACTACAGTGCTTCAGCTGCTGTGTCCCACTCTCTAGAGCTGCAACTACAGTGCTTCAGCTGCTGTGTCCCACTCTTTAGAGCTGCAACTACAGTGCTTCAGCTGCTGTGTCCCACTCTCTAGAGCTGCAACTACAGTGCTTCAGCTGCTGTGTCCCAGGTTTTGAATTCCATGTCCCGGAGAGAAAAATACAATTGAACTACCTTAGATCAGGTCTCTAAAGAGCTATGGTTAAGGAACAGGGCTATTTAGCACAAACTTGGGGGTATTGCTAGAATCATCAGGGCATGAGGAGTCACCCCAAAATCTCTGATGCAGTTTTACAAAGTGAGAGATCACGGGTGAGGACCATGGGAGCTGCATAACTAGTGAAAAGGAGAGGACGATGTTACCATCACACAGTTCATTTAATTGTGTATCTAGAAAATCCCACAGAATCAACAGAAGCAGATGAGAATTCATAAGACAGCTCAGAATGACCATCACAATCATCAGTACCTCTGATAAGGAAGATGAATATATTGGATACAACATTCCCATTCACAATACCAGTTTTGTTAAATTATAAAGTTCCTAAGGATAATCTTATTAAAAATGTTTAAGAGAGGAACAAAAAAGAAGATTTAAGTAGATGAACCTGAGGATGTTGGATTTTCACAGCTAACTTACAGGCTTAGTTTCAACTCATATTTCAATGGGATTTTTTAATTTGCTAAAATTGTCTAAATTTTATCCACAAGAAGAAACAGATGCAAAAAGAAAAGAAAAAAAAAGCTTTCAAATTGCTAGAGACCAATGAACTTTACTGTAAATACATAAATATTGGACACAAACTCTGGAAATAGCCCAGAATATGAACAGTAGTTTCTCCATGGAGAGAGATAAGGAATGATTTTTTTTTTCTTCCTTATAGGTATACTGTTCTCTCCAGATGTCTACAGAAAACTGTGTTCATAAAAGAAGAGAAATGAAAAGCGGTGGGTGTTACTTCTGATAGACTTTTGAGTCACTACTTTTTTGGATATATTTTCCTCTAGCCCTCATACGCAATTTAAAAGCAAAACTGAGCTTATAGTTCATTAAACTTCTTCTTCTTTTTTTTTTTTTTACAAAGACAGAAATTCAATGTAGAAAAAAAGACCTTGCTGGGAAACAGTCAATGGTTAACACGGGAAACATTTCACAGACGCACAGAAAGCTCACGTTGTAAACAGGATTAAGCTGCTGTAAGTTCCTCATCACATCAGGGTTGCATTTTGCTCAGCCTGAGATCTCGCTCGATTTCAAACTGCCTGTGATCCACTCGGTCTAGAAAAGCTTTCCCTTCAACGTACCCCTCCTTCCCTCGACTGCGGTTGGCTAGTTCTTCGCCAACGCCCTCTTCCCCCTTGAAGCTCTCCGAGTCCAGCTTGGACTTCTCTAGGGTGCTCACCTTCTGCTTCTTGGCTCCTATTTTCCCCAAAAGGCTGCTCAAGCCACTTGATCTTTTTAACTTTTTTCAGGTGTGACATGGTATCATGATTCTGCTAGTGCTGGAGGGTCTCCTGCAGAGGAGGGCGTTGGCTGTGGCTCACTGTAGGTTCATTAAACCTCTGAATTCTGCTTTTCTTATTTTAATTAAGCATGTTCTCCTATTAGTGAAAAATGAGTTTACCAATGTTAATATCCTACTTAATATCCCATTGACTTTAGTCATTGGCAAATTTTCAGTAGCAAAAGTAGTACTAAAATAATTTTGTGCTTACAGATTTCTGTATTTGAGATTATTTGCCTTAATAAAGGTTTTCCAAATGGAGTAAAAAGGCTCCTGATACATATTGCCAAATTTCTTTTTGGAAAGCATATACTATAATGTATTCTACTATGAACAGAATAAGGATAATTTTATCAGTATAGGGTAGTATTATTTTTCTTAATTTTTTCTAATGTGATAGACAATTAAAAAGAGCAGATAAGATTACAAGTAACTTGTTTTTCTTCAACTCTTTTCTATCCTTTGTAAAACCTTATAATGGTGATGAACTACTTTTATAATCAGAAATGCACACAAACGAGCCTTGTGCAGAAAAGCATAAAGCTTCTCCCACTGGGGGGCCCCAAACCCTAAGCCAACTGTCTGACTCGGCCAACCAGAAGAGGAACTACTGCAGTTGTTTGTAGCCTGCCAGGAGCATCTTTCCAGATCATAGATCACAGGTCTTTGTGAACGTTCGCTCTTCAGTATTCAATCCCCCCTCAGCGGTGAAAGCGCAGAGTCCTAACCACTAGACTGCCAGGGAATTCCCCTCAATCCCTTATTTTTGTTCCCAGAAGCTGACCATTTTTTCCTCTCCTGGTTTCAACTATCTACTTGCTTTTTCCAAAGAGACACGCCTGCCACCACCCTTGGGCTGACACCCTCGTGCCACCGGTTTCTCTGGTAGAGGGAAGCTCTCTCAGTTTCTGTTTGGTCTGAACAACCCAAGAGGAATTTAAAAACAAAACACAGGGGATTCCCTGGTGGTGCAGTGGTTAAGAATCCGCCTGTCAATGCAGGGGACACGGGTTTGAGCCTTCGTCCGGGAAGATCCCACATGCTGCGGAGCAGCTAAGCCTGTGCACCACAACTACTGAGCCTGTGCTCTAGAGCCCACGTGTCACAACTAGTGAGCCCATGAGCCACAACTACTGAAGCCTGTACACCTAGAGCCCGCGCACCGCAACGAAGAGTAACCCCCGCTCGCGCAACTAGAGAAAGCCCGTGCGCAGCAATGAAGACCCAACGCAGCCAAAAATAAAATACATAAATTTATTAAAGAAAAAAGGAATTTCAAATTTACAATAACACAACCACGACCAGTTTAAAAAGAAGGAAACTAAGGTTAGATTTGCAAGAATAAAAGGCCTGGATTTATTTACCTGTTGGACTTTATGCCGGTCATTGACTTATTTTCTCTCAGCCCCAAATTCACCCTATTTGAGTGCTTTAATGAAAATGAATCTGAGCCCTTTAAATAAGTTGCCAGCGGGCTCTGAAGCTTTGCCAGCAGAGGGCGCTGGAGAGGCACTGCAGGAGGAAAGTCTCTTCTGGTTCTGAGGCCACCTCTCCTGGGTCCCGCCAGATGCCTGGCTTCCCCAGTGCCCCTCCTGCTGCCGTGCACAGCAGCCGGCAACACTCAGTGGCCAGCAACTGCTCCCAGCAGCTCCCTCAGGTGGTTTTGTAGCAGAGTGCCTGCAGTGAGACACCTCCTGTGAACAAGTGTCCCCAGCATGCCAGAGGGCTGATTTCCAATAAGCTCCAGAGGGCGGGTGTCCAGCAAGTTCCTCAGGTGGCAGCACAGCAACCTGTCTGCCTTTCAGTAGCTATGGCTAAGCCTTTTCCAACAGGGTCTGCTTCTCAGTTCATGGGGTGAGGGGTGCCTATTAGATATGCTATCATGTAATACTGTATCTGCTATTATGTATCTGCTATTCCTACCTTCTTTAGACTTCTCTTTACTTCTTACTAGCAAATCCCTAGTCACTCCACTCCCTGTAGATAATGATTCCTTATATTAAGCTTTCCCTGTTCAAATTACTGTACAGTTTTTCTCTCCTGATTGGTCCCAGACTGATACAGAGTTTTAAACAAAGCTGGCTTCCTACTGTGGCTGTAACGGAGCAGGTGAAGTCCTGCTCTTTGAAGGTAAACGTTTTGTACATAAGAGAAATCTATTGCATATGTAATGAACTGTTACATATTATGACAAAACAAACTCCAAAAACTAATGAAAACTAGAGAAATGGTTTACAATTTCTAGTTTCTTATATACTTTCTCTAAGAAAAATTAACACACACACACACACATATATATATATATATTTTTTTTTTTAACCGCACCATGAGGCTTTGGGATTTTAGTTCCCTGACCAGGGATCAAACCCGTGCCCCCCTGCAATGGAAGCATGGAGTCTTAACCACTGGACCGCCAGGGAAATCCCCAAATTAACATATCTTGAGTTCTCCAGACAAAGGAGAAACTAAGGGCAAATTAAGAGACTGTATCCAGTAGGAGAGTATATCCAGAAATGCAGTGTTAGAGACTAAAAGAAGGCAGAAGGGAACTAACCATATTCAGAGTGGCAGACATTGTGTACACGTTCTCATTAAAAACAAAAAGATATTAAAAAAAAAAGAAGATGCAAGAACTGAGGAAAGAGAACAGGTGAATAATAGGAAAGAAGAAAATTGATGAAATTCATAAATTATGAAAACACACATTTACTCTATTTTATAGAAAAGGCTAAAAAAAATTTTAATGACTTCTTTAATCAGCCAAGAAAATTCTGGGAAGAAGGTACCTAAGTATTTGGACATCCTCTTTCTTTCAATCAGTTTATTCCCTCTCTGGAAACCAGGACATACCTCACACATACACTTGAAGCTGCAGACTCCTGAAAAGTGGGTGTCATTGTTCCCTGTGAACATCTCATGAGCCAAACAGACTGCCCTCTTCTCTAGCTTATGTTTTCAAGCATGTTTGGATGGCAAACAATCTTGGAAGACAGAGATAATATCTCTACCGAACAAAGAACAGGCTTGCTTACCATCTTGCAAGATAGAGCAATGGGCAGGGATGATCACTGCCCATTTTAAAAGAGTGCCATTCAGGGACTTCCCTGGTGGTACAGTGGTTAAGAATCCGGGTTCGAGCCCTGGACCAGGAAGATTCCACATGCCGCGGAGCCACTAAGCCTGGGCGCCACAACTACTGAGCCCATGTTCTAGAGCCTGCAAGCCACAACTACTGAGCCCACATGCCACAACTACTGAAGCCCACGCACCTAGAGCCCGCACTCCACAACAGGAGAAGCCACCGCGATGAGAAGCCTGCGCACCGCGATGAAGAGTAGCCCCCACTCGCCGCAACCAGAGGCAGCCCACGCACAGCAACAAAGACCCAACGCAGCCGAAAATAAAATAAATAAATTTATTTAAAAATAAATAAATAAAAGAGTGCCATCGACTATATGCCTGTAATGCAGCCCACCGTGTGCACTGGAGTCATTTGACCCCCTTTGCTTTGCCCTGTGGAATTGGGACTTGGGGAACTGGTGCAAAATTGCTGACAGTCGGGCTGTTTCTATTGTTCTGAGTAATAAACTGACCCAGGATTCTGATGTCTTCAACCAGCAACCAAGAAACTGCGGCAGGCTACCTTGGTAACCTGCAAGTGAGGTGAGTTCTCAGACCTCTCACAGAACTTAACAGTGGGTTTCTTATAGAAAACTTATGGTTGGATCTTATTTTGTTGTCGTTACTTTTAATCCAACCTGACAACCTCTGCTTCTTAATTGGAGTCTTAACTACGTACATTTGATGTAATTATTGACATACTTGGATTTAAATCTACCACGATTTTCCTTTTGCCTCAAAAGCTTCCTTTAACATTTCTTGGAGTGCAGGTCTTTTCAATTATAAACTATTTCTGCTTCTGTTGGTCTGAAAAGGTATTTCACTTTTATTTTTGAAAGATATTTTTGCTGGGGGCATTCATGTTGACAGTTTTTTCTTTCAGTATTTTAAAGACATCCCTATGTTGTTTTTCAAGTTTGCATAGATTCTAATGGAAAGTCTGCTGTCATTCTTAACTTTGTTCACCTGAAAGTAACCCCTTTTTTCCTATGGTAGATTTGCATTTTTTAGCACTAGTTTAAACAGTTTAATTATGATGTACCTGTCTATTAACCTTTTGCTGCGTGCCAACATTGTAAATGTTGTGTTCTCGAGCGCTAGACTTTATTGTATTTCTATTAAAGATTGTTGAACTTTGCTCTGGAAAGCAGTCAGGTCACGTAGGATAAACCTGATACTTGCTTTTGAGGCTTGCTTTCATGCTTTGTTAGGGTAGGTCCAGAGCAGCCTTTAATTTAGGGTTAATTTTTCCCTACTATTCAGGTGACAGTCTTCTGAGGACTCAACTAATGCCCTGTGTACTCAGCTAATGCCCTGTGTCTGGTCTCTCCACTCTGGCTGCTTGGAATGTGATGTATTCTCAGCTCTGTGTAATCCTGGAATCATCTGTTCTATCATTTTCTAGGGTTCTTTCCCGGGCCTCATAGTTTCCTCTCATACCTGCACAGGCCACTACTCAGTCACAGAGGCAAGGAGATCTCTCTGCAGGTCTCCAGAACTTTCCTTCTGTGCAGTCCCCTCTTCGTTGGTATCTGGCCTCACAAATTCTAACCATCTTGCCGATCTCTGTATCTTCAGCTCAGCAGGACTGTCGGGCGTGGTTTGGGGTTCCCCATCCTGATGTGGGGTTCCCCTACCCGATCTGCATCATGGAAGCTCCCTCAGGAAGGTAGTTAACTCAGGCATCGGAACACTCAGCTCCCTTAATTTCCCTTCTCTTAGGAATCTCTTAGGAATGCTGCCTGTTGCCCAACATCTCAAAACAGTTGATTTACATGCTTTGTCCTATTTTCTATTGTTTACAGTAGAAAAGCAACTTTTATGGCAGTCACTCCTTCAAGGGCAGAAGGACAGTCCTGTATGATAGATTTTTAATAAATTGCTAGACTCCTGCGTGTAATTTATTTGCAATTTTTTGCCCCTACTAATGTAAGTGAGATCAGGCTTGAAAGTGCTCTATCTTTTTTTTTTTTTTTTTTTTTTTTGGCGGTACGCGGGCCTCTCACTGCTGTGGCCTCTCCCGTAGCGGAGCACAGGCTCCGGACGCACAGGCTCAGCGGCCATGGCTCACGGGCCCAGCCGCTCCGCGGCATGTGGGATCCTCCCGGACCGGGGCACGAACCCATGTCCCCTGCATCGGCAGGCGGACTCTCAACAACTGCGCCACCAGGGAAGCCCCTGAAAGTGCTCTATCTTTATCTGTCTTTCCTGGACATAAAAATCTACATCGACTTCTCTAATAATTATTTTAATCTTATCTTTATCTATGGTTATGTTTTCTTTCTCATTCCCCTTGCTGTATATTTTTCTCCTCTCCCCACTTGGTCATTCTTGCCAGAGGTTTGTCTATGCTAATGATCTTTCCAGAGAAGAAGCTTTTCGTTTTATGTATTAATTGCATTATTTTTAGTTTTTCAGCCTATCAAGTTTGGTTTTTATTTTTTATGAATTCTTTCCTCCTGACTTCGTTAAGCGTATGTAGTTGTTCTTTTTCAAGATTCTTATCTAGAATTCTTATTTTGTTTATTTTCTATCCTATTTAAACATTAAAAGTATGTATGACTATGAATTTTTTGACTTATGGCTTTGACTGCCGTCATTGTGAGCCCCAGCTCTCGTCAGGTGCGTAAGAACCAGGGCAACAACCCTATCAGTTACTCGATTACAACGGTGCAAAGTTTTGTGCTTTGAGTATCACTTCCTTCTTCAGTCAGAACCTCACCTCACTTATATCAACCGTGGCCTTGAGAAATCAATCAATCAAAGAGTCATTCCACTTCTAATATCCCATCCTAGGGACTTCCAAACCCAAAATACAAGAAATAAAAATTGTATACTTATTTCCCCTAATGAGAAGCTATTTCAGGATTGTATGTGGGGTTTTCTCACAAGATGCTTTATTTGAGGAGGGAGCTTTCCACAATCTGGAAGGTCCATGAAAACTCAGCTGTGACCCCCTGCCATGCACCAGGACCCTTAATATGGGCACCTCATGAGTCATCTTGCATCTCTCCACTTGACGTTCCTGGTCCGAGAGAGAGAGAAGTCACACACTAGGTCTGAGCTCCAGTTTCATGGATGTTCGTAATTTTCTCAGGAAAATTAGATGTCACCCACTGAAATCTGTTTTCTGATTAGATCGATCTATCTTTCTTTCTTCTTTCTTTCTTTCTTTTTCTTTCTTTTCTGCCAGTGCCACGCAGCATGTGGGATCTTAGTTCCATGACCAGGGATCAAACCCGAGCCCCCTGCGTTGGAAGCACAGAGTCTTAACCACTGGACCACCAGGGGAGTCCCTAGACCTATATTTCTAGAAATTCTTGGTGAAACTATATTCTTCATCTAAACTTATCTTAGCTTTTCCTGTCTTACAATGTGTCATTGACCAAAGGGGGGAAAGAGCAAAGAATAGTCAATGAGCAGAAGCCCACCAGGTCCAGAGGACTGGCCAGCTTATGGTCTTGCCCAGCTGATGTCCCTCAGTAGATGAAATTTGCCATGGATAATCATTCTAAAAGCCTTATGAAGTCTGTTATTCTTCCAACCTATCTTTATTCCCTAAGAATTGGTTTAGGAGAAAAAAAATCTCCCAAACTTTGATCATCAGGGGCTGCAGTTGTTAGGTCTGTGGTCAGAGACAGCCAACCTCTGGATGGGGGCTGAGGTCAGAGATGCACAAAGGAAACATCTGAGAGATCATTATCAATTCTCCTGGGGTTGTCGGTCCAAGCCCACGCCTCCAGCAGGCTAAACACCTGTTTCTTCTGTATATTCTCATTACAATTCAAATTCTTGTGCATATCTTACAAAATGATACAATTTACCAAGTGACCACTTTGAGAAGTTTTCAGTATCACCAAAACTGTCCATCATAGGGGCACCTTAAAACAAAGGGACAAAGTGGGAGGAGGCAGCAAATTTAATTATGTAATAGTCAATGGTCAGCCTTTTATGACTAATATGAAGAACCTTAGAATTTAAGCTGGTATACAGGGAAGCCACAATCCCAGCCTCCCTGACCTACACTAACTAGCATATGTATTGATATTTATAGGTCCTTCAGATGCTCAACCCTGGCTTGAAAGAGTTGATTGAAAGGACCTTGGAAACAATCTGTGTGTTCCTGAGCTCCGTCAATGTATCAGTCAGTGTATCAGTGTTGCGGTGTGCGGGCTTCTCATTGCGGTGGCTTCTCTTGTTGCAGAGCACGGGCTCTAGGCGCACAGGCTTCAGTAGTTATGGCACGCGGGCTCAGTAGTTGTGGCTCGTGGGCTCTAGGCACACGGGCTTCAGTAGTTGTGGCACTTGGGCTTAGTTGCTCCGCGGCATGTGGGATCTTCCTGGACCAGGGCTCAAACCCGTGTCCCCTGCATCGGCAGTCAGATTCTTAACTACTGGGCCACCAGGGAAGTCCCTATCCTCATTTTTTAGATAACAGCTTTAAGCCAGAAATTAGGGAATTGGTACCTCATGGCTAGAATGGGATAGATGTATAGCATTTGTCCAAATATCTGGAGAAGGCTAGAGAACGAAAACAGAGTTAGACTCTAATCAAGTTAATGTTTTTTCAAGTTAAACACCTGGATGACCGCAGATACTCCTGATGCCTCCCCCTCAAAAGGCTCCCCCGAGAAAGGATACTTGCTGCTACTGTGAACCAAAGGGATGCTGGAAGACCAACTGTCCCACTTTCGGCAAGGAAAAGTCTAACAGATAATGAGAGGGGTTCCAAAGGAGAAGGGAGCTCCCAACTTGCAATTCTTCCCTTAAAACTCACAAGAAGGGATAAACAACAAGGTCCTACTGTATAGCACAGGGAATTGTATTCAGTGTCCTGGGATAAGTGATAATGGAAAAGAATATATATGCATAACTGAGTCACTTTGCTGTACAGCAGAAATTAACACAACATTGTAAATCAACTATACTTCAATAAAAAATTAAAAACAAAAACACAAGAAGGATTACTATGAACTATTGTGAGCCAAACTCACTGTTTTCTTAGAGTTACAGATGTTACACTTTCAACAATAACCCTGCTAGTAATCCCATCCCTCCCCCTTGAAGTCACTTAAACCCAGGAGGTGGATGTCTCTAACAGCCCTCAAGCATCCTCTATGTCCCAGCTGCTGCTATTCTTGGTCTTTTCACTAAAAACATGCTCTTGCCCAGCCTAAACTTAAAGAGGAGACGGATTTATGGCAATGGAATCGCCAGATGAAGATTTCCTAAAAAGGTTCTCTTTCTTGAAATTCTGAAGACGTCCGTATTCATAACCGTACCATCGCTAATTCAGATACAAATACATAAATTAGACGCCACTTGAAGATCTCTATGAGGTACCGGAGTTCTACTGGACCAAAAATTTACCACCATTTTCAGGATTACTGGGGCTGAGCACATCAAGGTTCACTGCCCCGTCCCAACTTTTACCCAGGCTTGCATGGTACCCTTGAAGCCAGAAGGAAAGGAAGAATTAAAACCCATAGTAAGAGGACTAATAGACAAAAGACTCATTTCACTTTGCACTAGTACTTACAATACTCGTATCCTGACTATTAAGTAACCAATAAATGAGTGTACAGCTTTACTCACCATCTCAGAGCTATCCTTAAGATAATTACACCCCACATTCCAGTGGTGTCAATTCCCAATACTATTCTTTCCCCCAGTTCCACCCAAGGCCATCTGTTTTACAGTTGTGCATCTACATTCTGCCTTCTTTAGAGCCTGTTCTCTTAAATTCAAACAATCAATACCTATTCACCTGTCCCTGGGAGAACCCACAGTATACATGCCTCATCATGCCTCAGAGATTCACTGTGGTTTCTTACTTTTCACAAGTTCTTAATCAGGACCTCAAAGTTTCTCTTGATAATGAGCTTCTGCTAACCTAAAGATTAGAAAAGCACTAAAATGAATTCTACCTACCTTCTGACTTTAAGCACAAAAAGATACTGTCCCAAAAAATTACAGTTTTCAGCAACAGGCTCATTATCCTAGAGCATGATTTCTCTCAGGCAAGCTCTTCCCTCTGATTGGCTGACTACAGGCCACCCAGAACTTCCCCAGACCCACTATGGAAAAAGAGCGTTCTCAACTTCTCTGAAATTACTTCATCTTTAGGACGTTTAGGTGACAAGGCCCCTTTCCTGGCAACACACGTCATGAACACAAATTTTGCAGACAAGCTAGCTCTTCAACAACCCTCTATCCTTGGTCAGTCGAACTGACCAAAAGTTTTAGAATCTTCTTTGAACCTAACGGTCCCCCAAGCTGTACAACCTTTGTTTATTTAATGAAATGCACAGGGGCTTCCCTGGTGGCGCAGTGGTTAAGAATCGGCCTGCCAATGCAGGGAACAGGGGTTTGAGCCCCGGTCCGGGAAGATCCCACATGCCGCGGAGCAACTAAGCCCATGTGCCACAGCTACTGAGCCTGCGCTCTAGAGCCCGCGAGCCACAACTACTGAGCGCACGTGCCACAACTACTGAAGCCCGCACGCCTAGAGCCCGTGCTCCACAACAGGAGAAGCCACCGCAGTGAGAAGCCCGCGCATTGCAGTGAAGAGTAGCCCCCGCTCGCCGCAACTAGAGAAAGCCCACGTGCAGCAATGAAGACCCAACACAGCCGTAAAAAAATAAATAAATAAAAATAAATTTTAAAAAAAAAGAAAGAAAGAAATGCACAACATTCCTGGCTAAGCCAGCTTACATCGCATGAAATATCATTACTTTCTCCTACACGTATTTCTCTTCTTTGAACCCTGCTATGCTCCTCCCGTCCCCAAAGAAGGCAAAACGTATTTTCCCTGGCATTCGTGCAAGAATCATCCACGCCCCATGAAGACTTACCAGAAATGCCTTTGGACAGTCCACCGTGACTCCTGGTGGATCAGATCTACAGACGGAAACAGGAAATGATCAGCCTGACTGTGTCACAGCAGATCTCAAATCACTCTTAGAATGATTCCTTACAGCCCAGGTGCCAGAACTGATTTCCCTTACTAGAGCCTGCTAACCAGAGAGAGAAAAGAGAGTCAGTATACACAGGCAGTAAACATGCCTTGAGGTCATCTACGATGTCTGGGTGCTTTAGAAACAGTGAGGCTAATTTCAGTGAGGATCCCCATCAAGGTCAAGGAACTCTGAAATACCCTAATGTTACCAAAGAAATAAGTAACGTCCAGGGTGCTCCAGTGGCCAAGACAAATGCTCTATCCGATCATTTACCCCAAGCAGGGGCCCCTTAGAAGAGTGCTGGCCAATCAAGATAACCCAAAACCCCATGACCATGGAGGGATTCAAAGAAACCATTATAGAATGCTAAAAGTATCCTCCAATATCAAAGAAGTACTGAGAGAGATCTAGATATAGATTATGTAAAGATACTCCCTGAAGTTCTGGAAGCACCAGAGCCTTCCATAGAGAGAATCTCGCTGAGGTACCAGGTGAGAACCCCACCACTACAAGGACACACTGCTGCCATTTTGATGCTGTTGCCGAAGGTGTCCTACCTGCCATCGACGTACTCCTGGCAAAAGCAAACCATTAAAGGTGGGGCGTGGACAGGAGCCAAAACCTCAAGGTCCATTTGAAGTCTTCCAAATAGGCTTCAGATAATTACCCTCTACCCCCTCACAGTGGGGTATGACTGCTGGCCAGATGTTTTTTTCAGGGTGCATCAAAACTTTTCACTGTCACCCCAATATTCATAGCAGCACTATTTATAACAGCCAAGACATGGAAGCAACCTAAATGTCCATTGACAGATGAATGGATAAAGAAGATGTGCTAAAATATTTACAATGGAATATTACTCAGCCATAAAAAAGAATGAAATAATGCCATTTGCAGCAACATGGATGGATCTAGAGATTATCATACTAAGTGAAGTAAATCAGACAGAGAAAGACAAGTATCATATGCTGTCACTTTTATGTGGAATATAAAAAAAATGATATAAATGACCTTATTTACAAATCAGACACAGACAGACTTAGAAAACAAACTATGGTTACCAAAGGGGAAAGGTGGGAGCGGGGTGGATAAATTAGGAGGTTGTGATTAACATACACACTACTATACAGAAAATAGATAACACGGACCTACTGATAGCACAGGGAACTCTACTCAATACTCTGTAATAACCTATATGGGAAAAGAATCTGAAAAAGGATATATGTATACATGAATCACTTTGCTGTACAGCTGAAACTAACACAACATTGTAAACCGACTATACTCCAATATAAAATAAAAATTAAATTTAAAAACTGTTAAAAAAAAAACCCACAAACATACAAACTCTTCAGCTGAGGATCAAATAAATAACTTGTCCAAAAACAAACAAACAAAAAATACACAAAAAACCTTTTCACTGTCAAAGAGCTAAGGCTCTAACAGTACACTAAATAGTACATTCTGGGGGCTTCCCTGGTGGTCCAGTGGTTAGGACTCCGTGCTTCCATTGCAGGAGGTGTGGGTTCCACCCCTGGTTGGGGAACTAAGATCCCCACATGCCATGCAGTGTGGCAAAAAAAAAAAAAAGAAAGAAAGGTACATCCTGTATGATTATGACGGTTTAGAACAAGCAAAACTCATCTGTGGGGAAAGAAAACACAGAACAGCTGCCTCTGGGGTTGGTGGATACAGGGCTCACCTGGGAAGGGGATTGGGGGACTTTCTGGAATGACACTCTCTATGTTTTGATAGGAGGTGGAGATACACTCATTTATGCAACTGTCAAAACTCATGGTGCATAAGATGTGTGCATGTCATCATATATAAATTTTACCTTAAAAAAAACATAAAGAAATATTGCACTTTAGTTAGTGATATGCATGTTGAAATAATTTAGGGATGAAGTATACTGATGGCCGCAGTAGCTTCCTATTCCCTTCAAAGACTTCCTAGTACTCCTTCAATAAAGTCTTGCAGGTAATGATGTAAGGAAACTTCCATCTTCACAGGTGTTTTTGCAAGACCTGGCCTCTGCTGGTTCTCCAGCTTCCCTAGCTGTCTTTTCCACAGGAAGCATCCTTCATTTCTGTGAATCAGACACACTCCTTCTAGGCCTCAGAGCCTTGGCACCAAGGGTTCCTCTAAACCTGGAACACCACTTGCTCTCATCACCTAGTTAATCTCTAGAGACCTTTCACACCTTCTGTCCTCTCAGCCTAGGTCAGGACATGCTCTTCTTCCTTTTCATTGCTTCTTTATGGTTTCTTCTTTGCTCCCATCACGTAGGTACACTTTTGTCAAATACTTACACAAATATTTATCTTCCTCATAAGACTGCTTTGGGGACCAGGGCTGGACAGAGCTGCTTCGCTCACAACTGTATTCCCAGTGACCAGCACATCAAGAGCAAGGTGTTCAGGAATTTTGTTGGGTAAATAACTAGAAAGGAAATTAGAAAAAGGTAACCACTTTTCACGTGAGAGGTGGCAGCTTTAAAGGGTTGGCAATATTCCATACGAGGTGATGCTGTGGAGACACAGGGCACTCGCACTCACTGTTGATGGAGGTATAAACCAGGAGCAGTTTGAAGTACCTATCAAAATGTTCAAGGTTGATACCGTTGATCCAGAGATTTCACACCTCGGTATTTATTCTGCACAGCACAAATAAGTAGTTGTATAACAATGTTCCCAGAAGTAGCTTGAAGTGTTGAAAAACTGACAACAACTTAAATACCTTTCTAAGAGGAGGCTGAAAAACTAAGGTATACTCATAAAATTAATTTCTGCACCATGCAGCCATTGCAAGGAATGAAGTTAATACGAATATACTGTTAGTAACAATAACTAGTGGATAGTGAGAAAAGTTGCATAAAAGTCTAAAGTATAATCACATTTTGTTTTTTAAAAAATCACACATATATAAACACAGTTTAAAAGGCTGGTAGGGACTTACTTGCCTGGTGGTCCAGTGGTTAAGACTCCACGCTTCTAGTGCAGGGACCCCACGTTCGATCCCTGGTGAGGGAACTAGAGCCCACATGCCACAAGTAAAAAGATCCTGCATGTCGCAGACCCGGCGCAGCCAGGAAAAAAAAAAAAAAAAGGTATTTTTCAAAAAAGTAATGGAACTAGGGAATAAGCTAAACTGTTAGCTTTACTTCTGGAGGGTTAGGGATGAGGGGTGGGCAGGGATTTCCACTCTATCGATTTCTCTAAAGTTTAAACAAGCAAGCCTATAATTTAAAATATATTTTTTAAAATATTTTAAACTCTAGGGCTTGCCTGGTGGCGCAGTGGTTGAGAGTCCGCCTGCCGATGCAGGGGACACGGGTTCGTGCCCCAGTCCGGGAAGATCCCACATGCCGCGGAGCGGCTGGGCCCGTGAGCCATGGCCGCTAAGCCTGCGCGTCCGGAGCCTGTGCTCCGCAACGGGAGAGGCCACAGCAGTGAGAGGCCTGCGTACCGCAAAAAAAATAAAAATAAAAAAATTTTAAACTCTAGAATCTTTGCAGAACAAGGCTCGACGGTAAAGCTCACGTTGCCTGTTCAAAATTAAATCTACAACCAGTGAGCGACTTCACTAAAAGATGGCCTCCTGAGGACCTGACACCCACGGACCACCCAAGCGCCGGCGCATCAGTCTTTAAATCCTACGGGTGAGGTCTGGGAGGAAGGAAGGAAGATACAGTAAATGGAGGTGGGTCGTAGGGGTCCTGGGGTGGGTATGACTCCGGAAGGAAGACGGCAGCAGAATTTAGTCTGCTTTTCCAAGTACCTGATCCTCCGCAGAGGCTCTCGGGACAAGAGTCGTCGGATACTTTTCACCTATTAGCGAAGATTCTAAGAACTCGGGTAGAGGCAGAGAATCTAGAACAAGGGGTGAAGGAAACCCTGGGCTCCTTGTCACCCCCTCCCGGTGGGGAAAACCACGCGCCGCCCCTCCTCTCAGACCCTCATGGCGACTGGGAAACGGGTCTGCACGCGGGCGGCGCGGGCGGCCCCGACGGCGTCGGGCGGGCGCGTTGACTTGACCCCGCACGTGGGCGCGGCCGGCGGCAGGGAGAAGCAGCCGGGCGCCCCCACCCCACGCCCTCGAAGAAACCGCGAGGCCCCGCGCCCGCCTTCCGTCCTCCCCGCGGCCGCGCGGGCACTGAAGGCTACAAGGTCAGGTCCCCGGGGCCCAGGGAGGAGGCGCCCGCCGCGCCGCGGCTGCTCCGGAAAGCGGAGTGGGTCACGGAGGAGGTCCCGTTCCGCCGCAGACTTTAGGACCTTCGGCGGCGTCCCTCGGCCGGATGGATGCTGCCTCCTTTTCTTCCTTCCACGTTTGAAACGACCCAGCCAAGGCCAGGCCGGGCGTGAGGGTTTCCGTCTCTCCTTTCAACCCGCACGGCGGCGCCCAGACGCAGGGAGTGCTCGCCCCATTTTGCAAAGAGGAAGCGAGGAAACTGGCCAAGGTCACCCGGCAAGACCAAGGTTTCCCCCACCCTAGATGCTTCCCTGTGTGAATGTGAATGGGCCTAAGTGCTCCTTTCTTTCCCTCAATGGCCGGAGAGAATGAAAATGCGGTCTTGGAGCGCCAGGTATGGGCCTGAAAAGCCCCGCGCGTCCGAGGTGGCGAGCCTTCCCGGGGGAAAGGGACCGCGGTGGCGGCGCAAGGGCCGGTCCTCCGACAGCGACAGCTGCTTGAAAAGTAGAAGCCCCCGAGAGGTCTCAATACCCACCCGAAACCTTGGGAGCGGCACCGCCAAATCTAGGCGTCCCCACCTGGGACCTGAGGGGCGACGCCCGGCTTCCCACGAGGTGTCAGAGACAAACGTCTATCTGGTCCTCGGGGTTGGACGCGGCCTTCGCCAGCCTCGGCTCTTGGGAACTGGAAGCCGAGAGGCAGGAGCGCGACCCCGGCACGCGAGTCCCGGCCTCACGAGCGCGGAGGGGCCTGTCTGGGGACCCCGGCCACCCTTGCCCGGGCTTAACTGCTGCCCCACCGCCAGCCTGGAGCCTCAACTGTGCCGGACCCAGAAAGCGGGGGTCGCGCGCTCGCGGCCGGGGTTCTGGGCAGGGTTTGCAGAAGTGAGGAGTTCGGTGCACGACCCCCTGGGGAGCGGGGCGAGTAGCGCGTCGGCCAATGGCCGCGGTGGGCGGGGAGGAGACTGGCCTGGGGACGTGCGTGGGCCGCGCGTCGCTTCCCCACCCTCGCGCTCTCTCGGTCCCGCGGCCCCGCCCGCCCGTCGCCCACCGCCCCGCCCGCTCGTCGCCCGCCGCCCGCCGCCCGCCCGCCGCCCTCTTAAAACCGGCTCAGCCCTGCGGGCCCGCCCGAAGCCTACCGGTCCCGAGCCCGCGCCGCCCGTCTGCGGCCCGGTGGCGAGCGCTCCGCCGCTGCGCTCTCGAAGGTGGGTGCAGAGCCCGGCGCGCCGCTGTGGCCCGGGGCTGTCGTTCGCCGGGGTGGTCGGGAAGCGCCGGCAGCGGTCTCTGGCGCAGTTCGTTTTGGGGGGTTGTTTTGCCCTCTTGGAGCTTTTACTCCTTAAGCAGCTTTCAACCCCAAGTCGCAGATCCTCGGGGTGAGGGAAGGCCAGGAGCGGAGCGCCTCTGGGGGCTCAGGAGGAGACGGGCAGATGCCTTCGTCGTGGCTGACCTCTTCTCCTGACCCCGTGTTCTTTAATTTCTGAGTCACGACCCTGCTTGCTTTTCTTATTGGGCTCATTGATCTTGCCCTCAGGACCCGCCGGCTCTGAAGGGGCTCCATCCCCCAGCCTTGGTGAACTTATGTCCATCAAAACGCCGTCCTTTTGGGGTACGGGCGGCGGCGGCGCAGGGGCGGGAGCCTGCTCTTTCCCACCTGGCCTGGGGCTCGTCCTCGCCCGCTCCCGAGAGGCGACCCCAGCTTCCCTAAGCCCCCAGGTGGGATGACGAGTTTCCCGAGGGACTTGCGGGAGGTAGCGGGACTCGGCCCACGTGGGGAACCCGCGCTGGCTGCGGCGCTGGGAGGGAAGCCGAAGGCGGCGGCCTACTCCTCCTGGCAGCCCGGACCGCCCGGGTCCTCGGGGTCAGACCCGGGCTTCGCAGCGGGGCAGCCTCCCCCGACCTGCCCCCGGGCTGGGGGAGCGCGTCTCCTATGCGACCCAACCCGGGCCCTGGTCTTCTGCCCTCCCTGCTAGGGACCCAGGACTGCCTGAAGCTGCTGCCCGCCCCCAAGCTCGGTCTTGCGCTCGGCTCCTGGCTCCGGGAGTGGGAAGGCCCTGCGGCTCCGACCACCCTCCCCCCGGAAAAGAGGATGTCGGGGACCGGGGAGAGGGCGGAAGAGGGAGCTTGAAACGGATTTGGCAGGAGCGGGGTTGGGGACGGATGTAGAGAGTGAGTGTTGGAAACGAGACCTGCTAGGTCAAGGCGTGCTTGGAGAGGGAAGGCAAAGGCGACACGTACCTGGAATTTGGAGTCGGGCAGAATCCCGACAGATTTTCGTTTTAGTTTGCTTTGTCTTTTTGGGGGCGGGTTGTTTGTTGCCGTTTTTGTTTCGTTTGCGGGTAGGTCTTGAGGGATCGAAGTGGGAAGTTTATCCGATTCCCTCCGACCCGGGGCTGCCTCGGGCGGTGGAGGCTGGGCAGGCAGGAGCCGGGCGCAGCGCCCCGCGCCCCTCACTCGGCCGCGCTTGCTCTTCCGCAGACCCGCCGCGCCCTGTGGCCCGGGATGGCTCTGCGGCTGCCAAGTGAGGCCGGACCCCAGGACAAGGGGTGCTACCCGCCCGACAGGCTCCAGAGCAGCCCCCAACGCCTGGCCGCCTACTACCCGCCTTTCCAGCCCTACAGCCACTACGGGAACACCCTAAGCGCCGCGGAGGAGGGTTTGCAAACTTTCCGGCAGCTGGAGGCCCTGTCCACGTCCCCGTCTCTGTCCCCCTTCGCCTTCCGGATGGCGCCTCCCTTGCTGAGCCCCGGCCTGGCCCTGCAGAGGGAGCCGCTCTACGACCTGCCCTGGTACAATAAGCTGCCGTCGTGGTACCCAATTCCCCACCGCCCCAGGGAAGTGCCGCACTTCCCGAACGGCAGTCGCGAGTTTACAGGCGCCTCCAGTGAAGACGCGGGCCCCGCTGGCGGCCGTAGCGACGGTGGCCAGTGCTGGGGACCTGAAATTTTCGTGCCGCCGCCCCCTGTGGATGCTTCGCTGTTCCCTGAGAGGCCGAAGCCCTCCCAGCTGTTACCGTGCTCCCCCAGAGAGCGCTCTGAGGATGGCCCCAAACTCGCGAACCAAGTCGGGAAGGCATCTCACCGTTACCACTTCACCCAGGAAGACCTGCACTTAGTTCTCTACGGGGTCATCCCCAGCCTTCAGAACTCAGCCCGCCTGCACCACGCGATTTCGGGCCTCCTGGTCCCCACAGACAGCTCAGGTAAAGGCAGTCCCCATGATCCGGGACTTGGGGGTGCGGGTGGGAGGCGGGAAGACAGGTGAGGACGGGAGGGGGCAGGGGCGCTTCCAAGTGGGTCCGAGGCTGTGCGAGTCCTGCAGCGGAGCGTATGTGCTTCCATCAGAAGACGGAGCTGAGAATGGCAGCCTCACCTCCGAGACCCTATTTGCTTAACCGCATGACACCCAAGATTGTTTTAGTAAGAAGAGAAACGGTTCATGCGGGGCGGGCTGATCAGGCCGGCTCAGATTCTGCCGGGATGTGCAAGGTATCTGGGAGTCTCAAAATCAGCATTATCTCTGATCCTCAAGTTCCTTAAATTTGCAAACGGGGTTAATTACAACATAACCCACTAGAGTCGTTTTGAGTCTCATGTGAGAAATGGCGTATGTAAAAGGAGCAGGAAACCTAGAAAGGACAAGTAAACATCCAATTCGGGTTAATGGTGAGCTCCAGGGAGTGGGGAGGACAGCGCCGTATGAAAGCATTTCATAATACATTTTTATCGAAAAAATAAAAATTTAACCCTGTCTTTTTCTAGGGTCTGGTTCTCTTCCTCGGACTCTGGATAACAACTCCCTTCAGCTACCAGAAGGTAGGCAGGGCTTCTCGGCTTGGATTTCTTTTCCAGCACAAACGCAGTCGGTTTCCTCACTGGCTTTCTTTCCTGCCCTGGGTCTCTCCTAGGTCTCTGCCTTGGGCACACGAAATTCGGTGAAGTGGCACATTTTGGTGTGTTCTGCAGTAGCCCTGTCGCCAAAGGAGTCAGGTTTGGGCCCTTTCAGGGTAAAGTGGTCAACACCAGCGAAGTCAGGACACACGGAGACAATTCCCTGATGTGGGAGGTAAATGTGTTTGTGGCGGGTTGGCGGAGGGAGGTGGGTGGGAGGAAACCTTGGCCTCTGCCCCTCTGGGAGACCCCTGGACTGGGAGGGGGGGCCCCCTCCGGGCAGTAATCTGCTGACTTGTGCTGCCTGTTTTGCAACATAAAGAGAAAGAAAGGCAAGCTGTTCAGTTCCTGAGGATAACACCTCTACATGGATTCTGTGTAATTTTGGGTGGCTTAAGGCATTTTCCTCTGAAGATGAGCCATGGAGTATACATTTAAGAGTTAATACATTGGGTTATATGTATAGACAAAACCAAACACTTTAAATATTACAGAGTGATGCTAAGAATATGCCAGAAAGGACTAAGACCAGATTTAAAATTTTCGACGTCGTTCATCTAAAGAGGATTTTTAGAAAACTGATGCTCTTAACTCTGTCTGAGGCAGGATGGTAGGACTGCAGTGCGTCAGAACGTGTCAGATTAGCGCCCCTCGCCGTGGATTTCTACATCAAGGAATATAGTTGAGGAAAGTAATCTGAAATCCAGACTTCACGGGGCTGTTTGTAATAACAAAACATTGAAGACTGTAGAATTGCCCACAGCAGAGAAAGAATTAAATTATGGCTCCATCAATACACATGAAAACTAAATTGAGATAAAATACTACACTAATTGGTTGTCTTGAAGTGGTGGAATTAAATGGAACGTCCTGTTTCCCTTACCTCTGTTTATGAAACTAATATATGCTCACTCTAGAAATCTGGAAATCGAGGAAGTGATAAAAGTAAGAATCTTTTTAAAATGTCACACTACCTATAGAGGTCTTTTTAAGCTAATAAATCCATTTAGACTCAATCATATTGATAATAAATATATTCAGTAGGTCAAGTGTGAGTTTTGAATTATAATTTTTTTTTATTTTTTTTTGCGGTACGTGGGCCTCTCACTGCTGTGGCCTCTCCCGTTGTGGAGCGCAGGCTCAGCGGCCATGGCTCACGGGCCCAGCCACTCCGCAGCATGTGGGATCCTCCCAGACCGGGGCACGAACCCGCGTCCCCTGCATCAGCAGGCGGACTCTCAACCACTGCGCCACCAGGGAAGCCCTTGAATTATAAATTTTTAATAAGTAAATTTATTTTCTAGGTCAGACCAAAAAAATGTGCATTTCCAAACTTTGTTTGATTCCATTTAGATCTTTGAAGATGGTCATTTGAGCCACTTTATTGATGGAAAAGGAGGTGCAGGGAACTGGATGTCCTATGTCAACTGTGCTCGTTTCCCCATGGAGCAGAACCTGGTTGCAGTCCAGTGTCAAGGGCAGATCTTTTATGAAAGCTGCAAGGAGATCTACCAGAACCAAGAGCTCCTTGTGTGGTACGGAGATTGCTATGAGAAGTTTTTGGACATTCCCATGAGCCTGCAGGTCATAAAGCACGGGAAGCAGGCGTCTGGGCCCTTGGAAGGTGAGTGCACACTTTCGCCTCACCCAGTGAGGCCGTCTTAGTGGAAGGACTGGGCTCTTTCTCCAACTCAACACCTTCCTGCAGCCTTTCCACTTGCTTGTGGAACTTCTCCCTCCCAACACAACACTCAGAACACAAAACTGAGGGCGTCTCTCACCCGCTGGGCATTACCCAGCTGGAGGAAGATGCCCTCATCTTTCCAAAGCTGCTGCAGCTACTCCTCTTCACCAGTATACCTTTTCTTCTACCCCTTCACCCGCTCCCAGAGAATAAAATACAAGTGAAATAAATGGATGCAACCTCTGCCTTAGGTGAGCCAGCTTCTGATTCATCTCTGCTGAGGCTCACACAACTCAGGAAGTCTAAGCTTTAGAGCACTGTTTTTCAAGTAGTGGGTTGCAGTATCTTAGCAGGGTGGGGGATTTGGTGGTAGAGACCAGTATTAAAGAAGAAAAAAAAAGAGAATAAGAATAAAATAGAATAGAAAATATTGATGTGAATCTCATTTAAGTTAAGGTTTTTGTTTCAAATGGATGTGTGCGAACTGGGTCTCAAGTATAAAATGTGTTTCTTATTGTGGGTCTCAGTCAACTTTGGGAAGCATGGAGCTAGACTCTCGCTCTCCGTGGAAAGAGGCAGATTCTCATTCAGGGCTGGGACCTGAGATTCTGCATTTCTATCACATTTTAGTAGAAGGCAGCTAGAGGACTACCAACCCACTCTCTGGGAACGAGCCTCTGGAATTTGCATTTTAAAAAAGCTCTTTGAGGGCTTCCCTGGTGGCACAGTGGTTGAGAATCTGCCTGCCAATGCAGGGGACATGGGTTCGAGCCCTTGTCTGGGAAGATCCCACATGCCGCGGAGCAGCCTGCCCCGTGAGCCACAATTACTGAGCCTGCGTGTCTGGAGCCTGTGCTCCGCAACAAGAGAGGCCGCGATAGTGAGGGGCCCTTGCACCGCGATGAAGAGTGGCCCCGGCTCGCCACAACTAGAGAGCCCTTGCACAGAAACGAAGAGCCAACATAGCCATAAATAAATAAATAAAATTTTTTAAATTAAAAAAAAGAGCAAAATCCTTTTAAAAAAAAGAAAAAGCTCTTTGAGCGGTTGATTTTTACATCTGCAAAGGCCTGGGAACCACTGATCTTATAGGTGGGACCAGACAAATGCAAGTTACTGTAATATGTGTAATCAGATAGAAGACCATCTTACTATGTTAGAGCAAATGTCGTAAGTAGCAGGTAAAAGAGAATGTGAATTGCATTCATCACACTGCAGTGATGGTCTGCATGCAAGTCTCCCTGCTAGACTGAGACCCTTCAGGGCAGGAGACAATTCTAATAAATTTATTTATTTATTTATTTGGCTGTGTTGGGTCTTCATTTCTGTGCGAGGGCTTTCTCTAGTTGCGGCGAGCGGGGGCCACTCTCCATCGCGATGCGCGGGCCTCTCACTATCTATCGTGGCCTCTCCTGCTGCGGAGCACAGGCAGGCTCAGTAGTTGTGGCTCACGGGCCCAGCTGCTCCGCGGCACGTGGGATCTTCCCAGACCAGGGCTCGAACCCATGTCCCCTGCATCGGCAGGCAGATTCTCAACCACTGCGCCACCAGGGAAGCCCAGGAGACAATTCTAAACACTCTAATAGCACCTGCTGTGGATCCCCATGTGCATTGAAGGAAGGAGGAAGACTGGGCTAAACTGGGGAAAGCTGCTTAGGGATGTGGAGAAATAAAAGATGAGTTAGGCAGGGAGAGGCAAGGCAATTCAGGCTTGGGGAATAGTGAAGCCAAGGGCAAGGATGTGTTCACCAGGGATTCGGAGGTGACTAATGAGCAGTCTCTTTCTAGAAGCCAAATAATGAGGGGCTGTTGAACTGTTTCGGTAACTGTCTTCTCACTACCCCAATAAATGGACGGACGGCGTGGGGTGCGCCTGAGGGTAAGATGGCAGGATTCTCTTGAGTCTGGACCTCACAGTTGCCCCATACTTGGCGCCAAGCCAAGACTTTTTGGTCACTTCCAGAAATGTTCCAAGTGCTTTTTTGAAATAAAAGTGAAAAGTGGATTTGAGAACGATACATGCTTGATAACGCAAAATAGAATCGTTATCCTTTTGAAAAATTATTCAGCACTCTGCATCAGAGTCGTTAAAATGTTCATAACCCTGGATATATCAGTAACGTATCAGTAATACTTTTCTGGAAATTTATCTTCAGGAAATAGTCCAAAAGGAAAAGCTTTGTCCACAAGGATTTTTAATACAGCGTCACCCCTGTTTGTGAAAAGTCACGAACAACCTAAATGCCCAATATTAGAATAATTAAATAAATGATGATATATTAACATGGAATAATATACAGGCATCAGAGATCCTGATCATATAAGCAACAGGGCCTGCAGTTATCCGTGCTCCACTTCTGAACCAAATTATATCCGAGGCTTATTGGCACTGTCAACGATGATGTGTAAATATTTAGGATAACTTGTGGCAGAGAACTTGTAAACAACTCAATTGGTTGGGAAGACTAATGGATAAATTCATTTGTTTTCTGTTGATAGGAATGTTTGGGGATAGGATGAAAAGGAAAGAAAAATCAAAATTCCTCTGTCCTCTCAAAAGAAAGGTCTTGTTTTCAAAGGCTTTTGGTGAGGCTTGATGGGAACCTTCCCCTTGAAGGTCTTGAGTGGGAGGGAAGGGCCTGGGCCCTATGTGGGCGGGTTATTTGAGTTTGCAAACCTGCCAAGTGTGTGTTTTGGGGGCTGAGGGTGTGGAATGTGTAGACAGCTCTCAATCGTTACCAAACTCTGTCTGAACGGTGTGTCTGTAGTGGGGCAGAAAGCATAATTTTTGGTATCGAGAAACCCCTTGGCTGAAAAGACTGAGATGGGAGGCAGGAAGAAGGAAAAGAAACAGGACGAAATTAGGTTAAGATAAATTTCCAAGGACCTGAGCAGAAAACGGAGGCAGCCGAAGCCTAATTAGTCAGGGTGAGGGTGCTCTGTCATTTCTGCCTAAGTGGTGGTTCTTATGCAGATTTACTACCGAGCCCTCATTCTGAATTCTGGTGTGCCTTCATGCTTTGATTTGTAAAGATCGCTGACCCTGTCTTGTAGACCCCCTCTTCCTACCCCAGGAAGCAGGAAGGCCAGGTATTTCTAACCAATGAAAATTCTAGCTCCGAGCAAAAACCATCCCAGCAGGGAGATTCTGAGAGTATTAGCACCTCAATGAAAGCGATAGACAAGACTGGGCAATGGATCTTCCTGATGTTGGTGGTTGCCTTCCTGGTTATTTACTTAATAAAATGATTTATTTCCTCAGCCACCTGTTAAACATGCCTGGGACGCAGTTATCAACTAACAGAACCCCCGATGGATAGCTTCCCTGCTGTTCCGATGCTAACTAAAAAGATTTCCACCTTCACACTCTTGCATATACTCACTCCTGGCTGTTCTCTGCCTCCCTGGGGCCAGACAATGAGGTTTCAGGGATGCATTCACAGTCAAAACCACTTTATGCTCTGGAATCCAGAGTGTCCTCGGCAGGGATGCTTTTGTAGGTGGCCCTGGTCCTCTCCCCTTCCCCCAATACATAGACACCCCTGAGCCTGGCACCTCCTTTGCTAGAGTCGGCTGAACCCTCTCTAACCTCTCCCCCACCTCTCTTATAAAAATGGGTTTACCTTTCTCAGTCTGTCTCTCAGTGATGGTATCACTTGTTGATAAGAAGTCAGTAAGTGTTAAGGTTAAATTAATCATCACAATAACCCTATGTATTAGTTGCAGAATCTTCCTTAAAAGTTCAGAGAAGTAGACTATAAGCTAAAAGGGCACCTATGTCTTCGTAAATGGGGTCAAATGGAACAGAACTCGTGAAGCCTGGGGAGAAGCTATGGGTGTCCATCAGGGTCCTGGGTGAACGGCTTTGAACTTGTAGCTCTCAGGCCGATCTGAAAGGGACAAATACGGTAGGTATTTGGTATGTGAACCTTGTAAAGAATGCCAGTCAGGAACTGTAGGACTGACCTGCTCGTAAACAGCGCCAGAGGAAGGGGTTCTTCAACACATATATTTCGGGAACAAAAGGTAAGAGAACCTATAGATTAAGAGATTGGAGAGACATAGCCTCTGTGGACAACACATAGGCTTTGAATCCTACATTGAATCAACTGACTGTAAAATAATAAAACATGTATGCATGTGTGTACGCACATAAATATATATGTTTCTATTAAGGAATAAGGGTTGACTGTTTAGGTATGACAATGGCATTATGGTTATGCATTTTAAAAAGTCGTTATCTATTAAAGATTATGGTTTGAGATGTTTATGAACCAAGTGAGAAATTAGTGTTAAAAAGAATCCATTATGAAAAACAAATAATCCCTTATGGAGGGAAGTCACATAAGTGAGTTGGTCATTGTCAAAGCTTGGTGTCTGGGCACATGAGGGCTTATTCCATTATTTTGATTTTGGTATATGTTTTAAATTTTTTATAATAAAAAGTTGTAAAAAATCATCTTGAAGAAAATAAGAATGAAGGAAGGTAGCTGACCGAGCGACTTATCCCCGTGTTTGACAGAGTCTGCAGAAGGGTACAGGTGTGAAAGATGTGGAAAAGTATTTACCTACAAATATTACAGAGACAAGCATCTCAAGTACACCCCCTGTGTGGACAAGGGTGACAGGAAATTCCCCTGTTCTTTATGCAAACGGTCCTTTGAGAAGAGAGACCGGCTCCGGATCCACGTCCTTCACGTTCATGAGAAACATCGGCCTCACAAGGTAAGAGTCGGGGTGGCGAGTGACCCTGCCCTTCGCTCCAGCACTCTGCTTTCATGCTGCTTCCCCAAACCCCTGGGTGAACACCGAGGGCCTCCTGCGTGCATGTTGCTGGGACACGACACCAGGTGGGAAGATGGGACAGGGTGTTTGAAGGAGGTGACAGTGCTGTGGAAGAGCAGACATGAACTAATGCCATGACACCCGGGTGTGAGGATGGAGGTACATGGTAGACAGGGACAGAGGAAGGGTGTCCTTCTACCTGGACACGTGGGTTATGAAAGGCCTCGTAGACAGGTGGCCGTGAGAAGAATCTAGGACAGTGGAGTGTCTGGTTTATATCTTAGATGGGGTTGATTGGCTGGGGTGGGGGGCGTTCGAGATATTCCAGGTGGGAAAGACCCTGGCCTGTGGTTTTAGGTAGCTACACCTTCTTCCATGATGTGTGCAATGTTGTGTTAATTTCTGCTGTACAGCAAAGTGACTCAGTTATGTACATTCTTTTTCATATTCTTTTCCATTGTGGTTTATCACAGGATAGTGAATATAGTTCCCCATGCTGTAGAGTAGGACCTTGTTATTTATCCATCCTGTATATACTAGTTTGCATCTGCTCCTCCCAAACTCCCAATCATTTCCTCCCCCTTGGCAACCACAAGTCTGTTCTCTGTGTCTGTGAGTCTGTTTCTATTTCCTAGATAGGTTCATTTGTGTCATATTTTAGATGCCATATACAAGTGATATCATATGGTATTTGTCTTTCTCTTTCTGACTTACTTCGCATAGTATGATAATCTCTAGGTTCAATGTGCAGGCATATTGATAGTTACAGGCGAGGATGAAACATGGGCACAGTCCAAAGGTTGGATGGCCTCTATGCCATGCCAAGGATTTTGTAAGGCAGAAAAGCAATGGTGGATTTAGGGAGTCGTTTTCCACCATTCTGGATACCTGGTGGCTCTGCCAGGCTTGGTGTAAGAAAGTGCTGACTACCACTGGTCTTAATTAGGAGAAAGAGGCTGAGGCTTGGGTACAGACAGCTTCGGGTTGGACTCCTGCCCTGTCAGGACTCCTCCAAGCCCCCAATTTTCTCCATTTAAAAACAGAGTAGTCATCATAAAACTGCTCTTGTCTCTCCCCTCCTGTTCACAGTGAAGCTTCTGGAAAAATCACAATCACTGGACTATATACTCCTGTAAAATCTGAGTATTTTTACAATTATCCTGTATTATTTTTGTAAGAATATTTTTAAAAAATATTTTAATTTATTTTTATTTTTGGCTGTGTTGGGTCTTTGTTGCTGCACGTGGGTTTTTCTGTAGTCGTGGTGAGCAGGGGCTACTCTTCGTTGCGGTGCGCGGTCTTCTCACTGCGGTGGCTTCTCTTGTTGCAGAGCACAGTCTCTAGGCACTCAGGCTCCGCGGTTGTGGCTCGCGGGCTCCAGAGTGCAGGCTCAGTAGTTGTGGCGCACGGGCTTAGTTGCTCCACGGTATGCAACTAGAGAAAGCCCACGTGCAGTGACAAAGACTCAACACAGCCAAAAATAAATGATAAAGGAGTGGTGGGTCTTACAGTTGGTGAGATGGAGCATTTAAGATATTTGTTGGGACTGCTGCAGCCAGATCAAAAGATGTCTGCTTAAAAGCAGAAGCTGCAGGATTAGTGTTTGTTTGTTTTGTTTGGTTTTGTTTGGTTTTTTGACCAAAGTAGAATGCAGGAAAAGGTTATCTGAGTCAGGTCAAGAAATATACACTAGAATGTTACGTGGGTCATTTTAAACACTGAGGACAATGGTGGGTCTTGGACTGGGGTTCAAGGAGAGGAGCCGTAGGAAGTACTGCTGGCTTTGAAATCGGGGGACCATAGACCAGGAGGTCCAGAGATGACAGGAATGATGAGAAGAGGTGTAAGCTGGTAGTAGTAAAGTGAATGTCTTGGGCTTCCAAAGAGGAGAGGTCTGATGGTAGAGTGGAGGGATAGTAATTTTATTTTATTTTTTAAACTATTTATTAATTTATTTTGTCCACGAGGCATGCGGGATCTTAGTTCCCTGAGCAGGAATAGAGCCTGTGCCCCCTGCAGTGGAAGCTTGGAGTCTTAACCACTGGACCGCCAGAGAAGTCCAGGATAGTGATTTTAAAAGGCTATAGAAGGGGGTGCATCCTCTTACACTGAGTGTTCCTGAGAGTTCTTAGTACAATATTTCTCTTTGCAAACTCTCCCTGAATGGTGTGATCCTTTATCATGACCATAAGTACCATTTATATGGTTTCAACTCTCTAGCCAGAATTCTGTCCTGAGCCTGAGGACAGAGTCCTGTCCCAGCTGCTCTTCTGACGTCTCAACCTGAGTTTCCCCGGCACTTCCCCTTCCTTCGTCATGTTCAGAAGACTGAGATTTTCTTCTTTTATCTTTACTGCTAAACATTTTTTATTCTGTTTTAGTTTTCCTTATTTCATATACTTTAATTTGAGTACTTAACTTTCAAGATGATAAAGTATATTTAATTTCTGCAGGAGCCCCAAATAAAACGTTTGATTTAATTTGAACAGAAAAAAAAAAAAAAAAAAAAGCTCAAGTGAAACAGACAGGCAGAACTTCAGATAAATGATTTTTTAACAAGATCAGCTGCTGAAAGAGAAAAAAATTACTGATTTAAAATATCAGAAGATGTTGGGTGTATAACCAACAGTGAAAAACCTTGTATTACCCTCCTTCCAGCGTTTAAAGCCTAAACAACCTCCTTTTCACATGATTTGTCAGGCAAAATTAATGAATAACAAAATAAAAATATCGGAGGAAGCCCTTGTAGTCCATCACCATGACTATAAAGAGCTCATACATAGATTCAGAATGTCAGTTCGCTCCAACTTTTTGAAACACCTGACCAATGGAGAGAGGGCTTTGTTTTTTTCAGAAGGTGTTGTTTCTTTTCTCCATGACTTGTTCAAATTGATGCCAGACTTTAACTTTCTTTGTATTTTGCCTTTGACTTCCTTGCAAGCTTTTGTTTTTGCTAGGATTTTTAATTGCAAGTGATAAGTTTAGTTTCTTACTTATATAACTTGTATAATATTTACATTCTTGAAATTATACTCATTTCTTTTTTAAATCAGATTCTGATTTGAATTTGTTCTGATTTGAACCAGTTGCTCCTTAGGCCTGTAAACTGTCATATTTGGATATCTTTCATTACCTTCCTTAGTTCCACTGATTCTTCTATGCCACTCTTTCTCTTTCTTGATTTCTCTTTTTATGTTACTGGGGCATGTCTTCAAGTAATCGTTTTTAACAGTGCACAGTGAAACATTTTCTGAGTCCTTCGAGGATATTTTACTCACATACGTCTTTGATAGTTTGGCTGGATATGGAATTTTAGATAGGAATAACTTTTCTGTAGAATTTTTAAAGAATCATTTCTTCTACCATTTGATGCCAATCTGGTTCTTGTTTCTTTGTAAATAACCAGTTTTCTGCTTTGTGAAAATTGTTCTTTAACTTTTGAGTTCTGAAATTTTAACAGAATGTTTTTTCTTTCTTTCCTTTTTTTTTTTTTTCTTCCTGCTTTGTAATCAGTAGAATACAAAGTATTCTTTCCACCTGAAGGCACAAGTCATAAGCTCAAAGGAATTCTCTTGTTCTTTCCTTGGCTATTATCTGTCTTCGATTTTTGCTCTCTCCTGAGATTCCTTTTAGCCAAATGTTAGGTTGAATCTACTTCCCTGTACTTGACTTTTAATTTTTCTTCATCTGCATTCTCTGAGAGTTCACGAACCTTAATTTTTATGTCATGTATTCAGTCTTTAGCAGTCAGCTGAGTCTATTACATACAGCATTTCTATTCTATACTTTTCTGTTGTTTATTTTTAATTTCCAAGAACAGTTTCATGTTCTAATTGCTCCCCTTTTATAATTGATCTGTTCTTTTTGCAATATGAACTTCAACATCTGACTGTTTTTGCTTTAGTAACGACAATACATGCTCGTTATTAAAACGTCAAGTAGTAAAGAAAAATTTAAAAAGACTTAAAATCCACCCAGAGGGCTTCCCTGGTGGCGCAGTGATTGAGGCTCCGCCTGCCGATGCGGGGGACGCGAGTTCGTGCCCAGGTCCGGGAAGATCCCACATGCCGCGGAGCGGCTGGGCCCGTGAGCCACGGCCGCTGAGCCTGCGCGTCCGGAGCCTGTGCTCCGCAACGGGAGAGGCCGTGACAGTGAGAGGCCCGCGTACCGCAAAAAAAAAAAAAAATCCACCCCAGAATCTCACCATCTAAAAATACCCAGGCTCTCGTTTGTGCCCATAAGGACACCTGGGGAACAGGGTCCAGAAACACAATAGTTTCCTTTACTTGGTTCAGAATTCCTGAGAAGATTGGACAGAAGTCGTCAGGGTCAAGAACACAGAGAAATGACAGGAACTGTTCACAGCAAGTGACTGTACCACATGCTCTCACTGGCCCCCCAAAATATTACCCTTTTTTTGTAGGTGCATGTGTTGAGTCATCTGTCACCTGTATTGCCACTTTGGTCTACATATTCGTCCCTACCCCCACTAGATTGTTCCTCCTTGTCTCTAGCAAAGTGCTGAGAGGTTCTCCATAAATACTTGTTGAATTAATTGCTGGGGGCTTGCAATTTACTCACAGCCTTGTGAGGAAGGCAAGACAGGTATTTTTTGCCCGTGAGGAAAATTGGGGAGACAAAGATTCCGAGTTTTAACTGATTTGTTCTGGTCACACAGCTACTTGTTGACAGAGCAGGACAAATTCAGGCCTCCGTATACACTGCCGTTTCACATCTGAAGCAGCTCACTTAACCCGAAGACTTCAGACGAACTGCCTTAGCCACAGCATTAGCAGGCTCTGGACCAGAACCCATGCTGCCAGGTTCTTCCCTGTAGTCCCGGGATGCCTTTCTCCCGTCTCAACTAGACCCTCAGCCTGGGTCTGCTTGATCCTCTGCCTACAGATGTGCACAGAATAAGTACAATAGTTAGTTCTTCCCCCCCAGATAAATATAATGGTGAAATAAACTTGTTAAAGGGAAGACGTGGTTTCAACTATATTTTTCTTTTTCGTTTTAGTGTTCTACATGTGGGAAATGTTTCTCTCAATCTTCCAGCCTAAACAAACACATGAGAGTCCACTCTGGAGACAGACCCTACCACTGTGTGTATTGTACAAAGGTAAATGGAACCTTCTTTTAAGGGATCTGCCTTGAGCCCTGATTGGGTGTCCATGGATAAGAACTTGCAGCATAAACCCTAGCTTATAAGAGTTCCTGGTAAATTAGTTCATTGTCAGCCCATCCCCAATTTCCACCCCCCAGATTATACTCCTGTTTGCTTACAATGATCAGATGCCACCTACTACTGCCAAATTGGCATCTAGGGCATTTGTCATGGAATAGACCCTAAGTTTACAGGAGCCCGATGGTAGCAGACATGATTATGCAGTCTTTCAAAGTACAGACTCTGGGCTTGCCTGGTGGCGCAGTGGTTGAGAGTCCGCCTGCCGATGCAGGGGACACGGGTTCGTGCCCCGGTCCGGGAAGATCCCACATGCCGCGGAGCGGCTGGGCCCGTGAGCCATGGCCGCTGAGCCTGCGCGTCCGGAGCCTGTGCTCCGCAACAGAGAGAGGCCCGCGTACCGCAAAAAAAAACAAAAACAAAAAAGTACAGACTCTTACATGCTGCTGATCTAAATTTCTAGAGCAGTTTTGCTGAAGTGGCATCTAATCTTCATTATACAGAATAATAAGTGATAAAAATGAAGAGATAAAGACGTGGTTAGGGGTGGCTGGGCTAGAAACAAAAGTCTGACCACGCCTTAAAAATATTGTACTAAAACACCTCATGTTCCTTTTTGATGAGATACATTTGGGCTGTCCAGTGTGTACAGTGTAGCAAAATGGGGCTAAGACATAAGTAGGCCATACGGAGCCAGCACAGACCTAAGGAGGGTGGCCCTGGGTTTGTATGGATGAGGAATCTATCCTGAGGGGTGAATGCTCTCCCGCAGGATTTCCAGAGCAGGCTCAAAATATCCCACCACCCCTCCTCTTTCTGGCATTCTCATTCTGATCCTCACCTTGGTCTTCTGGCCAACCTGGGAATGCGAGGTGCCCGAAGAGGGAACTCAGGGCACTTGGGGCATCAATGAGCTGTTTGGCGTTCTGACTTACTGTCACCTAAGCTGATGGAGACTGTCCTTGTCTGGGTGTCCTAGACACCTACACCTTGTGCTCCTTACTGAGCAGTGGGCCAACCCCATGCATGCCCAGCCCCCCAAATCCAAGGTCACTGGTTAAAGCCGGTGTTTTGTATCTATGTCGATGGACCCCCAATAAATGGAGTCATTACATCGCTAATAAATACTTGAAAGTGACAAAGGTCAGAGCAGAGTATTGAATTAGGGGAAAGGTTATAAATAAGGGAAAGAAAAGACAGGTAAAAACAGCAAAGTGCTTGGGACTCTGAAATGGTACTATTTGGCCATTTTTTTAAGAACTAAACTTGTAACCACCATACAACCCAGCAGTTGCTCTCCTGGGCACTTATCCCGGAGAAATGAAGGTCTATATGTTTATACGAAAACCTGTACACAAATGTTAATAGCAGCTTTATTCATAGAAGCCCCAAACTGGAAATAACACAGATGCCTTTCAATGGGCAGGTGATTAAACAGACTGTGGTTCATCCACACCATGAAATACTCCTCAGCAATCAGAAAGGATGAGCTGTTGTACACGAAACAACCTCCGTGAATCTGCGGAGAACTATGCTGAGTGAGAACAGCCAATCCCAAAAGGTCACATACTGTATGCTTCCCTGTAAGTGACATTCTTGAAATAACAAAATTATAGAAATGGAGAACAGATTCGTGGTTGCCATGGTTTAAAAGTAGGAGTGGGAGGGAACTATGTGTGGCTGTCATAGGGCAACATGAGGGTCCTTGTGATGGAAACGTTCTGTATCTTGACTCTGTCAATGTCAGTATCCTGGTTGTGATACTGTCCTATAGACTTGTAAGATGCAACCATTGGGGACAACCGGGTAAAGGGTACACAGAGTCTCTGTTGTTTCTTATAACTGCACGTGAATCACGATTACCGCAAAAAGTTTAAGTTAAAAAAAAAAAGAAGAAGAAAGAAACCAATAAGGTACCCATTTATGCAAAGACATTGGCCAGTATTAGCTACTCCTTCTGTAATTCAGTTCATCTTGGAGTGTGATCCCAGGACCACCTGCTTAAATGCAGTTTCTTTATTACCCCAACGGGTGTACTCATCGGGTCAGTCTGCATTTTTGACTAGACCCCCAGGCGATCTTAACCATTGAAAAGCCACTGTTCTAACCAGTGACATGTCCATCGTGTCCTTCTTTATTAAGGCTACACCTGTTGACCGAGCGTGCCCTATAGCATTAAAGCCCAAGGTTCGCTGAATGGAGAACTAAGGGGTGACATAAGGATCGGTAACGGTGAACTTAACCCCTTTCTCTCACTGGTTGTCCAGCTGATGGAAGTTTACTTTTTCTCCTGCTTTCTGTCCTCTGCAGAGGTTCACTGCCTCTAGTATACTCCGCACACATATCAGGCAGCACTCCGGGGAGAAGCCCTTCAAATGCAAGTACTGTGGTAAATCTTTTGCATCCCACGCTGCCCACGACAGCCATGTCCGACGCTCGCACAAGGAGGATGACGGCTGTTCCTGTAACATCTGTGGAAAAACCTTCCCAGGTCAAGAAGCCTTCTACTCCCACATGAAGTTTCATGAAAACTGCTAGCCCTCAGAGAGTATGAGGACAGTGCCTCTGTATTTCTGTCTTGATATTTCTTGTTTATGGGTGTATCTTACAAACAAGTGATAGTTAGATTGAGATGAGGAACAGAATAATGGAACTGACCAAGTAGCAGAATTTACCAGATTTATTGACTGTGGTTTTAACAGCTTTCACAGAAATGTCTTTCACAATTTCTGACAAGAATGGAGTTGTGTTGAATTCACCTAGAAATAATGAAAGCTGGCTGTTAATAGGGCTTAAAGGTCTGGAAACTCAACATCAACCCTGAAAGGGACTATATTTCATTTCAGGGACTAGGAACAAAGTCTTTGATTTCACGATTTAAAAAAAGGAGGCTTTTTCTCTACTGTTTGCCTCGGGCCCGCAATTGTAATATGTCTGTGGCCGTCCCCTGTTATGTTTCTTAACAGAATAAATTCTTTAAAGATCCATTCAAGCCACAGCTTCATTCGTATTATAACTAAGTGTTCAGACATGAATTAGGCTCCCATTTTATTTGGATTCATTTTAAAACCCTTAGTTTCTACCCCTCCCCATCGCATGACAAACGCCTAATGTTAACAGTTTGTTTAGCACCAAACAGAATTTCTTGGAGGACACAGAAGTTACTTACTCACCCTACCATCTGTGACCTTTAACAATTGGCGAAGAAAAATTATTACCAAATGAAGAAAGGCTAAAAATTGCAATAGGCTAAGAAATAAATAAATGTATTTATAGTGCTCTAGTTTTAAACCTGATGAAGAGACAAGTGGAATATTTTTTGTAGGTCTTCTAATTAGTTGGTCCATACTAATATATAGAGTGAAAAGAAAAACGTGCCACATACATTGTCACAAGGCTGATGCAAGCTTGTGAAGAAGAATCTCTTCTAATGTGCAGGGAGACAGCAGACTCATCTCACGTGGGTCACAATAGCCAACATCTATATAGAGCATGAACCCTATGAGATAGTGCCACTGAGTTACCACTTTACTGAAGGAAAGAAAGAAGTGTTCCAGCATTTGCCTCTAAGGGTCAAAGCCAGGTCGTCCTGACTCCAAGGCCCAGCCTCTTAATGAATCAGTTATGCTCAACTTATGAATCCTGCTAAGGAAAGAGCATTATTCTGTTGACTGTGCCATTCTTCCCTACTTTGGGGCAAGCAACAACAAACTTTTAAATATTCACATGGAAAATCGGGGACCAGAATAAAACTGCGCCGTAGGCAAGCGTAGCTATGTAGCTACCAGGTCACATCCCTAGCCGTGGTTCTATTGACTGCCTAGGATTTTTCTTCATCCTTTATTCGTGGTCCATGTCTCTCCAAATGGAGAGATTTCAATATGGAACAGATGCCCCTTCAGAGGGAGGCTCTAGCTGCGGCAGAGTCCTTTGAGAAAGAGATGTAGTGCAGGTGGAAAAAGCAGTGACAGATTTTTCTCTGGGGAATGCCTGACCGTGGTGACTAGGTCTGAGTAATGGATCCTAATGGCAGTGTGCCCTGTTGTTTCAGGACTGTTTTAGTTCGTGTTAATTAAGTCAGAACAATGGTCTTTTGAAAAGATCAGGGCTCAGCCTGTGGTTAGGCAGCCTTTATTTGCCTGCTAGTTCAAAATACATCTCTTACTATGTATGGATTTGAACGTTACTTTAAAACCAAATAGTAAAGCGAGACCTCAGGAACTGGTGTGATGCCATTTTTTTCACTAGTTGAATAATTCAAATTAACTACTTTGTTCTTTGAACCAGAATGGTAATAGAGGAAGGTAAAAAAAATTCCTTTTCCTCTTTTCTAGCAGTAATTCCAAAATGCTTGCATGCCAAATAATACCTTAGTGTGTGGATCACGCATGCCCACACTAGCTGGAACACTTTGGACATTTTTATTTAATCTGAGCTGTTTCTACAAAGTTTTGGTCATATTGACCGGGTTACATGTATCACTTTTTGTTTGGGAAAATACAGTCAATTCATAACATCTTCCTTTAGTAATTACCTTTAGCTCTCTTCTGTTTATTTAAAATGTGCATCTCACCGATTTCTAAAGATGATTTAGATCAGCTTAGAACAATAAGAATAAAAAAAAAGGAATAAGTCAGTTAAAGACAGACCACCACATTAAAAGAATTAAATTAAAACTTTCAGCTCATATCATTGTGTTAGCCAAACATGGTTGGAAAACAGACTGTAGATATTGGAGTTGGACGAACTGACATTTGTGCACCATGTCCTCATTGTATAACGTTGGGCAAGTTGTTTAATTTCTAAGGTTTACCATGCTCAGCCATATGATAATGTAATGATGATGCCGTAGGGTGTTGTGAGAATTAAGTAAAATGAGACAACTTGCCTTCTAGATGATACTTCATAAATCTATTTCTTTTCTCCTAACCTGCCAATGAAGGCAAAGAGGAGACAGAATTATTCAGATTTTATTATTGCTATATATGCTTTCTTTCAGTGGTTTGTGTACTAACAGCATTAGCATCACCTGGGAATTTGTTCGAAAGACAAACTCTCTAGCCCTACCGAATACCTACTAAATCTGAAATTCTGGGGGTGGGACCCAGCGATTGTATTAAGGCTTGAGAACCATTGCTTTACGTGATTCATCCCTCGCAGTCCCTGCAACATAGCAGTGGGTAAAACTGCTCGGTGACTTGGCAGAATCACAGAGTGGGTTCATTAGGAGGAACCGTTAGAATGCAGATGGCAGGCGGAACTGTGCTCTTCCCAGGAATAATGGATACCCACAGAGCACCGTTGTCATTTTACTGTTGGAAACGTGGAACTCTTTCTACAGCTACGAGCCTGATCGATGGAATTTAGAGACCTTCTCAAGAGGTAATCTCTCTGCTTATATTCCTTTTCCCTACCTGAGTCTATATTTGATGATAAATAGCAGTTCATTTATTATAGAAAAAAATGTACAAAAAGGGACATCTGAACCCTGGAAAAATAACGAGGCTGAAAGTAAAGTGGCATCTGTGATATTGATGGAGGTCTTAATGGGCCCTTGGGGTGTCCTTCTAGGACTCCGGAAGTTGGTGGTTGCAATGAACAAAGCTATCAAAGTAGACAGATGTTTGGGACCTCTATGGGGCCTGCAGTAGGTAGGCTCGCAGGGTTATGGCAGTTAAGTCATAGCGTGGTTTGTACCCACAGAGTGCAAGGCAGACTGGGGTTTCGAGAAATTGCCGTTCACTGTATATAGAGATAAAATCACAAATACTGTCCTACGCTATCTATTGACATGACAGTTTATGCAGTATTTCTTTTTTTTTTAATTAATTAATTTAATTTTTGGCTGCAGTGGGTCTTCATTGCTGTGCACACAGGTTTTCTCTCCATGGCATGTGGAATCTTCCCGGACCAGGGCTCGAACCCGTGTCCTCTGCATTGGCAGGCAGATTCTTAACCACTGCGCCACCAGGGAAGTCCTTTTACAGTGTTTCATTCACGGTAGTTTTATGCATTTTCAGAATGCTTTATGACTCCTTAGGGACGGTAATTGCACTGAGCTGTTGTAAGGACCCTATCCAAAATTCAGGAGAACAAATTCTTATATTGAATTATTTCCGTAGAAACATTTAACTCAAATATATCACAGCACTTTTTTTTGGTTGACATATATCAAAATAGAATAACCAAAATTATTTTGAAAGAAAACGTGTTAAAAATACTGTAAAATAGAAATAAACTTCTCTCTCATTGACAATCTCTACATAAAGTATGGGAATCTCATAGAAAACAATAGTTTTCTCCATTATTTTAAGAAGTTGTATATCCAGGAAATATAAAGTACATGATGCTTCCTTTTATTGCTGCAAAGAACTTGAACTTTATTGCTTTGTGAGCTTAAAGTAATGTTAACAAAAATGAATTATAATATTTTGAAATGATATTTAGCCCTAATTACAACTAGGGTAAAGAATGTTTAGGGAGAAGATTATCTCAGGATAAAATATTCTTTCACTGTCATTCTATTTCATCTTACATTATCTCAGGATTTTTTGTGACCTCATATATTAAAAAGTGGGATAGACTGTTCTAGCATTATGTTCTATCTATAAATTTGTGTGATTTGTTTTGGACTTATTTGCAGCATAGTACTTTGTTGAAAGCTGTTTGCTATCAAAATATACCAAAGGGATTAGAATTCGATTCTTGATTTTACAAACTGTTTTAAAACGCTAAGTGTGGGCTGCCCTGGTGGCGCAGTGGTTGAGAGTCCGCCTGCTGGTGCAGGGTACACTGGTTCGTGCCCTGGTCCGGGAAGATCCCACATGCCGCGGAGCGGCTGGGCCCGTGAGCCATGGCCGCTGAGCCTGCGTGTCCAGAGCCTGTGCTCCACAACGGGAGAGGCCACAGCGGTGAGAGACCTGTGTACTGCAAAAAAAAAAAAAAAAAAAAAAAGCTAAGTGTTTTTCCATTTGCTCCCATGGTGTGTTTTATTTGACATCTATCAATTATTTATTAAATGCTAGTAAAAGTACTAGGTAAGATTTTAGGGCCAAGTATGTGATTTTTTTCCCTCCATTCTTAACCAATTAGATGTAGCAAGACGACTGAGAGGGAAGACAGCTTGTTTTTGAGGACAGAAGGATTTTTCTTCTCTTTTCCTTTGGAAATATTTTCTCAGCCTCTGATTGCTGCAGGACTGTGAAGGCCTGAACCAGGAAAGGAAGCTGAGTCATTGTCTTGGTGAATTTCAGTCCTCGGGGTTATCTGATTTAAAGGTGCCGAAGCCAAATTCTCTTCAATTGGATTTTGAAACTGGCTTCCACTAAAAATGGACAGGGTGTCTTCCAAGGTGGTTCTTCCAGGTTCTTCCTTAGAAGGCAGCTGCTATCTCTGTTTCCCCTAAACATTAAATCCCTTCAGCCCCAAAGCCCCCCGGGGCAAGCCCAGGGCAGGTCTATTCCTATAACTGGAGGGCCTGAAATTGGGGCAGCCTAGGGCTGGGTAGTTTCAAGATCAGACATGACTTATGATCCAGTCTTTTCCAATGGCCAGAGGGGAGGACTGAAGGGCCTGGAAAGGCTAGTGCTGGAATACAGGCCCCTTTAGGCTATCCACAGCTCCGGATGCCTGGGGGTCCTGCGTCTGAAGACTCACAGATGCCCAGGGGCGTTTTCGAGGAGAAGGGCCTTGAGCAGGGCCAGCCAGGAACGTTGCCAATGGTCAACTTACAAATCTCAAAGGCCTCCACTAGTTACCTGGGGATGTGTATGCCATTGTTTTTTCTCAAGGAGTGGCAGGATTTGAGGGAGAGGAAATACAAAGGGAGTATGTGAATTTAGGGTCAAAAATGAGCCCACACAATAATAGCCAAAATGTGGAAGCAACCCGTGTCCATGAACAGATGGATGGATAAACAATGTGGTCTGTACCTGCAATGGAATAAGATTCCACCTTAAAAAGGAAGAAATCCCAACCGGCTACAACACGGGTGAGCTGTGAGGACATGATGCTGAGTGAAACAAGCTGATCACAAAAGGATAAATATTGTATGATTCCATTTATACGAAGCACATAGTCAGATTCATAGAAAGTAGAGTCATGGTAGCCTGGGGCAGGGGAGGGAGGAATGGGGAATTAGTGTTTCATGGGTACAGAGTTTCAGTTTTGCAAGATGAGTTTTAGAGCTGGGTGGTGGTAATGGCTGCACAGCAACGTGAATGTACTTCATGCCACTGAACTGTACACTCAAAAACGGTGAAGATGGGGGGCTTCGCTGGCGGTCCAGGGGTCAGGAGTCCGTGCTTTCACTGCAGGGGGCACGGGTTCATTCCCTGGTCAGGGAACTTAGATCCTGCAAGTTGCACAGCCAAAAAAACAAACAAAAATGGTTAAGATGGTAAATTCTGTTGTGTGTTTTACCACTTTTTTTTTTTTAAATGAGACCGATGATAGCTGCTACAAATGGACAAACCACATGAATTCTGGGTCTCTAAAATCCCACCATGATGGAAGGCCCTTCCTAAGCTCTGAGGGGCTTTTCCCCTGCTAGCTAGCCTTCCTTCCTAATCTCTTCCTGTCTGATCCCAGCACTGACTTGTCATGGGAGGGCTGCACACTCCCAAGAGGAGCTTCACTTTCAGAATGTTTACCCCACACCCTCTCTCTAAGTGGCTACCTGTCAGTTTCCATTTCAGCTCTACCTTTCTGTTTACAGGACGGCTGACCACCAACTGACATATTACCTGTATTGATTCTCTAAGAGCCCTCAAGGTGGAGGGAAAGACTATTCTAAGGCAGCCTTGAGCTCTCAGCTGAGTGGGATCGTAAACTCCCCCATTAAAGGTTTCATTCAATAACAATCTGTGCAAAAGTAAATGGACATCGGTCTCCGCTCCCACTACTGACCCAGAGGCCATTACCAATGGGCAGAGAGGGCTGAGCTGCGGCAGTATCAGTTTCCACATTTTCAAATGATTCCTTTAATGAAAAGCTGCATTCTTCTCAGGCCATAAAACAACCAAGGAGAAGTCTATTCATTTAGCTATTGTACGTATTAGCTTATTTATTTTACGGCTCATGCTGCCATCAGCGTTCCCTGGGTGTGGAGCTAACTCACTCAATGATTGGTTGATAAACCCGCTAAAAAGCAGCTCATGCTGAAATCGGCTTGTGGGCTGCCATGCAGCGCACACAGCGTTTTGCTCGTGTGCAGGACGATTGAAGTGTTTCTTTCATTTCAAACCCAAACCCATTGCTTTTATACTCTGTTTAAAGGTATTCATCTCGCATAAAGCATTTCATATTCACATGCCTATGTGAGCTAGTGCGCTAAAGATTCATTTTCAACCGTGTTCTTAGGAAATAAGCATATCGCCACCATTTACCCAAATATCCTTCAGTCATTTAAAGATCTTCACCACCAAACTGTGAGCTCTTGTATGGCAATCATCTTCCCCCTTCTTTTCCTCTCTTCCCTTCCTCTCTCCTGTCCTTTCATGAAATAATTACTGAGCACCTAATCTGGATGTCTCAGCACCTGTGTTTCTTGCCCAGCAGGGACTCAATGGTTGGTGACAGTTTTGTTGGGGAAAAAGTAGTGCCCAAATGAGACTGGACTTGGAGGCATCTAGGAAAAGAATTGGGATTTGCACGTTGCCGTTTTGGGAAGATTAGGACTCAGAGAACTTGATTCACTGTTTCTGTTAGTGCAGTTCTAGAGATTTTTGTTCGTTTGGGGATTTTGGGGGGGGGTTCTTTTGGCCACGCTGCCCAGCATGTGGGATCTTAGTTCCCCGACCAGGGATCGAACACCCGCCCTCGTCAGTGAACACGCAGAGTCTTAACCACTGGACCGCTGGGGAAGTCCCTAGGGATGTTTTTAAATGTTCAGTTGCATTCACTTATTAATGGCTAATCTGTGCACAGACAGAAATACGAATAAGGAAAGCGTATACAGTGACATGTAAGCGTTCTTCCCTTTAATTATACCGCCCCCCTTTTTTGGGGGTTAGGTGAGACATAAGCGTAAATATCTGATAGAAATTACAAAGAAAGCCCTAAACGTCACTTCAGAATTATGTTCTGCTGAAACTAAATAGGAGCAGGAGGTGGACAGCTGCTCAGCCCACAAATTCTGGGGAGTTGAGAGAGGTGAGGCTACTTCCGGTCCCAGCTTACAAGCCTGACCCCCGTGGACATTCCAGCCTCCACTGGGTGTGAGTCTGCATCTGAAGCACGGATTCCTCTCCTCATCCTTCCTCGACACTCCTGTTTCCTCTGGAACCTTCACAGGCCCCCTTCCTATACTTCATCTGTCCATGCTGGGACCCTGCATTCTCACCCCACGACACACTCTGTCCCCACAGTGTCCTGCACCTCCAGAGCTGGCTTTAACGGCCACCTCCACCCTGCCAATTCCTACATTTTGACCTGAATTCCTACTGGAAGTGTCTGTGTGTGTCTTGGAGGCAAAACTGATTTTGCCCTGTCTAAAGATCTTTCCTACAAGCCTGACCACCCACCAGATCCCTATCTTAGGAATGGTCCCACCACCTCCCGTCCTAGGAACCTGGTGGTCACACCTCACCTCCAGCTCATACACTTCATCTCGGAAGCCTCAGGCCCACCATCTCCACCCGATGACACGCAGCTATTCCTGCCCCTCCGGGTCTTTTCCTTCCCAGCCAGAGGCATCTTTTCAAAACACAAACCACTCCTTTGCCCGAGGACCTTTAATAGCTTTGCATTTATAGTCCAAAATCTTTAACCTTTACCTACAAGATCTCCAGCCTCTTCCTGAAACATACTCCCCCTTAGAACTCTGCTCCGGCCACCCTAGCTTTCTGACAGTCTCTTTAACAAGTCAAATTACTTTCTGCCTCGGGGCCTTCACTGATTATACCTCTTCTGCCTGGAGCCCTCCCCACTCTTCTGCATCTAGCTTTGAGTGCTGGCCACCTAGATTTGGATCTAAACTCCACCATTTAACCAGTTATGTGACCTTTAGCTGCTGTTGACATCTGTTCCTTTATCTGTAAAATGCAGGAAATAATAGTACTTACCTGATTGGGCTATATAAAGATTAAGTAAAATCATGTACCTAACCTTATCCTTAACGTAGTGTATGGCATTTAGTATGTGTTCAATAAATGTTAGATATTAATATCAATATTGTTTCCTTCTGTGTTTCCAGTCAACATAGTACCCTGTATTTATAGCAGGTGGCTCAATAAATATTTATTGAATGAGTAAATGAATGAATGAACTTACGAAAAGGTGAGTTCTGGCCTTCCCTTTATTGTCATTACTATGGAACCAAAGTGTAAGAGTGACAGCAGCCACCCAGGGTATGTGACAGCCTGGAGAGGGGAGAACAAAGACACAAAACTAAAGAGCAAGTGGGGGGACTTCCCTGGTGGCACAGTGGTTAAGAATCTGCCTGCCAGTGCAGGGGACACGGGTTCGAGCTCTGGTCCGGGAAGATCCCACATGCCACGGAGCAACTAAGCCCATGCACCACAACTACTGAGCCCGCGTGCCACAACTACTGAAGCCTGTGTGCCTAGAGCCCGTGCTCAGAAACAAGAAAAGCCACCGCAATGAGAAGCCCATGCACCGCAAAAAAGAGTAGCCCCTGCTCACCGCAACTAGAGAAAGCCCGTGCACAACGAAGACCCAACACAGCCAAAAATAAATATATTAATTTTTTTTTAATTAGAAAAAAGAGCAAGTGAGAAAGCACAGCACTTTGTTTGAAGACAGGAGGGAAAAGGCAGCCTCATGAGAGGCTTACATCTTGTGCTGGCAGGCAGGAAGGTGACAGCCCAGATCGGCCAGCTGGGACCTATGGAGCTGGAGGTGAGGAGTATGGAACGCATTCATTTAGTCAACAACACGCATGGTCCTGGGTACTAGAGAAGCCAGGCACAGTGGGTTCAAGGTACGCTTAAAGAAGGTGCGCTACCCTAGGATGCTTCTGCAAGATCCCATATGGCCACCATCAGGCTGCTACACCTTGTCACTTTCATGCACTCACAACAAATTCTCAACCTTGCCAACCTCTCAACCTTGGTTTGGTAATCAAAGCCAATGGGTACCCCCATTCTGCTACCTACAGTGTATATAGACCAGCACGACTCTTAGAAGGCAATTAGGCACTGGGCACCAAAAGCCTTTTTTAAAAGGTCTGTAGTCTTTAACTTAATTAATTCTAGATCTAGGAATCCATTCTAAGCAGCACCATGTTTTTTGTTGTGGTTGTTTGTTTTTATTTTTGCTTTTGGCCGCACAGCTCAGCACACGGAACAGGGATCGAACCTGTGTGCCCTACAGTGGAAGCACAGAGCCTTAACCACTGGACTGCCAGGGAAGTCCCTTAGCAGCATTGTTTTTGACAATGAAAAACATGATAACATAAATGTCCAGCAACGGGACTGGTGGCCCATGGATACAATGGAGTGTTGAGTGGCTAATTAAAATTGAAGTTTTTCGAAGGATGTTTGACATTCTTTCTATAAACCTACTGTGAAGCCAGAAAGAATCCTAACTCTCTGTATAGCAGGTATGTATCTGTACAGAGCTTATGTGTACTTCCTCATGATGGGTAGAAACTACAATTTTCCAGGCATTAGTAACTAGGCAGGGGGAAATTAGATAGGAAACCCTCCTAGCTGGCCTTATGTAAATTCGTTAAGGGCCGTCTTTCTGTACTGAAGCTATCATGCCCTCCAGGACTGGCTTGTCACTCCACTGGGCTTCAGCTTCCTTATTTGTAAAATGAAGAGGTTGAATTAAGTTATCCTCTATAAGACTTCCATGAACAAACATGCAATGAAGGCACATTCTCCCCTAACATTTGCTATGGTCAGGTCTTCCTTTTTTGGCCCTGTATGGAGACGCCAAATTGGGGTGCAAAGCTAGTAAGCATTTGAATTGGAAAACTCTAGAAACGGCTAGCAGCCTCCGATGGGGCAATGGAGGTGGAAAGACAGAAGTGCCTAATGTTTGGTGGGGGGTACACAGCAGATTCTGAGGAATAGATCCCTGCTCCCAGGGACCTGAGAACAGATGGCCAGGACCCCGTCTCCCGGCTGGGTCTCCAGGGAGCCAGTGGCCGCCCTGGGTTCCACCTCCCCCTGGTTTTCTGGTCTTGAGTGGGAGTCGATCTGGTCTCTGCTGAGTCACTGAGACCCTCCTTCCCGGCCGGCAGAGGCCGTGACACAGCTCCCCTCCCGCCGGCAGTGATCACCTCCGGGAGATTTCTGGGCGGGGGGAGCGCCAAAGATTACCACGGTGGAGATCTCTGACGGACTGGGGGGGCAATCTGCTCTCGGGCTTAACCAGAGTTCTAAAGCGGAGGACGTTTTATTGGCCTTGTAATTTCCGGTCAATTCCCGAAATCAACACATTTTGAAGAAAGGCGCCAGCGGCGAGAGGGGAGTGGAAATGCCAGGACCCCTGGCCAGCCGCCCACACCCTTCCGAGTCCCGCCAGAAACTGACCTTGGATGCCTGCGTTCGTTGCCTGCGGCGGCGCTGGAATAGATCCGCCAAGAGGGGGCGCGGAACAGGTTCGCTTCCTGCGGCAGCCCCAGACCCCTCCGCTGCTCCGAACTTGACGGCCTCGAGCGAGGGGGAAGGGAGAGAGGGTTTGAAGGGCGGAATCAAATTGCTTTATTTTAAAAAAAATTTATTTATTTATTTATTTTTGGCTGCATTGGGTCTTCCTTGCTCTGCAAGGGGCTTTCTCTAGTTGCCGCGAGCGGGGGCTCCACATTGCCGGGGCTTTTCTTGTTGCGGAGCACGGGCTCTAGGCGCGCGGGTTTCAGTAGTTGTGGCTCGCGGGCCCTAGAGCACAGGCTCAGTAGTTGTGGCGCAAGGGCTTAGTTGCTCCGTGGTATATACGATCTTCCCGGACCGGGGCTCGAACCCATGTCCCCTGCATTGGCAGGGGGATTCTTAACCACTACGCCACCAGGGAAGTCCTCAAACTGCCTTTTGAAATAACTTTTTTTTTCTCTTATCCTTGGGGAAAATTCATGCTTTGCATCCAGCCACCTGGAGGCAACCATTTTCCAGTCTCTGTGCATCCAGATTATGTCTATACCTCTTATTCATTAAACAGAAACTGTTTTGTAAACCTCCCCTCCCCCACTTACTATGCAATGAACGTTTTCTGTTAATCAAAAGTATCCTTCCGTAAAAATGACTTTAAACGTGCACATTAAATCCCAGTAAACGGATGTGCCATAGGGACTTCCCTGTGGCGCAGTGGTTAAGAATCCGCCTGCCAATTCAGGGGACACGGGTTCGAGCCCTGATCGGGGAAGATCCCACATACCGCAGAGGAACTAAGCCCGTGCGCCACAACGACTGAGCTTGCGCTCTAGAGCCTGCGTGCCACAACTACCGAAGCCCGGGTACCTAGAGTCCGTGCTCAGCAACCCGCGCACCGCACGGAAGAGCAGCCCCCACTCGCCACAACTAGAGAAAGCCCGCGTGCAGCAATGAAGACCCAACATAACCAAAAATAATAAAAGAAGTTTTAAAAAAAAAAGGATGTGCCATGATTTAGAATCAATGTTGATCATTTAAATAGCTTCCAATGTCTCAATGTTAAAAATAGCTGTGCTAGGGCTTCCCTGGTGGCGCAGTGGTTGAGAGTCCGCCTGCCGATGCAGGGGACGCGGGTTCGCGCCCCGGTCTGGGAAGATCCCACATGCCGCGGAGCGGCTGGGCCCGTGAGCCATGGCCGCTGAGCCTGCGCGTCCGGAGCCAGTGGTCCGCAATGGGAGAGGCCACAACAGTGAGAGGCCCGCGTACCGCAAAAAAATAATAATAATAATAATAGCTGTGCTAAATAAACGTCCGCGTAGATAAATACTTGCCTGCATCCCGGATTGTTTTTTATTCGAATCAATTTCTAGACGCAGACTAATGGGACCAAACATAGGTAAGGAATGGTAAAGTTTCGGTGGGCCCAGGTGTGCTGCAGTGGTGGAGACTTCAACAGCAGCTATTGTTATTACTTTCTTAATTTTTCCTTTAGCTGCCCCCCTTCCCCCTCCAATAATTACCGACATTATTCAGAGCTTTCCTGGCTAAAGCGGGGCGCTGATTTCACCGTGACTGCCAGCGATTTCCCCTGTAGGGAGGACTGATCCGGCCAAGAGACCAGGCATCTAGTGTGGGATGGGAAGGGAGGAGGCACAGGAGGGGTCCAGACCCAATTGATGGATGGATGTCCCTCGCAGGGCACCTCCAAGGCCCGGCCCTGCCCCATCCCCTGCGTGGGTGTGACTATGGCCCTGACGACAGGTGGCCCTCTTCTGGGCCGCTGGCCATGGGCAGTCGCAGTCTCCCCCTTCCTTTCTCCTCTCCCTCCCTAACCCCACGCCGGACCTCCTTCCCCAACCCTCCACCCGAGGCTGCCGGAGCCTCCACACCCGGGTGAGTGGGAAGCCCAGCCGCCGTCTGGGGCCAGAGAGGGGGCGGGCGAGCGAGCGTGGCCGCGGTCGGCGTGCATCCTTCCTGCAGAGAGGAACTGAGGCACGGATTCGCTCCATGCTCCCCACGCGGCCCCGGGCCTCCCGGAGCTCCTAGACCCGCTCCAGGCTGCACCCCAGCCCTCCCGGCTCACCGCCCTAACCCTGGAGGCCGGGTTGGCTCTCACCTAACTTTGGGGAGCCACCTAGGAGGCAGCTAGAGACCCGCCCTCTGACGAAAGGTCTAACTTGGGGCTCTCTACCTGCACACTGAGATGGGGCGCTGGTTTTCGTTTTTCTTTTTAATCATAGTGTACGATTCGAATAAGATAAGAAACAGGACAATTCCAAGCAGATCTAAAAGAAAAGTTCCTTAAGCTATGATTGATCGCATGACGTAGTTCAGGAAAGGAAAGAACAGTAGGGACTGTCTGCACCACAGTGACCCCAGGCTCATCCCGGTGCAGGGCCGGCCCGGGGAGAAGTCCGCCCAGGCTGAAAGAGGGCACCACTGGGGTGTCTCGGGCTCCAGGCCAGGGCATCGTCGAAGGGGCGCTGTCGGCCGGGCGTTAGGCTGGGGTTCCTTCCCGGATTCCACCCTGTTTTAAGCCTGAGTTTTCAGCAGCTTCGGGGGCTGGCGTGGACTCCCGGCGGCTATGTGGTCGTGCCTCTGTCTACCTCCGCGGGTGCTGGCATCTCCGGGCTGTGCGGTCTGTAGCATCCGCCTCGTCTTGGGGTGACTGTCGCTCCGTCTCAGTTTCAGCCATTGGCTCCTGGACACGTGGGTCTCCACAGCGTTTCTGACCCTTCTCAACTCGGGAACCGTCTCTGTGCCCGCTGCTAGCAAGACGCAGCATCCCGCCTGCACTGTAGTTCCGTCCCTGCAGAACTGGCAAGAGTGGCCGCCCAACGCAGGGAAGTTATCCAGCGCCCAGGCCGAGGTTTGCTCTCGGTTCAGGCCTGGTGGCATGTGAGTCTCGGGCCAAGGTCGATGCGTGGGGTTCCACTGCTTCAACCTTCGGAAAAGGCCAGAACATGTAGCCGGGCTAGGAAAAGGGCGAATGATCCTGGTTTCTATTGGTGATGTTTTTCTTTTTGCCGGAATGGGTCCAGACCTCAGAGAGAGGTTCTTGGTGGGGCAGGGCTGAAGGAAGGCATCAGAGCGAGCAGGCAACCTTCCCTCGCACCCCCCTCCGCAATCTTTGTGGTGCCGTTTTGCAAGCTGCTTAGGGAGTGTAGAGGCGAAGCCTCAAGTCCAAGATTGATGCAACCTGGCACTTCATGAAGTTTCTCGGTTATTCATTCTTCCTAAATCTGATTGCCCTGTACATGTCCTTCACTACTGTTAAACTTCTTGAATGCAAGGGACTACCTCTTATACTTCCTATATTGGTTCCTTAATAGATGAATATGCATATAATATATATTTTATATACTGAATATATATATACAGTTATATACTGGATATATATATATAGAAACTACCTACTTGGGTACTGCTGTTTGGACAAGAGAGAACCAGGAATAAAACAGCAACAATTGTGTACCTGGCAATAAGCTGCCTCATGCTCACTGCTGTTTGGGCCATCATTAATGACAGTGTCCTCTGAGTGCTGTGAGGGGTGAGGAGATGTATGGGCAGATAATTTCCTCTACCTGGATCACTGTGTTTTTCACCTAGCTAAATTCCACATCTTGTAAGTTTCAGCCTAGATTTCAACTCCTCTGGGAAACTGGTTCCCACCTTTCCCCACAAATTAGAAAACATAAATCTTCAGGAAACTGACAGTTGAATGGATTAATTACAATGGATAACCACTCTCTGATGGCCGGTCTGCAGTCCACCCGCAGTGAAGGAGTGGGAGGCATGGGAAGTATGTATCAGATGAGCTGATATATACTTGAGTGACATGAACATGAAATATGCATCCAATATACAGCTAGTGAGCTAGAGTGACCAGAAGCATTGAAATAAGACGCAGTCGAATAAAGGAAAGCTTTGTGGAAAGCAAATATCCTGAACAGAATTTTGGAGAAGTGGAAGGACTATATTTAAGAAAAGAGAAGTCTCATTGGGCCATCATTCTAGAAAGACTGACTCACTCTGAAGGAAACCATAAAAGAAAAAACAAAACAAAAACAAAAAGCCAAGCAGTGTGCAAAATCTAAAAGCTTCTTTTGCTTTTATTGTCAAATATCTGGAAGAAAAAAAAAAGATAAGTACTCTATATACTAGCACAAAAATGGACATTGAGAAAGAGTGTCTAATTGCTTGGTTTAAAGATGATACTAAAAGGGGAAAAAAGGCAGAGAACTATAAGGACAAAGGGAAAAGAAATCATGGCGGGCAAGATATTGTGACAAAATTTTGGAAGCTGGAAAGCAGATGGTGAAGTATTAACTGTTTTAGCCGACCTGAGAGAGCTGACTCCCTAGAGGCAGAGAAAAAACTGGCAAGAATCAAGATTCCCACCACAGGCCCCAAGATGGCTCAGAGAGACATCAAGTTCTTCCGCAAATGGGAGTACGGGATGGGGATGAAGTTAGGAGAATTGGTTGCAGATTTATAAGAAACAGATCCTCAGATCTCACCCCTCAACCTATCCAGGCCCACCCTCAGGTGGACAGAAAATGCCACACTGAACATCTACATTCTGAACAAGGATCATTGACTGGCAAAAGCCTTAAATGTGCCAAACAGAGATCAAAATAAGAAAATAGGAAAAAAAAAAAAACAACTGGGAGGAAACAGAGACAATGTGTGGAGCAGGAGAAAACTGAAAAAAATCTCAGACCTCCAGAGACATACTGGAAGAGATTTTTGGAACAGGTGCTCCTTTTGGCTAACTTCTAATTTCAGTACATTATAGCCAATGAATGTGGCCTGTGTAAACTTCTAATTTGAGGAATTCATTGAACTTTTTTACTGGCCTAATTAATATATGGCTAATGTTTGCAAAAATTCCATGAGTGTCTGAAAAGGATGTGTTTTTTTTTTTTTTGCAGTACGCGGACCTCTCACTGTTGTGGCCTCTCCCGTTGTGGAGCACAGGCTCCGGATGCGCAGGCCCAGTGGCCATGGCCCACGGGCCCAGCTGCTCCGAGGCATGTGGGATCCTCCCAGACCAGGGCATGAACCCGTGTCCCCTACATTGGCAGGCGGACTCTCAACCACTGCACCACCAGGGAAGCCCAAGGATGTGTATTTTTTTGTTGGGTAAGAAAATCTATGTCTATGAATTCAAGTTTGTTAATTAAATTGTGTTATTTAATCATCTGCATCTATATTTTTTGTATATATTTGATCTGTTGATTTTTGAGTGATAGGTTAAAATCTCCCACTATATTATGGGTTTGTCAATAACTTGTTTGTCTTGTTATCAGGTTTTACTTTATATATTTTGAATCTGTGTTATTAGGGACATGAAGTTTCCTAACTGTTGTCCCTTTTAATACTTTTAGCCTTGATTCCAAATTTGTCTAATAGTATTATTACTATGTCTACTTTCTTTTTATTAGCATCTACCTGATCTATTTTTTCCATTCCTTTTTTTTTAATTAATTTTTATTTATTTAATTTTGGCTACATTGGGTCTTCGTTGCTGCGTGCGGGCTCTCTCTAGCTGCAGCAAGCGGGGGCTACTCTTCCTTGCGGTGCGTGTGCTTCCCATTGCGGTGACCTCTCTTGCTGCGGGGCATGTGCGCTTCCCATTGCGGTGACCTCTCTTGCTGTGGGGCATGTGCTCTAGGCAAGCAGGTTTCAGTAGTGTGGCTCGTGGGCTCCAGAGCGCGGGCTCAGTAATTGTGGCACCTGGGCTTAGTTTCTCCACGGCATGTGGGATCCTCCCAGACCAGGGCTTGAACCCGTGTCCCCTGCATTGGCAGGTGGACTCCCAACCACTGCGCCACCAGGGAAATCCCTATTTTTTTTCCATTCTTCCTTTCCTTTTTTTTGTCTTTTATTACTTTGCTTTTGTCTTTTATTACACTTTTAGTGAGAGACAGAAAACATGAGTCTGATAATGATTTCTGCCATTTCTGTATTTTTCAAATTGTGTGTGTGTGTGTGTGTGTATGTATATATATATATAAAATATATATATATTTTCCCCCCACTTCTGTTCAGATAGCTCTGTTCCAGGGGAATGCCCTGGCTGTCCAGTGATTAGGACTCTGCACTTCCACTGAAGGGGGCCCGGGTTTGATCCCTGTTCAGGACACTAAGATCCTGCAAGCCCAGAGTGCGGCCAAAAAAAAGATAGCTCTGTTCTGGATTTTACTAGGAACTTCCATCTCCAAGGGAGGAGCAGTGAGGGGTCTGAGAGGCAGGGCAGCATTGGTGCCGATGTTGTTCAGGAGGAGGGGAGAGCTTAGACCCTCAGAACTCTAGGACAGTTTAACTGGACTGAGCAATTCTGGTTTTGATAAGCTCACTTTTATATGTTTGTTACTATTTTTATTTTTTAATTTTATTGAAGTAGAGTTGATCAGGTCCCCCATTTCTTTTTTTTTTTTTAGAAGATGTTGGGGGTAGGAGTTTATTAATTATTTTTTTTTGCTGTTACTATTTTTAGTTTTGAATCCCATGCTGGTCTGATTTGCTGCAAGTGAAAATCGTACGTGAAAAATCCACACTCAGGTGCCCCTTGTATGGTTTTATGATATACAATATGGACATTGAATGAAATCTAGACAATGATAATTAAGTTGATTAGAAGCCTGTCTATAAACTGGGTAAAAAAATTCTATTCGTATCTATTAGCTCAGACTACAAATAGGGAAAAATAATCTACATCCTTCCAATTCAGTCAGATGGGTATTTATTTTTACTGTATTAGTAAAAGAGCTGATAAATGATCTATCAATATTTCTGTTAGTGTAGCTTTCATACTCAGCATCGCCTTAATCCACTGGCCTGCCTTTCCACAGGAGGAGTTTAGTGTTCTGGTTTTATGATATGTCCTTGAAAAAGTTTCTGTGATTTGCCAAGCAGCGTTCTCTCAAATTCCAAACTGTATTTTTCTTTCCCATTGATTTTGGGAAATGTCCCTTCATTCTCGACATTTTCCTTTTTTCTTTTAAAAATCACAACCCCTATACTGAAATACATCCATTCTTCTGTCTTACTGAGCAATTTAGTTTACGGGACAAGGAACTCCAGATTATTGAAAATATTTTGCCTAAAAGACAGAGAGTTGCTGAACTTTCATTTGAAGTAATTTGGTGGAGATTATAATGAAACCTTTTGGGGGGCTTGGAGCATAAGTTCTGAGAGAGTTTATCATCTTGACCAGTTTTTTCATCAATCATCTGGTACACATTTCTAGTTAGGTTTCCCTGCAGTGCCTCTGAGCAAACACTGGGTACTCATGCAAAAGGCTTCTTACTAGAGATTGATTTGTTGATTTTTAAAATGCCTCTTAGAATAAGAATCCCCATGAAATTTTGTATTAGAAAAAGAAGCAGTATGTATGATTGACATCACCAAGAATGTCTGTGTGCTCACACATACAATGTTTTGCAGTCATTGTGTTGAACATGTCTCATTTTGAGAGTATGACCTTGAGTTGTCATTGCTTTAGAAAACATGGACTGGTTAGGACATCCATTAATGTCCTCGAACAAATGCTATAGCAGAATCCCCAAGGGAGACAGGGATTTTACTGGTCTCCGGACACATGAATCCATTTGTTGGAGCATATGCTGGGTGTGATGAGCTGTAAAATGAAGTTAATTTTTGTGCCAAACCAAATGAGATGAAAGCCCAAACAACTGGATAAGATGAAGGCTGCATATCCTTCAGACGGAAAAATCACTGCATTTTTTTCAGATATTGTCACAAGAGTGGCCCCCGCTCGCTGCAACCAGAGAAAAGCCCGCGCGCAGCAACGAAGACCCAACGTAGCCAAAAAATAAATAAATTTATTTGTTAATGTATTTTATAAATAAATAAATAAATAAAAGCAGGTGTAACCAAACATCCCTCTTAGCTATTTGAAAAATAATGACATATAGGGCTTCCCTGGTGGCGCAGTGTTTGAGAGTCCGCTTGCCGATGCAGGGGACACGGGTTCGTGCCCCGGTCCGGGAGGATCCCACATGCCGCGGAGTGGCTGGGCCCGTGAGCCATGGCCGCTGGGCCTGTGCGTCCGGAGCCTGTGCTCCGCAACGGGAGAGGCCACAGCGGTGAGAGGCCCGCGTACCACAAAAAAAAAAATAAATAAATAAAATAATGACATATATGAATATGTATAAAATTCCAAGGTTTTATTTTTGGTTTTGGCCACGATGCGCAGCATGCGTGATCCTAGTTCCCCAGCCAGGGATCAAACCTGTGCCTCCTGAAGTAGAAGCTCAGAGTCTTAACCACTGGACCGCCAGGGAAGTCCCAAAACTTCAAGTTTTTAAAAAAAATTTATTGAAGTATAGTTGATTGACAATGTTGTGTTAATTTCTGCCGTACAGCAAAGTGACTCAGTTATACATATATACTTTTTCATATTCTTTTCCATTATGGTTTATCACAGGATATTGAATATATTCCCTGTGCTATAAGTAGGACCCTGTTGTTTATCCATCCTATGTTTAATAGTTTGCATCTGCTAATCCCAAACTCCCAGGCTTTTCCTCCACCACCCACCTGCCTTGGCAACCGCAGGCCTGTTCTCCATATCTGTGAGTCTGTTTTTGTTGAATGGGTATTAAAACTTCTAGTTTTTTTTTTGTTTTTTTGTTTTTTTTTTTTTCGGTACGCGGGCCTCTCACTGCTGTTGCCTCTCCCGTTGCGGAGCACAGGCTCCGGACGCACAGGCTCAGCGGCCATGGCTCACGGGCCTTGCCACTCTGCGGCACGTGGGATCTTCCCGGACCGGGGCACGAACCTGTGTCCCCTGCATCTGCAGGTGGACTCTCAACCACTGCGCCACCAGGGAAGCCCAAAACTTCTAGTTTTGACTGATACATCTTCTTGGTGCATCCTTAAGACTAGTAAAATTTACATGAATATAACTGGAGTGCATTATAGATTATAAATTATGAAGCAGTTATGAAGTAGGGGAAGCAGAAAATTGGTGAAGAAGAAAATGAAAGAAACGCTGACACAAATAAAATCAAGCTCTTGTTATTGGAAAAAATCAACAAATAGTCAAGTCTGATCAAGATAAAAATAAAGAGAAAATACCAATAAAAAACCACTAGGAGGGCTTCCCTGGTGGCGCAGTGGTTGAGAGTCCGCCTGCCGATGCAGGGGACACGGGTTCGTGCCCCGGTCTGGGAAGATCCCACAATGCCACGGAGCGGCTGGGCCCATGAGCCATGGCCGCTGAGCCTGTGCTCTGCAACCAGAGAGGCCCGCGTACTGAAAAAAAAAAAAAAAAAAAAAAAAATAGGAGTAAGAAAGGTAATATAACCAGAAGTCCTAAAAAGATGAAAAATATGACAGTATGATATAAAATATAATATTAATAAATCTGAAAATATGTACCAACGAATGTAAAAATGTTCTTTGAGTATATACTATGAATATCTAAATTGCCAAAATTGTTTTCAGGAAGGGTTGAAAGCTTGAATAGGTCAATAATCTTGGAATGAATTTATCATGTTGCCAAAAATCTATTTCCTAAAAGGGTATCAGGACCCAGGGCTTTTCTGGGTGATGTGAGTCTGTGTAATCTTTCAGGAGCAGATGATTCCCACGTTTATTTATTTATTTTATTTTTTAAATTAATTTATTCATTTAGTTTATTATTTATTTTTGGCTGCATTGGGTCTTTGTTGCTGCGCGCGGCTTTCTCTAGTTGCGGTGAGCGGGGGCTACTCTTCATTGCAGTGCGCAGGCTTCTCATTGTGGCTTCTCTGGTTGCAGAGCTCTGGCTCTAGGCACACGGGCTTCAGTAGTTGTGGCTCGCGGGCTCTAGAATGCAGGCTCAGTAGTTATGTTGCACGGGTTTAGTTGCTCCATGGCATGTGGGATCTTCCCGGACCAGGGCTTGAACCCGTGCCCCCTGCATCGTCAGGTGGATTCTTAACCACTGCGCCACCAGAGAAGCCTAACGATTTCCACATTGAAATGGTTCCAAAGCATAGAAAAGATTGGAAAATTTCCCAGAGTCCTGAGGGAACAGGCATAAATGGTAGTCCAGAAGTTTGATATAGTCTAGATCTGATTAGAAAATAATAGCATCATCTACATCACTGAGTTTCCTAAGGAACCAGAGCTGACACAACTTAATCATGGTGGCAGGAGCAAAAATGTTGCAGAGAGCTCAGTGTGCACCACCCAGAAAAAAAGCCATCCTTAGCACAAGATGCAGAGGATGGAGCCAACCTCCCCCTGTCATGGGAACTCTGCTTCCCTTCCCTTCCTGGATCACATGCCTGAGAGAACTCCCTTCTTGAAGGGAGTCAGGAGGAGCACTGTATACCTCGAGCTTAAATCCTGTGTGTATCCATCCTAAGATGATTTAATAGTTGACGGAAGTGGTACCTTTTCTTCCTTCCCTCATGCTTGCTATCTTTCTTTCCTCACATTTTAAAAAACTTGTCCAACATACTTAAGTTTAAAAGTTATACTCCTTTCGTTATGGAATAAAATATCTAGACACACGCTTAAGTTTTGTTTTTCGTTTTGGTTTGTTTGTTTTTTAATCAAAGAAGTGTTTCCTCTTGGGCCGTAATTCAGCAACTACATAGTTTGCAGTCGCTGCAGCAGCGTGCTCTCTCTTTTTTTTTTTTATTGTGGTAAAGTACACACAACATAAAATTTACTCTTTAAACCATTCTATTATTACATTTGATTGTGGTAAAATATGCATAAAATCTAGTATCCTCATCACTGTTCAGTGTACAAGTTCAGTGGCACTCAGCACAGTCACACTGTGGTACCACCAGGACCGCCATCCATCTCCAGAACTGTTTTCTTCTTGCAAAACTGAATCTCTGTACACATTAAACAATAATTTTGCATTTCTCCCATCCCCCTAGCCCCTAGCAAGCACTTTTCTACTTTCTGTCTCGATGAATTTGACAACTCGTAAGTACTCTAAGGAATCAAACAGTATTTATCTTTTTGAAACGGGCTTATTTCTTTGTGTAATGTCCTCAAGGTCCACCAATGTCATCGCACATGTCAGAAATTCCTTTCTTTTAAGGCTTAATAATATTCCACTGTACATGGGTACCACATTTCGCTTATCTATTCATCCATCCATGGGCTCTTGGGTTGATTCCACCTCTGGCTATTGTGAATAATTCTGCCATGGACCTAGTTTTACAAATATTTTTTCAGACCCTGTTTTTAAGTTTTTGGGGTCATTTTCTTTCCAGTCAAGAGACAAAATGTTTTTAATGATAATTAATATTTTTACATTTGCCCTGAAGTCTTATGTATTCAGTTTAGTTAGAAGAAATATTTTAAAGCCATATTATTTATATGTCTTTCTTTTTTATGAGAGAGAGAATATAAAAAGTCAGCCCTAAATAATTGTGGAAATATTATATATAAAGGATTTTCCATGGTATTCTAATGACAAGTCACACAAATCCAGGGAAACTAAAGCCTTGTGGTAGTTCTTTACCATTTTTAAGTATATGACTCAGTGGCACTAAGTATATTCACATTGCTGTGTAACCATCACCACTATCCTGCTCCAAAATTTTCTCATCTTCCTCCTGACATTTTTAACAAATGCCAATTCTAAACCAGGGAGGTAATGCTGGAGATAAACAAAGGACAAGATAAAATTGCCCTTAGGCACTCAAAGCGCTTGCTTGCGGGGGAAAAATTCTCATTCCAAAGCTGCAGCTTTCCAGTCCCGCAAATGACGAGGCTTGAATTCTTTGAGCTGACAGTTTCTTGGTGATGGTTAAATCACCTGAATCTAGTGAATGCAAACACGGTGCAATTCAAAAGTGCTGTAAATTGCCTTGGCCATCCTGTCCATGGCTATTTTTAGTCCTTATCTGTGGGTTGGTTACTTTCGTATCCTGCCCCTTGAAACATTCTCTGCCCTTGGCTTCTTGACAAGATGATTTCCAGGGTTTTCAGTGTTGAACGGTCCCCATGGTTCTGGGTTGGACTCTCTTTTCTATATGTCTGCACACTCTCTCTAGAGATCTCATTCACTCCCTTAGCTTGGAACCACATTTATGCCTTTGGGTCGCAAACCTCCATTTCCAGTCCAGACTACCTACTGGCCCTTTCCATCTGCATGTCCCATAGGCACATCGAGCTAAAAGCACCCACAAAAATCGGCACCCCTACCTCGAGGCACAGCACCGACACACCCAGAGGCCAAGTCAGAAATATAGGACTCATCCTCTATTCCTACCTTCCTCTCCCTCGGACACACAGTCCAGTCCCTTCAGTTCTATCTTCTAAATATCCTTTAAACTTGCCCACTCTGTCCACCTGTACTGCCAACACACAATGAAACAGCATTCACCTGCTGCTGGAGTAGCTTCTGAACCTGTAACCTCCTCCCATCTGCTCGTTCTCCCTTCTCTGTAGAGCAGCCTGACATTTGAAAATCACAACCTAATTGTATCACCCCCCCCCCCACACCCACCCCCCACACCCACACCCCCACCCCGCTTCAGCTGCATTGCCCTGAGGAAAAGTCCAAATGCTTTAAAGTGCATACAAAGCCCTGCCTGATCCGGCTCAGACAGCCTTTCCAACTTCAGACGGAGCTCTCTTCTCCTTTCTTGTGATCCAAGCGCACTGGTCATTTCATGTGCCATTCATGCCCTGAACAAACACCTTCTCCCTCTCCCTTCCACGTGCTTTGCCAGGTGAACTATTTTTAGTTTTTAGTTTAAATGCCTCTTCCTCCAGGAAGGCTTCCTGCCACTCCCCCTGCCCCTAAACACACACACACACACACACACACACACACACACACACACACACACACACACACACACACACACACACACACACACACACACACACACACACACACACACACACACACACACACACACACACACACACACTGGTTAGGTCTCCCCTAATATTGTTCCCTTTACATAGGCATGGAGAAGGCATAATTCAGCGGGACCTGCACAGGGTAAGCCAAGATGCCCGCTGTTGCCACGAAAGTGGAAGGTGGCAGAGGGGGCAGAAGGGCTTGTAGCAGCTGTGGTGGGAGACCTGAAAAGGTGGAAGAGCGTGGGCTTTGGGAAGAGGTGAAAAGTGGTTAGAATGGAGACTTAGCCACTCTCATTAGAAAAGTGATTTCAGGCAAGTTACTCAATTTCTGTAAACTTTAGTCTTTTTTTTTGTTGTTGTATCTTAGTTCCCCTACCGGGGATGGAACCCGGTCTGCTGCAGTGAAAGTGCGGAGTCCTAACCACGGGACCGCCAAGGAATTCCCGTCTTTTCATCTTTACTGGGTTAATAGACACATCATAGGTTTAATGTGAGACTTAACTGAGGTAATGGTTTAAAGTGGCTGCAGGGGTTAGGACAGGTTGGGGGTGCTCTCAGGCTTTTGCGGGGATCGAGGTCGGCCTTGAAGCTGGCTCTGTAGATCTGGGAGCTCTCAGCATTTGGGTGATAACTAAAATCAGAAGAAAGCCTGAAGTTGCCGAGGAGGTGTGGAGAGGTGTCTGTCAGGGAGAATTGAGGCTGGGCCACGGGGAACATCAGCGTTTACAGAGTGGGCGCCCAGCCCTGCCTGGCGCCCAATATATTCTATATGGAGACATGTGGGCGAAATGGTGACCTATCTTCTGATGGGATCTTAGTCTTTTTCATTTGTTTCCACAAATGCTGGCCTTTTGGCAAAAATAGACATGTCCCTGGAGCCCAGTGGATGTCAGACTTTGGGTCTTTCTTGAAGGAGTCGGGATTCTCTGATTTTGGATGGTACAGTCAGTTCTCTGGATTGATAGTTTATCTATTCCATGGAATCCTAGCCAGAGGCAGGAGTGGGGTGAGAGCTCAAATATCTCCTTGCTCTGTGCCTCCGCTGGGAGCAGATACCTCAGGCTGGAACTCCTGGCTGGACTGAGCATGTTCTGAGAGATGCCAGCCCCTGCAGGAGCTCAGACGGTCCTCATGCCCTGCTTTGGTGACAGGCACTGTTCTTATTTTCATAAAAAAGGGAAGGCAGGGCACAGCTTTCATTTATTGATATTTCTTTTTTGTCCACTTTTTTTTTTTTTTTTTTTGCGGTACGCGGGCCTCTCACTGTTGTGGCCTCTCCCGTTGCGGAGCACAGGCTCCGGACGCGCAGGCTCAGCGGCCATGGCTCACGGGAAACACATAGCTGTTGATTAAAATCTAATGACCTGTCTCAACATCACTGGTCTTTTATGAAGAACTTTTCTGTTGCCTTTTCAAAGTTGGAAGATCATGTTTTGAAATACATCATTCTTTCTGCAGTCTTCAGAATATGCAGGAAGGGCCTGTGCTTTAGAACCCACTTTTGAGCTTTAGCGGGAAACACGGTTTCTTGGGTATCTATAGAAGTCACAATCTTAAAGGAGTCACAGTTTTGTTTTTTTTTAAATTGGGGTATAGTTGCTTTACAATGTTGTGTTAGTTTCTGCTGTACAACGAAGTGAATCAGCTCTATGTATACATACATCCCCTCCCTCTTGGACCTCCCTCCCACCCCCCATCCCACCCCTCTAGGTCACCACAGAGCACCGAGCTGAGCTCCCTGCGCTATACAGCAGGTTCCCACCAGCTGTCTGTTTTACACATGGCAGTACACATACGTCAACCCCTATATGCCAATTCATCCCTCCCCACCCCCCTTGTCCACACGTCCATTCTCTATGTCTGCATCTCTATTCCTGCCCTGCAAATAGGTCCATCTGTACCATTTTTCTAGATACCACATATATGCGTTAATATATGATATTTATTTTTCTTTCTCACTTACTTCACTCTGTATGACAGACTCTAGGTCCATCCACGTCTCTACAAGTGACCCAATTTCATTCCTTTTTATGGCTGAATAATACTCCACTGTATATATGTGCCACATCTTCTTTATCCATTCGTCTGTCTTAAGAAAGAAACATGGAGCAGGATTCTGTGCCTGTTTTCTTTCCTGGTAGTTCAGAGATAGCTAAGTGCTTCTTTGCTGTTAATCTTATATTCTTTTTTAAAAGACTAATCTCTCTCATTCTCAAAATCAGATTTTATTTTCGTTGTTATATGCCTTCTTAACCCTCAATGACAGTTTTCTGGAGAGGGAGGTGGTATCAGAGAGGAGTTTAAAAAAAAAGAAGCATTCTGGAATGAAAATGTTGAGCATTGCTCAATTCTCAGGTTACCTTTCCTTGGCTGCAGGTCACCTTCCTATATTTCCCACCTTTCAACGTTAAAAGGTCAGTCTGTTGTTGCAATTTTGTGGAAGTCGTGTACAGTATTTACTGGTTCTGGAATAATAAGACTCATTTCTGATTGTTTTACATCATACATATGAAGTAGGGCCGAAGATTGCTGCCTGTTTTTGTCTTTCAATGAAAAAAATACAAATGCACATATATGTGTGTGTATAAGAGCATATATACAAAAGCAGGGATAGATTATCTCTGAAAAGTCACACTAAATATTCTTAATGTGGGTTAAATTCCTGGAGAGCAACTGGTTGGGGAAAGCTAGGAGTCAGGTGGGAAGGAGGCCTTTCTTTTTCACTGACCACCTTTTTGTGATGTCTGAGCTGTTTCCTTTGTGCATGCATTATCGATTGACTTTGTTTAACAAAGAAAAGAAGTGGAGAGAGACAAAAATAAGAAGCTGTACTTAATTTGTGAGTAGCTTGTTAAGCTGACAATAAAGGGAAAGATGGCCTGAGATGGTAGAGGAGAGATAGGGGCAGGGGAGTGAGGCCAGAAGCTCCGGCCTTGGGCAAGTAAAGCCTTTCTCAGAGGCTTCTGTAGCTTGTCGCCATGCCCTTGGAAGTGGAAACAGCCCCTGGAGAGACAGACCACGAACGCGCTAAGTAGTTCAACTTAGCACATGCAAAGAGCTGAAATGATTTCAAAGTTCAAAGTAAAATCTAGTCTATTCTTTAAACTTCAGAATTTCATGTGATTTGGGGACAATTGGAAGGTTGAAACGAGACCAGGCTCTGAAAGTGACAGAGGGAAATAGAGTTGATACCAAGTCATGAGCCTGTCTTCGTGACAGGGGTTGTCACTTCTGCACAGGTTTCTGTAACCTGAAGGAGATGGGTTGAAACCAGTCCTAGTTCTAGAGCAGTGGTCCTCAAAGCCATTAGTTATATAAGTAGCTTAAGCACTTGAAATGTGGCTAGTCTGCATTTTAGATATGCTATAAATATAAAATACACATTTGGTTTCAAAGGTTTAGTGTGGAAAAAGAAAACACAATATTGTTCTCACCACACATACACACACACACACACACACAAAGGTAATTATGTGAAGTGACGATGGTGTTAACTCACATTGTGGTTTTCATTTCACAGTATGTACATGTATCAAATCATCATGCAGTACACCTTAAACTTACACAATGTCATCTGTCAATTATATCTCGATAAAGCTGGGGGGGGGGGGAGGACTTCCCTGGTGGCGCAGTGGTTAAGAATCCGCCTGCCAGTGCAGGGGACATGGGTTCGAGCCCTGGTCCGGGAGGATCCCACATACCGTGGAGCAACTAAACCCGTGCGCCACAACTACTGAGCCTGCGCTCTAGAGCCTGTGATCCGCAACAAGAGAAGCCACCGCAACGAGAAGCCCTCGCACGGCAAGGAAGTGTAGCCCTCGCTCGCCGCAACTAGAGAAAGCCCGTGCGCAGCAACGAAGACCCAATGCAGCCATTAATTAATTATTTAAAAAGCTGGGGGGGGGGAAGAAAGCACAAAATCTCATTAATAATTTTCTATTAGTCACATGTTGCAATGATAATATTTTTGATAGATTAGGTTACAAAAATATGCTATCAAAGTTAATTTTTTTTTGACTGTACCACGCAGCTTGTGGGAGCCTATTTCCAGGGATTGAACCCCGGGCCCTGGCAGTGAAAGCACCGAATTCTAACCACTGGACCGTGAGGAAACTCCCTCAAAGTTAATTTCACTAGTTAATTTTTAATTTTTTCAATGTGCCTACTAGAAAATTAAAAATATTTCTATTGAATAGTGCTGGTCTAGGATATTGGAAGACTTCCTCACTGTTAGAGAACTCCATTCTGAGTTTAGGTTTGGGGAAGAGGAGTTTATCGCTACATATTTTGTCATTTTCCTGCAGAGAAGGAATAACTGTATCATTGTTATCATCATCATATTCTTTCTCTGGCCATGAGCAACACTTACCCAGTATCCTGAATAATGGAGACCGTGTGTTTTTCTTTTTTTATATTTTTGCAGTACGTGGGCCTCTCACTGTTGTGGCCTCTCCCGTTGCGGAGCACAGGCTCCGGACGCGCAGGCCCAGCGACCATGGCTCACGGGCCCAGCCGCTCCGCGGCACGTGGGATCTTCCCAGACCGGGGCACGAACCCGTGTCCCCTGCATCGGCAGGCGGACTCTCAAACACTGCGCCACCAGGGAAGCCCAAGACCCTGTGTTTTTAATGCAAAGTCCCCAAATAGTGCTGGTGTAGCAAATAAAGTAGTTATGATTGGAGAGTGGGTAGTTTTCATAGGACTATTATTGAATTACCATATTCCAACCTGGTTGGCATTAAAAAGTAAGATCAAAAAAAAAAATAGATTAAAAAAACCAGTAGGGACTTTGTGTCTTGCAATAAAATTGCCTCCTTAGTTTGCCCTTGCATAGTTTAGCATCAGTGCCTTATTGATCAGAATTAGGAAGTTAATAAGGTTTGGGCTAATTAATCAGATGGGTAGGGTCTGCAACTGCCCTGCAAAGCTTAATCAAGTCATCAAAGCTCTCGAGCCATGAAGAAGGTAATTCAAGGAAAAGGATGCGTGTTATATAGTAACAGGAGACCAGGAGAGAGCAGGAGCGAGATAGAGAACCTCCATTTTCTTTTGTACACTTTTCTGATATAAATCAGACCCGATGACCAGAGCGCCATTACTCAGTTTCCTATCAGAGAGTTAAGTTGAATGAATTTATAAATCACCTCATTGGGTAATTTACTTGCCCTAGACCAAATGTCAATGAAACTATACTTATTTATAACAAACTTTGTCTTTGCCAAGTTCTGCAGAAGTGAATTCCGTAGGGTAACCTACAGCTGTCATTAACGGCTGCAGGTATTTTGATTTAGGAGAAACAAACCAGTCAGTAGTTGATTATTCAACAGACACTTCTAAACATTGTACATTGTACTCAACACTGTACCACGGACCTTACAAACTGCTGAGAGCTATTTATTCAGGGAAATTATGCTGTATGGCAAATGTTGGCGATTGGGGGAAATTCTAATCCCTGGGTCTCCCCCAGTCTGTCCCCACACACCGCCCTCCCCCCAATACTTCACTGTACCATTCTGAAACTCAAGTGGGAAAGGAATAGGGACAGTGAGGGGTGGAGGCTGAGAGGAGGGAGAGGATGTGATTGAGAGGAGGATGCTTGAAGGCAAAGGCAGAGATTATCGTGTGTGATCTAGACATCATCGCATGTGGATTGGATGGACTCTTTTGGCCTGGGGAGATGGACTAAACTCAAAAGGAGCTGAGGTTTGCAGCCATTCAAACTGGGTCTGATCTTACAGCTTAATGAGGGTATCAGCAAAGCACTGCTACATGTTGGGGGCTAGCCCAGGACCCTAAGAGAAGAGCCCATTGTATTTAGGAAACGGAAATCCAGTGTCTTTGTCAAGAGCATGGCGGGGAGTGGGGAGCACAGAAGCCAGATCTCAGGGGCAAGGAGTGAAAGCCTCCTCTTTCCTGTCATCCCCTTTCTCTCTTGAAACCCTCTCCTATTTCTTTCAGGACCTCTAGTGTCTGTGTGGGCTCATTGAGCTAATTAACATTTGAATGTTCCCTCTTTTTCCTGCCCCCCCTCACCCCAAATCTCTGATTCCTTGAGTCCCTCTAGTACTTACTGTCTCATTAAAGTGTGAATGAGCTGTATCTCTAAAATAATTCATCTATTCAATGTAATGGAATTTCCTCAGATTCATTCTGGAAATACTGAATATACATAAATAAAAGGAACAAGGGAATCCTATCCTTAACAGATATCAAAATGTTTTATAAAACTACAGGAAGTGTAACAGTGTATTTAGTATTGACACGTGAATATGTGAATCAAGAATATATAAAAAACAAAACAAAACAAAAAAAAGAATATATAGATCAGTCGAACAGAACAGGGCATACAGAAATAGAGCAAAAATTCATTTGAGAATTTAGAACAGTATAGGAGAAAAGGTGACATTTCAAATCATTGAGGTAGAATACAATTTAGTCATTAAATAATGTTGAGGTAACTAGCATTCTCACCCCCAAATTCAATTCCAGATGGAGACAAGCATATATAAGAGGATAATCATTTCTAGTTTACTTGTAATTGAAAAAGATGGGAAATAACAGAAAATGTGTTGTAGAGTTAAATAATTTATGGTATCTCAGGAATATCAGGCTTGTCTGAAAGGGAAAAGTATGCTATATCAAATATTTCCAAGAAATATTGCTACATTTGAAAAGGAAGGTGCAGAACCGTATCTGGTACACCTTATGTAAATATATGAATAGGCATACACACATATGCCTAGGTGTGCAGGGAAATATTCTAAGAGTGGTGGAGAGAGATTTACTTTTCTTTACACAAACCCACTTTTATGGCTTGAATTTTTTAATAATTTAAAAAAAAACTAGTTTAAAAAATAAGTGAGGGACTTCCCTGGTGGCGCATGGTTAGGAATTTGCCTGCCAATGCAGGGGACACGGGTTCAATCCCTGGTCCGGGAAGATCCCACATGCCGCGGAGCAACTAAGCCCCTGCACCACAACTACTGAACCTGAGCGCCTAGAGCCCGTGCTGCACAACAAGAGAAGCCACCGCAATGAGAAGCCCGTGCACCACAACCAAGAGTAGCCCCGCTCGCTGCAACTAGAGAAAGCCTCTTGCCCAGCAACGAAGACCCAACGCAGCCAAAAATAAATTAATTAATTAGAAAAAACAAAAGAAATTAAGATTGGAGGGAACATAAGCTGCCATGATTTTATCACCTTGGACACTTTTCCTTTCCCACCTCCTCCCTTTTCTCCCATCTGCTATTTTAATCATGGAATGACAATCATTAGCATCATATCAGCTACTGTGCTGAGTTTTTATTAACTCTGTTCTAAGTACTTTACAGGTTTTCTCTTAATTCTTCTAACAATCTTATGTGGTGGATACGTTTATTCTCATTTTACACATGTGGAAACTGAGGGCTTTGAAGATTTTGTAACTTGCTAGGGATCAAACAGCTTATCACCTAACCAATCTGCTGTACTGATAATACAATATATTTATGCGGACCACCCTAAAGACAAGGGCTCAATAATGCTCAATATATTTTCTTAAAAGAAAAGGGAAGTGGGTAGTACATTTTAAAAATGAGGTATAATTTACATACTATAAAATTTACCTGTGGTGAGTGCACAGTTAAATGATTTCTAATAAATTTACATTTGTACAACCAATCCCACAATTCAGTTTTAGAATATTCCCATAACCCCAAAAGTTCCCACTTACTCATTTTCAATCAATCCCCACTCTTACCCTCAGACACAGCTGACCACTGATCCACTTTCTTTCTCTATAGATTTTCCTTTTTTAGAAATTTCATAAAAATAGGTAGATACATATATCATGTAATATGTATCTGGCTTCTTTTCCCAAGTGTAACGTTTTTGAGGTTCATCTATGTTGTTGCAAGTATCAGTAGTTTGTTTCTTTTTCTGCTGGAGAATATTCTATTGTGTGGATATACCACCAGTTAAGTTTTTGGTTATTATGAACAATGCTGGTAGGAACATTCACATAGAAGCCTTTGTGCAAAGGAAGTACTTTTGCAACCCTGAAATCTTAGGGAATTCAATGATCATCATGTTGGGACTTCCCTGGAGGTCCAGTGGTTAGGACTCCGTGCTTCCACTGCAGGGGCCCAGGTTCAATCCTGTTTGGGGAACTAAGATCCCGCATGCCGAGTGGTTCAGCCAAAAAATTAAAAAAAAAAAAGATCACCATGTTTTTGGATCAAAACTAGTAAGATTTAAACTGGTTGCTTCCGGGAGCTGAGGGGTCTGGGAGAAAAAGTATATAAGTGAACACGGGGTGAGGCAGAGAGGGCTCAGAGGAGGGGGACGTCTAATCTCCCTCCCACTTTCCCTCATAATCCTCCCAGATCTCTATTTTCTTCTGGCTTCACTCTTAAAAAAAAAAAAAAAGTCCAGTTTATAGCCCTTATCCTGCCAGATTTATCAACTTTCTGACATCTTCAGACCACACTGAGGCATAAGTTAATTTACCAACACTGCTGCTCCAGGCCTGCATGCTGGTTACAGAGCATGTCTATGGCGCTGCCTGGAAGGCCTGCCTGCCTTTACCTGGCTGGCCAAGTGGTCCAATTCATCCAGATTCAGCTTCCCTTGACCACCTTTCTCCCGCAGGAGAGTTAGAGACCCTTTGGATCTCTCATATGTATCTGTATATAGCAGTTATCCTCAGCTGTCAATCATCTATCCATCCATCAGATACAGTATCTATATCTATAACCATGTCCATACTTTCATCTCCATTTCTTTTGTTGACATATCTAACTTCCTTCATTAGATATGAGCTCATTGGCAGCAGAGGATTTTTGGTCTTGATCATCATGTTTCCTCAGCATGTAGCACAATAAACATCCATTAAGTGTTCATGGAAAGAATAAAAGAACAGCAAATGAATAAACAAATAATGAATGACTATTCTGGCAAGAAAGGGAAAGGTGGCCTCACTGCAGATCCATCAAACCAAGGGGAGTCTGAGGACGCACACTGCAGTGTCTTAGTTACGTTGTAATTAACAAATATTTGTTTTCTCAGTAACACATCCAAGTTTGCAAACATACGCAAGTTGGTTTGCTTAAAAAGAAAATCAGAGCAGATCTGAGATTATCCATACAATAATATCTCTCTTACTTGCTTTCCAATATGCTCTCTTTCTTTTTTTCATATTTACTTATATATTTATTTGGCTGCACCAGGTCTTAGTTGCAGCACATGGGATCTTCAGTTGCAGCCTGCGGGATCTAGTTCCCTGACCAGGGATCGAACCTGGGCCCCCTGAACTGGGAACGCAGAGCCTTAACCACTGGATCACCAGGGAAGTCCCCCAATATGCTTTCTTGAGTGCGAGGAAAAAGGGTGAAATTGTAAGTGGCCAACCAAGATTGCTGCCTCACCCTGGGGATGCTTGGACACATGCTGCGAAGGTGGACAGCACCTGTTAGGAGTCGCAGCAGAAAAAAGGACAAAAGTTCCAAGCTAGAAAATCATAATGAAGGAAGCTGTGGAGATGTGGATTCCAGAAGCTCCTTCCCTGGCTGTAAATGAACAGAGGCAGCCGTGTCAAGGAGGCATGAGGAGGTGATTCTGCAAGCCTCTCATCTTTGGCATGTAGAGTAAGTCGAGCATTCACGTTCTGTTTTCCCTGAAAGTGCAAAGCACTGGGCTGACTAGTAGCCATGGATTTTCTGGTCATGAAATGAGATTTCCTAAAAGAAGGACACAGGCTCCCTTGGAAACCATTGTTATGAAGCTCACACATTTTGGAAGATTTCTACCTAAAATGACTGGAAGTGCTGAGAATGGAAGCTCCCATGACCTGGAAAATTCATTTGCTTTCATCGCTTCCTTACAGCTGGAGTACAAAGACCCATTGTCTACCCATTCCTCTTAAAGTTCAATTATTAGAAAATTGATCACATGTCAAAAAGTGACAGATTAATTGTCCCAGAAATCCAAATGTGTAAGAGCCTGGCATCTGCAGACCAACTAGTTTGCACGTTTGGCTCAAGATGGTCTGACCAGTCTCATACACATATATTCTCTGGCTGTTTAACAGTTATGTATTGTGGCCGATGTGGATTTGGTTGGGGGTATGGTGTGATTCGAAAGTGGAGATGACAATTTATTTATTTATAAGTACCTTAATTCTAATGGAAAACCTTGAAAAGTCTAGGTGCAGTTTCTTTCCAAGATTTAATTATAAATTAAGATTAAGAACAGCCATTTGTTTGTATTATCATCTTAATTATGCAAAGTAGACAGATGCTATATAATGATTATAGCTAATACAACCGCACGCCCCCTTTCACTCTCAAAGTGTCCTGGTTTCTAGATGATATGATCACCCTACTCACTGAATACTTACTTTGTGCTCAGTGCTCTTCTAAGTGCTTTATATGGACCGTTTATAGACAGTCTGGGTCCCCTATATCATAAGACCTTGCTTTCAAATTTTGAAGACAATTAACTATTCGGCATTAGCTAGAACGACATTGTGCATGCTCTTAAAAGACTCCTACCATTTTCATTAGTCAGGGGTGTAATGGTGCTAGGAAAATCTAATAATAAAGGTAAGCAATGGTAATTGGTTGCTATGGATTAATCAAAGAGCATATAAAGCAGAGCATATAAATTTTGGATCTAATCATCACTGTGCGGAAGTGTTCTGTGTCCTTTCAGGAAAGATGAATGAGCATTAAAAGAAAACCGACATTTTTTTCTCCTAATGACACTTCTTTTCATTAAAGATGAATTTACCACTGGTGATTACCTTCTTTAAGCAGGTTTAATAGAACAGCAGGGCTGGTGAGAGAAAAAAAAATGATAAAAGCTTACCATGATCAAGTGGAAATTTTGGGGTCTTTCACATTTGCTCTCCTGTATAACAAAGGTTAAATTTTAGGTCCTTGAAACTCTGTGAATATACTAAAAACCATTGACTTGTACAACTTACATGGATGAATTGCATTGTATATGAATTATATCACATTAGAGCTGTAATAAAAAAATTTAGCTCCCTAAGCCATTGTAGTTTACAATCTCAAATGTATTTATGCACATATTGAATGAACAAAAGTATCTATAAGGACCTCAATTTCATTTGGTGCAATTATACATTATTGCATTTCTTGTACCATGCAATAATGTACACATTGCACCAAATGGGAGTTGTACTTGAGGGGATTATGTGATACAGGCATTTTATGTTTTATGAAAAGACAATTATGCTTCAATAGGATCGATTATGATGTCAGAGGAGCCATGGTTTTGATGAATATCACAAATGCACCAAATATAAAAAGTGGAATCTGGCCTGGTCACACCCAGACCTATTATATCAGAATCTCTGGGGGTGGGCAGTGGAGCATCGATAGTTTTAAAAGATTCCCAGGTGACTTCAGTGGACCGCCAAGGCTGTGCGACACCAGTTGAGCTGAAAATGACTGGGTGACAATCTCTTTCAACTTGATATGCTAGAAATGGGCTCCTTCCCACAGTAAAAACTGCTTTTCTTCTGTAAAGGTACTCCTGGATATTTGTAAGTACTAACTTTAAATGTGCTCAAGATATACTGAGTGGATCAAAAAATAAGAGGAAAACACAGCTAGGGAGCGTTGGAAGCATGAATTAAAAAAAAAAAATTAAGGAAGAGCTAAGGAGGTAAAAGACTCTAGAGGCCCTTCAATTGTTCTTACATCTTAACACTAGAAAGGACATTAAGAATCTATTCAATATCACATTTTCCCCAGGAAGTTAAGGGATTAGAAGTTAAGCAGTGTGTCCAAGGACATACAACTATTCACAACAAAACCTCGAGCAGAAGCCAAGACTTGTCAGTGCCTATGCATTCTGATTCTAATACCGGCTGGGAGGCGCTCCTTCCCTTCCAAACCATCTGCTTCTGAAAATACTTTTATACTTCCAGAAGAGCTGCAAAAATAGTACTGTATTGATAATTTCCATCAACTATTCAGGCAGCTTTCCCCAATGTTAATCTACCTAGCCAAGGCAAGGTGAGGACAGCCAAGAAATTAACATTGGCACAATGCTATATTCTTTTACAAATGACGGAGAGAGGTCGAACCACTCGCCCAAGGGCACACAGCTCATCAGTGGCAGAATCCCCATCACCTTTAAGGACACAAGTACCCAGTTCCTTTGGTTTCATCTGAAATCCACCTTACATTAAAACATGTTTCTAGAGTGAAGGCTGGGTGCAAGCATCATACTGTCCTGCTGACACCACGGATGTAAAGTCGTTTATGGGCATGCGAGACCTCCTCCCCCCTCCCCCACCCCGCCCCCGGAAGGGCCCTCGCGCTTCGTTTAATGCCCTGAGGCTGTTGCTGTCTTGAAATTCTTAATAATTTTATCTTGGAACTTGTGTTTTGTTAAGTAACGGCCGATGGTACAATGAAGCGATAAACCGGGCAGCAAGGCGGGGACTCCCGCCAGCGGGCAACAGAGTATGACCCCTGCGGGATTCACCTGGCGCCTAGTGCGCACGCGCCAACCTCCGGCCAGTCCCGGGCGGGGGGCGGGGACTGCGAGATTCGCCCGGATTAGCGTTGGTGATCGTGGTGGCAGCCGCAGAAGCAGGAGAGAGCGGGTACTCGGCACTACTGTCCCCGGAGCCCATCCCTGCAGTACCTCTCTGGCCTGCAAACTTTGTTGGTAAATTATTACAGAGCAAAAGCGTACGCAAGAACATTGCAATAAAGCGTAACTAGAGTTCTTCAGTGAATTTAGGATCCCTGGTTTTGAAAACTGCTGCAAAGTTGCAAAACCCATATCCGCAGCCTTAGAAATAGAAATTAAATCGAAAGACTGTCACATTTGATGGAAAAGAACACTCTTTTTATGTGCTGCTTCAGCTGAGCCAATTATTAACGAAGAAGACAATTTTAAACTCGATTTTTCTCTTATAATTGAAGATTCAGCGACAGAATGTAGAAACAGGCGACTGGAATTATGTACAAATCATGAAGCCACTTTCAGTTTCTTGTAAAGCTCCATGAGTTACAGGAAATGTCTGGGGAAGCATTAAAATGCCATTTATACATTTGCATTTAAAATTAAATTTAGATTTACACCGAATGATTTGTACGAAGAGCTAAATATTTTTAGAAAAAAATTTCCATAAGAATCATCAGTTACCCATGTGCTAAAATTTATATTCGGAAATAATTTACCAGACGTTTATCCCAATGTTGCCACAGCCTAAAAAAATACTTTTAACAATGCCGGTAACAGTTACATCAGTAGAAGAGTCCTTCTAAAAAGAAAAATTATCAAAAATTATTTGTGATCTTGCATATGCCAAGTGTGACTTTCAGTTATACCAACTGAAAATGAAGTTGAAAGAGTACAAATTTTGAAATCAGCCTTTACTTACTTTCAGAAAAGTGAGCCAGAAAAATCTTACGATCGATCAAAATATCACATTAATAAGGTATTATTATTTATCGTGCCTATAAATTATAACCAAAAATACTTTTTTTTTGCAATTTTAAATTTGCTTTTACTCATGTATCACTATTACTCTTATTACATTTTATATGTAATAGGTATTTTTAAAGGAAAAAGCTTTATATTTTAGTTTTTTTTTTTTTTTTGGCTGTGTTGGGTCTTCGTCGCTGTGCGCTGGCTTTCTCTAGTTGCGGAGAGCAGGGGCTGCTCTTCGTTGTGAGGCTCAGGCGTCTCATTGCGGTGGCCTCTCTTGTTGCGGAGCATGGGCTCTAAGTGCGTGGGCTTCAGTAACTGTGGCTCGCAGGCTCAGTAGTTGTGGCGCACAGGTTTAGTTGCTCCGCGGCATGTGGGATCTTCCCGGACCGGGGCACGAACCCGTGTCCCGTGCATCGGCAGGCGGACTCTCAATCACTGCGCCACCAGGGAAGCCCAGCATTTGCTTTTAAATAGTCTTCCTCACTCCCTTTCAGCTATAGAGGTTTATGGATAAGGACAGAGGAGGGACGCTCAGGGTGAATGTGTCAACATAATACTTTTGTGGCAAAGTCAGGTTAAAAACTTCACACACATTCTGGCATACTATCTTATGTTACACTGGCTTATTGTGTGGAATAAAAATTAGAAATAAATTTAACTGTAAAAGAACTGCCAATCCAACACGATAATCTGTCACAGAAGAGACAAAAAGCTCACCTACTGCTCCCAAGAGTATACTCTTCTGATTTTATTTTGATTTAGAAAATTTTAAATTGATTATTTTATTTTTATTGAAGTATATTTGGGGACTTCCCTGGCGGTCCAGTGGTTAAGACTCCACGCTTCCACTGCAGGGGGTACAGGTCTGATCCCTGGTTGGGGAACTAAGATCCCACACGCCAGTGGTGTGGCCAAAAAAAAAAAAAAAAAGGTAGGATTGTTGAAGTATATTTGATTTACAATATTGTGTTAGTTTCAGGTGTACAGCACAGTGATTCAGTATTTTTGCAGATTATACTCTACTATAGGTTATTACAAGATAATGGGTATAATTCCCTGTGCTATATTGTTGCTTATCTATTTTATATACAGTATTTTTTATCTGTTAATCCAATACCCCTAATTTGTCCCTCCCCCCTAGAAAAAAATTTTTTTTAATGAAAGAAATACCAACAAGTACATCAGTGATATACATTTACGTAGTGACTCCTTCCAAAGGGAGATTCTTTACCCACTGGGATTGAGGCTTATTAACCTTAGCCTAAGTGTGGTCTTGAGCTGTCACTCATTTATTATTTATCTTCATACCCTCTAACCTGGTTCCCTATCCAATTTAAACAAACAAGACAGCCCTAAGGGCTCCCTTAAACCACCTGAAATATAGGCATTCTGCTACTTGGGCATCAGCCCTAGGTCCTGTCCATGCCCTAAACTGATTTATGAAGGAGCAGAATTCTTGAGATAAATAAGACTTAATTCTTTCATATTTAAGGGATTCAAGTCTAAAAAGCTACTGAAAGAAATTTGAGAGGTGTAACTGTCAGCAGAGGGCTGGTGGGGTGCTTCAGGGCTAGATTTCTTTTTTATTTCTTTTGGTCGCGAGGCTTGTGAAATCTCAGTTCTGTGACCAGGGATGGAACCCGTGCCCCCAGAGTGGAAGCGCTGAGTCCTAACCATTGGACAACCAGGGAATTCCCAGGGCTGGCTTTTTCGCCTGTGCTCATTGGCACCGTTCCCAGTGTCCATGTGGCAAACAGTCTAATGTAGACACGCAGAGCGAAAGTACAACTGAAATGTCAACGCTGCGTGCCCCCCATCCCCTAAATTATGGACCCTGATTTAAGAATGTCCTACTGAGGCGAATGGTCAATTACACACTACTTTCCTTGTCTCCTTCTTGCCTGGAAGACATTTAACTGCATAGCTAAAGTCTAACCAAAGTCTGATTTCCATGTTTCCTTTAGTTCCTCACACAGGGACCCTCACACGGGGACCTTCACCCAGCTGGACATTCTTCCCCTGGCAAGGGTTTCCTCACTGATGGAAACACAATCTCCTCACCTCCCTCAGACTTCATCCTCCATTTCAGACTCTGATCCTCACCCTTTCACCTCTCTTTTGTTCTCTGTCCCTATTTCAAAATACTGCTCTATTCAAAAGCGACAAAGGGGGCTTCCCTGGTGGCGCAGTGGTTGAGGGTCCGCCTGCCGATGCAGGGGACGCGGGTTCATGCCCCGGTCCAGGAAGATCCCACATGCCGCGGAGCGGCTGGGCCCGTGAGCCATGGCCGCTGAGCCTGCGCGTCCGGAGCCTGTGCTCCGCAACGGGAGAGGCCACAACAATGAGAGGCCCGCGTACCGCAAAAAAAAAAAAAAAAAAAAAAAAAAAAAAAAAAGCAACAAAGAAAAAGCCAGGCCTGGAAGGTAGTCTTAGAGACAGAGCTCAATCCAGGGCTTCCCTTGGATTGAGCCCTAGGAGGAGAAGAGGCACCCTGGCTGCTGGTTAAAATAAATTCTCGGGCCCCAGAGCAGCTCCACGGAATGAATCTGCAGGGAAGGGTTCCAGAAATGCTTAGTTTTAATCAAGGTCCCGGATGATTTGTTTTTTTAATTACCACGATAGTTCGGGAAACACAAAGCGAATCCAGTGCTTATCAAACTTGAGCCTGCCTCAGAATCGCTCGGAGGGTTTGCTAAAGCACAGATGGTTGGGCTCCCCCGCCGCCAGAGTTCCAGTTTCAGAAAATCTGCGGTGTGGCCTGATCATCTGCATTTCTAACCAGATCCGAGAAGCTGCAGGTCTAGGAACCCCACCCTGACAAACTCTGATTCTAGTCTAGGGGCTCCTTTTGAAAGTGTGTTCACTACAGGTGAAGGGATTACTTGTCTCGATTGATAGGCTAAGGATAGGGCACACCTGTGCCAAAGAGGGGAACCAGGCTCCTCCTTAAACGTACTACCTGGAGGTCACTCACTAGGAAGCAAACAGAGCCCACACGCACACCTGCAGACCTGAGGCCACGGGAAGTCTCTAATTCTGCTTCTCTCAAGCCCCGGAGTTAGCGAAAAATAAACCAATTTCTTAGTCTAGGTTTGCAAAGCTTTGTTTAATTTCACTTTTGCTTTCAATTATTTTTTTCATCACAAAGTATCAGAATGACTTAGGGAGTTTTCGTGTCCCAGCCAAAGAACCTCACAACGATTGTAACATGGAAAAAAACTATCCCAGTTCCAGACAAATGAGCTTGCCGCACACTTGGGGAACAGGTCTCGTTGATTCCTGTACAGCGCAGTGTGTGTCTCGTTAAGTTCGTTACAGGCGGTGGAGATGGTATAGGAACAGCGAGCGACTGGAAGCAGATGCCTCAGCCGGCATTTTGCTGATCAATTAGGCACCGATGCGCTTGCTCCTGTAAGTAGGTCTTTGGGGAGTGACTAAAAAGGGATCGGATCCTTTGATGCTGGGCTACTTTGCAGACATTCTGAGAGTTAATAAAACTCATTACCTCTTAGCGTCTTAGCTTCCTTCTGGCAAGGGACAAAAAGCTAATTTGCTCTAGTATAGTAGTGTGTGTGTGCGTGTGTGTGCGTGTGAGCAACTAAAAAAACATCAGAGAGAGAAATGCAGAGTGAAAAAAACTGGTTACTAACATTTATCAGCAATTTATTTATGGAATCCTATAGTTTCAGTGTATTATGACGATGACGCTACTTTCTATGTCTGGCTTCTTGGCATATAACCGTCAGCATGAGAATGGGTGGGAACCTAGGACGAGTTTATAGATAAACATTTCCATTTGTTTCCACAGACTCACGAGCAAGGTTAGAACGCACAACTCAGGTTGGCGGGTCAGAGAAAGGAAGGAGCGTTCGTGAAAATGTTAATTATTTTTTCACGGTGTAAAGTGTGCAGATGTAACATGAAGAGAAAAGTTTAACCGAAAGGAAAAGACAAGTGTTCTTTTCAGGATCTTATCTTCAGGCAGAAACTTTCAAATTCATTGCAGAACCGGGAAAATAAGTATTGTAGTTTCATCTTAATCTACGGCACACATTGAACGATGTTTTCCATACTTTCTAAAGCCTTTGTGTAAATATGGTGCAAATATAGTGAATAGTCAAACAGGAAATTAGATGTAAATTAAACTCACAAGTAACTAGACAAAGGCAATCAGAATTAAAGAAAAAAGAATATAATCAAATCAAACTTCTGTTTTCAAAACTGCTTCTCCTTTATGCCTTCTTTCAAGTTTTACAGACTTGGTTTTTATCCATTGAGGAGGGATGAGAGTGTAAGATTCAGCTTTGTATGTTGTGCAGGAAAAAAAAATCAGAAAGGATGCTTCTGTCTGGCACTACATTTGGAGTAACATGGAGGGGAGCTGTTGAATAATCAGATACCTGGGAAGGTGTACTTCAGAGAAATTTTGAAAGGGGTAAGTAGTAACTACAAATTTCGTAGACTAGATGCTTTGAAAGAGAGCCTGCATCCTGCATGCATTCCATTTTCTTTCTTGAAAAAAATGGTGAAGGTCAACATTTTGTCCAAAATTTTTTTAATTTAAAAAATTCTTGTTTTGTATAATTACAAAAGTACTGTGCGCTCATCATATAAAACTCAAATATTACAAAAGTATGTGTGAAATATTCCCCCCCCCAATATTTTTTTAATCCACTAAGCACTAGCATTCCCATTTTAACTTTATTTATTTTAATTTTTTTTCCTTTTGGTTGCACCGTGTGGCATGTGGGATCTTAGCTCCCTGACCAGGGACGGAACCCACGCCCCCTGCATTGGGAGTGAGGAGTCCCAACAACTGGACCACCAGGGAGGTCCCTAGCATTCCCATTTTAACCAGAAAACTAGGGTAGATTATGAATAAAAGACTAAGTTCACTAAATTTCCTGGAGAATTTATTGGGAATCATAACCACTGACTCGAGTACCTGGCATGCTTTCCCAGGCTTTCTCTCTGTGGACTTATAAAAATGTTTATTTTATAACTACTTTCCTAAGCTGCATCAGTTGAAGAATAAAATTTGATGTTAGGTTTTGGCATTCAATAGAATCTGTCAGTTAATCATTCTTTTAGAGGATGAATTATGGCGCACAAACGCTTCACTTTTCCTTTGTGGTCCTATTAATCCATTCATTGATGAATGTCTCATGAAAAAATAAAAAGGTCAGAATGGACTTTATGGCATATAGACCCTCTTCGTTAATAATCTACAGATTGGACTGCGTGCTCCTTTTAGCAAAGACCCAGCCCAAACACCATGACCTAATAAATCTAATTAGTGTGTGTTAAAATAATTGCAGTGGTTGCAATGAGGTTAGTAGCAATGAGTGACACAGATGATTTTTTTTTCCTTTTTTTGGCAAGTTTTAAAAGCCTTTTAGGAGTTTTCAGAGTTTTTCATTTAATTGTGTAAAGGTGTTGCAGGGACCCATGACTGACTTTGGTTCTTTGTGCTCGTGGGGTCTCTATTTAGGTTAAAAAGAAGCACTTAGCCCATCTTTTAAACAATCAAAGGTAGTCACGCTCTAATACCTTAACCCTGCAGAGCTATTGTCTGCTTGCAAGTATATTCTATAGGCTTTGCATTCAAGATTGATCTATGCAAATAAGAAAACCTTTTGTTAAGTAAATTTAGGAATGCAAATAAATATGCAAGAAAAAGAAGCAATTAAAAAATCTTTAAGCTACATTAGTAGTCATTCAAGTAGTAAAGCAACTGAGAAAAAAATAGAAATTATGTGGGTTTGTAAATGTTTATTTATTACGAGTTGCAATATATTCTTTTTTTTTTTTGCAATATATTCTTTAGTTAAAATAGCACTGTGAAACAAGCTAGTGGATATAACAAAAAAAGAAACAGATTCACAGATGTAGAGAACTAGTGATTACCAGCGGGGAAAGGGAAGGGGGAGGGGCAAGACAGGGGTAGGGAATTAAAAGGTACAAACTTCTTTGTATAAAATAAAAAAGCTATAAGGCTATATTGTACAACACAGGGAATATAACCAATATTTTATAATAACTATAAATGGAGTATAACCTTTAAAAACTGGATCACTATGTGGGACACCTGAAATATATGGTATTGTACATCAACTAAAAAAATACCTCAATTTTAAAAAGTGAGGGTAAATCTAAATTAAAAAAATAGCACCGTGAAACACAGAATTGTACCATTTGTAGATTTGATTGGGAGCAAATAAACTGAGTTAAGTGAAACATTTAGATAATTTATTCTTCTAATAATGTTAATACTATCCACCATTTTTTGTCTCCTGAGTATAATTACAGTGTGCCAGATATAGTCTAATCAGTCACAATTTATCTTTTTTGTTACTTTATATAAAGAGGCAAGATAAACATCAAATAATATCCTAAATTTACAAGAGAAAATTTCAAGAAGTCTTCTTTCTACTTACATCATTTTTTTTTTGGCCATGCCCTGTGGCTTGCAGGATCTTAGTTCCCCAACCAAGGATTGAACCTGGGGTCCATGGTAGTGAAAGCTCCAAGTCCTAACCACTGGACCACCAGGGAATTCCCTCTACTTATGTCTTTTTTTTTTTTTTTTTTGCGGTACGCGGGCCTCTCACTGTTGTGGCCTCTCCCGTTGCAGAGCACAGGCTCCGGACGCGGACGCGCAGGCTCAGCGGCCATGACTCACGGGCCCAGCCGCTGTGCAGCATGTGGGATCTTCCCGGACCGGGGCTCAAACCCATGTCCCCTGCATTGGCAGGTGGATTCTTAACCACTGCACCACCAGGGAAGTCCCTGTATGCCATTTTTGAGTGAATTTCTCCTTCTGTGCCTTCTACTACCACTGGTGATTCTGTAGTTCTGGCCAGGTCTTTTTCCTAAAACCCAAACCTGTTACTTCCAAATACATACTTTTTATATCTCAAATTGAACTCCTTTCCTAACTAACTGTCTCTCCTGGATTTTCTGTTATCACTTAATGGCACCACCAGAAACTTGGGAGTCACCCAGGACCCTGGACTCCTTTTTCCTTTGTCCTCCACATCCAATTGGTCTCCAGGTCCTACTCCACTCCAACTACAAACTATCTCTCAAACTTTCCCTCGTCCATCTAATGGTCATTCCCTTAATTCAGAGTGTCATGAATGATTTTCCAAGAAACACTCTGATCAAGTCTCTCCTTTGCTTTCAGTTTTCCTTCCAGATCCCCCGCTGCTCTCAGAATACATTGCACCCTCTTTCCTGAGGCTTACAGGACTCTTTATGGTCTGGTCTCTACCCACTGCCCACCTTCAATGCCGAGTACCCATCACCCCAGGTGAACTCACTGATTTGAGGTTTATGGAATGATCTGGGCTACTGCAAGCTTCTGTGTATATGCTCATGTCATTTTCACAGGTTGTAATATTATACACTCCTTTATCTCCTGGTCCCACTGACTTGGAGAATTCATTTCCCTGAAGACTAATTTTGTATGTCCTGCTGGCTTCTCTCCACTCTCCATGTTCAGTGTAAAAATCTAACCTTTCTGTGTGGTACCCAAAGCACTGTGCAACTCCCTTGCTATGTACTTATCCCATTGTATTTTTATCCACAGTTTCCTTAGTTTTCTATTAGTTTGAACTTCTTAAAACCAAGAAGGCATTGGAGCAAAGTGGAGAAAACATGGTTTTGGGCAGAGACACAGTGGGTTTATTAACTCTGTGACTTTAGGCAAAAGTTGGCTCAGTTTTCTCTTCTGTAAAATGGAGATAACATCTGCTTCATAAGATTGCTATGAAGATTAAAATGAGATAATGATGGTATTGTTATTATTGTTATATATCCTTAACCAACATATTAGCATGTAGAAAGTCCTCAACAAATGTCATAAATTAATAAATTTATTAATACTTATATTCTGTCCTTTCTCCTGGTGACCAGTAAGATGCAATCATAAGACAAAGATGTCTAACCATGGCTATGGGCATCCTTATGACTTGTTGATTCTAGAACAAACAGTACATTGAACTTAGGCTGATCTATTTAGTAGACCATACAGAAAACAATTCTAAACTGTGTTTTTCAAAACTACTATTGTAAAACTTGGAGAAACATGAATTGAGAATTAGAAAACTGGCCAAGATTTGGAGAAAAGTTCTTACATGGAACTAACTTAATTCATAAACACTGTCTGATACGGCTTTATTTTACCCCAGGTGATGGGATAGAGAAGGAGAGCTTTGGGAGTTAACTTCCCATCAGGGGCAGAGAGGAGGTAATAACTATTACTCTGTGCTTGCCAAACAGTCCGGGGAAGTCTGGTGCATATGAATGACATTGATTAGATTCTTTCTACCATGAAGCTATTACCAGAAACAGCTCCAGATTGGAACACTGGATTTTCCATACTCATGTTATTTTTTTCCCACAAATCATCAGTTTACTAGAAAGTTCCTTTCCCTAATTTTACAGCATATATACCTCTACCATATGTGGTAAAGTTAAATACAATCTGTTACGCTTGTAAGTAAGGATAGATTATCTTGTTTTTCCTTTTTTTTTTTTTTTTTTTTTTAAATCACTGTTCTTGAAGTTAAAGAACTGCCCCCAGGAAGGTAGAGAGGCAGCCAGAGTACGGCTCAATCTACAAGCTAATGGGAAGCAGCACAAAAATGTTAATACTGTATTATTTAAATATTTACATGGGCTGAAAGCAAAGATAAATGAGTCCTTTCACTTCAAACAGTGTTATTTTTTTAAAAAGGTAATTGAAGAAGATTTTATATCTATCTAATATTTATCTACACACACAACATATAGCATATATAATAGTAAGTAATATGTAATGCATATTTTATATTTTATCATTTTTTTAAACCTTTGAAATGGTTTTCTTTCAAGTGAATGAGAATGTTTTCTTGAAATTCTCACATTTTATTGCCAAATATCAATGATGTCATTAGTTTTTAATCACACTATGGAAGTCTTGTACATGTAGCCATTCAATAAATGTTTCTCAAATAATGTTCTTGAATTAATAAAAGGTATAAGTCATAGGAAGGGAAGAAGTAGAAGAGAGAGCCAGTCCCGTGGCTTTTGGCTCTATTGGCTCTATTTAAGACTACACACGGGCTTCCCTGGTGGCGCAGTGGTTGAGAGTCCGCCTGCTGATGCAGGGGACACGGGTTCGTGCCCCGGTCCAGGAAGATCCCACATGCCGCGGAGCGGCTGGGCACGCGAGCCATGGCCGCTGAGCCTGCGCATCCGGAGCCTGTGCTCCACAACGTGAGAGGCCCGCGTACCAAAGATTTTTTCCTTGTGAAGAGAATTTTTAGGATCTATTCTCTTAACAACTTTTAAATACACCATGCAGCAGTGTTAACTATAGTCACCATGCCGTGTATTGCATCCCCAGTATTTATCTTATAACTGGAAGTTTGTACCTTTTGACCTCCTTTATCCAACTCCCCACTCCCCATCCCCTGCCTCCGGTAGCCACAAATATGATCTCTTTTTCTATGAAATTTTTGTTTTGTTTTTAGAGTCTAATATAAGGGAGATCATGCAGTATTTGTCTTTCTCTGTCTGACTTATTTCACTTAGCATAATGCTCTCAAGTTCCATCCATGTTGTCACAAATAATAGGATTTCCTTCTTTTTTATGGCTGAATAGTATTCCATTATATGTACATCACATTTTCTTTATCCATTCATCTGCTGGTAGCCCTTTAGGTTACTGCTGAATCATGTGGTAGTTCTATATTTAATTTGGGGGGGGAACTTCATATCTTTTTTATCGTGGCCGTACCAATTTACAGGCCCACCAACAGTGCACAGGGGTTCCCAAGGAGAAGAGGATTAACTGCCACAATTTGAGCCAGGTTCCCAGTGGGGCTAATCAGCTATGACCAGGTCAAGGTTAGGTCCCTGCATCAACTTGGAGGGAGCCATTCCTGAAACCAAGAGTTTGGACAGAGGGCGCTCACCCCACCCTCATTAAAAAAAAAAAAAATGAGTCACTTGGCAGACAGCATGAGAAGTACTGTGCAATATTATAGCATTTTTATCGAGAATGCATAAAAGTTATTAGCCAACATCTGAAATGTCTGTCTTGTCTCACTTCTCAAATATTTCCCCAATATTCATCCAAAAGGAAATATATTAGCTGGACAGCACTTAACAATTAAGAACCTTCTTGCAATTCTATGTTATGTATCCTACCTTTCATGAGCTCCTTAATTATCCTCTTAGACTATTTTTTTTTAAGACTACTGACTAATATCCTCTTCCTGTACTCCTAAGGGTTTTTTTTTTTTTTTTTAATATGGTAGGATCATGACCCAGTCAAAACACTCGTTAACATTTTTTCTTGCTAATATTTTTATTTTAATATTTATTAAAACAAAAAAATGTAAGTTACAGGAAGTGACATCCAACAACTCGTAGGTCTGTAAATTGAAGAAGGATGCAGAAATTTCTGTCATGCAAATCCCAATCTGAATGTTTTTTACTGATTAATGATGCCTGGCCAGGCAAGAAGCTTCTGCATTTGACTCTTTCCCTGACTTTTTTTTTGCGGTACGCGGGCCTCTCACTGTTGTGGCCTCTCCCGTTGCGGAGCACAGGCTCCGGACGCGCAGGCTCAGCGACCATGGCTCACGGGCCCAGCCGCTCCGCGGCATGTGGGATCCTCCCAGACCGGGGCACGAACCCGTGTTCCCTGCATCGGCAGGTGGACTCTCAACCATTGCACCACCAGGGAAGCCCGAGTTTTACTTTTTTGAAAGAAATTATTTTTAAAATATGTTAATATATATGAACTTCATTTAAAAAAAATAGAAGAGGATCTATAAAAAGGTATAGTTTGAGAAGTCTTGTTCTTTTCCCTATTCCCATCTCTCCTGTTCCCCATTCCACACACATTTTAAAATTATTTTTTATATAATTAAAAAATAATAAAAAAATAAACTAAAATGTTAACAGTAAAAAGAAAAGAAAAGGAATGTCTACGTACCACCAAGAAAACCTTCCAGCAGGAGACAAATTCATCAACTCAGGTTATGATTTTAAAGTCCATAAACACTTAGGGAAATCTGAAATTATGACAGGAGATCATTTCCTCAAAAAGCCTCCGTAACCCAACAGCTCTCATAATAAGTACGGAAACAATAGTGATGTGAACGTGTGTGTAGGGTGTGGTTTCTAGGTATTGGGCTCTGTGTTAGTTTCCTAGGGCTGCTAGAACGAAGTCCCACAATCTAAGTGGCTTAAAACAGCAGAAATTTATTCTCTCAGAGTTGTGGAGCCCACGAGTCTGAAATCGAGATGTCGGCAGAGATATGCTCTCTCTGAAACCTCTAGGGAAAGGCTTTCCTTAGTGTAATTTCCTTCTTTGCGCCTATCTTCACATGACCAGCTCCCCTCCAATGGATTAGGGACTGCTCTAATGACCTTATCTTAACTTGATTACATCTACAAAGACTATTTCCAAATAAGGTTCACAGGTGAGGGAAGGTTAGTCTTTGAGATATCTTTTTAGATGACACAACTCAACCCTTATCAGCCTTCAAGACTCTCCCTTCTCTAATGGGTTTTTATTTTAGATTTTTTTGTTTTTACATCTAAGACTGTGCAAGAAACTAATAGTAATACAACAGACACGATAGTAATATACATTTCTTTTTTTATGTTAAGGCTTTAAATTGTATTTTTTTTCAATTTTGAAAAGTTCTCCTTTTTTAATTTATTTTATATACAGCAGGTTCTTATTAGTTATCTGTTTTATACATATTAGTGTATACATGTCAATCCCAATCTCCCAGTTCATCCCACCACACCCCCCAACTTTCCCACGTTTGGAGTCCATATGTTTGTTCTCGACATCTGTGTCTCTATTTCTGCCTTGCAAACCGGTTCTTCTGTGACATTTTTCTAGATTCCACATATATGCGTTAATATACGTAACCAACGCATATTAATATACATCACTAATTATTAGAGAAATGCAAATCAAAATTACAATGAGGTATCACCTCACAGCAGTTAGAATGGGCACCATCAGAAAATCTACAAACAGTAAATGCTGGAGAGGGTGTGGAGAAAAGGGAACCCTCTTGCACTGTTGGTGGGAATGTAAATTGATACAGCCACTATGGAGAACAGTATGGAGGTTCCTTAAAAAACTAAAAATAGAACTACCATACGACCCAGAAATCCCACTACTGGGCATATACCCAGAGAAAACCATAATTCAAAAAGAGTCAGGTACCACAATGTTCATTGCAGCTCTATTTACAATAGCCTGGACATGGAAGTAACCTAAGTGTCCATCAACAGATGAATGGATAAAGAAGATGTGGTACATCTCCTTTACCCATTGTATAAATAATGTATTCCATTGTATACAATGGAATATTACTCAGCCATAAAAAGGAACGAAATTGGGTCATTTGTAGAGACATGGATGGACCTAGAGACTGTCATACAGAGTGAAGTAAGTCAGAAGGAGAAAAACAAATATCATATATTAACGCGTATATACAGAATCTAATGGGTTTTATCCTCAGTCTCTACCACCGGGTTTAAAATTCCTAAGAGAAAACACAGATCAGTTGAAGCAAGTGTAAATTCTTAAAGTCTGGCTGGGGCTTTTGCCCTGGATATCAAACCTTAAAGAACCACCTTTAATCCTCATTCTTTAAGCATTGATAGGAACTTTCCCCAAGACCCCGCCCCAGGCTCTGATGAGAAGTGCTCACTTCCCTGGTGGGAAGGGAAGCGTCTCAGGCTAGTTCAGGTCCTGCATCATCTCATTCCCTCTTCCAGTAAAGCTCTCCACCCCCTACTTTATTCTGGGGAGCTCCGTTCATGACTTTGTATCAGCGCCCTTGCCAACGTCTTGAAGGAGATGAAGCTGGGTGGAGAGAATGGGTGTCCCACAGGCTTTATGCTGCAACCTGAAGGATTCCTCTTCCTTCTGAGCTTGTGTAACACGAGACTAAAGTCTTCTCATCACCTGAGCCAACAATGTGCTGATTGCTGAGCATACCCTCCTGTGGGGAAAATTTCACAGGTCCATTTACAGGGCCATTTCTTATCTCTGTGTCCTTGAACTCTAACATGACAGATAACAAGGTGTAATTGAAAAATGGTGATATTTGGAGCCAAAGACGTTGGTGATAGATTGATGAATCGGCAACAAGGGGATGTTATTGCTGATGGGAACGTAAAATTGTGCAGCTGCTCTGGAAAACAGTCTGGGGGCTCCTCAAAAAATTAAACAGAATTACTATATGATGCAGTAATTCCACGTCTGGGTATACACCCAAAAGAAGTGAAAATAGGACTCAGAAATTTGTACACCCACGCTCATAGCAGCCTTATTCACAGTAGCCAAAGGCAGAAATAACCCAAATGTCCATTGATGAATGAATGAATAAACAAAAGGTGGTCTATGCATTCAATGGAGTATTAGTCACCTTCAAAAGGAAGGCAATTCTGACATGTGCTACAACATGGATGAACCTTGGAGACATCATGCTAAGTGAAATAAGCCAGTCACAAAAGGAAAAATATTGTGTATGATTCCTCTTATATGAGTTCCCTAGATTAGACAGATTCTTCGAGACACGAGTGGAATGTTGGCTGCCAGGGGCGGGGGACGCGAGAATGGGGAGGTGGTGTTTAATGGGTACAGAGTTTGAATTTGGGAAGATGGAAAAGTTCTGGCGATGGATGGTGGGGATAGTTGCACAGCAACGGGAATGTACTTAGTGTCCCTGAAATGTACACTTAAAAATGGTTAAGATGGGACTTCCCTGGTGGTCCAGTGGTTAGGACTCTGTGCTTCCACTGCAGGGGACACGAGTTTGATCCCTGATCAGGGAACTAAGATCCCACGTACTGTGTGGTGCAGCCAAAAAAAAAAAAAAAAAAAGGTTAAATTGATAAATTTTAAGTTATGTATATTCTACCGCAGTTAAACAAAAAAAGGCTATGCTGGTTCTCCTGTGATGGAAGAAACTGACCTTGCCAGTGGTGGTTGAAGCCCTCTGCCCTTAATGACTCGTTTGGTGCAGTGAAGCGCGGTCTTGTCAGACTGTCAGAGGTTATGGGGGCTGGGGGGAAGCGGTGCTGCAGGGTGACTTGATACAGAGCTGTATTTTATCCCGAGAACTCAGCATTTTGACAGAAACTCCTTTTTTTCTGTTTGTTTGACATCTTTTCAAAGGAAAGTCATAGATAAACAAGGACCTACTGTATAGCACAGGGAACTATATTCAGTACCTTGTAATAACCATAATGAAAAAGTATATCTATCTACCTACCTACCTAACTGAATCACTTTGCTGTATACCTGAGACTAACACAACATTGTAAATTAACTATACTTCAATTAAAAAGAAAAAAAAAAGGAAAGGCACTATCACTTCTCTGATTCTAGTTATCTAATCACTGCAGAGCTGTTTTCCGAGAGACTTAAGCTCTGTTCTGACCCTGGCTAGCAAAGCAGTTCAATGCCCCCCCCGCCCCCCCCGCGCCCCCCCCCCCCCCCCCCCCCCCGTGCCTCTAACAGAAAGATGGCGACAGTCAAGGGCACAAGGGGTGGGTATTTGGGATGAGATCTTTGGCCTTGCATCCAGCCATTTCTTGAATCACAAAGAACAAAACATATCCTCTGGTTTTCTGAAACCAAAGCATCATATTGGCAGACTTTTTGATATTCAGAATTTCCAATTAAAACAGAGATTCATTACAGTGAAGAAATTGGTAGTCATCTCATTCATCTCCTGTGTAAGTGCAGAAAAAGAGACTAACACGTGCAGCTTTCCAATTCCAACCAGGTCTGTGCTCTTCATAAAAGCTCCGTGTCACCTCTCTCTGTATTGCTCTCTTGTGATCACGGGTGGTTGTCAAGTTGAAAATGGTAAATTACCCTTCAGCCTTTGCTGAGAAACATTATCTATTCAGTTAATGGCCCATAAAATGATTTAGGTAAACGGACAAGACGGCAATTTCTTCTTCCAAAGGAGAAAGACGATACTGTCTAATCTTCCAAACTTCAAGCTTTTGAAAGGTTTTAGGAAATGTAAAATATCACTTGTATAGGATTATAGAAGCCACAAGAGGAAACCAAAAGCGAGGAGGAAAAGAAAGACTCTAGGTGGAGTTCTAAGAGGGAAGACTTTACCAGCTCTTTCCTGTATAAGTGAACATGGATGCCTCGTCTTTCTGCAGATGAATTGCTCATCTGATTAGAGCAAATGTTGATATGGGACGAGGTGAACAGTCATTCTGTGCACTTGAAAATTAAATGTGGAAAACAGTGAATCTGGCCTCATATGGGATATACACAGAGTCTTTGCTTTATCACACACACTGTAAGTCAGTAAAGTTGTTCAATAAAAATAATCTGACATAGAAAGGAACGTGTGTGGGACAAGGTGGCACCCCAGATGGTCTTGAGGGGCCATCCTGTAGGGGGCGCTCTACTCTGGACATCAGACGACAGAAATTTTCAGTACTCTTCACCCCATGGTATTGTTAACTTTATCAACACCTGAAGAAATTCTTTAGTTCAGGACCTTACACCGTCACATCAAAGAGGTTAATTGAGAATGACTGGGCCACATAGTTGAGACCTGTGATTTCTGAAACCATTGGCTTAAACATGAGTTTCTTTACTACAGATACCTTACAGCATGGCTCTGGCTTTAACCTCCAATTCCTCACGAGGAAGCTGGCGGTACCCTCAGTGGGGCGTGTCTCAGGAAGCAAATGTCTCTGTCGGTTGAGCCCGGCTCCCTTTGGCTGCCCTGGCGCTTTTCCCGCTCCCCCTCTGCAGCTTCCCGAGATTTGCGCCAACACCAGCCATAGATATAGTCTCTCTGTGCTTGCTCAGAGCTCTGAAGGGTTGAGGCTTGCTAGCTTTTGGAAGCCCCCTGCGCCTTCCTGGGAGGGTCTCCCCGCTGCACTGCACTGCAGTTCTCTGCTCTGTTCTCTCCCCGCGTCCCTCAGAGCCACAGGGAAGGGGCAGGATGTAGCGAGGATAATGCTCAACTCCAACGTTAGCAGAGCAGCGTCCCGCTTGAACTGCATCTGAAAAATCCTCCCCTGCAAAAGCAGGAGCTACGGATCCTGGGATTCATTCAATTATCTATCCAACCATTCAACCATCTATTCAATATTAGTCTTTTTTCTCACAGTAGCTAAAGCAATCAAAACGTAAATTTGATCATGTCGTTTTCCTGCTCAAAATCTACCCAAAGTCCCATTGTCCTTAGAACAAACTCCATCTTCATCTTGGCCAGCATGTCATTCCTTCATTCACCAAGTAATTGTGTGTTCTATGCTCTGTGCAGGGCCAGTTTTAGATGCTTGGGATGGAACAATGAAATGAACAGACGAGATCCCTGTGCTGTGGGAGCTTGCATTCTGGCAAGGGGAGGTCGTACAAAATAAACACACTACATCACTAACCTGTAGCTTGTTAGAAGGGGATGAACACTATGAAAAAAGAAAAAGGAGCACCCAGTGGAGGTGTGTGGTGGTGAGTTGCCTTTTTAATCAAGCCCCCAACTGCCTGTCTCCTGCCATCAGGCCTGCCCAAGCACTGACTACCAAGGCTCTGCCTCAGGACCTTTGCACATGCTCTTCTGTGTCATGCTCCTTTTGCATATGCCCAGTTTGCTCCTCCCTTCAGTCAGTTCTCTGCTCAGATGCCATCTCCTCTGAGAAGACCTTCTTGCCCTCTACATCCAAAGTCCCACCCCCAGCACCCTCTATTCCCTTCCCTCGCTCTGTTTTTCTTCATGATACTTTACACCATTATATCTGATTTGTATTGGTTTATTTATTTGTTGTCTCTCTCCCTGCACCAGAACAGAAGCACCACGAGGTCAGGGATTTTGTACAAATTTTCCACTTTTCTATTGTCACCACTCAGTATTTAGTTGTTTCCAGGTTCTGAGCTGCTCCTGCTGCTGCGGGTAGGGGTAGAAATTGATGTGATTAATAATGAAACTTACCCAGAAGCGGCCTCCATTATGAGATATCCTCTCTGGGGGCTGCCTGAGGGAGTTGGTCTTCTATCGCTCACCTTTCTGAGGCTCCATGTGGGTGTTTATAATATGAATTAAGGGCTCTGATTATGCTGCCGCCAAATCAGTGTGTTCTAACCTTAGCTTGACAAGCTTTGTTATCATCACAATGGCTAATATTTATGGAGCGCTTATTTTGCACTCACTCCCGATAATCTCTCTCTTTTTTTAAAACACATTTATTTATTTTATTTATTTATTTTTGGCTGAGTTGGGTCTTCGTGGCTGCACGCGGTCTTCTCATTGCGATGGCTTCTCTCGATGCGTAACACGGTCTATAGGTGCGCAGGCTTCAGTAGTTGTGGCACGCTGGCTTCAGTAGTTGTGGCACACGGGCTCAGTAGCTGTGGTGCACGGGCTTAGTTGCTCCGCAGCATGTGGGATCTTCCCAGACCAGGGCTCGAACCCGTGTCCCCTGCATTGGCAGGCAGATTCTTAACCACTGCGCCACCAGGGAAGCCCCCGATAATCTCTTTATGTGCTTCAGACCTTTCCAGTCTCACCCCTCTGAGGTGGGTTCTATTCTTAGCCCCATTTAACAGAGGTGGGAGCTGAGGCTCAAGGTCATACAGGTGATCCAAGGCTGAGCCAAGATGGAAACCCAGCTCACCTGACTCCAGGCTTCTGCTCTTCACTCTCTCACAGTGCCGCCTGCTTCCAGAATGCCCATCATTTTGGAAGACATGTTTCCATAAGTCCCTTCCCACCCCCTACTGAGTTGCTTGTTTCCTGGGGTAGAGGGGCCATGCAGGCAAATATATATGTATTTTTATTCCTCCTACAAGGTTGCCCCAAATTCCTATCACATCTCTCCTGTTGACAAGCTGAGGAGGATATTACGAGAATCTCAGAATTTCTTTCTTCCTCTCGTCCTAAGGCGCAGGAAAGAGCCAGCTGGAATCTACCTACTCTGGGTTTGCTTCCTTTAACCTGGACCCCAGCGGCGTCCTCCCAGGCCCCACAAGCCAGAGGGGCCCCGGAGTCCCTCTTGCCTACGCTTGTTGCTGGATGCAGGGGCTTTTGAGCTCTGTTTTTCCTCCCACAGAAAGATCTAGTAATGTTTCTAAATTATGCATCTTGGAGACACTATTTTGTCCTTTCTCAGAGCTCCTTTATAAGGGTGGGAAGGAGGCCTTGACCTCTCCCCCTAAAGGTTAGAGGGTCTGACCCAACACAAAGCAACATGCGTTTGGATTTAGTTTTCATTTCAGCAAAGAGGTGATGATTTTCCAAAGTGACATATAATCATTAACCTCCTAGTTGGATTGGAAAATGGATCTCTCTTTGCAGCTTCTATGCTCAAACCACTTCATCACACTGTTGTCTTTGGGTAATTTCAATTAGAGTAGAGATTGTCTAGCAGAGTATCACGTCCCCAGTAATATGGTGGCTGGCCAAAGGACAGGGAGAGGAAAAGGAATTACGTGAATCATATTCTGTCTCCTAGAATATCTGGTTTGCTTGTCTATGGGTAAGCGAGACTGGGCAACAACTCAACACCTACTTAACGTATTCTGACCTTCTGTGATACAGAGTTCTGTAATATGTGGTTACGCTAGGTGTGCAAAGTCTACATTCTTAGCCACGAGGACATCATCTGATGGCGATACTGCTTCAGGGACCCAAGACTTGTGATCTGAGATACAGCCCACCCCCCCCCCCCGGAAGATCTGGTTTGTTCCTAAGAACCTTCTATTACTTAACATTGAACCTCTATAGTCTATCTTGTGGGAAGGGGATGATTCCGGTTATGAGTCTTTGTCTACCTCTGCTGTGTGTGTTGCATGTCATACAAAAGTTCAAAACCAGAACATTCCATTTCCACGCTCTTCCAGCTGCAGGGTCCTGGGGGAGACCGAGCAGAGGAAAAGTAAAGCTTGGTACCAGTTTCTGCTCTTAAAGGATTCAGGTCTTCCGCCCTGATGGCTTCTGTGACAACGAGAATGAGACAGGAAACTATTAGTTGATGATCACGGAGCCTACCGATGCTGGGAAGAAATTATTGCGATGAATTAAGGATCAGGCTAAAGAGCTGTGAGCACTGCACATGGTCTGGATCACACTGATGGCTGCTGCTTGCACCCCACGGATTCCCAGTAAAAGCTTGCAATTGAAATAGTGCAGTGCCCCATGAATTTTACAAAGCAGCTAATTTAATATGAAATGGAGATGCTGTGAAACTAAAGAGAGAACATAGAAGTGCATTCCATAAATACCTCAGATCATAAAATAGACAATTTCCAGTAACCATTAGGGAGCAATACTAAAAGAAAAATAGGACGGAGGAAATTTTTGGATGGAGTTGTAGATATTCGGTTAAGCACTGTGCTATACAGATGATGAAAATGGACTTGGTCAGCCACATCTAATATCAATAAATTCAGTGAAGGATAAATGTAAAGGCCTTTGATTTGTCAGATAAAAATCAGCCACAGAGGTACAGGGTGGGGGAGATTTAACGTGGCATTCGGGCACCAAATAGCTGCACCTGTGTCAGCTCTCAGTGGCTGACCGGAGATCGTGTTAAGAGGGAATCTGAGGACGCTTCTGGATCCCAGGGAACAGCGGGCCACACTGATCAGCGTTGTCTGGCATAGATGCAGGGGGTACACACGCAGTGGATAGCATTGCATAAGATCATCTATGCATTTGCATGCATTACAGGTTCAACAGTCAACAGTCAACAGTCTAATGTGAGTGCCTCAAATCATTCCTCTATGTTAGAGGAAGTATAGGTCAGGAGGGAGGGAGGTGATACACTGCAGGGGTACTGTGCTTAGTACTGGGTACTGCACCTTATGAGGGACGTTGATGGCTCACTAGAGTGTGTCAGACCAGGGCACCTGGGATGGTGAAGTGTTCAAAACCATGTCAAAGAAGAATGACTAAAGTACAGTACTAGGGATCGTCTGGGTATGAAAAGAATTCAGAGGGTCACTTACTGCCCTGATATATATATATGGGCATGTTGAAGAAGAACTGGGTTTATTCAGAAGGCAGAAATAAGACCAGTGAGTTGAAGTTAGAAGGACTCAGGGACTTACCTGGTGGCGCAGTGGATAAGAATCCGCCTGCCAATGCAGGGGACACAGGTTCGATCCCTGGTCTGGGAAGATCCCACATGCTGCAGAGCAACTAAGCCCGTGCGCCATAACTACTGAGCCTACGCTCTAGAGCTTGTGAGCCACAACTACTGAGTCCGCGTGCCACAACTACTGAAGCCTGCACACCTAAAGCCCGAGCTCCGCAACAAGAGAAGCCACCGCAATGAGAAGCCCGTGCACCGCAGTGAAGAGTAGCCCCCGCTCGATGCAACTAGAGAAAGCCTGAGCGCAGCAACGAAGACCCAACGCAGCCAAAAATAAATAAAAATTAAAAAAAAAGAAAAAGTAGGGGGCATGGTTGCTGCTTCTGGGTCAATGGAGAGCTGGCCGGTGGGGTGAGACTTACCAGGGAATGGAGGGTTAGGGCCAGCATGGAAACTGTGTTAAGAACTTTCCAGTGGTCATACAGGCTGTCCTGTGAAGTACTGGACTGATGATTCCTGGACGGCGACAACCTCTGGAGGGAGATATGGCAGAGGATTTCCAAGAATGAATGGCTGGATCACCCTCACAGTCCCTTTCAAGTCTGATTTTACAAATGCCTCTTTTTTCCCTTTAGGGACTCTTCACGATTCTTTTTGGCGGGGCGGGGATGGGTCAACAAAATATTTATGAGTTAGAAGGGACTTTAGAGACTGCCTAGATCAGACCGCCAACCCAAGACACCCAACCCTTCTTGTGGGTTGGGTGTCTGCTCAAGGTCATATGTTCCGTCAGGCTCAGGCGTCTGGAAGCTGACACTTCTCCGTTGTATCCTCTCCAGGTGAACATAAGCCTTGTTAAAAGGGAGACTTTTTAGGTGAAGTTACAGGGAGCAAGGCTATACTTATTATTTCTTTCTCACTTTGAATGAAAGGAGTTACTCTGTTTGGTGAATGCTGTGTGCCTATCAGGGTTCCTGAAAGGTAGCGCTGGTTTCCTTCAGTGGAAACCAGTGCATGGGCGCCACCTACAGGATTTGTGGAAAAGAGACGCAACATTTTCCTATTAGGACCCCTGGCTTTCAGGACAAAGGTTTTCATTTCAGGTCACTTGAAAATTATTATTAATATTCAAAAAAGGTTGCTAAGCAGTGGTTTTGCAGAGGGAAAAGGTATACTTAGGAGTAATGGAGAAGCTGTGTGCCTCTGGGGTATGTCGTCAGGACCATCTTAAAAATCCCTCCCGTCTTCCTCAAAGGCCCACAGGTTGCCAAGGCTTTTCTCCTTTGGCTCTTAAATACTTTTTCCTTCAAAACATTGTCTTTTAGTAAAATACAATTACTAAGAGAGTTAGTTACACCAGAGAGGCAGAATGGAGAAACGAGAATAACAACACAGGCTTTTGACTTGGACAGACTCGGATTCAGATCCTGACCGTGAGGACATTTAACGGGTGACCACATGCTCAATTTCTTCATCTGAGAATAATAATGTATAATAATAATAATCTTATATGATTGTCATAGGATTAAAGACACACGAGGTCTATTATCAAGTTCTCCAAGGCGAACTGTGATGGTTTTTATCAGTCCTTGCCTCAGAGGGCATTTTGATGTCCAGACAACAGGACCTTTGTAAGTCCCTGGAGATTGCCCTAGAATAACAGCTGGGCAAGCAAGGAATGATGTGTGAGCTGCCGTCCTCAAATGGTTTTCTCATTATTCTCCCCAGCTTCCCATGAACTTTCCTTTCCTACTGTCACCTACTTGTGTCTTTCTGATGGTGTTGGCCCTATTCTGACTTGCAGAATACAATGACTTGGGTTTTTGCTTAATCTCCACTTTTAGACTATAAAAGTCTAATTGTGGACAGAGACTGGATTTACATGTTGCAAGTCTCCACAGCATGTGACAGCACGTGACATCTTGCTTGCCCATGGAAGGCACCATTAATGAGTGCCTGAATGAGTTCACTTAATGAACTCATTAAGTGAAAGGCCAAAGTACAGAAAGCTACTATGATAAGACATACCAGGGAAAATTATTAGTAATACAGTAGGTCTTCATTCCTGGGACTGCTTCACCTATTTTCGGTGACTGTTCTAAGGGCTGCTGAAGCCCCAAGGACTTCTAGAGGCAATTCCACTCCACCTCCTCCTTCTGTGTAAACACACTTTTGAAGCCCTCCCGGCTTCCACCCAGATTGTAACCCCAAGTGCCTTCTACATAGAAACTCCGGAGCTGGGTGGGCAACCTGTCTGGGCTTCTCGGGATTTCCCTAAGAGGTAGCGCGCCTTGCTGTCCTTTCTTCCTATACCCGAGCGCCCTCTGCTGGAAATACCCAGAAGTGATTCTCAAAACTGCCGGAAACGGCACTTTCTCTCTCATTTGCTGGGAGAGAGGACCTTTTCCCCCCTTCATCTGGGGGAAATATGAGCATTTCCCCTTCTGTTTTGTTTTCCCTCATCCCTTTCTTCTGCCGGGACGGAACTCCTTCCTGGAAGCGAGCACTTCCGGTTGTGGTGTGGTCCTGCGCCCCTCCTGCTCTACTCTTCCCTGTCGCAGAACCCAGCTCAGGGTCCCGCAGAGCAGAGGTCTGACTCCGTTCAGGGTGAAATGACACAGTGCAGACCCCTCGGCCCTTCGGAAGGGGACCTGGAAACTCTGAAGTCATTAAACCCAGAACTGATGCTGTGAATTCTAATTCACTTTAGAAGGCTCCGAGTTTCCTGGCAGCCCCCAGGGGGAGGGAAGTATGAAGGGACAGGACAGTGTGGTAGAGAAGGATGCGAATCAGCCCACAGCGGAGCTGTGCTAACACCTGCACATCGGGGGTGTCAGACCCACTTGTTAGCAAGAGTTTCGTACCACCCCCCAGCTCTGCAGTGGCTGCGAGTTAAACTTGAAGCCCATAGGACTAGAGTCTTTTGAACAGTTGGAAATACAAAGATCAAATCTGCAAATGTCAAGGGTCTCCTGTGCATGGTTTGTATCTAAAAATAAACTGGTAACTGACCATTCCTGGGGCTGAAACCAAAGAATAATTTCTACTGTCTTGGAGAGAACATCGGCTTATGTAGTCAACAGTATTCTCACCAACATTCTCACAGTAAATATGAGTGCTGCATGGTTATTTCTGCCAGACTGAGGACTCGCTACCAAAGCACAGTTCGTTAGAGGCAGTTTGAGGATGGGATGGGGCTGCGTTTGGTATGTAAGAAGAAGTTGGTCCAAAACACACACCAGGAAGAAGAACATTCTGGCAAAGTGACAAGTCGCTGGCATTTGCCTGAGTACATTTTCTTCCACAGAACACTTTCCAAGCTGGCGTGGATGCTATTTTCAGCAGTGGATTATCCTGTTTCCTAGCTGTTAAATGATCATGATTATTTCCTAATACTCAGCAAAAATCCCACCTCACCACAGTCAATGAACCCAGAATCTTTCTGACCTTGAGCAGAACATTAGATTATTTAAATCAAAATTTAAATAGAAGGTGGAGAGAATTTGCGATCTGCAGTGCATTGCAGACGACTCGTTAGCCGGTGATTTAATAACTCCCAGCTATTGGGTGGCATCACTTCTCTGTCAGTTTTCATCTTTTGAGCAATTATACGTCATAGAACGGTGGGTAAAACACACGGATGGTCATACCGACTTAGTTCAGGCAGGATCATTTGTCCAGGCTCATCTTTGCAAAAATTATCAGTGACAATTCTTTCCTCTTTATAAGTGGTAGAAAAAAATAGGTGATCAATATTTTTGCCTTTATTTATATATATTTTTTTACAAAGTTCTAAATGTCAGAACTCGGGCTGGGTTTTAAGTGGACTGTCCTGCATCTGCTGAGGTTTGCACAGCAGCGTTATTCAGATGAACCATGTCAGGATACGGGTGTCGAAGGATAGGCAGGACATGCCCATCAGAGGCTTTTCTGGTTAACACAGACCAGGCATTCTCAAAGAGGGAGGCTTGGAAGGATGGTGGGGATAATATCACTCCAAGGGGCTGATAACAGGCAGTTCCCTGGTCCAGTGGTTAGGACTCTGTGCTTTCACTGCCGGGGCCCGGGTTCAATCCCTGGTCTGGGAACTAATATCCCGCAAGCCGCGCGACAAGGCCAAAAAAGAAAAAAAAAAACAAAAACAAACCCCAAAACCAAGGGGGTTGATAATTGATTCTTGAGGGAGTCATGAGGACAAAAATATCTGTGCTATTTCAATAGATCGTACCTTGGTTTGTAGTATTAAAGTTTCATGGTGGGGCACGATTAGGAAAAAAACGTCTATTGGTGTAGAAAGTTGTATTTATATGCTGGTGCAGCTCTCCTGGTGTGACAGATGGCCACGTGATGATAAGAAGGATGACAAATGCTTATTTTTTTTTGCGATACGCAGACCTCTCACTGCTGTGGCCCTTCCCGTTGCGGAGCACAGGCTCCGGATGCGCAGGCTCAGCGGCCATGGCTCACGGGCCCAGCCGCTCCGCGGCATGTGGGATCCTCCCGGACCGGGGCATGAACCCGCGTCCCCTGCATCGGCAGGCGGACTCTCAACCACTGCACCACCAGGGAAGCCCCGACAAATGCTTCTTTTTTAAAACTCTAAAGGTTACCTTTTATTGATTTAATTTTATTTGATTGTGATAAGAACACTTAGTAGGAGATATACCCTCTTATCGAAATTTTAAATGCATAATACAGCAGTGTTGACTACAGGTACACTGTTGTACAGCAGAGCTCTAGAGCGTATTCATCTTGCTCAACTGAAACTTTCTGCCTGTTGGTTAGTGAGTCCCCTTTTCCCCTTCCCTCCAGCAATCACCGTGCCACTCTTTGATTCTATGAATTTGACTATTTTAGAAACCTCGTATAAGTGGAATCATGCAGTGTATTTGTCTTTCTGTGACTGGCTTGCTTTCACTGAGCATAACGTCCTCAAGGTTCATCCATGCTGTAGCCCGTGATAGGATGTCCTTCTTCTTCAAGGCTGAATAATATTCCATTGTATGTATAGAGCAAAGGTTTTTTAAAAATTTTTATTTTATATTGGAGCATAGTTGATTAACAGTGTTGTGTTAGTTTCAGGTGTACAGCAAAGAGATTCAGTTATACATATACATGTATCTATTCTTTTTCAAATTCTTTTCCCATTTAAGTTATAACAGAATATTGAGCGCGTTCCCTGTGCTATACAGTAGGTCCTTGTTGATGATCTATTTTAATCATAGCAGTGTGTACATGCCAATCCCAAACTCCCAATCTATCCCTGCAACTTGCCCCCAGTAACCATAAATTTGTTCTCTAAGTCTATGAGTCTGCTTCTGTTTTGTAAATAAGTTCATTTGTATCATTTTTTTTATATTCTGCATATAAGCGATATCATTTGTAAATAAGTTCATTTGTATCATTTTTTTTATATTCTGCATATAAGCGATATCATATGATATTTGTCTTTCTCTGACTTAACTTCACTTAGTGTGATAATCTCCAGGTCCATCCATGTTGCTGCAAATGGCATTATTTCGTTCTTTTTAATGGCTGAGTAATATTCCACTGTATATATGTACCACATCTTCTTTATCCATTCATCTGTCGATGGACATTTAGGTTGTTTCCTTGTCTTGGCTACTGTAAACAGTGCTGCAATGAACACTGGTTATAGCACAGTGTCTTTATTCATTCGTCCATCATTGGATGTTTGGGTTGTTTCCACGTGTTGGCCATTGCAAATAGTGTTGCTGTGAACTTGGGAGGGCTAATATCTCTTCGAGACTCTAATTTCATTTCTTTTATATAAATACCCAGAGGTGGGATTGCTGGATCATATGGTAATTCTATTTTAATTTTTTGAGGATCCTCCATACTGGTTTCCATAATGCCTGCACCATTTTGCTTTCCCTCCAACAGTGCACAAGGGTTCCAATGTCTCTACATCATCACCAACACTTGTCTTTTATGACAGGCCTTTTATTGAGGACACCTTGTGTGCCAGGCACTATGCTAAGCACCGTATATATGTGATGTCATTTAATCTTCAAAAGACCACGTATGGAAGTTGAAGTTTGGAGAGCTTAAGCCAGTAGATGAAGGGAAATGGTAATATTTAGTTGGCGTTTGATACTCAGGCTGAGGCAGAGGCCAGGCCTCAGAGTATAGCATTTACCGGTCATTTGACCCTTGCTAAGCCCCATTTCCTCAATTATAAGTTAGAAATAGTAATAGTACCTCTCTAAATGGTAATTGTGATAATTATATGAAGAAGAGTATGCAAAGTACTAAGGAAAGTGAGTACACGTTGGATATTGCTATACTACTAATGATTTTTATTATTAAGGCCTGTGCTCTTAGCCATTTCCCTTTTTATTTTATTTTTATTATTGTTTTTTAAAAAATATTTATTTATTTAGTTAATTTATGTGGCTGCGCCGGGTCTTCGTTGCGGCATGCATGCACGATCTAGTTCCTTGACCGGGGATCAAACCCAGGCCCCCTGCATCGGGAGCTCGAAGTCTTCACTACTGTGCCACCAGGGAAGTCCCCAAATTTTAAATAATCAGAGTATCTGTTGCTGGTGAGAATGTGAAAAATGAGCAATCATAAATTACTGTTGGCGGCAGAAAACGATACAACCCATTAATGAAAAGAATAGCTGTTTCTGGAGGAACGTTTGTATGTATCAAAACCTTTAAAAAATACATAAACCTTTGGACCTAAGAATTCTCAATACTACGAGGAATATCTTAAGGCAAAAAGTAGAAGAATGGAAAGCTTTGTATGTACAGGGATGTTTGTACAGCTGTATATATACTAATAAAAAATTAGAAACAACCTCAATGTGCAGTAATAGCTATTACAGTTATTATTATCAAAGACAGAATTGTTCAGTGAGATGGAGTTTTTTCAAGAAATACTGTTGAAGCCAAAACATCAGACCCATGTTATGTTTACCAAAGAAGAAAATTGTGCATATGGCCATAGAAGAATACTGGAAGCACATAGCTCAAAATTTGAAAGCAGCTGCCTTCGCATGGAGAATTACAGGGTTTTTGATTTTTCTGCAACGAGCGTGTCTTGTGGTTTAGTTGCTACTGCGGTATTACAGACCATGGTGAACTTCTGGCATAAAGCAACAGTCGTTTTACTATGTTTACAGGTTTTATGGGTCGAGAACTTGGACAGGTCAGAGCAGGGACAGCTTGGCTTTTCCTCATCACATCTCACACCTCAGCTGGGAAGACTTGAAGTCTGGGGGGGACTCAACAGCTGGGGGCTGGAACAACCTGAAGGCTCCTTCGCTCACATGTCTGACCCCTGGGATGCTTTGAAGACTGACCTATCTGCTGGAGCGCCTACATAGGGTCTCTCTGTGTGTCTGGGCTCCCTCCCAGCATGGCGGCCTCAGTGTAGCCGAGGGCTTCAGCGTGACCAGTACAGTGAGCAATGCAGACGTTGCACTGCCTTTTCTGATTTGGCCTTGGAAGTTGTGTGGTCTCACTCTGCTGCCTCTACTGAGTATGAGTTACAAGCTCATTCATATTTAAGGAGGAAGGGACATAGACACAATCTGTTGGTCACATTGGAGAAAAGTGAGATGGGAGATATTGCAACCATCTTTGGAAAATGCACGCATCTTACTTTTGCAATTAGGGAAAAAACTCCATCAATATTACTACATTTTTTAAAAATTTAAATTTATTTTAATTTTCTTTGGTCGCACCGTGCAGCATGCCGGACCCTAGTTCCCCGACCAGGGATCAAACCCATGCCCCCTGCAATGTAAGTGCGGTGTCTTAACCACTAGACTGCCAGGAAAGTCGCTGCATTTTTTTTTTTTTAAAGCTTATTATAAAATACCTATGAGCCTGATTATCTGAGGTTTGGATTAGAGAACAATTTTGCATAATTGAGTTGAAAACAACCTTCCCAAACATCTGTGTGTTGTTCCCCATATCCTGGGTGAGTTTCCTGCCCTTGTTGTGTTCCTGTGTGTGGGCACAAGGGTAGAAGTGCAGACAAGTGGGTATAGGGTTGCCAGGATGTCCAGTTAAATTTGAATTTCAGATAAATAACAAATATATGTTTAGTATAAGTCTGTCCCAAATTTTGCATGGGCCATACTGGTACTAAACAATCATTCATCGTTTGAAATTCAAATCTAACTGGGTGCCTTACATTATTGTTTTGCTAAACCTGGCAGCCTAACTGGGGGGACCTCGGGAGATAAGCCTGCTGGGTCATTGTCATGTTCTGACTCCCCCTCTGGTGGGCAGGGAAGGGAGGATCTTTAGGCAGTGGTGTGGGGCTCTATTTTCAGCATGGGCATCAACACTGTCTCAGAATAGAAGAGGGTGAGAGATGGGGTGAGGGAAAGAAATGTTTTCCAACATGGAAGGGGGATCAGCCAGCAGAGACTGGAAACCTGGACTTGATTCCTGGACTTGTTGAAAACTCACTATAACCTTGGGAATCCTTCTATGGCCAGATCACTTGTGTGGATCATACTAGCCTTGACATAGGGTTGTTGGCAAGATGAATGTGAGATGAGTAAAACTATCAATACTTCAAAAACCCTAGAAAAGAAGATTGAAAGCGTTGGTGTTGGTTTTCTCTCACTCTGAGCCTGGGCAGCACAGGACGGCAGGAGACACACCTGGGGGCCGTCTCTGCAAGATTTTCCATGAGCGCACGTCATTGTTTTTAAACAAAACACTACACCAAAAGTGTCCTTGCTTTTTCATGTCTATTATCCCCGGTCCCACCATGAGCTACATGAACTAGGACAATAGCAGATGGTCTTGTTAACTAAAGAGTTAAATGTGTCATTAAGTTCTTTTTCTTCCTCTTCATTTACAGACTGTGACGCTTTCTTCTGGGCTCTCTTCTGGGGCATTCACACAAGTTAGAGGCTCAAGTGCACTGAAAGTTACATTCCTGTGATAAACTATAATGGAAAAGAATATGAAAAAGAAAGTATATATATATATCTATATATATATCTAAATCACTTTGCTGTACAGCAGAAATTAACACAACAGTGTAAATCAACTCTACTTCAATAAAATAAATTGAAAAAATAAATACAACAAACATTAAAAAAAAGTTACAATCTACCAGTTATAAAATAAATAAGTCACAGGGGTGTAATGTACAGCACAGAGAACATAGTCAATAACAGTATAATAACTTTGTATGGTGTATAATCTGTAAAAACATCGAGTCACTATGTTATAATGAAAGTAATATAATATTGTAAGTCAACTATACTTCAGTGAAAAAATAGAGCTTAAAAAAAGCTCCATTCTTTTCTTCTCCCTCTGCTAAGATGCATTCCAGTAGCTAAAATTAGGACTAGTGAATTTATGCCTGTTTCCAAAAAGAGATCTGGCCAATGACAAAGGTTTTTTTTTTTTCTGTTTCTTTTTTTTTTGTTGTTGTTGTTTATCAGTTGCTAGGTAGGGAAGGATCCTGCATAGCTGCAACCTGGGAGAGTTTTACAAAGCAAGAAAACGGCAGGCAGGCTGCCCTACTAATAAGAGGAAATAATTTTTACATCATTGTCCTAAAGATAGAAGAGACAGTCAATTTTTTATTGTTTGTATTGTTGGTGATTTAATTAGGACAAGCTTTTATTAATTAGGAACCAGTTGTCTGAAATCTTCAAATTCGTCCCATCTCCTGTTCTGCCTTTTAGCACTTAGAACATTGTTTAATGAATACTCAAATATTTGCTGAGTGTTAACTTAGTAAAACAAGTCACTCTTTAAAAAAGTCAGATTAAGTTTATTAAAAATAAATTCAAACAATCTTAAGGATACCCTGAGGTGGGTACACATTCAGCTCAGTTTCTTATTTCTGTATTTCTTATTTCAGGTGTAGCCTTTTAGATGTAGCATATATATGTTATAGAACTATGGCTGAGGCCTGGCAATATCCTTAGCTACAGAAGAAAGTTGAATATATATATATGTTATTAATATAAAAACATTATATGATGCTTAGGGGGAAATGTTTATGTTAAAATAAATTGTTTGCCACATTTAAAGAAATAAAAATTAAAAAAATAAACTAGGCATCTAGGATGTGTGCTCATGTCACTAGAAATTTGAACAATTGCATTCACAAACTATTCTTCATAATCACAGCTTTATCATGTGCTGGATAACATCATTAAAAAGTGTTCTGGAAAACCACTGAAGTCATTTCCCATTGGAATTGTTCATTGGTTATTTGTGGGCTATTTTATGATGAGTGAGACTCCACTTAGACTGTATCTAGATTTCACTGATCGTGTTTGTACATTAGATTCTTATGGAGGTGAGATCTTGTTCATCTTGTTCTCCAGGACGTGGCACGTAATTGACTTTTAGCAAATACATGATTAACACAGTGATGAGTAGTAGTTCTTTTTATTTTTTGGCTGTGCCTTGCAGCTTGTGGGATTTTAATTCCCCGACCAGCGATTGAACCCTGGCCCTTGGCAGTGAGGGTGCTCGCCAGGGAATTCCCCTGATGAGTAGTAGTTCTTAAACTTGGGTCTTACCACCGTGGCTTGGAGAGGTTAAGTGAATTCTTCAGGGTCACACAGGAAAGATAGCATGGGGATCCCAACCCCAGGACCTCAGGCCATCTTAACTGTTATGTTCAGTTGCCTGTTATGGTTAATTGTTATATTTAATTGCCTTTTGAAATGATATATACATACATATGTGTATATGTATATATATATATGTGTATGTATATATTTATTTATTTATTTTATTATTTTTTTGCGGTACGCGGGCCTCTCACTGTTGTGGCCTCTCCCGTTGCGGAGCACAGGCTCCGACGCGCAGGCTCAGCAGCCATGGCTCACGGGCCCAGCCGCTCCGCGGCATGTGGGATCTTCCCAGACCGGGACGCGAACCCGCGTCCCCTACATCGGCAGGCGGACTCTCAACCACTGCGCCACCAGGGAAGCCCTGTATGTATATATATTTAATATAAAATATTAAATGTCTTAAAATTCAGAGCTATCATATGAGACTCGAGGAGGTTTGGGGAAGGGACTGGGATTTGGTATGGGCCTTGAAGGATGGGAAGCGTTTCAATAAAATGCTTCAATAGAATGGAAAGGGAGCATCTCATGGAGGAGGGACAGGATAAGCAAGGTGAGGAGGTGGGGAAATGCAGAGTTCCTATAGGAGAAGAGTGAGTGGGAAGGCCGGAAGGGTAGGTGGGGTGATGGTCCTGTAACCAAAGGTCTTGTGTTGTTTTATTTCCACTGTGTATACCAGTATGTCATGTCTGTCCACAAAAAGGAATCTAGATAGACTTAACAGCAGTGAATTATGGATAATTATAGCATGCTAATCTCCTGAAAGCATTCTGGAGAATTAAAATTCTTTTCTCCAAGAGTTTTTATCTTTGGGCCTGAACCACGTCAAGTGCTTTCCGTTGCTCTTTCAAGGATGAAATTCCTTCCCGTCTCCTTGCTGCCTGTTCCACTATCCCGTGGCCCATAGATGACGTGGAGGGGATGCAGCCGGCCCCAGCAGCGCTTGGCTCTGCAGCAGTCCCTCCCGGGGGACCTGCCTGGGTCTCCCTTTCCTAGAACACAGCACAGAGGTCTGGGCTCCAGCCTTCTGTTACTTTGGTCAGGAGCGGCAGGCTGGCCGTAGGAGAAAACACTTCCTGGAAACGATAAAGCAAAACTAATATCCTAATGGCCCAATTGGAAGGGTTGTTAGCTACTTACCCCACTGCCTGCCTAACCACATAAATTCTGATTATTGATAATGGTGCATGCATGGGATTAGAATGATGCTTGTACATATATATTTTGGGGTGACAGCTCAGGCATTGGTGGGGAAGACAACCTGAGAGCTGTCTTTTAAACCTAATGATGTACCACTTCGATCTGAAAATACTTTGAAGGGTTTTCATTTCCTAAATGTGGATTATTACCATTTTGTCTTCCTGCTCCAAGGGCTTTGTAAAATCTTGGAGTATTTGAGACGCTTGACAAAAGAAGAGTTTAATTATACTTATTGTCTTTGCTCTTAAAAAAAAGTCGTTTTCATGACTCCTCTTAAAGAAACGGAGTTTTCATCGATTTTATCCTACATTATCAGGGGTAGGAGTTGTGTTTCAGTTTCTTTACTGAAAATATCAATTCAACCATTAAATCTGGAGCTAATTAATCGGTGTTGGTAGGTTAGACATTTATATTGGTTGGCTTTTCCTTTAAAATAAATTTTAGGGGTGTGTGTAATGTTGATGGTACAAAATTCAAGAGTCTGAGGGTTTATGGTTAAAAAGGAAGCTTTCCTCTTATTCCCTCAGCTGTTCATTTCCTGTTCACAGAAGCACTGGAAATGATACGCTGTACCTTTTCAGAGAATTCTACAGCACATTTAAGGGTGTGTGTGTGTGTGTGTGTGTGTGTGTGTGTGTGTGTATTTTGTATCCCTTTAAAAGTTACACACACACTCGAAGGATGCCTTGTACATGCACTTTGCTTTTTGAGTTACACATATGGGATATATTACAGACAGAGCTACCTAATAGTATTCTATTTACCTAAGCAGTTCTTTAGCTAGACATTTTGTTTTTCCAGTGAAAATTCTTGTACAAACAGCATTTGTTATAAGTGTGAGCATAACTGTTGGATCACTTTCTAAATCTGGAATTGCCAGGCCAAAGAGAATATGCATTAAACATTTTGATAAATATTTCCAGATAGCTCCTCCAAAGAAGTCGTATAAATTTACATTTCCACCAACAAGATAAGCAGGTGCTAGTTTGCTCATTTTCTCCCCAACACAGTGTGTCATGTGCCATCAAATTTTTGCTGTCTCCTAATATGAAAGTCATAATGGTATCTCATTGTAGTTGTAATTATCATTTTTCTTATAAGTCAAATTGAGCATGCTTTTATATGTATAAAAGAACTTTGTATTTCTTTTGTATAAACTGTTTATTTATCCTTTTACCTATTTTTGGTGATTGGTCTTTTTCTTATGATTTTAGGCACTCTGTATATTAATAAATTACTTGTTTATTGTCTGTGATATTTGTTGCAAATATTTTTTTCATATTTTTCCTTTCTTTTGATTTCATTGATATATTCTTTCACAGCTGTATCTTACTAAAGCTTCCCCAATTCTGAGATTATTTTACAAAATCTTCCATGTTTTCTTCTCATTCTTTTGTGAGTGTGAGTGAGTGTGTGTGTGTGTGTGTGTGTGTGTGTGTGTGTGTGTGTGTTTACATTGAAATATTTGATTCATTTAGAATTCAGTTTGGTATATAAGTAAGGTAGGGATGACTTACTTTGCACTTTTTTTTCCGATGACTACTCATTTATCACAGTATTATTTGTTGGTTAATCTTTCTTTTCCTTGCTTATTTGGAAGTCAATCTTTACAGTATGAATTCCTGAATGAATTTGGGTTTATTTCTAGACTGTGTTCTGTTCCATTGATGATGCCAAGTAAATCTGACAGCTTTTAAGGAATGTTTGTAAAATGATTCAGAATTTAATAGATACACAGTGTTTCTTATCATTTTTGAGAACTAAAATAATCAGAATTTTAAGAGATTTGGTTTTTGATTTGTTAAAATTCCTCAAAGACTTTTAGATCTAGTCAGTGTTTTGAGTCCAACCTGCAGTCCAAAAATGCCTCCACTTTGTGCTAATGAAAAATTGTGGTTTCCCATGTGGACATTATGCCTGAAAACAAGACATTTCAAATTTGTTTTATTAACTCTTTTCCTTGTTTGCTCTTTTGTCATTTAAAATGGAAATATATAAAGCAATTATACTCCAATAAAGATGTTAAAAAAATAAAATAAAAAATAAAATGGAAATATATGGATGTAAAATTACCGTTGTCAGCATTATTGTCTCCTTACCTTATCATTGAAGATGAAACTTTCAAATATGTCTCCACTTACTTTTTCTTTCAAGTAAAATTTTTAAAAAATTTTCTTTCAAGTAAAATTTTTATTATTTTATTTTTGGCTGCATTGGATCTTAGTTGCAGCATGTGGCATCTTCGTTGCGGCATGTGGGATCTTTTGTTGAGGTGCACGGGAACCTGCACCTCAACAGTTGTGGCTCCTGTGCTCAGTAGTTGTGGCCTGTGGACTTAGTTACCCTGAGGCATGTGGGATCCTAGTTCCCTGACCAGGGATCGAACCTGCATCCCCTGCATTGGAAGACAGATTCTTTTTTTTTTTTTTTTGACATCTTTATTGGAGTATAATTGCTTTACAATGTTTTGTTAGTTTCTGCCGTATAACAAAGTGAATCAACTATATGCATATGTATATCCCCATAACCCCTCCCTCTTGCGTCTCCCTCCCACCCTCCTCATGCCAGCCCTCTAGGTGGTTGCAAAACACCGAGCTGATCTCCCTGTGCTATGCAGCTGCTTCCCACTAGCTAGCTATTTTGCATTTGGTAGTGTATATATGTCCATGCCACTCTCTCACTTCATCCCAGCTTACCCTTCCCCCTCCCCTTGTCCTCAAGTCCATTCTCTACCTCTGTGTCTTTATTCCTCTCCCACCCCTAGGTTCATCAGAACCATTTTTTTTTAGATTCCATATATATGTGTTAGCATACGGTATTTGTTTTTCTCTTTCTGACTTACTTCACTCTGTATGACAGTCTCTAGGTCCATCCACCTCACTACAAATAACTCAATTTCGTTCCTTTTCATGGCTGAGTAATATTCCATTGTATATATGTGCCACATCTTCTTTATCCATTCATCTGTCCATGGACACTTAGGTTGCTTCCATGTCCTGGCTATTGTAAATAGTGCTGCAATGATCATTGCGGTACATGACTCTTTTTGAGTTATGGTTTTCTCAGGGTATATGCCCAGTGGTGGGATTGCTGGGTCGTATGGTAGTTCTATTATTAGTTTTTTAAGGAACCTCCATACTGTTCCCCATAGTGGCTGTATCAATTTACATTCCCATCAACAGTGCAAGAGAGTTTCTGGAAGACAGATTCTTAACCACTGGGCCACCAGGGAAGTCCTTGACCATTTACTTTTTAAAATAAAGTTACAGTTTGTCTTTTAAAAGACAGAAATCAGCTTAAAATGGTATGTTGAATCCTTGGGAAACAAAAGCCGGTCAGTAATCTGAAGCTGATGTGCATAGCGTCTTTCTGGAACACAAACGAGTTCTATAAAAGGAATGTGTTTCTTGGCTCTAAATGCCAATACGTTATATCTGACCATTTAGAAATTGATCTGAAACTTGGTTCTTAAACTCTCAGATTCAGCCTGAGCTCAGAGTTAAGCTGTGGCCTTGTGACTGTTAGGACCATAGCACACGTCAGCTCGGTAGCTGTGGCCTTCCTTGTGGAATTGTCCAAGGCCCAGTGCTTTTCATTTTTTGGATGAGATTCTGCTACTGTTGTTTAGATAAATGGAGAAATAAGTCTTTCACATCTCCTGAATATGTATCTCCTGCCCCCTTCTCATCTTGCTTCAGGTGTCACCCGATGAGCCAGTTAATCTGGGGATATCTTTTTTTTTAATTGCATGTAGACATATGTCAGCGGCACTGTGAATGGAGGCACCAGCCCGCCATATTGCCGCTCACTACCACCTACTAAGTATCAGGCGGGACTCTCAGGGCTTTCCTTCTGAGTGGAGAGGCACTTTTCCAAACTGCCATGTTTGAGGGCCATATGTTAATGAATGGGGGCAGGAGAGAGTCAATTACAGGAAGATCTTGGCCTCTCGCCGGGGAGTAGGCACTTGGAGCCGGGAGCAGCTGTGCAGTTCTTGCTGACAAAACCCTGACCCTCTGCCCATCCAAGAGGCTGCCTTCCAGCACATTGCAGCAGTAAGGGAAAGTAGAAGGGCCATCCTCGTTCCATTTTCCCGTTGCTCTCACCCTGTTTTGTGCATTCTCTTTGGCTGTGCTTATTTGCATAATTTGTCTCACCAAAGTTACAGATTGTTATCCCATTATGGAAAATGATAGGACACGACAGATTATATGTGTTACTGGAATTAATCTTTGCATGAGAAAGGAATAAAGATTTCTCCAGTCTCCACTTTCTAAATCATGCTGAGAGATGCTAGAGAGAGGAAAAGAAATCGGAATGAGCATTAAATCAACCAGTGAAAGGTAATGAGTGCAAGAAACATGTGAGCGTCTTGGCTGTTTTTTTTTCTGTAGATGACCTGAAGCTAAATTGGTCAGTTTTTCCCACCTATAAAATGAGAATAATGATATTATCTTCCTTGTAGGGTCGTGGTGAGGATTAAGCAAGTTAACAGACAGACGGCCTGGAACTGAATAATCTAAGTGCTAGCTAGTGTTATAAGTATTATCATTATTGCCATCATTTCTCGGTCCATCTCTGAGTATATTCTGAGACATCAGGATTTTATGTTTTCCTTCTGTTGGAGCATTACTTTCACTTCTCAAGAGGCAAAAGCTACTGCTATCCCTCTCTCACTGTGAAACAAAATACCACAAAACAGAAACATCACTACAAATTATATTTTGATTTGGATCAGAGCCAGAGATTACAATAGCTTTTTTTTTTCTTTAATAAACACACTTAAAGCTTTCTTTAAGTGTGTTTGTTCATAGAAAGATATTTTGGGAGAGGAAACGGGTCCTGGAATCTTAGAGCTGAAAGGTTTTCATTCATTCATTCAACTGCCGGTTGCTGTGCCCTTAGCTGGGAGCACAGAAGTGAGCAGGCAGATGTGGCTGCCCTTGGGGAGCTTTCCTTCTAGAAGGCCAGACAGGCAATAAACATGTGAACAAACAGACAAGGCAACTTTAACTATAAATATGTGTCAAAGAAAACAAAACCTGCATGTTGATAAAAGGCCCTGGGGTGGGGGAGGGGTGGCCCTGGAAGACTTTTTTTAAAAAAAATTAATCAATTTAATTAATTTATTTTTGGCTGCGTTGGGTCTTCGCTGCTGCGCGCAGGCCTTTCTCTAGTTGCAGCGAGCGGGGGCTACTCTTCGTTGCGGTGCGCGGGCTTCTCATTGCGGTGGCTTCTCTTGTTGCGGAACTCGGGCTCTAGGCGCGTAGTTGCGGCTCGCGGGCCCAGCCGCTCCACGGCATGTGGGATCCTCCCGGACTGGGGCACGAACCCGTGACCCCTGCATCGGCAGGCGGACTCTCAACCACTGCGCCACCAGGGAAGCCCAGAACCATATGTATTTAACCACTGTCAATTGTGCATGCAGACTGCATCTTTCTCTTCTTTTTTTTTTTTTTTTTTTTTTGGCCATGCCACATGGCTTGCCGGATCTTAGTTCCCTGACCAGGGATAGAACCCCCAGAAGTGAAAGTGCCAAGTCCTAACTACTGGACCGCCAGGGAATTTCCTCATTTCTTTTTTTTTTTTTTTTTTAACCTTAAGAGTTCTAATGAATGGGGTCGGAGCAAAGTACTTGGAGTTCTTTGTCCTGCTATCATCATTAGGATGTTTGAATTACTCGGTAGGAATCTATCATTCTGGAAGTAGCATTGACATATCCATAGCAGTACTCTACTAAGAAGCAAAATAACAAGTGCTGAGTAGGATTAAATGGGGTCCTCTATTTTTAACTACATACAGCTTTACATTAGACCAGTATTCATTAAATGGATAAAACCCCATCATACTCAGTGGCGGCTGGATGCATTTATAAATGGGTTAGTCTCTGGGTCAGCTGAACAGTTTTCTGGCTATCTTTTGCCAAAAGCCCTCAGGCTCAAATGTATGGTGAGTGGGTTGGGGCCTTTATCCTTTTCTAAGTTGATTCATTTAATTCTAAACTGATAACAAGAGGTATTCAAGGGGAGGAGGCTCTTTCAAGTGAAGAAGAATTTTTGTCTAATTTGTGGTTTATTCATAGGTTTAATCATCCTAGAGAAAGCTAGGATGTTTTCTCTCATGAAAAATCCCTTAAGCCAGTGAAATATTTTGGGATATCATTTATTGTTTATGAGGTTTACTTGGATTAAATGCATATAATACTTTTAGGCACTTTGTAGTCCCATGTCACTTTATGGCTGCTGCTCTAGTTTTATCAGTAATGCAGGTTTTTAGTGATTTTTCCATTGCTTTTTTTTCTCTTGCTTTTGTTTTACATTGCCTTCTGACATGTTTCTACCATAAATCAGGTCAGCTCCCAGATTAGAGACGTGGGAGTTGGGAAGAGAAAGTGTAATCAACTCCTATAAGCCCATAATGAGTCAGCGTCATTTTTACAGCTGATAAAATTAATCCTGAGGCATCATGTGTTCTTTAAAATCGCTAATGCTTTTTGAAAGTCCAGCATATTAGGACATTAAAAAAATTTTAAACATGATTCGTCTGGACCTGTAATTTTAAACATTAGAGGTGATGTGAAGAACCTTAATTATTTATTAAACAGAGCTCTTTAGAAATGCTTTTTATTTTCTTAACAAACAGGAATAAAAGTAATATGAAATCAGGGGCTTCCTTGGTGGTGCAGTGGTTAAGAATCCGCCTGCCAATGCAGGGGACACAGGTTCGAGCCCTGGTCCGGGAAGATCCCACATGCAGCGGAGCAACTAAGCCCGTGCACTGCAACTACTGAGCCTGCGCTCTAGGGCCCGTGAGCCACAACTACTGAAGCCCATACGCCTAGAGCCTGAGCACCGCAACAAAGAGTAGCCCCCGTTCGCCGCAACTAGAGAAAGCCCGCACAGCAACAAAGACCCAATGCAGCCAAAAATAAATAAATAAATATATTTTTAAAAAGTAATATTAAATCATATAAAATGTCTCCATAGGAAATTCCTTTTTTCTGATTAAGCACAAAGCAGCTTGGTTAACCAAAACAATGCTATATAATATTCTAGTCTAAGCTTTAATCCTTTAGGACCTGAATATTTGTTCACTTCTTTTTCTCTTAATTTCAACCTAATTTACAGGACCCCTGTGAGCTCCAAGTTTCTCTTTTTTGGAAAATTGTAATAATAAGTATACAAATCCTCAACGTCTATTATGTGGTGCCCTTGTGCAGTGCAAAACCTGCACAGCCTTCTGCTGTGATCCTGCGGGAGAAGCTCTTGCCTGGACGTGTGCACAGCTTCCACACGTGGCAGCTGAGGAGCACCTGCTCCCCAGTGAGCATAAAGGCAACCTTCGTAGCAGGAATCTTAGTCTCCCAGTGATTAGTATCGAAAACAGAGGGAATGTTCTTCTTCTTCTTCTTCTCTTTCTCTCTTTCCTCCCCTTTTGACGCATGACTTGCGGGATCTCAGTTCCCCAACCAGGGACTGAACCGGGGCCTCAGCAGTGAAAGCGCCAAATCCTAACCACTAGAGCACCAGGGAACTCCCTTCCTCCTCTTTCTTGATTTAATCCTTTCTCCTTCCATCTCCCTTTTTCCCTCATAGTCAGTATTTTTGCTTTTCTTAAAAATTCAAAACATGTATTATGGGAATTTTCTAATATGCAAAAACGTTGAGAAAGTATAATAAGGACTCATATATCCACTATCTTCAATAATTGCTAGCATTTTATATTTGATTTATATCTATTTATTTCAATTTAAAAATTATTTGTGGTAAGATATACATAAAATAAAATTTACCATTTAAGCCTAACCCCTAAATATTCTTTTAAAAATTAAAAAAAAATTGGTTAAAAAAAGACTATTCTGGGATTTCCCTGGTAGCACAGTGGCTAAGAATCCGCCTGCCAATGCAGGGGACACGGGTTCGAGCCCTGGTCCTGGAAGATCCCACATGTCGCCGAGCAACTAAGCCCATGGGCTACAACTACTGAGCCTGAACTCTAGAGCCCACAAGCCACAACTACTGAGTCCGCGTGCCACAACTACCGAAGCCTGCGTGCCTAGAGCCCGTGCTCTGCAACAAGAGAAGCCGCCGCAATGAGAAGGCTGCGCGCCGCAATGAAGGGTAGCCCTCACTCGCCGCAAGTAGAGAAAGCCTGCGTGCAACAACGAAGACCCAACACAGCCAAAAATAAGTAAAATTAAAGAAAAAAGCCATATGGAGACATTAAGAGCCCAATAAAGGTAAATACATGGACAATTATTTAAAAAGCTATATAAAAAAAGGACTATCCTTTCTCCACTGAATTGCTTTTACATCTTTGTTGAAAAGTCATTTTTTAAAATTGCATTTCACTTTATTGTCCTCCACAGATACTATGCTTTTTTTTTTTTGAATTTTATTTAATTTATTTTTTATACAGCAGGTTCTTATTCGTTATCCATTTTATACATATTAGTGTATATATGTCAATCCCAATCTCCCAATGTATCACACCACCACCACCCCCACCCCTGAAAAGCCATTTTTTCATACATGTATGAGTCTATTTCTGGGCCCTTTACTCTGTTCCATTGATCTGTTTGTTGTGCCAATGCGACTCTGCCTTAATTAGTCTTGATATTAGGTAGCATACTACAGCACACAATATACAGGTGTTTGGCTATTCTGTGTACTTTGCCTTTCTATATGAATTTTAGAATTGCTTTGTCAATTTCTATACAATTTTGATTGGAACTGGGGTATTTAGCTGAGGAGATTTCCAAGCAAAGTGTTGAAGGTGTGGCTTACTTTCTTCTTGCAGCTTACGTTAAAATGCCGTAGGAAAGCAATACATTGAGGAATAAACTGTTAGGCAAAGAGGACTAGTACTTGATGATTTATGAACTTCTCAGCCTATCCAGATTGCAAAATATGCTAAACTTAGGAAATTCACTATTACAAAATCATGCTCTGGAGAGAAGGCAAGAGTGTGGTTGGCTGGACAAATTCTTGCTGAAAATATTAAGTGTATGACTCATGAATCCAATCAAGAAGTCAGGAGTAGAGATGAGATAATCGAGGAAGGCTCTTGTCTAATGTTGTGGTGTACCATGACTTACATAGGAGACTCACAAAGTTTTGAGAATGTTATATCAGCAGGAACATAGCTAGCTTGGACTGAAAGGGACAGAGGCTGGACTAAATGAAAGAAGGCTGTTGAACTTCCAACATTCTACAGGCAGGAAATGGCTGACAGAGCTACTCAGCTGCAAACCTGTGCTACTCTCAAGAAAAAGGAAGAATAACTCTCAGAGTCTCAGCCTTGGGCCCTGAGAGTGGAGCCGCATGTACAGAGGCAGAGGGCAGTGGAGTCATTGGTACTGAGTCCTATGGAGCAACAAGACACAGGACATGGAGAATTACACTTAGGCTTTAAAACCTAACAGAATTTGCCCTGCTGGATTTCCACAGTTTTTTGGAAGCAGATAACTTGTTTTTACATCTCACAGATCTACAGATGGAGAATTTTTCCCAAGGATGGCTCATACCCAGAGTCTCTCCCATACCTGATTTAGACGATTTAGGTGATAGGATTTGGGACTTTTGAATTGACGACATTTAGTTGGGATTTTGGACTCAAAGTTGATGCTACAATGGGCTGAGACTTTTGGGGTTGCTGGGATGGAGTGAATGTATTTTGCATGTGGGGTGGTTGTGAATTTGGGGGCATTTGACGACAGACTATAGTGGGTTGAATTAACCTCCACAAAGATATGTCCATGTCCTAATCCCTGGAGCCTGTGAATGTTACTTTACTTGGAAAAAAGCTCTTTGAATATGTGATTATGTTAGGACCTTGAAATGAGATCATCCTGGATTATTCAAGTTGGCCCTAAATCCAATGACAAGTGTCCTTATAAGAGACACACAGAAGACAGAGAAACGGCAGGCAACGTGACCATGGTGGTGGAGATTGGAGTGATGTGGCCACCAGTCAAGGAATGCCTGGACCCACCAGAAGCTGGAAGAGAGAAGGAACATAGGGTCCCCCAGAACCTTAGGAGGGATCTCGTCCTTACTGATACCTTGATTTTGGACTTCTGGCCCTGAGAATGGTGAAAGAATAAAATCCTGTTGTTTTAAGTTATCCAGTTTGTAGTTGGTTGTTACAGTGGCCGCAGGAACATAGTATAGATTTTGGTACATTTTGCTAAGTCAGAGTAGTCAGTTACAAATGGCCATATACTGTGTCGGTCCATTTATTTTACTTTATTTTTAAAAATATTTATTTATTCATTTTATTTGGCTGCATCGGGTCTCAGTTGCGGCATGCCGGATCTTTTTTGTTGTGGCGCGTGCTTCTCTAGTTATGGCATGCAGGCTCCCAGAGCGTGTGGACTCAGTAGTTGCGGCGCATGGGCTTAGTTGCCCTGTGGCAAGTGGAATTTTAGTTCCCTGACCAGGGATCGAAGCCACATCCTCTGCATTGGAAGGCAGATTCTTAACCACTGGACGACCAGGGAAGTCCCGTGTCATTCCACTTATATGAAATGTCCAGAACAGACAAATCTATAAAGACAGAAAATAGATTGGTGGTTGCCGAGTGGTAGGGATGGGGGAACAGGAGTGACTGCTAATGGATGTGGGGTTTCGTTTGGGGTTGACGAAAATGTTCTGAAATTCGATAGTGGTGATTGTTACACAGTTCTGTGCATATGCTTAAAAACTGCAGTTGATCCTTGAACAACATGAGTTTAAACTGTGCAGGTCCACTTATACACGGATTTTTTTCGATAATAAATACAGCAATACTACATGATCCAAGGTTGGTTGAATCTGCAGGTGCAGAACCATGAATAGGGAGGAACTGTGTATGGAGGGCCGACCATAAATTATACTAGGATTTTTCTTTTTTCTTCTATATACTTGGATTTTTGACTGTGGAGGGTTAGTGCCCCTTACCTCTGAGCTGTTCAAGGGTCAACTGTCCTGAATTTTACACTTTAAATAAAGGTTAATTTTATGGTATGTGAATTATAGTTCAACAAAGCTATTGTAGAAAATTGTAACATTATGAGGTTTTCTTAACTTATTGGTTTTATATTTAAATTTCTTTTCTCTTTTACTAGAAAATTTAAAAAATTAATGTATTATTTGCTTGATCCTAGTAGACTTATAAACGGGCTTCAAAATTATAATATCTGTCTTATTGCATCATTACAACAATAAAAACACTAAGTGAATTTTGAGGACTTTTTTGGTAATTCTTTTAGTCTTTGGACTATAACCCACTAAGAAATGTATAGTCCAAATGTACGCTCTAAAAGTCACTTGGAATGAATTTTCGCTTTGTGTTAGTTGATACAGAAATGTTTGTTTCTGTTTCTTCTCAACGTTAGGGTTGCTTTCCTTTTTGATTTAGTCTAATATATTCTTTGAACATTCAAAATATTTACATAGGTCAAAAATCAACACTATACAAAAAGGTTCAGAAAAGTCTGGCTTCCATCTTTCTCCCTGTTCTTCACTCTCTACCTCCCTGTGCTAACTTGCTGACTCTTATTAGTATTCATTCCTGGTTTATCGTCCCAGAGTTTTTGGAAAAATAAACTCAATTTAAAAATATACATACATATGTATGAGCATACGTATATATAGATATATATTTCTTACTTGATCTTTTTTTACATAAAAGGTAGCATTTGATATATACGGTAGTGCATTTCTTTCCCTTAATGTATACTGGAAACCACTGTGACTGTATATACTTTATTGTGTGGGTAGTTTATTCAATCAGTTCCTTACTGTGAACATTTGGGAGTTTCCAATCTTTTGCTATTACAAACAATTCTGTAATGATTTACCCTGTGAATCTGTTGTTCGGTATTAATCCATCTATAGGGTAGGTTCCTAGTAGTGAGACTGCTGGGTCTAACGTGAAGTGCATCTGTAATTACCTCTCACCAGCAATGTATGAGCCTGCTGGTTTCCTCACAGCGTCACCAGGAGCGTGTATTGTCAAGCTTTTGGATTTTTGCCCATCTGATATGTGAGAAATTATAACTCAGTGCAGGTTTTTTTTTTTTTTTTTGGTTGCATTGGGTGTTCATTGCTGCGTGCAGGCTTTCTCTAGTTGTGACGAGCAGGGGCTACTCTTCGGTGCGGTGCACGGGCTCTAGGCACGCAGGCTTTGGTAGTTGCGGCGTGTGGGCTCTAGAGCGCAGGCTCAGTAGTTGTGGCGCACGGGCTTAGTTGCTCCGCGGCATGTGGGATCTTCCCGGACCAGGGCTTGAACCCGTGTCCCCTGCATTGGCAGGTGGGTTCTTAACCACTGCACACCAGGGAAGCCCCTCAGTGCAGTTTACATTTACCTTTCCCTTCTTTGAGTGAAGGTTAAGCATCTTTTCTTACATGTTAACAAGCAAATGAACTTCCTTTTTTCTGAAAACTGTTTTCTAAGCTTTATTTTTCTATAGAGATTTTTGTCTTTGTTTCTCAAAATTTAAGAACTTTTCGCATATTAGTTCTTTGTGATTTAAGTTGTAAATATTTTCTCACAGATCATCATTTGTTTTTTTGACTTTTCCTTGTAATTGCTTTTTAAAAAAATATTTATTTATTATTTACTTATTTTTAAATTTTGCCTAGGCCGGGACTTAGTTGTGGCATGCAGGATCTTCGTTGCGGCATGCAGGATCTTCGTTGCGGCATGCGGACGTCTTAGTTGTGGCATGTGAACTCTTAGTTGCAACATGCAGGATCTAGTTCCCTGACCAGGGATCGAACCTGGGGCCCCCTGGATGGGAGTGCAGAATCTTACCCGCTGGACCACCAGGGAAGTCCCATAATTGCTTTTCTTTCTTTTTTGTGTGTGTAATTGCTTTTGAAATGGCAAAAATAATGTAGCAACCTTTTCGAAGAAAAATGTCCTGTATGGCTTCAACATAACTTTTTATTTTGCAAATTCCCTCCTAGATATGTTCATATTCATGTTTAGATATAATCAATTCTAATTACTGGTCACATCTTTTGTCACTTAAAATTGGGGGATAAACTGCTTGGATGGGTCAAATTCTGACCGATTTGGTAATTTCTTAAAAAGGCATCAGCCTGCGCCAGCACCTGAAGTCCTCACTCACTTCTGGACCTCCCAAGGTCACTGGAAGTTGTTTGCAGGCAAGAATCAAATCCTCCCCAGCACCTGGAAGGCTGAGTCAGTTCTCAGGCCAACAACTGTATGCCAGAGTTCCATGTGTCATCTTGAGACTAGTTAATTCTGCAGCTTTTATGTCTGTCCTCAACCACCACCCACGATGCCAGCGCTCGGAAAACTCTGTCTGCTGCCTCCTGGCCTCATTTCAATATGATGGTGCATCCAACCTGCACGCAGCCATTTTTCTCCTCTCTTCTCTCTCTCTCCTCTTCCTCTTCTTCCTCTCCTCGCTTAGTCATGGCCTTTTATACTCAACATCATGTCTCCCGTTAACAGTGTGGAGATAATTTTACTCCATGTCTAAATATGTCTTATAGAATATTTCTCTTGGGAGTGGAGAAGGTTAGGGCTCTCCCCACACCCAATCTTTCTTTCTTTTTTTTCTTTCCTATAAATTTGTTTATTTATTTTTGGCTGCGTTGGGTCTTCGTTCCTGCACGTGGGCTTTCTCTAGTTGTGGCGAGCTGGGGTTACTCTTCGTTGTGGTGCGTGGGCTTCTCATTGTGGTGGCTTCTCTTGTTGCGGAGCATGGGCTCTAGGAACGCGGACTTCAGTAGTTGTGGCATGCGGGTTCAGTAATTGTGGCTCACGGGCTCTAGAGCGCAGGCTCAGTAGTTGTGGCGCAGGGGCTTAGCTGCTCCGCGGCATGTGGGATCTTCCCGGACCAGGGCTTGAACCCGTGTCCCTGCATTGGCAGGCGGATTCTTAACCACTGTGCCACCAGGGAAGTCCTCAATCTTTTTTTATATATTTTTCTTTGGCAAGTGCGAGGTGACCAGATTCAGAATTCCAAATAAATACACAATTTAATCATTTTTTTAAAAGCTTAAAGCTCTTTTTAATATAACAAACATCTTGGGCATCTAAATAATCTGTAGAAGATACGAGCTTATTTTTATTTCTTATTTTTAGACAGATAGTTACATAATGAGTCTATTTACATCTTAGTTTGAGTGCATTTCTCTTGTTCTATTTTTCTTCCTTGTTAAATGGGAGAATATATTTTTGGGAAGAGGCTAGTTATTGAAACATGACAATACAGGATACACCTATTTTCCTGGGGTCTCTATTTCATCTTTAATTCCAGTATTTCAGAAGAATTTTTATTTATTTTATTTTATTAAAAAATTATTTATTTCTTTGGTTGCGTTGAGTCTTAGTTGCAGCAAGACTGCAACTAAGACCCTATGCAACATGGACCCAATCCTTAGTGGGATTTTTGTTGTGGTGTGTGGGATCTTCAGTTGCATCTTGTGGTATCTAGTTCCCCAACCAGGGATCAAACCTGGGTCCCCTGATTGGGAGCATGGAGTCTTAACCACTGGACCACCAAGGAAGTCCCCAGAGGAATTTTCAAAGCCATGATACTAGCAACAGTGGGGCCTTATGTCAAACCATCATGTTGTATGCCTTAAATCTATACACTTTTTATTTGTTATTATAGTTCCATTACACTGGAAAAGAATTTTTTAAATGAATAAAATATATATTGACACACACCAAAAAAAAAAAACAAACCCAAACAAACAAATCAAAACAGTGGGGTCTTGTATGTTTGCAAATGTTTCTGCATATATTAGCTTGTTGGACTCTGGCCAGTTATTCCTCTGATAATAGTTATCAGAATTTGGTAATTTTTTTGGAACCCTAAAGACTTGTCCAAAGTCTTTGTGAAACTTTATTTAAAATTTTTTTCCAGCTTTTTTGAGATATAACTGACATATAACATTAGGTAAGTTTAAGGTGTACAGTGTGATGATTTGATATATATGTATAGTGAGAAATGATTACCACAGTAAGATTAGTTAACACATCCCTCACCTCACATAGTTACCATTTTTTTTCTGTGATGAGAACTTTTTTTTTTTTTTTTGCGGTACGCGGGCCTCTCACTGTTGTGGCCTCTCCCGTTGCGGAGCACAGGCTCCGGACGCGCAGGCTCAGTGGCCATGGCTCACGGGCCCAGCCGCTCCGCGGCATGTGGGATCTTCCCGGACCGGGGCATGAACCCACGTCCCCTGCATCGGCAGGCGGACTCCCAACCACTGCGCCACCAGGGAAGCCCTGTGATGAGAACTTTTAAGATGTACTCTCTTAGCAACTTTCAAGTATCCAATAAAATATTGTTAACTATGGCCATCATGTTGCATATTAGGACCCCAGAACATGTTCATTCTATAGCTGGAAGTTTGTATTCTTTGGCCACCCGCCCTCGCATCCATGCCCCTGCCAACCAACCAATCTACTCTTGGTTGTTGTTTTTTTTTAGATTCCGCATATAAGCAATAACATACAGCATTCGTCTTTCTCTAGCTGACTTATTTCACATAGCATAATGCTCTTAAGGTCCATCCGTGTTGTCACAAATGTCAGGATTTCCTTCTTTTTTATGACTGAATAATATTCCATTGTATAGGCAACATTTTCTTTATCCATTCATTTGTCGATGGACACTTAGGTTGTTTCCACATCTTCGGTATTGTAAATAATGCAGCAATGAACAAGGGAGTGCAGATATCTATTTGAGATTGTGATTTAATTTCCTTTGGATATACACCCAGAAGTGTGATTGCTGGATCATATGGTAGTTTTATTCTTAAGTTTTTGAGGAACCTCCATACTGTTCTCCATAGTGGCTGTACCAACTTACATTCCCACCAACAGGGCACAAGGGTTTCCTTTTCTCACATTTTACCAGCACTTGTTATCTCTTGTCTTTTTTTCCCCTTCATTTAAAAAATTGAGATATAATTTCTATATAACATTATATTGGTTTCAGGTATACTACATAATTCAATATGTGTATATATTGTGAAATATTCACCACAATAACTATAGTTAACATCAATCACCACATCTTTTGTCTTTTTTATTATAGCCCTTCTAACAAGCGTGAGGTGGTATTTTATTGTGGTTTTGATTTGTATCGCTCTGATGATCAATGATGTTGAGTATCTTTTTATATACCTGTTGGCAAATTGTATGTCTTCTTTTGGAGACACGTTTACTTAAGTCTTTTGCCCATTTAAAAATCAAATTTATTTATTTATTTTTTGCTATTGAGTTATATAAATTTCTTATGTATTATGGATATTAACCCCTTATCAGATATATGGTTTACAAATACTTTCTCCCATTCTGTAAGTTGCCTTTTCGTTTTGTTGATTGTTTCTTTTGCTATGCAGAACATTTTTAGTTTGATATAGACCCAAAATTCTGTTGCTTGTGTGTTTGGTGTCACAGCCAAAAAATCATTTCCAGGACCAATGTCAAGGGACTTTTTTTCTTATGTTTTCTTCTAGGAGTTTTAAAGCTTCAGGTCTTACATTTAAGTCCTTAATCCATTTTGAGTTAATTTTTGTGAGTGGTGTAAGATAGCGGTCCAGCTTCATTCTTTTGCATGTGAATATCGAGTTTTCCCGTCACCATTTATTGAAGAGACTATCTTTTCTCCATTGAGTATTCTTGGTTCCCTTGCCAAATATTAGTGGGCCATATATGAAAACTTTAAACCACTCGAAATCTTCTTGACATATTTCTGTATTTGCGGGCAGTAAAGAAAATAGACAGCAGAACAGTATGTGTTGGCTTTGCGATTCTTACCATTTATTCATACGTCTAAATATCTATGAACCATTTTACACGTGGACCTATGAATTTGTAAAATCTTTCCATCATTTTGCTTTTCACTGTGTAAAGTGTTAATTGGGAGATTACTATGGTAGTCCACTAACCAAAATCATTATTCTGAAAAATAAGTGAAAACTGCTTACAGTGTTCTTAATTAAAATGAAGAGTGAATCATGTGGGATATTTCTCTCTTAATGAACATTCATTCATTTGTATCATTAAAAAGCTTTGTTTTAAAAATAGTCAGTCCCACTTGCCAGTGTGTTAAACTATGATTTTCTTTCTGTCTATGCTGTATAAACCACTGAGTGTGATTTTTATAATCCAAATGTAATATATTTTTTTCCATTTATGTTCTTGCCTGAGGCATTCTCTCCCCTGTTATGACCAGCATTATAACAGCATTCTATTTTTGCCTCTGCAGATTGGAGTAAGAGTAGATGAAGAATGGAAAATAGGGCTTCTTTGTGTGGGGCTGCTTTGCAGTTATCATGAGTGTATAATTCCTGGAACCAGACAAAGCCAAAGGGCACTGTTAGCCCTTTGAAAACAGCCGAGAGAGATCGTTTTCTTTTGTTGCTCTATCATTACTGTGAGCTTGTGACATTTTCTCCTCACTCAATTAAAAAAACTGATACTCACAGCTGCCTGAACAGTCCACCTGCCACCAGAAAATGATTTTGAGACTCTTCATGACTCCATCACTTACTGTGCTGTAGAACCAGCTCTTGCTTTTCCATGCTAGTGAATGTTAACTGATAATCCCCCAGGGTCCATTTTAGCCACCAGTTTCAGCCTTTTCCTTCATCAAATCTCCTATGAGCCCTGCTCACCAGACTGGGCACGATGAATGAAGTTGAGTTTAATCTCTTTTGTCTCCCCGCCCTCACTCCTAACTGTCAGCTTCAAAGGATATTGTCCTGCGTTTCCATTGATTCCCTTGTCCCCTCACGTTTACAAATATGGTGAAGCTTCCTCCTCTCCTTTGTGGTCTGTTAGGACTTGGTAATCAACTAATTTCCATTTTCTCCTTCTGGCTGCTATAGCATCTCCTTTATCCATGTCTCCTTGATCAACACCTTCTAATGGTTGAAAATCCCCGGGGTGCCTTAATCTCCTTGCTTTTCTGCAGGAGTTTGGACAATGGGATCGGTTGCCATAGATTCGGAAACTATCTATGACAATCGAAGCTGCTTGCCTGTGTCCCCCACTCTGTGTACCTCCCTGATTCAGGCAGGGCTCACCTTCATCTCATCCGGGACCTCCATGCTGCCTCCTGGTTGACCTGGCCATAGAGTGTGGTACCCCATTCTGATCTTTCCTGGCTCTATTCCATGGCTCTATTCTCTTCTCAACTTAGTTTTTCCTGTCATTGAATCTCATTTCTCAGGGCCTTCCTCTTTTGAGGGCCAAGATTGCCTCACCATGTTGGCAGGTAGCCTCTGTATGCCAGTACCAAGAGGGTGGCCTTGGTCCCTACATCTTAGATGTGTAATGTCCAGGCCTTCTTCTGTCTACCTGGTCCCTGCAGACCTCTTTTTCCCATCTTGCTTCTCCCAGAACTTAATTTGCTAACTTGGCTTCAGCCAACATCAGGCCTATATACTGATTTCACTTTGGCTTTACTGAGTTCCTATTACTTCCGTATCAACCAGCTTCATTCGGCTACTGGCTAGGGGTAGCCACCCTAGTTCTAGCAACCACTGTTTCCCATCACTGCTGTACTTTTTTTTTTTTTTTTTTTTTTTTTTGCGGTACGCGGGCCTCTCGCTGTTGTGGCCTCTCCCGTTGCAGAGCACAGGCTCCGGACGCGCAGGCTCAGCGGCCATGGCTCACGGGCCCAGCCGCTCCGCGGCATGTGGGATCTTCCCGGACTGGGGCACGAACCCATGTCCCCTGCATCGGCAGGCGGACTCCCAACCACTGCACCACCAGGGAAGCCCCACTGCTGTACTTTTATGGTCCATCCTGACTTGGGAAGTTTTTGATGTTAATCTGAAAAATTACCTCAGGTCTCTCTCCTCCCTCCACACCCAGCTTCTCCACTCAGGTCATCTAAGATTTATGTGTCACACTTTATTTTAAGATGGCATGAGAAATTCCCTGGTGGTCCAGTGGTTAGGACTTGGTGCTTTCAATGCCATGGCCTGGGTTCAATCCCTGGTCAGGGAACTAGATCCTGCAAGCCACATGGTGTGGCCAAAAAAAAAAAAAAAAAAAAAAAAAATGTGCACCTGGAGTTGAGGTAACTTGACCAGAAAGATCTCTAAGGGCTTTAATAGCTTGAAAATTTTTATTCTATGAAATGCTGCAGACCAGCCAAGGGACATGTTTCCTGGGTCTTAAGCAACGTCAGAGACCACCTTTAATAAAAAGAATACAAAATTAGATGTGAAAGAAGACATTTACTCAGACTGAAAAAGAAATCCCAACAAATTATAAATTTTAAAGAGCTAACAAACACCACAGACATAAAAATAATCCAGAAAAATAACATAATATTTTTGTTTGTTTCAACTATAAATTGAAATATAGTTAATTTACAATGTTGTGTTAGTAACATAATAGTTTTTATTAATTAACTGCCAGGCATACATCTTTGATACTTTTTTCTTCTGAAGTTTTTTTTTTTTTTAAATTTTGGCCATGCCAGGCAGCTTGCAGGGGTCTGAGTCCTGACCAGGGGTTAAATCTGGGCCAGGGCAGTGAAAGCACTGAATCCTAACCACTAGACCACTAGGGAACTCCCTCTTCTAAGTTCTCTTTGATTGTTTCTTCATTTGACCATAGTTTTATAATATTTTCTATAGAGAGAATAAAAAGAAAGCTTAGGTTTTTCTTTCGTGACTGATCAATTTATTTTATTATGGATAGTTTAGAGAAGTTTGTTTCAGCTTCACAATTCATTATTGGTAATATTATGCAAGTTTTAGGATTGTTGTCAAATTTGGGAAAATCTCCGGTAAGAATCCATCACATGTGAGCTGTAAGATTTGGCAGGAGTTTCCGGTTTGGTACATGTGATGTTTAATTTTAGGTGTCAACTTGACTGTGTCCCGGGGTGCTCAGACATTTGGCTAAACATTATTCTGGGTGTGTCTGTGAGGCTGTTTCTGAGTAAGATTAACTTTTGAATTATTTAGTAGGCTGAGTAAAGCAGACAGTTCTCTCTAATGTGGTTGACCTCATCCAATCAATTGAAGATCTGAACAGAACAAAAAGACTGGGTAAGAGGGGACTCTTTCTGCCTGACTATTTGAGCTGGGACATGGGTCTTTTCCTGCCTTTGTTTTTGTTTTTGCGGTACGCGGGCCTCTCACTGTTGTGGCCTCTCCCGTGGCGGAGCACAGGCTCCGGACGCGCAGGCTCAGTGGTCATGGCTCATGGGCCCAGCCGCTCCGCGGCATGTGGGATCTTCCCGGACCGGGGCACGAACCCGTGTCCCCTGCATCGGCAGGCAGACTCTCAACCACTGAGCCACCAGGGAAGCCCCTGCCTTTGGATTGAACTGAAAAATCAGCTTTTCTTGGGTCTCGAGCTTGCTGGCTTTCAGACGAGAACTTATCCCAACTGCTCTCCTGGGTCTCTAGTTTGCTGACTATAGATTTGAGGCTTCTCAGCCTCCATACTTCCTTATAATAAATCAATATCTTACCTATCTACCTATATCTATCTATCTATCTATCTATCTATCTACCGACCTACCTACCTATCATCTCTCTCTCTCTCTCCCCACCCACCCCGCCCACTTGTGTTTCTCTGGAGAGCCCTGACGATTAATACAGTATACTCCAAACCTTATTTCTTACCACTCTTTGTAAGCCGGCAGGCACAATGTCACAGTGTGACCTTGAGCACTACAACTTCAAGTCTTGATTTTTAGTGAGTAGTTACTGTGTGCTTATGTGTATTCCTGGATGCCATCCCTACTCTGGGACAGCCAGTCTCAATCTAACTGTGAATCAGAAAGCTATACGAACAAAAGGACTCCCCAGCCTTATCTCACATTACGTGGATCCCACAAATGCCCATGGCAATTCCAGTGCTAACAGATAGGAGAGGAAGTTGCACTGGAGAGGGACCAAAATCTTCATGGATTACAGTGAAAACATCTTACCTTTGCAAACTTTATAAAAACACAGGCATGTGTGAACATATGTAGAGGGACCCTCCCAGGGTATTGTTAGTCGTGCAAGTGAGAGGCCCTGAGGCTTAACTACATTAGATGTACAGCACACCTGACTGAGGCCTGTCTTTTCTTTAGGCTTCTTGTACCCTGAATATATTGAGAATCTACAATGGGTAGGGGCATTTTAGGTACAGAGTAACACCGCCAGGATGTGCTAAGTGAAACTGGAAAAGTTTAAAAAGATGAAACAGTCTTGTGTTATTGAGAGACAAATGAAATGACTGGGATGAGCCCACAAAGTAGCCAGTCTTGAGTTGTTACTCCTTGTTCTCGTCCATCTTGGTCCTGGCTGTGATGTGACACCACCTGGTGGAGAACATGCACTGTCATTTACAAATCAATTCACATTTGCAAAATGGTTCCTAAATCATTTAAGGTAGTGTGATTTGAAGAGTTCTCATTCCTTCTAATTTTCCCCCAGTATAAATCAGATGGGTACCTGTGAGAATGAACGTGTGCACACCAAGGGTAAAAAGTAAAATCACTTACCTGTGCATCTGCAAAGAGAATTCCATTGCCTGAAAGAAGAACTAAGTCTGAACTCTAAGGAAGGGTTTGGATCTTGCCCATCATTTTGTATTGGCAGAGCAAAATTACATGAGCTCTAAATACTGTCTAAGAATACGCAATGGAATGTATAAATTAAAACTTGATTTTAGGTCATTAGAATCTTAAAAAGAGGCCAGTTCAACCAAAGGGGAAAATGGTAATGTGATTTTTTTTTTTTTTTTTGCGGTACGCGGGCTTCTCACTATTGTGGCCTCTCCCGTTGTGGAGCACAGGCTCCGGATGTGCAGGCTCAGCGGCCATGGCTCACGGGCCCAGCCGCTCCGTGCCATGTGGGATCTTCCCGGACCGGGGCACGAACCTGTGTCCCCTGCATCGGCAGGCGGACCCTCAACCACTGCACCACCAGGGAAGCCCCTAATGACCTCATTTTAACTGCATTACCTCTTTAGAGATCCTGTTACCAAATACAGTCACAGGATGAGGTACGGAAGTTATGGCTTCAACATATGAATTTTGGAGATGCCACAATTTAGCCCATGACAGCATTTATTTTTAAAAATTAATTAATTAATTATTTATTTAAAATGGAAGTATAGTTGATTTACAATATCGTGTTATTTCTGCTGTACAGCAAAGTGATTCAGTTACACATATACATGCATTCCTTCTTTTTTAAAAATATTCTTTTCCGTTATGGTTTATCATAGGATATTGCACATAGTTCCCTGTGCTTTACATTAGGACCTTGTTGTTTATCCATTCTATATATAAAAGCTTACATCTGCTCACCCCAGCCTCCCACTCCAGCTCTCCCCCAACACCCTCCCCCTTGGCAACCGCTAGTCTGTTCTCCATGCACGACAGCATTTAAATAACAGTTTAAGAGCCACAGGGTACACTGTGACTTGTACAACAGTTTTGATTCTAAAAGCATGTCGACATTCCTGAGAGTGGAGGAGAAACAATCTTATTTTCCTTGAAAAGCTCTAATGGAAGAAGTACCAGAGGGCAGAAAAACCAGTGGTCTCCTTGTGTGGAGTAAGAGAAAGGGACATTTTAAACTCCAGAGGAGAAACTGAAGTGTGCAAACTGTCACAACAGTTCTTTTCTGTTTGAAAAATCACGCTTTTCGTCTGGTGTGAAATTTCGCAAACAAAACCAGCTAAAGGAAGGACAAAAGATCGTGATGTTTCGATGTTATATTTCCATTGTTTACATGCCTATTTGCCTGGTCATTCCTCAGTTGGGGCAAACTAACAGCTCCAATTTTCACAGAGGGAATGACATAAGACAATTCATTTGTCATTTAAATCCCATTCCTTGACGACAGGTTATGCAGCACCCAAATGGAACACTAAATCCTTTAAAATCACTTCCCTGATGGTCCAAGTGGTACATTCTACTTGTATTGGGTCACTTGGTATTCAACACTTACAACAAAGGAAATAGAACAATTGTCAGGGTATCAGTGACATCCAAAGAGAACGGAGCATAAAAGTCAGGCCAGAGATACAGGAACCTGCACACACGTGCCCAAACCAATAGCAATAATAGTTAAAAATAATATAGCACTTCAACCTGGATTTTGGGAGTTTTTCTGCAGTCAGATAATTATCAAAAACGTCATCAACAAAAGAGGATAGAGAGGAGAGAAGGGGATTTGAGCAAACTGTGTAAAGAGCTCTTTTCCAGTGTCTTTATATTAAGGAAAGAATGTTTGAAAAGACAGGCAGCTCTGAGCTCCTGATCATTCTACACGGTACCCTACATTTCTGTGTTTTTTTAATATATATAAATAAATAAAATTATTTATTTACTATTTATTTTTAGCTGTGTTGGGTCGTCCTTGCTGCGCGCGGGCTTTCTCTAGTTGCGGCGAGCGGGGGCTACTCTTCGTTGTGATGCTCGGGCTTCTCATTGCGGTGGCTTCTCTTGTTGCGGAGCTCGGGCTGTAGGTGCGCGGGCTTCAGTAGTTGTGGCGCGTGGGCTCAGTAGTTGTGGCTCACGGGCTCTAGAGCACGGGCTCGGTAGTTGTGGCGCACGGGCTTAGTTGCTCCGTGGCATGTGGGACCTTCCCGGACCAGGCTCGAACCCGTGTTCCCTGCATTGGCAGGAGATTCTTAACCACTGTGCCACCAGGGAAGTCCATTTCTGGGTTTTTTTATGAAAAGAATTCTACTGTGTGATGTTTGTGATTTGGGATCTCAGGACGCCAGGGTTGATTTCGTCTCTCTCTACAAGACTGGCTCTGAGGGAATGAGGCGAGGCTGACCAGTCATCCTCAGCCTTATGATGGACTGGGGTGGCAGGTGGGCAGCAGTTTTCTGAGGGGTGGGCTTCCTGGGCAGCTTGTTCTGTGATGCTCAGGTTCCCCAGTAAAGGAAAGGAATGCAGGGAAGGCTGGGGAGGAGTCACCCCTGGGAAAGAAACCACCACTAGTGACAGAAATGGTAGGCAGCTCTGTAGAAACCTGAATCCCAGTCATTGGGATCCCAGCCCAGATGGGAGAAAAGACAGCAAGGTGTCTAGGAGTGTAGATTTTGGAATGACCTGGGTTTGGATCACTTTCCACGCTTTCTAAGCTGAATGATGTAGGACACGTTGATGATCAACTCAGATTCTCAGCTCCCTCCTCCGTAAAAGGGATTGGTAATATATATCCAAGAGGGAAGATGAAATAATGTCTGTAAGATACGTAGTCAGTCCTAATATGATAAATGAGAGGATAATTATTGTTTAACTTTCGTAAATCTTTGCATGGTGGTGGGGTCCTGATGAGGAAGCAGTTCGTATGGTTGAAAAATGGAAAACAAAACAAGACAAACAGAAGCCTCCTAAAGGATGTATGATGTTTTATCGGTCTAAACATAATTTCCAAGATAGGAGCTAATCCTAGATGAGTGTGTGGTCTGCGTGAAATAGAAGATTCCAGATCCCCTGCCCTCCAACCATCAGGGAGGAGAAAATATGAATAAGATGAATACAAAAGGCAGCAATGCATAATTAAAACAATGGCTAACATTTACTAGCCCCAACCTTGGTCCAGGCCCTGCTGTAAGCATTTTGCAAAATTCTCTCATTTTCTGCTTACAACGACCCTGAGATAGATACTGCGATTAATCCCGACTTGGAAACGGAGGCAGAGAGGTTTAATAAGTTGTCCGAGTCTATACCGCCATAAACAGCAGAGCCAGAGTTGAAATTTAGGTAGTTTGGCAACAGAGTTCTCTTGTCTCTCGTTAGTCATTAAGATTAAATTACACACTAAGATGTGTCATAGTCTAACAGGCAGCATTTTCCCCTTCCCGGTGATATGTAAAATAATGGTGTATCTTAGAATTGGGGCAGCTTCTTGCGATGAAATACGTATGAGTGCACTCACCACAAAGAGGAAACAGTGTTAGTTTGTCGTGGAGGCCTTGTTCTGACCCCCTCTGCTCTATCTATCCCACAGCGGGCACAGACCTTGGAAAGAGGGGCGGGGAAGTGAGAATGATTCTGCTGTCCGCCAGTCAGTCTGCCTTTCCACCAGCAGGACTATATCACAGAGTATTTATAACTGTCTGAGCATCAGGTCTTTGAGATAAATGTAACGAAATGAAGCCTGCTGCCTTCCCATTTGCTTTGCGGGTGTCCTCAACAGTGGGTCACTGCAGTGATTGTGTTGGTTTCTATTATCTCGTGTTAATTATTCTTCTCCACCCTGGAATAAAATCACCTCCTTCAGGTCACCTCTGAAAATGTGAATCTTTCCAGTCATCTAGGGAAGAAGCATGTTCCTGGTTAGGAAACAGAAATCTAGAAGGTAGGAAGGTGAGAGAAATTCCAGCTTTCTCTTGGCTTTACTCACTGGATCCAGACTTTGAGATGTCTCCAGAGAGTTCAAGATCATCCTTGAGGTAGATCCCAAAAGGGACTTCTGCTACAGAGGGACCCCAAACTGTGGAGGAGTAGCCCTAATTTACAAGCTGACTATCTCAGGTATTGCTTTTTGCCCAGAGAAATCACTCTGGGCTATTAGGCAGAAAGGGATTCTCTATAGGAAGTTATGAGCTTACAAACTCTCTGGAAGGGCTGGTCTTTAGGATGGGTGATCAGGAATGACTCTTAGAACTGCAGATCTGTCCTGCCAGGGAAGCTGGTCCACCTGCCACAATCTGGAGGGTGGGAATCAAAGGTCTTCACTGGTCTACTGATTTCAGGACTCCCTGTGTGGCTGGATCCAGAGATCCAATGCTGTAACTGTCTCTCAACCTCCAGAAGCTGGAGTTCGGACCAATGAAGGCTGAAGCAGAAATATACCACATCTCCATGACCTGCTTGCTGGCGTAAGAGTCATAATGGGTGTAACCTGTGCTTTTTTTCCACCTTCCAAAACTCACAAGCGTGTATCTGTTCTTATCCAGAACCTGATCTGCCAAGGAGTCTGCGAAATGTAGGTTGTTTTTTTTTTTGTTGTTTGTTTTGTTTTGCAGACTCTGACATTCAAGAAAAAACAGAAATGTCGGGGCTGCATGGCGAGTGCCCATCAACCATATCTGACACAGTTCGTTTCACGTTATCCCATGTATTTGTTTTCTTTTATTGGCCTTTAGGCTTAAGGAAAGATCTGTTTAAGAATTCAGGCCTTGGCCCATCTGCTGCCCTGTAGAGTGAGAGGGAAGCTAGTAGTTGGGTCAGAATGTTAAAATCGGGTGGTGCCTCAAGAACTATGTGAGGTCTAGGATTTCACCATTCCTCTAAGCTAACAAGTTAGCCTGCTACCGTTTCATGGATCCTGGGGAGGCGAGGCTGCAGAATCAGAGACAACGTACGTTGTTCCTCACGCAAAAGCAGCAGGCCGAGTGTCAGGCTGATGTGTGTTCCAGCCCCCGTGCCCCCAAGTCCTAGGAGTGGTGCAGAGTCCATTGTGGACGCCTGCACACGCATTACAGGGGAGGAGCGTTGAGCCTGGGGGGCTTCCCTGAAGTACGCAGAACCAAGCCTGTTCTCTGGCCAGGTTGGAAAGGTTACCTCACCCCTCAAGGTTGCCAGCTGCAAACACAGCCCTGAGAACTGGCCTGGGTGAAGAGTGGTGAGGGCCTTGCATTTTCGACATACCCACAAAGAATGGGCGGAGATGCTGAGGGCCGTGGCAGATGGCCTCTCCTCTCTCGTGCCTTCCCCAGGCCCTGGTGGCAGCAGAGGTAATTACGAAAATCTTTCAAGGGAATGCAAATCTCTGGGGACAAATGTCTCTTCTTCACAGGGAATTTTTTCCTCATTGCTAGCCTTGGAGTATCTGGCATTCTGTTTTGTTTTGTTTTTTATTTTCTTGGCTGCACGACGCGGCACGCGGAACTTCCCCGACCAGGGATCGAACCATGCCCCCTGCAGTGGAAGCGCGGAGTCTTAACCACTGGACCACCAGGGAAGTCCCTCTGGCATATTTTTATTAAGGGAGGTAGCAGTTTCTAGGAGGTCCTGGTTGATAGAGTCTTGGCATCTTGTCCTGACTGCTTCCCAGAGACACTGCCTGATTTCTTGGCTCCTTTAGAGAGGGTGACCAAGTATCCGAGTGTTCATCAGACTGTGGTTTCTTGGGCTGGGGACTTGCAGTGCTAAAACTGACGTGGTGGTCACCATACTCAATCCACTGCACCCCAGGGCCAGAGCTGGCCCTCTTCTGCTTTACCCAGATTGAAATTTACTTCTCAGTAAGGGAATAAATGCCAAGTTCTGTTAAGCGGGTACCTTATAATCAGTAATACCATGTTGGATGTTTGAAAGTTGCTAAGAGAGTAGATCTTAAACATCCTCACCACAAGAAAAAAAAATTGTAACCAAATATAGATTTACTGTGGTGATCATTTTGCAATATATACATACTATATCAAATCAGTATATTGTACATCTAAAACTAATACAGGGGCTTCCCTGGTGGTGCAGTGGTTAAGAATCTGCCTGCCAATGCAGGGGGCACGGGTTCGAGCCCTGGTCCGGGAAGATCCCACATGCCGCGGAGCAACTAATCCCGTGCGCCACAACTAATGAGCCCGCGTGCCACAGCTACTGAAGCCCGCGCGCCTAGAGCCCGTGCTCCGCAACAAGAGAAGCCACCGCAATGAGAGGCCCGTGCACTGCAACGAAGGGTAGCCCCTGCTCACCGCAACTAGAGAAAGCCCGTGCACAGCAACAAAGACCCAACGCAGCCAAAAAAAAAAAAAGAGAGAGATGTCGGGAATTCCCTGGTAGTCCAGTGGTTAGGACTCTGCGCTTTCACTGTCAAGGGCATGGGTTCAATCCCTGGTGGGGGAACTAAGATCTTGCAAGCCCCATAGAATCTCCAAAAAAAAAAAAAAAATTAAATTAAAAGAATAGAGATGCAATTTAATTATGTCACAGAGGTTAGTAATCTGTATACTTCAGGGTCTGTGAAAATAAAGCTGTATTTCAATTATATATATTGAAATACATTGAACTGAATTTATATGTACGTATGAAATGTTATCTTTAAAATACAACTTATCCTCTCTTCAAGAACCAATACCTAATTCAATTAGAGTACTGGCAACTATGTATTATATTTTAAGCCCAGAAAATATTCTAGACCCAAACCCAGTTCTTCTTCTTTTGTCTGGGAGACCTCTGAATGGAAACTTCTTAAGGAAAAAGGGATGGGAGTGGAGGAAGGGGTCCCTTCTGCTTTCCCTGCCCCATTCTCCAGGGCAGCTGGATTTTAAGCCCATAGAATGGCCTAGGTAATTCCAAAAGCTACATCTTATTATATGAAGATTGGGAAAGACAATTTATGTGTAAATTAGACTGATTAGTGACTTAGAAGAAGCATCAGCATGCCTGGAAATTTGAAGAGTTTATAATCATGTGCTTCCTCTCCCAACATACCTAACAAGGCAGGTATTCTGGTCTCGGCAACTGTACTCTTTCATGTCGTGTGAAATAAGCCATGGGGGTAGCAGAATCCCATGAAGTAAGTCCATCTTTTTTTTCTCTGAATCTGAAGATTAGGGCTGATGGAGGTACACCTGGCCTTTTCCAAAGTCTAACTATGAAAGGGAAAGCTCAAGAATGTCTGTCGCTAAATGTTTTCTTCTTGTTTCCTGTATGAGTAGCTAATTGGACCTTTTGTATCCTGTCTGTACATCGTGATCTTTCCATTAGTAGTAATAAAAAAACCTATAGGTTCTTAGAATTGTGTTCTGGTGTAACTGTGGTAATTGACCATGAATAAACAGCACGTAGCAGGGACACGATTATTTGACTTTCAGCGAGGGAGCCCTCTGCTGCGACAGATTGAATTTGCTGTAGAACACTGATGTCTGTGGCTGAGCCTGAAATGAGAGAATGGGCCACAGAGCTTGCAAGGATGTAACAGGAGGAAGATTGATTCTGTTTGGATCCAGAATAAGCTCAGAGGAGTAATCAGGTACAGCAAGTGCCGCATAGTAGCTGAGATCTGGGCCAGGGTGGCAGCTGGAGACATATTTCCTGTTTATGGGAAAGTGACAGTGGGCTTGATGGCATCTCAAGAAGAGGGGACGGGGCAGGGGATGAGGAATGAACGTCTTTGCCCTGTCTGATCGGTCCGTTTGGTACTTGCCGGATCAGCGCTATCTCGACGTGGATTTGGGGCACACACCGACTGTTCTTTGGTGTCAGCTGACTTATTTTGTCCTCTAAGGATCAGCTGTACATATGGTGGATGTTGGGCTAAAGTGAGATAATGAACAGATACAAGATGCATTGAAAAGTCAAGCTGCTATATGATTAAAAGGGAGAGAGTGTAGGCTCAGAGGTCAGAGCATGGACTTTTTTTTTTTTTTTTTAGCAAAAGAAGGATTGATGTGACAGAGCACATTTTCAAAGTATGCACATCTCATGTCCAGGGCTGTCTGAGAAGGGCACGAACATTTATTGGCTGTACTGTGCATTAAGGCACAGGCTGAATGTCTCACCTATGTCATTTCATTCTACCCTCTTGGTACTTTCAAGTAGGTAATTGTGTCCTCATTTTACAGATGAGGAAATCAAGATAAATAACCATTGAATAAATTGTTCGTGGCCATAATTGAGCTGGGATGAAAATTCACGTTGATTCTATACTCTTTTCACTATCCCGTGATGCTTTCCAGTATTAAATGGGCTCTGCTAAGAGAATAAATAATCTATTATCTTTGGGCCTTTAAAATTGTCACGTAAAACACTATAAGAAACAGTTAGTGGAAGCTTATTTCTCTATCCAAAAATTAAAAAAAAAATCTATCTTGGAGTAAAATGATTCTTAAAGCAGATTGCAAGCTTATTTTAGCCTTCCCTAGGGAATGAAGTATTATGGAGCATGGACTTTTTAATCATCCCGAGACTAGCTATGTGCCTTTACCAAGTTACTTCATCTCTCTCCACTTCCCTCATCACGCTGTAAAGTTGACCCAGCGCTCTCACTGAAGGCCGGGGCCACTGAAGTGACTTTGGCACGGCAGCAGTGGTCAGTGCAGTCACCGGTAGAACAGCCCCTCCCCTAGCTAGATCACCATCTTCCTTTGTCAAAGTTCTTCAGTCTCCTCCCACACGCTACAGCTAATGGGCTCTTTTCGGTTATCATCCTATTTGGCTTCTCTTCAGCCTTTCCTGCGTCTGAGCACGCCCTTCTTAAAGTTTTCTGCTCCCCTGGCTTCTAAGACAGTCCCTCTTTTCTGACTCTTCACAGATCTCTCTGACCCTTGCTTCTAATCTCCCTTCTTAGATGTTCCCCTCTCCGGCTCTCAGATCACGGTGTCCCCAGGGCCCTGCCCTTAGCCTACCTCTCCTCAGATCTCCTGCACCATTTTCCTTCTTCACCTCATGCTGTCTCAGGCTAACGCCTCCTAATCCACTTCCCTAATCTGGGATGCCTGTGTGTTATATGTCCACTGGCTTATGGGACATGTACACTCGGATGTCCCAAAGGCATTTCGAAGTCAATGCACCTAAAGGAGAAGCATCTTTACCCTAAGATCATGTTTATCCTCCTATGTTTTTCTGGGACCTCATCCACCCAGTCACCCAAGTGTGAAGCTTGAGAGACATCCTATATTGGCCCATTTTCTCAGTCTCCAGATGACATCAGCTTTCAAGTCTGGCCACTTCTACCTTGTCAGTGTCTTCAAGCAGTTCCTTCCTCTCCATGCTCCCACCACTGAGGTGGCTTCCTAACTTGTCTCATGCCCTCCGAGTGGCTTAGATTCACCCACCACTGCCAGAACCAGCTTTCTGGTGACCAAGTCAGAATGGCACTGGCCCTTCAGAGCTCACAGCACACGACTTATGAAGCCGTTGCTGATCTTTCCTACTCTGCCACTCTTGCCGTGAACCCTCTGCCCCACCCCTGCAATCACCCTGCGACTCACCTACCTATTTCCCTTCAGCACCGTGCCCCGGTGCCTTTGCACATGCCTTTCTTTCTGCCTGGAAATGAAGACCTAATTGGTTAATAATGGATATTAGGTTCTCCAGTGTTACCCTGTATAGAATTTACCACGTTGTTCTAGGCTACTTACAGGGGTATGTCTTCCACAAGACAGAGGTTTCCTCCGTCCAGGGATCTGTCCTGTTCATCTTTCGTCCCCAGAACCTACTATGGTTTCTGAGACATGGTGGGTGTCCACGGCACAGAATAAACGAACAGAAACAATTTCCTTATTCCGGGTGGGCTCTCTACCTCAGCAGCTGACTTTTCTGGAGACCTGCTCCCTCTGGCTCCTCGGGTTCCCCCGCCTCTCAGGTGATGGGCAGCCGGGTGGCTCGCTGCCTTCGGGCTGGGCTGGGCTGGGCTGGGCTGGGCGGTTGGCCGCGCGCCTGCGCCCTCTGCTGCTCCTCTCGGGGCGCGTCTGTGTGCGAGGGTTCGGAGAGGCTAGGGAGACAGGCGAGGGGTGGGGGGAAGAGTTCAGCCTGAGTCACAGACTTCATTCACTGATTCTCGGCGGCTGGACCGAGGCTGCCTCCTGAGGGGACTCCCAACTACTCTCGCACCTCCAAGGTCCCCACCTCCCGCCGTTCCACTCTCAGCCGAACAGACGGACCGGCTGACTCACGAGTGAGTAGCGGCGGCTCGTGCGCCCCGGCAGCGCGGCGAGCTGTCCCTGGCGGGCCTGTCCTCCTGCGGGTGGTGTGTGTCTGTGTGTGTGCGCGCGCGCGCGCAGGAGGTGTTCCCCAGGGCGCCACGCCGGCCCCGAGAGCCGCCGGCCGGGGTCCGTGTGCCCTTCCGAGGCTGCGCTGCGGTGCGGGTGCCCGCTCCGCAGGGGCTCGGGCGTCCCCGGCGCGGGGAGCGAGTTTGCCGGGATTCCCCGGCTCGGTGCGCGGCAGCCGGTGGGGTTCCCCGGGAAGGCGCCTGGGCAAGGAGGCGGCGGGGAAGCCCCGGCTGTGAGTGGCTGGCGGGCCGGGAATCTGGGAGCGGGGCTGGCACAGCAGAGCCGAGGGAGACGCCGGAGCGGCCGCCCCTGGATCCCAAGCTCTCCGCCTTTCTCCCTTACCCTTCCTCCTTTCTTTTCTCAGCAGCATCACAAAAGCGCGCGGCAGAGTGAAACCCAATGCAGCGAAGTCCGGCTCTTTTCTCCCACCTGGTGCACATCCCCCCGGGCCGGAGGAATGGAGTGGGAGTCCCCGAGATTTGGGGCGCAGGTTTACCCCGGGGACACACCTGTTTTCGGCTCGCGTTGAATTCAAGCAGGGTGCCGGATCGCGCGAGGGGGTTCCGACACAGACACGCCGGTGTGTGTGTGTGTGTGTGTGTGTGTGTGTGTGTGTGTGTGTGAGCGCGCGTGCGCGCACCCGGAGCCCACGCTCGCGGTCTGCGCGGGATGTAAATAGCATACCTCCCTGGCCGCCTGCGAGTGCCAAGCCGGATCCGTGGGCTCCCAGCGCGCTGTGACAACGCGCCGGCATCTCTTTGTTTGGTTGTGGCTTCCCCACCTCTCCGCAATGCAAATTGATTTTCTGTTTCGCTTGACACAGCGCGCTGGGACTTCGTGTGGGCCGCAGCCTCGAACGCTCCTGGTATTTGTAATTGAATAGTTCTCCCCGGCGGCTGGGGGCAGGGGTGTTATTTTTAGTGTTGGGAATAAAGAGGCAAGCACTCTGACCTTTTTGCTGTTGCCTTGGGCTTTGAATACGTGTCTCTGATGGAGAAGACGGATTCACATCCAGTCGCGCACACGTGCCTGCGCACAATTGTGTACACACATTTCTACACACCTAGCTTTCCCCCTTTCTTTTATTTTTAAAAATCGGGAGTGGGAGTGCACAGTGTTTGTAAACCAAAACCAAAACCAAAAAACTTTCCTTTGTTCTTTTGGGCCTTTTCCATTTTGAGTAATGGAGTAGGAGTGCCAAAAGGTTGCAATTAGTTCACTAGAATAAAAGACACTGTCTCTGAGTCAGAGCTGCCAGTTTGATAATTATTAACGTATAAAAGCAGATGCGCTGTTTAAGGCAAAAGGGGCGGGGCGGGGGCAGGTCCACGGTAGACAATGAGGGAGGGTCTCTGCCGACCGCCTGCTGCTTATTGTTCCGGCACTAGAGGCTGCAGCCTGTAGCCGCCTCCTCCTCTAGGGCTTCGCTCCTCTTTCATCCCTCGGTCTCACTTGGGACCTTCCGAGTGCCCCAGCGCTGTCCCCCGGGGCGCCGGGACGCCAGTCCCAGCCGCAGCCGCCCTTCGCTGACCGCCCTCTCTCTGCTTTGCAGGTTGGCAGCTTTGCGCCCGAGGGTGTCGCGAGCCGAGGCGTTGAGGACCGAGCGCCTCTGGCCCAGCCAGCCGGGCGGGATGCGGCGCGGGCTGCAGCGCTAACCGCCCCCACGCTGGGCACTGGGCGTACGCGCTCCGGGCTGCAGGCGGAGCGGCGGCGGCGGCGGCGGCGGCGGCGGCGGCGGCGGAGGGGATGCGCCCGGGACGCGCAAGGCTCCTGCCGCGAGCTGCCAACCCGAGGTGGACCCTAAGGGCTCATCGCAGGACCGCGCGGACCCCTGCCCTCCGGGGCACGCGGCTGAGGAGCCTCGGGGCCGCGTCTGCGGTCAGGATGCTCTGGGCACCTCCCTGCTGGTGAGGATGCCCTACTGCGTGGCTCCGCATCCCCAGCCCCGGTCCCTGGTGGGCACGACTGCCTGGGCCCGGCTTCGGCCCCTCCTGCCGGTGGATGAAAAGGGCCGGAGTCCTTGAGTGCGACCGGCTATCGAATCTGAATTCTACGAGCCATGGAAGGAGGCACTGGGCTGCAGCCCCAGGCGGGAGAGCAGCTGGAGGCCAGCGCCAGAGTAGGAGCGGTCCAAGAGAAGTGCGAACCCGAGACCTTTAGGTCCAAGAGTTTACCCGCCCTGAACAGCGCCTCCTGCAGGCCAGACCTGAATCCTGCCGGAGAAGACTCCAAGCCCGCCTCTGGCCATCAGGAGTTGAAGCCAGGCCCTGGCCCGCGGGCCCCCAGCCCCTCCGTCCCGTCTACTTCGGCAGAGATGGCAGGGCTGGTGGAAAGTCACCACAGGGTGGAAATCGGCAAACCCATATCGGTGTCCTCCACTTTGGCCATGCTCCAGGGCAGAAGGTGCTTCTATGTGGTCCTCACCGATTCCCGCTGTTTCCTGGTTTGCATGTGCTTTCTGACCTTCATCCAGGCGTTAATGGTCTCCGGGTACCTGAGCAGTGTCATCACCACCATCGAAAGGCGCTACAGTCTGAAGAGTTCCGAGTCAGGGCTGCTGGTCAGCTGCTTTGACATCGGGAGCCTGGTGGTGGTAGTGTTCGTCAGCTACTTCGGCGGCCGGGGGCGGCGGCCCCTGTGGCTGGCCGTGGGGGGACTCCTCATTGCCCTGGGGGCCGCCCTTTTCGCTTTACCTCACTTCATCTCGCCCCCCTACCAGATCCAAGAGCTGAACGCCTCGGCGGCCAACTACGGCCTGTGTCAGAATGGCAACTCCTCGGCCACGACGGAGCCTCCCACCTGCCTCAAGGACTCGGGGGGAAACAGTCACTGGGTCTATGTGGCTTTATTCGTTTGCGCGCAGATTCTCATTGGAATGGGCTCCACACCTATTTATACCCTGGGACCAACCTACTTAGACGACAATGTCAAGAAAGAAAATGCATCCTTGTACCTAGGTAAGACTTTCCTCTCAGATAAGCTTGCACTCAAAAATCAAAAGGAAGCACTTTCACATTTTACTGGATGTTGTATATTGTGTATAATATATGGCATTATATCATATATATGCATTAAGCTTCAGTTTATCTTCTTTTTCTTTTTTTTTTGGCCTTAGTGTGGTGTGTTTTCTGTTTGGGAAAGAATCAAATAGTTGAGCGTTCTTTGAACTAATTTTCAGACTCACACTTGTCTTTTCCCAAGTAATACAAACTTTTAACTGTGGGGTGGTGCTTCTCTCTGTTGCTGCCTATCTTTGGAAAAGCTCGAATTTATCAAGCTTATCTTCTCAAAGCTGTCCTTCTAGAAGGGTCAGGAAGGAATAGAAGTAACTGCTGTGTGTGGAATAAGGTTATTTACTACTTTCATCCACAGCTGCTTCTCATTCCTGCCCCCAAGAGCAGAGTTAGTGGAGAACCCAGACTACATGAAACACACTTTATTGACTTCATATCTGTATTCATTACGTATCATCTGCGTCGCTATTTAAAAAAAACTTGAATGATATCGAATGACTAGATTATCTTTATACAGAAGCAACATCACAGGTTGTAAAGTTTATCCAAAACGATTTTTGTTGTTGGTTTGAAGACCCTCAGTTACAGGATATTGGGGGAAACATCATTACTATTTTCTGAAAAGCAGTACTCTTGGACAGTGAAAGGGCAGTGAAAGTGATACTCAATGAAGAGGGCTATGCGTTTTGCTCAGTATGCTGTCCCCAGAATCGGTTACAGAGGGTGTCTGAGCCATTTATAGTCCCCAGTAACTGGCCCAAATGCATCAGGACAAGAGTTTTATAATTTGTTTTTATTATTAAATGTAAGAGAAAGAAATTTCTATTCAGGCAGAGAGGAATAGCTTGCTTGTTACTTTGCCTCCATGTTTTCTAACATTTGTTGTGACAAATTTTCAAACATCCAGGAAAGTTGAAACAACAGTTCAATGAACGTCAGTGTATCCACCACCTAGACTCAATAATTGTTCACTTTATCATATTTACTTTATCAGTTTGTGTGTGTGTATAGAAATATATATATTTTTGGATGGGAGGTTAAGCCCTTTGAAAGTAATTATAGACACCTTTAGGCTTCAGCACATATCTTCTGAAAATAAGGACATTCTTTTACATAACTCAGGAGCTTAAACTTCCTAAGAAAGCTAATAACCATTCCATATGGTCATCAAATTCCAGTCCATATTCAAATTTCCTTAATTGCCCACTCAGTCTTTTTTAGCTATATACATTTTCTTTTTTAAAAAAATTTATTACTGATATTTATTTTTTTAAGTAATTTTAATTAATTAATTAATTTATTTATTGGCTGCGTTGGGTCTTCGTTGCGGGCTTTCTCTAGTTGCGGTAAGCAGGGGCTACTCTTCGTTGTGGTGCACGGGCTTCTCACTGCGGTGACTTCTCTAGTTGCTGAGCATGGGCTCTAGGTGCGTGGGCTTCAGTAGTTGTGGCACATGGGCTCAGTAGTTGTGGCTCGCGGGCTCTAGAGCACAGGCTCTGTAGTTGTGGCGCACGGGCTTAGTTGCTCCGCTGCATGTGGGATCTTCCCGGACCAGGGATCTACCCTGTGTCCCCTGCATTGGCAGGCGGATTCTTAACCACTGTGCCACCAGGGAAGTCTGCTACATACATTTTCAAACCAGGAGCCAGTTGAGATTCATTTATACATTGCATTTGGCTGTTTGCCTTCTTAGCATTTGCTAAACTAGAACAGTGCCTCAACTTTTTTCTTTCTCTACCACATAGACTTTTTGAAGTGACAAGGCTAGTTGATTTGTGGAATGTTCCACATTCTAGATTAATCTGATTATTTCCTCGTGGTGTCACTTACCTTGTTCCTCCATTCCCTATATTTCTTGTAAACCGGGAGTTCAAAGGTGTAATTCGATTTAGGTGAAGCGTTTTCGGCCAGACTACTTCACAGGTGATACTCCGTGTTTTCGATTAGATCCATCTGGCCATTCATTAGTGTTGATGAGTTTAATCACTTAGTTGCGTGGGTGATTGCCAGGTCGTTCCATTGCAAACACACGTTTCTCTCTTTGAAAATAATCAGCAATCTTTAGAGTGACACCTTGACCCTGTAAATATCCCAATTGTTTTCTTTATTCTTACTGATCTTTTCCTCCATTTACTTTGAAAACTCCGGTCTCCCTTCCATCCCGCTTCTAGGTACCACTGACACAAATCTGCTTCATGAAAAACACAGGCAGAGCCCCACGCAAAGAGAGAACATCCACTAGTAAGAGCCCTGAGATTTAACTTTTCTGGTAGTGGTTGCCCATCAAGAATGAAAAGAGCAAGTACGTATTCTGTGCTGAGCACTGTACTCCTTATGGGAAGACCGAAAATGAGACACAATCCCAGCAACTGAGGTGCTTTCAATGTAATGAAGAAATATTTCCAGTTTAAGGTAACAAGCGAAGTGACATGTGAAAGGGGAAGAAAGTTCTACAGATGGGATTTGCTCCCGCCCCCCTCCTCCACCTACCACCTCCTCCTCTCCTTTAGATATTGACTAATAATTGGCTCTTCTGGAAAACATTTTGATGAATGCCTTAGGACACATTCTTTGGGAAACTCATGAGAATTCTGCTTGTTACATGGCTCTGTTTATTACATGGCTCTCAGTAAAAGCTCCAGTGGTTTGAGTACCAGGAATCTTACCTGTATTCTTTGATTTAATGTTCTTAATGGCCTTATGAGATGGGAATTGTTTTCCCTGTTTTATGAATGAGGAAACAAAGGCTCAGAGAATTTAAGTGGCTTGCTGATGGGTGTCAAACCCACGCCTGTCTGACCCCAGAGACCTTGAACTTCCCTCCACGCCGCATGCTTTTCGGCAAGAGGATCTGAAAGTCAACTGAAACCAAAAGACGGGCCACGTTCAGTAGAGTTCTGAATATGGTGCAGAAGGATGCAGAACTGGCCTAAAGGCATCAAAACATGATCAAAACGAGACCATTCTTTAGACCTTTTAAAGCAGCTTTTACAGGTTACCTCCATACAAATTCAAATCAGGGAGACTACTATATTCTTAGAACATGAGCAGTGTTAACCCATTACCACATGGAATTTTTCCTAATAAATAACTGTTATATATCTTTGTTATTTTCTGCAAAACTGCTCTTCTATATTACCTTGTCCACTCCCCACCCTTTTCTTAAGTTTTTGGTCAGTCTTTCTAACTGATGACAACCACAGAAGAAGAAGGGGGAAAAAAAGCAGGTAGCAGATTAATAATTGCAGGCAGGAACAAATATCTGAATTAAAGTAGAAACCATTGAAATGGAATGTAAATGTATAACTTAATCTTTTGAAAGTTCCGGTGTTAACATTCTGGCAGCTTTCAGCGTAGAAGAGATGTGGTCGTAGATGAGATCCAGCGGTCTTTGCACCCATTCAATGCCCTAACTCCTTCTGCAAGGAGAGAGGCTCAGCGTTGACCCGGAGCATAGAGAAAGCTTTGTAGTTATGAAGAAGTAAGGTTAGCAAGTGCATCATGGTTTGTAATTGTATCTCAAGGAGAGAGAGAGAAAGTGTGACCTTTTGCAGGGCAAGAAATTCATGAACCAAACAGGGAAGCAAGAGAGAATGGCTAACCAGGTGGGAAAAGGAAGAAAAAGGATGCTTTTCTAGAATAGAAAGCCACAACTCCGATGGGGTGATTTTCAGGATAGGTGAGGATTGGCAATGGGCCAGCCGTTGGCCAAGTGTGGGGACAGCCACCCCACCTCCCTGGTGTGTCCCCTGTCGGAGTCGGGACAGTGCCTTAGAAAGAGCACGGACGAGGCCGATCTGTATTTTCGTCTGGCTCTACCAGTGACTGGTCAGGAGACAGATCTGATCGTAGACAAATCCCTTAACTTCTCCCAGCCTCCGTCTCCACCTGGGGATTGTTACATTTGTTTCCCGCACGGTAATATTTTGAGGAGCAAATGGGATTACATGTGGGTAAGCACCGGGCCAACTGGAAGCAGCAGCACTTTGCTGTTAGAAGCGAATTCAGACTCATCCTGGAGAGTGGGCAGAGTGAAGAGTGGAAGATATTCTACTCCATCTGAGCACCAAAACCTTTAAACATATCTCTTTACAACTGGGAAAAAGGAAAGAAGCATTATGTAGGAAATTAAAACTTTGTATGGGAAATCACTCCTTAGACATTGTACAGGACAATGTTTTTTTTTTTTAGAAGATGTTGGGGGTAGGAGTTTATTAATTAATTAATTTGTTTTTGCTGTGCTGGGTCTTCGTTTCTGTGCGAGGGCTTTCTCTAGTTGTGGCAAGCGGGGGCCACTCTTCATCGCGGTGCGTGGGCCTCTCACTATCGCGGCCTCTCTTGTTGCGGAGCATGGGCTCCAGACGTGCAGGCTCAGTAGTTGTGGCGCACGGGCCCAGTTGCTCCGTGGCATGTGGGATCCTCCCAGACCTGGTCTTGAACCTGTGTCCCCTGCATTGGCAGGCGGAGTTTTAACCACTGTGCCATCAGGGAAGCCCCATAATCGCACTATTAAATAGACTTACCCATCCAGCCGCCGGCAATGCTGGACCTCAACAGGGTGGCAGCCCTGGGTCTCCCCACGTGACCTGTGGTCGAGGGGTGTGTGTGCAAGACTTGTGCTGAAAAGGAGCAGGGGAAAAGTTTTACGCCCCGTGTGCACACTCACCTCCCAGAGGCAAAGAGGAGGAAATGAGCTGAGCATCCCAGTTTATTTTCAGATTCATTTGTCACGTTAACCCCCTTCTGCTTTCCCGGGGAGGAGCAGTGATGGGGGCGTGAGGTGGGCCAAGAGAGGAAAGATCATGTGAATATACTCTCTTCTGAGACTGCAAACTGGGTATTTATTCTGCTTTAATTTTGCTCATCTTGTTTACAAGGTATTCATCTTTGTAAGCCACATACAGTCCCTTTTGGGAAGTAGGTTCTGTACAAATCATGAATAAATAAAAAAAAAAAATCTCCGCTGGAAACTAATACCAGGGAGAGTGACCGTTAAGGGATTTGAGGCCATGATCCAGGGCGTGTGGAGGAATTATTGGGATGGATGCAGTGCAGAGTGAGGAGAGCTGGGTGTTGGTGGCTCGGCCGCTCCTTGCTAGGATGTTGGTGAGTTTCACATATACCTGGGACAGTTCATCTGTGTCCAAATGAGTACATCTTCTGTACCCTTGACAAGTCCTGAATTTATATCAGCTCCCTGGTTGGTCACCTTTGGCCTCTAAGACAAACTAGTCAGTCTAAGATGCTGACAGATAAACCAACTTCAGATTCTAGCTGAAAAGCAGAAGGGCTTCCTGCATCACTGAGGAAAAGGCAGTGGACGGACAGTGATGTATTCAGCTCACCTGCAAATAACAGGTGAGCTGTTATGTTATGATACATCTTTAACATTGCTATGGATTCTGTTATCTATGTGGTTCGGTCCTTCTGAAGCTTTAAGGTGTGTGTGAGAATCACCAGGGTGTCTTTTCAAAATGCCAATTCTGCTTCTGGAAGTCTGGGGCGGGGCCTGGGATCCTGCATTTCTAATGTGCTCCCAGGTGAGGCCAGAGCTGCTGGTCAAAGGGTCATGTTTTGAGCAACAAGGGTCTAAAGACCATAGACCTTTGACTTTTCTGATCGGTGGAGAGTTTCCCTCTGGGCTTGGGGTTGGATCCACTGTTGGCAAACCAGCTGCTGATTGAGCTTCTATCTCATCAGGAAGAACCCTTCCGTCATTTACTGCATTTGCAAAAGCAAGATGTCAGTTTTGGGTGTATCATAAGCTGTGGCAACTTTTCTGAATTCCATCGTGATCGCTGTTGAGTCCACCGAGAGAGTGGCTTGGGACAAAAGATGTTCATTTTGCTATTAACCAAAGGAAGCACCACTTTCTTTTTGTTCTCACCACCCTGGAGGCTCTGGGCTGATGGGTTTCTCTCTGTTGGTGGAACTCTACACGTTAGAGGTAAATCTGTGACCTCTGCAAACCCAGGTGAGCTCTGAGCTCACCTTATAAGGCCCTTTGGTGGGGGAAAGCAAACAAACCCACACACTTGGCTCTGCTTTTTTTTTAATAAATTTATTTATTTATTTATTTTCGGTTGTGTTGGGTCTGTTGCTGCGCGTAGGCTTTCTCTAGTTGTGGCGAGCGGGGGCTGCTCTTCATTGTGGTGCGTGGGCTTCTCATTGCGGTGGCTTCTCTTGTTGCGGAGCACAGGCTCTAGGCACACGGGCTTCAGTAATTGTGGCACGTGGGCTCAGTAGTTGTGGCTCGTGGGCTCTAGAGCACAGGCTCAGTAGTTGTGGCGCACGGTCTTAGCTGCTCCACGGCATGTGGGATCTTCTCGGACCAGGGCTCGAACCGGTGTCCCCTGCATTGGCAGGTGGATTCTTAACCACTGCACCACTAGGGAAGCCCTTGGGCATCATTTTAAAAAGAAGGAATAGAGATTTTGGAAAAGAAAAATGGAGGCAAAATGGATGTTAGAGTAGGCATTCTAGGAATGAAGGCTTCAGAGAGAAGTGAAGGTGAAGAAACATACCTGGGTGTTTGGATGGTTCTCTTGTGTCTTTTGGGGGAAATATTCGGAAATAGAGACCGTGTGTCCGTGCCAATGTGTTCTGCTGTGTTGGGTACTTCTGCCAGAGCTGGTGCTCTCACCCTGTGTTTTCCGTCTCCCTGATCTAGAGAAAAGAGACAGGGATTCCACCCTATCTCCTGGGTGGTCCTCCTCGTCCAAGACCATTCTCAGTATCCAGGCTCTGTATGTTCTGAACCTCAGCTCCCAGTGGTAAACAGCATAGGTTACGGGTCATTCTAAAATGGTGGTTTTCAACTAGAGGTAATTCCCTCCACTCGCAGTGGACACACTTGTTAATGCCTGGAGTCAACTTTGATTGTCAAAATTCGAAGGGGACCTCGTGGCATTTAGTGATATCTTGGCCTATGTTTCTGCTAAACATCGTACATTGCACAGGACAGATCCCACAACAAGGAATTACTCTACAAAAAACTGTCACTAGTGATGCTTTCAACTTTTTTCATCTTAAGCATTCAAGTTACTATGTTATTTTGTGTTTCTTTTTTTGGCAGTGCCCTGCGGCATGCGTGATCTTAGTTCCCAGACCAGGGATCGAACCTGTGCCCCCTGTAGTGGAAGCGCGGAGCCCTAACCACTGGACCACCAGGGAATGCCCTATTTTGTGTTTCTTATATCTTGGGACTGGAAGTAGAAATCTCTAGGTCACAGAATTAGAAAGCATTGAACACTTGGATGGAGAAGACCCAGGAAGAACCTGTCTTTGTAAATAGGAAAGCCTTCTAGCAAACAAGAGATAGGAAATAGAGATAAACAGTTCATTACTCATTGCTACATATTACCCAGTAGACAGCATAGTATCTATACGATATTATTTTCTTAGTAGATGATGGGAGATACTGTAGTGTGCCATGGTAGATTATTTTTAGTGGGTGTAAAGATATGAAGGGTTTCATGGTTTTTACTGTGACTTCACTTCCCATCAGCTTAAAAGTCTTTTTTTTTTGGCTACACCACGCGGCTTGTGGGATCTTAGTTCCCCAGACAGAGATGGAACCCAGGCTCTTGGCAGTGAAAGCGTGGAGTTGTAACCACTGGACTGCCAGGGAATTCCCTAAAACTTTTTAACCATAGAGATTTTCTAGACATATTTTTGGAGTTGAGACTATTGTAACCCTTGAAGAGGAATGATGTGTGTATGTGTGCGTGACATGTATGTACTAAGGGGAGTGGTATGTCATTTCCCCCTTTATCTGAGCTCTGTTTCAGTGGCGATGGTAAAAGAAAACATCAAGATGAGGAATTCTGGCAAACTATAAAGCAATTAATCAGCATTTTAAAGCAGAACTCACCAGCTAAATAATTGGACCTCAAGAGGAGACGTAGGGTAGATTTAATAAGGCATTTAAGACCTAGAATTTCTCTTAAAAATAAATGAGAGCTTAATTAAATCAAAAGAAAAAGCCTTTGGTTTCATACATGGGGTCTAACAAGGGCTATTTTTTTTTTTTTTTTTTTTTTGCGGTACACGGGCCTCTCACTGTTGTGGCCTCTCCCGTTGCGGAGCACAGGCTCCGGACGCGCAGGGTCAGTGGTCATGGCTCAGGGTCCCAGCCGCTCTGCGGCATGTGGGATCTTCCCGGACCGGGGCACGAACCCGTGTCCCCTGCATCGGCAGGCGGACTCTCAACCACTGCACCACCAGGCAAGCCCAACAAGGGCTATTTTTAACAGCAAATATTTTTGAATGTTTAATGTATGGCAGGCATTGTGCTGAATGCTTTATCATCTTATTTTATCCTCACTCTTATGTGACAGGTACATTTTTTCCCCCTTTTTTTATTGTGGTAAAAAACACATAACATTAAAATTACTCTCAACCATTTTAACTGTACAGTTTAGTAGTGTTCAGTGTATTCCCACTGTTGTGCACTAGATCTCTAATTTGTTTTTCATCTTACAGCACTGACACTTTATACCCACTAAACACTAATTTCCCCTCTCCTCAGCCCTTGGCAACCACCTTTCTACTTTCTGTTTCTGTGGTTTTGACTACTTTAGATACTTACATGAGTGGAATTACACAGTATTTGTCCCTTTGTGACTGGCTTAGTTCACTCAGCATAATGTCCTTGAGGTTCATCTGTGTTGAAGCATGTGACAGAGTTCCTGCATAATATTACACAGTATGTTTATACCATATTTTAAAATCCATTCATCTGTGGATGGACACTTGGGCTGCTTCCACTTCTTGGCTATTGTGAATAATGCTGCTATGAACGTGGGTGTGCAGATATCTCGCTGAGATCCTGATTTAAATACTTCTGGATATATACCCAGAAATAGGATTGCTGGATCATCTGGTGGCTCTATTTTTCATTTCTTGAGGCACATCCCTACTGTTTTCCATAGTGGCTACACCATTTTACATTCCCACCAATAGTGTATAAGGGTTTGAACTTCTCTGCATCCTCACCAACACTTGTTATTTTCTGTTCTTTTGATAGTGGCCATCCTGATGGGTGTGAGTTGATACCTCATTGTAGTCTTGATCTGCATTTCCCTAATGATTAGTGATGTTGAACATCTTTGCATGTGCTTTTTGGCCGTTTGTATATCTTTGGAGAAATGTCTATTTAAGTCCAGTGCCTTTTTTTTTTTTTTTTTTTTTAGTGGTACGCGGGCCTCTCACTGTTGTGGCCTCTCCCGTTGCAGAGCACAGGCTCCGGACGCGCAGGCTCAGCGGCCATGGCTCACGGGCCCAGCCGCTCCGCAGCATGTGGGATCTTCCCGGACCGGGGCACGAACCCATGTCCCCTGCATCGGTAGGCGGACTCTCAACCACTGTGCCACCAGGGAAGCCCCAGTGCCATTTTTTAATCAGATTACTTTTTGTTATTGTTGGCCTGTAGAAAGTCTTCATTTATTCTGGATATCAGACTCATCAGATATATGATTTGCAATTATTTTTCTCCCATTCTGTAGACTGCCTTCTCACTCTGTTGATTGTTTCTTTTAACGTGCAGAAGTTTTTAAGTTTGGTGTAGTCTCATTTGTCTATTTTTTATTTTGTTGTCTGCTTTCGGTGTCATATCCAAGAAATCATTGCCGAATCCAGTGTCTTGAAGTTTTTCCCCTATGTTTTCATCTCGGTAGTTTTAGGCCTGACGTTTAGGTCTTTAATGCAATTTGGGTTAATTTTTGTGTACCGTGTAAGGTAAGGGTCCAACTTCACTCTTCTGCATGTGGATATCCAGTTTCCCAAATCATTTGCTGAAGAGGCTATCCTTTTCCCATTGTGTAGTCTTGGCTTCCTGGTTGAAAATCAGCAGCTACTTTCATTTTTCACATTTTATAGATGAGAAAATCAAGGTTAAGTAATGTGCTCAAGTTCATCTGAAAGGTGGCAAAACCAGCACTCAAGGTCAGTGTTCAAGGCCTGAGCTCTGTTGACATTAGGGGGAGGGGAGGGGAGGGGGAGGGGAGGGGGAGGGGGAGGGGAGGGGGAGGGGAGGGGAGGGGAGGGGAGGGGAGGGGAGGGGAGGGGAGGGGAGGGGAGGGGAGGGGAGGGGGAGGGGAGGGGAGGGGAGGGGGAGGGGAGGGGAGGGGGGGGAGGAAAACGTTTATAAATTTCTGTTGTGACTCTGGCTCAGTTTCTTAATTTTGTTACGTGTGAAGGAGAGGAGGCGGCAAGGTTAGCGGTTTCTTAGATTCCTGTCATCCCTTCAGTTCTTTAGTTCTGTGCCTTGTTCATCCTGGCTGGATATGATCTTGTTCTGGAACTTGGGACTCAGGTCTGGAGAGGAGTCGTAGCCTGTTCTGTTCTCCTTGAGCCATCGGAAGTGAGTCTCTTGGCACTTCCTCCACACCCTGGTGGCTTGAGTGATGTCGCCATGTGACAGTTGTCCCCAGGGAGTCAGACATTCCTTTTACTCCTTTTCCAGGCAGCTGTGTATTACCTGACGGTAAATTCAGACTCTTCTTCCCGTCCTGGGAGTTATGATGGCTTTTGAAACTGTCACCCTGCAAAAATGCTAACCCCTGTTACCTGATATAACCTAGAAAGGCAGGTGCAGGTTACTCTTGCTTAAAAGTAAAAACCATAGTCATGTAATTAATATTTTCAGAAGGATGAAATTACATAATTTGCAAGTGTCTGAAACTGAGTTGTGCAGTTCCTGAGTTTCTAGCATCTGAGAGTTCTTAGCTATAATACTTCAATAATAATAATAATTATGATGATGATAGGTCTTATTTGGTGATTTGGTCTTATTAGGTGTTTTCCTAAGTTTTTGGCCTTGAGTTCTTATGAAGGACATAGAAGTTTTAAGAGGCTTTTTTTTAAAAAGAATGTCTATGTGTGTATAACTGAGTCACTGCTGTACGGCAGAGATTGGTACAACATTGTAAATCAACTATATTTCAGTAAAAAAAAAGATGCTTTTTTTTTTTTAGTGAGAAGAGGGGAGAAATTTAAGTGAACAAGATTGTGTAGTGAATTCTAGGCCTAGCATTCTGGTTGTAAATCAGCTTCTGATCAATGTATAAAGATGGACCAACAATCCTGGTTTGCAAAGTGTCTTTATATTATTGGGTGAAATATATTTGCTGGTATTTTGTCTAGAAATATGCTTATGTCCCTGGTGTTTAATTTCAGCTGGAAGGTAAACCTTTCCTGATTTGAACTGCATTTTCATGGTTTTCCTTTAGGTGGAGGGCAGCAGCAACCTTTAACAAGATGCAAAAATCTTCCTGAGATAAATCTCAAAAGTTTCCTACGAGAAAGACTTGACTAAAAAATATATCTCGGAATAATAATTCTGAAATTTAGTTTTGCTGGTATTTAAGATGTCTCTAGTTATTTCATCCTTGTGAAACTTTCAAAAGAAATTAGTTTTCATTTCTTTAATTAGGATTGATGGAAGGCAGTGATAGCTAAATGCAAGAACGGAAGAGAGATGGATGTGCTGCCTTCCAGTTGCTGGATTCAGTTTCTTGGGTGTGCAGTGTTCTCCTTTATACATTCTTTCTTTCATTTTAGGTCCTAGAGCCATTGTTGTTAGGGAGAGGCTGGGGGACCCTCACATGGGTTCTTACTGGACACTTATTTATTCACTTATATGACATCTCATACCACTTTGGGAATGACTAATTTAGGACTTAAACCTTCCAGGTCATCCAGTCTTGTAGAAATGGTAAACCACATATAGGGACCAATTTGTAATTTGACACAAATTCATCTGTAATTACTGATATAATTTTGACTAAGTTACATAACCTTTCAGGACCTCAGTTTCTTTTTCTGCAAAATAATCCAGTTTGACCACACCAGAAGACTTCTAATCTAATCTATGATGACTTTTTAAAATTTTTTTAAAAGCTTAATTGGGGGGATTCCCTGGTGGCGCAGTGGTTGAGAGTCCGCCTGCCAATGCAGGGGATACGGGTTCGTGCCCCGGTCCGGGAAGATCCCACATGCCGCGGAGCGGCTGGGCCCGTGAGCCATGGCCGCTGAGCCTGCGCGTCCAGAGCCTGTGCTCTGCAGCGGGAGAGGCCACAACAGTGAGAGGCCTGCGTACCGCTAACAAAACAAAACAAAACAAAACAAAACAAAACAAAACAAAAAAGCTTAATTGGGGATTGGAACACTGGAAGAGGAGAGTCACTATCTACTGTATTTCTAAAAATAACCCTAAAAAGGGACTCGTGGGCCTCAAGGAACTTACAGTCTAGTTTGACTATTTGTTTAGCACCATCTGTTCTGGACGATTGAAGATGATCTGTGAGCTGTGTGACCTCTAGTAAGTCACTTGACACCTCTGGGTTTCAGTTTTCGAATTTGGATGGAATTGAATTAGAGCATCTCGAAGGGTCTTCCTGGACTCTACTTTCTGATTTCTTCTGGGCCTACTGTGGCGTAGATCCGGAAGTTAGCATATTCAAGGCAGTTCAGTCTTGTGGTTAAGAGTGTGGCCGCTGGCGCCAGGCTGCCTGGATTCGAATCCCAGCTCTGCCAGGGTGTAACCTGGGGCAGGTTCTGTGGCCTCTCTCTGCTCGATCCCACCTCTCTTAACACTTGGATCATTGTGAGCTAGTTGTGAGTTAATGCGTGTGATGCAGTTAAAACAGGACCTGGCCTGGCACATGGTTAAACACTCCAAGTGGGCTGTCATTATTAAAAACAAATTTCATCCTGTTTGGGAAGAGAGTGGTGTTCGTTTTCATCGTCACTGGCAGGGCACAGCTTCTCCTGTGGCTTTTCTGAACCGGTTGCCTGCACTCACTGCTCCTGCTCAGGTCACCGTGTGTTAGGCTGGCCCTGAGCTGGTGGGAAGAGGTATGTAGTTCCGTGACATCAGGGTTGTTCTTGGCTAGGCGGCACCTCTCCTGGGGGCGTGCATCTCCTCTCCCAAGCCCCATAGTGATGCCTGGACTCTGTGCTTCACTGGGTCTGGAGGGTCATCTCCCCTACGATGTAAAGAGTGACCACAGGGAGAAAGAAGACAAAGCTTTCAGGTTATTAATAGCTTCTAGACGAGATGCTCTTGCTATGGGCTTCAGATAATTATGATGTGAGCTGTTGGCTATAATCAAGTGTAATTGCTAAGGAGCACAGGGAGGGAGCCCGAAACACACATGCTCATGGGCTGTCTTTGTGCTTTTTTCTGTCCTATTCTAGACTTTAAAATCTCTGATCAGGTCTCCAGCCAGCAAGTTCTGGTAACTCCAGAGCCTTTTGTGGTTCCTGGAGTGGGCCTACTGCCACTACCCAGTGACCCTCCTGGGTCTTGGCTTCCTCAGGACCCTTCCTCATGTCTCGGCTCACGTGGTTTATTATAGACGGGAAGGTGGGATGGATTGTGTAAAAGTGCAGAGAGATGATGCCTGGGAAGTACAGAAATGGGCCTGTTTGCTCACCTCCTCTCATGGAGGGCAATCTATGGGCACGTGAAAGTGTGTGTGTGTGTGTGTGTGTGTGTGTGTGTGTGTGTGTGTATTAGACTTGGAGGTGTAGAAGAAAAAACACAGGAGTTGCTTTATACTGTCTCCCAGAAATATGACCTTACCTTGCTGTTGCTAGAGTAGGAATGTTTGCATTTCTTCTACTCTGTCTTTTTTCATGATCAAACGATAGTTTATAGATTATTATCAAAACCTCTTCCTTCTCTCTCGCCCTAGTGAGTTTATTGCCTGGGGCGCCACATTCAGAGTTTGCTTGCACAAAGAAAGGAAGCAAAGGCCTAATGAATTGATTTTTCTGTATTTAATTACACTTACAAAAGATTTTACCTAAAAAGTTGGAAAGGGGTGATGTCCGGAGTAAAGTTTGGATTCACATCAACGAGCCATGTGACTCACGCAGATAACGGTCGCGTTATCAGTATTTGTTATTATTTGGGTTTCTTCTGTCTTTAGGAACTGGCATCAGTTCCTTCTCTATCCACTTTGAAGGCTTTTGGCTACAATAACACCTGGCAAGTGTCTCAGAAAATCTCTGCAGGCTTCACTTCCTACCCTGAATTGTCAACCAGCCCGCTTTGCCCGGGTGCCTCCATTTATGCCCATTGCCTGGCCCCTTGTTTCTTTCACTCTGCTTGGCCCCTGTGGATTTCAGTGGACCATTTCCTTGGATCTTCATCATGACTCCACCAGGATGCTGAGCTTTCGCTCTCTTGGCTGTCTACTGCGGCTTGGCCCGTTCCACTCTGTACAGAGTGCCTACTCCAGCTCTCAAAACCTCCACTGGGGTCTGGGGCACTGAACTCCCTTATCCTGGTGTGGAATTCCGCCATTTAAGCCACAAACGGGTGTTCCACTGTACAAGGCTATAACCCTTGGGAAGGGTTATCTCATGTCTGTAGGTGCTGAACTCACTGGGTAGGCATAGACCAATGTTAACGAGGTTTGTGAATATAAGTTACGGTGTGAGTCAGATACCATTACTGTGTTCCATAATGCACTGTTCTCTTTCTAAAAGGGCCAGATATTTTATCGCTGATTTTATTACCTAATTTGCTATGATTTGCTCTCTCTTTGTATTCTTCTCTTATGAGAGATGTTTGCTGAAATACTTTGTGTAAATATAATTTGAAAAATTCACTTTTTTTTTTAAATTGCCATTGTGTTAACAGGCTCAGTAACTGATTTCCCTTATGACTCCATATAGTCTAAACCTGCTGTTGGGATTAAATGTCACTTCTCCAGGTATAGGACAAATAGGTCAAAGTCTGTGTTAACAAAGTATTACTAGTCCCAAATGGATGGGTTTCTAAATTCATTATTGTTCAAATCAGATTTTAAATGACCAGTTTAGTCATTTCGACATTATTATTGTATTTTTATCCATTTAATTTCCAGAATTTCTTCTTCCTAGATATTCCTTTTGGTTTCCTATAAATTATTTAGTTTAGAACTCATGATATTTTATTCATTAATCTCCCCTCCGTATTCAAGTTTCCATTAAATGTGCTTTTCTTTCTTTCCTGCAAAGGGTTCTTTTACTAACAGTTTTGTGAGGATTTTTTTTTTGGTAGCTAAATAATCTTCCTCTTATAACATGCATTTTTCTTTTTACGAGAGCTAGAATTTATCATGCCAGAGTTTTCGAGTGAACTTTCTTTTTCCCACCTTACATCATGTATATTGTTTCTCTGTTAAATGAATAGAGGGAGTTCAGGGTTTCTACATAAGTCCCCAGTGGCTTATGCTTCTGAGTTGCACAATTGCCTGTCATGCCAAGAAACATGAGACTTTGAGACCCAGGGGCCATCTCTTCGCAAGTTTGATATTAATAATTTGGAATCCAGTTGTAATATTCACTGAGGGAGGCAGCGTGGGAGCGTGGAAAGGGAGTGAAAGTGGAACCTGAGTTTTTGTGCGAGACTTGGTCCTGCCACGTAACCACCATGTGATCTTGGGCCACCCAGCTGCTCTGGTCCATCTCATTGACTTGGGAATAAGAAAGTGATAATTCTCAACAGATCTAGAGATAATTCTTTTTTTTTTAAAAAAATTCAAGTATAGTTGTTTTACAGTGTTTCAGGTGTTCAGCAAGGTGATTCAGTTTCATATATATATATCTGTAGGTATATATTGTTTTGCAGATTCTTTTCCACTATAGGTTATTACAAGATATTGAATATAGTTCCCTGCACTATACAGTAGGTCCTTGCTGTTTATCTGTTTTATATATCATAGTGTGTATCTGTTAATCCCAAATTCCAAATTTATCCCTCCCTGCCCTTTCCCCTTTGGTAACCATGTTTGTTTCCTATGTCTGTGAGTCTATTTCTGTTTTAGTAAGTAAGTTCATTTGTATCATTTTTTTAGATTCCACATGTAAGTTATATTGTACGATATTTGTCTTTGTCTGACTCACTTCACTTAGTATGATAATCTTTAGGTCCATCCACGTTGCTGCAGATGACATTATTTCATTCTTTTGTATGGCTGAGTAATATCCCATTATATATATATTACATAAGAATATTACATCTTCTTGATCCATTCATCTGCTGGTGGATATTTAGGTTGCTTCCATGTCTTGGCTATTACAAATAGTGCTGCTGTGAACACTGGGGTGCATGTACCTTTTCAACTTAGAGTTTTCATCTTTTCTGGATATATGCCCAGGAGTGGGATTGCTGGATCACATGGTAATTCTATTGATATTTTTAGTTTTTTAAGGAACACTCTCCGTAGTGGCTACATTCCCATCAACAGTGTAGGAGGGTTTCTAAAGAGATAACTCTACCCCATGGACATTACACATTGGGCAATAAGATGAAATGAAATAAGTGAATATCGTGTCCTTTCACTCAGCAAAGTTTTATAGTCGCCTACTTTGTGCTAGATGCTGGAACAGCACTGCTTTCACAGGGCTTAGTCTAGGGGAGAAGACAAACAATAAACAAGTAACCAAAAAGTAATTAAAAATCATGGTAAGTGCTAAAAATAGAGGAAACCACAGGGCATTGCATTTGCTGAGGAGGTACTTAAATAGAAATCAAAATCCGTAAGAGGAAACTAAGGCTTAAAGGATATTTGAAAACTGACATGTAAAATGTGACATCAGTCCATCATTCTAGTATCAAAACCCCAGAATAGGATTCTTAAACATGTCTGAACATCGTTATTATCAGAGAAGCATCCTTAACAATGCAGATTCCTAGACCCATCTCTCAGGGTCTAATTTTTTTTTTTTACTCGCCACAAGGCTTGTGGGATCTTAGTTCCCTGACCAGGGATTGAACCTATGCCCCAGCAGTGAAAGCACCGATTTAATAGAACTCTGGTCAGACCCTAGAATCTGTTCCTTTTAAAAATTTCCCAGATGATCCTGTTGGTCTGTCAGGGTTGGAAACTATTCTCCCGGAGAAACTCTAGACAGAACTGATTGTCTTTCAAAGGAATGACTGTGGCTTGGTCTTCTTGTATCTTGCTGGCCATCTGCCATATGTAGCTTCTTACCTCAATCTTCATTTCTGAAACTTCTGTGATATTGGGCCATGGACCTCCCCAACACTGTTTCGGAGCTGGTGCCCATTTCCCAGCACGTGTGTTATTTGGGGGGAACCTCTGAATGCTATTGGGGAGGGAGGTCTGCTTCTGTGCATGTATTGGAATTCTGATGCATAATGTAGTATGTTGAGTAGATTGTTGTGGGTTGTTTTGGAAATCTGAATGCTTTTTGTAACTTTATACCTATGGGAAACATACTGGGAATTCCATGAAAGTAAAGGTTGAGATTCCCTCCCAGCAAAATTCACTGTACTTTCCCCCTCTGCCTAGTTTTAAGATAACATATATAAATATATATATATATGTGTGTGTGTATAATTGAGTGGTTTTAAATATGGAACTAGTACTAGCTTTTATGCTGGGATCCTGAGGTCTAGCAAAGCTCAATTTGAGTCTTGGGGAAAAGGAACCAGGAGCTCCTTCCTCTTTTTTTCTGTCTCTGGGGATTTTCAGGAAAACCAGTAGCAGTTTATTTGAGAACATAGAGCTGCCACTGGGATTTACCCATGAGAGGCTTTTTCAAAAATTTGTTTATTTCAGAAATCCCCCTGTGGTCCAAGCTATATTTTTAAAAGATTGGTTGCTTGCAGTCCAGGAGTTTAGGGGCTCATTTGGTGTGACAAATGACAAATAATCTTTTAGGACACAGCTTGTCCTGAGCAGCGATGCCTAGTAGTCTGGGAGTAGGAACTCAAGTCATATTTTGTGCCCGGTGATTGCTGCCTTTAGGACCACCCAGCCTGAATAATGACGGTCATTCTTTGGTGAGGAGTTAACACATGGTCTCTAAGTGGATTTATCTTTATAAAGCCCTGTGTGACTGTCAGGGCTAACCCTCTCCTTTAATGAAGGAGAACTCACAAACTTCAAGGTTTCTCTGGTAGGAGGACCTTCAGGTGGGGTGAGTAACTTACCAGTAGGACTCTGACGTGTCTGCTTACCTTCCCCCAGGGATGTCTCACTTTCGTTTCTGCATCATTTCCACACTCATCCCAAGGTATAGGGGTGGGCTGGGTGGCCTGCTGTTTGATGTGCTGATAACTATGGAACAGACAACCCACTTCCTTTGTTTTTTTGGGCATACTGAAAGAGGCTGCAGCTCGTAAAAGGCTTCCACAAATCCTGGGAACAACAGGAAAATAAACTCACAAAATACTTGCGGAGCACAGGCTCCACTGCTCCGCGGCATGTGGGATCTTCCCGGACCGGGGCACGAACCCGCGTCCCCTGCATCGGCAGGCAGACTCTCAAGCACTGCGCCACCAGGGAAGCCCAACGTTTTTCTTTATTGAAGAATTTCTTAAAGCCTTCACTCTGCTGATATCCATTAGAAATCTCCAGGAGAGGACTGAGGCATCTAGTCTCTCTCAAACTTGGATGACCAAGAAAACTTTTAACTCCACAGTCATCTCAGAGGCTGGTCTTCTTTGAAACCCATTTGGGAAATCTTGTTCTAGTGAATCTGTCTCCCTCATTTTCCAGCTAAGGAAACCAAGGACCAGAGAAATGAAATGACTTATCCAAAATCATGAAGCTTGGGGCAACATGGGGTGCTGGAAAGGAGCTTGGAGGGGAACCCTGGATATGAGACTTGACTCTAGCACATTGTTAGTGGGGGGCCTGGGCACATCACCCAAATTCTGTGGGTCTTAGTTTCCTCTCTTAAAATGGGGGGGCTGGGACTTCCCTGGTGGTGCAGTGGTTAAGACTCCGCGCTCCCAATGCAGAGGACCTGGTTTCAATCCCTAGTCAAGGAACTAGATCCCACATGCATGCTGCAACTAAGAGTTTGTGTGCCACAACTAAGGGGCTGGCGAGCTGCAACTAAGACCCAGCACAAACAACAAATAAACAAATAAATATTTAGAAATAAAATAAAATGAGGGGGCTGCACTATCTGTTTTCTAATGACTCTGAAGTCATTTTGGGGGAATGGCTCTTGGTTTCATCTTGTTTTTTTTTTTCTTTTTTTTTCCACTTCTGAGTTTGTCTCAGCTAAGTAAGGCAAAATAAAAATATTGGGAGACACATATACATATATTCATCAAATACCACCATTTAGATTCTTTTTTGCTTGCAAATGAATACACTTGCCAGATTAGTAACTAAAATAAAATCTGTCGGAGAATGTACAACTCTACATCATAAAACGTTGGTAAGGAAAATAAGAAATGTATATAAAAAGACTAAGATCTATGGTAATGTACTTTCCTGAGAAATATTTTAACACAGATTTTAATTTTAATGAAATTCATATTTGATTGGAATACAAATGGTAAATCTCCCAACAGGTAAAACGTGCCTTTTTCTTGCGTGCTTTGTGAGGGATTATTGAGGGAATCATAAAAAATAAAACTCTCAGATTTTAATCTGTTACTAGCTGGGGTTACTTTGGACTGGTGTTCTCTGGGCTTCATTTTCTTCATCTGTGGAATGAACCCAAATGTTCCTTAAAGACTCTATTAATTTACGCTGATGCCATAAAGTCACCTTTACAGCTCTGCTAATTCAATCTATATTTGACTGTTTTTGTCTGTATTAGCAATACGATCTTTGTCAAGGTGCGGGTTGAACCTGAGAGCTCCAGGGACTCGGGATGTGAATTACGTGTGGTAATGTGAAGTCAGAGGTGTCCTTCCCCATTCTGGGCCCATGGGCAGAGCGTACCTCCTGGACCCCTGTGGTATGTTGAGGTCATGTGACAAGTTCTGGCCAATGAGTTGTGTGTAGTGACAAGTGCTACTTCCAGGCCAGAGCAAGACCCTGCAGAGCCTTCTTTTCCTCTGTCACCAGAGTGGCAACATTATGGTGCCGTCAACTTGGGTTCTGGAATAAGAAGTCATGGAGCAGATCTCCCTGATGACCCTTGTTAGATCATGAATTGTGTGCAAGGAATAAACTTTTGTGGTTGGGATGCTTGTTACAGCAACATCACATAGCCCATCCTGACTATTGGATTCAGTGAACTGGGGAAATCTCAAGAGACTGAAGGAAGACCAGCTATTGGGAACAGAATTATTTTAAGAGAAGATGTCAGTTGGCAGCCCCCCCTCACCCCCAATGGAGTTTGCCTAAGGAATTCTGCTGTTCCTATGAACAGCAAAGTTTACACACTTGGTTAAAGAATGAATGAATGAGCATAGGTTCTGTTATGTGTTCAAACTGATATACGTTATATAAGCACATCGTGCAAGAGGCAGTATACATGGTGGTTAAGATCCCTGGTCGGGCTGGGTTACCTGGGTTCGGAGCCCGACTCTGTGTTACTTTGAGCCGTTTCCTTAAATGCTCCGGGCTCCAGTTTCTCCATCTGCATAAAGGGATAATAATAGTTTCTTATAGGGCTGTTGTGAAGAATAAGTTCTTTAATGTATGTCAAGAGTTTGGCTAGTGCTTTGACAGTCAATAAATCTTAGCCACTTTTTTCCCCTCTCCGCCTCTTCTCTTTCCCTCTTGTTATCATTATTGACATTAAAAAAATACTGAAAGGATAGACACAGTGTTAGAGTAGTCATCTCTAGGTAGCAGGATTCTGATTGATTTTTATTTTGGGGGTTCTTTTTTTGGGTATCAAGTGTGTTTGTTCTGAACTTGAGTTGCCTTATAATCAGAAAAAGAAGCTATTTAAAAATAGAGTATTTACCGTGATTATTTTCCAAAAGAATATATGCCAGTATCCACACTAAATCCTATGATTGCTGTTTTTGCCTCACCATCTGGTGATCTGTTCAATATTTCTGTTGGGTTTTATCTGCTCTGAAAGCAGCTTTCCACCTTGATTTTTTAATTTTGTTAATGATTCTTTCCATCTCTTGGCCATATGTTGTGGAAACCAGTGAATCTCTTTGTTTCTTATAACTTTCCAAGTCTTATAAATTCTCTTTCCAAGTCTTATAAATTCTCTTTCTCCTAAATCCCTCTCACACTACTGTCCATTGCCCAGCTTTGTTCAAATCCTTACCACTTCATGCCTGGACTATTGGGTTTTCTTGCCTGCAGGTTTCTTTCAATCCCTATATAGTGACACTAGACTAATGTTCTTTTTTTTTTAAATTAATTTTTACTGGAGTATAGTTGCTTTACAATGTTGTGTTAACTTCTACTGCCCAGCCAAATGAATCACATATACGTATATTCCCTCCATTTAGGACACCACAGTACATTAAATAGAGTTCCCTGTGCTCTACAGTATGTTCCTATCAGTTGTCTATTTTATATATAGTATCAATAGTATATACATGTCAATCCCAAACTCCCAATTCCTTCCACCACCACCCCTTCCCCCTTGATATCCATAATTTGTTCTCTACGTCTGTGTCACTATTTCTGCTTGGCAATTAAGGTCATCTATGCCATTTTTCTAGATTCTGCCTATATGTGTTAATATACGATATTTGTTTTTCTCTTTCTGACCTACTTCACTCTGTAGGACACTCTCTAGGTCCATCCACGCTAGACTAATGTTCTTAATATACCACTTTGAATGTATCATCCTTTGCTGCAACTTTCAGGGGCTCCTCAGATTCCCCATCACTGAGGATAAAATCCAATTTCCTCGCTTGATATTGAAGGCTCTCCACATTTGCTTTTTCTCTGCTCTCCCAAATATTCCACTCGTTAACCTTATTTATGGACTTTTCCTACCATATTTTTGTACATGAATGCCTTTGCTCTCCTGCCCCCTTGATGTCCAAATTTTACTCATCCTTGAATATCTTGCTTAAATATATCCCTGTCCAAAATGTTCACGTTTTTGCTTTTGTAAACTGCAGTATCTCTGTTCATTTGGCGGTTAATCACTGGCTTGTGCTTTTCTTGTATTGAAAAGGTATTAGTGTGTATGCCTTTTAACATTTCATGCGCTTCCCTCCTTTCTCTAAATAAATTGTAGTGTTTCTGAGGGTGTTTACATTTTTAGCACCAGTGTCCTGCAGAAGATGGGTGATCTATGGGATATTGATTGATGAATTCATATATTTTTAATATTTGATAAAAAAAGATGTAAGAATAAAAAGGCTTCCTTTTTTTTTAAAAAAAAAGAAGACAGAATTTCACTTTATTTTTTACTTTACTATTTATAATGCTTTTTATCCTGATAGTCTGAGCTTCTTTTGATGGTCAGATCAATATTTGCTTGATTATTTCCCAAAGTGAGCCTTCTCTAATTCACTTATTAGAGAAAGCCATTAAATTGATATTTTTTAGCTCTGCCCCCAACATTATTTCACTGATGTATCAAGTTACATATTTATTTATTATATACCCTTTAACATAGATTTATAATTTTTTATGCGTTTGTCTTTTTTTACTGGAGTATAGTTGCTTTACAATGTTGTGTTAGTTTCTGCTGTACAGCAAAGTGAATCAGCCACATGTATACATATATCCCCTATTCCTTGGATTTCCTTTCCATTTAGGTCACCACAGAGCACTGAGTAGAGTTCCCTGTGCTCTACAGTAGGTCCTTGTTGATTATCTATTTTATATATAGTAGTGTGTATATGTTCATCCCAAGCTCCTGATTTATCCCTCCCCCTCACATTTCCTCTTTGGTAACCATAAGTTTGTTTTCTATGTCTGTGAGTCTGTTTCTGTTTTGTAAATAAGTTCATTTGTATCATTTTTAAAAACTAGATTCTACATATGAATGATATCATGTGATGTTTGTCTTTCTCTGTCTGACTTACTTCACTCAGTATGACAATCTCTAGGTCCATCTATGTTGCTGCAAATGGCATTATTTTGTTCTTTTTTATGGCTAAGTAATATTCCATTGTATATATGTACCACATCTTCTTTATCCATTCCTCTGTCAATGGTCATTTGGGCTGTTTCCATGTCTTGGCTATTGTAAATAGTGCTGCAATGAGCATTGGGGTGCATGTATCTTTTCAAATTATGGTTTTCTCAGGGTATATGCCCAGGAGTGGGATTGTTGGATCACACGGTAGTTCTGTTTTTAGTTTTTTAAGGAACCCGCATACTGTTCTCCACAGTGGTTGTACCAATTTACATTCCCACCAACGGTACATTCCACACCCTCTCCAGCATTTATTGTTTGTAGACTTTTTGATGATGGCCATTCTGACCGGTGTGAGGTGATACCTCATTATAGTTTTTATTTACATTTCTCTGATAATTAGTGATGTTGAGTATCTTTTCATACGCTTTTTGGCCATCAGTATGTCTTCTTTGGAGAAATATCTGTTTAGATCTTCTGCCCATTTTTTGATTGGGTTGTTTGCTTTCTTGGGGGAGGTTATTGTTTCCATCATCTTCCGTGAGGCCAAGTACCTGGCATGTAGTGAACACTGAACGTGTGCCCGATGAGTGGCCGCAGAGCAGCAGTGCAGACTAGGAAGGAGGGGAAAATTACATCGCAGATATTTTTTAATGTATTGAATCTTTGTCATGACTTTAATATTTTTCTTCTGGTGAACAAACAGCACAATTTTTAATGACTGTAATTTAAAAATATAATGGGGACTTCCCTGGTGGCACAGTGGTTAAGAATCCACTTGCCAATGCAGGGTACACGGGTTCGAGTCCTGGTCTGGGAGGATTCCCACATGCCGTGGAGCAACTGAGCCTGTGCACCACAACTACTGAGCCTGCGAGCCACAACTACTGAAGCCTGTGCACCACAACTACTGAAGCCTGTGGACCTAGAGCCCATGCTCCGCAACAAAGAGAAGCTACCACAATGAGAAGCCCGTGCACTTCAAGGAAGAGTAGCCCCTGCTCGCCTCAACTAGAGAAAGCCTGCACGCAGCAACGAAGACCCAAGGCAGCCAAAATAAATAAATAAAATTTATTAAAAATACCCATATAATGATTTTTTAAAAAAGTCTCTCACTTCCTTTTATGGGCTGAAATGTGTATCCCCCAAAATTTATGTTGAAGTCCTAGTCCCCAGTGACTGTATTTGGAGATGGGGACTTTACAGGAATAATTAAGGTTAATGAGGTCGATGGCTGGAGCCCTAATTCAGTAAGACTGGTGTCCTTATAAGAAGAGGAAGCGATACCAGAGCTCTCTCTCCCCGCACATGCATGGTGGAAAGGCCATGTGAAGACATAGTGAGAGAGTGGCCGTCTGCAAGCCAGGAAGAGAGGTCTCACCAGAAACCAACTTCGCCAGCACCTTGAACTTGGACTTCTAGTCTCCATAACTATGAGAAAATGTCTGTTGTTTAAGCCACCCAGTCTGGTATTTTGCAACAGCAGCCTGAGCGGACTAATATATCTCCTGACTCAGTACATCCATATATTGGATTTACAGCACCTGCCCGTTTTATGGTGACTGCTGCCATCCGGGTTTTGCAGAGATCTTACATTTCCCTTCCTGCAGAGTGATAATGCTGGCTGGCTATATGCACGTCCTTGCCTCCAGTTTGTGCTTCCTTGAAACTTACCCCAGAACACCCAAGGCTGGCTCTTCCTAGCAAGCAAGGAATGAGAGAGCATTCGACTGTGATCACAGAACCTCTGGAGTGTGGAGACTGCACATGAGGCAAGAATAGGAAGCCCCAGCTCTGGACCATCTGATGCCAGTGCAACAGGGAAATCCCAACCTTTTGCTCTTTTTCCTTTTTTTTTGGAAAGATGTGAGTAACATTTGAAAGGAATGTATGTCACGTAATGGCAGTCTTGGCAATGGCTTTCAGTTCCCTTCAAGTCCCCTGGAGTCGTGACTGCCTCTAGCCTTATTCTTCCCAGTTCACCTCTCTCAGTTGTGGATGCATCTTCCTGGGCTGCAGTTCTGTTCATGATGCCCTCAGAATATCAGAGGGCTTCCTTCACCGATGCCACCTGCCTCTGACCTTCACCCTCTGTGTCCTTAACCATGTCCTTGATGACTCTCAGCGAACATCAAACTTACAGGTACTTGCTCTTTCGCCTCCAGGCTTATTCCCCTCCTAGGTTTGTTTGGCTCACGTGTCCAGCACGATTACTTGTATATTTTTTTTTGGACAACAGGGGTCAAAATGGTTCACAAATAAATGGCCAAAAAGGAAGCCAAGAACTGTGCAGACATCTTCACCCCAGTTATTGGCTGAGAGGCACAGCCAGTTTCTACTGCTTGAAAACAAAATGTGTTTCTTGGGGGCTGGAACACACACACACAGAGAAATAAAATCGATTATTAGGTGTGTACAAATTAATATATACGTTTGAGGGTTTTTCAGAGTCAGATGGTATTTAGATGAGTCAGCACTGTGTGTGGTTTCCCTAAACTCAGTATCTATGTGTTCCAGAATCATGCTAAACTACTTGGACTCAGATCCTCGTCTTAGGCTCTGCTTCTGGGGGAATCCAAGCTAAGATATTTGCTACAGCAAAAACTTTCATATTTGTGGGGAGATAATTTTAGATCATACTAACACTATGATTTTAGTTGGAATGCTTCCCCTGTTCTGTAATTAAGATGCACAGTAGGAAAGCATCTTATTTAAGGAATAAGATGGTCATACATTATATTGTTATAGTGTCTGATTCATTGTTTGAACTAAATGCACGTTAAAAATGGTAATTACACATGTAATCATTTTATACCAGGGTTGTTAGCGTGAACTGGTCATGGGAGGTATAAGGGATTACTACCACCCTCACTGTAGTCTCATACATTACAATGTTTGTGACTCTTTTGAGTATCACGTTTATAAAAAATCCCAAAAGATATAATGTAGGCCAGCATTTTTCAAGCTGAGCTGGCAGGGTTTGGATGAGGACTAATCCAAATTACTAGGGTAAATGTGGAGTAGACAGTGAGGAAGACTGGATCACTTAAGCTGCTTATTGTGACCATGACCTAGGACAGGTAATGAGATTTGCCCTGGTGTCTGTATGCTAGTTTTGAACTCAGCAAATTACTCTCCAATTCAATATGAACACGTTGAGCTTTTTCACTGCCTTTTATTTTTATTTATTTATTTATTTATTTATTTATTTATTTATTTGCGGTACGCGGGCCTCTCACTGTTGTGGCCTCTCCCGTTGCGGAGCACAGGCTCCGGACGCACAGGCTCAGCGGCCATGGCTCACGGGCCCAGCCGCTCCGCCGCATGTGGGATCTTCCCGGACCGGGGCACGAACCCGTGTTCTCTGCATCGGCAGGCGGACTCTCAACCCCTGCGCCACCAGGGAAGCCCTGCCTTTTATTTTTTTAAACTGTGTTTTTCCTACTAGTGATAGAATAAACACAAATTTCAGAATTATGGGATGATCATACAGAAATTCACTAAAAGAAGCAAAGCTGCCTTAAGAGCTGCGTAATATACAGCATCACTCACCCTTTACTTTTGTAAAATGTGAAAAAGTCTACATTCCAAGGCACATCCAGCCTCAAGGGTTTGCGCTGAGGGGTCCTGGACCTGAGTTCGTGTTATTAGCTAACGAAGACAACCTTGATTAATTACAGTCGTGCGAAAGCAGATGCAGATGCGGATGACTAGGTCTGCCTGCGAAGCTAATGGCTTCTTTCAGGTCAGTGGCTGGGTACCGCTTAATTATGATAATCATATGACATAAAGAAAAAGTTAGCTATTTGAAGCAAATCTATGTTAGGCTTCTCCAGAGAAACAGAATAGGAGTTATATATTTATACGAGGAGATTTCTGTAGGAATTGGCTCATGTGGCTCTAGAGGCTGAGAAGTCCCACAGTCTGCCATCTGCAAACTGGAGAACTAGGAAAGCTGGGGGTGACCTTCAGTTCAAGCCCAAAAGCCTGAGAATTGAGGGGCTGCTGGTGTGAGTTCCGGAGTCTGAAGGCGTGAGAATTGAAAGCTCCGATGTCTGAGGACAAGGGAAGGTGGGCATCCCAGCTCAAGAAGAGAGAGAATTTGCCCTGCCCCCACCTTTTTGTCCTATCTGGGCCCTCATAGGAACGGATGATGCCCACACACTTTGGTGAGGGTGGATCTCTTTACTCAGTCTATTGACGCAAATGCTAATCTTCTAAAAACACCCTCACAGATGCACCCAGAAATAGTTTTACCAGTTGTCTGGGCGTCCCTTACCCAGTCAAGTTGACACATAAAATTAACCGTCGCAACTTCCAATGGGGGAAAAAAGGTATGTCAATTTAGGGCATGTATAGGTCGGAATTTCGATTGATCAGAAATGTATCGGAAGTTAGAAAGAATAAAGTTACTCTTCCTAAGAAGAGGTTGATGTGTCGTAGTGCTAGATGCCATGGATTGAAGTGACTTAAGGCTCTTCTGATTTCACGCTTCAGGTGTCTCTGTGGGAGTCTGGCCACATTAGTAGGGAAGAGATGAGGACAAATCTGGTGGCGAGTATAGTAACGTAGTGAAAGTGCTTGTATTGATAAATTATCTTCATTATTGTTAGATAACAAAGAGTCAGGGATTATCTGTTTTTAATTGGGTTGAATTTATTCTATCCCTTCATCAATGAGGTGATTACAAAGGAGAATGCCTTAAATTAGGACAATAGTACATGCTTCATAAGGCTGCTGTGAAGTTGAAGTGAGAAAATACATATAAAGGCGTTTGGCACAGTATCTTACATATAATAAGTGCCCAGTGTTATCTTTTGGTAATAGTTCTCCCGTCAGTGACTGTAGACTTTGAGTATGAACGCTTCTCTAAATACAAGAGTAAGTTTTATAGTGAGCCCTACTGGAAGCACCTACTGTGATAGAATTAATTTCTGTGGATTGATGGGGTGGTGGGAGGGTAACATTAATGCTGTCCTGGAACGTTTATATCACTCGAATGTCTATAAAATCCAGTGGATGGCCGCGATGATGCCAGTGACTGCAGGGACATTTGCACATGAGATTATTCTCTTAATGTCTAAGCGTTGCTCTAGACTTGGATCTTTCCTGGGAGAATCATGCTTCTTTGAGTGCCTGGAAAGCAAACAGGAGTTGTGTCATACCTATGGCTGTTTACCTGGAAGGTGTTTCTTGGCAGTGACATCCTTCCCAGGAGGTAAATTTAATCTGCTGTTAACAGTTGGTGTGCTCTTCTGAGTCTTCACCATAATATTGAAGTAAATGTCATACAACATATTTGGAATGTATTTTTCAGATAATGTAGGTTTCTCTGCCATCCTTATGGCAGCCAATTAGGGATGAAACGAGACGGAAATCTAAATAGCGAGCTTCTTTTTATTTAGAGTGCTTCTAAAACTCCTGCTACTAACAGTTCCAAAAATATTTTGGGATTTTCAGCTCTAATATGTTTAATTTCCTTGGCAGTAGAGACCTATACAGTTCTCTCTCTTTTTTTTTGGCCACACCATATGGCTTACGGGATCCTAGTTCCCTAACCAGGGATTGAACCTACGCCCTTGGCAGTGAAAGCATGGAGTCCTAACCACTGGATTGCCAGGGAATTCCCCTGTATACTTCTTATAATTAAACTCTTGCTTTTTTTGTATTTTGGAGACATGTGTCCACAAATGGAGAGAAGATAGGCTTTGGTTTCAGATAGAGCCAGGTTCTGATTTTGCCTCTCTTACTTACTAATTGCTGATCTTAACTGCTCAGGGACTCAGCTTTCTCATCTGTAAATTGAGAACGAAAATATATTTTTTTCCTCCACGAAGTTGTTAGTGTTGAGTGGCACAGAAGATGTAAAGTGCCTAGTGTAGTTTCTGGAAGGTAGTTATTCTACTTCAACTAAAATAGTATGTGGGGTTTACACTCTTAGAAATTAAATCTTTGAGAAATCGCCAACTTTGGAAAGATGGACTTTACAAATGAATTTCTTTTTTTTTTTTTTTTTTGCGGTACACAGGCCTCTCACTGTTTATAGTAAATTTATAGAATTGCGCAACCATCACCAGAACCCACTTTTAGAAAAATGTCTTTTTTTCCCCTGAGGTGAAGCTGAAATAAGCTGCACGTAATTAAAATATATAATTTGATAAGCTTTGATATATATATGTACCCGCGAAACCGTCACCACAATCATGACTGCAGGACTGTGCAACATTGACAAAAACTTCCTTGAGTTTCTCTGTAATCCCTCCCTCCTGCTTGGCCACCTCCCACCCCATCACCACAGACTGGTTTTTTTAATTACTTTAGATTAGTTTGCATTTTCTAGAATTTTATAAGTTGAATTGTACAGTATGGACTTTTTTATGTCTACCTTCTTTCACTGAGCGTAATTATTTTGAGATTTATCCATGTTTTAGTGTGTATCAATAATTCATTTCTTTGTACTGCTAAATAGTATTCCATTGTATGAATATACTACAGTTAGCTTATCCGCTCACCTCTTGATGGACGTTTTTGTTGTTTCTGGTTCTTGGCTCCTACAGATAGAGCTGCTCTGAATATTTGTATGTAACCCTTCGTATGGACACACGTTTTCATACGTCTTGTGAAAATACCTAGGAGTGAAATGCTGGAATCATAGGGTAGTTATATGTCTAACTCCTTAAGACACTACCAAACTGTTTTCCAAAGTGTCTGTAACATTTTATGTTTCACCTCTGTAGGGCATGAGAGTTCTAATTGCTTGAGATCCTCACCAGTACTTGGTAGAATTATCTTTTAAATTTTAACCATTTGAATAGGAGTTTAGTGGTATCGTATCTCATTGTGTTTTTTTTTAAATTGAAGTGTAGTTGATTTACAATGTTGTGTTTCAGGTGTACAGCAGAGTGATTCAGATATATAAATATATATATATATATATATATATTTTTTCAGATTCATTTCCCTTATAGGTTATTACAAAATATTGAGTAGAGTTCCCTGTGCTATACAGTAGGTCCTTGTTGGTTATCTATTTTATATATAGTAGTGCGTATATGTTAATCCCAAACTCCTAATTTACTTCCCCCCTTTCCCCTCATTGTGGTTTTAATTTGCACTTCCCTAATGACTAATGATACTGAACATCTTGCATGTTTTTATTTGCCATCCACAGATATTCTTTGGTAAAACTGTCTATTGAAAAATATTTTCCCCAACTGTTTTACAAGTTTTATAGTTTTATAGAAGTTTTATAGTTTTAGGTTTTACATTTAGGTCAGTGATCTATTTTCAGTTCCTTTTTTTATATGGATATCTAATGGTTTCCATTTGTTGAAAAGAATATCCTGTTTCAATGGAATTATCTTTACTTCTTTGTCAAAGGCCTGTTGTCCATATATATGTGTGGGTCTGTTTCTGGACTTTCTTTTCTATTCCATTGATCTGTTTGTCTATCTTTAAGCCAATACTACGTTGTCTTGATTACAGTATCTTTTTTAAAAGTTATTAATTTATTATTATTATTAATTAATTAATTAATTTTTGGCTGCATTGGATATTTGTTGCTGCGCATGGGCTTTCTCCAGTTGTGGCGAGCGGGGTCTACTTTTCATTGCAGTGCGTGGACTTCTCATTGTGGTGGCTTCTCTTGTTGCAGAGCACGGGCTCTAGGTGTCAGGCTTCAGTAGTTGTGGCATGTGGGCTCAGTAGTTGTGGCTTGTGGGCTCTAGAGTGCAGGCTCAGTAGTTGTGGCGCGTGGGCTTAGTTTCTCTGCAGCATGTGGGATTTTCCCGGACCAGGGCTCGAACCCACGTGCCCTGCATTGGCAGGTGGATTCTTAACCACTGCACCACCAGGGAAGTCCCAGTTATACATCTATATATAAATATATATAAATAAATATATATATATTTTACACTCTCTTTCATTGTAGGTTATTACAAGATATTGAATATAGTTCCTGTGCTATATAGTAGGTCCTTGTTGGTTATCTCTTTTACATATAGTAGTGTGTATATGTTAATCCCAAACTCCTAATTTATCTCTCCCCCCCTCCCATTTGGTAACCATAAGTTTAATTTCTATGTCTGTGAGTCTTATTTCTAATAAAACTTTCTTTTTGCCCCCAAATTACAATTAAAACATTTTTTTTTTTTTTTTTTTTTTGCAGTACGCGGGCCTCTCACCGCTGTGGCCTCTCCCGTTGCGGAGCACAGGCTCCGGACGCGCAGGCTCAGCGGCCATGGCTCACGGTCCCAGCCGCTCCACAGCATGTGGGATCTTCCCGGACCGGGGCACGAACCAGTGTCCCCTGCATTGGCAGGCAGACTCTCAACCAACTGCGCCACCAGGGAAGCCCAATTAAAACATTTTTGACTTAATCTTTTTTCATGCTTTCACGGTAGCTATCCTGTGGTCCTTCCTGAGGACTAGATTAAATTTATAGCCAGTGGTCACTCACAGGTGGCCAATTTGATGTTTTAAAGCCACAGCACATTACCCTCCCCCCACCATGCCCCAGGTATGAATTAAGTGCAACTGGCTGTTTCCATATGTACTTGTGTGTTTCCTTTTAGACTACAAATGACTTTGAAAGTATTTCTAAAGAAAGATGGTGAGTGTCAACCAACTACTGTTTGCTCTGGTGGACAGCAAAATACACTCGGAATCTACTTAAAGGCATCTCCCTCATCTTCTCATTTGCGACCTAAGATGCTCTCTGAATGTTTTGGCAAAGTGGTAGACTCTTCCCTGACTGCTGTGGCAGCTCTTCTTTTGCCGTCAGGCCTGTGTCAAAATAACTGAATCACTTAAAAGAAAGAAAAGTTGCTGCTCAAAATAACTGAGATCAGAGGTCTCTTATCTGCCTGTGCTTGTGAGTGGAAGGCATGAGTGAGGGAATGTTTTCCTTCAACCTGGCGCTCTGGTGCTAGGAAGTACCTTGGCTAATTTTCAAGAAGCTGTGCCAATTGAGTGTCAGTTGGTGTCACTGCTGCTGTGTTGCAGTGAAGTGTGGCTTGCTTTTCATGTCCTCTTGTTGTGTATAGTAGCTGTGCTACCAAATATATTCAAGAAGGCGACCTCCTATCACTATGTCCCAGATGGCTTTGGTGGTCATTTGGCAGGTATGCAGAACGTTTCTCTGTGGGAGCATCCTGGGTGTGAGCCCAGGTCCTGAGACTGAGCCTGAATTTTACTTGTAACCTAAACCCCTGTCAGCATCAGTTCCTAGCGGCGTGCACAGCCACGTGGGTCACTGAGAAAGTAGGTCCTGCCCCAGAGAGGACATTGGGAAGTGGTAGATAGAGAGGGATGAGTAGTGGGTGGTGGAGAGCAACACGGATGCAGGGGCTGGTCCATTAAAGGTCAAGTTCAAATGAGGGTATGGCAAATCCAGGCCAGTTACAAAGAGGCTCTGAGGATTTGGGAAGCCCAGCAGGGGAGGGTGGTGGCCCATGGAGGGCCTGGCAGAGGTAAGGGTCAGTCCTGGAGTGGGGTGGGGTGAGGGTCAGTGCTCTGTGACTGTAAAGCCCAGGAACCACGTCTGTCAAACCCAGCACTTCATGGGAAAGGGGGATAGAGATGGCACACAGGACAGGGCAGCCCCAGGGATCCAGGGAGCGCGAGCCGTGGATGGAGCGCAGTGTTGCAAGGATGAATCCACTTGGACGGCTTCTGTTAGTTCACTCAAGGGCGGAAGGCCATGCCTGCCTGGCGTCTCTGTTCGACGACATTTATTAGTGCCGTTGGTCAGCAGTGCGTAGGGATTGATAAGGCATCCCTGAAAAAAGTCCTTGTTCCCGCGGAACTGACATTCCAGTGGGAGAGACAGACATTAAGCAGCTCCCCCCGCCCCCAAACGTCACGTTGTGTGGTGATGTGTGCCACGGTGAGCTCTCCAGCAGGGTAAGGCGGTCAGACGTGCCGAGGGTGGGGAACGGGGTGTCCTGTTAGACATGGGGTGAGCGTTGGCTACTCTAAGGGGTGATATTTGAGCAGTGATCAGGAAGAAGTAGGGAGTGAGCCACATGGGGATACGGGGGAAAATATTACAAGGAGAAGAAGAGCATCTGATCGATTGGCCTGGGTTCATCCCCTGTCCACAGATGAACCACCAAGGACAGGGCTCCATGTCTGACAGGCCGTCAGGACTGTGCGGTGAGGAGATGGATGGTCCCAAAGGAAAGCGGAATGGCTTTTCTTGAAAGAAGGGAGCCTGGAAACTGAACAGGTGGAAAGAAAAGATGTCCCCCTTCCCGCCCCAGTTGAGGGTAGTGGTTCTTTCACTGAATTCTGCCCATAAATGAGAATGCGTGAGAAGGAGAATTGTTTTCACTCCCAAGAGCTGGGGCCAGCAGGGATGAGGTGGCAGGAGAGGCCTCTGGCCATGACATGGTACCTGGACTCCGTCCCGCCTGAGTTGCAATGACTGGTGTCGGAGGGAGAGAGGGAGGGGAGGGGAGGGGAAGACAGAAACAAGTGCTCAGGAGGACCAGGACCAGGGCCCTGGTTTCCCTTCCTAGAAGGCCGGCCCTCCACTGCACAGTGGAAGTAACTTGTTCCTCAACAGCAGAAAAATCACTTCTTAAGGATGCTGAATGGTAGGGGAAGTCAGTGAGATGCTGCTGTCCACCAGCACTGTCTCAGAGCAGAGGGGCTGGCAGCCTGCACACAGCTGGGTACCAAGGCCCCCGGATGGGCCGGGGATGGCGGCGGTGGTTGTCCCTCTTCTCTACCTACCCCCGCCCCCAGGTGTAAGATCACCTGCGTTTCCCTGAACACGTTGGGCGCTTCCAAATCCCCACGCCTGTGCCACGCGAACCCCTCAGCCGCTGGTGTCCTTTCTCCTATCCTTGCAGGCTTAGGCCAGGAGCCCTCTTTTCCATGAAGCTCTCTCTGTCCTCTCTCCTCAACTGTTACAATGCATCATTCTTCCCCTGTGGTCCACAGCGCGTCGTTGGTGTTGGTTGTATTTAATCACTGAGCTTTGAATCATAGTTGGTTTTACATGTTTCTTTCTGGGGGACCACACACCCCTCTTATTCACCTTTGCAATGCCCCCTCCTTGTCCCAGGGCCTGGCATCACAGAGTGCATGTCTGAGTGAGAGACCTGTGACCCCGCGATGTGGAGCGCTGCTCAATTATGTGGGGTATGAGGCCAGGAAGGAGGTGACTGCGAAGCCCTCTGCGGTACTGGGATCTTTGCTGGTTTTGATTGGGCCCCTCGGTTTCCCCGGTCCAGTGAGGCTCATGGCTGCCTGACTGACCACTGTGAGGGGTTCTGGAGTCGTTTCTTGGGATTTAGGGTGTAGGCGAGGAAAACTTACCACCCCAAATAGCTCTTTGCCATGGGATTATTTCAAGCTGAAAATAATCAAGGCTCAAAAGACTTGGGAAGAACATTTGACCTTCCCCCTAAGTGCATAAAAGTCTAGATAGAGGACCTGTTCCGGGAAGGGGGCTATCACTGTAGATAACTATGGAGGAACTAGGTGTGTGGACAGGGGGGAACCTAGCAAAATCTGTTTGTTACAATCCCTCTCTGTGTCCCGGAGTCTCTGCCTGGCCCAGCAAGCATTCATTTACCAAATCTTTGCTTTTCCATCTCCATGTGAAATTGCCTTACTCCCCTTTGAGGTCCCGAACCACTACCCCCAACATCCTCTTTTGTCTTTAGCTGAACTTGGTGTTTAAGGCTTTGGCCTTGGTATGATGGCTTTGGCCATTTTGGTGAGTTGAATTTTCCTGAGTCTCTCCCATGTATACATGTTATTAAACTTCTGTGTGATTTTTCTCCTGTTAATCTGATTCATGTCAGTTGAATTCTTAGACCAGCCAGAAGAACCTAGAAGGACAGAGAAAATTGACCGCTCTCCGACGAGGGGCAGGTTGAGTCGCCCAACACAGATTCCATAGACTTCAGAGAGCTGCTGCCTGGGTCGCAGCTGATCTCACGGAACAACCTTATTCGAGATAATTTTGTAGCCAAGTTGGGCTTTTGTGATGAGGAAGGAGGGCCTTTCAACTCTGCCAGAAATGGAGAAACGGAGGTGTCCGACTGCAGGGGTGGAACCCGTGCAGGCTGGCATCGCAGGGTGCATTGTGCTTCTTCTCTCGGGGAGCCACTGGGAAGGTTGATCAACCTGTAGGACCCTCCCCAGGGCAGGCGGAACTGAACGAGGTGCCCTCTGGCTTGTTTGTTTCACTCTGCGGGCCTGGCTTGTCTTACTGTTAGTGCTTATTCATCGCAGACCTTGGATTTAGAACTTGAATGTTCTCATTACTGGATAATTCGAGACAACAATCATAGGGTCCAGCTAATCAAATAAGCCGTGTGCAAAGCGAGCCTTGAGCCCAGGGCAGAATTAACCCTGAGTCGCTCAGGCTGCCATCCCTAACTGGCGGGGGGAGGCATGCAGGGCAGCGGGGACAGGACCACAGAGACAGTGGGGAGATGGGTCCAGATGTGATACGAGGCCCAGCCCAGCTTCTAACAAGCCACTGCTAAAACTGATCACAAAATAAGCAAAATGTAAGAGAAGACTAAGCTAAACAAAGACTGTTCAAAGAAGATCTTGTCAGAAGGATAAAGAAAAGAAAGAGAAACCGCCAAATACAAAAACACAAGTTCAAATTCAGGAGTTTAACAAGATTTAAGGTTTGAAATCAAACAAATTTTTAAAAATAAAAAAATTAGCCTAATAAAAATAAGGCTAAAAAAGTAAGTAAACTTACTTAAGGTATGAGAACTAGAAGGTAATCAATGATTTAAAAGAAAAACTTGAAAGTTAATTAAAAAATAAAACCCGGATGAAAAGTGTTTTTAAAAAGATACAATGCAAAACAAACAAACAAAAATGGTTCTGAAGAACCTAGGGGCAGGACAGGAATAAATACACAGACATAGAGAATGGACTTGAGGACACAGGGAGGGGGAAGAGTAAGCTGGGACGAAGTGAGAGAGTGACATGGACATATATACACTACCAAATGTAAAATATAGCTAGTGGGAAGCAGCCGCATAGCACAGGGAGATCAGCTCAGTGCTTTGTGACCACCTAGAGGGGTGGGATAGGGAGGGTGCGAGGGAGACACAAGAGGGAGGGGATATGGGGATATATGTATATGTATAGCTGATTCACTTTGTTATAAAGCAGAAACTAACACACCCTTGTAAAGCAATTATACTCCAATAAAGATGTTAACAAATATTATCCATTTCAACTTTTTGATTCAATACGTTGACAATTTCAATAAAAAATTCTGAAGATTATATAAAGGTTAAGTCTACAGTAGAAACATTAAAAATGTGAAGGTAAATGGGATTAAAAATAGAAGTTAATGGGCTTTAACGTAGAAAGCATAAGTGGTCACGGAATAGGGTAAAGAATAATTTAAGAAGGAGATTAAAATGAAGGGTCTGAAGGTAACAAAGCTTGTGGAAAGATAAGTGAAGGAAACATGGGCTGGAAGCAGGTGAGGGGACAGTCCTTAAGTTGTAGCTGGGTCAGTCTTCCCCAAGAGTGGTCTCTGACGAACCTGATATGATGTCCAAGGCCAAGGTGAAGAGCTGGTTCCCCCCACTGAAGGGGACCCTTTCCCATCAAGTGTGGCTTCTTTTTTTTTTTTTTTTTTAAGAAATATTTTATTTTATTTTATTTTTTGGCTGCGTTGCGTCTTCGTTGCTGTACTCAGGCTTTTTCTAGCTGTGGCGAGCAGGGGCTACTCTCGGTTGCGGTGCACGGGCTTCTCATTGCGGTGGCTTCTCTGGTTGCGGAGCACGGGCTCTAGAGCACCGGCTCAGTAGTTGTGGCGCATAGGCTTAGCTGCTCTGCGGCATGTGGGATCTTCCCGGACCGGAGCTCGAACCCGTGTCCCCTGCATTGGCAGGCGGATTCTTAACCACTGCGCCACCGGAGAAGTCCCCAAGTGTGGCTTCTTAACTCTACGAAAGTAAGTGACTCAGCTTGGTTTGGGGCAGGAGTTATAATCCTCGGGCCATGAAGGTCTGGTTCTATGCAACACACGCAGTAACAAAGCTCCAAGTTAGTCATACAATCTTCAGAGGAATAACCTCAGTCAGACGTTTGTGACAGCTTAAAGCTGGCATCAGGAAAGGATTATTAAGTGAAGTATTGACGTATCGTAGCCACATGGTGACGCACCATTTAGCCTTGACAAATGTTCTAGAAAAATATGTATCGACATAGGAAATGTCCAAGATATTATGTAAAAAACATATTATAGACAAGTACTATAATATTAAACATATTAAAAACAGTTATACAACAAGTACTGTATAATTCCAGTAACTTAAAAAGTTGATACAGTATATGAATAGTACAACATATTTATTACCGTTATTATCTGGATGGTAGGAATTGTGGATGATTTTTAAAAAATAATTATTCTTTGTGCTCTTGAAAGTTTTCTCATGGATTCAGGGAATCCACGTTATATTTTGTATCATTAAAAAAACCCCTAAAGGTTATTGAAGAAGAACGGATACAGGCATATGCTTAGCTTCAGAAAGATGCTCTTTGCTGCACTTCTGTGAGGAAAGAAAGGTCTAGATATTCTCTCTCCCCACTCTCATCTGCCCGGCCCATTATCAAAAATAGTGATTCTAGAAGAGGTCATTTTTTTAAGGTCCTATAAACCTGTTAAGGATGCCTTCTGTTAAATAATGTATGTTTGATCTATACAAAATTAATATTTAATAATATTTATTAGAGAATGACTAGGTAATCTTTCAGCACACAAAAACACAACTTAATGTTTCTTCAGTGTTTGTTATATGCTATGCACTTTATGTGCATATTCTTACTTAATGTCCACTTTTTGAGAAAAGAGAGGGTAAATAACTTGCTGTTATTTATAATTTGCACAGAAGCAGGGGAGTGGGAGTCTAACCTGAGACAGTTTGACTCCAGGGTCATGTTCCCTGTACTGTACTGACATCAGTGCTTCCTGGGTGAGTAGTTTTGTGTTTGAGGTCTTCGAGGAGATTTAGAAACGTGTAGCTCATGCTGTCTCCCTCAAGGAGCGTCCAAGCTACTTGGAAAGATAAAGAGGTGATGTGCAGCAGCAAAACACACCTGTTCCAGTAGGCAGCGCAGATGGTACTTGATGTGACATTCAAGGAGAGACATTCCTGTGGCCTCCAGAGGTCAGAGGGGGCCTCGTGAAGGAGCCGGGCTTTGAAGGATGGGGAGTGTAGCACATGAAGACCATAGAGCTATAGGTCAAGCAATAAATACCGTGTTCTGGAGAAGAGGAATAGGGAGTGACCATGCAGCCAGCACATAGAAAGCAGAGACTCTGGGGACAAATCAAGCCACAGGGGATGCTACTGGAAGACATCAACATACAACTGGGCAAGAGGAGACGAAGGCATAGTCAGGAGAGAAATAACATCTGAACTACAGGAGACAGGCTAGGGGTCAAGTGAAGACAGAGCTGGTAGATGAGAAGTGGAGTGACGGCAAGAGAAGAGAGGAAGAGTGAGACGACTTCAGATGGTTCTGTATCTAAGTCCGTTACTAATGAGCAAGTAATGGGGAAACTGTATGTCTTGGTGAGAAAAGGGGCCAGCAGGTCCAGACAAAGGAGAAGCCAGAGGCACAGGGTAGGGATTACGGGACATAGTCATTCACTGGCCATGGTACTGTTCTAAAATACAGTGTATTAAGGGGAAATTTGAGGTTTCGTGAGGCCAGTAGATTAGGAGATGATTACCATTGAAATGATAGCTTGCTTCTCGCAGGTGCCAAGAAGGGGGGTGCACAGTGACAGGGTCAGTTGGAGGTAGAGAGGGAGGAACTGTGAGCGAGAGCCTGTATTGTGGTTTCCCCAGGAAGGAACGAGTGAGGCAGGGTAATCAGGTGTAGGATTGGCTCTTCTGAGTAACTTCAGAGGGCCCTGGGGTGTAGGTGCTGCCTGTCCCTAGTTGTCTGGTACCCGGCTCTGGGATGAGTAGGGCAGGTGGATGGCGGCCTGGAGTGTGGAGCTCAACAAAAGAGGTGTTTGAGGTGTGGGCTCCATCTTGGTTGGTTTGCATTTGAAAAGTGAACTCTCACTTTGAGTTGCTCACCATCTCTAGGGGTTGGCTAAACCTCGGGAGGGGCTGTCCCTCCAGGCTTTGCAAATCCTCAGATGTCAAAGCATAAGAATACAGAAAATGAAAGACATGGTTAACACAGATATGTAACCAACCTATAAATATTTACTGAATGCCTCCCATGCCCAAACACTAAACTGTGTGCATGAGCTAGTATGAAATAATAATAACAACAAAACTAGCATAGTCTTCTGTAGCCCTCACCATGTGCCAACAGTCCACACGCTTTACAAGAATGAACCCATTTAATGCCTGTAACAACCCTACGGGGAAGTACGTTTACCATCTCAATTTTAGAGATGAGGCAACTGAGGCTCAGAGAGGTTGAGCAACTTGCTAACGTCACATAACGAGGAAGAATTGAAGCAGGGATTTGAACCCAGGAGGTTGGAGTCTGTGTTTTAACTACTACCTAATATTATATATGATATAGTTCCCGCTGTCCAGGTTGAAGAGCTACTTCAAAAGGCAAAATATAAATATTCGAAGAGATAAGTATAAGTAAAGAGCAGGGCATATTTAATCTCAAAAGAAGGTATGGGATATATGCATATGTATAGCTGATTCACTTTGTTATAAAGCAGAAACTAACACACCATTGTAAAGCAATTATACTCCAATAAAGATGTTAAAAAAAAAAAAGAATGGAATGGTCCAGGTTCTCTCAAAGGGGAGGTGTGTGAGACCACCCGCGGAGAGGGCAGGAAGAAAAGACTGGAACTTGTATTTATGTTTCTATTGTTAGCTCATCGAATAGCCTGTCTTCTCAGTACAAGCTCCTTTCCTCATCATGAGAAAAAAAAAAACGAATGATAGTATAATCACATCTGATGAGACACAGTCAAAAACCATGAAATTACCAAGTTCACTATATGAAATATGGATCGACATCTATGTCATTACCTAGTGTCTCAAGAGATGATAGACACTGAGGAAGAGTTCGTCACTGACATCTGTTGTTAATGGCCGTAGACGGTGCAGACTCTGTGGTGGTGATGGAAGCAATGAATAATGGGAGTGAGTATGGGTGATGCCTCCTATACTGCTGGGTACGGGGGACACAGCAGTGAACCCCTCTGTCAGGCGTCCCTGATCTCGTGGAGCTTACGGTCTGGTCGGGGAGAACAGGGGATCAACAAGATGAACCAAGGAAAGATAAAGTGTGTTAGGTGGTGATACATGCTGAGGAGAAACATGGATCAGAGAAACGACGGGAAGAATGGGGGAGAGAGTTGTAACTTTTTAGATAACATGGCCGAGTGAGGTCTCGGTGAGAAGGGACAGAGTAATTACCTGGTGGAACGAAGGGAATGAACCATGTGGCTGTCTCTGGGCAAGACACCCCTACCCACCACGCAAAGAGCAAGTACTAACACCCTAATGTGGGAACGTGTTCTGGAAGGTTGAAGAAGATGAGGTCGGTGGACCTGGAGCCCAGTGAATAGCTGGCGGATGGAGACCAAGGGGTGGGGCGAGGGTGTGGCCAGGTCCTTGCAGGCACGTGAAAGGACTTGGGCTTTTTTCCTGGGAGTGGAATGGGAAGACACTGGTGGGCGTGAGCAAAGAAGCGATGTGATCTGGCTCGTGTTGCTAGAGGATCAGTAAGGTTGCTGTGTTGAAAATCCTTTGGAGGGAAGGAGGACAGAGACCAGCTGTAAGGCCTCGAGCAATTTTCCAGGTGAGCGATGATGGTGGCTTGGACCAGGGTGGAGGTACGGAGCGGCATATTGGACCTGATTTGATGGTAGAACCAACAGGATTTACCAATATAGATCCGAGCTGTGAGACAGAGACTAATGGTACATACACAGTATTTTACTGAAAAGTACACTGGGGGTACATGCTTCAAACCTCTTACTGGTAGGGATGTGTGAGAAAAATGGTGGAGGCCACTGGGAGAGACCATGTATTGTCTACAGGGATTTTGAGGAGAGAGATCAGTCAGGGGAGGATGCTCAGTGCTGGACGTGGTTGGGCCTTGAAGAATGGGTGGGATTCAGGGGGTTAGAAAGGCCTGGGGCGCACCCTGGGAGCCACAAAGGAAGGGAGCTGACTCTGCCCAGGCCTGTTCTGAATCAGTCTGCGTGGAGCCCGAGCACAGGCAGGAGGTTTTAGGATTGAAATGGTAGCAGGCCAACTCGTCCCACCCTTGAACTACAAGTAGAGTCAGGCACCGGACGCACAGGCTCAGCGGCCATGGCTCACGGGCCCAGCCGCTCCGCGGCATGTGGGATCTTCCCGGACCGGGGCACGAACCTGCATCCCCGGCATCGGCAGGCGGACTCTCAACCACTGCGCCACCAGGGAAGCCCAGATTTTTTTTTTTTTTTAACATCTTTCGTGGAGTATAATATAATTACTTTACAATGGTGTGTTAGTTTCTGCTGTATCACAAAGTGAATCAGCTATACATATGCACATGTTCCCATATCTTCTCCCTCTTGTGTCTCCCTCCCTCCCACCCTCCCTATCCCACCCCTCTAGGTGGTCACAAAGCACCGAGCTGATCTCCCTGTGCTATGCGGCTGCTTCCCACTAGCTATATTTTACATTTGGTAGTGTATATATGTCCATGCCACTCTCTCATTTCGTCCCAGCTTACCCTTCCCCCTCCCTATGTCCTCAAGTCCTGATTGGGGATTTTTGACTGAGGGAGTTAGTGGTTTGCTTTAACAATTTGCTCCTCTAAAAAGCTCTGAATAAGTGCCATTAGTTAATGAATTAACAAATGTTAACTCAGTGGCTAGAGTGATTTATTTACTAAATGGGACTATAGTTGTAAGTTATATATACATATATGTATGATATATATTTATAAATATATAAACATATATTTATGTATTCAGCATAGTTATTATACTATATTATATAGTATAACCTGTAGTATAGTTATATAGATGTACATATGTAGATGTACATATATGTATTTCTGTTAAGGAGAGTGATTCCATTGGACCTAACATTGTTTGCTATATAATAAAAATGAATTTTTCTGATTCTATAGGTGAACTTTAAAAAGCTTGATCCATAGTTCCTAAAGCAGTTAGGGTTTCTTGGTGCACGTTATAGCCTTGGTTTTCCATTTGCCGGCTGACTGAGTGGTCCTGCCAGCACACATCCTGCACACGGCTTCTTAGCACTTCAAGATGCTGCACGCAAGTGCCCCAGGCATAAAGAGTATGGCGGAAATACCTTTTCCTCCGTCTGTGTTTGTAAGACAGTCTTTTTCACTCCAGAAGAACAATTTTGGGGAGATGATTTGTGTCACATTTTGGCCTCATTACAGTTTTGAGTTGTAAATGGCGCTGGTTTGCCTGGAGGTGTAAACATCTATTTTATCTTCATGTGCTCATGGGAATACCTGAAACTGAAAAAATACTTTCTATTCTTGAGTTCTGTTTCAGGCTATAAACAGAGAGGTTAACAAGATATTTATCAAAATTCAAATTTTATTTTATTAAAAGCGTGCGTCCAACAGAATGCCAATTACTTGCTGCTATGCCTCGGTTCTTCATTTCCAAACACAGATGGAGAAGTCGAAGAACCTAATGTCTTATTACAATCATATGATTCTGTAAGATAAATAAACACTGTGCTTTTCTCTTCTGAAATGGTGAGGAAAGTGCGAGCAGGTGTTAAATTACTGTCTGCAGTTATAAGTTACAGGAAGTATAAGGTTATTCAGTGTTTATTTAGGTGCAGCTGATAAAGTCAGGCGAAGGGATTCTGACTAGTCCAAATTTGCTTTCTGGTAAATAGGTACTATTTAAAGGATATGACAAATCACTTATTCTTTGGTTAAAATGCACGAAAGCAACAGAAATGAGAAGCGTGTATCACCTGAGTTTATCATGCCTTGCACACAGGGGTATCTTAACAGTGTTTATTGATTTGTCCCCAAATAACTGAGTTTCAACAGGGGGAAACATGTGTTTGGAGTGCAGCTAGATTTTTCTATGACTTTCAAGGAATTTCCTATTCTACCTCAAAATTTACAAATTGGCGATATGTTATTTATTTTAAAAATAAATAGCAATTAATAATTTAATTAAATAACTTAAAATTTATTTAATAAATTAAATAAATTTCAATCACAGGAGTGAAAGCAATATAAACAAATGACAGTGCATCTGTTGTTATTTTTCCTATAAGCCCATTTTGATGGCCGCATTTTTTTGGACAGAATGACAACCTTTCTGATCTACTGACAGTAACCCTTTGGACATGTGCTTTACAATTTTTTCAAATTCAGCTGTGCGTTAGTGCTTTCCATTTGAACTGTCTCACTCATGCCATTTAAGGAGATTTATTAACCTTTAAGTAATATTCCTCATTTAACAATAAACCAAACACATTGTGAGGTCTTCTTTGATTCTCAAGTGGTGATTTGAAGATATTAGTGCTTTGAGGGTGCTGAATCCAACTTCATGGCAAAACTGGCCTCGAGTTCCCTCAGCCCGTTAGAATCTTCTAGCTGGGATGAGGGACATCTACTTCTTTCTCTTTTCTTATCTTGAGACTACCTGTTAGCCCCTCTTGGTTATCCAGTGACTGCCTTAATAACTAGCCCCGGTCTGTGCTTTCAGAAGTAACCAAAGAAGTTCTGATGTTCTAAGAGGACAACAGGGAACAGTTAAATAAAGGACATGGTTTGAAACCCAAATGTCAACATAGACAGGATCTCTAAAGTTCTCTGTTTTTGGAAGTTGTTAACTGGATTTAACTGTGACATATGCATGGTATGACTGAAATTAGATAACTACTGAAACAAATGACACGATGTTACATTTCACATTTCCCCTTCTGTCTCCTCAGCCATCATGTATGTCATGGGAGCACTTGGTCCTGCAGTGGGATATTTATTAGGTGGACTTCTTATTGGTTTTTACGTTGATCCCAGAAGTCCCATTCACCTTAATCAGGATGACCCTCGTTTCATTGGAAACTGGTAAGAATCGTTTATTAAATCTTTCATTTCACTTGGTATTGTTATAGAGTAATAGTCCCCTTGTAGTTAAAATAAGAATTTCCCCAATGGGAAGATGAAAAATAGCTAAACGTCACCTAGGAGGGGTTGGCAGGCAGGATAATAATCCCCAAAGATATCCTTGTCCTAATTCCCAGAACCTATGAATGTGTTACCTTCACATGGCAGAAGGGGTTTTGCTGATGTGAATAAGTTTAGGCTCTTGGGATGGGGAGATTATCCTGGATGATCCGAGTGGGTCCAGTGTAATTACAAGGGTCCTTATAAGGGAAAGAGAGAGGCAGGAGGGTCAGAGTAAGAGAGGGAGATTTGATGATTGGAGCAGAGGTTGGAGTGATGTGCCTCAAAGATGGAGGAAGAGACCATGAGCTAAGGAATGCAGGTGGATTGCAGAAGCTTTTCCCCCAGAGCCTCCAGAAGGAATGCAGTCCTGCCAGCCCAGTTTTTACTTCTGACCCCCAGAACTCTAAGATGATACATTTGTGTTGTCTTAAGCCATGCCGCCTGTGGTGATTTGGTACCACAGCAATAGGAAGCTAACACAGAGGAGTTGGGAACATCCGTTTAACCCATATTCTTTAGGTTTGGGTTGGCTGGTTTCTTCATAGCAGAGTGAAGGAAAAGGGGAACGCGGCTACGTCGGAACTTTCCTGTGTACTTTAATCGTAGCTTTCATTTTCTTTTCTGTGCCTTTAAAAAAATATTTTCTGCCACTTCCTTATTGTATTTGTGTTTCTGCTTTGTCCTTCTCCACTGCCCACGACTCTAGCCCTGCGTTTCCACTGTCCCACTCTTAGTGAATCTTTTCACTCGGTGATAGTTCCTTCCCCTGGGTGTGCTGGGGATGTAGCCACTCTCTCACTTGCTGGCCTTTAATTGTCTTGCTAAATAAGTAAGTTTAGGATTTAGAATGAGAACTCCAACTTTGGGTGATAGGTTACTTATCCCTGTCTCCAAGGGCTGCATTTGAATTCTTCCCAATTCTCAACTTGAACATAAGGAGTTATTTCTTCATGATTGCAAACACTCGCTCGAAGTATCGGCATCTCAAATTCATTAAACATGGATTGGTAATAGGCATACATTGATAAGAAATTTTCATTTTAGAACAGAGAATTTCATTAATTAGAAACTAGTGTCAAGTAATTACTTTCTAAAGAGTTTCTTAGACTACTTGTGTTCTCTCTGTGTTTCATTATAATTTAATAACCTCATAACTTGAGCTGTGTGAGAATAATGTTTAACACTATTTTCTAAGCAGTTAATAAATATTAATTACATGATAGAACACGTGTTATTTTTATAAGTAAATACTCTTTGAAGGTGGAAGTGCTAAGATCTAGATGAGCCTAGCCTGGTAGAATTTTCAAATCATGCAAAAGGGAGCGTTCCCTTGTCAGCAGTAGGGGAATGACACAGGAATTTTAAGTTCTTGATCAATAGTGAAATTTTTGGCCTCTGCTGTTTGCTTTGCAGTTCTGAAATAATTCAGAGTAAAGATTTTTTAAAAAGTTCTCAGAAAACTAGATTATTAAAATGTATCTGTGAACATCCCATGTATAATCTGTGTTCTGTATAGATTTCCATGAGAAGAGATTGCAATAAGGGAACGTCTGGAAGGAGAAGGCAAGGAGGACAGCTCAGGGGCAAGGAGAAGGCAAGGAAGCAGGAGCTTTAAGATTACAAGTGCTTTATGCTGTTTTCTAAAAGTTTTCTAGTAGACGTCAACCCAGTTGGTAGCAAAGTAGAACAATTGAGTGCAGACCCTGAAGCCACACTCCCCTGGTTTTAAATCCCAGTCTGCCACCTAGTAACTGTGTGACCTTGGGGAAGTAACTTAACTTCCCTGGGCCTCGGGGGGTTTTTAAATCCATAAAATGGAAATAGTGGCAGTACCTACTTGATAGGGTTGTTGTGAGGAATAAATGAGTCTATGTATGTGGAGCTCTAAGCAGTTCTTCCTACATAATGTATGTTACCTATTATTCAGTCCTTTGAATTTAATCAATGTTCAAGTAGTTTTATTCCTTTTAATGGCTCAGTATTCCACAAATGATAAAAATTGTCAGTATAGAAATGTATACTAGGGAGTCTCTTTGAAAATGAATTTTGTTTCTTGAGTAGCTCTGTTTGTAACAGACTTCTACCTTGAACAGAGACAGTTATTTGATACAATGTTAGTTTCTATGGTGCCTAGTGGCAATGATAGGTTTTTTGGGAACTATATGCTGGAAGAGCGAAGGAGGGAATGAGTGAATAATGCTAATATTGATTGGGTGCTGTGTGTCAAGCGTTATTCTAAGAGCTTTACCAACATTTTCATTGAAGCCTTATGACAACCACATGTAGTCACTAAGTGTGTGCCCATTTTGCAGATGACGATATTGATGGTCAGCGACTTGAACACCTTGCCCAAAGTCTCAGAGTCAGTGGGAGCTGGACAAAAAATTGAGTCCAGGGTGGAGGTTTTAGTCAATGTACTTAACTGTCCTCCCTTCATGAATAGTCTCTGAGTAATGGTTCATGAAAGGGAGTCAGGAGCCCTGGCTTTTCAATTTTAGCTCTTCCTGATGCATCCTTTTCCAACATGTAATGCACACTTCCTTGCCTTACTTAGCTTTTCTCAACGTCCTCTTTAGCACCACCATTATATCATGTGTTAACTTCGATGTTACTGGAGACCGATTTGCTCTGCTTAGAAATGTCCCTAAACATTTTTTTAATCTTTTTGTCTATTCACTATAATTCTTTCCCTTCTTCTGTTATTTTCTCCCTTTGGGGTACTCTGAGTGTATCTTTAATGTTTGCATATAATTTTAAGTCAATGGCTCTGGGTGGAGGTGGGAGCCCTGAGTGCAGATCTACGTAAAAAACAAAACTAGCTACCATGGATTTATTGTTGCTTTGGGGGCAGGCATTTTATTAGGTCTTATACATTGTCTTATTAATTTTGATGACCCCCCCAAAAAAAGTTATTATTACTTCCCTTTCAGACGAGAAAGTCTGTTCAGAAAAGCAAACTAATTTCCCCAGGATCTTAGAGCTAGTAAGTGGGAAAGACAGTATAAAAACCCAGGTCAGTCTGAAGCCACAACTCAAGAATTGCCCCTTATAGTCTGCTGCCTGCCCTCCTCTGGAGAGAGCATGAGAGGTCCGGGAAACTAAGGGGTTCAGGGGACTTGAATGCAGAGGTTGCAGAAAGAAATTCAAGAAAGATAATGGCAGGACTGGGTTAGTAAAGTCCTCGTATGTGGCCAAGTACAAAAAGGGCCAGATGTTATCACAGCTATGTCCCTGCCGACAGATGGCTCTGTTTTTAAAACACCTATCTCATTCAATTTATTTATTTAGGAAATGTTTTGAGTACCTAACCTGTGTTAGGCACTGGGTTCGTGATTAAATACTGAATCCTTGAGATGGCTGGAAGTCTGCCCTGAGCAGTCTTCTAAAAATAAAACCTTTTTCTGATTGCTTTAATATCTTAATTGGATATAACGTTAAGTATCTTTGAAAATAGCACACTGGATGGTCTGTGTTCTTACTGCATTATATTCAACATGAATTCTTAGAATGCTGTTTGCGTTCTGATAACAATGGATGGGAAAGTATTGATACAGAGGCCAGAATCTGAGCGTTTATGAACTTGGAAACTTTGAGGACAGAGTTTGGAGTTGAGGAATCCTAGTTGCAAAGTTAGTGACCCTGTTAGGCAGGACCAGGGACCTCTATTTGCTAAGAAAAGGTTGAAAGGGGACTGAAAAATTGCCCTTGGGGAATTATGCAGGCAAGAAAGCCCAAGGCCTTAACACATGTTCTAATACAGGACTAGAATGAGAGATCTACTCTGTATTTACTTCCTAGTTCCCTCGGCATGGCAACCTCAGATGTGTCTAAAGACAGAATCTCGATTCTGCAGAGCTCAAGTTCCACTTCTCAAGTTCCAGATCAGTGCTACTCAAAGTGTGGTCCCCACTGCTGCCCACCAGCAGTTACTGGTCTGTGACAGAACATGGGCTGAAATTGAGAGTAAATGTTGAGAAACTTAAAAAAAAATTTTGACAGAGGAATTTTGTGTCTGACACATTGATTTCCCTTCTGAATTTTTATAACATTCATCTTCTATACCACATGATCTAACAACTGTGTACATTCTTGCATTTCTTGGAATTGCTTGGAATCATTTCTTATATCTTTAGCTCGCTTACAAGCAGATTGTAAGTTCTTGAAGTGCTTGCAGGAAAATGTTTGAATGCCATCAGCAATTTGAAATACACTTCATACCAGATATTAATGGTTTTCATCTGAGAAAAAAGTGTCCGTATTGGTCCAGAAAGCATGCTATAGACTCTATATTATTCTTCTCTTCAAATTATGGGCTACTGATTTATTATAAGATGCACACTGTCGTAGGACTAACAATGTTAATTAGCAGAACTAACATATATGTGCTCAAAAATACTTGAATTGAATGAAATTCTAGTCAGGCTGCTGAATGTAATGGTCATTATAATACTAGTATAATTACTGGGTAGATTTCTCATTTATACCACAGAAAGGGAGGATTCCGTAGTATATTTTCTTAAGTTGTCTAACTTCTTACTGCTGTACACCCGATGAAGGTAAAAAGTTTTCTCTGGAGAAATTTATCACCACAAACTTCTACTTTGCTAATTTGTTCACACTCATAATACCAAAGCCATAAATGCTATTCACATTTCCCAATTTTTTAGGTGGAGTGGATTCCTCCTTTGTGCCATTGCAATGTTTCTTGTGATATTCCCAATGTTTACTTTTCCAAAAAAGCTTCCTCCTCGACACAAGAAAAAGAGAAAGAAAAAATACTCTGCTGATGTTGCGGGTGACGATGACGTTATGAAGGAGAAAACAAACAATTGTGAAGAAGTGGACAAAAAAGTTTCTTCTATAGGATTTGGAAAGGATGCCAGAGGTAAGGTATATCTTTTGAATAAGTACGTGCATGGCATTTCAGATCAGTGCTACTCAAAGTCTGGTCCCCGGCCACTGCTGCCCACCAGCAGTTACTGGTCTGTGACGGAATATGGGCTGAAATTGAGAGTAAATGTTGAGAAGCTTAAAAAAAATTTTTGACAGAGTAATTATGGGTCTGTCGAATCTAATAACAACAATAATAAATTGGGCTTCAATTTTGTATGTTTTAAATTTTTCATTTTCTAGTAATTCCTCTTTAATGTATCTTGCAAAAGTATCAGTAACGATAGACTAGAAATAATCATTAAAAAATAGTCCTTCGTCACAGATAGCTTGAGAAGCACTGATTTAGAATCTAAAGGTGAAGCCTTCATACTGTAATTAGAGACGTCTGATTTTTAAAATAATTATTGCATTATACAATGGATGGTTTGTCTCAGGGAACCGTGGGTTTGATAGTGTGGCCTGATCCTTACATAAATATAAAACTTACCCCTAGGAAAGGATCTTGTTCAACAGTGGCTCTGTCAAAGCTTGAAAGTGGCCATGGAGAAGGGCAACCAGGGGATGGGTCTCCAAACCCAGCATAAAAACGTCCAGAGGGTTTCAGTGATGTGTACTGGTCTGTTTTTTCATTCTTATCTCTCTTAAAAATAATGACTTTATTAGAGCCAGATTAGGCAATCTCAAATCTAAACAACTTAATCTTAACCAAGCCACTTTTGTTCCATATTCAATACCTCTGTTGAATGGCAATAAATCCCTTTATTCCAAGAAACCTATAACACTACATTCCCATGAGTTCCTGCCTATTTCTTGAATCCTCTGAATTGATTTTTCTAACTTATGAAGCATAATATTTATCAAGTGCTTACATCAGTTAAGGTTGTTTTAGGGTAAATTTACCTAGGCACATTATCATCTCACTTTGACTATGTACACAGTAAAGACGAAGAGGAACCTTTCAGGCCTAGAAGGAAGTTACTAATATATTATGGAACTGTCCCTGCAGCCTAAGAATGGTTAGATTGGACTATTTTTAAAGACTATATTTGTTCAAAGCAGTGAAGTGACATTTCATTGGAAATGCTTCTTCCCAGTTAAGTTTTAGATTTGCCTTTCCCGCTCCCTCCTCATTATTTTGGGACAATGTGTGCTTTTGGAACTGCCAAAATTACCTCTTCTGCTCTCATAACATAAAAGATTCTCTGGATGGTAGCTCTTGCCCTGTGGACCAGTCCATCATTTTTCGTGGATGCATGATGGACCATAATACTACCAAGGGAGTGACTTGTTTTTTTTAAACAACCCAGTTGAGAGCAAAGTTGATGTTAAAAAATTCACAACATAGGAGTAGACTAAGAGTTTTACTTTACAGAGAATATAAAGTAGACTCAAGGGGGGAAATAAAGGCTAAGCTAAAATGGTATATTTTATAGCTTAGAGGTAGATGGCTCGAATGTGGAATATATGCTCTGTTGGATAGTAGAGAAAAGGGAGAGCAAGACTGATATGAAATACCAGCAGCGGACACAACCGTTGATGGGAATGAAGTCCTTGGAGGAGCCAGTGTAGACAATGATTTCAGTGCCCTATCTGTACTGTGGGACCTTCCCGTTGTCAAGGTGGAGGACCTCCTGAAGGCCTGTGGGTCTTCTTTGGCCTGAAGGTCTTCTCTGTAGTCTGGGAAAGTGCTTGACTCCTGCACGCTTCAAGTGCCAAAGAATTAACATCCTGGCCTCCCACCCCTAAAGCTATCTTAACCAATGGCCGATCAACATCCCAGCTCCACCCCCTCATGGGTGAGACAATCCTGAGGTATGTTTCTACATCCTTTGTAAGCCACCCTTTCTTCCTGTGCATCATGTCCGCACTCCCATCCAGTGTTTCCTGAATCGCCCAAATCAACTGTTTGGCTTTGAATCCTTAACTCAACTCCTGCTTTTGGGGGAAAGCTCACTTAGGCAGGCAGGTTCAAAAGTGGTAAAAGCCATCATGGGATTTGAAAATTATTTTTCAGAATTGAACCTATGGACTGTTTTATTGGATGTCTTCTTGTACTGCTAAGAATTGTGCTTCTCCAGCTTTTCTATGTTCAATTTGATGGTTCAGGATATTTTCTTTTAGAGGAAAGAATAAGAGGAGTCTTTTGACAGTGATGGGTAGTTGGTTTATAAAATCCATTTTCATTCTGGTTTTCTCGTCAGTATTTCTGATACATTCTCAACCTTTTCACTCTATGCCTTAATTATGATGACGGATCTTACTTCGGCAGTCAACCTTCCTGATTAGGACGCAGAGCTGGTTTATTTTATTACTTCTTCTTGCACTGGATTCTCTAATTGTATCTAGACCTGGAACTTCCAGAGACACTTTCTTTTGTTAGAAAGGAATCCTGTTCAAATGGGAATATAAAGTGAAAATGTTTTGCTAAAAATTATTCAAGTGATATTGATGACATTGGAATAATGTTCAAATACAATATTTAAAATTAATTCATATATATCTTGCACATTTTGGTTTCTAATACCTTCACCTATAGGAAATGGCAGTCTAATATTTAATCTGATTTTCAAAAAGATCAGTTAAATCTCTGGAAATCATTCCATTGCTGACATAATTTGTATTCCAAAGCTGAGATTCATTATTTAGGTCTTGAATGAAAGAGTGGTTGCTAAGATTTCATTTTGAGTTAAATCTGAGTTTGATTCGCAGATCTTCTTTTTCCTTGTCCTGTTTTTTGGAGTAAGGCTCCTTTTAGTCTTTATTTTATATTTGAAATCTGTACATCAATATTAGCTTCTTCAAAGAGAAGGTGGAAAGGTGGCCAAGTTAGTATTTTTTTAGTTCCTAAAAACAAAAATGATTTAGGCCATACAGAATGGTGCTCCTTGAGAAGTTTTACCGCAGAGAACGCAAGAAGAAAATACACGACACTTTCTACCCTCTGCCTGCACATTTTAATGATAGACATTGGGAAAATCTGACTCAGTGTTTCTAGATTCTTATTATAAATTATGCAGGAATAAGACTTTTAAAACACCACAAAGGAGAAAGTAGAATTTTTAGTGTGTCTGCATCACCATCCCATAAAGAGAATAGCACTGATTGCTTCAACATCTTACCCATAAAAATAAACAGCTAAAATATTTAAGTGGATCAATTTTCCTGAGGTTTGAGGTCCAGCATTTTAAAAGTCTTCTGACTTTACCTGGACATTTTCCTAAATAGAAAGCTTTTGGTAGCAGTTAATCGTAAGAAGATGTTTATTTTTGTGTCCACTTTTAATCTTTTAAGCTTCATTTCTTGGCATTATTCATTAACATAAAGTACAACAGACTTTCTCTGCTAGACTTTTGTTTGTGTTCAAGTAGAATATATTTATCATCCTAAGTAAAATAGCTACTCTGAGGTGATGCACTGATTTAAAGAGGCTATTGGAAGTTATAGAGGATTGATCACTAGAGGGTGATGTCATCATTTAATTCAATGACTGTTCACTCTGTAGAAGCTGCTGTACTCCAAGCTGTGGCAGATCAGAAGATGAGTGAGCCATGGTTTGCCCTCAGAGAGCTTATAGTCCATTGAGGGAGACAGGACAAGTACAGATGGAAATATGCTAATGGCCAAAAAGGAAGATGGTGTGAGAGCCAGAGGCAGGCGAGGGAACATCTAGTTGAGGGATCAGGAAAGGTTTCATGGAGGAGGTGGGATTTGTGATGGACCTTGGAAGACTGGGAGAATGTCAGTAGGTGGAGGTGGGATGGTGTGGGTATTCCAGTCAGAGAGAGCAAAGGCAAGAAGGTCAGACTGGGGTGATGTATTTGAAAATGCTGAGCGAGTGTATTGTGGTTGGTGTGTTGGATGTGCATGGTGGAAGCCTGGGACGTAAGGTTGGGAGGGTAAGGTGGGACCATATTGTGCAAAGAGAGTTCTAACCTTAACTGAGTTTGGCCCAAATGGGCAGTGGGGAGGTTTGAGCAGCCTTTGGCAAGCACTCTGTTAGGTAGATTAGGGAGGGAAGGGAGTGGAATGGAAGGAGGTTGCCCAGCTAGAAAGCTACCGACAGAGCCCGAGAGAGGTGATGATGGTTTTGCTTAGTACAGATGGAAAGGACAGTAGCATGCTAAATTGGTTTTTGTTTTGGCCACGCCGGGATGGGATCTTAGCTCCCTGACCAGGATCTAACCCATGCCCCCTGCAGTGGAAACACAGAGCCCTAACCACTGGACCGCCAGGGAATTCCCTCCTTGTCCCCTTTCAGTTGCTTTCAACTCTCCAGCCAGAAGGATCCTGTTGAAATGCCACTCCTCTGCTTAAAGCTTCTGTGGTCTCCCAGTCTAACCCCTGGTTACCTGCCTGCCCCCATATCCTTCTTGCAATCCCATTTGTTCATTCTACTTCAACCACATTGGGCTCATCACTGGTCCTCAAATCTGCCAGCACACTCTCACCTCAGGGCCTTTGCACTTGCCATTCCCGTGTGGTGAATGCTCTCTCCCACATCCTCTCGCTTCCTTCAGGGTATTTTTCAAATGGTCCCTTTTCAAAGAGGCCTTGCTTGGCCACCATATTTAAAAATTGCTACCTTCCTCTCCAAAGCTTATCTCTTTCTCTCCTTTATTTTTCTCCTTAGCACTCATCACTTTGTAGTATACTATGTATTTTACTTATCTTATTTATAGGCTCAGTAATGAGAAAGTAAGCTCCATGAAGGCAAGGAATTTTTGTCCGTCACGTTCCCTGATAAATCCCCACCATCTAGTAGATACTCAGTAAATATTTGAAGAATGAATTATTGAATGATGAGGCGGGAAGGAAGAGGTTGTGTTTATAGAATGTGGAAACTGCTATGGGAATGATGGGGAGGGAGGTACCAAAGTCGGTTTCAGGGTTTCAACCTCAGATGATGGAGAGCGGAATAGAGGGGCAGGGGGAATAAATTCTGAATTTGAGTTGCCTAAGAACAAAGAACCATTGCATGTGGTTCTTTGCTAGGTGTTTTAAAAACTAGTATAGCATGGAATACGTTAGAGGCAATACTTGACTCAGCAAAGAGTGATCACCAAAAGCCGCGTGCCTGGGACATGCCATCTTAGCCTCTTGTGTTTTGCCTTTGCTCTTTTGCTGAATTGCACTTTAGCTTTAGGTTTGCAGCCTATATTGGAAGCTGTTGCTTGAATTCCCCATATTTGCCATAAGAGCATTGCTCAGTGTCCTTTATATAAAACCCTATTTCTTGAGAACAGAGTGCTCACACTTAGCCTACCTAGGAAGCACCACGGGGGCTTCTGAAAACCCAGAGTGCTGGACCCCAGCCCAGAGTGTCTGATTCAGGAAGCCTGAGGTGTGGCCTGAGAATATGCATTTTAACAAGTTCCCAGGTGAGACTGATGCTGGTGGTGCAAGGACAGCACTGTGAGAATCACTGCTCTAGGACATAGTTAAGAAAAGCATTGTTTCCCACAAGGAAATTAGCATGTTTCTGCTAGCGATGATTATACAACTTTCTGCTTTGGTGGCCAGGAAACTGAGGGTCAAATTTGAAGCCCAGGAAGAATCTCATAGAAATATTTAATTCTTTTCTCTGGCTTTGATGTTCTGCTCTATTTACATCTTCTCTATGTCTTTCTTTTCAAGGAAATATGATGAATTTCTTTTTCTTTTTTTAATTGAAGTATTGATATAGTTGATTTACAATATTACATTAGTTTTGTGTGTGCAATATAGTGATTCAATATCTTTATAGATTATACTCCATTTAAAGTTATTACCAAATAATAGCTATATTTCCCTGTGCTGCATAATATATCCTTGTTGCTTATTTATTTTATACACAGTAGTTTGTATCTCTTCATCCCATATACCTACTTTGCCCCTGCCCCCTTTCCTATTCCCACTGGTAACCAGTGGTTTGTCCTCTGTATCTGCGAGTCTGTTTCTGTTTTGCTATATGCATTTTTTTGTTTTACTCTTTAGATTCCACATATAAGTGATTACAGAGTATTTGCTTTTCTCCGTCTGACTTATTTTACTAAGAATACCCTCTAGGTCCATCCGTGTTGTTGCAAATGGCAGAATCTCATTCTTTTTCATGGCTGAGTAATGTTCCATTGTAAACATATGCCACATCTTCTTTATCCATTCATCTCATCTTCTCTATATCTATTTCTTTGTTTCATTTCTCTTTTACATTTATTTTGTTGTACCTTCAGCTTAAGAGGCAAAATGTAGATGGTAACAGGCATGGCAAAGAATTGCTAAAAAAGAAAACACTTTTCAAATACTCAGTGCAAATTAACTGTGGGACTACTACTCATCAGAGTAGTATCTACTTAGAAATATATGTAAATACTCATTAGATTTAAACAAGCAGGATTGTACTGTGGCCAGTAACCACTAATAATGTATTCTGGGCCCAGTGGCCGCCGTTTCTGTCCACTGTCGGCAGGTAAGTGGTTCAGGAGCTCTGTGTGCTCACCCAGAGGTGACTGTGGTGTGCCAGGGTCATCCAGTTCCTTCTGCTCTTTTATTGGCAAACAGGGAATGCCATTTGTCAGTATGCTGTGGGGTGGGGGAAGAAACTGGAATACTTTAATGGGGACTTGTGATGGGGGAGCCCAGGGACATCATTAATTCCAAAGAAAATGGGCAGGAAATGGGGGCACTTGGGGTCCTGTGTTGTCCGTGTTACATACGAAGAGCAACTTTGGTTTTGCTTTTACAGGAAGACGTGACTAAAAATAGTTTGATGCTCCTTTGTAATAGGCATGGTAAAGTTGTATCTGCTATATGTCCACGAAATATACAGGAGGGTGCAAGATTTACAGGCCATAAAGGAGGTTATTGAGGTTTTCACTGCATGGTGATGGTATGTTTCCACCAGCTTTTTGATGCATCTGAAGGCTTAAAAGTATATAAATAATAAGAACTAAAAGATTGGAGGTAAAGGAAACTTCGTGGAGAGATGTTAAAGAAAGTGATTCCAGGATTTTAATTTACGGAGGTGACTGAGTGATGGTATGGAGAGGTCAATGCCATTGAAAGAAGAATTTATGACTTAACATTTCCCAAGAGAAGGGGGCACACCATGCCATATGGGGCCACAGGGGAAGCACCAGGTTCTGGTCAGGAAACGAAAGACAGGAGTGAGGGGAAAGCCCAGGGCAGAGCCCTTATTGGGGTTTCCATGGGAAAGACAAGGCAGGACAGAGCAAACAGCTTACCACTGGCTAGTCTGAGTGATTCCAGCCGACTCTGGGCCATAGGGCTGCTTTCTAGTTGTCTGGGTGGCTTAGGGCAGGGAAAATACTGGCTTGGAGTGTCAGAGTTAGATAACAAGGTGGCTGATCATATAAACTCAGGATTGGTTGGTTTCCGTATGAAAGATGTGCTCCCAGCTGAGCCCTTGCTATAGCTAAGCACTGGTAGTCCAGTCTCTCTCCAGCCAGCAAGCTTTTTAAGATGTCAAAACATTATAAAATACAGGGAAAAAGTGATTAATAGAAAGCTGATGGGGAAAAAAGAAGCTTCTGTATTACAGCCAGAGGTACACTCTTACCTGGCCCGATTCCACTATAATTATTATATGGAGCTCCCACTGCCTTTCTTTCCACCACTTTCCCTCTCCCCATCCTCTGGAGGGCCTTTCCCAAGCCCTTGAGGCTGAGGCTTGGGTTCAGCCCTGTATTTTGGCATCATGTTATTTTATAAAGATCTCCACATTCTACATAACAATGACCCCCCACTCTGGTGCTTCCATTTTTACCCATGGTCTCCTTGTCTTTGCCCAATGGGAATTCTGTGCCTGGTTTGACTTAGTTCACTTAAGCCACCTTTCTTTGCTTGTTCTGTTGATATTTCCCTCAAATTTTATTTTGATTTAAGAAATTGGCATTACCTAAGACTTTCAGGAAAGGACTAGACTGGTTCCCAAGTATCATTCTACTTATTGAGATAGGTGGCTGGCAATGTCTATCTTAAGAAAATTTCTCTTTCTTTGCTTCTTTTCCTCTTTCACAAATATCTTTATTAAGCAACTACTACAGGATGAAGAATTCAGGATACATATATGAAAAGTTACAGTCCTTGCCTCAAAGGGAGCTAGAAAGGAAAATAGGCATAATAAAATGTAAGTCTTAAAATGGAGGTATATACCTTCTGAGGAAGTTGAAGAAAAAGGAAGAAGGAATTCCTAAGTTAGTGGCCTGAGTCAGGGAAGACTTCTCTAGGAGGATGACATATTGCTGCATCCTTTTAAATTAGAAGTTTTTTTTTTTTGGGGGGGGTGGAATATAAAAGCAATGCATGTTCATGGTTGAAAATTTAGAAAGTATTTAAAAATATAAAAAATAAAATAAAGGTGAATTCCAACCTCATCCCTGAACATAAATGATTAAATTTTTTT